>NC_141674.1:215654377-218054377 GCF_028749965.1 Puma concolor
AAAGAGGGAGCCAGCTAATTCTTTGTGGCTACAAGTAGCTGAACTATGGAGTTTTTCAGAATTAGATGTCAATTCAGCATGGGAAAGTACTTTCTGATAGAGCTCTCTAAATTGAATGGTCAGCCTAATGAGGAAATAAACTTTACTGCCTCCATATCCTAGATTTTCTTTCTTTTTTTTTTTTTTTCAACGTTTATTTATTTTTGGGACAGAGAGAGACAGAGCATGAATGGGGGAGGGACAGAGAGAGAGGGAGACACAGAATCGGAAACAGGCTCCAGGCTCTGCGCCATCAGCCCAGAGCCCGACGCGGGGCTCAAACTCACTGACCGCGAGATCGTGACCTGGCTGAAGTCGGACGCTTAACTGACTGCGCCACCCAGGTGCCCCTAGATTTTCAAGATGTGAGTTGATCTCTTTGATTGATTTTTGGTTTAGAGTCATGTGAGGGATAAAATTTGGACTAAGGTGACCTCTAAGGAACTTCCAGTTGTGAGGATTCTCTGATTCTGGTCTCTGAACCGATATGGAATAATTTCCAGGATTTATTGTTAAGTGCAAGAAAGCAGGCTGCAAAAGAGTTCATAGTATTCAGCTGTTTGTATAAGAACAAAGAGAAAATAAGGAAAAATAATATCAGAAAGGAAAGCAGAAACATCGAAAGGATAGACCAGGATATGGTGAAAATAGTTATCGCCAGGGGATACGTGGAGAAAAGGTAGAAGGTAGAGAGGAGAGTAGGACTTTTGTGAGTACACTTGATCTTTGAACCATTTAAATGTTTTAAATGTTCAACAATAAAGTGAAATGAAATCCAAAAAGATAAAAACAAAACCTCTAAAATTGACATAAGACAAAGACAAGTGGTTCTAAATGTGTATTAAATGCATAGCATCACCACATACAGAGAAAAGAATTCAAATAACTTGTGGCACTGTACTTTTGAGCACTCTGTACGTTGAGTGGCTGTATTCTAAGGATAAAACTCCAAATAAATCTTAATAGACTCTTTGCGCTAGTGGCATTTGGATTATAATTCTGTAACTGTTTTGAATATTGAGGTCATTGGAAGCAAAGGTTCTCACTGGGAGAATGAAGGTATAAATGTGGAATGAGAGAAGATGAGGAAGAATGCTATAGTATTAGACATCAGTTGGAGTGTCAATATGAACTCATGATTTTTAAACAGTATGTTGGGTTCAACCCCATGAAGTTGCCAATTTTTAGGCCACAAATAGTCAGATATCAGCAGTTTCTCTGATTTAACTCAGTATTTTCTAGTTCTGCTCATTAAAAGGGCCTAGAAGCCGTGAGACCCCAGTAATAATGAACACAGCAGTCTAGTACCCTCTATCGGTTTCTAAGTATCATTCACTCCCTGCCACAAGGAATTAGGGCTCCTAAGGGAATTGGGTGATTATTAGTCTGGGACGGGAATGTATAAGGTGTGCCTAAAACATGCTGTGCCAAAAAGCAGAGAAGCACTCAAAGGTTTGTTGGTTTATTTTTTTATTTGTTCTTATTTATATATTTTGGGGAGATCACAAGCAGGGGAGGGGCAATGAGAGGGAGACAGAGGATCCGAAGTGGGCTCTGCACTGACAGGCTGACAACCGTGAGCCCAACGTGGGGCTCAAACTCACAAACCATGAGATCATGACCTGAGCTTGAAGTTGGATGCTCAACGACCGAGCCACCCAGGTGCCCCAAAGCACTCAAAGATTTATTGTGGAGACATACCACAAGGACATGGGAGATCTTTTGAAAGAGCTCCCACTAACCTAATTTGGGACGATTTGAGTACCAGAAAGAATAGTAATGGTAGTATATAATAATACATTGAACTTCAAAAAAAAAAAAAATCAGTGAATCTATAATAATGCTCAAAATAAAAACAAACTTTGGGGTGCTCACTTAGGCAGCACAATATGCTAAAATTGGAACAATACAGAGAAGATTAGCATGGCCCCTGCACAAGGATGAACGCAAATTCATGAAAAATGAACTTCGGGGGCACAGCAGGAAAAGTTCTTGGCAGAAGAGAGGCAACTAATAAATGTATTTATAGTATATGAAAAGCACCATTTTATAACTTGAAGAGTTACATTGATTCGGGCAAAAATTACCAGTGGATGCTAAAATCATTGCTTGAAAGGTTCTGTGAGAACAGGATATCCACATTATCTAGAAGCCTTATTCCACAGATTATTTGTTAAATACCAAGTAAAAGGTAACCTTAAGGTAGAAAGATCTGGCTATTAGCACCTTAACCAAGTAATCAAATATCGCAGCCTCACGGTTTTTGCCTTCTGAAGGAATGCTGGATGGAGTGCACACTATCACCTGTGCAGTATTCAAGGTAGAATATTTAGCCTGAGTCTCATCGAGACTTAAATCTTAACTTTCTGTTTGGGGTGGGGGGGAGGCGCCTGGGTGGCTCAGTCGGTTAAGCGTCCGACTTCAGCTCAGGTCATGATCTCACACTCTGTGAGATTAAGCCCTACGTTAGGCTCTGTGCTGATAGCTCACAGCCTGGAGCCTGCTTTGGATTCTGTGTCTCCCTCTCTCTCTGCCCCTCCTCTGCTTGCGCTCACTCGCTCTCTCTCTCTCAAAAATAAATAAAAACATTTACTTTCTGTTTAGGAAATTCGGAGAAGATTAATTCTACCACATTTTATTTCTTTCTGTCCCTTCCTTTCTTCACCTTCCATGAAGAAGCAAGCTGCTAAATCCAGAACATAAGACATTCTATAAGACATCTGGCTGGGACTCTTCAAAAAAAGCAATGTTACGTTAAAAAAAAGGATGGACTGTTTTACATTAAACAGACCAAAGAGACACAACCACCAAATACTAGGTATAAACTTTGATTAGATCCCAGATCAGGAGGAAAACAAAGAGCTAAAGAAACTTTTGGGGGACAGTTGAAGACATTTAAATATGATCTGTAAATTAGATGTAGGGAATTATTAGTCTTGTCTGTGGTAAAAATGTTGTGGTTCTGTAGAAGAATGCCCTTATTCTTACAAAATGCATGGTAAAGTGTGGAGGGGTAATCATCTCTGCAACATAAGTTTAAATAGTTCAGATGGAAAAAAAAATCTAGATGTATGAAGGTGGGGGTGGAGAGAGGAGAAAGTAAAGCAAATATGACAAAGTGTTGACATTTGATGAATCTTGATGAGAAGTATATGGGTGTTCATTTTACCATTCTTTCAGCTCTCCTGTAAGTTTAACATGCTTCAAAATGGAAACTGAAGGGAAGAAAGTTAATTTTAGCACATTCTTTGAGTTGAATCCATGGCTTCCCTGGCCCATGCCATAATCCCTGGCTCCCACGGTTCCGGCCGGCCTTGTCCCATGGCCTCTGCTCCAGAGTGTCGGTTGTTGAAGTATAAAAAGAGGCACAGAATGATGAGAGGTTCCGTGGATAAGGGAGTGTAACAGGGAAGGCTGTTTCAGTTGGTTCTGATTCAGCCTCATCCTATCTCTGTTCTTTAGAAAGTAACTTAATAACTATGTTCCCTTGGTCTGGAATTTTGCTAGAGCTTGAGGTAGATCTTCTGTGGACTGTAGATTAAAAAGCCATGGTCACGTAAAAAGAGCCTGCCCAGGCCATCACCTCATTTCTTCCTGCTCGCTCTGTGGCCTCAAATATGTCACTTCGTCACTAATGGGGCAGAGAGGGACAGATGGACCAAGGTCTCTTTCTGCTTTAAATAGACCTTAGTCTTTTCCTGTTCTGAAAAATCTGGGATTTGTGTCAGACTTTTCAGCATCTGTTGTGGCGGTAGGGCTGAGTGAAAGAGTATTAGCATTTCCACAGCTGCCTTCAGAAAAAAATAAAAGGTCCGGGCCTGCTACACCAAGGGGGACAGACCTAGGTTTGGACAATGCTCTGGGTCGGCCCATCCTGAGGAGAGCCAGATTGAAATGGAAGATCATGAACTCAGCATCTGACGTGACTGGACCACCCAGCACCCATCTGGCTGAGCTCTCTACATGGCACTCCGTGGGTGAGCGCCCCAGCTATGTCGTTATGTTTCCTCCTATAGTTGACATGAGATTTGCTGGTTTCTGTATAGACTCTTGGTACCATCTCATCTAAGAAAGCGTTTGTGTAGAACTTTTATTCTTTAACCTCGTAAGATTATTTCTCAAAATTTTCCCGTTCCTTTCCACCCATTCGCCATCATCGACCCAGATCCTTCGCAGCCGAATCGCTTGCTAGCAAGGAGGCACACAGAGTCACGGCAGAGGAGGGCCTCTATAAATGCTGTGAGTCTGGAGATGGTCCCTCAACCGCAGTTTGTAAAACACTGTTTTATGAGAAAAGAAGATGGGATGAAGACCGAAAAGGACACCCTCGGAAACAATAACACTGTGGTGTGACCACAGGGTTGCATGCCAGGAGGTCATGAGTTCTAATCCTAAATGTATTTCCCAAGACGCAGTGGCAAAGTTGAACGGAAAAGTGCTAAAGAGAGCCCTGTGGTCATTTTTTCATTCACTTATCCATCAACTATTCGTTGTATTTGTGTGCCTTCAGTGTGCTGGAGGAGATAGAGAGACAGACCCGTGCCAGAGCCAGACCTCGAGCAGCTCCCAGCTTTGTCACGGTGAGACAAGGCGACGCAGGGTCGGAGGAAGACCTGTCCCTAAGGACCCACCGGCATGCTGGGGACAATGGCCAGTGCCGTTGGAGAGGGGCAGATTGCAGGCGTGGGCAGCACCGCGGAGGAGAAGCACTGTCCACTCTGTGGAGCCACAGAGGTTGCCTGGAAAAAAGATGGCTTCGTAGCCAGTCCTTTCAAAGCTAGGTAGGCCTTGGACGTTGGAGGTTGGCTGGGTGAATGTCCCATTTAGGAACAGCACAGTGTTTCAGAGACCAGAGGGTATAGAGGAAAGTTTGGCACGTAAGGTCCATGTCGGGACTGTGCAAACTGACTGGAAAAATACAGGTTGGGGCCTGATCCTGAAAGGCTTTGAATTCTAAGCTGAATTTCTCTTTTACTCAGGAAGGAGTTGATAAAGGTTCTTGACCAGACACATGCTTTGAGGTGATTAATCTGGCAACACCCATGACCTTAGGGAGAGCAGTTTCTGTGGCGTGGTAAGGGCCATGGCCCAAATCCAGCGAGGTGAATAGTGACGGCCTGGTGATAGAATGTTGCTGTGGAGACTAGACAGCTGCCCCCAGCCCCAGGGAGGTAGAGGTGCTGGTGCCTTGAGGAGGAAGGCGACGCAGGGTCGGAGGAAGAGTGTGTGAGTGACAGAGGAACAGAAATTCTTTCTATGGTTTTGTGATTTCCTGGGATTCTTGGCAAGGTCTTAAGGGATTAAAGAAGGCGTTTAGTTACTTTTCATGTGTTCTTTTCCTGGACCAGTGGCTTTGAGGAGGACAATCTTAGAAGTTTTCTGTCACTTGAAAAAGTTCTACTAAGCCCTTCAGTCACGTGCCTTCAGAAATTCTGGTTACATAACGTTGCTCTGAATTGGAATTCTGCAGCCTCATGAACTGGAGTCGCACTCTTTCCCTCCCCCACCTGGCACTCTATTTCCTGTGGGTCAGGGTTAGCTTCTTTCTAACCATTGTTGCGGAACTCTTTAAATATTTGGTCTCACAGGTTCTAAAAGCTGGCAGACCAGGCTGCTCCCTGCAGGTTGTGAGACCAAAGCCTTCCAGAAGAGGAGCCAGTAAAATCCCAAGCATGTTAACAGAGTGTAACAGCTGCACAGGGCACCACCCCCGTGGGGCTGGGCTCCCAAGTGCTGAGGCCAGCAGCTCCCAGCCGCTGTGGCCCACAACCAGAAGGAACCCTCACGCACCGCATCATGGCCGATTCGTAATTGTGGCGATGACAACAGATTAAATCACTGGCTCTCGGCGCTGGGGTTTGTCAGGGTCACTCACTGTTCCCTTGCTTCTCCCAACTTTCCACTGTGAGAGAGCAAGTTTGGAGTCCCCTGCTACAGTACAAATACTTGTTGGGAGCTCGCCAGGTTTTGCTGTGTCTAGAAGTTCATTCTCTTAGTAGCCCATATCGAAGGTCTTTCCTTCCACCATCCCCTTCAACGTGATCCTGAAAGGTTGTAACCCCTCGGTCTGCCTACGTACGTACTTATACCCTGCTTTTTTAAAAGAAGTGATTTAAGGTACCTAACAGGTACACATATAATGTAGTTAATTTTTTTTAGTTCGGATACAAGGCAAAAGGAATATATAAGTGGGATAATTAGTTGCAGCCAGGAGAAAGCTTAGTTCACAAAGTTCAGACTATAAATAAGATCCTTTTGAGGCAAGTCACCATAGTTTCCTGGGTCTCCTAGCAGCCCAAGCAAAGAGGGAAACTTAAAAGGATAAAATTCACGTCTGTAAAATACAAACAAACCATTAGCTCAGGAGGGCAGGAGTGGGTCCTTGCCGCATATAAACTTCCCCCAAAAGCACTCATAAAAGGGGCCACATTGGGGCGCCTGGGTGGCGCAGTCGGTTAAGCGTCCGACTTCAGCCAGGTCACGATCTTGCAGTCCGTGAGTTCGAGCCCCGCGTCGGGCTCTGGGCTGATGGCTCGGAGCCTGGAGCCTGTTTCCGATTCTGTGTCTCCCTCTCTCTCTGCCCCTCCCCCGTTCATGCTCTGTCTCTCTCTGTACCAAAAATAAATAAACGTTGAAAAAAAAAAAATTAAAAAAAAAAAAAAAAAGGGGGCCACATGTTCGGATGGACAAGGCCCTCATCAGCTTCCCTGCAGTGAGTAGCATGGCCATTTTGTTGACTTCTTGCCGTGGCCCTTGGGGTAGGCCTGGTGACAAGGCTCCATCTGGGGCAAGGACTCCCTCGAGGTCTGTGCGGCGAGCAGTCCATCACTTCTCAGAGGGTAGTCTCCTGAGGAAGATGTCAGATCTGGGAGATGATCTCCCACCAAAAAAAGAAAAAAAAAAGCCCAGACCACATAGACGTGACAAGAACTATGTGACAGCAGCATATTGAATGCTCTAAGAAGTCCCGCAATTAAGAAATTGGCCCAGCATTCCCCAAACTGATTCAATCATCAGACCTTTAAACAGACAAACAAAAAAAAAGAAACGCAGTTGGCACACTGGAGAACGTTGATCCAAAACAGGGGTCAGCAAACTTTCTGTTAAGAGCCAGGTAGTGATGTTGAATATACAGTCTCTGACATAACTACTCAGCTCTGCCATTGTATCCAAAAAGCGTGGCTATGTTCCAGTAGAGCTTCACTTACGGATACTGCAATTTGAACTTCATACAATTTTCCCATGTCATGAAATAATATTCTTTTGGGGTTCCCCCCCGAACCATTTAAAAATGCACAAACCATTCTTATCTCACAGATCATTCAAAAACCAGGTGGCAGGCTCTTTTTGGTCTGTGGCTATAGTTTGCTGTCCCATGATCAAGGATAATGTTAGGGTGGTATGTCTTTCCAGCAAGCCTTCCTGACCACTGTTCCTCAGAGTTGTTTTAATTTAGACTTTTATGTCTCTGGTTTAGGAGCAGATTAAAAAAAATAATAAAATAGCAGTAGAGAGTTGGTTTGAGTGTTTACAGGCTATTCTAAGATTTCTCTCAGAAAGTTAGTGGGTCCTCTTAAACAAGACATTTACAAATTACAGTTGAAGCCCTAAAATTTTACTCTGTCGTATATGCCTGCATCAGTTTGACACTGAAATGTTTTAGGGGGCATTATTCGTTCATTCATTGAAATAAAAGTTAAAACACTGTGAGACATTTAATTTTAAGAAAACATAACTTCCTTTTCAGCAATCGAAGTAAACCAGTAAACTGTGGCCCCCCACAAAGCTAACAGTGTTCTTTTTGATTTCTGACTAGAGGGACGTTCTTTCAGCTTCTTATGATGTCATTAAGGAAGGAGGATCAAAAGATTCCCGCCTCCAAGTCTGACATCTTACTTTCAGTTCCGCAAGTATTTGTTGAGTACTCAGTGTATATATAAAGCATTTCGCTAACTTTTATGGGGGATACAAAAGGAACAGCAAACAGACAGTTTCTTCTTTACCTTGTGATGCAAGTTCAAGATCCTTGCCAATTTAGAGCCCATTACTTTGGTGTCAGGATTAATTTCACCTCCCTGTCTCTTCTTGTTAGCAAGTATGCATTCATTCAACAAACACTTGTGAGTTACAGCCTCTGTATAGCCCTGGACATGGCCTTCAGGGCGCTTACTTTCCAGAGGATAGCTGGTGTTTCTCTTTTCATCTGGCACTGTGCCATAAGTCCATCTTTTATATGGTAGAACAGAAATTATTTCTTTGTATCCTGAGACCTCCACATTTATATCCTCCCCCGCCACGGTGTGCACTTCTTCTTGAACTACTTAGTGAGGAGAGTAGATGTCCCGATAAGCCACTCTTCCTGGGACTGTACTCTCAATGCTCTAGTTCCTTCTACCTGAGTGACCCTCACCTCTCCCCACCCTCTTCTCTTAGTTACCAGTGAGTTCATGGTTTTACCTGATGCATAATTTTTAAGTTATTGACTGTATTTTGTAATACGAGTCTACAGGATTGCTAAACATCTTTATAAGCAGTATTATATATGCATTTTTTTGATTGGAGATTACAGTGCTGATTTTTTCTATTTATAAAAATAATAGTTGCAGTGAAAATTTTGAAAAATATGGACAAGTATACAGGGGAAATAATGAGTAATTCTAGCACCTGCTCATCAACTTTATTAATAAGGCATATTCTTTCCTTGATTCAAAAGTCATACTCAAAATTTTTAATTTTTGAATTAATGAACAGTAAAGTTGGCCTTTATTTGTTGTGCATTTATATGAATTTTAAGCCCTGTATGGATTCACATAATCACCATGACAGTCAAGATCCCAGAAAGCTCTGTTCCCCCGGAACAAGTACTCCCAGCCCCTGGCAACCACTGATCTGTCATATAATTTTGTCGTTGTGACAGTGTCCTAGAAATGGAATTACATATCATATAAACTCATGAGAATGGCGTTTTGAACTTAGCATAGTAACTTTGAGATTCCTTCAAGTTACTACACGTATGAATAGTTTGTTCCTTTTCATTGCTAAGTAGTAGTTATTCCCTTGTATAGCTATACCACATCTTGGCTATCTGTGTATTATTTTTAAGAGTCTCTCTCTCTCTCTCTCTCTTTTTTAAACATTTTGACATTTCTCAAATCCCAAAAATACATTAAAATCAATGTTAATATGGTGGGGTTTTTTGTTTCCCTAAAAACGTGCTGCTGAATTGCTGGTGCCTGTTACAGTCAATAGTGGCCTAGAATCAAGCTGCTGCGGGGTGAGCTGAGCGGTGGGAGGGATCACCGTGGGCTGTGAGCGTGGTCAGCCGTGAGGGAAAAGAGCAAGAAGGGGACGGAGGAAGGAAGGCCCTGAGAACTTTGCAGGCCAGCCCCCAGAGCCAGCTTTGCAGCCTCTCAGGGCTTTGAGGACATTTTGAGCAGAGGAGCGACCGACCGGAGGAAAGAGGTCTCTGCCACCCCAGCCGGTCTCATTGTGGTGGGTAGAGGATGCTCCCATCGCTAGTGCTGATGCCTCCGGAAGAGACCGGCACGCAGCAGCAGCCCTGCTAGTACTAGAGGACGCGAGGGCAGAGCGTGGGAAGAGTCCAGAGACAGCAGAGGGCGCCAGCTGGAGAGCCTTGTGGGAGGGGCGGGTACTTCCTGTACCCCAGCCCCCGGGCCAGTGCCCGGGGGGGGGGGGGGGGGGGGGGGGGGGGGGGGAGGGAAGGCAGGAGGCGGGGAGGGAAGGCAGGAGGCGGGGAGAACTCAGGACAGGCTGCTCCAACCATGGGTATTTACATGGTCACACTGGTGAGCTGGGCACGGCATGTTATGTGGGAAACGAAAGCAAAATGAGAACGTCCCAGCACTTGACAGATTAAGAGTGAGAAGTGCATCGGGGGGCCGTGCGAAGATAAGTGGACAGAGGCCATACTGGATTCTGTGAGCTTGGGTGCAGTGTACGATGATTCCACGAAAACCAACTGATTTAGGGCCAATTCCAAGTATAGTTGTACTATGGCTAACTGTATGGGCCCAAGTTTTTTTTGTAACACTTCTTCTCAGGTCCCGTCCCCTGTGTCACAAGTCAGGTGATTTGTACTGTGGCAAATCCCACTTGGGTGGAGATAGAAGAAGGAACAGTGAGTCATCCTCCCAAGGACAGGTTCCCACTAGCCGCTGAGGAAGAGGGCGGCCAAAATAAGAACTACCACCGGAGAGGAATTTACCGAAGGGCCTTGCTCCTCGTGTCAGAAAACTCTTCTGGGAAGCCTCGTCCGTGGAAGCCACCTCAGTCTCCCTGCTCACACCTTTCTTGCTCAGGACCAAGGAACAGTAGGTGCCAGTTGACAGAGAGGAAGAAGACCCTTAGAGACAGGATGGGGTCTTGGTGGCTTCCCCCATTTGTCTCTCCCCTGTCTCACTGTAGACTAAAGATCCCCTTCTCAGAGAGCCACGACAGAAGTTACTCGTCCCTTCGCCAACCATTTGCACGTTCGCAAAGTAACTGTTCTTTAAAACTCGAGTACGGTGGGGCAAAGACTCTGGTATTTGCCGCATCGCTAATTATATCTTCAATCTTTCCCAGGAAAGACTGTATCTTCACCATTGACCCATCTACTGCCCGCGACCTCGATGATGCCCTCTCCTGCAAGCCGCTTGCCGACGGTAGGATGGAAATTTCTAGACCTTTCCGGGTAGCGGGCAGTCTGCATGCCTTTGTGGTCAGTCTGGCCGCCTCGTACTTCCCAGGCTGTGTAACGTGCAGGGTTGGGTTTGCTTTGTTCCTGAACTTGCCCCTGAGCCTACACAGCACGAGACCTAAAGATTGTGTTCCTGTGGTGACTTTGATGAGGGCGAGCATGAGAAGGGTCCTCTCGCTGGGATCCTTCTGGGCCTCAGTGGAGGCGGCAGTGAGGACAGAAGAATGACTTCCAGGCCTTGGCCCCTCAGGAGGTTCCAGTTTGGGTGTAGCGTGTTAAAGAAGAAAGCCCTTAAGCTCTGCTTAGGAGACGCATTGGGTTCTTTACCTGAGTTTGCCAACAGGTTGGGATGATGTGGGAGTATCCTCCAAAGGCGAATCGGCAGCAGGTAGCAGGAGCGCCGTCCCTGACGATGCCCTCGAGACCCGGCAGGTCATCGTCCCGGCAGATTGTGAAAGGCAGCTGGTAGGGGCTCCTTGAGCATTCTTTTGGGCCGGAGCTGAGCAGGAAGAGTGGGATTTGAGGCCAGTGCTCTTGGACAACTACAGTAGGGCGGAAGGGAAGATGTGTAGGGTAGGAGAAGAGCAAACCCTATCACGCCCGCTCCAATGTCCCCTCCCCCACCACACGCTAGTTATAGTCTTGAGTTACTCCTGGGCCCTCTCTAGGATGGTGTCTAGGTGACTGCTTTGGCTTTAGTCATTCTTGGATACGGCTTTGGCACTATCACGGGCTTTGACGGCTTGCCGATGATGGGTATCCACCCTTGTGGTTTCAGTCTGCTGCAAAGTGTTGATGGCCCAGCAGCCTAGTCTTTTAAAACGTCGCAGAGGTGTTCGTGTAGTTCATTAACGCAAAACTCCGTAGGTTCAGCGTGTGATCTCTTCTTTACTAGTGTAGGCTGTGAAGATTAGTAGAAAGAAGGCTGAGAGACAGAAAACATCATTACCTAAAAATGCTTTTATCGTCTTTTAGTGGGAGTCCTCCTTGAAACTCTAGGCAAGCTTGCTCAGTATTTTCAACTAAAAAAAAAATGGAAAGAAAGATACAACATTAAAAAGAGAAAAGTCCCCATAGAAGTTTTAGAGCAATGATATACTTTTAAAATCCAGAATGTAAGCAGCCTACTTAAAAAAAAACACATACTGGGTTGGTTTCCCATCTTCTGAGCAATATTTGCTAAGTGCAAAGGCTTGAACGTATCGCTCTCTGAGTCCACTCCCCTGAACTCCAGTGTGAAAAGTGCCCCCAGGAAGCAGGAAGCCAGGTGACAATAGACCTCACCTCTGTATTTCTCTTCTCTCCAGGTTCGCAGCCCTGCTCTGTTTGTAGCCTCATGCTTGGAAACAGTTGTTTCCTTTATTGTGTCCCCTTTATGGTCATTAATGGCACAAGGATAGGTCCAATGCCCGTTAGTGCGTCTTGGCTGGCCTGGATGGTATTCTCCTCACAGGGATACCAGGGAGCAAGCACGTGTCCTGCCCTGCTCACTCTACCTACCACCTACTACGTCTCCTGTCTAGGGCAGCTGATGAGCAGCACAGGTTTCACGTAGGGAATTGGTAGACGACAGGGCAGGAAGAGTAGACTGGGGACAAATTGTACGTGTTTATAAATTTCCAACCAGAGAATGTTCTTTGTCAGACCACCGAAAACCAGTTGTTTTCAATCTCTTGTTCAAGGAGAGCAGTCAAAATAAGGAAAATAATTCAACCGTACAAGACGAAGGAAGAGGAGAGGAAGTAGAGGCAGAGAAGCATTGTAATCACTTAGGGAAATGGGTGATAAATTGGACTGGGGGTGGTGGCAGTGTGAAGGAGGGTGGGGAGGGCAGATGTGAGAAAGGGCGAATGACAGAAGAATCAATGCAAACGGACACGGGGGTTGAGAGAGAGGAGTCCGAGAGGGAACAGAAGTTGCAACCTGGATGATGGGGAACTGGAATTTACAAGTTAGAAACCAGGACGTCAGGAGGACGAGCTGGTTAGGGAGAGGTTGTGTCTACGTGGAGTTGTCTGTCTGGTGATGCCCATTTACCTAAGCTGCTGCACATCCTTCTCCAGAGGAGGCAGGGTACAAGTAAGCCCTATAACCACATACACAGAGAGCCCTGAAGAAAAGTAGACAACACACCAAAGTGCAAACAGCAATTTTTTTAGGATAATGGGATCATAAGTGTTTTTTGGTCTTTTCTCTGGTTTCCAAGCTTTTATAATGTGGTAATAATAGTTTTATAATGAAAAAATTTTTGTAATAAAAAAAAATTATGAGGTGCCAGAAATCACAGGCTGCCCAGTAGCGCACTGCACCAGGTGATCAGATACCTTGTATCTGCTTAGTTATTCTCGCATTCCAGAGGAGTAATTAACATGTGGTCATTTGGCAGAGCAGCAGAAAAAGGACATGGAAAAGGAGTCAGAGAAGAATCTGAAAAGGCGAGGGTTGGTCAGTCAAGTGTTTTTATGGTGGCACTTCTACAGTTGGCCTTTGTGACAATGGTTTCTGCCAAAGCTATTTATCCAGGGAGATGAAAACTGAAAGTCAATTCCAGTTTGGATTGGGGTGAGGTTGGCTAAGTTCAGGTTCCGTTAGTTACCAGTTCATGTCAATTTTTGCTTAGAGGAAAAAATGTTTAATGTTTCAAGAAGCAAATAATGTTTTCTGGCCATATTTACATCATCTGTAACCATTTTTATTTAAAGAAAGTATCGAGGCCAGACTTTCCTTTGGTCCTATTGAAATCATCTGAATGACTGTTCTGTGCAAATAAAACCGGCCGACAGATGCAACTCAATTTAGTCCTCACTGTCCCATTCTGTAGAATTCCGATGTCCCCTCAGGACTTGTTACCAGTGTCTCCTATAGGTGCGAGACTTAGACCCCACAGTCTGCAGATAAATTCTGCGGAAAGGCAGTGACACCTGCTCTCCGGTATGTGAGGGTTATGCTGGCAGGCTGATGAGGGGTGCCCCCTACCCTCAAGAAATCTCTGCCCTGGAAGGGATTCTCCCGTCATCTAGCCTGCGAATTCCCCACCTCCGGGAGCCTCCAAATACATTTGAGTGGAACATTCCCCGGGCGTCACCCAGCGTACTAACTTTAATGCAGAGCAATTCACTTTTGCTCGAGAAAATACTGAATAACGCAAGTGAATGAGAGTGGCAGTGTAGTGATAACCCAGAATCTAAAGACAGCAAATCACACCCTCCCTCGTTTTATTACTGGAACAGATCACTTGCAACACACCTCACAGTTGACCTCACCACTCAAGTGCGGGAATGCCACAGTTGTCACATCACCCTCTGTTTTTCAGATTACCTCCACAGCATCCACTTATTGAATATCCAGATTGCCTTTTAACGCTCTACCTTGCCGGCAGCCCATTTGGCCTTCAGATTGCATGACTATTAGGAAACCCTTCCCTGTAATGAGCTGAAATATTGCTGTCTTCCAACAGTTTTCTTTCCTTGGGTCCCATCCGTACCTATTGGAGTCCAGAGAACAAGTCTTGTCTGTCATGTGACCATGCCCGAGGCACTAGATAGCAGCTGTCTTGTATATCTGCTTCGCAACTTCTCAGCTAAGCAACCTTTTCAGAGGACGTGGGGTACAAATATATATATATAAAAATATGCGTATATATTTATACATTATATATAAATAAATATATAATAATATATAATATATATATATTCTTCCATGTGCTGTAGCTTTTAAAGCTTGAGCCTGTTTCCCATGTCATGGAGTCACTTCTGCCTTGATGAGGTCTGAGGTACATGGCAGCCTCTATCCAGACTTCTCCATGGCCATCAGGGCACGGTGACTCTCCCAGCCAGTTGCTTCTTCCTGGGCTGACCCAAGTCCAGAGGAACAGGCACCTGTTCTCTTCAGTGAGACAAGCCTTCTCGCTTTGCTTTAGTCTCAAGAGGAAATTGTTAGGCAGGACCTTTACTCAGCTTAGCTGATTCAGGCTCCCACCAGATCCTGCGGGAAATTGATGTTCACTGCCTCTCTCACAGCTGCTTTTTCCAATGTTTTATTCTCTAATGAGCGCTCTGCCTTTAGACGTGGCAGGATCGTGCTAGGAAGGCATTAGACATGAAGGATTTGGGCTGGGGAAAGGGGGGGGAATGGGGAATGACTGCTAATGGGTGTGAGGGTTCTTTTTGGGGTGATGAAAATGTTCTGAAATTAGATGGGTGGTAGTTGCACGACTCTCAATATACCAGAAACCACTGTGGGGGGACGGGGAGGAAATGAGTGAATGGATGAATGAATAAGAACAAACAAACAAACAACCCATTCCTCCTTGAGGCTTTCTGAGGAGTTTACACCTTAACCACAACTTAGCGGAAGTCTGGAGGGAATGCCTGGGCTGGATACCCATAGTCACATCCCTCTCACCTGTCTCTCCCCTTTCTGCTTTCTTCGCTGAGCCATGAAATCCCCGCCCAAGGAGCACACCCCTCTATTCAACCAACTGCTCATGTTTCCTGTCCCCACAGAGCGCAGCCATCTGACTCAAAGAAAGCAGGATCCGATCTACTGTCCAGGTGTGAGAAAATGCTCAGATAAACAGAAGTCATCCGGCCTGAGAGGTCTCAGGAATGCAGGTTACTTACTTTGCTGTAGGGGGCGCCAGTCTTCTGGCCTGGTTTGCCTCTGTTGCCTTCCTGGTTGCATGGCTTTCCCTTCTCTGAGGAGGAAGGAGTAGGGAGCGGTGTCTCAGGGAATGGGAAGAAGAGACTAGAAGCAAAGCCTGTGAGAATTTCATAGGATTCCTAAACTCAGTAACTTCCCGTGTGGTTCTATTTGTCACCTGCTGAGAGTTTCTTGTTACAACGACTGCCTTCGGAGGCAGTGAGGAAGAAGGAGCTGGAGACACTGTACCACTGTATTCCAGGCTTAGACCAGAGAATCTGACCAATACAATGGGTGGTAGTCATTTTAGACGGCAAACTGCTGACAGGACGTCTCTGGCTCTGCCTCTGGGAAGGAAAAGAGAGCATGGAAGTCCTGGAGCTTGTGAGTGAACGTCTGGGTGAATCCCAGCAACCAGGCTGGACCCCCCGCCCCCCGTGCTCCCAGGCTCTGCTCTCCCTTCTGGGCATATCTTACCCCACCACTCACTCACCCCAGCCCTTTACATTTCTCTTTGGTCTGGCTTCCTCCTCTCTCTATACAAACTTCAGTCTCCTTCATCCTACAAAACCTTTCCTCAGCTCTGCTCCACCTCAGGAACTTTCACCTGCGTGTGTCCATCAGGACATCTTGAAAGAATCTTCGGAACTGGCTGCTGCTACTTTCTCACTTCCTTCCCTTTGCAACATGGCTTCAGGAAGTTCAGTGCAATAGGTTGTCCCTGACCTCAGGTCCCCCCAAATCTGTGCACCTCTTTGTTCTTCCTTCTTGAAACCCTCTTTTCTTTGGATTCAGAAAGCCCTGCTTGCTCTTGGTTCTAATGTTTGGACTACTTTTGTCCAGGTACTTTCTTTAGCCTTCCTTTCTCAGTCTCTCTCCTCCCGAGAGTCTGCATAGCTTCCAGACCATTCTCCTCCACCCCATGCTCCTTGTCCTTGCATTTGCGGCCCCTTCGCGTACAGCCCTGTTTCCCAGGAGAGCTATGTGGCTGACTCGAGATTTGGCTGGTCGCTTTCTCAGTAAGGCCCTCCCTTGCCTTATTCACCCTGCCCCCACTCCCTCTCCTTTCCTACTTGATCTCTTTCCCCACCACTCATCACCCACTATTGATTTACTAATCTTGGTTCTGTCTGTCTGCCCACCATTCACTGCCACAGACGCCAGGCTCAGCGTAGGCGCTCAGTGAATCTTTGCGGGTGTTTGCAGGCGCTTGAGGGGAATGGCCTTCCAGGCAGAGGGAAGAGTGTATGCAAAGCCCCAGGTGACAAAAGCATGGTGTTCTAGAGGGAACTACACAGCGCTTGAAATACTGGGAGCGTGAGGTTCGGGTGAGGTGATAGTTGTGGATAAAGCAGGGAGGAGACCATGAATTCCTTTGCAGGCCCTGCTGGAAAGTTTAGATTTTGTGGAGAAGACAGCATTTTAACTTGGAGAACAACAGCATCTGTCATTCAAGAAATAAGATCAAGGACCCAGCTAGATATACAATAGCGGAAAACACTTGACGCAGCTTCCTGTCGTCTCTAGGTTAATATCAAGTAAAATGGAATAAGTAAATGTGGGAATGACCATAGTTTGGATGTGGGAGCGGGGTGGGGGACAGACAGAAACATTTTAACCGACGCTTGAGAATAAACGGGGGTAAGCCCAGATGAAGAATGGGGAGAAAGAACATTTCAGGCTAAGGGAATGGAATCTGTGGAGGCTCTGAGGCACAAAGACTTTGGTCTTGAAAGGAACCCAAAAGTCAGTGTGGCCGGAACATGGTGGGATGGGAGGAGTCTGTGAGGTAGTCGGGAAAGGGGCTTGCAGGCTCTGGGAAGGAGTTTTGTCCTGAGGGCAATGGTGAGCAAAGAGTCTTTTTTTTTTTTTTTTTTTTTAATTTTTTTTTTTTTAATGTTTATTTATTTTTGAGACAGAGAGAGACAGAGCATGAACGGGGGAGGGGCAGAGAGAGAGGGAGACACAGAATCGGAAACAGGCTCCAGGCTCTGAGCCATCAGCCCAGAGCCCGACGCGGGGCTCGAACTCACGGACCGCGAGATCGTGACCTGGCTGAAGTCGGACGCTTAACCGACTGCGCCACCCAGGCGCCCCGAGCAAAGAGTCTTAAGCGGGAGAGAGTCAGGATCCAACTTGCAGGTTGGAGAGATCACTCTGGCAGCAGTGAGGAGGCTGGGTTAGAGCAATGGCATTGAAATGGTCTAGGTAAGAGGTGGAGAGTGCCCAACCACGGCAAAGGCTGTGCAGCCAGAACTGGAGGGAGGCATTAGCCAGGAAGGGAGATCAGGGCAGGGCTTGGGGTCTGGGCAACTGCAGGAGCATCTTAACTGGTCTCCCAAGTCTGCCCTTTTCTTCCCATGTATTGAAGTCAAGGCAGTCCTTACAAAACGTCCATCCCATCAAGGTCATTCCCTGCTTCACTCCCTCCGAGGCTCCCATCGCACTAAGGATGCAAACCCAGGGCTTTACTCTGACTGACCACTAACTCTAATCCTCTGACATTGCTCCCCACAGTGCCTCTCTTACTTGCTCCCCTCCAGCCACGTGGCCTCTTTGTTGTCCCTCAGATGTGCCCGGCTGTTCCTGCCTCAGCACTTCTGCACTTAGTTTCCCTCTGTCCAAATCCCTCTTCTCCAGTTCCTTCCTGGCTCTTAGGTTCTGCTCAGATGTCATCTCAGGGAGGCCCTTCCTGACCACCCTTGTCACCAGTCTTATCTACACCACCGCCTTCTGATTGTCTTTAAGACGTTTGTGTGGGTCTGCCCCACTGGATGGAAATCTTTATGAGAGCAAGGACGTCGTTTTGTTCACTGCTGACCCCTCAGTGCCCAGAGCACTGGGTGCCACATAGTCGGCACACATGCAGATGTTTGTTGAGTGAATGAATGGATGAGTTAATAAACTTTTGATAGTGGAGGTAAGAGAAGAATCTAGAATGTTATCTAAGCTTCTGGCTTGGGCGTCGGCACTGGGTGGACTGTAATGCCCTTCAGTAGGAAATATTGAGGGGAGCTGGTTTTGCGGGAAAAGACCGTGAGTTCTGATCAGCACAGGCTGAGTTTGCAGTCCCTGGGAGACATCCGGGTAGAAATACCCAGGGGATAAGGAACAGGGTTAAGGCTGGAGATGGGATCTGGGAGCCTTCAGTGTGTGGGCCTGGGACAGGTGACCCAGGAGAAGTCAGACTGAGAGGAAGACCAGCCTGAGCCCTGGGAGAGACGCCCAACAGAAAAACCTCCCGGATGAGGCTGTGGGGATTGGAGGCAAACAGGGAAGGGAGAGGAGACAGGCAGAGCGGGCTAAATGGCAGAGAGTCACAAAGGATGCAGGAAAGCCACATAGAAGAGAACTGTAAACGTCTTTGGGCTTGGCAAGTAGGATACTGTTGATGACCTTGGTGAAACTACTCTACTGTCAGTGGCTTCCAGGAGGGGAAGCCAGGCTGTGGGTGGTGGAGGACAGGGTGGAAAACAGGAATGGCGATTGCTTTCTTGGGGAAGCTTGGCTGTGAAAGGTACGAGAGACAGGGAGGACACGATCAGAGGAGGCTTTTTCATTGCTTTTAAGATGGAATTGATTTTTAAGATGTCTCTGTATTGGGAGATAAGAGACTTTGGAGAAGGAAAAATGGAAAACATAGGAAAGAGATGAGTTGATTATTTTTCAAGGCCTTGAAGAAGAAGGCGGGAGTGATTCAGAGTGTAAGTGCAGAGTGAGGCCAAGACATGGATAGTGAACACCCCTTCCTTTGAGACCAAGAGGACTCAGGCACTTGCTCCTTTACACCTGATAAGATCCCTTTTAACAGGGAGAGGAAGTGGAACACCTACTGAGGGCCGGGGGCGGGGTGCAGGGAAGGGGTTTGGGTGGCGGGGGGGGGGGGGGGGGGGGGTGTGGACAGAGAAAAGGGTGCGGGAGGGAGCTGACCAGGATCCCGTTGCACAGAGCTTTAGGGAGCACTCTTCAGGAATGCTGAGTTGGAATGCTACCAGGTCCAGGTGATTTTCTTCAGTAATCCTCAGCCCCCTAGGTGAGGGAGAAGTTGCAGTGGTCCAAATCTGGGGGTTTGCTGGGAGGGTGAGCATGACAGGCACCAGGACAAGGCTGCTAGGACCTTGCTTCTCCTCTGAACCTGCTTCTTCTCTGTCCCCTCCTTTTATAAAGACATCACCTGCCACCTGGTCAACCAAAGTTTTTTTTTTTTGAAGGAATCCCGGAATCACACTTGATTCCCCTTCTTCTCAGCACTGTTGTCACAGCCTTTTCAATAATTTCCTTCCCGCCTCCCTGTCTATCTTCCACCTTCCACCCAGGTATCTTTTCTATTACGTACACACAGAACCAGATCAGATTGCTTTTCTGTTTGAAAATCTCCTCACTATTTTTAGTAGAGCTTTGTTATCCCAGTTCTTTAAGATCAGTCACCAGCACTTCCTCTCCCACCTTCCCCACCTCCCAACATGCATGTGCACACCACGCCCACACGCACGCGTGCACATACATGCAGGCACACACCCACCCCTAGTAATAGCTGGCCACTCCAGGCTCTGCATAACCACAGCCTCTGAGCCTGCCCTTTGCCCTCTACGTAGAATGCCTGGCCTTCCTGCCTACTTCTGTGTTGGACTCCAACAGCAAGATAGAACTTTCCTTTCTTTTCTTTCTTCCTGGCGAAATGAATTGTTCCTATCCTGTTAGCACATTTTCTTCATGTCTTTCATGCAGCCATAAACATCAGCGTCTCTGGATTTAATTCCCCTTTTTGCTTGTTTCCTAAGAGCAGGGCATTCCTTGATATCTCTATATCCAGAGTATCATGCATGATTTCCTACATTCCATCTCATCAATCTAACCAGGCAACCTGTCTTATACTTTCCGTGTGCTTTTCCTATTTGTTACCTTGCCCTTTTTATTTTCAGTACGCATCTGCCCTTAGGTTTGTGGGTTGCCCATGGGCTTATATGCTGACATATAAGGCAACTCCACTTGCTCTCTTAAAACAAGTCTGTTTCTTTGGAATTAGGTGTATCTTTCTCCCATCACAATCAAGTCTTTCAGTCCTTCTCATCACGTCTCAGTGGTGCTGTGAGATCACTGAATTACATCTTGTGTTCGTGATATTTGTTCCCCCAGCTCTGTGGATTGGCATATGTGAGGCTCACTTCCTCATCTCCTCTTGTGTGAGTCTCCTGCGTGGCCCACTCTGCTCTCTCATTTCATGCCTGCAGGCTTCACAGCAACTTGTTTCGTGGTGTTATTTTGTCATTTCTCTCTGTCTGTCTCCAGTCTGTATCCTGGCCACTTCCAAATTCAACGAGCACTAACTTCCTGATAAAATTAACTTCCTGAATGAACCTTAACATGATAGTAAACAAGCAAACAAACAGAAAAAAAGTTTGTGATACAAAAGCCAGAATTTGTTTTTCTTTAATTCTATTGGCAAACAGGCTTGCTAGTTAAGAAAAGGCTCTTTGGGGTGCCTGTATGGCTCAGTCAGTTAAGCACCCGACTTTGACTTAGGTCATGATCTCGCAGTCTGTGAGTTCGAGCCCTGCGTCGGGCTCTGTGCTGACAGCTCAGAACCTGGAGCCTGCTTCAGAATCTGTGTCTCCCTCTCTCTGCCCCTCCGCTGCTCACACTCTGTCTCTTCCTATCTCTCAATAATAAATAAACATAAAATTTAAAATAAATAAAAAGAAAAGGCTTTTTTAACAACCAAGTACATCTGCAGTGGCAATATGTTCATCCATCAATTTGGTGAAACAGAAAGTTGGTATCAGCTAAGTCTTAATGGTATATTGAGACATTGGAAATAAGTTTGTTTTTAATGCCACTCTCTTGGGAACACTCAGAGTTTCCATTGGTATATGGAGATAACACTGAGGTAATACCAGAACATAGAAATCAGGTGACATTTTGAAAACGAAATGCAGAATTTATCTGCAGAATTTCCTCTTGCTTTGAGATCTGTGAAACATCAGATAAAATCTGCTATTTTAGTTTGCGTAAGGCTGAAACAGAACATATGGCAGTGATTTTAATCTCTTTAGGGTCACAGGTGCCTTTGAGAATCTCATGATAGCAACAGACTCTCTTTTCAGAAAAATGCACACGCAGGTATATATACAATATTTGCATATCACTTACATTTTTAGTCAGATTGTAGAATGGATAGCCTGAAAAACCCTCTTCATTAAAACTCTTTAAACAATGCATCTTTTAAAAATTAATGGCTAAGCTGGCCAAGAGCAGGTAACCAAAGAAGAATATGTGTGCTAAAGTAGCTAACCTAATGGTATCTTCTGATGCCTGTGACCCAGACAGTTTGCTCAGGGCCTGAATCAACACTGTCTGCATTGTCCATAAAATTCCAAGCCAGGTGCTTAGTTTAGCATGGTACCAGGTAGACAGTGTTTCTAGAAGCCAGGCAGAAAGAATCATAAGAATATTCTGGGGGCACCTGGGTGGTCAGTCTGTTCAGTGTCCGACTTCCACTCAGGTCATAATCTTGCAGTTCATGAGTTCAAGCCCCGCTTCGGGCTTGCTGCTGTTAGCCTGCTTTGGATCTTCTGTCTCTCTCTCTCTCTCTCTCTCTCTCTCTCTGTCCTTCCCCCACTTGCACTCTCTCTTAATAATAAAACATTGAAAAAAAAAAAGCATATGCTTCCTGGAGGAAATAACCCTTGACCAAAGCTTTAAAGATTTGTCAAAGAGAAAGTTCTAGTAAATGTAAGTTTACATAAAAGTGAAGAAACATGCAAAGATGCAGCTAAAGCAGTTTTAGCTTTTTTAGAGGAAAATTTTTATAACTTTAAGTGCTTGTATTAGAAAAGGAGAGCCTATAAAGATTATCTTCACAAATGTTTTAGATAAAGGGAAGGTGTAAGATGACATAGCATATGAACATATACTGTGGGTACAAGTACTGAACCAAATGTGAGAATTGTCTGCTGTAGTTGTAACAATAGAAGCCCCCTCTACTCCTCTAAGAAATACACAAAATGAGTAGCCAGACTCTGCTGTGCCTTTCATGCATGTCATAGTGAAAAGCAGAATTCATTTGCTTGAATAAGAGAAGTTCCTATTTTTACTTTAGGCCATGCCAAAGTGAAAATCTTAAAAAAATAGACACAAAATCCCAAACATGGCTCTTAGAGCTTATTTTCATTTTTCTAGTATTAGAGTGCTATTAATTGTCAAGCCAAGGGTCTTTTTCCAAAACCCATTAATATTTGAAAAAAATTTGGTGTGTTAGGATTAACTTTGGAACAGAATTACATATGTTTGAAACATATAAACATATGATTTTTAATATTCAGCTTCTCCATTATTTTATATTTTATGTATCATATATACTGTATTTATAGTGTTCATATTCATAAACATTTCAAATGTCTTTTAAATAATAGTAAAAATACAGTAAATAACTTCCCAGCCAGTAGAGTGAGGCCAATGGAAGGAGAAAAACAAAAACACTTCAATCTAAAAGAAGACATGACAAGAGGAAAAAAATGGAAGCAGGACAAATAAAAAGCACATATGAAGGTGCCAAATTAAGAAGCACATCAAATTTTACTCCGTAGTTAAAAAGCAAAGACTTTTAGAGTGGATAAATCAACATGAAGTCACAAAGATTACATGTAAAAAGGTGGGAAAAGTGATACCAGTAACATACTAAGCAAAAGAGAGATTACAGGACGCCTGGGTGGCTCAGTCAGTTACGTGTCCGAGTTCAGCTCAGGTCATGATCTCGCAACTGGTGAGTTCGAGCCCCATGTTAGACTCTGTGCTGACAGCTCGGAGCCTGGAGCCTGTTTCGGATTCTGTGTCTCCCTGTCTCTCTGCCCCTCCCCCGCTCGTGCTCGCTCTCTCTCTCTCTCTCTCTCTCTCTCTTTCTCTTTCTCTTTCTCTCTCTCAAAAATAAACATTAAAAAATAATAAAAAATAAATTATTAAAAAGAGGTAGTGTATTTTTTATTAATATTTGGTAAATAGATTTTCAGATAGAAGACATTACTAAATGGAAAGAGAGTCACTAAATGATGATTAGAAGGATCACTTCATTGGGAAAATATGTCTCAATATATATTGCTAAATAATATAGCTTCAAAATATATAAAATAACAGTTGACCAAAATACAAGAAGAAATGGATAAATTCAGCTTCATAGTGAGTTAATTTAATAGACCTTCCCCAGGAAATAATAGTTCAAACAGACCAGAAATTCATTCAAACTATAGAAAATTTGAATAGCACAGTTAACAGGCTAGCTCTAATAACCATATCTAGAATACTGGACCCACAAGTGAAGATTACACATTGCTATCAAGCACACAGAAAACGTGAAAAATGACTTTGTGTTACACATGTTTTTAAGAGTCATTGGTATCATACACATTATTTCTTGGATTACAGTGCAATTAAATGAGAAATAAATACAGAAACACTTTTAACTTAAAAACACAATACATTCGAAAAATTTCAGCACCTTCTCAGATGAATGGCATAAATCAGAATATACCTGATGTTATGCTTCCTATTAATGCTTGATGGAATAGTGAGTTACCTGCCTCCTCAAGGCTGAGTTTACTTACCTTCCACACAGAATACATAATGCTCCCTTTTGTAGCAGCTAAGGGTTTCTACCCTGACTACTTTCCTCATGCCATCGAGGAGCTCCCTAACTCTGAAATGTGGCCATACTGACCTACAGGCGACCCACCGGAGAGCCAAGAATTGCTTGAAAGCCTTTACTACCAAGGGACCAGCAAAAAGGAAACTGCCTTCTCTCATAAAAGAAACTCAGAGTTCCCAAGGTTAGCAGTAGGGGAAGGATTCTCAGATGGGGAGACAGCTGGACCACATGGATATTCACCCCTTGGACATCCACTTCCTTATTCCTAATCACTCTTCCCTCTGCTCACCGACTTGAAGAGCTGACAGAACTCATTACCACTTTGGTCCTAGTATGGTCCCCATAATTCTTTGCTTAGTACCTCAAGCACAACTGAAACTGGACTATAACTTTTCAACAGGACTTTACTGAAGGTCAGAAGACAGCTAAAGGAAGACCGGCAGAGAGTAACACAAAGCATCAGGAAGTGGCTTGTCCACCTGGGTCCCGACCTGTCCCCACACTGTGAGCATCATCCAGGCACTCACACCTCAACAGCTGCCCTTTGAAAGTCTTGACCTAAGTGGTTCTAGAAAGAGGCCTTGGGCTTCCTTCTTTCATTCTGCATTTCCCCTCTGAGGACTTGCCCCTTCCCGTGAACAGTATCATTCGGGACGTTCACTCCCTTTAGGGAAGAATATGCCCAGGCCTTGCTCTGCAAGCCCCAGTGTGAGACCTGTCTTATCAGTGCCCCGTAGTGGCGGTATAACCTCTGCATCCTCACGGAGGCCACAGTAGGCCATCTGGTAGGGGACCTGATCTGCTGCTTCTCCTACTGCACCCACAGCACCCATCCCAGAGAGGACTAAAGCATTACATCACACTGTGCTCTGCACCGCTCCTAACGTTGCACAGGATATTTGACCATGCCTAGCAATCTGTAGCTGTGGCTGGACCCCACCTTCTACCCTATGCCCTCGCCGCCCCCCACCCCCCACACACACCATCAGCAAGGAGCCTAGGCTCTCGTCACTTAGGTCATTGGGTAGGGGAGTAAGTTTTACAATCAGAGCCTTGCTTCAAGCACTGTGGAGAGAACACCACAGCTCTTTGCTGTGTGAACCTGCTACAGCTCCATCACTACCCTGCCGAATCTCCGTCCCTGTCCTCTGTCACAGGAGGGCCCAGACAGACAGGTGTACACACAGAGACAAAAATTCTGTATCCTCTCCTGATGCCTTGAGGAGGCGGCCTGGCACAGGTCTGCTCTCTCAGTACTGGACCACCCCTCCCAGCCATTCTTCTCACCTTGAATTGTCTTTCTCAGCTTTGTAGCTGAAGCTCTTGCAGCTGTTTTCCTATTTCAGCTCCCCCTAGCCTTTTGGAATTTGACTTCATCTCAGACAGAGTACTTTAAACCCCTGGATTCAGCCCCGCCCCTGCCGCCCTTCTCTTACCACATTGGTTATGCTTCTACCTGGTTCATCCACTGCAGTGAGCTGGACTCTGAAGGGCCATGTTTCAAAGGGATGTCCTTCCTGATTACCGAGCACTATACTGTAAGAGCAACTCAGACTTCATCAGGAAAGTTTAATCCATTAGCTGGGAACAAATGGCACATGTAGCTTAAAAATAAGGTCTACATGCAGCGTTTAATTTAACCAAAAATAACCTCTCTGTTTAAAATCTGTTCCTTGTGTTCTAGAAGAGAACCCCTGATAACTTTTCCATGGATTTGGGAAAAGAAAAAAATTCCATCTCAGGGCACCCTTCCACTTGGAGACACTCCTGGGCGTGTCTCTGACATCTTCATCTTGCCGAGTGTGTTCTATGCTGTTATTTCTACACTCCTCTTCTATGTCAAGTCATTTCGAATCTCGGTTTTCAAACACTGATTTTTTCCTCTCGCAATCTCTTATGTCAGAGGGCGTCCTGACCTCAGGCAAATCCCAGGTAATCCAAGTACTTGATCTCAGACACAAACCCTATTTTCATAGTATGGCCCTGGGTAGTGAACTTGGGAAGAGAAATGGAAAACTCTGTAGAGCCGTCAATTCATGAAGAGGTACGTGTCTTCTCCACTCATCTGGGGTATCGATGAGTGAATAATTTTAACTCTCCATGTTGTATGATCATTTCTTACTGAATCATACCTTGACTCAAAAAATCCAAGCAACTGAATAATCGCGCGAGGCCTCTGGCATGGAAGTGGGCTTCTGGGATGCTTGCCAATGAGTTCCTGTTTTGAGGACACAGAATCTAAGTGGAAAGATTAAGTGGAGAGACAGCTCCACCCCTCTAAGTCTTATTCCTATGTTCCATTCAAATCTTGCTAGCCTGATTTCTGTGGGGTCTGGGCTTTGGAAATTCTCTTTTTTCATGGATGTCTCAGTGCACCTTGTTAAACCAAATTTGGACTGTGGCCTGTTCATCTGCTTCCAGCTCTGCTGATTGGTTCCAGTTTCCTTGCTCATTAAAGCCAAGATAATCTGGCACCCACCAGCCAGGCATCCTCAAGTATCTGGCACCAAGGTAAACTTGGAAGCCAGTTCAGGAGTCTCAGTGATCCAACACACTCATTGCATGATGGGAGGCAGTTGCGGTATACCAGAAAGAGCACTGGAATAGGAGCAGGAGAGCTGGGTTCTTGTCTCATCTTTGCGTCTACGGCATCATGTAAGTTTGGGCATGTCTGTGGTTTCTCTGAAATTCTCCTTCCCCAGCTGTATGGGTATCTGGGCTAGACGGTTTTTCAGGTGTCTTCAAGTTCCAAAATTCTGAGTATATGAAGAGCTAAAGGAACAAAGCTCCATTTATGCCTGTTGTTGCAAAAACACAACTTCACTTGTAAAATATTAGCAGTAACTGCCTAAAGTTGCTTGTGCTACTGATGCTTTTCCACAAAAGTAGGTGGTATGATGACAAAACGGGAAGAGACACAGTCCAAAGTCCAGAGGAATATGCCTCACGTTTCCCAATCGATAAAATGTGGATAATAATGCATAATTTAAAATTGCTGGGAAGATTAAATGGGATGATACCTGGCAATTAGAGCTGTGCCAGACAAAAAGTAAGTGCTCAGTAAAAACTATTAGTAACATAAAATGGAAATATTGAGGTGGAATTTTAGTGAGGTTGTGCAGAAATAACAAATATCTAGTTCCTATTCAGAAGTCAAGGTGGAAATTGAAGTGAGAATTCAGAAACAGATCCATGCAAATATGATCACCTGGTTTTCAACAAAGGTGTCCCTGCAGTGTAGTGAAGAAAGGATGGTTTTATCAATATATGATGCTGGATCCATTGGGTATCCCTATAGGAAAAAAGTGAAATTTGACTACCACATCACACTTTCTACAAAAATCAACTCCACGTGCCTCATAGATCTAAGTGTAAAAGGTAAAACTTACACTTCTAAAAGATAAGATAGAAGGATAACCTCATGACCCTGGGATAAGCAAAGATTACTTCAGCAGGACACCGAAAGCATTAACCTCAAAGGAAAAGGGTAATTAGCTTTCATTAAATTTAAGAAGTTCTGTTTATCAAAAGACACCATTAAAATAATGCAAAGGCAAGCCACAGAGGAGAAGACATTTGTAATAACATATAGCCAGCAAAGGACTCCTATTGAGAGTATGTAAAGAGTTCCACAGGCATTTTATAAAACAGCCAGTGGTCAAAAGCATCTGAAAAGTACTTCAACTGGAAATTAAAACCACAGTGAGCTACTACTATGTCCGTACGAGAATAGCTCAATTTTTCTTTTTAAAGATGACTATACCAAACGTTAGTGGGGATGTGAAGCAACTAGAACTCTCATACACTGACCAGGAGTGGAAGTTGGTGCAACCACTTTGGAAAACAGTTGTATGTAATAGAATTGGATAGATTCACACTTATGACCTAGCAGTTTCATTCTTAGCAAAGACTCAACAGAAATGAGTACATATGGACAAGAATACTCATGGAAGCATTATTCATGATAGCGAAACACTGAAGACGACCCAAATATCCAGAAGCTTCTGGAATTCTGGTTATGTTCTATTTTTTGAACTGAGGAGTGATCACGTAAGTGTATTCACCTTGTAAAAATTGATTGAGCTGTATACTTATGGCTTGTATAATTTATGTATTTCACGCTTCAGTAAAAAGTTTATTTTAAGAAGCGAAGGGGCATACAAAAAAAAGTAGAAACAACCCAATCTCTGTCAACTCACGAATAGTAAAGAAATGCGTATGTCCATACAGTGGAATATTATTCAGTCATAAAAAGAAATGAAGTACCAACTCATGCTACTACATAGAAAGACCTGGAAAGCATCGTTAGGTGAAAGAAGACAATCGCAAAGGACCACGTAACCATTCCATTTATATGAGATGTCCAGAATAGGCACAGAGACAGGGTAGATTAGTGGGTGCCTAGGGTTTGGAAGGTTGGGGAGAGATAGGAAGTGACTGAAAACAGATATGCGGTTTCTTTTGGGAATGACGAAATAGTCTAAAATTGACCATAGTGATGGTTGCACAAGGTACATACACCAAAAACCATTAAACTGTACACTTAGATGAGTGAATGGTATAGTATGTGAATTCGATCTCAATAGAACGGCTGGAAACAGAAAGTCAAAGGTACTGATAATTATGGAGTGATTAAAACCCCTTAGAAAAAGGCTGGACCTTCGGGCATGATAGTTAAGAACATTGATATTAGAGTCCAACAGTGTTCTAATCCACGCGCTGCCATTTACTGTGCAACATTAGGCAAGTCATCTAACTTCTCTGAGCCTGAATGTCTTCGCCTGTTAAACATAAAAAAAAAAAAAATTAATGCTTATTTATTTATTTATTTTGAGAGAGAGAAATAAATCATGAGTAGGGGAGGGGCAGAGAGAGAGGGAGAGAGAAAATCCCAAGCAGGCTCCTGTGCTGTCAGTGCAGAGCCCGATGCAGGGGTCAGTCCCACAAACCGGTAGATCATGACCTGATCCAAAAATCAAGAGTCAGATGCTTAACTGACTGAGCCACCCAGGTGCCCCAAAACATGAAAATTAATAATACCTACCCCATAGAACTTTTGTGCAGTAGATTCATTTAATTGAGAGATATTTGAATATCTTTTATGCATAAGGTCCAGTGGATGATAACTGTGGTTATAACTAGCCAGGAGGTGTTGCATCTAAACAGTCTTAACTCCATTTTGGTGGCAGAAGTGACAGGCAAATTTGAGAGTATGTCCTGAGGACTGGACACTTTTGCCCTACTCTGCCGCATCAGCATCTATCGAAAAGTACAAAAGATATTCATATTAACATCCCTAAGTTATTGATATTGAATTATATTCTACTGTTAGGAAAAGGAAATATATATTTATAGAGGATTTCTATCCAGAAGGGTTGAAACCGTAAAGGATGGATGATTAAAGCATTGGCATTCAGTTACCTAGAAAATTTAGCAATTCGAATACTTTATGTGAAAACCGAATTAAAACTGTAATTGATATATGGCTAGTTCATAAATAGAAAATGACCATTGGTTGCAGGTTTTTTATTTCAGGGAATATTCACTGTCCCCATAAAGGAGTCACTTTTGCTTATGTTGAAAATCATACTCTCTTCTACCCATTTGTCTTAGAGTGTGTGCTCTGCAGAGTAAATGTACGATTCTTTAAAAACTGGTACCGTGAGCACTTGCAGCCTTACAGGGGTTAAGAACAAAAGCAATTACCAATTAGACACCAATTAGAAACTCAGGAGCAAATCCCATCAAGTAGTGGTTAAAGGCTTAGGTTTGGGAGCCAGACCTTGATACAAGGTATCTAACCTCCCTGGGCCTCAGGTTCCTCATCTGTAGGAAGAGATCTGTTTTACGGCATTGTGAGGATTACATGAATTAATACAAGGTGCTCTAGAAAGAAAGCAGTCAATGCGCTATTTTTATGGGGCAATCAGTGAGGTGAATGCCTATCGTAAGTGGCCATAAATCATGGATATAATTTCTTATTAATTTTCGAGAAGCCTTGGGGAATCAGAAAACAGTCTCTCCATCATGCAAAAGAGATTAACGAGACTGAGTAATTAGATCCAAAAAGAGCTAATTTGATATGGTGGAAAAAAATAACAAGAACCTAAAACGGCTTCTCCAGAATGAGAGGAAAGCCATTAAGGGGTTTTGTCACAGGACATAAAGCTTTTAAAAGCTTTAGCCTCTCAAAGTTCAAGGTGAATATGAAAGTTGCTTTGATTTCAGCTGAAAGGAAGGCTGGAATCGGATTAAGCAGTTGTTGGGAACAGTTAGATTTAGCGAACGGGCATTTAAATACACACAGATGTTTAGATTTCTTTAAAACTTGTTGAAAATGGTACATCTCTCTTAAATTCGCCTACTAGAGACCAGTAATTATGTTTTGTAGAGAGGCTTTTTTTTAAATAGAAAACCTCACAAAGGGGTGTGCAAACATGCCGAAATCTGGTTTTCGAATGTGTGTCCGTGAGAAATTGGTCTGCTGGGATCGTGCACTGCCCGCCTGCCCGCCTGCCCGCCACAGGCAGGAGAAAGGGGTAGGTTCCCTGTGCTAGCCGTGCACAGGTGCTGGACCCGTAAAGTGACGGCACAAGCCACAGGCTGCTGTAAACTGGAGTCCCGTTTCTGGCTGGAAAATAGTTGTTTCTAATTTAGAAGGAGCGTGCCTACTCGTGCCGCTTCGTTTACTGAGCTCACCGGTAACAGAAACGGCCTGCAAAGTGCTTTCTTCCCCCTTATCCACCAGGAGACTTGGCAGGTGACCTGCCACCATTCACCGCCCCCTGCCCAGACCAGCCCGTGGTGCTTTCTGTTGCTGTGTGGCGGGGAATCCGCGAGCGGGAGGTGGTGGGGCGGGGACAGAGCATTTTGTTGGTGTGTTTTTATTTAGAAAGGGAAGGGAAGAAGGAAGGGAAGGGCAGACGGAAGGGAAGAAGAAAGGGAGAGGGAGAGGAAGAGGAAGAGGAAGGAAGGAGGGGAGGGAGGGAAGAAAGGAAGAACAGTTAAACAGTCCATTTATGATAGAAATATTAGAATTTACGTATAAACAAAAAGAAAAATGTCTAATTCTACCACTCAGAGAAAACCATTGTTACCATCTTGACATATTTTTTCCAGACATTTTTAAGCCAGGTTTGCATTTTTTATTTTATACTTTTTATCTTTATTGCTTTTCCAGCCTTTGAAAGCTGGAAACATTACAAATGTGTATAATGTAGAAAGGAATAGTCCCCATATCCTCAACCTCCAGAAATCATCACTGGGGACATTTTAATTCTGCTTAGGCAGTAACCCTCTCCTGCCTCTATTGGCTTGTCCTTCTCTTAAAACTTGTAGCTAGTTTTACTTAACTGGATTTTTCCCTTTTAAACTTTTTTCTTTCCTTGGCTTCAGCCCCTGCAAACTTTTTTTTTTTTTTAAATTTTTGGATAGAGAATTTTGAACATGCACAGAAGTAGACAGAATAGTATAATGAAACTCCTTGTTCCCATCACCCAACCCTGGCAACCTTAAAACAGCGGCCAGTTCACCCCATTCCCACCCCACCCACCCTTAATGATTTGGACCTGCTAACTGCATAACCACCTTCAAGGGTCCTTCTTGGCCCCTCTGACTTTACTCTCTTTTGGCATCGAGGAAAGACCAAACGCCTGCCCTCCTGCACTCAGAGCTTTGCGCGAGCCTCTGCTCCACGCTCTGTCCCAGGCCTGACCGGCTGACCTGGGCTTTCCCCACTCACTTCTGAAAGGCCTGGAAATTCCCAGACGTTGGGTGTGCCAGCCTCCCATGTTCAGCTCCTCATTCTCTTTCCTGTTAATGAAGGAGGCCATTGCTCAAATCATTTGGAAGGGGAAAAGTGGAATTTACTACCTGGGTGTTCCTCTTCCATGCTGTTCATATAAATTTAAACTTAGATTCCTGAGAATTAGATTGGACATGACAAAAATTGCTGTGTGGGCAGTTTAGTTGAGTACTTGCAGATTGATAGAGCCCTTTGTAATGATGAAGGAAAAAGGCTCTCTAAGCTGCTTAGTTCCAAAAGGTGAGCTCACCAGTTAAGGAGTTTGCACCTGAAGGTCCTCATTAACCCTTTGCTGGATGGCAAAAAGAAAATTAAAAGAGGCAGTGTGTGGACTCTTCAACTCCTGGCCCTCAGGAGGATCTGAGAAATCCTCGTGTACAGCCCCCTCCTCATACATGGGTACCTTGCGCTGCATTCAGATTTACTTGCTCCAGAATTTTTCACTTTGACTCCTTTTAAGTTTATGAAATATCCTCAAACCATTGCCACGTCACGGCCGTGGAGTACTGCCATGGCTTGCTGTACCAGTGGTCAACTTTTGTGTTTGATTACATAACCAGATACCGCACAGAACTGGAAGACGTCAGAGTTTGAGTTGTCTCTCTTACCCAATCGGTGTTTCCACCAAAGTGAGGGAATTTGCTTACCCCAACTAAAAGATGGAGTTTATTGTGTGGCTCCAAGGTGAGCCAAGCCCAGTTGTTCCTCAACCGTGAATCTGTCTCTCAAATGCAACGGGCCAGACTAAGGCCAGGGCCTGCATGCTGGCTGAGTGTGCCGCCCTGAAGGAGGCCCTGCAGTGCTGGGGAAGTCTAGACAGCAGAGAGTCCCTTTCTCAGTTCTCTCTGTTGGATTACCCTTTCTGAGCTCTCAGCACACGATTTTCTATTGCTCTTATGACCCATGTTGTTGGGAAGACTGACCACAGGGGCAAGAGGGTGACCCAAGCAAGAGCATCATTTTTCCATCACGTAGGCTGGATGGAGGCCAGTCTGTGCGATGGGAGATCCAGTATGGGTTGGCATCTATCGATGTGTCTTACAGGTTATGCTTCTTTGCATCCTCTGTGTTTGTTCACCAAGCATATTACTTCACTGAAGGATTGACTGAATTCGTTTGCCTGGCAGCACCATTCCTAAGAGTTCTTCTTGGCTGCCTTTCAGTTCAGTATGACCTCAGACGACATTCGCAGAACCGTGATACGCAGAGGGAAGAGGTGATAAAGTGAGAAGGTGGTATATTCACTTCTCTGCTGGAAACTCTCCAGTGGTTTCCCACAACACTGGAAACAAAATCTAAATGCCTCATCCGGCCCGGCAGGGTGTCTCTCGTCAAGGCCCCATCTACCTCACTAGCCTTCTAGGTTCCAGGTCTCCCCTTCTTTCTCCACCGTCGACACAACCAGCTTGCTACTGCCTTTGACCCTTCGCTCTGGTTATTCTGCCTGCCATGCACTCCCCCATGCCATCGTGTGACATGGTCCTTTTGAGACACACAGGTCTCCGTTTTTTCCCCTGGAGAGACCTTTATGAACTAAATCTGAGGTGATCCCCAGGCATCCTCATCCCTCAGCCTGTTTTATTTTCTTCAGAGTCCTTTTTACTGTCTTAAGTTCTCTTACCATTTATTTGCTTGCTTCTTGTCTTTCTCTCCCCACTAGAATGTACGCTCCCTAAGAGAAGGGACCTTATCAGTGTTGTGTACTTGTATGTCCCCAGTGCCTGGAAAAGTACTTGGCACGTAGTACGAGCATGATAAGTATCTGTTGAATGGCTAATTGAATGAATGAAGGTGGTTATTAGGAGGATGCTGAGGATTATGAGGGGATTCAAAGCCAAGCCATATGGTAATTTAGCTTGAAGGAGAGAAGATCCGGGGGGGCCCGTGCTATCTGACTATTTCAAAGCCAGTGCCAACCCGAAAGCAGAGCCCAGCCCTGCTGGAAGAGATCTCCCACTGCACTCATTTCTCTCAGTCACGTTGCTGTCCTCTAAGAGTTGGGCTTGTTCTGGGCAGCCCCATGGGGTGGAGCTGAGCCGAAAAGTAGAAGCTGTAGAAAGACATGTTTTGGCTCTAAAGGGGGCGATGATTTTGATTGGCATTGCCATCCAAGGATGGAGTGGACTATGCTGAGAAGTAGTGATTTCTAAGTCACCTGAGGTGTGCAGGCATAGGTTGCTCTCACTCTGGGAGGACCTGGTGTGGGGAGGACTCTGCACAGTCAGACCAGGCAGCATTTACAGCCCCTTTCAACCCGGATGGGCAATGAATCTGCCCTATGTTTTTGTCATTTCCTGATTCGTTCAGTAGACATCAGACACTGACTCTGTGCTTGGCCCTCTCCCTGCCCTTCGTGCCGATGACAGAGGGTGGGGGAGATATCTCATGACCGACTTTCCGTAAGTGGTGAAAGTGGGGCTGGTGGGGGTGGGGGGGTGGTGCATGGGGAGTGTCTTGCTGTAGAAAGACACAGGAGAGGAGGTGAACCTGGCCTAGGTCATCAGGGAATAGGCTTTATGCACTAGTCTGTGGGACGAGTAGGAATTGTCAGGAAGAGAAACAGGGTGACAGGGAGGTTTGCGTTTTGGAAAGGGTGTTATCTTCAGCGTGGAAAGTAGGTCTGACAAATGTCAGGGAGAGCAACAAGGGGGTTGTTAGATCTTCCTTCGAAGGAAAAATGGTGGCCCTGGCCACAGTGGGGACGGTGGGAAGAAGAGAGACCAGCCGACTTAGGGGAGAGAGTTCAGAGTGATTGATTGACACGGGCTGAGTAAGGCGTAGTTTCTTTTAGGTTTAGGCAGTGATGGTGCCCCTTTTAGTTTAGGGGAGGTGATCCCACTTCGTGGGATGGAGAGCACAGGAAGAGACATAGTGACTTTCAGAGGTGTGTGAGTGTGAGGTGCCTGTGGGACAGCTAAGTGGCATGTCAGTCTGGAGCTCGGAGAAATCGAGGCTGGGGGCACAGAATAAGGAGACCAGAGCACAGAGATGAGGCTTGAACTCCTGGGAGTGGCTGAGACATTAGGGAGAAAGTAGAATGGACAGAGAAGGCAACCCAGGGCAAAGCTCGAAGGCACGCCAACGTGTAAGGGACAGGAGAGGAAGAGGAGCCTGAGAAGGAGCAGTTGCTCTGTTAGGCTCACACCCAGAGCCAAGGGAGCAGGGGTCAGGGAAGGAGACATCACTAGGTCTCCGATGCCCTGTAAGGTCAGGCCAAGTCAGGCCTAAAAAGTTTTGTATTTAGCAACACAAACGCCATTAGCGACCCAGACAAAAGCAGTTACTTTTTTGCTGCTGAGGTACACATGGCAGTGTTGTTGCCTGACATTCTGGATCAAAACAAGTGTCAAGAAGAGCCTCTGGGTCAAGAGGGGCCTCTGTCACCGCTGTTTGGTCTTAGCAGTGGGTAAAAGTGAATTCAAGTGACCCAGGTCTGGAAGGCCCTGGTCTCACATCTCACGGGGGTAGCCTGATCCGTCCCCGCCCATAATAGACACAGCCCTTTCAGGTACTGAGGATAGTGCCTCTGCTGCCAGCCAAGGAAGACCCACTATAAGCTAGAAACTTAGAAAGGAATAGCTGAACCTTAAGGACTCACAGTTAAATAGAACTGAACTTAATGACTTTGTAGTTGTTTTACAGCTGGCTCTGCTGCAGGTGGCGAAGGGGAGTGGCGGTGGGAACCAAGAGACTGCAGGGACAGAAATGTGGCTGGGGGCAAGGCTGAGGAGAGTCCCCAGCAGGCCTTCTGGGTCCATGGCCAAGATTGGCTTCTATTGAATCTGCCTAGAGATGGGGAGAGATTTTGAGCTGTGGCCCCATTGAGATGAAAAATTGGGATGTATTCTCTTGTCTTGGAGTTTAGGGGGCTGGGGGTGATCAAAAGACAAAGAGTCTGAACCTGGTTTTGAATGCAGGGGTTATTACTAGGCAGATAATCTTGGACAAATGACTTGGAGCCTCTCTGAGGCTCAGATGATTCATCCGTGAAATACAGTTTATGTGCCTGTGTCAAAGTTAGGTCAGTGTATGTGGAGCCCTTGGGCACAAAGTAGACATGAAACGGTCACTACTACTGTCCTTATTATCATTTCTTTAAAAAAATTTTAACATTTATTCATTTTTGAGGGACAGAGAGAGACGGAGAATGAGTGGGAGAGAGGCAGAGAGAGAAAGAGACACAGAATCCGAAGCAGGCTCCAGGCTCTGGGCTCCAAGCAGCCAGCACAGAGCCCAGCGCGGGGCTTGAACTCACGGACCATGAGATCATGACCTGAGCTGAAGTTGGGCACTTAACCGACAGAGCCATCCAGGCGCTTCTCCTTATTATCATTTTTATGATTGTCATTGTCAGTATGTGTTCATACAGCCATTACTGACTTCGGAGCACTTGCACATGTTCTCACTGAAGTGACAGCTGACTTCAGCTCCACTCGCCCCCAGATAGAAGGGTGTGTAACCTTCCTCTGTCATAGTGCTGGTAATACACTGTCACCACATTGTCATATCTGCCAACCCCAAGAGACCACAAGCACCTTAAACAGAGGAATCACCTCTCATGGATGCCCGGAGCCAGAGTAAACCAGAGGCTTCATTTCTGTGTATCGTGGATCCTTGTGAGGAAGCACTTTCCCATGACAAGAACTCCTCAGAGATAGAGCAAGTGGCTTCAAGACGTGAGCTCCCCCAACCCTTGAGGACATGTCAGGGGCCACTGAGCAGGGATGCTGTTGGAAAGTGACTGAACTGGCTGGGAGGCTGGCTTAGACAAGGTGGTTTTTAAGCCCTTGTCTTAACCTTTTAAGACAAGTTTCTATTTATGTTTTAATTGGATAAAGCACTTGTGATGTCCTCTCTGCTTCATTCCAAATGTATTCATGTTAATCTTGAGGCACCACTGAGCAAAGCCAGTCCAGCATGGCCGGCCTTGGGGACTTTGCCTCCACCTGCTTCCCCAGCTCTTGAAAAACATCAGGGCTTCCCTTAGCCCCACTAGATGAAAACTTTTGATGTAAAACATATTTTAAAGAATACTTTTATATGGAGGGCGCCTGGGTGGCTCAGTCAGTTGAGCGTCCAACTTTGACTCAGGTCATGATATCATGGTTCATGAGTTCGAGCCCCACGTCGGGCTCTGTGCTGACAGCTCGGAGCCTGGAGCCTGCTTCGGATTCTGTGTCTCCCTCTCTCTCTGTTCCTCCCCCGCTCGCTCTCTGTCTCTGTCTCTCTCTCTCTCTCTCTCAAAAATAAATAAACATTAAAAAAACAATTAAAAAATTTTATTAAAAAGATGAATACTTTTTTATGGAAGACAGTATTCCTTGAAAAAACATCAAATTGATCCTAAATGGTTTGGCAGCATATGATCCAGAATGTTCTGGATTTATATTTTCTCTTTCATGGAATAAAAACTGCAGTGCCACTACCTCAAAAGTTCTGCAAGTTCACATTATGTAAATATATGTAATAAAATATTTACTTAGGGTTTCCACAAAAAAGGTCCAAAGGAGAAAATAAGAGAGCTTCTCTTTGCTGGTCTTAGAAGCTCTGCTGGGAATTCTGAGTGAAATTTAAGCCTCTGAAATATGTTTTGATTGGCCTCCTTCATGTTTTATCTCCTGTAATGAACTCTTTGTCAGTTTGTCAATTTTGACTAAGGACAGAAAGTTCATGAGTAGTAACAACACACAGACCGAATTTAAAATTATGGCTTATATCATGATGTAATAATCCTCTCTTTTCCTTTAGTCAATATTTACCTGTTAGGCCAATATATTATAATTCTGACTTCAAAAGAAGACACTTTATTTTACCTTCCCCAAGTGTTGGTTTTAGATACTTGTAATATCAAAATTGGAAACTGAGCTGTCTGAGACTCTTGGCCACATTCTCTTAGGGTTGAGTTCCTCGATCATCACAGGGCAGGTGTCCCTGCTCCCAGTGACCCAACAGCACAGCTGTGTGGCTCTCAGAGTGAGGCCGCTGAACTCTGAGCCACACTGGTTTCTCTTTCCAGACAGCCCTCTCCTCTGTGGGAAGTAGGTCTATTATATTATCCCACAGCAGCCGGGATCTCTTAGACGGACTTAGGTTTTCCCTCATGTATTAATGCTACAGGCATGGGCAGAAAGACCCAACAAACGCCCTGTAGGAGGGTGGTCCCTGAGTGCGAGGCAGATGAGGAATGGGGAACCTTAAATTCTGTTCTTCCCCTGAACTCCTTATTTCAACCACCCCATGCTTGAACGATTTTCCATTTTAAAAAACTACAGGAAGAATGGTCTCCTCCAGCGAGGAAGGAATAAGAGGATAATAAATAGCTCCAGAATGTGCAGATAAAATGTGTGATACTTTCGGACTGATCGTCTAGGCAACCAGAGGAGCAGGTAGTGATGTGTTCGGAAGCTCTTCTGAGTCAACTTGGGTATCAGTCAGGACTCTTCCTGTGAGTCATAACTGAAAGGGAACTGATTGATTCACGAACTGCCAAGTCCATAAGTAGGCTAGTTTCAAGTTCAGCTGGATCCTGGAGTTCAAATGAGGTCATAATGATTCTCCCTTTTTTTTCCTAGACCTATTATTTTCTATATTGGCATGATTGTGTGGCAAAGATGTTTCCTTGGCAGCTCCAGACTTACAATGTTCCTTGGTGTCGGGGGTCCCAGAGAGAGATCCTTTCTCCTGAAGTTACTATGAACAAGGATAGGACATAGTAGAATGACATCATGCATATATTTAAATTTAATCAAATTAGGGGCTCCTGGGTGGCTCAGTCAGTTGAGCGTCCAAACTCTTGATTTCAGCTCAGGTAAGGTTCTCATGGTTCACGAGACGGAGCCCCACGTCGGGCTCCGCGCTGAACGTGTAGCCTGTTTAAGAGTCTCTCTCTCCCTTTGCCCCTCCCCCCATCTCGCCTTCCCTCTCTCTCTCTCATTAATTAATGCAAATTCATCTTTGTGTTGATATCATCAGTGTGCCTCTGTCTGCCCATGATGCGCTCGTCATAGTACACGCTTACTTTACATGTGTACGCTTCTTTTGTATTCTGTCCATGCTGCCCATTTTCATATGCATACGTGTGTGTGTGTGTGTGTGTGTGTGTGTGTAATCACACATGCTACATGTGAGAGATGCTTTACGGGGTGTTCAAGAGTAAACCTTAAATTTACAACCTAACCATTCCCTCAACCCCACTTTAGCTGTAATCCCACCAGCCTATGCCATCTGACCATCTCTCTGGCAGAACTGTTAGGGAAGGCAGGGCCTGCTGAAAACCAGCTCTACCAGGAAGGGAAAGGGCAATTCTGAAAGGGGAAGAAAGTAGGTCTTTCACCAGAAGGGAAAAGACTACAGGCAAATAAGTCAGTTATTGATTCGTTCACTCAACAAGTATTTATTGAATGCCTATGGTTTGTCAGGCATCCTTCTAGGTATTGCCCCTACGCCAGTGAACTTTACACAGAAGGTTCTGCCTTGCTGGAGCTTACGCTATAGGGAGAGAGGAAGGCAGTAAATATGTAAGCCAATAAAGATGCGCTGTGGTATCTGGCAAGATGAGTGCCCTGAAGGAAAGAGCATGGTCATCATCTTCATCTATGGATCAGGTGCTTTGACAGGTAGAAGAAACAGGTAGAAGAAACAGAGGGCAGAGAATCTCTTCTTGTTCTGGGATTCTCTTTCAGTTGATCCTTAGAAGGTAAGAAGGGTTTTGATAGGCAGATCCTGTTGAGATGATCCCAAACATAAGAAAAAACATGAGCCAAGCAGACGTCTCAGTGGGATGAGGTAGGGTATATTCTGGGAATGGAAAGAGGTTTCCCAGGACAGCCGCATAATAGAGATGTGGAGGGGGACGCTGGAAGGCCTGGCATGGCAGGTTGGGGTGAGACTAAGTGAAGACATGGCTTACAGGCTGAAGAGTGGCATCACCAGGTCCATGGCCGAGAAGATTCTAGGCAGCGGTGTGCAGGGCTAGGTGAGAAGAGGCAGTATCGAGGCAGGAAGGCCAGGTGTAGATCTCCACATAAAGGCTGTGGTCAGAATGAGCAGGAAGAGCAGAGAAGTCAGAGGCAGAGTCTCCAGAGTTCGGGGATTCTCTCACTTCCAGTCGCCTGAAAGGGTTTGTTCACCGTCCAAAATGAGTCTTCTTTTGCAAGTCTGCTGACGTTTACAAAGACAAGAGGCCTTTAAAAATGGGAAGCATCTCGTGAAGATGGTTAATGTTGCTTCCTGGGGATAAAAATCTCACCATCTCACTAAACAGTGAGGAAAGTAACCATGCAAAGCACAGGGGGCAGTGGATTGCCCAGCAGGACTGGAAACGGGGGCCTGCACCTCAAGTCGCGTGGCCTCAGAGAATGCCATGCATTCTTGGGAAGGATTCCTGGGAGGGATGGCTGTCGCCTTCCATACCACACTGATCAGCCTTCTTCTGCATTTACAGGCAACTTCGAGGTGGGGGTTCACATTGCTGACGTCAGTTACTTTGTTCCTGAGGGATCCCCTCTGGATAAAGTAGCTGCTGAGAGAGCCACGAGTGTCTACTTGGTTCAGAAGGTAAGCACCGGTCTCCAGTTTCTTGGATTAAAAAAACGTTCTATTTAGTCTGCGTCCTTTGTTTGTTTCTCTTTTCTTAAAAAAAAAAAAATGAGGAACAGCAACCTTGTCTGAACATCTTTTCTCACATCCAGTGAGGTCTTAAGAAAAGGTTTTCTTTGGAAAAGTGCTTCCCCTCTGTGGTTGCAGGTTTTCATTCTATATTCAAAAAGAACCAAACTGAAGAGATACCAGGGCAGGACATGGGGGCGCATCTGAAGTTTCAGAGCAGCCCTGCCTCCCAAGTGACTCAGACAGGTGCCCGTGTTCGGAAAGAAATGAGGAAAAGGAACTGCCTTCAAACTCTTGTTCCAGAGTGGGGCTGTGCACACTCAGCCCATATGAGCCACAGTTTTTATGAAATTTTTTTTTTTTTCTAACCCAGCCACATGCGTTCATTTCGGTAATGTCTACGGCATTGTCACACTAGAGCAGGAGAAAGGAATGAAAACGCCTTTTGAGAAAGTTTCATCCCCTGACCTGCCCTTGACAAGATAATCTGGAGTCTCAGAGATGGAAAAGCATTTCATCGAAGAAGATATACGGATGACAAATAAGCATATGAGAAGATGCTCCTCATCATATGTTATTAGGGAAACGTAAATTAAAATAACAGTGTGATACCACCAAAAAACAAACAAACAAAAACCCAGGAACTATTCAGTACCCATCAACTCTAGAGCGAACAAGTAAATTTTGGTATAGTCGCACGGTAGGACTCTAGATTGACAACCACAGAGAAGCCTGGTGAACGAAACCAGGCACAAGAGTATGCAGCATGTGAGTCCATGTGTATAAAGTTCAAAGACGGGCAGAGTGAACACAAGTCAGAATAGTGGTTACGCTTGAGAAAAGAGGGCCCGAGTAGCGGGGGGACAGCTAATGATTCCTGATCTGGGTGCTGATTACGTGAGCTTTCAGTTCGTGAAAATGCACACTTATGTTTTCTGACTTGTGCACTTGTGCGTATGTGTGTGTGTATCATACCTAAATAAAAGTGTTTTCATTTTGAAGCTTTTGTGGGGATGACTTTCTCTCCACTCTGGCTCCTTCTATAGGTATCCGGCCTACTCAAACAAAGGAACAACATCAAAAGCCAGGTCCCTCGCTCACAGCTTGGCCCTCCTGAGAACACAGCTCTGATATTTGTACATTGTTTACACTTAATGTAACCTCAGGTTGGAGACATCCCATCCATACCTCCCACCTAAAAGTGCAGTTGGCCAAATCCGGCCCAAGGCCTCTTAGGGAAAGGGAGATAAGACTCCAGAACCCCTTGTATCTACAAACTATAATGTTATGATGGGAAGAGAAACAGAAGTAGCAATCGCTTAGACTTTGAAGACCACATAAAGTGAATGATGTGAATTGTTCTCTCCACGTAGACAAGTTTAACTCTGTTCTTCAGATTCACATATTTAGGAATTCTAGCCACAGTTAGAAGTTCTTTGTCCAAGCAGGTGGCTTTCTCTTATCTAGCTGTTGCATTCTCCTTTTATAACCAGGAATTATGTTTCCAAAACCAAAAATGGAAAAATAAAATTGGGTTAAATAACTAAGCACATTTCCTTTCCTATTCTCTTTACTTTGGTTTTGTGATTGTCACAGTTCTAGAATTTGTCTTTGGGACTGCAGTGTTGGGGCTCTGCTGTTGAGCTCTCAAAGCGGGGAGCTGAGTGGAGGAAGGGCCGGTGTGCCCCTGAGCAGCCCCCAGCTTGGGGGGAGCGAGCGCGGCGGCGCCTGCCCACAACCTTGGACAGCAGCTGTGCATTCTGATTCCTTTGAACCACGACTCTGACCTTTCTTCCTACTCATTTTTGTTTCTTGAAGGACTGTGTCCAGGAACTTTTCTACTGTTTTCACTTTACTTTGCCTATAAAGGTCTTCTTAAAAGCTGGATGAGCTGCTCTCCTCTTCCTCCAGATTCTCTGCTTTCTCATTTGGCAGAATTTCTCCCAACTTCATCAGATGGGGGAAGGAGGGTGTACGTTGGGGGAGGGGGCCGGGCGATTTCCCATCTATAGGGAATGTGGCACTGATTTCTTTTCATGCAGGGCTACTGGCTTATGAGTAACTGACATCAGAATTACAGGTCAAGCTTGATTTGGGGAATTATTCCATAGATTAGGAATATACAGTAAGACAGATATTGGGTCCAAATACCATTTTACTGTCTTTAAAATGAAATCCTTTTTGTTGGGATTTTATTCACAGTGTTAAGTATTTGGTTACTCTCATTACCAATAGGGCATACTCAGGAGAACAGATCAATTGGAATACTGTCCATTTAAGTCCCATGAAAAGACACACTCTTTCTTTTTGACAAAAATCAGGTATCTGCCCATTAGGGGACCAACCATCTAACTTTAGGCCTGTCCTCCTCAGAAGGACGTGACATCTACCCAGTAAATGTCTCCTGGCTGTCTTCCCTGAGCGGGAATTACAATGAAATTGTAAAATGTAAGGTGATTTTTAAAAATAAGTGAATTAAGTTTTAAAAGTAAAAGAAACCCTAAACAGTTGAAATCTAAACCTGAATTGTCTGCCCGTTGGCCGGAGCAGTCGTGTTATTTTAGGTGTGAAACAGCTCAAATGAAAGCTTGCCCATAAATCTCTACGCTATTTTATTGGTGCTGCTTTATAATAGAGATCAAAGATTGGGACTGGAAGCCTGTCTTAACGTGTAGTCCAAAGAGTTTTAAGATGTTCCTCTCTGACCCCAGCAGGTTGTCAGAGTGTTGATGTTTTGTTAATGTCAAACTGTGCAGCAGAGTTGATCAGATTCGGAGTTCGTGGAAGTGTTGATATGAAAAAGGAAACTCTTTCAACAGAGATGTTGGCTGGCAGATATCAATTCCCTTTAGGTTGTTGGAGTGTGTGAGTGGGGGCCCAGCTGTACCTTCCTGCTAAAACCTTGAAGTTCTCAGAGAAGAGGAGAAAAACTCCCTAAGTTCCCAGGCTCCGGCAGCCAATGGGCTCTCGAGGGTGTGAGGGAGTTTGGGAGCCAGCGGAGACCCGGGCTGGAAGGGGCAGGAGACCCCCCACCCCCACCCCCGCTTGCCCCTTCCCGGCTGGGTTGCTGACATCTGGCTCCCTTGAGCTTCAGTAGCCCCCCTGCTGCTGCTAGTCCCTCCTGTTCCTCTTTGCATGGATGATTGATTCTTCCCCTCTGTGGCCCTTTCCGTTGGTCACAGGGCTGTCCTGGCTAACCCGTTGCTGAACTTGGCCAGCCTGCCCGCTGTGGCTTTAGCAGATGTTTCTGCTCTCTGAGGCTAATATAAGATTTTATAGTCTGGATGGTACCCCCACCCAGCTGCCTTGGGCAATGGCGTATTTACCCAAATGATCAGTTTCTCTCAAGTCTCCCAAACCCTAGTCCAGAATGCTTAGAAAGTCAGTGTCCTGTCACCATGTCCCTTTTTTTCCATGACAGCTTTTAAACTCTGCCCTGATTCAACGTTAATGCTGGCCCGAAGCATGCTTACGGAGACTTAGAACCCTTTAAGTCCCTTTCCTTCTCCAATGCCTGAAGGGCTGTCGATCTTCATCCAGTTCGTATTTGTTGAGGCCCGGCTGTGTGCCAGGTGGCAGGTGTGTAAAGATGAGGGAGATGCTGGTCCTGCCCTGGGGAAGTCAGAGGAGGTGGGCACGTAACGAGCACTTACAGTACACCGGGCCCCCTGCAGTTACGGAAGTAGTCTGGGAGGTGGGGAGCACTAGGGAGGACAGAGAAGTCGTACCTGCCCGGGCTGGTGGTAGGAGAGGAGCTTCCAAAAGAGCCAAGACGCCTCACGACAAAATTGAGTTTTGAGCAGCGTTTCAAATTTTAAGTCAAAAATCTCTACGTGGGTAGAGAGGGCATTCCAGGCAGTGGCTCAACGAGGAACAAAGCAGTTTGGAATTTCTGGAGTAGAAGTTGCAGGAGCCAAAAGCTGAAGTTACAAAGAGAGGCCTGGAGTGGCAAGCTGAGGAGTGTGGACTTCATCTTGAGGGCAAGTAGGGAAGGGACATGGTCTCCTTTGTTTCAGGTAGAAAGTCACCTTGGCAACCATGTGGTTGAAGAATAGTGAGGCCAGAGGGAGGAAAATTGTTATCAGGACCAGAGCCCTTTCCCTCAGCTGTGGCCCCTTGAGGCTTTGAGTAACCACCCCAAAGTAGGTGGGGGGTTTTGCTCATAGAATTTTAGGAGAGTTTACCAACATGCTGGTGTCCAGCTGGACTCCAGGAGAACTAGAGAAATAGGTGTCTTCGGCCTGGTGCTAAAATGGACATCCTGAGCAAGGAGCCCCTGGCTGCTTCCCCTCCCATCCAAGAATCCGTATCACACAGCAAGGGGCGGGACTGGGTACCCGGGAAGTTGGCTTCCCCATGATGTCTCTGATTTCTCCTCGGAGATAGAGGCCCTCTCCCAGCTTCTCATTGAGAGCTTTTGGCCACCGTTGACCCTTGGCCACTGAACACAGAGACGGAGGGTTCAGGCTTTACTGGACACGTCTCTGCTCCGTTGCAGGTGTTTGGACCCTCCCTCGTTAGCAGGACAAGCAAAAATATCAAACTGTCAAATTCAATCCATCAGCTATTGGAAAGGTAAAGGCCATGTGTCCTACTGTAAATGGGTTTGCAGATTATCATTGGGTAGAGTAGAGTAAGGAGATGCAGAAGTATGGAGAATAATAAGGAAACCTTACCCAGAATAATTTCCACTCTAGAACTCTGCTGCCAGTTTAGAAGACTATTCAAATATAATCCAAGAGAGATGAACGTGGCCACACTTGAACAGTGGAAGACGGAGAGGAGAGAAGACTCATTTGAGAGAGATTTAGATGTACAAACCTACAGATTCTGGGAACTGATTGGTTGTAGCAGGCAGAGGAGAGTGGAGAAATCACAAGATAACACCCAGTGGTGTTCTGTGGGAGGAGTGTGTGCGCGCGCGCGCGCGCGCGCGTGTGTGTGTGTGTGTGTGTGTGTGTGTGTGGTTTTGTTGTTGTTTGCTTGCATGTTTAACTGGTAGCAGGGTGCTGCTGCTCTTAACAGAAATAGGAAACATAGTCATAGCAACAGCATCCCCCTGATGCATAAGTGGTTGCGTGATGCTGTGACAGCCAGCAGTTTCTCACCCCCCGGAGGGACCTTTCTTCTCTTTTCCTCTTGTTCGATGTGTCCTGCACTCACCACCCCTGTCTGGGAGGTTGTCCAGGCGCTGTGTCCAGATGTCACAGAGCCGACGAGCATGCGTAGACCACAGACTCTGGTCCAGGTGGGGCTCCCCTGAAGCAGCAGGACTTGTATTCGAGGAAGCAGCTCATTGAGAGCGGCTGCCTATGTCTCTGGCCCTCCTCCCACGGGGATCCCTGCTGTGCTGTGTGCACCTGACACGTGTGTCACGGGGTCATGGAGCGCATGGCCAGTGCCCCCGATTTATGAGAGGCCACGACGTGCCAAACCACGGATGTGATTGTAATATCTTCTTCATCCCTTCATCCCTTCTCTTCTTTGAAAGAGAAATAACCATCTATTTGCAAAACTACATGGGCATAAAGACTTCTCTCTGAATACCGTCTGAATTCTGCCCCAAGATCTGGTGAAAGTTTATTAAAAGAAATGCCCTTTAAAAACTAAAGATAATTACACTACCTGAAAACGTTTTCAAGTTTAGCTTCTTCATGAGCACTTAGGTTCTTTGGCATTTGAATATGAAAATGTTGTCCTCTGTATAAGAAAAAAAGATACCAAGCAGTGTTTATAACCTGGGCGGCCACTGAGTGTGCCAGTAGTGTCTAGGAGAGAACAGTCAAAACAGTTTGTCTTCTACTTAAAATGCTAGCTGTCTATGAAATTCTTGTGTCAGGTTGTTTAAATAGAAGTCCACCATGGATTTCATAAAATGTTTAACGTGATGCAATAAACAGTAAACACGGAAAGAATAAGTGATTCATTCCCCGGGCAGAAGTCAGTCATTTGCAGACAAGGTGCCCGCTGTGTGTCAGGTACGAGATAGACGGGCACAAGAGCTGGTGCTCATTCCTGAAGATTCCAGGGTGCGGTGGGAAGGAGAGGCATGGAAAGAAGTAACTAGGATGTGCTAAGAGCTACAGAAGTGTCACAAGAGAGCTGGGAGAGTGGAATAAATGGCTGCTTAGGACGGCCTCAGATCCTTTTCGAAAGAGCTGCAGGGAGGGGGGACGGGAAGTATACGAAACACCATACATCCTCCCTTGGGGGAATCTGGATATGCCTTTGAGGGATGATGATGAGCCGAATCTTCGAGGATGTGCAAAAGTTGGCCAGATGTAAGACATCCAGAAAGATGTCCCAGAGAGAACAGTCTTGGCAAGACCTAGAACGGTGAGCAGGCCTGGCAGGTGAAGGGTGTGCGGTGAGTGGCCCTGCTGAAGGGGAAGGCCTCGCCGGGTGACCGAAGGACCTGGTGGGCCGCGGGATGGCCGGTGAGCGGACTTGTATTGAGCATCTTAAGTATTGTTTTGCCAGTAAGAAAGCCAAGGCTCAGAATTCCACTAGTTTGCCCAGGGTGTACAGGAGGTGGTAGGCCCAGGATTAGACTTCAAGTCTGTGGGGCCTCAAATTCTTTACTCTTTTAACTGTGATGTGCTCCTGATGAGTATGGACTTCACTCTGCTGTTTACTGATCTTTAGACGTGTGTGTGTGTGTGTGTGTGTGTGTGTGAGATAAAGGCCTTTTCTGCAAATAAAACATAACCTTAAACTCTAATATATAAGAACAGATCAGGTTGTATTTCATTAGCTTAAATTTCTTTCATACTTAAATGTGTAAGACTTATGAGATCAACTCAAGAAAGCAGTGGCTTTTTCTTAATAAGCTTTTATTTTAGACTCATTTTAGCAATAACAGAAAAGTTGCGAAGACAGTACAAAGAGGTCCCACTTCCCAGTTCCCCCAGTGTTAACATCTTATATTACCCTAGGACATTTGTCATAACTAACAAGCTGACACTGGGAAATTACTATTAACTAAACTCCATACTTTATTTGGATTTTACCAGCTTTTCCACCAATGTCTTCTTTTGGATTCACTCCAGGATACCACATTGTATTTATTTTTTTTTTTTCAACGTTTATTTATTTTTGGGACAGAGAGTGACAGAGCCTGAACAGGGGAGGGGCAGAGAGAGAGGGAGACACAGAATCGGAAACAGGCTCCAGGCTCCAGGCTCCGAGCCATCAACCCAGAGCCCGACGCGGGGCTCGAACTCCCGGACCGCGAGATCGTGACCTGGCTGAAGTCGGACGCTTAACCAACTGCGCCACCCAGGCGCCCCACATTGTATTTAATTGTAGTGACTTTTCTTTTGACAAACACAAAGTCAGGAATTGCATTATGTTCGCATGTGCTCAGCTTTGTGATTCAAAATAAGATAGTGCCTTGAACACTTGAAAGAAACACTACTATATGTAAAGAGGTATTAAGCCCTGGGCTACGAGCATGCCGGGAGAACAGCCTACTACCGAAATACAATTGGTATAATTATCAGATAATGCAGGGCAGAGAAGAATCCCAGAATTCACACCCAACAAATTTGATTTAGTCTATCTTAGCTTGGGCTGTCATAAAACATACTATAGACTAGGTGGCTTAAACAACAGACATTTATGTTTCCACAGTTCTGGGGAGTAGAAGTCCTAGATGAGGGTCCCAGCCAGTTCGGTTCATAGTGAGGACTCTTCCTGGCTTGTAGATGGCTGTGTCCTCACAGGGCCTTTTTTCTGTGTCTCTGCAGGGCAGGGAGAGGAGAGTTACCTCTCTCTATCGGATCAGAGCCCCACCCTGTGACTTCATTTAACCTTAATTACCTCCTCAAGACCCTACCTCCAGTGCGGGGACATTGAGGGCTAGGGCTTCCCCATAGGAATTTGCGGGGGTGGGGGGACAGTTCCATCCATAGCAGAATCCAAAACCTGAAATGATGGGAAATCTTTACAGTCTCGTCCCAAGACAGTGTGGTCTTGAGACTTTCTCCATTTTGCACCTTATGTGTATGCAGGTAAAGATGTATTATCTTGTAAAACACCGGATACCTGAAAGACAATGTTAAATATGTAGATCATATTTTAACATTCATTAAATAAGTTAAAGAAAATGTAGTGTCATCTGAACAGATGGTATAAAAGCAACGGCAAGAAAAAAAAACCATCAAAAATGATTGTCTTACAAAAAGCTGTTACCAAAAGTTTTTGGGTGGTCATTAGATTTCACACAGGTGTTTAAAAAAAATACCGCATCCTTCAGAATAATGCCAAGTAATGCCATACAATTATTATTTGTTACTGGTGTGGGCCATGAGTTCTAGAATTTACATTTCCATACCAAAGGTTATTTACTGTATTGAAACAGGGTACAGGTACAGTCACTTCACAGAGTAAGAAACCACGGGGAGTGTTGAAAAAGGGCTGCTACTGTGGCTGGTTTAGTTTGGGAGGGGAGTGGATGGTAATCAAGAAAGGTGTGGAAGAAGGAATAGATTAAAGGGAGGAGAGAGCGAGATCCAGGTAGAGATACTGTGTTCATCTTTGGAACTTTAGAGAAAACAAGTAGCATTCTGGGACAGCTGTGAAGTCATCATTTTAAAGTTAAGTTGAAGAGAATTTTTTTTTTTTAATTAAAGAAGGTATACCACTGGATCAGTTTATTATGGACTAGAAAGATCAATAAAGGGAAGAAATCATTTGGGCTTAAAGAACTGCAAAATGAGTGATCAGTTGATCCTAGCATTCTCCTAGGAAACCTGTGATACTTTGTTGGAGTATCCCTGCTGATCTTCCGACGTGTGGTCTGGTCAGCTGCGATACTACTTTCAATCACGAAAGCATCGATTCTGCAATTTTATTTTGGTGAAACCCCGTCATGAGTTTACACTCAGCCCTTGGGTTCTTTTATTGTTCCCAGATTTATTGGCAAATCATTGATAAACACAACTGTGTATTTTGAAAGTGTGAAACGATTGCCAAGATGAAGTTAAGGAATACATGCACTGCCTCTCACGGTTAGGTCTTGTGTGCGTGGGGTGAGAATGCTTCAGGTTTACTGTCAGCAAATTTCAAGTGTACCGCATCCTGCCATTAACTGTAGTCACCATGCTGTACCTTAAGATCCTCAGAACTTACTCATCGCGTAACCGAAAGTACGTGCCATTTGATCTATATCTCCCCATTTTTCTCCCCCCAGCCCCCCAGCCACTGCCATGTAAATGATACCATACGGTATTTGAGATCCTGTCTGGCTTAATTCACTGAGTATAGTGCCCTCCCAGGCTCATTCATGCTGTCACAACTGGCAGGAGTTCCTTCTTTTTTTATGGATAATAATATGCCATAGTTTATGTGCATGTACACATTGTCTTTATCCCTTCATCTGTCAACAGACACTTGGGTTGTTGCCATGTCTTATGGTTGTGAATAATGCTGCCGTGAGCATGAGAACACAGATATCTCTTCAAAGGACTGATTCCATTTCCTTGGGGTATATACCAGGAAGTGGGGTTACTGGATCAAATGGTAACTCTGTTTTTAATGTTTCGAGGGACCTCTATACTGTTTTCCGTTATGGCTCTACCAATTTAGATCCCCCCTCAATAATGTATGAGTGTCCTCTTCTCTCCACATCCTCACCACCCTTTGTTATTTCTTGTCTTTTTGGTAATAGCCATCCTAACAGATGTGAGATAATTTACCAGTCCCACTTACAACAGCATGAAAAACAATAAAATACTTAGGAATACATTTAACCAGGAGGTAAAAGTTGTGTACACTGAAAACTGTAAGACGTCAATGAAAGAAATTGATAAAGGCACAAGTAAGTGTAAAGACAGGCATCCTGTGTTCTTGGATTGGAAGAATTAATATTGTTAAAATGCTCATACTCCCCAAAGTTATCTACAGATTCAGTGTAATCTCTATCAAATTTCCAATAGCATTTTTCACAAAAATAGAAAATCTCTCCTAAAATTAATATAGGACCACAAAGGACTATGAGTAGCTAAAGCTATCTTGAGGCAGAAAACAAAACCACAGGGGCGCCTGGGTGGCACAGTTGGTTAAGCGTCCGACTTCAACCAGGTCACGATCTCGCGGTCCGTGAGTTCGAGCCCCGCGTCAGGCTCTGGGCTGATGGCTCAGAGCCTGGAGCCTGTTTCCGATTCTGTGTCTCCCTCTCTCTCTGTCCCTCCCCCGTTCATGCTCTGTCTCTCTCTGTCCCAAAAATAAATAAACGTTGAAAAATAAAATAAAATAAAATAAAAATAAAAATAAAAAAAAAAAGAAAACAAAACCACAGGCATCACACTTCTCATTTCAAACTACGTTACGAAGCTACAATAATCAAAACAGTAGGGTACTAGTATAAAAACAGACACATGGATCAATAGAACAGAATAGACAGCTTGGAAATAAACCCATGTACATGTGGCCAACTAGTCTTTGACAAAGGTGCCAAGAACATACAAGGGGGAAAAGACAGTCTCTTCAATACATGGTGCTGAGAAAACTGACAGCCACATGCAAAGAATGACACTGGACACCCATCTTACACTGCACACAAAAACTAACTTGAATTAGGAGCGCCTGGTGGCTCTCAGTTAAGCATCCAACTCCCGGTTTCAACTCGGGTCATGATCTCACGGTTCGTGAATTTGAGCCCCACATCAGACTCTGCGCCGACGGCGTGAAGTCCGCTTAGGATTCCCTGTCTCGCCCTCTCTCTGCCCCTCCCCTGCTCGTGTGTGCATGCTCATATTCATTCATTCTCTGTCTCTCCCTCTCTCAAAAATAAATAAATAAACTTAAAAAAAAAAACAACTTGAATTAAAGACTTAAGTGTAAGACCTTGGGTTCTTAAGTATAGAGTTCAACTGGAAGATTATATCCAAAAAGTCCAACTCATTCTTGGCTCTAGAGTTTCAGTTTTAGCGTATAGTAAAATGTAATTATTTTTCATTGCTGTAATATCGCTTTTCCCCGTTACCAATTCTTCTCACCTTTCCAGTTCACATTCCCATTTCTCTGGAGGCTCTTTGCAAATGTGCCAGGTGGCATGGTCCTTCTGTGGCCTTCAGGGGACAGTGCTGCCTCCATCTTCAGTTTGCTCTGGAAGCTCAAGCTCTTCATCAAAACTCTGTCCCCTAGGGGCACCTGGGTGGCTCAGTCAGGTTGAGCGACCGACTTCAGTTCAGGCCATGATCTCACGGTTGGTGGGTTCAAGCCCCGCGTCGGGCTCTGTGCTGACAGCTCAGAGCCTGGAACCTGCTTCCCATTCTGTGTCTCCCTCTCTCTCTGCCCTTCTCTCTCTCTCTCTCTCTCTCTCTCTCTCTCTCTCTCTCTCTCAAATATAAATAAACGTTAAAAATTAAAAAACAACAACAACTCTGTCCTCTGGGTGGCTCCCAAGTCTGGTCAGCTCCTGCAGATGAGAGAGCAATGTGCTCATGGGCCTGTTCTTTGCTTGCAGGTTGTCCCCATGCTTCCCAGGCTGCTGTGTGAAGAGCTGTGCAGCCTCCATCCCATGACAGACAAGCTGACCTTCTCTGTGATCTGGACACTCACCCCAGAGGGCAAGGTAACAGCTTACACGCGTGAGCAGTTCATTCAGTGAGTCCCTGTTAATCGCCCACTTTGCGCCTGGTGCCGAGCTGGAGTCCCACGGTGTAGAAGGGCACTGTACGGGCAGTCGCCATAGAGAACAGAGGAGAGCCTCCTGCCTCTGAAGAGCTGTCAGTCCATTTAGAAGGCCAGACTGACCGTGAGCAATTGGAAATAGGTTGTTTCTTTCTTATCTTTTATCAAACGGAAGAAGGAATTGTGTAAACAAAGTCACTGGGGGGCTTAGTGCAGGAGCTGAGATGTAAAGCTGAATGTGGACCGGCAGTGGCAGAAGGGGCAGAAGGGGCAGAAGGGGCTACAGTTAGGAGAACGGGCCCTGTTTGAAGGAGGACACTGCGGGGAAAGGGTTGTGAGTTTGGGAAGGTGGCACGGAGTCAACCTGTGGGGACCCTCAAATGACAGTCACAAATGAATTCTGGGTTGTTAGGGTTCCTCTGAAGGGTCATGAGAAAGGTGACATTTTGGAAAGATTAGTGCCACATCTTTGTGCAGGTGACCTGGTAGTTGGAAGATGAATTAAATTGGCACAGAGCAATGCCATAATCAGGGCCCAATGGTGAAACTACGGACCAAGCACAGAAAGGAGAAGAATGTCAGCAGGCACTCCCTAAAGGTGGGGGACAAATGAGACAGCTAAATGGAAGATAACTCTAGGAAAAACTAGTTTTCTCCCCACAAACAGAAGCAACCCTAAACATCCAAAAATAAGGTAATGATTAAGTAACATACAGCACCGATTCAGTGGGATGTTATGCAGTTACTAGAGCTGTTGCAGGGACCATGTAAGAGCATAGGAAATGTTTATGCTGTAATATTCAATGGAAGTAAAAAGAAGATATTTAATTACAAAGAGGCTCCAAATAAAGATGGAGAATCAAATACCCACATTTACTTTCATTCCCTCCCAAAACCTCACTAAAACAACAGCGAAGAGATTTTTTTAAAAGACATAAACCCACAAGGACAAAGAGAATGGGAGAGCAGACAACAGCAACAAAATTTTGGAACTGGGAAGCAGATGGATGAGTGGTCACTGACTTAGCAGTCCTGAGAAAGCTGAATCCTGAGCCAACAATCGAGAAGGCCAAGAAACAACTCAATTTTGCATAGCCGAACCCTAAAGAAATTCAGAAATTGATGGCACCAGGTAACTGCACAAAGTGGAAGAGAGGTGGGTGAAGAGGAAACTAACCGTATTGGTTGACAGTTCATTTAGAAAGATTGCCCCTCCCGTAACTTGGAAGAAGAACAGAAATTTATTCTCTGGACAGGATGAAGTTAAGGATGTCTGAACAGGGGGACACCAAACACACTTAATGGTAATGGTCGTTTGGGAGAGGTTGATTGAGTGCTAGCCTCCTAAATGTTAAAAATCCCAGCTTTCTTCTCCAGCTAAATGCAGAATTCTGGTCACCAAGCCTTATACTCTTGAGTCCGGAGATGAGAAACTTTTCTTGAGGAATCAGAGTGTGAAGAGTTAAGGATCATCGCCTCAGGCACTCCCCAACCAGCAGCCCAGCTCCTCTCCCTGTAGGGAATCTTAGAGGCAGCAAGTCCTTCAACGCGAGCAGAGCTCTTTAGGATTTCACTAAAAATCAGCATTTCAGGATTTCACTTCCACATATGAAGAGACATCCAAGGGGCACCTGGCTGGCTGAGTCAGTGGAGCATGCGACTCTATACCTTGGGGTCATGTGTTCAAGCTTCACTCTGGGCATACAGCTTACTTAAAAGAGAGAGAGAGACAACTAAAACTAAAGCCACTACCATGAAATAGAAAAACCAAAGCAAACAAACAGAAAAAAGCAACTAGGACAAAACAGACTGTACAGGGAAAAGAAATTATCATTTATATCTCTAGAGAATTTTTTAAAGAAATTATAAGATCTAGATACTTTAAAACAAGAAACAGGAGCAGGGAGAAAGAGCTCATGGAAATTTAAAACATGATAGAAGAAATAAAGGCAACTCAAAATTCTGGTTGGCAGATAGAGTTGAGGAGTTGTCCCAGAAAGAGATAGAACAAATAAGAAAATTAGAGGACTAGTCCAGGATATCCAGTATTTTTTCAATGAATATTCCAGAAATTGAGAACAATCAAAAAAGGGAGAAGAAATGATCAACAAAATAACTCAACAAAATGCCCCTTTCCTGCAGGATTTGACTTTCCAGATTGAAAGAACCCAGTGCCCAGCACCATGGTGGATACACATCATCTCCAGACCATATCATCATAAAATCTCAGAACACCAGGGACAAAGGAAAGATCCTCTTGGCTTCTAAGAAGGAAAAAAAAAAAAGTCACATACAGTCGTTCAGAACTCAGAATAACTTAAGACTATTCTGTTATAACCCTAGAAGCTAGATGGCAATGAAACAACACTTTCTAATCCTGAAAGACTATGATTTTAATGCTAAAATTCTGTACCCAGCTAAGCTGTCAATAAAATGTGTGAATCGGAAAGGACATTTTCAGGGCACTTGGGTGGCTTAGTCAGTTGAGAGTCCAACCTTGACTTAGGTCATGATCTCACCTTTCATGAGTTCGAGCCCCACATCGAACTCTCTGCTGCCAGCGTAGAGCCCGCTCCATTCAGATCCTCTGTCTCCCTCTCACTGCCCCTCCCCCGCTCAGGCTCAAGTGCGCATTTTCTCTCTCTGTCTCTCTTTCAAAAATAAGTAAGCATTAAAAAATTTTAAAAAGGAAAGGAAAGGACATTTTCAGATATGCAAGGCCTCAAAAAAATGTACCTTTCATATATCCTTTCTCAGGAAGCTACCAGAAGATGTGCTTCACCAGAATGAAAGAGTAAATCAGGAAGGAGGAAGACCTAGGATTCAGGGAGGAAATAAACCAACCCAGGAAAGCAGTGAAAGAATCACCTAGATCACAGGTTGGGGAACTTTTTCTGTCAAGGACAGGATAGTACTTTTTTTTTCCTTTTCAGTTTTTAGGCCACTCGGTCTCTGTCACAACCACTCAACTCTACCTTTGTGCCATTGTAGCACAAAAGTAGACAATATGTAAGTGAAAGAGCGTGGCTATATTCCAGTAAAACTCTACTTAAAAACAGATGACAGGCTGGATTTGACCTACAGGTCATAATTTTCTGTAGATGATGGTGAAGAAGGTCCCTAGGGCAACAACTCTACAAGGGTATAGAAGACAGCCAGACAGGCTGTAGCAGCCCAGAAGGCTCTAAGAGAGATGTCTTCAAGAAAATGAAATAGTTAAAACATCTATATATCTGAATTTTTTGAGAGATGATTTAGACCAGCACTTATAGAATTTTTTGGTCTGAGGACTTGTTACACTAAAAAAATCTTCAATGACCTCAAAATGTTTACGTTCATGTGGATTACCTATTAAAAATTAGAACTGCTAGAAATTTTAAATATTTATTTAAAGTAATAATAAGCCATAAATAATATTTCATGAAAAGTAACTATGTTTTCTAAAAATTAGGAGAGTTTTATATTTTCCTAAATCTTTTTCACAACTGTATTAAGGAAGACATTAAACCAGCTTCTCATATATGCTTCTTTTTCAATCTGTTAGGGTAAGTTATTTTGGTTGAACTATGTAAGTGAAGAAAATCCAGCTTCAAACAGATATGTAGTTGGAAAATAAAGGTGTGTTTATTTATTTATGTATATTATTTTTGAGAGAGAGAACGCACCCAGGAAAGGGGCAGAGAGAGAGGGAGAGAGAATCCTAAGCGGGTTCCACACCCAGCTCAGAGGCTCAGTCTTACAAACCTCGAGATCATGACCTGAACTGAAGTCAAGAGTTGGACGCTTAACTGACTGAGCCACTCAGGTGCCCCAAAAGGGGTATTTTAATAGTTTTTTCAGGTAATTATGGATATTCGTCTCTGCATTACACCAGAATTTGACAGTTTCTTAAAAATTAGTTCCATTCTAGAATCTGAAACTGTATCTGCTAGGGACTAAATTCTGTACCACTGAAACCCATATGTTGACGCTCCAGTGCCCTAGTGTGTGTCTGGAGGTAGAGCCTGTAAGGAGATAATTTAGGTTACATGAGGTCATAAGGGTGGAGCCCTGATCTGATAGAATTAATGTGTTTGTAAGAAGCGAGACCAGAGAGCTCGCTTTCTCCCTGCCCTGTGAGGACACAGTGAGAAGGTGGTCATCCTCAAGCCAGGAAGAGAGCCTCTCTCACCATAAACCAAATAGGCTGGCACCTTGATCTTGTCCTTCCCAAACTCTAGAACTGTGAGAAAGCAATTATCAACAACGCCCAGACTGGGGTATGCTGTTATGGCAGCCCTAGTAGGCTGATACAATAGATACAATAATATCACTTCAACTTTTTTTACTAGATTACATTAAAATCTGTCTTATATTTTATTTTTTTTAATGTTTTATTTTATTTTCGAGAGGGCGGGGAGGGGCAGAGAGACAGAGACAGAGGATCCAAAGCAGGCTCCACTGTGATAGCAGAGAGCTCGACGCGGGACTCAAACCCACAAACCAGGAGATCATGATCTGAGCCAAAGTTGGACACTTAAGCGACTTAGCCACTGAGGCACCCCAGTCTTATACTCTAAAAATTTTTTTTTTTTCAACGTTTATTTTTATTTTTGGGACAGAGACAGAGCATGAACGGGGGAGGGGCAGAGAGAGAGGGAGACACAGAATCGGAAGCAGGCTCCAGGCTCTGAGCCATCAGCCCAGAGCCCGACGCGGGGCTCGAACTCCCGGACCGCGAGATCGTGACCTGGCTGAAGTCGGACGCTTAACCGACTGCGCCACCCAGGCGCCCCGTCTCTAAATGGACCTTTTACCTAGGCAGTGATTTTTTTTTTAATCATGCATTCAGAAAGTTTAGATCATTTAGAAAATATTGGCTCCTTATGCTGATCTTCTACATGTGAACATATTTCCTTTTATGATATCAAAAAATCACATTGGTTAATATCACTGCTGATATTAGACAAGTCTTTAAGTATTAGGAAACATGTACCATGTGTCGGATACAAGGTTTCCAAAATTCTCAGTTTTGTGAAAGCTCAAATTTTATCATAGGCAATAAATAATATCAGTTGTTTTTCTCGAAGCCCCAAATAACCATCGTTTGAGTATTACTTGTTCCTTCAAGTAAAAATGGCGTTTCGTAAAAAAAAGCCATCGGTTCAGCTTACAGCTCAATTACATAACTGCTTTTCCTCCAGACAACCGTCATACTTCATTCAGCATGCAGCTTTCTGTGAAGAAAACAAGGACTCCAGGATTGAGCCATAAGAAGACTAATAACTGTTACTGCGTCATCAAGAACATTCTTACCCACGTCATCAAAAACATTCAAACATTCTTAAGCCAGCTAGACTTTCTGTTCCTGGGACTGAGGTGGTCAAGAGTATCCTGGCACTGGATACATTTGTTGCCGTTGCCTTATTCATGCCAAGGCAGCGGCAGCGGCAGCAGCAATTTCCGCCGTCAGTGCTTTTGTTCCCAGTGTAAATGTCAACACAAGGAAAAAGTCAAATAATGCCTTAGGATTTATTGTTATGAAAATAGCACTGACCTCCTGGGTCCCTGCAAGGGTCTCAGGCACCCCCAGGAGTCCACAGACCATACTTCAAGAACCACTGTTTTAGACAGTTGGTGGGAAGTTTGGGGTAGATTAATATACATCGTATACAGAAAAACCAAGCAAATTAAAACAAAGCAGCTATTAATTCTGGTGAAAATAAAAATTCGTGTAGGAAAGAAAAGTAACACTTAGCATGCACATAACCATAATAGTTCGTTCTGACAGCGATGATGTGACCATTGGGAGGGCAAGGGCCTGGAGCGGTTCTGTGGGTTTGGTTGGGGGAAAGGAGCACATGTGGGAAAAAAACTAAATTCTCTTCTTCTATAGTAAAAAGTTTTGAATAACACCTAAAACTGAAAAATCAAGAAGCAGCGATCAGGCAGGCTACTTAGAAATATAGAAGTAAGTACCAAAATAACCTGCTAGGATCGGTGAAAATGGTTACCCCTGGGGAAGGGCAGAGGAAGGAAGGAGACAGAGGGCTGCTAGTTTTCACAGGCCTTTAACACTCTTTTTGTCGGCTTGAACTATGGATGCTTTAACTTTTCAATTTTTATTTTGAAAAATTTCAAATAGACATGAAAGTAAAGAAAATAGCGTAATAAACCCACCCTCTCTATCTCCCAGATTCGACTACTGACAACCTTTTTTTTTTCTGAAGTATTGTAAAACAAACCAGAGACATCATGTCATTTCACTCATATTTTGATACATAACTAAAAATTTTAGACATTTTCGTATATAACAACAATGCTGTTAGCACACCTTACAATTAATACTAAGGCCTCGGTGTCCTCCACAACCCAGTCCATGATTACATTTCCCAGATTGTCTCCAACTAATTTGTCAGAACCGGAAGCAAAACAAGTTACACACATTATGTTTGGTTTTTACAACTCCTAAATGTCTGATAATCAGTTCCTTTTTAAGAGTCAAGAAACAGGGCAACTGGGTGGCTCGGTTGGTGGGGCGGCCGACTTCAGCTCAGGTCACGATCTCACGGTTCGTGAGTTCAAGCCCCGCATCAGGCTCTGTGCTCACAGCTCAGAGTCTGGAGCATGCTTCAGAATCTGTGTGTGTGTGTGTGTGTGTGTGTGTGTGTGTGTGTGCCCCTCTCTCCCTCACACTCTGTTTCTCTCTCTCTCAGAAATAAATAAATAGTAAAAAAAAAAAGAGTCAAGAAACAAATATTATCTGAAATACAAAGAAGGAATTGTGAAGACAGTATGCCAGCAATCATATTTTGGTGGGGGTGGGAACATACAGGGGGAAAAAAATGAATGGAAAAAGACCAGAAGGAAATAAAATAGGATGCCAACAGTGGTTGTATTTGGGTACTAAGGATATGAGTAATTTTTTCTACTTTTTTGTATTTTCTAATGTTTTTTTGAAAACATGTATTAGTTTTATATTTTTATAAATGCTTATTTTTGCAGAAGTTTAAATAGAAAATAAAAGCCCATAGAAGAAAACTAACCTGAGTCAACAGAAAAGAACTTTGAATCTGAATTATGCCTGCCAGCATCAAACCCAAGAAATAAAAAGCTGCCTGATCTAATGAGCTACTAAAATATGAGAGTCATAAAAGAAGCACTCGAAAGAGGCAACCTCTGAAAAGCGCATTGGTCTTTAAGGTTTCTGTTGGAGGCATTGTCTAGTGAGCAAGCCTTCTGGCATGTGAAGGCTGGAGAGCAGGTGCGAAGTAGGCACGGGGTCCAGGAGGGCATGCTGGGCCTCCTTCAAACCAAGCCAAATAGTAAGTGCAAAGATTTGGAGTAGGGACAGTCATGGCACAAGAGCCACTACATATACCCTATGCAGACCAGGAGACCACATGGTGGGTGAGCCTGGTTGGTTGGTTGTCCTGGGATGTCGTTTCGCACGAGTGTCTCTTACTCACAGTCAAGATGCATGAAATGAGATGTCAGATTCCAGACTCCTGTCCAAGGAATGGGGCTCATTCAAGACCCTGGCGAGGAAGGCCTGAATTAATCGGTGATGGGGGGGCGGGTGCATGGAGCAGGCAGGTGGGAGGGTCAGGGAACCAGAGGAGGCCATTGAGGAGGGAGGTAGCCCCGCATCAAGAACCAGAGGGGATGAGGAGGAGAGCGGCCGAAGCCTGCGGCTAGGTTTGTGTGGAGTGGTGGTTTCTCAAGGGCGATGGCTTCGACTTAGAAGGAGCCAGAGCAGGGCCACCAGCATCGTGCCACAACCACTGCAGCATGACTGCCAGTCTCACCTGGAGCTCAAGTGGAGAAAGTGTCGCATTTTTCCTTCGTCTACCACAATGTCGTGCTTTCTGGAGCAGGCATGATCGGCTATAGAAACGCTATTCCAACTTGCTTAAAACACTCACTAGAGTTTTTTAAAGGCCACTAGAAAATCGTGGTCGTATATGCTTCCACCGAGCCAATGCCCAGATTTTTAGATCGGTAGACGCTGAAGGGTCCATTTTTGGCCTACTTCTCACATATTGGTGGTGAGAGCATTGTTCTCTGATTTAGACATTTGTGATTTTATGCTGTCATAAGGGAAAACAAACCCAGCTACATCTTTGTGCTTTGTGAGATCCAATTCTGGTACCATGAAATCCACTTTGACCATGTGAGATCAGTGACCTCGCTATCTCCTGAACACCTACCTCCAGCCCTTCCCTCTTGCTTGGCATTAAGGCCCTGCAAAGCTGAGACCGTGTCCTGTGTGCCGCACTCATCGAGACATCTCAATCTGAAGTCACCTTTGTAAAAACACCAACGTTACACTTTAAAGAGGTCACAAGCAGTGAATCGGACTTGATTACTGAGTCCTTAGACCTTAGAATCTCGGGGTCAAAGGTCAAAGTAATAAAGGAAGGGTCTCACAATTGCATCTCCCACAACATCCCTGCCATGTGCCGTCTGGCTCAGTTAGAAGGTGACAGTGTGCTCCTGAAGTTGCTTATTTCAGCTTCAATCAGTGGCAACCTCATTTCAGCCATTTATGCAGGCCAAAACCCATAAGGTCATTATTGACTTTGGTCTTTCTCTCACCCTTCACATCCAGTCTACCAATAAATCACCTCAGCTTAGCCTTCTAACCACCTCCAGAGTCTGCCCCTTTCCTTACCACTGCGAGCACTGTCACCACCTGGGGCCAAGCAACCATCCCCCACCTGGACGGCTGTGGCCTCCTAACTCTTCTCCTAGCTTCTGCTGCCCCACTTCATCTTCTCTTTATACAGCAGTCAGAGTGATCCTTCTAAGTCAGAAATTAAGTCTTGTCTGTCCTTTTTAGAAACTCTCCAGTCTCTCATTCTGAATAAAATCTAGAAGTCTTTACAATGGAATTTTTTCCCCTGTTATTTTCTCCCTGTCTTCTCTGCTAGAAATGCATGGACCACAAAGTCATCTCGGGACTAGAGTCTCTTCTCATTTCCTGGACCGTCTTTGTTGACGTGAGCATCTTGGCTCACTTTGCTTTTATCATCAAACTGACCTCTCCACTAGGTAGCACCTCCCCACCCCAGCCTCCATGACCTAACTTCACTTGAGGTCAGACTTCCCTAACTGCCATCCTAGAATATCCATCAGGTCTCTGCCCATTCCCAGTAGTTCTAGGAAAATCTGTCCAGGCCCTGCTTCATGCACCCATTTATGAACGTTGGACATTGTGGGAGAACCATGCTGTCTACCAGTCCAGGCTGCTACTTAGGAGTCCTTTCATTTACTACTAATACAGCTGTTTCAAACCTTTACCCGTGGCCCCAGCTTTCCACTCCTCTTCCCTTCAAGATCCACCATTCCCCCAGGTGACTTTCCATTCTCCCTGGGAACCTGCTGAAGTCCACCCCCCGCTTCAGAGAGTCACAATCCCTCTCTGCCTTCCCTCGCCCATTCCCCTCTCTTCATGCAGTAAAACACGTGCCCATTCCAACCTGGGTTTCAGCCCAGTGTCATCTAGGTCTTCTAATGGCATCGGCACCCCCCGAGCCACTCTCACTCTCAGTCTTTAGCTTGCTTTACATCTGTCACATCAGTTCTGAGTGCTAACAGCTCCCTCTTCGCAAAGCATCTCTAATCAGTCCTCTCTTCTGTTCCCATAGTCACCACCCCCACTCAAGTCCTTGCCATCCTCCCCTGGGATGTTGGGAGAAGACTGTTCATGGCTCTCCATTCTATTTCTCCAGTGCTATTACATGACTTTCCGGAAGGTGAATCTGGTCCCTTTACCCTGTTGCTCAACATCCTCCCACAGCATGGTCGTAGGTTAAGATTACCGCCCCCCCCCCCCGAGAAGTCTAGTCTCCAGAGTATGACATGCAAAGACCCCACCAGCCCTTCCCCCATTTTGTGACCGTCTGCTGTCCATCCTCCAGGCCCCTCAGCCCCTACTCTTGCCACCGAAGGTTTTGCTTGGCCTAATAATTGCCATGCTCCTGAGACTTTGCATGTGCTTTCCCCTCTTCCTAGAATGTCCTTCCCCACATCTCTACCAGTAGCAATCCTACTTACCTTTGAGATCCATCTAAAATGCCACTTCCTCCATGAAACTGCTTTTAGTCCTCCCTTCATTCATTTAGTAAAGACTCATTGAGTATTTGCTCTATTCGGAAATTACACAAGGTACTGAAGATACAGGAATCGAATAGGCACCAAAATAGAAACGATAGTCATCTCCTGATGGTGCACTTACGGAAGCTTTTTTTTCTTCTCCATTTCCCACCTGTATTTTGTTCAGTTTTCTACAATTAATGTGTATTACCACTGTAGTGAAAGAAAAGTAAGAATTACTTTGAGAATTTGTCCTGTTTTATTTTTGATAAACAGATAAGAGGTATTGGAATATGTTTATAGGCCGTATGGGAAGGCGAATAGAAAAGGAGGTGTTGAAGAGGAGAAAAGAAGGAACAGATTTTTGGAGCCAGCTCACAAAGGGGCGGGAGGCTCAGGACCCAAACCTCAGCTCCGGGATTAGCCTTCAGTAGGGGGAGGGGACCACCAGCACGCCCAGCCTGGAGGGGGTGAAGAGTGGGGACCCCTGCCACACAGTCTGGGAAGGTGAGCAGACAGGGGGGCCCCCACCTTCCCTCAGAATCCTTTCCCCCATCTCTCCACCCCTGCAGTGCCTGTCCCCTGCACTTTACAGCCATTTGTGCACAGATCTGTTGTCCTACCAGATTTTAACATCCTCGTAAACAGCCCACTCTTAAGTTTTTCATCTCTTCCCACACAGCACAGTGTCATGTTTGCTCAAAAACGATTTCCTCAAGTGAATCGCATACCTGTTTTCAATTTTTGTTTATTTAGTCTGCTTAACTGGAATGGTGTTCCCCTGGAGAGGCACTTTTATCTACGGCAGCCTTCTTAGCTCTCCTGAGCTGTCTCCTGGGAGCTGAGGAGGGCCTTCCAGGGCTGTCGCTGGGAAAGGTTTGCTGCCAGCTTCCCCATGACGACCCCTCCACAGGCTCTCATCCCACTGCTCTCAACGCTCAACCTGCCGCTGCCACACCAGGTGCTACTTGTGGGAACCCTGTGAAACTTGACAAAGAAAATGGTGTGCTCTTCCTGGGCGGACGTCTGCGGCAGGTTCATGGAGCCGAGACTCGTGCACAGTATCCTATAACTTGGGGCTTCGGTTAATGATAAACTCCTTGTTGGGTTTTGTATTTTATCCTCAGACCCTGAAGTGGAAATCTTGCCCAAGTAGCTCCCGGTGAGAGACAATAGCTTCTAAAGAGATTCTGAGAATAATAGAAAAGTTCCCAGAATATCCATCTTTAGTCCTTTGTAGAGGCAGGGGCAAAATTGTTTTATTTCAGGCCTGTAGAGACAACCCAGGACCAGAGTAGCCTTTGGAAAAACTCTGCTGTGTTCTTGGGCCCTTCCTGTCCCAGTTTGCTAATGAGGGCACCAGCCAATTAGAGGCTTACCTCAGGTCCCTTCGGGGTAACAGCTGACTAAATTGTGAGCATCGATTTTGCTGTAAATCCTTGGGATTAAAATAAGAATTCAAAACAAAATATTTTCAAGAAATAAAAACAAAACCAAAAAAAAAAAAAACTTTTATCATTTATGAGGCTGTCATGCAAAGAGCTAAAAATTATATTTGTTCAGCTTATCTCCTGCATTTTGGTGCTGTTAATAGTGTATTTGACTTAACCCTAAAGATTTGAACCCTCAGGTTATTAAACAACATAACGGGTCACTGTGTTAGTTGTCTTTAAAAGGACCTCTGTTTTTGAGAAATGGGCCAGGTTCATCTTGTTGAAAGGCTGGAGCTGAATGAATGAACCTCAGTGGCTTTAGAAGTTTGTTATTTCGTATTTTCATCTGAACCCAGTCCTCAGAAGCCTTCCTCCCTTACCCTCCCTACACTTTCTTCCCTCTCCCTCCACCTCTAGCTTTCTTCCCACACAGCCCTTGGGCCTCCCAGCCAGGCCACCACCCCTGCCCACCCCCGTGCAACTGTCTGAGGTAAAGAGAACACTTTTCAAGGACTGCTCAGGCGGGGTGCCCTCCTCCTCTGTCATAGGAATGGAATTCTTGTCTCCTAACCACATCCGGGCCTTCAGGCTCTTCTCACGTTCCTGCCATTTCCTAGGTTTGTGAGGCAAACACTTCAGGAAGTTTCCTTGTTTCCTCTTAGGCTTAGAAGTTTAGACAGCTGCCTCCCGATCAAGATGGGAAGGGGCCCAATTATAGTCTGGGGTCAGCAGACTAGGCTGATGGCAGGTGCCTTGAGACAGTAGAAGAGAGCACAGTTTACTCAGGCTTATTTTCTATAAAATAAATCTTGCAGAGAAGTCTAGCACATAAACCACCTTATACACTAAAACAAGCTAGCGAACTCACAGCCCTTTGCTGCCCAGGCGCCCTCCTCACCCTTGGCAAGGGTCTCGGGTGGGCCCAGAGGGCCTCGGAGCCTCTCCACGCAGCAGGAGGAGATGTAGCTGGGTCTAAATGAATTATGTTGCTGATTGTGCTTCCGTCTGTTATTTGCTCTTTAAAGCTCCCATGGTCTTCTCGATTCTCTAAGAGGTGACCTGGACCTCACTCAGTCACAGCAGATCCCGCAGAGGAGACCCCCGCTTGCTCTTCAGCCAACTACCACTCACCCTGTGCCCACTGTAGTCACTAGCACCTTCTGTCACAGACAAGTCGCTGTCTGCCCCTCCTAGCTGTCTTTGAGCCCCTCCTCTTTCTGCCCAGTTCCTTTTCACACATGTTCTTGGCACCTTTGACTTCTCTCGTGTCCGCGCCGTGCTCCCCCACCACTCCGTGACTGCCTGGTGTCCAGAGGTGTAAGAAGCGGCAGAAATCTGCCCCGCCCCCACCCCTGGTCACCCCAGTCTGCTTTTGTTCCAGTCAGGAGAATTTCTCCCTGGTAAGTTTTTTGAACCGAATAGTTCACATGCAGAAGCCCAGAGCTGCTGCAGAAGTGATTTTGTATCTAATTCCTTAAAGTTACGAATTAACCTCATCAGCAGGTCTTTTTTTTTTTTTTTTTTTAATTTAAATTTTAGTCAGTTAACATACCGTGCAATATGGGTGTCAGGAGTAAAACTTAGTGATTTCATCACTTACATGCAACGCCCTGCACTCATCATAACAAGTTCCCTCCTTAATACCCATCACCCATCTAGCTCATCCCCACCCCCCTCCATCAACCCTCAGTTTGTTCTCTATCATTAAGAGTCTCTTACGGTTCATTTGCCTCTCTCCTCCCCCCCCCCCCAACATACACACACCGTTTCCCATATGTTCTTCTGTTTTGTTTCTTAAATTCCACATAGGAGTGAAATCATACGGTATTTGTCTTTCTCTGACTACTTATGTCACTTAGCATTAATACATTCTAGCTCCGTCAACCTTGCTGCAAATGGCAAGGTTTCACTCTTTTCTATAACTAATGTTTGTGTGTGTGTGTGTGTGTGTGTGTGTGTGTGTGTGTACACACACACACACCCCACATCTTCTTTATCCATCAGACACATGAAAAGATGTTCAACATCATTGGCAGTTTTTTAAATCAGAGATTTCTTTCTTATAAGGAGGCACTGACATTTTTTTCTCAAAATAAGTTTTAAAATAGATTTAAATGGAAATGAACAATTTTCAAAGGGTAAGTTTCCTCACAATTTTGTGTCTGTAAACTATAAAAAGTTGGTATGTACTGGAGGCATATTTCGTTTCCTTTACTTCACTGTCCCAGCCAAAATAGCATATATTCAGCTGAAATATAATAAAAATAATGCTAAATTTTGACTCTTAAATATCTAGATTCGGATCCAGTCTTGGCTGCCACTTAGGAGTTTGTGTGACTTTTCGCGAGCTGCCAGCCTGTTTTCTCAACTGTAAAATGGGCTGAACACTACACTCCCGCCAGGTACTGCTTAAGAGATTCTAAAGGGTAGCAGATGCGAGCGCTCTGCCCCCAGACGGGGCCTGGTGCTGTCACGTGCTGGGCTCTTCCCTGGCTTACCTGGTGCCCAAAAGTAGGTCTTGAGGTATACGTTACTTGCACCTTTCTAAACCAGGCTGTCTGCAGCCATGTGCCTTCCGTGGGTGTTGGCACGCTTTTTGATCTGACATTTAAACAGTAGCGTCCTAGAGTGTATGCAGGGAACTTGACGCCTGCAGAAGGGGAGCGACCCAAATCCTGTGATGAAGCAAAGGAAAGAAGGACACGAGCTTCCTTCTGAAAGGGTTTTGTTTATGAAACTCCTTGTGGCATTTTTACTTTTTCCATGAAAAACTCTTTGTCCTTTTGTCTTCTGCCACTGGCCCCGGTTATGGACGGGGCGTTGATGTGAACACAGTTTCCAAATTGGAAATTAATGAGGTGTTTCATCCAGAGCAACCTTCCTCCCGCACTCTCAGGCATGCTGCCCTGGGAACCCCACCCCCACCCCCTTGTGGGTCTTTGCCCTCCTGCCGCCCTTGTCTACACGGCAGCGACGGGCACCCTTGCTTCTCTGCTACCTCCCCAGTGCTTTCCTGGCTTCAGAATTTTTTAAATCTGTGTATCAGGTATGATTCCCACAGTCTCTGGATCGTGTCCAAGCAGGATGGGTTCTGCTTGCCTGAGGCCACTGTCACTGGGCCAGAAAGTTCTTGATGGCTCTTCAGAGCTTGCACTTCAGCCCTTTGTATATTCAGAAAGGAGGCCGGTGCACATTTCCTGGGATGCGGGGATGAAGGGGTGGGGGTGCTCAAGTAAGGTGAGAGCACTCCAGGAAAGTTCTCATCAGCGCCGTAGGCTTGGCCTTGGTGGGGCTCGCGTGTGCTGGTAGGAAGGCTGCCTATCACCAGCGGATAAGGATCGATCTGAGGAGCAGAGGTGCCCATCAGGGGAAAGGTGGCACACACTGAGATAATGCGGCTGGTGTGTGTGGTTCTCGAGCTTTGGTGAGGAGTGGTAGACTTGTGATTTTGCCAAGTCACAGATAATAAATTTTAAGAACTCTTGCGGATGAAAAGCGGCCTCTAGTCAGCGCTCAGCACTTTCATCAGAGGGTTCTGAGGGAGAAGCAAAGCTCTGTTTAGAGCGAGGACATAATGGGCTTGGGGTTGGCAGGGTGTCTCAGACCCTTGTGGAACTTACTGCAAAGTTTTGTACGTAAATATTTCAAAGGAGAGGACCCGGAGCTTTCATTAGATTTTTAAAGCAGTTCTTGGGGCGCCTGGGTGGCTCAGTCGGTTGAGCGTCCGACTTCAGCTCAGGTCATGATCTCACAGCTCATGAGTTCAAGCCCCACGTCGGGTTCTATGCTGACAGCTTTGGAGCCTGGCGCCTGCTTCTGATTCTGTCTCCCTCTCTCTCTGCCCCTAACCCACTGGCATTCTGTCTCTGTCTCTCTCAAAAATAAAAAGCATTTAAAAAAAAAAAAAATTAAAGCCGTTCTTGACCCACCAGTTTGCATGAAAATAGACACCCAGTCAGGGTGGTTTGAGTCCCCGTGACCTGTGTGTGGTAGTCACCCATATGAGCACACTGTGGTTTCCTGTGTCCTCTAGGAAAAAGGGACCCAGACCCCAGAAGGCCAGATGTCCTATGACTTGAATGCCTGAGGGATTGTAAGGTGTGTGAAAGAGAGGTGTGGAATGGAATGGAAGGGAAAGTTTCCCCAAATGTGCAAAAGACAGACTGTCAAACAAAATGTTGACACATAGAACGAGGAGGATTGACTGGGTTTGGAGTGAAATGGAGAAAAGGAAACAAGCTGAATCTCCAGGGGAAATCTTTGTGACCACAAGAATGAATAGGTCACGGCCCTGTCATTCTAGAGGAGGCTGGAGCAACTCCATTAATGGGGAATTTTCAGGAAATGTGGATGTAATAGAAGGACAAGCATGGGCTGACCTTGAAAGGGGCTCTTCTGGAGACCTGCACACACTCCTTCCCCACCGGGACTGTTGGACGATACCTGGCATTGGCTCTTCCTTTTCTCTTGCATTAGGCACACTCAGGACACCTCCTGAGGGCCAAGTTCAGGGCCTACTTGCTGCAGCAGAAGAGCCATGAGCACAGTATTTGAATCACTTACATTTTTGGTTAGGAGTGGTTCTCAGAATAATCCAGAAAGTGTAGTTTGAGGATTTTTTTTTTTTTTAAGAAAATTAAAGTCTGATATTACAGGTCCAAGATTCTATGATAAGGCTCTTTGCACTGAGTCAAAGGAAAATGAGAATAGTTGCTGTCATTCTCTTCCTGTGCTTCTTGGCTGCCATTTTAAGAGTGTTGGTTCTTCCTTCGGGGGAGGGTTAGGGTATCAGAGGGGTCTCTCTAGCCTTCCAGGGTAGTACCTGTGTTCCACAGAGGCTTTGTGGTGTGTACAGCCCCCCTGGGATAGGCTCTCTCCTTTCCCCCTGGGAACACCTGTGGATCCTTCAAATGGCCTTTTTTCAGGAAGCGTATCTCTGAGGTTGTGAACAGAGTGGTCTGGCTGATGAACAGGAAGGCAGAGGGGATGTTTGCAAGCCCAGGCTGAGAGCTTCCGCTACTGATTGGAGCTCCCGTTTCCCAAGCCCCCTCTGCCTCTCAGTACATCTGGCCTTTCCTTGCTCGTGAATCCATCCCCCACAGTATCTATCTCAGAGCTTTTCTGCTTCCTTCGTGCCCCTGAGCAGCTCCCCCCAACCCTCCCTCATCCTTGGCTAGCTGATGTGAATGCTGTCACTTCCCCACTTCTTCCCCCCAGATTTGCCTCCCTCACCTCCCCTTTCCTTCCTGCCTCCTCTCCAGGCCACTCTTCCTCTCTCAGCGATGGGTTGCCTCCGCTCGGCCCGGGGTCCGTTCCTTTTGTACCGGCTTCTTCCCCTCGCCCCATAAACACAGCCTAGTCCTCCGTCCTGCCAGCCTCCTGGAAGCCGTCATCCACTTGCATTGCCTCCACCACAGCTGTGCTCCTGTCCTTAACCCAAAGCTTCCCGAAGCTTCTTCACCTCATGACACACAGAGGAGATGTTGCCGTTTGAATGGCACAAGGGCCGTGGGCACCAGGCTGCTGGAAAGCGGGCTCTGGCTGCCCTGAGGGTGGTTCCTCCCTGACAGCTTGGCGGTTCCACTCTGCCCCCCACCCCACCCCATACCTTTCCCCCCGAAAAGCCTTCCTAAAGATCACTGGTAAGCAAATACTAAACACAAAGACATTTTCTTTGTTTTCATCTTCCTTAACATCCAAGTGGCATTTGACACTCGCTGGTGGTTAAGAGCTCAGACTCTGGCGGTGCTGCTGTGGCTCAGTTCCTGGCTGGGCCTTTTCCAGCTTATGACCTCGAAAGGTTACTTAATGTGTCTGTGCCTCGGTGTCATTCTGCAAATGAGGATAATAAAACCTACATCAGGGGGTCGCCGTGTGAGTTAAATGGCTTCTCTGGGGGAAGCGTCTTGTCTCGCTGTAAGTGCTATATAAGTGTCTGTTGGGGTTTTTGAGTACCTCTTTGCTAAAGCCCCTTTCTTCTAACATCGGACCCTCCTGATTTTTTTCCTATGTCTTTGAGCTCTCTTGCTTTTTGGTTTCATTCTCCACATTGTCTTTTTCCCCCCAGAAATGGAGAAGGTAGTACAGAATGCAGCCTTGACTCTCATTTGCCCTTTCTTTCTTGAACCTTCCCACCAACGCCGCCAGCTCCCCACCTGTAGACCAGTCATCTCCCCAGGCCCCAGACCCACACCCCGACTGCCTGCTACATTGCCCACCGTCTGGATCTCCTCCCTGCACCTCAGATTCCCAAAAATAGTTGAACGTTTCTTTTATTTTTATTTTAAAAGCAATAAATGGCTCATCGTAGAGGACACAAGCAAATTTAAAGGATACGATACAAGCCAACGGTAATCCCACTGCAACAAACACCAGCACTAAACCTGGGCGTGTCTTTGAGCTCAGTGGGTCTCAGCCCGGGCCGAGTCTCCCCAGGGCATCGAAGTTTGGCAATGTCTGGAGATATTTGTGGTTGTCAGCTTTGGGTTGCAGGAGGGGCTACTGGCATCTATCAGATAGAGCCCGAGGATATCACCAGACATTCTACGGTGTACAGGATAGGCCCCCACAACAAAGAATTGGTCCACTCAGTAGTGCTGAGGTTGAGAAACCCCATTCTGGACTTTGTCTTGACATAAATGCTCCAAATAGAGTAAGTTGGAATTACTTTTCTCTTTCTACCTCCACCCTGCTTGTCCGCCTCTGTTCTCATCTGTCACATATTTGGCATCTACCCCCAGGCCTTCTCCCCCATCCAGTTTTGGTATTGATGACCACTCACCCCAACTAAGGAAGGGGCACTCCAGCAGGCCCTCCACCTTGAGTCCCCTCCTGCTTGGCCTGGTCTGGCCACCCATGTGCTTGCAGACCTTCTGTTGGCCTCCGCTGCCTGTCCACTGTCCACGCCTCAGAGTCTGAGCTCCCCGCGGGCAGGAGCTTCCACACTGATCGACCTTCATGCCTAGCTGGAACCTAATGCCATCCTGAGCACCGAGTCGGTGCTTGGCAAAGCTCTGTAGAATGTGTTTGGATGAATGGTTGCATGAAAGAAGAACCTGAAATAAATCCTCCTCATGATTCCCTCACAATCTGTCTTTGCAGATCCTTGGTGAATGGTTTGGTCGGACCATCATTCGCTCCTGCACCAAGCTGAGCTACGAGCACGCACAGAGCATGATTGAAAGCCCGACTAAGAAAATCCCTGAGAAGGAGCTGCCCCCCATCTCCCCGGAGCACACCAGCGAGGAGGTACACCAGGCCGTCTTGAATCTCCACGGAATTGCAAAGGAGTTACGCAAACAGCGGTTTGTGGACGGCGCGCTGCGTTTGGATCAAGTCAGTCACTTTTTTTTTTTTTTTTTTTTCTTTCGGTGCAACCAACAGATTTGACTTGTGCTTGAGCCCAGTGTGCGTAAGATTCAGCATGGCAGTCTTGGGATCTTCCCTCCTTTTTCCCCAGTCACGGCCCTAAAACGTTGTTCTCTGAGGCAGGCAGGAACTAACTCTCACCCGCTCTCCAAACTCCACAGACACACGAGGCCCACTGACATGAGCTAAGGCAAAAGGGTCGTGTCTGTGTGGGCGGCCCTGTGACCAGAACTCCCAGCTGGTCCTTCCTGGTAGGCCTGTAGCCCGTATTTGAGCCTTACCTCAATTCCTACCTCAAATCCCTCTGAATGGAGGTGAGAACAGGAAACATGGAAGTTTAGAAGGTAGTTGACCAGTATCGGATCATGAGGCTTAGAAAAAAAGGCATTTCTTCTTATCCCTTGTCTTCCAAAAAGAGTTCTATGTTTATAATTCTGGATTCGTATTTGATTTTTTTTTTTTTAACGTTTATTTATTTTTGAGACAGAGAGAGACAGAGCATGAACGGGGGAGGGTCAGAGAGAGAGGGAGACACAGAATCTGAAACAGGCTCCAGGCTCTGAGCGGTCAGCACAGAGCCCGACGCGGGGCTCGAACTCACGGAGTGTGAGATCGTGACCTGAGCCGAAGTCGGCCGCCCAACCGACTGAGCCACCCAGGCGCCCCCTGGATTCGTATTTGAAGAAGCAGAGAGCTGAGGAGACTGTGGAACGTTGACCGCTGGAGAAAGTGACGGCCCAGAATGGTATGATTGCTCTTTGAGTACCACAGCCATGCCGGTGGCCCTCCGGGACTTCGGCAGCTGTCACTCAAACCTGGTCACATTTCCAAGTCCGTTTCCACGCGCAGCAACTCTTAAGACTTGGGAATTCTTTCCTCAATAGTTGTCGGTACATTATAGAGTCGAGTCCGTGATCCGTGTATCGTGCGATTTTTTTTCTTATATTTCTTACCCAAACCCCCAAGAACTGCCCACCTTGCCTGGTCACTGTGCTTGGGAAGTTTCTGGGTGTATGAAAAAAGAGTTGAGCCTCAGGATTGGCTGATGGAGAGGACTGGCAAGAGCGCAGCCTCACAGAGACGTCTTTCTCTGAGTGTCCCAGCTTAGAGAGATCTCAAAAGCCTTTCTTTTTTTTAAAAAAATTTTTTTTTCAATGTTTATTTATTTTTGGGACAGAGAGAGACAGAGCATGAACGGGGGAGGGGCAGAGAGAGAGGCAGACACAGAATCGGAAACAGGCTCCAGGCTCTGAGCCATCAGCCCAGAGCCCGACGCGGGGCTCGAACTCACGGACCGCGAGATCGTGACCTGGCTGAAGTTGGACGCTTAACCGACTGTGCCACCCAGGCGCCCCTCAAAAGCCTTTCTAATTGAAGGCTCCATTTCATCCTACCCTTTGTGATAAGCATCACTAATGCTTCTCAGCGGGCATTACGAAGAGTTGCTGCCCTGGGCCTAGGGTTAAGTTAGCAGCGTTTGGGGCAAGCGGATAGTCTGTTGTGCCCGAGCTTGAGGGACCTTCCGGAGCTCTCATGCTCCCCCTCCCCAACCTGGGCTCAGGCAGCCTGAGCAGACCTGTCTGTTCACAAATGCTGATGGGCAGACCGTAGTCGGAGTGGCCGCCAAAACAGACCGCAAAGCCAGTAGAAGAGGCACCAGAGGCACAGGAGATGACGGAATATCTCTTTCCTTTCGTTCAGTGAAATTCTTTGTGGGGGTGTGAACACACCCCAGTTCTCACTCACCAGTGGCTGCCTGGTTGTCAAATCCAAGGATGCTTTTCAGTTCTTGCTTCCTAGACTTCTGTTCTGCATTTGGCCCTTTGAAGCTCACCTCCTGGTTCTCTGCTCCCCTTTGTACATCTCCGTTAGTGTCCTGCTGGTCGCTTTGCGGAAGCCTCTTCCTCTCCTGTCCCCTACAGGGTTCACATTCCCTAGGATGTACCTCACCCTCTATTTTTTCTCTGTCCACACTCCCTTCCTGAATGAATGCTCTACTCTTATGATTCTAACTATTGACTGGTTGCTGATGATGCCAAAATCCGTCTCTCTGGCCCTGCCCTCCTTCCCAAGCTCTAGACAGGCTTCTCCACCTGCCTCTCCACCTGCCTTGAACTTTTCACCTGGATGTCCCGTGGTCACATCTGCCAGTGTGCCTCATTTCTTCTGCAGGACCCAGTGATCAGTACCCACGGCATGCTGCACAGGCTGGCTAACGCTCCCTCCTTCCTCTGTGCCCCACCCCTTCCAGGGCCCTCGTGTGTTTCAGGAGCATTCCTAATTACTCCCAAACCTGACTGTGCCGGGTTTGTGTGTGTTGCTGTAATTATGCAGTCTAACTGACCAAATAAGAGCATAAAAAAAAGCTTTTGTTTCTGAGAACTAAAATTGTTTGAAAAGATTCAATGAGGATAAATCTTTAAAAACTCTGCTGTTTGGGTATGACAACTATAAAAGAGTAGGGGGTTGGGGCCCCTGGGTGACTCAGTCGGTTAAGTGTCCGACTTCAGCTCTGGTCATGATCTCGCGGTTCGTGAGTTCAAGCCCCATGTCAAGCTCTGTGCTGACAGCTCAGAGCCTGGAGCCTGCTTCCGATTCTGTGTCTCCCTCTCTCGCTGTCCCTCCCCTGCTCACGCTCTCTCTCTCTCTCTCTCAAAAATAAAAACGTTAAAAAAAATTTTATAAAAGAGTAGGGGGAAAAATCATAAAATTCAGGAAGAATTCTGTACTCAGATGGCTTTACAGAAGTCTAAGTTCTCCCTCTCTTTTAAAGAAACAAAAACTATAAATTATAGACGATGAATTATGAGTGTAATTTATTCAGAAAAAATAGATATCTAATCGGCATCCTCTTTTAAAGGGCTCTGTAGGGGCGCCTGGGTGGCTCGGTCGGTTGAGCGTCCGACTTCAGCTCAGGTCACGATCTCGCGGTCCGTGAGTTCGAGCCCCACGTCAGGCTCTGGGCTGATGGCTCGGAGCCTGGAGCCTGCTTCTGATTCTGTGTCTCCCTCTCTCTCTGCCCCTCCCCCATTCATGCTCTGTCTCTCTCTCTGTCTCAAAAATAAATAAACGTTAAAAAAAATTTTTTTTTAAAATTAAAAAATAAAGGGCTCTGTATTTTTAAAAAACGAGTGAATGCATATCTATATAAATTAAGTTAAAACAAGGGGGCGCCTGGCCGGCTCAGTTGCTAGAGCGTGCAACTCTTGATCACAGAGTCCTGAGTTCAAGCCCCCTGTTGGGCATGGAGCCTATTTAAAAATACCTTTTTTAGTTAAAGACAAGAATAAATTCAGTTGGAATAAATGTTTAGTTATAGATAGATAGATAGATAATCTTCTGTATGATTCCCGTCTTTAGCCAGCTCCTAGAATAACTTCCCAACTACTGCCTCAAGCACATCAAATGAGAGGGTTTCTGTTACAACATTTTAGAGATCTTACCCTATCAGATTGTTACAAAGTTTGATTGGATTAAGTATATGAAATACTCTATAACTATGAAAATATAAAGGATCAGTTAGGCGATGTCAGCTCACATTGGGATCCTAGGGGTGTGGTAGTCAAGGTAGAAGAATGATCACAGATTACTGATTGATACTGACTGATCTGTTGGCATATCTTAGAATCAGAATTTTATTGCTGAAAATAACCTTAGACATCTGCATCTCATTGGCCCTCACAGTTTGTAAATTAGAAAGCTGATGCCCCCTCAAAGGTTATATGCAAGTTGCTTATATGCAAGCTGACTCTTTGTTCCGTTTTCCTCCACTTAAACCATGCTGACTTAAGAGAGAAAAGCTTTCCTTCAAAGTAAGAAAAGAAAAAAAAAAAAACCCTCAAAAGTCCTAATTAGGTTCCAGTTAATTAAGGTTTGAAAATAATGGATGTACATCCTTGGAGTTGATTCCTTGGTTCCCCAGAAAACAAGTTGTGTGGACCACAGCTTTAGAAGGAGGAGCACATCAATCTCCCTCAGCAAGGGACACTGGCGAGATCCTTTATAAATCAGCTAAATGGCCCTATTCAGAAGTCACCGCATTTGTTCTCCGGTGCCTGCTGCCTGCATTTGCCCTCGCGAAAACCCATTTTTCCTCAGTGCTTTTGGCGTGGCCTGCTGCTTGGAGTTTCTCTCTGATGCTTTGCTTGCCTCGTTTTACCATGTCCACATTTTTGGTGGCAGTCCTAAAAAAATACGCCCTTTTGCACCAGCCTCAATGAGAGAGGCTCTGCGAGCGGGCCTGCCGTCGTGTCACACAGTATGCCCTCGAATGCAGAATAAATCTGCTAAAGCAGAAGTTACACCTTTGTAAAAAATCAGTTCATCGTGATGACCTTCCGAACAAGTGAGGTGGAGGGTACTCGGGTAGCGCCTGTTTGTCCGTCAGGGACAGACTGGTTCGGAGGCTGTGAGAGCCACAGCAGCGCAGGACTGCTTGAGCACTGGGTGCCTGCAGTCAGCCACTCGGGCCGGAGCTGCCTCACCCACACCTGAGACAGTCTGGGCTGGCGCCAGCTCCCGGACAACCACCCGCTAAAGTCTTGTCCGCTTCCCCGAGTGTGCTGTCAAATGTTAGCAAGCTCTGTACGTGCTGCGGTGTGCAACAGATTGGGAAGCACTGCCTTAGAGGTCGGATTACTTGCCTCAAATGTCTCTTTTACCTAGAGCTCGAACCTGGTTCTAAAGAGGTTCTAGCTCAGTGAAGTGACATTCCTGTGTTTTCACTGCCCCAAAAGCAAATGCAGGTGCCAGATGCATTTTTTTTTTTTTTTTTGCTTTTTGGTTGGAGGAGTTGAAGAGTATCCCTTCCAGGTGGTTTCTTCCCATCTTCATGCTTTCTGCGGTCATGTTCATTCTAGACTTTAACACCGATTCTCGTTTTATTTATGATCACATACGTCACTCCTCTGTTTCTTAAAAGGGGGCCCCAGTGTTTTTGTGTTTATCAGAAAAGTAACCGTTATGGTTGGTCATCATATGCAAACCTTGAATTTTGAGGAAGGGGAACCGTGAGAAGCTCTCCCTCCTTGTTCTGGTTTTTGCTCTGTGACTCGGGCCTGTCCGACAGGCCTCGAGAGTGTGCAGAGCTCTGGTACTTCTGTTTGTGCCGACACGAAGCGTGCTCCCAGCCAGCCTCCTCGCCAGAGAGGCAGATGACTCTGCCCATGACGTGACAAGGCTTCGGGCTCCTTTTTGAGTCTGTGCCTTAGCGTTGGCCTTAAAGAAAGGATATAGCGAGGGAGGGTAGCAGAGTGGTAAATAGAACCGTCAAAAACGTCTTGGGGAGTATTGATCATTTTCAGGAAACTATACCAACACTTTTCTGGGGCTTTCCCTCCAGCCCAACATTCCTCAGGCAGGACGTAGCACTTCAGAGAGAGCCCACTCTGTGCCGGCTTCTTTGAGAAACCAGCAGGATGGCCTGCAAGAAACTGGGCCACCCCCAGCAGGTGGACAGGGATGTGAATGGCTCCTAGTGAGCCATTGACTTTCTGAATTTAGAGAAAGTTGTGGTGAAGAAAAGCTTATATTTCCATCTTAGGCGATTCCTCCAGCCCAAAGGAGCCTTTACTGAGTTCTCAGCTACATCTTATAGGACTCCCTCCTGGCATGATTTTGAAGCCCAAACATCAGGCAGTATCTTTGAGTGGACTTGATTATAAAGATAAACTTGTTGGTAAAATAATTTTTGAATACCGTGGGACCCAAGCTGCTGTGGCATGCTATTCTGGATGTCCTTGGCCTAGCCCAGCCATTAAGTTGGGGGTCGGCAGACTTTCTGTAAAGGGCCAAATAGTCACCATTTTAGGCTTTGTGGACTGTTGCAGTGTGAGAGGAGCCGCAGACAGACACGTGAGTGGGGCCGTGTGCCGATAAAACTTTAAGGACGCTGGAATTTGAATGTCACAGAATTTTCACGTCACAAAATAGTATCCTTCCTTTGATGATTTTCCAATCATTTAAAAATGTAAAAACCCCATTTAGTTCATGAGCCGTTCGAGAGCAGGTAGAAGGCTGGGTTTGGCCCGTGGTCCGCAGCTTGCTGACCCCTGCTTACGTGAAACTCAGCTCCGCCAACCCACGCAGCGCATCCTCGCCGCACAGGGAATCTGGGCTGGGTAATGGAGAACGTTGTGCTAAGTTAGCTCTCGGGGTGGTTTCATGCAATTAAGGAAATTATTCCTTTGATTAGTACCATGTGTAGCAGGTCCAATTGGAGGGCAGAAGTGGAGGAATGAATCAGTTTAGCACCAGTTCCCTTACCCTAGTTACAGTCAGGTAGCTTTAATTAGCCAGAAGCAAAAAGAGCAGTGGCTCTCACTTGCCACCTCTGCGTGCTTGCAACCTCTTCCCAGCGGGGGTCTCGTCCCCAGCCCACCTGCAGTGGTGCTGGCCCCTCCCTCTCGTAGGGCGGGACTGCTCATGGCCAAACAGGGCTCTCCGGAGGGCTCTCCGGAAGCTGTGTGGCATGTCCGCCCCGCCCCACCCCTGTTGCTGTATGTAGCAATACGTTTTGTTGAATCATACGTTTACAGTTATAGAGAGAATGTCTCTGTTCCTCCTCTCCAATACAGTTGTTTGCAAGAACATGAACATTCCAGCTCTCTACTGTTTAATTTTTGGGCAGTGTGATATTTGGTGCGAGGTGAAAAGGACGGGATATTCATCCTATCTGGCTCTTCCTTGGTCTTATTTACATCATCACTGAAACACAAGGGTAGGCTGTTGATCAGACGGTAGGACATGTTTGTAGATTGGTCTCTGTTGTCTTAGTCATAGAGTTCTTCCCTCGGCATGTGTTCCAAAAGCATTTATTGGGTACCTTGAATGTGTTAGTTGCTGGAGATGAAGGAATAAGGAATGAAGGAATGAGACACAAGTCCAGGTTCTTAAGTTTACAGTGAGCTGAAGGAGCCAGCAGACCACCCAGAAAATTAAGAGTATGGTGAGACTACGTTGGAGAGGACCAGCACAGTCTCAGGGGATCAGGGAAGATTTGCCAGTGGAGACAGTGTGTACTCTAGGATTTTCAAAAGGTCGAGGGGCTAGCCAGGCCCCGAAGGCAAGAGAAGGCGGTCCAAGCAAACCGCTAGTGCAGGCATGCAAGGGGCAAGAGATGGCACATTTGGGCAATGGCACATTGTTCCAGGGTACATGGTGCTGGTGCAGAGGGGGGGAGAGTAGCTAGGAGAGGAGGCAGAGGCTAGGCCTTGAAGACTGCAGGCGTGAGCTGGGGGAGCCATGGAAGATTTTAACCATGGAAGTGATGTGATCAGGACTATGTTTTGGAAAGAGCTGATGGCTGTGGGATGGAGAGTAGACCGGAAAAGAACAAAACAGAGAAAGCTCATAATCCATCAGAGAAATGACAAGGGCCTGACCTGAGAGAGAGGCCTCGGGGCAAGAGAAAATCACAGATCCAAGAGAGGAAGGAACATGGAGGCTTGACAAATGGACGATCTTGATTAGATGTGAGGGAGAATGGAGGAATCGGGTCTCTGGTTTGGGCACGTAGGTTATACAGTACAGTAGGTTGTATTGACCCGGGCACACCTGGATGGAAGAGTTGAAAAGCAAGACAATTACTTCTGTTTAGGATCTGTTGACCTAGGGTCTGTTGACGGGTCCACTGGAGAGGGACAGGTAGAAATGTAAAGTGAGCATGTGGGCGTAGGGGTTCAGGGGTCAGCCGGGAAGGTTGGCCTAGAGGTAACCATTTGCTAGCCAGGAGCATCTAAACGGTCCGTAAGCTGTTTAGGAATGAGCTCTAGTGCGGAGGACTCTGGAATGAGGAGCCATGCAGCACTAGACAGGCAGGAGGGTGAGAAACACTTCCTTGTGCCCAGTTCTTAGGTAGTCTTCTCTGATCCCCTCTTTTCCCTAGAAAAGGAGGCTTTATAGCAGATTACAAAAGCATAAGTAAATTCCTTTGTCTATAAAAAAGTAAGTATATTCTCATGTTATAAAATTTAGAAAATATAACAGTGTGAAGAAATCAAAACTACCTATAAATCTATCACCCAGAAAGAGCCACTGCTAATATTTTGTCATATTATAGTTCCTTATGAATATCCTCCTTAACACTTCATGGCAAGAGGGAGGAGTGGTTAGCATAACATACATATAATTTTTATGTCATGCTTTTTAATATTATAGAATGAGTTTTTCTCATGCAATTCAAAATTCTTCTAAACCATTTTAGTGCTATGTAATATTTCAACATATTAAATGCTCTGGAACACTTAACCATGCCTCAACTGTGGATATTTAGATTACAGTTTTACTATACAATAAATAATAATACCATAAGCTACCTTGTGTTCATAAGTCTTTGCTCTGATCTCTGATTATTTCCTTAGGACAGTCCTAGAACTATGCTGATAGAGTCACAGGTACAGACATGTTTGAGACTCTTCAGGGGCGCCTGGGTGGCTCAATCGGTTAAGCATCTGACTCTGGATTTCAGCTCAGGTCATGACCTCGCGCCATTCATGAGATTGATTCTCTCTCTCTCTCATGTGATTCTCTCTCTCTGCCCCTCCCCTGCTCGCTCGCTCTCCCTCTCTCTCAAAGTAAACAAACTTAAAGAAAATAGAAAGAATCTTCAAACATTGCCACAGACCCTTCCAGAAAGGTTGTACCAACTTCTCCTCCTGCCAGTAGCCTATGAATACTGGCACCTGTTGTGGAACTGTCAGGAGTTCTCTGTCTACGAGGGGTGTATCTGTCTGTCTATCTCTGCCTCTCTTTCCCTCTCTCTCAAAGTTGTGTCTAGGTCTCCTGAAATATCCCGGTGGCTGTGATCTTGGGTTATTCCTTCATCTTTCCTGTTTTGTTGATTTTATTTTCATGAGGTCTTGCCTATATAGACTCTTCCTACGTGCATTAACCATTATAGAAAATACTCCTAAGAGTCCTAAAATCTAAAATGACCGAGAGAGGTGGTTGAAAGCATCTTGTTAACCCCTTGCTGAAGCCGCGACTGGAGAGCAGCCCCTCACCCCAACCAGGTCCATCTTTCTTCTCATTAGAATCAGTAAAGAAACCCATCCTCTTTGAAATGGTTCTGAGAATTATTGTTGCATGTTTAGATCCTCAGAGAATATTTGTAACTTCACTAGCTTTATTTGTGACTCTTACCTCCTGTGTATAATAGCTTTGAGTTGGCCTGAAGTGAATAATTATAAGGAAATCCAATTGAATTAAGACTACAGGGCAGAATGGCTCTATGTAATCTTTGCCACCATAAGAATTGCTACACTTCTCTCAACTCTTGGTTTCGGCTCAGGTCATGATCTCGAGGTTTATGAGTTCAAGCCCTACATCAGGCTCCACGCTGACAGCTGGGAACCTGCTTGGGATTCGCTGCCTCTCCTCTCTCTCTGCCCCCCCCCCCCCGCTTGCATGCTCACTCTCTCTGTCTCTCTCTCTGTCTCTCTCTCTCTCTCAAATAAGTTAAAAAAAATTGCTATTGCTTCTTTTTAGGGTAGACATAAACAATACAGGAAGGTTTCTACTGGAAGGTCAGGCTTCTGTTTAAATGTTGACAGATGCACATTATTTCAGCCATGGAGACAGTTCTAGAATTAGCAAGGCTTAAAGAACATCAGCCTGTCAGTTTTTCCCCTGTTTTTCCCAGTTACCGCTTTCATACTAACTCTATTAGTGAAATTTTCATTTCAATGTATCTAACTCATTTATAAATAAGTCTATAGCTAAGAATCTGTGCTCCTTTGAGCGAATCAGCACCCAGGTCATCTGCGTGGCCTCTTTGGAGGGGAGGAGAGCCACAGGGCAAAATGGGCTGCAGCCTCAGGCCTCGGGGAGACCTGGGAATACAGGGAGTCCTGTGAGAGAAGGGGAGGGGTGAATCAGATGGCACTCTAATTCCACACAGAGTCTGGGAAAACAGTCCGTACTTATGCATCCCAACAAGAGACAGACCCGAAGACTTGACCTAGTTGTATAGACGTAACACTAATTACAGCCACTGTGGGAGCTGAACACTATCTGTGGCTTGTTAACATACACATAAAAACTCACACATATCATTAAGTGTCAGAGTGACTGTGCCGAGCAGCTTGTTATTACAACCCCAAACTCTTCATGTGCTCACCCTTCCTTTAGGCATGTCACATAGTCATTTACTCATAATTTTCAAAAATTAGAAGGAATATGGGTAGTATTATTCTGGAAGCTATTAAAAATACAGACTCAGACATGATCTCGGACCCTCACCAGGCAGATATTTCTTAAGTTCCTGTTGTGTTACAAGTACCACTCACAGCTCTATAAAGGAGCCTTAGACAGTGGAAGATGAACTTCCTACCTTCAGGTTGCACAGTGAACTTGAGAACTCTGTGTACTTACAAGAAACCCCGATAAGATAAAAGCAAGGGCATAGTCTGCTGTCACGAGGCAGAAGGAATAGGTTATTAGATAGGGTGGGATTCGTAAAAGAAGGCTAGCTTGGGAAGGGAAGCCCCGACTCACTTGGTGGTGAAGGGCGGGGAAGGGCATAGCTGGCGAGGAGATGCTGAACGGCATGGAATGCCCACCCTGTTAAGACTTCATGGGATACACCCCATCGCGCTGCTCTCTCCTCTGCGTTCTTTCCGAACCCACTGAGAAATAGACACACAAGTCAGACTGAGGTCAAAATAATCCAGTACTGATAAAGTTTGCACGAGAGAAGGCAGCTTGAGCAGGTTCAAGCATTTGCAATAACCCAGAAACTAATGTTATGAAAAGAAACTCTGGTTGGAGTGATTAGAGGGAGCAGAAGGTAGCCAGAGACAGAAATGTGCTCCCTACCAGACCGGGTACCCCAGGGATGGTCCTAAGTGTGACCTTCACTACTCTCCAGTGCCCCTAGGAGGTTCCCGGGCAGTGGCCGCTGCTATGGCCAGAACAGACCCTCAGCAGAACTCTGAGGACTGTGTTTTATGATTTTACCAAGTGAACTTGGCTCTTACCCTACTTCTAGAAGCTTTTCACTTGCCTGCTTCTTTCTGCTTGCCTCTGTCCAGGCTCATTTCTTCAAGAAGGGAAAAGCACACCCTACCCCCCTTAAACCTGTCTTAGTTTCGGGGAACCTGAAGACTGAACCTCCAATCCCGCTGCACTGGCCAGCCCATCCTTCCCTCCCACTTAGGGCTCCCCTAGCACTTTGTTTATAACTGTCACCTGTCTTGATCACATTGTCACACTGCTTTGTCATTTTCCATTTTCTTCCCTGTCTCCTTCTCTGAGACAGTGACTTCCTTAAGGATGGCGCCTTGTTCATCGTTGGATCTCCACCCCCTGCACAGTGCTTGTTTGTAACCAGGTGTTTCAAGGTCTCGAAGCATCTCTGTACTTACTGGTCTTTTTAAAAGATGATAGTGGTTGTGATCTTGGAGAGGGACTGTAGCTCTAGAAGAAAGCCGTGCTTATGTAAGAGAATTAAATGCACATTATAAATCAGAGGTTTCCTCCCCTTTTGCATAAAAGGGTTGGGTGTTTGATTCCTTGCCAAGGCATCCAGGATTTAGAAGAGGGTGTAATGAGGACTTTCTCAAGGTGGAGCTGCCTGGACAGGTGTGAAGAGGCAGGAAGCTTCAGCACCCCAGGGGGCTGGCAGTGCTTCTGAGGCATCCTGAGCACTTCCGTGTTCACCTCTGTGTCCCCAGACCAAGCTATGCCCCTCAGGGAGCCTGGCAGAAGAGGCTCTCCAGGAGAAGGCAGAGACCCCCAGTGCGCTACCCTGCGAACAGAGATGTTCAGGCTTGTCGGAGAACTGGCTTGCCAGCATGGAACGGTGGGCAGGGCACCAGACCCCCCCACCTGCCTTTCGCAAGTTTCCATCTGGAGTGGGCTGATGTCAGCTGCTGTCCCCCACCCGCATGACAAGATGGGAATGGTTTGTATACCATGATGAGATCCCCAGTCTGTGCTTCCTCTGTGAGTTCCGATCAGAGCCTGGTTTTGCTGTTCATGGAAATGATTTGCACCAGAGAGAGGTTCTGTGTTAGTTGCTGCTGGGCTGTCTGAGAAGGGTAGATACCTCACGTCACGGTTCAAATTGAGAGTGTTCCCAGATGACTCAGACTTAAGTCCCTAGCGTTTCCAGGGGGCAAAGAAGGGAGGCAAGGGGCTCTCACTCTGACAAGATGATGTATAAGAAACTTCTGGGGGTTGAGCAGGGGAGTGGCCAGCACCCCTTGTTCCTCTCTGAGATGCAAGCCTTTCAGGTTCCAGGCCTCTCTGTCTTTTGGGTAATTGTATTCATGATTAGGAAGGGCTTGGACTCTCCCTTTTCTGTTCACAGGGCATTCTGCACGTCCTCACCCTGCCCCCCGTCACACCCCACGTCACTCGAATGTGAGCCAAACGGCTACATAAGAGATGTGGAACCCTTTGACGTTAGTAAAACCTGCACTGGGGAAAGGGAACCCTGGCAGCTGATCCTGGGATTTTACCATGACCGTGTCCCGGGGCTGGCCCAATTGATTTTGGTTTCCATGGTTCAGTGAGCCAGGGGGCTCTGCTCCTTTTTGCTATCCTAAACTCCGCTGCCGGATTGAGTTCCCCCAAGACTGCTTACACCTGTCACTCAAGGACCTACAGTCTCCTGAAGCAGATTTCATGGACCAGTCCTGTTTCCATAAATAATCCAGGACAAGATAGAAGATTGCTAGGTTTGAATTTTGCCAAACAAGGATATTGTCTTAAAAAGCTCGTTACCATCTGGGGCGCCTGGGTGGCTCAGCTGGTTAGGCAGCCAGCTCTTCATTTCAGCTCAGGTCACGATCTCACGGTTCGTGAGTTCGAGCCCCACATTGGGCTCTGTGCTCACCGTGCAGAACCTGCCTTGGATCCTCTGTCTCCCTCTTTCTGGCCATCCCTCTCTCTCTCTCTTTCAAAAATAAATAAATGTTAAAAAAAAAAATTTAAATAAGCTAGTTACCATCTATTGTCATAATTTTATAAATGAAAACGTTTTAGCACCGAAATGAAGGAAAGGCATGTTTTACAGTATGAAGCAGTCCTCTACATTGACTTGGTTGAGCTTTGTGGAAAACCTTTCTTTTTGTTAACCGCAGACCAGCCTTTGAGGACAACTGGGTTGCACCATCAGCTCCAATGCCTCCTGGCTTTGGAGACCATCTGTGACGGCCTGTGTTTGGTGGGCCCTGAGTCCCACCAACCTGCCTTCCTGACTCAGCCGTCCTGCTTTCACACAGCCTGGGCCTCCACCTGTCACCCCCATCCCACGCACCTCCCTTCCTCCAGAAGCCTCTCCAAACCGACTGCCTCCTCCCCCCACGTCTTCTCGAGGCTCCTGATGCAGTGCTGCTGGGTTTTGCATTCATTTTGTCTTGTAGTTTTACTTCTTTATTCCCCTCCTCTCCCTCCCTGTCTGCATTCTTGAGTATCAGCTGTGTAGAAGGCAGACGCGTGGCTGCAAATTCTCACCCATACATCTGCGGTGTCGGCACAGAACAGGCGTGCTAAAAGCAGTTCAGAGCCCTCTGAACGTCACCTGAGGTCAGCGGGTGTCCATTCCATGTGAAGTCTAGAACTTGAATATATAGTCCCGTTATTCCTCAAGAAATTCCCGCATTTTAAAAGAATAGTACTACTATAACAGTTTATTTTGTAACACTTCTTCCATTCCCATTTTAAATGGGCTGTGGCAGATAGTTTTATTTGTATGTATGTATGTATTTATTTATTTTGAGAGAGAGAGAGAGAGTGCACATGTGCCAGCACAAGAGGGGGAGCAGCAGAGGGAGAGACAGGATCCCAGGCAGGCTCCACGTTCAGCACGACTGTGAGATCATGACCTGAGCCGAAATCGAGTCAGACACTTAACCAACTGAGCCACCCAGGTGCCCCGACATTTTTAAACTAAAGAGAATTTAAGAGCTTTAAAAGTATTTTGTAACTTTATCTCTTTTGACTTATCTTTTTAATTTCCCACACATTCTTTTCATATCTACCAGGTACAAGTACCGTGCTAGGTACTGGGGACAAAGAGACGAGAGCATGGTCCCAGCTCTCCATATCCCAGCCCTCAGAGTAGCTGACCGTCTCGTGGAAGAAATAGGGACACAAATAGAACAGAGGATGCAAAGGAAAAAGCCTGGAAAAACCCAACAGGCCGTGTTGGGTTTGTGTGGAGATGGCTGCTTAGGTGTTTTATATGAGAACATTAGTTATGGTTTGAGGGGGCCACTTTAAAAGTCGATTAGAAACAAGGTCAATCCGTTTTAAAAAGTTGTCTCCTGTACAAAATAGAAATTAGCAATTTGCTCCAAGAAAAACGCTGGAAATGCTGAAAATAAATTACAGTTATTGAACTGCCCCTTGAATGGTGACCTCCTGGGATAAAGGAAATCTGCCAGAGTGGAAGGAAGGAAGTGCAGACCCGAAGGGCAACACCCAGGGAGGGAATCCCAGCAGGTTTCTTATCTGCTTGTCAGCATTGAATTGGCAAGCTCCTAAACACGAAAATTTGCTAATGAGTAACAGTCTGCGGGGGTTTGAAGTACACTTGAACAGGGAGCCATTAGGAGCTCTGAGAATGCAGGCTTGGCCTTGGGGCAGTTTGAAACTGATTTGCTACAATCAGTTTCCTTCCGTAAATAACAAGGAGCTCTCCCCGTCCAGTCTGGCCCTCCTCCCCAGCCAAGTACCGGGACCAAGCTGGAAGTCTTGCCTGCCTCCCTGGCTGGCCTTCGGGGACACACTTCTGAGCTCAGAGTGGGAGCAGAGGTCCTGAGCTTCTCCCTTTCCTCCGCCTGCCTGGCCGTCCAGCTTCCTGGCCTGGATTCCTGACTCCTTGTTGCCGAAGACTTCTTGGTTCCTATGGAGATCTGTCCCGTTTGCCCGGAGGCCTAGCTCTGAACTCCTTGTTGGTGCACACTTCCGCCGCAGCCTGCCCCAGGCCCAGATTCCGCTCTCTGGTCGCCACCACCTACAAGTCAGTGAGGAGTTACAGAACGGACCCTGTACCAGACCGCCTAGGTTCTGACCCTGACTCTTGCACTTAGCTGCGTGACTTTGTTTTCTGTACCTCAGCCTCCTAAGATAATAATGAGTAAAATAAGATTACATATCCCTGAGATAATCATACAGTGGAGACAATGTGGGGCACCTGGCTGGCTCAGTTGGTAAAGCACGTGAGTCTTGATCTCGGGGTTGTAAGATCGAGCCCCACTTTGGGTGTAGAGATTACTTAAAAGATACAGAGATAATGTTCCTGAGACAACCATCAGTAAAATGGAGATCATAATAGTACCTGTGCCATCAGGGTATCGCTAGGTTAGTGACTTGTACCCATAAAACGCTTGCAACGGTGCCTGAGGCATTACTCCAAATGGCTGTTAGCTGTGTGGCCAGATGCTGAGAAGGACCCAGTTCTGTCCTCACTGAAGAGCCACCTCTAGCAGGCCTGTAGTGGGGCAGTGGGGGTCGCCGAGAGCCATGGCCTGGAATCACTTCCCCTCATCTGTGATCCTTCACGTGGGTCTGGGCCAAGGAGAAGGATTTGAAATGGAGGTGCCGGGCTGAGCCTGGGTCCTCTCGACGCCTCCACGGGGAAGCAGGGACTCGTCCAGGTGGGCTGGGGGTGTGGAGGGAATACAGCCGCAGGAGGTCAGACCAGAGCAGGTTTTTAGGCACTCAGGCATTGGTACTGGATTCATGCACAGGGGATACCTTGCAGGGTCTGTGAGCAAGGAAGGGAAGGACATGGAGTGCCCATCAGACTCCAAGTCGCTCAAAAAAGATGCAGAATATTCCACGGTCGGTGTAGGCCTCCCTGATGTTGTCACAGGTAGGCCGCTTTTAGTTTTTGCTGTTGTAAATAAGACTGCAATGACTATTCTGCATAAAATTCAGACACCATTTTGGATTTTTTCTTTAAGGGATACATTCTTGGAATGACTGGATTGAAGGGAATTAACTCTTTTTCTATGATACTTTTCTCTTTTTTGATTAACTTTTATTTTACTAGAAAAATAATACATGTTTATCTTATTGAAATTTAGAAATGAACAAGTAAAGCCAGTATGGGCATCGGTCACCCATCATCTAGTAATAACATTTTTCTGTGCATCATTCTTGAAGCTTTTGATACAAACTGCCAGATAACTTTCCAGAAAGGTTAAACTAATTTAGGCCTTTTCCAGCAGGGAACAGTAGCGCATTGTCACTGCCTCTCACCAAACTGAGAGTTTGTGGGTTTTATTTAATCTTCGATAATATGATCGGTTGAAAATGGTGTTTTATTATTGTTTTGACTTGCATTTGTTTTACTGCTCATGAGCTTGATCAACTCCTGAATACTCTCTGCTATGTCTGTGGAAGGACCGATTTTATACACAATCACGAGGATCTCCTAACACCTTTAGCACTAGCCCCACCAGCCACGTTTTTAGCCAGAATTACTTTTTTTCCCCCTAGTAAGGTATAATGTACATACAGTAAAATTCCCTCTTTTTTTCTATCACCCCAAAAAATTTCTACTTCCCCCCTTTGTCGTCACACTGTCTCCCCTACCCGTAGCCACTGCTCTGTTTTCTGTCCCTATTGTTCTGCCTTTTCCAGAATGTTATACAGATGGAATCATACAGTTGGTAGCTTTTTGAGTCTAGCTTCTCTCACTTAGCATCATGCATGCGAGGTTCACCCATGTGGTTATGGGTACCAGCGGTCATTCCCTTTTGTTAGAGAGTAGTATTCCATGATGTTGTAGGTGGCTCACAGTTTATCTGTTTACCAGCTGAAGGATATTTGGGTTGTTTCCAGCTTGGGGCAGTTACAGAATAATGGTGCCACAAACACCTACGGGCTTTAGTGTGATGGTTAAGTTTTCATTTCACTGTAAATACCTAGAAGGGAGAATTGCTAGGTCATGTGGCAAGTGTATATTTAACTTTATTAAAAAAAAAAAAAAATCTGCCAAACTATTTCCCAGGGGAACTATACCACTCACCAATAAGGTATGAGAGTTCTAGTTTCTTTACATCCTTACCAGCACTAAATATTGTCAGTTTTTGTTTTGTTTTTAGCCAGGTTAATAGGTGTGTGGCAGTAATTCATGAATGGTTTTAATATGCATTTCTCTCCTAACTAATGATGTTAAAAGTTTTTTTCATGTGCATATCTGCTGTCTGTATGTCTTTTTTGGTGAAGTTGCCTGTTCATATCTTTCACCCGTTTTTTAATTGGGTTATTTGGTTTTTTATTACAAAGTTTTGAGAGTTCTCATCTTTTGGACATAAATCCTCATTCAGCTATATGATTTACAAATGTTTTATCCAGGTCTTTGGCTTGTCTTTGCATTCTCTTATTTCTTCACACTCTCTGGCTTGTCTTTCCATACTCTTTCAAAGAGCAGAAGTTGTAAATTTTGATGAAGTCCAACGTATCAGATTTTTCTTTTACGGATTTTGCTTTTGGTGTACTATCTGAGAAATGTTTGATTAAGCCAAGGTTATAAAGAATTTTTTCCTGTTTCTTCTGGAAATTTTATAAGTTTCAGGATTTACATTTAGATTCTCCCTTCTTTTTAAAATACTTATTTCCTGGGCCCGGAAGTTTTTTTGAAAACAGTTCCTGTAATTGAGCACATTTGGGATGGGGTCGTCCTGAGAGCCTTGCCAGGCACATTGCCCTCCAGGAACCATTTGGAAAGGTGTGGGCATCAGAAGCTTCCTCAGGAGTGGCTTTTAAACAGATATGAGGCTTCTCTGGTTTAAGATTTGGCATAAAAGTGAAGATTGTATCTTTTTAAAGGAGGGTACAGATGATAGAAAAACCTCTAAACTTTCTAGATAAATCCTTCTGACTGCTGCACAAAGTCGGGATGGTAATGGTGCCAAGCATAGGACTTTGTCGATTACATGCAAATACCCATGTCAGTGAGTCACCCAATCATGCTTTAATCTCATAACCAAGAGGCTTTTAAAAATTATAGTCAACAAGGCAGCTTGCTAGTTATGACTGCCATTGGAATTGGGTTTTCCTTAGAACAGCTGGAGTATAATTTAGTGGGAAGAAAGCCTAATGTGGGTGAGAGGCCAAGGATTGCTTGCCTGGGAAGGATGTGCAGCTAACATTTGATAGAAATCTGTGAAATGACCTACCTCAGCCAAGCTAAGTAGAGGCCTGCCATCTTTCATCCATGGGAAAATACACTACAGCAAACGTATTCAGAAAACAACTTTGATTATCGACTTTGTATCAGTCACTGCAAGATAGGTAAGACATGGCCCTGTCTCTAAGAAATGGTTGGTTTCAGAGTGTGCTTTGTACTCAATTACAGAATCTGGGAGAAGATTCCTGTTCTAGTAAAGGAGAGCAGTCAAGAGGCTATTGGAAATGGCTTCTTCAAAGATGTTCCGGGCAGAGGAGTGCAAGGGTTTGGTATGTTCTGGGAGGTTCAGGCCACTGGCGTGGCTGGTCATGGGAAGGGCTCACAATGGCAGTGGGAGATACTATTGAAGATGTAACCAGGGCCAAGGTTGGAGGACCTTTTTTCCTCTGCCCTGAAATACGAGTGCTTTCTTGAATTCATCATGGTATCATTGAAGTGTTTCACGTATGGGAGTGATGGGATGGGATTTTCTTTTTAGAAAGATCTCTCTGGCAGCTCTGTAGAGAACGAATTGGAAGGTGTCAAGATGGACATCGATCAGTCCAGTTAGATGGCTGCAGCAGGAATCCACATGAGACCCTCTGGGGCCCTAACCTGAGGTCACACGGCTGACAGATGAAAAAGATATTGAAGAGGTGGAATCAGACCCAAAAAAGGAAGAGGGTACGTCTAGATATGCCTGGGTTTCTGACTGGGAAGCCAGGTGGTTGTGATGTGTCCCAGGAGAGCCCCCACCACACTGGAAGAAAAAGCAGACATAATTTGGGGACCCCCTGAGCTTGAGGTGCTTTGGGCCATCTAGTTAAAGACACCGCCAAAGCAGCCAGCCAAGCAAGCCTGGTGTGCCTTTACTTCCCCCGCCTCCCCCCCTCCACAGGTTCTTCCTCTGTTGGAGGTAAGTGTTCCTGGAAGCACCAGAAACATGTATGCCTTCCAAAGTACAGTAGGCAAGACTGGAAACACAGTATAAAGGCTGGGTGAGCAAGGCGGGGTGAGCACACGCGGACATTGGGGAGCGACATGCGGCACACCACCCAGAGCTTCTGTCCCCCCACCTAGAGCCTAGACGCCACACTAGGGCTTCCCCTCGGCACGGAGCTGGAAGAAAGCAACCCTCATTAGCTCTTGTCTTCCCTCCCTCCCTCCTCACCTCCTCTCTTCCCAGCTGAGCCCTTCTCATTTGTTTAAAAAAAAAAAAAAAAAAAAAAAAAGGGAATTCACTCCCAGTCCCTTTGAAGCCCAACATGTCAGTGATAGATGAGGCAGTATTCTTTGACTTCAAAGGGGAAAAAGTGAGTGAGTGAATGCAGGCCAGGGGAGTTGAAAAGTCCAAGGGAACAGGAGACACATGGGGTGACCCCCCCCCCATCAGGAGGAGCGCCCTCGATCCCACCCCTGCTGGTGCCATGCAAAGGCACAGACAATGCCACTTTCAGTAAATCGTGAAGGATCCTGAATACCCGTTTTTGTCCATTTTCAATGGGCCTCGGGCATATTGCTTAAGATATAGCTGGCCATTTGTGCCGGGTTCCCAGCTACTCAAAGGCTCAAAGTCGAGTGCTCTCTCAACTGTATAATGGAGTCTTTGCATATGTGATTTTTGGGGGAGATTTTTTCAGATTTCCACAGCTTGTCAAAGTAAGGGTGACCTTGTGGGTAGTGTGGGCCATTGACCCCCATCACACATCCAGCCTCTGAGTGATGCTGAGCTTTGTGGGGTATCCATGCAGCACCTAATTCAATCACGCATCTGACCCCTGCCTCTCTCTGGCATCCTCCTCCTCTCTGTGCTCAGTGTGCTGCCGGGGGCCTCCGCACAAACCCCGGCTGTCCTCTGGAGGCCTTCTGTGCTAAACACAGAGCTCTTGGCCATCTGTCCCGCTTTCAGAACTCTCGGCCCCCTGGTGAATCTGGCATGGGGAGTGGCTGCTTGTTCTCAGGAGGGTGTGTGCCTGAAGATGCCTGTTGGAAGCGCCTTTTAAAAGTCCCCAGTTGTTTCCACGGTGGAGTCTTGGGAAGCAAAGGGAAGCATGACCTGGGGTCATTTAAGGGCTGGCGTGGTCACTTCCTTAATCGTCTGTGACCGTTAAGAGCCTGATTTTCTATAAAGAGGCACAGAGGCTTCCTTGGCTTATTATTAATAATAACAAACAGCTAGAATTTATGGAGTGCCTGCCGTTTGCCAAGTGCTTTCACATGTTACCTCATTTAATCCTTAAACCTTCTACCCATTTTGACAGACGAGGAAACTGAGATTTGGGTTAGGTGATTAGTCAAAAGTCACATAGCTAGAAGCAGCAGAATGAGACTAGGAACTTGCATTATTCTGCTTCTTTTCTCTTGTTGGTTGTCATTTTATGTTCTTCTGCAAATCAAACAGATGGGTCAAGTCATACTCTTAGGATAACTTTGAAGAGCTGTTTTAAGATATTATTATATGATTCCATTTCTATAACCTCCTGGAAATGACAAAATCACAAAGCAGGAGAGCAGAGCATGTGGCCAAGAGTTTGGGATGGTGGGGGACGGGAAGGTGGTGTGGTGGGGGGACAGTTGTGTATCCAGGTGGCAGTAGATACACTGTTTCCGCAAACCGATGTGACCCAGTGACGTGGAACCAGGCGTATGTGTTGTGCCGATATGCAGTGTGATACCGATTCTAGTGATAGAAGCCGGGACCTTTGGTGGAAATCGGGTGAAGAGTACCCGGGACCTCTCTGCACGGTCTTTGCGCTTTCTGTAAATCTGTAATGATCTCAAAACAAAACAAAAAGTGACTTTTTTAATTCACCCGTGAGGTACACCAGCATCGCACCCGGGAAGGGCCAGGTCCCAGCTCGGGGGCTGCTTGCTGTGAGAAAGCAGCACACGTCAAAGAGCTGCCAGTGGCCTAGGAGGGGGCACAGGCTGGAAGAGGGGCCAGGTTTCAGTCTCTGTCAGATGTCTTCTGGGAACATCCTGAACTGAGAGTCCGGGCCCCGGGCTCGTGGCTCCCGGCTGCAGCTGTGTGACCTGGGGCAAGCTTCCCGACTCCCGGGAACCTCCATGCCCCCACTATAAAGTAAAAACAGCAACAGCACTCACCCTCTGAGGTCAAGAGAATCCAGTGAGAGAATGCATTAATGTGCTTAGCACAGAAAAGACTTACCGAGTAAGTTCAGTAAATCCTGACCATTTTCATTACCGTCATCGATATTATCTTATCTGTTCCCAAGTTGTACCCTCCACTTTGTAGTCAGACCAATCTCATTCGTAGTCACAGAACAGTGCATATTTTTTTTAAGATTTTTTTTAAGTAATCTCCATACCCAATGTGGGGCTCGAACTCACAATCCCGAGATCGAAAGTCGCATGCTCCGCCGAGTCGCCAGACACCCCCAGAACAGTGCATATTAATTCTCATTTCTCTGGTTGTGGTCATTGACTCCTGTAACAGTTATCTGTTGAGTACCTACTTCGCCGAAGACTGGGAGATACTAGAGACGCGGTGATGGACGTGACCCATGTGGTCTGTGCTCTGGAAGGGCTAAAGTTCCTGAGTTTTGTCCCACTACCTGGCATTTCTCACCTATGCTTTTCAAACCCTCTCTGTCCTGCCAGACTCACCTCAGGCCTCATCTGCCCCACGTAGGCCACTCTACCAGATCCCTCTCTGACCTCCGACAGCGTTGGAGTCAGTGTGACTTAGTCATCTCTGCCAGCCTAGACTGTCCTTTTGCCCCTGTGCTTCCATGGTGCCTGGCACAGTGCTGAGCGACACAGGGACCGTGCTTGACAAGTGTTTGCTCACAGATTTGTGAAATGGGTGGCCAGAAGGAACCGCAGAGAATATCTCTTTGGAGGCTTTCATTTTACAGAGGAAGTCATGGAGAGAGGCCCGTGACTTAAATAACAAAAATTGGCTACGTGAGTCCCCAACCCATTTCTTCAATAGCAGAGGCCCTATATTAATCTTAGATTTTGTTGTTGTTGCCTTGTTTTTCTCTCTTTATTCCTGCCCTCCAGCCAACTGGTGTGAGGAGCCCTTGACTCTACTGGTCTTATTACTAACTAGCTCTGTGACTGAGCATGTCAGCCAGAGGGCAGGTGCATGGAACCGGAAAAACAGAGCCAGCCCATCTCTGTCTCCCTCGCTTGCTCTCACTCGAGTGGTCCCACCCAGGCATCTTCTTCCTCCAGCCCAGCTTCTCCCCCTGAAACTGGGCAGCCCCATTTGCTCAGCCTCTCACTCTGGCTTCTTGTCTTCAATTCCCCTGGACAGAGGAGGCCCCCACCTTGTTCTTCAGTAATGCCTCTGCCAGCGAGCCTTGGAAGACTGACACTCAGAACACCATTTACTGTCCTGCGTCTGTTAGGATCTAGAGGAGAGAAGTAAATTGTTGGAGCCCCTGGCCTCCAGCTCAGTGCCCTGTCGGTGAGAGAAGAAATAATAGCAAGCGTGGCCCAGGGGGAAACGCACACTTCAGTTAGGTGGGGCTGGGCTCTGTCCCCGGGTCTGCCGTCTGCTGATCTGTATATTGCCTGACTCTGGGCAGGCGGGTTATCTGACGTCTCTGAGCTCTGGTGTCCTCGCCTTTAAAATAGGAGTCGGTAGCACCATACACATGAAGGTCCTGGCACCGTGTCTGGTCACATATGGAAGCTGTATTCCTCCTGCTAATGGCAGGACCCTCTCTCACCTAGAAATCCTTCGGTCAGTAAAGGCTTGGGGGTGGGGGGAACCACAGAGTCATCGCTTGGGATTTCTCTATTGGAGCTTCCAGTCTCGTTGGGACAGTAGGATAGTTAAACACACAGCTAAAGACATGTTCCAACTTGAGAAGAAATGAGAAGAATCGGACCATGATAGAAGCAATTTTCTTGCATCCGGACCGTCAGAAGCCAGCCCTGAGCTGTGCTCTAGCAGGTCGTTGCGGCCTCTTCCTCTCCCGAGCGGAGATTAGCCGACAAGTTGTTGCTGGTGCAGGGGTGCTGGGCAGCCTCCACGCCGAGGCGTATCTGCCAGCCTGGCAGGGCCAGGGAGGGGCAGACTGGCCTCCCTCCTTTTCCCTCCTTGGGAAAGCAGCCCAAGGAGCCTGGGCACCAGAGAATAACCGCCAGGGCTGCCGTGTGGTCAGACCCCGTGTCAGCGCGGCACCTGAAGCACCAGGACCGTGGGGGCCACGGTGAAGCTTTAAACATCACGTCCTCCTGCCGAGAGGCTCCCCAGAGTCTCCTCCGGTGAGGAAAGTGAACCCTACTGCTGTGGAAATCCCTCAGGTTCAAGAGTGATCACATTTGGAACTGTTGCGGCCCCGTCAGCTTGTTCCAGCGTGCCATCAGTTCATTACAAGATACAACCCCGGGCCTTGTGGCAACAGGAACATTTATTGACTATTTGCCATAGGCAGGTGCTGTTCTGATGTGTTTTTCCTCATTTAATTTTCACAAAAAACCTATGAGGTTGGTACTAGTATCATCCCCATTTTACAGAGGAGGAAACTGAGGTGCAAACAGGTAAAGTAACCCCCTGAGGGAATACAGCTAATGGGAAGAAAAGCCAGGAGTCAAAACCAGACAGCCTGAAGAGCCTGTTCCTTTCCGTTTTGTGCGGCCAACCTCCTGGTGTGGGTGCTTGTTGATCGGCCCACCGGTTCACAAGCACAGTGACCTCCTCCCTGATCCTGTGAAGCCCGTGTCCCAGGCAGGAGGGTCTCGGCAAAAGCACGAACTCTTAGAAGTGCTGGAAAGAGAACTCGTCCAGTCTAGTGGGCAGAAGGTTAGAGCAGAGGACCCCCAAGGTCCCTGCAGACCATGAGAGCCTCTGCCCCTAGTGAGAATATACACAGGCCAGAGGGAAAACCACTGTCTGCTTAATGAAAATGTTCCCCTAAGATTATTACGAAACTTATTTTTGTAACATTTAACATCATGTGTAGTTTCTTAAATGATTTTCAACTATGTGAGATTATCCAAGGATTCTCTGTTACCAAAGCTGATTTTTCAGTTAGCGAGCCAAATAGAAAGTCTGTTCATTTTCCTCCTTACTGGATCCTGGCCCTTCCTGGTACCCTCCACTGACCTCTGTCCTTTTTTTTTTTTTTTTTTTTGCATTTCATCTTAGGGACAAACTTCTTTCTGTACTTACTTTTCTTCAAACTTCACAGCACCCTCTTTTTACCACAGATAGAATGACATCAATTAGAGATATTGTTTATAATGAAATAGCTGAGACACTAATAATTATCTTGGATGAGAGGAAGAACCTCAGGTAACCACAGGTAGGGAACTCCTAGGTGTCCCTTCCAGATTGTTATGAACAATCCAGTAAGTGTTGTCAAATCAGCAGGCGTTTTGTGACTGGTTGGTGGTGATTGTCCGTGATTCCTCTCCCAGGGGGTGCTAAGTCCTCGCTGCAGGCTGACTGCAGCTTGCACGAACCGGGAAAAATGGTAGATTGGCTGCCCCAGGACCAGAACGGACCTTAGAATGTTGTCCTAGAATATGGGTGTCCAGATACTTGGCTTTGTCTGGGAGGAAGGAAGCAGAATGAACATGGAATCAAGTCATGAACTTTGACAGTTTCTCTTGGCTGCGTAAGACAGCCATAGGCAAGAGAATGTTTTACTGCCACTTGTCTCTCATTAAACCATCTAAAGGGGCACCTGCTTGGCTCAGTTGGTTAGGCATCCGGCTTTGGCTCAGGTCATGATCTCACAGTTCATGAGTTCAAGCCCCGCATCGGGCTGTCTGCCATCAGCACAGGGCCCACTTCAGATCCTCTGTCCCCCTCTCTCTCTGCCCCTCCCCCACCTGCATTTTCTCTCTTTCTCTCTCTCTCTCTGTTTCTCTCTCTCTCTCCCCTCTCCCTCTCTCTTTCTCTCTCTCTCCCCTCTCCCTCTCCCCCCCCCTCAAAAATAAATAAAAATATTTTTAAAAATATCTAAAGATGTGAACACTAGTCCTTCTGAAATCTTCAGAGCATCTCTTCTCCCAGGTGGAGCAGGGATTTGTTGCGGGTACTTTATTCCAGTAAACCTACAAAGTATCTCACATTCATCCATAAAACAAACCACAAGGATGACGTAAATGAACTCAGCTCCATTTTACAGGTGGAAAGGTTAAGGCCAGTAGAACCCTACCACCACCTGGAGTCTGGGAGAGAACAGAGACAAGGCCAGAGCTGCTGGCTCCCAGCTTGGGGTTATATAACTCCCCGACTCCTCAAGTCCCTGGAAACTGAGGCCAATTCCCTGGAAGATCATTCTGTTCTCTCCTGTTTTTTCAAGAATAGAGCCAGCTTGATCACTGGCTCTGAGGATTGTATGAGAATGTCCCGTTTTCTTTCTTCCATGAACTGAATGCCTACCATCGTGATCATTGTTTAATCAGGTTATATTTGAACCTGCCCGGATCCCATATGTTTATGTTTGTTTGGCTTTTATTTTGAAGACCCTTATTTTATTTATGTATACCGTCCTCAGTTTCCAAAAAGGATTTGAAAAGACTTACGACAAAGGAAATAAACAAGGGAGATGAATACAGTAGAAAGACAGAAAACCACTGCCACAGAAAGGAGGCAGAAGTAATGACATCTGTAGGAGTGAGCATAGTTCCTGTGACTGGGCATCACATTGTCTGACTTCAGTACCAGAAAAGCAGCAGCCATGCTCTGCGGGAGGGACAGGGCCCTGAGAAGCATCCACAGTGCTCCAGCTGTGAGTAGGATGAGCAGACGGGCTGCAGGTCCCTGCCTCTGACTGAATGTGACACATGCAGACTTGCTCACCGCGCTTTGCGGTCACTGTTGTCACATTGCTCAGAAGTTGAAGGAGCAAACACTTGGCCCAGTGACCAGGCAAGGCCTGACCAGGAAAGCTAGAGCGGGTGTCCTGTTCTGCTAATGGAGATGCTGGTCTCACCCAGGAGTAAAGGCAGAGGAGGGGCTGTGGGGCAAGAACCACCAGAGCTCTACTGCCCTTGGCCTTGCTGGCGGGCAATGCAGACGCCCCCAGAAGAGGAAGCAGCAGGACAGGCAGGCAGAAGAAGCCAGGTGACAGGCTTGTTAACTGAAGCAAACCTAGGATGACCCGACCAGCGTGGGTTCCTTACTGAGGAGCAGCCTTCCCTCTGGGTTGACCAGAGCTCTAGAGACAGCTTTTCTTCTGACGAGTAAAACCTCAGCATTGGAGAATCCTTGTCCTGTCATTTTTAGCCTTAATGAGAGTAGAACGAGCCTCTGGAACAAGGTGCAGTGGAGTCAGGAGAAGTGGCCTTAAGTGAAAACACAGCTGTGGGGTTTACAGACGGCGCTGCAGGGAGGCGTCCTCCGGTGGGGCGGCCAGCCTTGCCATAGACTTTCCAACACTAATGAATCGGGAACTCCGTGCTGCACAGGATTTAGTTTGATGGGTCCCTGTGCCAGCAGATGGATGTATTTTTCTTGAAAGACCAAGGTGCCAGAAATCTCCATGATTACGTTACTGGCTCTTTTTTGTGGTTTGGGAAGTTGAGCGTCAGGACTGCAGGATCCTCTCGCTCTTTCTCTTATTTTTTCCAGGTCAGAACCAGAGCTTGGGGTGGGGAGGAAAATCCTGCTGAATGAGCAAGTTCTTTCTTAAAAAGCTCTCTCCAAGTCCAAAAAGACTTCAGTGGACTTAGGAGAAAGAAACCTAATACATTGCCATAGAATCGTTGTGAACCAAGTGGAAGCCAAGTCCACAGCATCTTTGTCTTATAAAAGAAAGCAAAGAGTACATGGAAAAAAAGAAATAATGCTTAGGAGAGCCAGACCAAACAAGAAAAACCAAAGATCACCTCGGAGAATGTGAAGATTTCCTTCTAATAAGATTTTTCAATTACAAATCCAAGGCTCAGGTAGAAGTAACTTCTGCTCGTTGAGAGGGCCATAAATGGTATGCCCGAATGTCAGAAGTATGTTGGGATTTGCCACTTTCAGCTTCGGGAAGAGTTGGACACCCCGCAAGACCAGTGGACTGTGAGGGGAAGAGCCGACCATGCAGTGGCTGGAGGCTTCCCAGGCTGGTCCTTGACCTGCGTTTGAACCTTGGTCCTAATAGCTAGCAGATTGAAGGAGGCTCACAGGCCTCCTGGAGAACCCATGTTGGTTTGAACTACAGTGATTCTGGCTCCGGAACCAGCACTCTGCTTTTACCAGCTACCTCCCTCACTACACCCATGTGAGAGGAACCCGGAGCCTGGCTCCCAGGTCCCCTGCTCAGTCACAAAGCAGCCTGCAAGTGGTGTCTGGGCCATGGTCAGAGACATCCGGTTGCTCATCGGAGGTCGTTTTGAAGCTATTGGGGACAAAATAGGCAACTCCTAAACCTCTTAATGTGCTTTTGGCCTTCCCAAGGTCAGGCCAGGCATTTTCGAAAGTACCAGAAGCTCTGAGCTGGTATCTTCCTTAGTTGATGGAGTTTAATGCCAAGTGGCCTGGGCACAGGGTTCTCTGGGAACATGACTTATGGAACTGTGCACCTGAGCAGATTGAAGCTTGATTTGCTCACTAGCCCAGGGGAACATCTGGATCACCACCTCTAGCCACCCTTTCTTGTCCTGTTCCATTATTCCTTTTCAGTTATTCTTACAAATGTCATCTGGTCCATTGGCTCCACTGGGCTGGCATACAAAATAAGGTCGCATTTCCTCAAACGGTTACAAATGGCTGCATGGACCCCTCTGTTGCTTGGCCTGGGGCATTCCTTCCTCCCTGGGGAGGTTTATGTAGTCCTAAACCGATCATTCTTACTCTCCCGTGCTACCTGCAGGAAGAATGACCCTGCTGCCCCCCTTGCCGTCCCCCACCCCAGAGCCCAGAGGGACTGAAGGAGAGCCTCTTACGGGCCCAGCAGCCCCAGTGGGCCTATAACCCACATTCCCGTGGCGAATGAGGAAGGACTGTTCTCTCCCGACAGTCCTAGCCCCTTCCCTCATCACCCACACTGCCAGTTTCCTGGGGCCCTGCCTGGAGCAGGAGGGCTGGGTCCAAAGGGGTCCTAGCAGGAGTCTCATACTCTAGCTGCCCGGCCCCTGCCCTCCTCTTTGATGTAGCCTGAGCCCCTGAAAATAAAAGGCTCTTCCGTTTTCTGCCCACGGGAGATCGGCCTGGCCTTTGTCCAGAGGAAAGCCTTGCCTCTAACTAGACCCACTGAAAGGCCTTTTTCCTCTGCTGGTGAAGGCTGACCGAGTGACCTTCTTACTGCCTTTTGGGCTTCCTTCTCTTCTCACCCAGCACCAGGAAGGTGGTGCAATTGGAAACTGCCCTCCCCGGGGCAAAGGTTGACTAGTGGCAGCTGCCTCTGGAAAAGGGAGAGCTGGACCCGGTGAAGTGTCGTAGCGAAGGGCATTCCAAACCAGGCGGCTCCACGGGTGGGTCCCTGCAGTCTCGACACAGCCCGTAGGCCTGCCCGTTGCCTTGCTGTGCTGGGCTCGTGGGACACAGTACATATTCTTGAGTGAGGGACTGCGTGCATCTGCAAAGGCGCTGGCGAGATGGAGCACCTGGGTGCCAAGGGGATCTGAGCCGTCGCTTCTCATCGGGGGACGGTTACTGAGGGGGGCAGACGTGAGGCAGGATTTCTTCACCGAAGTAAGAGGACGCAAAACCAACTCAGGGTGACGGAGATTCTGGCTGTGAGTTGGGTGACTGGACGGTTGTTGATAGGTAAACAAAATGCTCTGAGTCTCAGCAGGTCAGCTCAGCGACATGCGTTGAGCACCTGTGGTGGCCAGTGATGGGGACACCAGGTGCCAGGGTGCCTGGTGAAGCTCTCCACCCTGAGCCCTCGGACTCACGGGGCAGAGAGGCCCTGCCTCCAGTTACCAGAGGAGGGAAGAATGAAAGACTGACTTTCACAAAGAGAAGCTCAAAGGATGTGTAGGGTCTTGCTGGCATAGACAGAAAGGGTGCTCCTAGAAGCAGTCACAGCTTAAGGAAGGGCCAGAGGTGTCAAAGTACATGGCATGACCCAAACTCACACAGTGAGCTCTACACTGTGGGAGAAGTGTGTGGAATTTTGCAGCAGGAGCAGACGGGCTAGGGGCATCCTTCCCTGTTCAGGCAGACCCGTGTTTCTCCCTTAAGACTCCCGTCACCTACCCTGAGGTCCTCCCTGGTTGGCACCTTCTCCTCAGCACATGCCCCCCTCACCATCCCTCTTTATAGTCCATTTTTGTTCACGTGAGCAGCCAACCCCCAGAGATCCCAGGCTGTTTAATTCATTTTTATACCTGTGGCATATAGACAGAAGGAAGCCATCAAAGGTATTTAAAGAGGGAAGTGTCATCAGGCTTGTGTTTTAGAAAGATAACTCAGCTGCATTGTGGAGAGTGGAACCAAGAAGTGGGTAGACGTATTATGTGTCTGACAGTAGAAGGGGCGCCTGGGTGGCTCAGGCGGTTAAGCGTCCGAATTCGGCTCAGGTCATGATCTCGCGGTTTGTGAGTTCGAGCCTCGCGTCGGGCTCTGTGCTGCCAGCTCAGAGCCTGGAGCCTGCTTCGGATTCTGTGCCTCCCTCTCTCCCTGCCCCTCCCCCCGCTCAAAAAATGAATAAACATTAAAACAAATTTTTTTAGTGAACAGTAGAGGTCTGGAAGCCTGACAGAGACCAGGCACGGCTCAGTCAAGGCTGTGACTCTGCTCTTCCGCGGGTCTTTAAGGGCAGCTTCGTCTGTGGGTTGACTTCATTCTTAGGCTGGTGACAAGCTAGTTGCAACAACTCTGGCCACTCATGCCCAGAAGCGCAAACATCCCCTCATATCTCATTGGCTTCGGTTAGGTCACATGTCCATTCCCGAACCAATCCCTAGGGAATTCCAATTCCAGGAAATGCCAGGCACTGATTGGCTTGGGTTCCTGACCCTTACTGAAAGGTGTATATGATTACCTTCGAACTGTCAGGCCCAGCCCTGGAAACTGGATCTGCTTCTCCCTGAATTCCCTGGACTGAGTGGGAGGGTAACTAGCTGAACAAATCTAGGGCATCACTGAGAAGGAGGAAATGACTGCTGGATATCGTGCCCAGGTCTGCCTCATAGGCCGGTTGGACCCGTTCGTTTGTGTAGGTACCTGCAAAACACCTATACACCCACAGTGACACACTTTGTGGATCCGTTTGGGAAATGTATTATTGTCCTGGGTGAATTTCACACCTCTCATGGAGGACCTTTTCATCCCAACCTCCAACTCTCCATTCCTTGATTTCTACTCATGTTGAGGTTGACTGCCCGTCTCCAAGGTCAGACGCGGCTTCCTCTCTGACTGCAGCCTCCAGTCCCTCATGGACACTCTTACAATTCCTCTCCTTGACCTCATGGACACTCAGGAGGCCAGTGTTGTCCAGTGGTTAGCAATGTGGATCACACTTTAGTTCTGCAACTTACTTGCTAATTTGGGCTAAATACTGAAAACTCCTCTGTAACATATGGATAGGAACCAACCTCACAGGGCTGTTTAAATAGAGGATTAAGGACAGAGAACACGCTCGATAAATACTAGCTCCGTACAAGACATCTGTCACCAGGATCTTTCTGTTTCCTTCCCATCAGCCCCTTTCGTTTTTATTTCTTGCCTGTTCCCCCTTCGAGTCTCTGGCGCATCTGTTGCCAATATCGTATCTCTACTCCCTCGCTCCATTATTCTTCCCTCAAACCTTCCTGGCAAATGCTCAGCTTTGGACCAACCTAACTTTCTTCATGCCAATGTCTAAGTTGCTAGAAAAAAAAAAATCAACATCTGGGCAGATGGTTGCTACAGTAACTTCAGTTCCTGTGGCCTCAGCTGGACCGTTAATGCTCCCTGGCAATCCTCATGCTCTTCCCTGGTCAACGGTTTTTCCTGTTCTCCAAAGAAACGATTTCAAGCCTTCATCACTTTCCTCCAACCTCCTTTTCTTCCCTCACCAAACCCTCCATTCCTTGAGGATAATTTGACCTCCTAATTCTCAGAAAAGAACAAAAATCAAACTGGAACATTCCAAACCACCACCATCCCCCATCCTGCTCCCCACCCCCGCCAAATCCACAGATATATCCGCATCCCTGCCCAGCCTTCCCTACTGCTGCAGTGGAGAAAGGCCCTTCCACTTGTATGTTGGTTTCCAGTCCCTCCTGTCATCTCGGACACCTTGATGTTTTAACTACCTCCATCTCTCCTTTGTCTTTGAGCCCTCCTTCTGTAGTGCGTCTTTTATATCTGCATTCAAGCAAGCCTGTTATCTAACAATACACTCTCCGTTAAGCCCCCGTCCTATTGTCCTGTCCTGTTCCAATCCATTCACCTTGACTCTTTGCCCCCACCGTCTAATTTGCTAAAAGAGTTACATGCGCTCCTGATCCCCACTTCCTTATCTTCTCATTTTTCACCCCAATCACACCCTGATCTCTGCTCCCACCACTCTCCTGAGAGTCCTTGTTGCTAAATCCAATGGATTCTTTGTTTTGGATGTTTGTTCCTCCCTTACTTGCCCTCTTAAAAGGATTTAATGCTGCTGACTGCTCCCTCCTTAAGGCATGTTCTCCTCTTGGCTCCTGGAACATCATAACTCAAAATTCCATGACCACTCCTTCTTAGTCTCCATTGCCCAGCTCTGAAATACAGCTGTTCTGTCAAAGACCTCATTTTGACTCTTCATATTCTCTTAGGACATTCTCATCCACACCAATGGCTTTAGTCACCATCTTACTTATTATTTAGAGGCTTCCAAATTTGTACCTCCAGATAAGTCTTGCCTATAAAGTTCGGAATTGTTTATACAAGCTGCCTACTGTTCATCTCCACTAAGATGCCTCTCAGACACCTTAAAATCAGCACTCCCAAACTAAACTCAAGCTCTTTTTCCAAACCTGCCATTCCTCCTTGTCACGGTGCGTAACAGCACCATCTGCCCTGCTGCCCAAGGCAGAGCACCTTAAAACATCATCTTTGATGCCTCCCTCTCTGGCAGGCTTTACATCCAGACCATTACCAAGTCCTGTAATTCCGGTGAGGTGGAAAGAGCGTGGGTTTTAGCTGAAATTCTAATTGTGGTTTGGACAAATTACTTAACCTTTCTTAGCCTCAAGTTCCTCCCCTGTAAAAAGGAAATTGTAATACCTAATTCAGATGGTTGTGGTCAGGGTAAAGGAGAGCCTTTCCTTGGTAGGTATTCAATAAATATGAGTTCTACATTCAATAAGTATGAGCACTCTTCTGTCCCATACCTCTCTCCCCCGCCTCATCACCACCTCTACTTACTCACCTGTTAAATTTGTATTCACAGTTTCTTGACCTCAAGAATCCCCCAGAATGAAATTTCCCATAACTCCTTTATGACTAAAGACTACAGCTTATATCTCATCACACTTATCGTAAAGAATTTGGAAAAGGCGAGGAAAGGAAAGGAGCACTGTTGCCATTGTTCCTTCCAGTCTTTCTTCTATGTGGTCTTTGTTCTGTTTTTACATAGTTTTCTTGATACATAATCAAGTACACATCCTGATTTTTTCCAGATATTTTCCTAGATTAATAAAAATTCTTCATGGCTGCTCTTCTGCATGTGACTATATAGTCGAGTTTACCTAACCACTTTGCTTTTGCTTATCTTTTAGAGTCTTTCCAATAAATGATACTGAAGTGAACGGTTTTACAAAAAAAACTTTTCCTCTTATATTTATGGTAATTTTTCTAAACCATACATTCATCAATCACTGAGTCAAAGGATTTGAAAATTTCTAAGTGGTGCAGTCTTTGCAATGGACCAAATGAATATAGGCCTGGCCTCAGCTACAAAGAGGGAAGTAAAGAGAAAACGGTATAGTTAATAGATTTTTTTTTTTTAACTTCTGTTTTACTGAAAGAGGGCTGGGAAGATCCAAGCAGTGTTCTGTAGGGAAAACATGCCTTTGACTTGAAGTTCCTGGCTTCATGTTGGTGAAGAAGGGCTTGTTTCTGTTTTTATATTTTCATCTGGGTCAGTAAGAGGACGAGCCATTCCTCCAAGCTTGTTTCCCTCTAAGGAAGAGAAAAATCATCCAGCATCTAATGATGCAGATCTGTGTTAACAGCCTTGCAGTTAAAAAAAAAAAAAAAAAGTTATAATAATGTACCCTCCTAATGTGCAGTTAATTTTAGTTAAAATTTCCCTGGCGCTTTAAAAACTCAGTGAATTTGTAAATCTAGTAATTGGCTCTAGGTCTAGAAATGTTAAAGCTGCCATATCCAACTCCGCTCTAGCAGGACACGCACAACCTCCCTGAGTTCTTGCTTCCCAGCAACCCAGATGGAGCTCTGCACTCACCTGAGCACTCCCCTCCAGAATCCAGAAAGAAACCAAGACCTCATTACCAGATTCTCGTTCCTGGTCATCCCTAATCAGAGAAAGCTACTGAGTGCCTCAAAGTTAATATGTCCAAAATGAAACTTGTGGCTTTCTAGCCACCCCCAGATTCAGCAGTGGTGATTGTTCAAGTCAAAAACTTGAACTGTCCTTGATTTCTTCTTTTCCATCCTCACCACTCCCCAACATGGAACCCTGCATGTCCTGTCACCTCTACTTCTCAGAATTTACTTCTTTTTTTTGAAGTTTATTTATTTTTGAGACAGAGAGAGAGCTAGGAGGGGCAGAGAGAGAGGGAGAGAGAGAATCCCAAGCAGGCTCTGTGCTGTCAGCACAGAGCCCAACGCGGGGCTCGATCTCACAAACTGTGAGATCATGACCTGAGCTGAGATCAAGAGTTGGATGCTTAACCAACTGAGCCACCCAAGTACCCCTCAACATTTACTTCTAAGGTAGATTCTTAAACTGTCCATTTCTCTCTCCCTCTTGGGCCCCCTCCCCAACCCTTTAGCCCCAGCCCCCATCACTGCTCACCTGCGCTGCTGGGTGGCCTCCTGCTCTACCCTACAGCCTGCTGTCTACACAGTAGCCAGAGAGATCTTTAAAACCTATGGGGCGCCTGGGTGGCTCCGTCAGTTAAGCGTCCGACTTCAGCTCAGGTCATGATCTCACGGTCCGTGAGTTCGAGCCCCACGTCGGGCTCTGTGCTGACCGCTCAGAGCCTGGAGCCTGTTTCAGATTCTGTGTCTCCCTCTCTCTGTGCCCCTCCCCTGTTCATGCTCTGTCTCTCTCTGTCTCAAAAATAAATAAACATTAAAAAAAAATTTTTTTAAATAATAATAATAAAACCCAATTTTGATCATGTCATCTACCCATTCCTCACCAAAGGCTTTTCTTTTGCTATTCAGGTAATTCTAAGGGGGCCAGCGAGGTTCTTCAAGTTCTTGCCCTGGCCTCCCTCTGCAGCATCACTGACCACCATGTCCCCTGTACCTACTGGGTTCTGGTTTACCAGCTACCCTTCAGTGCCCGGACTCCTGCATCAGGGCCTCTGTACATGCTGTGCTCTCTGCCAGCGATAATCTCCTTTTCTCCCCATCCTCCACCCCCATAATTTAGTTAACCCCCTCCTCCTTCCCTCCTTCCCAGTCTAGTTCAGGTTATTTACTTCTGTCGAAACGCGGGAGTCTTTTTCCTGCTTCAGAGAACCTATATTAATTGGAAGCTTGATATTCATTCATTCACTCATTCGTGTGAATTGATTATCTGCCGCCTCTACCATGAAGGAGGCCCCTCTCTGCCTCTCTTCACTGTTCTTCCCCCATCAGCTAGCTCAGTGTCTGGCACAAAGTAAGTGCTTAGTAAATAATCGGTTACCTGCTGAATGAATAAGCAGAGTCCAGTAGCAGTCCTCACTGATGACAGTGGCCCGTAAGGCATGGCACTTCCCAGAGGTGGCAGGCCCGGGTTCTCCACAACATGTCAGCTGGAGGGAATGTGATTTTGCTTTTTTTTTTTTTTTTTTTTTTTTTCATTTCAGCCGTCCAAATGAATAAAACATGCAGCCTAGACTTAATTATTTTTCTCTTCTCTCTCTCTTCAGCTAAAACTTGCTTTCACTCTGGATCACGAGACTGGATTGCCTCAAGGATGTCACATCTACGAGTACCGTGACAGCAACAAGTAAGCCACCCGGTGGGAAGGAGGGTCACCTCACCATGTCCTGGAAAGGCAGCGCCTAGGGATTGTCGGGAAGAGAACCACACTTTGGGGGACTCTGTTAGCAAATAGCTGGCACAAAAGTATTTCTCCTGTAAAATCTATCTGGCTCCTAAAGACGGGACTGGAAGTACTCGTATGGGATGTGTTAGACATATATGCAGAAGCAGACCTTCCTTCCCAGGCTCCAGCTTTCCTCTGGACCCACCCCCACTCAGTCTCCAACGATGTCCTTGCTAACTTGATTCACGGTGTGACTTCGGCTCTTGCTGTCGTTCCGTCTGACTACACGTATGTGGACAGGTTTTGCTGTGTTAGCCTACCTTGCGAGTTTTGTAATTGGGGGGTTTCTGGGTACTTACAGAGATCTCAGTCGGTGATCTTAGGATTAGCAAGGTGGCGCCTGGCATACTTGTATAGCACCTCTCCACTTCCCCACAGACTGCCTCTCTAGCCACGTAGTTTTGCCTGTGAGGCCGTGAAAGTGGTGGCGAGTGCCCGATGATGGCAATGACAGTGATGATGATGGACAACGACGGCAGCTACTAGTGAGCACCTACCTACTGTGTGTCAGGCACACTACTGGGGATATGACATTATCCCACTTAATCCTCATAGCAACCCGAAGAGTTGTTCGTTCATTGTTATCATTGTCATATTTGCCGAAGCTAAAGTCTAGGGAATGTAACTTGCCCAAGGGCACTCGCCACAGCTGTGTGAGGAAGAGTCCGCACGATCACATTTACTCTAGGAAGAGAACAGATGAACAACAGTTGTTGTCCCAAGTTGCTGCTTTTGGGAACCCCAGTCAATGACAAGAACGGTCTCAACCTGGACTCGAGGACTAATTGTTTAACTATCTGGGCGTTTAATTTTACCCAGTGGAAGGAATCGAATGGGCACATGCCAGTGGAACTATACGTTCCAGAAGAGAAACTTGGGCCTTCCTGAAGAACTCTTGCTCTGTTATGGGTGGAAGATGGGTCAACCGGGTGCCTTCATGACCATATCTCCATTCGTATTACCCTCAAGGCGTTATTCTTGTTTGTAATTTATCTTTAGAGGATGCCACAGTAAGTGTTGCATACCCTCCATTCCTACCAAATTAGTCTTTTAGGAAAGACTGGCCAAGCGCCCTCTGACCCCACCGTCTGTCCTCTTGGATGGCGCTGTTTCTGGAGTTCCAGAGTTTCTAGGCCGTTTTGTCAGAGATACCGTCACAGCTTCTCATAATGCTTAATTCATCAGAGCAGCAGGGCTGGGCTTCTTAGGTCCAGGGACTGGTGGGGACAGCTGAATGAGTTCCTTGGTGGCAAGTGCGAGCGTCTCCAGGGAGTAAGAGAAACATCAGCCATAAGCTGCCGTCCGTGCCAGCCTGCGCTCCCCGGGCCGGTGCTTTGCCTGGTGGCAGCGAACGGCAGCCTCGTCCGTGCACACAGACCGTGGCAGCAGAAACCCATCTTTCAGCCCGGAAGGTTTACAGACTCCAATTCTGACCTGACTCCCTCCTCTTTGGGAAAAAGGTTGGCAGCGTTTTTGTCCAGTGGGAGGATGACACCGGCCTTCCTTCCTTTAGGTTCATGTCTTAGCAGTTCAGAGGTGCAACGGCAGCCACAGCTTAGGTAGTCTTTGGAGCCGAGAGGAAAAGATAGCCTAGTTCTGTTCCTTGGCCTAATCCCCAACCCCTAGCGTGTTTTCAGAGTAAGCAACGTAAGAGGAGAATTTAGGGGGTGTAAATATTGGTAAGCTTTGGCCCCCAGAGATGTGTAACTGAAAGCATTTGTGTAGGAGAGCAGATAGGAGCCACGATCCGGGAAACTATGGCCATCAAATGCCTCAGCGACTCCTCTCTGTGGTTCTTTCTGGCTCATCTTGGAGGCAGTCTGAAGGTTCGTTCTCAATTTGTGGACAAATTTCTTAAGGTCTGAGCCTCCGGTTTCTTCATCTGTTAAGAACAATGGGACTAATGATACCTTCTGCCGTAACTGGGGGAATGATCGTCATGGGGATTGGACTGACATGGTAAAGACATCATCACAGCCTATCGTATAAAGTGCCCACAGAAGTGTTGATTGCCTCTCCTTCCCAAACAGAATGTATCTCATGACTTCCATTCTGTTCTATTTTCCCAGTGCTGGCAGGGCTGCGTCCGCGAGCTGTCGCTGCAGCTAACAGAGTACTGAGAAGGGAAGGGGCTGGCGCACATGTCTTTGACGGCCCTCAGCTCTGTGCGATGCACTCTGTCTAAAGGCAGACTCCTCTCCCCATGTGTGAATTGTGAAGTGAAGCATGGAGAATCCCGTGAACTTGACTGTGACTTTCTCCTCTCCCCTAGGCGCTGCCCTGTATTTCTCTGTTCACTTTTAGGGTCATTTCCCCTGGAGTGCCTCAATCCCAGTATTGGTATAACAGTGGTGTTCAGGAAATGAGGATATTTCGCCCCAGGCCCTAAGGGGCCCATGTTGTCTCAGCCAATAACATGAATTCAAGAGCAGCAGAGAGATGAGGTTCTGTATGTGAAAGAATTAGCTTGGTATCTGACTATTTGTTTGGTACAATTAATTATTGAAATGACTACTTTTATCTGGGTATGTCCCACAGTATAATTCATAGTCATTTTAGTATTTATCTCTGCCACATTCAATCTGTCAGTAAAGAAGGTGTTGTGAGTGAGTATGGAGGCTGTTGGATCGTTCTCCCCAGTGGTCTTGCCTTTCAAATGGAGCGGCCCTGGGGCACTAGGGTGGCTCAGTTGGTTAAGCGTCTGACTCTTGATTCTGGCTCAGGTCATGATCTCACGGTTCAGGTCGTGAGATGGAGCCCCACGTTGGGCTCCACACTGACAGTGCAGAGCCTACTTGGGATTCTCTCTCTCTCTCTCTCTCTCTCTCTCTCTCTCTCTCTCTCTCTCTCTCTCCCCCTCCCCCGCTCACATGCACTCATGTTCTGTCTCTCTCAAAATAAATACATAAACATTAAAAAAAAATTTTTTTTAATGGAGCGGCCCTGAAAATAGGCACTCTGCTTTTATTTCCCCTGGACGCTTTCCCTGGACGCTTCCTTCCCTGGAACATCCTGGTAGTCCTGATTTGGGGCTTGATGTCATCCTGTTCTCCATCTGCATAAAGGGACTCATACTTGCCACTGAGTTCCAAGGACAGGCCCTGGGACTTGTCCATATGTGGCCGGACTTGGACCCTGCCTCTTGTTGAGCTGGAGGGCACGGTTCACATAAACGTTCTTAAAGCTTTGAGGTCATTAGAGGAAAGAAGCTGTCCTAGTGTGCCTGGGGTTAGAGGAGTAAAGCTTTTCACTCAGATTATGTCGTCAGCCTCCCAAAAGCTGTTCAAAGCTGCACCTAAGAGATGCGAGGTCTCCCCGCAACCCGACCCCAACAGGTACTACCAGTCACCCCCATGGACCTGGGGACCACCTTCTTTTTTCCTGTTGCAGAAAGCTTCACTGCCTTTAACATGCAATCCAGTGAATCCGGGACTGATCGAGAGTTGTGTTTCTCACACTGGGGTTTGGGGATCTCTTCACAGAGCAGACCAGACCCAAAAAAGCAAATAAGTGCTTCATGAGAACTACTATGCATTCCCTTGGCCCCTGCTCCACACCACGTGCTGTGCTAGGCGCCAGGCACAAACGGTGACAACGGTGACTTGGACCTACTCCACAGCCTCGAGGGGTTTGTGTCAACCGCAGACCGCATGGCAGTCCCACCAGGGTGATGCGGATGCCTCTTGATGGGGCGGAGGCGGGGGAGCCGAGTGCTGTGGGACTTTGGAGCACCACACGGGTGCCTGTCTCCTCTGCAGCTGAGAGAGCTTCACGTGGGTTTTTGTTCTGGTGGCTTTTGAGACTTTATTTTTGTCTTTGGGGGTTCCGCAGTTTTACTGCATTCAGTCTGAGTAGATCTGTCTTTATCATGTTGCTGGGGATTCAGTGTCGTTCTTCCCATTCCAGAAACTCTTCTCTGCTATCTCCTTGATTCTCTCCGATCTCTCCTTCTAGAACTCCTGTTAGAAACCTGCCATGTTATTCTGTCTTTCCTCTCCTTTTCCCATCTCCTTTTCTGCCAGTGCTGTATTCTGGCACTTCCTCGAAAACATCTGGTTTCGAGTTTACAAATCTCCTTGTAGCTATGCATAATCAGCTGTTTACTACACCTTCCAAATTTGAGGGTTTCGTTTTTATTTTTAATTTTTAGGAATTCTCTTCAGAGCTTTTTATTTTTTTTTTTTTTTTTTTTTTAAATTTTTTTTTTCAACGTTTTTATTTATTTTTTGGGACAGAGAGAGACAGAGCATGAACGGGGGAGGGGCAGAGAGAGAGGGAGACACAGAATCGGAAACAGGCTCCAGGCTCCGAGCCACCAGCCCAGAGCCCGACGCGGGGCTCGAACTCACGGACCGCGAGATCGTGACCTGGCTGAAGTCAGACGCTCAACCGACTGCGCCACCCAGGCGCCCCTTCAGAGCTTTTTAAAATCAGCCTGTTATTTTTTATTTTTTGTTTTTTAGCGTCCTAGTTTTTATTATGGTTTCTGTTCCTTTCGTGTCTTCATTTATTCTGTTTATCCGTACAGCCTCTTTCAAGTGTTCGATTATTTCTAGTCTTAAGGGTACCGATTCTCCCACGTGTTGTGTCTGAAGCCTCGCCTGCACGGTGGCTCGTGGTGGTGGTTCACTCTTTATCAGGAGACCATCCGAAGTAGGGATTGTTTTCACCGTGGGAGCCGATGGGTTGCGGATGTGTGTTTTCATCGCCTTGGCATTAGTTCTTCCGGGACGCCAAGTTCCAGAGGCTCAGCCAGTTTGGTGTGAACCTCTTGGCTCAGGATTCCCAGAACCTGGGTGGCGTATATTCAGCCTCCTTACCCACATGCAGTGCGGGCTTGGGGTCTCCTTTCTGCAGAGAAACCTCCGCTCCACACCACACACAGACCTCCTCTGGGCTGTGAGAAGGGTCTCCCTGGGCCCTGTTTGATGGCCAGTAGCCCTTGCTGGATCCCTGACGTTCCGTGAGGCTCCCGGTTCCAGGTCCCCGGCCTGGCCTTCCACCTCCTGTGGGCATTAAAATCCCAGCTCCTGTAACTATATCAGAGTTTGATGATCCCAGCCTCAGTTGCCATGATAAAGATTCCGCCTTTGACTTCATTCGCTCTTTAGTTCAGGTACCTGGGAATTTTCCCATTATTCTCTCATGCTCAGTTTTGTATTTAAATTATTCTTGTCATCTATTTCATCTATCTTTTCTCTGTGTTTGTGTTGGGAACAAGGCCCACATCAGTTCAGTCTACCATCTTGTCAGAACTAGAAGTCTGAATGAACTTTTTAAAATGTGAATCTGAATACTCACTCATTCAGCAAGCATATTGAGAGTTGCTGCTAGGTACCAGTGTAGTATTGGGCCCTGTGAACACTCACATGACCCCCAGAGGCTGATGGGCTAATGGAAGGGGCTGGGCCTCCATCACCAGCAAGATAGCTCTGCCATCAGGCCCTTGCCTGCTCCAGTGTCCCCTATATCCCACCCCCACCAGACCACCTTGAGCCTCTCATGTGCAATATGTCTCTGTGCGACCGTGCTGTTCCCTGTTTCTAGAACCCCACTCTTTCCCACAGCCCTTTTCCCACCCATCTGCCTCTCCTTCCACTCTCAGCCAAGTATCACTTCTTCCGGGAAGCCATTCCAGCCCTAACAGCCATCACTGAAGCTGAGGCCAGTGTCCCGTGCCTCACTTGTCTGGTTCCACTTCAGCGTTCAGCACAGTACGGTATAGCTCAGGCATACCTGAGCTTCTACCGGGCTGGGCCCTTGTAAGGTCGGGGCCTTGTTTTGTTCATTTCAGTGCCCCCATCGCCTAGCCCAGGACCTGGCAACCAACACTTGACGAAGGGAGTGGGTGGGGGGACCTAACTTAATCTTTTAGAGAAGGAACCTGGCTACAAGGGAGTCAAATCTCTTTCCAGCCTTTGTCTTTTTATTTGTTGTACAATTATGATAAGGATAAATTACTCATGACCTCAGGGAAAACTATCTTACTGGATAGTTTATAAATTCTGAAGAACTAACATGTAGAACAAAGAAGCTGCAAAAATTTTATTTAACTCTGTAAATATGTTATTTACATCAACTGCTTCCCGTTTTTCACTTGGATAGTGAGGCCTAGTGATAATTACGAAGAGCATTAACCATGCCAGACCCTCTCAAGTTTCTGATCCATGCAGCATAACGGTGATAGGAGATACCAGCTCCTAAATGCCCACAAATCACCAACATGGGGCTCTGGGCTTACCTGGGTTATTTTCAATTTCAAAACCATTCAAGACAGATCTTATTTTCATAATTTTACAGATTTAAAAAAAGAGAGAGAGAGAGCGGTTAACTTGCTCAAGGTCACACTGTGGTCAAGAGCAGAGCCTGGATTTTACCCCAGCGCTAAGCCGATTCCAAAGCCCATGCTGTGCCTTTGCACCACCTGCCTTTCTCTCCACAGCATAAATCTTGGGGGTTCTGGTTCCAGCCTCTCCTTGGCAGGCCTGCCCCAGAAGCTCTCAGTCTGGGAAATTCTGGGCTTTCCCATCCCTGCAGACCCCTGGGGGGAGTGGACAGCCTGGTCTGATAGAAGGAACTCCTGACTTGTCACCATAAATCTGAGTTTTGCCAGTCATCCTCCAGGGCAGGTCATTGTCCCCTCTGGGACACAGCCTCTCCGTTGAGAACATGAAGATGACAACACATCTCCGGGTTGGGGGAGAGTGGAATGAGGTGACGTGTGAGGTGGCCACTGGCGCAGTGCTCACCTGTACCCGCCCGTGTGGCTCGTGCCCTGGGCCCTGGCAGACCCAGGCTGTAGTTATGCGGTGCCCTCCCCTCCCCGTGGCTCACCCTGGTCCGGAGACCCCCTTGACGCCCACAGCCAGTGGGACAGCTTAGTTCGCTGAACTAATGAAACTAAATCTTCTGTTTTTTCTGACTAGCCAGATGACTCATTTTGGCACCTTGAAACCCGTATCAGGTAGCCAACACCTGGAGGTGTCCGAGAAAGCTTCCCTGTGGGAAGCTTCATTTTCCTCAACTGATGTGCCTTCCCACCTTCATAAACCCACACTGAAGGACAGCGGCGCACTGCAGCCTTCCAAAAGAGAGGGCAGCACTGGTCCTCGCGTCCTCTGCTCCCTGCAGCCCATGGGCACTTCATCACTCAGGCCACTGGCCTTTCTGGCAACAGCCAGGGCCGAGGCAGGGCCCTGGGACCCTGCCAGCCCACCTGGATGCTTTCCCCCAGCCCCTGGGCACATAGTACTTTCTGGACCTGAGGACCCCCTGACGTGATGGGCTGCCCCAGGGGACTGGCCGGCTCAGCATTCTTGGTCTCAAGACACTCTGCACGGTCAGAGCGGACTCAGCGGGCAGAGCTTAGCATCACACTGGGATTCTCTCCCTGCTCTCTTGTTTTCATCACGGAGGACATGCCAGGTCAGCTCAGGTCCACTGACAAGTAGCCTCCCAGACAGGATTAAGTGTGAGAAACGTACAGGGGGATGAAGGGAGGAAACACGAGCAGGCACAGCCTGCCCCTGTGAAGGAGGCGGAGAGGAAAGGAGGGCCGGCGGGCAAGGCTCAGCCAGTGGAGCCGCCTCGAACCGGGTTTGCGTGTTGGCGGAATCTCCCATCCTGTGGGAGCCGTCCTGCGTGGAGATCCCTACCGCGCTCCTCGTGGCGGCCCCAGCCCACCCTTTGCACCGCACAGATCCGCCTCTGCCCTCCACCGTGGGGAGCAACTCCCCTGCGGCTCCTGCCTCTTCCCAAGGAGGAGATTCCACGGGAGAAACTACTGGAACAAGCTGCCTCCGTTACTGGAGTGGGACTTGGGGCCCCCGCCGCTTCTCCCCTCCCTCTCCCCTCAGTGTCCCTCCCAAATTCTTCTCACCCTCAGCCAGCGCCTCAGCAGGTCTTGGCAGCTTAGCTGGTGGTTTGACCCAAACCTGCATCGTGAGGTCTCTGAGCCCTTGGCTGTCATATCCTTCTCAAGCCAGCGTTGGCACATACGTCTGTTCAGAGTGGAGCAAGGGAGCACCAGGAAGGTCCCCAAGTTCCACGTGCCTCCCTGCCTGCGCCTCCTCTGATCTGAGTTGATTATCCCTCCCTTCCCCCTGCCCCGCCCCCCCGAGATGACTGCTCCTCTCATCTGCTGGCCCCTTCACACTTGGAGTCTAAAGAACCCTGGCAGGAGCTGGCCCTGGGGATTCAGAGGGGCTCAGGCCTCGTTACCCCTGACCTCCAGTTCCTCGGGCACCGTCATCCTGACGAGTGTTAATGAGCCCAGCTCTGTGGCTGCCCCCCACCCCCCACCCCATTGTCCTCTCTGGTCTACAGAGGAAGGCTGCCAGCAGACTCCTTAGTGATCTGGTGTCCCTCTCACCGGTGCAGTGCCAATGACCCTGGTAAAGGAGTGTCCCGCAGGTGCTCCCACAGAACGTGGGCCCCTGCTCGGTCTTCTGCACGGCCCCTTCCCTCAGCCTCTCTCTTCCTGCCTCTGCTGTCGCCAGGACAGTTCATGCCTTTCCACGTCACTCAGCCTTAGTATCATTTTCTCTGGGCTTCTCAGGACCACCCCAGGAGTAAGTGTGCCCCACCCCCTGGGGTCTCTGCCAAGGTGCTAAATTGTACATCCCATGAAATACCCCAAGTCCGTGAATTCTTCCTCATCTCCTCTGATCTCCTGGCCCCTTTGGTCAAGACCCTCAAGTCCTGCTGGCTCATTCTCACTCTCTGTGTATCATCTCTTTCCTCCCTTATCCGGCCCAGTACATCCCCAGCATGTCTGTCATCCTGGCACTTAACCCTAGTCAGGGGCCTGGCAGCCCAGAAAGAAGGTAGGGGATGCTCCTGGGGAGAGAGGAGGACCTGTGCGTGTCTTCCAGCACAGGGACACTGCTAGCCTCCCGAGGGAAGCGTGGCCATGTTTTTGCAAGCTGCCAAGGAGGCCCCTCTGACTGTTCCACTTCTCCTCCTCTGACCGAGGACACACAGTCTGCCATTGTCCCTGGGCAGCGGCATACCTCACGGTCACCAGCCAACTTCACAGTCCTGGTGGACACCACGCCTCCCAGGCTTTCAAGTGCTTGAACTGACACCAGGTCAAGCAAAAGCTTTTTCCCAGGTCACCACTGGCAAAATCTGTGAGCGGTCTGGCCGCCATTTTGTGCCAGGCACTCTCCATGCCCCCATGCAGCACTCAGGAGAGCGGCCCCTCTGCCTGCCAGGTAGTGAGTGAGCAGTCCCCAAACTCCCTCTTTCTGTGTGTTTTCTTGTGTCCGCTGCAGTACTGCTCGTGTTAGCTCAGATCTGCCGACAGACAGGTGCCAGGACGACATCAGTAGAAGGGAAGAAGGCAGGAGAGGGCAGGGAGGGAGTCTTCAGACCTCGATGCAAGTCCGGCCCCTGTGGAGGAGGGGGAAGGAGAAGGACTGGCTAGGAAGGGTCTGAGGCCGCAGCCAAGTCTATGGGAAGTCACCGAGCCAGAGTCACCGTGTCAGAGGTCACGGTCACTAGCTGGGAGCAGGCCTCGGGAGGTGGGGCTCCGCACCAATGCAGCCCCGCGGTAAGGCAGCTTACGCCCTGGTGGCAGGAGGTCTGCCTCTTCACAGCTGCCACGCCGGGGCAGGCGAGAGAGCGGGGGCTCCTGGCTACGACGCGAGCGGAATTCGTTTCCCTCTGCTGGGTTCTGGTTCTTCCTTCACCTCAGAAAAGCAGAGGGGGTAATTCCCGGCAGCCCCGACAACTCAAACCAACACCAACACTTTCCAGTGCTGTGGAAATGACACTTCATGTCTGCACCTGGGACCTGATGCCAGTTCCTCAGGCTGAGCAGGTTACCCGAGAGACCCCAGACCTCCCACCGACACTGCCCGCTCTGCCTGAAGAAAGCCCTTCTCGTTCCCGGTGAAGCCCTTGCTTAGGAGAAAGGGGAGCTGGAAACTCAGGGGGAGGAGGGACGTTGGAGGCTTGGCAACCAGAGGGAAGTGCCGGGGGTGACCTCGTGGGAGCAGGCCGGCAGCTGTCACGCGCCGTTGGAGGTGGCCACGCCCAGTGCAGGTGGTGAGCTCACCGTTCCCCATCACAGCTTCAGCCTGGCGCAACACAGGCGTACCTCGTCTTAAGCTGCTGTCATCGAGATGGTGATCGGTGGGGGGTACGCTTCTCTCCCTTCCACACCGTGCAGAGAGATGGTGGGTGGCTCGCCGGCCCCTCCCGCCACCTCACTCCACACAGCAACAAGGACACCTGGGATGCCAAAGTGCGGTGTTCGTTTGACCTCAGATTTCCCTATAGAAAGGGAAGGCGGGATGGACACTCCCATTCTTTTGGGAGGGAAACCGATTCCCTGAGCAGTGCCCTGCCCAAGGTCAAGCTATAAGCAAGAGGTAGAGCCGGCAGCCTTCTCCCTGGGATACTACCTCGGCCACGTGATACATGGCAGAGGCGGGGCTTGGATCCGCTTCACAGAGTGATGCCGGACCGCCCTTGGGTCCGTGGCAGCAAGGGCAGCAAGGCCTGGGTCAGCGTGGCTGCCTCCTGGCCGGCCGACGTTACCCCCGGGTTACAGCCACCCCATCTCCCACAAATGGAAAGCAACCCACAGGTGGCCAGGGCAGGGAGAAGCTCATCTGAGTCAGCACGCTTTCTCTACCTACTGAGAGAGTTGGGGAGGCAGGGAGCCTGAAGTACTGCTTTAGAGGATTGAATCGCCCGAGCAGAGGTTTCCCATGCGGCCGGGCCAGGGGTGCTCAGCCCTAATAGAAACCGCTAGCCCCCTAGTTCCTGCTGGCTTTCTAAGGCCAGAACTGATCAGAGTGAGAAAATGTGGGAGCCAGCCACAGTGGGGAGGTTGTGCCGACGCGTCAGCGCGTGTGCGGGCACGCTAATCCACGTCACAGCGTGGAGGGGGACTTAACATCCACCCCACTGGTTTCTTCCACAGTGCGCACACTGGAAATAGTGAAAATAGATGTCTACGATAAATTCACTTAGAAAACTTCTTTTGGAACTGTGACGTGCATAGGAAAAGGGCTCAAATTGTGTTCACCTGGATCAGAGGAGCGCTAGACATGAGCAAACCCACGTAAGCATGACCCAAGTCAAGAAATTGAACATTTCAGCCCCTGGGAGCTTCCCTCCTGCCCACCTCTCCTCCCAAGAGGAATCCACATCATAACTTCTAACAGTGTAGATGCGTTTAGCCTGGACTTGAACTTCAGATGAATGGAATCATTGAGTATACTCTCCTCCATGTCTGGCTTTTTTCTTTCAGCATTATGTTTGTGAGAGCTCATCTTTGTTGCCTCATCCAGCCATGTCCGTGCATTTTCATCACTGGAAGACTTTGTGTAGATCCATCACAAGTTGTCAGTGTACGTGAATTCAGTTAATGTTGGGTTGTTTCCAGTTAGAGTTATTATAAATCATTCTGCTTGTACATGTTTTTGGTGATTATACCCATGCATTTCTCTTGAGGATGTACCTAGGAATGAAGTTGCTGAGTCACAGAAAAAATAGCCCCTTTAGCGGATACTGCCAAACAATCTTCCCAAGTGGTTGTACCCATTTAACACACGAGCAGTGGCCTTTCAGCAGAGCGCCTTTCCACATTTCATGCCTAGTTTTCTACTGGGTTTTCTATTTTTCTTGTTGATTGATTGCTCTGTCTATTCTGATTGTGAGTCCTTTGTGGGTTATACACGTTGCAAATATCTTCTACTCAGTAGCGTGCTCTTTGACTCTTCTTTGTGGAATTTTAGTGAACACTTCAATGTAGTTCTTTTCAATATTCAGCGTAGCCATCTTTTTCTTTACTGTTAATTCTTTTACATCCCATTTAAGAAACCTGTAGCAAAATGCTAAAGACTTGTTTGTATCAGGGTTCTCCAGGGAACCAGAATCAATATAGTACACTGATACTGATATTTATATAAAATGAGATTTATTGTGAAGAATCAGCTCATGTGATCGTAGAGACTGAGAAGGCCCATGATCTGCCATTTAGTAGCTGGAGAACCAGGAAAACTGGTGGTAACCTAGCAGAGTCCGAAGGTCTGAAAACCAGCAAAGTCAGTGGTGTCAACTCCAGCCTGAGGGCAGGAGAAGAAGAGAGAAGATGCCTTGCCCGAGCAGTGAGATGGGGAAAAGGGATGAATTCCTCCTTCCTCTGCCTTTTGTTCTATTCGGCCACCCACATTTGGGAGGAAGGTCAGTTTTACTGACTCCACTGACTCAGATGCTTATAAACATGCCAGAAACACCCTCCCGGACAGGCTAGAAATCATGTTTAATCTGGGCATTCCCCTTCCAATCAAATTAACACAAAATTCACCATCAAAATTTCCCTGCATTGTCTTCTAGAAGCTCTATGGTGTTACCCTTTCTATTTGACATCTATAATGTAATCAGAATTGATTTTTGATGGGGGCGCCTGGGTGGCTCAGTTAAGCGTCTGACTTCGGCTCAGGTCACGATCTCAAGGTTTGTGAGTTTGAGCCCCATGATAGGCTCTATGCTGACAGCTCAGAGCCTGGAGCCTGCTTCAGATTCTGTGTCTCATTCTCTCTCTGCCCCTCCCCAACCTGTGCTCTCTCTCTCTCTCTCTCTCTCTCTGTGTGTGAAAAATAAATGTAAAAAAAATTTGTTTTTTCTAAAAAGAATTGGTTTTTGAATATGGTATAAAAGTTTCATTTTCCCCACATGTTTATCTAACTGAACCAGCATCATTTGTAAAATGACTTTCCCCACTGCCCTCACAGTGCCACTTTTGTCAGAAGCGAAGGGTCCATAAACGCACAGGTCATTTTCCGCACTCCGTTTCATTTCACGGATCTGAACGTCTACTCTCGTGCCAATGTCTTCATTATTGCACCTTTGTTAAAAGTCTTGCTCTCCGGTAGAGCTACATATTCCGCCTTTTCCTCTTCTGTGAAGGACATCCAGGCTGTTCTTGGCCCTTTCCATTTCCATATAAATATTAGAATCAGATTGCCGGGGCACCTGGGTGGCTCAGTCGTTTAAGCGTCCGACTTCGGCTCAGGTCATGATCTCACAGTCCGTGAGTTCGAGCCCTGTGTCGGGCTCTGTGCTGGCAGCTCAGAGCCTGGAGCCTGTTTCAGATTCCATGTCTCCCTCTCTCTCTGACCCTCCCCCATTCATGCTCTCTCTCTGTCTCAAAAATAAATAAACGTTAAAAAAATTTAAAAAGAAAAAAGAATCAGATTGCCACACACATGCCAGTTGCCACACACATGCACACAAACTTGCTGGGATTTATATTGAGATTGCTCTGCATCTACAAATCAATTGGGGATTTTATGGTACTTTTAAGATACTGGGTCTTCTACTCTACAAATGTGGTATATCCTGTTCTTTATTTATATCTTCTTTAGATATCTGTTTATATCTTTAATTTTTCTCAATATTGTCTTATAACTTTCTGTGTAGAAGTCTTACTCATCTTGTGTTAGATTACTCCTAGGCATTTGGTGTTTGTCATAGTGTTTTAAATGGTATTTATGAATTTCCTTTTTTCCTTGTTGCTGATATATGGAAATACAACTTATTTGTATTGACCCTCTATCCAGTGGTCTTGCTAAATTTATTTACTAAACCTGAATCATTTGTTTATAGATCCTTTTTTATTTTTTATATACCCATTCATGTCATCTGCAAATAGTGACAGTTTTACTTTTTCCTTCCTGATTCTCATACTATGTATTTTTTTTCTTACATTATTGCCCTGTACAGTGTTTAATGGAAGTGATGATAACAGGTATCCGTGTCTTGTCCCTGGTCACAGACAGAGGAGTTTTGGGTTGTTTTTTTTTTTTAATATAATTTGTTGTCAAATTGACTAACATACTGTGTGTAAACTGTGCTCTTGGTTTTGGGTAGATTCCCGTGGTTCATCACTTCCATACAACACCCAGTGCTCATCCCAACAGGTGCCCCCGTCAATGCCCACCACCCATTTCTCCCTCTCCCCTAAACCCCCATCCACCCTCAGTTTCTTCTCTGCGCTTAAAAGTCTCTTATGGTTTGGGGCGCCTGGGTGGCGCAGTCGGTTGAGCGTCCGACTTCAGCCAGGTCACGATCTCGCGGTCCGGGAGTTCGAGCCCCGCGTCGGGCTCTGGGCTGATGGCTCAGAGCCTGGAGCCTGTTTCCGATTCTGTGTCTCCCTCTCTCTCTGCCCCTCCCCCGTTCATGCTCTGTCTCTCTCTGTCCCAAAAATAAATAAATGTTAAAAAAAAAAAAAAAGTCTCTTATGGTTTGCCTCCCTCCCTCTCTGTTTGTAACTATTTTTTTGCCCTTCTGTTCCCCCATCATCTTCTGTTACGTTTTCAGAAAGAGAAGCTTTTACCACAGACTCACATAAGAGTATGGGAACTCACCCTGGAATTGCCTTTAGTGTACATTTGATTTTCCTTTTCCCCAAGAGGAGCTTTCGGTTTGGAAATACTTTTAGGTTTAAAACGTGGCGGTGGTGGCCAGGAGCTAGGTGAATGGAATCAGTATTTTCATTCGAGAGAACAGAAACCCAATGTTTGCCACAAGACCACATCTCATTTTAACTTTGTGAGGGAAGTTTTGCCTTGTGCATTCTACGGAAGGACCTGTAGCTGACCAGGGATTCAAACAGATTGTCAGACCCAAAGCCCAGACTGTTCTTACCACTCCCACAATGCCTGGTAGAATATTGAATGTCAAACCCCCAAGGTCACAGAAATATCACTTCTGTCACAGATTTCCAAGAGAAGTATTGTTAAACCACCTCACAGGTATATTTAACATCTTTTCTCTCTCCTCCTACAAATCTCCTCATATCACCGTCATCTGCCCCATCCGACCTTTCTCTGACTTCCGTTGCCATGGAAGCGAACTTGGGCAGCTGTGAGTCTCACACTGACAGGCACCCTCCCTGCTTGCCTGAGACCCTGGGGGCTGTACCTGCAGCTCTCCTCAGTCACCTGTTGAGCCACCCGTCAGGCCAGGGCCTTCCCTGGCTTCTGCCACTTGAGCTCCTGTCTGATGCCAGGGGATGGGAGGTGGGGACCGAGAGCTTTCCTCCCAGTCAGGCATCTTGCATTGTGGGCTCGAACTGTATGCTTAAGCCCTTTATAAAAGTGTCAGCTGTCCCAACTGGAGGATGGTGAATCTTGCGCAGAGACTCAGAATCTTTCTGTGCTGAGATGCGCAGAGAGGAAGGAAGAGTGCAGGGAGGGTAGAGACCCAAACCCAAACAGGCCCCAGGCGAGCAAGGGCTCCCTGGGCCCACCTGCTCAGGGCGAGTGCCCCCGTTATTCTCACACCCCTCCTTTTACAGCCCAAATAAGTACCCAAGAATGACCCATGAGATTTCCCTGCAAGACGGAAAATTCTAGGACACCGAGAACTCTCGAAACTAAATACTTTGAAACTCTCAAAGACCCTACTAAAGAGAGTAAATGTTTCTTTGGTTGATTTAGCACAGGATTACATTAAGCAAACAACTTTTTCTCCTTCTCGAATTCAATGTCCTTTGTACAACTTGGCCTTTCCCTTTACTCACCGTCTGCGGTGGACTTCAGCCTCTCCATACTAGGGGGCCTTCTGGGGCCGCAGCGGCCCAGTGGGCCTTGGAGCTCTGCAGTTGTTGTTTTTAGCATGTGGTGACCTGCTTTGACCAGGAAGAGAGAATTAGCGTATTTGTTTTCTCTATATCTCTACCTGCCATATCCATACCTTTTCCAGAATTTTCTGGCACAACTCGGGTCTCTTTCTCCGCATCCCTGTAGGGAAGACTGCTCTTTTACCCCTAAGGCTAGCTTTATGGGCTGATAGCTCAACCAGGCAGTTTTCAAACCCAAGGAGGCCTGTCCCTTTCCAAGACTTGAGGGGGTTCTAGAAGAGGCTGGCGATGTTCGGGCCAGTCCCCTGTTTGATGAATATGCCCACTCAGTTCCTGGCATGTGACACATCACCTCCAGCTTCCTCCACGCCGCTGGGCTGCGCCCGACTCCAGGGCGTGTTTGGATACTTAGAGTAGCAAGCGCTTCTGCATAAACACCCTCTCTTGGGCACATGGAAGTCCAGAGCCCAGGCCGCAGAGGCCTGAGGTCTCTCAGGGAGGTTAGCCCATGCAAAAAACAAGCCACAGGATTGCATGCTGGCTCCGAGCCTAAAGAAAGGTGCCCGTGGCTGTCACCTCCTGCAGCTGCCTGGCAGGTAACCAGAACGTGCTTGGCTCGCTCAGCTTTTGGCCGTGCTCTCTGTGGGGAAGTGTTCCCGATCTGTCTCCACTGCCACTCCCCGGCTCTCTGGGGCATTGTGGCTTTTTCTCGGTGGTTGGGCAGGAAGCCTCCAGAGCCTGAAGGAATTGCTGTGCTTGATGACAAAGGCCATCAATTGATATAAATCACTTAGAGGCTGCCTCATTTATTGAAGAGGAATTGAACATGATTTACTCTCCCTTCTGAGCACGCTGCCTCTGTGGCGGGCGCCCAGCTGAGGAAAGATCCCACAGAGGGACTCAGAGCAGGCTCCCAGCTCCTGGCCATTGAGTCATGTGACGGGAAGTGGCCAACTGACGCAGCTGCTCAGAGAACCCAGCGGAGCAAGGCCTCCCCGAGACCCAGAACGCACCACGTGCACCACTCCACTGACCAGGAGCTGCCCCCAAGCCGACCTCACGTGACCCCATGTCTGCCCCAAGGACCTGCCAGGCACTGCCAGGCCAGGCTCCAGGTGGAAGATGAGCGAGACGCGGGCTCCGCCCCCGAAGCCCACGACAGTCACGGGGGCGTGAGTGCCGGCCATGAGACTGGGCTGCGATGGCAGAGGACACAGCGCATTTCTGGGGGCCGAGGACCCCCTCGCGTCACCCTGTGACGGGCTGCAGGGAGCACTTGGAAGTGAGGCCCACGGAGGCAGGGGCACCACGCCTGCCCGTCACCAACCCCCTCTCTGAGTGGCCGGGGTCCACTCTCTGTGTCCTGGGAGCCCTGACTGTCGCATGGCCTCCTCACTGCACGTCTGGGGTATCTTCTCGTTGGTGTGTGACACAAGTACCTTAATGTCTGAGCAGTCTGGAACCTAAGGATCTATTCTCTAGAACCGTGTTTTCGCCTGGAAAGAGATTTGTCCTTGCAAGCACCAAAAATTGGTTTTAATTGTTGCACCTACTGTTCGCTTTAACTGGACCTAAACGTGACCCTTTCTAATAACGTGGGATTATCCACCGTGTTTCTACCGTGATAGAAAAGTGTTTTCCTTGGGGTCTGCCACACCGTGCGGTGCCCTTTTCCTCCACACTAAATGCTGAATCCTCCAGCACTAAATGGTGCTGTGTGCTGTCACTCGACCTTCCTGGTCCCTGCCCCATTTGCCTGTGTCAGGCAGGGCACGTTGTCACTTCACTGCTGCCCAGGAGCATGAGGCCTCTTGGGGGTGTGGAACCAGGGAGCTGAGTCGAGTGGTTAGAAGTGTCATTCAAGAAGAGGAAAGGCTCTGGGTGAGGAGCACAGGAGGACTCCCCGTGGGCTACGTTGGCCGCCTGGCTCTAGCCCCTGTGTCAGCCACTCACAGGCTTTGTCGCTTATTTCCTACTTCTGCCCCGGGCACCGAATACTCAAGGTCACATGTGGTTGAGTTCCAGATAAGCATGATAATGTTGCGCTTTTCTTTCTTTTTTAATGTTTCTATTTGTTTTGGAGACAGAGGGAGACAGAGCGTGAGCAGGGGAGGGGCAGAGAGAGAGAGGGAGACACAGAATCTGACGCAGGCTCCAGGCTCTGAGCTGCCAGCACAGAGCCTGACGCGGGGCTCGAACTCACGGACTGTGAGATCATGACCTGAGCCGAAGTCGGACGCTTAACCGACAGAGCCACCCAGGCGCCCCTGTTGTGCTTGTAAAAATCAGCCGTGAACTGAATTATTTGGTGCACCTGTCATTTTAGGAGGCTCTTCCTCACTTCCAGCCACTGTCTGGTTTCATCTAAATAAGTTTGCTCTCGTTCTTCTTCAGTGTACATGACACACCATTGAACGGGTCACCAGCTTTTGAGTCAAATATTCTAAAAAAAAAATCTGATTCCTCAGTGTTCTGTTCCTGAAGCTGAAGGAATCCTTCCCTTCTTTGGACCTTTTTCCTAGCATATCTTCCAACCAGTGGTGTCATCAAAATTAACTCTTATGTCGATTATGTGCCCACTTGTCTCCTCAGATCCAGTACTCAGTTGTGGCCTGAAGCTGCCTTTCGCTTCGTGACCCATGAACTCCTTGTAATGGGATAGGAACGTTTTGGGGGGTAGAGGGTGGGGATGCTCGTGAAACCACCTTCCTTGGCCCTCTCAGGGACCCACTGCCCCAAGTGCTAAGAGCACTGCTGCGGGAGCCCCAGGGAAGAACCAGCTTAGGACTCTAAGAAACTTCTGATGGGGGGTGGGGTGAGTGTGTGTTCATCTTCCGTAGCCGAGGGCAGCGACGTGCTCTCTGCCCAGCAACCGCCACGTGACTGTCTCTGTGAAGCCGGCTGTTCCTGCTCTTCTCCTGCTCATGTTCTGTGTTCCTAACATTTCTTTTTTTGAGTAACACCAGACTCTTGTCACCTTAAGGTTTTCATGGTAATAGTAATTAATAGTTATGGAGCACTTAACAGCCTGCCAGGCCCTGAGAGACTTTCTCTTTTGTAATCCTCACGAGAGGAGCTCCGTGGCGTAGAGAGCGGAGGTTAGAGAGGCTGACCTGCCTACAGTTGCCCAGGCAGCACACGGTGGACGGCTCCCTGCCTTTCCTTCTCGGCTTTAACAAGCAAGAAGGAGGCTGTGACTGCTGCTGTGCCCAGTTAGAAAGCGAAGCTGCCCGCCCACAGGGAGCGCTCCCGTCCCCCTCGGGCATCCTTCTCGTCCACACCCAGCCTCCGAGGAGGCTTGAGGCCAGCACTGGTCGGAGCCCTGATAAAGATGGGCCAGAGCAGGGGAACCACAGAAATCATCAGGAAACCACAGTGTATTCAGAATTGTGTTACGTGCCAGACGGTCGTGTCCCACTAGCGTGCCAGCAGGGGCCCCGAGGCCTGCCCACGTGCCTCGTGTCTTAGAGAACCAGTTCCCAGGCGTTTTCAGCCCAGACCTAGACACCTTTCCTTTGCTAATCCAGCAGACTGTATCGGGCACCTGCTAGTGTCAGCTGTTATGCTGCTACAGGCAGTGAGAAAGACCCTCCTCCCCGAAGCGCAGGGCCCGTTGGGGAAGGCAGGTATCTCAAACCACGTTCTTGAGCAGTGACAAAGGCCATGGCGGAGGTGCGCAAAGGGTGTGGAGAGCAGGCTCCCAGTGACGTGAGCGTCCCGTGTGGGAAAGGCCGTGCTGCCCGGTGCCTGTGATTTTGGGGTGTTGGTGTGGGAGGCCCTGCAGGGCGTCAGGTCCGGTGAAGCCCAGCCCACCCAGGGGAGGCAGTCTCTCTGTGGAGGGTGGCGGGATGAGAGTGGGAGACAGGAGCCAGGAGAGAGGAGGCTGGCCAGGCCCTGGTGACCTGGTTCAACAGGGCCGTGTTCTCTCTCGTCAGGCTTGCTGGAGTGAGAGACTTGTGGATGGAAGGAGAATGGTTCTGCCCACCCCACCCCGAATGCCTCTCCCAGTACCTCCGGGAGATCTAGCACAGGGGTGGGTTTGCTCCGTTCACAGCCCTTGCACAGTGCACGTGCCCACGCACAGTGACCATGCCGCTTCTCCCACAGAACCCTCAGGGCCGGGCTGGTAGGCGCAGCTTGCCGGGACGCTCAGCGGGGTGAGAGCCACTCATCCCGGCACGGCTGGCTGCAGCCATTCCCAGGCAGACAGCCACAGGGCGAGGAGCAGCACCCAGTCTCTGTGCGAGGCTGGCCGTGGAACCGCTGAGATCTGCACACTGCCTGCAAGGACGTCCTGGCAGAACTAGCATCCGGTCTGTCTGTTGTTGCAAACGACCATTCAGCAGTAATACCACCAGTACACAGATGGGACGTATGAGGAACAGGGCTTGAGTTTCACAGAGATTTGTGGACTGTATGTAAGTGGACAAGTATGACACCATTAACCAGGGAGTACGGTCGCTCTCCCCGCCACAGTAGCTGCACGGCGAGATGAGAGGCCTGGTCATGGGAGGGCAGCTGTAGTCGGGGAACCACATAGGCCCTGTAGGGCACTGGGTGGGGCCTCTCCCCAGATGGGGACAGTCCGCCTGAGGCCAGAGAGCCCTGGGTGCCGTGGCCTCTTCCATGAAGAGCAGTTCTCACCCTTGAGAGAGGCCTGAACGGAACAGACCGGGCCTAACCCTAGGCCAGTCATGAATGGCTGCCCAGGCCCGGCCTAAGCTACCTGTAAAGAAGCTGCCGGAAGGCCATGCTGACACAGAGGGTCTGGTCAGCATCCCAGGTGCCCAGCGTTCTTAGAGCATCTCCAAATCCTGGATAAACAGGGCTCCCCAAGATGGACTCGGAGCAGCAGCTCAGGAAAGTGAAACCATTGGATCCAGTCGGGCTTTGACATCTGCTGGCCTCACCGTCTGACTTACGGCTGACCCGGCTCACCTGGAGGGACAGAGGGCCTAACCCAAATTGTTCTGGCCTTGGGTCTCAGGTCAAGTTGAGGGTAGCACCCGGAAAGGGCTGAAGTCTGGCACAGCCTATATCTGAGAGCTTTCATTGGCCCAGAGACAGAGGGTAGAGATGGGGAGGAAAACCAGCCGTCCCCTTGCTGGCCCCCACCCACCCTTCAGAGGGAAAGCCAGTGCCTCAGGATGTCCTGGAGGTTGCCCAGGCAGAGGTATTATAATGCTGGGGAAGCCCAGAGGCTCTGGACAGGAACATATCCATTTAAACCACTCTGAGCCTAGTTCATAAAACGGTGGGTCAATATTTTAAAAGTCACTTAGCTAATGAAGACCTCTGCCAGACTCAACATACCACATCCCAGTGGGTGATAAGACAAGTGTTAGTTCAGTGGAATCAGCCTGGAGGGGAGAGGTTTTTTTTGTTGTTTTTTTTTTGTTTTTTTTTTTTTAATAATCTGCTTGGTTTCATATTTAGAGTGAGGCAGGCTGCCTTTGGACAAGAGTATTCATTTGTCAGGTGACCAACAAATGAGCCCTGGCCACACCATCACCCTGTGTCAGATCTAAGCAATAACCACCTGCAGGCAAGTAGGATTTCATTAGAGCAGATTCAGTATGTCTCATCAGGCTGGCAGAAGTCATTTCAGGTTCTGTCTGCCAAGTTCACGCACAGCTGTCCTTGGGGGGGGGGGGGGGGGTAAGCTGAAGGGAAGCTGCAGGAGCTGTAGCCCACTCCCAGGCCCTCCTGCCGTCTCCCCTTCCGCCTCCAAACATGGGCCTCGTTTTCCCCTCAGCATTTTCTGTGGAGTATTCATGTCTCTGAAATGCCTCGTTTGTTCCCCAAGCATTTTGTCAGCACCTACATGTGCCCTTGGCCATGGGATACAGAGACAGGGGAGGCCTGGTCCCCAGACAGGAAAACCAACCTCAGTGGAGATGGTTGCAAAAACTCCAAACCTTGAAAACTCAGTGCGACTGAGCGGAGAAGGTGCACTAGGGCATGGCCGGCAGAGGGCGTATTACAGGAGCCTAGGAGCAGTCCTAGAGAGTCTGGGTGCCCAGCGCCCAAAAGGAAGCCCGGGGTGCCCATTTCCCCATGACTTGGTGGGGGAGCCAGGCTGAAGCCAGGAGCCAAAGGAGCCGCAGCCTGTGATGCTAGAAGCCAGATCTCTCTCAGGGCTCAGCCCCTCCCAGGACCCTGACGGCAGTCGGGCTGGCCAAGGGACTGAGCAACCAGACTGTTGGAGATTTTTCTGACAGTATGGAACTAACCGGGGTAGGCACGAAAAGTGCCTGGACTCTTTGCCCAACTCATAGTCCAGGGTGAAAATACTCTCTTGGGACAGACCAGAAAGGTTTGTACGAGGCTTGCCAAGTGGTGGCTCCCAACCCGGGCATTCAGACCAGAGCGTCTAAGGGTCAAGATGGCCATGGCGCTGCGGACAGCTCTGCCCCGCCTTCTGAACCAGTGGGCCAGCACACTTCTGCAGGTGGGCGGTAGTGTTTGCAAAAAGGAGGCTGCAGCTGAAATAGGCAGAACCTTTGAGCCTTTAGTTAGTGACCGGAGGTGGGGGGAGGGGGGCCCAGGGGGACTAAAGCAGTAAAACCAAACGTGCTCATCCAATGGCAACACTGAGACGCAAGAGGGGGCCTGAGCCCCGATACAGATGGGGGAAGCATTTCCTTGGGAGAACTGGTGATGTACAGGTAATTCTGATTCCTGCCCTTTGTCCCCCTGAGCAGGAAAGAGGCAGAGGCCAAGCCAGCGCTGTAAAGAAAACTTCCAAGATTATAGAAATGTCCCAACCCAGCCAGGCCTGCAGGTGGCCTCATGTGTTTGCCTGCCCAGTGTGGCCAGCTTCAGACAGGGGCAGGGAGCAGCCCTGGGAAGGGGCTCCATCCCTCCGGGGTTGCTGGGGAGGTGAAACGCCGGGCCAGGATGAATGACCTTGGCTCTGTGGCTGCTGCAACCCTTGCTGAAGGGAGAGGAAGCCCTTGACAGTTAGGAGGAAGGACCATAGTGATGGGGCCGACCACCACTGCTTCCTGTCCCCCCCCCCCCCGTACCAGTGTGGCCTCAGGGCAGCCTCTGTGCTGAGTCCCCACTGTCAGCAGAACCCTCGGTCGGGCACCACCAAGGAATCCCTGCTGCCCAGTCCTCGGGGAGCTTCCCGCAGGTGACACAGGATGACCTGAGGAAAAGGCAGTGGGCGGGGCATATGTGTCCTTGGTCTGTGAGCTTGGAGGAGTCACTCAGCCTGTCCGAGCCTCCCTTTGCTCAGATGAACAATGAGGGGTCTAAAGCTTGTGAAAACAGCATAAAGGGCCACAGAAGTATAAGGTATTGGTCTTGCATAGACAGACAATTGCAGATAAGAACATCCATTTGGAGAGTGTTTACTGTATGCCCGATACTGCCGTAGGCCCTGGAAATTAAGGTAAACAGAGCTGTGTGAGCCAGTCAGAGACAGGTTGGTTTTGGACAGGCATGAGTGGGCTGTGAGGAGTTGAGGGTAGAACGTGCAGAAGCCAGCGTAAGGCCGTAGTGTGAGAGCATAGGATTTGTGCCCACCCAGAGCTAGAGGCATAATCAAGCCCTGGACCCCTGTCTGGGCTGGATTGAGCAGAGGACCCTCAGACCAGCAGCCCTGCCCCATCCCCAGCAGCCTCAAGCATTAAAGGCTGGAAGCTCTGGCTCCAGGATGACCCCCAGTTCTAGACCTTTGGGTCCAAAAGCTTTTACAAGATGAATTGTCTTTGAGGAAGCTGATGGCACCCACAGCGTGGCTGGGATCGTGGCTCACTCTTGGCTTTTCTTACAAGGCATAAATAAATTGCGTGTTCAGGTGATGAGGAACCCACCCAACGGGTGCCTCTTCAGAGACTAGAACTCTTGCACAGTGTGCCCAGGCAGTGTCCCAAGGCAGTTTCACAGTCAGATCACCCTGATCATGTCCCTGTGCTAGTGCACATCCTTCCTGCACTTTCCACCTGCCCTTCTTCCCCACAGCCTCAGACCAGGCACACACAGGAGGTTGGCATGACTGGGCTCAGTGGATGGGGGCTGATGGCAACATCCGGGTAGAGATGCAGCCCATGGACCACTCACCGCACCCACCACAAGCCCCCCAGCTGAGCCTCCACAAGCCTTGCAGCCCTGGACAGCCCATCCACGTAGCCCCCAGCTTTGCAGGCCTTGATCGTCAGGGTGCATGGGGACATTGAAATACAGATTCCCTCTTCATGGCTGAGGAGCCTTTAGCTTGCCTAAAGTCTCGGGTTCCCATTTTGCTCATTCTAGAAAACCCCTTTCTCCTGGACATATTACCCTTTCCTCCGTTTGCACCAGGCAGGCCTGGGCCTCAGCTACCCTGGCAGTTCGCACCTACAGGTCATGGGCAGAGGACAGACTTTGGAGTCCAAAAGGCCAGTCTCCAGATCATGGCCCTACCACACTCTGGTCGTGTACATAGAAAGCCCAGCCTAAGAACAGCCGTTGTTCTGATTTTCTTAGAACCTTTTGTGGCTGTGTGGCTAGGGGGGTGGCCCTGCTCAAGGGGAACTGCTCCCCAGCAGCAGTGAGGCCAAGAGTGTCTTCGGGAAGGTGAGGAAAGCATGTTGTAACTTGCAAAAGCAAAGTAGGTTGAGTTCCCAGGAGCATGTATCTCGTCCTTTCTTATCTAGTTGTCTTTTGCTATGTGCACGTGCATGTGGGGGGGGGAAGGCGGGCGCGAGGGGACACCTATACGTTCTGGAATACCCTTCTCTCCCAAATATCTTTGTGCCCAAAGCTAACTTTAAAAATCGATCCCTCCCAATGTCAGTGATGACCAAGCTGGCCCCCGCTTGGCCCCTTGTCCAAGACTACAGACCCAGGCCCCATAGTTGGGCTGGGGCATAAAAGGAACCCCCGGACCCGGGAGTCTGAACAGGGCGGCAAAGCTGTTGGGGGCACTGCGGTGGCTCCCGAAGGTGGCCCGGCCTCTGTGCATCTTGGCCACACCTCCTCTGGTCAGCGGTTCTAATTCCAGTTGGACGGCAGCTGGAAGTGGAGAAAGGCATGTGTGTCAACACCGCCGCGTAGCCAGCAAGCCCTAATTACCCAGCCCTGTGAGGCCGCAAGCACACTCCGCCACCTGGTTCTGCTTAGGGGGAGTTTTCTGCCATGAGCACCGGCCCTGTGCCTCCTCGAGCAGAGTCCTGAACCTTGGGAAGGGAGCGAGGCTTCTCAGCTAGCTTTACGCTGACAAAGGGCTTTCTGCCTGTCAACCCAGCTCCCCAGCAAACCCCCATCCCCTCCCTACCACAGCCACCGGGCCTCCCTTTGGCAGGGCCCGAGGGCCCATGCTCGGGACGTTCGCCTAGCCCCTGGAGACTTCCTTCTGAGCTAGAAAAACAAGCGGCTGAAAACGTGCCTCACTGCAGCTGGGCCCCACCCGCTGAACCTATAGAAAGGCCCTGGAGTGGATTCAGCCTCACAGGAGAGGAAACCTGGCTCCGGCCTCACCCGCAGGGCCTGTTATGTCTGGCTCCAGAGGCCTTCTCCTCTGGGGTTTTCCATGCCTGTGAACTAGGCCCCATTCATTTCCCTGTGGTTTCGTGGGAATGTCCAAAACACTCAGCAGGTTGCAACAAGCCCAGGAGGAGAGGGGTCAGCGAGAGGCCCGAGCTGTGACGTGTGGTCGGCCCCACAGCCACGGCACCCTCCACTCGGCTGCCCTGCCGGCTGTGGGTGGGCGCCCATCGGTCAGCCTGCCACCCCCCACCCACCCAGGCCAGCTCTGTCGATAGCTCTGTCTCTGGGCCTCCACTTTCCAGCTCACCGGCCGCCGGCTCCACCCCGGCCCAACCTAGGAGATTGTTGCAACAAAGGTCTCTTGGAGCCTCCCATCCCCGGCAGTTCACCTCAGCGCCCATCCACCCACCGCCCATCCCGCCCCAGCTCCGGGGGCCCTTGCGGTTTTCCACCACACTACACTCAGTTTGGGGCTGCTGGGAGAGCAGCAGGTCCCCGCGAGGGTGGCCGCCTCCCCCCACCCATGGAGGAAGGGAGAAGGGGCCACGCTGGGGCACGCCGCCTTCACGGCCACAGCAGAGCCTGAGGGCTCCCAGGCCTGCAGTGAGGATGTGCCCAACTGGGGAAAATCTGGTCTTCAGAAGAAATGATTTGAAACTGGCTGGGAGCAATTCTTATCAAATTTCCAAGTTAGCAGTTTTCACCAAGTGCTAATGGAACAGTCTCTGTGAGTGGCCTAATTCCATCTGCGTGAGATTCCCACAGAGTTGTGACAAGTACCCTGGTGGCTGGGGGCAGAAGAGGCTGTTCTAGTCTCTCACTTGCTTTTGGTCTTTGAAAGCTGATGCCTTTTCAGGTTTGGGTAACAGCCATGCCACTCTGCCCTGGCCGCCCGGCTCCCCCGTCGTTTCCAAAGCCACTCTCTGAGTGTTCTGGTTATGGAAGGGGTGGGGTGAGTTTCTCATCTGGTTTAGCTGGTAAAATGAATCTGGAAACGGAACATCTTGCCAGGCAGGGTTGAGGGGGTAAGTGCAGAGGAGCCAGGGGCCCAAGGGCAAGGGCCGGGGGTCCGGCCTGACTGTCAGCACCAAGCCTGGGCTCAGGAGAGACCCTGCCACCCATGCCGGCCTCTCTCTGCTTGTCTAGATGGGCCGAATTATAAGGGAGGGAGAGCAGGCAGCTGACCTTGGGTCTGGACTGTGCCTGCCTCTGCTGCAGGGCAGAGACCCGCCCCCCGCACCCCCCGAGGCTTCCTCTGTCCCTGGACCTTGTTGAGGTGGCCACTTTATTTGTTGACCTGATAGATATGGGCCTTTGTCTTCTCTCCTTTGCCCAGTGGACAGTTGCAGGGACAGTGTCCTCGTGCCAGCGCTCCGAGGTTACCCAGCTGCTCTTCACACAGGGGCCTCTTGTGTTCTGGGGCTGTTGATTACCAGATGTCCTCCCTGAATGCTCAGGACAGCTCAGGACAGGGGGCTGGGGAATATGGGATCCCGCCCCCCTCCTCCCCTGCCAGGCTGTGGCCCTGGGCAAGACCCTTCCTCTCCGGGCCACGGGAACTCCAGGCTGCTTGTAAGGAGATAGCCCGTCCCTTCCTGCGGGGATGGACTCTGCACGGGGGCCCCCTCCAGGGCGCTCCTTGAGTAGAGGGTGGCTAAGACAGGCCTTCTCCTCTCTACCCAAACCATGTGGCCCGGCATCCCCTCCTGGGAGCTCACAGCGCCAAGGGGACATCAGACTTCTTCCCTGGACACCCCCTCCTCCCCAAATGCAGGCTGGTCACATACTCACCCTCAGGTGCTCCCTCGCCATTAGCTCCTTTGCCTCTGAAATCACAGGCAGAGCAATCTCTTAGATACTTCAAGCAGCCATCAGAAAGCGTCACGGAGGCCCTCCTCACCCTCCCTTCAGACTGACCCGTGTCTCTTTCACTAATGAACGTATTGAGAGTCATCTATGTTTGGCAGCCTCCCTCACTCTTTAATCTTTGGTTTTCTGGATCCGTTTCCTGGCCCCACCGCTATGGCACCGCGCTCCCGCTCGCCAACCCGGTGGCCTTCCCCGGCCTCCGTGTCTTCACAGCATTTGCCCCGTGGACAACCGTGCACCGGACCCCGTTCCCCCTCCCACGCCACCCTGCCAGCTCCTTCCCTCTTGCCCCTCTGTGCCCGGGGACGTCTCACCTGCTCCCAGAGCCTCGTCGTGTGTGCATCTCGGACTCTGGCGTGACCGGCCCTTTCTTGCTGCCTCTGGCTGCTTCTCACAAGCCCTCAGTCTCCAGCTGTCACCCTAACTGTGCCCAGCCCCTAGTCCCTGTGCTCCCCTTCACCATATTCTTCACGCCTATCCTTCGCCTCGCACCCCAGCTCCCCAGAGCAGTGCCAGTGCTGGAGGCTGGCACCCCAGGCCCCTACTGGCCTTCCCCTGCAGCACAGCCCTCCTCCCCCTTCCCTCGGTTCCTTAGTCTCCAAATGCGGCTGATGCTTTTCCAGATGGGTTTTGCCTCCACGCCTTTATTCTTTCGTCCCTTTCGTGTAAAGTGTTTCCCTCCTTGCCATCTCTTGGAATTGATCTGCCCACAAGGCTCTCTGGTGGCAGCAGGGCATCGAGGTGACACGGGCCCGTCTGCGAATCAGCTGTGGGACTCGGAGCCAGTCACCTTTCCTTTTTGCTCTGTAAGCCCCCCTCACACAGAAAGGGATAGAAACCCCTCCCAGGGCTGCAGGGGGCTTTAAGGGACCGCGCGTCCACACCTCAGCTACCCAGGCGCTTCAGGATTGTCTCTCCCTCTCTCACTGCTCGCAGGGCAGAACCAGGCTGCAACAGCAGCTCAGAAAAGACGTGAGGACGAGTGAAAACAGACAGAGGCTCTAGCTGGGGAGGTCGTCAGGAAATAACAAGGCCGCTGTGGTCTCCCAAGTGCAGAGCACCGCCCCTCAGGCTGGGGTGGGGAAGCCGGCAGGCCTGTTGCTGCTCTAGCGCCGCCTTGTTCGGGGAAGGGACTCGGTCAGGCCCGTTTCTCAGGGCTCTAAGTTGTGGCAGCAAAGTGTCAGGGGCCAGAAGTACACGCGTGAGGGCTGCGGGCCCAAGCAGAACAGGCCGTGGTGGCAGGCATCCAGCCCTCCCAACTCCCGAATGCACCCATCCTGGGGATCTGCGCGAATTTATGGAGTGTCCGCACTGTGCTGGGGCCGAGGTAGACCGCCTTGGGCTGGGGAGGGGAGACACGGTGGTGATCAGAGGCAGTCACCGCAGTGTGAGCAAAATGCTGGGATGGGATCCCCAGGAAGCACATAGAGTTCGTGCCCCGTGCTGCCTCCCCGGGAAGAAGAGAGGAGAGGGGGCCAGCATCTCAGCCGAGAGGTGCGGCAGTGAAGTGAGACAGAAGAGAGAAGAGCCACAGAACTCAGCATGGCTACACCGTGGGGGGCTGAGGGTGGGGAGAAGAAAGAGGCGACTCTGGACACACGACACAAAGCCCGGTAAGCCTCGTTTTACCAGGAGGTGGACGCCACCGAAGGGCATCAGGCGGGAGTGGGACGTGATCAGGTGTGCCTTCGAGAAATAGTGCCCCACTTTGGGCATAAAGAAGTATGGGGCGCCTGGGTGGCTCAGTCAGTTAAGTGTCTGACTTCAGCTCAGGTCACGATCTTGTGGTTCGTGGGTTCGAGCCCCGTGTCAGGCTCTGTGCTGGCAGCTCAGAGCCTGGAGCCTGCTCGGGATTCTGTGTCTCCCTCTCTCTGTGCCCCTCCTCTACTCAGGCTGTCTCTCTCTGTCTCTCTCTCAAAAATAAAATAAAATAAACATTAAAATTTTTTTAAGACAAGAAGTAAACCACAGGGTGCGACTAGACTTAGGGAGGCCGGTTGGTCAGTGCTGCAGGCCTGACCGAGGGGGTGGCTTTGGGGCAGGAGGGCAGCAGGAGCCTCCGGGAATCCTTCTGCATGTTCAGCCCACATCTTGTCTTGGGGCACCCAGCCAGTCACATTCACGGCACGCACGAAATTGTCATCTTTCGTTAAGGCCACGCACTTGTATATTTGCATCTCCATTTGTCGGGTAAATAAATTGAGATTCAGAGAGGTTTAAAAATGTATCTGCAGTCCCGCAGCTCGTGAGGGGCAGAGCTGGAAGTCCAGGCAAGCTACTGAGCTGGTGGCCACTCGCCTCTCCTCTCCACATGGCGTGGCCTCTGCGCACGGAGCAAGGAAGGGAGCGGGACAAGTAGCAGGAGAGGTGAAGAGCAGGAACCTCGCCGCGGGCCACCACCCTCCCTGTCCCTCGAGGGGCTTCTTGGCCACAGACACACCCAGACCCCTAGGTAACAAAACTCCTGGAGCGAGGGTTTCCCAGCCGAGCAAGGGCGCGTTCAGTCCAGGCCCTGGATGGCCGGGAATGGGCACGCTTCCTCCGAGAGGGCAGATGTTTTACCCCATCTCTCATTTCGCCCCTGTGTGACCCCTGCCAGGTAGAGCATCCTTTCCCAGACGTCATCCCTCAAGCTGGGACACAAGTTCAGTCATCAATACGCGGTAAATGCTGCATCTGGTAGCTCCTTGTAGTCCTGACGCACGTTAGCGTCTCAAAGGTGAAGGGATGTCCCATAAGAAAAACGTCAAATAAAACCCCGCCCTCGCATCTCCTATATATTAATACTTTTTTTCTTTAAGTAACATTACCGCATTTTAGAAAACCCCGTTCTGGACCAAAGTCGTCTCTGCTGTGTGAGGAGTGTGTATACTTGTGAGTAGGTTGCTTGTGGCTTTTGCCCGCCCTCTGCCGTGGCGGGTGAGGGACTCTGACAGCTCTAGACTTGTTCGGCTTCTCACTGGGACGAGAAGCCTCTCACCTGCCCCTCCGCCTCCCCCCCACCCCCCATGCCCAGCACCTGGAAGCCCAGAGCACAGGTAGGTGGGATCCTGAGAACGAGTGCTGACGAGCTGGCATCCTGGTTCAGCCCCCAGCCGGCTGTGCAGCTGTCTATCACAGACCCCGCCCCCTCAAGACCTCCAGAGTTGTGGGTCCCCAGTGCATTTGGCACTGGGCTCCAAATGCTCAGCAGATGCCAGGACTGGAATCAAGGCCCCATCTCCAAGGGCTTGGCTTGCTGTTCTGGAAGGTGATCCTGGCCAGTCCTGAGCCCCCCCTTTTAGAGCACTTGCCAGGAAGTTGCTGACTTCAAACCCCCTCCCCTGCCACCTTCCGAGCAGGGCTGAGTGATCTCATGCCTGAGAGCAAACATCACACGCTGGAGCAGAAGGAGGGGACGGGTTATGACCAGGGCAGGTACCCAGATTAACGAGCAGAGCCCAAGGCCACGGCGGCCCACAGGCCTCCGTCCCCACCTCCCAGACTCCAGCGTGTGACATTTGCTCTCAGGGGCGCGTCCTAACCACCCAGAACAGCTTGGGGCATCGTCTGAGGCCTGCCTGCTGGGTCTGTGCATGCAGCCCTGGCCCCCAACAGGAGAAGGAGATCAGGGTGAAGGGATGCCATCTGTCCACGTGTCTCTTCTGATCACCCTGCCTTCCCTCAGAGCGCAAGCCTTCAGCCCCTTTTGACTACAGAGAAAAACACTGAATGGGAGCCCAAAGACCCCTGGACCACAGGCTGCAGGGCTGCAGTTTATAAACTAAGGCTCTTTCCTGCCCAGAAGTTCCTGGGTTCTAAGCCGCTCCTGCCACGTCCCAGGTCCTGTGGAAGGAAGATGCTGGGGGGCCCCCTGCTGGCTGATCCATGGAACTGACCCATGGTGGGGTCGGGGGCAACCTGTTGAGCCCAACGAGGGGGACTTTGCAGGCCTCAGATGAGAGCAGAGACATCCGCCTGGCCCACCCCCAGTAGCCGCCAGCCCAGTTCTCCCTCCGTGATGCCTCGCCCTATTTTTGACGGTGAATTCTGAACTCAGTGGAATCTGGCTGCCGGCCGCTTGGCATTTCCCTGGCCTTCCTGTTCCCACACTCCACTGGGGACCGTCCTCCAGCAGCGATGTGTCCCTCCCAACCACCCCAGGATGGCTGCCACTTCTGCTTCCAGGCCCCGCTTCTGCTCCCTTGTCCCCGCGGTTTGTGTGTTCTCTCTGCCCCTCCCTCTCCTACCTGCTGGTATAAGAAGAATGTTAAGGACAGGTTGTGAGGAAATGGTCCCTGCCGCCATCCTAGAACACCAATGAGCCGTGGCAACACCCGGGGAGTCCAGGCTTATTGCTGCACGACCTCCCAGTTTGGTGACATGGACGTTTTCCTGGGGCGAACGCTTGATATCAGCAAACCATCTTGGAGAGAGTTGCACGGGCTACCCTCTTAACTCCTGCCTCCCTGTCATGAGGGAGGCACTGAAGACACTCGGGGAGAAATGAGCCCCGGGGAGGCACCACAGGACCTCTCCAAGGTCAGCCTCTGCATCTCAAGCTTTGCCAGACTTTCTTCTCTCCAGTTTAACGAGAGCACGCTTGTGTTTCTCCCACCGGCTTCAGGAGACTCGTGGGACTGCACTGGGGGTCCAGGGAGGACAAGTAGTGGGGTCGCTGGAGAAGCAGCTTGACTTGGTTCTTTTGTCACTGCCTGAGGCTCTGGGCATTGGCTGCACCCTCCTCATTCCCTTCCTTCCTATTCTCATCCTTACTTGAGACCATGAGAGATGAGGTGGGAGAGCCCCTGCAGAAAGTGGGAACAGGAGCAAGGCTCTGCCTGGGGAGGCACCCCATGCATTCTGTTCCTTTGACCCAAACAGTGCAAGTCAGGTGGAGGGGACAGGCTGGAACACCACAGCCCAACCTTCTCCTCCTGCTCTGCTCGGCACTCCTAGCCTGCATCCTGACCACAACCCTGCTATGGGGGCATGCTGCCCCCTGCTGGCCACACTGGCAAAACACAGCCCAGGGTCAGCCCCAAGGTTATATATAGGTGTTCCCTTTTCAACCAAGCTTGCAGCTGGGCTGGAGACTCCAGGGCTCCAAGGAAGAGACCATGTGCCCCCCTGCCCACAAGGACTCTCAGACTGCATGGGGAGACAGGTCTAGAACCGCCTGGCACCCAGTAGTGTTTGTTGAGTGAACAGATGAATGAACAAAGGTATGCATCTGAAGCATTTAGGTGATAATGGTCTCTAGTCTCAGACATTTATTGAGCAGGAACTGAGACTTCTCTTGGGTTGACAAGATCTAAATAGGATGATCAAGTATGGAGAGTCAAACAGTGCTAGACTATGACACAGGTGACCATAGAACAGCCTGGCTCTTGTTGCCAGATGGCTAGTTAGCAGTAAGTACCCAGGGGGGTGATGGAGACGGCCTTCAGCCTGGGCCTTCAGGGAAGGTGAGGAAAAGGCAAATAAGGGGGGATCGATGGCAGGGATGAAACTTACAGGGCAGAGTACAGACTGGAGGTTTGGTGTGGAAGGCGGGGAGAGAGGGAAGCACATCCTGTGTCTTAAGGCCGATGACGTGCCAGGCACAGGGTCTGCCCTTGTGACATGTGTTAGTCCCATTGGATTGCACAACCGCCCTGTGAAGCAGGTGCTACTACCCCTAGGCTGCATTTGAGAAAAAGGAGGATCGGGAAAGGTCCGTGCTGTGCAGGGCCCTACAGCAGATGCATCGAGCCGGGGTTCAGACGTCCCTCCACTTGGGAGATGGTGATTGGGTTCAGGTGCCTGAACTCAGGTTTTTCAGCGGGAAGTGATGTGCACAAGGACAGATTGGGGAGCAGAGGGAGGCAGAATGGTCATTTAAATGGCTGTTACAGGAGGGCGTGGGTGGCTCAGTCGGTTAGGCGTCCAACTTCGACTCAGGTCATGATCTCACAGTTTGTGGGTTCAAGCCCCGCATCAGGCTCTGTGCTGACAGCTCAGAGCCTGGAGCCTGTGGCGGATTCTGTGTCTCATTCTCCCTCTGCCCCTACCCTGCTTGTGCTCTGTCTCCCAAAAATAAATAAATGTAAAAAAAAAAAATGTAAATGGCTGTTACTGCACAGCAGGGTATAAAGGAACTCCTCGTTCTACACACAGGGTTTCCTTCATGTACAAGGGCCAGCTGAGACCTGACCCTTCAGTCCTGCACCTGAGCTGTATCCCTGCCCCATGGTGGGCCAGTCCGAAGTCATCCCCACAGAGGAGGGGCTAGGAGTGCAGGCTCGGGTGGGCTTCTCCCGAGACCCAGATCTGGCCCAGTCCCTCTGGTGGTGCTGTCGCCAGAGGGCCATTTCCAGCCCCTCTTCCTCGTAGAGAGGGCTTCTGGGAGATTGGTTTGTTCTCGGGGCGGCTTGGCAGGCCAGAGCCACACTTCTGCCCTGGCAGGCCCAGTCTGGGGGGGGGGGAGGGGCTCTGTCAGCTCATGCTGATTCTCCCCCCGCCCCCATCACTGGCTGCTTTTCTTTCCTCTCGAGAGCTTGGCCAGGTGACAAGGCTAACCCTGAAGTACTACCCACACCTCCAGGAAGAGGAAGTGCGTCCCCGGCCTCCGGCTGCTTGCTGCCAGGGCTCCCGGAGCTTGCTTACTCCTTGACCTCTTCTGCCTCTGTGGGAGAAGCACAGGCTCGACATGCAGCCTGGGGGCCCAGATCAAAGGCAGGGGGGAGAGCTCCCTGAATTGAGCGAGGCTCTCCCTGTGCAGCACACCCTGGCCACGGTGGCCACAGCATGCCCGAGCCCCCTTTCCAGGGGCTTCAGCTCTTATACGTGTGTGTGATCGGTTTATCCTCCCACGGGAGCCCCGGGTGCGGGAAGCAGCATATGGCCTCCTGCCCCAGATGCGGGGGCTGGGGGTGCTGACCTCAGGGCTGTGTGATCCAGCTTCCCACTCTGCCTGCTCCTTTCGTCCCCCATCCGTCCCCGCTCCTCTCCCTGGGTCCTTGGTGTGCCTTTGTGTCTTGAAGCCATATCCGTTGATACTTGTTTATTCTAATTACACTTTAACTGTCTGGGATTTGGTCACCTCAACTGCGCGTTTGCTTTGCCCCAGAACGGGCAATCCCTCTTGCCCTCTGCGACTCTCCGTTCATCTCCCCTGGGGGAGAAGGGAGCCCTGGGTCTGCTGACCGCCTTCCACATACCCCCAGGAAGCCCTCTGAGTTCTCATGGCATACCTGGGCGCCTTGTTTTCGTACAGCTGGTGCGCCTCTGCGTGTTCTAGGAGGCTAGTCATTCAGCAGAGCTCCTTACCGAGCACCTTCTTCCAGTCAGGTGGGGTTGGGGTGCTGGGGTGCCAAACACTGGGGCCATAGCAGGGAATAAGACAGATGCCATCCCTCCGTCCAATCGGGGAGGCGGTGTGCAACCTCACGCTTCAGCAGAGAAGAGTGATACAGACCGGTTAGCGCGGAGAGGGGCCCGAGCAGGGGAACAAGCCTGGGAGACAGGACAGTGTCTCAAGGCTGAGACTCAAGGGTACATGAGAGCCAGCCCACAGAGAGCCTGGGAGAGAAGGGGAGCAGCAGCCCCTGACCCCTGCTGGTTCCCCCCACCGCAGGCTCGTGGAGGAGTTCATGCTCTTGGCCAACATGGCAGTGGCCCACAAGACCTACCGCGCCTTCCCTGAGCGCGCCCTGCTGCGCCGGCACCCCCCGCCCCAGACCAAGATGCTCAATGACCTCATGGAATTCTGTGACCAGATGGGGCTGCCCATGGACTTCAGCTCTGCCGGAGCCCTCAACGTGAGTGCCGGGAGTGTAGGGGAGGGGGAGACCCTAGCGGAGAAAGCCTCCAAGTCACAGAGGCCCTGGCCGTGGGCCATGCTCCCCACCAGGACCAGGCCACGGGAAGCCAGTCAACACCCATCTATCTATGGGCAGGGATCCTGTGGCCAGGGATGGGCGGGGCTTGGGTCCAGAAACTTTCAGTAAGGGGCTGAGATGATTGGAAGCCAGAGAATGTTTTTTATGGTAAGTAGGGTCAAATGTTTCCTGCCTGGATCTAAGCCTTATGGGGCTTGGGGACCCGTGACTTCAGCTCCGATCCCACGGGAGGGAGGCTGTTCCCATCTGTGCTGTAAGCCTGGGGTGGGCAAAGAGGCACCTTAGGTCAGACAACTGGAAACCAGTCTCTCCCTCCAGCCAATAAGACACAGACTGACCTCAGAGCAGGACATGGGCTGGGGGCTGCTGGCCCCCTGCAGCCCACCGTGGCCATCTGAGCATGGTCGAACCCCTCAGCATACCCTTCCTCCCCAGAGCCAGGTCTCAGATGGTCAGAGGGTGACAGGGGCCCCAGAGCCAACCCAAGCTTGACTGCATATCACACGGGTTTGCTTCTAGAAAAGTCTGACCAAAACATTTGGAGATGACAAGTACTCACTGGCCCGGAAGGAGGTGCTCACCAACATGTGCTCCCGGCCCATGCAGGTAAGGAGGGGCCTCATCCCCATCCTCCCTTTTCTCTTAGGAGCATCCATGGCCTCCACACACACAGGAACTAAGGGGAGGGGTGGGGAGCACCCCCAGGCAGCACCTAGGACAGGTGAGCCCTGGGTTCCTGAGCCTGATCTGCCTCCTACACAGACTTGCCTGCCTCATCTGCTCAAGGACGGCTTCTACAGGGCTGTTAAAGGGCCTCGTTTGAGCCCCACTGCCCCCTTCACGTGGCCTCTGGGGCTCTGTTTCCTAGCAGAAGGCAGGGAGTCCCCACAGGGTGTACGCTAAGCCTTTGGTGCCCAGTCGCCACAAACCAGACCAGCTTAAGGAAGGGAATGGGGGCTGGTCAGCAACTCAGTTGCACGGGCACCCCGGAGGGGAGAGATTGTCTTGTCTCCTGCAGCAGCCTGCCCAGGGGAGCAGTCATCAGCCCATACCACGGCTTCTGGACCCCAGGCAGAATTGTCTCCCTCTCGCCAGCTAGTAGAGGAGGATTTAGACCATGGGCCTGTGTCTGCAGGCAGGGTGACAGGCTGGCAGCCTAGGAAGCAGACAGTGAGCTTGCTCCTAACAGCAGGTGTCAGCCCTCTGGCAGGCGCAAGCATCTTGGGAAGGAGCCACCCCACCAGCCTGTCAGGTCAGCGGGAGCCACAGATACTAATGGGACCAGCTCTGGGCCCCAGTCTGGCTGAGGGGCAGTGACAAACCATTTTTCAGGGGCTCAGTCACTGCAGATTCAATCTGTTCACAGGAACCAGGTCACCTCAGCTGGCCACAGCCGATTTATTTTCTGACAGTCATATTTTCTGCCAGGAATGGAGTCATCCGGGCCCGTGTGGTCTGGCTGCCTTTCCCCTGCCCCCAGTCACAATTGTCTGCCCCCACCAAGCCCCTTAAAGCCACACAGAGGGGCAGGTGTGCCTGTGGCCAAGGGGCTCGATGTCACTCTGCCCTCCAGTTACTCTGAGATGCAGTAGCCCCTGGGTCCCAAGATCTACCTGTTGACTGTGCCGTGAGGGCTAATTGGGCTCCCGTTCCCTGCCCCCAGCCTCTGGAAGGCATCCACCTCCAAGGTCAGACTAGCCCTGGAGCTCCACGGAAAGGAGCCTTCCTCTCCCGAGTCACCCAGAGCCTTAAATAGAGTGGACTTCTGGCCTTGCCTGTCAGTAAGTGACCTTAACAGCCAGCCTTTGTCTGGGGAGCTGATGGCAGGGGGTTGTTGGAATTTCTGAAGTGCCCCTGTTCTCCCAGTCCTGAGAACTGGGACAAGGACAGGGGACCGAGCAGGGGCAGCAGCAGTGAGCACAAAAGTCCCAAGTAAGGTGCTGGAACTGGGCACCAGGGCTGTCCCCGGAGCATCTGGTCCCTGGGAACGCCACAGCCCTCACCCATCCCACCCTGCCCAGAGACACCTTCTCCAGCCGGAAAGGGGACCAGGGCCTCCGTCCTCCTCACCCCTGATCATCTGGGCCACCCCCGAGAACAAGGCCCAGACGTGGCTTGGAGTGGAGGCTGCTCCCAGCTCTCCCGGGGACTTGCCCCGGACATAACCCAGGTCCCAGCAGGAGCTGGAGGGGAAGAGGTCTCAGGGAGCTGAGCAGGCCATCCCCAGCTGTGCCCTGGATTCCAGGGCCGACGTACACAAAGTAACTGGAGCCGGCTGTCCGTTTGGCCAAGTGCACAGGCGGGTGTGTGCAAACAGGGAGCAAGTGAGTGAGCACACAGGGGTGTGACTTTGGCCCTAGATGAGGAACCTGTTCTCTTGTTCCCAGGCAGCAGCGGCGTCCTTGATTCCCAGCCCCGGAAGCTTGGGGACCACTGGGCAAACAGCTGCGGGGACGGTGGCCAAGGCTCCCGGATGGCAGAACCACTATGGGCCTGGAGCTATTTGCTGGGCCCCTAGAGAAACTTGGCCTCTCTTCAAGCACCCCATCATCGTTTCCTCCCCTGCAGAAGGGCCTTTTGAACTCAGGCCTCTCGAGTCTTGGCTCAGGGCAGCTTGTCAGGGACAAGAAGGGCTGAGGCCGGTGGCTGGCAAACCTCTCCCTCCCTTGGCTGGTGCAGGGTTGAGTATGGGGGGTACAGAGGTGCCAGGGTGCAAGCATCGCCTCTAGCAGGACAGGCATCGGGGCCAGAGGGCACGAGGTTGGTCACAACGAAGACTAGGCCTGGGCCACAGAGGAAGAGCCAGGCACCCCCAGTCGATTTCATTCTAGGCGGGTAGCAGGAGTCTTGGGCCGCATGATGGTGGCGGAGGTGGACTTCGCGTCCTTGCAGAGCCCCGTAGCCTCCTCGGCGTCTGCTGCTGCCTCCACGGGACGTCTGCGGCCCCTTGTCCAGCATGGCCACAGGCCTCCCCTCTTCTCCCTGTTGCACACTAGCTGCCCCATCCCCGTCCCGTGGAGGGGCAGACCAGAAACAGCTCCCTCCTTGTCGCGGGCGGTAACAGCCCCGAAAACTCGGCAGTGGCTGGCTGAGGGGGAGGATGAGCTCCTCCCCAGCTGCCCTCACAATTCAGCAGGTGGGCGGCCCTCCCTGAGGGCTTGGGTGGCCGGTCCCACAGGCCTCGGAGGGAGGAGGTTTCCAACCATCCTGAGGTTTCCCAGCACCCCCTGGGCCCCACAGAGGCGAGGTGGGCCCCTTACGGTGCTCTTTGGCCTGTTCTGCGTGCTGCCATCGCGAAGGGTCCGGGCAGTGCAGGGCAAGGCCCACGTTTGTCTTCAGCAGGAGAGGGGCATGGGCATCTCGTGGCTCTGCACAGCCTCGTGGCAGCCACACTGGTCCCCTTACAGAGGGTGGCTCCTGGCCTCCTCGGGCCTGTGGTCGGCCACCTACAGCCTGGCAGTTCAGTCCACCCCCAAAACAGCCCATCATGAGACTCTGAGCATCACAGCCTGGGAGAGCAAACTCCGCCCTGACCTGGCCTGGCCAGGTTCTAAGACTCACCTCCCATCTCCCCAGATGGCACTGTACTTCTGCTCGGGGACGCTGCGGGACCAGGCACAGTTCCGGCACTATGCCCTCAACGTACCACTCTACACCCACTTCACCTCCCCCATCCGCCGCTTTGCTGACGTCCTGGTGCACCGCCTCCTGGCCGCCACTCTTGGTAAGACAGCACTGGGGTAATTCAGGCTTGTGCCCACCTGAGGGCTGCCCAGCCCCAGAGCGGGTCCCATGGCTCTATGTAGAGACTCCAGGGGGCAGACGGCCTGAGCAGCCGGGGAGCCTGGGCCCAGAAACACCCTCTGTGAGCATGCTGGGGGTGGCTGCAGTGGGGCTCATTAAAATCCTATACAAAAGCCGGGGCTCGAGGACCCCAACCATGGCTGCCCACCTTGCCGGAGCCTCCGGAGCTGAGCAGCAGGAAGGCCTCTGCCCTGCATGGGTTTCCCAGGCCCCACCTTGCCTGGGCAGGGAGCACCATGCTTCCCGTCACCCAGCCGTGGCCGGCACACGCACAGCACCCTGCCAGCTGCCCCGCACCCACCCTCTTCCCAGGCTACAGGGAGCTGCCGGACCTGGAACCCGACGCCCTGCAAAAGCAGGCCGACCACTGCAATGACCGCCGCATGGCATCCAAGCGCGTACAGGAGCTCAGCACCGGCCTCTTCTTTGCCATCCTCGTGAAGGTGAGGCCACCGGCCTGGCAGCCCCTCCCCCTCACCTACCCCACTCCCCCTCCTGGGCACCTGTTCACGAGGCGCCCTTAAGGAGCTCATGGGCCTTCGGCAGCTGGGGTGGGCCCTGGGGGTGATGGCATGTCCTGTGGCCAAGCCTCGGCTAGAGCTCCGTCCTGCAGGAAAGTGGCCCCCTGGAGTCAGAAGCCATGGTGCTAGGCGTCCTGAACCAAGCCTTCGACGTGCTGGTGCTGCGCTACGGGGTGCAGAAGCGTGTCTACTGTAATGTGAGTGCCCACGGCCACCCAGGCCGGGGTTGGGGACCTTCCGGGCAGGCACAGTGCTGAAGCGCACCCACTATGACATGGGAGCCGGGGACCTCGTGGCGTCTGTTGAAAGCCCTCCCTCCTCTCACAGACCCACCGAGCTGCATCGACCACACACTGTGCTTTCACTTGCGTGTCCCCCAACCCTCTGCTGGGGTCTCCTCCATCTCTCTCTGGTCTCTGGGGGTTCCTGGCCCAGGGACACACGAGCGTGGAGGATGGGAGCACAGCGCAAGGTCCTTGATGTCCTCGTGTGCACCGGAGAATACAAGCTAAGGCAGTGACAATGGCGTGTGGCAGCCGAGTGTATATACCCCCCCGACCTTGCTACCCTCTGCCGCCCGTCGCCAAGCCCACTTGTTGAGCCACGCCGGGACCCCCAGCTGCACCTGCCTAGGGTGAGGGATCCAGGCCAAGAGTCAGGCTTGGGCCCCTTCCCGAAGGACCCAGGCAACCAGAGAATGGGCCCCACCCTAGCCAGTGCAGGGCGGCAGAGTGTGCAGGCTTTGGGGGTGGAATTTTTTATAGGAATGTGAAGGAAGGAAAGATGAGACAATGATCCAGGGCCACTCTGGAAACTATGTCCCCTGAAGAGAAGGAAGAGACCGGCCCTTGCCTTGGGTCCTGCCCTGTGTGATTATTTATTCAAGGTTCTTTCCAGGGGCACTTGGTGCCTGTGCCAACGCCATCTGAGGGGCCTGTTTCAGCTGACCTTGTGGTTGGCAGGTCACCACCTGGCCCTTGACCCTGGCTTCGACTTTCTTGACATCCAGAACACTTGGGGGAGGGAGTGCAGAGCCCCGCACATGGCGTAGAATAAACATGGAATTAATACGGTGGAGCAAAGCGGAAGAGACAGAATGGAGTCCAGCTGGACTCAATCAGGGCTCTTGCCCTGAAGTTCATTGAGCAGGACAAAAGTTCAGGTCTAGGTCATCAGACAGATTTGGGTCTGCAGACAAGCCAGCCCTCAGCCTGTGTTAACAGACCCAGCCCCCGCAGGGGGCGGCACCCCTCAGCCTTGGGTTCCCCCGTCCACCTTGGGCCTCAAGTAGACGGCCCCTGATGAGCCAGGATAGACCCAGCCCCTGCCACTCAGCACTCGGTCACCCTCAGGTCCTGCCTTAACGGAAGATGGCCTGGCAGGGCCTTCCTAAAGCTGGCCGGAGGTAAGAGCCAAAGGTGGGGGTGGTCCGTAGTCAGAGGTCAAGCAGCCGTCTGCTGGGAGTGGGGCGGGGAGCTCCTTCAAGGCCGGTCAGAAGCTGCCTCCCAAGCAGCGGGCAGCCTTTCGGGGTCAGAGGTGAGGAGGCGGCACGCAGAGCTTGCACCCCACAACACAGGCGTGTGTACCCCCAGGCGCTGCCCCTGCGGTCCCACCACTTCCAAAGGGTGGGCAAGAAGCCGGAGCTCACGCTTGTCTGGGAGCCTGAGGACCTAGAGCAGGAGCCGGTGCAGCAGGTCAGAACCAGGGGGTGGGGCAGCTTTTCCAGAATGCCACTGTGGGCCCGCCCGCCCCTCAGCTCTCGAGGAGCCTTCCTCCTGCGGCACCCCTGCCCTGCCTGCCCTGCTGCCCCTCCTGCGCCCCCACCCCCACCCTCAAGCACTCAAGCTCCCGGTGGGCTTTCAGCTTCTACCTGCGAGACCCACACGGCTCGCCCACATTACCTCCTTCGGGCCACGGCTTTCCGGCACTGCCTTCCCTGCCTTGGGGACCCACTGCGGGGAGAGGACGGGGTTCTGCCTGTCCCCGTAGAGCAGGGTTTTCATTTTGGGGGTCCTTTTGAGAGTCCGATGAAAACTGTGGACTCCCTACCCCAGAAATTGCACGTAAGGTCTTCCCCACAGCACACTCTGAAGGCCAGCCCCAGACCCCGGCTGTTTTTGCGGACACTGAGCACTCACTTGTGCGCCAGACGACGGACACAGCCGTGTGTGCTTCCCTCACTTCCCACCAAGGCCACCTGGCCTCAGTCCCCGAGCAGGCTCGGCTTACAGATGGGCAGACAGAGGCCTAGAGGGGCAGGGCGAGTGGGCCTGGGGCCGAGCTAGATGGACAGTGGCAGGCCCTTGTCCCTCCCGTCCCGCGGGACCGGCCCCTCACGACCCGTTCGGGTCACCACGCTGGCTCTGCTCTGCTGCAGGTCGTCACCATCTTCAGCCTGGTGGAAGTGGTGCTGCGGGCGGAGACCTCGGCCCTCAAGTACAGTGCCATCCTGAAGCGGCCGGGCCCCGAGGGCCTCCCGGGCCCGCGGGACGAGGAGGAAGCGTGACGGTGACGACGGCCTCCAGCCCAGCCGCACCCCACCCACACCACTGCCCCACCCGCTGGCTTTTAGGAATAGGACCTTTTGACACCAAAGGGGATTTTTAATTTGGTTTTTAACGACTCAGGGTTTTTGTTTTTATTTCTTCATTTTGTTTTATTTTTGCAGCTCAGTTTTTAAACAAACCGGAGAGGAGAGGGTGGGGCCGGACGGAAGGCTGAGGCCCGGCTGGTGCTTAACCAGAGCAGAACAGGACCCGGTCCTCCTGGGAGGCCAGCCCCTCTTCTGCCTGCCCACCCACTGCCTTCCCCTGCCCAGGAAACCGGGGGTTTTCAGCAAATCAGTGTCATGGAATAAAATCAGTGTGAATTGTGGTCCGGTGTGTGGGGCACCCCTGGGAGGCCAGGGCCACAGGGTCCCCCTTGGACCCAGGACTGGGGACCTGGCTCGGGCTCCACCCCTCACAGCTGAGCTGAGATCGCCACCCTCTGGAACCTTTCTGTCAGTTCCAGGATGATTCACAGAGCTGGCCACATGTCACACTGTTGCCAGGGCCTCATTCTGGCTGATTAGAAATGTAATTAGTATGCAAGACAGCAAGCTCAGCCATCACCCTGCCTCAGGTGGCTGTGTCCGTCCCTGCCCCCACCACTTCCTCTCTGCCTGCTGGCCTCAGGATGGGGGAGGCATGGGTCCTATAACACCCCCCCCCCCCCCGCTTCAGGTCCTAGGCCAGAGCTCTGAGTGGCCCTGTCCACACCCCCTTGCTTCAAGCTGGCCCCTCGGCACCTCCAGCGCCCGTCCCAAACCCCGGCAGCACCCCGTGGGGTCCTGGCCTGCCAGAGGGAAGGAGAGCCCCCAAACTGGCCTTCCCCACCAGGGACGGGAAAATGGGTGCCTGGTGGCCCTAGGCTGGCCTAGTCACCTGCCTGGCATCGTCCTGAGCGCCCACCAGTGGCACCGTCCTCGGGGACCCAGGGACAGAGATGGAGGGCCGTTGGGCGGTGCTGTCTCCCCAGCTGGCCCGACCACGGCCTGCACTCCTTCCCCACCTAACTGGGAAACCACAGATCAGCTTCCCTAGGAGCTGCCAGGAGCGAGGGTGAACGGTGCCCCTGGCCCCGGCTCCACCGTGCCGTTTCCTCTGGTGTCAGTATTAAGCCCATTTGATCTGGTGGCAGTGAATTTCCTTCAGAGAAAAACTCAGTACGATACCTGGGAGGAGGGCCTCGCAGGAACCGGAGGGCTGATGGAGCCGCTGCTTTTGTCCACCGGCAGGCCATGGCCCGTCCTCATCCAGCACCGGGCTGGGTGTCAGAGGGGAAGGGAGGACACCGTTCGGTTCCTTTCTCTTCCTCCAGCACCCTAGCCAGCCTTCCAAGTGTCCATCTTGCCACCCCCTCTCCGTTCCTGTCCCCAGAACCTTCTCCTGCAGCCAAGTATCTGGAAAGGAAGATGGGCGAGGGTCTGGTGGTTTGGCATTTGGAGGAGGAGATTTCTGGGTGTTTGCTGTCCCGGGCAGCCCGACAGAGCCCCGGTGCTGTCCCCGAAGGCCTCCCACGGAGCCTGGGAGCTGGGGGCAGGGCAGAGCCCCCATGGAGTGGCACCCCTCAGGGCAGCGGTGTGTCAGAGCAGCCGGGCTCCCTCTCGAGCAGCGTGGACTCAGACCGGACCCCCCGAGCCCTGGAGAGGCATAGCCAGCTTGGTCAGCAAAGAAGATCTTGGCTTCCGGCACTCGCTTGGGAGTCGCCCTGATGCACTCTGGAGCCATGGGGGCCATTGGGGCCCCAGCCCACCCCCACCCCGTTTGACAGAAGTGGAAACTGTACCCAGCAAGGAAGCAGGTCTCCGGCCAGAGTGACACAGCGAGACTGCCCAGCCAGGACCAGGGCTTAGGCACCTGCCCGCCACTACCCCCCCACTGCCTGTGGGCCCAAAGGAGGCGGCCCAGCACCCTTTCCAAGTCACCGGAGTTCGTCTTCATCCCCTCCCCCGGCACACGGGGCTCTGGGGGAAGCCCACGGAGGGGGCCGCCCCTCCTGTGTCCCCACGTGATGGAGCTCTTGACAAAAGGATGACCAGCACAAAACCTCGTCAAAAAGTAAGACTCGTTCATCCCTTCGGCTGCTCCAGAACCACTGCATGCTAGTACAGGCAGGAGCCCCAGACCCCACGCGAGGCCCTGTCTTTCTCACAGGGCCACCTCAGATCACCGTGCGGGGGGAGGCGTCATGCCAATAATGTCACTACAGGACGAGGCTCTAGCAGAGCTCCGAGGCTGGAGAGCATATTCCAAGCCATGAAGGGACAGTAGCCAGGTGACACATGGGCCCCACACGGGTGAAGAAACTGAGGCTTGACAGTATTGGACTTAATCACGAGCTGTGAAGGTCAAGGTCATTAGGGTCAGAGAGCACTGAGAGGATGTGCAAGAAGATGCTGGAAAAGGAGACTGCATGGACCTTCTGAGCTGGCCAGAGACTCTGCACTCCAAGGGCCGTGAAGAGCCACTGGAGGTTTCCAACCAGAGCTGTGCCACAGTGTGGCCTCTGTGCCTTCAGTCAGCCCTATGTTCTCGGGGCCGCTGTCCAGAGGGGACTTGTGTCACTAGCGTGGCAGGTGGTGGTGATGGCATGAAGGTAAAGCAGGAGAGGGAGGTCGAGTGTGGGCAGGGCCTCAGGGAGCAGACTGCTGGCTATTTGCAGGCGTGGGCCCTGAGGTCCAGTGCCATCTGGATGGTGGAGGGCGTGGGAGGCTGGAGCGCAGGAGAGCCAGCGAGCTGGGACAGTGAGGACTTTCCTCACGGGGGGAGCAGATGAAGGGTGCAAGCCAGCTAGTGTCTCTGCTGAGAACAGACCTGGGACGCGGGGTGGGGGGGAGGTGGAGGCAGTACAGAGGCTGGGCTGGGGCTGGAGGGCGGGGGGGGGGGGGGCACGCAGCAGTAGGGGTAGCGGCCGCAGGTAGAGGTGGGAATGCCGGGCTGAGCCCTGAAGTGCAGGACAGTGGTCCTCTAGCCGGGCATCCTCAGCACACAGCCCGGACCGGAAGCCTGGAAGGGCTCAGGACTGAAAATCCAGGGTCGGGAAAGATGGGGAGAAGGAGCCAGAGAGAGGGGCCCTTGAGCCTTCAGGAAAACTCCTGTCTTTTGATTACAAAGAAAAGAAACCCAGTGCAAAGTGGCTCTGGGAGGAGGGAACTGGTAGGAAGATTGGATGTGAACTAGCAGAGGAGGGCGGGAAAGCCCACCGTGAGGGAGGTAGGGACGCACCACCCCTCCAGGTCACCTTGAGTGGCTCTGTCTCCCTTCTCCGTTTCCTCTTCCCTTCCTCCTGGTGTAAATCACTTCCTCCACCACGACCTTCTGGAAGCTCTGTATCTTGCAGCCCACCCTCTTGGAGAGAAACTGACACCCTCTCCCAAGTTAGAGAGACCCCAGGAAAGAATGGGGCGGCTGCCCACCCCTGGCCCATCAGAGAGCCGTCACGGGGCAGAATGGTAGCTCCTGGGGTCTCTGGCAGTTGGGAGGGATGGGTAAGAAGCTGGGGAGCTGGTCCCAGGAAGAGGCCACACCACTGGGGAGACACAGCACCAGATGCCCCCCGCAGCTGCTGCAAGCACAGAACAGTGACGGGCCCCGAGGTGGGAAGCTGGAGGCCAGGTTGGGGGGACCGTGATAATCCAGGCAAGGTGAAGGCCTGAGAGAGGGAGCAAAGCCCAAATGTCCCGACAGAGCTGGCACCAGCAGGTGCCGGAGTCACGGGCAACATTGGGCTCCCCACGGAGGAGGCGGGGAGGAGCGCCCTGGGGGAGTGGGGGCAGAGGAGGGGTGGGGACAGCAAAGGCCAGAGGTTGGATTCCTTCTGGGGACAAGAGAGCCTCAAACGCTGCTGCCAGGGGTTGAAAGCATGAGGCAGAGTCGTGCAGCACGTTGGGGCCACGCAAGTGGTGCAAAGCAGCAATCCTCGCAGCAGCCGAGACAGGAAGCACCCCAAGTGTCCGCCAGCACAGGAATGGATAAAGATGTGTCGCATACACACAACGGAATATTACTCAGCCACGAGGGAGGACATCCTGCCAGCTGTGACGCCATGGGTGACTCTGGGTGACATCACGCTAAGTGAAGTGTGCCAGGCACGAGACAAATACATGTTCTCACTTACGTGTGGAGTCTAAAATCCTCAAATTCGTAAAAGCAGAGCAGAATGCTGGTTTTCAGGGCCAGCCGGGGCAGGGAGGAAGAATGGGGAGGTGTCGGTCGAAGGGTACGAAGTCTCAGTTGTAAGACACGCAAGTTCCGGGGACCTCGCGTACAGCATGGTGATACAGTTAACGATACTGTGTCGTGTGCTCGAAAGCTGCTAAGAGGGTAGATCTTCAGTGTCCTCACCACAGAGAGAAAATGATCACTATGAGGTGATAGATATGTTAATTAGTTTGATTGTGGTGGTCATTTCACAATGTATACATATTATCAAAACACCAAGTTGTACATCTTAAGTGTATACAATTCCTATTGTCAATTTATACCTCAGTGACGCTGCTAAATAAACAAATAAATACAAATGGCGTCTGTGTGCCTCCCCCTTAAATCTGGACAGGCTCAGTGGCTGCTAATAGGCAGAAATGTGGCAGAAGTGACCCTGTGCTAGTTTCGAGGCCCAGGCCTTAGGAAACTGGCAGCTTCCACTCCCATTCTCTGGGAATCCGGCTGCCATGTTGTGAGCAAGTTCGAACAGTTCTGTGGAGAAGCCCTCAGGGAAAGGAGCCCGTTTATCAGCCACGTGATGGAGCCACGTTGGAAGTGGATCCCCCATGTCCCCCCCCCCGCCACCCCAGCTGAGGCCCCAGAGATCAGACACAAACTGTCCCCTCCAAGCCCTGCCCAGATTGCAGATCTGTGACCAATAAATGTTGTTTAAGGTTGTTTGGGGATGGTTGTTATACAACCATAGATACCGAGAACAGAATATCAATAGAATATGTCCACAGAGCTTAAAGTTAAAAAATGAAGAAGTAAGTCATTTAGAAACAGTGGTAAATGTCAACACAGAAAGCCAAGAGAGGGGAAGGTGGCTGCCTCTGAGATGGAAAAATGGAGGGAGAGAGACCGAGAACTGCTGTTTTCTGTTTTGTTGCAACAAACCTTACAGATCTATTTGATAGTTTAAAACTGTATTCACATGTAACTTGGATAAGAATAAAAACAAAAACAGACCACCACCCCCCCAAAAAAAAATACTTTCCTTAGCAAGAATGGATCTACAACTGGTTTAAAAGGCTTTTTGTACATTCAGCAACAGGGATGTTAAACAGTCCATCATTCCCGTCACTAAGATAAAATTCCTGCCAACAGGTTGCCTGATACTCCCAGTGAGTTCAAATGCCACCCAAGGCTTCTACTCAAGACTCAGGTGGCAGTCTGGGTCGCGACAGGTCTCAGTTGCCTCAGTGGAGCCGCTAGGGACCGTGTTGGCTCCATGTCTGAGCCAAGGTCAAGGTGTCCAGGTTGAGAAGGTAGGCCCTGGGCAGCGAGCCAGCCCAGAAGCCGCCTGCCATCAGTCAGGCCAAGGGGAGAGACAGAAATGCTGATGGGAAGGCTGCTGGCCCTGCGTGGTGGCTCCTCAGGAGGGCTGACCTTGGGCCCGGGCTGGGCACTGACCACACAGGCCCAGTGCACGGGTCAAATCACAGATTTCAGGGTCGATTAGAGTTGAGAGGGGGTTTTGAAGTAGGTGAAAGACGTAAGCCCCGGTGAATGGAAGGAGGAGAAAGACCCCTTTCACGGCAATAAAGAAGATTCTGGAGATGGGGGGGAGGGTACTTTAAGCACTTGGAATGATGACTTTGAATTTGCACATAACTGAGGTTACAAATTTAAAACCTACTGCAAATCTCTTTGAACCTTTTTTTGAGTTTTTATGGTTTGGGGATTTTTTTTTAATACATAGAAAGCAATTTTAGGGGGGAAGTCCATTTAAGTCGTTTATTTTACTTAAAGTTGTTTGCCTCAAACGGCTTTGTGAATGGCGTTGTGTAATGTTCACAGATCGTTCACTGCTCCGTTCTGGAAAGCCTTTAGCTAAATGTTGAAGAGGCAACAGAAACGGAGGTACATGCCTGCTCTCATATATTTCACCTTAGTAGATTTTGCCAACTAACCAAGGTGCTCTTAGGATAAGACTGTCCTGCTTCTTAGGATACAAAACTCAGAGTTACATTACTGCATACAGTTAGAGGAGTGAGCTTTCTTTCCCTCCCATTGTATATCCACGACCAAATCACCTGTCAGCCATGGACGTGTCTTTCCTGCATCACCCTAAGAAGAGTGACCTTGAGCCATGGCTCGAGGAACAGCCACCTGCCCGCCCACCCTGCCCTTGCCACCGCTGCCACCACAGGGCAGAGGAGAGGCCTGACCTCGGCCCACTCGGCCAGCCCACTCCTGCATCCCCACCCTGGGGCAGGCTGAGACCCCGGGGAACCATAGGGGAGGGGGATGTGGTGATGTTTCCTGCCCTGCTGGTGGATGGTCGGTCCCCTTATCTGTACCCCATCCCACCCCCACAAATATGTGACCCAAGTTCCCCCATAGAAGGGCCGTGCCTAGATATTCCTCCCACCCAGGTAGGTAGAATGGCCCAGAAGGAGGCCTTGCCTACACAGACCTTAATTAGGAATTTTTTAATACTTGTTTTCTAGGAATAAGCCACTTTGCCTAACATTTGGCCCGTTGGCTTTCAAACGCTCAGCTTTGATAACGTTCAAGACCTGACCTGCCTCTTTTCAACGATTAGGGTTTCACCTCCCTCCTCCCCCACTCCAGGATTGCCTCTGTCCCACGGCCCTGTGCTCACAGCCCTATGACATCAGTACTAATTATATTTTTCCATTTCGCAGAGGAGGAAATTAAGGCTCGGGCGAGGTTAAGTACTGAAGGACACCCATGCTAAGTGCTGGAGACCCAGCCCAGGCCCCGACTCGCTGCAGTTGGACCCTTTGGTCTTTGCCAACCTGGGGGTCTGTAACGCGGTTTATTCTGCATCAGTCGAACACCTTTTTGCTGTCATTCCGTGTGAAGAGGCTGCCCAGCAGGAGGAGGAAAGGGAGCTCGGCGAGGCTGGCAGAAGAGGGATTTGGGGAGGGGCTGTTTCGAGGGGCTTTGCCCAGAGGGAGCCAGCAAGGAGGGCGGGCACGGAGGAGAGGGCGGATCCCTCGGGCCAAAGTGCAGAAAGCCACACCACGTCCCAGAGTCCCTCCTCCACCGTGATCACCAGCTTTCCTGTGCCAGTGACTCCTCCACCTGCCTCGGCCTGTGCTTCCCCCACCCCCTCCAGCAGCACCCTGGAGGCTGACCTCAGCCCAGCCGCCCCTCCTCTTCACGCCCTCCTCCGCCTTCCTGAAGCCCAGCCGGGCACCAATCCTCCAGTCTGTCAGTGGGGATTGTATCCAGGCTTCTCTCCTGCCCGGATCCCCCAGCATTACTTCCCGCTCCTCTCCAGGGTGGTCTGACGCTGGCCAGGGGAACCTCAGTTCTTCCCCTGGGACAGCGTCCAGGAATATAGCTCAAGTTTACATACCACCCCCCGCCCCGCCACCTCTGGACAGGAAGCCCCTCGCTGATTGGGTCTGATTTGACCCCTCTAGGTCTCCAGGATGACTTCATGTGGTCAGTGCTCAAGAGATTTACTGAATAGAACGGTCTCCTTTAAACAACTAGTAGCTGCCCAGCTTCTGGTTTTTGCCTCCAGGACCCTCACTGAGACCTTGAGCCAGTGTGGTGAGGACAGCTGCAATGGCCCCATGAGCATCTGAGGGCTTCACCTCCTGAGCCTCAGTTTCCAAGGCTGGTATAATGGGCTCCCTCTATTAACAGTTGTCTTCTGGGGCCTTCCTTTGGGCTTTGCAACCTCTCTCTGACCCCTGACACCAAGCTGGTGCTGACCTTGTGCGGGTCACAGTTCCCAGCGTGAGGGCAAGTGACTTGGTATGGTGTAATCCCTGGGGTTCCCAAGTGTACCCCAGCATGCACTTAGCTCAGCCTTAGATGCACTCAGTTTTGCTGAGCCCCAGAACATATCTCGGCAAACTTTTCCCCTCCACGGTCCCGGGGATGCCCCCAAGGTCTGTGCTGTCTCTGGTTCCTTCCAAAGGCCCCCAGGGCCCAAAGTGGCCCCTGCTGGGGCCATTCTCCAGTCAGTGCCCATCTGCTCCTGGGGAAGGGCAGAGCCTAAGTCTCTTGAACCTGGAACAGGGACCACAGACACACAAACCACAGAAAGGCAAGGGGTTCTCCCTCCCCTGCTGCCAGTGCTTTTCACGTGACCCCCTAAGAACTCTCTCATTGACCCCGTGACCCTGGCCATGGCCGCTGCTCTCAGCTGAGTGCTCCTTCCTGGTCCATCAGCTCCCCAGGCCACGATGCAGCTAATTGCTCCATGAGCGGCATGGTCCCCGTGACTTTCTTGATGGCCCCCTGCTCAGGCCAGGAGGAGAGGCAGGCGGGCCAGCCTCCTCTCCTAGCCCCAGAACTGCACAGGCAGGCCTGGCCAGAGAGGGAGACACGTCATCAGAGGTGCAGTGCCACTGTGGCTGGGAGGGGCTAACATCTCTGCCCTCACCCGGTGCCCTCCCTCCTGCCTGCCAGACTCCCAGGTGGCTTTAGGAGGCTTGGTACCCCCTGATCCCAGGAGGTCTGCCCATGAAATGAGGGCAAAATACAACTTGTGTTCGCTTCCAGCATCCCCGCCTGAATGGGGACACTCCTACTGTTTCGACAGGGCTGGTGGGAGGTTCAAATGGGAGGCACTGCCCCTAGAAAGAGTTGCCTCGGTTTCCCCCAAAGTGTTCCCCATCATGCTGAGGGGTGTTGTCTTTTGGTGATCAACAGTCATTCCCAGCTCCTGCCATGCTCCCCCTGAGTGGCAGGGCCGTCACTACATCTCCTAGGGGTGGTGTCACGGTGAGATCAGGAGGGCAGGAGGCAGGAAGGAGCCATTCCTCCATGGGGCAGCGGCAGCTGCTACAGGGTAGGCAGGCTCAGCATCACCCTGGGTGCCTACCCACGCCCTGTGCTGGGGGCCGGGAAACACCCTGAACAGCCACCGGTGGTAGATGAGGGTAACGGTGGAGGGTGCCAGGGCTCCAGATGGGGCCCTTCAGGACAGGCCCTTCCTTCCCAGGGAGCAGACACACCAGGACAACCAGACTGCCGGCTGCACAAAGCGAGGCAACTCCCAGCCTGAGCTAACAATTACCCAAGAGGCGTTATCTCTCTCTCTTTTTTAATGTTTATTTATTTAGGTTTTTTTCGGGGGTGGGGGGGAGGGCACTAGTGTGGGAGGGGCAGAAAGAGAGAAGGAGAGAGAATGCCAAGCAGGCTGTGTGCTGACAGCACAGAGCCCGACACGGGGCTCGATCTCACAAACCACGAGATCACGACCTGAGCTGAAGTCAGGAGTCAGACGTTTAACCGACGGAGCCGCCCAGGCGCCCCAAGAGGCATTATGTCCTGCTCCACACCCAGAAAGACCAGAAAGAGCTTGCTGCCTGCTGATTTGTCATCCTGGGCCGCAGAGGAAGGACTATAACCAGATGTCATCACAGGTGATTCAGGCCCAAAGGTGCCTTCCCGCGTGGCCTTCCTGGTGGCCCCGCACAGCCGGGTCACAGCTGCAGGCTTCGAATGTGGACAAACATACTTTGTTTACTGCCCGTGACATGCGGTATATGTTCCGTCTCCAGTCCCGCTCAGGCACGTGACAAAGTTCACAAGAAACGAGAGCTGAGGCGCCTGGGTGACTCCGTCGGCTGAGCGTCCGACTTCATCTCAGGTCATGATCTCATCGTCTGTGAGTTCGAGCCCCGCGTCAGGCTCTGCGCTGGCAGCTTAGAGCCTGGAGCCTGCTTCGGATTCCGTGTCTCCCTCTCTCTCTGCCCCGCCTCTGCTCATGCTCTCTCTCTTTCTCTCAATAATAAATAAACGTTAAAAAAAAAAAAGAAAGAAAGAAACAAGCTGATCACAAATGAGGATTACCTAATGTCATCCTAGGAAGGGCTTATGGTCACGGTCCTGGGGATTTATTACAGAGAAATGAAAACGTATGTTCCCCCAAAACCTGAATGAATATTCATAGCAGCTTTACGTATAATAGCTCAAACTGGAGTCAGCCCAGATGTCTGTCCTTAGATGTTCACACATCTAAACACTGTGGTCAACCCATCCTACAGAATACACTCAGTGACACAAAGGAGTCAACTATTGATATGCTTCGATGAGTTTCTAGGGAACTGTCCTGAGGGGGGTGGGGGGAAGCCAACCCCAAAAGACTATCTGATTCCATTTATGTAACTTATTTTGTCACGGAACCTGGTCTGGATCACCTGGCGGAAGAACCAAACAGCACCCGGAGATCTTGGAAGGCAGGAGGTTTATTTCACACCAGCGGGCTCAGAGGAGATCACTCTCCAGAGGTCTGAGTCCTGAGCGTAAGCATGGGGGACAATTTAGAGTCTGTTATTTCTGCATCCAGCATTAGTAGTAATTTGGCAGGAAGAAGAACCAGGAAGGGGAGTCTTCGGGCAGGGACAGAAATTCCCCTGTCAGTCCTGTCGGCCGTCTTAGATTCTTCCCTAACAATTTGAGATGACAAAATTTTAGAAACGCAGGAGAGGGGTTAGGGACTGAGCAGGGGTGTGGGAGGGAGGTAAGGTGGTTATAAAGGGATCTGTTCCAATCTCCAGGGTTGGAGCTGTTCGGTATCTTAACTGTAGTGGTGTTTACATGAACCCACGCATGGGACAAGATGGTATGGAACCTACATGCCCACACGAAGGAGTTCATGCAAAACAGGGGAACTCCGAATAGATATCTGAGAATCTGTGACTTTGTGCCACCTGGGGGAAATTGGGCGGCATCCAAGGATTCTCTGTATTATTTCTTACAACTGCAGGCGAATCTACAGTTATGTCAAAAATTCCAATTGATAACGGGGATGGGGAATTCACTGGAAGACTAATCTTGGAATAATAAACCTTTCACCTACAGCCTGGTAAAAAGAACCAATTAATTAATTAAGGACCTGCCCAGGGGTTAGTCTCCCCTGACCTTTAGCCAAGAATTTCCCTAGCACAGCAAGATGATGCAGGGGACAGAGGAGCTACGGGGACACTTCAGAGGCCAGGAAGGATGCCTCCCAAGGCGCTAGCTCTCCTCAGATGTAGAGGACAGCCAGGTCAGTGTGGAGGCGGCCCCAGGAAAGCTCTGCTTGAGAGGTGGGGGCTGGGCAGGGAGATGCTGGCGGCCAGGATCTTGGCCAGATGCTTGGTCCCTGGTTTTGGGGACCAACCACGTGGCTCAGGTGGTGAGGAGGCCAGAGCGCAAAACGGAGCTACCGTGGTCCACTGGGGTGGGCAGAGTTGGGAGGAAGGTTTTTCTTCTTCGAAAAAAAAAAAAATGTTTAAGGTTTATTTTTAAGAGAGAGAGAGAGAGCTCACACAAGCAAGGGAGGGGCAGAGAGAAAGGGGGACAGAGGATCCAAAGCGGGCTCTGAGCGGACAGCGTCGAGCCAGATGCGGGGCTCAAACTCAACGATCGTGACCTGAGCCGAAGTCTGTCCTGCTCAACTGACTGAGCCACCCAGGTGCCCCCCAATTTTTTTTTAATGGTGGGGGAAAAGCACAGCACAAAATTTACCATCGTAACCACTTGTAAGTGCCTGGCTCAGTAGAGTGAATGCGGGCTGTGGCTGTCGGACAGCAGCTCTCCGGGAGGTTTCCATCTTCAAAACTGAAACTCTGTTCCCACTAAACACCTCCTCCCCCGGCCTCCTCCTCCTGGGCCCTGGCAACCAGTTCTATGCATTTGACCACTTGAGATGCCTCGTCTAAGTAGAATCACACAGCGTTTGCCCTTCAGTGACTGGCCTATTTCACTTAGCATCATACCCTGAGGGCTCATCCATGTTGCAGCGTGTGACAGGATTCCCTTCCTTTTTAAGGCTGAATAATATCCCCTTACGTGGACGGACAACGTCTTGTTTATACGTTCATCTCATGATAGACACTTGAATTGCTTCCACCTTTTTGCTACTGTGAACAAGGCAGCTATGAACATGGGGGTGCAAATCTCTCTTCCAGACCTTGCTTTCAAATCTTTTGGATGTACACCCAGACGTGCGGTCGCTGTATTGTAGGAATGCTTTTGAACCGGTCTGGTCACGGAAACCTCTTTGTTCCTTATCAGATGCCATACCTGTGGGTATTCGTGGCCCATGGAGAGAAGAAACTCACCCCTGGGTCCTCTCTGCCTGTCCAAGGGAGCAGAGGTCAGCCTCACGTACACTGGGTCCCCACCCCTGCCTGCCCCACACACATGCACGCACACGCGAGAGCCCCACAAGGCTGGCCCGTAATTGGACACAGAAATGAGGTTCCACTCTGTCACCACTAGCCCCACCCTTTTCCACAGCACAAGGGACTCTGGGTCCAGTCTCCTGGGCACCCTCTGAGCCCAGCACCCTCCCCACCTGCCCACACCAGTCCTGGTCAGAAGCCAGGCCACCCCCGCGTGCCTCCTTTCCCATGTCTTGAGGCCTCACAGCCTCAGGAGGCCAAACCCAGGCCCCTGGCCCAGGCTGTGTGCCTCACACCCCACCTCCCTTAGCACCCAGAACCGAGCCTGTCCAAAGCTGGCTCTCAGAAAACACTGAACAAGTGAGGTGAACGAAGGAGCAACAGTGCTCCCACAAGTCTGTATGAGCCAAGGGTCGGGAGTGGCCCCTGTCGGGGTGCCTTTCACCCAAAGGAGATGTGCCCCCTCAACCCTACCCACCCTAGGGAGACTGCTGGGACCATCCCGTGCTGGACAGACCTGCCTTTTCCAGGACCCCGGCCTTGAGGCTTGCCAGCCACGCCCTGCCACTTGCCTTCTACCAGCGTGACTTAAAGTCACAGGGCGGGGGCGGGGTCAGCGTGGCCACCTGGGACAATGGGAGGGACATGGAGCCTTTTACAACCAGGAACAAAGTTCTCCCCTGACTTAAGCCCGGGCGGCTTGTACTGCGGCTGGTACCCACGTTCCGGCTCCCCCAGGGTCCCAGCCTCCCCGGAGTCCTGGCCTTGCAGCCCTCCCACCATCCCACAGGCATGCAGGGAGCCTGGGTGCTGCTTCTGCTGCTGGGCCTGAGGCCACAGCTGTCCCTTGGCACCATCCCAGGTAATGAGGCACCTCCCGGCTGCCCCCCATGTATAGGACACTCCCCCAAGACTGACCTGGCTTCCACTCTCCCCTTGGCCAGTTGAGGAGGAGGACCCAGCCTTCTGGAACCGCCAGGCAGCCCAAGCCCTGGATGCCGCTAAGAAGCTGAAGCCCATCCAGACGGCTGCTAAGAACCTCATTCTCTTCTTGGGGGACGGTGAGTGTTGAGGCCTGTCCACCCCCTGTGGCTCCCACAACCCTCGTCCCCAAGGCTGCCAGTGGACACAGACCAGCCCTGGGGACTCGGGCCTGACAAGGTGTGCTCCTTCAGGGATGGGGGTGCCCACGGTGACAGCCACTCGGATCCTAAAGGGGCAAATTAATAACAAACTGGGACCCGAGACGCCCCTGGCCATGGACCACTTTCCATATGTGGCTCTGTCCAAGGTAAGGGCTGGGTGGCCTCGGGGTGCTCCCCACCAGAAGGGGGCGGGTGCCCAGGAGTGCGACAGGAGGGAAGGCCCAGGAGGCTTGGGGCCGGAGTTCGGGGACCAGGGTGGTGAGGGTGGGCCCCTGGGCTTGGGTCAGGATCTCGGGTATCTGATGGAGCCAGAGGGGAGCTGAGGGTGTCTCTGTCCCCAGACATACAACGTGGACAGACAGGTGCCAGATAGCGCAGGCACAGCCACAGCCTACCTGTGCGGGGTCAAGGCCAACTACCAGACCATTGGACTGAGTGCAGCTGCCCGCTTTGACCGGTGCAACACAACACAGGGCAACGAGGTCATCTCCGTGATGTACCGGGCCAAGAAAGCAGGTGGGCTTGGGGCCGGCTTAGCGGGCAGGGGCAGGATCAGAGACCTCGGGGGCTCACCCTGAGCTCGGCCACCCTCAGGGAAGTCCGTGGGGGTGGTGACCACCACAAGAGTGCAGCACGCCTCGCCAGCCGGCACCTACGCGCACGTGGTCAACCGCAACTGGTACTCAGACGCGGACATGCCCGCCAAGGCCCGGAAGGAGGGGTGCCAGGACATCGCCCAGCAGCTCATCTCCAACGTGGACATTGATGTGAGCCGCAAAGGGCAAGCAGGGGGACGGGGGGGGGGGGGGGGGGGGGCGCGGCGTGTCTCCACCGGCCACAGTCCCAGGCAACTGAGGACCTCAGCTCTGGGGCCTGGCAGGGTCTCCCGGAGCTTGGGGTGGGGCCCGAGGTGGCGGAGGAGGGACCACCGGGGACAGGCCACACCCACAGACCTGAAAGGGGAGCGTGGGGCTCTCTGAGGAGGGAGCAGGGGCCAGCCGGGCCCCACGCCCACCTGCCTAATCCTTTGGCTACAGGTGATCCTGGGCGGAGGCCGAAAGTACATGTTTCCCAAGGGGACCCCAGACCCTGAGTATCCGAGTGACGCCACACAGAACGGAATCAGGTTGGATGGGCGCAACCTCGTGCAGGAGTGGCAGACCAGGCACCAGGTGATGGGGGCCCAGAGGTGCACGGGGCACGAGAGGGACACGGATCCGAGGGCTATGGACTGAGGCCTGGCTCTGCACCCTCCCCGCCTCCCCCCCCCCCCCCCAGGGTGCCCGGTACGTGTGGAACCGCCAGGCGCTCCTTCAGGCTTCCCAGGACCCCTCCGTAACACACCTCATGGGTAATGACCCCAGCCACCCCCACGTTCCCGCCCTGGCCTCCCGTGTACTCAGAGGGCCAAGCGTGCGCCCAGATGTTCACACCCACTCCCCGGCCTACCCGTCACCACCGGCCCCCTTCCCCACAGGCCTCTTTGAGCCAGGAGACACGAAATACGAGGTCCACCGAAACCACACCCGGGACCCATCCCTGATGGAGATGACGGAGGCGGCCCTGCACCTGCTGAGGAGGAACCCCCGGGGCTTCTACCTGTTTGTGGAGGGTGCGTGGCAGGCAGCCCCTTGCGGAGCACGGAAGTGGGAATGGCCAGGGCGTGCCGGGCATCGTCCACCTTCCACGCGCCCTGCCCGCAGGAGGCCGCATCGACCACGGTCATCACGACGGCAGGGCTTATCTGGCACTGACGGAGGCCGTCATGTTCGATTCTGCCATCGACAAGGCCAGCCAGCTCACGAGCGAGAAGGATACTCTGACCCTTGTCACCGCTGACCACTCCCACGTCTTCTCTTTTGGTGGCTACACGCTTCGAGGCAGCTCCATTTTCGGTAGGCCCAGGAGGGTGGCAGGGTTTCCTCAGTTATGTGGCAGAAATTGCTCCGACTCTCCCTTTCCTCATCTGTCAAACGGGGCAACGATAGCAACCGCCTTGTAGGGTTCTTGTGAGGATGAAGCCGGCGAGGCCCAAAGTGCCTAGGTTTGCTAGGTGTAGCCCGCGGAGGCCCCCTGGCTGCGGTCAGGGCGATCACCGGGTCCCTCCTCCCTGCAGGCCTAGCCCCCAGCAAAGCCCATGACAACAAGACCTACACCTCCATCCTGTACGGCAACGGGCCCGGCGGCTTCGCGCTCAAGGACGGCCCCCGGCCCAACGTCAGCGACAGCCAGAGCGGTGAGTGCAGCGGCGGGCGGTCTGGGGGGAACTCGAGGGAGGGAGCCGCCGGCCGCCCGGCGGGCCCTGACCCGCCCCCCCCCCCCCGCCCTCCGCCCAGGGGACCCCTCGTACCAGCAGCAGGCCGCGGTGCCCCTGCAGTCCGAGACCCACGGCGGCGAGGACGTGGCGGTGTTCGCGCGCGGTCCGCAGGCGCACCTGGTGCACGGCGTGCAGGAGCAGAGCTTCGTGGCGCACGTCATGGCCTTCGCCGCCTGCCTGGAGCCCTACACCGACTGCGGCCTGCCGCCCTCTGCCGGCCCCAACGACGCCGCGCCCCCGGGCCCGGCCGCCGGCCCGCCGTCGCTGCCCCTGCTGGCCGGGGCTCTGTTGCTGCTGCTGGCGGGCGCCGCGCCCTGACCGTGACCCGCCCCACCCGCCCCCGGGCGCCGCCGCACCCCGCTCCGGGCCCCCGGCCCCAGGCCCCGGCCCCCCCCCCGGAGCCCCCGCCGCGGGCCCCTCCCCCCAGACCTTCGCCTGCCGGCAATAAACTCCTCTCGGCCCCGGGGCGCCTCGATGGGGCGCCCCGAAGCCCGGAGTCGCGGCCTTCCTGGGCACCCACGGTGCCCCTGGGCTGTTCGCAACTCCGCCTCGACCTCCACGTCAGGGTAAGGACGGGGCTCTGAAGGCCAGGTGCCGCCCGACAGATAGCCCTGCGTGACACCCCCCTCCCCCACCCTGCGGGCCACAACTTTGCCCAGACCCCTCGCCACAGCCACGCCTGCTTCTTCACTTCGGTCTTCACAGCACCAAGGATTCAGGCACGTCGGGGCTCCCGGAAAAGGGTGGTTTCCTGTCACCCCGCACCTGGGCCTGCAGGCACCTTGCTGGCTGAGGAGGCTGCTGGGGCCAGGACGCGGTACAGTCCTCCAGGGGCACCTCCTAGGGAGCCCAGCGGTCCTACTACACAGAGAGGAGATGGTGACACAGAATTGAGAGACTTGTCCCAAGTCACTTAGGTACTGATGTTCACCCCCTGAGTGACCATCCCAGACTGGGAGACCCAAGGATCGGTTGAGGCAGGTGGCCCCAGAGCAACCCTTGCCCCCTCCAGGAGGCCATCTGGGTGATGGGCCTAGATCTGTGAAGAGATGAGATCCCATTCCCCGCCCCCCCCCCCGGGGGCCTCTAGTCTACTGACAGAGACAAAGCAATAATCAAATAAACCGTTATAATACAGTATAATGCCGATAGTGATGTGTTCTAGAGAGAAAAATCATTAGTATGTCTGTGAGTGAGGGGACGTGGTGGATAATCCAGATCAGTAGGTCAGGGAGGGGCTGGCTGCCTGAGGAGCAGACAGTGGAGCCAAGACAAGGAAGTGAAGGCTTGAGCAATGCAGAAGGAACAGCCGTGCAAGGGCCCTGAGGCAGCAATCAGCAAGTGCTATTCCAGCACTAGCTGGACCAGAGTTGGGGTGAGTGGGGTAGGGGGCAAAACCTGAGGGATAAGAGATGGGAGCAGGTGGGTGGGGAGTTTGAACTTTATCCAAGGTGTGGTATGTAAATTGGAAGGCTTTTAGCAGGGGCATAATGTGGCCTGACTCTTGGAAAATAACACTCTGATTATTTCAGGGATAAGAATCTTATTTGGGGCGCCTGGGTGGCTCAGTCAGTTGAACGTTTGACTCTTGATTTCGGCTCAGGTCATGATCTTGCGGTTCATGAGTTCGAGGCCCCCATCAGGCTCTGTGCTGACAGTGCAGAGCCTGCTGGGGATTCTCTCTTCCTTTCTCTCTGCCCTTCCCTTGCTTGTGTACACATGTGCACTCTCTTGCTCGCTCGCTCTCTAAAAAATAAATAAACATGAAAAAAACTTAATTGAAGAGTAACTGACATACAAAATTGTATTCATTTCAGGTATACAACGCAGTGATCAGATATAGATGTACAATAAGAAATGGTCACCACAGTAAGTCTAGCTACCGTCTGTCATCACACTGAATTGTTATAATTCTTATTTACTAAAATCTTGATCTCACACTGTAAAACATCAATTTGAAGGCATGGCCCTCAGGGCAGTTTATTTCAATTTTGGATTTTAGAGGCTGTCACAAAAATATGGGAGCTGAATGGGAAAAGGGCATCATTAGCTAGGCTCCCTAAACCATCATATTCATGGTTTTTTATTTTTTTTAATCTTTATTTGTTTTTGAGAGAGAGAGACAGAGCTCGAGCAGGGGAGGAACAGGGAGAGAGGGAGACACAGAATCCGAAACAGGCTCCAGGCTCCGAGCCGTCAGCACAGAGCCCGACGCGGGGCTCGAACCCACGAACCGCGAGATCATGACCTGAGCCGATGTCGGACGCTCGACCGACTGAGCCACCCAGGCGCCCCAATCATGTTCATCTTTAAACTCCATCCACCAATTGGGCAAAGACTTAATAAAAATCCAGCTGCTCTATTTCTGTTTTCCCTGTTATCAATTAGTTGGTTTTACAAGCCAATGGAGAGGTGCTGCGTCTTTATACTTCATAAATGGGTTCCAAACCCAAGGAAACTCTACATTTTAAAACTCTGCAGGTTTAGAGGCACCTGGCTGGCTCGGTCAGTAGAACGTGTGACTCTTGATTTCAGGGTCAAGAGTTCAAACCCCACGTTAGGGGTAGAGTTTACTTAAAAAAATAAATAAGATTAAAAAATTTAAAACTCTACGGGTTTAAAAAACAGGTTATTCTGGATTGAGTGGTAATTGTTGCACCATTTTGGGTATTCTAGAAACCACTGAATCATACACTTGAAAAGAATGAATTTTACGGTGGGTAAATTACATTTAAATTTTTTAAAAACAGCTTCCAAGTTCTTTTTTTTTTTTTTTAATGTGTAGGTTTTGTGGGTCAAACACATTGTTAGCCACAAAATCACGTGTCCATGGAAACATTTTCAAACATTTGTTTTAACGTCTTTCCCTGGAAGATGTTCACCAGGGAAGGTGAATCTGTTTTTTCAATAATTTACTGGGTGCCTAAAACTGATAGCTCTGGTCTCCTCAAGAAATGTCAGCACCCCAGTCTTTAAGAAGGAGGGAAAGGTAGGAGGAAAGAGAGGGGTAATTCACAACAGCCCTTTCCCATTGTTTGCGTGGCCTGGAAACTTTCCTGGTCACACCTGATTTTATTACCAAGTATCATAAAGATTCTGCTTTACTAGAACAACCTTGGTTTTTGTTTAACTTTTTTTAAATATTTATTTATTTTTGAGAGAGAGAGAGAGAGAGACAGACAGACAGAGCATGAGTGAGGGAGGGGGATACAGAATCAGAAGCAGGCTCCGGGCTCTGAGCTGTCAGCACAGAGCCCGACGAGGGGCTCGAACCTATGGACCGTGAGATCATGACCTGAGCTGAAGTCAGAGGCTTAACTGACTGAGCCACCCAGGTGCCCCGAAAATCTTGATTTTTTTAAAGTTAACACCACGGAGGGCTCCTGTGCCCTTGGGCTTCTAGTTCTTTCCTGCAGTGGTTTGACAAGGTAGGCCAGTGAGTGTTGTAGGTACAGCTCCCTCTACACTTTTTCCTCATCCAGAATCCTTTAAAAAATTCCTTTCTCAGTAGCTGTTCCATCAGCGGGTGCCTGACAGTTTTCCCTGTGTGCAATTGTTCTTATGAAACAAGGCATTCATATATCTTCTCTACTCTGTCTTTCCTGACTCTCTCTCTCTCTCTCTCTCTCTCACACACACACACACACACAAAGTGGTTTGTGTATTTCATTATTGAAACAGAACCCAAGCAAATACCTTAAGCTGAGATGTGTAAAAAACCACACAGTAAACCTCCCACACTGGGTAATTTGCGCTAACACATCCTTCCAATCTGCGGTAGTGTTTTCTCCACATCTTCCGACAGTATTTGCTGACAAAGAAATGCCTTTCGGTTTGTCGACAGATCATTTTCTGTTCATTGTTTCTGCCATTTTTACTGCGGCAGAAAAAAAATAAGTGTTTGCCTGGTGGTAGGTGTTTTTTGTCTCATGCTATTATGCAAGAAACTTTAAAAGAGCTTTCCAAATATTTATCATTGCTTAGGGAAATATCAAAAAAGTACTGAGTTGAAAAGCACATAACTTTAAACGTCGCTGGGAAAAGCATTGCGGGGGTTTGTCTCCACGTTCTGAAAGCTTAGTTTTTAGATACCTTGCTTGTCCATAAGGATTTCGTGCTCTATTGAGTCGTGTCTCAGGGCACCAGTCGCTTGGGGCAAAGCTTCACCAGTAACGACGGGGGCAGAGTTGTTTCAAACAGTTTGGTTTTGTTTAGTTTTTATATTTGGGGCTGATTTCCCATCAGGTGTGCACCGTGGGTGATGATGAGCACCTATCAGGAGAGAGGACGGTCGCGTCTGCGGTCCCTTACCTCGTGTGGATTATTGTTGTTACTGGCTGTGTCTTTACAGGGCTCTTTCGGAAGCTACTTGATTGTTGTGGGGGATTCGTTTGTTTAAAACTAGATCATATTATCCCTAAATCCACTTGGGCAGACACACTAAACTCTCACACATCACCATCCACTGGAAGTGAGCAAACGGGGAGAGGGTGTCCCTCACTGGGCACCCTCGTTCTCTTCCATGTCGGGGGTGGACGCCCCGCTGACGGGGGAAAGGTGCCAGCATGGAGCTGGATATTAAATGTGAACATCCGGACTCCCGTTTAGGGCGCCCCCTGCCCAGGGTCATGGCAAGTCCCCAAAGGAGATAAAGCATATTAGGGCCCAACATACCGTAGACACTCAGGAGGACTCAGTGCCCCTTTAACCTGATGCCCTGAGATCCAGATGGGGGGCCAGGCAGGCTGGGACCCCGGATAGGACTCAGGCTAAACAGCTCCCTTTGCCGTGGGTGTGTCAGCATTTCCGGGGCTCAGACAGGGTCTGGAGGGCACCACAGGTCCAGTCTCCTCTAGACCCAGGGCCCCCAGCTCATGGAGTCCCCTTGAGCCCCTGTCCCTGCACCTGGCCCAACCCGGCTCAGGGGGCTGATACGGGATGTGTCACGATGGGGAAAAACAGGCATGCTGTCTCTCGGGAGGCCTCAGACGGGATGCCAGATGCGCCCTCGTCCTGCCCTTGAGGCTGACATTACCATCTGATGCGGTTAGCCAGCCCCCACCGCCCCCCGTTCCAGAAGCAGGTCTCCCCACCTGGTCAGCATCTACATGACAGGCTGTTGCCCTGTGAGGCTGACACCCCCAATTCCTGCCTCCCGGCGGGGCCTCCAGGAAGCTGTGCAGGATTTTAAATTGCACCCTCTGATCTAAAGTGGCCCCAGGGCCTGCTTACTCCGGCTGAACAGAACTTCGGCATTTGTTACCAGCACACACGCCGGGCCAGAGCACTGACGACAGGCAGCCGAAGCTCCCCTTGGTGTAACCTTGTCGCTGGGGGAGCCCGGTCTGTGCCAACGTGCTGGGCACAGTGCCTAGGGACCAACTGTGTCTCCTCCGCTGCCCCTCCGAGAGGAGACGGCCGCCCTCCTCCCGGCTCCCAAAGGGTGAGGCCGCCCACCGTCCACCCTCCACCGGGAGGCATCCAGGCCCCCAGGCACCCTGACCTTGCCCTTTCTTCGCTCACCAGCGTTGCAAGTTCCGTCCGGCACGCCCCTCCCTCCCTGCCCTGGGCTCCTCGGGTGAGAGAGAAGTGGCCACGTTCAGACCTCCCCATGCAGATCCCCGTCAGCAGTCCCCGCGACGTTTTGGTCCCGCAGGAAGGTGGGAGGGATTTTTTTTGTTATTTATGCAAACTACAGACAAGGAGAGATGCGGCTTAACGGCACCATGTGACAGTGGCTCCGGGACTTGAGCTGCCTGCCGCCCAATGAATCAGCCTGAGCCACCGCCAGAGGCTCCCAGGCGGGCGGCCGCTGAGTCCGACCTGATGAGCTCATGCCGGGCTGCTCCAAGGGCCTGGGGCCTGGGGGGTGAGCCGTGTGCCCAGGCGGCCCTCTGGGCACCTCCAGCCCGGCGTGGGGTGACAGGGAGGGCAAGAGGGGAGCCCTGTGGCCGGAGCAGTCCCAGAACAGGGACCCTGCCAGGACACGGGGGGGGAGGGGGGGGGAGTCCAGTTCATTAGAAGGACTCTGCAGGAAAGGCCAGGCCAGTGCCCAGCTAGTTTTCCCCAAAGGGAAGGGGGCTTGGGATCTGGCGGTCCCCATCCCTGGCAGCTTTGCGGGCGACGCCAGTGACCGGGTGAAGGCTGCACAGGAGACGCTCTGCTCAGATCCGGACAGACTTGGCTCAGTGATGTGCCGTCCAAATTCGGGTCGTCCAGGCTCGCGCAGAAACTGCAGGATGGAGGCGGGGGTAGGGCAGTGGGACTGGTGCGCCCTGCCCTCCCCCCACCACCCCGTCCTGCTGCTGGGTGGCCGGAGGGGACAGTCACAGGGCTACAGACTGTGCTGGGCCTCTAGGCCAGCCTGGAGCCAGCAGAGGGAAGGGGAAAATGCTCTTTTTAATCAATCAAGAGGAAGTAGGTTTCTCAGGTCACTTGGAGGGAGGGCGGAGACATCCAGAAGGGGAGAAAGGAGAGGAGGCACAGAGAGGGCCCTTCTGCCCCCCCTCCCAAACCTTCAGTAAAGTCTGTGACTCTACCCAGTTTCATGTGGGAGGTCCCTGGGGAAGGAAGGGATAGGGGGCAGCCCGGCATAGGGGGGCGTCGGGGTGGGAAAGGAGGCATGAGGAGAGGCCTAATCCCCCTGAGAACATACCCCCAGAGCTATTTGCATATGGAAGACCCTGGGCTTTCCAAACATTTTTGGCATAGGAGCTCAAGCCATTTAAAAATATTGCATCTAGGGGCGTCGGGGTGGCTCAGTCGGTTAAGTGTCCGACTCTCGGTGTCGGCTCAGGACACGGTCTGGCAGTTTGTGGGATCAAGCCCCACGTCGGGCTGTGCGCTGGCAGCGTGGGGCCTGTTTGGGATTCTCTGTCTCTTTCTCTCTCTGCTCCTCCCCCACTCGTGCTCTCTCTCTCACGGTCTCTCTCTCATGCTCTCTCTCTCTCTCTCATGGTCTCTCGCTCTCTTTCTCATGGTCTCTCTCTCTCTCAAAAGAAACAAACATTTACAAATAAATAAAAAAATATCACATCTAGGGTACTTCACAAGCGGGGGCCCCAGGGCCCCCAGAGCACCGGGCATCTGGAGTCGGCACAGAAGCAGCCACAGGAATGGCAGAAACTTGAATCTGGTCCCACTGAGCTGTTTAGAAAGGCCCGGGGCTTATGGCTGGTCAGTGGCACCAGGCACCCTGTGCCCCCTCCTGGGTGCCACAGAAATCCCGGGGCTGCCGACCCCCCCGTTCTCTCTGAGACCCTAGGCAGGGAGGCTCGGGCACACCTCTCCAGCTGGCTCCCAGTCCTCCCCGGATCTGTACCGAGCTGGCACCCAGGGAGCCCCAGACGGAGGGTGCTCCTGGCATCCTTGACCTGAGGTCTCGGAGTCGGGCCGAGCCTGCTGGGGCAGCAGCCGTGCAGGCCTTGGTTTGGGGGGGAGGAGGGGCAGGGCGGCTCACATCAGTCCATCGCAGGCAGGCCGGCCCCTGGCACACACACCCTCCCGGGGCTGCCGGTGATGGCCCCGGGACCCAGAGAGGGTGAGTCACTTGCCAAGGTCACCCGGCAGTGACCCCTGGGCTCAAGGTCTCAATGCCACGGATGGCAGAACCAGAGCCGCACCAGGAACCACGAGGCGCTCTGCACGCGGGCGCGAGGTGGACGCCTGGGAGCTCTTTCCCTGCTATCAACTGCTTGGCTGAAGACTGCTTTCCGTCATCCCAGCGAGCAGTGCTCAGAGAACGCCCTCACCCCCCGGGGGACGGCTGGGGCCAGCCCTACCACAACCTGTCCCATGGCTGCCCAAGGGGCCTTCTCTGCAATCACGGCCTTCACTTAAGACGGGGAAACTGAGGCTGGGTGGGCAGCTGTGCTGACCTTGCCGGCCTCCTCAGTGGAGCCGCTGGCACAGGGGCCGGCAGACCACGATTGGCCAGCGTCTGCACCAAGTGTGTGGTTCCCTAACAGGACGCTCAGACAGCTGGCACCGAGTATAGGACGGACGCCCAGAGCTCAAGAGGACGCGGCGGCTGGGGCGCCTGGGTGGCGCAGTCGGTTAAGCGTCCGACTTCAGCCAGGTCACGATCTCGCGGTCCGTGAGTTCGAGCCTCGTGTCAGGCTCTGGGCTGATGGCTCAGAGCCTGGAGCCTGTTTCTGATTCTGTGTCTCCCTCTCTCTCTGCCCCTCCCCCGTTCATGCTGTCTCTCTGTCCCAAAAATAAATGTTGAAAAAAAAAAAAATTTAAAAAAAAAAAAAAGAGGACGCGGCAGTTGAGTGGCGCCCATCAGCTAACGTGTGCGGCGTGACCTTAGGCAGGGCCCGTGGCTCCCCTCGGTTTCCCTGTCCCTGTCACCCTGGCACCTCAGTGGGCTGCAGTGAGGATGCTCTTAGGGTGCGTCTGGAGAAGCAGTTTGGGAAGCAGCGGGTGACACACAGTGTCACGTTTGTGCCAGGCTGGGCCACACCGTGGCCCTGGGTTTCGTGGCTGTGTCTGGAGTTCATGGGCCCCGTCCAAGCACCAGGACTCTGTCCTTGGGGTGCCCGTGGCTCGAGCCCCCTCTGACCTGACGATCTCCCTCAGTTCTCCCTGAAGGGCTGTGAAGCCCCGAAGCCCCAGGTAGCAGCGACTTCTCCGCAGGTAGCCCAGCAAGGAGCTTCACAGCCTGGCGACCCACGGTCCCGCCCGCAGGGTAGGCGCGCCCTGGCTGGAATGCACACTGGGTTTGAGGCCCCCGGCCAGCAGCCAAGTCCCACAGGCTTCCCGCTGGACCAGCCTCCAGGCCAGGAAACTCGTCTTCCCCCGGGGGCCCACCATCCCCGCCCTGCCCCCTGCCCCCGCCACGCCCAAGTCCCTCTGGCTCCCTCAGCAGGGCACAGACAGAATGGGGAGGTCTCACCCCCTAGGCTCTGTCCACCCCAGACCTCCCCTGAGCTGCATGGGAGACAGGAAGGCTTGGTCTTGGGTGGAGGTGGGGAACTAAAGAGCCACCGGGGCACAGGGGGCAAAAGCGCTGGGCCTGGGGACTCCGATTTCAGCCAGGATCCCAGGTCAGATGGATGGGCTGGTCACGGGGTGTGGAGGGTCCCAGACCCCAGGCCCCACCCAAGTGGGTGGCAAGGAGAGAACTGGCTGGCTGTGCCAGCCACCAGAGGCACATTGCAGCGTGCCAGCTGCTGAGGGATATGGTATACACATGCCCAGCCCAGGGGGCGAGGGGCTTGGAGGGGATTTGGAGGTAGGTCCATAATCACGGCTCCTCTACCCGACCCCTACTCCCTGCACACCCCACCTCCACCTTCGAAGGGTGCTCTGCCCTGCTCATCTCCTGAAGAGTCCCTGCCCCTTGGGGGAACTTGGCTCTTCCTATGGGGTCCTTCTAAGTTCCTGCCACTTCTCCTCAGAGCCCTCCCCAGGGCCACACAACGCCCACCCTTCTACTCTGCCTCCGTCAGCTGTGGCACGTGCGTTTTCTGTCTCTCATTCCCCAAGGGTGGTGTGCCCGAGGCTCAGATAACAGGAACTTTTTAAATGTCACTCAAGGCTGAGATGGGGATGGCTGTTCTCTGAGCATGACAGGAGCTGGGCTGGCAAGAGATTCTCCACTGCGGTGGGAGATGGGGATAGGCCACGCCGGGCACAGCCAGGGAGGGGCGCCCCCTCTAGGCTGTCCCAAAGTGAGAGAAACAGACAGAGGAGGAAAGGCAGGAGGCCCACGGTCCCCCACTCACTGCAGACACCTGGATCCCCCAGTGGGGCTGCCCCATGTGACATTCTCCCCGCACCCCACCATCCTGTGCGTGATGGGGCAGCCCTCCCTCCGCCCCCTCCCACCATGGGCGGGGCCTAGAGCCTCACGGCCATGTCGCAGGCCAGCCCCTGACAGCTCTTCTCTTTCTCTCATCCCTGGAGCGTCCACTCCAGACCGGAGAGCACGACTCAGTGTTGTACAGAGTGGCCCCGACCTCCATGTAAGCGTGTCTCATAGCTCCCCTCTCTTGGACACACTGAGCCCAAGGCCTGGCCTGTGATATCTACACTTTGAGGGGAAGTGAGTCCCAGTGTCATGCTGGAGCACAGACCAGCGGGCTTGGTGTTCTGGCCCCCACGAGCCTGGTCTGGAGCTGGACAGGAGCCTAGGCGGGACTCTGGGGGAGGGAGGAGCAGGTGGTTGGTGGGAAAGACAGAAGAGCCAGGGAGGGGGGATAGGAAGGGACGAGAAGTTCTTCTCTAGAGTCCCCGCGGTGCTGAGGGCCTGAGCTTCCCCACAAAGGGACCCCTTCAGCCCAACCTGCTCCGGAGGCCCCTGAAGAAACCAAGACAACGGTACAGCAGTTTATTGACCAGACTTAGCAGCAAGAACAGATTGAAGGTGGGGCCTGTACAATCCACCCTGGCCAGGGGGTCTGGCTCCTTAGAGCCAAGACTGGGGACCCCAGCATCTCACCCCCACGGCCTCCTGGAGCCCAGCCCCATCCCTGCTCCGGGCCCCTCCGGAAGTGAGGGATAGCAAGAAGGCCAGGTCCTGGAGGCCTTAAGGTGGGTGGCACCCAGAGCAGACCAGTGCCGGGTCCATGCCTGCCCCGGCAGCTGGCAGGGAGGCAATTCGTGCAGGGCGGGTGGCGAGGGCGTGAGGGCCGATGGCCAGGCTCACCACACAGAGCACTTGTGGGCAGGGTTCATGGGTGAGTCCTTGGGGCAATGGAAGGCCCGGCCAAACTCCTCGAACTGGGACACGCTGCCCAGCACCCTGGGGCAGGCAGGAGGAGAGACCCAGCAGGTGTGGGTTCCAACGGCCACTACCCCCCAGCTGCCCCTCCCCATCCCCACCTGCTCCCACCCCAGACACAAGGGGATGAGGCCCAGGCAGGCAGGCCCACCTGTAGTGCTCAGGTGCGTGCTTGTCGGTCAGCACCTGCAGGTAGATGGACTGTGACCGCCGCTTGATGCACCAGTTCTGGGCCCCATGGCGGGGAGGGGAGGGGAAGAGAGGGGAAATTGAAGCCAAGGAGTCCATTGAGCAAGCCTGGCAAACCTCCCCCCCCCCAGCACACTAGGCCTTGAGCCCTCCTCAGAACCCATGGGACCATTGCCTCTGAGGGTGGCTGATGAGAGGCAGGCCGAGAGCTATGTCCCCACCCCTGCCCACCCCCCACCTGGCCCCCACCTGGCCCACCTGGGCAAAGGCAATGAAGAAGAGCTGGTTGTGCGTGTACTTGAGCCGGTGCAGCGGGTGCTCCGGGCCGTGCTCCCGCACCCACTTCTGATAGGCCTGGGGGTGACAGTGTGGAGCTGCGGTGCCCCCAGTGCGGTGACCTGACTCACCCTCCACCCAGTCAGCCCCTCACCGGCCCCTGTTCTGCACACCACCCGCCATGCCGAGCCCCAGGCTCCCTGCCTTCCGCCTTTCCTGAGCTGTGCTCCCTCCTGGGAAGGCTAACCCCAGGCAGTCCTCCTTGCTCTCCCCAAAGCAGCCTGGGAGTCCCTCCTTTTCCAGGGGACCCTGTGCCAGTCACAGGCCCCGCTCCCCCAGGCCAAAGCGCCATGTGATGGGGAGGCTGGGGTGCCACGTCCCTCGTGGAGTCCTCATCAGCCCCCATCCTTCCCCCCACAGGAACGAAGGGCCAGGCGGGGGCAGCTCACATAATAGGCCAGCTTGAGGCCGCCCATGTCCGCGATGTTCTCACCAAGTGTGTGCTTCCCATTCACCTGCCGAGAAGGGAAGGGGCCGGGGTCTGTCTGCCACCCACTGGCCTTCCTCAGGCCTTGCCACCCTGGGCCCCCGCCCACACTCCCCTTCCCTTTCCCAGAGGATTTAGATGCGGCCCCGACCCCTTCGTGCCCCATATGAGTCTGCGTGAACTCCTCCACGCACCCACGTGAGTGCGCATGCACACCCTGGGCATGTGAGCTGGGCCCTGGGCACATGTGTGAACACGTGGGCACGCATGCTCCTCGTCCACGCCCAGCCGGGCCTGAGGGGCAGCAAGGGCATCTTACGCGCTGGTTGTAGACGGTGAAGTTGTCATACAGGTGCACGATGCACTCCGCCTTGCGCAAGAAGCGGCTGTAGGAGGCCTCCGTCCACCAGTGCAGCAGGTTGCCTGAGCGATCATACTGGCCCCCTGTGGGCAGCAGGCAGAGTGGTGGAGACGGACTCTCATGCCCGAAGCCCCCTCTCCCACCCACCCACCGGCCAATGGGGACAGAGGGGCTGTGGGGTCTCAATCCACCCAGCATCGCCTTGCCCCCCGCTGTCTGCCTTTCCCTTCCCCCGACACCCCCTCTGGCCACCCTCGGGCCTCACCCCAGTCGTCATAGCCGTGGGTCAGCTCATGTCCAATGATGGTGCCGATGCCCCCGTAGTTCAAAGACCTGGGCCCACGGCAGCAGCGTCAGGCCCCAGCCTCACCCGCCCTCCGAGAGCTCCACGCTGCTGCCTGGGCCCTGGAAGGCCCCGGTCAAGCCAGAGGTGGCCTAGGGAGGCCACAGTGGTGTCCCCACGGTCTTGGGGCACTCGTGCCTTAGAGTCCTCATACAACATGTAAAAGGTGCCAACGATACCTTTGCAGCTGCTCTGTAGGAAATAACCTCTAACAGAGCTGGGACAGGGGAAGAGACCAGGTTGGAGGAAGACATGAGGGAAACTGAGGCACCCCACCTTGGATTTGGCCTGTTTCCTCATCACTAAGCCACTTTTGAAACCCCTAAAGCAGCCTCAAACCAGGTAAGGGGGAACTCAGGACATTTAAAAGAAAGAAAGAAAGAAAAAAAACCTACACATTTTTCTAAATAACCAAGGATGAGGTAAGACTATGGGGACCCAGGATCTGCCACTGTCATGACCCCTGGGCCCAGCCCGGATCGGGACAGTCCCGGCAGCTTTCATGCACCCAGCAGACAGGGCTGCAGAGCTGGCTCTGGCTCATGCTTGGTTGGGTACTCACTGTGGAAAGTCAGGGTCATAGAGCGTGGGCTGCAGAATACCTGCCGGGAACACTACAGAGAGGGCGTAGTCAGCAGGAGACTGGCCCCGCCTCCAGGCCCCGCCCCTCGCGGGGCACGCCCCCTTACCCATCTGGTTCTTGTTGGGTAGATAGTAGGCATTGAGGGCCTGTGGTGGGAGCAGCCACCTGTGGAGGGAGGTGGGGGTCAGCTAGGGAGACCCACGCTCCCCCCCCACCTCCCAGCCCCCTCCTCCTTAAAAGCTACCCTAGTGACCCAGCCTGTGGCCACGCCCCGCGCCTCCTCCAGGCTGAGCCTCCACCCTCACGGCCCCCACCACCACCCGCCCGGGCCCCATGACCTCTGCACCAGCATGATTTTGAGGCGGTTTGCCCCCCCCACCCCCACCCACCCGCTCCCAGCCTCCTGGCCTTGGCTAACCCCATGGAACCTCCCTCCCTGACTCCCCCCAGCTCTGGGCCAGGCACCCACGTGGATTTGTCCACCTCCTGCCGGATCTTCTTGACTGAGAGCTGGATGCTGAAGCGGATGCTGTTCAAGATGTTCTTGAAGTAGGTCTTCTCGTGGACCTCAAACTGCACAGGGGATGGGCAGCGCTCAGTGGCAGGCGACGGGCATGGCCAGACCAGCGCTGGGCGGGCCCCACGTCCCCCCAGGGGCCATCAGCCGAGGGTCATGGTTCCTTCTCTTCGGTCGTGGCGGGCCTCCCTGGGGGTCTTGGCCACAGGCCGGGAGAAGCCCAGCTGGCTAGGCAGGGTGGGGCCAGAGGCAGACCCACCTCGTACTCCTTGTCCACAGCCTCGGGTTTGAGCAGGAAGTCGGGGTAGCCTACCATCACCATCATGTACTGGAGCTGCGGGCGAGAGGGCAGCCAGGGCCTCGGGAGACAGCCCCCCACCCCCCAAGGGAGAGGCTGTAGTCTAGAGGCAGGGCTCAAGGACAGGCGAGACCAGACCAGTGATGCCAGCTCCACAAGGGGCATCTCTGCCTCTTGTCTCACTCCAGCCTGGCATGCAGTAGGCACTCTATAAGTGTTCGTGGAATCTACAGATGGGAAAGGGTCCACTTCACCTTGGCCCGAGCAGCTGCCTTGGTCTCAGCATCCATCCAGTCCAACTCCTCCAGGCGCCGGCCCAAGATGTACTTGATGTCTTCCACAAGCTGCTGCACCTATAGGGCCAGGGGTCAGGGATCAAGGGTCAACCCAGGAGGCCTTAACTCTGGGCCCCCAACACCTGGCACGAGGGATACCACTGATTCAGTACCACTTCCCAGGCCTAAGGCTTGGTCCTGAGCGCCAAGCGGGACCTTGGAGGTGGGGATCCAGGCCTGGCCCCCCTTACAAAAAGCTCACAGTCTGGAAGCACAAACTGCCCCAGCAACAGTCTACCGAGCATGGCAGAGAAAGGGGGGCAGGAGCCTGAGGGGCCAGCCCTCCTGTGGCTGATAGATAAGGTAGGCTTCCTGGGGGAGGTGGCCTGGCGAGAAGTCTGGAGCTTCAGAGCGCCCCTATCTGCAAGGGAATATGTGGGCTCCCCATTCTCAGAGCAAGGCCATGGGAGGACTCTACGCCCTGCCCAGCACCTGCACCCACACCCAACCCCCAAGCCCAGGGCAGCCTGACCTTGGCCTTGCTGGCAGCTGAGAAGTGCTCATGTACAAAGAGAGCTCCAAGTGCCATGCCAAAGTGCCGGTTGGCCTGGCCCAGGCAGACACGGGCCAGCTCCTGTGGCTTGTCACTGCCCTCCATCTCCCGTGCCAGCTCGTGCAGCGCCTCTCGGAACGGTGGTGACAGGTGCTCACTCAGGACCACCACTACGCGCCACACCAGGTAGTTGTGCAGGATCCTGAGGGCCAGGGGAAACGGCTGGGTGTCCACACAGGCTCATACGCAAGGGCCACCCAAGGGCTCCGTGCCACGTCACTCCAGATCCCTCGGCCTGGGGCTACACCTGGCACCCGCACAGAAGCGGGGGTCACTCCAGATCCATGGAGCCGGAACCTGGAGTGGCCTGAGCCCCAGTCAGGGAAAAGGGCCCACACGAAGCAGGACACATCTCTGGCCCCTGAGATGAGTGCCTGATGCCGACCTGCTATGCAGTAGGAGGGTGGGCACTCGGGGTGACTGTCTGCCTCAGGACTGGCCTTGGGGGGCCTCTGGGCAGAGACCAGGGAGGCGCTCCCCAAGGTGGCCCTGGGGCAGCAGAACTGCACCCACACCTTCCCTTTCTGGAGTCTGGACTCAGTCGGCCTCACTCTCCCCAGATGAGGAAACCGCAGCTCAGGGAGCTCACAAGCCCTGCCCAGGGTCCCAGAGAGAAGGTGGGAGAGCCACCTCTGCACCTAGGGATCTGGACTCCTATTCCAGTGCTCTTCACATGCCTCCCCAGTGTGGCTACCGGACGGAGGTGAAATGGGAATTCAAACCTTACCAAGCAGACACATCTGGGGTGCGGGTGAGGGATGTGGAGGGGCAGGTGCGGGGGGGGGGGGTGATCAGCAGCTGTACCTGCGGGGTGTGGAGCGGATGAGCTGGGACACCTGCTGCATGTAGTCTGTGGCCAACAGCACCACCTCCTCATCCTCCGAGAAGTCCTCCTGGAAGATCTGGTCCAGCAGCCACTTCCACTGCAGCTGTGGGGCCGAGGGTGGGGGACAGTAGGGCTGGGTGTTGCAGGGAGCACAGAGGACGGGGAGGGAGTCCGGGAGACGCACGGGAGGACACAGGAATCCATGGCCGTGGAAGGCCTCGCCCCACCCTGGGGAACAACGGCCCTGGAGTCCCAGCATCAATGCCTCCGCCCCACGGCGGGCCGCACTCACGTGAGGGGTGATCTTCTGCAACTGCCCCAGCGTCACCTTGTTGTACATGGAGCTGACATCCCGCCGGAGGTCATCATACTCTGACACTGTGATCTGGAGGCGGAGATCAGAGTTGACAGGGCCCTGCGTAAGGGCGCTGTCCCCTCGGCCCATGGCAGTCCCCCCCCCCCACTCACGTGGGCCCATGGCAGCCCTCCCCCGCCCTCGCTCACGTTGGCCAGCCGCTGCTCCAGCTGCAGGATCTCCTGTGCCTTCTGCTCCACAGCATCGGCCCCCAGCAGGCTGAGCAGGCGCTCCATGAACACCCGGTATGCTGCCAGGATCTGCACCAAGATGGGACATTTTGCAGGGGGGAGGGGGAGGGGAGGGTCCGTGTCAGGCCCTAGTCCATCCCTCCTGGAGCCCCAGGCCTTCCCTGCAGTCCCACCCCATGCCCCCACACCTTCTCACTCTCCTCATCCTGAGCTAAGTACAGGGTCCTCTCCGGCAGAGTGAGCCCATCCTGGTCAATCTGGGGAGAGTGACGGGGTCAGAGGTCAGAGATCAACGGGCAACATGTCAGGTTCTTGCACACAGACTGAAGTTCCATCCAAATGCCCAGAGGACGTAGCAGACACCTACTGTCGCAAGCCCCAGGAGCAGCACAAAAGCACATTAGCCCTCCTTCCACCCAGAGAAGTTGGTGGAAACCTCCACCCCTAATCAGTCTCCCCTGGAGATTCGGGGAGCGGAGGAGGACCCAGTCCCCCCACCCTTCCTTCTGTAAGCCTTCAACCTTCCCCACCTGTACGGGGCACTCTCGGAGCCCACACCGAGAGCCGAGGCCCCTGGCATTCTGGCCCGCCCGATCCCACTGGCACACCCCTCCTTGCGTGCTCTCACAGCCTGCCACAGGACTGGGAAATTGCGGCTCCCGCGGCTCCGCTAAGCACGGCAATTACTCGAGGGAAATTACTTGCGCCCTCCTCCCGCGCTATGCGGGTGCGCGCTCCCCTCCCCTTGCCCTCCCTCCCTTTACGCATAGGTCGCCTTGCGCTGGGGGCGCTCGAGCGGGGCCGTGGCGCCCCCGGTCCCAGGCTGCTGCTGGGGTGACCGGGGAGGGGAACGCACTCACGCGGATGACGTAGCGCGAGGAATTCCTGTCGTCCAGGCTGACGGTGAGCGAGAAGAGCGCGGCGGCGCTGTACACGCCTTGGGCCTTGTACAGCAGCCGGTTGAGGTCCCAGAGCGCGGCGGCCCCCGGGCGCTCGGCAGCACCGCCCAGGTCCCAGCCCCCGCAGTCCTCGATGACTTCGAGCATGGGCCGTGGGCCGAGCCGCTCGATCTCACGCATGTCGAGGCACGAGCGGAAGAAGGCGCGCACCTTGCGCTGGGCCGCACCCCCCGGCCCACCCCCGGGCCGCGCCAGCAGGCGCCGCAGTCGCTCCTCGTTCTGCTCGCCGATGGCAGCGATGGTACCGTAGGTGAGCTTGTCGTCGGGGATGGCGTGGCGCCGCAGCCAGCCACCGCACGCGAAGGAGTAGAAATCCTGGCACGGGTCTATGCTGGCGTCCAGGTTGGCGGCCAGGAAGCGGGCGGCGCGCGCGAAGGCCTTGCGCTCCGGGCAGCCCTCGGAGCAGGCGCCGCCGCCGCCGCCCGCGGCGCCGGGACCCAGGTACTTGAGCGCCAGCATGGCGGCCAGGATGGCGCAGAGGCCGGCGGCGAACACCAGTCCCGACAGCAAGCACACCTCGCGCCGGTTCCAGCGCGGCAGCCCCGCCCGGCCCCCGGTGGCGCTGCGCCCCGCGCCCAGCGGGAAGCCGGGGGGCAGCGAGGCCCCGCGCGCTCCTCCCGTGCCGCACCGGCTCACGTATTTGACCTCCTGGAACTCGTCATAGTGAGCCGTCATCGAATATGGGGTCTCCATGGTGCCGCTGACCCCGCCACGCAGCCCTTGGCGATCTCAGCTACAGGATGCGCGGACCGTCGGCCTCCCGGCGAACCTCCGCATGGCTCACGGGCTGCAGCTGCGGGAAGGGTAGACGCAGGTTCAGAGAGGCACTGGGCCCCCGACGGGGCCCACAAGCACGACTGGAGGGGCGCAGGCCTAGGTCCAGAGGCTGGAGGCCACCCCGTGTCTCCAACCGCTAGCGGGTCTGGGGCCTGGCCTCCCCCGGCTACTCAAGAATGAGTCAGGGGAAGGCTCAGAGTGGCCACCACCTCCCACACGCACAGTGTCGTCCTTTTTTTTAACCTAACTCCTCTCCCACTGCAAACACATGCCTGCCGCATATTTGGGAGGTCCCTGATATACAGTAGGGGAGCAGCGTGCACGGGGGCCTCGCACACAGTAGGCCCTCAGTGAAGGACTGTTTCTCTTCCCTTTGCCTTTCTCGTCTGCGACCTGCTACAGCGAAGGCCGGGTGGGGGAGGGGGGAAACGGAGACTGGAGAAAGGAGGTGCGGTCAAGGGCGCGTCTACGCGGCCCCAGAAGCTGCACTGGAACTAGATGTTCAAGAAAGCGGCTAAAGAACCAAACTTTGTCCTCGCGGATGTCCGTAGGGCCGCCCCCAGCCCCGTCTTCTATTCGGTGGCCATAATGCCACCAGCCCCTTTCCCAAGCGGTGCGCTCCAACCGGCCCCGCGTCGGAGAGAAACCCCGACGGCCTTAAGAAACTGGAACCGGTTCCGTCCCCCGCCCCTCCGTCCCCGCCCTGGGCCACTCCTGGCTTCAACAGGTTTTCCTCAGAACCCAAACTTGAGTGAAGTTTCACCCCCGGCACGGAGCGAGCTGACCCCAAGCGCCCCATACTCTGGGCGCGGAGCCTCGCCGCGCAGTCCGCGGAGCCGGAGAGCCGAGCCCGGGAGTCGCAGCCGCAGCCGGAGCCGGAGCTGCGAGGACACAGACAAAGCCTGGAGGCTCGGCGCAGCGGCGGCGGCGGCGGCGGATGTGGCCGCGTTGCTGGCCGCGGCGGCAGCGGACTCGGATGCCACTTACCCGGCAGGTGCGCGCCCGGGCCAAGCTGGAACTGAGCGGGTCGAGCCCGGGCCGGAGCCGGAGCCGGAGCCGGAGCGGAGCCGGGCGGGCGGGAGCTCTCTCCGTGCGCCCGCCGCCTCCTCTGCCGGCGCGCCGCGCAGCCCGCCGGCCCCGAGGGAGGGGGCGCGCCGGCGGCTCCACCCTCCTCCGCCCGCCCCCCGCGCCCCCTCCTTCTTCCACCCTTCATCCCAGCTACCTGTCAGCTCGGTGGCAGCTCGGGGGCGGGGACGGCGGCTGCGGGACACGCTCCCGAAGGTCTTGCGCAGGCTCCGGGATCGGGGATTCCAGGTACAACTGTGTCCCGGGAACAGTGAGGGCGCCTGCTATTCCCAGGAAAGGGTTCCCCTTTGATCTGATGCCCCCACTCCCGCCGGCCCGAAAAGGGCTCAAGCTGGAGATCAGGAGGTCCGTGGATCGTCCCAGCCGAGCCCACAGGACTGGAGACCGCCGGGGGAGAACTCCCAGAAAGACTATGGGGTGTGCTGAAATAGCTCCTGCACGCTCCTGGCAAGGTGCCTGGCACTGAGCAGGCTTCAATACGTGGTCTTTCTGGTCTTCTCCCTTAGCCCTGACCTTACCCATGCCTCGCGGGAGGGCGTCTGGGGTTTTGGTTGGCCATGCAACCAGGAAGGGGGCCTCAGGGCTGAAACTGCACCCTTCCCCCAATCCTTGGCTGGCCTCTGCCCCCACTGCTCTGGAAGTCCCTGGCCAGGAAGAGAGAAAAGGACTGGAGAGTCTTGCGTGAGCCCCTCCCCTCTGAGAACAAGGAGGGAGGCTGCTCTGCCCAGCAGCCCTTGTCCTCAGATGTAGGCCTCAGGCCCCTGCTGTGCGGATTGGTGGAGGGAGGGGACTGGCTGGGGGGGGGGGGGGGGGAGGGGGGGTTACCCACCACCTTCTTCCCTTACAACTTGCTTTTTTAATGTGGGACCTCCCTCCCACGGCCCCCAGCCCCTGAAACAGGGTCCGCTTCTGCCTGGCTCACCACAGTACCCTCAGGCCCTGGCCATGTGAGGCACAGGGATCTCGGGGCTTCTTGGACCAATGCTACTGTCTCTCGAGTCTCTCTGCTTTCTCATTTCCTATCACAGGACCCTGCAAGGCACCAGTGCTCCCAGACCTGCCAGTTCCAGCCTGTAGGACTGGCCTCAACAGCGAGACAGTCCAAGACTGCCATGGAGCCCCAGCTGATAACACCGACAAGACAAGGGCTCAAAGGACCCATCACCTTGTCCCCTCCCTGGGGCTTTTCAGCAGCCTGGGTCCTGGGCCCCTGGCCCTGAGTGGCCTCCTCTGCCCCCATGCTGCCTCTCCTGTGTCTGTCCATCCATCCGTCTCTATACCACTGCTCTGGATACTCTCTGCCTCCACCTCCGGCCATCCCAGGGTCCTCCTCTGCCCCACGCATTCTTCTTGGGTCCAATTAATTCTACTGAGGAGAGGTGGAATTATGTAAAATGTGGTGATTCCGTAAGGGAGGAGGGGAGGGCAGGGCGGTGGCAAAGTGGTTCTTTGTGCTTTTAATCTGCATTTTTTCCCTCAACGTTCCGTCTCCAGGAGGATAATTTTCCAGCCTTTTCAGGCCCTGATTGGTATCATTTCTCCAGCAATGACAGCTTTTATTTTCCCTGAAATGAATGCCGTGAAATTTCCAAGAAATATAAAAATGGATATTGTCTCAGGGAGCCGACTCTCTTCCGACAGAAAGGCACAAAGCAAACAGGCTTCCCTGGGGACCCTGCTGTGCCAGCCACTAGGGGGTGGGGGACCTGAGCCCTCAGCCCCTCCTCCCTGCCAGGTCAGCTCTCTGTCGGACCCCCTCCTGGCCATCCCTCTCCCAGACTCCCAGCTGCCATTGATCTGTTCCTCTGCCTCCCCGCTCTCGGCCAGGCCACCCTACCTGCCTGCCTCACTCCATCTTGCCTGCTCTGTTCAGCACCGCACCCCCCACAGGACACCCAACCTCAGAGACTCCCAGGACAACCCAGCCCCTGAGCAAGGTAACCAGGACCCTCCAGAGTGGCCTGGGGATTGGGCCCGTGAGCGCTCAGTCCTAGACCCCCTATACAGCCCACCAGCAAAGAGCAACCAGGCCCTTTGCTTCTTTGCCCTTTGTCCCTTCTCAGAAAGAGAAGCTGAGTGCAAGTGGGGGAGGACACCAGGGGTCTAGCCTCCAGCTCCCGTGCACTCTCCTTGAGGCATCCAGTTCCAGCTCCCCTCCCCCCCACCTCCCCCCCCCCCACCCGATTGTCAAGGTGACCTCCTGACTGAGGAGCAAGAGAATGACAGGACACAGCAGCACCCAGCCAAGCCCGGAGCCAGGCAATGGACGCCCAGCTTGGGGGCTGGGGAGGCAGGAGCTGGGGAGCATCTGCCCCCAGAGCCGCCTTGGAGAGAGAAGGGCTGAGGGTGTGCAAGGAGCAGAGGGGAGGGGTGCGGGTCGGTCCTGAAACCCTCACTTCAGCCCCTTCCCTGACCGAAGACCAGATCCCAGCCCACTCCTCCTGGGTGGGCATCACCAGGTCTGGGTTCCGGGGAAGGGTTCGCAAAGACCGCCCACCTCCTGGGGACCACAGTGGTCCCACCAGTGACACATCTGTTGAGCCTTCACTAAGTGAGGGGCAAAATGCTCCACTCCAAGGGGGCTGCCAACCTGAAGCCAGGCCTGGGTCAGCCTGGAGCCCAGCCGTGATCAGAACCGTCGCGGCGCCCCTCTGGCCTGCATGTAAGTGGGGATAGACTGGGCCTGCCACTCCAGTACACAGGCCTAGGAGCCCCTACCCCTGCCTGTGCTCTGAGAGATGCCCCCCACCCCCCGCCTCCACCCTGCCCACCCAGCTCCCCCTCTCCACCACAGACAGCTCTGCAGTATCTTCTGTGTCCTGGAAAACGCCCCCCAGCCAGCTTCCTGTCCTCTGCCCAGCCTCCCAGTGCTCACCCCATCTATTATTCACAGCACAAAATGGATTTTTAATTTGAGAAATGAAATGACTCTCCCAAGTGGCCGGGGTGGCGGGGAGGGGGCGGGGGAAGGCCAGAGCCTCTAGACGGCCACCACGGTGCTGACTCAGACTCTTGTGGGAAAGCTGGGCGCCCACAGCAGACCTGGGGGACCCCAGAGGCCCACATGACCCATCACCCAGCTGCTACCTTCATTCGGCCCTGTCGCAGTGACTCCATGGTGTGAGGGGGTGCCTATCTTTCCTGCCTGAGCTCCCAGTCGGGTATGCTTTTGGCCAGAGAGGGGGGTAGGGAGGGCTGGACCTGCACCCCACTTATTTCAGATGTTTGGACCTCAAGGGTAGCACTTGGGCTTTTTGGCCTGGTGTAGCTCCTCCCCAAACCGCCTGGCCCTCACTAAGCTGGGCTCAAGAATCACCCCCATGCAGACCCCTAGCTGAGCTTCTCTGCTAGGTCCCAACACCATGGCATGCCCACTCCAACCTGGACAGCTGCCCAGCCTCCCCACGGGCCGCGGGCTCCCGGTGGCCCTCCTCACCTCTCACGATAGAACTCACATACCTAGTGTGCCCACGAGGCAGTGACCTCTTCCCACCCTTCTCTGCCCTTCCTGCTCTGTCTCCCCACCTCCACCCTCTCTCTTTTTCTGGTCACTCTGACCTAGTTTCATTTCCTGGAACTTAGCTGCCTCTCATGCACCTCAGGGCCTTAGCACTTGCTGTCCTGCTACTGAAACACCCTTCTCCCGTCACCTCTTCCGTTAGCCAATTGCCGCTCATCTTCTTGGGATGTCAGCCTCCCTTGTCTGGTTGGGTGCTATGTCTGCAGGCTGGGGGCCCCCACCTACAAACCTGCCCAGGCTCTCAGAGCCTCCACATGCTTCTCCTTGGCCCTGGGACCCATCAGATGACAAGAGGGGGCCGCTCCTTCCCCCCCCCCCACACACACCCGATGCTCCCTTCACCTGTTCTCCCACTACCTGGTCTGTCCCACGATGCACAGACTCTTCTCTGGGGTCACCTACCAACCTCTGGATCTGTTTTTTCCTTTTCTTAAAAGAAATGTATAAGGGGCGCCTGGGTGGCGCAGTCGGTTGAGCGTCCGACTTCAGCCAGGTCACGATCTCGCGGTCCGTGGGTTCGAGCCCCGCGTCAGGCTCTGGGCTGATGGCTCAGAGCCTGGAGCCTGTTTCCGATTCTGTGTCTCCCTCTCTCTCTCTGCCCCTCCCCTGTTCACGCTCTGTCTCTCTCTGTCCCAAAAATAAATAAACGTTGAAAAAAAAAAAAAAAAAGAAATGTATAAGTACATTCTTGTTTTAAAAGACTTGAACTACACAAATGGGCAGAAGGCAAATGTGAAATCCCTCCTCCATACCTGTCGCCCTCCCAGGCCTCCCCCACATAAGCCCCTCATTTCAGCCTCCAGGCCCTCCTGGGCATCACTCTATTTCTTTAAATGAATGGGACACCGCAGATGTGAGGGTTAGCACCCTGCACCCACTGGCCCGCAGCACCACTTCCCACCCAGCCGTCCTCAGGGTCACATCCCCAACGGAAGGACGCAGGTTGTCTAGGACGCACAACCCGTCTGGTCATCAGAGACTGAGGCCTTCCATGGCTCCCGGCCTCTCACCCACCCCCTGGGCCCACCCTGCCCCGGCTCCAGCTCCTCTCCGTCACCAGAAGGCTGTCCCAGCTGGTGGCATGGCTCCCCACTCAGCCTCCAGCCATAGGTCCTCCCAGCACCTGCCTGCCCCAGGGGCTCACTGTGCTCCAAGACGAGCTCATCTTTAATTTCTCCTCCTCCCCCTCCGCATTCTGTGCATCAGGGACGGTCCGTCTCAGCCTCGGAAAGCCTCCTTACTTCTTCCTCTCCTTCCCATCCAACCTGTCTCAGTTCTAGTCCTCAGCTCTCCTGTCCTTGCTGGAGGAAAGTGGCGTCTCCCTTCTGCTTGCTCACCAGGTGCTGCTCTGTCCTGCCCATTCCCGCCCCACACCCTCTGTGACCCCTCGTTGCGGTTTCCGAGGCCTCCTCGGTCTGGCCTCAGACCCCCTTCCAGCCTCCTGGCTCATGCTCCCCTAAATGTCCCTCCTTTCCAAGGGATTGAACCCCCACTTCTGTGCCTTTGTTCTAGCCATCCCCTCAGCCTGAATACCCCATCCCCAGCCCTCCTGTCCTTCATCAGTCCCCTCTTCAGGATCCCCTGATAGTCCCCCTGGCTGGGCAGGTCCCTACCTGAAGGAGCCTGCCCGAGAGTCTCTCCTTGCCGGAGAGGTCTGTGCCCCTATGTGCCCAGCCCAGAACCTGGGGCATGGACTGGGCTGGATGGAGCAGGCCCATGCCCCAATCCACAGGGAGGTCCTAGCCAGGCCCTATGCCCAGCCCCACTGCATCCCTGTGAGCCCCTCTGTCTCCTTCCCTCCACAGCTCTGTTCTCCTACATGGGACAGTTAGTGGCCTCGGCCACTCCCAGTGCTGTGGCTGGAACCCCCATAATAAAATACGTGGAACCCTCCTAAGTGCCAAGCTCTGTGCCAAGCATTCCACCTGCTTTACCACACTGAGTCTTAGAAACCCCCTGGGGGCCCCGTCACTGACCCCGGTGCACACACAGGAAAATGAAAAGCAGACACGGAGAGAAAGGTGCTCCAGTTCACCCAGCTCACAGCCCTGAAGTTGACCTTTGAACCCATCTGCTGCATTCAGTATGTTGGGGGCACGCACACTACCAGCTGGGAGATGAAGGGACAGGCAGGGCACTTAGAACCCGAGTGAAGGCCCAGCTGTGATCTCAGCCCAGGAACTGTGCTGGGTGGGAGGTGCTGAATCCAGGGGACCAGGCAGGTGCCAAGGTGGCTTTGGCCAGAGACCTCAGGAAGAAACTCAGGGCCTGCAGCCAGGCCCTTGGCCTCCCTTCCAGATGTCCCCACCTTCAAGGGCTCTTCCTGGATGTCCCTGTCTGAAGCACCCAGTTGTTTTCTCTCTGTTGCCCTGGGTACATCTTGTACAGCATTTGTCCCCACCTGACATTATCTATGACTTGGCATTCTCATGGTCTCTCTTCCTTAGCTGTGGGGACCCTGGATTTTTCCCATCACCTTGTCCTTGCCCGAGTGTCAAGACCTTGACCACAATGCAGTTGGGGGGGGAAGCCAGATTGACAGAGTCAAAGCAGAGTGGTGGCAGCGGGGGGCAGGGAGGAAAGGGAGTAGAGAGTCTGAGGCCTGTGGGTCTCTGGTTCTGACAACCAGGCCCCTTGGGTTTACTGTTTGATGGACAGGCCATGACAGGGAGCTGGTCTCCTACTACAAGATGCAAATAGGGGGCCTGGGTGGCTCAGTCAGTTAGGCGTCCCACTCTTGATTTCAGTTCAGGTCATGATCTCAGTTTGTGGGTTCGAGCCCTGCCTCAGGCTCTGTGCTGTCAGTGCAGAGCCTGCTTAGGATTCTCTCTCTCTCTCTCTCTCTCCCTCTTTCTCTGTCCCTCACCTGTACTCTCTCTCTCTTTCTCTTTCTCTCTCAAAATAAATAAACTAAAAAAAAAAAAAAAAAAAAAAAAAAAGCAAATAAAGCCACAAGTGTTTGGGGCATATAGGAAGGTAGGCCCCAGAGCCTGGGGTACTTCCTGTCGGGATTGCCAAGGGCCCATCGCCTGGGACTGCGAGAAGGGGGGTGGGCTGGAGCTGGGCAGAGCCCAGAAAAGCCAGCAGGACCTGAAGGACCTCTTCCTTGCTTCACAGGGTCACTGGGCCGAGCTCCCCTCCCCCAGCACTCCATCATCATTTCAAGTGATTGGAACCGAAGGGGATCGTTAGCTAATTAAAGCCGAGGCCACTAATTGCCCCTTGTAGGAGAGCAGGGCTGTGGAGGGAAGGAGACAGAGGGGCTCAGAGGGACGCAGGGGGGCCGGGCATAGGGCCTGGCTAGGACCTCCCTGCAGACTGTGTTTTGGAGGGGGGCCCTGTCACAGACTCCCTGAAATGGAATTGTGGGATAGAGGACAAGAGTGCCCGAATCAGAGTTCCCATTGAACACCCGCGTGTCATGGGGAACATCCATGCCCACCTCTACCCACAGCCAGCCACCCAGAGTTGTGGGCTGAGGTGGTGAGTGGCACAAAGCCCCCACAGACATCCCATGGATGCAGCGACAGGCCAGATCTGAGGACAGCCAGCAGAAGACCAGGGGCCCCAGCCCCACACTGGCCCCCCAAGCAGGAAGCCTGGCTGCCAATCTCTGCCTCCCCGCCTCCCCTCGCAGAGATGCCAGCTGCTGGTATACATCCACACGTTCGACAGTACCAGCCTCACCTGGGGCTGCCCAGAGCCCAGCACCAAGCTCCCCCCCACCCCACCCCCACCCCAGCAGGATGTTCCAGGACCTTCCATAGAAACTACCAAAGATGGTTATTCGTTTTCCATTGCCGTGTAACAAACTTCCACAAACGTAGCAACTTAAAACAGCAAATTTATGATCTCAGGTTGTGTCGATCAGAAGTCCAGGCTCCACGAGGCTGGGTTCTCCGCTCGGGGCCTCACTGGGCTGAAGTCGGGGTTGGTGGGGGCTGAGGCTTCTCTTCCAAACTCACTGGGGGAGCCAGAATCGGCATAGAATGAAGGCATCCCTTCCTTAGTGGCTATTAACTGGGGGCTGTTCTCAGCGACTAGAACTCAGCTGCACCCCTTGCCTTGTGGCCCCTCCACCTCCAAAGTCATCAGTGGACAGTCTCCTTGGCCCTGAATCCTTGTCATGCTTCGAATCTGTCTTCCTCACCTCCACCAGCCAGAGAAACTCCTTTAAAGGGCCTGAGTAATGAGGTTAGAGTTAAGTTCAACTAATTCGGAATCTTAGTAACAACTGCAAAATCCCTTCATAACAGTACCTGGATTTGTGTTGAACGATGGGGAAAGTGTGCACATACACTAGGGGCCAGGAAAACCGGGGGGCATCTTAGAATTCTGCCTCCCACAAAGGAGCAAAGAGCAAAGGTAAAAAAAATTTGTCCTGTTTAATCCTCACAGCAATTCTGGGCGTAGATGCTACTATATCTCCATTTTACAGAGGCAGAACCTGAGGCCCTGAAGTTAGGTGACAGTCGCAAAGTCACACAGCTGGTAAGTGGCCAAGCTAGTATACTAGGGTAACACAAGGTCTGATCCAGGCCTTACCGTGTGTTCTTGGGAAAGTGGATAACTTTCGTTTTCTCGTGAAACGAAAGGTTCTGAGGCCCATTCCCCACCAACCAGGAAGCCAGATTCCAAGGCCCACAGGGGATCAGGGGGCTCAGGCCCGGCCCCTCCTCAGCCAATGGGCAGGAGGTGTGCCTGATGGGCACTCGTGGTAACCAATGAGATGAGGCGGGGCTGGGGTCTCTGATGTCAGCCATCTAATTGCGGCCATTCTGGCTTCTGCAACCCAAAGACATAATATTACCCGGCACGGAGACTTATGGTTGCCAGGGGGCCCCTGACAGCCACAGGAACCCCAAGATTAATGGCCAGGAAATTGCTGTTCACCCGAGCGGGTTGGGCCCCTTAGAGCACAGAATAGGGGCTTTCAGACCTTTGCCCAGGGGTGAGGGTGTGTGTTGGGGGGTGCCTCTCCCACCTCTAAACTCGGGCTCGTCCCTCTCAGGGGCAGGCTCCCCCCTCTCAGGGGCAGGCTCCCGTGGGCTACAGCTCTGGAGGGGGAAGGGACCGCAGAGGCGGCTGTGGCAGCCCTCTCCCCCTCCCCATGAGGAGGACTATCAGTCAGCCTTGGCGCAGCCCCCCCCCCATCAGCCTCCCCCGCCCCCCGCCCCCGCCCCCATGCTTGAGCGGCCTCCCTCAGTAATGGGGCTTAATCATAACATGCATTAGCTAGGGCCTGCTGCCTGCAATTACCTCTTCAATCAGCCACCCACCACCACCGCCCCCAGCCTCAGGCCACCTGTGGGGACACACCCCTCCCCAGCCCTCCCCGGCCCCCTCCCCAAATGCAGCACAGGGGCTGCAGGCTGTTCCCACGGACCAAGAAGTGACCCCTCCGGCCGCAGTGGTCTGGGAAGGGGGAGGCCAGTGGACAGAGAGCTTCAGCTCAGGGTCACAGGCAATTATTTTAAAAGCCTGTTGAAAACTGTGCCGGTTCCCAGTGCAGAGGGCTCATCCTGAGGGTTGCGCTGCCCCAGGTTGAGGACACGCTTGCATGCACACCCAAGTGGTCACACACACACACACACACACACACACACAGATGGGCATGTACCAGGGCACATGTGGACCCTGAAGATATGGGTACTGGCTGTCTCCAAGGTGCAGACGCACAGGGAGGCCCCACCTGAGTGACCAGCCCTCGGCCATCGGGGTGCTTCCCTGCACAGCTCCCCTCTGCCCTGTCCCTAGCACAGACCCACTCATGTCCCATGGCTCCCCATCCCCAGACCTGGGGCACAGGGGCCCTGAGCTGAATCAGAGGACTTCCTATGCCTTCCTGCCTCAGAGCCGGGGTGGCGGCTGGAGAAAAGGGGGAGAAAGACCTGGCAGGGACAGTGGAGGAGGGGACTGCTGTTGTGCGGTGATTCTCTCTAATTGCTGTTTTGCTGAGAGGTAATTAAAATCCCTTTTTATTTCACACGTCAGAGCCCTCACCAGCCTGTGGAGAGGGCGCAGGGGGAGGCCAGGAGGTGGGGGCAATAGAGGGCCGGGCTGCCTGGCACAGGGAGGGGACGGGGAGGTGGCCCTTCTGAGCCCAGGCGGCCAGCCCAGCCCACCTGCCAAGAGGCCCCATGGCGGGAGTCCCCAACCCAGCCCCTCCCCCAGCGGTGAGCACCTGGGGTCTAGTGCTGGCCAGGATCTGCGCGGCCCGCTGCAGCCAAAGAGGCCATCAGAATGAAGTCAGTGGCATCTCCAGAGTGCCTCCTACATGCCGGGCATTTTGCTGAGCTGCCAACTTGCAGAAGTGTTGCAAAAATCACTACTCGGTGGATACCACTGTCATCCCATGTGTATGAAGCGGAGACTCAGATCAAGAAACAGCAAGACCCCCGGCCTGTAGGTGCTGGAACTGGATTTGAACTGGTCTGACCCCAAACTCAGAAGCACTGTGTCAACCCACCCACTCCAGCCCACACAACTGTCCCTTCCTACAGAGCCCACCTTGTTCCACGGCCCTGCCCTGCCCCTCCTCAGAGCCCTTGCCCAGGCCCATGCACCTGTACCTTGCCTGCCACTCTGGACTCCACGGTCCCCTGCTGACAGGTCCTCTGGGGCAGGAGAGCCGGGGTTTGCCCTGTCCCTCAGGACCTGTGGACATGCTCCAGATGCCTGGCAGGGCCAAGAGGCCGTGGCCAGACCAGAGCCGAGCCCAGTGCCCAGCCAGAGTCAGGGCGGAAAGGAGCAAGGCCCCCGCCTTCCCCTGAGCTGGCCGGGGACATGGGTGGGGCAGGTGAAAGCACCCCTCCGCACTGGACCCCCTTTCTCTCTCCTGTTCTTCCCCTTCCCTTGGACCTGGAGTTGCATCACCCTGTCCTTTTCATCCTCCCCTTCTCCACCCCACCCACACCACCATCACCACCCACCATCATCGCCATCAGCATCGCCATCATCAACGTCTCTGTCATCATCACCATCGTCATCATCAAGTACTTGCCACTCTGCCTGATGTGTGTGGGGAGTGGGGGTGGGGGACGTTGGGGACTGCAGAGGAAGGACCAAAGGGGTCCTGAGACCCACTAGCAGTTACCTCAGCCTCTCAAGGGCAGGCATGGAGACCCCTGTTGTCCATGTAGCTCAGCGCAATGACATATCTATACACAACTAGATGCAGAAAGGGAGGGAGGGCAGAGGCACAGATTAGGGGGACTTTCTTGGGTCTGCAGAGCGAGGCGGGGTGATCTCTACTGCGTGGAGCAGCCAGGCCTGGGGGTACGGAAGGGTCTTTTCATCTTGTATCCCCAGTGCACAGTGCTGGCATTAGGAGGTACTTAACGTTTAAGGATGAAAGAATGAATGAAAACATTTTCAGGATTAAAACTGTCCCTTAATAGGACATGACACCCAGTGAGGTAGCCCCCCATCACTAGAGCAATAGGATTAAAACCTCAGGCTCTGGTGTCAGACTAATCTGGATTAAAAGCCAGAGCTACCATTTCCTAGCTGTGCACAGGTCACTGGGCCTCTTTAAGCCTCAGTTTCCTTACCCAAAAGTGGAGCCAAGTATCTGTCTGAGACCCTGAACAAGGAGGTCAGGGGAGAGCCTGGTCCCATGACCAAGCCCCCAGCCTGGAGAGTGGCTCAGGTGGGCAGCTCCTGTCTAAGCACCCCCAGGAGGGAAGGCGAGGGCCAGCCAGAGGCTCTGAACCTCTCTCTCCCCCATCCTCTTCCAGGCATCCAGTGACCTCCTCCCCACACCTCATTTCTCTCCACCGAGGAGCAGCTGGGCATAGCTGATCCCAACAAGACCAACTTCCCGGCCCGCTGCCCAGTGCGGTGAGACACCCCCTTGGGACAGGGCCAGGAGATGGGACAGAGGGCAGAGACTTCAGGAGCAAGGCTCCTGAGGTATCTGGGGGTCACTGGGACACCCAGGATGGGGGCTCCATGGAGGCCAGTGGAATTTCACGCCAGACATAGGTCCTCTCCCTGATACACACTGAGCCACCTTGCCCCAGCCCTTTTTGTCTCTGAGCCTCATTTTCCTCATCTGTAACATGGGAATATTTACAGGACCGACCTCTCAGGTATGTTGTGATGTTGTGAAAGCCCCCAGCAGTAAGTCTGGCATAGACTAGGGCCATACACACGCGCGCACACACGCGCGCACACACACACTGGCGGCTGACCATTCCCTGGGCGTTGCTGGCGTCTCTGGGGAGCGCTGGAGCCCCCTCCCTCCAGCCCTCTTGGCACATCTGTGGCAGGCAGTACACACGGCTCCCCGCTCCTGTCAATGTTCCCTGCCGGCTAATGGGCCAATTTTTTAGCATTACGGAGATTTGGCCAATTTGGCAGCCCTGAAAGAGGCGCAGAGAGTGAACCGTTGCCTGGGGGCGGGGCGGGGTGTGGAAGCAAGGAGGGCAGAGGAGAGGGCCTTGGGAAGGGGAAGGGGCTGCGGGCAGCCCACTTCTCAGTGGGCTCCCCGCCGGGCCCCTCCAAGTCCTGGGCAAGTGGGGTGGAGCCAGGCGGCAGGCTTCTCGCCCTCCGCTCGCCCTCCTCCCACCCCTGCATAGGCCCCGTGCTATGCACTTTGCATATATTTTCTTTTAATCCTCCAATAACCCTATGCGGCCAGTTCTATTATTTGCTCCAGCCTTCCTGGTGTGGAACTCGGGCTCAGAGCTTGCCCAAGGTCACAAAGCCAGGAACTGATGGAGCTGAATGTGAGCCGAGGCTGAAAGCCAGGCCTTTTAACCATGAGTGAGATCAGTTTTTAGCTAAAGGTGCAGAATTAGGCCAGGACACCTTTCCCCCACCCCATGCACCCCCCCCAACACACACACACACACACACACACACACACACACACACACACACACACTCCAGGAGTCTCAGCCTCCCAGGCTGCTCAAGAGTCCCACCAGGCACACGTGGACCCTATGTCTTTTCCCCCCTGACTGAGGGTACCTCAGTTCCAACACCCCTAGACCCAGCATCTCTGCAGGAAGAGCCCTGAGGTCCACAACTGCCAGGCATGGGCAGGGATCCCAGCCCAAAGCTGGGCTCTCCCCTCCTACCCAGGCTGTGGGCTGGGGCCCCCATGCCAGCTGTGGCTTCTGGAGTCCCTCCTGGGGTCAATGCCAGGCTGGAAGTGAGCATCAGCTGTGCCCTCTACCACACACTCTGGGCCCTTTGGGAGCAAGGAGGCAGATCTGCCAGGGAGGATCAGGAGGGGAGTGGAGTGGAGGTGCAGGGGAGGGGACTGCCTCTGAGCAGGGGGAGGGGCTGCTGTGCTCTGTGCATTAAGCGATCAGAGAGCACAATATTTCATTGCCGGCAATCGCAGCCAAGACATCAACTACTTGGGGAGAGCAGCCTTAAAAGCCTTTTGATTTTATTTCTTCCACTTCATTTTTTTTTTTTTTCCTTTCCTTGCTGGTGTCCTTGACAATGCCTCCCTTCCCCCTCTGCTGCCCCTTCCTCAAAGCCCCGTAGGAGGCCCAGGAGCCTGAGTAAAGGCGGAGGCCAGGGGCCAAGGGCCTGGGGGCCTGCAGGCGTGCATGTGGGGACACGTGTGTGCACACGTGTGGCTGAGATACTACTGTGGCTCCCTGTGTCCCTATGTGTGCAACCTGGGCGCCACTGTGTGCCTGTCTGGAAGCATGCTCCACGGGCATATACCTGTGTGTCCAAGTAGGCCCCGTGTGCACATATGTGTGCGTGCCTGGGTGTGTACGAGCACGCATGGACCTCACTGTGCACGCCCTCACCAGAAAGCTCCACCAAGGTAAGAGACGTGGGGGGCAGGGCCAGGGGAGGGTGGCAGATTCAGAGGGCAGAGAGGACAAGGGCGGGGAGGAGGGATGGAGGGGTCGCACTTAGGAGTCAGCCCAGCTGGGCCGAACCGTGGACCCAGCGGAGACCTCTCAGGCCCAGGGCGTCCCCCAGAGGAGTGGCGCGTGAAGACACAGGTGCGCACACCGCGGGCGCCAGCAGGCACTCACTGCAGAGGCCGGAGGGGGCCGGGTCGCCGCGGGACTCCTGGCCGGGCGCCCATGACGTCAGCGGCCGTCCGTGACGTCACCGCCCCGCCCCCGCCCGCCGGGAGCTCCATCTCCGCCCAATGGCAGGCGGCGGGGAATCGCACATCTGTCTTGTCGGGAATTAGTTAATTGAATCAAGCGGCCCGAGCTGCCGCAGCGACCTCGGCCCTGGCCCAGAAGGAGGCTGAAATGCCGGCAGGGGGAGGCGGGGAAGGCTCAGCCTGGAGGCCGGCGTGGGGGAGGGGACCTACCTAGACTGGAGCGTGGAGACCGAGCTCCCTCGGGAATATGGGTCAACGTCCGGCTCAGCCCCTGCCCCAACCCAGCGAAGACCGGGACCGAGGGCCTGGCGCCAGCCGGTGGAGCTGGCAGGCTGGGTGCGGCCCGGGCCTCGGGGCACAGGGCGGAGGGGTCTCTCCCTCCCCCAGGCCGCCCCTGGCCCGCCGCCCTCGGGCCCGCAGGCTCCCCCTCTCCGGGCACCGGCCCCTCGGGCTTGGCCCCTCCCTTCTAGCCTCGCCTCCGCCCACCGGTGCCGAGAAACGCTGCAAATTCCCGTGCCCGGGGCGCACGGTCTCCCCACCCCCGCCCTCCCCGGAGCGCGTTCCGGGGCATCTCGGGATGAGCCGCCGCCGGGCCATTTGTCCCTTCAAGCGCCAGGGAGATTTCCTCCCGCTCCGAGCTCCATCCTGTCCCCCTGGCCCTGTGTCCCCTCGGGGGAGGGGGGAGGCCTCCGGGGACCTGTTCCGAGGTCTCCCTCCCTCCCTCTCCGCACACCTCCACCCTTAGTCACCCTCCCTCTCTCACTCGTCCCTTCGATGTGTCGATGTGTCAAGAACCTGGCGCTCAGAGTCGGGGCTCCAGCCCCAGCCCTGCGTCTCGTGAGTCTCTTGCCAGACTTGAGCACAGAACCTCTCTGAGCCCAGTTTCCACAACTGACACTGGGCAACAATAAAATGAACCTAGCTCGTTGGGTAAAATTAAACAAATGCAAAAGGCATGGGACATATCTGGTTCTGGTAGCCAGTGCATTGTTGTTTTGTAAGCGGAGGAGGCAGAACTATCACGAAGGGGTGGCGTCTCTGGAAGAGTCTCTGGGGACTTACTTGATGCCAGAAAGCACGGCACTGAGGCCTGTAGCCATCTCTAGGGCCAAGGCGTCTGGGTGGGGCCACTGCTGGGGTCCATCATGACGGGGAGGCCCAGACACACTAGGCTCCCCCAGGACCCAGGCTTTACTCCCCTCATCCCATCCAGGCCCAACAGTGCCCCACTGGCCTTCTCTCATTAATTCCACACCTTGGCAGACTCCTTAGAGTTCCATGGATTGTCAACTTTATCCTAAGTGCTTCATCCTTGAGCAGTATCATCTCCATTTCACAGAAGGGAAAGTAGAGGTTCAGAGAGGTTAAGTGACTTGCTACAGACTGCACAGCTATGACCTCACACAGCCAAAATGTGAACCCAAGTTCTCTGGCCTCAAATGTCAGCCACTCTCCACTGCTCTGCCTCCCCCTCCGAGGACCACTCAGTTGCTAGGAGACAGCAAGCCAGTGGTTACTATGGGAACCTGGCTGATGTGGAGAGTGGAAAGAGTTGGTGTCCAGACAGCAGTGGGAAGGCTCCAGGTAGGCTCCACAGCCCCTTCCTGCCCCTCCCATGAAGGCAGCGCTTGGCTTTCAGCTCTGGGGTCTGGGTTCCAGGCAGCAGGTGCTCAGTGACAAGGCCAGAAAGAGGGGTGATGATAGCAGGTTACTCTCGACACAGCCCCCAGACCAAGAGCCCTGGTGGAGGATGTGGCCTCAGCCATGGAACTGAGGGGCAGACAGGCCAGGCCAGAGAGCCTCTCACTCCTTCTTCCCCCAAATGGCTCCAGTCACACCAGCTCTGCTGCTGAGGGCAGTGCAGAGCTGGGGGGCGGGGGGGGGGGGAGGGCAGGGAAACCAGAAGGAGGGAGGGCAGGACCACGGTGGGGAACAGAGAACAGAGCCGTGGTGAGTGTTCCAGACGTGAACAAACACCTCCGTGTTCTCATCTGTAACAGGGGGGTGACATGAGTCCCTCGCCCCCAGCTACTGTGTTGAGAAAATGAACCAAGATACAAAGCACCATGACTGACAGACTTCACTAGCTGTGTGGCATTGGGCAAGTCACTTAGCCTCTCTGAGTCCCTGTAAAGTGGGATAATAACAGTACCTACCTCATAGGGATGTTGTAAGGCTTATGTGAGTGAATCCACGTAAAAGGGCTTTGAACAGGGCTTTAAGGAACTATATATAGTGTTGGCTGGTCTATTTTTATACTAAATGCTCAACAGTCCCCAGGGTGTAGAGGTTCCTCTGGACCCCACTCCTCTTTTGTTTCTCTTCCTGTCTGAAGAGAAAAGCTCCTGGTCCCCCTCATCCCTTGCTGGGCCCTTTGAGGAGGAGCAGAACCAAGACACAGGACTCGCAGAGGCCTCAGACCTCCCCTACTCAAAGTTCAGGGACTCGGAGCCTGGGAGGCTGGGGTGGGAGGGAGGAAGGAGGCGGCGCTGGCCGCTAAGTTTGTTCATCCTGACTGTCAGTCCCTTAATCTGATCCCCGAGGAACAACGCAGAGGCTTCACTCTGGATGACAAACGAGGAGGGGAGAGGCCTGCCCTGCCTGGACTCTGGGTGAGTAATGGCCTTGCATTAAGATATTAGGCCTGGACGAGAAGAAATGTGCTCTCGCTCCCTCTCTGCTCCAATAAGGTCGGGGAGAGGAGGGGGCTTCCTGAGAGCCAAGCCCTGGGAAGGCTGGGGGCTGCTGAGGGGGTTCAAGAGAAGATGTGGGAAGTTTTGGGGGGGGGCACACACAGAGAGAATAAGAGACACAGATACAGCAGAGACAGAAGAGACGGGGGGAGGGAGTCAGACAGGGGATGGGGTGTCAGTAATAGAGACACAGGCTCCCTGAGAGACAAGGTGGGGGGGGGGGCTGAGAGAAGGAGAGAGGGACAGAGAGACAGATAAGGACTTGGGGGGTGGTGTGTAGAGAGGCGAAGATGCCATATGTCCCTTTTACTGGATCCTGAGCCTCTGGGCTGGGGAGGCACTGGGGGGACATCCTACTGGCTGAGTCTGGGGGGCAGGGCCTCTAGCCACATGGAAAGCACCCTTCCCCGGGCAGCCCACTTCTTGGGGGAAAGGGGACCAGACCCCAGTGTTCCGGCCCCAAGCACCGGTGCTGCTTGAGAAGCCCCTGCCTCACCCAGCCCCAGGGCCCCCATAGCCTGAGTCCCATGATGCAGGGCCTGAGAGTTGGAGGGACCCCTGGAGGCGAAGAAGGAGCCAGGCCCAGAGCAGAACTTAGAGACGGCATGGCTCAGAGTTGGGCCAAGAGCCAGATGGACCCAAGAGACCACGGGGCAGCCTGTCCCTCTGTCCCCATTGCAGCCTCCCCTGGCACCCTAGGAGCTGTGCTCACGTACCAGCTCAGACAGCAGACCTTGCCTGCTCGGATTCAAATCCTGCCTCTACCCTTTCTGCGGTGTGCCCCCCAGCAGGTTGTGTGACCTGGCTGTGCCTCACATGCTCCATGCCTGCAAAGTGGGGTGATTATGGCCCCTGCTGCACGAAGCTTCTGTGAGGGATCCCTGAGTCACGCCCTGTAAGATGCGTAGAATGGACCCTGGCACTTGCTAATGGTTCATTGAACTTCACAGATCACGGTTGTTTTATTTCCCCCAGGCCCCAGCCAGGACTGTGTAAGCGAGAGGATACCTGCACCCCCTTTAATCCCTCAGCGGGGTCTCCCCAGTGGGGAGACCAGACCTGGGAAACATGGCTCACCTTGGTAAGCCATCAGCCTCTCCATGCCTCAGTTTCTTCATCTGCAAAATGGGCATACCTTTAGGCCTAGTGAGGCTAGTGCATGTAAGCACTTAATAAAGCCTGCAGCGGTGGGGCTCAGATGGCCCAGCCCTCTGCTCTGAGGACCTCCCTGACCTGGCATGCACATCTGCATGGTCATGTACACGTGCGTGCACTCGAGCTGGGGAGCAGTGAAGACGCTCCCAGAGGAGACGCTCAGAAACGATGATGAGGTAGGGGAAGCCCCTGATCCCAGGCCTAGGGGCCCATGTACTGGGGATTAGGGGTAGGAAGCCTAGCACCCCACTCTCTGCGCCCCCTCCTTCCAACACCACCTTCACCAGCAGCCCTGGCTTCTGGTCCCACTCAGCTTCCCAGAGCTGCACTCAGATGCTCCACTTGATTTAATGCTCTGCCAGCATCATTTTGAAATTCGTAGTAATTGTTAAACAAGGGGCCCAGCAAATTATGCAGCTCGTCCTACACTTTGCTCCCTAGGGATTAAGCTCCCAAGCTGCCCTGGTCTGTGGCTTGAGCAGGGAGGGTGATTCAGAAAACAAAAAGGGGCTGCCTTAGGAAAAGGGGGGGGGGGGACAAGGCGGAAAGATCATGGGAAGGGCAGAAAACGCAGGAGGTTCACCTCTCTGAGCCCCAGAAGAACGCCAGGCAGCGCGGCGGCGCCCTTTTGATGGGTGGGCCTGAAAGAGGGGACTTGGGGGGGGAAGGGTCAGACTCCCATCAGCTGGGGGTCTACTGGGTTGGTCACAGTCAGAGATCTTCGATTGCTCCAAGGTCTCCCCCCACCCCGAAGCCTGGGTTCGAATCCCTTGTCCCAGATGTGCGACCCTCTGGTTTTACTGAGCCCCCCAAGCCTCCTTGGGACCTGGTGCAGGGCTTTTCTGTCCTTCAAGCCCCGCGTCTCTCACGGAGCGCCACCAGGAGGCGCCCCGCACCTGCTCTGCCCTCCCGAGCCGGGACGCCGGGCCCATCCGTCGGGAGGAGGGGCTTCCTGCGGGCCCGGGGTCGGGAGAGAGCGCCGCTTACAGCCGGGGAGCGGCCCCGGAAAGAGCGCGTCTTCGCAGAGCCGCGCACCCTTCTTCTCTCCTGAACCCCCATCGGGTGGCGGGTGTTCCACCAGACACGTCACGGTGCTGTTCCCCCCCACCGCGCCCCGCCAGTGAAGTCCTGGGCCTTCCTTGGAGCACAAGGCCAAGTCCGGGCCTGGTTGGGGCCACACGTGCTGAGCCTCAGATCCCTCCCAGAAGGTTGGGTGTATTAGCTAACTGTCCCCAAACGTGTTTTGTTCAGAGCGGGCCAGCGCTTGTGTACCAGCTTGAGGGCGGGCCTGGAATCAGTAAAATTTAACTAGCTCCTTCCTCGGGCGTTTCTAGTTACTGAGATGCCATCCAGGAGCCCTCTGCCCTCCAGACCCTAAAATATGATTTTACAAATATTTGTTGGCAGTAGATAATACTGCCCCAATTGCTTCAAAATTTGAAGTAAAACGTAAAAAGTAAAAAGCCTTCCTGCCACGCTGTCCCCATGTGCCTGGTTTCCTCCCACATAACCCCAGATGGCTACTTTTATTAATTTACTGTATAGTCTTCTAAAGAAAATAAAGATCTATGCTCTTATTTTCCCTCTTTTCTTACACAAAAGGAAGCATACTATGCATGCTGTTCTGCATTTTGTTTTCACTAAATGTATCTCAACATTCTTTCCGGAACAGTAGATTCCTTGTTCCTTTTTCACAGCTGCATAGTATTCCACTGTGTGGCTGTTTGCAGTTTATTTAACTCCGCCCTTTCTCGATGAGTCTCTGGGTTGTTGTTGCTTTTTTTTTGCTCCTGTTAACAACAATGCAGTGAACATCCGTGTACCTCCATCATTTCTTAAATGTGCTTTTGCACCTATCTGTAGGATAAAATGCCCTAAGTGGAGAGCCAGTTGTGGAATAAGAGTGCTTGTAATTCAGGAAGGGATTGAGCCGGTGTGTCGGGTGCCCCACACACAGCGACAAGACTGTTTTTCAGCAGCCTCACCAACAGAGTGGACTGTCAGGTTTCTGCATTTTTGCCACAAGTCTCCTTGTGTCGGGTGCCCCCAGGAAGCCTGCCTTGACCTCCAGACTGTGGCCCTACCACCCATTTCCCCCCAGCACTCAGGCCTTCTCCTTCACAGCACCTTGTGCATTTGAGAAGACTTACATATTATGTCATTTTCAGTGTTTGCCTCTAGGCTCCATGCAGGCAGAGACTGTATCCCAGTTCCCAGCACAACACGGGCACCTCAGAGGTGCTGAATACCCCTTTGTTGGCTGGGACGGCCCCCTGTGAGCACCGGACCCGAGGAGGCACTTTGCCTGGGTGGCCTCAGCTGTGCCTCTGAACCACTTTACGAGGGAGGTGCAGACACTAGTCCCATTGAGCAGACCAGGAGACTGAGGCTCAGACAGGAAGTGATTTGCTCAGGAACTCAGAGCTGGCCAGTAGGGAAGCCCCTTCTCCTTAGCCCTTGTCCCTCCTTCTGAGATCCTAGCTTTACTTTTTCCCTCCTCTGGTCCATGGGAACCCCCAATTTCCAGAAGCAGTCGGACCAGGTCAGGGTAACTCCAAGCTCGGGGTCAGCCCCCTCCACACCGCCTGCAATGATGCAGAGCCATGCTGGGGGCTGGCCTGAGCCCCGGGGGGCCTCTTCTGCCTGCGGGCTCAGCACCCCTGTTTGGTGGCTATGCCGGGGCTACGGTGACCCCCGTGACTATGCAGCCATCAGAGCCCCTTCCCTGAGGCCCCACGGCAGTGCTGGCTTTGTGCCCGACTGTCACTCTGTTCCCCAGCGGCTCTTTGCAGCGGCTGCCTGCCTCCCTGCCTCCCATTAATCATGTGTGCAGGATTTATTTTCTTCAGCAATTTATTTCAGCAAATGCAATCTGGGTGTGCCCGCAGGTGGGCAGGGTGCTCTGTTGCCGCCAGAGTCACGGAGCCCGGCTCTATTGTCAGGCTGGCAGGCGTGATTCGCCACCGCCCCCCTCCCCGCCGTCAGTCAGCAGGCCTGGCTGAGCCCCCGGGTGGAACGTGAAGGCTCCCAAGGACCAGCCCACCCCCGCATCACCATGACCTCAGCGTCCCAAGCAGCCTGAAAGAGCTTGCCTCACTTTCTTTACTGGGGCTTTGCTGCCCCTACCAGGGTTAGCTGGTTAACGGGGCCAGGAGATGAGCCCCCAATATTCCCACCCTGAAACAGGCATCCAGAGGCATTTCCTGACCTGGGGAAGGAAGGGGCCCTCCCCCCCCGAACCCCTCCTCCCCGAACCCCTCCTCCCTGGCGATGCTGGACAATTCCTATGACAGTCACAGAGCCGCCCCTGTCGCCACACCTATAACATGTGTCCTCCTTCCTGTGTTCCCTTTGGTCACTCTTGGCCTCTTTCTCTAGGCTGTCAGCAGGATGAGGCGGTCTGGGGCTGAATAGCCCTGAGGCAGAACAGGAACAGTGGTAGGGGAGTGAGGGGTGGTCTGCTTTGTTATGATTTCAAGTGCTGAGTTAGTGCCCCCCCGGTCGTCTGTCCACTCTTGGCCTTGGAAGCAGAAAGGACTGGGGGCGATCTACCTGGCACTGGCCCTCACCAAGCCGTCAGCAGCCCCTACCCATGCGTCCCACCCCCGCAGCATCCTCGGGGGTGCAGGCCTCAGCACCTGGGCACCTGCTTCCTCCCTTGGTATCCGTTAGGCCCAGCGCTTGGCCTGGCTACCTCTAATGCTGCAGATAATTCCTCCTGTCGCAAAGCCATTACCCTGCAAATGGGCCGCGCTTTAGTGTGTGTGTGTGTGTGTGTGTGTGTGTGTGTGTGTGCGCGCGCGCGCGCGCGCACGCGCGTGCCCGCGTGTATGCAGGAGAGGGGGCGGCTGCAGCAGGCAAAGCGCCTTGTTTATGCCTCACCGCCATAATTGTCTCAGGAGATTTATTGGCTGCACCCTCTACAGGCCCCCTCCCTCCGCCCCCCAGCCTCTGGTCCCCTGCCCAAGCTGCTGGCCTCTGCTGGTCCCCAGGTGATGGGGCCTGGAGCTCCGTGTAGGGGGCACGGGGGGCAGGATGTGCCCAGCTGGAATGTGGTTATGGAGGGGCCGTGATGTGTGTGCACTCCCCTTCTACTCCATGCCTGGTAGCTGGACTCAGACAGGAGACAGTGGCTGAGGCACCCCTGACATGGCCTTCCAGATCTCAGGGGCCCTGGGGGTGCAAGATGGGTGCTGGAAGGACTTTGGTGTCAGGCATCCGGGCCTTGATCTCTCCTATGCCTCCTCGCTCCAACTCCTCCTGGCCCCTCGTCTCTGCCGGCTACTTTGTCCATCATTGCAGATCTCGCCCACCCCCAGATGTCATCACAACTGCTCCACCTTGTCCCCTCCTGCCCCTCTGGGGCACAGCCAGGCCTCCTGAGGAGGGGGCCAAGCCCTCCACCCTTTCAAGAAGAGCCTTCCACCTTTGTGTTGAGCCCTGGGCAAATCCCGGCAGGTTGACACAGTCAGAAGGCACCTGTGGACTCAGGAGGAGGCAGGGCTGGGCAGTGGTCAAGGGTGTGGCCTTCAACAACAAGCGGGACTGCTTTTAGTCTCTGCTCTTCCAGTTTCTATTGGTGTGGTCTTGGGCACACCACTCAGCTCCTCTGAGCCTCAGTGGCCTTATCTGTAAAATGGGTCTGATAACACTTACCTCAAACAGTCATTATAAAGTCATTGTAATACATCGAACCACAGGAAATTGCCCTATATTCAACCAATTTTTGGCATTAATATTTACTGGATGAAACACTGCAGGAACAAACTTTGTATCATTGATAAGTTTCCTCCTTGTGCCCACACGGTTCTTGTTACACTCTTCATGTTTTACATTTGGCTAAATGCTACCTGCTGGTTTTAAAGAATTCAAGCGAGGCAAGGAAGCACAAAGAAGAAAGCAAAAAGCAAAACAAAATAAAAATAAATCTCCCTATCAGAAATAGCTGTAATTAACGAATAACCACCATTTCCAGTAATCTCTTTTTGCATTGATGCGGATAAGACGTTTAGAGAGATAAATTGATAGAAGTATTGCTATAAAGGGACCTGATTGAATATTTTAAATATAATGTATTAAATCTAATTTCGGTTTATCTTAACAAAAGAAAATAAACGGAAGTAACACTGAAGGAAACCACATGACTCCAGTAAATATCTCTTCATCAGAAAGACCGTGTTTTCTAAAAAGATCATCTCATGGTAACAAAAAGATTTGAAAGCAACAAGAAAAATTATTGATTAGGGATAATCGATCATGTAGGAGAAGAAGAAATGTGAATATTACAGTCGAAATCGAGGGCATTAAATTAACAAGTTTCAAAGAAACACAACTGACAGCAAAATAGAGAAAAGGGAAGGAAAATGTATGGAGAGAAACCACAGGAAAGAAAGACAATAGACACAGAAGAGAGGAGGCAGGCAGAACCCTGGAAAGGGTCTGCATTCTTTCCCCGACAAGGCTGAGCAGTGGTATGCAAAATTTTGCACCTTTTCAACTTAAAAGAGTTTTGCCTAGACACCCTCCTTCTCTAAAGGTTTCCATCATGTTTAAATGATAAAAAAAAAAAAAAGACAATTTCTGGCATGTTATAAATATTGACTCCCCCCCCCCTTTTTTTAGGGAGAGGGAGAGCAGAGTGGGGAAGAGGGGCAGAGGGGGAGAGAGAGAGAGAGAGAGAGAGAGAGAGAGAGAGAGAGAATCTCAAGCAGGCTGCATGCTGGGTGGGCTCAATCCCATGATCCTGGGATCATGACCTGAGCCAAAATCAAGAGTCAGAAGCTCAGCTGACTGAGCCACCCAGGCTTTTAGATAAAACTGTTACAGGTCTTGGGGAGCCTGGGTGGCTCAGTCGGTTGAGCGTCCGACTTCGGCTCAGGTCATGATCTCACGGCTTGTGACTTCGAGCCCCGCATCGGGCTCTGTGCTGACAGCTCGGAGCCTGGAGCCTGCTTCAGATTCTGTGTCCCTCTCTCTCTGCCCCTCCCCTGCTCATGCTCTGTCTCTCTCTCTCTCTCAAGAATAAATAAAACATTTTTTAAAAAATTTAAAAACTGTTACAGGTCTTTTCTGAATGGACCTGACCATTTCGAAGAACAGAATGGCAATTTCACATGGTGCAACCGGGGAGGTGAACCGCCCAGCCCAGAGCCGGCCTGCAGCGGCACTCACCCCAGCAGCTGTCGTCGCGGAGCAAGCCTGCGTCCTCTATAAACCCAGGTGACCTCGCACTTCTTCGTTTCTGTTTTCCTGGAAATTTTTACAAAATTCCTTTGAACTCTCCAACTTCTCTCACTAAATGAATATAAGTTGGGGTCTCTGATTAAAACAGAAAAGCAGATTCTCCCCCCCCCCCCACCCCCCAGGGATGCCAGTGGCCAAGGTAGAGGGGTGGCCCCACAGGAGAAGGGAGGACTGGCCTGGGAGGAGGGGAGTGGTGGGGATGACCCCCTTCCCCTCCCAAGCCCTTCAGAAGAGGCTGACGGGAAAGGGTGGTGAGAAGGGGTGGAGCCCGAGGAGATTGTGGGGTGTGTACAAAATGTTGCGTTCTGAAAGGGGGGCGTGGGAGTGGACTGGATGCACCCACGCTCTGTGGCTCCTGCCCAGAATATTGGGTGAAAAGCGAGGTGGGAGGCCAGGGGTCTCGCCAACCTCAGAGAGCCCCACGTGCAGGTTCTAGGACATTCCCATTCTCAGAGACCCATTCAGCCTGCGGGGGGGACAGCCCCTGCCTCAGCAACCCCCACCCCAGGCAGCAGCCTTGCCTCTCCCTCTTAAAGTCAAGTTCAGCCCAGAGGGAGGGGGAAGGTCACAGTAGCAAGTAGAGCTGACAAGCTGAAGGAACCAGGCAATCCATGAGGAAGGCCCCACAGGGCCAGGGAGCCCCCTACACAGACACCCTCTGAGCGAAAGGCCACACACAGCCTGGGGAGCCCCCCCCCCCCCACGGCCCTGTATCCCATTCTCTCTTGTCCTCTGGGCTCCCACATCTCCCGTGCTGCCCTGCGGGATCAGGCCCTCTCTGCCCTCGCTGTGTCCATGCAGGGAAATAGCATCCTATCAATTCTGTCACATTCATCAAGTGCTGATCTAGAGCAATGACGATAACTCCTGCCAGCCCTTTGCAGGAAGCCTAACAGGTGTTCTTTAATTCTCCCAGAGAGATGGCTGTTATCATCCTATTTCACAGATTGAGAACTTGAGGTTGAGAGAGGATGATGAGTATTAGTTTCCTGGAGCTGCCGTCACTGGCTTCAAACAACAGAAATTTGTTCTCTCACAGTCCTGGAGGCTAGACGTCCAAAATCAAGGTGCCGGCAGGAGGCACCTGGGTGGCTCGGTTGGTTAAGCATCTGACTCTTGGCTTCGACTCAGGTCACGATCTCATGGTTGTGGGATGGAGCCATGTGTTGAGCTCCGGGCACCACGCTGGGCTTGGAGCCTGCTTGAGATTCTCTCTCCCTCTCTCTCTCTGCCCCTCCCCTGCTCATGCTTGTTCTCTCTTCAGAATCTGCATCAGAATCTGGCTTGTGGCCACTTTTGTGCCTAGCAGGCCACTTTAGATCATGGCTGTGGGTCCCGCTAGTCTGTCCAGAGACACTGCCCCCGAAGGTGGCCTGCTCGGCTGTTAGCTGAATCTGCTTCCTGCCCTTTTGCCCATTCCCCCGGCAGGGGCCAGGAGATCAGGAGGGTTTGGGGTGGAGGGAGGGGTGAGCACATCATGGCAGAAGGGGCCTGAGGAGGGATGAAGAGGAAGGTCATCCCCAGAGGACAAGTATAGAGACCTAGAGCGACAAGTGTCCGGGTCTCTCCTTCCCGTTTCCAGAGGCCCAGGATCCCCCCACCATCCTCGGAACACAAAAGCAGCCTCTGTGCCGGTGGGAAAGCTACAGGGCTGGAGCTTCCTCACATGGACCTGCTGGACTTTTCCAGAAATATCAAGAAAGGTCCAAGTTTCTTTCCATCCCTCTTTTGAAGCAGGAGCTTGGGGCTGAAGCGTTGCCTGCACCTGTGGGAGGGGTCGAGGTGGGCGGCTGTGACCACGGGGGGTGTGGGTGGAGAAACCGGGGGCTGTGGATGCCACTAAAAGTCGCCTCCAGGCCCTCCTTCATCCTAGACAGTCATCCTGCCCCTCCCACTCCCCAAAACAGGGCAGCAAAGAGGAAGGGATGCGGGAAGAGCAGAAGGGGGAAGTCCCCAGCTCTGCCGGGTCCCAAGATCACCAACCATGAGAGATGCTCGTGCCATCCAGCCCCCAGAAGATGTCACTTGTCTCTCCCAGCTACGCTCCAGGGAGAAGGACAGCACTGCACAGACTGGACATAGGTGTGCAAGGAGGGGGCCCCAGCCCCTGCACAGGAGGAGCTGACGGGGGAACAGGAGACGCCAGGACTGCTTGGGACGGGCTGAGGTTCATGTGCAGGAGGCAGGTGATTTGACGCTGGAGCCTGAAGAGGGGCCAGTACTGACCATCCATTTCTTCAGTTGTTTAACAAACACAGTGTGTCAGGCTCTGTTCTAGGTGCTGGGGACACCACAGGGACGAGGCGCAAAGCCCTGCTCCCCTGCAGCAGACAGACGACAAATAACCAAGCTCACAATTGCAGAGGGCTCTAACCTGATTGTTGGGGAATCTCGACTGGCTGGGAAATAGATGTGAAATTGTTTCATTCTTCCAGGCACTGCCCTGGGCAGAGGCTGCTTTCTGGCTGGAAGCGGCAGCTCCCTGGCCAACACCCGGCCAGATTCTGAGCCTTCTCCACCTGCCAGGTTAGAATCTTCTCTTTCTGGGCATTGCCCGGTGAAACCCCAGTTTCTCGCTTGATGCAAACCTCTTCTCTCCTCCCTGTGCTCAGGTGGACCTTCAGAAGCTCTATGCCGATGAGCTGGTGGGTGGAGGGCTCCCCTGGCCCTCAGTTCTCCACTGTTGCGTAGGGAGAGAGAGAAAGAGGAATCTGCTCCCGACGTTCCTGGGCCAGGGAGCCCCAGAACCACGACTCCTTTTCTGTGAACAGTACCAGGGGTCCAACTTGCTCACCAATGGAGTGTTCACTTGGGGCACTCCCCGTGCTCAGCAAGGCCCCACACTTGGTTTAACATGCTGCTGCCGTGGTCTCGAAATTCTTAACAATTGTGGAACAAGGGGCCCTGCATTTGCATTTTTCACCCAGACTGTTACAACGTACGTAGCCGGTCCTGCCTGCCAGACATGCGTGTTACAGCTGCGTCCAGCTGGCCACATCACTCCACACTGCGCTCCGCCCCCAACGCCGCAACAGTCCCCAAAAGCCTGAAGCCGCAGACTCATCCACTCTCCAGGCCGGCTCTCTGGGCTGTGGGCACACGTGAGACTGCCCTCTGTACGTTCTGAGGGACCAGGAACCTCAGGGTGCGGGTATCAGCCTCTCCTCACTAGGCAGCCCCCACCCCACCATCCTCAGGAGCCCCCCGGGCCGGACGGCGGGTCCCCTGGCTAAGCTGAACTCCAATGGGACACCGAAATGCCAGCCTCTCCCTCCTGTCGGCCCCCTTGATTCCTGAACAAGGGATTCCTTCATCCTTCCGGGGTCCCTGCCCTTCCTTCCAGCTCTGCTGCAGACGTGAGGGAAGATGCTCTCTCCCTCAAATCTGTGCAGTCCCCAAGGCTCTCCCCCACCGGCCCCCACCTCTTCTCCTCTGCACGTGGGCGAGGGCCTTTGGGGAGGATGTGGGTCTGACAGGGCCCGGCCGTGAGCCCTGCAGTGACAAGGAGGTCTGGGAGGGTCTGCCACTCGACTAGCCTGTGGGAGACCCAGCCCCTTGGGACAGGCAAGTCCCCACCAGACAGCCGGCAACAGAGCAGCAACTGCTCTGAAGAAGGTGCCAGAGGGGATGTGGCAGAGAAGAGGACACGCTGTCGGGATGGTGGCCATTCCAGTGGAAGAGGCCGAGGACGACCAGGAGGACCAGTCACCAGTAATAAAAAAGTTGCACGAAACGTGGGTTTCTTTTTTTTTTTTTTTTTTTTAATTTTTTTTTTCAACGTTTATTTATTTTTGGGACAGAGAGAGACAGAGCATGAATGGGGGAGGGGCAGAGAGAGAGGGAGACACAGAATCGGAAACAGGCTCCAGGCTCTGAGCCATCAGCCCAGAGCCCGACGCGGGGCTCGAACTCACGGACCGCGAGATCGTGACCTGGCTGAAGTCGGACACCCAACCGACTGCGCCACCCAGGAGCCCCGAAACGTGGGTTTCGACCTGGTTCTCAAGAGGCGACCTGAGGAAGTGGATGAAACTGACCAGACTTGGGGTATACGTGGAGGAGAGGAGAGCGGAGGGAAGGGCAGAGGAGGGGAGGGGAGGAGAGGGGAGGGGAGGGGAGGGGAGGAGAGGGGAGGGGAGGGGAGGAGAGGGGAGAGGAGGGGAGGGGAGGGGAGGAGAGGGGAGAGGAGGGGAGGGGAGGGGAGGAGAGGGGAGGGGGGAGGGCAGGGAAAGAGAGAAGAGGAGAGGAGAGGAGAGGAGAGGAGAGGGCCCTGGCTGGTGGGGGGGGGGGGGGTTGAGGGCGGTGCAGGAAGCGGCAGAGGGCGGCGGGGTTGAGTGAATCACCATCTGTGCTGTAAGGCCCCTAATTTTCTCTGGCAGTGGCGCTGGGGCAGGAGAGGCAGTAAACAGACCAGCAGCTTCTGGTCTTTTTTGGCCTCCCACCGGTCCTTGAAGACCAGCAGAGGCAGAAGGGGGGGCGGGGGTGGGGGCGGGGTGAGGTGGCTCAAAGGCTCCGGCCTGGCCCGCCTGGCCTTGGCAGGATCCAAGTGGCTGAGGGACCAAGGTGCCAAATGCCAACAAAGCGTACCCCTCCTTGTGGCATTCTCCAGTGAGAGCGGCCACAGGGGGCTCCGTCTTGGGGGGAGCTCACTCCAGGCCTTAATCTCTCCAGCTTGGACGCCGGCTCCGAGGGCGGCATTGGCCTCTCCGCCCAGGGGCCTGTGAGGCTTTCCAACCACCTTCTCTGCTTTCTGGGTCCCCTACCTTGGCGGCTCTTTCTTGGAACCACAGATCATTTGCTTTGGACACTTTCTTCAAGTATAGGCTGTGTTGAGAGTTAACACCCTCTCTGCCAAGAATTTGGAGATGGTGGATAAGAAAGTAGATAGCCCCAGGGATCGTGGGTGGCTTAGTCAGTTGAGCATCTGACTTCGGCTCAGGTCATGATCTCAAGGTTTGTGGATTCCAGCCCCACATCAGTCCACTGACTGATTCCAGTCAGTCGGGCTCTGTGCTGACAGCTCAGAGCCTGGAGCCTGCTTCGGATTCTGTGTCCCCCTCTCTCTCTGCCCCTCCCCTGCTTGAGCTCCCTCTCTCCCTCTCCCTCTCTCTCAAAAGTAAATAAACATTTTTTTAAAGTTAAAAAAAAAAGAAGATAGGTATCCCCTATCTAGGCATACACCCTCTTGAGATGGATGTTCTGATGAATACAAGTAATTTCCAACTTTATAATATTCACTCACAATAACCCATACTCAGACACTATTTCATGGCATTCCTGAACCAGAGGGATTGTCTTCATGAGGTGCGGTGGTAACGGGGAGGGGAAGGGGGCATCCCCAGTGGTGTGCTGGGTAATGTTGACCTGGCTCTTGCGGGGCGGAAGGCAGGGAGGCTCTGATTTGTACGGGGTGCTGGTTTCCGTGGTGTAAATCCTCCCACAGTGGCTGGTTTCAAGCTACCAATATGATGTCACCCAGTGCAGACTTGGGAAGAGACGTCTATGTTCAGCCCTCCAGAGCCAACATGAGCAACTCCAGCACAACACTGGGTGGGTGGCAACCTCCAGTGGGGCTCCAGCGGGTGGAAACCTCTTTGTGGCCAGCGCCCAAGGATGGGGGGAGTGGAGAATCAAAATGATGGGACATCTCGGTGATCAAGGAGGAAGAGAGTTTCAGAGAGGAAAAAGAGGCCACGCACATTCTCTGCTGGCCAGCGGCATAGAAGGAAGAAGTTGGAGAAGCTGCTGGAACTGGCTGCCCCCCTTCCCTGCATCTCACCCATCACCCCTGGGACCCCTGGCTCAAGGCTATCTCTGCAGGTCTGGGGCTCTGTCTTACGAAGCAAGGCAGGTTCCGATCGGAGGCTTGTTCACCTGCGCAGAAGGAGAAAGGGCTGGAGAAGACAGGACACTGTGTTACAGGGGCAACGTCATGGCAGAATCTGGTCTGGGAAGGCACCAGGCCTGCCAAAGTCACCCTGGGTCACCGGCATGAATTGGGGTGCCAAGATCCTTTTTCTGGGCCCCAGGACATTCTGTGGGGGCAGAAGGGCCCCTCCTCTCTGCCCCAGGTGGGAGCTTGGTCCCAGGAGAGCTGCTCGTTTGTGGCCCTTCCCGTGAGACTCCAGAAGATTCCCTCCGGCCAGATCAGGGTCATAGCAACTGAGAACAATGCTGGACAGGCCGAGCGAGCACTGTGTAGGGGCAGGGGGTCTGGGAGAGCGTCAGAAGCTGCTGGGGCCGGTCCTACCCAAACTGGGCCACTGGTGGGGCCTTTCATGTCTGCCTTCCTCTCGGGGCCTGCCTTTGCCTCTTCCCACCCCACCACCCCCAGTGCAGCAATTACGGCGCTAATTAGGGCGCTTTGATCATCTTTAGAAATGGCTACATCGGGGAGAGACGCTGCCAAGCAATTAGGGGCACAGGGGCTGGGAGCTCGGGCACCTCCTCAGGGGGTGGGGCTGCCGAGGACCCTCACACACCCCCTGCCCTCCTCCCTCCAGGAGTGTGTGCCCCCAGCACAGTCCTAAACTCCTCAGGGAATAGAGGCAGATGGGACTCCCCCCGCCATCCGAGCCTCGGAGACAGGGCCAGCCCCTGCCCACCAGCCCCCCTCTGCCTGGCCCCCAGCCCAACTGTCAGCTCTTCTGGCCTGTCCAGGCCCCTTTGATGGAGCCGCAGAAACAAGGGTTCCTTTGACAGAAGGGGGGCCTCAGAGCTGGGACCGTGGGACTTCAAAGGTGAGGGTCGAGCCCCCATCCCGATCCCTCCCCCAGCCCTGGCCCCCCTCCCGAGTACCCCCCCAGCCTGTCCTCTATATAGCCCCCCAAGCCCCAGTCCCCTGTGGGCTCCCGGGAGTTAAGGGCCAGGTGAGGGACCGACTGAGGGAAGCGGGTGATTTTGATGTACGAGAACAGAGTCGGATGATTTGAGGGGCACGAATTCAGGGCCCAGGAACAGAAAGGCAGTGGGAGGCAGACACCCAAGGATAAGCACCTGGAGGGCAGACTCCAAGGGGGAAAGAGGACGGGGTCGCTCGTCCTGGCTATTGGTCACCATGCTGCTGCCTGTGCTGCTGCTGCTGCTGCCCTTCCCAGACCTACCGTCTGTCGCTGGGCACCCACTGTACATGCGCCTGCCCCCCAGCACCCTGCAAGGTGAGCTCGGGCTGCTCTGAGGGGGCGGCAGAGGTGGGAGGAGCTCAGAGGAAGTGGGGTGGGGCTGGCGAGCATGACCTTGCCACCCCCACTCATTGAGGCCTTTGGCCCCCTCCGCCCACCCTGCAGGGAGAAGGGGCCAGAAACGGAGGCAGCACGGGTGGGAGAGGGAGGGGGAGGACCAGGGTGCACAGGGAAGGGGACCTGGCAGCCACTGCCAAGGGGTATGCTTTGGGGAAGGTTCCGGGTTTAGCAGGAGGAAGGGGTCCAGGCGGGCAGCTCCTTGGCTATCTGGGCCCAAAGGTAGGCAACTCGGTGACAGGTATTTTGTCCGTTAGCCTGAGTTTTGTGATGTCTCTACCTCTGAGGTGCCGTTTTTCCTTCAAGATGTTTAAGGCAAGTCCCTCTTTAAAGATTCCAGCCCAGCTCAGGTCAAGTGGGTTGAGAATCTGGGACCATCTGCTCCGAGCGCTGGGCCCTCAGGCCCCTGGGGCTCTCTCTCCTCCCCATTCTGCCCGGTGCTCCTGGAGTCTGACCTGCTTCCCCCTGTCTCCCAAGGCAGGCTCAGGGCTGGAGCCTGAGGTCCTTCCCCAGCCATGCATGATTGTACCCTCTGTCCCAGCAGCTCTGTCAGCCCAGGGGACGAAAGCGCTGCAGGCTGCCCAGAGGAGCGCCCAGTGGGCAGTAAATCGAGTGGCAATGGAGATCCAGCACAGACTCCACGAGTGCAGAGGCTGTGCCAACCACACGGTCCCGTGCCCGGGTGAGCTCGCACTGACTACCTGCGTCCGTTCTCCTGTCCACCCCATCCCTTCCCTCCAGACTTGACTCCCTCTCGGAGACAGAAACTAGGTGGGGCTACAACAGAGATGATGCTTAAGAAGGTCTCTCCAAGAGGCAGGAGCATGCCAGGCATGGGGCACAGCGCGTGCCAAGGCAGGAGGGCAGGGACAGTGAGAAGTTTATGGCTGCTGAAACGGACCCTGACGGCTGGCGGGGGGGTGGGGGGGGGTGGGGGGGGTGGGGGGGGTGGAGTAACAGAAGGGGAGCGGCAGCGCAGGGAGAGGGCCCAGGCTCTGCCGGGGGTGCAGGAAGGTGGGAGGGTAGCAGTGAGGCTCAAAGGTCTGTGTCTCAGCAGGACCTGGGCGTCCTAGGCCACAGGCGCAGGATCCAGCCGCCCCAGGTAAGGCTGAAAGGGCTCGAGGGGGTTAGGGCTGAGGGCAGGGTGAACCCTGGAGGAGCCTCAAGGGTCAGGGCGGCAAGGACTTGTCCCTTGTGACTCCGATGCCACCTTTCTAGGGCCGTGTGGCGAGCGGCGCCCGAGCACTGTCAACGTGACGCGTGCCCACGGCCGCATTGTCGGAGGTAGCGCTGCGCCCCCGGGGGCCTGGCCCTGGCTGGTGAGGCTGCAAGTCGGGGGGCAGCCTCTGTGCGGCGGCGTCCTGGTGGCGGCGTCCTGGGTACTCACCGCGGCGCACTGCTTCGCGGGGTACGTTGGGCCCCAGGCCCCTGACCAGCCCAGATCCCTAACGCTTGGTCCAATGCTTCCTTCCGGGGTCGTCGGGCGGGCGACACGTGCGAGGGCCGGTCTCTGCTGCCCCCTGGCGGCGGCCACCGCCCTGCCCAGCTCCGGGGCCTCGAGGCGCCCACGCCGCCCAGCCAGGGAGCAGCTATCAGGGGACCACCCGCCCGGCTCGGGGGGCCTCCTGGGGACCGCCGCCTCGCCCTGGCCCACCCTCCCTGCCCCGCGAGTAACAGCGGAGAAAGAACCCGGCGTGCGGGCTTGCTGGGTGGTGCCTGTGGGCGGAGGGCAGGGTCTCCAAGGGACCCGCTGCACCCTTGTCCTGCGTATCACCCGCCGCTCTCCCCGCAGCGCCCAGAACGAGCTTCTGTGGACGGTGACGCTGGCCGAGGGCCCCCGGGGGGAGCAAGCGGAGGAGGTGCCGGTGAACCGCATCTTGCCCCACCCCAAGGTGAGAGGACAGTTCCCAGGCTCTCGGAGTCGGGAACGGCACCCCCACCCCACGCTTCATTGATATTGCGCCGTCACCCCCTCCGCAGTTTGACCCGCGGACCTTCCACAACGACCTGGCCCTCGTGCAGCTGTGGACGCCGGTGAGCTGGGCAGGGGCCGTGCGCCCTGTGTGCCTGCCCCAGGGGCCCCGGGAGCCCCCAGCCGGCACGGCTTGCGCCATCGCGGGCTGGGGGGCCCTCTTCGAAGGTATGGGGCAGGCCCGGGCCTGGGTGAGGCGCGAGTGTGAGTGGGAAGAATGGGGTGCTGGGGTGATGGAGTTTGGGAAGGCCGGGGGTGTAGCGAATCTGACTTCCTTGCTTCGCAAAATGCTGCCTGGTCTTGCAGGGGGGTAGGAATCAAGGAGGGCAGGGCGGGGGAGGGAGGCCCCCCCCCCCGGAAGCGACACTCCTGCCCTGAAGGCCTGAGCCCCCTCCACCATTTCCCTGTAGACGGGCCTGAGGCTGAGGCGGTCAGGGAGGCCCGAGTGCCCCTGCTCAGTGCTGACACCTGCAAAAGGGCCTTGGGGCCCGAGCTGCACCCCAGCAGCATGCTCTGTGCCGGCTACCTGGCCGGGGGCATCGACTCATGCCAGGTATGAGCCCTGATTGACTGGAGGGTGCCGGAGGGTCCTGGTTCCCCAGGGAAAGAACAGCCTCTTTCCTTCCACAGTCAGGCTGTCATTCAACTTGTCTGAGCCTCTATGTTCTCATTGCTAAAATGGGTACAAGAAGTAACCCCAGGAGAATTCAAAGCTGCCTGCCAAGTGTAAAGCTGGCATAGGAGGGGGCAGGTCAATGTAGTACCCTCTCTTTTGACTCGGGTCCCGCAGGGTGACTCCGGAGGCCCCCTGACATGTTCTGAGCCTGGCCCCCGCCCCAAGGAGGTTCTGTACGGGGTCACCTCCTGGGGGGACGGATGCGGAGAGCCAGGGAAGCCCGGAGTCTACACTCGAGTGGCCGTGTTCAAGGACTGGCTCCAGGAGCAGATGAGCGGTGAGCGCCCCTATTCCTATTCCCCCCTCCCCGAAGTGTCCCGCTAACAGCCCTGGAACAAGCCCATCTTCACCCCGCCCGCCCCCCAGCCCCTTAGGGCGTCAAGAAAGCCTGTCTCCCTTCAGGGGAGGGCTGCGGAAGCTAGGCCCCAAAGCCAGGGCTGAGATGGTCCCCGTCGACCCCTGTAGCAATCCCCTCCAGCCGGGAACCCAGCTGCCGGGAGCTTCTGGCCTGGGACCCGCCCGCGGAGCCGCAGGCAGACGCCGCCCCGCCGTGCGCCTACTACTCCCGCCTGTGCTCCGGGCCCGCGGTCGCCTGTGCGCGTCTGGCGCAACAGCAGTGCCTGCAGCGCCGGAGGCGATGCGGTCAGTCCAGTTCCCAGGGCCGGGCCGGGAGGGCAGGGGACCTGGCCCACGTCTGACCTCCGCCCGGACGCTTGTCCTGCCCGCAGAGCTGCGCTCGCTGGCGCACACCCTCCTGGGCCTGCTGCGGGGCGCTCAGGACCTGCTCGGCCCGAGCCCAGGGATGCGGCGTCTGGCCCCAGCCCTGGCTCGCTCCGCTCTGTCGCTCCTAGAGCCTCCCAGGCACCCTGCCCGCGAGCAGCGGCTACACCCAGGTACCCCGTGCCTTCATATTCCAGCCCCCGCACGCCGACTCCGCGCGGCGGAGGTGATCCCCTAACCCCGCGTCTCCCCAGGATCGCGGGCTGCAGGCGCGCGGTTCCCGAAGCGGAGACCAGAGCAGCGCAAGGAAGGGAACGGTAAGGGCGCCCCCTGCCGGCCTTTGCAGGGAGAGTAGCCGGCCAAGGGCGGCCAACCCTGCGGGGATTCTCCCAAGGTCCGCTCTGGGAAGCGGTTACCCACCCATGGGGCAACCAGCAGACTAGCTCTCCCCACCCGACCCCTCCCTCTGCAGCAGGGAGGATGACTCTTTGGGGGCACTTGTGGCTTTGGGCCGCCCTCAGGGTCAGCAGAGACCATTTGCTGAACCTCAGTTTTCCCGTGTGTAGCATGAGAAGAAATCTGCCCACTGGGAGGCCATTCTGGGGTCCTGGTGGGAATCCCTCTCCCAGCTCCTTGCTGGTGTCAGTTTTCTGTTATTCCCGGGACCTCTCCCCTTCCTTCAGGCTGCCCTGGGTTGGAGACGCTGCAACAGAAGTTGGCCACCCTTCAAGGCACCCATGCCTGGATCCTACAGGTCCCATCAGAGCACTTGGCCATGGACTTCCATGAGGTAGGTCCTCAGGCTTCCCACATTCGCTCACAGTGGCCTCAGAAGCCGACCTGGGTCAGCCCTAGTAGGTAGGGGGGACAGAAAGGGCACCCTCCACAGCAAGAGGGAGGACCTGCCAGCAGCTTGCAGTGGAGGCAGGGGTGTCTTGGGAGAAAAGGGTGGGGAGGGCAGCTGTGTGTAAGCTGGGTGCTAGGTGGGGTGGATGGGAACTTGTGAGGGAAAGGTGTGAGTGGAAGGGTCGTGGGGGGGTCCAAGTGAGCAGAAGTGTGCAGGATCGGGGGCTATGGAGGGGAATGGATCTGGGTGAGAGTTTCTGGGGGCCACAAGGGGGGAGACCCAGTGAGGTTGTGAGCCCCGATTCTCCTTCTGCAGGTCCTGGCAGATCTGGGCTCCAAGACACTGACCGGCCTCTTCCGAGCCTGGGTGCGGGCGGGCTTGGGGGGCCAGCATGTGGTCTTTGGTGGCCTGGTGGGCCTGGAGCCAGCCACGATGGCCCGTAGCCTTCCCCGGTTACTGGTGCAGGCCCTGCAGGCCTTCCGCTTGGCCACCCTGGCAGAGGCAGAGGGACCCCAGATGGGTGCAAGGTAGAGTGGGGGGCACCACCCACCGAGCCCTCAGATTCCTTCGGCCCGGGGGCCATGAACCACATCTGGACCCCTAACCCCCCCGTCAGGACCTACTGCTCCCAGGGGCTCCTATGATGACAAACTGTCACAGCCACAGTTGGCTGGGTGTGGGGGGCGGGGGACCTGGGTCCGTGTGTCTTTCCGTGTATCTTCCCAGATGTGCCATCGGAAAATCACAGCTGCTTCAATAAACATTATTTATGACCTACACAGATGACTCTGGAGCTTTCTTGGGAACTGGATGGGTGGACGTTAGACAGGGCCAGACAGGGCCCTGCCTCCAGAAGCAGTTGGCGGAGGTCACAAAGACACTGGAGAGAGGCTGCTAAGCCCCCAGCTCAGCATACTGTCTGCCCCCCCCCCCCAAGAAACAGCCACAGCTGAGTGTCACCACTGCCCTAGGCATGACTGACCAGCACTGCCCCCAGTGTCCAGGGCCCCTACCCAGCCCCCAGCCCTACCGCTAATTGCAGAGAATTCCAGCCTGGGATCTTTGCCTCATGTCCTTGGGCTCCCGCCCAGCAGCCAGTTCTTGTCCCCACCCCCTTGTCACCTGCCTTGGGTTTTCTACCCAGCAGTCATGCCCAGAGGTGTCAGATTGCGTTTCCGGCCGCCTCTTCCCTTCACACTCCACCCCCTCCCAACCCAGCACCTGTCCCCTCTCCTACCCACCCACATTCCCCAGCCCTGTAGACTGGAGGGGCCACCACAAGACCTAGTCAGAGGGACAGGATGGAGGGGCCGGTGTTAACGCTGGGGCTGCTGGCTGCCCTGGTCATGTGTGGTAAGAGTGGGCATCACCCTGCCCTGAAGGGTCCCTCAGGACTTGCACGCAGGGTCCCTGCTGCGTGGTCCCCTCCGACTCCTCCCCTGCATCAGGCCCAGCTCCCACCCCAACTCTGGAGGGGGTTGACCGCCAGGACCCCTTCCTGGGGAGTGGTTGGATCCCCCCAGCTCAGCCCAGCCCCATGGCCTGGCAGGATTTCATGGCAGCCCCCTTCCCGGTCCCCCCTCCCAGCACCCCATCCCTCTTCCTGTCCCTCTCCAGGCAGCTGGGGCCTGAACGAGGAGGAGCGGCTGATTCGGCACCTGTTTGAAGAGAAGGGCTACAACAAGGAGCTCCGGCCTGTGGCTCACAAAGATGAGAGCGTGGAGGTCTCGCTGGCCCTCACACTCTCCAATCTCATCTCTCTGGTGAGAGGCCCCTCTGTGGCTGGGCTGGGGACCCGAGGGCGGGGACAGCTTCCTGGAGGCCTGGCTGTCTCCTGGACTGGGATGGCCACGGAGGAAGCTCAAGGTCCCAGCCTGGTAGCTCCTGTGGTAGCTCCTCTCCCGGGGAAGCATGCTCCAGCATTCTCCAGGTTCACTGCTGCCCACAGGCCTCGAGCCGATGCCCCTTCCCCTCCAGCTTCAGCTCTGGGGTGTGCCCCATATCAGACCCATGACACACTTCAGGGGTGTCCACTCCCTGCTCCTTGGTCTGCCCAGCCCCTCCTGATGTGCGTGCTTGGGCCAGGAGTCTGGTCAGGCCAATCGCCGTGGTTTCCTCCGGGGGGTGGCAGGAAGTAGCTGCCTGGTGAATGTGTGCAGGTGAGCAGTGCGGGCCCTAGGGGACAGTGCTCTCGTGTGATTACAGAAAGAAGTTGAGGAGACCCTCACCACTAACGTGTGGATTGAGCACGTAAGGAGACGACCCCACTCACAGCCGGGGGGGTGAGGGTGTAGGGCCCATGCTTCCTTCTGCTTAGGGATCTCCAGGAGGGGATCCTCCTGGCCTCCAGGAGGAGCTGGCTCCTACCCACAGGCCCAGCTGCCCTTCCCACCACCTTGTACAGCCACAAGCTCAGATGGAGACTTCCGGTGAATTGGGATTCTTTACCTATGGGAAGGTTGTCACGGTATTCTGATTTTATTAGAAAACACTCTTCTGCCATCCATCAGAAGTTCGTAATATAGACGTAAGTCTTCTGTGTCCACAATGAAATATGCTCCCTTTGTTGTGCAGTGTACGTTCTACACAGCTGTACGTGACGGACCTGAGTCCTAACTCTGCACCCACCTCCCCCAAACTTCTTTTGTCACAGTTCCCAGACCCTGTCCAGTGTTCCCCCAGGGAAGTGAGGAGAGCAGGGGGAGCCTGGACAACAGCAGAGCCGACTGCTGACATACCTTTCGGGTTCCAGGGCTGGACGGACCCCCGGCTGCAGTGGGATGCTGAAGAATTTGGAAATATCAGTGTCCTGCGCCTGCCCCCTGACATGCTGTGGCTCCCAGAGATTGTGCTGGAGAACAAGTTGAGCCACAACCCTCCCTGGCATCCCCTCGACCCTCCGCCTCCCCCAACTCTGCCAGCTCCCAGCTGGCTGGCATTCATGGTGGCCTCTGTCCTTGTCCCTCAGCAACGACGGCTCCTTCCAGATTTCCTACGCCTGCAACGTGCTCGTCTACCCTTCGGGCTACGTGTACTGGCTGCCGCCCGCCATCTTCCGCTCCTCTTGCCCCATCTCCGTCACCTACTTCCCCTTCGACTGGCAGAACTGCTCCCTCAAGTTCAGGTGCACCCACTTCTCCAGGCAGCCCTCACCCCCGGGCACCCTGCCAGGGGCTGAGAGAGGTGCTCGAGGCACCCTCAGTCCTGATTAGAGCTCCCCCAGACCCACAAGGGCGCCTCTGACCGTGAACCTCCCGTACTGGCCTTTCCGCCCTCAGTGGCCGCAGCCAGTGGCTGAGGACCACCCTCTCCCCGCTGCCCTCCCCAGTTCACTCAAGTACACGGCCAAGGAGATCACCCTGAGTCTGAAGCAGGAGGAGAAAGAGGGCCGCTCCTATCCCGTGGAGTGGATCATCATCGACCCTGAGGGTTTCACAGGTGCTGAGAGTAGCAGCTGGTGGGTGGGCAGGCCCCTCAGACGCACACCCGTGGGTACGGTCGCACCAACGCCTCCCCGCCAGAGATGCACGTGGGCACACACACACCTGGAACGTGGACATACAGGCACACTGACGGGCGGGGAGACCCAGATGCGCAGACACATACCGACCCACAGAGAAACACACGCAGACGTACTTAGCGACGCAAATCTGGCACATTGAAAGGAAAGAAATCCCCAGGAGGGGATCGTGTCCCAAAGGCAGGGACAGACACTGGCCCCACCCTTCCTCTGCCCCGGGCCAGAAGACCCTCCTGGGTCTGGACAGGGTCCCTAGGGATGGATGTAACTGACAAATGAGGGGGGTAGTTAGTCTTCTGTTCCCAGGAAGCCCAGAGGCGTGGTTGCGGCTTTAGCCACCGATCCTAATGTTGTGTATGCTGCCCCCTGCCAACGCCCCACACTCCTATCTATGACCGGGCTCAGGTCTTCTATGGGGCCCCCACCACACACCCCTGTTCATCAGAGAAAACCTATGTCACACCGGTCCCAAGGCGGCTACATCACCAGGGTTTGGGGGCGGGGGCATTGGTCTTACTCTCACCACGTCATTATCTCTAAGACTCCTTGTTTGAACCACACACAGCCTCAGCTTCTATATTTTCAAAACAAAAAAAACCCCACACTCCCAAGGCAGAATTTCCCCCTTGCAGATTGAAACCTCCTTCCCAAGCCCCAGGGAAAGACGCCCACCATCAGAACCTAAACCCTCCTCTGCGCGCGCCCTCGGGCTGGCTCACTCCACCCAGCCCCCCCACCCCCCCCCCCCGTCCTTCCCCGCCGCCCCCCCAACCAGCCCCCTTGCCTGGCCTGACACCGAGGTGTCCTCCTGCCCTCCTCAGAGAACGGGGAGTGGGAGATAGTGCACCGGCCAGCCAGGATCAACGTGGACCCCAGTGTCCCGCTGGACAGTCCCGGCCACCAGGACGTCACCTTCTACCTCATCATCCGCCGCAAGCCCCTCTTCTACATCATCAACATCCTGGTGCCCTGCGTGCTCATCTCCTTCATGATCAACCTGGTCTTCTACCTGCCGGCTGACAGTGAGCCTGAGCCTGCCCCAGCCCCTCCCTGTCCCCAAGGGCATCTGCTCATGGGCCTCCCCAGCCCTCCCCTCACCTCCTCCAGGAGCCACAACGGGGTCACCACTCCTGGGGCTCCCTGCCCAGGGTCCAGGCATGGGTGGGGGGGTGGCCAGCCAAGGGGAGGGTTTCGTGACCGTGTCCGATATCCCCAAATGGACAGTCCCCCTTGGACCCTGCTTCTGCTGCTCACAGCAGGCCTCCCCAGGACCCTAGGGAGAACCCCTAGACCATCTCTCTGAACAGAAACAGGTCTGTCCTGGCCACCACGTGTGACCATGGGCCTGACACACAGAAGGCCGTCCACTTTGAACGAGCGGGTGGAAAACGGGATCTCCAGGAAGCCAGGCATGGAAGCGTGCAATCTACGCTCACCTGGTTCTAGAAGGACATGTGTAATCTTTGCTTGCTTGGTTTCGGAATCGTTTCAAATGCTTACTGTAAGCAAGGCACAGTGAGCCCCAGGGACAAACGCAATCTAGCCTCTGCTGCTGGCAGAGACTGTAGAAGCCACAGAACTAGGAGCACAGGCTGAGGGGCAGTAAATGGGGGAAGCTTTCCTGGAAGAGGCGCTGCTTGAGCTGGAGGTGGGTGGGTGGGCACCCGGCAGATAGAGAAGGGGCCCTGGGGCAGGGCTGGGGACCTGTGACCACAGTGGCCACAGTACCACATGCTCAGGACCTCAGGTGGGAAGAGCTGGGCAGTGCCCGGCTGGGGTCTCTGAGTGGAGGACTAGGAGTTAGGGTATCATTGGTGCTATGAGGATGTCCCGGAGCTTTCTGTACAGGGTGGGACACACAGATCTGTGATTTGGGGAGGGCTGCGTGGCAGGGAGCTGGCCAACAGTGATAGCCGGTGTTCGCTGAGCGCTTGCCCAGCGCCTGGCAGAGTGAGGAGCGTTTCACGCTCTCTCACTTTGTCCTCACGACACTTAACATTGAGACAACTGAGGCACAGAGAGGTTAGGCTACTTGCCGAAGGTCACCCAGCCAGTAAGTGGAAGAGCTAGGTGCCCTAGCTCCAAAGCCCATGATGTCGATCAAGGTACCGTGGCATCGCGAATGGTGGTGAGGGGGCCACAGTGAGACCCGCTGGGGTCAAGACCAGAGGTAGCAGCTAAGTCCGGGCTCCCCCAGGTGGCGAGAAGACGTCGATGGCCATCTCGGTGCTCCTGGCCCAATCGGTCTTCCTGCTGCTCATCTCCAAGCGGCTGCCCGCCACGTCCATGGCCATCCCCCTCATCGGCAAGTGAGTGACGGCTATGCCACGCCACGCTTCACCCACCCCGCCCTACCCCTCGCCCTCCCCCGCCCCAACACCCCCAGCACGCCTCACCCTGCCCCGTGGGCTCCAGGCTGAGTGTGTGCCTACAGGTTCCTGCTCTTCGGCATGGTGCTGGTGACCATGGTCGTGGTGATCTGTGTCATCGTGCTCAACATCCACTTTCGCACACCCAGCACCCACGTGCTGTCTGAGGGGATCAAGAAGGTGAGGGGCCTAGGCCAAACGCTGGAGGTTGTCTGGCCGTCCCTCTCCAGGAGAACGTGCTCACACAGGGGAGTGCCACCCAGCCGTGCAGAAGCGCCACGTGCTGCCACCCACGCAGCGTGGACGGCTCTCCTAGCACACGGGGGCTTGGAAGGAGCCGGACACTAAAGAGCACAGGCCGCACAGTTTTCTCTCCTGAAAGTTCAAGGTCAGGCAACAGCCAGACGTCAGTGATAGAAATCAGGATGGTGGTTACCCCTGGGGGTGGGTAGGAAGTGACGGCAGGAGCCACGAGGGAACCCTTGGGACGGTGTTGGGTTGATATCTCACCTGGGTGGCGTTTACACAGTTGAATGCATCTGTAAAACTCCATCTGGCTCTACACTTAAGATTTGCTCAGTCTGGGGCGCCTGGGTGGCGCAGTCGGTTAAGCGTCCGACTTCAGCCAGGTCACGATCTCGCGGTCCGTGAGTTCGAGCCCTGCATCGGGCTCTGGGCTGATGGCTCAGAGCCTGGAGCCTGTTTCCGATTCTGTGTCTCCCTCTCTCTCTGCCCCTCCCCCGTTCATGCTCTGTCTCTCTCTGTCCCAAAAATAAATAAACGTTGAAAAAAAAAAAAAAAAAAAAGATTTGCTCAGTCTGCTGGATGTGTTACACCCTGATTATTTTTTTTTAAATTTTTTTAATGTTTATTTATTTTTGAGACAGAGAGAGACAGAGCATGAATGGGGAAGGGTCAGAGAGAGAGGGAGACACAGAATCTGAAGCAGGCTCCAGGCTCTGAGCGGTCAGCACAGAGCCCGACACGGGGCTCGAACTCACGGACCATGTGATCATGACCTGAGCTGAAGTTGGACGCTTAACCGACTGAACCACCCAGGAGCCCCTACACCCTGATTTAAAAAAAGAAGGTGAGGGGGACGCCTGAGTGGCTCAGTCGGTTGAGCGCCGACTTCAGCTCAGGTCATGATCTCACGGTCCGTGGGTTCGAGCCCCGTGTCGGGCTCTGTGCTGACAGCTCAGAGCCTGGAGCCTGCTTTGGATTCTGTGTCTCCCTGTCTCTTGCCCCTCCCTCACTCATGCTCCGTCTGTCTCTCAAAAATAAAATAAAAATTTTTTAATTAAAAAAAAAAAGTGAGGAATGTGGGGGCAGCGTACCCAGGAGGGGGCTGTCCTTGCCTCTCAGCCGCTGCAGGGCCACTAGCTGTTCTGGGATGTGAAGGTGCCTTAGCAACTTGCTTGATCTTTACCATTTGAAGAAGAGAGCTCAGCAGTCGGGGCATTTTTCTTACTTTTTTGTTGTTCATATATAATTCATTTTCAACAAATGAGTTGTGCTAGTAATGGGGAGAGTTGGAAGCAACCTAAGTGTCCATCAACGGGGGATCGGGAGAATGGATGACAGCGTCAGACTCGGGAGTACTTTGGGGCAGCTGGGCAGAGGGTCACAGGCGCTTGGGTGTGTGAAGGTGACCCATGTCGGTCAAATAGCTTTCCTGTGCCCCCCTGACCTGCCGCAGCTCTTCTTGGAGACCCTGCCCAAACTCCTACACATGTCCCGCCCAGCAGAGGATGGGCCCAGCCCGGGGGCTCTCGTCCGGAGAAGCAGTTCCCTGGGCTACATCTCCAAGGCCGAGGAGTACTTCTTGCTCAAGTCCCGAAGTGACCTCATGTTTGAGAAGCAGTCGGAGCGGCATGGGCTGGCCCGGCGCCTCACCACCGCACGTGGGTCCCCGTGTGGCCTGGGACTTTGGCCCGTCCGTGGGAGGTGGGCCGGGGCCAGGCCTCATGCCCTCCTCTGGCCTGGTATCCACAGGCCGGCCCCCAGCAGGCTCTGAGCAAGCCCAGCAGGAGCTCTTCAGTGAGCTGAAGCCAGCCGTGGATGGGGCCAACTTCATCGTCAACCACATGAGGGACCAGAACAATTACAATGAGGTGAGTAGCCACAGGCCTGCCACACATCGGGTGTATCCTGTCTTAAGGGGGCTCGGTTCCACGTGAGACACGAACCCACCTAGATGAAGGAGTTCACAGTGGGTGCAGACTCCAGGCGCCCTGGGAGGGACAGCCCCCGCCTAGAACCCCAGAGCAGCACGCTGGGCCAGGAACACAGCTCCCTTAGGGTCCCTTCTTTGTCCGGGCTGCCAACCATTTCCTGTCCCCGCTCAACCCCAAGTCTGATATTCCAGACATACTCAGACATTTCAAAGGCAGACTTAGGTGGTTGTTCAGCATCACACAACTTTTCAAACTTCTCTCTTGAGAAAGGGGCACCATTTTCCAGTTCATGTAGGGGCTAGCTGGGAGGGGTGAAGAGGGAGGAGAGGGGACGATTTACTGTCCTTAGCCCCCTGAGAGAGACTCCAGGCACCCCCAGCTCCTCTTCAGTCCCTGGAGCCCTCCAGTGGGGTGTGGAGGGACAGACAGAGGCCTTGACTTCAGGGGGGCCTGGGCCCTGCTGGGCACACACCAGCACATCCCATCCACCGCAAGCCCCGCAGATACACCGAGGCCGTGCCTCCATCACCGGCCCCAGCTTGGGCTGTGGGTCTGTGCTTTGGGGCCCTTCCTCACCCCCACTGTCTCCGTCTCCCTGCCCCCAGGAAAAGGACTGCTGGAACCGAGTGGCCCGCACAGTGGACCGACTCTGCCTGTTCGTGGTGACGCCCATCATGGCGGTGGGCACGGCCTGGATCTTCCTGCAGGGCGCCTACAACCAGCCCCCAGCTCAGCCCTTCCCCGGGGACCCCTTCTCCTACCGTGAGGAAGATAAGCGCTTCACCTAGGGTAGGCCTGCTCTGCCCTGCTGGCCCAACTCCCAGGCAGCTTCGGGTTTGGGGCGGGTGTAGCCACGTGGACAGGGATGTCTGAGAGAGGACAGGCCCTTCCTGGGAAGGCCAACTTCTGGCCCTGAGACTCGAGGCCAGCTGCTTCTGCAGGGCTGGGGCCGGAAGAGCTGGGCCTTCCTGAGATTAAGGAAGGAAGAGAGACGCCCCACTCCTCCACCACGGTCCTCTGGAGCTGAAGACAGGAGCTGCCGGGGAGGTCTGAGAGTGGACATCAGCTGGCGGTCAGGGCAGGACAATTTGGCGGGGGGGAAGGGGGCTGGCTCAGGGGCCAGGGAGGATGCCACTCAGGCCAGCCTTTTAGGACCCCTCTGGGAGGAATCAGAAGGCAGAGGCCACTTCTTGCCTCCCCGTCCCCCGGGTGAGGCTAGAGCAGGTGGGATCCTGTGCCTTCACTTCCCTGCTCCCTAGCCACCCTCCTCTCAACTACCCCTCAGTCTGCAGCTTCTGAAGCCCCACCTGGAGCTGAGGTGGGGACACCTCCCTCTCCAGGGCTCCTAAGGAAGGAGGCTTTCAGCAGGGGTGGGGCCGCCAGAGTTGCAAAATGGCCTTCCCTAGCCCTTTCTGCCTTGGTGATGCTGTCTGGGTCCCTCAGGGAAGCCGACGACCAGGACACTTCCACCCGGAAGTGTTGGGCTCAGCACCCACAAAGACCAGAGGTCAGCTTATCAACCTCAGGTCACATGCGCAATCCTAGAGCCCCAGAACTCAGCCCTCCCCCAAGACGTGTCCCCTCTTGGACACCTATTCTCCACCCCAAAGTAGGGCTTCCATGCAATATTCGGGACATACGTTTACCAAAAAAATTAGTCGTCGTGTATCTGAAATTCAAACTTAACTGGGAATCCTGTCTTTTTATTTGCTAAATTTGGCAACTCTACCCCAAAAGAAGCCCCCAACAATCCTGTCCCAAGGGCCAAAGGCTGAGGCTGCAGGTGCTGGCTGGGAGACATGAGAGCCTACCTCCAAGATAGCCCCAGTGATCCCCACCTCCTGGTATCCACACCCTGTGTAGCCTCCCTCCACACTGAACCAGGCTTGGTCTGTGTGACCAACGGAACGAGGCAGAAGTGACGGTGCAGCACCTCTGAGATCAGGCTCTAAAAGACACTGTGGCACCTCCTTTGCTCCCCACCCCCATCACTCTTGCTGAAAGCAACTGAAAGTTGGATCTCTCACTCTGGGGAAGCAGCTGGTATGGTGAGCAGCCCTGTGGAGAGGCCCACACGGCAAGGAACTGAGGCTCTCTGCCTGCAGCCACATGAGTGACCTTGGAAGTGGATCCTCCAGCCCAGCTGGGCCTTCAGATGAGATCACAACCCTGGTGAACATCTTGGGCACAGCCAGTTCTTGAGCCAGAACCACCCAGCTAAGCTGCTCCTGGATTCCCGACCCTCAGAAACTGTGTGGGATAGTAAATGTTTGCTGTTTTAAGAGACAAAGTTTTGGGGTGCTTTGTGACACCAGCAGGGTGACCTTGGGTGAGCCACCCTCATCTATTAGCTGGTTTCTCGCCAGCAAAATGTGTGTATCATAAGTCCCGTCTGTGAGGGGCTGTGAAAACAGAATCTGCTAGTGGGCATAAAGGTACTTACACGTGTCCTACAAATGTAAGGGGTGGTTATTTAACTCATTCCTCAGTTGTGAGCCTGAGTCACAGGGGATGGGCCTGTGGTCTCCCACATCCAAGGCTGACAGGGAGTCTGTGGGCAGACTGGAGCAAGCACAGAGGGCCCAACGAATCGTCTCCTGGACGGACACACCGAAGGTCTTCACAGATCAACCCGTCTCCCTCAAAGGGAGTTGGTGACCTCATTGGCCCAGGTATACATAAGGCGGGATTTTTTTGTCTGTCAAAGGAAATGAACAAAAGACAAACCACCTAGCGTCAAAACTGACCCTGGTTACTTCTGCCTTCCAATATGAACCGTGCACAGGTTCGAGGTACGAATCTTTAATTTTGTCCCTCTGGGTGGGGAACGCGGCTTGGACTTACACCCATCAGATGAGCAGGAAGTCCGAGACTTCCCTGGAATCGCCCTCTACGGGAGGGACCCCATCCGAGCCCCAAGAGGCCCTGAACCAGACCCCTCAGCCACTGTCCTTGCTTCTCTCTGCCACACGATGGCACTGTTGCCAACCGCCAGGTGAACCCGGTTCAGGCTCTGCTCAGGTGGCAGCGACGCTTCCGGAGAAACCACCCCAAATGCCACGCCCGACCAAGGGTGCCCCTTGCCCAGTTTCCCGGGGTCACAGAAGGACCCCCAATGGCACCCATTCCTCCAGCACCGCAGCCCCAGGGTGCTGTCTGCACCGGTCCCCTTTATAGGTGATATGGAAGTGATAGAGGTGATATAGCTCCTTCCTCCCCAGGAAGTCACACCCACAAGGGGCCAGCTTCCTGTGAAACCAAAGGGTGTCCCTACACAGTCTCCCCAGGCCAGCAAGGCTACTCACCCTCCTTCAAACAGTGATGAATCTGTTAGGGATGCGCTGGGCTTCAAGGAACAGAAACCCAAAGAACTGCAGTTCAAAGAAATAAGGCTTCCTCTTCACGAGACAGTGGTTGGCTCGTTGGCTCGGCTGTCCCACAGAGCTCCCAGGGACTCCGGCTCTGTGCTTTCTGCCCCGTCCTCCCTCCTTGGCGTGTTGGCTTTGTCCTCATGTTGTCGCCCTGCTCACAAGCTCACTGCCGCAGATCCACACTTCTCATCTGTGTTCGAGGCAGGAAACGGGCCAGACATTCCTGACCCCTTTTATCAGGAAGCAAAAGCTCTCTCCTGGAGCTCCTTAGCCGATTTCTACAGACGATAACATCTTGGGTCCAGATGTTATCACGTGGCCACCCCTTCCTCAAGGGAGACTGGGAGTTGGGCATTTCACTCTTCCAGCCTCCAAAATAGAAGGTCACAAAGGGGGAGTAGCTATTAGACACAAATGATGTCTACAGAAGATTTTTCTCTTAAAGTTGCCCCCCTTTAGCCCCTTCAGGACAAAACCACCAGCTCCTCAGCTGACCCGCCCTCCTGAGAACACCAGAGAGACCTTACCTCTCTCCCACAGCAGAGAGAAGGTGAAAAAACAGGAGTTGAAATCTCTTCATACGTAGGGAGGCAGCATAATTCATACCAGAGGGAAGGCACGCTCCACAATCTTCCTTTTTCCTCCCCGACACTTGTAAAGAAGGGGAAAGGGAAAGTCGGAAATGTCAGAGCACCAGCCAGACCACCACTGCCTGGGGCAGAGGGTTTGGGAGGTGGTGAATAGGTGGTCCGTCACTTAGCAGGAGCCGTGAGTGGTCTTGCCTAAGTGTGGTCTTGGGGGAGGGGGAGCAGAGAGGGGAAGAGGTTCTGCTCTGCAAAATGGGTGAGGGACCCGAATGTGGGGAGGACCAAAGGGCAAACTGGGGAGAAGGGGCACCTGGCTTTGTAATCTCCAGGGAAAGGGGGCTGGCTACACACCTAGAAGCACACACCCGCTTAGGGGTGGGGCCCAGAGCAGGACTGAACACAAGGACACAAGTAGATGACCAGGGAAGGCAGGTGCCACCACCACTGTCCCCCCGACCCCAGAATCCCGGTGAGGACAGACAGGAGGGATTTGTGGCTGTGGAGGCTGGGGTCTGAGCCAAGCTCACACACGGATCTCCAAGGACTGAAAGTAGCAGGCTGATTTCCAGTGTACTGACGCATTGGAAATGTGGAGAAATGCTGGAGACCTCATTTGTTTGTGGGGGAGGAGGTAGGTGGCACTTTTCCTCCAGCCCTCAGAGGCCTCCACCACCCTGTCCCCCAGGATGCCCAAGGGTGGGTAGCACTTAGTCGAAGCTGCGTTCTTTGTCTTGCAAACTTGCTGGGAGGTCCTGACCCGTCTGCTTAGAATAGATGGTCAAACGACAGGTGGCCTGAGCCCATGGTCATGGTCACAGCCAGCAGCAGGGACCCTTGTTCCTAAACTAGCCTCAGCCCCACCCTTTCCCTGACCTCAAACTACAAAGCCGGTGGAGTGTGTTTTCTGGCCCTTCTGGGTCCCCTCATCTGACTCTCCGGGGGCCGCAACCTTGATCTTGACTGCCTGCCTTACTGAACTCTGAGTCCTATGAGCCGCTCAGGCTTATCCCTGCCTCCTCGCAGTCCCCTGCGAGTCCCCTGCAGCCCACCTAGCCTTGTGCCTGCCACATGCTGGAGACTCCCTTAGTCTGTGGATAACTTAATAAATACCGAGGCCACACCGAGGAGCCCCTATTCAGGGGCTGTTCTGTTCCCAAGAGCCCCAAGCTCCAGACCCTCCTCAGCCCTCCTTCCTCCAAAGCTTACCAGGCCTGTGTCCTGTGCCTCAGAGCCTGGGAGGGCCCTGAACTGCCTGAAGTTCAAGTTATCTGAAGGACCCTGAAGAACACCCTAATTTGCATTAAGGTATCCAAGCCCGGGCGACCTAGTGCATCTCCCTCTTAGGCTTGTCCCCAGTGTCCTGGCCCATTGGAGTAACCCATGAAGATGTTAGGCTAATGGGACAGGTTCATGGTCCTCAATCATGTCATGGCTCAGGTCCAAAACGCCCCTCTAAACCTCCCCAAATCCTGACCCGCCGGAAGGAGCAAAAGGAGGGAGCCCAATTTGGGGCGCTTCCTCGCACTCTGCCTCCCTCCCACACCTGTCCGTCCAAGGCTGTGTCTCCAGTCGCCCCACCCCGCCACCCCAGATGGAAGGAACACGGGCTGGGCCAACGGAGTCAGAGAGCGGGGATGGAGGCTGAGCCATCTCTGTTGGGGCAGATGGGGCCCCTCTGTCCCCTCCCCAGCCCAGGTAACCCGAGCCTGGCATTTTGTCCATCTTGGAACAGCTGACGCTGCTGTGGTCAGACAGCTGGTGGGGCCTAGCTGGCCTGGCCAGGCTGGCTGGGGTGGGAGCATGGGCTGTTACATGAGACCCGGAGGCCACATCTCTCTACCCTGAGCCGGAGAGCTGCTGTCCCAGCCGGCACTGTAGAGCCGCGGCACCATGTACAGGGGCCAGGGGCTGCCGCTCCTCCTGCCGCTGCTGGCTGTCTGTCTGGGTGTGGACCAGGGGCTCAGGAGCCTGGGGAGGCCTGGAGTAGAGATCCAAGGCCTCAGGGGATAGAGGGTCTGGAGGGCTACTGAAACCTGTCCTGCACCTCTAGTTCCCTACCTCTCCACATCACACCCTCTTGTGACCCCCCCCCCCAACTCTTTCTGCCCCAAAGCCCCTGCACCCGGGCTCACTGCTGTCCGTTGCAGGAGCCCAGGGCCGGAACCAAGAGGAGCGTCTGCTCGCGGACCTGATGCACAACTACGACCCCCACCTGCGGCCCGCGGAGCGCGATTCGGACGTGGTCAACGTCAGCCTGAAACTCACCCTCACCAACCTCATCTCCCTGGTGAGCCACAGGCTTGAAGGACGGCAGGGGAGGCGGAGGCCCAGTGCACTTGGCCCCCCGGGACCTGCTGGGGAGAGGAAGGGGCTGGCTCTAGGAGCCAGGAGGAGGAAGGACGCCACAGGGGAGAGGCTGGGGAGCTCGAAAACTCCGGTGAAGGATGCCCAAGAGGCTGGGGTCCTGTAGCGCCCAATGGGGGTCTGTAGGGACTAACATCCAGAGACGGCAAGCAATGGGGGCTCAACCCTCTGTTCTGAACCCCCAGAATGAGCGAGAGGAGGCCCTCACCACCAATGTGTGGATAGAGATGGTAAGAGGCCCCCCTGAAGTCCTGTACCCTGGATCAGGCCCCCTCCCTGGGGTCCCAAGGCCCTTGGAGCTGCCTGTCTTCCCCCACCCCCTCCCCGCCTCTTCTGGGGAGGGGGTGACTCCACGGAGAGCAGGGGTCTGGCAACCCCACTCGCCCTGCAGCAGTGGTGTGACTATCGCCTGCGCTGGGATCCGCAAGACTACGGAGGCCTGTGGGTGCTGAGGGTGCCGTCCACCATGGTGTGGCGGCCGGATGTCGTCCTGGAGAACAAGTGAGGAGGAGCGCGGGTAGGGGTGGGGGGACAAAACGATACGAGGGCAGGGCCCGGTAGGACAAGGGGGGCTCTGGGGAAAGGTGCAGAGCGGGCCCCCTTTGCCGGGGCCAGGAAATACTGGATGCGGCGGGTGCTGCCGAGGGTAGGGCCTGGCCAGCAGACCTGACTCTCGACCTGGCTCACTCCATCTCCTCTGGGCTCGGTCGTCTGCTGGGCTGCGGCCCTCCCTCCAACCTGGGGGTGAGGGCGGCTCCCATGGAAGCTGTGGTGATTAGGGGGTGGGATGATGAGGCCTGGAGGTGGGCGCGGCGGGGAGGTAGTGGACCCTGTGCCCGGGAGGGGCTGGCGTCCCCAGGCCCCATCCACGCAGGACACAGGCAGGCCTGGGGTGTGGGACTCGGCCGAGCCGGGGCCGCCGGGGACGTGAGCCCCCAGCCCCGGGGCCTGGCCTGTGCGCAGCGTGGACGGCGTGTTCGAGGTGGCCCTCTACTGCAACGTGCTGGTGTCTCCTGACGGATGTGTCTACTGGCTGCCGCCCGCCATCTTCCGCTCCTCCTGCCCCGTCTCCGTCACCTACTTCCCCTTCGACTGGCAGAACTGCTCCCTCGTCTTCCAGTGAGGCCATGTACCGGGGGTGTGGGTGCAGACCTGGAGAGCTGCCCTAAGAGGAACCTGGCTGGGGAGGGGGGTGGACGCGAGGCTTCTCGCCAGGGGTGCGGCTCCCTCTCTCTGGGGCCTCTGTGCCCGTCTCAGTCCCAGACACCTGCAGGTGCCCACGTCCCTCCCGGCTAAGCCGCAGTCCCCTCGCTCATCCTCCTTCGCTGCCTCAGTTTCCCTGCCTGTGCCCCAAGGGAGGAGTTAATGACTGGGGCGGGTGGGCAAGAAGGCATACACCTGCCCGCGAGGTACCAGCATGCACACACGAGCGCCACCCCACACGAGACGCTACACCCCACTCCCCATGGAGAGGTGGAGGCGCTCTCACTGTCCTCTTCCAGAAATGGGGGGAAGGAGGTCTGTGTGAGTGGGTTCCCACGCTTTAGAGAAGCAGTCTTTTCACAAGGAGACCCTCCGTAACAAACAGACCTGAGAGGTACAGACTGTGTTTTCTATGTTCTAACCATTGGCCCTTCCTGCCCTGGAGGCAGTGGAAGGGAGGAACAGAGTGGCCTTGGGCTCTTAACATCCGTGACGCGCACTGAGCTGCAGCCTCCTGGCCCTTCAATAGAAACTCTCCTGACCTCCAGGGAGCCCGGGTTCCCTTCGTTTCCCCCATCTCGTGGCCAGGGCTCTGCGGAGGGCTCAGAAATTCCTAGCTGTACTTTTTGAGGCAAGACCGCCCACGGTTGCCCCCAGATGACTGTGTACGTGACCTCGTAGGTGGATCTATACGCCCTCAAATGTGTCCCCCTTCCCAGGTCCCAGACCTACAGCACCAATGAGATCAATTTGCAGCTCAGCCAGGAAGATGGTCAGACCATAGAGTGGATTTTCATCGACCCTGAGGCCTTCACGGGTAACCTCTTCCCAGGACCCCAGCCGCACCTGACCTCCAGGGCAGGGCCAGGCTCGGTTCAGACCCCCTCCCGTGTAACTCAAGATGAAGGCTAGACTAAACCACACAAACTAGATTTTTAAAGACCCAGCAGAGTTCTGATTTCCCCATGATAATGTCTCCGGTTTTGGTGGGAGGAGGATCAGATATCCAATCTCCCTTTGCTTCTTCCATCCCTCGGTGGCACTGCTTTGGGCCCCGGCTGGCCGCCCACAGCCGGGTCACAGGGGCTGCGGGGATCTGCCCAGCCTGTGCTCCCAGTGCTCACTCTGGCCCGCTGCCCGCAGAGAACGGGGAGTGGGCCATCCGGCACCGGCCGGCCAAGATGCTGCTGGATGTGGAGGCACCCGCCGAGGAGGCGGGCCACCAGAAGGTGGTCTTCTACCTGCTCATCCAGCGCAAGCCCCTCTTCTACATCATCAACATCATCGCGCCCTGTGTGCTCATCTCCTCCGTCGCCATTCTCATCTACTTCCTTCCTGCCAAGGGTACCTGGAGCCCGTGGGAGGGGAGCCACGGCCCCGGCCGGCAGCACAGGGGCTAGCTGGGAGGGCACAGAGTGGCACCACCCACGAGACCACCTGTCCCGGGGACAGGAATGGGGTGGGGGAGGAGCCCCATGGCAGGGAACTTGAGATCTGCTCTGAGGGTCTCTTGGTTACGGGCAGCGGGGGGCCAGAAGTGTACCGTCGCCATCAACGTGCTCCTGGCCCAGACCGTCTTCCTCTTCCTTGTGGCCAAGAAGGTGCCCGAGACCTCCCAGGCAGTGCCACTTATCAGCAAGTAAGGCTGGCCCTCACGCCTACCACCCCCTCCCGCCCTCCCCTTCCTGGAACTCGGGGCACTACCCTTCTGCCACTCCCACCCTCCCACCCTCAATGCCAACCCCTCACCCTAGGAGATCTGGGGGAATCAGCTGCTAAGGGTGGGGTGCGTCTGGAGATGGAGTCGGTGCCAGCGGGCCAGCCCCACCTCCCGCCTACCTGACCCTGGCAGGTACCTGACCTTCCTCCTGGTGGTGACCATCCTCATTGTCGTGAATGCCGTGGTCGTGCTCAACGTGTCTTTGCGGTCCCCCCACACACACTCCATGGCCCGCAGGGTCCGAAAGGCAAGGCCCCTCTCTGCCCACTCCAGCATCCTCCAGTCCAGTCCACTCACATGCGTCTTCCTCTCCACCCCCTTGCCCTTCCCTACTCAACTGCCACATTCAGCAACAAACCTGCCCTGTGTGTATCTTGAAGCATGTGGATTAATCCAGACGGATTAATAATAATACTGAGTGCTTGCTTTGTGGCAGGTGCATCATACATACTAACTCATTTGATCTTCATAAAACTCCTATGAGGTGGGTATTAGTGCCACCTCCGTTTTACAAATGAGGAAACTGAGACACAGAGAGGTTCATTAGCTCACCCAAGGTTGCATGGCTGGGAAGGAGAAGCAAGATTCTACCCAGGCCATCTGGCTCTACCCAGGTGGCTCCAGGCCATCTGCAGCCCACCTGCAGCAGTCAGCTGGGACCCTTGTTGCAAATGCAGATTCCCAGGCCCGCCTCAGGCGTCCGGGGCTGGAACAGCAAGGGTGGGGCCAGCCTGTGGCCTCGTGCAGGCTGTGCAGCAAGTACCCTGGTGATTCGAATTGCACACAGGTTTGGGGACCTAGGCTCAGTGCCTGGCACAGAACAGCCAAGCTGTACCAGTGTCAAGCCACTGTCCCTAAGGTGCTGCCTCTGGACCCCTGGTAGCTTGAGCCCTCCATGCCAACCTTCACTCTTTGCTCTGAAGCCCAGCCTGGCTGCCCACACGTCCAGGTCTGCCAGCTACTAAGCTAAGCGCCCCAGAACATCCTCTCTCCAGGTGTTCCTGCGGCTCTTGCCCCAGCTGTTGCGGATGCACGTTCGCCCACTGGTCCCAGTGGCTGTGCAAGACACGGGGCGCCGGCTGCAGAATGGCTCCTCTCCGGGATGGTCAATCACAGCTGGGGAAGACGTTGGTCTCTGCCTGCCTCGCAGTGAACTTCTCTTCCGGCAGCGGCAGCGCAACGGGCTGGTGAGGGCGGCGCTGGAGAAGCTAGGTGAGGCAGGAGGTATGACACTGGGGACACTCCAGTGCTCACTCTGGCCTGCTATCTGACGGGGAGGGCTATCTGTTGGCCAAGGCACCGGACACAGCAGATGAGTGTTGGTAAGTGTCCAGCTGGGGAGAGAGACACTGGGGTCGCTCAGGAGAGGCTACCTTCTCAGACTATTTCTTCTCCACTTGATTCCCAAACCTTACCCTCTCTCAACAGAGAAAGGCCCGGAGCCAGGGCAGAGCCGAGAGTTGTGTGGCAGCCTGAAGCAGGCCGCCCCGGCCATCCAGGCCTGTGTGGAAGCCTGCAACCTCATTGCCCTTGCCCGCCACCAGCAAAGTCACTTTGACAGTGTAAGGGGAACTGAGTACCCGGTGAGGGACTTGGACTTAAGATGCGGGCAAGATGAGTGGAGTGGCCATGGCAGGGCAGTGGGAAGGAAAAAGTGGAATGGGGACATCAGTGCCAGGGGACTATGGCAGAACACAGGTTCAGGCCTGGAAGTAGGTGAGAGGGACCCAAAGAAATGGAGAATAAGAGGCCTGCTGGCGGGCCAAGGACGGCACAGTGATCCAGGGCAGGCTTGGTGTTCCTGCCGGTCATCCCACACCTGCCTCCCGCCCTCAGGGGAGCGAGGAGTGGTTCTTGGTGGGCCGCGTGCTGGACCGTGTCTGCTTCCTGGCCATGCTCTCCCTTTTTGTCTGTGGCACTGCTGGCATCTTCCTCATGGCCCACTACAACCAGGTGCCCCCTCTTCCGTTCCCTGGAGACCCCCGCTCCTACCTGCCCTCGCCTGACTGAGCCAACCATCGGCCGCCAGCCACGTGGATTCTGATTGGCTGTGTTCTTCAGTGGCTGAGATCATGAGCATGCTCTTTGGGAAGTGCCCTTCATGGCCATGTGAGCCAACAGGCCCCGAGAAAAGCATGGGAAATAAAGAGACCGAGCTGGAGTCCTGGAGTGGTTGAGAACGGCTGTGGGCAGGGTGTGCTGTTGGGATCAGCATCCGCGTGGCACTGGCTACCTAGTCCTGGCAATCCCCTCACTTCAGCAAAGCATTAGCAACTCCCATCATTTCTGAAGCCCCAAGGACTCTGTTTTTTACAATGTCCCCAACTAGGCAAGGTCCCATCCCTCTAGGCCTAGGCCCCCTTTCCTCTTTACGAGTTCCTCACAGGTTCCTAAAGGAAGGAAGTCAAGAGAGATGTGAAGAGTAGCAGGCAATGTTCTCTCAAAAGAATGGCAGTAGCCCGCTCCCACTGGCATCTCCCTCCCCTGTCTTCTGGGTGCTGTGAGTACCCAACACTCACCTGCACCAGGGACCTTTCCATCCATATGCATTTTTTATCATTGATCACAAAGATTTCAGAGTTAAGAGCTCTTCACATCATCATGGACAAGCAAGTCACTACTCCCCCCATGTTTTAGATGGGCAAATTGGGGCCCAGAGTAACAGGGGCTTCTCAGAACACTGGTGGCCAAATAAAGTTTGGAGTCCAGAATTCCCAACTCAGTTTTAGACACTCCAAGGAAGATTCATTCCATGGCCTGGAAAACAGACCCCTCTTCCTTCTCTTCTCAAAGGCCAGGGCATTTGCACTGGTGTCAAAGGTTGGTTAAGACAAGGAAGAGCTAGGCAGAGAGGCTGGGAGGTAACAGGGAACTTCTGGGCTTTGCCTTCTGGAAGGAGACCCTGACCAGCCTCACTTGGCCCCACTTAGGAAACAAGATGGCCAGCTGAGGGCTTCCTGGGAGAGAGGCAAGGCCCTGCTTTGGAGAGTACAGCTCCGGCCAGAGTTCTGATTGTGATGAAACAACTTCATCTGTAAATATGGGTACAGATTTCAGTTCCTATCTACCCTCATCAGAGGATCAAAGGTGCAGATCAAAGTGATTCAAAAATGTGAACATGCCACATGAAGACCTGATCATGGGACATTGTTGGGGGAGGGGAGAGGACCCCAGAAATAACCCCCCTCTCCCAAGTACAGGGTGCCCAAGTACAGGGTGGCTGGCTTTGGTGCTCAATCACCAGCAGGTTCATTCCATTAACTCCAGTGTAGGTGCATGCTGCCCCTGTGTATTTGGAGCAGAGACTTAGATCCTGGAGGCAATTTGATGATGGTGGGCCCATCTGTGGTTCTCTTTAGCTCCTCGCACAAATAAGCAAAATTAAAAATACTACACTTATTGAGGGTTGCTGTGTCTAGCGCCTGGCACTGATTATCCCGTCAGATCCACACGGCAACACGAAGAGGCAGGTACTGTAATACAGTATGGACAGTACAGAAGAGGAAACCGTCTAGGGGAAGTTAAAACACAGTCCAGGATGGTGCAGCCGGCACAGGGCGTGGAGTCGGGATTTGTACGAAGCAGGCGGTCCGGAGCCCGCACAGTCAGCGACGCGGCTCTGCCTCTTCCCAGCCGCCCCGGGAGGAGGTCGGGACCCTCCATCGGACGGAAACTGTTTCCTTGGAGCCACCGGGAAGGCGGGCAGGAGGGCGACAGGAACCCAGGTAGCGCTGAGGCCCGCAGCCCGCAGGGACCGCGAAGCCCCAGCCTCCACGCAGCCGCCCAGGGCGGGCGTCCCGGGATACTTGTCCCACACGGGGCCAGCGCGCAGACGTTCCGCTGCGCCATGCGCAGCCGGAAGTGACCGGGCCCTAAGCGGGAGGGGACCTGGCGGAGCGGAAGTCACTCCGTGAGGCAGTGGCGACGGCGGCGGTGAGAGGATGAACAACAAGTTCGACGCGTGAGTGGCGCGTGGCCGCCCCCCGGGGCCCCTTCCCCCAACCGTTCCCTGCGCCCGCCCCCACCGGGGCTGGAGGCGACAAAGCTCTCCGGCGCCGGCCTCCCTCCCGGGCTTGGGCTGCGGGCCTCCCCGGCCCAGGCGGCCAGCGGGGACGAAGAGGGGTCTGGGGAGGCGTGATGCAAGGGCCCCAGAGACTTCGGGGTCGTACGGACCGAGGGCGGAGCGCGGGGTCCCGGGGAGGAGGTGGCAGTACCGCCCGGAAGGAGACTTGTGGACGCCCCGCCCCGGTGGGTGCAGGTTGCCAGCGGCGTGGAAGGGCGGAGACCACAGCGGTTTGGGTGTTTCCGCTGCCTGGCCTCCTTGCCTCTGAATCCAGCTTTCCACACACGCTCTAGCCTAGGAAGGTCACCTCGCTTCTCTGACTCAGTCCCCTCATCTGCAGAGTGGGGACGGTAACAGAGTCCGGGTCGCAGAGTTGTGAATACAGAGAGGTAATGTGGCTGTGGCGCCTACTGGCTGCTCAGTTACGGAATTCTCCGTCTTCCTGAGGCTCCTTCCCACTTCCTTTCTCCTCCCCCTTTTCCCTTCTTCCAACACACTCACCAGGAGCTTCTGTGTTCTTGCCCAACGAGCGTACTTGCCATTGCCCCCTTCTCCCATTTCTGTATGTACCCTATCTGGTTCCTCGGTCCAGCATCAGACAATTGGAAATGCAAAAAGGACATGCAGAGTATTTTTGCATGTTTCCCCTCTAGCGATTTGTATCTTGAGGTAGTTCTTACCTCTTTTCCAGCCGTCTAGGAAATCTGTCTGATCCCCAGAGACCTAGGTTTCCAGCCCCAGACCCGCCAGTTACCAGTTATTTGACAGTAGAAGAGTTACCCAGCCATTGTTACCTAAACCACGTTAGTGGTTAGTGCCCGGCTGCTGCTCTGAGTGTGGTAAGGACCAAATCACACTCAGCGTTGCTTAAAGGTACATTGTTAATTGCTAATAGGAATAAACGTAAAGTGGAATCGCTGTTGATTTAGGTTGTGACCTGCTGCTGATGGGACTTTGGGTTTTTTCCAGTACAATGAGTGCTGGTTTGCAAATTGAGGAGTCCTAGATTCCAGCACTCTCCGCAGCTCCTCAGGAATGTTTCCTGGTTGCTGAGAAGTCTCTGCTGCTTGGAAGAAGTCTTTGGCTGAACGTTTCCCCAGCCTGCTGCTTAGCTGAGCCCATTTCAGTAGGAATGGCCACCCTGCCCTCCGCTCCCCTATGTATACCCCTCGTCTTAATCTCTGCAGCACCTAACTCCAGATCTAAGTCCCTATAGGATTCTGCAAATCCTATACCTGTTCTTCCACTGAATTGAACAGGTCAAAATTTCATCTTAGGAAGGTGTTTTTGTGGGTCATCTAGCCCAGTCCCATCCAAATCATTTGGATTTGGGGATTGCAGTAAGCTAATTTAAGAATGGTAACAATGGGGGTTGGGGGGGGGGCGCCTGGGTGGCTCAGTCGGTTAAGCATCTGACTCTTGATCTCAGCTCAGGTCTTGATCTCAACATTGTGAGTTCAAGCCCCACACTGGGTGTGACACATACTTAAAAAAGAAAAAAGAAGGGTAACGGCTTCCATAGGCATCTTGCTAGATGCTTTTCATATATTATTTCTACTCTTAACCCTACAAAGGGGATCATGTTACCGCCTTTTACAAATAGGAAAATGAGTCCCTACAGATAGAAAGGCCCATATGGTGGGATTCAAACCCAGGTTTGTTGTTTAACCTTGATTCATGTACCTCTTGGCAAAAATTAACCTGGATCATTTTCAATTAGTTCTAACTATTAACTGTTCCTTGTAGTATGCCCAAATTTTTTAACCTCTCTCTTCTAGCTGTGTAGGAAAAGAACCAAAGCTTTCGTTGATTTGAAATTAGCAATTGGAGACCTCACTCCTGACCCTGGTTTTGCTTTTGTTTTTGTTTTTCATGTGAAAAGTCTGAGGTGTATTAAGTTTATTTAAGTAATCTTTGCACTCAATGTGGAGTGTGAACCTGTGACCCTGAAACCAAGAGTCACATCCTCCTCTGTCTGAGTTAGCCAGGTGCCCCAAAAGTCTGCAGTTTTCAGACCATTGTTACATGTTTGGCATATATATATATATATATATATATATATATATATATATATAAAATATATATTTTATATATATATATATAAAATATATATTTTTTAGATAGATATATATATATAAAATATATATTTTTTAGATATATATATATACACACATATATATATATTTTTTTTTTTTTTTTAATTTACACCCAAATTAGTTAGCATATAGTGCAACAATGATTTCAGGAGTAGATTCCTTGGTGCCCCTGACCCATTTAGCTCACCCCCCTCCCACAACCCCTCCAGTAACCCTCAGTTTGTTCTCCATATTTATGAGTCTCTTCTGTTTTGTTCCCCTCCCTGTTTTTATATTATTTTTGTTTCCCTTCCCTTATGTTATCTGTTCTGTGTCTTAAATTCCTCATAAGAGTGAAGTCATATGATATTTATCTTTCTCTGACTAATTTCACTTAGCATAATACCCTCTAGTTCCATCCACGTAGTCGCCAGTGGCAAGATTTCATTCTTTTTGATTGCCGAGTAATACTCCATTGTATATATATACCACATCTTCTTTATCCATTCATCCATCGATGGACATTTGGGTTCCCTCCATACTTTGGCTATTGTTGATAGTGCTGCTATAAACATGGGGTGCATGTGTCCCTTCGAAACAGCACACCTGTATCCCTTGGATAAATGCCTAGTAGTGCAATTGCTGGGTTGTAGGGTAGTTCTATTTTTAGTTTTTTGAGGAACCTCCATACTGTTTTCCAGAGTGGCTGCACCAGCTTGCATTCCCATACATGTTTGGCTTTTACACTCTTCACCACATGGTTCCTAAGGACTGTTCCTAAGATTCCAGTTTGCCAGCATCCTAAAAGTCCAGCGCCCGGAGTTGGGTACTGTAGTCTAAACTGATGCGCTCAGGTTAAAGAAGAGCTCTAACCTCCTCTATTTTGTGGGCCCGACTTCTATGAGCGTAACCTAGAACTATAATTGCACCCCACCCCCCACATTTATCAAGTCAGTTAGCTACATTGTCATTGTTGCTGTTGACATGTGAAACTCTAAGATGCTTTCACTGTTCTGCAGTCCCAGCTGCGTTGAGCTTGGTTTTCAGATCTAGATGCCATACTTGATTTTCCCACTGTTCTCTCTTCGCTAGCCTTTGGCCCACTCTTAAAGTATTGTCTGAACCTCCTGTTTGGCACTTATCCTATTCTGCTTTGTATTGCTTTGATTTTAGAAGTCCATTCATTAAACATGTTTGTTTCTGCCTCTGTCTGATGCTGGACATGTAAAGATGAATTAGACCAAGTTCCCAGATGCATAAGGAATCGGTCTGGTTAGAGAATATGAGGACAAGCCTGGGTGGAAGTTTGGTGAGCTGACTTGGAGCCACTCAGTCTAGACAGCCTTAGAGATGCTAATTGCTTGCCTGTGTCTATGGAGCACAGATTTTTAGTCCTGACTATTTTGGCTCGAATCCAGCTTCAAGTTGGGAAGAGTAGCCTCTGGAAGATGGGATGCAAGTGATTTGCCTTAAGTGAAAGCTTAGTGGGCGGGGTGGTTGGTTAGCTCTATTGTTATTAGAAATAACAATACAAGATGAAGGTCCATTAGGATTTCCTTTTACCATCTCCAAAGGGAGTCAGGAAGTGTGGTCCAGGGATCACAGCACTGTTTGTTTTTGAATGTAATTATTTTTGCTATTTTTTTCTTTTGTTTCCTAGTAGTGATTAGCAGCAAAACCACTAAAAAGAAAGGAACTTCTGCTTTTCTTGAGGCTAGTAAAAATGAGAGATGCTGGGGTGACTCTTCAAGATTTAAAGGGAAGGGACCCTAGAGGATATCGTGGAGGCTGGGAGCTGAGAGAGAAATGGTTTGAGCCCTGGGGTATCCCATAAAGAAGAGAATTAAGAGCTGTCTTGGGCCTATGCCATATAAAAACCTATGAGATGTTTTTGATCAGGAGCCAAAAAATTGGCTATGGCATCATAGTGGGGACAAGTACAAACATTTATATGGTGAGGTTCAGAAGAGGGGAGCCTGATCCAGCCTAGGGAGAGATTAGGAAGTATTTTTAAGAGAAAGTGGCCGGGGCGCCTGGGTGGCGCAGTCGGTTAAGCGTCCGACTTCAGCCAGGTCACGATCTCGCGGTCCGGGAGTTCGAGCCCCGCGTCGGGCTCTGGGCTGATGGCTCAGAGCCTGGAGCCTGTTTCCGATTCTGTGTCTCCCTCTCTCTCTGCCCCTCCCCCGTTCATGCTCTGTCTCTCTCTGTCCCAAAAATAAATAAACGTTGAAAAAAAAAAAAAAATTAAAAAAAAAAAAAAAAAGAGAAAGTGGCCCTCATCCCGAGTCCTAAAGGACAAGTTAAGTAGAGGAAGGGGGTCTCTCTGAGAGGAGACCACATGATGAGCACAACAGAGGGGTGAGATTGGAGAACTCAAATAAGTTGATAACACTAGAGTGGAAGGAGTTTGTTGGGACCAGGCAGGAGGTGACCTTGGCACATATACCCACATAAGGACCTTTGTACCATGCTGAGGCCCAAGTGTGTGTATCTATCTTTTCTCCTCAGTGAGGTGCTTGGGGACAGGTGCTCTGTAGCATCTATACAGTAAGTGGCTTGGTAAAATATGGGACTTGTATGCTGTCCAGGCTCCTTTTGGAAAGTAAAGCAAACCAGCTCAAGTGTAATAAAGGGGAAGGCGTGTCATAAGCACAGATAACGTTCTCCCAGAAGTCTGGGGAGGTCACACTTAGTCAATGAGGTGGTAGCATCACCAACAAAACCACTTTCCTCTCCCACCTGATCTCTGCTCCATTCCCTTTCTCCCTACTGGCTTTCTTTGCATTTGCTCATTGTCTTTCCTTCACGGCTTTTCTCATATGGGTCCCATAGGATTGCCCCAGCTCCGGAATCTGTGTGATCTTTGATCTCCTAGATGAAAAGCTGAGGAAGGAATTGGCTCATACTTTTGAACAAGACCGTGAGGCATTGGTTATTGGCCAGGCTGGGCTGCCCTTTGTTCAAGTGCCCTTTATAATCATGTCTTGGCCAGGGTGGGGATGGGGACGTTCCTGGCGTGGTGCGACGCACCTGAATATATCCCACAGCTAGGACTGTGAAATGGGCAGAAGGTGCACCTCAACGCATGGTTAGTTTGTGCATTCTAATATTTATTGAGTGTTTTTTATGTGCGAGGCACTTTTTGTGGGCCAAAAAGAAGCAAAATGCTTTGCAATATGTTTCTGTAGGTATGCAAGGTAATATCTGTGTTATCATTTGAGCATTTCTAGTTCCTTTCTTGAGAATTACCCAGTTCCATTTGACGAGATAGTCGCTAGGGCCAGAGGTGATTTTGAAGAAGATCCATGATAAGCTAATGGTCCAGCTGTGTACCAAATGGCATTCTTATTATCTTTGTGAATTCACCTTCTTATTATCTTTTTGTCTCAATGCAGTGAAGTTTTTTTTTTAATTTTTTTTAATGCTTTTTGTTTATTTTTGAGAGAGAGAGCAAGCAGGTGAGGGGCAGAGAGAGAGAGAAGGAGAAACAGAGTCTGAAGCAGGCTCCAGGCTCTGAGCTGTCAGCACAGAGCCCAACGCAGAGCTTGAACTCACAAACTGGGAGATCATGACCTGAGCAGAAGTCGGACACTTAACCAACTGAGCCACCCCGGTGCCCCATGTGAACTTTATTTTTTTTTCCAAAGTTTATTTTTATTTATCTTAGAGAGAGAGAGAGAGAGAGAGAGAGAGAATCCCAAGCAGGCTCCACACTGAGCTGAGTGTGGGGCTCGATATCACCTCCGAGATATTACTACCTGAGCTGATACCAAGAGTCGGATGCTTAACTGACCTAGCCTACCAGGTGCCCCTCCTATGAACTTTACATGTATCTGAAAGCCTTAGGGTAGTTGCACTGCTTCTGGAAGGGTAACACCTACTATACATTTGACCAGACTTACTAGGCAAAAAGACATTCATTCCTTCTTTCAGTCATTTCTTTTTCTTTTCATTTAATATTGATTCAACATCTTGTGCTATGTGTTAGGGCAGCATCTTCTTGTCCTCAGTGCCGGAGATACAGACATTGATAAAATGTATCCAAGAGATACGTTCATTTAATAGGAAAAACAGACATGGGAGGAATGGCACCTTAGGCTGAGGGGTAGTGTTTGCATATAGCACAACTGTGGGACTATGGGTTGCTTTGGGAGATGGGAAGGAAAAGAGGATATCAGTAGGCAGGAGTCAGATTCTAGAGGATTTTACATTTTATTGTACTTTATCCTACAGGGTGGGCATCAAAAGGCAAGGGACAGTTGACAGTTTTAAGCGTGGAAGTTAAATGATCAGATTTGCATTTAGAAAGATGCTAGTGGCCATATGGAGGATGGATAGAGAGTGGAGACGATTTGTGTCGGGGAGACCATTTAGGAATTTATTGTAATAACGAAGGTGACAGAGAGGAGGGCCTAAGTTAAAGCAGTGGCAGTGGGGACAGATAGAAGGGATGGTTAGAAGAGGCAAGAAATCTGGTTAAGTTTTTTAAACATCATTCGAAATGCCAAAGCAGTTATATAACCCAGAAACTCTTCTCATTATTGACTCATATTTGGCAAAGAAAACAGTCCCTTAAAATCTACTCCTGAAATCATTGTTGCACTATGTGCTAACTAATTTGGATGTAAATTTTAAAAAATAAAAAATAAAACAAGTTAAAAAAAAAACAGTCCCTTAAACTGCTTGCCTCTTTCTTCTTTGCCTATTAGCAAACTAGAAGACAGTGGTTTTTTTTTGGAATTCTTCCTACTTACCTTTTTACACTCCCTTGCCCTTCCCTCATCTCATATACATCTCATTGCCTGTATTCGAGTGACTTGGGGGGTGGTTATATGGTGTAGTTCATTTGACCTGGTGGCTTTGTTGGGGAAGCAAGAATCAGCTCGGTCGTCACCTAACATTGTTTTACCTTCCCACTCAGATTGAAAGACGATGACAGTGGGGACCATGATCAGAATGAAGAAAACAGCACACAGAAAGATGGTGAGAAGGAAAAAACAGAACGAGACAAGAGTCAGGGCAGCAGTAAGAGGAAGGTGAGTTTTGTGCTGTATAGATATAGTTGCCTTTGGACTTGAGACTCGGTTATCTTGTGGAATCTATGTGAAAGATACCATATTAACTCAATGGTGCCCTATTTTGGAATATCTGCTTTTGTTCTCAAAAAAAGATTGTTGAATCACTGGCGTTCATGTTGGGAGTTAGAACTTTTCCCTTGCCATAGGATCTTAAGATCGTGCCTTGCTTTCCAGCATTCACCCAGCATGAGGGATTAACTGTGGACTTGAATGAGACTATCTGTTAGTTCTAAGCTGTTGCTGAGTATTTCAAATCCTACACATCCTTGAAATTTTAGACTGTTTAGTCAGTAATAATCTAAGCTGAAAGTGACTTGGAAAGGAAAAAATTTAGAGAATGAGAGATTGATGGGTCAGTTTTTTTTAAATATTAAAACTTGTTTATCTGACAAGATTGAGCATTATAGGTGCTAAAAGAGCACAAAGGTGAATGAGACTGTGGATCAAGGGGCTTACATTAAGTAGTAGCAATATTCATAGTAGCTGACACTGAGCGCTTACTATGTGCCAGGCACTGTGCTAAGCACTTTACACCTATTAACTTATTTGATCCTCTCAGCAACTCTACGATACTATTTTCTTCATTTTGCAGATAAGCAGCTGAGGCACAAACAGGTTAAGCAGCTTGCCCAGGTCACTAGCCAGTAAGTAATAGGGTGTCATAGAGGAGGCATACTTGGCCTGGGAGTACTTGGGTGAGATAAGATATAAACATAAATACCTATAATAGAAAAAAAAGTTTAAAAAGCCATAGGAAAACAGATAAAATGTTAGAGGAACTTAGAATCCACTAACCACTGAAGAAATTTACAGTGTAGGGACACCTGGGTAGCCCAGTTCAGCTCAGCTCATGATCTCACAGTTTGTGGGTTCGAGCCCCACATCAAGCTCTGTGCTGATAGCTTAAAGCCTGGAGCCTCCTTCAGATTCTGTATTTCCCCCTCTGTCTGTCCCTCCCCTGCTCACACTCTGTGTGTCTCTCTCCCCTTCCCTCCCTCCTTCCCTCCCTCCCTCCCTCACTCTCTCCCAATCTCTCTCTCTCTCTCTCAAAAATAAACAAACATATGGGAATGCAAGATGATGCAGCCACTCTGGAAGACAGTATGGAGGTTCCTCAAAAAACTAAAAATAGAACTACCCTACGACCCAGCAATTGCACTACTAGGCATTTATCCACGGGATACAGGTGTGCTGTTTCGAAGGGACACATGCACCCCATGTTTATAGCAGCACTATCAACAATAGCCAAAGTATGGAAAGAACCCAAATGTCCATCAATGGATGAATGGCTAAAGATGGTGTGAGATATATACATATATATACATATATATATATGTATGTATATATATATGTATATATATATATGTGATGGAGTATTACTCGGCAATCAAAAAGAATGAAATCTTGCCATTGACAACTACGTGGATAGAACTAGAGGGTATTCTGCTAAGCGAAATTAGAGAAAGACAAAAATCACACGACTTCACTCATGTGAGGACTTTAAGAGACAAAACAGATGAACATAAGGGAAACAAAAATAACATAAAAGCAGGGAGGGGGACAAAACAGAAGAGACTCATAAATACGGAGAACAAACTGAGGGTTACTAGAGGGTTGTGGGAGGGGAGATGGGCTAAATAGGTAAGGGGCATTTAAGGAATCTACTCCCGAAGTCATTGTTGCACTATATGCTAACTAATTTGGATATAAATTTAAAAAAAATAAAAATAAAAAAAAAAATAAACAAACATAAAAAATTTACTGTGTAAGCAGAATCATGGGCATATTGCAGGGAATTAAAGATGTAGCCTTTTTGTGGAGGTGGTAAGGGGTGACACTATAAAATGTTTTCTCAATCTCAGATCGTGTGAAAAGTGCCCCAGATTAACACACCTTATTGAATTCACAGGCTGTTGTCCCTGGACCAGCAGAGCATCCCCTGCAGTACAACTATACTTTCTGGTACTCCAGAAGAACCCCCGGCCGTCCCACTAGCTCACAGAGCTATGAACAGAATATCAAACAGATTGGCACCTTTGCCTCTGTGAGTACTTACTGGTTTAATGTAGTGAGCCTTGGTGGTATAGTCATGCCTGTACTTCTATCATTGTGTTTATTTACCTTCTGGTAACCTGTTTAGGGTTCTGCTTTCTTTATTTGACTGACCTGAGTCCCTCAGGTTTGCTCCTTCTGAGATTCCTCATTAGACATTCATAGGTAACATACATAGGTATCAATAAGTATGGCATTGACCAGAAGTAGACAATACAAAAATACAGGTTTGTTTAAATAGATATTTGTTGGGTCCTTACTATGTGCAAAGTGTCATGGGGATACAAAATTTTATAATACATTGTATATACTTTTATGAAGCTTGACGGTAAAGATGAGAGTAAAAATTTGAAAGTTTCTCTTGTATTAAGAACCTCCCAGAGCGCCTGGGTGGCTCAGTCGGTTAAGCGTCCGACTTCAGCTCAGGTCACGATCTCGCGGTCCGTGAGTTCGAGCCCCGCGTTGGGCTCTGGGCTGATGGCTCAGAGCCTGGAGCCTGCTTCTGATTCTGTGTCTCCCTCTCTCTCTGCTCCTCCCCCGTTCATGCTCTGTCTCTCTCTCTCTCTCTCTCTCTCTGTCTCAAAAATAAATAAACGTTTGGGGCGCCTGGGTGGCGCAGTCGGTTAAGCGTCCGACTTCAGCCAGGTCACGATCTCGCGGTCCGTGAGTTCGAGCCCCGCGTCGGGCTCTGGGCTGATGGCTCAGAGCCTGGAGACTGTTTCTGATTCTGTGTCTCCCTCTCTCTCTGCCCCTCGCCCGTTCATGCTCTGTCTCTCTCTGTCCTAAAAATAAACATTGAAAAAAAAAAAAAATTAAAAAATAAATAAATAAATAAATAAATAAACGTTAAAAAAAAAAAAAAAAAAAAGAACCTCCCATTAACAGGGCACCTGGCTGGCTCAGTCAGTAGAGCATGGGACTCTTGATCTTGGGGTCAAAGAGCTTACTTAAAAAAAAAAAAAAAAAGAACCTCCTATTAGGATTTTGGATATGTTAGTAACTATGCATAAAGTAGTGTCTTTTTCCTGTGTTCAGGAAGAAAATTAAATCCTGATCATTGTTTTTGTAGGTACTGTCAGAGATAGCCCAGCTGTGTCCTGTCTCCCTCACAGGCATCTAGGTGTGTGTGCCCTGAGAGTTCTCTGCAACTAAAACTGGTTTTGTTCAACAAAAATTATCACACATTTCCTATGTGCTGTATATTTGATCTCTGGGCAAAATCAAATGCAGGATTTGTTATTTTCTTAAAATTATTGAGGATTTTTTTCCTATTTAAAATGTAGACACTGGAAAAGGAAACTATAACAGACAGCAAACATTACAATAAATTGGTAAGAGGTGATAGGAAAAGAAATGAATTCTTGACAAAGGAAACAATAGAAATAAACTTTTGAGAATATCAGTGCCTTCCTAACATTCTTGAATCTATCACAAAATGTTGGTGACCTGCCATGTGGGAATATTAGACAGTACAGGGAAGGTAGCAGCTGTTACGTTATGAACAAATGGATGGCCACTTGGGGTCAGAGACTACGCTGGGGAGGAGGAAGTTTTCATTCAGGGTTCTATTCAGTTATTTGGGGGGTAATTAGGAATATTCCTAGTGTTTTTCTTTTCCTCTTAACAAAGGTATCTATGAATTCACCCAACTTGCGCACAGAGGGTTTTCTTTTTTCTTTTTTTGGCGTAAATGTTGAGTTGACTAGAGCAACATAATCAGCATTACCTGGGATCACTGCCTTATCCAGACTCACTGGATGTGTGATGACAGTGTTTAAAGTTGTCTGTTGTATAATTCAAGGCATTAGGAAATGTCTTCTAATATTAAATTCCTCACAGAGAAATAATCATATTATGAAAACTTAATGAAATCCAAAGCAGTATTTCCCAGTGGTCCTTAATCCTAATAATTGGCAATTTTTTTAAATTTTGGGGCGCCTGGGTGGCTCAGTTGATTAAGCATCAACTTCAGTTCAGGTCATGATCTCCCAGTTTGTGAGTTCGAGCCCCATGTCAGGCTCTGTGCTGACAGCTCAGAGACTGGATCCTTCTTTGGATTCAGTCTCTCTCTCTGCCCCTTGCCTGCTCACACTCTTGTCTTTTATTTATTTATTTATTTATTTTATTTTTTTATTTTATTTTTATTTTTGGGACAGAGAGAGACAGAGCATGAACGGGGGAGGGGCAGAGAGAGAGGGAGACACAGAATCGGAAACAGGCTCCAGGCTCTGAGCCATCAGCCCAGAGCCTGACGCGGGGCTCGAACTCCCGGACCGCGAGATCGTGACCTGGCTGAAGTCGGACGCTGAACCGACTGCGCCACCCAGGCGCCCCACACTCTTGTCTTTTAAAAAAAAAATTTTTTTTTTTTTTAATTTTTTTTTCAACGTTTATTTATTTTTTGGGGGACAGAGAGAGACAGAGCATGAACGGAGGAGGGGCAGAGAGAGAGGGAAACACAGAATCGGAAACAGGCTCCAGGCTCTGAGCCACCAGCCCAGAGCCTGACGCGGGGCTCGAACTCCTGGACCGCGAGATCGTGACCTGGCTGAAGTCGGACGCTTAACCGACTGCGCCACCCAGGCGCCCCCAAAAAAATTTTTTTTTTAAGAAAAAAAAGCAGTGCTTGATGAGGGAATTAGGGGTGGTTGTTATACTTTCTCCCTAACCTCCCCACCTCCAGTTCCTAATCCACGGTGAACCACAGGTTCTAGTGGCTGTGTCTTGTTTCTGCCCCGTGTGTCAGAGTGAGAAAAAAATTACTGCTCGTTGTATGCACGTGACCACTTACTGTCCCTGATCACTATATACAGTTAAACATAGCAGTTGTTGAGATGAGACCTTGCTTCAGAATCCTATGAATGGCATTTCTTCCTGACTTCTTTGTAACATGAGACATTTCTGTGTTTCTGTTGTCTAGAAGAATTGAAGCAACAGCCATTTCATAAAGTGTAAGGTCTGTTTATCCTTAGTTGCTGTCCACATCTAGAAGTATGACCTGAATCTGTGTCTACTCAGTACCCATTTTCAGCTGCTCCTCAGCAGTGTGTTGGCAATTTCCAACTGTCTTCAGACTGCTTCACGTTTCTTCTTTCCTCCTAAAGCGTGCCTCCTCACTAGCCAGTACTCTGTGGGTGTCCACTGCGAGTTACAGAGGACTAGGGAAGTAAATGGGAATAACTTGATGAGTAGGAATAAGCATGCATCTGATAGAGAAATAGATCTAGTTTTCTAACAGGATGGTGAAGGAGGGGCAAAGAGAAACAAATTTTCTAGCTAAGAAGAGGAACTTAATCCCGCTAAGTTCTTTTTGGTTTTGGCTGTCCTGGCCTTAGCAGCAGCCACCATGGTTTACGGTAATGCATGTGGTAGATTCCATCGCTTTTGCACAGTAACCAAACACAACTAAAATGTATGCATTGTAGTTAATGCTGTATCTGCCAACAGATAGTCTTTGAGAAATGATCAAACTTGAGGTTATAAAATAAGTCATGGGTGGGGAGGGCACCTGGGTGGCTCAGTCAGTTAAGCATCTGACTTCAGTTCAGGTCATGATCTCACGGTTTGTGAGTTCAAGCCCCATGTCGGGCTCTGTGCTGACAGCTCAGAGCCTGGAGTCTGCTTCGGATTTTGTGTCTCCCTCTCTCTCTTTGTCCCTCCCCTGCTTACGCTCACTTGCTCTCTCTCTCTCTCAAAGATAAATAAACGTTAAAAAAATAAAATAAATTAAGTCATTGGGATATGACATACAGCATGATGACTGTAGTTAATAACACTATTTTGTTTAAAAAGTGACTTGGTTCAGGACACCTGGGTGGTTCAGTCGGTCAAGCAATCAACTCTTGATTTCAGCTCTGGTCATGATCTCACAGTTCACGGGTTTGAGCCCTGCATCGGGCTCTGCACTGTGTCAGCACGGATCCTGCTTGGAATTCTCTCTCCCTCTCTCTGCCCCTCCCCCACTCGTGTGCGCACGCGCGCACACACACATGCTCTCTCAAATAAACTTAAAAAAATTTTTTTTAAGTGACTTGGTTCTTAAAAAAATACATTCAGGCTGAGGTTATGTGAAACTTAACATACCTCAAGACTGAAAGAATTCCACCATGTCGGGGCTTCTGGCTGGCTCAGTCTATAGAGCATGCGACCCTTAATCTCAGGCTAGTCAGTTCAAGCCCCATGTTGGGTGGAGCCTGCTTAAAAAAAAATAATAAAATAAAATAAAAGGATTCCACTGTGTAAAACAAGGTCCTCTTACATCATGTAATGATTATCCTAGGGCTTCCACAGTGAGGGCTCCCGGCTGAGGCTGGCATTTTTTTGCCTAAAGAGTTTATTCTTGTATCAACAATAGGATATTTTTCCATACTTTCCTTCCCATGCAACATGCCTTCCTTCTCATTTCCCCTAGTGAAAATGTATCCTTCAAAAAGTAGAGTCTGTAGCACAGTATCTTCCATGTTTATGTTCTCTTAGATCTCACATTCTTTCAAAGAAAAAAGACCCATCTTTTGTACTCTGGGACCTTCTCTCTGCAGGTGGAGCAGTTCTGGAGGTTTTACAGCCACATGGTCCGTCCCGGGGACCTGACAGGCCACAGCGACTTCCATCTCTTCAAAGAAGGAATTAAACCTATGTGGGAGGTGAGCACTGAGGATCTTGGACCACTTTTCTGAGTGGTTTTGTTGTTGTTGTTGTTGTTGTTGTTGTTGTTGTTGTTGTTGTTGTTGTTGTTTTTAGCCCTGCCAAGGTTAAAAGTATTTAAAGTCTTCTCTCAAAGCTACATCACTATTTGGTGTATCCTTAGGGCCAGGACTTGTAGGAAAAGGCACTTGTAGGAAAAGGCACTGATGTCGTTGCTTGTCTGTGTGGGTGGTTTACAGAGATTTTTTTTTTTTTAATCACTAAAAGGGTATTATAACAATATTGAAAGACTTTTTAAAAAATTGCCTCTGGGGCACCTGGGTGGCTCAGTAAGTTACACGTGCACCTTCGGCTCAGGTCATGATCTCACAGTACATGAGTTGGAGTCCCGCATTGGGCTCTGCACGGTGCAGAACCTGCTTAGGATTCTCTCTCTTTCCCTCTCTCTCTCTCTGCCCCTCTCCCACTCGTACTTTCTCTCAAAATAAATAAACTTTAAAAAAAGAAGTACCTTTGTTCCCATCAAACTGGTTGTGTGTGCACGTGATTGAAGTGGATAAAAAGTAAGCTTGCTTACAGGCAGTAGCTGGAGACCCAGAGCTGAGCTCTGTGAACCCTGCTGTAATCCGTCTTCTGTTGTGACGCCAGGGCGTTTTTCTAGAAGACAAATGTGAAAACACACACACACACACACACACACACACACACACACACACACACACACCCACCCACCCACCCAGCTATAGGCCCTGTGCCGCTCTGCATTGCTCACATGACCTTGCAGTCACCCTCCAGGCCTCATCTCCCAGCGTGGCCAGGCCTTCCCTCCAAGTGCAGCTCGCCTTCCTCTTTTCATCCCCCTGACACACAGTCTCAGTTTGTACACAGACAAGTTTTTCTCAAAGCCTTCACCTGCTTTACCTGCCTAATCCATATGCCGCTCAAGACCCAGCTTAAATGTTTCCTTTTCTTGAGTGTTTCTGACTGTCTTGCTCCTCTTTAACTTAGTGTATCTCTTATCAGACTATATTGCTGCAGTTCATTTTCTTGGCTCTCTGTTCTTCCACTAGACCAAATCTAGGTAGAGACTGTGTCTGTGTACTTGAGACCTGGTGACACTTGGTAAACTTTTAGTGGATGAAGGAAGGAATGATCAGTATTTGAAATCTGACATCATTTCATTTTGATTCCTAAAGTAGTTCCAGAAAAAGAGGATTTTTTTTTAAAAGGTCAGTGTAGCCATTTATTGTAATGGCTTATACCAAGGATTCCCCCTTCCTCTCCCCCCCCCCATTTCTTGTCTCCCTAGCCCTACCACCGTTTTTCCTATAAAATTGAATAACTGGAAAGCAACAGGACTTCTTAGCATTCAAGGGATCCTTGGCTTTTTCTTGCCTTCATGCAAAAGTAAAAGAGCTGTGAAACCACACTTTAACTTTAATGCTTTCTCTCTTACACAGGATGATGCAAATAAAAATGGTGGCAAGTGGATTATTCGGCTGCGGAAGGGCTTGGCATCCCGTTGCTGGGAGAATCTCATCCTGGCCATGTTGGGGGAACAGTTCATGGTTGGGGAGGAGATCTGTGGGGCTGTGGTCTCTGTCCGGTTTCAGGTAAGCCACCCCATGGGCGGGTCTGCTTTCTTGTGTTGCCTTTGCTCTCTTCAGTGCCTCCGGCTTGCTTTGACCATTGCTTCTGTTCCTCCTATAGGAGGACATTATTTCAATATGGAATAAGACTGCCAGTGACCAAGCAACCACAGCCCGAATCCGGGATACGCTTCGGCGAGTGCTTAACCTACCTCCCAACACCATTATGGAGTACAAAACCCACACCGACAGCATCAAGTACGTGTTGGGGGTGCTTGGGGGGCATGTCCCTAAGCTTAGCAGAAGTAGGTCCTTAGTTGGGCCCAGAGGAATATGGTCATACAGGAGCCTGACTTATAGAGAAGGGACAGACCAGTCTTCCCCTCTAGTGCTTCTGGCCACTTGTAGCAGTTCTTTGCTGGTGAGGCTCCCTGCCCGCCTACACTGTGGGGTGCTTTGTATCAGAGAGAGCCCTTCTGCAGAATCCCAGTTGCACTGCCTGGGCTTGCTTTATTTACACAGGCTGTCTTGTCTTTCATTCACTAACCACTATCTTAAAATGAAAGACAAAGTGCTTTTCCTTTTCTTGCTGTTTTTTAAGATAATTTCACTGAACAATCAAGTCCTCCTCCCTGTCTGCCCCTCACCCCACTTTTGCATGTCTTTTTAACTTCTTAGCGTCAGTCTGTTTTCTTTGTCCTGGGAAATTGACTTCTTACTGGGAATGATGACTCCACTTCCTTGTGTGTAGAGCTGAAATTGTAGAGGAAGCAGAACAGTGTGTTTGTGAGAGTAGAACCTAAGGGGAAAGCAGGAATGCCAAAGGGGAAGTAAGCTTTGCGATCTACCTAGGACTTGGGGTACCTAGAGCTGGACATCCACAAATGAGAATCACTGGTTAGGATTGCTCCTTCAGTGATTGAATGTCATAAATAAATTCAGGTTATTAGGAAGAAGTCGTGGGGAGTGGCTGTTAGGTTTTCTCAAAACTAGAGGGAGAGCTAGCCAACCAGGAGTCAAGACTTTTAGGTTTAACTCTCTTCTTTGACTCCAGTATCAATATGTGCCTTTGGCAAGTCTCTACCGCTCTGCTTCAGTTTCCCCATCTGTAAAATGGGAGATAAATAATACTTTACCTAACAGGGTTGTTGTGAGGCTGATTTAATCTTTGTAATTGAAGGTCCTCAGGTGGAGAATGCTCTTACAGGGCCAAGTATTATTACTGCTATCATCGTCATCATTAGTAATAATATCATCATCATGTTATTCTTACTAAAGACTAGTAATGAGCCCAATGATGGTGTTCAGCAGGCAGACCATTTGGGAATCTTCTTCCCATGCATTCATAGACAGTGTGGGTGGAGTTGGTTTAAACTAGCTAAATGCCAGTTTTTTCCTGGGAACACTGCCACAAAAGTTGGTCCATAATCAAATGGCTGCGTGTGACTCATCATAGCCACCAACAGGCGTTAGCCAGCCATGACCCTGGTTGCTTGCCTTAGCAGTCTGGAGTTAGCATTGTTTTTCTCTAGGCAGGTTTTCCCTATTCTTTGTTCTGGGAGAGAATAGTTTCTGCCCTCCAGCCCGACACAGTCCAGGCTGGTGAGATCCACACCTGCTTTTTCTAGGACTCTTATGTTCAAGGTTCCCAAATGCTTCCCCCGCCCCGCCACTTACCCCCAAAGTAACCTTTTCACCTGGATAGGAAAGGGAAAGAGGTATTTTTCAACTCTCCCCTCTCCACTGTTCTCCCTCTCTAATACCCTGAGGCGGTTCTTCCTGACTTTTGTAGAAAGGTGTACAAGTCCTTATGAGTCTAGGAGAGCCTGTGGGCTTTTTGCCTTAGTTGGCTGCTCGCTGCTTTATCAAGAGATCTGCCTAGCGCTCCAGCCCTGCAGCTACAGGGACCAGAAAACCCTCCTTGATTCCCAGATGCTACTTTCCCTTGCGTCTCCCTCTCTTTCCTCTCCCAATGTGCCCACCTTTTGCACTTCCACTAGAATGCCAGGCAGGCTGGGCCCCCAAAGGCTCCTTTTTCAAAACCTCTGGAAGCCGCGGTTGAATGTGCCATGACCCTCTCCCTCTCTGGATGGCACCATCATTGAAGCTGGCCTCATCGGAGTCTCTTGTTTTGTTGGCGAGCTACCTGGAAGATCCTTCTGTCCTGGACAAGAGGAATTGGAAGAGCTTTTTATGTTTTAAGAACAGGCTGACACGCAGCAGCTACAACAACAGCTGAGATCACTTAATAAATGGTGCTAAACTAGCTTGTCTCATGCTCTTGCTCTTTACGGTGCATCAAAGAAGTGGCCTTTCAGACTGACTGTCACCTTATTAAGGAATGGCACAGACTTCTCCATGGAGGGCCATCTGGGGAATGCAGCCTCATTTCCATAAGCCCATTGTAGTGTCACATGGTATTTTGTTCCAGTTCTGCTGAGGTCTGACATAATGAGGTGACATCTCGCTCTCAAAATGAGACCCCATTTTCTGGTACTTGAATTGTAGTTCCCATCTGGTCACGCTGATAACCAGAACAGAGTGATTTCGGATTCGAATTCAGCTTGAAAGTCTGTTAAGGTTGGAAAGGGGGATCCTTGGCCTTTGCTTCGCTTTGTTTGCCTTTACTTCAAAGAAATCTCTTGCTCGGAGGTAAAGCCCTGCTTCTGTCTGTGTGTGGCTGTGTGTCTGTAGTTTCCTTGCTTTGTGTTAACAGGGTTTCCTCACTGTGCCAAGCTGCCCAAGCCACAGGCTCTTTGCCAGCCTTCTCCCTTCTGTTTTCCGTTTAGAACCAAATCATCTTCCTCTTTGAGCTAGTCCTGCTTGCAAGGTTTCAAGGTTGTAGCCCTTCTCCCAGGGTTATTGTGCATCAGGATCCAGGGCGGGGCAGTGTCTTCATCCTGTAGGAGTTCGCTCCGTAGGCTGGCTGACTGTGGGACATACCGGCCCCTCGTTGCTTTGTGGCTTGGCTTGTATGCGCTGCAGCTCGGCCTTCAGGCGCCTAACCTGCATGTAGAATTCCAGCAGGCCTCATGTTACTTGAGGTCTTCTTGGGAGCTACTACCAAAACCAAAAAGGAACCGTTTTTATAGAACTTGAGGTCAGGTTGCCTAATAGCATCTTGAAGGTGGCCGTGGGGGTAATGTGGAGTTTTCCAAAGCGGCCATTCCGTTTTGGCAGCAACACCCGTGCTTACACATTGACCACCAGTCTCCATATGGCCCGGGATCTCACAGAACACACACTGGGACTAGCACTCAACATTCCGGAGGTGTTTGTGTCATTGTTTCTCTGTTTACTGCGTATCCAAAATTGGTTGAAGTACCTAGAAAATGGGAGATTTGTTGGCATATGGAAATGCCTATTCTCTATGTTTTCAGCGCTTGTCGAAGAATTACTTTCTATGGCCTTTTCCCTCTTGCCTTCCGATATTATTTACACGTATTGACCTTAATTTCAGCTGTATAAACCGGTCCAGGAGATGAGCTTGATGTCACCTTCTAGAGTAAGAGTTGATCAGAAAGCACCAAACCTACCCTGCGGCCCCTGTGATCCTTACCAAAACGTGAACCGAAATCAGAACTGTTCTGCTTTGTTCTAGTCCTTGTGGCTCTCCCACAAGTGTGGCTTGGTTGAAGCCAAGGAGCAGCAGCTGCTGGGACTTGAGAATTCAAGGGAAGTGAAGGAAGAAAGGGCCAGCAGTTGCCCTCCCCCGAGTTCTCTGGAGACGAGGGGGCTGCTGGAAATGGCAAGGGGCATTTTTTTAGGAGTAGCTTAGGTTTCTCAGTCAGGTTTCTCCACCTTGCTATGTTTCAGTCCAGTTTTCAGTGTCCTTTTTCAACTGTTTGGTTTTTCCAGCCTTCCCCTATTCACCCTGCTCGTGGCCTCTTCCTGCCGCCCTCTTAGGTGAGCTGAGGCAAACGCTGATGCGCACAGTGCGTGGTGAGCTGCTTCGCTGCAGAGGGGACGCCTGCCTGCCGCTTCCTATCCCTGTTCACTGCCAGTAGTTTGCCCCCGAAGGGTGAGCAGGTCCCATTGAGAAATGGGGAACCTGTTAAGTTGGGCGTTAGCTCAGGTGCATGGCTCCTTTTAATGAGACCAGTCATAGCTGAGCTTTCATAGGTTTGGGTACTTGCGGACGTCAAGTAACTAACTGTATCCTCTTTTGAGGAGAAGTCTCATAATGCAGCCAGACTTGCAACCACCAGGGGACCACCAGGATAAAACTTGGCACAGAGCCACATAAAGCAGCAGTGTCTTTTGTGAGGAAATTCCTCTTTGGAATAGTCCCATTGAGTTCCTTTGTGCGTCTGGCCTGGAACGGAAAAGGGGAAGACAGGGCCAGCTTCACTGAGTGGGCCACAGTACTGGGGAGTCTGACCAGACCCCTCTGCAGAGGAAGTTGAGGGTAGGTGACTTCTCTTTATTACTTTATTCCAGAAGAGAGATGGGTCAAACCTGGGGACTTTGCTTTACCACGTCTAGATACCATTGTATGTAGACATTGACGTTTGTAGGCAAGAACCAACCAGCCCTTCCTCTGACGTGGCTAAATCATGGGGTCGTAGCCTGGTGGCACCAGGTCACACCAGCATAATTGCTGGCCTGGCTTTGCGTCTAGGAGATGTTCCCCCATACTGATGCTCAAAGCCAAGAAAGCCCAGGCTAGCGGAGGCGGAGCATGTCCATGAGTATTGAGGGCCAGCTGCATGCGAGGCTGTGAACCAGGCTTTGAGTGGAGTGGAGGCAAGTACAGTTACAGAGAAATGAGATCTCGGCTCTCAGAATTTGCTTTCTGGTAAGCGAGCTGGGACAAGAGTGGTCTTTAAAAGACTCACTTTGTCATTTGAAGCTGTTCAGAATCCCCTGTAGACTCTGCTAATCTCAGAGAAATTTTTTTTTTTTTTAAAGAAACCATTCATTCATTGGACACTTGTAACATTTAACTTGTTCTTTCTTTACCTTTAAAAGAAGCAATTTTTAATATTACCTAGTATGCATAGGATGTCAGATGGAGAATAGTTAGAATATGCGCACTTAGCTGTAGGTGGTTGACTTGCCTCTTAGCCAAGCGTTGGCCTACATAAGTGTGATTGTTCCAGTGACTGTGGCCAACTGTTTGGTGTCCGCTGAGTCCGTGTAAGGCAATTACTAGACCCAGCCTCTTCATGTGGAGGTTTAGCACCTGAAGAAGATACCTCTGAAGAAAACGGGAGGGCGGTTTCATACTGTAATGGATTAGAGGGAACTCTGAAATCTGTAATTCTGCAGGTTCTTAACACTGAGAACTGTTCTCTTTGGACTAGCATAGGCCTTTCTGGAAACAAAAGGATAAATGAGATGAAGCTTCAACACAGCCACGTAATTTGTTGATGCCTAAGTTGCTTAAAATAGGATTGAAATCTCACTATTAGAAGGAAAGAGGGGTTTCCTAGGTCGCTGCCCAAACATCGGATTTGCTTTACCCTTAATCTTCATGTGGAAGGAAGAATGAAATAGCCTTCTGATCTCACTCGTGGACTCAGGACGTTCATCGCATCAGCATCTCCAGAAAGGGCTGTGGAACAGATGTCTTGCTGTGGAGACTGAGTTTGTGAATTGACAAAGACTGGCACGCTTGATCAGCGGTCTTACGTATTTCTTCAATCGTTAGCGTGTATTAGTAGCTTTGGTAATACTCTCTAAAGACACCATTACCTGCAGATCAACCTCTTGTTCTAAGAGATCATTCACTTATAATTGCTCCTGTTCAAAAGGAAAAAAAAACTAATGAAACTGGTATAAGTATTACCTGCAAGAAGGAATTTGTTGTACCAGGTCTCTATATTTAAATCCCTCCCTACTTAAAACCTACCTGTAGAAGGCCTGGTAATGAAGTATATTCTATTGGCCATAATATCACACCTGTAGTGAGTGACACATGTGTTGTCACCCAAGATACTGTCATTCCTTTAAACTGAGAATGGAGTAATTGCCAGTAAGGAATTTTAGATTTACAAGCATTGAATTACCCATTATATAATATATATAAGTTCCCAAGGAATTTACCAGGTAGTCTGTCCCTAATAGAGCTGAAAAGTGGCTGGGGCCGAAAGGTAGGACATCAGCTTCTTTGAGGAAACTTGAAGTGGTTTAGGGCTTCAAGGACACATGAGGGATCTGGTTTTCTCCTGGTTCTTTGGCCAGCAGTCACCAACGGCTTGTTCTTCGTGGAGCGGCATCCAGAGAGACTGGGCACCCTGCAGTCCTGTTTCTTACTCCTTCCTAACCCCAATCACTAAATCAAGTTAATTGGCATGAAAGTTACAAGGACCATTGAGCCCTAAAAATTTGAGCTGCTGTGACCTACACAGTGTAAGGTAGTAATTACATGGGCATTTCCAGAAACGGATGGAATCTGATACAGATTTGGGGTGTGAGTTGGGAAGGGTCCGACAGTTGGAAATGAGAGCAGAGAAAGCGCTTTAGTTGCTTCATTGCATCTCCAGCCATCATAACGCTTCCGGGCACCTGCCTTTACCCGCAGAGTGAGGCCTGATGAAGAACAATAGTTCCTGCCACCTGCCCTCACGCCCCCAAGGGCAGAAAGCCCTCTACCCCAGTGATTGGGGGTGTCTCCAGGGAGGATTGAGCTTAGCTCTGACCTCCTGGGCCTCCCTGTAGACTCGAAACAGCAGGTAGGAGGACTGTGGCAGTTGCTTGAGGGGACAGGGCCAGACTTCGCTAGTCAAGCCAGCCAGGAGCAGTGCCAACTGGCCGCCACTGCTGATGTGAGGGCAACGTCTAGAGGGGGAAGCCTGACCGCTGCTTCCAGGTACTGGTGCGCTCTGCCCGACCTTGAGGTATCTCAAGTGGGATGTGGGGTTATCGTGTCTGTGCTCTCTTTGTTAAAAAGCTGTTGATCTGAATGTGCTATTGTGTTTTTTGTCTCTGGTTTGCCAGGGCCTGGGAGGAGTTTCATGGCCTGGTGAACAGCAGCGGCCGCTGATCGGACGCTCCCCTCTGTCTCTCACACTCAGGGTAGGGCCTTGTCTATCTTCTCTGTAACCTTGTGACATACCTCTCAGCCACAGGCCCCCTCTTCCCAAGGGCGTGCCCTCTCCCCGTTTACCCCCAGCCTTGCCTCTGCCAACATGGAGCCTGCTCCAGCTTCTCCTCTTTGACTGGTTGTCACAGTCTCAGAGAAAAGCACCAAGTCCAGAACCACTAGATCGTCCTCCCAGGGTCACGTGTCTCCCGGTGGACCTCCGGGAGGATTGCTTAACTTACCGTGCCCGTGTTTTCGTTTGGAAAATGAGGTTCCCCGGACTAAAGTGTCTTCGATCTCTTCCAATGCCAACATACCATGATTATAGATGTGCCACAGATCCTTTGTCTTTTGCCCAGACGTGGCCGTTTCAAGCCATCTGGCAGTGTCCTGTGACTGACAGGACAGTTCCATGGGCTCTGGTGTGGGTTAGGTGAGAGGTATGTCCCTTGTCTGCTGCTGGTTTCTATCAAGTGTGAGCAAACAGTGGTAGAACCTGCGGGTCTCACAGTGAGAGTGAGCTGGGGCAGATGCAGGGGCATGCTTGACTAGACCGTCACATGTCACTGGAAGGGAGAGGCCCCGGGAAATCGAAGGCTGGGTCAGCTGACACATTGACTTTAAGAACATTTGTGTTTCAGTTAATGAAGAGAGTGCCAAGTCCATGTCTGTGTCTCTAGCAGAGGGAATTGGGTCAATTTACTCTGGATGAGAAGACAGTAACTGCATGTGCCTGCGCTGAGAGCATAGTCCTGGGCGTTAACTACCCTCCCGCCCCGCCACCCCCATCCCTGTGCAATAGAGAATTGCTAAAATTGGAACAGAATGTGTCAGCTGTAGTAGCCGCTTCAGAACTCCCCCTTCCCAGGAGGGAAATGAGGCTTTTTCGAGAAAAGGAGATCTGCATCCCTCAGACAGCAAGAGAGGATGACACAGAGGGACAGGGCAGGTGACCCAGGGTCTGAGTACTCTGCAGAGCTGGGTGATCGTTAGACAAACGGTCTCAGAAGTCCTGCACACACAGATGATGCCAGGCATGTCTTTTTTTAAAGCTTAATTCCTTTATTATAAATTCAATTTTTAGGCATACTAGATTTTTTAAATTGCAATTTAAAAGTTTTCTCTGTAAAATATAGTTAACAGGTCAGAGGTGGCTGCTAATATACACAAGGGGGGATGAAAAACAAGCATCAGCTGTAATGTTGGGTACACTGAAATGCAGGCTGAAAACAGCAGCTACTTAGAATAAATAAGTCAGATTTCCAGAGGCCTGGTGCTATCATGCAATTGTTTTAATCATTTTAATAACATTACCATATTTAATTATTTCTAGGATATTTTTTGGTTTTGTTTTCAATATCCCTAAAATCAGGGTGCTCACAGTGAATGTGATTTTGGACGTAGTTTAATTAGCAACGTTTACTTCTTAGAGTACAGAAAACGATGGTATCTTTAAGAATCAATAGCATCTATGTTCCATCGGGGGAGAAAAGCCTTTAAAATGAAATGGGAATAATCAGAATGGGGGAAAACTGTCCCTCCCCCTTCACTAACAGTGAATCCCTTGGGAAAGAGATCTCTGAATTGCCTTGAAATCCTGTATTTGCATCGTTGCCGTTTTGCGGTCTCTTCTTTCTTGTTTTTGTTGCCCCTATATCTTTTTTATCTGGCAGATGAAGAAGCACTTCATGGTTTAGGTGTTCTCCTGCCTAAAGCGCAGCCTTGGAAGTCTAATACTTGGAGTATTAGAGTCTAAACAAAAAAACCAACTCATGTCATTGTCTTAAAGACTTGAAAAAGACTCTCTATTTCATCCCTATCGCGTTACCCCTGAAGGGGTGCTCTCAGCTGCTACGCTAGCTCTGAACTGCTCTTTTAAAGGTTCCTAACACTTTGGCTCCTCGTCCTCTTCACCTTTTCTTTTCCCCCTCCAAGGAGACCATGATCTAGGAGGAACTAAAAACTGCTATTTAAGTAATTGTTCTTGAACCACAAATACTTCTCAGTTGATCCGATATTTTATGCTATGACATATAGCTGCTAATATTCTAGAACCATTTCATTTGATCTGCATTACAAATCAGTATTGCCCTTTTAACCATGACTTCAATGGAAGTCCCAGTTAGCTGCTGGGGAGGATTTAGGTTACTTAATATGTCTGGGCTGGCATGCACAGAGCAATGATCTGTGTTGTTGGGGAATGAAGTTGGCCCTCAGTGGGAGATTAGAGATGGAAACTTGCCCCACTGAACCTAGGAAGGGTTTGTAGTTTTATTTAATATACAGGGAGGGAGAGGGGTGGAAGCCAGAGCTGGCCTGTGGTGGACAGCTGATAGCCAGAGAATGTTCCTCTGAAGACTGTACGGAAGCCTGTAGGCTGATTTGTGAGTGCACTCTCAGATCCCCCTCCAGAGCAGAGAGTCAGGTAGGGCTCCTACTCGGTGGCTCAGCTCGCAGTTTTCCCTCGAGGACCCGGAATCACTGTGGCCACTTCCTGCAAGAATGGAGAGGCATTCCTTTGAGGAACCAACCACCTTGCTCCTGTGTTATCCACCCTCAGGAGCTTGCCTCACCCTCAGCTTATTCTTCCCAGAGTTGGAATTTGTCCTTTCTAGAGAAGTACGAAATGGCAGAGCAGATTAGAAAGCTGTTACAGAGTATTTGGGTAACAGTTTTCCCCCCAAATGCCTGGGGATGTGAAGCTGGAAGCCAGTTTGGATGGGGCGCTGGTATTTGTGTCCTGCTATCAGGATAAAGAGTCATCCAGTAGAGAAAGGTCTTTTTAATTTTTTAATGTATTTTAGAGAGAGAGAGACTGTGCAAGCAGGGGAGGGGCAGAGAGAGAGGGAGACACAGAATCCAAAGCAGGCTCCAGGTTCCAGGCTATCAGCACAGAGCCTGATGTGGGGCTCGAACCCATGAACCATGAGATCATGACCTGAGCTGAAGTTGGACGTTTAACCAACTGAGCCACCCGGGCGCCCCGAGAAAGGTTCTTTTTGACCCCTCTCTAGCATTGTGGGTCTTTTAGCTCCTGTGTCCTGTGCCCTGGAGTGTAAAAATCCTCTGGGATAAATTAAGATACAGGGAAAAACTGATGTCTGAAAAGCCCCTTTAAATCAATACACTGGGCTCAATATATTTATATATAATTTGTATTTTTATTTCATAAATTCATAGATGAGGATGTAAAATTTTTATTTCCTTCTAAAAGGTCTCTTGAAAAAACGAAAACAACAGAAAAGCCTTCCCGGTCGCCCATGCTCCATCACAATATTGCTAGGTGGCTAGAGGGCCTAGCTTTTAGGAGCTCACTCTGGATTTTCTAAATTATAGTTTGCTTTTATGAGAACAGAAGCCCATCTTTTTTGAAAAATTAAACGTTGCCTGTGACCTGCCACTCCCTTTCTTCTTTCTTCCTTCTTCCTTTTTCTGTCTCTTAATCTCTCTGGCACTGCAGCCTGGGGTAATGGACATAACCAAGGATTAGTTCTCAGCTGGTCTGAGATGAACACATTCCTCAGACGACATCTGGCACCGAGCTGTTCTCAGCCCACTTTTTTTTTTTTTTTAAGAGAAGCTGGACCAGAGCCACCAGCTGCCACCAGCCTGTCATTGTCATTGTCAACAGCCTGTCACCCATTCTCGTTGCTCTTTGTTTTCCTTTAAATCAAACTCTGGGGGAACTTAGCTAGATTATCCTGGCTTCTTATTCTCCCCTTTTCCACATTACAAATAAACCTTAGACTAATTGTGATTTCTTAGATTTTCTGACCGTGAAGAGATCTAGGACAGAAATAATTAGAATAAATAGTAAACATCTAGATGGGAAAGTGTTGTAGAGCTCTTCAGTTTACCTGCCACAGAGAGAATTTGTTTGTGGCCCAACCCCAGCACAGTACAGGGACTCTTCCAAAAGATAGAGGTGACCTGTTTACAGTGATGAGTTGTCCAGAAAGTTCTCTCTTCTGTATCACTAATGGATGAAAAGGCTGGGTCCAGACACTTGCCTGCTGTCTCTCTTACTCCAAAGACAGATCATTCTCCCACTGTTAGAAAATTCTGTGATTCTACCTTCCCACACCCTGCCTTTCTGTCCACTCATTTTCCCCTGCCGGTTGACTTTTGCTCTGTGAGGAGAGAGGGAAGAAATGGAACAGAGCAGACTGTTCCTTCCTAACCGCTCCCGTGTTATTAGAGAGGGTCTCTGACACGTAGTCTCAGTAGTACAGCGCATCATCCCCAAGGGGACTGGGAGATCACACACACATGGCCCTTACGCTTGCTTTTCTCTGTTTTATAGTCAGAAATGTTCCTTATCATCCTTTGCTAGTTACAGGTGGCACCTCGGTGGGATCTGTCCTTGTGAAAGCCCTTTTAAAAAAGATGATCACCCCATTAAGTTTTCTTCATGTTCAGTCTTCCCCTCCTTAGATCAAAATACTCAGTATTCATTGATAAATGAGCTACATTGTCATGCGTCCAGTTATAAAAATACTAGTGGACTATTGAGATGATATCAGTTTCTTCCCAGAGTTTGCCTCCAGTTTCCCCTCTCAGTGTACTTGTCTACAGTCATTCATCTTGGGTAGTGAAGGCAGCTGACCGCCATCACAGGGGAGAGTCTGGTAGCCAGTTGCTAACTGGAAACTGCCATTTGTCTAGGCTGAGTATATTCTTTCAGAATTACCCCAGACTGATAGCCATATGCCCAATAAATTGTAGCAATATTAAGATGGTCAGTTAAAGCTAAAGCTTCTAGAATGTCCTATCAAAACTAAAGGGAAGTAATGACTCAAAAATCAGGTTAATGAGAATTCCTGTTTCAGAATTTCAGGTATTTGAAAGTCTGAAGCTCTGGGCTACAGCAGAGGGCCTTTAAGGTCCTTTGTAGCCCTGAGACTGGGGGATTCAAATGGCAGTGTGGGCTGCTGAGATGTTGGATTTCTAGTGTGGAGCAGGAAAGGTTTCTAGTGGGTGGCCAAGCCTGCCCACATCCAGTAGAAGGCAACTGAGAGGACGCCTCTGATGATGTGTCACATACATCCAAGCTTCTCTTTCAAGAATTCTAGCTGAGTGTCTTAAGGGTACTCAGATTCACTTCGTGGAACACCCTTTTATAAGGAGCGATAAGTTTTGAACTAAAGATTTTTCAGTTGGTTGGTTGATTTTTTTTTAAAAATACGTGATACAATCACATGGATTTTTTTTTTTTTTAATGTATGTGTGTGTTTGTGTGTGCAAAAGAAAGGGGTTTCCCTCCCACTCTCACTCCATCTGCTCAGGCTCTGCTGTGCTTCCCCCCCCCCCTTCCCCCATCTGCTGCCCCACGTAACAAATTGTTGTTGGTTTCTTGTATAGCCTTATAGACTCAATGTCCATACAAGCAATGTGAACTCTGACCTTATTTCCCCCACCCCCACTTACACAAAACGTGGCGTACTATGGGCACACACTGTTTTGCACCTTCTCAGTTTCTCCTGGAGAGCTTTCCGTATTAGTGTGAGCTTCCTTGGCTTGTTTTTTTTAAGCTGCACAAGTGTCCCATTAGATGAACGTGCCATAATATTCATATTTAACCAGTGCCCTTTTTATAGGTATTTGGGTTGTTTCTAATTTTTGGCTCTTGAAAACAGTTGAGTTGAAGTGTTCAAAGGGACTTGGGAGGCGGTTTGCTGTGTTGGCATTAGATTAGCAAGGAAGGGAGGTTCTGGGGTAGGTATATCAGGAGGGCCCTGGAGCAGCTGAGTTCAGGCCTCCACCCCCACTCCCATCCCCTGCCCCATGTGTGTGCTGTTGCCTATAGAAGATCTGTGTATTGAATGCTCTGTTTTCTCCCATTTTTTTCTTTCAGGGACAATTCAAGCTTTCGAAATACAAAAATCACATTGTGAAAGTACACGAGCTGGCAATAATCCTTTTCTGTATGTGTGTGTTTGTCCGAAATGGATGGGAGGTCTCCAGCCGGTCCTTCCATCTGCTCACTGAAGGGACGTCCCCGAGCCGTGTGCTCCCCTTTTGCACTCATTCCTGGAGGACAGATTCCGCTAGACACCCTCCAGCATCGCTGACTTTATAAAGCGGAAAAACAGAAAACGTGACTTTGTAATAGACAAACTTTTTTTTTAATGGGGTTCTGTGGGGGGGTGGAGTTCAGCCTTTTGTTTTGCTGTGTGCGGTCCAGATGCCTGTCGGGCGTTCTGCGTGCTCTCCTCTGCTGTACGAAGGGCATCGTGACCACGTGTACAAGCCAGAGCTGTCGACCGAGAGTTGTCAGTATTATGAATGTCTGTGCGTCCAGGAAAAGCTTTTTGTTGGAGAGTCCCGGAATGGCTATAAATGCTCTCTTCTAGCTCTGCCATTAAGTTATTGGGCCATTTTGTTTATTCCTCTCCCCTTTTCCCCCAAGCCCACCATTTTCTGAAAATGTGTTAACTGATTTTGTATAGTCTCCTGCCTTATGCCCTCCAGTTCTACCCTCCTGTGGGACTCTTTCTTCTTAGGCACTGCTGCACTTAGAATTTTAATCCAGTGGGCCACACTGGTTTCACCGAGGCAGCTCAGAAGGTATGCCTTGGTAAATCAAACTGGTGCAGAATCCAGTTTGATTAGGAGCTAGGTTATAATAGCGGTTCCAAGTGCAGGATTTGGAGCTGAGGGCAATGTCTGAAACCAGATGAGCAGGGCCTGTGTGTCCAGCCCGTTGCATGACCCTCATTGAGGAAGGGAAGCAAAAGCTTGGTTGTTGCCCAGTGTGAACACTTAATATGGTAAATTCTATGATCCCAAAACTGGGGCATCTGAAGAGAAGGTGACCGTGATGGGTGGCTTTCTTTGCATGGCTGTGCCTGTCTGCAGTGGTTGAGGAAACCTGCTTTCGGTCCTTGTCACCTGGTAGATAATGCTAGTAATGCGTGCTGACCCATGATGTCCAGACAGAAACCTCTGACAGGCCACTGCAAGCATGCTTTAAAAAAGACCAGTCAGGCATCAGAGAAGCCTGGTGATCTGACTCCAGAAGGACTGAAGTCAGAGAGGTCAAAAGAGCACCTAGGATTGAAATCAGTACTGAGTACGAGTCCCACAGCAGCCTGCAGGGAGCGCTGTCTTACTTGGCTCTTGTGAGCAGAGATCGCAGTACCTTAAATTAAGGCCTCTCCTAAAACCTGTCCTTGCCGGCCAGGGCCTTCGCCACCTGGTCTCAGAGAAGTCCTATGAGAGTAATAGGCGTTTCCTTATTGTATTTATATTACTCTCTTCCTACTTTCCAAGTCCTGAACCCCCTCTAATTACCACTGTCTTGGGATGCTTTTTCCCGAAAGAATGGGAGTGCAGGAGCCAAAAGGGAGGTGCTTCCATTACAGGTGACGTTAGATCGGATAAGAAGATCTAGCCATGATTTAAACTCCAGGAGTATGAAGAATGAATTGTAGTGCCCAGATAATTGTGAAGGGCTCAGGCAAACAGAGGAGCAACATTGGCTAAAATGGGGAGCGAAGGCTGCCTCCTGAGTATTTGTCTAGACCCCAGGGAGGGCTTCACGTTTGCCTACACTCAGATTTGCCATGAGAATTCCAAAGAGAGCAGACATTTGGATTTGCCCTCCTTGGGGCATCTACCTGTTGTGTGTGTGCAAGCAGGTGCGTATGTGTGTGATGTGTTCGTGAGGGAGGGTTCTGTCAGGCTGAGTGCTTGGGTGTACTGTCCATAGTTTTGCGCTTTTTTTTTTTTTTTTTTTTGTCTCGTTCAGATTTTTTAATCTCTCATGTTTTCTAGAACTGCTCATGTTTTCCTTCTTCCTTGGCATTGCAGTATTTGAAAGTTATCTTTTCCCATCAAAAGATGCTGGCCCCGTGCTGGTCAGAACAAGAGTTATTTCTCTCGGGCAGTGTCTTACCCGCAGGGCTCTCCCGGATATTCTGTCCAGCAGTTTTAAGTGGGAGGTTGAAGAGTCAGTTTAGCCAAACCACCCATTTTCCAGACTGGCTTGAGAGGTCCTTTTACTTCCTTTTGACTCCATGGGCCTCTGCTACACTGCAGTATGACACGGCAGTGGTTATGGTATCACCTACTCTGGGGACAAAGCGGGCAAAAGGTGCGCCCAGAGCAACCTCACCAACATGGTAGGTTGCTGCCTGGCGATGGGGAGTCACCTTCCACTTTGCACAGGTGGGCTGTTGTCCCCTGACCCCTCTGCTGGATTTTCCGTTTGAAATTGGCCCCTACCCTCGAGGGCTCTTCTCATTTTATCCTTCTATTCATGTGTGTGGGTTTTTTTTTTTTTTTTTCCTGTGACCTTGGCAGTGGCAATAATTATCCACCTAGAGAGAAGCTTGTGGTCTGCGATGCTCCAAGAATGAACTTCCAAGAATTTGCCAGTGGAGGGGCAGAGGCTGTGACAAAGTGATTTAGTGTTGCACTTTCAGAGCGATTGTCTACTGCAGTAATAAATGAAAACTATCCGCAAGAACCAGGTTGTGGACTCTTAATGAAGGGAAATGGGGGCACTGGCGGTGGTTGCGGCGAATTCTGCTCTTGCGTGCGTGGCTCTTTTAAGTCCATTCCGGCACAAAACGTGTAGGACAGTTCAGACGATGCAGTATCCTTGACATGCGTTCTAAAAATATTCTCAATTTAAAATTTTAATATCCAAATACAGTTTATTTTAATTCTCAACTTGGGGTGAAGGACTATTGGAACAGAAGGAAATTCAAAGGATTAGAATTTGAAGAAATCCCCAAGTGCCCGTGTGAAAAACCATGGGAGAAAGAGATGTTGCAGAGCCTCAGTCATTGTTGATGAAGGATTTAAACGATACAGTCTTGGGACTCCGTTTCAATAGATACAAGCTTCCTGTGTCTGTCAGTCATGGTCCAAATAGAAGACAGAACCCACGCAAGTCATGTTAACAATAGGATAGGATTTTTGACAGTGGAAGAACCAGGAAGCAGCAACTCCAGGAAGAGCTGCCTCCGAATGGGTGCTCACCCGGTGCTGGTGTCCCTGGGGCACAACAGAGCGGCTCCGGGGGGGGGTCAGAGGGGTCAGAAGTGACGACTGGGTCTGGCTGTGGCTCTGGGAACGTGCTGCTGCTGCTGCACGGGGGTGATGCTGATGGGGACAGGAGGGAACAGGTCCCTTTTCTTCCTCCGGCACTGAGGCCTCCCTCAGGTGCATCCTGCTGGAGAGGCCCAATGGGATGCCAGCTGGCAGAGCAGAAATGTCAGCAGAGTTCTGTGCCCAGCATCACACAAACAGTTAAAAATACTGGGCGTGAGGCTGAGAAGAGCTTAGTAATTGGTAGAACCTTCCCCTTTAGCCACACAGCATCTGTACCCACCCCTTGACATACATTTGAGCTTTAATACGATCACAAAAGCTACTTACTGTTTCTGCCCAAGATGTAACTGATTTTAAGAAGATGGACGCACTCTCTCCCAAACTAAGGAAATGTAAAACCCAACAATCAAGGTATGGATCTCTGGGCCATGTCGATTCCTCCCATCCAGTCACAGTCTTGTCTGAGGAGAATATAGGATAACAGAATGAGACCTAAGCCCTACACGGTAGGGGCGCCTGGGGGGCTCAGTCAGTTGGGTATCCATCTGTTGATTTTGGCTAAGGTCATGATCCCAGAGTCGTGGGACCAAGCCCCACATCAGGTTCTGTGCTGAATGTGGAGCCTGCGTATGATTCTCTCTCCCTCCCTCCCTCTCTCTCCCTCTCTCTCTCTCTCCCCCTCCCTCCTCCGCCCCTCTCCCCCATTCTCTTGCTCTAAAAATTAAAAAAAAAAAAAATGAGGAAAAGTAGACTACATGGCAAAGTTAGCTTCCAACAGAAACAGCATGAGATAATGAGAAGGAGTGAAAAGGAACGTGTGTGTGTGTGTGTGTACACACAGAACAATCCAGAAAGAATAGGTAGAGTGTGTTGTGAAGCTGGAGTTGATATTTATAACCGCTGTTTCCACTACCTGGTCTCTATTTCCTTTGCCCTCAGCCAGGAGGATCTCAGCTGGTCAGAATTCTTTTGGCATGGTTGATCCAAACCTTCATTCCTAAAGGGTCTGAATTAATTGCCCTGCCTTTATTTTTTTTAGTTTTTCATTCATCGTTGCTATTTCTGAGAGGGACCTACAGGATATTCTAGGTTCCAGCCACGGTCTTCCCTGCTCCTGTTGTATCGCAGCACCCAGACTTCCCTCGGTAATACTCTCCAGCCAGTAGACTAATCCCCAACTAGCTTGTTGGTTCAGTGTCCTGATGAGCCCCAGATAGCCAGGTGAGCCTCAATATGCAACCCAATGGAGCCATCGCTGGGCGCCTGGGTGGCTCAGCCTGTATGCATCTGACTCCTGAATTGGCTCAGGTCATGATCTCACAGTTCGTGAGTTCGAGCCCCGCTTCGGGCTCTGCACTGATGGCACGGAGACTGCTTGGGCTTCTGTCTCTCCTCTCTGCCCCTCCCCAGCTGTGCGCATGTGCATGCACGCACTCTCTCAAAATAAATAAATTAAAAAAAAAAAAATGGAACCATTGCTGTGTTCCCTGGTAGAAACATTCCTGCTCTGAAAACCAAAATCTCCAAGTCAGCAGAGCCCCTTTGAGTGGACCCGTGAGAGGAGCCACTCCCACTCCCATCCCTGGATTCCTGGACCCATGAATTCTGGTTGGGGGAGAGTAGTAAGGGCAAAGCATATACCGCAGCCTTTAAGGTAGAACTCTGCCCTGTGCTCGCTTTGGCAGCACCTATCCTAAAATTGGAACGATGCAGAGATGAGCACGGGCCCTGTGCGAGGCTGACACGCAAATTTGTGAAGCGTTCCAGATTTCTCTCTCTCAAAAAAAAACCTTCGGAGGGAAAAAAAGGCAGAACTCTGCCCTTTCAGGATGTCGTGTCCCCATGGCATTGTAGCTGAGTCTTCCATGGGCCATTTCACTCTTCTATTTATCCAGCTGTTTCTGCGTGGTGAGGGATGCGGTAAAAACCCGTGAGTTACGTGATCACAAGTCCATTGCCTGACTTCATTTGCTGTGAAATGAGTTTTTTTAATTAAAAGTACTGTGCAGGATGCCATGCTGGTAAGTAGGCATTCCATCAGTCCATGGACGGCCGTACTGGGAAACGCATTACGGGCAGGGAGAGCAAATCCACATCCAGGAGACGCATCCGCTCGGTTTGCCAGAGGCCAATGGAACTAAATCCAGCCCTCTTGCTTTTCTTTGAGCTCCGTCCTCTGGCCACCTGGATGGCCTCTGCGTTTGGGTATTTCTCATCTCCCTTTGTCTCTGCCCCTGGGCCCTGGGTCCACTTTCCCTGAGCTACAGTCCTGTGTGGTGCCAGTCGAAAGTGTCCCCCGGGCCTAGTTCCACATGACCCTGACACTGAACTGCCCTCTAAGACCATTCTGACTCAGGTTCAAATGTCCCGGACAAATAATCATCTCCACCCCCGCAACTCATAAAAGCACAGCTCTCTGACGTGTCTGCTGCAAAAGAACAGAGTCCACAGTTGGCTTCTGCAGACCTTAGAATGTTCCTCCAACACTGGCCTCCTGCCTGGGAGCCTGAGCAGTGTGGTGCACGTGGTAGAGATGAACAGGAAGCCTGAGGCGGTTCCCTCCCGGAGCTCACAGTCGGCAGGGGAGAAGCCCCAGGACACAGCAAGTGGGGTGCAAAGGCAGGCGTGCAGAGTGCCGTGGGGCCACTCTGGGGGGCTGTGGCGTCCCAGGAAGGCCGGGGAAGAAGCAAGGCCTCCTGGAGGATTTGGGGCTCGAATGCAGTCGGCAGGTGCCCGGGCCGGCGGGCAGGTAACCCTCTCTCACCCGGACTCTGCAAGGTCAGACGTGGGAGCGGTGGGCTCCGTGCCGGAGGCGTTCCCGCGGTGAGGCTGCCACCGCGTGCAGTAAATGGTCCCAGTCGATGAACAGTTCGTCGCGCGAGGAGCTGGGATCACTTCATACACACGCTTCGCTTAGTCTCCCAGCGACCCTGTGGAGAGATTGTTATGGTCCCCTGTTTACAGATGAAACAGCAACTTGCACAGTCATGTGTCTTGTAAGGACAGAGATGGAGGTTGACCTTGGGTCAGCTGAGCCCCGAGTTCCAAACCTCCTCATGCAGGGAGGCTGTGGCTCACCTAGTGTGCAGGCCTTCCTTGGACTGATGGCACACGGTCGGGCCCAGAGTGGACCCAGGCCCTCTGGCTACATACTGACCCCTGCTGCTGCAGGGTGGTCCCCGTGGGGGAGAGGCCCACCCAGCCGGCCACAGAGAATCAAGAGAAAGCAAGCAGGGTAGCTTCCCCTGAGGCCCCAGTAAGGGGCAAGAGGGCACAGTCGTGTGCTGGCGGGGTGACGTTTATATCCTAATCCCCCGCCATCCTTCCAACCCCAGACCACACCATGCGGGTTCCACAACCACGAATATCTGCCCAGATTATTCTGTCTACAGTAGCCTATCACCTCGTCAGAGCCTCTGCACTGGCTTTGCAGGAAGCGAATTCCCACCCCGAGAGCAAAGCGTCCAAGTCTCTACACATCGCCCCAGCCAGCAAACCCAGACAATGAGGTTTGTACCCGGGGACTGACCTGATCGCTACTTTGACCTCCATCCGGGCAGGCAGGGGCTCAGAGCACCCCTCCACCGACCACACTCTCAATCAGCAACCCGAACGGACAGAGAAACCTGAATCAAGGAGGGCCAGACCACGAGCCCAAGAAGGCAGGTGGACCAACCAGATGTTCTGCAGCCGGCAGATCTTCCCGCTGTCCCCGGCTGGAGGATGGCTAACGTTGACGCCCCAAGAGCCAGAGGCCCGTCTAAGCCTTGGCCTCATTCTGCCCTCTCCAGACCACTCTTGCTCCCCTTCAGGAAGGTTCCTGGAAGGTGGTGGGAGTCCTACAGAAGCTGAGCACATGCTGGTCCCCCACCCCCATGATCTGTTTTCTCAGTTCTCTTCTCCCTCCTTGAAGTGTCCGCCATGCCCAGCTCCTGCCCCCCCCCCCCCCGCCCCCGGGCTGTGGTCCTGGCCCCCCCATTGCTGTCACTAATTCAGCTGCGTGTATGCCTTACTCTTGCCCCACCCGACCCCATGCACACCTTCTGTCTCTTGATGGTTCCCACTTGGCCCTTTTGACCTCCAAGCCCCTTCATTTCAAAAGCTAGGGGGCCGGCCCCTCCCGTGTGACAGAATGGCCAGAGGTCCCTGCCCTCCCCTAGCATGGTGCTTCTTGGGAGACTTTCAACAGGCAGCCAAGGTTGGGACCACAGTCTCGGAGGGGCCTCCTGCCCTCCTTCCCACCTGCCGACGTCTCCCTAGCACCCCCAGTGTCTTCCCCTCATGTAATCAGTGTGTTCCCACCGCCCCCCACCCCCAGCCTCCACAGTCCCACCCCAAATAGTGGCTCACTCTGATGTGGAGGACAAGGTAAAAGAAATGTAGAAGAAAAGAAAGAAAGAAATACCCTTTGCAGCCCGCTGACAAGTGCTTGAGACAGAGTGACCTTCCTCCGGGAACACAGCTGCCTCAAGTTAATACTTTGCTAGAGGCAAAAGGCAACCTTAGCTCGCCATTGGCCCGACCTCCAGGATCCTCTAAGTCTTCTTTAATACATAAAAAAATACATAAACTTTTCTATAATAACTTCATATAATATATAAAAGCTTCCTTTATCTCTACCCCTGCCCTAAGATACATGCTAGCCCTCCAAACAGATGGCCCACTGATACACATCTTCAGGGTCTCACGACTGAGGTTTTACTAGACAGGAGTAAATAACCGTATCCTAACAGAAGCCCCTCGAGGTCCTGGAAACCTTGCCTCCAAATTCCTTAGAGACTTAATGCTCCCTAAACCCGCCCTCACTTGAAAGTATACAGTCAGTCACGCCCCCAGTGCAGCTGTAGCCACAGGTCCTGTCCCCGTGCTTTAATTAATCCACCTTTTTGCACCAAAGATGCCTCAAGAATTCTTTCTTGACCATTCACTCTCGAACCCCAACATTTCACATCAACTCGACTGAGCCCAACACTGCTGACTGAAGGGCTGCCCATATTTCTTCAGTTAGTGCCCTCCTAGGTCATATTTTGGCCAGACTGAGTTCCTAGGGTGCCCCAGATACACCCTTGTTCTTCCTGCCTGCTGTTGGAAACCCCCCCACTCCACCCTTTGCCCACCTCTATCACCCTTCCAATATTGCTTCCTCCAGGGAGCCCTCCTGGTCCCCTCCCGCCTGAATTGCAGACTCCTTGCATTCCTATAGCGCTGGGCACATGCCAGTGCCCTTGTCTGTTCCTCCTGCTGGGGGTGGGTTCTGTGATAGCAGGGGCCACTCCCTTGTCTCAGGGGCTGAGTTGGAGCGGACACCCGCAGATACTGGCTGCCCAGAGAACCTTTGCCAAAAGCAGATGAACAAAATGCCTTAGTCATGGTGGTATTCTGCACAGCACTGCTTCTGCCCAAAGAACTCATTTGACGGCAAATGAAGTGCAGCTACGGGGATTGTGCGAGAGGGCTTCCCTGGTCTTGTGGATGGGCCACCACCCTGAAGCGGGGCGTGAGGCTGTTGATTTCTGTGTTTGAGTTTTGTACACTGGGGATTCATGAATTCTTGCTGCTTGTAGTAGTTGTTCGGATGATTCGCTTGGATTTTCCAGGGATGCGGATAATCTTATCTTCTAATAGTGAAAGGGTTCCTTTCTCCTTTCAGATTTGTATATCTCTCTCTTCTCTTCCCAGATTGCATTGGTTAGCACCTACAGTACATTCTTTTTCTTTTTTTAAGAATTTTGTTTATTTTTATTATTTTTTAATATTTTATCTTTAACTATTTATTTTTCGAGAGAGCATGCAGCACGCACGTGCAAGCAAGCCAGGAACAGGCAGAGAGACAGAGAGAGAGAGAGAGAGAGAGAGAGAGAGAGAGAAGAGAGAATCCCAAGCAGCCTCCATGCCCAGCACGAAGCTCAACACAGGGCTCGATCCCACAACTATGAGATCACAACCTGAGCCAAAACCAAGAGTCGGACGCTTAACCGACTGAGCCAACCAGGCGCCCCTCCAGTACATTCTTAAATCATGTTGCTACTAGTGGGCTTTTGCTCTTGCTCCTGACTTGCCAGGAATGCATCTAACAGTCTCCATGAAATACCATTCTGAGTTTGGAGCTAAGATATATTTAATCCTGTTAAAGAAGAGAACAAAAAGTGTAAACGTTGCAGGGCAGAGCGCACAGATTGTGAGAAATAGGCCCACGGACCCAATCAAAGGGGGATTCGGAGACTCGGAACACAGCGAAGCCAGGCTTTACTCAACATTCTTGCAAGAGAGGGTGTCTGATGGACAGGCACACTCAGGGAAATTACAGCAGGCAATGTATCTCCTAGCATGCAAGTCCCTCCCCTGATTCCTCATTGGATGAGCATTACAGAGGCAAGCCCCTCCCTTGATTCCTCATTGGCTGAGTACTACAGAGCTTACAGCCTTACCCAGAAGTAGCCTATGCCCAGGTAAGGTCAAAAATACATTCCTTGAGGTGATGCACAGACTTCACTTCTTTGGCACATACTCAGGCAAAGCCCTCGAAAAACAAGCCCACTAAATGAAGAGGGGGGAAGAAGAACCAGGAAGTGAAGTGTCTAACGGTTTGGGACTCCACTGAGGTGGGGGAGGGGGGCTCATATATATTTCCAATATGTAAACCTACTGTTAACTAGACAGCACAACTTTCATTTGGTATTTCTGAAAATAAATCATCTCACTTGCTTCTCACATGGATGTACAATTCTTTTAGCCAGTTCCCTTTATATAATGCACATTTGGTTTATTTCTAATCTTCTGCTAATCGGAAGAAACCTGCAATAACTAACTGGTGTATATCTCTATCATTTTGCACATGTACAGTCTCTGCAGGATAAATCCCCGGGAGCGGAACTGCTAGGCAGGGTCAGAGTAGAAGGACTTGATAATCAAGGCCAAATTTCTCACCAGCTTACACGCTCACCAGTGATGTGCCTGTTTCCTCACAGCCGCACCATGATATTGTGATTTATAAGAGATATATATATATTTGGTCATTCAGACAACCAAAACGTATTTTGCATATATGTTTGGGTTTCACTCTTGGCTCATAGCTCCCAAAACCTTTGGAATTTGCTGAGCAGTAAGAGTGATGGGAGCATCTTTTGGTGTGACCCTCAGTCTTTGTCCTCAGTTCCTGAAATCTATTCACAGCCACAAAGGTGAATGGGTGTCTTGTTATTCACAAACCCTTTTCTGGGGTATGCTAATGAGCGGCTTTAGGAAAGCACCTAAATCTGAGGGCTGGTTGCCTGGGAAACCAGTGTGACTAGATGGCTTCCAGGGAGGGAAAGAGGCTGGGGGCTGATCACCAAAGGTCAAGGATTTGATCAATCGCACCTCTGTAGGAGGCCACCATAAACCCCAAAAAGGTGGGGCTTTGGAAAGTTTCCAAGCTGGGGATGCTTCCTGGGGAGCCAGGAATGTCGGTCCCAGACTCCTCAGGGACAGAAGCTCCTTTGGCACAGAATTTGCCCTATGTATCTCGTTATCTGGCTGTTGATTCATATCCTTCAATTCCTCGATAATCTGGGGAGTTAACAGGTTTTCTGAGTTCTGTGAGCCATTCTAGCAAATGAATCGAACTCAAGGAAGGGTTAGTAGGGACCTCTGATTAAAAGCCAGTTGGTCAGAAGCATAGGTAGCAACCCGGGCTTGTGATTGGTGTCTGAAGAGGAGGGCAGTCTTCTAGGACTGAACCCTGCACCTGTGGGTGCACAGTGTCAGAACTGAGTGGAATTGTAGGATACCCAGCTGGTGTCTGAGCATTGCTTGCTGGCTTGGGGAGCTCCCACCCACCCCCCCACCCCCCCACACACACACACTGGAATTAGGAGCAAAACACAAATACCTATCAAATGTGTATCCTATAAAATTTTTTGATTTATGCTAATTTTGATAAGTCAAAAAATAGCTCCATGTCATTCTTATGAGTGAGACTGAGTTTCTTTCATATATTTAAGAACGATTTGTTTTTGCTTTTCTAATCATAAATATATGATTAATGGTCAATAGACCATTTTTCTATTAAATTGATGGATCGTCTTTTTCTTATTGACTTCTAGTAGTTCTTGGTGTATTAAGGAGACCATCCCTTTGTGAGATGAGCTTGACCCATGCAAGGAGTCCAGGGAGGCTCACCCGATGTGATGAGATGAAGCCGCCATTCTGTTGGTGGCCGAGGATGGGCAAGAGAATCCAGGATGGGTTGTATCTTCTTAACAAGAAAATCTGTTTATGCAGGTAAGCTTGGCCCTAAAGTGGCTGCCGGCATAACTTACTGTGGAATCTAGGGTATAAGAAGACAAGGTGCCTTGAGGGCAGTGCGAGCATTTCTGCCCCCCATCCTCTCAGTGGGAGGAGCTACAATGTGTCTTGCTTGTGGCAGCTGCTGATAGGTCTTGCTCCGCTGTCTCCTGTACCTCTGGACGGTGTGAGCAAGGGTCTGGCCATGATTTGTCAACACACTTAGTTCCTTTCTCTGTCCAGTAATCACTGTCTCCTATGGACAGCCCTCCGCTCTGATCTGTCGGGTTGTCGAGTGCTTTCATCTGCTGCCCCCCCCCACCAAAAAAAAAATCACAGACCAGCAGAGGAATAAGTATTCTTTTCTAGATTGTCTGGTTGTGCCCAAGACGTTTTCACATCCAGAGTCTTGCTGCTATCTTTTTCTTAATGTGTATTTTTGGGAGAGAGAGAGTAATAGTGTGCACGTGAGCAGAGGGGAGGGGCAGAGAGAGGGAGAGAATCCAAAGCAGGCTCCAGACTCCGAGCTATCAGCACAGAGCCCGATGTGGGGCTCGGACCCATGAACTATGAGATCATGACCTGAGCTGAAGTCGGACGCTTAACCGACTGAGCCACCCAGGCGCCTGATGCTTCTATCCATTCAAGTTGGCCAGTCTTTCTTTTTATGACTTCTGGAGTTTGAATCCTACTTGAAAAGGCTTCTCCAGATGTACTGAGAGAAAGGCAAAGGCTTGGAAGAACCACAGGTCAGCGGTGGAGAGATGGGAACCAATCGTACTACCACAGAAGGGATTTCAAGAAGGGCCTGGCTTGCCCCAAACCAGGAAGGAGCAAGTGCAGGCAGGGGCTCCAGGTTCAGGAACTGGCCAAGCTGGTGAGGTTGCAACCAGAGAGCACAGACCAGAGAAAGGTGCTGGCAACCGGTACCTAACACGATTGGCCGACAGGCCACAGGAGGCAGGAAGAAGGTGACTCACGGCAGAGCAACAGGGTGGGCAGACAGAGTAGGAGATTCAGAAAAAGACTGGAAGGAAAGGGCCACCTGTACGTGATCAGCAAGACAGCGGTTCCAGGAGATGGCAGAGACTGGAGGGTGGGCAGGGAGAGGCGGCTGACGGAGGGGAGGCCGAGGACCCACGAGGGGAGATGTGTGGGGGCAGAGATGTCTTCCCTGGTGAGGACACAGGATGAAGCGCAAAGGGAGATCACAGCCACGGTAAAGCTCGCCTGCTGGCCGACACCATCGCTTAACTGGACACACCTCGTCCCTGAACGTGCGCCCTGCTCACCGGTATCTGAGCCCAGGCACCCGAGATTCTAACAAATCACTGTCCTAGCTTAAGTCCCTGTTACTTTCCTTGATACGGAAGGCGGCGGTGGCGGGGGGGGGGGGGGGGGGGCATGAATTAAACAAGACAGGGAGCCCCCGTGGCTCTTCTGAGCCTGGCCCCCTGATTTCACAGCCTTTGTCTGAGGCCTCAACTAGCGCAGAGCAAGCAGTCCCCTGAGCAGTGGTCACCTTAGATCCCGCGCAGCCTCAGGGCGGATCTAGGCGCCAGCCTGGGCTCAGAAGTGTCACTCCAGCAGCGTGTCAGCTCACCTGGACTCCCGTGTGTGGTAGCAAAGCATCTGCCAGGTCAAGGGCGCCTGCAGATGAAAGCCGGCGTCTCCGAGAACTTCAGCTTATGGAAGCCTTCCTGCAACGTGCAGCATTTCTTACTGCCGTCAAAGAGCCCAGTAAAATGCGAGGAGCTGCTGGAGTGAACCCTACAGTGCCGGGTTAGAGGAGGAGATATCAGCCTGAGAGTATGTTTACTTAGCTGCACACACATATGTACACAGAGAGACTGCAATAGATACAGGCGTGTGTAAACAGCATCGGCGGGTCTTGTTGATATCATGGGCCCTGACAGGATGTGACAAGGACACTTCACCTCTGAGGTCCTCTTCCCCAAATCCACAACCTGTCTCCTCATGAGAAAAGATCAGAAAAGCCCACAATGAGGGATAGTCTACAAAATTCCAAAACACCTGACCTATTTAGTTATATTCAATGCTATTCAAAAGTGTCAATGTCATGAAAGACCAGAAAAGACCTGGAAACTGTTACAGATAAGGAGAAACCAAGGAGACATGACGACTAGATGTAACATGGGATCCTGGACCAGAAAAAGGACGCCAGTGGAAAACCTGTGGAAATCTGGATAAAGTCTGAAGTTTAGCTAATGGCAGTGTACCAATGCTAATTTCTTGGTTCTAATCAATGTACCGTGGTTATGGAAGATAGTAATATTAGGAGAAGCTAGGTGAAGGGTGTATAGGAATTTTGTGAACTATCTTTGCAACGGTTGTGTAAATCTACACAATTATTTCAAAATAGGGGTGGCTGGGTGGCTCAGTCAGCTGAGCGTCCAACTCTTGATTTCGATCCCAGGATCATGGGATCGAGCCCCACGTTGGGCTCCATACAGAGTGTAGAGCCTGCTTAAGATATTCTCTCTCTCTCTCTCTCTCTCTCTCTCCCCCCACCCCGTGCCCATCTCCCTAATTCACGCTCTCTCAAATTAAAACAATAAACAATTAAAAAAAAAACAAAATAAAACTATTTCAAAATAAAAACTCCAAGGGGTGCCTGGGTGGCTCAGTCAGTTAAGTACCTGACTTTGGCTCAGGTCATGATCTCGCGGTCCGTGGGTTTGAGCCCTGCATCGGGCTCTGTGCTGACAGCTCAGAGCCTGGAGCCTGCTTCGGATTCTGTGTCTCCCTCTCTCTCTGCTTCTCCCCAGCTTGTGCTCTCTCTCTCTGTCTCAATAATAAATAAATAAACTTAAGAAAATTATTTTTATAAATTTTTTTTTTTTCAACGTTTATTTATTTTTGGGACAGAGAGAGACAGAGCATGAACGGGGGAGGGGCAGAGAGAGAGGGAGACACAGAGTCGGAAACAGGCTCCAGGCTCTGAGCCATCAGCCCAGAGCCCGACGCGGGGCTCGAACTCACGGACCGCGAGATCGTGACCTGGCTGAAGTCGGACGCTTAACCGACTGCGCCACCCAGGCGCCCAAGAAAATTATTTTTAAAAAGTCCAAAATCTTGCATGGGGGGTGATTCTTGATTTAAATGCCTCCATCTTGCTCCAAGGTGGGGCCTGGGATCCTGCTTCTCCAGAGCAAGTTCCTGAGGCTCCATCAGTGCCAGTAGCAGGGCATTGACAAACAGGCCTCTTAGTCTACCCACCAGGCTCCCCTACCCTGATCCTTGTCCTAAGTCAGCACACAGCTTCCAACGCTTTTGGTTCCCAGCTCTGACTGGGCAAGTTTAGCCTGACAAGAAATGAATGTGAGCCCCGCTTGGTACATGGGAAACATTTTGTGACCTCAGGTCAAAAGAGACCACGCTAGGGGCACCTGGGTGGCTCGGAAGGTTAAGTGTCTGACTTCGGCTCAGGTCATGATCTCACAGTTCGTGAGTTTGGGCCCCACATCGGGCTCTGTGCTGTCAGTGCAGGGCCTGCTTTGGATCCTCTGTCTCTCTCTCTCTGCCTGTCCTCCACTCATGTTCTCTCTCCCTCTGTCTCTCAAAAATAAATAAACATTAAAAAAAAAAAAAAGAATGAGGGGCACCTGGGTGACTCAGTTGGTTGAGCGCCCAGCTCTTTGTTTTGACTCAGGTCATAATCTCATGGTTTTGTGGGTTCAAGCCCAGATGTGGTTTGCGCTGGCATAGAGGAGCCTCCCTGGGATTCTCTCTCCTTCTCTCTGTCCCTTTTCCACTCGCACTGTCTCTGACTCTCTCAATAATAATAATAATATTTTTTAAATGATCCAAGCGACTTAAAAAAAAAAAAAAAAAAAAGACCATGCTTATGAGGCCGAATAGGACCCACCCCCACCCTGGCCACAGCAGGAGGAAAAGTGTTTAGGACCTCAAGTGGCAGGTGGTAAAGACAGAAGCCCCAACGAGGAGACACGGCTCCCGAAGGACCAGCAGAAAGGAGACAGGTGGGCAGCCCCAAGACTAGGAAGCATAACCCACTTTGCCCATCAAGGAGCCCCTCCTGATCCCCGACTCTGGGTGGGCTCTGGGTGGTCTGCACATGTCAGAGCGCTGGAGTCTAAATGAAGGAGGCACTGCCACCTGCTGTGGGTCACTGATGGGCCAGCGGTCAGACTGTCCCCTCCCGGGTTAAGGCATGCTAAGGCGGTCACAGATCAACCGAATCACGGCCAACAGGCAGGAAAGGGACACCGTACCAACACTAAGCTGGGTCTCTAGAACAACTATTGGCAAGATGGAAATCCAAAATGAGCTGAGGCTTGCAAAACTCACCACATGCCATATAAAAGACCGTCGGATTGATGATCAGAGCATAAAAGGAACTGGGGGCAAATGGTGTGAGATTAACAGGGGAAGAACGAACTGCCTTCTCTGTTAGAAAACGGGTCAACCCAAGGGTAGACCAGATGGCTGGAATAGAATCTGGGAGTCAGAACTGAGGACGACGGGCTGACCTCTGCTGCCTTCTGGAGCTGCCCTGGCACCGGTGGCAACGGGCAGCCTGCCGGTTTGGCCCCGAAGGTGCTAAATGTCCAGGCTCTGAGCCCCGGGCCAACTGGGAAATGCTCACGGCTTATTTATAAAATGATGGCTCAGTGGTAAGTTTTTCCAGACTGCAGCTGCCAGGAAGGGGTAGACAGGGGTGCTCTGAGACCCACCGTGAGCTACACAGGAAATTCCTCAAGACACAAGTCAACATGACGTAAGGTATCAACTGGTCCCGCACCTGTCGTGCCTCTGCCTTCTCTCCCAAGACCCAGAGGCCCAGGGCTCACTAAGTACCTCCTGGTCGTGCCCTTTCTTCCACAGCCCTTCTCCCCTCCAGGCAACCCGGCGCCCCTCCCCTGTGCTCAAGCCTCCCTTCTCACCGGACAACAGCACCATTATCAGATGCCTCTCTGCACACACTTTTTCCTGCTTCATCTCTACCAAATACACTTCATCCCTCTTTCTAAATGATTTCTTTTTTTTTTTTTATTTTTTTTTCAACGTTTATTTATTTTTTGGGGGACAGAGAGAGACAGAGCATGAACGGGGGAGGGGCAGAGAGAGAGGGAGACACAGAATCGGAAACAGGCTCCAGGCTCTGAGCCATCAGCCCAGAGCCTGACATGGGGCTCGAACTCACGGACCGCGAGATCATGACCTGGCTGAAGTCGGACGCTTAACCAACTGCGCCACCCAGGCGCCCCTAAATGATTTCTTATTTTTAAAAAAATGCTCATTTGGGGGCACCTGGGTGGCTCAGTCGGCTAGGCGTCCGCCTTTGGCTCAGGTCATGATCTCACGGTTCATGGGTTTGAGCCCCACATCAGGCTCTCTGCTGTCCTCGCGGAGCCCGCTTTCGCTCCTCTGTCCCTGTCTCTCTTCTCTCTCTGCCCCTCCCCTGCTCACTCACTCTCTCTCAAAAATAAATAAATACATTTTAAAAATAAGTAAAATTTAAAATGTTCATTTGATAAACTGTGGGGCATCCATACAATTGGTTATTATACAGTGATAAAAAGAAATAAGCTATTGGGGCGCCTGGGTGGCTCAGTCGGTTGGGCGTCCTACTTTGGCTCCGGTCATGATCTCGCAGTCTGTGGGTTCGAGCCCCACATCTGCTCTGTGCTGATAGCTCAGAGCCTGAAGCCTGCTTTGGACTCTGTGTCTCTTTCTCTCTCTCAAAAATAAATAAACATTAAAAAAAAAAGCTTCTATCGGGAGTGGTTTGACTTTCATTAAATGCTTCTTCATAGATATCAAGTGATCTTTTCTTTTCCTTTGCTATATTAATGGGACAAAATTCACGAATAGGTTATCGAATTTTTAAAAAATATTTATTTATTGGGGTGCCTGGGTGGCTTAGTTGGTTAAGCGTCTGACTTTAGCTCAGGTCATGATCTCTCAGTTCATGGGTTTGAGCCCCATGTTTGGCTCTGTGTTGACAGCTCAGAGCCTAGAGCCCCTGGAGCCTGCTTCGGATTCTGTGTCTCCCTCTCTCTCTCTGTCCCTCCCCTGCTCATGCTCTCTCTCTCTCAAAAATGAATAAATATTTTTTTAAGTTTGTTTGTTTATTTGTTTATTTATTGGGGGGGGGAGGGCAGAGAGAGCAAGAGAGACAGAGAATCCCAAGCAGGCTCCGCACTGTCTGTGCAAACCCCAACAGGGGGCTCGAACTCATGAACCATGAGATCATGACCTGAGCCAAGATCAAGAGCCAGACACTTAACTGACTCAGCCACCCAGGGGCCACAGGTTATCGAATCTTGAACCATGTCTGCATTCCCAGAACAAAGCTACTCGGTTGTGAAGGTTCCTTACTGAGGTCAAATGCAGGATTTGATTTGGTAACATCTGCACGCAGTTAGCACCCCCGGCCAGACTGCTCCGAGAGTTCCCCCTCCTCTTCACCATTTATTTATCTTCTTCTGCACTGCTTTGTCTCTTCCCAGCTAAAAACGACTTCCCACGCCCCCACCCTTTGTCTCTCTCTCCTTCCCTTCCCAGCCTCTGAAACGAATGGTCTAGGCCAGCAGGCACCACTACCTCACCCCCTCTCTCCCGAAGCCCAGAAGCCACTTCCCGTCCTCCGCATCCTCCCTGGCCTCGGGCGACCTCATGTCACTCGGCTTTCTGGGTGGGCTTCTCTGCCCCGGGGATCCCTGCCCCCACTTCTCCGTTCCTCCCAGGACCACAAGTCAAATCCTCCCCTTCTGCCCCTCTTTCTCTGGGCTCTTCCCACCATCAACAGGATCTCGGATTAACGTCCAGGCTCTTGCTTCCTCTCCCCACCTGCCCGCTTGACATGAGATGTCACTGTCACCCCATATTCTGCAGGTCTGAAAGAACCCGTCACCCCATGTGGCCTGGACTTGGGAACAGTGGCACCCCTCTGTCACTCCTGCAAGTCCTCTTAATTTTCTTGGGCACGCTTCTCATAGCTGCCCTTTCCCCTTGGTGCCTGGAAAGCTCTCTTGCTAGCACTGATGTCACTATGTAGCTGAGCCTTTGATACATATTCTCATTCTGTCCCTCCAAGCCCCGAGAGCCTGGTAACAGTGATCCCATTTTACAGATAAGGAAGCTGAGGCTTTAGGAAAGGAAGCAATTTACCAGATCTGGTATCCAGTAATTTCGGAGCCTAAGAAGAGGTGGGGATGCCTCAGGCACCCCTTCCTCAGCGGACCCTTCCCTCCAGGGTCTGTCCCAGGTCCCTGGATGTCTCACTGTCTGGTTTGTCTCCTGCTCCATTTTCTTCCTCAGCTGGTGATGAAGTCAGACACCCAAACACTAACCCACAGCCCCGATCTTGGAGGGATGTTAGGGAATTAAGGACCAAGTGGTCAATGATGGTACCTGGCTAGTTTAGTCAGTAGAGCATGTGACTCAGTCTCAGGGTTGTGAGTTAGATCCACATGTTGGGTGTGGAGCCTATGAATAGAATAGAATAGAATAGAATAGAATAGAATAGAATAGAATAGAATAGAATGGAATAGACTAATAAATCTTAAAAATAGAAAAGGACCAAGCTGTCAAAATCCTGTGGCCCCCAAAGTCTCAGCCCCCCCTTTACCATAGAAAGGTGGCTTTTGGGGAGGTGGGATTTCTTGTTGTGACTCCCCATTATCTAGAAAAATAACTTCAACATGGAAGTTTAATACCTGGAGGCAAGCGGTACAGGACAGGTGGAGTGGACACAGGCTTTGGGGTCAGGAGCTTGCTAGCTATGTGGCCTCACACAGCTCTGACCTCAGGTTCTCATCTGGGAAGGTAGTGATTCTCTACCCCCTGAAGCTCCGTTAGGATCAAGTAAAGTCCCGAATAAGCCGGGGCAGTGCCGGGGACGTAGTGGGGATCAATGAGCCGCAGCGATTACCAATAAATGTTGGAGCTAAGTGGGGGCCATGGTTCCTGTGCCCCAGGAGAGCGGAATGTAAGGGGCACGGCAGCGCCATCTGGCGGTCACTCCCCTTTGCTGCATTTCGGCCCTCTTCAGGGAAACCTACAGAACAAGTCAAGGCCACGGATACCCCAGGACCCTGTATCCAGAGGGGCTGGCCTCTGGGGGCCACTGAGAGAGGATAGGCAGGGCTTGAGCTATATGGGTGTCACCTGGAGTGTCCAGGTCCTGTCTCTTCCCACCTTCCCACTAGACATGAGATTTTAATGTCACCCCAGATCAAACAGGTCTGAAAGGGAGCGCATCCTCCCCATTCCCCCTTCCAGAAGTCTCCTTCATCTTCCACGACTTTTCAACAGAGGAGAAATTGACTAACTCCGCAATAACTTCTTCCGTTTTTAAATGATTCTTCAAGTAGGGGCGCCTGGATGGCTCAGTCAGTTGTGTCCATCATCCGCTCAGGTCACGAACTCATAGTTCATGGGTTCAAGACCACATAGGCTCTCTGCTGTGAGCACAGAGCCACTTCAGATCCCCTGTCTCCCTCTCTCTCTGCCCCTCCCCTGCTCGTTCTCTCTCTAAATAAATAAATAAATAAAACATTTTTTTTTTTTAATCTTAAAAAAAAAAAAGAGGCACACCTGGGTGGCTCAGTTGGTTAAGCTTCTGACTCTTGGTTTCAGCTCAGGTCATGATCTCACCGTTCAGGGGCTCAAGCCCCACATCAGGCTCTGGCAGTACAGAGCCTGCTTAGGATTCTCTCTCTCTCCCTCTCTGCCCCTTCCCTGCTCTCTCTCTCTCTCTCAAAATAAACATCAAAAAAAGAGAGAGAGAGAGAGAGAGAGAGAGAGAGAAGAAGAACAACACTGGCAGCCACCACAGTAACAATTAACGGTAGCAAGAAACATTATGAAGGTACATACTAAAACTAGTAAAAGGGGGCAAGAAATGGGAGTCTTACATGGTCTCAAAGTTTCACCCCACCAAGCATTTGTCAAATGCATAGGGAATAAGAGAAATTTATAGAGTTAGAATCTGGCAAGTACCACCTCTATCAAGTGGACTGTTATTACCACCAGTCGTGGGACAGAGGAATATCAGGTGCCACCTACTAGGTGTGTTTTTTAAAAACTGTAAGATATTTCAAGCACACATGGTTATTTGATATATGTATACATTGTGAAAGAATTCCCCCTAGTTAATTAAACACATCTGTCACCTCACTTAAGTGTTACCTACTTTGTGTGAGAGAACGTTTAAGTTCCGCTGCCTTAGCAAATTTCATTTACAGTATTCAACCACCCAATTTCTGTTCCGATTGGGCGCAGGGACGCGGGGATTCCTCACCACGACCACTAGGCGGCACTGTGGGTTGTAAGTCCCCCGCCCGGCGCGAGGTGTGAAATCCTCTACCGCCGAAGCCGGGTTTGTCCCGGCGGAAGAGAGAATCGGGACCTGAAAGCCTGCCAGACCCCACGGCCTCCTGCAGTCGGGGGGCCAGGGGTGTTGACGTCCGCAGTCGCACTCACCTGGAACGGCGGAGACAGGGGGAGACGCGCCGCGCGGCTCCTCGGCGGCGGCCTCCCCGGCGCTCACCCGGCGGGTCGCGTGCGGAGAGTGGGCGGGGCTACAGGGGCTGCGCGCAGGTTCCGCGCGGCACTGACCCCGGTGTTTTAAGTTAGGGCGCACCCCAGGCTGGAGACACCCCGGAACAGCTTATTTCTAAAATAGAGGCTCCCAGGCTCCGCCTCCGGAGATTCCGGTTCCAGCCGGAGGTTGCTGAGAAGACGCAGACCACACCCCGTCTGCCGGAGTCCGGGGAAGCGAAGCGAGGCCCTGTGTGTGAGCGTCTTAGCACTGCTTGCGGCGAGCGCATAGTGGGAGTCCGTTAAAGGGGAGCTTTTATTATGTTCAGGGTTAGCAGTTAGCCGTTCAAGCCCCTAGGACTGTGTCAGCACAGAGTAGACACCCGATAAATGGCTGGTGAAGCAGCCAGTTCTGAGAGCAAATAGGAAGAGAAGGCGAGGGTGCTAGATCACTCAAATTACCAGGTGGGCAGGCACAGATCTGTTTTTTCTTGACATTTTAATTAAGAAAGTAGAAGTTCAGGGGCTCCTGTGGCGCAGTTCGTAGAGGTCGCCACTCTTGATCTCAGGGTGGGGAGTTTAAGCCCCACGGTGGGCATAAACTTTATATATTTTTTTCAGATATTTTATTTCTTTTTAAAAAATTTAATGCAACCACCAGTAGAATAACATTGCAATAACGTTGCAGTTGCTAGGGGAAAAGAAAAAAAAAACAAAACACTTGACTTTTATAGCAAAAGAGAGGAAAGGAAAAACCAGGGGGGAAGCCTAAAGTACAATGACAAAGTAACTTCAAACATATTCATTATCATAATGCATTTACATAGGTTTAACTCTTCTGTTACAAGACAACGGTTTTTTCAAAAGGGGGCGGGGGCGCCTGGATGGCTCAGTCGGTTAAGCCTCAGACTTCGACTCAGGTCATGATCTCAGGTTTGTGAGTTCAAGCCCCTCCTTGGGCTCTGTGCTGACAGCTCAGAGCCTGGAGCCTGCTTCCATTCTGTGTCTCCCTCCCTCTCTGCCCCTCCCCCCTGACAATCTCTCCCTCCCATCTCTCTCTCTCTGTCTCATAAGTAAACATTAAAAATAAATAAATTAAAATTTTAAAAAAGCAGGAGAAGCATAAGGCCCTTAAAATGAAAACGAAGTTGAACAGGTCATATGTTCAACTTCGTTTTCATTTTAAGGGCCTTATGCTGTGATCAGGGAAGGCAAGGTTAAGTGAAATATAAAACCCCACTTCAATTATTCATTGATTCCCTCTCTTTCCTCCATCATCACTATTATTTTTTTAATGCCACAGTGGCTCAGGCACTGTCTTGGGGACCAGGGATCCAGAGAGGAATGGACTAAGCCTCCCCCAGGTACCCCCCCCAGTGGGAAGGAGAGATGTATTCATTACAACAGGGGTTACATCCACCTTAATGGGTGTTAAAGCCAAGGGCAGCTGAGGAGGAAGGCTTGCTCTCCTCATCTGGGTCACGCCTACCTGTTCCGTGTCTCTCTCCTCCTTCACCTTCATGCTGTGCATTTACCTCAATGCAAGACTCACCTGTCCCTCCCGAGCCGGAAACAATCTCTACCTGTGGTTGTGGGCCCTGCCCCCGGCCACTTCCTCCAGTGGCTGAATGTAATACACAATAAATCTTTCTCTTTTCGCTATTTCCCCTTAGCTAGAAAAGTAAACAACACAAGGGCTCTCTGGGTGGGCACCGAAGAAGTGTCTACAGTTACCTGGCCAGGTGAGGGGTGGCTGAGGGCCCTCCAGGTCCACTTTATCTGAGAAGAGACTAAACACAGAGGTGCTGACATTTGCTTTGGATACTCACCAAGGTCGTTGTGTAGTCAACTCCCTCTAGAATTCTGGGGGTAAAGTTTCCAGAATGGCTTACATATCCCAATCCTTACATCCCTGAAGATGGAAGGCGAGGGCTCAGGGCAGCGTGGTCCCATCACATGCCAAGAGGGGATATTTTGTCCCTGTGGAATACTTCTCCAAAGTCCCCAGGGTCAGGGAAATGGGGACAATTCAGACTGAAGCTTGCTTGTGTCTCACTGTTCATTTATGTCCACAGGGCAATTGTTCAGCTAGGCTGAGGCTCCAGAGGAATCTGCCTGCTGCCTGCCCATCAGCTCTTGGTGGTGAGTAAGCATGGAAGTGCTGGTCTGGAGGCACTTGGGTGGCTCAGTTGGTTGAGCGTCCGACTTTGGCTCAGGTCATGATCTCACAGTTTGTGGGTTCGAGCCCCGCGTCAGGCTCTGTGCTGACAGCTCAGAGCCTGGAGCCTGCTTCGGATTCTGTCTCCCTCTCTCTCTGCCCCTCCCCTGCTCACACTGTCTCTCTCTCTCCCTCTCTCTCAAAAATAAAAATTAAAAATTAAAAAAATAAAAAAGTGCTGGTCTGAAGAGGAAAAGGATGGGGCACCTGGGTGGCCCAATCAATTAAGCGTCTGACTCTTATTTTCAGCTCAGGTCACGATCGCATGGTTCGTGGGTTTGAGCCCTGAGTCGGGCTCTGTGCTGACAGCAAGGAACCTGCTTGGGATTCTGTGTCTCCCTCTCTCTCTTTCTCTCTCAAATATAAATACATACATACATACATTTACAAATTTTTTTTAAATTTTGATAACCCACATCAGGCTCCATGCTGACAGTGTGGAACCTGATGTCAAATATCAAAAATTATCTCTGTCAAAATAAATAAACAAACTTTAACAACAACAACAACAAATTTTAATGAAGAGGAGGAGGAGAAGGAGGGGGCTGTCAGCAGAGGAGGACGCCCTTCGTCACCCCAAAATCCGGACCTAGAAATGCAGAGGGCTGGGAGCAGATGCAGGCCGAAATCCAAAGGCCCCTGAGGCTGTCTTGAGGGGATGGGAGGAGGGAGGACCAGGATCCAGGATGAGGGTAGATAGGAGGTCAGGGAGGGTGCGTTCTCCAACACCTGGGGAACTTGATTTGGCCCAGACTCTCCTCACGGAGTGTACTGCCTATGGGAAGGCAGGAAATGAGGGAAGCTGGCCTCTTGTCAGTCTGGCCTGGCTTGATCTGTGGCCCCTGATGTCTGTGCACCTGGCCAGGTGACTTTCAAGACGCATAAGGCCAATTCTGTGGCATGAGCCTGACGCCAGGGAGATTTGCAGTGAAACCTTCATGCTACATGTCTCTACCAGCATGATGGCTGTGTCCTCAGATTTGCACCTTTTTCTTTTGTGCCAGGGTTTCAACCTGGGGTCCATGGGCCCCCCAGGCAGCTGTGGAGAGAATCAGGGGGGTTGTAAACTTGGATTGGAAAAAAAATTACATCTTCGTCTTCATTAACTTCCAATGGAAATCTAGCGTTTTCTTCGATTGTGTATGCCAGCAACCTAGCAGGAATTGTATCACCTTTGCAATCATTGCGGGGATCTTCAAATACCATTTATGTTACTCTGTTTTTTGTTGGTTTTTTTTTTAATTTTTTTTAAATGTTTTATTTATTTTTGAGACAGAGACAGAGCATGAGCAAGGGAGGGGCAGAGACAGAGGGAGACACAGAATGTGAAACAGGATCCAGGCTCTGAGCCATCAGCACAGAGCCCGACGCGGGGCTCGAACTCACGAACCGCGAGATCATGACCTGAGCCAAAGTCGGATGCTCAACCGACTGAGCCACCCAGGCGCCCCTATGTTACTCTGTTTTGAAAATACTGACACTATTATGCTGCTAATGGATTAACCAAGAAGCACCACATAACACACTTTCACATAATCATTGTATTTCAATAAAATTGGTTTCCTTTGTAGTTCTATGTGGGTTGTCTTTCTCTTCTGCATTTAAAAATATTCTAGAAGAGGGGCACCTGGGTGGCTCAGTCGGTTGAGCGTCCAACATTGGCTCAGGTCATGGTCTTGTGGTTCGTGAGTTTGGGCCCCGCGTCGGGCTCTGTGCTAACAAACAGCTCAGAGCCTGGAGCCTCCTTTGGATTCTGTGTGTGTGTGTCTCTCTCCCCCTCCTCTGCTCATGCTCTGCCTCTCTCTGTCTCTCAAAAATAAATAAACATTAAAAAACGATTTTTTTTTTTAAATATTCTAGAAGAGTCCATAGGTGAACATGCCTGCAGGTCAGGGCAGGAGGAAGATCAAGTGCCCCAAATTCCATCTTCTTTTGTTGTTTCTGTGTCCCTGAGAACCCAACTGACAAGGCCCAGTCAGACCCAGAGGGAGCAGTCTCCAGGCCCTATCTGTAGGGGTGAGGGAACTAGAATGACCACCCACCTCACCAGGACCCCCACCCCTGCCCCCTGGGTCTCCAGGGGCCCCTTGACCCCACAAGCATGCTGGGAGAGGGATCCATCCTGAGAAAATGACAGCCTTGGTGAGTCGGTCTAAAGCTCTAAACCCTGGAGAGGACACTTGTTCTGCTGGTCCACAGTGGCATCCTGGGAGGGGGCTGTCCACCCCCAAAGTCCCGCACATTACCTGTGTAATAGGACCTTCCATAACTAGAGGGCCCCAGTTGCCCGGGGAATGAGGGAATCACGGACAAGGCCCAGCCCAGGCCCGGCTCTGTGTGGCCGCGGTTGGGAGAGCAGCAGAGAACTCAGGGTGGCCAGCGTGCTCCCAGCTACTCAAGGGCCAGGTGGGGCCACTTCTGCATCGGAATCTCCCTCCCTCAGGCAGGGCAGTTCTGTGTGTCCTCCCAAACTTCAGAGTTTCCAAGAACTAAATCTGAAAGCCCTGAGGCAGCGGTGGTTTCAGAGAAGCACTACTGACAAGAAGCCCTTCAGACGTCCAAGAACGAGGGAGGGCAGGTAGGAGACCCAGGCGCCCAGGGGTTCCACTAGCCAACAAGCCAGGAGACTCAGGAACCCATCTGCCACATGGTCTCCGGTGACCTCCAACAGGGGGCAGACTTCTGAGGCTTCCTAGGGCCGTGCTTTCCCAACTTGATGTAGGCCTCCTCAGACCAGCACCCAGGTGTCCAAAAGAGCAAGTGGCCAACAGGGGACAGCGTTCAGTCCCAAACCAGCCTGCCCGACCCCCAATGTGGAAATCTTAACCCCAGACAGGAATCACGACGTCAGAGTCTGTGGCCTTTCAGCCTCACCCCATCCTAATTTCTGAGTGATGCCAGAGCTCCTGGGCTTGGAGCACCACCCCTGCACTGGATTTCTCCCTCTTTTGGATATTTTACTGATACAAAATCAAGCATGAACTTCAAAAGACACCAGTAAGAAAATTCAAAGGCAAGCCACAGACTGGGAGCAAATATTCACAATACGTGTATCTGGCCAAGCACTCGTATCCAGAGTATATAAAGAATTTTACAACTCCACAATAAGACAAACAACCCAAAAGAAATGGGCAAAAGGTTTGCACAAGCACTTCACCAAAGAACATATACGGATGGCCCGTAAAGACAAGAAAAACTGGTCACTATCATTAGTCACCAGGCAGATGCCACTTCAAACCACAGCGAGACACCATTCCTCACCCAGTAGAATGACTACGATTTGAAAGACCAACCAGACCAAGTATTGTGAGGCTATGGAGCAAATGAAACAAGCACACACTGTCCCCAGGAATATGAATGCTACATCATTTTGGAGAACAGATTGGCAGTCTCTTCAAAATTGAACCGTTATACTTAACTTATGCCATCCCATTCCTAGGTAATTAGACAGAAGAAATGAAAACGTATGTCCAAAGATTCATATGCAAATTTCCACAGCAGCTTTAGGAGTAATAGCCCCAAATTGAAAAACAATCCCGAAGCTCATTGTTCTATTCCCTTAGGGGTGCTGTAACAAAACACCACAGACTGGGGGGACTTATAAACAACAGAATTTTGGGGCGCCTGGGTGGCTCAGTCGGTTGGGCGTCCGACTTCAGCTCAGGTCACGATCTCGCGGTCCATGAGTTCGAGCCCCGCGTCGGGCTCTGGGCTGATGGCTCAGAGCCTGGAGCCTGCTTCTGATTCTGTGTCTCCCTCTCTCTCTGCCCCTCCCCCGTTCATGCTCTGTCTCTCTCTGTATCAAAAATAAATAAACATTAAAAAAATTAAAAAAAAAAAACAACAGAATTTTATATCTCACACTTCTGGAGGCTGGGAAGTCCATGGTCAATGTGCTGACAGATTTGGTGTCTGGTGAGAACTTGTTTCCTGGTTCATGGATGGACATCTCTTTTCTGTGTCCTCACTTGGCTGAAGCAGGAAGGGATCTCTCTGGGGTCTCTTTTACAAGACATTAACCCCATTCAGGAGGGCTTTATCCCCATGACCTAATCACCTCCAAATACCATCACATATAAATTTGGGGGGGGGGGGACATCAGCCTATCACACTCATCATGAGTGATGAGTAGATAAATCTCTCAAAACAAAAATTCATTGAAATAGAAAATTCTAGAATAGGCGAAATGAATGGAAAGTGGCAGAAAAGAGATCCAGATCACCAGCGTTCTGGTGTATTGCCACCCACCCACCATGAGCATGCTCCCCTTGGTGGGCACACCCTCCTTTCCTTGCCAAGCTACCAGCTCCAGTCCTTCCTCCCTGCAGAGCCTTTTCCTGACCCCTCGGTGTCCAGAGGTTGGGGGGAGAGCCTTCCTGCATCACAGCACTTTGCCCCGTTGTGACCCTGGGGCCTGGCACAAAGAATCCCTCAACTATTGTTATTTAATGAGTGAACGAAAAAACGAAAGATCATTCTAGAGTTGTGGAGACTGAGAGTAGAAGGTCATTTCCCCAAGTTCACCCAAATTAGCAGGTGACTTGGCCCCTAGCACGTCGTCCTGGAGTTCTCTTTACTGGAGGACAGGCTGGGGGGAGGGTGGGGGGCTGCACAAGCCTGCAGGGATGGGCTCAGGGCTGGGTTCAGGATCAGACGTCAGATATACCTAGGTTTGGTCCTCTCCTGCAACCAGCTGTGCGCGTCTGGGCCAGACACTTGCCTCTCTGAACCTCAGTGAAGTGAGCAAATACCACTCACCTCAGGGCGGCGTGGGGCTTGAAGCTTGTAGGACAGGGCTGAGCCCTCTTCAGGGAGGTGAGGATCAGGGCAGAGGAATCATTCACTCATTCTTTGTTGCTGTTTTTGTAATTAGGAAAAATGAAACAAAGAACCCTGCATCGTTCAATAGTAGATTAAGTTGATTGCTTTTCTGTTACTTAGAGGAAGAAATTATTCTTTTTTTAGGTTTTATTGCGGGGGAGGGACAAAGAGAGAGGGAGACAGAAGATCCAAAGTGGGCTCCGTGCTGACAGCAGGGAGCCTGATGTGGGGCTTGAACTCACAAACCCTGAGATCATGACCTGAGCTGACGTTCGGTCAGACGCTCAGCTGACTGAGCCACCCCGGCTCCCCTAGAAGAAGAAATTATTCTGTCACAATCCCTCCAACTACGCCCCACCTTCTTCCTATTTGTATACTTGTGTGTTTAACTGTATATAGTCTTACATATGTAGTTACATATGGTGATAGATAGTATATACATTGAAGTTTTCTTCTTCCAGGGTCAGAGTTTATATCGTGTATATATCCACCCAAGTAGCCATGACTCCTGCTTGCCTTTGATCTTTATATTTAGGTAGGTTTGGTGCTCACCACCAGACCTTCTGCTATAGCTTCGGCACGCCTGGTCTTGTTTGTTTGGATTTATCCCTGGTTGGTGCTGTCTGGCACAGAAGAGGTTTGTTTTTTCTGGAAGAGGTCATGGTGCTGCATTCCCTGAGCGTCTGTCTGCATGATGCCTGATCTTTGCAGGAACGCTTTGCTGGGCAACACTTTTTTAAAGTGTAGTCATCTTTTTTTTTATTTTTTTATTTTTAAATATTTATTTATTTTTGAGACAGGGAGAGACAGCATGAATGGGGGAGGGTCAGAGAGAGAGGGAGACACAGAATCTGAAACAGGCTTCAGGCTCTGAGCTGTCAGCACAGAGCCCGACGCGGGGCTCGAACTCACAGACCACGAGAACATGACCTGAGCCGAAGTCGGACGCTTAACCGACTGAGCCACCCAGGTGCCCCATCCTTTTTTTTTTTTTAATTAGATTTTATTGAGGCACAACATTGTCCCAGCTGTTTGCTGTGGTGCCGCTAACCACCTCAACACTAGTGTCACGTTCATGGCAGTAGCATTCACAACGGCCAAAAGGCGGAAGCAACCCAAGTGTCCGTCAGCAGAAAAATGCATCGACACAAGGTGATCCGTGTGTACGAAAGACTCTTATTTGGTCTTGGTAAGGAAGGAATGCCTGGCACGTGCTGCTGCCTGGATGAAACTTAAGGACAAGATGCTAAGTGAAATGAGCCAGTCACCAAAAGAAGCACAAATCCTATGTGATCCTTCTAATATGAGCTTCCTAGAGTAGTCAGGTCCATAGACACAGAAAGTACGGTGGTTGCCACCGGCAACAGGGAGAGGAAAAGGGAAGCTGTTCTCGGTAGGCGTAGAGTTTCCGTCTTTCAAGATGAAAACGTTCCGGAATCTGTTGCATAACTCTGTGAATATACTTAATTCTGTCCTGTACAGTTAACAATGACAAAGACGATAATTTTTTTTTTAAACTGTATTTATTTGTTTTGAGAGAGAGACAGCTCAAGCAGGGGAGAGGCAGAGAAAGAAGGAGAGAGAGAATCCCAAGCAGGCTCCACACTGTCAGCGCAGACCCTGATGTGAGGCTCAACTCACCAACCCTGAGATCACGACCTGAGTCAAAATCAAGAGTTGGACCCTTAAGTGAGCCACCCAGAAGCCCCAAGATGATAAATTTTATGTTATGTGTTTTTTCCAGTTTTTAAAAGCATAGTAATGTAAGACAGGCACCTCCATTTTATTGTGTTCCTGGGCAATCTGGGTCAGGGGTTTGGGCCCAGGGAAGGTGGCTCTTCTCTGCTCCAGAATGTGTGGGACCTGAGCTGGGGTGACCTCAGTGGCTGGGGCCGGAGAATACCCATCTGAGCCGATTTCTTGACTCATATGCGTGGCGTCTGGGCTGGACAGATCTGGGTTGCGGCCGCGCGGATCTCCAGTCTGGCACCGCAGCGAAGCCAGACTTCTCACAGGGTGACTCAGTGGCCTTTTATGGCCACCTCTCAGAAATGATGTCACGTCACTTTCATCAGACTCTTTTGATCCACCTGTCACAAGAACACACCCAAGTTCAAGGGGTGGGGACTTAGACCCCACCTCTCAATGGGAGGAGTATCAACTCATTTGTGTTGTTGTTTTGATTGACTGATTTTACTTTGTAAAGATTTTTTCATGTTTATTTATTTTTGAGACAGAGAGAGAGAGAGAGAGAGAAAGAGAGCGCGCATGAACAGGGGAGGAGCAGAGAGAGAGGGAGACACAGGATCCGAAGCAGGCTCCAGGCTCTGAGCTGTCAGCACAGAGCCCGACATGGCACTCGAACTCAGAAACCCTGATCGTGACCTGAGCTGAAGTCGGACGCTTAACTGAGCCACCCAGGCGCCCCTAAAGATTTTATTTTTAGGTAATCTCTCCACCCAATGTGGGGCTTGAACTTAACAACCTTGAGATCAAGAGTTGTGTGCTCTTATGTGATCATGTTTTAAAACCACCACAGGGGCGCCTGTGGGGCTCAGTCAGTTGAGCATCCAACTTCAGCTTAGTTCGTGATGTCGTGGTTCCTGAGTTCAAGCCCCACGTAGGCTCACTGCTCTCAGCGCAGAGCCTGCTTTGGATCCTCTGTCCCCCTCTCTCTCTCTGTCTCTCCCCTGCTCATGCTCTCTCAAAAAAAATAACAAAAAACAAAAAAACAAAACAAACAAAAAAAAAAACATACCATTAAAAAAAAAATTACTAAAGGGGCACCTGGTGGCTCAGTCGATTAAGTGTCTGACCTTGGCTCAGGTCATGATCTCACAGTGTGTGAGTTCGAGCCCCGTGTCGGGCTCTGTGCTGACAGCTCAGAGCCTGGAGCCTGTTTCAGATTCTGTGTCTCCTTTCTCTCTGCCCCTCCCCACTTTACACTTTGTCTCTCAAAAATGAATAAACATTTTTTTAAAAAATTTTAAAAATAACTAAAATAAAACCACCACAAACATAAGTACATAAAAGTACACAGAGCGTGAGCATGCTGCTTGATGAAATGTTGCAGAGTGAAGCACTTCAGGTTACCAACCAGATCGAGACACAGAACACTACCAGGAACTCAGGTATCCCTCTTGTGTCTCCTCCCATCCGCTCCCCCCAACCCTCACCTCTGACTCCCAACACTAAAGGTCAGAGGTGTAAAGGAGGGAAAAATACCTTCTAGGTTCTCAGCTGGGGCTCTGTAACAAAAGACAGATTAATGACAGGAAAGCATACACGTTTATCTAACAAAAGTTTTATGTGACATGAGAGTTTCGAGTGACACGAGAGGAAACGAAGACCCGAAGTTAAACTTGAATATGTTGATGTTCAATCTGATGGTGATGAAGAGTGAAAAATCATGGGAAAATGTGATGAGACAAAGAGGTGTGAGCTCAGGGTGGTGAACCGGGGAAACAAGGCTGGTTTGTTCAGATACTTCTTGGCATCCTGGAGATAAAGACGTTCTTCCCCTGGGTACGGGGAGGGCACCTTCACCTGGGGTCTATGACCTCCTTGGGAAGGTCAAAAAGTCCTTCCTGCACCTTTTATTTTTCAAATTCCTTCAGCTGAAATTATTCAATATGCCCAGTTGCCATATTTTGGGGTAGCGTTTCTTCAAGTCCATCAACAGCTATAAATATTTTTTTTTATTTTTTTTTTTAACGTTTATTTATTTTTGAGATAGAGAGCATGAACAGGGGAGGAGCAGAGAGAGAGGGAGACACAGAATCCGAAGCAGGCTCCAGGCTCTGAGCTGCCAGCACAGAGCCCGACGCGGGGCTCGAACTCACGGACCGCGAGATCGTGACCTGAGCCAAAGTCGGACGCTCAACCGACTGAGCCACCCAGGCGCCCCTATAAATATTTTTAAACATGTCCCCCTGGATTCTCATCTCTGAATTCCTCTAAGATATATACCTACTGGTAGCGAAATGTGCGAATCACGTGGCTGTGCCAGTTTACAGTCTCGCCAGTGGTGTATGAGAGCATTTATTGCCCACATCCAGCCAAACCAAGTTTTGTCCGCTTTTTTTTTTTTTTTTAAAGGAGGCTCCACCCCCAACATGAGGGCTTGAACTCACCACCCCGAGACCAAGATCTACATGCTCCACTAAATGAGCCCACCAGGCACCCCTTGTCTGGTCTTTTAATGTTTACTAATCCAATGAGTAGGAAATGTTCTTCCATTGCGGTTGTAATTTGCATCGCATTTCCCTGATTACCAGTGAGGCAGAGCCTCGGTTCGCGTTTGTCCACCATTCAGATTGCCTCTTCTGTGACCTGCCTGTTCGTCCCAATGTCTGCGATTCATGCTAGGAAATTTCAGCACAGACAATGGGATGTTATGCATGTGCCAGTTCCTTAAGCCTTTCTTTACTCATTATTGACAATGCTCAGTGCAAGATGTGGACTGATCGGAACCCCCTGCGTTTTGGGGGGGAACGTCCAGAGATGCGGCCACTGTGGGAAACACTCTGGCAGCTTCCCAGAAATGTTACACAGAGTTATCAGACGGCCCAGCAATTCCAGGTCCTAGGAGTATCTCCAAGAGAAGTGAAACCAAATGTCAACGCAGCAAAGCGCGTGTTCCTAGCAGCATTATCCAGGCTAGCTACAAAATGGAAACCGCTCAATGTCCATCAGCAAATGAATGGGTGAACGAACAGTGGTCCATCCACACCATTGAATATAGTCCTCCGTGAAAAGGAATGAAGTACTGGTAAATTCTCCAACTTAGATGAGCCTCAAGAGCATTATGAGTAGTGAAAGGAGCCAGACACAAAAGTTCCTAAAATGGTATGATTGGTTGTAGGTGAAATATTCAGAATAGGCAAATCCATGGAGACAGAAAGCATGTTAGTGGGCTGGAAGGAGGAGGGTATAGGGAGTGATTACTTAATGGGTACAGAGTGTTCTTAAATTTTACCTTAATTAAAAAAAAAACACACACACACAGTTCACAGGAAGGGGCCAATATGATATCAAAAGGGTCTCAGTCCAGATGTGGCTAATATAAATCTTTCTGTTACCCGTATCTTGATCAATAACCAAAGCTCGACTTAGCAACAACCTATATCAGCAGGGTGACAATAATTCAATACCTGCTAAGTGCTTTGCATGCAATCAGCATCACAACATCCTTGTATGTCTTGTGGGTAGTATTATCTCTGTGATATATATAAGAAAACAGAAGTTCAGAGAGGTTAAGTAACTTACTCAAAGTCACCCAGCCTTTGAGTGACAAATCAGGATTTACATCACTGCCCTCCTCCTCGCACCTCTGTCCCCATAACTGAGGGCTCCTGGTTCCGTGTCTAAAGGGAAGAGCCATCGGTCAAGCAACCAACTTTGGCTCAGGTCATGATCTTGCAGTTTGTGGGTCCAAGCCCTGCATCGGGCTCACTGCTGTCAGCCCAGAGCCTGCTTCATATCCTCTGTCTCCCCCTCTCTCTGCCCCTCCCCTGCTTTCGCTCTCTATCAAAATAAATAAACATTGGGGCGCCTGGGTGGCGCAGTCGGTTGAGCGTCCGACTTCAGCCAGGTCACCATCTCGCGGTCCGGGAGTTCGAGCCCCGCGTCGGGCTCTGGGCTGATGGCTCAGAGCCTGGAGCCTGTTTCCGATTCTGTGTCTCCCTCTCTCTCTGCCCCTCCCCCGTTCATGCTCTGTCTCTCTCTGTCCCAAAAATAAATAAACGTTGAAAAAAAAAATTAAAAAAAAAAAAATAAATAAAAAATAAATAAACATTAAAAAGTATTTACTAAAAAAATTGTTTAATGTTTATTTATTTATGAGAGTGAGAGAGAGACAGCCCAAGTAGGGTAGGGGCAGAGACAGAGAGAGAGAGACACAAATCCGAAATAGGCTCCAGGCTCTGAGCTGTCAGCACAGAGCCAGACGAGGGGCTTGAACCCCGACCGGCAAGATCATGACCTGAGCCGAAGTCAGAGACAACTGACTAAGCCATCCAGGCGCCCCAAAAAATATTTAAAAGGAAGAGCCAAAATAATTACACTTCATTAATCCCCCAAGTTCGCAGGCAGTCTTTACATGTAGCACAGGATAAGACGGCCTTTTGGGGTCTAATAATAATAAAGTGTAATTCCCTCAAACTTCTTAAGAAATGGTCTCATCAGGTTCCTGGCAACAAGGCAAACTTTGAACCTCAGGAGGGTCCCCTCTGCATCGGGGAGCAGCTACACCCACACCCACACCCGTGAACTTCCTGCCACGGCTGCTGGGGCCCCAGACTGAAATGTGGAAGGACACTCAAGCACTGGGACCAGAGGCACACTCTGGTCTTTATTTTCGGATCTTATCCCCGAAATGTCTAGCATCCATGGAGCACTGGGTCAGATCTGGGTGGATCCAAATGGGCGGGTTCAGACCAGAAGGACTGGAGGCCAGAGATGAAGCCAGACAGGAATGTCTGGGCAGCAGACCTTCTCCCCAGCTGAGAGCAGAGGGAGGGAGCCAACTGCCTGATGTATCTCTTAGTCCTGGGTTTCTAAAATGGCAGCGACCAGCCACGGGTGTTACTGAGCGTTTGAAATGTGGCTAGACGGACTGAAATGAGCTAATAAGTGTAAAATATACCCCAAATTTCGATGCCGTGCTGCAAAATAAAATAACGTAAAATATCTCATTAATATTTAAAAAAAAAAATTTTTTTTTTCCAACGTTTATTTATTTTTGGGACAGAGAGAGACAGAGCATGAACGGGGGAGGGGCAGAGAGAGGGAGACACAGAATCGGAAACAGGCTCCAGGTTCTGAGCCATCAGCCCAGAGCCTGACGCGGGGCTCGAACTCCCGGACCGCGAGATCGTGACCTGGCTGAAGTCGGACGCTTAACCGACTGCGCCACCCAGGCGCCCCATCTCATTAATATTTTTTATATTGACTAGGGGCGCCTGGGTGGCTCAGTAGGTTAAGTGACTGACTCTTGATTTTGGCTCAGATTATGATCTCAAGGTCACAGTCGCCATGTCTGGCTCCCACTGGATGTGGCGCCCGCTTGGGGTGCCTTCTGTACCTCTGCTCCTCCCCAAATCCCGCCCGGGTTCACGTATGGTCTCTCTCTCAAAAAAAATTTTTTTTATATTGATTACATGTTAAGATAATATTTGGCATGTATTGAGTTAAATAAAACATTATGATCATTAATTTCACCTGTTTTCTTAGACTTACTTTTTAAAATGTGGCTATGAGAAAAAATACACATGCTAAAGTAAAAATTATTCATTGTTTCTCTTGGACGGCACTATTTTGGACCAACCCCTCGGCCTGGGGGAGTAAACAGAGGCTGGATGGACAGAGGGCGAGGCCCCTTAAGGCGAAGACACCGCCGGATTGCCTTTCTGGGCGGTGCCCAGAGGTAGGGGGAGGGGAGAGAGTACAGTGGCCTCAGGGGGCGGGACCAACAGTTGACTGAGTGGGTGAGCTTTAGGAGGAAAAGCCTCTCCAGGCCTGAAGGGCTTGGGTGGGGAGAAGATGGGGCAAGGGGTGGGGGGAGTGGATTATCTTCCAGCAGCCACTGGCTGGAATCCCCAGGCCGGTGGGAGAGTCAACCCTGTAGGATTCATTTTTGCCCACTCCTAATTCTTTGTTGTTGCTCCTATCAGGTGAGAATTAGGGAGGTGAATATCTCCTCTGCTAGCAGATTTCACCATCTGGAGGCTCTTTAGTCTGAGCTCATTGCCCCCTGGGGGGCTCGCTGGTAGGTCCCCAGGGCCACAGACATAGACACCTGGAGCCCAAGGAGCCTGGGGACCTGGCCTCACCCGGGGTTGGAGCCTCTGGGTCTGGCTCGGGGCTTAGAGTCAGATTTAAAATACTCCCCAGCTTTCCCCATATCTGCACCCCTCTTGTCGCTGCTTTCTACCTTGTTTGGAATCTGAATCCTAATAAGAATTATTAACTCTGGGCACCTGGGTGGCTCAGTGGGTTGAGCATCTGATTTTGGCTCAGGTCACGATCTCAGTTTGTGAGTTCAAGCCCCACATCAGGCTCTGTGCTGACAGCTCAGAGCCTGGAGCCTGCTTCGGATTCTATGTTTCCCTTTCTCTCTGCCCCTCCCCTGCTCATGCTCTGCCTCTCAAAAGTAAATTAATGTTGGAAAAAAATAAATTTAAGAATTATTAACCCCCAGAATAAAATAAAATAGAACAAACCAAAATAAAAATACTCCCAGCTTTTGCTCCCTGGTTCTCTGCCAGGAAGTTCTCCTGGCACTGTGCCAACAGGAGTCTTCTAGGGCCTGGCCAGGGGGTCCTGTGGAGGTAAGATGCATTTAGAGATTCTTTTATACTTGCTGGACGAAAGAGAAAGGTGAGAAACCCCAAGCAGGCAGTGCCTGTGGCTCCCCGCCCCCATCAGCCCTGGGGAGGTGGGGGGATGCAGCCAGCCTGGGGACAGGAGTCACTTTCAGGGTTTCCCAAACAAAAACAAAGACCTGAAACTCTCTCTCTGGAGGGGACATCCCTGGAGAAAAGGAAGAAGTCATTGAGAGTCCTAGGGAAGAGTTAGAGGAAAGTAGATGGATTCTGACATCAAGGGAGGAATCCTTCCAGCCTGAATTGTTCTCATTCTGAGTACTCAGCTCACTTTCTGCTGTCCGTTATTTAAGTGTCACCTCCTAGCGGTGACACTTTCTGCTGGCCATTTTGTAGCCCCGCGAAGGGGTACAAGAGCACCTGGCTCCGCGGGTCCCAAACAGACCAGGTTCTGCCACTTGCCGCTGACAAAATCCACAGGCAGAGGGAGGACGGTGGTGACGCAAGAGAGGAATTATTTCCATGAGGCCAACACCAGGAAGACAGCTGGCCACCTGCTCAAAGACTGCTTCCCAAGTGTCAGAAATACTTCCAGGTTTATAGAAGGAAAACGTGCAGGGTGCCTGGGCGGCTCAGTCGGTTGAGCGTCCGATTTCGGCTCAGGTCATGATCTCATGTCTTGCGGGGTTGAGCCCCGTGTCGGGCTCGGTGCTGACAGCTCAGAGCCTGGATCCTGCTTCGGATTCTGTGTCTCCCTCTCTGTCTGCCCCTTCCCTGCTCACTCTGTCTTTCTCTCTCTGAAAAATAAACATTGAAAAAAATTTTATAGAAGGAAAATGTGGGTATGTGCAGGTAGGCAGCGAAGATCAAATCCATCATTGTGTGGGGTCAGTCCCATGGTCTTCCTGGCTCTGCACAGTACTTATTGCCTGAGGGGTAGTTCAGGTTCCCATCTGGGGATGCTTTGCCTGCAGGGTGTTTTGCCTGAATTAAGAGAGAAGCTGGAAAGGAGAACTTATCAACGAGAAAGTTTGAGGTCAAAATGGAAGTACCTGAAATCCACCTTCAAGTTTACCTGAGGTTTCACCACGTCTCCCACCCACATCCTACACTCGGCTCTGCTTTTCGTCTTGGTCCTTATCATCATCTAACATATACCTCGTGTTTGCATTTATCTTGTTGACTGTTCCCCCAACCCCTTCCCCTTTCCCCCGCTAGAATGTAGACCATGAGGGCTGGGACCTTGTTACGTTTTGAGGAATAGCCGGAAACAACTACACAGGGACCTGGCCCTGAGTTCATGTTTGTTGAATGAATGAATGAATGAATGAGGTTTTACGATTTTTTTAAAAATTTTTTTAACGTTTTATTTATTTTTGAGACAGAGAGAGACAAAGCATGAACGGGGGAGGGGCAGAGAGAGAGGGAGACACAGAATCCGAAGCAGGCTCCAGGCTCTGAGCCATCAGCCCAGAGCCCAACGCGGGGCTCGAACTCACGGACCGTGAGATCGTGACCTGAGCTGAAGTCGGATGCTTAACCGACTGAGCCACCCAGGCACCCTGAGGTTTTACGATTTTTAACCTAACAGGCTCGGCTCACTCCGGTGCTGTGTGGACAGCAGAGGGCAGAATCAACTTGGACACCCATCAACAGGGCATGCTTTCTTCTACGCAGAGAGTAGATTACTTGGCTGCCATTAAAAGAAATAAGATAGATTAATGTTTCTGAAAATGTGGTCCACAGATCTCTGCGAACTATTCTGTGATACTAACACATGATTTGCTTTATGCATCTTCCAATAGGTTGACACTTGCACCAATGGTATTTTTTTTAGTGCTTTTTAATTTATTTTTTTTAATGTTTTTTATTTACTTTTGAGACAGAGACAGAGCATAAGCAGGAGAGGGGCAGGGAGAGGGAGACACAGAATCCGAAGCAGGCTCCAGGCTCCAAACTGTCAGCACAGAGCCCGGCGCGGGGCTTGAACCCACAGACTGTGAGATCATGACCTGAGCTGAAGTCGCCCGCTCAACCGACTGAGCCACCCAGGGACCCCTGAACCATGGTATTTTGGCCTAAATCAAGGCAGTGGCACCAAACCCTACTAGAGTCATTGTATTCTTCACCTTCAGGCACTCCTGGTTTTTGTTTTGTTTTGTTTTGTTTTGTTTTCCTTCCTTTTGTTTTGTTAATGCACTTTTGGAAGTGGATTCCAACTACCTCCATTTTGACTTCATACTTTTTTTTTTTAATTTTATTTTATGACTTCATACTTTTTAATTGATAAATTCTTCTTTCCAGCTTATCTCTTAAGTCAGGCAAAACACCCTGCAGACAAAGCATCCTCTAATGGGAGCCTAAACTACCCCCTCAAGCAATAAGTACTGTCCTGAGCCAGGAAGACCCCAGGGGACACACCCCACACAATGATGGATTTGACCTTCACTGATACCTGCACACACCCATGCATCTCTGTCCCACCTCTTCTTGATTTTTTAAGGAATGTTTGTGTGTGTGTGTGTGTGTGTGTGTGTGTGTGTGTGTCTTATTTATTTCTTTTGAGAGAGAGAGATTGAGAGAGAGACTGAGCATGTGAGCAGGGAGGGGCAGAGAGGGAATGAGAAAGAAAATCCCAAGCTGTCAGCGCAGAGCTGGGAGTGGGGCGCAAACTCCTGACCTCTAGATCATGACCCCAGCTGAAAACCAGTAGTAGGATGCACATAACCTACTGAGCCAGCCAGTCGCCCCCACATTCTTTATATAAACCCGGAAGTATTTTCGGCACTTGGGAGACAGTCTTTAATCGTCCTCTGTCTTCCTGGTGTCAGCCTCACGGAAATAATTCCTCCCTTGCTTCACCACTGTCCTCCCTCTGCCTTTGGAATTTGTCAGAGGCAAATGGCCGAACCTGGTCTGTTTGGCACCCCTACGGTGCCAGTTCACTTTCACATAAGAATGTTTTTGATGAAGGAGGGGCGCCTGGGTGGCTCAGTCGGTTAGGCTCGGGTCATAATCTCATGGTTTGTGGATTCGAGCCCCGCATCGGGCTCTGGGCTGACAGCTCAGAGCCTGGAACCTGCTTCGGATTCTGGGTCTCCCTCTCTCTCTGTCCCTCCCCCACTCTCTCGCGCTCTCTCTCTCTCTCAAAAAATAAAATAAAATAAAGATTTTAAAAGAATAAGAATGTTGTTGATGAAGGAGAACTTTTAAAAAATTTGGATCCTTCAGTACATGTCTTTTTTAACGGCAGTGTAATTAACATACAGTGTTACATTAGTTTCTGATATACAATATGATTCAACGGTTGTATACATTTCTCAGTGCTCATCAGGATAAATGGATTCTTGGGTGGGACACCTGGATGGCTACAGTCGGTGGAGCACAAGACTCTTGATCCGGGTCGTGAGTTCAAGCCCCATGTTGGGTGTAGAGATTACTAAAATTAATTAATGTTTTTAAATGGCTGTAAGATAAGCACACTCTTAATCTATTTCATCCATCCCACCACCCACCTCCTCTTTGGCAACCATCAGGTTGTTCTCGGTACTTAAGAGTCTGTTTTTTTCTTTTTTTAAATTAATTAATTAATTAATTAATTTAGAGAGAGAGCATAAGCTGGGGAGGAGCAGAAAGAGAAGGAGAGAGGAGAGAGAGAATCCCAAGCAGGCTCTGCACCATCCGCACAGAGCCCAGCAAGGGGCTTGAGCTCACAACCCTGAGATCAAGCCCTGAGTGGAAACCAAGAGTTGGCCACGTAACCACCTGAGCCATCCAGGTGCCCCAAGAGTCTGGTTTTTTTGTCTGTTTGTTTGTTTGTCCCTTTTTTCCCCCGTTTGCTCATTTGTTTCTTAAACTCTACATCTGAGTGAAATCACTTCCTTCCAGCTGACTTATTTCACTTAGCATCGTACCTTCTAGGTCTACCCATGTTGTTGCAAATAGCACGATTCACTCTTTTTTTATGGCTGAGTAATATTCCATTGTATGTATACACCACGTCTTCTTTATCCATCCACCTATTAGTGGACACTTGGGTTGCTTCCATATCTTGGCTATTGTAAATGCTGCTGCGATAAACCTACGAGTGCAGGGGTGCCTGACGGGCTCAGTTGGTGGAACATGCAACTCTTGATCTTGGGGTTGTGAGTTCACGCCCCATGTGGAGTGTAGAGATTTCTTAAAAATAAAATCTTAAAAACAAACAAACAAACAAACAGGGGCACCAGGGGGGCTCAGTTGGTTAAGCCTCTGACTCTTGCTTTTGGCTCAGGTCAGGATCTCACGTTTGTGAGATCGAGACCCCCCCCACCCCCCCATCGGATTCTGCACTGACAGCATGGAGCCTGGTTGGGATATTCTTTCTCTCACTCTCTGCCCCTCCCCTGCTCACACTCTGAAAATAAATAAACTTTAAACAAATAAACAAAACCCGTAGAGGTGCTTATATCTTTTTGAATTAATATTTTCATTTTCTTTGGGTATAAATACCCAGTAGTGAAATTACCAGATATATGATATTTCCATTTTTAATTTTTTTTTAAGATTTTATTTTTTAAGTAATCTCTACACCCAACATGGGGCTCGAACCTACAACCTTGAGATCAGGAGTCGCATGCTCCACCAACTCTGAGCCAGCTAGGCTCCCCCTATTTTTAATTTTTTGAGGAACCTCCACACTGTGTTCCACATTGTTTACACCAATTTACAATCCTACCAACCGCACACAAGGATTCCTTTTTCTCCACATCCTCATTAACACTTGTAATTTCTATGTTTTTTATTCCAGCCATTCTGACAGGTGTAAGGTGATATGTCTTTGTTTGCATTTCCCTGATGATGAGTGATGTGAAGCATCTTTTCATGTGGCCATTGGCCATCTGTATGTCTTCTTTGGAGAAATGTCTATTTGTGTCCTCTGCCCATTTTTAATAGGATTATTTGGTTTTTTAGTATGGAGTTGTATAAAATCTGTATATGTATTATTTTTTAATTTTGTAAGTTTATTTATTTATTTTGAAAGAGAGAGAGAGAGAGAGCATGAGCAGGGGAGGGGCAGAGAGAGAGGAAGAGACATAATCCCAAGCAGGCTCTGTGCCGTCAGCACAGAGCCTGATGCTGGGCTCGAACTCACAAACCATGAGACCATGACCTGAGCTGAGATCAAGAATGGGACGCTTAACGACTGAGCCACCCAGGCACCCCATACATTCTTTATATATTTTAAATACTAACCCCTTATCGGATGTATCATTTGCAAATATCTTCTGCCATTCAGTAGGTTGCCTTTTTGTTTTGTTGATGGCTTCCTTCACTGTGCAAAATCTTTTTATTTTGGTGTAGTCCCAATAGTTTAATTTTGCTTTTGTTTCCCTCGCCTGAGGAGACATATCTAGAAAAATGTTTCTATGGCTGATGTCAAAGAAAGTACTGCCTAAGTTTTCTTCTAGGGCTTTTATGGTTTCAGTCTCACATTTAGGTTCTCAATCCATTTTGAGTTTATGTTTGTATGTGGTGTAAGAAAGTGGTCCAGTTTCATTCTTTTGCATGTAGCTGTCCAGGTTTCTTAACACCATTTGTTAGAGACCGTCTTTTCCCCATTGTCAGTGAGCCCTCCTGCTCAACTCTAGACCCCAACAGTCCTTTCTTCCTTTCTTTCTTTCTTTCTTTCTTTCTTTCTTTCTTTCTTTCTTTCAAGTTTATTTATTTATTTTTTTTATTTTTTTTCAACGTTTTTATTTATTTATGGGACAGACAGAGACAGAGCATGAACGGGGGAGGGGCAGAGAGAGAGGGAGACACAGAATCGGAAACAGGCTCCAGGCTCTGAGCCATCAGCCCAGAGCCTGATGCGGGGCTCGAACTCACGGACCGTGAGATCGTGACCTGGCTGAAGTCGGACGCTTAACCGACTGCGCCACCCAGGCGCCCCAAAGTTTATTTATTTTGAGAGGCAGGGGAGGGGCAGAGAGAGGGAGAGAGAGAATCCCAAGTAGACTCTGCACTGTCAATGCAGAACCTGAGGTGGGGCTCAAAATCGCGAACAGGTGAGATCATGACCTGAGACGAAATCAAGAGTTGGGGAGGCTTAACTGGCTGAGCCACCCAGGCACCCCCCCCCCCCCATCAGTTACTTCTCATCACATTTTCTTGAGGCTTTGACAATGACTGGAGCATTCTTTTTTTTTTTTTTAATTAAAAAAAAATTTTTTAACGTTTATTTATTTTCGAGACAGAGAGAACCAGAGCATGAATGGGGCAGGGTCAGAGAGAGAGAGACACAGAATCCGGAACAGGCTCCAGGCTCTGGGCTCTGAGCTGTTAGCACAGAGCCCGACGCGGGGCTTGAACCCACAGACTGATCCGTGAGATCATGACCTGAGCCGAAGTCGGAAGCTCAACCGACTGAGCCACCCAGCCGCCCCGACAATGACTGGAACATTCTAACTGGCAGGCCAGAATAGCCCTGATAGCAATGGAATGCCTAGAAGACCACACCCCCACAGTCCCTTCCCGGCCGAGATCACAGGCCTAACCCATACCGACCTGCACCCAATACCATGCACTCTCTGGCAGGTCTCTTGTACCTCCCTGAACTGCTCCCATCAAACTTTTGGTGTCTATCCTGTTGGCAGAGAGGCCGGTTACGAAAGTTTTTGAGCTGACCATATAAGTGTGGGTTTACTTCTAGACTCTCTTTTCTGTTCCATTGATCTCAGTGTATGTCTTTTTAATATTTGGTGTGATGAAATGAAAGGCACTTCTGCTAAAGACCAAAGTGTGGAAGTCGTCCTGAGCATAGCATTTGTACGATTGACTGAGCCGCGAGCGGAACTAGCCCCCTTTCCCAGCGAGTACTCTTTCTTACTTGAACAACTGACCGACTATGGTTATCACAGTGGGGTATTTGGAGACACTTTTTTAAACAAGGAACAAAGTGAACCTGTCACTTCAGGATAAACAGTTGGTAGCATTTGCTATCAATATTTGAGCTTCAAGCAAAAATTAGAATTTTGGAAAACTTTAATACCACATAAGTGAAAAGTGTCAACATGACCAATACGTAATGCTACAAAATTGTGCACCAATCAAGGGTCCACTCGATGCTCAAGATAGATAATCCATTCGTTGTAACAGAGTGCGAAGAGTTTGGACTGCAGGTCTTGTTTCCATGTTGCAATTAGACTTCAAGAAACTATCACTTATCTGAGTCTTGGTGGAGTATCAAAGAAGACAATAACCAAATTATCTGAAAAGATTATTCAAATACTCTTTCCTTTTCTGGTTAAATATCCAGGTGTATTTCCAGCCACTTGTGGAAGCCTGGATTTTCTGCATGTACCTCAAACAAAGCAACAAATCAAATGCAGAGGTGGATGCTCTATTCAACTATTTTTTTTTTTTATTCAGGCAGACATTAAAGACATATACAAAGCTGAACACAATGTTCTCACATTATGTATGTTAATATGTAATGGGTTGTTCTTGTCATTTTTTTAAATACCAGATTTGTTGAGACGTGATTCACATACTACAAAATTCATCCTTTTGAAATGTACAATTCCGTGGTTTTTATATATTCATGTAGTTGTACAACCATCATCACTGTCTCATTTTAGAATACTTTGAATTCAATGAGGGATGGCATGAAGAAACTTGGAAAGAGCACACGGTAGCAACAATTAACTTTTTAAAAAATTTTTTGTTAATGTTTTTATTTATTTATTTGTTTATTTATTTATGTTTTTATTTATTTATTTTTAAAATTTTTTTAATGTTTATTTATTTTTGAGACAGAGAGAGACAGAGCATGAACAGGGGAGGGTGAGAGAGAGAGGGAGACACAGAATCTGAAACAGGATCCAGGCTCTCAGCTGTCAGCACAGAGCCCGACACGGGGCTTGAACTCACAAACCGTGAGATCATGACCTGAGCTGAAGTCGGCCACTTAACCGACTGAGCCACCCAGGCGCCCCTGTTTTTATTTATTTTTGAGAGAGAGAGACAGAGAGACAGAGAGTAAGCAGGAAAGGAGCAGAGAAGAGAGAGACACACAGAATCCAAAGCAGGCTCCAGGCTCTGAGCTGTCAGCATAGAGCCCAACGCGGGGCTTGAACTCTGGAAATGCGAGAACATGACCTGAGCTGAAGTCAGATGCTTAACTGACTGAGCCACCCAGGCGACCCTCCAACAATTAATTTTTAAAGGACAAACATGTTCCTCTAAAACAAAGCAGAGCCCTGAGGTTTTGACTTGTTAAAGAAGTTGGAAATGCAAACATAAGCAGGACAGAATGCCTCCAGGGATGGACGCTACCCCAGGTTTCTGCTCTTTTGGAAAGGTTTTTCCCTTTTTGGAATTTAGTTCATTCCATCTTCTTTGTGACTTGTGGATCAGCCCTTCCCAGAGGGCCCAGAGACCTGTGCCAACTATCCGAGCTGAAAGACGTTTCTGTTCTTGTCCAAATGTCACAGAACTGGAAGAGGACTCAGAGGGAGGACTGGCAAATTGTATTTTCCGAAGACGGCCTCAATAGTACATATCCCATCTCCCATGCTATCCCTAGATGTGATGCTGTCACTCCTTCACTGAGAGATGGAGGTTTATATTCTCTCCTTTGTGACTGACCGTCTTGACCAATGGAGTTCAGCTACGCTATTCCTGAGCCTACATCATAAAAGGTGACTCCTTCTTTGCAAGCCTGCCCTTGGAACCCAGCCTCCTTGTTATAAGGAGGCTCAGGCCACGTGAAGACGCCGGGTATAGGTGTTCCAGTCAACAGCCCTAAGGAAGAACCAAGCATTAGCCAGCATCAGTTCTGTACCTGGGAGGGATCAAGTCTTCAGATTCATTCCTGTCCCCTGTCTTGGAGCTGCTCCCACTTAACCCAAGTGGGTCAGGAAAGACATTTGTCCCATGAAGTCGTGCCCAAATTGCAGACATGTGAGCCAAGTAGATGTACTTTTTAAAATTTTTTTTTTCAATGTTTATTTATTTTTGGGACAGAGAGAGACAGAGCATGAACGGGGGAGGGGCAGAGAGAGAGAGGGAGACACAGAATCGGAAACAGGCTCCAGGCTCTGAGCCATCAGTCCAGAGCCCGACGCGGGGCTCGAACTCACGGACCGCGAGATCGTGACCTGGCTGAAGTCGGACGCTCAACCGACTGCGCCACCCAGGCGCCCCTAGATGTACTTTTTTAGAGCCACCAGGTTTGGGGATGGTTTGTTACACAGCAATCATTGAAAAACAAGTCTTAGAGTTAAAACACATTTGGTCTCCCTACGAAAAGCAGAACCTCCTTTAGCCACCCCAGGGGAAAGTTAGCGGCTCACCAGAGGACAGCAGGGTGAAGAAGCACTTTCAGCTGCTCTACAGTGAAAATATCCACCTGCCAATACTTGATTTTAAACATAACATTTGTTTTCTGGTGATAACAGTGTTTATACTCACTGTAGAAAATTCAGAAAAACGAGAATTAACAGAGAATGAAAACAATCTGACTTCTCACATTTACAGCGTTCCCTTTTCTCTTCTTTATATAGAAATTTCTTTTACAGGGGCACCTGGGTGGCTCAGTCGATGAAGCGTCCGACTTCGGCTCAGGTCATCATCTAATGGTTCCTGAGTTCAAGCCCTGCATCGGGCTCTCTGCTCGAGCCCACTTTGGATTGTCTGTCCCCCACCACCCCCCCCCCCCCCCAGCCTCTCTGTTCCTTACCCCCTGGTTCTCTCTATCTCAAGATAAATGAATAAACTTTAAAAACAAGAAATTTATTTTACAAAACGTGTATCATATTTGCACAGGACTAGTGATATTGACCCATCATTCAACAGTCATGTTTTGAGTTTGTCAGGCACCCAGCTGGACACTGCAGAAGGAGGGCTGGAGAGCAGGGCTTTTCCAGCAATGGCAGTGACTGTGATTCACCTGGGGTCACTAGTGAGATACCGAGACTTCTTTCTTGGGGGGGTGACTGGGAGTTGCCTGGTGAGTATCGTGGGTATCTGCGGCTTTGCTGCCAGGGGTGGGCATGGCTTCAGAGGAGTTCCATCCTCTGCCAGTACCTCAGTGGCAAGGAAGCTTGGGGGAGGCCTGGTGGGCACAGCCACCAAACTCTGTCCCTCGCAGGTGACATGCCTTTTGAGTTGCACCCAGGGGACAGCTCATATTTCACATGCACACTATGCAAAAGTACTTCCTTAGAGATCCACTGTGTAATATAGAGCATGTATTTTGGATTTTAAGGCTTAAGAGAATAAATCTCACGTTCAGTGTTGTTACCAAAAAACTGCCCAAAACAAAACCCAAGGGGACACAAGTAAATTTTTGGAGGTGATGGATATGTTTATTACCTTGATCATAACAATGGTATGACAAGTGTTTGCACATGTCCAAACTTTAAGTAAACCTGTAAAAAAGAGGGCTTCATCCTTTAGAAACATTTAAAGGACAAAGTTGAATTGCATTCAAAATCCACTCTCAGGAACATGAGAAGTTTCAGTGTTATGTTCTATTCATAAGTGATAGAAAAGGCAAAGCTATTAGTTTGGTTTTGAAGATCTTATTATAATTTATTTTTATTTTATTTTAATTTTTTTTTTAGTAATCTGTACACCAAACATGGGGCTCAAACTCATGACCCTGAGATCAGGAATTGAGCAGTCCACAGACTGAACCAGTCATGTACCCCAAAGCTATTAGATTCTTTAAATTTAATGTGAACTGTGGTAAATTTTAGCATGTGAAACAATTGTTTACATTTTGTATTACCATTTCATGCAGTTTCTTGTTGATGGAGAGTATTAATTTTAAATCCTTTTTTGGTGTGTGTATGAAATATGTCACATATAAAGTACTCAAAACAGAAGTGACAACAAAGCAAAGGTAGTCACCACCATCAGGTCAAGAAGGGTAGCATCCTGTGATGTATTTAAAAGGGTCCATCAGGGGCACCTGGGTGGCTCAGACGGTTAAGCGGCCGACTTGGGCTCAGGTCATGATCTCGTGGTCCGTGAGTTTGAGCCCCGCGTCGGGCTCTGTGCTGACAGCTCAGAGCCTGGAGCCTGTTTCAGATTCTGTGTCTCCCTCTCTCTGACCCTCCCCCGTTCATGCTCTGTCTCTCTCTGTCTCAAAAACAAATAAACGTTAAAAAAAAATTTTTTTTTTAAATAAAAGGGTCCATCAATCGTCATTTCAAGCATAAAATCTAATGTAAAAATGGCTGCTTTTGCAGAACCAGATACAATTGTTTAGTGGGAATGTTAAGAGATTTTATTTTATTTTTTTTAATGTTTATTTTTGAGAGAGAGAGAGAGAGAGAGACAGGGTGTGAGTCGGGGAGGGGCAGAGAGAGAGGGACACAGAATCTGAAGCAGTCTCCAGTCTTCGAGCTCTCAGCATAGAGCCTGATGCGGGGCTCAAACTCTCAAACGGTGAGATTATGACCTGAGCCGAAGTTGGCCACTTAACCGAGTGACTCAGGTGCCCCTAAAATATTTTATTTGAGGGCACCTATGTGGCTCAGTCGATTAAGCATCTGATTCTTGATTTTGGCTCAGGTCGTAGTCTCACAGTTGGCGGGTTTGAGCCCATCAGGTGCTCTGCTTTCAGCACAGAGCACGCTTCGGATCCTCTGTCTCCCTCTCTCCCTGCCCCTCCCTGGATGGTTCTCATTCTCTCTCTCTCTCTCTCCCTCCCTGTCTCAAAAATAAACATTTTTAAAAATTTTAAAAGATTTTATTTGATACCCTTATTTAAAAACTTAGTATTTCCTAATACCTTTTTGTTTTAAATAACTCTTTAATTTTTAAAATTTCAAAAATTTAATTTAAATCCAAGTTAGTTAACATATACTGTAATAAATGACTTCAGGAGTAGAATTTGGTGATTCATCATTTACATATAACACCCAGTGTCCATCCCAACAAGTGCCCTCAATTCCCATCACCCATTTAGCCCATCCCTCCACTTGACACCCCTCCAGCATCCCTGTTTTTTCTCTGTATTTATTTATTATTTTATTTTTAATTTTTAAAAAGTTTTTTATTTATTTATTTGAGCGACGGAGAGAGAAGGAGCAAGCAGGCTGTGAGATCATGATCTGAGCTGAAGTCGGATGCTTAACTGATTGAGCCACCCGGGTGTCCCTGTTCTCTGTATTTATAAATAACTTTTTAAAAAGATTTTATTTGTAGAGGTGCCTGGGTGGCTGAGTGGGTTGGACATCTGATTCTTGATTTCTGCACTGACGGCACTAGGCCTGCTTGGAATTTTCTCTCTGCCCCTCCCCTGCTTGCGTGCTCTCTCTCTCAAAATAAAATAAACTTAAACATATATATTTTATCTGTAAGTAATCGCTACACCCAACATGGGGCTCGAGCTCAACCCTCAGATCGAGTTGCATGCTCCACCAACTGGGCCAGCTAGGTGCCCCCAAATAACTCTTTTTCATTAGCCCTCTATAGATGCCCCCAATCCCTGGCAGGACCTCTGCTTGCCCAGTACACACACACACACACACACACACACACACACACACACACACACACACACACACACACACACACACACCAAAAGCTGGTGCTCCGTCTCAGGCCCCAGCGCTCAGCCGGGGTCACAGACACGCCCCGAGGTCAGCAGCCCACTAGGTGGTCAGAGCAGAGTGATCCAGGCAGCGGCGGACCAGTGTTTACAACGGTTGGCTGATGTAACAGCCATCTGCATCAGCCTTCCTTAGGGACAATGACGAGTTTACTTGTTTTGTCCCCTTGTTATTAAAAGTGCTGATTTATTTATTTATTCTTGAGCTTCTTTTTCTCTTCTTTCTTGCGTCACAGAAAAAGCCAGAGCCCCCGAAGCCACGCTGGGGTCTTACCTCCAGGGGAGCCACGAGTTTTGTCTCCTTTGCTTGCTCTCTTTTCTGTTTGCTTATTCGTGTTTAGTATTTTGAGTATGTTTTGGCAACATTTATTTTCAACGAATGTTAGAAACGCAGCCCTCCCCCCCCCCCCCCCCAGCGGGCGCCTCCCACTGCCAGACCTCGCGGCCACTGGGTGCCACTTCCAGCCATGGGGGCGCGTGGGTGTCACCTGAGGGAGCTCGATTTTTCCCACCCCCAGCCTGTCCTGGGCCGCGAGCACTTCCAGCCGGGGTATTTCTGTGGAACGAGAAAGGAACCGCCCGAGCGGTCGGGAAACTTTCCCGCTGCCGTTTCCCCGGGGACCGCAGGGTCCCCTGTCTCCCTCCGAGCGGGCTCGGGCGGCAAGGTCGGAGTTGATCGGAGGGTCCACTCCGTGTCCCGGGGGGCGGTCAGCCTCCCGTCCCGAGCCCCGGGGAGGGGGCGGCGGGTGGGGACCCCCGGAAGCCCAGACACCTGCGGCCCCCGGCCGGCCGGGCGGTCCCCGAGACCCGGCGCCTCCTTTAAAGCGGCGGCTCCGCCCCGCCCACCCCCGCCCCCCCGCCCGAGGTTCCACCCAACCGCCGGATTCCGGCCGCCCTGGCAGAGAGTCGCAGCGCCCGCGAGGAGCGCGCCGTCCGTCCAGTCCCCGCGTCGGGTTCCGCGCCCCCGGGTCCCCAGGCCCGCCGCCATGGCCAGCCAGGAGCTGGCGCTCAAGCTGCAGCGGCGGCTGCAGTGGGAGGAGGTGGAGGAGGGCGGCCTCCAGCCCGCGCCCGGCGCAGCCCTGGCGCCAGAGCACGAGTCCCCCGCGCGGGCGCCCACCGCCTGCGCCGACGCCGAGCTGAGCGCGCAGCTGAACCGACGGCTGGACATCAACGAGGGCACCGCGCGGCCCCGCCGCTGCAAGGTCTTCAACCCCTACACCGAGTTCCCGGAGTTCAGCCGCCGCCTCATCAGGGACCTGGAGAGCATGTTCAAAAAGTGAGCGTCCCGCGCCGCCCTGTGCCTTGCGCCCCCCCCCCCCCCCGCCCGAGCACCCTGCGCTGGGGACCCGGGAGGTGGGGGCGTGGTGTGTGTGGGGGGAGGTGGGGGTGGGCGGGTTTCCCGGCTCTGCTTTGTGGGACTGGGTGGGATAGTTTAGGAGTTCCGGGGTGCCCTTAGCATTTAACCCACGCCCCCGAGGCCCTGCGCGCCCCGAGTCCGTGCCGGCGCGTCTGGGGGCGGGGGGGGGGGGGGCGGTCCTGGCCCGGCCGTCGAGGGCAGTGGCCGCAGCTCTCCCGGACTGGGCTCAGAAGTTCCCCGGGGCAGCGGAGCCGGAGTCCCACGCTCCCGGGTCCCGACCACGGGTCCCGCCCCTGCGCCGCTGGTTGCGAGATTTGTCCGCAGCGCAACTTCTAGGAAACAGAATCGCGCAGCGGCTCACCTGCCAGCTGTATCTCCCAAGGGAGAAACTAGCCCCGTTGTCCTTTTATCTTTTAAAACAAAAGGGGATAGTTATCCTTGGCTGCCGCTCGGGGTCTGATGTACCCACAGAGGCTGAGAACTGGGAGTTTGTTAAACTCGTTGCAAAAGATCAGGACGTTCCTGGAGCGAGTGTGACTAGGGAGCCTCCTGGGGGCGTCGCCTTATCTGTTTTACCCTTTCTTGGCTTTGGGGCAGTAGGCGCCCGTCGGAACCGGACGTGGCAGCTGGCAGCGGGTCCTGCTGTGAAAGCCCCGCGGAGCCGGGGAGCTGCTGGCGCGCCCCAACACCGGGCGATGGAAGCAGCATAGAGAGCCCCCTCTAGTTGTCTTTGTATCCTGCGAGGTCCCTGGACCTCAGTTTTCTCATCTGTAGAGAGAGAGACAGCGATGGTCCCAGCCTTTTAAGGCCATAAAGTATTTTGCACACCGTAAGCTTCTAACCGAGCTATTAATATTATTTCCAGAATTGGGCCAAGACCGGAAAAATGCCTGGGGGAGCGAAGGCCTCCGGCCAGGTCATACTTAGGGCGTTTTTAAAAAGCGCTTGGAATGTGTTTGTGCTCCGCGTTGAGGTTCTATTTAAAGGCTCTGTGGCCGGCACTGGGTGGCCAGAGCCTTGGCCCCTTCCTGAGGCTGGGCTGCTGTCCAGCCTCGGCCTCTGTGTGGAGGTCAGTGGAGGCTGGCACCTGGAGCCTCCCTGCCTCCTCTGTTTCCGTGACACCCTGACTTCCCAGTCCCTGGCTTGCAAGCACTGTTCTCTGGTGTTCACACCTGGTGGGTCTAGTTTGGGCAATCAAGGAAAGCTGAGTTGGGGCAAAAACAAAAAAAAAAGCATTTGGAGTGGAGATGGAAACGCAATGGGTAGTTGGTTTGTCTGTGCCCCTTTGATTTATTTGGGAGTATGCTTTGGCTCCTTTGCTCCCATGTACCAGCAGTTCCCAACAGTCCAGCTGGACTGGGGGGTGCATCTTGGGGACCTCCTTCTTCAGTTTGCTTTGGGATGACTTGGGTTTCTTTTATTTATTCTATTTTTTTCTAGAACAATCTTTGAAAGGTTGAGTTTGTTTGTTGGCTACATAAGAGTCATAAAGGGAGTCCACATAGAGGTCTTAGGAGGACAAGCAAGGTGGCATCCATGAGGAAGCAGGCTCTGGAACAAGGTCAAGCTCAAGGGAAGGCACGTGTGGTCCAGGGTCCCAAGAGAGCTGGCCAGTCCAGCCTGTGTGTGGTGCCAGACGGTGGTTCTCCAGAGCTGCGGTGTCAGTCAGAATTCTAGGTTGGGTTTTCTGTCACTTTCAACCAAAAGTGGCATAAACAAAAAAGGAGATTAATGGGCTCATAATTGGTGTCAGGTATGGCTGGACCTAGGCGCTCAGATGATACTATCAGTGCTTAGTTTCTCTTTTTCTTAAGCCAGCTTCCTCTCTGTGTTGTCCCCATTCTCAGGTGGCTTGTCCCTGGTGGTGGCAGTCTGGCCACAGCAGCTCCAGTCCAGGGGGAAAGGGTAACCACAGCAAAGGCCTTATTGTCTCTCTCTCCCTTTAGCTTTGCTATTGTTTCTTACTGGCTCTCAACCAATTGCTGTGGCCAGGGGACTTGTTTGCTCTGATTGGCCAGGCCTGAGGCATGTGCTCCACCCCTGCAGGGAGAAGTACAGCCCTATCTCTAGCAGACTTGGCCTTGGGGAAGAATGGCTTTCACAGGCAAATCTGGAGGCTATTGCTGAGGAGGGAGGGTCAAATGCTGGTGGCTTTGAATGACCTTCCTGGGTCATCCTGGACCCAGATCACTGGCACTTTGTTTACCTTCAGCCACAAGTGTCATGGCTGCATTGCATGACTCCTGTCGGCAGGGAGTGGGATCCGAGGCCCAAGCTGCTGCGGAGACGCCTTCCTGGGAACCATCCCTGTGTCCCAGAAGAGGAGAGAGGCAGAGCTGCTCGAGTCAGCTGAGCAGTACCTGGAGACCCCAGCACGGCAGGGGGAGCAGTGTCACCTTTGGATTCGGACAAGCATAGGGCTGACAGGGCCTGGGATCTGTGACCCTGAACAAGTTACATGATCCCGCTAAGCCTTGGTTTTCTTGCTGGTAAGATGGGCACAGCGCTGCCTTCCCCTGAGGGCCAGGTAGCACTGTGGCTACCGGGGCTGGGGCCACTGGGGAATGCTGTCTTTGTTTCCCCACTGTGTTTGGAAAGGCCCCCCGGCACGTGATGTCAAGACTCAGTTATGCATCATGAGTGTGGGGAGGGTGGGGACACAGCCCACTTATTCCAGGGTCATTAGCTGTGACTGTGACCGTGGGCAAGTTGCTTAACCACTTCTGGCCTTTCATCGTAGAATGGAGGCAACTGTTCCTTTCAAGGGGTTTGGTGAGAACCCGGAGAGACCACTTTGGCTCCAGCCCTGTGTCACACCTTCAGGCTCCCCACCTCCTACAAAAACAGGGATTGCATGACCCCAAGGCTGGGCTTCCACAAACTCGGCATCCTCCCTCCTAGCTCATCGGTTTACCTTCAGGGTGCATCTGCCCAATTTCGCTTGTTGTCCCGACCCCACTAGGGTCAGCGGCCCCAGGTTGGGAGATTTGTTACCTAGACACTTCTGACTCGGCTCAGCAAGTGACTCTAGGTGATGGACAAACCCCTCCTCTTGTGAAGGGGCCCTGCTGTGCCTTCGGTCACTAGGCTAGACCAATCGCCCTGCCACGCCTTGGGGGGCTTCCTGCCCTCCTGCCACCTCAAGCTCCCTCCAGATGGCCAGCTGGCTCCAGGACCTGCCTGAGCCCATCCGCCCAAGGGGCCTCCTGTCCCTGCTGCCTTTGCCCAGGCTGGGGCAGGCCGCCTTCACCCGGAAGGCTGCTGTGGGGCTGGCCATTCGGGGATTTGCCACCTGCCCCAGCCTGGCAGTGCTGCTGACCCTCTGCAGCCTGCTAAGGAGCTCCTTGGTCCCAGCTTTGCCCACAGCCCAGCCCTGATTCTCTGCTGGCCCGCTTTCATATTTTCTTCTTCCTGTTGTCCTGCGTGACTTAAAAAAACAACAAATTTTAAACCATGCATAGTTAGGTCCTCTTGAATACCTGACGGCTCACTCCTGCATTGACCCCTATCCTCAGCTGCCTTGGCCCTCACTGAGGGCCGGGCGAGGAAACCTCTTACTGGGGCCTCCCGGGCTCCTATGCTGCCTGGAGGAGCCCTGCACCTGCCGACCCCTGCCTGACTCTCCTCCCTGCCCTGCGACAGTGTCACCTGCCACAGCAGCGGTCCAGCCAGCACTGATCAATACTGTGCTTCTGTCCCCAATTGAAGTGTGGCCTCTTCCAACCTTTTTCTTTTTCCTTTGCTTTTCTACACATAAACAAAAGCATAAGCATCTTATAAACCCCCAAGAACAGGTCACACACCAACTTATTTCCCGTTGTCTGGCTTTCCACACCTGATGCACTGCCGAAGCAGGGTTGAGGCTGTAAGAGCATGAGTGCGGAGCCAGGCTTCCTGGGTTCAGACCCAGACCCTACTTCTTGCTACCTGGAAGGCTACTTCGGGCAGGTTACTTAAAAGCGCCGTGCCTCAGTTTCCCTTTCTGTCAAGTGTGGATAGAACAGTACCTGCCTTGTGGGGTTATTGTGGGGATTAAATAAGCTAACGTATGTGACGCAGTTAGCTCAATGCAGGGCCCACGGTGAGGGCCCAGGAGATTTGCACCCCTCATTTTCAGATGATCAATCACATAGCTGTAGTTTTGGTGGATGTGCAGATTTTGGGTCCTCCTTTTTTTGCTCAGTAATTCAAAAGCAATGTCTGATCGATCCTTTGAAGTCGATTCCTCCCGCAGTTTGAGCTGCAGAGCGGCGACCTAGCTGCTTGGTGAGTAATTGGTCCCCCTGGGGCTCTGCCCTGACTTTCTGCCCTTCCAGGCTCTGTCGATGGGAGTCACTCGCTCCACTGCTGGAGGACGGGATTAGCGTCCTCCGGCTGCTGTAACAAAGTACCACGAAGCCGGTGGCTCAAAACAGCGTGAATGCATTCTCTTACCCTTCTGGAGGCTGGAACCGGAACTTAGGGTACCGGCAGGGCTGTGCGAGGCTACGGAAGCTTGAGGGAAGAAGAATGAATCCTTCCATGCCTCTTGTAGCTTCTGGTGGTCACCAGCAATCATTGGCATAACCTTGGCTTACAGACCTGTCACTCCGATCTCTGCCTTGTTCTATCACTGTCTGTGCAGAGCCCGATGTGGGGCTTGAACCCACGGACCATGAGTTCATTATCTGAGCAGAAGTTGGAGGCTTGATCAACTGAGCCACCCAAGTGCCTCAAGTGTTCTTTTTTTTTTTAATTTTTAAATGTTTGTTTATTACTTCTTGAATTAAAAAAAATTTTTTTTTACATTTCTTTATTTTTGAGAGACAGAGGCAAAGCGAGACAGAGCACAAGTTGGGGAGGAGCAGGGAGAGAGGGAGACACAGAATCTGAAGCAGGCTCCAGGCTCTGAGCTGTCAGCACGGAGCCCCACGTGGGGTTCGAACTCATGAACCGCGAGATCATGACCTGAGCCGAAGTCTTATGCTCCACCGACTGAGCCGCCCAGGTGTTCTTGATGGTGTTCTCCTTGTATGTGTGTCCTCACATGGCCCCCTTGTAAGGACACCAGTCATTGGATTTAGGGCCCACCCTAATCTAGTACGACTTCATCTTAGTTTAATTTATTACATATGCGATGATCCTATTTCCAAACAGGATCACATTCTGAGGTTCTGGGTGGCCGTGAATTTGGCAGGGGGCACCCTTTTCAACCCGTTACCGCAAGTGAGCAGGGCTTCCCAGTCCTTGAGGCACCATGACCACCTTCTCCTTGCCTCCTGAGGGATTGGGGAGCCGGAGTAGGCAGGCCTGCCCAAGGAGGCCCTCGGATTTGGGGACGTCAGAGCCTTAACCAAAGCCTCCATATTCCTACCCTCAGCAGGAGGATCGATCTTCCCAAAGCCCAGTCCTAATGGGAATGGAGCTGCTATCTAACTACAAAACACAGAACGGACAGCAGTACCCTCCACCCCTCCCTTCACCCCCACACCCCCAGTCGTCCCAGGAGTGCACTCACTTTCAGCAAAAATTTCAGTTTAATCAGAGTTGCCAGATCCAGATTCTGATGTCGCCTTAGTTCACTCAAAACCTGACTTGATGGGCATAAAGTACGCCTGTTCCTTTTGTTCTGAGCTAGAGAAATGCATGCAGGTACTGCCGAATGTGCTTTGATCTCTTAAGTTTGATTTTTCTATTTGGAAGTGTTGCTTAGGGATGTCTTGCATTGTCAAGGTTTGGCGAAAGAACTGGATCCCTCCCCCGACCCAGCTGTGAGGATGTTGGGTTCTTGGGCTGGGGGTCACTTGTCTTTGTACCCCTGGGGCCTACCACAAATGAGCCTGGCTGCTAAATGCTGTGTTGTAGGAGGAAGAGAATTTTCGAGTGAGTGTGGGAAGCCAGAGGCATCATCATCCTGGCCAGAGAAAGCTCCCTCTTCATTTCCAAGTGTGTTACTGGATAGCCTGAGCCAAGAGAACAGTGGCCTGATTTTAAACGAAGAGTGAGAAGGCCCAGAAGAAACTGACTCTGGGTTTGTGTCCAGGGCTGTAACAGAAGCTGGTGGAGGTCAAGGCTAGACGGGAAACTTTAATTACCCAGGGCTTATCCGGGGGCCTCTTTCAACAGGAGATACTGAGGGTGGCCACTTAAGGGTAGGACCCAAATGCAGCACCTCAGGGGCGCCTGGGTGGCTCAGTCGGTTAAGCGTCCGACTTCGGCTCAGGTTATGATCTCATGGTTCGTGGGTTCGAGCCCCACATCTGGGCTGACTGACAGCTCAGAGCCTGGAGCCTGCTTTAGATTCTGTGTCTCCTTCTTTCTCTGCCCCTCCTCTGCTCGCACTCTGTCTCTGTCTCTCTCAAAAATAAATAAACATTAACAAAAACAAAAACAAATGCAGCACCTCAAAATGTGGCTGCTGTGTTTTTGTAGCTATACTAAAAGTTTGTCTTTCATTCCCCCAAAGAAAGGGTGGAGAGAGGAGCATTTGGCTCTGGGAAAGTTGTCTTTTTATTGAGAATCCGAAATGGTGATGTTGTAGATGCCCCTCCAACGCCCACGTCACCACTAAGCCCAGAAAAGGCGAGGATGTTATGGGGACTGTTCATTTCTTATGTTGCCCATCCTTATCCCATTTATTTTTCTCCTCCTTAGTCTCCTCCTTGAGGGAGGGAGAAAGAAAGGGTGTAGACTTAGAGGGCAGGCATTTGCAGTAGAGGTGCAGAAGGGGGGAGGGTTGCTAGGGGGGAGGAGAGGCAGCGCACCCACTCTCAGGTGCATCTTCTGAGCAAATTGACTTTGAAGATGAGGAAGGTGCCTTAGAGAAAGGCGACGAGAGCTTCTGACTCCTGATTGGAGTTTCAGTCCACGGTCACCTGCCTTAGATTTGAAATTCCCACACCCGCACTGGATTTTGCACATTTGACCTTGCCGACCGTGGGTGGGGCAAGAGAACCCTGGGCTAGTCTGAATTCCTGGGGGGCGTTCAGCCAGAACTCAGGTTGGCTTCTGTTTCGGGGCCCTGGTCTCTGGCAGAAAGACACCTTGAGTTGGAACTATTTCTTAGACCTGTTCAAGCACTGGTTGTTTCCATTTGCCAAATGAGGTGTGCTGACCACCACGGAGGGGAACTGGGAGGGGGCTCCCAGCCCCTGGCGGTCAGATCTTTGCAGGGAGTTTCTTCCTCTTCCTTGCTCCCCACTCTCCCCACCTCACTCCCTCTGAGAAGTCTCCTCCACCCTCGTTACAGAGCCTTCACATTTCATGAGAATCACATTTCATGATTCATTTCATGAATCCCTTGCAAGGTTAGTTAATAAGTGCCTGGTTTCAAAGCCGTGAGGTCTCAGGGGCTCTATTTATACTCTAGCCGGATCGTACCCATGGTCCAACTAGTAAATAGAAATAGAAATACCTCCTTTCAGGGCCACCTGGGTGGCTCAGTCGGGTAAGCCTCCGACTCTTGATTTCAGCTCAGGTCATGATCTTGGGGTTCGTGGGATCGAGCCCTGCATCAGGCTCTGCGCTGAGATTCTCTTTCCCTCTCTCTCTCTCTCTCTGCCCCTCTTCCTTTCTCTCTCTCAAAATAAATAAATAAAAGGAAAGGAAAAAAAAAAAGCAATATCTCCTTCCTTTGAATTTGAGGAGGGTCCTCATGGTGTGGCTGAGCCAGTGGTCTCTAAAATGTGCTGATTCAGGGGCGCCTGGGTGGCTCAGTCGGTTAAGCATCCGACTTCAGCTCAGGTCACGATCTCACGGTCCATGAGTTCGAGCCCCGCGTCGGGCTCTGGGCTGATGGCTCAGAGCCTGGAGCCTGCTTCCGATTCTGTGTCTCCCTCTCTCTCTCTGCCCCTCCCCCGTTCATGCTCTGTCTCTCTCTGTCTCAAAAAAAAATAAATAAACATTAAAAAAAAAAATTAAAATAAAATGTGCTGATTCAGTCGGGCCTTGGGAGCCACAGCCACCAGACCCGGCGAAGAGACGCTCCTTGGAGGAGCCCAGCACACCCTCCAGGCTTTGCACACGTTTGCTTTCAGTTTCCTGCTTCGTGAATATCTGCATCGTGTGCACCCTCGTGTGTCCACACATGTGACATGTGTGCTCACACTCACTCCCACCCTCACGCATTCAGTGCCTGTCCTCCGCATCATATAGTCCTACCTCTACAAGCCTCTTTCAGCTCCTGTGTCCCTTGAGCGTTAGTGATCGAAGGGCACTACTGGTCCTAAATCCTAGATGATCCTTGGAAGGCCCAGGTACAGGGACACCTGAGTTTTTGGAGCAAGGACCACACTATCCTGCAGGATGAAACTTGATCATAGTCAGTGCTCTGCCAGGACATAGATTTGTTGGTTCCAAGACTGCGTGACCTTTTGTGACCCCTTCCCCAGTGTTCTTACCTCTGGGGTCCCACAGCCATCAATGTCTATACATTTGCTAACCATAATCTGCTGTGGTACCATAATGATGATGATGACGAGCCCTCTTATCTACTGTTTGTGAGCCATTCATTCATTCATTCATTCATTCATTCAGCTAAGCACCTGCTGGGTGCTGGGATAGCACAGATTGAACCAGAGGAGCCACTGCCCTTGAGAAACTCAAACTCTTAACAGTGAGCTGGATTTTTTTTTTTTAAGTTTGTTTATTTTGAGAGAGAGAGAAAGAACATGAGCAGGGGAGGGGCAGAGAGAGAGAGGGAGAGAGAGAATCCCAAGCAGGTTCCACACTGTCAGTGCAGAGCCCGACATGGAGCTCAAACTCACAAACGGTGAGGTGACATCACAATCTCAGCCGAAACCAAGAGTCAGATTCCCAACCGACTGAGCCACCCAGGCGCCCCAACAGTGAGCTGGATATAAATGATGCTGCTAGACAGGAAGATTGCAAGTCCTGGAAAGGCCAGCCACCACCCGTGTGCAAGACACTTCATGTGGCCTAGTGGCCCCCGTGAAGATGTGGGGAGCACTGTGACTTCAGGCTGCTGCATTCAGGGTAGGGGTCCTGGTCTTTTTTTAAATTTTTTTTTTTTTCAATGTTTATTTATTTTTGGGACAGGGAGAGACAGAGCATGAACGGGGGAGGGGCAGAGAGAGAGGGAGACACAGAATCGGAAACAGGCTCCAGGCTCTGAGCCATCAGCCCAGAGCCCGACGCGGGGCTCGAACTCACGGACCGCGAGATCGTGACCTGGCTGAAGTCGGACGCTTAACCGACTGCGCCACCCAGGCGCCCCTGGGGGTCCTGGTCTTTATGGATGTAGTCAGGGAAGAGCAGCCAGCCAGGACTGGGAGGGGATCCAGGTCCTTGAGCGAGGGAAGCCCTGGGACTGAGGGTCCTCAAGGTGGAGGATGACAGCTGACCGCTTGAAGTGTGATGGGGACCCACTTGACCATGGAGGCCACAAGGAAAAGAGTCTATAGCTTTGGTTCAGTATAAAGAAGAAAACTTTCTCATGGTTGGAGTAGTTGAGAAATGGAAAGAATTGTCTGGAAGGTGTTAAGCCTTTTCTCTGGGGTTTCACTGGAATGCGGGTTGCCCAATTCCTTGGGGTGAGAAGTTTGCGGCGGGGCTTAGGGAGGCTGGGGGATGGAGTATTGACCTTCAAGTTTCCTTTGAGCCCTATGGTGATAGCTGGAGCTTGTTTTAGCCTATCCTAACCTAGCCTAGCCTAGCTTAGCTTAGCTTAGCTTAGCTTAGCTTAGTTTAACTTAGCTTAGCTTAGCTTATCCAGAGAGCACAAGCTGGAGAGAGGGGCAGAGGGGGAGAGAGAGAATTTCAAGCAGGCTCCACACTCAGCCTAGCGCCCTATGCAGGGCTCTAGCCCACAACCTTGGCTGGGATCATGACCTGAGCCTAAATCAAGAGTCTGGGGCTCAACCGACTGAGCCCCTCACACGTCCCCGGAGCTCTTTGCCTCAGGTCTTCGGAACCTCTGAAATCACATATCGAGTTGTGGGCACCCATTTGCTAAGGGCATCCACCTTCTCGCGGGGTTTAAGGCCCATCTCTCCACAGCTGAGATCCCCTGGTTTGGAGGGAACAGATTAGAATCTCACAGCTAAAAGAAAACTTAATCATTTTTGTTGTAAAATTATGATGTCCCTGTTCAATACCTCTTGGAAAATAGTAGAGCTATTTACGACTTGTGGAGAGTGGAAGCCGCAGGATCTTCTCTTCCAAGGGATGGCTGCCATCAGATTAGGTACCAGTTGCTGAACGTGAGTGTTGAGACTGTATATACCGTTCTGCCTTGTATCAGTTGGGAGGCCCTTGGCTCAAGTCATGGAAAACCTTGCCCTGAACCCAACAGTGAAGAATCATCTTGTATAACAGGGTGTCCAGAGCATCCGGGTGGCCCTTGGGCACGGGACTGGCCAAAGGGCCAGTGACTGCCCTTTCCTGAGGGGCAGGAACCTGGCCAAATGGAGGTTTGTAAGGGAGAAAAGGAGGGGTGGAGCCCAACAGTGTTCCTTTTGGGTCTTTTCCTGACTAGTGGACCATGGCTCTCTTGTGTCCATCTCTGTTTTTGTATATATAGGAGGGGCTTGGATTCTGGAGACCAGGCAGGGAGCAGCCCTTGACTGGGAGCTCTTAGATGCCTGAATGTGGAAGTCTTTCCTCTGGGACACTCACTGCCACCATTTTAATCAAGAGTCCCTTTGATTTCTTTCCTTCTTTCCTTCTTTCTTTCTTTCTTTCTTTCTTTCTTTCTTTCTTTCTTTCTTTTTTTAATTTTTTAATGTTTATTTAAAAAAAATTTTTTTTTAACGTTTATTTATTTTTGAGACAGAGAGAGACAGAGCATGAACGGGGGAGGGGCAGAGAGAGAGGGAGACACAGAATCGGAAACAGGCTCCAGGCTCTGAGCCATCAGCCCAGAGCCCGACGCGGGACTCGAACTCACGGACCGCGAGATCGTGACCTGGCTGAAGTCGGACGCTTAACTGACTGCGCCACCCAGGCGCCCCATTAATGTTTATTTTTGACAGAGAGAGACAGAGACAGAACATGAGCAGAGGAGGGGCAGAGAGAGAGGGAGACACAGAATCCAAAGCAGGCTCCAGGCTCTTAGCTGTCAGCACAGAGCCCAACACGGGGCTTGACTCAAGAACTGTGAGATCATGACCTGAGCTGAAGTCGGACCCTTAACCGACTGAGCCATCCAGGCGCCCTGCACCCCCCCCCCCCTTTGATTTTCTCTTTGCCTGTGGCTGTAGATCCCTGGCAGCTAAGAGTGTTGTGTATTTGGGGGTGGGGATGTGTCTGTGTCAACTGCCCTCTCTAAGCCAACTTTCCGTAAAGCTCCTACTTTGCCTGAAGTAATCCTTCCATTTTAACAAAGAGTTTGGCCGAACACCATCCATCTCAACTCTGGGATGGGAGGGCCCAACTGGCTTCCTTGGGCAGATTTCACCAATTATACTCCTCCTCTGCTTTTTGTCTTTGACGATTGTTTGCTGATGCCTTCCTTTTCTCAAGCTCCCCCTCCTCAGACCTCCTTTGTCCTCTTTATCATCATGACTCTTGTATCTCTGATTTCCTCTCCTTTTAGAAGGGTCTACAGGTGGATACGCAGTGAATGCATGGGACCAGCTGCCATCTTGGCTGGCAGTCACATGCGTTGATGTCTCTCATTCCTTTTAGTGTCTTCTAGTACTGTGTTGAGAGGGGCCCCTCTCTTGTAGGAGGGGTGGGTGGAAGGGTATCCAGGCCTGGTTTTATTTTCTCTCAGTCTTAGCCTAACTGCCCCCCTGTGTTGTGGGATGAAAATAAAGTCTTTGGTTTTGGAGGTGAGCCAGTGCCAGCAGCAGCCTCCCTGTGCCGGTTCCTGGTTCCAGGCCAGGCGGAGCCTTAGTGTAGGGGGACGGGCGGGGAGCAGTGGACTGTTCCCAGCCACACCGGGGTCTGATTCTGAAGTGAATGGTGTGAATAGTGTGGCTGCCTCTGGGTGGACAAAGGCTTAACCTTCTGCAGGCTTGGATCAGATTGGAAGGAAGTAGGAGGACATTGTCTAAGACATTCAAACTGCGTCCCCAGGGCTGGCCCCTCTGCCCCTTCCTGGTGGGAACAGAGGACGGATTGAGGCTGCAGCTGACGCCAGCTCTGGGGTTAGACACCTCCGAGGGGGACCCCCAGGCCACCTGGCACTGCTCAGGAAACACTGATCATGCCTGGGACGGCAGTCCTGGCATCAACCCTCTACTGACAAGGTCTGGCTGCTGACCGTCCTAGCTCTATGTCCATGGGGACCTGGCGAGCTCTGTCTTGTGTCTTGGCTTTGGAGAAGTGCTGTCCCCAGATCCAGCGCTACCCTGCTTGGCCTCAGTGATAGGGTCTCTGTCCCCTCCCTAAATGCCTCCTCATGCTTTGCCCACCCCACCCTACAATGGTCAGCTTTACTGAGCCCTGGGTTCCCCCCCCTCCCCCAAAACACCTAGCAGTCACCACTTGTAGAGTACCTACTGCGTGCAGGCACTGCTGTTAGTATTTGTATCTCAAACACCATTAGGTGGGTTCTGTTGTCACCCCGTTTCACAGATGGGGACCCTGGGACAGAGAGAAGCTAGGTAGCTTGCCCAGGGTCACCCATCACGTAAGAGGTAGAACTGGAATTTGAACCCAGAAGGCCTGTACTCTTGTTCCTTGTGCCACTAGCCTCTCTCTTTTTTTTTTTTTATTAAAAAAATTTTTTTTAACATTTATTTATCTTTGAGAGACAGAGCACAAGTCGGGGAGGGGCAGAGAGAGACGGAGACACAGAATCCGAAGCAGGCTCCAGGCCCTGAGCTGTCAGCGTGGGGCCAGACATGGGGCTTGAACCCACGAACCGTGAAATCATGACCTGAGCCGAAGTCGGATGCCTAACCGACTGAGCCACCCAGGCACCCCTAGCCTCCCTCATTAATGTCATTATTTTCCCCATCTTCTCAGGCTCCAGATCTCAGCCATCCTTGGCATCACCCCTGCAGGTTGCCTGGGGCAGCTGGCCTCCCCTTATCCATCTTACATGTTGTGACCTCTTGCCAGAGCCCGGGTCTCATCACCTTGCATCCCTCTTCAGAATCCTCTGTGGGTTGGGGACAACATACAACATTCCATAGCTCCCCATTGCCCATGGGATAGGGTCCAGGCTCCTCATGATAACCTGTAAGGCCGGTCCCTGCCGGGTGTCTCATTCTGCTGTTACCAGTTGCACGGGCCTGGCCCTGCTCTTACTGGGCTGTTGCCCGTCCCCTCACCCCGACTCTCCATACTCTCCAGTTTCTAATGGATCACACTTAGTATTGTTGATCCTTGTGACGTTCCCCTCCCTCCATAGGGTTTGTCCTGGGAACGCAGGCACAGGTCTTTATGCTTGAGTGGGACTAACTTCTTCTCCAGTCCCCATGCCCACCCCAGGGCCAGGGTAGGGGTGACTTGACCCCTGTGGAGGGGCTGAGCTCTGCCTCTGGAGCTGCACTGTGGCCCCGGTGACTGCCTCTGGGGAGCTTCGCAGCTCACAGGCTGTCAGAGGAAAGGGGGGCCATCGTGCAGGCCATGCGGTTCCCTCTAGCGGTGCCACTGACCACACGCCATGCAGGCACAGGCCTGTAAGTGAGATGTGGACACAGGTAAATGTTCACCTTCTCAGGTTGTCCCCCCATATCGTGTGACCGCTCGGCATACAGTCAGAGCCTTAATTAGGTCCCTCTGGTTCCAGCCCCATATTTTTTCCACTACGGACCTGCAGGTCCCGTGGCCCCCAGCAGAACTGCTGGGTTTGAGGTGGTGCCGGCCCAGAGCGGGGGGATGCGGGAAAAGGACTGGCTGGCAGTGAAGTAGTGGGACGGAGATGGAGACCGAGGGCCCAGAGGCTGCGGCCCCGGGTGCTTTTCCTTCCTGTTTGGAGGGACGGCTGAGTCCCTCCCACAGGCCACTTGAGTTGGGCCTGGGGCCCCTGGCCTCCCCTTCTTCGGGGCCTTCCCCTGCTCTTTGTCTCTCTGACTCCTGGGTTTGAGGGCTGAGGAGCAGTGGGGGCACTGCTAGGGCTGCCGCAGTCCTGACTGAGTTGGTGTGGAACCTCGGGTTGTTTGGGGGAAGCCATCCCCTCAGATCCACAAGGCTCCTGGGAACCTCCTGGAGAGTTAGGTTTCCAGGGGGGGCACCTCTGGCCTTGTTTCCTGGACCCTCATGGCTTTTATAGGAAGTGTTGGGGAGGCACCCCATGCCGCACCTTCCCAGCAAAGGACTGACCTTGCTCAATTTGACATTCCTGGGGAGAAGAACCCAGGTAGCCTCCCCACCCCCATTGCCCTCGGGAGCACACAAATCTCCCAGAATGCCTTGTGGGAGCAGACTCCACTCCCTCCCTCTGGGACATCCCCGCACCTCTGGACTGGACTGGTGACAGTGGCTCCCTCCCTGGCCTCTGCACTTGTGCTCCCCTGTCGTTCCTGCTCCGCAGTCCCAGCCAGCCGCCTCCCTCCCCTCCAGCTCTGCCCAAGTTCCGGCCTTATCACCGCTCAACAGCCTCTTTGTACATCTGCCTGCCCGCCGGGACTGGTCTTTGTGCTTTGCTTCAGCTCTGGAGAGGCCCCAGGTAGACGGGAGCCAGGTGGTGAGTGAGCAGATGAATGGAATCAGGGCGAGCCAGGAACTGATTGGAAATCAAAGACTCTGGCTCGAGCTTTAACTTAACTCCTCAGTCCCTGTGTCACTGTTGTACATCCCCTCCCCCCCCCCCCCCCCCCCCCCCCTTCAGAGTCTGCTTCCTCTTACTTTGCACGCAGTTGTAACACATTTGGAGATCTGGTTTCCAGGCCTGCTCCCAGCCTGAGGCAAATTGGAGGGAAGGAAAGAGGGAGGGAAGAATGGAGGAAGGAAGTTTCTGTCCAGGGAGAGAGGGAGGAGCAGATGATTTGACAGCTAGGGAGGACCCTCTAAAGATAGGAAACCAGAAACTCAGAGACCTGGGCATCTGGACTATGGAGGAGAAACAACTGTCCTGTGACCTTGGGGTGTCCTGAGACTCATCTGGATAGGCACCGTTAGGGACATCCACAGAGAGCCAGGAGCATCCCTGGAAAGGCCATTGGCTTTGGGGACAGTCTGGCACAGTGCCCTTCTCACTTGGAAGTGCCTGGGCACCACAGGTGTTGTGAAAATGGAGGTTCTGATTCAGCAGGTCTGGGGCAGGGCCTGAGATTCTGCGTTTCTAACAATCCTGGGTGACCACGATGGCACTGATCTGGAGACCACACTCGGAGCAGCCGGTGCCTGCCTGTTTGAAAAGGCAGTGCCTGATTTCCATACAAGGCCTTTCGGTATAAAGAAAAGCAGGGGAGCCCCAGGGTGCTGGAGTGGATGCCACCCTCCCACACCAAGACATTTTCTGGGGCACTGCCATCCTCCCGAGAACCACCCCCTCCCCCGCCAGGGTCCCTGGGGAGTTTCTCATGGCTGAGCCTCAGACAGACAAAGGCTGCCTGGCTTCTTTCTTCCTAATGGCAGGGTTATTCTGGCGAGGTGAAAACCAAGAAAACCCAGGGGCTCTGCACGGTGGAAGCTGAGAGAGCAAGTGATTCACGGAACCAGGAGGGGCTGAGCACTGGATGGACACTGGACACCTAACCCTGCACCCTTGCCGCTGTCCCCTCGTCCCGTCCCTAGTGGACTTTGGTGGGGTTGAAGTTAGGGGTTACCGGGACCCTTTTGGCCAGGCCAGGGGCTTTCCCAGGTCACCGGCCCACGGCTGTGGGCATGCCGGTGAGGGATCCCAGCCTGCCACACCCCACCCCACCCCACCCCAGCATGTAGTGCCGGCCCCAGTCAGTAAAGAGCCTTTCTGAGTGACCCCTGGCAAGAGACCTGACCCTCTCACACAGGCTGGGCTGGGCTGCCACTGAGCACGGGCTTCACGGAGAGTCTGAATAAGGGACCTCGGCAGGCTGTGGATTCGGGTTTCCCCCAGAATGCTAAAGATGGCGACAGCTGTTCGAGGTCCGTTTGAGAGTGGGCAGCTCTTCAGAGCAGGCGCCCTGGAAGCTGTCTTCCTCTTCATGGCTGCAGACAGGTACTACTTTTAAAAATAGCTCCCTCTCCTTGGCTGCTTACTGGGTGCCAGGGGCTGAGTGCAGGCCTGTTATCTCCCTGGAGGGCACAAACAGCTCTTCTCCTTGTACTCAGTCTGCAGAGGGCTCACCAGCCTGAGTGTCTCCCAAGCCAGTGGCAGCACTGGGTGTCAAGGCCGGCCTGTGTCTCCAGGGCTGTCTCCAGTGCTGATGGGACCAGAGTCTCTCCCGGGCAGATCCCGGACAGTATAAAGATGACCGGGACTGAGGCCTTTTAAAGCAAAAACCATGGGAAAAGTTCAGCAACTCAGAGCGGGGGGGGGGGGGGGGGGGGGGCTAGAAGGAAATCCCAGGAAGCGAACAAGCATCAGGGTCTTGAGTCGATGGGTGGTTTTTCTTTGATATCCTGGGTTGCCTTCAATAAGAAAAATAGGGGTTAAAATTTAAATTCTTGAAAAGAAACTGGTACAAGGACCTAAGATGTTGGTAGGGGAGGAGCTGAGGGCTTCAGGGGACTCCCAACAAGCCTGCCAAGCATTTGAAAGACAGAAACTGTGGAGAGGAGAGGGAATATTTCCGTGGTTTGAAATAGGGGGAGGGGAATGCAGGTTTAGGCTGGGCTTGCAGGGAGAAAGAAAGCCCCCGATGGGCCTGGGGCTAGGGCTCCACGCTTTCCCCTGAAGCCTGGTCCCACACCCCCAGCCTGGGAAAGGCCTTCTGTCCCTGGTGGCAGGGGTTGGGGGCGTGGGGGTGTCTTAGTGGGTGGCCCTGCCAGCTGTTTTGTGCAGGTGGGCCTGACCTGGGTAGGTGCTGTTCCCTTTCCACGGGGCTGGATTCCAAATCAAAAAGAAGGTGATAGCATTTTCACGGGGGGGGGGGGGGGGGGGGAGGGGTGGGGGGGGTGGGGGGTGGAGGCAAAGGAGGTTTCCAGAACGCAGAAAACAAATCCAACTGCATGCACTTTCCCACAGGTCTGAACGTTGGTGTGAGATAGCCAGTTTGCAGAGGGCCTTGTCTAAAGGTGCTTCCACACTAGCTGCTTCCATACTGGCCCCTCCCCAGGGGCTCTGAGCAGAGTAGATGACGGTTTTGCCTCCTGGCCCAGCCTTCAACGTTTATTTATTTTTGGGACAGAGAGAGACAGAGCATGAACGGGGGAGGGGCAGAGAGAGAGGGAGACAGAATTGGAAACAGGCTCCAGGCTCTGAGCCATCAGCCCAGAGCCTGACGCGGGGCTCGAACTCATGGACCGCGAGATCGTGACCTGGCTGAAGTCGGACGCTTAACCGACTGCGCCACCCAGGCGCCCCTCTCCTGGCCCAGCCTTGAGGACCTCTGCTTCCTTGTCACCTCAGCTTCCTGCAGCCACCCCCACGTGGAGATGTGATAATGTAGTCCTAGAACCTTCTGAAGATAAAGGCCTTTTTTTTTTTTTTTAAATACCTTACTTCCCCAGGAATCTTCTCTCTACCTTAGCTTTGACTAGTCTCTGCCTTTGCTAACTGTCACTGGAGGGCAACCTTGGCATTCTGTTAGGACTGCCTGAATATCAAGTTTTATTTCCCCCCCAAATTAACCCCGGTGACTGGGTGGCCCTGCCCAGGGTTTGGGGTGAGAGCTTGGGCATCAGGCTAGGGGTCCACCGGCTTAACTTCAGCAGACCTAGTGACCTGGGGCTGGTTGACCTCCATGGGTCCCAGTTTCTTCATCAGTCCTACACCCCTCACAGAAGGGCGGGTCAAATCAGATGAAATTTATTCGAAGGGCTCGGCTGCCGATACTGTTTCTCCAGATGTTTGCAAGATGGCAACACTGAAATTCTCTTGGTCAAAAATTAATGACTTTGCCTATTCGGGACTCTGCACCATGGCTCTGATCATTTCTGCCAAAGCCTTCGGGCATCAATTGCAGACAGTATGCATCTTACAGTTACAACAGCAGTCTCTTTGTTGGGACATTGAGTGACCTCTCTGGCCCCTGAGCTCTCACGGGGTCGTGGGGCACATAGTATAAACTCAGTTAATGATCATCCCTGCCTTCTCTGCTCCATGTAAAGCCAAGGACCTGCTTGGAAGTCCCAGGTTAGTTCTCATCCCCAGGAAGTGGCTTCACTGCATACTTCTATCACCATCTATCCAGTGGGGTGACGAATTACCACTTCACAGCACTGTTGGATTAAATGAGGTGATTTTGCACAGTGCCCAGCACTTAGTAAGCTCTCAATAAACCATAAACACAGGCGGCTATTATTAATTCTTCACAGGGCTGTTGTAAAGATGAAAAGGATTAGTTTATGGGACAATGTGTGGTGAGCTGCAGAGCAGGCCAGGTTTAGTTATTGGGCGCTTTGCATCCCATGGTGTGCGCTGCTCATGTGGTCATGGGGTGCTTTGAGAGGAACATATAAAACAGAAAGATGACGAAGGGGCCCTGGGAGGTTTTTCCTGCCTGTCTCGCAAACCCAGGTCCTGAAGGAAGTGACCGTGGACAAGCCCTCGTGGAGGATCACTTTGAAGAGGGAAGGACGCACTTCCCAGCTACACGGGGAGGGGTGAGGACGCCACTAATGTGTCACTTTCTAATCCTGCCTGGACTTACATACATGGCCCCTGGCCAGTGCTTCAGGCAGGAACAAAGGCAAGCAAGCAGCCTTCCCTGAGTCCCGGGGAGTGAAAGTGGTAGCCGGCTCGTGACCCCACTCTTCCCTGACCTGCTCGGCTTCAGAGATGTCCCTTCCACATCTACACGCTGGCTTTGTTGCTGTGCCAGGCTGATGGCCCCCCGTGCAACATAGACAGGCCTGCCTAGATGCACCTTTGGCCCTTTGCTCCAGCTGGGGTTTGCCCACTGCAGTGCTGGGCGGGCTTCTTCCTGGCACTGACTCACCAAAGTGGTCACCTTTGCCTGCCTCTTTAAAGATTTCTTTAGGGGCGCCTGGGTAGCTCAGTCGGTTAAGGCTCTGACTTCAGCTCAGGTCATGATCTCACAGTTTGTGGGTTTGAGCCCCTCATTGGGCTCTGTACTGACAGCTTGGAGCCTGGAACCTGCTTCAGATTCTGTGTCTCCTTTTCTCTCTCTGCCTCTCCCCCCGACTTGCACTCTCCCTCTATCAAAAATAAACATTAAAAAAAAAAAAAAAAAAAAAGAAGAAGAAGATTTCTTTCAATTCCTTTAGCCTGTTTCCAGACTTTGCTGACGCCCTTTCTGACATGTTTGTCCCTTTTCTTAGGCCTGGAGAATGTTTCAGGCTTGAAACAGTTTTTCCAAACCCTCTCGACTCGTGTCGGTCAGAACCCCAGAAGAGAAACAGAAGGCTGACATCTCAGCCCCCTCCCTGTGCATGAGCCCATGGCACCAGCCCCACTGGGGTCCCCTGGGGGAGGTCGTGCTTGCTGTAGGTTATGTGAGCAGGGAACCCTGGTCGGTCCTTCACCCTGACCTGTTCTTCTCTCCTCCATCCTCCTTCCCAGCTTCTCTCCCATTCTGGGCCCTCCCCTCACTCACACCTAGGCTTTTGCTGCTCCCTTTAGAGACCCCAACCACCTTTGCCTTTGCCCTCAGTGATTCACATCCGAGATGCACCGGCCTTCAGAACTTCGGGGCTCCTGCTCTCTGCAGACTTTGTGTTGGAACATGCACCGTGTGCATTGCTTATTGACATATATTCAAAATCTCGGCGTGACAGGTACCATTGTGGTTGTTTAACCCAGTCCTTCTAACAGCAAAGTGTCGTGAGATGCGTTGTTGTGTGTTCTTTGGAGCGCCCGGCGACCAACAAGTGCCGCCTCCTAGTGGAAAGTCCCCGAAGGCAGAGGATTGTGTGATCAAATGAGCCCGTGTGCTCTGTTTCCCTCTGGTAGGTTTCAGATGACCATATGGAAGGCTCTGGAAAGTTCCACCCTAAAGAAGCCTGTTTATTTTGACTAGGACTCCCTGTAACACTGTCTCTCCAGCCTGTTTGTAAGAGCTCTTCTTACCCCAGGTCTTATTCTGGTTGGCTGTTTTTGTCAGGAAGTTCTTCCCTGTGTTGGCTAAAGGCCAGCTCTGTCATGTCCCCGCACAGACCTTGCTGCTCTTTGGGAATGCTCCTGGGAAGTTTAAATGCGTAATCTGAAGGCGGCGCTCTGCTCCCAGGGCCAGATGCTGCCAGTTCCTCCTTCCACGCCCATTCTGACATGGTCCATCGACCTTCCGTGGGGGCCCCCCACGGACCAGGCCCACATCCCCCAACGTGTGGGGTCGGCCTGGAGAGGAGAAGGGCGTCACAGGCTGGAGGGACTGTGGCTCCGCTCTTTCAGGATTTGGGGCTGTGGGAGCCCAGAGCTGCCGCCGTAGGAAATAACCTAGCAGTGGGAGGTGGTGACTGCTGAGGAGCAGAGGGCAGACGATGGGGCTGTTGGCCATCAGAGATGGAAGGGGGCAGCTCCCTGAGCTTGAGGGGACAGAAAGGCCACTGAGGACAGCGGGGTGGTGGCGGGGGTGTGTGTTCTGGGCGGGAGGAATGGCATGAGTCGGCTGCTGTGGCTGGAACAGATGCGTCCTGGGCCTCATCTCCAGCCTCACCACGTGGGCCTCAAAAATACCACCAGCCCTCAGGGCTAGATGTCTCGTTGCCCACAGGCTGCATTCCTTGGTGGGTGGTGGTGTGGGTGCCAACAATGGCGGGCTTTTGTTGTCCGGAGGGTGGGGAGGGGGACAGTGCAGAAGCCTGCTTTGTTTATCTTTTACTGTGGTAGGATGCATGTAAAATCTGCCCCCCTTAACCATGTGAGCGCACAGCTCAGTGCAAACACCCCCTTTGTGTTACCATCACTGCCACCATCTGTCTCCGCACCTTTTCCTCGTCCCAACTGAAACGCTAACCCACGAAACTCACTCCCCAGGCCCTGGCAACCACCGTTCTGCCTCCGTGACTTGACTGTTCTAGGTCCCTCATACAAGAGCAGCTGTATAGTGTTTGTCCTTTTGTGTCTGGCTTATTTCAGCCCTGCCGTAATGTTGTCAGGGTTGGTCCTGTGTTGTCGCACGTGTCAGAATTTCATTCCTTTTTGCTGTGAATCATAAACACACCGTATTCCGTCGTATGGGTCTACTTCATCTTGTTTATCCATTCATTGTCACTGGACACCTGGGTGGTTTCCACCTTTTGGCTGTCGTGAACGGATTTGCTTTTTATTTATTATCAATATTGTTTTTATTTTCGAGAGATGGTGCACGCGAGCGAGGGAGGGGAAGCAGAGGGAGAGAGAGACAGAATTTTTTTTAATTTTTAATTTCTTAAATTAAAAATAAAATTTAATGTTCATTTATTTTTGAGAGAGAGAGAGAGAGAGAGAGAGAGCGAGCAGGGGAGGGGCAGAGAGAGCCGGAGACACAGAATCCGAAGCAGGCTCCAGGCTCTGAGCTGTCAGCACAGAGCCCGACACAGGGCTCGAACTCATGAGCTGTGAGATCATGACCTGAGCCAAATCAAGAGTTGGACACTCAACCGAGTGAGCCGCTCAGGCGCCCCCAGATTTGTTTTTTAAAGCAAGATGTTCATTCGTACCTGAGCAACAAGGGACCTCTCAGGAGCAGAAAATGGGATGGACTTGAAGGGAGGAGAGCCAGGGGGGTCCGTGAGAAAACCCTGTCACAGCCCAGGTGTGTTAAGAAGTGGGGGGTAGAGCTGTTGGGAGAAAGCAGAGGACAGAAGGCTGAAGAAGGCTCCTGTGGGATACCCCGGCGCTGAGGAGTAGAGGGCGGGGCCGGCATGCCCCCACCTTGATGAGGCAGGGTTGGTTCCCAGCCAGGGGACCGGGGCGGGGGACAAAGGCGGCTGGAAGGACAGCCGGCAGAAATGCTGTCTCTGTGATAAAGCTCGGCCAACAGGTCAAAGCCAGGTCCCCTCTCGGCAGTCACTGGCATGGACGTGACCTTTCCGACCTGGACGCTAGATGAGCACGCCAGAGGGCAAAGCTTAAAACCAGAGAGCCGGGGCCAGCCTGCTACACAGGTGCGTGCAAGGGTGGGAACCAGCTCCCACAGGCAGGAGACCAGAAGGATGAGCGGAGGGGTTTGTGGAAGTGCGGGAGGCAGAGACCCAAGAGGAGGCTCCGGGAGAATGTAGGGGATGCTCACGGCTCGCTCCTGCACTCCTTCGTTGTCCGGCATTCGTAGACCAAAACTGGGGGAGGTGAAGGTAAACAGGCATGTTCTTCATCGTCAAGAAACTTAGGGCTTAGATAAGGAGATAAAAGACACGAAAACATCCATGAAGTTCAAGATCCCCTTTGAATCGTATTGTGCAGATCCAGAAGGTGTTTCTAGAAGGGGGTCCCCGCTGATACGGTGACCCAGGTGGGCACTGCAAAGCAGCAGGTAACTAACGGAATTGTTTTTCAGTAAATGAGACCAAAAGAATGAAGTGTTTGGGAGAGTGACAAGTGTCTTATTGTCCTGGCTGGCCATGGCGGTCCCTCGTCAGCATCCTTCCTTTGATCCCTGCAGGTATGACGCTGGACGGGACGGCTTCATTGACCTGATGGAGCTGAAGCTGATGATGGAGAAACTGGGGGCCCCCCAGACCCACCTGGGCCTGAAGAGTATGATCAAGGAGGTGGACGAGGACTTTGACGGCCAGCTCAGCTTCCGTGAGGTACCTGCTGATATGTGTCCTGCTGGCCCCGAGTCCCTGCGGGGAGTGGCCCCCTGAGAGGAGACTCACATTTACCGTCCCCTGGAGCACAAGTGGCTTCGGCCCCTGCAGAGTGCTGCTTGGATAGTTAACTTAGAGTTCTTTTACAAATATCTTTAAGAAGCTAATAACCCCAGTGCTGGCATGGGCAAATGCTCAGTAAGCACATTGAAAGTCACTGTGGGTGGGACAGCCTCATTTGGGTGAAATGGTAAGTGCTGAGAAATCGGGAGGGTTGTTTACCAAGATACTCATAGTGGATATTTGTGGGTGCAAAGTTCTGGTACTTTTATAAAAATTTTATACTTTTTTTATACATTAAAACTTAAAAATTGTTATACGAAGTATTTAAAAATAGTAAATCAAACAAACAAACAAACAAAAAAACAATGGGGGCACCTGGGTGGCTGGGTTGGTTAAACGTCTGACTCTGGATTTTGGCTCAGGTCATGATCTCACGGATCGTGAGTTTGAGGCCCACTTCGAGCTCTGTGCTGAGCACAGAGCCTGCTTGGGAGTTTCTCTCTCTCTCTGCCCCTTTCCTGCTTATGCATGTGCATTCTCTCTCTCTCTCTCTCTCTCTCTCTCTCTCTCTCTCTCTCTTTCTCCCTCCCTCCCTCTCTTTTCCTCTCTCCCTTTCTCTCTCAAAATAAATACAATAAACTTAAAAAAAATTAAAAATAGTAAAAAAACAATTAAAGGATTTTACTCTGGGGTCATGGATCTCCCCTCCTCCCCATAACAATCCAAGTATGGGCTTTTTTGGCCTTTGAATCCCTAAAATTGCCGGCAAAATTTTGTGTGTACAGATGTCGTTCTGGAAGACGCAAATAGATTCAAAGTCTGATCTCTAAACGTGTGAGAACTTTGGTGATTTAAGGCCATTTCTGTCTGGAGGGAAGTCTCAAGGCCAGTGTGTTTCTTACAAGGCAAGGATGTGGCCCCACAGAGAAGGGTTTCGTGTCTTACGTGCTTGAGTTTTATTGTAAGGGCTTTAGACGTGTCAGCGCGCCCTGGTGTTAGAACAGCTTTGGGAACAACATCCGGGCTAGAAGCTCAGCATTAGCCCAGCTGCTGCGGTCTTGTTCTCTGTCAGCTGGGCCCTCGGGGGCTGGCCAAGTACCTGTCTTCTCTCCAGACTAGATGGGGCCCTGGGACACTCTTCCTGAGGTCCCTGTGGCTGAACTGGCAGGAATGAGCTCCCTCCCCAGCCACGATGAAACTGGCCTTGCCTCTCTCACTGACCACACAGTCAACTCCAGATCCCCCCTTCTCTTCCTCTCCCGAGCTGGCAGATGCGGAGAGAGAAGATCACGGAAAACCTGTGTTGGGCATAACCCTCAGGACAATCTAGGCCAGGCTTCTCAGTTCGGAGCTGAGGAGCTAGAGGGTCAGAACAGCCAGCACTTGCCTGAACTCACGCTCCAGCTGAAGGCTGGACCTGGGTGGCAGCCTCTGTGCCCACAGCCTCCCACTGTCACCCGCCACGCTCACCTTCGCAGGTGTCCCTCTGGCTCCCTCGCCTCTCATTCGGTTCCTTGGTATCATTTGTGCTAAGCATTGGCTCTTTCAACCCGGGAGGCAACACTGGGGAAAGAGCTTCTGTGGCAAAGTTGTGACCTGTGGGGAACAGAAATCGAGAGTGTTGAGAGGTCTGTGCAGGTCACCAACCGGGCCAAGATGCGGTCCCTCTCCGCTGTCTCACCCAGGAGCCACTCCAGCATGCTCCTCCCGGAATCCAAGACCCCTGGTTAGCTTTTGGTTACCTACGGGTTTGGCTATTTCCTACAGATGGTAGACCTCAAAGGTTTGGAAATCTCCAAAGTGTTCCTTTGGTTTTCACCCCCCCCCACCTTACAAAGCTTCAGTGACATTCATGTCTGTCCTTTGTCGGTTCAGAGTCCCATTGTGGTCCCATCTCTCGCAGCTGTGCCCAGATGCACAGGATTTGGAAGCGGTTGCCATTAATGCCCCACGGCCCGACCTCCTGCTTTTGTTTTGTCATTCTGCTGGTTTCCTCTGGTGTTGGGAGCCACCGGGGTGTCGATGCTCTGCTTAGGTGACAAAAAGAGGCTGACAGACCTGGGTCTCCGCACAGAGCTGTGTAACTTGAGCAAGTTATTTGACTTCTGGGAGCCTCAGTTTTTCTGTCTTTCAATGGGGGTGTTAATAGCTTTCCCTCAGGACTGTTGTGAGAAGGAAGCTCTCTTCCCACACCCGTGTCAGTTAGAACTCTTGATCGCAGGCAACAGAGAACGCCAGCTAATTGAAACAAGAACAGGACAAACAACTGTTGGTTCACGTGCCTGGGAGAGGAAGTAGAAGCACCAGGCACAGTAACGCAGCATCTTTCTCTTGTCATAGCTTTTTTATTTTTGTTTTTTAAGATTTTATTTTTTTAATGCTGTTTTATTTATGTTTTAAAAACGTTTATGTATGTATGTTTGTTTGTTTGATTGTTTATGGGGAGGGGGGGGACAGAGGGAGAGGAAGTGAGAGAATCCTAAGCAGGCTCCGTGCTCAGTGCAGAGCCCGGTGTGGGGCTCAAACCCATGACCCCAGGATCATGACCTGAGCCAAAATCAGGAGTTGGCTGCTCAGCCAGCTGAGCCACCCAGGCACCCCTAAAGATTTTATTTTTAAGTAGTCTCTACGCCCAACGTGGGGCTCTCTTGTCATGTCTTGACCGGGGCTTTCTTCTATGTCCACTTCACCTTTTCCTCCCCCACTGCATGTGGTCCCTGCCACCTGCCAAGGTGGCCGCCAGCAGCTCAGGGGTGCATTGCTGCAGTCTAGCCGGGACTAAACGAGTCTCAGAAGGCCTCTGATGGGCCCCACGAGGGACACTTGCCCACCTCCCGGACCAGTCAGTGCATTCAAGGTCCTGTGATGGGCTCGGTCCAAGTCACGTGCCACAGGGCCCCCTAGTTAACACTCCCAACTTCATCGTCCCGTGGGGGCCAGGTTGCCAGGTGAACAACACTGCCGTCTTCTACATTCTTTCCTCGCACCCTGGCTTTTAGTAGGTGCTTCGCGTTGCCTTTCTTTCTCTTTGGATTAACCTAGCCAAAGCAAGTCACATCCCCATAAAAGCTCTTTGGTACAGAAGGCATGTCTCTGTTAAGCACAGTTTTGCTACTTTTACTTTTCCCCAGTGTACAAAGCAATTGATCTTTCTTTTAAACCATTTCTTTTCCAATCGTGAAAATAGTGCATGCACATTCAGGGCATTTTAGGAAATGGCTTACGTGGAGCTGTTCAAAATGATGATGCAGCAGTGTTTTCATGACCAGAGAGGAAATGTAGACAACGTAACGAGCAGGGCTAGCGGTTCGATCCCTGTAGCTGTAGCAATCTGGAATTAGATCCTAGGCACTCCCTACCTCTTTCTCCTTTGGAGGTGGGCAGAGAAGCCTTAATAGCCTCCTCTCTTTTTCCTGTACTCCTCTCTAGTTCCCCTTACATCTATCTCAAAGAAGAACTGCTCTAAGGCCACATGTGCGGTGGTTTTGTACAAAGGTCGGGTGATGGACTTACTGGATACCTGTCAGTACTGGGACCCGTGGGTCCCATTTTCTCCTCCTACTGTACCCCCTCCCTTGGGGGGGGGCCCTGGCACCCCTGGCTGTGCTGGGTTGCCCATCGGCCTCATCATTGTTGATTGGACCATGGATGGGCCGCTGGTCAGACTAGGTCCACTTGATTTCCTATCCTGAGAATTTTTTTTAAATGTTTATTTCTTTACTTATTTGTTTGAGAGAGAGAGAGAGAGGGAGCACATGCAGGGAAGGGAAGAGGGAGAGGAAGAGAGAGAATCTCAAGCAGGCTCCACGTTGTCAGCACTGAGCCTGATGCAGGGCTCGAACTCACGAGCTGTGAAATCATGACCTGAGCTGAAATCGAGAGTTGGACACTCAACCGACAGAGCCACCCAGATGCCCCCCATCCTGGGAATTTGAAAATGGGGTGAAGTACTACAAACTGGTTCTGCAGGTGGCTATTCCTGAAAGAATAAGTCTAGGTGGGGTAGCCATTCCCACCACGTGGACCAGACACGAAGCTAGAGGGGTTGCTGCTTCCAACCCTGAGGGTATTGTCTCTCCCAGTCCCAGGCCTCTTCTGGGCTAGTGCGTTTTGCCCTTGGGACATCTTTTTTTCTTTTATTTCCTTTCATTTTCTTTCCTTTTCTTTTCCTGTCTTTTCTTTTCAGATTTTATTTTTAAGTAATCTCTGCACCCAACATGAGGCTTGAACTCACAACCCTGAGGTCAAGAGTTGCACCCTCCACCGACTGGGACATCCTTTTTATATGGCAAATACCTCCTTTTTGCTTAAGCCAACATGTCTGTTTCTGTCACTTGTAATCTTAGAATGCTAACTAATACAGGGAGGTGTTTACATCCCAAGAGACATGGAATTAAAAATTTCTTTTTTTTTAATTTAAAACAAATTAAAAAAAAAAAAACTTTTATTTATTTTTGAGAGAGAGACAGAGTGTGAGCGGTGGGGGTGCAGAGAGAGAAGGAGACACACAATGCGAAGCAGGCTCCAGGCTCTGAGCTGTCAGCACAGAGCCTGATGTGGGGCTCTGAACCCATGAACTGCAAGATCATGACCCGAGCTGAAGTTGGATGCTTAGCCAATTGAGCTGCCCAGATGCCCCTAAAAATTTCTTTAAATTTAGGGGCGCCTGGCTGGCTCAGTTAGTAGGGCATGAGATTCTTGATCTCAGGGTCATGAGTTTAAGCCCCATGTTGGGGGTAGGATTTACTTAAAAAATTTTTTTTTCTTTTAAATTTCTTAAATTTGGGGTGCCTGGGTGGTTTAGTCAGTTAAGCATCCAACTCTTGGTTTCGGCTCAGGTCATGATCTCACGATTTGTGAGTTCGAGCCCCACGTCGGGCTCCGTGCTGACAGCTTAGAGCCTGGTACCTGCTTCGGGTTCTGTGTCTCCCTCTCTCTTTCTGTCCCTTCCCTGCTCGCACTCTGTGTCTCTCAAAAATAAATAAACACTTAAAAAATAAAAAAATATGTATTTATAAAAAGAATTCTTTACATTTACCAGAAGCATTTGATAGCTTGTGTCTGAAATTGCTTGTTTTCGGCTTTGTTAGTTCTCTCTCTGTTTCTTTGTTTTCTCCTTCTCCTCTCCCCCCTCCCCTCTTTGCTCATAGTCACAGCTAGGACACTTTCCAATTCTCCACAACATACCAGTCTTTGTGGACTATAAATAGGAAGACAAACAAGGCTGGGCAGTTGGAGAAATTGTCATTCAGGAGTTGGTGGTTATCATAAAATGGAAAGGGAATGCCTGGCATGCTTCACGGGAGGCTGAACATTTTCAGGTTGGGTCGGATTTTTTTTTTTTTTTTTTCTTTTTCCTTCAACTGGCTGGGGCAGAGACCCCTAAGTTTTGACAGGGCTGCTCTTGGTCATCTGGGAGCCGGCAGAGTGAGAGTGAGCAAAGATCCCTGAGGAATACTTTAAGCCCTTCTGTAAACACCAGTAGATATGGGAAAAATGACTCTCGGGGATGAGGAGACCCCCACCACGGTCACTGGCATGGCTGCGAGGCCGGGGGGTGAGGCTCATCTTTCTTGAGCTTCCCTCGCGGTGTGGAGGGCTACCTGTTTTGTATTTGCCTTAAGGGGCCAGGGGTGGGGGAGGCGGGAGTGTTCTGTAACCGCTGTCCATATTTTAAGGGTGGGCAGGGTGCTGAGGGACAGGTGTTTCACTTCTGCCCTCTGCACGTGGCTCACGTGTGCAAGTGCTGGTGTCTTTGCTGCCACCTTCTCTGCCGGGAGAGCCCGACCATGACCGTCCTCCTAACCCCCTTGCCCTCCATCCTACTCTTGGGAGCCTCACTTCCAATACGCTTGTTTTCCAAGACTTGGAGGCAGTATCCTGGCTCCCATAAGCCCGCAGGAAACTGAGTCTCTGCCGGCCTCTAGTGAGAGAGTTTGAAGCTGCAGGTGGATGAACGTGGCACTTCTGTGGAGCCAAGCTGACGGCAGGCAGCCTCCACAAAGCCACGGATCTTTGAGCTTCTTGCTTCCTCCCTTGCTTTGCGTTGGGCAAAGTCCACAGTGGAGTCAGGAGCCCTGAAACAGGAATCACAAAGGAAGGTTCATTAGCAAGGCATTTTGGGGCGGTGGCAACAGCCGAGACTCCCACTTAATGAAACACACTTTCCTCTAGGGATTAAGAGTCTTGGCAGGAAAAGATACCCTGGTTGGAATTTGGAAAGCCTGTTGATGTTGTTTGACCTCTCAGTCTACTTTAGGTAATGTTCTTTTCCCTTGGGGAAGCCATTCTTTAGAGGGGATGGTCATGAAAAATACCCTGAAAACTCAAAATTCCCTGTAGACAGATGTGTTTTACATAGCACCTAGAAACCTGGAGAAGCTCCTTTCTGTGCTGACTTGGAAAACTAAATTCTAGAAGTTTGGGCAGCGGTTGTTTGACGAACAAATTGGCCAGAATTCTTTAAAGAAGTAAAAGTCCTAAAATCGCTTTGGGGGAGAAAGTCTGGAAGAAGGGGGACCTGCCATTTCAGCTTGGCTTATTTATTCATTTAAAAATATATCCTGTGGAGGCCCTGGTACAAATTGGCTTTAAAGATTAATGCATTTAGGCCACATTTGGAACCTGCAGGAAAAGAATGGATTATTCAATAAATGACATGGAGATTCCTAACTAACCATTTGGAAGAAAATAGGGTTAATGATCAACCTCACAGGATAGATCAGAATAAATTTCAGAGATTAAATATTTACACGTTTAACAAAAAAGGAGTCATAAAAGCGATAGACGAAAATATAGGTGATTCTGTAACCTTGATGGCAAGAAAGGTTTCTCTACGCATAACACGGGTGCACTGGTGAGAGAGAAGAAAAAGACTGATAATGTATATACAATTTTTGAGGGGGCGCCTGGGTGGCTCAGTCGAGTAAGCGTCCGACTTCGGCTCAGGTCATGATCTCGCGGTTCATGAGTTCAAGCTCTGCGTTGGGCTCTGTGCTGACAGCTCAGAGCCTGGAACCTGCTTCAGAGTCTGTGTCTCCCTCTCTCTCTGCCCCTACCCCGCTCACACTCTGTCTCTCTGTGTCTTAAAAATAATATATACAAGTTTTGAAAGTCAAAAATGAGGGGCGCCTGGGTGGCGCAGTCGGTTAAGCGTCCGACTTCAGCCAGGTCACGATCTCACGGTCTGTGGGTTCGAGCCCCGCGTCGGGCTCTGGGCTGATGGCTCGGAGCCTGGAGCCTGTTTCCGATTCTGTGTCTCCCTTTCTCTCTGCCCCTCCCCCGTTCATGCTCTGTCTCTCTCTGTCCCAAAAATAAATAAACGTTGAAAAAAAAAATTAAAAAAAAAAAAAAAGTCAAAAATGATCATAAACACAATGAAAAGGTAAGTGACAGTGGAAGTATTTGAAATATACCAAGTTCTGTAAAGATCTTTTAGAAAACACTTGGGAGAGGTGCCTGGCTGGTTCAGGCAGTACAGCATGCAACTCGATCTCGGGGTCATGAGTTCAAGCCCCACACTGGGTGTAGAGATTACTTAAAAAATAAAATCTTTAGGGGCACCAGGGTGGCTCAGTCGGTGAAGACCTCAACTTCAGTTCAGGTCACGATCTCACTGTTCATGAGTTTGAGCCCTGCATCAGGCACTGTGCTGACGGCTCAGAGCCTGGAGCCTGCTTCAGATTCTGTGTCTCCCTCTCTGTCTGTCCCTCCCATGCTCGCGCTCCGTCTCTCTCTCTTTGGAAAATAAACATTAAAAAAAATAAGTTAAAAGAAATCTTTAAAAGGAAAAAAAAGCAAGAGTAAATAATCTAATGCAAAAAGGGGACACAAACAGAAAATATGGATGACTAAAAACATTGGCAATTATTTAGGTTTAAGAAATAGTGTATATAGGTCTATTGGACTTTTTTTTCTTTCGTGGCCACAAACTAGGACATTGCCAGTGATTTTTTGCTTTTATAGACAATGCTTCTTAAACTATTGTGCAAATGTTTCTGAGGGACAGATGCCCAGCAGTGGAATTAATGGTTGGAAGCATTTTATTTTTTGGTAAATATTTCCAAACTGGCCTCCAAAAAATTTGAATCGGTTTGCCTTCCCTTCCGCTGGATGTGAAGGTACCCATTTCCCTACATTCCTGCGGAAAATGAGCATGTGTTGATTTCAGACAGTGTGATAAGGGAAAAAATAATTGGTCACATGCACACGTTTGCACCCTTTTCGTAGGCTTGGCTTTCCCTTGGGCTGGAGGGGACCGCTGTAAGTCTCAGTGAGGCTGACCCGGACTCTACTCAACCCTTTCCTACAGTTCCTACTCATATTCCACAAGGCCGCAGCGGGAGAGCTACAGGAAGACAGCGGGCTGATGGCGCTGGCAAAGCTCTCTGAGATCGACGTGGCCCAGGAGGGCGTGAAAGGTGCCAAGGACTTCTTTGAAGCCAAGGTAGGTGACTCCTTCTTGTACAGGACCATCCTTTCTCCCTTCACGCTACCCGACATGGGCTTCCCCGCGGTGACTACCTCATCCACTCGCTCAGAACAATCAGAACAGCAATAGCTTAATAAGTCTGCCTGTCATGTGTGATTGAAGGGGAATGAACGTGTCTGCACACGATCTGAAAATTAAAAGCAAAATGGAAAAACAATCACATGGTAAACGCGTTCCATCCTGGGTTCTGATTCAAATGGCTTGCTGGCACGGCATTCCCAGATCAGTGCTTGGCCAGACCTTCCTAAAGAGCTCCTCTCTACCCCAAGCCCCAGTTGAATTACTTGAGCAGATGCCTCCACGTTTGCAACTTAAACACCTGTGTGTAAATGAACGCTGGGGTCAGAGGAGGAAGCCTCAGTGGCCCGTTCCGAAATGAACCGGTGTTTGCTCCGTTGACAGTGGTTGGGAGTTGGGAAGCAATCTCCAGTGCATGGCCCCAGAGCCTTTCCGGGTGCTTCCATTCATGCACACGTTCACAGAGTCATCAAACATGTATGGGGACCCTACCCCTGGCTGGGTGCTGTCGTTTTCATCTCCACAGAGCACACCTGCAGAAAGAGAAAGCAGAGAGCCCTTCACATCCCCTGTCAACCAGAGCAGGGGAGTGCAGCGGGTAGGGCTGCCTGGGTTCAGGTTCTGCCTCCTCCACTTACTTACCCTTGTGCCCCAGTTCTCTCATCTGTCCAATGGAGGCAATACTAGTTTGCCATGAGGCTACATGAATTCACGTATGTAAAGTGTTTAGCAAGTACCTGGCACTCGATACATGATAGGAGCTATTGGGACTCCCAGCCATTCCAGATAGAAGCCAGCCTTTTGGGGAGTGTTGGCTCATTCTAGGAGTTTGCCCAGAGACAACGTGTCCCCAGCAACACATCTGGCCCCTAAATAGGACTCTGTTCTTACTTCTCTGTGATGCTGCTTAGAGACAGGTTCGGTCATCTTTCTGTCAATATATAAACCGCGAATCACGATGGACTCCTAACACCTGCAGTCCTCCCGTCATCGTCTGATAACTTCCGGGACAGGCCAACCACTCCAGAATTGGATGTGGTTTGGCCCTTCCTTCATGACTTCACGTTGATTCAACCAGCTCTGGCAAGGCCCAGCACGTTAAGCTCTGAAAATACAGCTCCTTTACAAGGAGGTCGTAGACAAAGCTTGTGCCCTCCCCAGGACACACAGTCTAGTGAGGAAAACAAACTCTCAGCCTTGAGAGAGAGAGAATAGAGAAGAGGGATAGGTTACTTCTGGAGGGATGGGTCCTCTCCATTTCATCACCTGAGCCAATACTTGCTGATCTTTTGTGATACCTTGGGCAGGGCCTAAGATTGAGACCCACGTTTATTAGCACGATGCTCTTCAACCCACTCCTGTAGCACAGCATACCAAATGCTCTTATTAAAGTCTGCACAGGGAGCCTGGGTGACTCAGTTGGTTAAGTGTCCAACTTCGGCTCAGGTCATGATCTCTCGTGGTTCATGAGTTCGAGCCCTGCGTTGGGCTCTGTGCTGACAGCTCGGAGCCTGGAGCCTGCCTCGGATTCTGTGTCTCTCTTTCTCTCTACCCTGCCCCCCCCCTCAAAAAAAAATAAACATCAAAAAAAAAATCCAAAAAAATAATAATTTATCTGTTCAGGACATTCTCAGACACCTTTGGTAAGAGTACAGATCATCCCAGCTTATTGGAGAGCAGTTCGGGGCTAAGTTTTATTTTTGAGACAGAGAGAGACAGAGCACGAGAGGGAGAGGGGCAGAGAGAGAGGGAGACATGGAATCTGAAGCAGGTTCCAGGCTCCAAGGTGTTACCACAGAGACCCACGCGGGGCTGGAACTCATGAAACATGAGATCGTGATGTGAGGTGAAGTCAAGATCCAGAAACTTAACTGACTGAGCCATCCAGGTGCCCCAAAACATTATGTTTGAAACTCAGTTTTGATGGGAGCCTGGGGCCTGCTTCAGATTCTGTGTGTGTCTTTCTCTTTGCCCCTCCCCTGCCCGCTCTCGCTCTCTCGCTCTCTCTCGCTCTCTCTCTCTCAAAAAAAAAATAAACATTGGGGCACCTGGGTGGCTCAGTTGGTTAAGCGTTCAACTTCAGCTTAGGTCATGATCTCACAATTCGTGGGTTCGAGCCCCGCGTTGGGCTCTGTGCTGACAGCTCGGAGCCTAGAGCCTGCTTCGGATTCTGTGTCTCCCTCTCTCTCTGCCCCTCCCCTGCTCATGGTCTGTCTCTGTCTCTCTCTCAAAAATAAATAAACATTAAAATTAAAAAAAAAAAAACCAATAACATTAAAAAGTTTTTAAAATGAAACTCAATTTTATTAAATATTCAATACAACCTGGGTAATTACATACCAAAGTACTGGTAATAGTTATGTCTGAGGGACTTATTTTTTAGTTTGGGAATGTTTTATAATGCGTGTGCATTATTTTTATAAGTAGCAGAAAAGATTAGAAGCATAACAACATAAGTTTTTGAATTTGTTGTATGGCTGCCTCCTCAACCCAGACTCAAAGGTGGAGTAGGTGTGTTATCTTTGTAATTACAGAGCCTGGCACATAATCGCCTTCAATAAACGTTTGCATGAATGACGAATGTAGGGAATCATCACTCAGATCTCGCAGAGGGCCATAAAGGAGCTGACATTTGCGACAGATGTTCAGAGAAGAATGGGGATTCACCTTGTAATCAAGGAAGGGAGGGCGTTCCTGCCGTGGGAACAGCAAAAGCAAAGGCTCCGAGGCACGGAGGGTAAAGAGTACTTGGAGGCTGGCCCCCGTCCACACCGTCCACACCGGATGACGTTGCACAGGGAACTCTGGTCTCCCCTGAAGGTCAGGCCTTCCCAGCCTGCTAGCCACCGGAATTACCTGCACACCAGCTTCTCAGGCCCCACCCACACCTAGCTGAGATTTTCCAGGGCACAGCCCAGGAAGTGTGGAGCGGAAGAGCTCAGCAGGTGTTTGCAATCCACAGCCAGGCTTGGGAAGTGCGGCTGCAGGCGCTGGGGGCCCTCGGGGGGCCTGGACATGACCTGGCGCTGGGGATGGGCTTCTCTGAGGAGGAGCTGGAGTCAGGGAGGCTTCCACAGATGTCTGGAGAACTACTGTGGGCCCATCCCACAGGGTAGTGACAGTGGGGCTGGGCTGGAGGTGGTAATGAATCCCAAACTAAGTAGCATTCTCAGTGTTTATGACTGCTTGCTTGGAGGTGGATGGTAAAATGCCACAAGGTTTGTGGAGCTGTGTAGAGAGGGCTGGATGATGTTTAAAAAAATCAAGGCAGGGACACCATCCCCCCCCCCCCCAATGGGAATGGTTTGAGGAAGGGGATGGTGTGGCCTTTCATTTGAAGGGCACAATGCTAGTTGCAAATGGTTTCATTCATGTCATGCTGTATAGAACTTGGCCACTCCTGGCTGCATGGGAGAATACAAAATGCCTTTCTTCCTAGAGATCTGTGCCCAACTGTAATTCTGCTACTAGGGAGGATGGGGACACTCGATACTGAGGGTCGTGGAATAATCTCTTCCACACCTGTCCCTTGCTGAACCGAGCACAGGAAGGGCTGGAATAACATTACTCTGATTGGGCTCTGTCCTGGAGCCCGTGGGTAGGGTCGGCCTCCTCAGACCCTTGGGCCATGCGCCAGGGGAACGTCTCAGAGGAAGAAGGGAGGAAGTGAATGCTTCACGGACACCAGACTACAAAGACCACAGGAGCCACCTTCACAAGATTCGAGTAGCAACTCGAGAATTCGGGTTGAGTGACTAACGGTAGAACATAATGGTGACTGGGTTGTGGGGAAGCAAGGAATTGGAGATACAAGGAAACCATGGAGAAAATGCTATTGTGGAGGACGAGACGAGATGAAGTCAGATGAGGCCAGAGAGGGGGTCTTGGGTCTGGCAAGTGGGTCAGTGGAGATTTTTGAGAGACCAGCCTCCCTGTGGAGGGCATTTGGCACTAGGGTGAGAGGTGAGTGGGCACTGGGAAGAAAGAGCTGTGATGGTTTACTTTTCTGTCTAGATGGCTGGCCGAGGAGGCCTGGAAAAAATGGGGATAGTAGCTTGGGATCAGGAAAGGACTTTTGTTTGTTTGTTTTTAACCTAGAGAAGACAGATGCTGGTATTTTTAGGTCACAGGGAAGTGGTCCACAGAGAAGGAAACATGAAGACACAGAGTGGGGTGATAGGCAAGACAGGACTCCATGAAATCGAGGGAAAAGGTCGAATTTTATAGTGCAGAACAAGAATCCGGAGTGAGAGAATTGCCAGGGCCCCTCCCACTCTGGCCTGGCCAGCAGCGGTGAGCAGGCGGTCTCAGGTTCTTGTCTTCTCCACTGCCCCCACAGACACTCTGGAGGGAGGTGGTGGCATCCCACTCTGTGGAGCAGGACCTTGAGGCTTAGACAGTGGTTTTGTTGGTAAATGTTTAACAACTGGCTCTTTGAACAAAGTGTGCATATACATGTATGCATAAGTTTATTATAAATTTAAATGTTTTAAGGGATAGGTAGCACACAATTTATAAATAATAAAGTATGCATTTCTTCTGTTGCAAATTCCACACAGCCCATTGATTCTCTAAGAACGGCTCATGGATTTTTGCTGGGCTCTGTATCTGTCACTAGCCTATGGTTGCAACTGACAGCAGAATCTAGTTCCGATGTGAATGTTGGTTGATATTGTGTTTAAGTCGATCTAAAAGAAAAAGTAGGGGCGCCTGGGTGGCTCGGTCGGTTGAGCGTCCGACTTCGGCTCGGGTCATGATCTCACGGTCCGTGAGATCCCGCGTCGGGCTCTGTGCTGACGGCTCAGAGCCTGGAGCCTGCTTCGGATTCTGTGTCTCCCTCTCTCTCTGCCCCTCCCCCGTTCATGCTCTGTCTCTCTCTGTCCCAAAAATAAATAAACGTTAAAAGAAAAAAAGAAAAAGTAAGGGGGGGGGGCACCTGGGTGACTCGGTTAAGTGTCTGACTTCTCGAGGTTCATGAGTTTCAGGCCTATGCTGGGCTCCACATTGGCAGTGCAGAGCCTGCTTGGGATTCTCTGTGTGTCTCTCTCTGCCCCTCCCCCACTCACACTCTCACTCTCTCTCTCTCAAAAATAAACATTAAAAAAAGAAAAAAGGGTGCCTGGGTGGCTCATTGGGTCGTGATCTCATGGTTCGTGGGTTCAGGCCCCGCGTCAGGCTCTGTGTCAGATTCTGGTCTCCCTCTCTCTCTGCCCTTCCCCTGCTCACACGCGCGCTCTCTCTCTCTCTCTCTCTCTCTCTCTCTCTCTCTCTCTCAGAAATAAACATTAAAAAGATATATTAAAAAAAAAAGTAAAGGGACGTATGTCAGCACTTCATTCATTCTTCAGTGAGCAACTTCCCTTGCTGAATTCGATAATAGTTTTTCAAATATTGGAAGAATATTCCCTGAATTTCTTTGGAGCTATTCATAATGCAAAAGCTACAGACACTACACATTTTTCAGCTTAATCTGCATCTTTAACATCTCCCAACACTTTCTTAGGAAAAGGTAGTCAGTGAAACAATAAATCAAGACCTAGTTTGTAGCATTTGTTGGTTTCCAAGGTGTAAAACCCCCACCACTTGCTTTCAAGCTTCCAACAGGATGTTGCTAAGTGTGGATTTGGGAAGATTCACAGCAGATTATCATATAGGATTTCTGCCTTAGAGATATAACGGAAACAGATAATCTCCAAAGCACAGATAGAGTAAAATATATAACAAGATAAATCAGGAAGTGATGACTTTTTAGTACTTAATACTTTGCTTCTAATATAATTTAATTATAGATTTATATAATTTACCTTCTAATATTTAACAGCCAGCTCATAAAATTCCTGAATAAAATAAGACAACAAGGAAAAAAAGATAAAGGTGAGAAAGAGAGGGGTTCAGTCTAGACAAGGGGATCTGGGGTCCAAATTTGCAACCTGAGTCGGGGGGTAGAGGGTCATAGGAGTCAGCATGAGTGGGGCCCTGCTCCAGGCAATTGAATCTGTCTTCTGGTGATTCTGATGTAGGGAGCTGGAGGGGAGAACTCAGCAGGGCCTCACAGGCCTAAGAAATACCTGGGGGCGGTGGAGGGTGGGGGGGGGGGGGAGAAATACCTGTGAAATTTGGAAAACATAATTTCCTAGTCCCTACCCCTAGGGATTCTGATCCGGAAAGAGTAAAAAAGCATCATTTTTCAGAGGTGTCCTATGTTCAGACATGGACCCTGTGCAGTGCAGGAAGAATTTAGGAAAGGGACATTATAATTTTTTCATTGAGATGTGAGAACCTGCATTTTGCTACACAGGATGTAATGGATTAACAACCAGAATAGACTGAACAAAGAGCCTGGTAGGAGGTGGTAAATCTTAGCCTCAACACGGCAGAGAAGTGACTGAGTGAACCAGAGAGTAGACAAAGAGCCACCCAAATGTGGACGCTTGTGACGGGGAAAAGGAGAAATGGAGAAAAGATGATGGACCCAGGAACATGCTAGTTAAAAATTGTGAGAGGTTTGACACCTCAATTTAAAATCATTTAAACACTACAGGAAAGGTAATGCTTTTCTATAAATTCGACAGAAGAAGATTTGTGATGAATTGTAAAGACATTTAGATGGTTAACTCCAAACTCCCCACAAACAGTTAAGTGCTGGGGAATTTAGGGATTAATTCTTCAATGTTCTACTTTTTTTTTTGTTTTTCAATGTCACAAACTAGTTCAAACATATTGGAAAAGATTATATCACATTCGTTCTGTAAAGCTGGCATGATTCTGCTAACAATCGGATAAAAACACATCAAAAAAGTTGTATCAATCTAATGAATATAGCTGTAGGAATCTTAAAACATTTGAAATTTATGTTCAGACTGCAGGGATAATTTTAAAGGTCTCATGGGGCGCCTGGGTGGCCCCCTCGGTTAAGTGTCCAACTCTTGGTTTCAGCTCAGGTCGTGATCTCACGGTTCATGAGATCCAGCGCCGTGTCAGACTCCCTGCCGACAGCGAGGAGCCTGCTTGGGACTCTCTCTCTCTGTCTCTCTCTCTCTGCCCCTCCTGTGTGCACTCTCTCAAAATAAATGAACTTTAAATAAATAAATAAATAGATAGATAAATAATGTCTCATAGGTATCAAATATGAAAAATGTGATCCCTTCAGTGAGACATCTCAGAACATTTGGTGAAGTTTAATATTCATAATAAGACATTTAAAAATATGAAAGCAATGTGCTTAGTCAACATAATGAAGGAATACTTTCCTCATAAATATCAAGGTTTTCTAAAGCGGTAATATTAAATAATGTAGTGCGGGTGCAGGAATAAACAGGTCAGTGGAATGGGAGAGAAAATAGTAAAAACAGATCCCCTTCGTGTGGGAATTTAGTACATGAACAAGATAACTTTCCAGTCAGTGGAAAAATAATGGGCTATTCAATAAAAGGTGTTGAGACAATTGGCTCTCCACTTAGGAAAATGAAGTAAAGTCATTTAAATGATATATATTCCTTCACTAAAATACAGTGTAAGTGACTTTAAGAGCTGAATGGGAAAATAAAACCAGGAAAGTATGAGAGGAAAATGGTTTTAGAGCCCTGGGGTATAGGAGACCTTACACATGACATAATATGGGGTGGCTCAAAGGTCGAGCGTGCAACTCCAGCTCAGGTCACGATCTCACTGTGCATGGGTTCGAGTCCCACATCGGGCTCTGCACTGACAGCATGGATCCTGCTTTGGATTCTCTGTCTCTCTCCCTCTCTCTGTGTCTCTTCCTCGCTCGTGCCCTCTTTCTCTCTCAAAAATAAATAAACACCAAAAGAGAGAGAGAGAGACAAAAGCCAGAATGGAAGTGGTTGGAAATTCTGATGACATCCAAATTTAAAGATTCACCTGGCCCAAGATACCTTGAAGTTAACAGACAATCAAAAGACTAAGAGTAACCAAAAAAGATATAACAAGGGACTACGCCTAAATTATATAAAGAATGGCAAAGTGAAAAACCCCGGCGAAATGGGTAATTTACCAGAGAGGAAATAAAAGAAGGTGCCAGGGTGGTTTTTTTTGTTTTGTTTTGTTTTTTGTTTTTTTTTTTTTTGGTGTGTGTGTGTGTGTATGTGTGTATGTGTTTTGCCTATCAGATTGGCAAACAGGAAAAAGGTTACTGATAAACGTTGGGGACATGGTGGGGAAATGAGAACTCACATTCCATGACGGTGGGGGTGTAAATTAATTGGAGCAGCTACTTTGGAGAGCAATTTGGCAATCTTTATTAAAATAGCGTGCACACCCAGTGTGTTTGGGACTTCTACCAAACTGATGAGACACTGAGGGGGGTGAAAAAAGGAATCAGTTCTAGAAGAGATGATTTTACGATGGATTTATCTGATACGGTATTCTTAAAGATAAACTAGGCTTAAAAGAAATGGCACCAAATCCCATTCACAACATCAACAACACCGTGTAATATTTGGAAGTAAATTCAGAACGATTGATCTACTGTAAAGGTACTCCTTTGCCACAGGCAGACTGAAGCAATTGCAGTCAGCATCCCAGCAAGGAGTTCATTTTGGTTTTGTCTTTGTTTTCTCCCCGTCGAACAAAACAATATTATTGTGAAATTAAGGGTTGAAAGTGGAAGTGGGTAATAGGCTAGGCGGGGATGTTAGAGAGTATCCTGGAAAAGAAGTAGAAAGAGCAACCCTAGCGGCGTAGAACACAGCGGCAAATAAAGAGATCGTATCCTCGCTGTAGTTTAAACAGACTTGTGAAGAGGAGTGTTGGTTCTCAGGGGGCGAGGGGGTCCTGCCCTGCGGCAGGACCAGGTTCCCCTGTCACCTGGCTCCAGCCAACGGAGTTCTGTCGGATGGGTCGTTCCAAGTTTCTCCTCCCCTCCCTCAGTCTGTGGTTTGCTTTTGCTCTTTGTCCGCAGGTCCAAGCTTTGTCCTGTGCCAGTAAGTTTGAAGCCGAGCTAAAAGCCGAGCAAGACGAGCGGAAGCAGGAGGAGGAGAAGAGGAGACTCCGCCAGGCGGCCTTCCGGGAGCTCAAAGCCGCTTTCAGCACATAGTCAGGCAACCTTGACCTCCGTCCACACAGTGCCTCACAGAAGCCCCCAAGAGAGCTGGCTGGGCATCTTCCCCCCCCCCCCCCCCAACCGGCCTCCACACCCACCACTCGATGCAAACTCCTTAGCCTCATGGAGTGGCAGGGGGTGGCTCTCATCCCTGGGTGGGAGCCCCTCCCAAGTGTCCTGGGATGAGCCAACTGCTCCCCGGAGCTTCTCCTTCCTGCCCTCTTTCCTCTGTAGCCAGATCGTGCCTCTACTCAGCAACTTGCACTTTTTCCTTGTCCCTGCAGGGTTCTGATGGTAATGTTGCCCATTCTCCCAGGGAATTCACCTCTCCCCTTCTCCGCACCTCTCCCCTTGGGGGTCCCCCTCCTCTTGTTTTCCTGTTCAACTTCCCTGCTTTCATTCTGAGCCTGATTCTGCCCGTTGCTTTGGTGTCTTCTGTGCTTTGATGACAGCGAGGTTTAAGGCAAGCCAGGCTGGACCAGTGCCTGCCCCCTCTGCAGCGGGGGTGCGTGCTGCTGAGATGGCAAAATAGGGGACAGGTAGGAAGTCCCGTTCCTTCCTCTCACCTTTCTTCTGTCCACTTAGCATTCCCCCTCCCCCCCTTCACCCCTTCATTCTTGTCCTCTCATTTCCTCCTACTTACCTGCAAGAATGAGAGAATAATCAGAAGTGATATTAATGCATAGAAGAATCCCTGTTAATTCCTACTATGCAAATAAACTACTGTGGACCCCTACATTCCCGAGTGACAAATCCAGAGCCTTCCAAAATCCCAAAAGTCGTGACCGTCTTCATCTGGCCAGTTTCCAACTTTTGCCCCAAGATGTTGAGGTGAAGCTGTTCTTACCCCCCGCACAAATTTTTAGATGTTGGGCGTTCTTGGGATTGCTCACGAATACCAGGGGGTTGTTGTAATTTTTTTTTTTTTTTAAGAATTCCTAACATTGTATTTATTACTTCTCTTTTGTAACTGCTGTCTTTACAAGGGGAACATCTGCATTTCTACTTCACAGCTGCCTCTTTTTTCCAATAAACCGTGCAAGTGGACTTTGCCGTCACATCAATGTGCTTCTAGTCTTCTTTCAAATGGGGGAGAGAGGAGAGTGTTTTTTCAGGAGCCACATCCAGCCCAGGCTCCTGTCGGACATCCCCCCCACCCCCCAGAAGTAGAGTCAGAAGTGGTATCTAAGATTGTGGCCTTACTGGGGGGCATGCTGAACATTGGGGGTGTCAGTAGCTCTTCCCCTTCCCTTCCCTGAGGGTTCTCTCAGCTGCAGGTAAAATGTGTCCTTAATTTCTCTTGCTTCCTAGACCCCTTGAAACTCTGAGGAGAGCCAGTGACCCCTCCCTCCTTCTCATGTGGATTCTCGGGCATTTGGGGACCGGAGTAAGGACCTCAGTCCTAAGGGAACACCCACTGCTCCCCAGGGAGGATCATTTCCGTTTCGCACAAAGCTAAGACCTACAATTCTCGGGCATCGTTTTTCCAGGTAGGGTCACCCTCCAACTGCCCCGCCAGAGGAAGTGGACAAGAAAAAGGGGTGGAGACACTCTTACCATACAATCCAGGAAGCGTGCTTCTTGGCATTTTCTCATCCAAGCTGAGGACCCTCGTGTACACAAAAAACCTGCACGTGAATGTTTATAGCAGCTATTTGATAATTACCAAAACTTGGGAGCAACCGAGATATTTTTTTAAGATTTTATTTTGAAGTAATCTCTCTACCCAATGTAGGGCTCAAACCGACAAACCCGAGATCAAGAGTCGCATGCCTCACCGACTGAGCCAGCCAAGCGCCCCTCAAGATTTTTCAATAGGTGAATGAATAAAGAAACTGGTACATCTATACACTGGAATACTAATTCAGCAATGGAGAGAAGCATGAGTGATGAAAAATGAGCTGTCCGGGTGCCTGGGTGGCTCCGTCGGTTGAGCGTCCGACTTCGGCTCAGGTCCTGATCTCACGGTCCGTGAGTTTGAGCCCCACGTCCCGCTCTGTGCTGACAGCTCTGAGCCTGGAGCCTGCTTTGGATTGTGTCTCCCTCTCTCTCTGCCCCTACCGCCCACCCCCCAACTCAAATAAATAAACATTTAAAAAAATAAAAAAGAAATGAGCTGTCAAGTCATAAGAAGACACGGAGGAAACTTAAATACATATTGCTAAGGGAAAGAAGCCAATCTGGAAAGGTTTCACACCGTTTAATTCCAACTGTGACATCTGGAAAAGGCAAAACTCCGAGACTGTGAAGTAAAAAGTCAGGGGTTGAGAGGAGAGTGAAACTTACTCTGTGTGATTCTATAGTGGTCATTATACATTTGCCAAGACATACAGAATGTACAACACTAAGAGCATACCCTAATGTAAACCTGGACTTCAGTTAATAATAAGGTATTGATACGGGTACATAGGTTGTAATAAACGTAGCATGCTAATGCCAGATGTTAGAAACAGGGGGAAGGGGCAGGCGGCAGGGAGAGAGGTATACGGAGACTCTGTACTTTCTGCTAAGTTAGTCTGCAAATCTAAAACTACTAAGAAAAATAAAGTCCAGGGGTTCCTGATTGTCTCAGTCGGTTAAGCATCTGACTTCGGCTCAGGTCGTGATCTCACTATTGTGAGTTCGAGCCCTGTTTTGTGTGAGCCCTGTTTCTCTCTCCTCTCTCCCTCTCTCTGCCCCTTGTGGGATTCTCTTTCTTTCTCCCTCTCCCTCTCTCTGCCTCTTAGTTGTGCCCTCTCCCTCAAAAAAAAGAAAGTCTATGGGGGCACCTGGGTGGCTCAGTCGGTTGAGTGGCCGACTTCGGCTCAGGTCAGGATCTCACAGTCTGTGGGTTCGAGCCCCGTGTCGGGCTCTGTGCTGACAGGTCAGAACCTGGAGCCTGTTTCAGATCCTGTGTCTCCCTCTCTCTCTGCCCCTTCCACGCTCGTGCTTTGTCTCTCTCTGTCTCTCAAAAATGAATAAATGTTAAAAAAAAATTTTTTTTGAAAAGAAAGGCTATGAGCAAAAAGGAAAAAAAGAAGGAATGGAGACAACAGTGTAATTACTTCAAACATTCACTTGCCTCTGGACAACCAAGCCCATGCAAGAGCTAAACACTCATGATTACAAATGATAGGAATGTAACACAGAAGGGCTTAAGACAAAAAAGGACAAATATTGGGTCACGTAACTAGAGACCAGGGAAAGGACTTCTTTGCTTCTTTTTTTTTTCTTTTACTGTTTATTTTTGAGGGAGAGACACAGAGTGCAAATGGGGGAGGGGCAGAAAGAGAGGGAGACTCAGAATCTGAAGCAGGCTCCAGGCTCTGAGCTGTCAGCACGGAGCCCCACACGGGGCTAGAACCCACAAACTGGGAGATCAGGACCTGAGCCGAAGTTGGACGCTTAGCCGACTGAGCCACCCAGGAGCCCCTGCCTCTTGATCACAGAGTCCTATAGATGTTGTTCCCTTCATGCCTCTCACCCACAGCTCCCATCATCCCCCTCTGTGGCCGTGGACTTCATTGGTTCTTTCTGGCTCTCTACAGTGGCCTCCTGACTAGTTTCTCTGCCCTCACTTTGCCCTGATTGTCCACCTGCAGCTAGAGTAACATTTGTTCCTAACATCTCTTCAGCATTTCGGGATCTAGTCCCTGCTCACCTCTCCTGTCCCCTGCCTTGCTCGCCCCTCCTCCCTCCCCTCTCTTCCTTCCAAACTGTGCTCCAGGTATAGGTGATACCTGCCGGTTCCTAGAAAGCTCCTGAGGGCTTTGCACATGCGGTTTCCTCCACCTGGCACTCCCTCCCTCCCTTCCCTGCCGAAAAGACTTCTCATCGTTGATGACTCAGCTCAGAGATTATCTTCAGAAAGCTTTCTTGATGCCCCCAGGTGAGGTGAGGTGCTCCCTCTCAGGGTTTCACTGCATGATGCAGTGTCCTTCTCTTGTCTTTCTCCTCCTCTGGACAAGGCACGGTTTGAAGGGCAGGAACTCTGCCTTACCCACTGCTGTAGCCCTAGCATGCACCTCAGCCAGTGACAGGCTCCCCTGTGGATTTGTTTCACAAGAACAAGCCGGGTTTGTGGCACCAGAGATGGGTAAGGGAGGACCTCTGTCACCAACAGGTGACTTCTAGGCACCCTGACCTGGAAGCCTGGCCTGAGGGAACAGCTCTGAAAGTGAGGATAGCAGAGATTATAGGGACATTCTTCTCACTGGAAAAGTGATAAGTCAACTTGCCAAAGAACTTAGTTTGAGCAGCAGGGAAATAAACCAACAGCCGACCTTCTGGCTCTGCCCTGGAGGCTGTGTGATGAAATGGGATTTGGAGTCAGATAGAAGGTAGTAGCTGAGCCTCACTGATCCTGTTTCCTCACCTGTCAAGTAAAGATGATGATTGGGGCGCCTGGGTGGCTCAGTTGGTTGAGTGTCCCCCTTCGCCTAGGGTCACGATCTCTCCCGGTTTGTGGGTTCGAGCCCCATGTCGGGCTCTGTGCTGACAGCTCAGAGCCTGGAGCCTGCTTCCGATTCTGTGTCTCTCTCGCTCTCTGCCCCTCCCCCTCTCGCACTCTGCCTCTCTTTCTCTCAAAAATAAATAAACAGTAAAAACAAAAAAGATGATGATTGTCTACCTGGCTGACCCTGTGCTCAGCACTTATTAGTGCTCATGACATAATTGTTTCCCTCTCTATCTTCCACCTTGTGCGATGACCTCAATTCCATCTCCTCCTGAGCCCTGGGTCTCCAAAGTCACAGGCAAAGGATCCCAGGCCAGGGTGGCCCAGAAATGCTCAGTTCTGTCTTCTACCTTGACCCCAGGCACGGGTGCCTACTTTCTCACTTCTCTCTTCTTTTGAGGCTCCCAACCCAACCAGCCCAGGGGCATTCCTGCCAGTGTGCCTGCTCACCTGCCGCGCGCCCTGCAGCTGCCACTTGCTGAGCCCTTCCGGCTGGATCTCGTGACCCAACACCTGTGGCCTTGTCCCCACTCACATTTCTCCCTGCTGACCCTGCCTGTCCACCAGGCCAGATTCTGGCCACATCCCTGCCCACAGGGCTGACTTACAAGAACAGTGGTTCCATGGGGCGCCTGGGTGGCTCCGTCGGTTAAGCGTCCGACTTCAGTTCAGGTCATGATCTCGAAGTTTGTGGGTTCGAGCCCTGCGTTGGGCTCTGTGCTGACAGTTCCGAGCTCAGAGCCTGGAGCCTGCTTCGGATTCTCTCTCTCTCTCGAAAATGAAAAAAAAATTTTTTTAAAAATTAAAAAAAAGAAGAGGGGTTCCATAGCCACCCTCTGGGTCCTGTGCTGGTGGGAGCCCCTGTGGGGCAACTTGGGTTCCACAACTTAGGGAACTGCTCAGGATGGACCTTACCAGGGGTCAGTTTCTCCTCCCCTGCCTTCTTTCTGAAATGTTTGGCACTCTGCCATGTGGTATTGGTGGGAGTGAGCCTTGCTCTTGCCTTTTTGAAGGGCAATTTGGTAAACTGTTAAAATGTAAAATTGTACCTGTATTAGTTATTTTTGCTTTAACGAATCATCCCATCACTTAGCGGCTTAAAACAATAGTTAACATTTATTATCTCACATGGCTTCTGAGGCTCAGGAATTCAGAGGCAGTTTAGTTGGGTGGTTCTAGCCCAGGGTATCTCATGAGGCTGCAAAATGTCAATTGGGATTGCACTCAGATGCTCAACCAACTGAGCCACCCAGGTGCCCCCTTTTTTTTTATTCTTCGTTCTTCTTTCTGTTTATTTATTTACTTATTTAGAGAGAGAGGGAGAGGGAGCAGGGGAGGGGTAGAGAGAGAGAGGGAGACACACATTTGGAAGCAGGCTCCAGGCTCCGAGCTGTCAGTACAGAGCCTGACACGGGGCTCAAACTCACAAACCGTGAGATCGTGACCTGAGCTGTAGTCAGATACTTAGCCCACTGAGCCACCCAGGTGCCCCTAAGTGGGCCTGATTTTTTTTTTTTTAATTTTTTTTTCAACGTTTTTTATTTATTTTTGGGACAGAGAGAGACAGAGCATGAACGGGGAAGGGGCAGAGAGAGAGGGAGACACAGAATGGGAAGCAGGCTCCAGGCTCTGAGCCATCAGCCCAGAGCCCGACGCGGGGCTCGAACTCACGGACCGCGAGATCGTGACCTGGCTGAAGTCGGACGCTTAACCGACTGCGCCACCCAGGCGCCCCAAAGTGGGCCTGATTTAAGCAGAAGAGATGCTGATTGAAAGTCACTGAGATGCTCACATGATCACTAGCAGGGCTAGGGGATGAGGCTGAGAAAAGAAACCAGCTGGAGGCCAGGTGGCTGAGACTAGCGTCAAAAACACATCATGGGAACCAGGCAGGCATGTGCCTCTGCCCTGGCTGACCAGAACTTTGGGGTGTCCCGTTTTCTTCAGGTTCTTAATCCAAATCCAGAGTCTGAGGCCAAGCCCAGTCATATGCCCACATGTTGAGGGTAGGAAGGGTTAGTTTGTCTTCTGTAAAAGAGGCAGGCTCTGCCTCTCCCTAAGATTTTTGTTTCTCCCAAACATGGGAAAGTATTGCAGGTGCAGAATAGTTGTGAACGAGTGGAGGATGTCCGTTGCAGAGACCTCATGAATTTGATCCAGGGTTTTACTTCTGAGAATTTACCCTATAGGTAAACATAAGTGCGAACCAGGTTATATTTAGAGGGATACTCATTACGACATTGCTTGTTAATAGCAAAAATACTGGAAACAGTCAGGCTATCAGCAGGGAATCGATCAAGTATATTACGGTTCAAACACGTAAATGAAGGCTGCTAAGCAATCTCTTAAAGAATGCGGAGGACAGCAAGACATTGTTTCTTGGGAAAAGGTCAGGGGTAGAGCAGCATACATAGTAATTCTGAGGTGTTTTGTTTGTTTTACGTGAGAGATGCAAAATCATGGCTCTGCCCATGTAGACTGAGGTGCAAGAGGTCAGAGACCAAGCGGATTTGGGGGCAACCATTGTATCCCCAGCACTTCGTGGTGCTGAAGGTGAAGATGTGCATCATGCTTGTTTATGCGTATGGCATTTTGGGGAAAACCATACAAGAAACTGTCAACAGTGCGTTACCTGAGTGGGGGAGAACCCGAGCGTCCTGGGTAGGTCTTGGAGGGGGATTTAAATTTTTTCCTTTATATGTCTTTGCATTCTAAAAATTTAAACACCATAAACGTGTATTACTTTACTACTGTTTTTTAAAAGTGTTTATTTTTGAGGGAGAGAACGCAAGATGGGGAGGGGCAGAGAGGGAGGGAGAGGATCTGGAGTGGTCTCTGCACCAACAGCACAGAGCCCCAAGTGGGGCTCAAATTCACAAACTGTGAGACCATGACCTGAGCCAAAGTCAGACGCTTAACTGACTGAGCCGCCCAGGCATCCCGCTTTACTACTATTTTTAACAACAATTAATAAAAAAGAGAGGGGAGTGTCTGACCACCATGAAAATGAGAAGGGCAGTTGCACATACAACGTGGGAACCATTTGGGATAGCTGCAGTATAAAATCCTAAATGTGCAAAAGACTCAGGAGAGGGACCTGTGGCTGCCTCAGTCAGTAGAACATGTGACTCTTGATCTCAGGGTTGGAAGTTCGAGTCCCATGTTGGGTATAGAGATTACTTAAAAATAAAATCTTTGGGGTGCCTGTGTGGCTCAGTTGGTTGAGTGTCTGACTTTTGGTTTCCACTTAGATCATGATCTCGTCATGGTTTTGTGAGTTCAAGCCCTGCATTGGGTTCTGTGCTGACAGTTCAGAGCCTGCTTGGGAATCTCTCTCTTCCTCTCTCTCTGCCCCTCCCCCATTCACGCTGTCTCTGTCTCTCTCAAAATAAATAAATAAACTTAAAAGAAAAAAAGGAAAAAAAGAATAAAATCTTTAAGGGCGTCTGGGTGGCTCTCAGTCAGTTAAATGACCAATTCTTGATTTCAGCTCAGGTCATGATCTCAACGTTGTGAGATGGAGACCTGTATCGGGCCCCATGGTAAGTGTGGAGCCTGTTTGAGATTTTCTCTCTCCCCCTCTCTCTGCCCCTCCTCTGTGCTTCTCTCTCTCTCTCTCTCCCAAAATAAAGAGGGGTATCTGGGTGGCTCAGTTGGTTAAGCATCCCATCTGACTTTTGGTTTCAGCTCAGGTCATAATCTTACAGTTCATGAGTTTGAGCCCCTTGTCGGGTTTTATGCTGACAGTGGGAAGCCTGCTTGAGATTCTCTGTCTCTCTTTCTCTGTCCCTCTCCCGCTCACGCACTCTCTCCCAAAATAAATAAGTAAACATTAAAAAGAAAAAGAACAAAATAATTAAATAAACTTTAAAAAATTAAATCAAAAAAAAAAAAAAAAAAAAAGAACCCAGGAGAAAAATAAAAATTTGGGACCCATTGTGGGACATTTATGTACAAGAATACATTTGTTATATTCCAAGACAGTTTTTTATGATTTAATTTTCTTGGTATACATCTGAAGTTTAGAAATGAGAATAGAATTTAAAATATGCAAGTACTTTTATAATAAAAAATGTTTTCAAACATAAAAATGGATCTGTTTCCATAGTTATCATCTGAGCAGCCTTTCCTTGATGGCTTTGCTCAGCTCTCTGGCTCGGTATCTTCCCCCACTCTCTTACTTGTGTTTTCTCTTTGGTTTTCAGTTGTGTAGGCTACACTTTTAGTTAGGGTCCCATCTAACTAAGAGGGTCCCTCTTCACTAACAAATCCATGTGCCCTTTTCATCTGCTTTCAAGCTTCTACCTCCTTCCTTAAAAAAAAATTTTTTTTTAATGTTTATTTTTGACAGAGCATGAGTGGGGGAGGGGCAGAGGGAGAGGGAGACACAGAATCCGAAGCAGGCCCAATGCAGAGTTTGCAAATCACAGAGCCCAATGCAGGGTTTGAACCCATGAGCTCTGAGATCATAACCTCAGCCAAAGTCGGCCATTTAACCGCCTAAGCCACCCAGGCATCCCATGCCTCCTTCCTTCCTTGTCACCTACTCTTGCCTAACCCTCTGTTCTTCCTGCTCTGTACACAATTCCAGCCACCAATTCAACGGCAGGCTCCCCAGCCCCAGACTCCTTGGCAATTCTGTAGATTTGGAATTGCCAATCAATTTCTTCCTGCCTCCGTTCTGAGACTGGCTCCTGCTTCTAACCTGGTCCTATCTGTCGCTTGTTTCTGCCTGCCAACCATGCGTTTTCTTCCCAAGAGCCTACCTTCATACCCTCCCCTTCTGCAATTGCTGGGTGTGGGTGATTCTCCATGAGTTCAAAGATCTTCTTCGTATGGATGATTCTCAGATCTGTAGCTCAGACCCCCAAAATTTTAGCTGGGGCTCTTGCTGGAGGCAGCTACATGGGCCTCTCCCTGCAGTCTGGGTTTCCTCACAGAATGGCGGCCTCAGAGCCCTTGCATTTACGATCTGGCAGCTCTTGCTTCAAAAGAGGCTGTTTTAGCAAATAAGGTGGAAGCTCTATAACCCTTGCATTGGAAATCACTTCTTTCACTTCTGCCATGTTCTATCAGTTACAAGGGCCCCAGGGAGGGGAAATTAGTCTCTACCTCTTCAGAAAGGGTGGTGGCAAGATTTGTTTCTGGCTAAACTCCTTAATCCCTCCTCCCCCACTGTGATCTATTATTATCAACTTCTCTGTTTCTATCAATGATACAATAAAGGTGAAACTTTGTTATTATCCCTCCCTAGAGTAGGCATCAGTCTACTGTTGTAACTTTAAAACCACTATTTAATGAAACATTTGGAGACACTGAAGGCACCCCTCCTGAGAAGGAGATGATCAAGAATTGATTAGATATTTACTTAGTTTCTACCCTGTGACAGGACAATGCCAGCTGCTGAGGGTGCAAAGTCAAATACTTCTTTCTTCCTCCTTTTCCTCCTCCTTCTCTTCTCTTAGATTTGGTTCCTGCTCTCTGGAAGCCTACACTTTGGAGCTAAAAATGTGGCTAAGGCACTCTGAAAAACAGTTTCACAATTTCTGATAAAATGAAAAACACCACATAGCCACCAATCCCATTTTGAGGTATTTACCCAAGTGAAATTAAAACCTGTATTCACACAAATAACTGCTTGTGAAAATTCATAATAGCTTTATTAATAATATCCCCAAACTGGAAAGAATCCAAATGTCCCTCAGTTGGGGAATGGATAAGCAAATACATACAATTAAATACACTCATGAATGAGAGAAGAAGAAGGAGAAGAAGAGGAGGACGAGGAGGAGGAAGAAGGGGAAGGGAGGGGGAGGAGGAGAAGGAGGAGAAGGAGAAGGAAGTATTTAAACATGCAACGGTATATGGACAAATTTCAAGTACATTATACTGAGTGAAAGAAGCCAGCTGCAAAAGGTTCCATACTCTATGGTTTTATTTGTATGATGTTATAAGACAAAACTATAGGGGCCCCTGGGTGGCTCAGTCGGTTAAGCGTCCGACTTCAGCTCAGGTCACGATCTCATGGTCCATGAGTTCGAGCCCCGCGTCGGGCTCTGGGCTGGCTGATGGCTCAGAGCCTGGAGCCTGCTTCCAATTCTGTGTCTCCCTCTCTCTCTGACCCTCCCCCGTTCATGCTCTGTCTCTCTCTGTCTCAAAAATAAAATTAAAAAAAAAAAAAAAAAGACAAAACTATAAGGACAGAAAACATAACAGTTGCTTCAGGGGCCAAGAGTGGAGGTTAGTGCCAACTACAAAGGGTTGTTGAGAGAACTCTAGTGGATAATGGGACGATTCTGTACTTTAATTTTGGTGGTATTGAACACACCTGTGTATGCATTTGTCAAAAGTTGCAGAACGACCACTAAAAATGCTAAATTTTAATGTATATTAATTATACCTTAATTATACATATTTAAATTATATAGTCTCTAGATCAATTACATACATTATCTATATGATCTCTCTATGAAATTACAGGTACAGATGACACAGCATCAGAGAGGCAGTTAGGGACATGGGCTCAGCAGTCAGTCAGCCTGGGCTACAAAGTCCTGGCTGAGATTAGGAGAAAGTAAGCAGTTCTTTCAGGTGCCTGGTTGGTTTTCTTAGTGCTTCAAAGTGCTCTCACCAGGATTACAAGAGAGAATGAAAGTAAAGCACTTAATGAAGTGGTTAGCATATAACAAACATAGTATTACCTTTTTTCTTAAAAATAACAGTTCAAGGGATAAGATCTTTGGTCTAAGAGAGGAGATTAAAAAAAGCTTCACAGAGGCACTAACATATGATTAGGCTTTTAAAGATGAGCAGGAGTTACGCAGGTTGGCAGAAGTGGGGTAAGTGTTGGGAATGACATTGTAACAAGAGGGAACAGAATGGGCAAAGGCTAAAACAGAGTGGCATATTTGAGGACCCTCAAACATGGGCATATCCGGAACAATAAATTCAGGGAAAAGAGGAGGGGGAGGGGGACAATGAGGATTATAAAGGGTCTAGAGTTCAACAGCATGGAATTGTGAAGGGCCCATTTGAGGTTTTGCATGTTTGCTTTGTTTTGTTTTCAAGCCCAACAAGGGGCTTGAAATCACAACTCTGAGATCAAGACCTGAGCTGAAATCAAGAGTTGGGTGCTAAACCAACGGAGCCACCCACATGCCCCTGAGATTCTGCATTTCTCACAACCTTCCGAGTGATGCTGTTGTTGCTGGTTCATTGACCACACTTTGAGCAGCAAGGACATAAAGATCAAGGCAATAAAGTATTGCAGAAAATAGGGACTGGTCCATCGTATTGAAGATGGAAAAGCACTAAACCAAGATTGGGACTGAAAAACTCCACTTACCAACCTGTAGGTTGAGGTGTCTGAGGACAAGCATTAGGTGGATGAGTCAGAATAGAAGCCACATTGGAGTGGTTGACAATTGCTTGCTTGCCAGGTGTGGAAATTGGGAAAGTGAGTATAAACAACTCTTATGTGCAGTTTGGCTTGAAACCGAGACGTAGGGAGGTGGAATTGTAGTTTTTACCATCAACTTTTGAGATGGAAGACATTCAAGTATTTTATTTTTTACTTTTTATTTTATTATTTTTTTTTAAATTTTTTTTTCAACGTTTATTTATTTTTGGGACAGAGAGAGACAGAGCATGAACGGGGGAGGGGCAGAGAGAGAGGGAGACACAGAATCGGAAACAGGCTCCAGGCTCTGAGCCGTCAGCCCAGAGCCCGACGCGGCGCTCGAACTCACGGACCGCGAGATCGTGACCTGGCTGAAGTCGGACGCTTAACCGACTGCGCCACCCAGGCGCCCCTATTTTTTACTTTTTAAAAAAATACTTATTAATTTTTGAGAGAGAGCCAGCATGAGTGGGGGAGGGGCAGAGAGAGGGAGCTACAGAATCTAAAGCAGGCTCCAGGCTCTGAGCTGTCAGCACAGAGCTGGATGCTGGGCTGTTAACTCTTGGACCCCAAGATCAAGATCATGACGAGCCAAACTCGAACACTCAGACGCCCTTATTTTTTTACTTTTTAAAAGGCTAAATGCCCAACATGGAGCTTGAACTCACAACCCTGAGATCAAGAGTCACATACTCCACCATCCGAACCAGCAATGGGCTCCAACATTTGAGTATTTTCAAACACTGTTAAGGGTGGCTCAGTCAGCGAATTGCGGGACTTCCACTCAGGGCATGAGCTCGTGGTTCTTGAGTTCAAGCCCCACATCAGGTTCTCTGCTGTCAGTGCCGAGCCTACTTCGGATCCCCCGTTCCCCTCTCTCTCAAAAATAAACATTAAAAAAAATTAAAAAGCTGTTCAGAAGGACCCTGTAAAAAAAAAAAAAAAAAAAAAAAGCTTGGATGTACAAGAAAGAAGAGGATGACCTGAGAAGGGTTGAGTTAGAGCAATAAAAATACAGGGCACCCAGTTAAATCCGATCTTCTGAAAAACGAGTAACTCTTTAGTGTAAATATATTCCCAATATTTCTGGGCGTCCTGTATTTTATTTGGCAGCCCCCAGATGGTAGATTTTTTGGCAAACGGGTTATAGCCCTTGACGCACCAGAAGGGGGTCCAAGCTCTCTAGCCCTTCTGAGCTGTCGCGTTTCAACACTCTAGAATGAATCCCCAGTTCTACCAGAACCGTTAACAAGTAGAGAAACTGCTTTGAATTTCGGCTTTTGTCGTTTCCCTGTTTTCTACAGGATGGCAAACGGGCAGGAAAATGCTGGGTTAAAAGCTGTGGAAAAGTTCTAGTGTTGAAAATCGGCTCGTAAATGATGAAGAGCTTTTTGAACTGCGAACTGGCTCTGGATTGGGCGCATAGGACGGTGAGTCACACAGTGCCTGGCCGGGGTCCAACTCTGAACACCAACTCTACTCAACTCAAGGGCAGGCAGGGAGCCCCATCCCAGGACCCGCAGGCGCCTGCGCCTTGCCGCGGCCCCGCCCTCTTCCAGCCTGACATCCGGGGCTCGGGCAGGGGCGTGTTCGGGGAAGAGGGGCGGGAGGCAGCGGAAAAGAAGGACGTCGTGGGAGGCTGGATCAGCGGGTAAGGGAGGTGAGGCGGGGCGGGGGAGGAGCAAGGGGCGTGGCGGAAGGAGCGCGCTGTCACGTGACGTGCGTGGCGACGTGTCGGCCATCTTGTGTTGTTGAGGCTGAAGACTGACTTGGATTCTGAGAGACTCCCTGTCCCGGACCGCAGGTAACCAGCGACTCCGTCTCACTCCCCTGCCCGGCTCCGCGCCGCGCCCCGACTCCGCTGTCTCCCATCACCCCCACCCCCCCCCATGGAGCCGCCCGGGACTCCTGCCCGCGGTCGCGTCCCCGCCGCTCCGGTCCGACCCGGCCCAGCCGCATGGACAACCCACAGGCCGCCCCGGCAGCGGCCACGGCCGGCTAGGGCGTCAGGCGAGGGGACAGGTCAGGTGCTGGGCCGGAGGGAGCCTCCTACCCCGCGAGGCGGCACGCCGGGCCCGGGCGCGTCTCGACCGCCGAGCCGGGGAGCCCCCACCTCCGGGGCCCGGTGGCATCGCGGGGGGGAGCCGAGGAGGGGAAGAGGGTGGTGGGGTGGGCAGTGTCAGGCCGATTTGTTCAGGGCCAGAGGGTTCGCCTTCTGCTACCTGCTCCCCGGGCCAGCCACCCGCCCAGGCTGGGGTGCTCGGGGTAACAGCTGCCTCGGCCAGACAGCTGCTCCTGCCGGCCCTCCTCCCCACACCTGGCCTCCGGGAGGTGCGCCTTTGCCTTCCTCACCGAGCATCTGCACTGTGGAGACTCCTTCCGTGGCGAGAGGACGGGTCTGGACCAGGCCTGAGGCAAGGTGGAGCCATGATCTGAACCTGGGACGGAGGTTGGGAAAGTCGAGCCCGAGGCAGCTTTGGGACCTGAACATTCTTGTCAGATTGAGATGGGTATTAGTCTTTTCAGTGTCAGCAGTTTCCCACGAAGCACTTGGAATACTTGAGTTTTGTGGCTGAAGCCTAAATCAGATTGATACTTCCGGCCACAGAATGGTCTATGAAAGAAGCAGGTTGCATGACCCTGTTTGGGAAGCAACAACGTTGCTTCGCATTTATATGGCACTGTGTTTTGTTTTGTTTTGTTTTGTTTTGTTTTCCTTTCCCTGAAAGTCAAAGCACGTAAGCACACCTAGTTTTCTCTGTAAAGGAAGGTGAGTATTCCAATTACACTTAGAAGAAATTGAGGATGGGGCCGGAAGCTGTGAACAGCCTTTCATCCAGTGTTGTGCGTCTCGGATTATAGGCAGTTTTGATTCCCGGTGGGGTGTGCAGGGAAGATATTTTGTCCTTCCGTAGTATTTCTTTTTTAGAATCTAATCACTTCTTAGATTTAAAACAGTTTTTTTTTTTTCCCCCATACCAGCCCTTTCTGTACGTTAACTTTCATCCGTCTGATATTTGCATCTCTGACCTTACGGAGTTTGTCCATTTTGGTTAGATCACAAATGTGTTCTCTCACTCATTGATGATTTCCTGTGTCTTATTAATTAGTGTAGCAGGTTTTGGAGTGCTCAGACGAGATGGATGGAATATGTACTTTTCTGTTACATCACATGTTGACATCAGTAGAGGATGCTGGGAAAAAAACCTCAAAGTGGCATGTATCTGGAGAAATGACACACAGTTGTTCCTTTACATTTGACACCAAGGAATACACTGGTAATGGCACTGATTTATCGGCAAAGAAAGGGCTTTACACCTTTTGTGTACTTGACGAAGCATTTCAGAATTTTGAGACTGAGCAGGCGGAAGGGACTACGTGCTTCCCTTCCTTCATTCACGCATTCATTCATTTGACAAAGATTGGGACTTTACTACACTGTTTGGTGCTGGGGCCAAAACAGACCAAAAATCCTTTCTCTGGGGAGCTCATTTCTAGACACACAAATAAAAACTCGGGTAAAATACATAGTGTTGTGGTAAATGATGCGGGGAAAAGAAATGAGGCAGAAATCGGATGACCGAGATTTAGGGGTTAATTTTAAGTTGTGTGCCCTGAGAAGGCTGCACGGAGAAGCTCAGGTTTGAGGAAGGACCTGACATAGGTGGAGGGATTCCTGTAGCTGTATGGAGAAGGAATGCTCCAGGCTAGGCAAGCTAGGGCAGGGATACTGAGGCAGAAGCTGAAGTGGGTGCAGGTCAGGTGTTGGGAAAAGTATGGAGGCTAGTTTAGCCAGAGGGACCCAAGAAGACGGAGGCTAGTAGAAAATGTGTACCCTGCTCATTGGTGCTAAGAGGGGTTGTTCAGTGACTTAGAAATTTTTTCCACATCTCTTGTGACTATTGGAAGGGGAGACCAGATTCTGGAAATTTGGGCCAGTATGCCCAGACCCCCTTCCCTCTGTGTATGACACATGCCCCACCCGAGTTTGGAAAAATCCAGGATGCTCATATAACATATTTCAGGAAATTGTCTTGAAAAATCTTTCTTAAAAGTGTTTAAATGAGATGGATGATAGACTGCCTAAAAGATCTGGAATTGCTTTCGAGGGAGGGGATCTTTGGAACACTTACGAATATTTGAAAAGGTAGGGAAATTAATTTCCTGTGAGGTTTAGACACATCGTTAAGAAATACAACCTGGAAGAATGGTATAATCAGCATATTAATTTATGTTATTCTTAATCTGATTAGTAAGAATTAAGAATTCTTAATTATCTCTGTTCTGTCCATCCTAGTTTTAAATTCCTCAGGGTCTCTTCCGCTAGTTTGTTTGTATGTCTTTTATAGCATTTTACATGTGTAGAACTTTTTGTGCTGAGTGTCTTATTTTTCCCCTTTTGCCTTTCAGACTAGCTGACAAGTTCACCAATTAATTTGATACTTCATAGGCTTGTTTTGTTTGGAAAAAAAATTTTTTTCTGATTTCCTTCCAGCTTATCTCCATATGCGTATTACTGAGCTTTCATAAATGTCTTTTTGCATTTAATTCACCTGAGGAATTTAATATTTTGGTTTTGAAGTGCCTTTGCTGGTGAGTTGAGTTGCATATATGAAAAATAATTTGTCATAGCTTGCCTGAAGCTCATGAGAAGAGAGGAATTTACAACTTCAGGGTGTGAGTGGAGCTCCTTGGCTAAAAGGAGACATAGCAATGATAGTGATGAGGTGGTATTTTTTAATGAATTTTTCCCCTCTTGTTCTTTTGTTGAATTTTTGAAATGACATTTTTATATTATGTCTTTGATGTCATATCATCTCATTTGTTCTCATGACTCTGCATTTTAATACTCCGTGTGTCTATTCTCTTTTTGTTGACTTTCACACTGGGAGATGACACTACTGATAGAGATTGCTGTCTGGGAGAACCTTTTGGGTGAAAAGATTATTGCTGACCCTTTTACCCTTGCCATTCTAAAGGATCTTTGATTTGTGCCATTTTCAAAGACTGACTTCATTTGCAGTTCTCCATTATCCCCTGCTGATTCAATTTTCAGTACTTTCTGTTTTATTCTATTTCTTATAGATTGTAGTGGGACCAGTCTCATTAGGTTGAATCTACAAGCCTCTGTTGGTGTTAATCCGGGTATCTTAGAGGCAAGTTAAATGTCCATTTTCCTTCAGCAATTTGAATTGCCTTAACATCATTTGGTCATCATTGTAAAACTCTGAACCCAAGCCTTTTTTCCCTATTCACCCTCTGCTAGGATTTTTATGGTAATAAAGTTCTAGGATTTCCATTCATTTTTAATGCCCTGAAAAGTTACATATTTTTAAATATATAAGTAGATTTTTACTCCATAGGAAGGCTTGCTGATAGTTGGAATCCTAGTATTTCTCAACCCAATTGGCTTTTTTTTTTGTTTGTTTTTTATGCTCTCAGATGACTGAGAAATACAGTAGATTAATTATATGGGAATGCAAAATGATACTTTTGTTGAATTGTTGGTAATTTAAAAAAAAAAAATTTTTTTTTAAGTAAGCTCTACACCTAATGTGGGGCTTGAACTCACGACCCTGAGATCAAATTGTACTGACTGAGCCAGCCAGGTGCCCCGAATTGCCCATAATTTTGTGTGAAGTTGAGGGGGAGGAATAGGGGGAGGTTTGAAAAATGAAAGAATACTCCCTTAAGTGGTTACAATTAATTTTATAAAAATATTTTCAAAGTATTATGTACCTACCTACTTCAAGTAATTAAAGTATACGATTTTATATTTTCTTGTTAACTGCAGAGTTTCATTAACTACAGAGGACTTGAACTTAATTATACTTGCAATAAGAGATACTTTAGAGCTTGTTTTTTTGAGTTAGGCCCAGAGAAGACTTTATTACCTAGTTGTCCCCTCTTTTCCTTTTGCCTGCCCTTATAAAACTAAACTAGACTGCATTGCATAAAGTTGAATGACCTTTTGGGTATTAAAATAACACGGCTATGTTTTTGCAAAATTAAGGTCAAAAGGCAGAAGTCGCTTTCCCAAGTTACTTTCTTTAATTTGCAATTATTGTTTTTTTGACACATAACAGCATTCAAAGCATTATTTGATTTTAGCTAAGAAACCACTTGAAGCTGTTGTGTTTCATTCAGTCTCCTCCTAGTCAATTGAGATGTCACCATCCTGTGGATTTTTAAGATGCTGTCTCATTAGAGCATTAAATGAAGGTTGTGATTTTGCAACTGAAAGCACACCTGGAGTTTTGCTCCCTGGGCATTTTGGCAGTGGTTATATTTCTTGGGCTCACTGATTATTTGCATAGGATACATACTGTATTGCTGCGTTGGTGGCTGTCATTTTTCTATCAGATACGTTTAAAAATTGGTATCACATCCCTGCAATGTAGTTTGAATGAAAGCCCCAAGTAATCACTTTCCTAAACCCTGTATTGGTGCTCATTTGTCTTTATCAGAATCACTTAGAACTTCTGTTAAAAATATGTATTTTTTTAGTCCCCCTCCAGAGCTACTGAGAAACTCTTTAAATGTTAGGAAAATGGAAGTTAGTTTCTAAGCTAGTTTCTAAGAGACAGGGAGAGAATCCCAAGATGATTCTAATATTTTAACCAGGTTTGGAACCATTTCCTGTAAAACTATTCATTATAAGAGATTGTTTTTAAAAGTTTCCTAAGAGATTGATTGTTGGGTCAATTACTTTAATACTTTTGTTATTTACAGTGTTAAAAGGACCTGAACAAAGTCTGCTTGCACCTCCTGCTGTGAACCAGCAGAACTTTTGAACAGGTGAGTGTTGATGGGAAGCACAGAGCTGAGGACTTAGGCAAACAGATGATTTTTGCTTTTAAGGTTTCAGGGGTTTTTTGCCTTTTTTTTTTTCCCCTCCTGAAGTTATAGAGAGTGATAGAAACAACTTCTTAGCTACTGCTCAGATTCCTTATGAACCGCAAGAAGAATCATACCCTTTCTACACTGTTCCTATTGTGAATTTGTGTCTTAAACTGTTGTCATGATTTTCTGATGGTGTGAAATAGGAAGAGGAATTCTTTGGGAGCAGAAGTAAGGAGATACTTAAAGAACCTGGGGGCAGTTGGCTTTCATGAAGGACACGAACCAGAAACTGGGAAGCTTCTGGGAAGCGTTCGGGAGCTAAGGCAGTACAGATAGCACTTCCCTCCCTGCTGGCTGTCAGTGTCTTCTCTTGTCTCTTTTTATCCTGCTTTAGTTGTCTTTTCACAGTCTGGCCTTTCCTGCTTTAAAAACACATGGAAGAAAATCACCACTTTCATTCCTGGTGCCACATATGAACTTAAATTCTAGTGCCACTGCAACTGTTACTAGCTCATTGTCTACATTTTAAATTCCTGGGAGGGGAAATTTGATTGGTTGAGGTTTGTCCCGTTCTCCATTATTGGTCTAATTAGTAGGGCCATAGGACTGTAGTCTAGAAGTGCAAACATAATTGAAAGATTCCACTTTAAGAGTGGGGGCAGGTCTCAGAGAAGGTGTAGTGTTGGCTCTTCTAGGCAGAAACCTGCAGAAGCTTCTGAACATTTTCCTTTCATAGAAAAATTTCTTATAGGTAGCTTGGCAGTTTCAGTTTATATGTCCTGAAGAATTAAAATAGAGGTTTATCTACTGGTCAGTGAGGCCTGGTAGGTTTCACCAAGCATCCTTATTTGAACTTCATAGTGCAGTGTTTTTTGTTTTTGTTTGTTTGTTTATTTTGAGAGAGAGCATACGTGCATGTGCATGGGGGAGAGGCAGAGAGAAAATCCCAAGTAGATTCCTTGCTGACAGTGGAGCTTGTCATGACCTGAGCCAAAATCAAGAGTCAGACACATAACCGACTGAGCCACCAGGTCGGCCCCCCTCCGTGGCGTTTTAACAAAAGTTCTTGGTTTAGAAGGTTCAGAGGAGTGTCTGTGGTAAAGGTTAGCAAATGAGAGACTTGGTTTGTGGAAAAATCATTGGTTATTTTTCATTGATTACTTTTGTAAATTTTAATTTGGGTACTTTTTACAGTGTTAAGCAACACTTGAGTATTAGGAAGCCATGGAGAATATGAAGGGTGGAACTTCTACATGTGAACATATATTCACATTATTTGAGTGGTAGCAGGAATTTTCACTCTTGGGAAAGGATCAGTTAGACAGTATATATAAACTTTTGTATTAACATCTTGTATTCTAGAATTATTAGGTAATACTGAAGAAAAACATTTTTAATGGACCATTTTGAAGCCCTGTTTATTTTTGTTTATAGCTTGTATGTATTTGGTGATACCTGATTACTTAAGTAATTTTTATTGCTTAAATATTCTTAGTATATTGAGATTATTTTTTTAAAGATTTTATTTTTACGTAGTCTCTACATCCAACATGGGGCTTGAACTTAGAACCCCAAGATCAAGAGTCACATGCTCTACTGACTGAGCCAGCCTGGTGCCCCTTGTATACCAAGATTTTTAATGCAGAGCCTAGGGATTACTAATAAAAGTCATCTGTTGTAGAGTGATGTATTCAATGACAGGCCACAGATGTGACTTCCTCTGATGCTTTTTTGCAGACAAGGTTTACTTTAGCAGATTGCAGCTGAATTCTTTTTTTTTTCTTAGCTGAATTTATTAAAATTTTTTTTTAATGTTTATTCATTTTTGAGAGAGAGAAAGAGAGACAGAGACAGAGTGTGAGCAGGGAAGGGACAGAGAGAGAGGCAGACACAGAATCTGAAGCAGCTCCAGGGTCTGAACTGTCAGCATGGAGCCTGATGCGGGGCTCGAAGCCACAGACTGTGAGATCATGACCTGTTGCTGAAGTTGGCCACTTAATCAATTGAGCCACCCAGACACCCCTTAGCTGAATTCATTTTTAAGGTAGAATAGCCGTCTCTCATATTGTATGTTCTCTTTAATATGAATTTTGAGGTGAGGTATATTCAGGCTTACTGAGTTAAGGCTTTGTGAGGTTTTAAAAAGATTTCCACATAATCTGTGTAAAACTTCACAGGCTCTGGGGTTCCCTTTCTGGAAAACATTGGCTTGTGGTGAGATTATCAAATGACGTGGTAATGTTTACGGCCTTGTGATTTTTCCTAGAATAGTTCAGTGATTCCTAATTTTGTTCTTCTTTACCAAAAGGGAGGAAAATAGAAATGTTTACATATTGTTCAGAAACAGTGGGGAGAATGACAGTAATAGCATTTCTTCTTAGAGTGATATTGTGGCCAGTATGTTCTTGGGGAACAAAGCTCCTTTTATTCAAATTGTCCTGGGCCTGGAGGAAGTCTTGGGAACTCTGGTCTCCTCAGTATTGGTTCTTTGGTTGCAGATCCTGACAGGAATTGGCAGAGGTACTGGCTTGGTACTTTCTAATTGGTAAATCATGACTCAGGCCTTGAAGACATGGCCATATCGAGGGGCTCTCGTGGTTAGGTCCTTGAGAACTGAGGTGATAATGCTCAAGCCATGGCCAGTTGAAGGGCTGGATGTGAAGCCACCCTGCAAGATCAGTGTCAGAGAGCCTTAGTTTATGTTTTGGAGTCTGATACTCTTTGGCCTTTTATACTGCTTCCACCATTGTTAATGAAATTTCTTTGTAGTGTGTTAGGAGAAATTTCTTAGTGTGTTTGGATCGTGAGTCTATTCTCTTCCCTACCCTGAGGGCTTAGTATATTGCTTAACTGAGTGATGCAGAGGAGTAGAAGTTAAAGGATAGTGGAGCAGAGTGGAAGATTGGGAAAAGGAGAAAAAGTGACTTCCACAAAATGAATTCCTCTGAAAACTGCAAGGGAATGGAGAAGAAAGAAAAAGGTAACCAAGGAGTATCGAGCATTGTAGAGCATTGTATCATTATGTAGTGAAGAGTTTGTGGCCTTTTAAAGCAGAGAAATGTGGGTTTAATTTTCTGTTACTTAATTACATGTAACTTGAGATAAAAAGTTAACTGCTGGTAGCCTTATTTCCTTCACCTGTAAAGTATATCCCATAGTGGTTGTGGGAATTAAAAATCTAAAATGCCATGGGGTGCCTGGGTGGCTCAGTCGGTTAAGCGACCGACTTCGGCTCAGGTCATGATCTCACGGTCCGTGAGTTTGAGCCCCGCATCGGGCTCTGTGCTGACAGCTCAGAGCCTGGAGCCTGTTTCAGATTCTGTGTCTCCCTCTCTCTCTCTGACCCTCCCCTGTTCATGCTCTGTCTCTCTCTGTCTCAAAAATAAATAAAATTAAAAAAAAAATTAAATGCCAGTGTAATGCCTGGTGCACAGTAAATGGGATTTCAGTAAATGGTAGCTTTTATGATTGTTATTACAATGTAAATAGGTAAATTTTGATTGTAAAATTTCATCTTTATAATTTGAATAGAGACATCAGTGAGTTCTGTTAGTAAGTGTTGTTTTGTTCTCAGTCCAGCAATACTTGAATAGCTGCTTTGTGCCGAGTGCTGGGCTAGCCACAGTGGTGAGCAAAACACATAAGGAACTATCTTCATAGGGTTTATAGCCTGATGGCAGAGGCAACCAAAAAATCATATAAGTAGGGGTGCCTGGTTGGCTCAGTTGATTAAGCGTCTGACTTTGGCTCAGGTCTTGATCTCGCCTTTCCTGAGTTCAGGCCCTGCTTCGGGCTCTGTGCTGACAGCTTGGAGCCTGAGCCTGGTTTGGATTATGTGTCTCCCTCTCTCTTTGCCCCTCCCCCACTCACCTTTTCTCTCTCTCCTCTCTCTCTCTCTCTCTCTCTTTCTCTTTGAAAAATAAACATTAAAAATCATATAAGTAAATTTCAAAATGTGAGAAGTCTCTCTGTCCTTGGAAAAGATACATTTTTAAGACCTAGATACTTAAGTGTCACATTTTGGATCTTGGTGTTCTTGTTGTCAATGATGTTTTACGCCTTTTGATTAGCTTTCCAGGCTACGTATGTTTCTTGTAAGTTAATTTACGTATTCCTTTTGTTTGTCATTTTTCCCTTTTTCTCTGAGATAGACACATCTCAACTAAAAAAAAAAATTTTTTTTTTAAATGTTTGTTTATTTTGAGAGAGAGAGAGGGAGGGAGAGAGAGAATCCCAAGCAGGCCTTTTGCCGTCAGCACAGAGCCCTATGTGGAGCTCAATTCTATGACCTGTGGGATTATAACCTGAGCTGAAATTGAGAGTTGGATGCTCAACCAACTGAGCCATCCAGATGCCCCAACACTTCTCAACTTTTTGATCTTAGGACTCCTTTATCCTTTTTTTTTTTTTTTTAAGTTCATTTATTTATTTTTTTGTAATCTCTACACCCATCATGGGCCTTGAACTCACAGCCCTGAGATCAGGAGTCAGATGTGTTCTTCTGACTGAGTCAGCCAGGTGCCTCAGGACTCTTTTATTCTTTAAAAGTTAGAGGACCCCCAAAGAACTTTTAGGCCTCTTAGTTCTATGTGTCTATATTATATTGAGAAATTTAAAATGATTTATTAGTTTAAAAATAATAGTCTCATTATATATTAACATGAATATATATTTAATGAAGAATACCCATTTTCTAAAACATTTCAAAAAAATTTGGTGAGAAGAGTGACATTGTTTTATCTTTTTGCAAGTTGCTTTTTATGTCTTGCTTTGTGGAAGGCAGCTGGATTCACATATCTGCTGCTGTGTTCAGTCAGTTGCTCTTTATTACTTTGGTTGAAGTATATGAAGGAAATTAACCCTCACAAAGATATGTATGTAGTTGGAAAAGGGAGCAATGTTTTAAGACTTTTTTCAGATAATTGCAGATTATTCTTTGGTATAGTACACCAAAGTTCGACAAGTAGTAGCTTTTTAAATTTTTTAAAAATTTATTCATTTTTTGGGGAGAGACAGAGACATCGTGAGTGGGGGAGAGGCAGAGAGAGACAGAGAGAGGGAGAGAGAGAACAGGCTCTGCACTGTCAGCGCAGAGCTGATGTGGGATTTAAACCCATTAAACCATGAGATCATGACCTGAGCTGAAACTAAGAGTCGGACACTTAACTGACTGAGCCACCCAGGCACCCCTTTAATTTTTCTTTAATGTTTATCTTAGAGGAAGAGAGAGAGAGAGAGAGAGACAGCACGTGCTTGGGGGAGGGGCAGAGAAGAGAGGGAGACAGAATCTGAAGCAGGCTCCAGGCTGGCAGGGCACAGCCTGACGTGGGACTCGAACTCAAGAACCAGGAGCTGGTTCGACTTAATCGACTTAGCTTAATCGACTGAGCCACCCAGGTGCCCGACAAGTAGTAGTTTTTATTTTTTATTTTATCTTATTTTTAGTTTTTTTTTAATGTTTGTTTTTGAGAGAGAGAGTACGAGCATGAGTGAGGGAGGGGCAGAGAGAGAGGAAGACACAAAATCTGAAGCAGCCTCTAGACTCTGTCTGAGCTGTCAGCACAGAGCGCTACGTGGGGCTCCAACCCATGAACCGCGAGATCATGACCTGAGCCGGAGTCAGACGCTTAACGGACTGAGCCAACCAGGCGCCCCAAGTAGTAGCTTTGAAAGGTTAGTTGCAATATGAAATCTGAATTATATCAGTGCACTTTTTATATTCTGTAACATTAAAATCCATTGGTCTTTCTTGTACCTTAAATGACTACCTTAAATGACATAGTACCAAAAACTTGCATTCAGGGGTGCTTGTGTGGCTCTGTCGATTAAGCGTTTAACTCTAGATTTTGGCTCAGGTCATGATGGCATGGTTTGTGAGTTCTAGCTCTGCTGTAGCTCTGCGTTGCTCTCTGTGTTGACAGTGGGGGCCTGCTTAGTATTCTGTCCCTCTCTCTCTCTCTCCCCTTCCCTAGCTTGCTCTCGATCTCTCTCAAAATAAATAAAAATAAACTTAAAAAATTGCATTTATTAATGTTAGTACTCATCAGGAAAGCCTTGAAGAATTGGGAAAGTCTGAAGTACTGGAAAACCCAGCAAACTCATGGCAAATAGAAGTTTTCCAAAATTCGAATTTTGCTTGAAAGTTCAAATTTTATTATTGGCCACAAGTACTGCCAATTTTTTTGTTTTTGAAGTGATAGTGTCATTTTGTTCATTTTTTTGTTAGGATTATTTGTTCCAGTTCTGTGAAGAATGCTGGTGTTACTTTGATAGGGATTGCATTGAATATGTAGATTGCTTTGGGTAGTATTGACATTTTTAAAAAAAAATTTTTTTTTTTTAATTAAAAAAAATCTTTTTTTACTAACGTTTATTTTTGAGACAGAGAGAGACAGAGCATGAACGGGGGAGGGTCAGAGAGAGAGGGAGACACAGAATCCGAAACAAGCTCCAGGCTCTGAGCTGTCAGCACGGAGCCCGATGCGGGGCTCGAACTCACAGACTACGAGATCATGACCTGAGCCGAAGTCGGATGCTCAACCGACTGAGCCACCCAGGTGCCCCCCAAAATTTTTTTTTTAACGTTTATTTATTTTTGAGACAGAGAGAGACAGAGCATGAACGGGGAAGGGGCAGAGAGAGAGGGAGACACAGAATCGGAAGCAGGCTCTAGGCTCTGAGCCATCAGCCCAGAGCCCGACGCGGGGCTCGAACTCACGGACCGCGGGATTGTGACCCGAGCTGAAGTCGAGCTGAAGTCGGACGCTTAACCGACTGAGCCACCCAGCGCCCCGAGTATCGACATTTTAACAATATTTGTTCTTCCTATCCAGGAGCATGGAATTTTTTTCCATTTTTTTTGTGTCTTCAATTTCTTTCATAAGCTTTCTATAGTTTTCACTGTATGTATATACAGGTGTATAATTTCACCTCTTTGGTTAGATTTATTCCTAGGTATTTTATGGTTTTTTGTGCAACTGTAAATGGGATTCCTTGATTTCTCTTTCTGTTGCTTCATTGTTGGTGTATATGAATTCAACTGATTTCTGGGCATTGATTTTATATCCTGCAACTTGGCTGAATTCATGGAGCAGTTCTAGCAGTTTTTTGGTGGAATCTTTAAGGTTTTCCATATAGAGTATCATGTCATCTGCGAAGAGTGAAAGTTTGACCTCCTCCTGGTCGATTTGGATGCCTTTTATTTCTTTGTGTTGTCTGATTGCAGAGGCTAAGACTTCCAATACTGTGTTGATTAACAGTGGTGAGAGTGGACATCCCTGTCTTGTTCCTGACCTTAGGGGGAAAGCTCTCAGTTTTTCCCCATTGAGGATGATATTAGCGTTGGGTCGTTCATATGTGGCTTTTATGATCTCGAGGTATGCTCCTTCTATCCCTACTTTCTTGAGGGTTTTTATCAAGAAAGGATGCTGTATTTTGTCAAATGCTTTCTTTGCATCTTTTGAGAGGATCATATGGTTCTTGTCCTTTGTTCATTTTTTTTTTAAAGTTTATCAGCAGGAGCGGGGGAGGGGCAGACCGAAGGGGGAGGAGAGAGAGAGAGAAGGAAAGAATCTCAAGCAGGCTCCACACTATCAGCATGGAGCCTGATGTAGGGCTTGAACTCATGAACCGTGACACCATGACTCAAGCTGAAATCCAGAATCAGATGCTTAACTGAGCCCCCCAGACACCCCACACTTTGATCATTTTTGAAAAAAATGTCTGCTAAATACCCTGGTCTGTGTATCGGTTACTCTTTCACTGCATGATTAGTGCAGCGCCAATACTGAAAAGTGTAATATCTTAGTATTATTGTAATAATAGTTTTGACATCATGGCTACCTTGAAAGAATTTCAGATGTTACTTTGAGAATTGCTACTATGGGGAGTGGAACAGTTTTCAATGTTCTATTCACATATGATACGTAGTTTTTTTGTTGTTTTGTTTTTTAAAGCATTAAAAAATAAGTAATGGTTTGAAATAGAAATTGAAATAAACATTGAGGTCTTTTAGATTTCATTGAGGGTTTTTAGTGCTGGGTAGATAAAGATTTGTTCATACGTTATGGTTATAAAGTAGCCCTCTGTTTTTAAGACTTTTTTTTAAAAGTTTATTTTGAGGGAGAGAGAGCATTGGTTCTTAAGTTGTGATTAGTAATAAAATAGCCTTCTCTTTTTAAGACTTTTTTAAAGTTTATTTTGAAAGAGAGCACTCGAGTGCACTTGTAAGTTGGGGAGGGGCAGAGAGGGAGAGAGAATCCCAAGCAGTCTCCATGCTGTCAGCACAGAGCCTGACACAGGGCTCACTCCTGTGAACTGTGAGGTCATGACCTAAGCTGAAACCAAGAATCTGATGCTTAACCAACTGAGCCACCCAGGTGCCCTTCAGATTCCCTTGTTTGTTTGTTTGTTTACTTATTTATTTATTCATTCATTAAAAAAAAAGTTTATTTTTTTCTTGTTCATTTTTTGAGAGACAGAGACAGAGATGGAGACAGAGCACGAGCAGGGGAGGGGAAGAGAGAGAGGGAGACACAGAATCCGAAGCAGGTTTGAGGCTCTGAGCTGTCAGCACAGAGATCGATGTGGGGCTCCAGCTCACTAGCCGCAAGATCTTGACCTGAGCTGAAGTTGGATTCCCAACCGGCTGAGTCCCCCAGGTGCCCATATGGTAGTCTTCATTTTTAAGAACAGTTTTAGATTTACAGAGAAACAGAAGATGGTACAGAGATCTCCCATATATACCACACCCAGTTTCCCCTATTATTAATGTTTTATATTACTGTGGTATATATATTTAATGTTTATTTGTTTTTTGTGGCGGGGGGGGGGGTAGGGAGGCAGGGAGGGGCATAGAGAGAGGGAGACACAGAATCCGAAGCAGACTCTGGGCTCTGAGCTGTCAGCACAGAACCCGACTGGGGGCTTGAACTCACGAACTGTGGGATCATGACCTGAGCTGAAGGTGGACAGCCAACTGACTGAGCCACCCAGGCGCCCCTAATGTTTATTTTTGATAGAGCACAAGTGGGGGAGGGGCAGACAGGGGGGACAGAGGATCTGAAGCTGCTCTTGTGTTGACAGCAGCAAGCCTGTTGTGTGCGGCTTGAACTCATGAACCAAGAAATCATGACCTGAGCTGAAGTCTGATGCTCAACTGACTGGGCCACCCAGATGCCCCTTGCTGTGATATATTTGTTATAGTTAATAAACCAATCCTGATACATCATTATTAGCTGAAGTCCATAGTTTATTCAGATATCCTTAGTTTTTCTGTTCCAGGATCCATCTAGGATACCACATTTGGTCACATATCTATAGGGTCCTCTTGGCTGTGATAGTTTCTCAGACTTCCCTGTTTTTAACAGTCTTGGCGATTTTGAGGAGTTACTGGCTAAGTGTTTTTGTAGAATGCCTCTCTGTTGGGATTTATCAGATGTTTTTCTCACGATTAGAGTGGGGTTAAGGGTTTTGGGGAGGAAGACCTCAGAGGTAAATTGCCATTTTTATCAGATTATATTAAGAGCACGTATACTATCAGTGTGCTTTATCATTGTTAATGCTGACCTAGATATACTTGATAATATGGTTGACTTTGATTCCTTGTCAGGTTTGTCCACTGTAAAGTCACTCTTTCCCCGTTGAGGACCTAAATTAAATTTTAGTTGATTTTTACTTAACTTGATACAGCCACGTGTGGCTAATGGGTACTGTTACATAAGACAGAACAGTTTTAGACAGTGTTCCTTGGTTTTATCTAAAACTTTAACTTTTTTTTTTTTTTTAGATTTATTTTTAAGTAATCTCTACATGCAACATGGGGCTTGAACTCACAACCCTGAGATCAAAAGTTGCATGTTCTACTGACTGAAGCAGCCAGGCACCCCTAACATTTATTTTAATAGATTTAAAGAAAGATGACTTACGGGTGCCTGGCTGGCTCAGTTGGTGGAGCATGTAATTCTTAATCTCAGGGTTGTGAGTTCAAGCCCCATGTTAGGTGTAGAGATTACTTAAAAATAAAATGTTTTTTCTTTTTTTTTTTTTTTAACGTTTATTTATTTTTGAGACAGAGAGAGACAGAGCATAAGCAGGGGTGGGGTAGAGAGAGAGACACAGAATCTGAAACAGGCTTCAGGCTCCGAGCTGTCAGCACAGAGCCTGATGCGGGGCTCGAACTCATGAGCTGTAAGATCATGACCTGAGCTGAAGTTAGACACTCAACTGACAGAGCCACCCAGGCGCCCCTAAAAATAAAAACTTTAAAAAAATGTATAAAGAGAGATTATTTAATATAAAAGGAATATAAAATGTTTGTCTTGGAGTGCATTGCTCTTTGAGGGAGCCAGTCTATTTTTAGTAAGCTCAGTCTTTTTAAAATTCACCTTTTTTTGAAGTATAATTTACATAGAATAAAATGAAGATATTAAGTACACCCATATTAAATGTACATTTTGATGAGTTTTGACAAATGTATGTACTTGTATAACCATCACCACAATCAAAATGTGTAACATTTTCATCACCTGTAGAAGTTTCCTTCTACATTTTGCAGTCATTTTTCCTCCCCCACTGAATTAGTTTCTGTGACTGTAGATTAATTTTGCCTCTTCTAGGGTTTTGCATAAATGGAATTATTCAGTATATTTTCTTTTTTGGTCTGGCTTCTTTGGCTCAGTTCAGTGTCTGATTTCATTCATTCGTGTTGCTGCAGGTATCAGTCATTAGTTTTTTTAGTGCTGAGAATATTGGGTATGACTATTATAGTATTTGTTTATCCATTCAACTTTGAATGAACATTTGGGTTGTTTTTGCTTTGGGGCTGTTAGGAATAAAGCTGACCTTACTTTTATGGCTTGGGTAGTGATTCAGATTGTGCTGGATTACAGTGCTTATCACGACACTGTAAATTAGGGATTGAAATTTCTTTTAGGATGAGGAGAAAAGTCAGCAAAGCATCTATAATTTTTTTAAAGATATGCCACAAAAGGGTAATTAACATGGAAATAAATAGTATTTTGCAAGGTTTTATATATAATACGTGGTCCAGATAGATGTGCATAATTCTTTTGATCTTTGGTAATTTTCTGGGAAAAAAGTTCTTTGTTCCTTTTCCTAGGATTAACTGCTTAGTAATAAAGTAAATAATTGAAGCCTAATTTTGCTTTATGAAGTTTTGTCCTCAGTAAATGTGTTAATAGATCATGTTTTCAAAATTATTCAAAAACATTTGCTTGTTTAGGGGTGCTGGCTGGCTCAGTCAGTAGAGCATGGGACCCTTGATCTCAGGGTTGTAAGTTTGAGCCCCATGTTGGGTGTAGAGATTACTTAAAACCTTAAAAAAAAATGTTTGCCTGCTTAAAACTGAAGATCAGATGGGTGCAAAGGGAATAGTGTTTTCTGCTATAATAGTTGAGAGAAGAGTTTCCTTTTATTTTTTTTACCTTAAAATGTGTGTGTGTGTGTGTGTGTGTGTGTGTGTGTGTGTGTGTGTGTGTGTGTGTTTTAGTAATCTCTGTATCCAATGTAAGCCTTGAACTCACAATCCCAAGATCAAGAGTCACACTCTACTGACTGAGCCAGCCAGGCACCCTCTTAAAATTATTTAAAAAAAAATTTTTTTTTTCAACGTTTTTTATTTATTTTTGGGACAGAGAGAGACAGAGCATGAACGGGGGAGGGGCAGAGAGAGAGGGAGACACAGAATCGGAAACAGGCTCCAGGCTCCGAGCCATCAGCCCAGAGCCTGATGCGGGGCTCGAACTCACGGACCGTGAGATCGTGACCTGGCTGAAGTCGGACGCTTAACCGACTGCGCCACCCAGGCGCCCCTTAAAATTATTTTTTAAACTGAGTTAATGTTCAAGAGAATATTAACTTTCTATGACATTTATGTTGGGGTTGGGAAAATATTTCATAGAAACCAGGCAAACACTTCCTGTGAGAATTAAAATATATTTTATCATAAAAGTAATTGAAGATTATTGTAAATTAGGAAAATAGGGATAAAATCCTTAATCTCATCTCACTAACTTTTCTTCATTTCTGTGTTCTTTTTGTCTTTTAATGACATATGAGTAATTATACTCTTGTGTGCAAACCTCATTGTACCTATATTATGTTGTGTGAATGTGCCGCTTTCATAAGATTGCTTCCTGTCTTTTATGAAGATAAGTGATGTGGTGTATGTGGTTCTCTCCTCATGTTTCCTTTTCATTGTTTTACTTAGCTTTAGCTTTTTTCTGAAGTTTGGGAAAAATACGCATTCTGAGACTTACATATTTTAGCTTAGTGGTTGAGTCTTGCCTTATTTTATTTTATTTTTTAAACTTTTAAAATAATCTTTGCCCCCAACATGGGGCTCAAAGTGATGACCCTGAGATCAAGAGTTGCATGCTCTACTGACTGAGGCAGGTGCTCCTAGTCTTGCTTCATTTTAATGTAGACTTGTTTTTGGTCTTAAATAATAGATGTGTAGATTATTATATCAGTATAGCAGTATAAGTTTTTTTAATCAAAAGTTTAGGGAATAAATTTAGTATTTGTTATCCGAAGATTGGCCTTTATTTATTTTTTAAATGTTTAATTTATTTGAGAGAGAGAGTGAGCCCGGGGGTGGGGCAGAGAGAGAGAATCCCAAGTAGGCTCCACACTGTCTGTACAGAGCCCGACATGGGGCTCCATCTCACAATCGTGAGATCATGACCTGAGTCAAAATCAAGAGTTTTGAACACTTAACCGACTAAACCACCCAGGCGCCCCAGATGATTTGTATCTAAAATAGCTTTGCTTCGGGGTTCCTGGGTGGCTTAGTTGTTAGAGCATCCAACTCCTGATCTCTCAGGGTTGTTAAAGAGTCCCACGTTGGGTGTGGAAATTACTTAAAAAAAAAAAAAAGCCATCTTAAGGGTGCCTGGCTGGCTCAGTTGGTAGAGCACGGAACTCTTGATTATGGGGTTGTGAGTTCAAGCCCCATGTTGGGCATAGAGCTTATTTAAAAAAATAAAATAGCTGAGCTTCATGTCCACTAAAGAAAATATATTTTAAAGTTTATTTATTTTGAGAGAGAGAGCAAGCGTGGAAGGGGCAGACAGAGGGAGAGACAGAATCCCAAGCCGACTTCACGCTGTTAGTGCAGAGCCCAATGCTGAGCTCAAATATAAGGAACCATGAGATCATGACCTGAGCTAAGATCAAAATTTGGACGTTCAACCAACTGAGCCATCAGGTGCCCCTAAAATATTTTTTTTTTTTTTAATTTTTTTTTTCAACGTTTTTATTTATTTTTGGGACAGAGAGAGACAGAGCATGAACGGGGGAGGGGCAGAGAGAGAGGGAGACACAGAATCGGAAACAGGCTCCAGGCTCTGAGCCATCAGCCCAGAGCCCGACGCGGGGCTCGAACTCACGGACCGCGAGATCGTGACCTGGCTGAAGTCGGATGCTTAACCGACTGCGCCACCCAGGCGCCCCTCTAAAATATTTTTAATTGGACTTTTTTTTTAGTGAAACTATCTTACGGTTTATTTTAACCTTATTTATTTATTTACTTATTTATTTACCTTTTATTTTTAAGTAATGTCTACAGCCAACATGGGGCTCAAACTCACAACCCTGACATCAAGAGTTACGTGTTCCACTGACTGAGCCAGCCAGGTGCCCCCTATTTCAACGTTTTTTATATTGAGGTATAAAATATAGTAAATAGGTGCACAAATCTGAAGTGTATAGTTGGAAGAAGTTTTACATATTATATACTTACGTAATCACCAGTTAGATCACAATAGTGAACATTTCCAGCACCCCAGAAGGCTTCTTCTTCTCCTTCCTCCTCACGAGTTCTACTTTCCTGATGAGCACATTTCTGACATCTGTCCCCTTTTGATTACTTATTGAACTTCTTTTCAAAGGAATCACACAGTATATATTCTTTGGTAGCTGGGTTCTTTGGTAATGGGTTCTTTTCTTTATTGATGAATGTTTCATTGTAGGAATATACTACAATTTAACTTATTTTGAAATAATTTCAAACTTACAGAAAAGTTGCCAAAAATTACTAAGATTTTTTAGTATGCCCTTCGTGTAGTTTGTTGTCACTAGTTTTTAACATTTTCTGTATTTATTTTATTCATTTCTTTCTCTTTTTCTTTCTTGTATGTGCATGTATATATGTATATAATTCTTCACATAATTTGTACCATATAGCATTTTATATATGTTTTTTCCATTCCAGGGGCACCTGGGTGGCTCAGTCAGTTAAGCGTCTGACTCTTGATTTTGCCTCCAGTCATCATCTTAGGGCCATGATCTCATGGTTCATGAGTTTGAGCCTGGTGTCAGCTCTTTGCTGACAGCGCAGAGGCTGCTTGGGATTCTCTCTCCCTCTTTTTTTGCCCCTTTCCTGCTTGTATACTCTTTCAAAATAAATAAATAAACATTAAAAAAGTTTTCCATTCCATTTGAGAGTTTGATACAGACCTCATGCTCCTTTTCCCATAAGCATTCCAATATTTTTTTAAAAATAAACTTATTATTTTTAAAATGTTTAGGTTTTAGAGAGAGAGTGTGAGCGGGAGAGGGGCAGAGAGAGAGGGAGACATTGAATCTGAAGCAGGCTCAGTACTGACAGCAGAGAGCCCGATCTGGGGCTCCAGCTCACGAACTGTGAGATTGTGACCTGAGCTAAAGTCTGATGCTTAACAGACTGAGTCACTCAGGCGCGCCTAATTTATTATTATTATTGTTGTTGTTGTTGTTTTTTAAGTAAGCTCTGTATCCATCATAGGGTTTGAATTCATGACCCTGACATCAAGAGTCCCATGCTGCACTGCACCCCTTCAGTGTTAGTTTCTAAGAATAAGAGCATTCTCCTACATAATCACAGTAAAAATTTCAGTCATAATTAACATTGATATGGTGCTACTACCTAACTCATTAACTTCTATTCAGATTATTACAGTTGTCTCTTTAATGTCTCTCTTTTTTTTTAAAGTTCACTTGTTTTGGGAGAGAGCGAGCTTGTGTGCACTCACAAGTAGGGGAGGGACAGAGAAGGAGAGACAGAATCCCAAGCAGGCTTCATACCATCAGCACAGAGCCTGATGAGGGGCTCTAACTCACGAACTGTGAGATCATGACCTGAACTGGTATGAAGAGTCCATGCTTAACCAGCTGAGCCACCCAGGTGCTCCTCTTTAATATCTCTTATAGCTGGTTTAGGATGAAATTAAGAATCATACAGGCACCTGGTCTTTATATCTCTAAGTCTCCCTTAATCTGGGATGAATCTTCAGCTGGTTTTTTTTTTTTTTTTTTTTTGGTGTCTTACGACATTGGTATTTTTGGAGACTACATTGGTTTTATGTCTATCAGTTCGGGTAGATCTGATGTTTTTTCAAGATTAGTTTCAGTTTATGCATTATTGTTAGGAATGTAAACATAAATAATGCTGTGTTCTCAGTGCAACACATCAGGAGGCACATGGTGTCTGTTTGTTTGTCTCATTATTTTTTAGAGAGAGAGAGAGAGAGGGAGGCAGAGCACGTATGTGCCCCAGAGCAGGGGAGGGAGAGAGAGAGAGATAATCTTAAGCAGGTTCCATGCCCAGCCTGGAGCCTGATGCAGGGCTTGATCTCAGGACTGACTGTGAGATCTTGACCTGAGCTGGAATCAAGAGTTGGACGCTTAACTGACTGAGCCACCCAGGTGCCCCTGTTTGTCTCATTATTAATGATGTTACCTTTCTCAGTAACATAGCCAGAGGGAAGAGATGCATAGGGCAAGGGAGCTGTGAGGACGGGAAGAGCTTCAGTGCTCTGTCTGGCATACCACCCTCTCCTTGAAGCTCCACTGCAGTTTGTTTACCCATTCATCTGTTTGTGGTGATGAACACAGCAGCCAAATGTCAGTTTTTGGTAATTATGAATAAAGCTACTTTGAATATCTTGTCTTTGTCTTTTGGTAGAAATTTCCCTTGCATATATGTCTAGCAGTGGATTATGGGATCATGGGGTAGGCATATATTTAGATTTGATAGATATTGCCAAACTATTTTTGAAGTGGTTGAACTAATTTGCACTAATGGAGTTATTAATCTTGCGTTATCTTAATCCACATCTGGCTAAGGTAAAAATAGCTTGCTGTTGGAATGGGGACAGAACTATTCATTTATTTGGGACTGTGTACGTGAGGAGTGCTAGAAGAGTAGCTCTTTTTTCTACTCTTGGGAAAATGGAATTAAAGAAGTGTGGGGGCAGATTCAGTTCCTTGGTGTTCATTCTGTTAGTCTTTGTCAGACTATCTGTAGTACTGGCTGGAGTTCATTCCAGATTTGCCATAGTTTTTTCTGGGTAACTTTTACATATCCAGGAGATGGAGGTTTGCATCAGCAGATAATATTTGTAAGAAAAATTCAGGAGGTTTTAAAGGAGTATACGTTTTGAATTATTAGTAGCTGTAACTAATTGGTCTGTCAAGACTTCTGGAAGCAGGATCAGTTGAACTCTCTGCTGCTGTGCCGGATTCTGATTCTGCTTTTGCTTCTCCTTGCTGTGTTTCTCCAGTTAGAACTTCTTTACATAGATCTGCAGCTCCTTCATGTTGACAGTGACTATGCCCAGAAGTCGTCTGCCTTCTTGACATTGTGCCAGGTTGTGAGAAAATGGTAGACTTAGAGCTGAGGGACCAGGGTCTCCCTTTTCTTTGTTGCACATCCAATGGTAATATAGAGCTGGGTTGATTTCTTCTCTCTCCTCTCTTGAACATGCAGTCACATGCCCACAGAGTGATTGATGCGGTCCCAAAGAGGAGGTAAGGAACCCAGGAAAACAAAAAAATACATAGAGAAAATATTTATACTAGTAATCAGAGATAAGATAATTGCCAGTGGGGGCTAATTTAGCACAGAGTGCTTTTTGTTTTTTTGTTTTTTAATTTTCTTTTAGTGTTTATTTTTGAGAGAGAGAGAGAGAATGAGTGAGTGTGTGAGTGGAGGAGGGGCAGAGGGAGAGGGAGACACAAACTGAAGCAGGCTCCAGGTTCTGAGCTGTCAGTACGTACAGAGCTCCACACGGGGCTCAAACTCACAAACCACGAGATCATGACCTGAGCTGGAGTTGGATGTTTAACCTACTGAGCCACCCAAGTGACGCTAGCACAGAGTTCTTAGGATGTTGACAAAAAGGACAGATTATTTTGCATTCATTGTCAAATATAGATTGCAGTTTATCAAACAAGACCGATTTCCTAGTATTAGAAGGAATATATTACTTGAGTTCACTTGTAAGGAATTTTGATTAAAGGACAAGGTCTGAAATTTTGGTTATATAGGAGTGTTTTATCAGCTGTTTTTAAGTCAGCTCTGAAAATTTGAGGGTAGGCCGATGTCTGAGTTCCTTATCTCAGAATTGGAGTAGCCAAAGGAGAGAAACCGCTAGAGCCTTACCATCTATCTGTGCAGTCATAGTTGCTTTCGGCACGAGAAAGATAGGCTCATAGGGTGGTCTCTGAACTAACAGTATTTTGCACATATTCCATAAGAAGCACTTTATGCCATTATATCCATTTTATGTCCTTTTCTGAATCCTTCCTGCAAGATTTGGGTGCTTTTATATTTCAGAGATGCTAGGACCGGGACTCGGACCAGGACTCGTTCTCAGAATTCTCCACTGTGCTGTGTGTTACTGTCATCCTTGGTCATGAGATGAATGAGGATCCCTCTGTTTATTCATCCTTTTGTTGTATCATCTTCATAACCATGGAGTTTCTTTTACTGTTGACCCAGTCTCCTGGTTCTATTTCAAGAACTATTACTGGGGTCTCTGTAATTTTTGTGTGTTAAACCTTTTCATATGTTAAATTGTTCATAGGATGTTTTTCGGCATTATTAAGGTAACTGAAGTCTATTGTGCCCTGATAATTTTACCTTCTCTTTAGCCCTCTGAGGTTACCAGAACATTTCCCTGTATGGTTGTAGATATGTCGGTTGTTGGTAGGCAGAATCAGGAATTTTATCATTTTATCTTCTTCCATTTATGGCCTGTTCTGTTCCTTGACTAGGGTGACCATTCAACCTGGTTTGCTTCTGTTGTCTCTGTGCAATTATTTATACACCGCTTGCAGATACTATTTTCTGGTGTGTATGTATATAAACCCTACCCCCAGTGTGGGGCTCAAACTCATGACCTTGATATCAAGAGTCACATGCTCTACCAACTGAGCCAGTCAGGTATCCCCCTCACATTTCTATAACTGCTTTTCAGGTCACTAGTGACTTCATTGTGGAAGCCAGTGAAGACTTTTCAATCTTTACCTTTTTTGACTTCAGTGTTTGAAACTTTTGAGTTTTTCCATTAAAAAAAATTGTGCCTGTACTATCTTTGTTGTATACATAAGTTAGAAACTTAATAGGAAAAGGATTATCCATAATTCTACCATTCAGAAGTAAATATTAATAACGTGGGGCATATTTATGTATACTCACTAAGAATATATTTTAGAATGTGTTGAATGTAATGATTCTCTGTGCTCTGTAACCTGCCTTAAACATTTAATATGTTGGTGACCTCTTTTTATGTCTGTGAATGTAGTTATTATTTATTATCATCACCTTTTTCTCTATAGGTATATAGGTCTGGCTTCCACAATATCTGTTGAATTTCTAACACCTCTCCTTACCTTTTAGCTTTTTTTTTTTTTTTTTTTAAGAGAGGCCGGGGCGGGGGGTGGGGGGGGAGAATCCCAAGCAGACTCCATGCTGCCAGTGCAGAGCCCGGTGCAGGGCTTGATCTCGTGAGATAATGATCTGAGCCAAAACCAAGAGCCAGATGCCCAACCAACTGAGCCACCCAGGCATCCTTACGTTAGCTCTTGCTAATTCATTCTCCTCCTGACATCTTGAATGATCTTCCTGAAGTGCAGATTTCATTCTAGACATTTTCTTGCCCTGATCTTTTTATAGCCTTTCATTGCCCTTGGGATATAAAATACAAAGTCTTCTATGATATGGGCACTATTTTACCAATCTTCATTTTAGTTTTTAGCCTTATTGAACAAATGGATAATCTTCCCCAAAGATCCTGGCTCTTTCTCCATTCTGTTATAGATACAGTGAATGTGGAGAAAGTGAGGGTCCATGATAGGGTGAAAGGTTAGTGTTAGAGATTTTTAACTGCGCACTCTTTCTCTTCCTGCCAGTATCCTCCCGCATGGTGTTTGCTGGGCTTTGTTCTTGTCCCTTGAGCTTGTTCCTGTTTGATTTCTGCTTTGGGATAGTTTCATTCAATTTTGGTTGCAGTTGTGTAGATTTACTTCCAAATCTGTTTTCTCATCCCCATCTTGACTCTACACTAGAGTTCAAGGTCCATATTAATGGTCTTTTGGGGTGTTTCCTTAGGTGCATTCATTTTGATCAAAACTGTAAGTCTTTGCTCCTAAGTTATTTTTTCCATTTTCTTTTTGCTTTCAAGTTATATATACTGATTCAAAAAGCACTGCCATCTCAGTATTGAATCCTATAGGTTCCATTCTATTTCTGCATCTTTTTTTGTTTTTTTTGAGTTAATTTATTTTTGAGAGAGTGCGTGAGTGGCAGAGGGGCAGGGAGGGAGGGGGAGAATCCCAAGTAGGCTCCACGCGCAGTGCAGAGACTTGACACCAGGCGATCCTACGACTGTGAGATCATTATATGAGCTGGTACCAAGAGTCAGATGCTTAACCAACTGAGCCACCCAGGTGCCCCCATTTCTGCATCTTATGTTTACATTTTCCTTTCCAGAGAGAGCAGTGCTGCTTCTACTTAGGAAATGGAGTAGATACTTGAATGGATCCTTGGTTTTATGCAGGCCATTGTAAGGGAGGTAGAGCAAGGCAGTCCTTCTGGGGCAAAGGAATGGCATGAACAGAGAAGCACAGAAGGACAATGCAGTGGAGAATAGAAAGTTCTCATTTGGCCTTGAGTTTGGAGGTGAAACCATAGGAGGTTGAGTTGAGGAGAGGGGTATAGATTATCAGGTTGGTGGTGACCTGAAATACCAGTTTTGACCCTACATGGTAGGTTTAATTGACTGTTTTACAGAGGGGTAGGCATGACCAGAGTTGTGATTTAGGAAGATTGATGTTGTTAGATGTCAGTAGTTAGAGGGTGATTCAGGGAAGCAAGTTGGAAACTTTATTGTAATAATCCAAACATGAGTTAACAAAGGTTTAATTATAATGAGAGGAGAATGCAAGAAGAATCTTGAAGGAGGAACTGATTGAATTTGAGACAGGCAATGAGGAAGAAGGAGCTGCAGATGATTCTGGGTTTTTGAGTCTGGCTGACTATTGGACTGTGAAAAAAAATGGTATCTTGATCTGTTGTTGAGGTAGATATATTGGAGGAGCAGGCAGCTGGAAATGCCATATAGGTCATGGGTGAAAAAAAAATCTGTTATTCACAGCAGGGCTGGGACCCTTCCCAAGGGAAGCAGTTTGGAAATTTGTGGGAGAAGTTTTTATTGCTCTTTTTACAGTCACCACCCCCCCCCCCCCACCGTGTGTTCCTTGCTACCGCTGTGATTTAGTAGAGTTCTACCCTAAGTGCTAGTAGAGAACACCGCTGTAGACAACAGAAGGTTCAAGGCGATACCTATACAGTTTGTAGTTAAATAAACCATGGGTATGCTCAGGGAAGTTAGAAACTTTGGGGGAATGGCAGCTAAATAGGAAGGAAATGAAGATAGGAAAGCAGTACCAGTACAGCGCTGGTCATGGAGGAAAGAAGAGGGGATAGTTTCAAGAAAACGCAGTCTAGAGAGACAGAAGAACATGGTGGGAGCACAGCATCCAGAGTCTGGTCCAAATCTTGACTTGCTCTAAAAATTCAGAGCTGTTTTCTAAGGATCACAAGCCTGGAGCTTTGCATTGACAACATTTAGCTCACGGCGAAACCTGTGTCATTTCAGTACCTCACTGCATCTTAGAAAGGACAGTTGAGAAATAGGCTCAGTTTCCATTCTAATATATAATTCAGGGGCATTGGGTAAGAGAGTCTCTCTGTTAGATACATAAAAAATTAGGACTGAGCTCATTTAAATTGATTTTGGAAGGAGCAATTTGAGGTGGGGACTTGAGAATTAGAGATTACAGTACTGTAAGAATTTATTTTTTTTTATTAAAAAAAATTTTTTTTGTTTGTTTTTCAACGTTTATTTATTTTTGGGACAGAGAGAGACAGAGCATGAACGGGGGAGGGGCAGAGAGAGAGAGGGAGACACAGAATCGGAAACAGGCTCCAGGCTCTGAGCCATCAGCCCAGAGCCTGACGTGGGGCTCCAACTCCCGGACCGCGAGATCGTGACCTGGCTGAAGTCAGACGCTTAACCGACTGCGCCACCCAGGCGCCCCAGTACTGTAAGAATTTAAATGAGATTTCTTCAGCAGACATGGCTCTTAGATTTCCTGCTTCAATTCATAAAAGAGAGCCTGAGTACAGTATCATTCTGAGTAATGTAGATCTCTTTAGCTGATAATTAAATCACTTGGATGATTATTCTTAGGTTCTTAAGAATTCTTCAGAAATCTTTACATTGGGAAGTAATCTTTGTATGGAAACCATGTTATAAATTGGTAATTAGGTTTCCAGCTCAGGGCGTTAAAGAAACTAAGCTTTTAATGTTTGTGTAGTATGGTAGTTGGGCACTACCTGAAAGGTTTGTAGGTAGAATGATAAAGGGGACTGGAACAGGATTTCCTTGCCTGCTCCTGGGTTTTGTCTTGGAATTCAAGACTGCTCCCGGCAGTTATACAGGTTATGCGTTCAACTCCAGGGCCTCCATTTGCATCCTTTGCTGTGATGGTATCCTTGGAGTTTTGTGCTTCCAAGACCTGTGTGGCCTTAAGGTAGTAATTTAGGGGGGGGGGGGGGGATTTAAATCTCTAAATGATTTTAAAATTTGCATAGCTGTCAAATAATTCAGTTTTTAATTGAGAGTCATTTGCCTTATAAATTCAGCCTGGTTCAAATCTTTTTTTTTTATTCTTTAATTTTAATTTTTTTATTAAAAAAATTTTTTTTAATGTTTATTTATTTTTTAGAGAGAGAGAAAGAGAGAGACAGAGCACAAGCAGGGGAGGGCAGAGAGAGAGGGAGACACAGAAACCGAAGCAGGCTCCAGGCTCTGAGCTGTCAGCACAGAGCCCCATGTGGGGTCGAACTCATGAACCATGAGATCATGACCTGAGCCGAAGTCAGACGCCCAGCCGAGTGAGCCACCCAGACGCCCCTATTTGTTCTTTTTTTAAATTTAATTTATTTTTTAAATTTACATCCAAATTAGCATATTGTGTAACAATGACTTCCGGAGTAGATTCCTTAATGCCCCTTACCCATTTAGCCCATCCTTCCTCCCACACCCCCCCCCCCCCCCCCCGTAGCCCTCAGTTTGTTCTCCATATTTATGAGTCTCTTCTGTTTTGTCCCCCTCCCTGTTTTTATATTATTTTTGCTTCCCTTCCCTTATGTTCATCTGTTTTGTCTCTCTCTTTTTTTTTTTTTAAATTTTTTAACGTTTATTTATTTTTGAGACAGAGAGAGACAAAGCATGAACGGGGGAGGGTCAGAGAGAGGGAGACACAGAATCTGAAACAGGCTCCAGGCTCTGAGCTGTCAGCACAGAGCCCGACGCGGGGCTTGAACTCACGGACCGCGAGATCATGACCTGGGCCGAAGTCGGCTGCTTAACCGACTGAGCCACCCAGGTGCCCCTGTTTTGTCTCTTAAAGTCCTCATATGAATGAAGTCATATGATCTTTGTTTTTCTTTGACTGACTAATCTCACTTAGCATAATACCCTCCAGTTCCACCCATGTAGTTGCCAGTGGCAAGGTTTCATTCTTTTTGATTGCCGAGTTATACTCCACTGTGTATGTGTGTATATGTGTGTGTGTGTATATACATATATATATATACACACACACACATATATATATATACACACACATATATGTATACACACACACACACACACACATATATATATATATATGCATATATGTATATACACCACATCTTCTTTATCCATTCATCCATCGATGGACATTTGGGCTCTTTCCATACTTTGGCTATTGTTGATAGTGCTGCTATAAACATGGGGGTCCCTTCAAAACAGCACACCTGTATCCTGTGGATAAATGCAGTTGCTGGGTCGTAGGGTAGTTCTATTTTTGGTTTTTTGAGGAAGCTCCATCCTGTTTTCCAGAGTGGCTGCACCAGCTTGCATTCCCCCAGTCTGGTTCAAATCTTGACTTGCTTTATAAATTAAGAGCTGTTTTCTGATGGTCAAGGTGCCCCAGGGGTTTGAGTATAAAACAATTGGCTGGATGGGGTTTAAAATGGTAGTAAAAACACTCCTTCAAGATGTTTTTTATTACAGTAAAGTCTTATAGTTGATGTAGTCTCTGCTTATTAGTCAAATAGGTCCACATAGTTTTTAAAGGCACACTGATTGATTTATGCCAAGTATGGTCACAGGGATGATTTGTAAGCAGCATATCTGTATTAATTTATAGTGGGCACCTTACTTGGGGTCTGATCATCATAACCTTGACAAGTCATTTCAGTTGGAATGGAATCTAATGGAATCTAACATGTATCAGTTGGGAGATTCTTTATTTTATGTATTACTAAGGAAGAAATCATCCTGTGAAGTAAACTCTGCTAGAGTTTTTTAATTACTTAAAATTTGTATTTTACATTTTTTTCCCTTCAGTGGTCTGTGAGGGGCGCCTGGGTGGCTCAGTCGGTTAATGACCAGCTCTTGATTTTGGCTCAGATCATGAGCTCTCTTACATTAAAAAAAAAAAAAAAATTTTTTTTTTTTTAGTTTATTTATTTATTTACTTATTTAGAGAGAGTGCACAAGTGGGGAAGAGGCTGACAAGGAGAGACAGAATCCCACACAGGCTCTGTGCCATCAGCACATCAAGAATCAGGTGCTTGACTTACTGCATCACCCAGGCACCCCTTTTTATTTTACATTAAAAATAAATGTTTCTTTTAAGGGAGAGGGAAAGAAGGATGGTGGGAGAGGGGGAGAGGTAGAGAGAGAGAGAGGGAGAGAGTGTCAGCACGGAGCCCGATGTGGGTCTCTATCCCACAACCTCGGGATCATGACCTTAACTGAAATCAGGTGTTGGACGCCTAACTGAGCCACCGAGGAGCCCCATATTTTACATTAAAAAACAATTTTTTTTTAAAGTTTGTTTACTTTTTGAGAGAGAGAGTGCGAGGTGAGCGGGAGGGGGCAGAGAGAGAGAGAGAGAGAGAGAGAGAGAGAATCCCAAGAAGGCTCTGTGCTGTCAGTGTAGAGCTTGACTTGGGGCTCGATCTCAGGAACCTGTGAGATCATGGTCTGAGCCAAAATCAAGAGTTGGTCGCTTAACTGACTAAGCCACTCAGTTACCCCTTATGTATTGTATTCTTTTTTTTAAAAAAAAATTTTTTTTTCAACGTTTATTTATTTTTGGGACAGAGAGAGACAGAGCATGAACGGGGGAGGGGCAGAGAGAGGGAGACACAGAATCGGAAATAGGCTCCAGGCTCCGAGCCATCAGCCCAGAGCCCGACGCGGGGCTCGAACTCACGGACCGCGAGATCGTGACCTGGCTGAAGTTGGACACTCAACCGACTGTGCCACCCAGGCGCCCCAGTATTCTTGAATCACTAGTTGCTTAAGAGGTGGGGTGGGCTCTAAGTTGACCTCAGCTTAAGTCTGATGTATAAGCTTGCCTGGTCAGGTAGCAGGGAACAGGGTTAAATTAAGTTAGAATGTGGACATCTTGGAACCCTCAGGGTTGAAATCGGGCTGGAAATACCTTCCAGGAGGGGGGCAGATAAGTTATTATTTATTTATTATTTTTATTTTTTAAATGTTAATTTGAGAGTGCGCACAAGTAGGAGGAGGGACAGAGAGAGAGAATCTCAAGCAGGTTCTCATGAAGCGTGAGATCATGACCTGAGCCAAAATCAAGAGTCGGCTGCTCAGTTGACTGAGCCATCCAGATGCCCCTATTTTTTTTTTTTAATTTTATTCCCCCCCCCCCTCACTGAGCTTCTTCCCTTTTTTTCTTTCCTTTTATTTTTTTCCCCACAGGGCAGATAAATTAATAGCTGATTATAGACATTAACGTACTTTTACTTTGCCTTTTTTGCATTTTTGACCAATTTCTGGTTAATATTTTTAAGCCATCTTTCACTCAACATGGGACTTGAACCTATAACTCCAAGATCAAAGTTGAATGCTCTACCAACAGGTGTCCTGAGGCATATTTTTCCAGTTAACTTTTTTTTAGATCTTCTAAACATAAACAAAAGTCAGGGTGATGTGAATTTATCTTGGAGATATTTACAGTATATTTACAATGTTTACAGTATTTTCCATTTTTAAGCTCTGATATCCTCCATCCCCCGCCCCATATTTGAGATGTAGTTGACATATAGCATTGTGTAAGTTTAAAGTATATAGTGTGTTGATTTGATACATTTATATATTGCAAAATGATTACCACCATAGCATCAAGCTAACACCTCATTCCAGCACGTAATGGCTATTTCTTTTTTGTAGTGAGAAAATTTAAGGTCTAATCTGTTAGTAACTTTCAAGTATATAATATGGTATTATTAGCTATAGTCACCTTGCTGTGCATTAGGTCCCCAGAACTTGTTAATGTTGTAACTAGAACTTTGTACCCTTTGACCAGATATCTCCCTGTTTCCCCCACCGCCCAGCTCCTGGTGACCGCCACTCACTCTTGGTTTCTCTGAGTACTCATGGGCCCTTTTAGATTCCATACACAAGAAGTACCCTACAGCATTTGGCTTTCCCTGTTTGACTTCACTTTAAGCTCTGATATTTTAAAATGGCTTTTGAAAGGTCACTCATGAAATTGATGGTTCAAGACAGTGTTTTAAAATAATCACTGGCGTGTAAAGTGCTAAGCAGAAAGTGGGGGAGAGTTGTAGTGGAAGCTGTGAGATAGGAAAGGGGGGATGCTTATTTTAAGAATCTTGAATATAGCTCATGGTTGGTTATGGGAGAGTCATTGCAAGGGAGTAATATAAATTAAAATGTAAATCTGTTACCTTTCATTCACTCCCTATTGTTCAGTGGCTGAAGGAGAAAGTCCTTAATTTGGTCCCTGGTGCCCTGTGTGGTCTGCATCCACGCATCTCACGGGCTTCATCTTAATACCGCGTCTCCTTTTCCCACATAAGAAGATGTGAATTGAAATGTGAGGTAGATTTGTTAATTTCACATTGCCTGCTAGATTGTTGTAAACACGGATTAAAACCCATTCTGATAGCTGCCCGGGAATGAATAAAACACCCTAGCTAGACTTTCTGGGCTGGAATTCTGCATTTGCTCTTGACTAACTGTATGGAGATATTTTTCTCTTTAACAGGTTTCTCCACATATAAAAATCTATTGTAAAAATACGGAAAATAATGGCAGCGGAAACGCAGACACTGAACTTTGGGCCTGAATGGTGAGTTTTCAGAATCTCATCCTGCTTGATATTGGATGTACTTGTACTACTAGTACAGTAGTAAGGTATTTTTACAGATGTTGGGTGGTTTATAAATGTACATGTTTTTGAGATTTTGATTTATGTGCCTAGTTGAAAACAGTGTAGCTTGTCTAGGAATAAATTCTGTTTGGTCAATGACTGCATTCTATATTTAAAAAACTTTTCTTGGTCTGGTTAGGTAATAATGAAATTTTCTTGGTCTGGTTTTGTAATGATAATGGACTCCCTGCAGTCCCACCACCCTAGCAAATTACTTGCTTTTTGTTTCAGCCCTTGTCTAGGTACATATAAAATTTTACATATAATTGTAATCTTTTTATCTGTATGTTTTCTGTTACAATACTGTTTTGTAAGTGCTACTCCTAGACTTCTTTGAAAACATACTTTTATTGAATTACTGTTTGAATTTTTTTATTGATGGGCTAGGCAGGTGGTCCAGAATTATACTGGTTATTAACTGTAGCCCATCTAAGATTGGGATAGCATTTGCCATAATAACAATTAATTGACCTTTGAGTCTCTTACAGATGTGTTTGGACCCTGAATATGGAATTCTTATGGAATTTTGAGATCCATCACATTGTAGTGTGACTTTTTCCCCCTCTTCTTCCTTTCCCCCCAGTGTTGGTGATTGAAGATCCTCTCGTCAGTGGCATGAATAGTTGCTTTTTCTTTTCAAACCTTGAACCAGAGGCAGTATATAGTAGATAAATTGGAATAGTGTTTTAAATATTCTTGATTGTTTAGGTGGTGGTGGTTTGAAAAGTGATGCAGACTTCTGTAGTAACTCCCTATTTGAGGACACATATTAACTTATTTTATGCATTTCTTTTTATATGTAATTCCTAAATTTTCTCGGCCCTTTTAGTTAGCATTTGGAGACTGAGGAGAAATCTCTACTTGAAATTCTAAGAACTGATGCAAGTTGTATACTTTGATAATTTATTTTGGAAATGTTGACCTAAGTAATGCTGTACCTGTTTTAGTTTTTAGTTTATATTTAAAAAATAAGTTTTTTATTATTGAATCAATATGTTTCTAAAGAAATTAGAAATTACAAGTAAGCCAGAGGAAGATACAATTTTACCATCCATGATAACCACTGTAAATAGATTTATCTCTCCAGGTGGTTCTGTGTATGCTTATTTGTGTGTGTGTACATTTATTTTCACGAAAATGGGATCATACTGTACATTCAACTTTGTAACCTGCTTTTAAAAAATAACCACATCAAAAGTATCTTTTTTTTCAATAAATGTTTTCTATCATCTTAAATGGTTGCATTGTATGATGTACCATCGTTTATTTAACTAGACTTGTAGATGTAGCATACATAGGCCGTTCTCAGTTTTCCATTATTACAAAATATTTTTGATGAACATTCTCATAGTTACATCTTTATTCACATTTTATTAACTTCCTTTATATGGTGGATTTAAATCCATATAGCTCATTTTGTAAACCATTTTGTGTGTGACTCTTCTGCTTTTATCTAGAATTTGTAACTGCTTCTCTTTTGTATTTACACGTGTTTCTTTCATTGTAAAAACATGATTAAAATTGTCAGCTAATTTAAGGAAGTTGTCCCCTACCCCCTCTGTCCCATCATCTATTAAGAAAAAGAGACAACACCAGGAATTTAGCCTAAACAAAAGAAAAAAACTACTGGAGATGTTCTAGAGTCAGTACACATTTAGCTGGATGCTGTATACCATGGGTTGACAAACTATGGCCCGTGGAAGTATAAATAAAGTTTTTTTGAATAAAATTTTATTGGAACACAGATACACCTGTTTGTTTCCATATTATCAGGCTGTTTTCATACTACAGTGGCAAGGTTGAGTGGTTACAAGAGGGGCCATCTGACTCAAAAAGTTTATTTACTCTCTGGCCTTCTACAGAGAAAAGTTTTCTGGCCCCTGCCCTAAATCATGGGTTCCCAAAGTCATTTCAGTGTGTCAGTCCATCAGTCAGTGACCCAGTCCATCAACAGCATGGTACACATTTTTTCAGTGATGCTCAGAAGTCATGTTTGATGGTGTTTTGTTTGATCAGCCCAGTGCTTTATACCAAATTTGAATTGAAGTAACTTTAGTAGAAGACAGTTACCAGTCTCCTGCTTAAACAGTAGCTTTACCTAATTGTCACCCTTCAGGCATCATTATTAGAGCCTAGGAGCCTTCCCTTAGTCATATGAAATGCATATAAACTGAGGAGTGGGGGTCTAAGTAGGCACACTGCCTTTTTTTTGTTTTACCAGCTATGAAAATTCCTTTTGGCTGGGGTGCCTGGGTGGCTCAGTCGGTTGAGTGTCTGACTTCGGCTCAGGTCATGATCTCACGGTCTGTGAGTTTGAGCCCCGCGTCAGGCTCTGTGCTGACAGCTCAGAGCCTGGAGCTGCTTTGGATTCTGTGTCTCCCTCTCTCTCTGCCCCTCCCCCGCTCATGCTCTGTCTCAAAAATAAATAAACATTAAAAAAAAAAAAAAAGAAAATTCCTTTTGGCAAAGGGACTATATGAGAACCTTAAGGAACTCTGGTAACTCTGAACTAGAAAGCTGTAGTATAAATAGAAGCTGCTACTGTGCTTTTCTGCATGTAACATTACATTTGTTGTGAAACTTGAGGCAAGGAGCTGGGTCCAGAATACTTTAGAATCAAAGTTTAGAGTGATTGCATTCAGTCAGTGTGTAACTCTGAACCATACAGAAACATTTAGTTATACTTTATTTCCCAAGATCATAATTTTTATTACGATGTAAAATATAAATATTCAATGAAAGACGGAGAAAATGAAGAGATGTACTTGGGATAGTAGTGACGATGGGAGAGTGTTGACAGTTGTGGTGGAGACAGACTACGGGTGACTGTATACATGGACTTGTTAAGGTAGGTCTGTGGAGTCATTAGGTCTTAGCTTACCCCTGTATTTGGGATAAAGGTATGTATTATATAATCACCAAAGCAATTCAAAAGGGTGTGATAGATTTAATGGAGGAGCACATTGTTTTTAAGAATAAAACCATTGTTTTTACTCAGATGTTGCCACCTTAGACCTCTCCTGACTATCTATATATAATGTCTTCCTCTTATTCCCTATCTTCTCTGCTTATTTTTTTCTTCATGACCTATATCCAAATAGAACATGGTAAACATTTTATTCACTTATTCTCTTTATTATTTATATTCCATTCTCCAGTTCCCACTAGACTGTGAGCTCCACTGAGGGCAAGTACTTTGGTCTCAATTTTTGTATACTTTGTTCACTGCTGTATCTCCAGTGCCTGCAAGTAATAGGTATACAATAAATATTTGTTAAATGAGTGAATGAATTGTTGGAAAGTAAAGTTGTTTTTAATGTTTTTCTATTATAAATATGCGTATACAGCCTTCAACAGTTTTGTTTGTGTTGCTGCTTATTTATTTTGGAATAATTCCCTGGAAGTATTCCCTGGAATAATTCCCTGATGTACGGACAGATTGACCACCAGAAAGGTTGTGTTAGTTTAGTTCCCATCCCCTGCCTGTTTGCTTTACCCTTGACCAAACACTAAGTACTACCTTAAGAAAAACAATTTTTTTTGGTTTTAAATCTGGTAGGTTTAGGTTTTTTGAAATTTTTTGTTAGTTTCAGTAACAAGGTAATTCACGCTTGTTCCAGAAAACCTTGGAGGAAACAGTAGTACAAAAAGAAAAAGAAAAGATCCAAGTTATCCTTAATCCTGCCATCCAAAGAACCATCGCTAACATTTGGTTTGCTTCCTCCCATTTTTCTTCTTCTTCTTCTTCTTTTTTTTTTTTTTGCAAAATTTTGTTATGTATATTTAAAGACATTTTTAAAAAAACGCAAATTCATTATACTTGTTTTATATATATATAAATATATATTTATATATATATACATGTTTATATATATATAAATACATATATTGGATTGAAAATAGATAAATGTAGATGATTAAGGAATTTATCATAGGGGGAATGATTGCAGATAGTTAGTCGTCTTTATGGGGAAGGAGCCAAGGAATTGCCTTTAGGTTTTCTTGTATCTCATTACATGGTCTTAAGGAAGTTCTCCCAAGTGTTTCCTTGCAAGAAAGTGAGGTATTTGTTTCCCCTAAAGCACTTTGTTTATAACTGTGTTGAAATAGTTACGACTTTGTGTTGTGTTTCTATGTGTTTTCCTTACTCAGAAGAGAACAGAAGAACGGCACTGTATTTCTCAGTTTTGGTAAGCACATGTTTAGCCTAGCTTACTGGACATAGGCACTTAGTAAATGTTGGATGAAGGCATTCAAGTCTCAAGGGGGTGGGGAGAAATGGAGGCAAAGAAGGGAAACCTGAGGTTGCTGGGTTATTAGCCATCATCTTTGTGTGGGATGAGCGAAATTCTGGAGGATGGGATGCATTAATCATCCCAGTTTTCCAAAAGAGTAAAAGACATCTATGCAGTCTGAAGGGATAGTAATTCGATGTTATCCAGGGGTGTATTTTAGAAGAGAATGTTAAGATTTGTTTAGAAAACATTTCTCACCTGCCTCCTATATTCTGTGCCTTGGATTAGGTGCTGACGCAACAAACATGAAAGGACATGGTACCTACTTTTGGATTACTTATTTCTTTTAATCTTAAATACTACTGTGTGCCCATTTGCTCAAGCCGGAAGTCTTGGAGTTTTCTGGATATTCGGTTTCTTTTACTTCTGTATCTCTACATCTAGTTCATCACAGTGTTGTGTCAATTTCGTCTCCAACATATCTCTTGAAATCTGTTCATTTCTGTTTATTGCCATCACCCCAGTATAAGCCACCACCATCTCTGACATAAACCATTGCAGCAGTGGCCTGATGTTGTCGGGCTTTCATTCTTCTTACGGTTCTCCCTACAGCATCCAGAATAATCTTAAGATATAACTTGGGTCAAGTTTTTCTCCAGAATCCTTCGATAGCTGTATGTGTATTTGTATGACCATTTGTTAGTTTTTTTCTTCCAGTAGCCAGTTAGATCCTTGAAGGTTGAGCAGGTACTTTTGTCTAGCCAAGGTCTTAAGGATTTCGACCTCTCTTCCTTTCCCTCTACAATTCTCTTTCCAACCCCTCATCCTCCTCATTCTGACTCGACTCTTTTTTCCCTTCCTTCCACTTAACCCCTCCTCCTAGGAGCCCAAGTGAAAATGGTTTGGAAATATATTCCTGATAGCAGAAAAGGCATGTGTAAAGACAAGGGGGCAAGAAACAGCAAGTTTGAGAGAGGAACTCTGAGACATTGTGTTTATTATAGTGTGAAGTGTGGGAGAGATGAGTTTGGAGGCAGCCCTTCTGTGTTCAGAAGCTCTGGGGTTTATTTGATCATCGTGTGTCAGTCAACAGTTGTTAATCGGGACATTTTATTCAGGTTTGCATTGGGAATATACGTATAGTTCTGTGGGAGATGGAAGATGACTGGGTACATCAGTTAGGATGCTGTTGCAGCAGTCCAGGTAAGAAATGAAAGTGTGGACAATAATGGGTTAGTTGATCCATGGGATGGCTTGAGAGATTTAGGATTTAATGTTTATTTAGTTTTGAGAGACAGAGAGGGAGACAGAATCCAAAGCAGGCTCCAGGCTCTGAGCTGTCAGCACAGAGCTTGACGCAGGGCTCGAACTTGTGGACTGTGGGATCATGACCTGAGCTGAAGTTGGATGCTTAACCAACTGAGCCACCCAGGCACCCCAAGATGTAGGATTTAAAACTGGTAGGATCTGGTAATTAGGTATGGGCAGTGGTAGAATGAGTAAAGCGTGATTCCCTGACTGGTAATCCAGTGGTTTAGATGGTGGTGTCCTTATCTGCCTTTGGGAATACAGTGATGAAGGGGGTTGGAATGAATAAACTGATGAGTAGGGTTTGGGGCTAAAGTGGAGAGGCTGTAAGTGATTGTATATGAAAGCCTTGTTCTCTAGGGGAGAGGTCAGGGCCAGAGTTGAGAATCAGGAGCTTACCCAGAAATGTTTTTTGACTTCACACATCTATATTGACACTTCACATTGCTTTCATAAGCTGACATTAGGGTTTGGGACAATAATAAGTGAAGATTTTGGGGGTATCATGGGTTTTAGGAGGCCCTGCTACTGCTACCTGTTAGTTACTACTACTTACAATAGAAGTGGGCCTCTTGTGTTAAACAGATCTCAGTGTGGCCAGGAAGATGATGTCAAAGATAGGAAATTGTCCCTTGGATTTGGTGATGTTATTTGTGAACTCTACTGGAGTAGTGGAATTGAAGGGGAGAATCCAGATTGCTCTGGGTTTTGAAGTGACCCGTAATTGGGGTTGTTGGGGATATTTCTGAATGGAAGAGGTGCATAACTGGGGGAATGTGGTGCATAGTTTGGGGGTGCATGCAGTGGTGCATAGCTAGGGGGGATGCTGCATTAAAGGGGTTTTAAACAAATCACTGTTACTTATTTTTTATTTTTAAAAATTATTTCCAGCTTTAAATTTTAAAAAATTTTACTAAAAAATTTTTTTTAATGTTTTTATTTATTTTTGAGACAGAGACAGAGCATGAGCAGGGGAGGGGCAGAGAGAGAGGGAGACACAATCTGAAGCAGGCTCCAGGCTCTGAGCTGTCAGCACAGAGCCTGACGCAGGGCTCGAACTCATGGACTATGAGATCATGACCTGAGCTGAAGTTGGATGCTTAGCCGACTGAGCCACCCAGGCACCCCTAACAATTGTATTTTATAGAAAATTTTTTTAAAATTTATTTTTGAGAGAGAGAGTGCAAGCAAGGGAAGGCAGAGAGCGAGGGGACTTTTTTTTTTTAATTTTTATTTTTGAGAGAGAGAGTGCAAGTGGGAGATGGGTAGAGAGAGAGGGGGACACAGAATCTGAAGGAGGCTCCAGGCTCTGACTGTCAGCACAGAGCCTGACACAGGACTTGAACTCGTGAACTGCAAGATCATCACCTGAGCTGAAGTTGGACACTTAAGTGACTGAGGCACTCAGGAGCCCCAACTTTTTTTTTAATGTTTATTTTTGAGACCGCGTGAGTGGGGGAGGGACACAGAGAGGGGGACGGCGGATCTGAAGCAGACTCTACACTGACTGCAGTGAGCCTGACTTGGGGCTCGAACTCATGAACCATGAGATCATGACCTGAGCTGAAGTCGGACACTCAACTGACTGAGCCACCCAGGGGCCCCTAAACACATCACTTTTAGGTATACTTAGAGACTAAGGGGAAAGCAAATAGGGATTAAATTTCTAGAAGAGAGGCTTGTATGGAGCAAGATCCAAGAGAGGTTAAAGATCACTGGTGGGGTTTTAGGGATATTTATTACCCAGGTATGAGTTAGCTTTTCCAAATATCTGTAGGTGAAGAGGGACTTGGAATAGGATTTGTCGATTATTAAGTAGAGCACAATTATCCTTATTCAGGCCACCATCTTTGTTTGAATTACTCTCCATTTGTTTGACTGTTCTCTTCACAGTAGCTGGAGGAATCTCTTGAGAATGCGCTCTGGTTACGTTACTCTTAATAAATGTGGTGCCTATAAGAAGTATTCAGTCCTGGACACTGGAGGAGCTCTTGGGCATGGGTGATGGGGATCCACTGGAAGGGAACCGGGGTGGTGAGTGGATTTGAAGCCACTTGTCAGGAGCTGATGAACAAATTAGGGATGTTGGGCCATGAGAAGGAAAGTCTCTTGAGGCATTGTGACTATTTGCCACTTTGGGAATGATTTTCACTTGAAAGAGCACCTAGATATGCCCTCTAGTGGTAGAAACTATTGGCGAGCACATCGGCTCAGTATAAGAAAGATACGTTAAAATAATTTCTAATAAAATACATATACTTTAAAATTAACGTGTGGCAGAATAAACCCTGGCTATTTTAAATAAAATTTTGAGATGTATTGCTGGAAGGATTTTGATCTTTTTAGTCATGAAAACCTAAGTTTGCATCTTTGCTCTGTCTGTGTGGGCAAGTTGTGTAACCCTTGTTTGTTACTGGGGTTGTTGCAGAGCTGAAATGAAATGAAATGAGGTAGTGCGTATGTAAAATTCCCAGCCTCAGCTCTGAGTGGGTATTAATTCCACTTCGTCAGGAAAGAATCCAGCTTTACATGAATTTGATGGAAAGCAGTTTCCTGGAAGGTCCTTCAACAGAGGTTGGATCACTTCTTTGTGGGCATGTTGTCTTTCCTGGTTGTTCCAACCTGTCTTACAGGAGTTGGACTAAATGACCTCAAAGTCCAAGAATAATCGGAAAGAAAACAAAAGACCAACCTAGTAGCAGTGAGTACTCTTGGCCCCTAAATTGTGCTCTTAATATGTACCAAAGAGAATCAGGCTCCGTGGAGAAGTGGTTGATTCTAGGGCTGAGGCAAGAAATAATAAGCTGTGCCGGTAACATTTTGACATAGCAGATAGAAAAGAAGCTGTTAAAGACTGCTAGGGTTGTGTCAGAATTAGGAGCCAACCTGAAGAATCTCCCACGGTCAAAGAGGAGACAATTTGAGGGGCGCCTGACTGGCTCAGTTGGTGGAGCATACGACTCTTGATCTCGGGGTTGGGAGTTCAAGCCCCACCTTGGGTGGGGAACCTACTTAAAAAGCAAAAAAGGATAAGACAATTTGGACATTGTGAACTGCATTGAATTGAAATACTTTAATAAAAAATAATTTGTTACCATTGGAGAATGCTAGTGAACTAAGTCCTTATTTTGAAAACTAAGAAGGCTTTTTTTCTAACTTTCCTATAAGAACAACATGAGTTCTTATAGGAACAACCTATTTCCTACTGAGTAACAACACCAAATAGTGTTAAGAGAGAAGTTTCTCCTTGTAGAAATACTCCCGCTAATAAAGAATGATAAAATAAAATCACTTTGTAACCTTAGTGAATTTAGGGACCTATGCAGGCATTGGTTCAGGGATTGCTAGACCCATAAAACCAGGGACTGCCTCCTGATGGCATTACACACCGCCACATCGAAGTACTGTTCACTTGCAGTCACCAGTGTACAGGAAATGCAGAGAACAGTGAAACATGGTAAACCTATATCACCGGAATAAGATCAGCAAAATCCAGACTAGAAAAAAATCCTTATCTTTTATAACATTCTGAAGTATTTACAAATGAAATAACTTCCCTTCAAAAATTTCCTCAAAAAATGTTGAAAATAATTCCCTTCAAAAAATCTTTGAAAGTGTATCATTTCCTTCAAAACGGTATTAAAGAAGGGTTAGATGGGGGTGGTGGAGGGAGCAGGGTTGGCCATGGGTTATTGAGCTGAGGGCTGGGTGAGTGGTACATGAGAGTTTGTGCTGTAATTCTTGGCTTTTATAGATGTTCAAAATCGCCCATGAATGTTAAAAAAAAGTAAGTGCAAAAGAGAAGATAGAAACACTGAGAAAAGACTACCATTGAATTTACTAATACATTCCTCCCCCCCCACCCTTTTTTGGTATTACAATGCTCTGATTTCTTTTTTTTTTTTTTTACTGTGTAGATTATTCTCTTCTTTTTTGCTAATGTGAATGAAGTTAGCAATTTGGGGATGTATTTTAATGCTTCTGTTGAATTTTCATTTAGGCTAAAGTACACTGGCCCCTTTTACCCTTGGTACTTACTACTTTATAGAACTTCAGGCGGCCCCCAGACAATGAGTTGCTGCTGATAGTTTTGCCACTTGCTCTTTGACACAGTGCTGCAGTGGGATCTTACTCTTGCCATTTTTTGCTGAGGTTCCCCCACCTTTTTAAAATAAAAGCATCTTATAAAATTAAAAAAATGTTCCTTTTTCCCCAGTTCCATTCCTTTTAGGGTTATATATTTTTTCTGCCTAACAGTAAATATGGGTTAAATTTTTCTTTTTTTTGTATTTTCATTCTTCACTGCATTTTGAATTTCTCTACATTGATCATTGATTGCTTTTATTAAAAATGAATCATGAAATATTACAGGCATATAAAGTATAAATTGTAGCAAATATCCATGTACCCAGTGCCAAGCTAAGAAAATAAAACATTGCAGGTATAATTAAAACTCCCTTGATGCTGTCTTTTTCTTTGCACATAGAATCTTATGTTGAGTTTTATATTTGTCAGTTCATGTTTGTGTCTATACTTTTGCTACATTTTGTATGGTTCTTAAAGAGTATAAACTTATTTACAGGTTTACGTGTATCTCTTTTTTGTAAGCTGTGTTTTTTTTTTTTTTTTTAAGTTTATTTATTTATTTTGAGAGAGAGCAAGAATCTCAATCAGGGTCACACTTCCAGTGCGGAGCCCAGTGTGAGGCTCAGTCCCACATACCGTGAGATCATGACCTGAGCCGAGATCAGCAGTTGGATGCTCAACTGACTAAGCCACCCAGGCGCTCCTAACCTTCTGTGTTTTGCTTTTTCTTTCGTGTAGTATACTTTGCTAAATATTTTATTAAACACTAGCAGATTATTCTTTGAAGTGGTTGTTCCATTACAATCCCACAGTTACTACTTGAGAATTTCCATTGGTTTTCACACTTACTAGCAACTGATACTCCAGATTTATTAATTGGTATTGTCAGATTTATTAATTCTTATTAATCTAACAGGTAGAAGGTGATATTTCACTTCTTTTTTAAAAAGATTTTATTTTTAGGTAACGTCCATACCCAACGTAGGGGTCGAGTTCACAGCTCCAAGATCAAGAGTCGCATGTTCCTCTGACTGAGCCAGCCAGGTGCCCCTTACTTTAATCAGGTTACCTTTATAATTTCAAGGGGTACCTGCCTGGCTCAGTTGGTTGAGTGTCCAACTCTTGATCTCAGCTCAGGTCTTGATCTCAGGGTGGTGAGTTTAAGCTCCACATTGGGGGGCGCCTGGATGGCTCAGTTGGATGAGCATCTGACTTCGGCTCAGGTCATGATCTCGTGGTTGAGAGTTCGAGCCCCGCGTAGGACTGTGTACTGACAGCTCGGAGCCTGGAGCCTGTTTCAGATTCTGTCTCCCTCTGTCTCCCTCTCTCTGCCCCCCCCCCCCCCCCCCCCCTGCTCAATGCTCTGTCTCCCTCTGTCTCAAAAATAAATACAGACACTAAAAAAAAAAGAATGTAAGCTCCACATTGGGCTCTGTGCTGGGTGTGAAGCCTGCTTAAGATATTACAAGTTTGAAACAGTGTCACCTTTTCACTCCAGATTTCTCAGGGATATATCATGATACCTCTTTAAGTTAGGGAATTACCACATGGTTGTCTGTTTCTCAGTGAACTGCTCTCAACGTGTTGTGACAATGGTTATATGAAAGCTAAAATCTTGAGATAATGGGATTTCGTTCTGTTCTTTTAAAGACCTAAAGTGAACCTTTTTATAGCACATAAAAACAAAAGTCCTTGGTGCCAGAATATTTGACCCTTCATTTTTGTATTTTATGTCTCTCCTAGGCTCCGAGCTCTGTCCAGTGGTGGGAGTATCACGTCCCCTCCTCTTTCTCCAGCTTTGCCGAAGTATAAGTTAGCAGACTATCGTTATGGTAGAGAAGAAATGTTAGCACTTTTCCTTAAAGATAACAAGGTAAGGAGAAAGGAAAGACTTCAGAATTAGGAATGAGATTTCAGGGTATGTACAGTGATACATTGATAGATGATGGACTCATGGTTTTTCTCTTTTTTCCTGCTTTGAAACCTGTAGTAATTGACAGAGAATCTTCTAAGTGTAAGGAGCCCGTGTTTTTTACTGAGGACCTAAGATTTCACTATAGGAATAGAAAACTTCATGGAAACAGAATATTCAGCACTTAATACTTTGTCTGATTTCCTCTCAATGTCTCATTCATGTCCATTTCTATCCCAGTTTGATGTCTGAGAAAGGAGGAATTTCTTGTCTTTATTGTACCTCTTTTCAGTTAGAAGTTACGAGTGAGAAGAGGAGTTGCTGCTTTTTTTCCCTTCTTGTGTTAAATGTACGATTTTTAGCAGAGAGAACATCTTAAAATATGTTACCACATTTGTGTTTCCTATAAATGGTCAAAACCCAAACAGTGTAAAGTACACTTAACTATCTGACTAGTGAGAGATAATATTTTCTGTTTTAACAATATACTTTGTTTTTGCTTTTATTAATGGGTTGGGGATGTCACATTTTAATGATGGCTGCTGAGGACAGATAAAATTGCTTATGAAACTCTTTACTGCCTTGTGCCTTGAGTTAAATGTGAGGATATTTACCCTTCCACTGTGCACTCTGGAATGCCAGAGTTAATGCTGTATATCAAATCTAAAGTGGTGGTCTGATGGGAGGAAGAGGAAAGGGACTGGGGTTATTAATATTTAACCTTCTCAGAATATGTAAGTACTACTGGAGGTAATTGTGGTTGAATAAGCTTTATTCCATATTTGTAACAATCACCAAGAGATAAACAGAAGAGTATTTTTTTCTTTTTTTATAATTTTTGTTAATTGGAGGGATAGCATTAATTTCATGGTCATGTGTTTGGTCATACAGATACCTTCAGACCTTCTGGATAAAGAATTTCTGCCTATCCTACAGGAGGAGCCCCTGCCTCCGTTGGCTCTTGTACCCTTTACAGAAGAAGAACAGGTTTGTGTCTAACTTTGAGCCTTAGGTCAAACCCTTGTTCCTTTCCACTGAGTTATGAAAACAGGAAGTTACCACTTAGGCTCTAAGGCCCCAACATCCCCACAGGTCTGCCACCTGCTTTCTGTTTTCTTGATATGTGAATGCCTATCTTGGTAGATGAGATTCTGCTTTAGTTCTGAAGCTTTGAGTATTCTGTAGAGGTAAGGAAATGTTTCTATTTCCTTATGGATGATAGGAGCCATCCCTTATAATTTACTTGAGTAGAGGTAATTTTGGGGGGAGGTAGGGCCTTCTTTTCAGAAAAATGTAGTTGTCAGAAGTAATTGGCAACCTGATTTCTCACCAGAGCATTCTGCCACTAAAGGAAAATGTAGATTTTCAGCTCAAAATATGCTTAAAAATGTGTAGTTCTATCACAGATTTTGTTTATGACATTGTGAGAAAGTTAGATTTTTAGGCTGGAAAGTAGATTTTGTGTTGCTTTATTTATAGTGTGCTCTTTCCAAAGATAAATAAGAGTTTTTGGTTTTATGGAACTTATGGTAATTGCAGTAAATGGAAAAAAAGGAGCTTTGTTGGAATGTTGGAATGCCACTGTAAATGAATCATCACTTTTTTTGCTTTTTTAATTTTAAAAACAGCTTTCTTGAGACATAGTTCATATGTCATAATAGTCACTCTTTTCTTTACGTTTATTTATTTTGAGAGTGAGAGAGAGAGTGAGAAGGAGGGAGAGAGATAGTGGGGGAGGGACAGAGAGAGAAGGAGAGAGAATCCCAAGCAGGCTTTGTACTGTCAGCACAGAGACTGTTGTGGGATTTGAACTCCTGAATCGTGTGATTATGACCGAGCCAAAATCAAGAGTCGGACGCTTAACTGACTGAGCCACCCAGCTGTGCCTATGTTCACTCTTTTAAAGTATACAATTCGGTGGGTTTTAATATATTCACAGAGTTGTATAACCGTCACCACTGTTTAATTCCAGAACCTTTCATCATTATTTTTTGTGATAACTCTGGGTATTTCGTTTACACTCTGGCCATATTTTCTATGAAGATATCACTATTAAGAAAGAGAGGCTGCGGCGCCTGGGTGGCTCAGTCGGTTGAGTGTCTGACTGGCTCAGGTCATGATCTCATGATTCGTGAGTTCAAGCCCCTCATCAGCTCCCTGCTGTCAGTGCAGAGGCCACTTTGGGTCCTCTGTCCCCCTTCACCTCTCTGCCCCTTCCCTGTTTGTGCTCTCTCTCTCAAAAATAAACAAACATTAAAAAAAAAAAAAAAAAAAAAGGCTTGTTAGAAGACCTCTGTCACAACCGTGTTAAGTTCTAAAACAGGTGTGATATTATTAATCTTTGGTGATTTTCATCACCATAGTGTCATAAGCAGTTTTTGTTTTATGATTTCTTCTGAATTAGGCTAGTTCTGTCTTTATTCCTGAAATGTAATTTCATCTAGAATCATCAGATATTTTCATTGACCAAAAGGTGTTTATTGCTATAAGGAGTACACAAGAAAGGGTTCTGTCTCCAGTGATGGCTGGGAATTTCCTTTTCAAAACTGGCCAATTTCCTTTTCAAATAGATTTGACATTTGGCTGTATTTTGGTTTAGTTTTTCTTAAAAATACTCCTATTATAAAGTATTTGAAACAGACAAATTTGAAAGTATTACTACAAATAACGATACATTTACAATTCAGATATATAAATCTTAAAATCATTACATATTTGTGTGTGTTTTTGTTTTAAAAAATAAGATTTCTCATTTGAGACTGCCTGGGGTATACTATACCCCTTCTTTCCCAGGGGTTACTTTGAATTGGATTATTTTTCTCATTCATGTTTTATTATTTTTATTACATGCTTGTGTATTCTCTTGCCATAAAAGTTTCATTTTATAGGGCTATAAAATTAAAAAAAATTTTTTATTATTATTTTAAAAATATCTTTGAAAGTAATGTCTGCACTTATTGTGGGGCCACTGCCCTGAGATTGAGAGTCACACGCTGTATGTACTGAGCCAGCCAGGTGCCCGTAGAGTTTGTTTTTAAGTAATCTCTGCATTCAACATGGGACTTGAACTCACAACCCTGAGATCAAGACTTGTGTGCTCTACTGACTGAGCCAGCTGGGTGCCCCTATAGGGTTATGAATTTTGTATTGAAGGTAGCATACTGTAGTTTTTATTCTGCAGCTTGCTTTTTTTTTCAGTAATGATTTTAGATTTATCTATGTTGATACACATAGCTTTAGTTTGTTCATCTCTCTTGCCTAGTATTTCTTAAGTGAGAAAATCCAGAGTTTTTCCAGTCTCTTTTGGTTAGATACGTAGGTTGTTTTCAAACTTTGCTGTTGCAAATTATGCTAAAGTAATCATTCTTAGAACATGTGTTGTAAAATTGGAATTGCTGGATTTGGTTCTGTATTTTTTAAAATTATTTTTTGTTTTTTTTTTTTTTTGTTTCTTTGTGTTTTTTTAAATATTTAAATATTTCTTTTTAAAAATTTATATCCAGGTTAGTTAGCATTTAGTGCAACAATGATTTCAGGAGTAGATTCTTTAATGCCCCTTACCCATTTAGCCCATCTCCCCTCCCACAATCCCTCCAGTATCCCTCTGTTTGTTCTCTATATTTAAGAGTCTCTTATGTTTTGTCCCCCTCCCTGTTTTTATATTAGTTTTGCTTCCCTTCCCTTATGTTATCTGTTCTGTGTCTTAAATTCCTTATAGGAGTGAAGTCATATGATATTTATCTTTCTCTGGCTGACTAATTTCACTTAGCATAATACCCTCCAGTTCCATCCATGTAGTTGCCAGTGGCAAGATTTCGTTCTTTTTGATTGCCGAATAATACTCCTTTGTGTGTGTGTATATATATATATATATATATATATATATATACACACACCACATCTTCTTTATCCATTCATCCATCAATGGACATTTGGGCTCTTTCCTTACTTTGGCTATTGTCGATAGTGCTGCTATAAACATTAGGGTGCATGTGCCCCTTCAAAACAGCACAGCTGTATCCCGTGGATAAATGCCTAGGTCGTAGGGTAGTTCTATTTTTAATTTTTTGAGGAAGCTCCATCCTGTTTTCCAGAGTGGCTGCAACAATTTGCATTCCCCCCAGCAGTGCAAAAGAGATCCTCTTTCCCCACATCCTCTCCAACATCTGTTGTTGCCTGAGTTGTTAATGTTAGCCATCCTGACAGGTGTGAGGTGGTATCTCATTGTGGTTTTAATTTGTATTTCCCTGATGATGAGTGATGTTGAGCATCTTTTCATGTGTTGGTTGGCCATCTGGATGTCTTCTTTGGAGAAGTGTCTATTCATGTCTTTTGCCCCTTTCTTCACTGGATTATTTGTTTTTTGGGTGTTGAGTTTGATAAGTTCTTTATAGATTTTGGATACTAACCCTTTATCTGTTAGGTCGCTTGCAAAATCTTCTCCCATTCTATTGGTTGCCCTTTAGTTTTGCCGATTGTTTCCTTTGCTGTGCAGAAGCTTTTTATTTTGACGTGGTCCCAATAGTTCATTTTTGCTTTTGTTTTCCTTGCTTCCAGAGACATGTTGAGTGAGAAGTTGATGCAGCCGAGGTCAAAGAGTTTTTTGCCTGCCTTCTTTAGGATTTTGATGGCTTCCTGTCTTAATGTTTAGGTCTTTCATCCATTTTGAGTTCATTTTTGTGTATGGTGTAGGAAAGTGGTCCAGGTTCATTCTTCTGCATGTCGCTGTCCAGTTTCCCCAGCACCACTTGCTGAAGAGACTGTCTTTATTCCATTGGATATTCTTTCCTGCTTTGTCAAAGATTAGTCGGCCGTATGTTTGTGGGTCCATTTGTGGGTTCTCTGTTCTGTTCCATTGATCTGAGTGTCTGTTTTTGTGCCAGTACCATATTGTCTTGATGAGTTCAGTTTTGTAATACAGCTTGAAGTCTAGGATTGTGATGCCTTCAGCTTTGGTTTTCTTTTTCAAGATTGCTTTGGCTATTCGGGACCTTTTCTGGTTCTGTACAAATTTTAGGATTGTTTGTTCTAGCTCTGTGAAGAATGTTGGTGTTATTTTGATAGGTATTGCATTGACTATGTAGAATGCTTTGGGTAGTATTGACATTTTAACAATATTTGTTCTCCCTATCCAAGAACGTGGAATATTTTTCCATTTTTTTGTGTCTTCTTCAGTTTCTTTCATAAGCTTTCTGTAGTTTTCAGTGTACAGATTTTTCACCTCTTTGGTTTTTGGTGCATGGTTCTTTACATTTTTTTAAATGCACAGATGTGTATAATGTAATGTAGGTGTTGCTACATTTGTTTCTGTAGTGTTTTAAGCCCTTTTGCACTCTTACCTGCAGCAAATGAGAGGACTCATTTTTATGCAAACCCCCAGCTTTTGTTTTTTACATTTTGGCCAAAACATTGGCTGTGATAGTTGTTTTTAATTTGTATCTCACTAGTAACTAGTAGCTGGATCATCTTTTCATATGCTCATGGTCATTATGGTTTTTGATTTGCCTGTGTTTTGTCCATTGTTTTACTCGGTTTGTCTTTCGTGGTGATTTTACAATTTCTTTATATACTCTGTATCAATAAAATCTTACGTGTTTTAAAATAAAAGGTACTCCTATTCATTGTAGAAAATACAGAAAAGTATAAAGGAGAGAATCTCCCCCATAAACTCATCATGTAGAGATAATTACATGATAATTACTGTTAACATTTAGTATGTTTTATTGCAGTTTGTTTTCTTTGTATATCTTTAGTTGTCAAAATATACCAATACAGACTGAATCCAACAGCATATTAAAAGGATTATACACCATGACTGAGTGGAATTTATACTCAGAATGCAAACGTGGTGCAACATAAGGAAAATCAATGTAATATACCACATTAATCGAACCAAGGAAAAACCACTTGATCATCTCAGTTGGCACAGAAAAAGTATTTGACAAAATTAATCACTTTTCTTGATAAAACTGTCAGCGACGGTAATAGAAGGGACCTTCAACATGATTAAAGGCATTTATGAAAAACCCACAGCTAACCTCATTCCCAGCTGTGGAAGACTGAAAGCTTTTCCCCTAAAATTGGGAACAAGACAAGGTTACCTGCTTTTACTACTGATATCCAACATTGTGCCAGAGCATTTAGGCTAGAAAAAGACATAAGAGACCTGTAAAAAGGAAGAGTAAAGGGGCACCTGGGTGGCTCAGTCAGTTGAACATCCAACTCCAGCTCAGATCATGATCTCGCAGTTTGCGATTTCGAGCCCCACATCAGGCTCACTGTTATTAGTGCACAGCCTGCTTTAGATCCTGTCTCCCTCTCTCTGTCCCTGCCCTGCTTGTGCTCTCTCTCAAAAATAAAGAAACATTAAAAAAATAAGAAGGAAGAGAAGAAGTAAAACTATGTCTATTTTCAGGTGACATGATCCTACATGTAGAATATCTTAAAGAATCCACATACAAAAAACTATTAGCACTAATAAATGAATTCAGCACAGTTGTAGGGGTCAGGATTGACATAATCTGCAAAGGGAATTATGAAAACAGTTTCATTTACAATAGCATCAAAAACAATAAAGTACATAGTTACAGATTTAACCAAGGGGATGTAAGACTTTTACATAAAACTACAAAATACTGTTGAAAGAAATTAAAAAAGATCTAAATAAGTGGGAAGCCATCAGTGTTCATTCATCCTTGGAAGACTTAATATTGCCAGTCAATCTACTCTCGGTGCAGTCTCCATCAAAATCACAGGGGTTTTGGGGTAGAAATTGATAGGCTGGTCCTACAATTCATACAGAATTGCAAGGGACCCTAAATAGTCAAAATAGTTTTGAGAAAGATCAAAGTTGGAAGATTCATACTCCCCGATTTCAGAACTTTACTACAAAACTACAGGGATCACAACTGTGGTATAAGGATAGACCTACAGGTCAGTGGAATAGAAGTCCAGAAATAACACCAAATTGTTCCATATGCTGAGTTGCTTTTAAGAAGCTTTGTACGAGGATCTTTCTTGTTTCGCTGATGCCATAGCTATAGCATTTTTCTAGTACTTTTGCCATGTTCAGTATTTTTATTTTTTCAGATTTATTTACTTATTTATTGTTTGAATAAAGAATAAGTCATAAGTCACATGGTTTCAAAATAAAAATCTACTGAATAGCATGTAATAGGAAATCGCTTTCCCATCACTTCCCTCAGCCACCAGCATCTCTTTCCCAAAAGCAGCAAATGTTAGCAGTTTGTTTTATATTTTTCCAAGTAAATATTAAATATGTCTTCCCCCTGGGCACGTGGATGGCTCTGTCTGTTAAATGTCCGACTTTGGCTCACGTTATGATGTCACAGCTCATGGGTTTGAGCCCCACGTTGGACTCTGTGCTGACATCTTGGAGCCTGCTTCAGATTCTGTGTCTCCCTGTCTCTCTGTCCCTCCTCTGCTCATACTTTGTCTTTCTCTGTTTCAAAAATAAACAGTCATTAAAAAAATTTTTTTTAAATGTCTTCCCCCTTTTATACACGTAATGGTATACACTGTGCATTGTTCTGCACTTCAAACATTGAGTATTTTTACTGAAAAATTCACTGCACAATCGGCAAAAATGTTCTTCCATTGTTTTAGTTTGTGTATCTTTACCCAGTATAGTGAAGAGTTTTTTGAATGTTCGTGTTCATATATAATGTTTTGTTCTTGTCTTTGCCAATTTTTCTATGGATAGTAGTCTTTTTCTAGTAACTGCTTATGTGAGCTCACCCTGATCCTGCCTGTTAAATTTTGTAAATTTTAATTTTTTTAATTTTAATTTTTAATTTTTCAATTTTTAAAATTTTAAAAGTGCACTTAATGCCTTAGTATACCAGTTTTAATCTTCTGTGATTATCTTCCAATTTTTAAATGTATTTATACATACTTTTAATATTTTCTTTTTATTTTTCTTATAATAATTTCCTAGATTTCTTACAGGCTAAATGTAAATGGGCCAGAAAAGCTTTTTAAGAAGTAGGGAGGAGGACTTGTTTCTGTTTACCAAAACATGATAGACTTTTAATCAGTAGAATAAGTAATTGAATCATCTAGAAACACCCTGTAACACTTCTAAGAAATCAGTATTTAGTAAGTGCCAAATAAATCATTTGAAAAATCAAAGATTATTCAACAAAATGCTATTGGGAACTGTTGGTTAACAATTTGAAAAAGAGTAAAGTAAGGTTTGCACTACACCTACACAACAAAAGTATGTCTGGAATGACTAATGGAGTAAATCTTCTTTTGCTTTTATGATGGAAAAGTTTATCTTAAGGTGCTGTGGTCTGGGTATTATGATTACGATAACCACAGAAGATCATCAGGGTCCATTTCTGGACTCAGTTAAAACACATCATTTTGGATTCCTGACACTTAACTTATTTGAATCCTTTGTCTATAAAGTATGCTGGAGTAGGACAGTGCTTAAAGCAGGCAAAAGATTCACTAGCATTTTGATGTTGTCCTTTTGATGGTTAGGCACTCCCTTCAGGGATTGTTTAGATCTTTGAAGACTAGAATTTTGCATATTGTTTTCTCACCCATACCCTCATAGGGGAGGTGATTAGTTCTAATAACCTACAATAGCTTTTTGTTGCATATGTTAAATTTCTTGAAGTTACCTGAAATAGGTATGTCTTTAAAATGCAAGTTAGTTTTGTGCATTCTCTTTTTGTATTAATGAATGGATGCGTGTATGTCTAAAACACAACTTGGAAAAAAATTTTTTAAGTTTACTTATGTATTTTGAGAGAGAACGAGTGAGAAAGGACAGAGAGAAGAGAGAGAGAGAGAGAGAGAGAGAGAGAGAGAGAGAGAGAGAATCCCAAGCAGGCCCCATGCTGTCAGTGCAGAGCCTCATGTAGGGCTCGAACTCACGAACCATGAGATCATGAACTGAGCCAAAATCAAGAGTTGGACACTTGACTGACTGGGCCACCCAGGTGCCCTGGAATGACATTTTCTTAAAACAAAATTGAGGGGCACCTGGGTGGCTCAGTTGTTTAAGCGTCTGACTTGGGCTCGGGTCATGACACTGTGTCATGATGTCTCCCTGTCTCCCTGCCCCTCCCCTGCTTGCTGTTTCCCTCTCTCTCTCTCTCTCTCTTTCTTTCTCTCTTTCTCTCTCTCTCTCTCTCTCTCAAAAATCAACATTAAAAAAATTTATTAAGAAAAACACAAAAAAACAAAATTGATGCTCAGAAATCTGGTCACTATTTTGGTTTGGCATTTCCCTTGAATACATTTATCAGTTTGAGAAGCGGGACTTTTTACATAGCTGCTACCTAATTTACATTGTTGTATTTTATTTGTTTATTTTTGGGAGTGGGCGAGTGGGGGAGGGTCAGAGAGAGAGAGAGGGAGACACAGAATCTGAAGCAGGCTCCAGGCTCTGAGCTGTCAGCACAGAGCCCAGCCTGGGACTCAAACACACAAACTGCGAGATTATGACCTGAGAAGTCAGATGCTTAACCATCTGAGCCACCCAGGCGCCCCATACATTGTTGTATTTTATTTATATGATGTCAAAGGAAATTATGTATGCATTTTTGAATAGATAATAACATGTATTTATGTAAAAAATTCAAAAAGCACATATAGTGGGAAGCAGTTATTCTATGAGTCACCCTAATTCTGTCTACTTATATTGTTCCTCAGAAGTAGCCACTGTTTCCATTTTGTGTTTCCTCTCAGTGGTGGTGAATATATCTGCACCTACTTAAATATCTGTTCCTGTAAAAAAACACATAAGCCTAAATGCAGCATGCTATGCACATAGTTCTGTACTTCATTATTTTCACCTTTGGGTCTGTTGAGATGAGAGCAAATACTTCTTTAGCTTTTAATGTGTCAGACACTGTTTTAAGCACTTGTCATGTAATGGGTTAACTGCTGGCAGCGGCCCAGGAGGTAGATGTAAATGTGGTTCCTATCTGCTTTATCTAGATGAGGAAAAGGAGGTTCTGAGAAGTGGGTTAAAGGAATAAAAGTCAGTCTCAGGCAGTCTGGCCTTTCCATGCTCTTTACTACAGCTGCGCTTTTATCTTTATACATTCAGTTGATCATATGAAATTGCAGTTTTTGTGGGTCAGAAGTGGTTGAGTATTAGCAATTTCATATGGATCAACCTAATAGAGTTGCCTCAGTTTTTAAAACAACTGCATAGAATTTCACATGAAGATGGCCTTGATTTTTTTTAATTCTTTTTAAAAGCTCTGTGCTTAACGTGGGGCTTGAACACATGATCCCAAGATCAGGAGCCTCATGCTCTTACTGACTGAGCCAGCCAGGCACCCCTCATGCTTTTTAAATTGCTCCCATCGGTTGATACTTAGGAGGTCCCCAATTCAATTTTACAACAGTACTGCAGTTAAAGATCTTTTTGCTTATGGGAGTTTTCACATGTGTTACAAGAGGAATTCTGTCAGAGGGTATAGACATCAAAAAAAAAATTTTTTTTTAATGTTTATTTATTTGAGAGGGAGAGAGAGAGAGAGCCATAGAGTGTGAGCAGGGAGGGGCAGAGACAGAGAGGGAGACACAGAATCCATAGCAGGATCCAGGCTCTGAGCTGTCAGCACAGAGCCTGAAACAGGGCTCGAACCCACAAACTGAAATCATGAAGTCGGATGCTTAACTGACTGAGCCACGCAGGCACCCCAAAGGGTATAGACATTTAAATATAGAACTTCCAGAAATTGCTTTCCAGAGAGGATAGAAGTTTGCATTTTCAGCTGCAGTGTGTGAGGGTGTAGGAAAGTATATGCAAGTTTCTCTGCACTCTATTGATGGGTACATTTGAGTTGTATACATGTTTGGTAATGTGTTCACCTGCATGGGATCCTGGCATTAATTAGTGAAGTTAGCTCTGAGCTCTGTTTTTAAAAAAAAAAAAAGAAAAAAATTTTAATGTTTATTTTTGAGAGAGACAGAGACAGAGCATGAGCATGGGACAGGCAGAGAGAGAGAGAGGGAGACAGAATCTGAAGCAGGCTCCAGCTCTGAGCTGTCAGCACAGAGCCCAACATGGCGCTTGAACTCATGAACTGTGAGATCATGACCTTAGCCGAAGTTAGAGGCTTAACTGACTGAGCCCACCCAGGTGCCCCAGAGCTCTGTTATTCCAGTATTAGATTATATTAATCTAGATTTTGGGATGTCATAGCCCAAACACATAGCTTAATTGTGTTCCCAGAGGCACTTCTTCCCCCGGTTGCTCTGTGCTATAAGGTAAGTTGACACATTTGTTTCAGCCAGTTTTTTAAAAATTATTATTAGGTATGTTTTTTAACATACAGCTTGAAACAAGTGTTGGGCATCATCCTGTAAATTTTAGTTACTGATTAGACCTTAAATCTTGAGTTTTGAAGTTACTTGATTATACGCTTATATACCTATGAAACTCAAAGGAAAAAAACTTACTTACATTATAAATTTCTAAAATTTATCAGAACAAATTGTAATAAATAAAATTCTGAGAAAGATAACTAATGAAGAAGGTAATGAGAAAATGACCCATAAATTAAAAAACAAAAAAATTCAGTAATGGGGGCGCCTGGATGGTTCAGTCGGTTAAGCGTCTGACTTCGGCTCAGGTCATGATCTCAACAGTTTGTGAGTTCAAGCCCTGCGTTGGGCTCTGTGCTGACAGCTCAGGGCCTGGAGCCTGCTTTGGCTTCTGTGTCTCCCCCCTGTCTGCCCCTGCCTGCTCACGTTCTGTCTCTCTCAAAAATAAATTAAAGAATTAAAAAATTCAGTAATGAAAGAAGTTTTTTAACCAGTTGCATGTTGATTTCCTTAGAAGAGGTATAGAATCACATTTCAGTTGATTTTGAATTGAAACTGCAGATGGGGACTTCACAGTGGAAACACAATTTGGATTTTAATTATTAGTTGAATCACAAGGTTCTCTTCAACCAAACTCTTAAGCCTTGTTCCTTGTCCTTCCACTAGCAGGGTCCTTAGCTGCAGCCATGCACAAGTTACATTTTCTTCATTGTGCCATACCTCTGCGTGTTTGCATAAATGTCTGTTAGGTTCTGAGTATACAGAAAGTATTCCTGTAAGGATATATTCCAACATTTTCTGAGTTTAAAACTCCCTTGCAAAATTCTCCTTCAAATGCCCAGGATTTTTATATTTTATAGATCATTTTCAAGATTTTAAAAATTGCTTCTTGTTTTACTGTTTCCTAAGGCCTACGTATTGCATTTATCCAGAAGTGTCAACTAAACATATATTTTGGCTCCTAGGCTTCCAGTGTTCCTTTATCTTCCCCTTTCCTGTTTGAAGGATTCCCACTCACTACTATCCCATTGTTTTTGACCCTATCCAAATTGGCTGTGGTTGCAAATGCAGGCTAATGACTAATTGGGATTTTGGTTTTTTCAAGCATGCTCTTCCCCTCCCCATTAAGATGGTTGATCTTGTTTATGTAGATTCTTATTTGGCCCTTCCCTTTTATTTATGATTCTTGTCATTCTATTAAATAATACTTGGTGCTACTAATTCACATTGGTGAGCAGAATGAGGCAAAAATGATCATTTTTCTCTTTATCTTGCTACTCTTGATTCAGACTTTTTGGTGACCATCTCTTGTTTCTACCTTTCACTAGTTAAAGAATCCTTTCAGGGGCATCTGGGTGGTTCAGTTGGTTAAGAATCCATTTCTTGATTTTGGCTCAGGTTGTGATCTCGTGGTTCATGAGATTGAGCCCCGAGCCGGGCTCTGTGCTGATAGTGGGGAGCCTTCTTGGTATTTTCTCTCTCCTTCTCTCTGCCTCTTCCCTGCTTGTGCTCCGTCTCTCTCTCTCTCAAAATAAATAAATAAACATTTTCCATTTTTTTGTGTGTCTTCTTCCATTTCTTTTATAAACTTTCTATAGTTTTCAGCGTACAGATCTTTTACCTCCTTGGTTAGGTTTATTCCTATATTTTATGGTTTTTGGTGCTATTGTAAATGGGGTTGATTTCCTTGATTTCTCTTTCTGCTGCTTCATTATTAGTGTATAGATATGCAACCGATTTCTGTACGTTGATTTTATATCCTTTGACTTTACTGAATTCACATATTAGCTCTAGCAGCTTTCTGGTGGAGTCTTTCGGGTTTTCTTTTTTTTTAAATTTTTTTTTTTTTTCAACGTTTATTTATTTTTGGGACAGAGAGAGACAGAGCATGAACGGAGGAGGGGCAGAGAGAGAGGGAGACACAGAATCGGAAACAGGCTCCAGGCTCCGAGCCATCAGCCCAGAGCCCGACGCGGGGCTCGAACTCACGGGCCGCGAGATCGTGACCTGGCTGAAGTCGGACGCTTAACCGACTGCGCCACCCAGGCGCCCCTCTTTCGGGTTTTCTATGTAGAGTATAATCCAGTGAAGAAATGGGCGGGAGACATGAATAGACACTTTTCCAAGGAAGACATCCAGATGACTAACAGACACATGAAAAGATGCTCAGCATCACTCAGCATCAGAGAAATACAAATCAAAAGCACAATGAGATGCCATGTCACACTGGTGAGAATGCCTAAAATTAACAAGTCGGGTAACAATAGATGTTGGTGAGGATGTGGAGAAAGGGGAACCCTTTTGCATTGTTAGTGGGAATGCAAACTGGTGCAGTCACTCTGGAAAACAGTATGGAGGTTCCTCAAAAAATTAAAAATAGAACTACCCTACGACCCAGCAGTTGCAACACTAGGTATTAAGTCAGAGGATACAGGAAGTGCTTTGAAGGGGCACATGCCCCCCAATGTTTATAGCAGTGTTGTCAACAATAGCCAAAGTATGGAAAGGGCCCAAATGTCCATCGATGGATGAATGGATAAAGAAGATGTGGTACACACACACACACACACACACACACACACACACACACACACACACTATGCAGTATTACTCAGCAACAAAAAAAGAATGAAATCTTGCCATTTGCAACAGTGTGGATGGAACTGGAGGGTATTATGCCATGTGAAATAAGTCAGAGAACGATAAATACCGTATAATTTCACTCGTGGAATTTAAGAAACAACAGATGAACATAGGGAAAGGGAAGGAAAAATAAGATAAAAACAGGGAGGCAAACCATAAGAGACTCTTAAAATACAGAGAATAAACTGAGGGTTGCTGGAGGGGAGGTGGATGGGGAAGGGATGTGCTAGATGGGTGATGGGCATTAAGGAGGGCGCTTGTTGGGATGAACACTGGGTGTCATATGTAGGTGCCTAATCAGTGGGTTCTGCTCCTGAAATCAATACTACATTGTATGTTAACTAAGTTAAATTTAAATAAATAAAAAAAAAACCATGAAAAAAATTTTTAATAAAATAATAAAGTATCTTTTCAAACAGAATTTCTTCTACCAAGTTCATTATGGTGCATATTTATTCTGTCTGCTTCTGGATACATAACAGTGATTAGAGTTTATTTAATATTTCCTCACAAAACCTAATAAGATATAAGGCATTGGTTGTCAGTGTTTGTTGATCTGAAATGTTAATTTGAGATTTTCAGGTAAAATTAGGTTTTGGATCATCTTAGCATGCGGTGTAGTTATGGTTTCCCATTGTTTGTAGTAATTAGATGCCATTTTAGAGTTGGAACGGGAGATGGGGGGAAGCAACATGCAGTTTTATCTGTTTTATCCTTTTTTTCTTTCTTTTTTTTTCGTTTTTGTTTTTGTTTTCGACAGAGAAACTTTTCCATGTCTGTTAATAGTGCTGCTGTCCTGCGATTGACAGGACGAGGAGGAGGAGGAACAGTGGTGGGGGCTCCTAGAGGTCGAAGTTCTTCAAGAGGGCGAGGTGAGCTTCCATGTGGCAAATGTAATAATGGAGGGAGAGGAGAGAGAAGTCACTTTAAACATACAATACTTGATTTAAAAAAAACTGCTTTTGACATTCACTCTGTGTTAAGTGTCTGAATATTTGTTTCCTGAATCATTTCTCGGCGTATCAGCTCCACACCTCCTGATTTGGAGCAGAAGAGGCTAATTCTTGAGCGTGAGGGTTCCTCGTTAACTTTGGCAAATCCCCATCCATATTCCTCATCCCCAGGGAGCCTTGCCCTTTGCCATAGCTCTGGGAAGTGCCTTGGCTGCTGAGGCAGCAGCTAAGTCCCCGCAGGCCTTAGTGACACACCCTTTCTATATAAGGCCGTGTGTGCGAGGAGTGTCCCCAGCCAGAGAGAGGCGTTAGTAAAAGCCTTCTGTCTCATCAGCGCCAGGGCTCTTTTAGAGGGTAGAGCAAAAAATAATTATGTATCAGTCAACTTACTTAACCTATGGTTTTATAGGTTTGTGTCTCCGAAGAATTATTTTGTTGATATTACTTGTTTTTTCGCTGTCTGTTCCTTGTTTTTTATTCATTGATTTTCTGCAACATGAGGCCATTCTGGATGTTTTCAATATAAATATTCAGCATTTACCTCTTGAGTTGGTTAACTCATCGCAGTAGTCTAGACATCTCTTGTAATTTTTGAAGAAGTGCTTCAGAAGTGGAAGAGTTGGGTATCTGCAGAGCCAGAGGCCACGGTCTCCACATACCACACCACCCAGGTTGGTGTGATTAAGGGTGTGGAATATCTGGATTCTCTTTTTCTTAAAGTTGTGCCTTATGAATAGAATAATTTATACTCAGCCTTTATAGAGGCCATATTAAGTTCTGCACTCCTGTGAAGAGGACACTTTCGGTAGTCCATTCCGAATGTGGGAATGCAGGGCGCCTGGGTGGCACAGTTGGTTAAGTGTCTGGCTTTTGATTTCCGCTCAGGTCATGATCTCACGGTTCGTGAGTTTGAGCCCCACGTCAGGCTCTGCGTAGAGCCTGCTTGGGATTCTGTCTCTCCTTCTTTCTGCCCTTTCCTTGCTTGTGCACTCTCTCTGTCTTTCTCTCTCAAAATAAATAAGTAAACTTAAAAAAAAAGTGTAGCATGTGGGAGCGCAGGGGTGGCGAATAATAATGGGGCAGCTAAAGCTCTCTGCTTGTAGGCCACGTACTGTTAGCAAGGTATACGTGGTTTTTCCTTCTGAATTTGTCAGTTTCCAGAACGGTAGTTTTTAACCTGGGGGTTTGTTAGAAGTACTTCTGCAGTCAGATCCTGGGTGGTGAGATTTAGGCATGTGTGTGCTTCAAAAGCTCCCCATGCCATTCAGCTTCTCACGTGCAGTGAGGTTCCATTGGTCCAGAATTCACCTGAGGTCTTTGTGTCTTGGTGGTGTGGTGCAGTGGTGATGTGGAGATGGCTCTGGGCTACTGCTTGGGTGTTGCCTATGATTTTCTTTGGTAGGCTGGCAACAGGGGGAGGTTGCACTCAGGTGGCTTTGCCTCCAGTGCTTTTTAGGGTAAGTTGTACAGAGATGATTATTCAAGAAGGGTGGTCCACAAGCCAGCACTTCTGTGAACCTCAAGTGATCACCAACTTTGTGTGCTGTAAATACACACCAGTCTCTCTAAACAGTCTTTAAAAAACTCCATATTGAGAAACAAACTGAAGGATTGGGAAATTTCTCCCTGCTTTCTGATTCTTTCAAGTGGGGGGTTATTGCATAGTGTCCTACATTCAGAACTTAAACTGGGCATGTGCAAAAAGATAGATACTGTGAGAAAAGCAGTGACTTAATTAACATTGATGTGAACAAATGGTATGAAACTGGTCAAATGAATGAATTCACTTTGTAAAAAACATTTTTAGCATCATTGTCCAAAATGTGATTTCTTTTCCGATGATTTCATGAGATCATTAATCTGGTTTTGTTTTCTTTAGTTAGTACTTAATTTTAACTTGTTGGTTAAGTGATGATTATTATGGCTCCCCCCCATGGGCAAAGCTAACGTTAGATGGTTATTTTGGCTCTTTTTAACTTGAGATTTTTTTTTATTAAAATATTTTATTTATTTTTGAGAGAGAGAGACACACACACACTCACACACACACACATACACACACAGAGTGTGAGCAGGAGAGGGGCAGTGAGAGAGGGAGACACAGAATCCAATGGAGGCTCCAGGCTCTGAGCTGTCAGCACGGAGCCCGATGCGGGGCTTGAACTCATGAATCACGAGATCATGACCTTAGCCTAAGTTGGATGTTTAACCGACTGAGCCACCCAGGTGCCCCAAACTTGAGGAGATTTTGATGTGAAAACCGACTGACGTCTAGACTTCTAAATATCGGGAACTAGTAAAATTTAAACAAACAAATGGGTGGGGAAACAGTGTAAAATGTCATCTTTCTATTTTACCTGGTTAAGGTGTTTAAGAGTACAGCAGATCCACACAGCTGTCAGCCACTTGTCTTTATCATCGTTTAAAGGAAGTATATTTTAATCCCCCAAAAGAATCGGGTGAAATCTCAGACAATAGGACAGTCCTTTGAATATTTAGCTGTGTGAGAGATTCATCATGTTATGTGTACTTGCTGCTGCTTATATGAGAACTGTATTTAGAGATGATTATGGTCCTTACAACTGGAAAGCTCTAGAATCTGATTCTTTTTATGTGTCTCCTTATAATAAGCTTTAGTCTAATAAGGAGGACCAGTACCAGTGCTAGTTAACTTGGCAGAAAATATTTTTGTCTGTGGTTTGCTTGTTTTTCTGGCAACCTGAAGGCTTTTTTCATATTCAGGTTTCTAAAATAAAATACTTTTTCAAGGTGCTTGGTACTTATTGGTTTACTGAGAAAATTGTCCTCTTCAGAAGAGGGGACTTTCTTACACCCCAGGAATCATCATTGCAGGAGATCCACCCCAGTGTTACATAACACTTGGCATTATACTGTTTTAGGATTTTACATAAAATGTATACATTTGCAGTATCTTATCAAAAGCAGGGATTCCTAGCCTGTGGGTTGATATTCACTGGTAGCCGTGTTATTATAAGGATATTATCGAATGAGTAATTATGTTATTATAAACTACTGGGAATCTGTATGTGCATCAGGCATTGTCTAAACACTAAATTATATTATTATACACATTTGATACTGTATTTCAAATAACATGCACCTTTTTGATTAATAGAATGCAGATACTATTTTTAAAAAAATGTATACATTTCCTAAGGAGAGAGGTACTGAAATGGGAAACTGGGGCGTCAACTTTATGTTGATATAAAGTTAGATTGACTGGAAAGTAACTTTTAGATTATTACATTTTAAGCCTAGTCTCATTTCCATTTTACAGATGAAGAAATGTGGGTTACCTGGACTAGTTATGAGGGGTACCTTTCTGTGCATTTCATAGTAAGGTTACATAAAAGTACAAGTATATTCTGAGTCAGGTTTTCATACATTATAAGCAGAAGGTAGAAATCCTATGTGGATATTTGAAATAATTATTTAACTCACTTGTATTTAGCTTTGGAATGCATTCTTTCGTTCGTAATTCATCATCATTTTGTTTTGGGTGTTTTTACACTGTTAAAAATGGTGAGCTACGGATGATGGGTAATATTTTATCTAAGTACAGCTCTAAACTCCCCACCCTTTTCCAGTTTTCTCATCTGTGTGTTGGATACAAATGGTGCGCATTAGTTGAGAAAACCTCACATTGTGCAGAAAGTATAAAGCTAAAACGTTCATATTGCTTTCTGCCCCCAGAGCACCAGTTGGATGGATGTTCCTCCTGATCCCAACAGCCATATAATTTATATAAGCGCAGTTATTTTAAGTATTATTCTGTTATTCAACAGAATAATGTAGATTTCTTTTAATGTCAGCGTTTTATCTTCTGTGGCTTCATAATGTTCTACTAAAATTTAATATTATCAAAATTTATTTAGGTTATTTCTGGTGTTACACATTGCAGTGAACATCTGCATATATATGTATTTGCATGTTTGTGTATTTCTGTTAGGATAAATTGTGGTTAGAATCGTTGAGTCAGATTTTGATAGATCTGACCAAATTGACTTCAGTAAAGACCAGTTTACATCTGAACATTTAGAACCTCTCAGTCTCTGCATACAGCACATTCTCACTAGCTCGGGTTCAAATTTAGTCCTGATGTTTTTCTTCCTTGAAGACTTGAGCAAAGGGGAAAGAGTGCTTTTGTTGGTGTAGAACATCCTTTACGGAGTTAGTTCCCAAAATTGATAGAGTTGGCCATATTAAATTATCCTTTCTTTTTTTTTTTTTTTTTTTAAGTTTTTTTTAATGTTGATTTGTTTTTGAGAGACAGAGACAGAGCATGAGTGAAGGAGGGGGAGAGAGAGAGAGAGAGAGAGAGAGAGACAGAATCCAAAGCAGGCTCCCAGGCTTTGAGCTGTCAGCACAGAGGCCGAAGTGGGGCTCCAACTCATGAACTGTGAGATCATGACCTGAGTTGAAGTTGGACGCCCAACCAAGTGAGCCACCCAGGCGCCCCTTAAATATCCTTTCTGTGGAGTTAGATAAATTATATTAACGTTTGTGCTTCACTTTTGTATATTTTATCTGCTCTCTTCTGAAGCTCTCTAAATCTTTCATTTTTGTTGAAAATAATCCAATAAAAGGTCCAATTTGTAGTAATAGTTTACCGATCTTCTTAGAATTTTACTGTTAAACTTTTTATTAACTTAACGTTGACACTGTTTCTTATTCAGGACTGGGACTCTTAACACCTGTTTTCTAACTTGTTTCTTTCAACCTCCTGTGGTCTAGCCTCTTCAGTGCCATTATTGGTCTCTCAGGTAAAGATCCGTCAGGCCTTGCTAAATGTTTAAACATAGACATCCTCTTTGTGTGGAGACAGAACTTCAAAGATTAATCGTTGGTGTTGAATATGTGTCAAATATTGACATCTGAGTATCATTTTTTCTGTTTTCTTATTTTCAGGCAGAGGCAGAGGTGAATGTGGTTTCTACCAAAGAAGCTTTGATGAAGTAGAGGGTGTCTTTGGTCGAGGAGGTGGCAGGGAAATGCATAGGTCACAGAGCTGGGAGGAAAGGTAACTAAAAGATCCAGATCTTGGCATAAAGACTTCTTGGTGTAAAAAAAATTTTTTTCTGCTTTCTCCAGAGGAGACGTTTCTTTGTATAGTTATAAGATTTCACTTAAAAAATGCTATTAATTATTGAGTATCAAGATGTATGTTAGAAAGTTTTAAATGATCCTTATTTAATGAAAGAAGCATTGGAGATAAATAGGTTAATATGTTAGTGCCAGCATGGATATTTCATAGTTAGTCGGATTTGTTATTTTATTAGTGTTCAGTGGGAGGCATTGACAATTGACATTTTATTTTTTGTTGCTATCAGTCAAAGCATCTTCTCTGTTCTTTGTGACTCTGTGAAGTCTGTTGATGAATGAGGGCAGTTCCACAAAGTTGTATGTACAAAGATGTTCACTGTGATGATATTTATAATATAATTAGAAACAAGCCAAATAGCTTAATATCAGCATGGCTTCTTATGTAATGGTATATCCACACAATAGAATATTCTATAACCATTAAAAGTTAGGATGATTTTGAAAATATCTAATGATGTGGGAAAACACGTGCCAAAAATAGTATATAAAACTATATATAGTGTGTATCTAAAGTAAAGCATCTATCTAATTAAAATTTATCTAATTTTAAAAAACATTTCTGGGTCAATAGAAGCTGGCTTTTGGTAAGTGAGATAGTGGATATTTTTGTTTTCATCTTTGTGTTTTCTTATATTTTCCAAATGTTGGGCGCTGTTTGTTTTTACAATTTGAAAAGGAAAGCAATGCTATTAAGGACAGATACAGCAGTGGTTGTCATGTATAGGAAATCTATATATTACTCCTAAGTCCTGTTTGAAACTTCTTTTATCTTTTCTAGAGGTGACAGACGTTTTGAAAAACCAGGACGAAAAGATGTAGGTAAGGCTTTCTTACTGTTTTGAAGTATTTTTATCTGAACTTCCATGATATTAGTTCCTAAAAGCCTCACATGTAAGGATCCATTTATTTAAAATTGACTCAGTTACCTGTGCCTCTCCAGTAGATGGAGTTGTAGCATTGCTTGGATTTATAATTCCGTGGTTATTTGATGGCTCTGTTGCACAAAACCAGGGGTGATGAACACAACCATTAGGATTTACTTGATTTAACTTTTTAGGTCTATGTATTCTTTGCAAGGCATATATTCTTTTTTTTTTTTTTTAATTTTTTTTTTTTCAACGTTTTTTTTTTATTTATTTTTGGGACAGAGAGAGACAGAGCATGAACAGGGGAGGGGAAGAGAGAGAGGGAGACACAGAATCGGAAACAGGCTCCAGGCTCTGAGCCATCAGCCCAGAGCCCGACGCGGGGCTCGAACTCACGGACCGCGAGATCGTGACCTGGCTGAAGTCAGACGCTTAACCGACTGCGCCACCCAGGCGCCCCCATATATTCTTTATTAAGGCTCTCTTGTGAAGTGAAATTTTAAGTTAGGAACCAGTCTGTTAACTCCTTTTCCAATGTAGATATTTCTCACAGGATGAAAAGAAACAGGGAAAAAGCTAGAATGCTTGTTTTTGTGTCAGAGAGCAAATTTTACAACTATGAATGTTCTTTCTTTAGCCTTTTATTATTGATCTGGTCTTTTTGATACCTAATCTTTGTTTTTTTTTTCTTGTTTTGAGATGAGAGGAGTCAAAATAAATTATAGTTAAGGTAGCTACTGAATTAAAAGGAACATAGTAAGAGAACAAGGTTTCAGTGTTTGTGATGAATTAATTATAGTTTATATTAAAGAACCTATAATGTTAAGATGGGCTTTTCTGACTGATTAAAGGTACTGCCTTCTAAAGTGCCAGTAGGTATTAAGGTCTGAGAGAAAAAAAGGAATGCCAATTCATAGTAACATTGGATTCATTTATTTATGTATTTATGTATTTATTTAGAGAGAATGCGCACATAAGCATGTGTGAGTGGGGAACTTACAGGGGGCAGAGAGAGGGAGAAAGAGAATCCCAAGCAGGCTCTGCTCTGTCAGCATGGAGCCTGATGTGGGCTCAAACCTTTAAACTGTGAGATCGTGACCTGAGCTGAAGTCGGACGCTTAACCGACTGAGCCACCAGGCACCCCCCCAGCATTGGAGTTATGAAAATTACCTTGTGATTTCCCAATTCCTGGAAGTACCAGAAAAGTTCTCCAGGGCATGATTGTATCTGACAATAGTAAGCATTTGTCAAAAATATATGTTAAACATGCAAATATCATTCACAGACGGATTTGCAGATTAAAAAAAAATTTTTTTTTTAACATTTATTCATTTTTGAGAGACAGAGAGAGACAGAGCATAAGCAGGGGAAGGGCAGAGAGAGAGGGAGACACAGAATCCAAAGCAGGCTCCAGGCTCTGAGCTGTCAGCACAGAGCCCGATGCAGGGCTCGAACCCACAAACCGCAAGATCATGACCTGAGCCGACGTTGGACGCTTAACCGACTGAGCCACCCAGCGGCCCCAAGATTTGCAGATTTTTTAAAACACCAAATAGTCAACTTGGCATCATTGTTTTCACACCAGTTCATTTTAACATATCAGTTATTTAAATTTCTCATTTATTAATATGGCATTGGAAATAATCAATTATATTTATATTAATGAAAAGCCATTAAATGAGTGTAGCACCAAGAAATCTGGAACAGACTGGGTAGATAACTTACTGCTAGATGAATGGCTTTACTTGTATTGTAGACTGTTGGATAAATATAATTTGGAGGATGTTTTGGGACCTCTGCTCTCATCCTTGTCTGACTTAATACTTTTGCCAGTGACTAGAGACAGATAATGAGGGGTAGTTTAAAGAGTACACGGTTTTGAATCAGAAGATCACTGGTAATCTAAGCTCTCATATTCAGTAGTCTCATAATAAATACAGGTGAGAATGCCTTACAGAATTTTTAGGATTAAATAAGAGTATATGGACTCCTTTATTTGTTCAACAGTTACTGAATTCTGACTTGTATGATAGGTCTTGTGCTATATGCTGTATAAACATTCCTTTTCTTTGGATGACAGTGTTGACGTGTGATCAGATTTTCAGATTACTCAGTAGTTAGAGGGGTAGCTATAGAGTGGAACACCTGGGACTTAAGATCAGAATTAAGATGGAACAAGAGACAAGATCTAATCAGATGGAAGTTTAACAGCAGAAAATGTTAACTCTCACGTAAACTCTAGAATTTAAGATATGGAATAATGGTGTAATAGCAACTTGCTGGGGAAAAGCACAGCTTTCTTAGCTGACTGTGGCCTCCGTGTTAACCAGCATAACATTTACTAGAACTGTAGGATCCTCATGAGGCGGGCAATAGGGACGCCCGCTGTCTTATGTTGACACAGGACAGCTTAAATATTGTGTGCAGGACTGGCCACACCTGGAAGGGATCCATATATTGGAGTAGAATGGGGCATTTGCAGCCCTGTGATGGTGAATGCCTGACGGAAATGGGGCTGTTTACACAGCAGACAAAACTGTGGACAGGACAGAGTGGGGAGGAGTGTTTTTAGGGTTACTGTCTGCAAATATTTGCTCAACAATTGAGAAAGAGGAATTAAGTTTGATCTGTGTTAGTCTAAAGGGTAGGTTTAAGGTGGTAGGTACTCAACATAGTCTCAGTTAAAAAGATCTAATAGAGGTGTCTGAAAATGACTTGGGTTGCTTTGGAAAAGCCCTGTGTTCTCTGTTATGACAGTAGCTCGATTTTAACTATTCACCACAGTCATACTTTCGTGGTTTGGTTAGAGTGTAAAGTTCCTTTTCATCATTATTTGCCCGACTTGTATTTTAAGTAGTATATTAATTCAACCTGAGAAATCTCTCCGACCACTCTCTTTAAAAATACAGGTTTTGGGGCATCTGGGTGGCTCTGTCAGTTAGCGACTGACTCTTGATTTCAGCTCAGGTTATCATGTCACAGTTTTGTGAGTTTGAGTCCTGTGTCAGGCTCTGGGCTCACAGCGTGGAGCCCACTTGGGATTCTCTGTCTCCCTCTTTCTCTGTCCCCTCCTTCACTTGTGCTCTCTCAAAAAAAACTTAAAAAAAAAAAAACTTAAAAAAATACAGGTTTTTTCCTTTGTATACGTGTATACGAAGGTATATATTTGAAAAGATGAGTTCTGTAAAACTAAATTGATGTGAAGTGATTAAGAGTATAAAGAAAGTTTTCCCTACTAAAATATCAGGGCATGTTCCATATATATGTTCAAATAAATCATAGTGGCTTTTATTGAATGTTTTTTGATAAGATGCTCACTTAGGTATATTAACTGTGCTAATAATTTTGAGCCTTTCTTTTTATAAGTAATCCGCTTTTGTTGTAAATATTGTAGATTAAAAAGTTTTTTTCTTGGAGGTGCCTGGGTTGCTCAGTTGGTTGAGTGTCTATCTGACTCTTGATTTCAGCTCAGGTAATGATCTCACGGTTTGTGGGATCAAGCTCGGTGTTGGGCTCTGTGCTGACAGCACAGAGCCTGCTTGGGATTCTCTCTTTCCTTTCTCTCTGCCCTGCTCCCTGCTCGTGCTGTGCACTTGTTCTCTCTCTCTCAAAAAAATTTGCTTTTGTATCTTCCACTCTTCAAGAATGGCAGTACTAAACTAGTTTGTTGGGGCAGAGTGATATATTGGTCACTTGTGAGATGTTCTCTGACATCAAATTAAGATAATTTGAGTACTAAAGGTTTCAGAATGACTTGTTTTTAAAATTAAAGATGGTTTATATCCTGTATTTGCTTCTTCTATTGGAGAGAAATGGGTATATTTATAGACATTGGGACAAGAATTGTACATAACGACTATGAACACATCTATGGGGCAATGTGGAGGTAGAAAAAGGCCTGTGATACTGGAATTATAATTTCTATTCAGTAGGAATTATTGTTGCAGAGGGGGAGATCAGTTCTGGTGATGATCTTGTAGTATGATTCTCTGAGGATGCAATTGAAAGTTCATTAAATAAAAAATGATCCATTTGATACTAATAGGTTCAGCCTAATGTAATACTAGTTAGTGCATTTTGGTGTAAAATACTTTGAAGTAGACATAGCAGCTTTTGGTTATTAGGTGCTGCCTGCAGTAGGTATTATGGGCTTGTACATATATCAAAACTAGATGTTATGTTTTTAGTAACTGCTTGTGTAGTTTGTTGGGATTGTCATGCTTATCTGTATCAGTTTCCTAAATCATTTTTAAAGTTAATTCCAACGTGGTCTTCTTAGTCATGAATCTAAGGTATCATCCTTGGGCTCCCAGGTGCCCCAGATTAGTGAGCTGTGTAGCCAGGAATTAGAGATGCTGTTCCCATCTCCCAGTAATCACCCCCTCTTTCCATTTGTACTCCCTTCTCCTGCCAAGGAGAATGGTATCTTGGCGGAAAACTTAATCTTTAATGTAGAAGCTGTGATTCACTGAAAGTAAGTGAAAGAATCATGAACAGTGCTTTCAGAAGCTTTAAGCCACCTAGACAGAAGTTTCTGATTTTCTGATTGCATTTCTTAGTTGTCTACTTGTGAAACATTTATCAAATAGCATTAGTATACCAGCAGTTATTTTGGGGTGTGTGTAGGGGAAGTCACATCTAGTTTTCAGAGGCAGAGCTTATATGTACATTGTGTACTTTGAGAGTGCTCTGACTGGAATGGAGAACATGCTGTGTCTGCAGGGAGACTCATCCCAGATCTTTGGGCAGCTTCTCCTAACTGTTGGGAGTTGTAATCTGTGTAAGTGATATAGAGCTCTTAGGAAAAAACATACCATGTAAATCTTTAATACTACTTTATTTTCACAGGTTAGGTGAATCTTGTTACTTTATTATAGAAATAAGAATTCCTGTTGTCTATATGGGTTATGACAGTCCTGGGTTGGAAAAAAAAGTCTGTTGGTCTGGTTAGCATTTAAGGATGCCTAAAAGTTTCAAACAGCAAAAGTTTACAATAATTAAGTTTCTGTGTCCTTGACTTTTTTTTTTTTTTTTTTTTTTTTTGCTGTTATCACGGTTTGACTACTCCAGAGCTCTTCTTTATTTGCTTTTCCTTTTGGTCAAAGAGTAGAAAAATGTGACTGCTGCTCTGCCCTGCTTGTCACACCAGATTGCCTTTACTAGGCTAGTATTTATTCATGGGCTGATTCCTGGCTAGGTCATCACCAGTGGGGAGGGTTAATCTTTTACTTTTCCTACTAAACTTGAAGAAGGAGAATTACAGAAAAGAAGAGCAGCCACAAATCTACTTGAAATCTGATAGGGCAACTTTTTTGGTTCTTGTTTGCTTTGAAGACAGTTTTTTCTTTTTTTAAATCAAAATGAAGGCTATGCAGAGGGAATGGTTTTAAATTAAACTGGAGGTAAGGGAAAGCGTTCATCTAAGTATATATTAAATAAAAATTGAAGCAGAGAGAGAGTATAATTTTCATGGAGTATTAGATTTGGTAAGAAATAATAGAGTTTATCTAGTTCAACCTCCTACTGATGAATAAACACTCATTTTGTGTTTATAGAAAAAACTATTTGAAGTTGGAAACAGGAATTTGGGTTTGAAAATACTTTGTTGCCTAATTATTTTTTGCTTTATCTACTGGAGATTTTTTTCCTATTTGAATTACGTATAAGTAAACCTTTGTATCTACAAAAACTTAAATAGCTTTGCATTTATGAGTTATTTAGAGTTGTTGCACTGTTTTATACCATTGAATAGGTCATAGGTAAGAAGGGACTGTTTTTACTTAGAAGCCATTCAGATGAATAGTTGATTATGATTTTTAAATCACTGTTTGATAGTAGATATAATTTTGCATCTCCTTACAAAAATACCACCTTACAGGTTCCATTCAGGCTGGAGCTCTCACTTGATCTCATCACTTCTGCCACAAATATGTGAACATGTGCATGTGTTTGGGTATAATGCCTTTAGAGCTACATATAAATCTCTCCATTGTTTTTCTTGTGAATTTTTTTGTTCCTAGATGTTAAAAATTAAGGGGGGGGGGGTAATACTTACTCCAGCTTTGTAGTATGAAGAACCAGAGGAATGATCTTTGTTGTCTTGAAAAAATAACACTTTTAAAAGGATGTTCGCTAAATGTTGTGAAATCATCATTCTACCCAGGGGGCTAGGTTTCAAACTAGACTGTTGCTTCAACTTGCAGATGAAAATGAGAGATTTGTGGTTGATCTTAGAGTTCGGCTGAGTTAAACTTTACTGTCCTGTTTTCCCTTCATTAGTGGTATCATCCATGTTATGATAAATTCACCAACTTGCTGTTATATAAATATCTGTCATGTTGAGATGCATTGATTTCAGCAGATAACCACAGATACAAACTTATAAGGTAGAATGTTAAATTTCCAGAATGTGTATTATTAGCTCAGCCATTTTTATGGGCATAGGCTTGTTACCATGATATCATCAGAGAGATGTAATCAGCATTGAAAAAAAAGTTATAACGAAGGAGAAGTAGCTGCATAATACATTAAAAAATAGGGTGCCGTGGATACATCTTATTCTGTCAGTCCTGTTTCAGAGATCTGAAAATTGTCCATGCTTTGTCCATTGATACGGATGTCCAGGTCAGTCCTGTTTGGGCTCTTGGAGACCACAGGAGTGGGAAGTTCAGGAACAGTCTTGTCAAAATTCTCCATCTTGATTTGGTATTCACCTTTGGAACCCCGGGTCAACAGAGATGCAAAACAGTGATGTAACATGATTTCGGAGGGTAGGTAGGATGTCCTCCTTTGGCATATTTCTCCAGTCCCTTCCTGCATTGCTGAGAGGAATACAACTAATTCAAAGTGCGGAGGATTTTCATGCTGGAGCAGAGTAGCCAGAGGACTTGATGGTATAATGGAGTGATAGTAGGTTAGTGGAAAGATAAAGAATGGACATTCCTCAGAATTGATGCCATCAAGGTGGAAGTCCACACTGGTCTGGTAGAGTTCACCGTTTTCTCTTTCCTGATAGAGTACAGCGGAGACCCGGACACTGGTTAGAGGGCTAGGTCGAGTGTTGGCCACTTGGAAAATTAGATTAGGTTTGCCATCTATGTGAGCTACTACCGCTAAGTCTGTAAAGCGAATTGAGAAAGCTCGATTTTTCGGCCGGGCAATCTTCGCCACAAAGGCACCTAAATTAGAAACCGTTGAATTTTTTTTAGAATGAACACTTGAAATATCAATACCTTTTCTGAATGAGAAGGGTGTATCAAATAGTTACACATTCCTTGATGCGATGCCTTCTAAGTGAGTCAAGAATTGAACACATTGTTAATTTGGGTAGTCTTACTTGCCTGAAGCATTTTTCAAAAGGTACATACATCCTTATTTAAAAACTGTGATTTCAGAATGTTTAAGCAAAATTCACTTTGTTACAAAGAAATGTAACTGCGTCTTCTCATGTCTTATAAAATCAAATGGTCATTTCCTACATTTCTGTCCCCACTTTAAAAAAAAGTAACAAGATTCACTTGTTACTAGAATTGATTTGTGGTTTCGAGTTGAAGTAGATTAGATTTAGAGTAGAATGATTTGGGGTGGGGAATGGGACCAGTAGGATGAGGGATACACTGAGGAATTATTTAACGTGGAAACTTCTATAACTACCCCCCCCCACCCCCTTTATTAGAAGGTCTGCCCCTAAGGTGATTTCAGTGCACCTTTCAGAGTGCATCTTCTTTGTGCCCCCAACCTATAGATTAGGGTTTCTTAACCACTTTTGTAACACAGATCTTGTTGGCAGGCTGGTGAGGTCTATGGTCTATGGACCTCCTATCAGATTATGCTTTAAATGCATAAAAATAAAATGCATATACAGGAAACCAAATGTACTGAAATCCAGTTGAACATTTAAGAAAATTATAGTACTATATGTGCTTTAATAAAGCATTCAACAACAAGAAAAAATGCATTCAACAATGAAATTTAGTTGTGGGTTTAATAGTGTACTTTTGAAGTATCGGAGTGTGATACGAAAATGCTGATACTATTTTTTTGTTGTTATTGCCTACATTTATAATGGAAGAAATGGCAAATTTCAGTTAGGGGTGAGTGAACAAAAAAATGCAAGTTTTTTCTAAGTTCTTGGATCCTCTAAATTTTATCTAATGACTGACCCAGTTAAAAAACCCTTGTAGAGCAGTTAAGTGATTTGTTACAGGTTATAAAGTTGGTTGGCAGCACAATGGACTTGACTCCAGATCACCCTTCATATGGCCCATTACTTACCTTTTCAGATTATCATTGGGTAGTGTGTTAAAGCCAGGTTTTCTTTTTGGGTTTTTTTTTTTAAATTTTTAAACTGTATGTATCACTTATAAAAATGACACTAACCCTACTTTATTAGAAGAAAGTCTTATGTGTTAATCAGGTTTATATGTAAAATTTCATAATCTTTGTGGCCATATTTCAAGTTAAGTATGTGTATACTTGATCTCTAAATATGCTGACAATGGTGCTCTGGGCTCACTGGTGAATGTTGAGTAAATGTTGAACAGATGAACTCAGAGGAGGAAATTCTAACCCAGTAAAGGGGAAAAAAAAATCAAACTCCTTTGTTAGATAAAATGATTGTCAAAATATGCATTGAACATATTTATTCACCTATTTAACAAAGCATTTAGCTTCTCTGAAGAATACCCTTTACATCTTCTGTTAATATATTTTTTTGGTATATGATGTTGCTTGCAAGTTAGTGTCAGAATGATCCTTTCTTTTTTCCTATAGAGTTCTAATAGGTAAAATTTAAGAGTCAGGTTTCTTATAATTTCACCTATCACTTGGCCCCAGACTTTCTTTTCAATCATAGAAATTACCTGCTAATAACGCAAGTAAATGATTCTACAACACAGTTGTTTATAACTGACTATCGCCTCTCCAAAACACTTGTAATTTTTTTTTTTAAAAACAAAAACAATTACCTGTGATAAAAGCCTCTAGCATGAGGCCTAGTAGCATTTGTATGGCAAGTAAGGCGATTGCACTTGGACAGTCACCACTGGGGAACATGGTACCATAGCCAATTGTGAGTTGTGTCTCCAGGGAGAAGGAGAATGCAGCTGTGAAACTGGTGATGTACTTCACACAGATAGTGTGGTTTTCAGGTGGGGCATCATGATCTAGTTCCAGATCACCATTCATCTCCGCTAGAACATACCAGAGCACTGCAAAGACAAGCCAGTGGACAACAAAAGAAGCAGAAAAGACCAACATCATCCAGCGCCAGCGCATGTCCATTAGGATTCCCCAAGCATCTCGAAGATATACAAGACCTCTTTGGGCACCATCCATTTGCAGTGTGCTGTGGCCGTCCTTGGTGACCATCCTCCGGTACCTCTGAGTTAGGAGAGGAGCAGTAGCTTTGCAATTACTGCCATCCATCTTGGTCTGTAATTTTTTGAAACCAAGAATAAGTTAGTAAGCTCTTAACTGTTCTATAGCTAATATTAATAAATTTTGAGACTTCATTCACTTTGTCCTGTTTTTGGAATGCTTCCCTAGCTACTGGGCCAGCTTTTCCAGTCTGACAGCTCTCTCTCCCCTCTTCTTGAACGGGGCATTTACTGACTAAGCCATTTGTATGCTGCCTGATCAGGGGCTGCCTTAGGATCTTATTGTTTCTTTTGAATGGCTGTTAAACTATTGGCATTTTAATATTTTTGAGTATATTTTAAGATCCCTGAAAGTTGGGGATATGGTTTGTGGCTTCTCAGTGCCCCCTCTCTTGCAAGAGTCCAGGCAAAAGTAGCTGTTGATTTGACTAAACGTTATGTGTTTATCTACTTTTCATAATTAATAATTTAAAATTACGAGTAATTCATAATTAAGAGGAATAAGTTAAATATGTGTTCCTCTGTGTAAATAACTAGAAAGCATTTGGAAATGTAGTGTTAAGCTGTCTGCAAATATTTGGAAACCGAACTTCGTGCTAGGACAGGTCTAAGCATTTAGAGACCTATGGTTGTAATGTATACTTTTTCTAAATTGGCCTGTTGAAAGTTTTATGAATAGGCTTTATTTGTTTTTGTCACTTTGTGACCATTTTCATGGATTCTTTCCTTCTTGCTGCCCTCTGAATATTCTAGATTCTGATTTGATTGTTGGGTGGGGAGAGAATTACTTTCTTAAAACAAATTTTTTTTTTTTTTTAATTTATTTTTGAGACAGAGACAGAGCATGAGTAGGGGAGGGGCAGCGAGAGAGGGAGACACAGAATCCGAAGCAGGCTCCAGGCTCTGAGCTGTCAGCACAGAGCCCAACGTGGGGCTCGAACTCACGGACTGTGAGATCGTGACCTGAGCCGAAGTTGGATGCTTAACTGACTGAGCTACCCAGGCGCCCTGAGAGAATTATTTTCTTGGTAAATAAGAAATTCCAGGTAGAGATCGCTAGATAATGTTAGTTTTGAAAGTAGGTAGACCAGAAGAAAAAGCTTCAAGTGTAATGAACTAAGATAACCATTAAGGTACCAAATGGCAATTTTTAAAAGTTAATTAATTTAATTAGTTTTTAGCTATAAACAGTTAAATTGTAAATCAGTGGGTATGCTTTTCTCTGTGTGGTGAAAAGAAAACTAAGGTATGCTTTCTATGTGACTGTTCTTGCATGTGTCAAAAGCATCTTAAGACTTTTATGTAGAGCCTACCAGGAACAGAATGGGAATTGAAGCTTTGCATTTGACTCTGCCTAGCTGCTTCCTTCAGAAGTAGGTGTCCTTGAGAGTACTGCATTTCCCCTTCCTACCTTTTGAATGGCAGTGACGCTTAAGAAGAAGGGGACCAGAGGCATTGTTGCTTGGGTTTGCTGGATCCTTCTTGTATCTAGGGACTTGGGGGTCTGTGGAGACTCCCTTCCTGTGTTATGGGAATTGGACATTGGCCAGCTGGATATATACTTTCCCTCCCTCTCCGCCCCCCCTTCCCGAGGCTAATATAACATTTATTGGTGATAGTAGAGACATTCTCTTGTATTTTCTTCGGATCTGAATTACTGTCGGAACACGGAGATAATTGTTAAAATTTATTTAGAGTGGATAGCCATTTTAGTTTCATATTGTAAACTTTAAAAAACTCTTAGGTCATTAGTGCTTTATAATTCATTATTCTAACAAGTGGTCATTATCATTTAATGTATTTTTTTCCCTCAGCATGGCTATTTAATGACTCATTTTGCTACATTCTTTAAATGTTTTAGGAGACCTTATCTCTGCCCTTTTGAAAGTAACAACAGAAATAAAATTTTCGTAGGCACTTTGCTAGATGTTTTCATATTGCATTATCTTTAATTCTTTGGTATCTCAGCAAGGTAGACATTATTACCCCATTTTTCAGATGAGGTCATCAAGGATCAGACTAGGCAGGTGGGAGCCTTAGACTATTTATGTTATTATCCATGTCTGACTAACTTTACAAGTTAATTTTCTTACTACAAGAAGCTGTTTTGAAAGTTTGGTGAAATAAAAACCTTTCCCAAGGTGATTGGCATTGTATTCACAAGGCAGTCTTTGACAACCAGATTTTTAGCACTTCTAGTAGATGTTCTTCCTGTCCCTACAACTATCTCAAGTATCTATCATAAACTATTGTTAACTTCATACATGATTCTTAGGACAGTAACGATTAATAATATTAGTAAGGATATATTGTTTATTATGTGGCAGGAATCATACCAAACACTTTCATGTGTGTTAAGTCATGTGAAGCCAGCAGGCAATGCCTGGCACAGAGTAACCTTTCAGTGTTAGTTGCTTTATTATTATTACTAATGCTTCTTAACTTTCACAGTAGTGCCATTATAATTCCCATTTTACAGATAGAGAAACTGAGGCGTAATGAATTTCCTAGGATCACAAAAGTAGTAAGTGTTGGTGAATCCCACACCAAATCCAGAGTCAGCACTATATTGCTTAAAAAATAGACATTTTAATCCTGGTTAGCCTTTGTGAATAATACTATGTTCCATTTGACTAGTTTTGTTTGAGTCATTACAGAATATTTGGTCTTCAGGAATGCTTAGGTTCAACCCTGTGACTTTTAGGCAAGAAATTTATTTTCAGTTAAGGAAGACATTTGTAAAATTTGAGGATTTGCACAGCTACAATTATCACATAGTTACATACAATTATTACATCTTTTGGATGTTACTAGATCAGTACAAATTAAAACAAAGTGTGGAGAGGAGAGTTCTTAGTAGCATTGCCTACTTTGTATTTTTCCAGGGAGAAAATAATTGTTAGGATATATCATCATAATTTTATAAAAGAAAGGCATTTTGACACTCGAAGAGGAAGAAGGAGGATATAAGAAAGGATAGTTGTTGGCTGCCTTCAGAAAGGTTGTGAACCACTGCAGTGTCCTATGTGGTTTCTTTTATTTTTTTTTCTGATTTTCAGGTAAAAGTGGTATGTAACATTATATTAATTTCATCTTTAATATTCCTTCCTGCTTTGTGTATAAAGGTCTATCATGGGCCTTGTACCCCTGGTGCTTATTCCACCTAGGGAACTGCTGTCCTGGTGAATGCGACTAATTGTTTACTGTTTCACAGTAGTTTTTTTGGGGGGGGGGGGTGGGGGAGGGGAGGAGCTGCATGATTCTTAATTTTCAACCTACTTTATTAAATTCTAAAACTCATCTAGGGAGATAGCCTTTCTATATTTATATATATATATATATATATATATATATATATATATATATATACTGTATATACCGTTGCTAACAAAATTATTATTATTTGGGCTTTTTTGGGGTTGTTACTTGTTACAGCTTTATAACAGTTAACTCTAGACTTCTACAATTTCATTTTTTCTCTTGCAATTAATCAATACACGAAAAACCCTGTGAACAAGGATGTCAAAAGGCTAATATCAAAACCATGAAGTTTTCTGGTTTTTATATATAAATCCTTGCTTGAACTTGTTTAGATTGTGTTGAAAAGTGGAGTAGTTGAGAGAAGTAAGATTTTGATCCCCACTTAACAGATTACCCTGAATACGTCCATCTTTGGATTCATGTAAACAGTATGGCTTAGCATAATGAAGACAAGGTGGGGAATCTAGCCTACCATGCTCTGGCTCTGTTGGTTACATAGCTGTGTCAGTTGGGCAAGCTACCCAATCCCCTTGGCCAGGCTTCCTTCTATTTAAAAACAGAAAAAGACAGGGAATTAAATAACACGGTCTCTTAAAACTCTGTGAATTTCTAAACTTACTTCTGCTTCTTTCAACTGACGGAGGTTTCTTAGATGATTTTTTTTTTCTTTTCTCTCATGGTTTTACATTTGCTTATATGGTGCTTAAAAATTATATAATTGTTGCCTGATGTATATAGATTTTCTCTCCATCAGATTTAAAAAAGTGACTGATGGGCAGACATTATGTTTATACTATTACATTTCCAAGTAATTTTCATATCCCTACAGGTGTACAAATACTCTTTGAATATATTTGTCTTGGTTTGTATTTATATGATTCTCACTAACTGATCCCAATAGACAATAGAATTGAAGCTTGGGAAGGTTTGTTTGTATCTCCATGTGTGGGCTGGTAAAATATTTGTCCATTTATAAACTTTGGTGGAAAATACTACTTTATAAAAATGATAGTTTGGATGCTTCATTCTGGCTGTCAGGATTATTGATTCATTTTACTTTGTTGTAACATTCAAAATGATGTCTTTTGCCATATTGTAAGGTAGTAGTATCCTTCATGTTAAACAGTTGAGATAATAGGCTGTAACTACAAATGTTAAATGATCACAGTATTGCTCTGTATTTTTTTTATGTCTGGTGTGAAAACTGATTGTACAGAGTCTTTTCTCTTCTACCCTCTATAATCAGGGCAGTGTGCTAACTCTTATATAAGCTCAGAGAGTCTTGTATATTTTAATTTCTTACTTGTAGAAGAATCTACTAATTTCAGTACTAATTTAAAAAGACATTGAAAATTAGATATTCATCATTTTTTTCATGGATTAAAAAAAATTTTTTTTTGGTCATTTGTTTCTGTAGGCTTATTTTGGATTTTTAAAATCGCTTCCAAAAGAAATATAACTATATATATTTTTAAAAGCCACTGAATTTTTTCTAGGGTCTTTCCTTTCTACTCATTTTTATATTATAATGGAGAGTTAGTATACACTGAATAAAACAAGAAAATTTCCAGTAATGCTTTCAGTAGGGCTATTATCCATTTCTAAAATTTAAGGAAAAAGAATAAAGAACCTTAATATATGACCCTGTAGGTAATATCTTTGTTTAAAGAGTAAAGATACTCAGTTTCTTTCTCTGTTCCTCTTAAGGAAAGAAATAATATTATTTCATGTACTCACCAGTTCTTTTGCTGGGTCAGCCTGTGTGCACAGGTAGGTAGGTCTTGAGAAAACCAGACTTGTGGAGTCTGTCTTTTTGGTAAGGTAATTTTAATCTACAAGCCTAGCTTTTAGGTTCTCTTCTTGGACTGGGTTTACAGTTCACATTCCTCTGTTTATAATGTCGTGGGGGCTAGTTTCAGCTGAAGCTGATGTGATTGGTCACTTAGTCTGCAGGGGGGCCAATTAGCTCTGATCATGTGGAAAAGAATGCTGGTTTGTTAGGAGGTCTTTCTTTACCCAACACAAACCTTAACAATTCTGGAGAAAGCCTCCAGAACTGACTTGGAGAAGGGGTGCATTTTTTCCCTCTAATCAGGACCGGTCTTTAGTAAGTTTGCATAATCTTACTTAAGAGTTTATTTGAAAGTTCAAAGGGATAAAATTCCCTGCAAGGTTTCCTTTCAGCCGTCTTTCCTTATATAGCATGTTGAAGTGTGAGATACTTCCTTTACTATTCTTTTTTTTTCCCTCCATTTCTTTGGGGAAGATTTCCTTGGATAAGGGATTTTAGGCATGAATTAGTGGATTGATCTTATTAGTTTTCTTTGCATATTCCATCTCACTAGAATGGCTACCACTAATTCTAGAACTGGGTAATATAGGTAATTTAGTTACCTGAATTTGGGGTGGGGGGTGGAGGGGCAAGGAGGCAGGCCTTCCCCTCCCCCCTCATTTTTTTAAGGCTGTGTGTAGAGATCTTGAATAAGAATAAACTTAATTGTTTGGTACCTGGCACTTATCTTTAAAAAACACACCTATGAGAAGGAGCTGAAGAATTTTCTTAAGGCATGTTTTAGTAATGTTTAGGGGATGATTTCCTGAGAAGCATATAGTAATGTTCGGTAAAATGTAGCATTCAGGGTACAGAAAATTTAACTTAATTGTCTAAATAGTGTTTAGGTAGAAAATGTCTGTGATCTAATTTGTAGCAACCTTGAAAGAGCTGTAGGGTGGCTTTGTGTAATGCCTTTACTGAGCAGTACTTTTCTCCACCTCTGTTAGCTGCTGATTTGAAAACTTTGATCAAATGTCACATGTAAGAGGATCTGAGAAACAAAGGCTGTGATTGTTCAAAGTAAAATCATGGAAGGCCTGCTGGGAAAATTATTAATGTAGACCAATATAATGCTACTTAGAAGGTGAAATCCGCCTTTGTAGATTCCTTCCCCTCCCCCCACAATTAAAAAAAAGTATTAATTCCTTCTTTGTTTTAGTAATGCCAAACATCTCAATACAAGTTCAGACACAGCATTGGAAACTTTGACCTTTAGAACTAGAGAAGGTAAAAACATAAAGTAGGGGCTTGTGATGTGATGCTTGCTCCCTGCACACACTGGTAGGAATTATTTTTTATATCTATTGACAGTTGACTGATTGGGGGAGAAAAAGCCAGAGCAAATATAATGTAACAATGCCTTTCAGAAAGTACTGGAGTGTATCTGCCATATGTCTTGCCTCCACATTATAGTAAACATTATGGTGAAGGATTTTAACCAAACTTAGAAGCCTCTTTCCATAATATACTGTTTCAGAATCTATTAAGGCAAAAATGATTTGGCAAAGTACCTCAAGTGAAAAAGTATTCTGCTTTCTGAATTTCTACAATTTGAAAGTCTTGCTGTGGTCTATAGACCATGATTGCTAATTGTATGGATATTGTAGACCAGCTTTGGAGTGTCCACTCAGAAGCACAGTACTCCCATTAGAATGTCCTGAGCAGTTCAATGTCCTGTGGCTGAGGTTGCCAGGTCAACTGAGATGAAACTGATACTGCATAGATGGTATGTCAACTTTACCCCAAAATACACAGGCCTTCCATCTAAACAGAATTACTGATTTCAGTTGAGATGGCTCTGAAACATCTCTTCTATGAATAAACGTAAATGCTAGACATCTATTCATTGATTTATTTTTTAATGAAAAATTATAATGATTAAGCAAGGTGCCAAGAACAGATACATTATTCTTTTTTTTTTTTTTTTTTTTTAATGTTTATTTTTGAGACACAGAGCACAAGCAGGGAGGGGCAGAGAGAGAGGGAGACAGACACACAGAATCTGATGCAGGCTCCAGGGTCTCAGCTGTCAGCACAGAGCCCGATGTGGGGCTTGAAACCGTGAGCCATAAGATCATGACCCGAGCTGAAGTTGGATGCTTACCCGACTGAGCCATCTGAACGCCCCTGTTATTCTTTATTAAATTCAGTTCTCTGTCCCTAAAGGTGTTTGATTTTCTTTCTGACTAAAGTAATCCAGTATGCAGTCCATAATTGTACCAACTTGTACTTGGGAATAACAAAAGCTTTAGTCGAAATGTAGTGTCCTGCCTATGTGTGTACATGGATAATCTCTGAACTTTAAAATGTTAGCCCTAGTCTCTTAGGTTCTTTCGTACATAGTATACTTTCTTCAGAAGGTGCCTCATCCCTTTCCAGTTGTACATTCAAGCCCATCTACTGATCGTCGTCTTCCCCAGAGATTTGAGGCAGTGTCTGGGTGTATACCAGCAGACAACTGAGCATGAAGGATGTAGGGACATGGGGCATATTCAAATCACAAGAGGTACTTTTTCAAAGAGATTTTGATATGCTCCAGCCCCTCTAGTCTCTCTTCTAGCCAGGCACTGCTGTGTTTTAAGGACCAGTGTTAATGAGTGGAGCAGATTGTTATCCCTTAGGGGTTAGGATGGGAGAAAGTTAGAAATCTCTGGATAGGAGATTTAAACTTCTCCATCCAGCCATCTTGAGTTTGTTTACAATTAATTGTGGGGGGAAAAAGTAAATATCAACACTTGGATGGAATTTCCTTTCACTATTTTCTCTGGTATCAGAAAATATTTTTAGTGTTGATCAGAGAATATATATCTGAATAGAGGAATACAAAGTTTCTTACTAGAAAAATTTGCACATAAACAAGCTTCAAAGTCTGTCCCATAATTCCATTTTTGCTTTTGGAGTTTGGGCACTTGTAAGTTCCAAGTCTCACAGCTGTAGATTTTATTGGCCGAGTGCCTCTTTGCTCCATCTGAAGTTTTCCATAAACACCATTTTTGGCTGTGAGTCAAACATGCACACAGGTGCCCTTTTACTGCTCCTTCTCCTTAGGAAGTCTACTCAATTAGACCAGACTAAAACCAATATTACATTTTAATTTAATTTTATTCTTAGAAGAGTCCTATCTAGACTTAATACATTAAGTCAGAAACAACCAAGTATTAACTGCCATTGAGAAAATGTTTATATATGTCGTACATTTGCATTTTAGCACCTTTTATACGTCTCCAGTTACTGTTGATATAAGAACATAACAACATAACATGTATTACAAAGGTAGTATAGTTTGGTCATGAAATATTATAAAGGTAGTATAGCTTGGTCGTGAAACAGTCATGTTTGCTACATTGACTAGAAGAAAATACATTTTAAATTTGTGTTTCTTTATCTTTTGGAGGTCATAGATACCTTTAAGACTCTTACAAAAACCTAGACCCTGGGGCGCCTGGGTGGCTCAGTCGGTTAAGCGTCCGACTTCGGCTCAAGTCATGATCTCACGGTTTGTGAGTTCGAGCCCCGCGTCGGGCTCTGTGCTGACAGCTCAGAGCCTGGAGCCTGTTTCAGATTCTGTGTCTCCCTCTCTCTCTCTCTGACCCTCCCCCATTCATGCTCTCTCTCTGTCTCAAAAGTAAATAAACGTTTAAAAAAAAAAAAAAAAAACCTAGACCCTTTTCCTTCTAATTCAGGGATTCATAGCTGCCACGTTCATGTATTAACTATAGGTTAGGAATATTTGAGTCAGGCATTAAATTTATAAATTATTCAATTACATTTACTTCTAAGTCTTGTTTATAAGTTAATCTGTTAAGATTTTAAGATGAAGTCAAAATATGTGGTTACTCAGCTTTATTGTGATGCTGATGTTAATGGAAAGAGGAAGTCTTTGGTTTGAAATGCTAGGGAGGGTCTTGTGGGTGTCCTCACTGGCCACTGTGGGATTCTGGAATTTGTGGACACGGAAAGAACTTTAGATATCATCCTTTAAATTGCCCAGGGATGACTTTTAATATTTAGCTTTTATTTTAAATTATATCAGTAATATACAAATGTATGTGTTTTTTATTTTTATTTAAAAAAAAATTTTTTTTTTTCAACGTTTATTTATTTTTGGGACAGAGAGAGACAGAGCATGAACGGGGGAGGGGCAGAGAGAGAGGGAGACACAGAATCGGAAACAGGCTCCAGGCTCCAAGCCATCAGCCCAGAGCCCGACGTGGGGCTCGAACTCACAGACCGCGAGATCGTGACCTGGCTGAAGTCGGACGCTTAACCGACTGCGCCACCCAGGCGCCCCTGTATGTGTTTTTTAAAACAAACTATAGAGATGACATTCCCTTTAATACTTTCACTCCCCACCCAAATCTACACAGGTACAAATCTGTAATCATTTAGGTTGTAAAGGATTAATTATTTTAATGTTTTAGAGCAGTTCTTGCATGCAGTGTAATTATTAGTTGTATTAGTAGTAATTGGAATAGTGTGTGCATTATATATACAATTTATTTTTAGATTTTATTTTATTTTTCTTTAAATTTTTTTCTTTAACATTTATTTATTATTGAGGGACAGAGAGACATAGAGCATGAGCAGGGGAGGGAGGGGCAAGAGAGAGGGAGACACAGAATCTGAAGTAGGCTCCAGGCTCTGAGATGTCAGCACAGAGCCCGATGCGGGGCTTGAACTCACAAACTGGGAGATCATGACCTGAGCTGAAGTCTGTCGTTTAACCAACTGAGCCACCCAGGCGCCCCTAGATTTTAAGTAAACTCCATACCCAACATTGGGGTTGAGCTCACAACCTCCTCCATCAAGGGGGCCAGCCAGGTGCTCTGGAAATGTGTGTTTATTGGATGGTGCTTGAAGTCATTTTTTTTTTCTCTTCAAAATAATTTTTAGAGTAAAATATTTATATTGAAGAAACTGGTCGTAACATTTTTTCAAGGGTATACATTTTGACATCATTTCTGCTAGAAGATTAACACATTTAGTTCCATCTTCCCTTTTTAGAGATGTTGGTAGTCTTTGTCTCCAAGCTGTACCATGCATGGTATGTCTGTTGCCCTTTTAGAGTTTGTTAGACTTTGATCCCAGAGCTTCCACTTTCTGTGTTAGTTTTTCTGGAATTTTTTGCTCCTTCCAATGGGTTAAGTTTGTGAGTAAACCCAGGATTAAACCTATGACTTACTCACATAAGTGAGTAAACCTATGTTTTCTTTCTTTTCTTTTCTTTTCTTTTTTTTAATTTTATTTTTTAAAACTTACATCCAAATTAGTTAGCATATAGTGCAACGATGATTTCCGGAGTAGATTCCTTAGTGCCCCTGACCCATTTAGCCCATCCCCCCTCCCACAATCCCTCCAGTAACCCTCAGTTTGTTCTCCATATTTATGAGTCTCTTCTGTTTTGTCCCCCTTCCAATTTTTATATTATTTTTGCTTCCCTTCCCTCATGTTCATCTGTTTTGTCTCTTAAAGTCCTCAGATGAGTGAAGTCATATGATTTTTGTCTTTCTCTGACTGACTTATTTCACTTAGCATAATACTCTCCAGTTCCGTCCACATAGTTGCAAATGGCAAGATTTCATTCTTTTTGATTGCCGAGTAATACTCCATCGTTTATTTATACCACACCTTCTTTATCCATTCATCCATCGATGGACATTTGGGCTCTTTCCATACTTTGGCTATTGTTGATCGTGCTGCTATAAACATTGGGGTGCATGTGTCCCTTTGAAACAGCACACCTGTATCCCTTGGATAAATGCCTAGTAGTGCAATTGCTGGGTCGTAGGGTAGTTCTATTTTTAGTTTTTTGAGGAAGCTCCATCCTGTTTTCCAGAGTGGCTGCACCAGCTTGCATTCCCAACCTATGTTTTATTTCTAATTTGGGCACCACTCAGCTATGTGACCTTGGGAAACCCCCTACAGGTATCTCGTTCCACATAAGAACAATAGAGATGATGATGTTTAACTTAACTCTTGTTATTACAAGGACTAGATGCAGTTTTTCAACTATAATAATCAGGACATGTGTGTCCCTGGGCTGTGGACCTGGCGAGTAGGTGCTGTGTCTAAGTCTCTTCTTTATTTTTGATACTACATCTTTAATTGTATTTGTCCATACAGGAGGCAGTCACGTTAATGTTTGCTAGAGGTTTGAGTAAGACAAACAGGTAAAAAATGGTAAAGTAGTGCTATTTCCCTGGAAAAATATTTGGTACTACTAAAGTTGAATATACCTTATTTCACTAATTGGTATATACCAACAGAAATGCAAACATATGTTCCCCAAACTTCATATTCAAGAATGTTCATAGCAGCACAGTTCATAATAGCAAAAAACTAGAAACAACCTAAATCAGCAGCAGAATAATATATATTGCGGTCTGTCCTTACAGTGAGATCATATGCAGCAGTGCAAAAGAACAAGCAACTGTTCTTTGTATTAATGTGGATGAATCTTCCATGTGTAGCCATTTGTATGAAAAAGTTGAAAATCGGCAAAACTAGCCTTTAGAGAGAAGAATCGGAAATAGTGCTTACCTTGGGAAGGGTTGACTGGTGGGACATAAAGACTTTTGAGAGCTCCTGATATTTTCTTTTTTTAAACCTTAGTTATGTGGGGTGTCTGGGTGGCTCAGTTGGTTAAGGATGTGACTTCGGCTCAGGCCGTGATCTCGCGGTTGCTGAGTTTGAGCCCCGCATTGGGCTGAGTGACTACTGTCAGCACAGGGCCAGCTTCAGATTCTCTGTCTCCCTCCCTCTCTGCCCCTCCTGCACACTTGCGTGCACACTCTCTCTCTTTCTCAAAAATAAAAAAATAAAATCTTTTATGTGGATATATTTGCTTTATGGAAACTCTTGAATTGTACATTGGTGATTTATGGACTTTTTGGCAAGAATGTTATATACTTCAGTAATAAGTTTTCACAAAGGGATGGGGAGGGGAGGAGTGAAGTCCACTTAAAAGTTCTTGAATTTGTTTCACCCTTCTCTTGTGAAGATGACAACTCCCGAAGGCAGAGCTCCACCTACCTTGCACTTGCATGTGGGGTATGTGACATGTCAAAATTACATTATTCTGGCTTTCCTTGGTTCACTGCCGTTACTAATTATGTAGTATTTGACGTCAAAAAGCATATTGCAGTTTTTAGGAATTGTTTTCTGGAAACAAACACCCAGTAACAAAATTTGAACCCCATTGTTACAGAATTTTTAACCTAGAATGGGCCAGTGTGGCTGTAAATTCAGGCAGCTTTACATAACACACACACACACACACACACACACACACACACACACACACACACCCCTCCCTCTATCAAATTGGGAATGGTCTTCCCTCCCCTCCCCTCCCCTCCCCTCCCCTCCCCTCCCCTCCCCTGTCCCCCGTCCCCCTCCCCCTCCCTCTCCCTCTCCCTCTCCCTCTCCCTCTCCCTCTCCCTCTCCCTCTCCCTCTCCCTCTCCCTCTCCCTCTCCCTCTCCTTTCCCTCTCCTTTCCCTCTCCTTCTCCCTCTCCTTTCCCTTCCCTTCCCTTCCCTTCCCTTCCCTTCCCTTCCCTTCCCTTCCCTTCCCTTCCTTCCCTTCCCTCTTCCTTCCCTTCCCTCTTCCTTCCCTCTTCCTTCCCTCTTCCTTCCCTCTTCCTTCCCTCTTCCTTCCCTCTTCCTTCTCTCTTCCTTCCCTTCCCTTGCTTCCTGTCTGTATATAGATCAGAATTGGGGCCAAAATGTAAAATCAAGTGTAGGGACTACAAGATCTGTATTCTTTCTTCAGGACTGTGCTTTTCTGTATCTTCAGAATATCTCTCTCAAATCCTCTTTTGGAACAAGGAGTAACATAGTTATTCAAACTTTATGAGGTTGAAAATTATGACATAATTTTCAGTAAGTAGAAAAGCCAGATTTTTTTTCTTCCTGTATTTTCCCTATTTTTACCCTGTCCATTTTTTAAAAGATTATATTTTACTTAAAAATTTTTATAATTATTATTTCTTTTACTTGAGAGAGAGAGAGAGAGAGAGAGAGAGAGAGAGAGAGAGAGAGAAGAGGAGAGGGGCAGAGGGAGAGAGAGAAACCCAAGCAGGCTTCAGGCTCAGTGAGGAGGCTTTTGTGGGGCTGATTCCCATGACCCTGGGATCATGACAAGCCAAAATCTGGAGTTGGATGCTCAACTGACTGAGCCACCCAGGCACCTCTTAAGATTTTATTTTTGAGTAATCCCTGCATCCAACGTGGGGCTCAAACTTAGAACCCCGAGATCAAGAGTCACACACTCTACCAACTGAGCCAGAAAGGTGCCCTGTCCTGTCCTGTTTTTTATATTTTTCTTATTCCTAGGTACTAATATGAAAAATATATATAGGACTTCACAGTTACAAAGGTGAAGAAGCTGTTAATTTAGAATAAAAATGCAAATAATTAACATTAAGGGACGTAAGATTAGTAAACAATATGAAAAATGATATGAAAAATTCATCTTTGAGCCACATTAGTATACCATTTTTTATAACTGTTAAAGTAGTAAAGGTTTTAAAAGGATAGCTGCACTTAGTGTCCATAATGTAAAATGGTGTGGTGATTTGACCCTTTTTTTTGAGGGGGATAAAGTCGTGTCAGTGGATGAAGTCTGTCATTTCACTAGTAATTTCACTCTTTTGAGGGTTTTTTTCAGAAGACCTAGTTCAGAAAAGCAGATATTTCTTACTTTATCTATAGTTCACAAAAAATTGATGATAAAGTAAATGTCAAGTGTAGTAGATTATGCAGTAGCAGCAAGGTATACCTAGTGTATATATATACCCACTTGTATTGTTAGGACAATGTAGAATCACAGAGAAATATTTGCTATACATTAAGAGTAGATTATAAAATAGTGGGTGTACTGATTACAGCTATATAAAAATACAAAGTTATGTAAAAGCTAACTATGGATAGAGTTCTGTTTCTCAGATTGAGGGATTACTAGTATTTTTATTTTTAATTTTCTTTTTTTGCAGTGTATCCTCTGTTAGAAAGAATTAGTGACCAGTTTTTGATGAGTTAAACATTTTACTATTCATGCTCTTTGCTTACTTTGGTACATTCATTACTTTTTCAAAGGCTTAGTGTAAAAGTAGGTGAAACATAGTGTTTGTGTGGCTCATCCATCATGTGATTACTGCTGTATTCCCAAATTATTGCATGGTACCTGGCACATATTGCTTGTGACTGACTGTTTACGTGGGTTGAAGGCCATTTCCCATCATGTATCTATATGTGTCTCTTATCTATCTCTTTTTATGTGTTAGGGATTTCTTTAGGTTTCTTTTTTTGAGTGTAGCTACATTTTTCATCAAGTTATGTCAGCAGATGTGGTACTCTGTAAAATGGGTTGCCCCTCTTCTGAGCAAGAGAACCTGGAAGGCCTTCTAACCCAAGGGCAGACATGGGATATCTGTACATGAATTCATAAAACTTGGCACTTAATGTGTAAGAAATATTTGTTGAATGTGTCAGAAGATCAATATTTGAATCCTGTCCATGCTGTTCAAATAGTGGCGTGTAAAAACACTTAGAAATGAGTGTTTTTATTATCTGTGGCTGTGTAACAAAATTACCTCAAGACTTAGTGGCGGCAAACATTTATTATCTTAGTTTCTGTGGTTCAGGAAGGAGCAGCATAGCTGGATGGCTTTGACCGGAGTCTTTCATGAGGCTGTAAGGCTGCTATCAAGGTGTTAGCTGGGGCTGCAGTCATCTGAAGGCTTGACTGGGGTTGGATCCATTTTCGAGCGCACTCATGTGGCTGTTGGCAAGCCTCAGTTCTTTGCCGTGTGAGCATGGCAGCTGGATTGCCTCAGAGAGAGCATCCCAGGGGGAATTCACAGTTGCTTGTGACTTAATATTTGTTGGCAATGACATCTTATCACTTTGTGCTGTATTCTCTTTGTTGGGAGCAAGTCAGTAAGTGAAGCCCACGCTTCGGGTGAGGGGATTACACAAAAGCCAGAAGGCAGGGCTTGTTGGGGGCTGTCTTAGAGGCTGCCTGCATAAGAAAGCAGATAGTATTCTGCCCAGCAAATTCTTGCACCCCCCCTTCCCCCCGTTTCCAGGTATTTTATCCTTCAAGAGAATAATAAGCTAGTAACAACCTAATAGCTGTTTGGGCAGACAGGATATTGAATCTCACTACATATGAAATGGCATATAAGAGAATGACAAAACATTAGAGTTCCCTCATTTTCAGATGGAACTGTACAACATTCTTTCACTTTCACTGTGGTTTAGTGAAAAGAATTGAGGCTGTCACTGAAGTATATGGAACTTTAATTGTTACAAATGGAAGATATCAGTGTATGTTCTGGATTTTCAACTAATGTAATGTAAGATTTTATATCATCTGTTACGAATTGTGTTAGAACATGTAGGGTGGTGACTAAAGAATTTGCACAGTTTGGATTTGTCTTGTCCTTTGAAAATACCAGTTTTGTTTGCTTGGTGTATACCAGTCTCTCTTTCATCATTAATAGACTCTTAATTTGCATTAGGTTACACATAGCTTAGCTTTGAATTCTTTTCAAAAGCAATTTGTCTGTCTATAATGTAATAGGTGTTAGAGTGAATGAAAAATTTTAGTTCACACTCTCTACCTTTGAGTTTACAGTGTGTTTTAGGATAAAAGACCAGTTGAATTTCACAGATACCCTATTTAGGCAGAATCGCCAGTAGAAGTTAAATTAAATTAGATATGTCACATAATTGAAAATCTTATATGACTTAAAAAAAAGTAGTACGTGCTGGGTGAGGTAGGTTGATTCACTTTTCATTGCATACCCTTTTTTTTTTTAATGCATGTATTATCTGAAAAATAATTGCCCAGTCTGTGAACATTAAACTTTAAGAAATGTATCTAGTAATCTATGCATATACCTGCAGTTATTTCATTTACACTGCCTGAATGTTGAAATTGACACATTCGCACAAAAGCTTGATTTGGGCAGTCCAGTCTCTTTTCAGAATCCTCAGTGGCCAAGGCACATGGTTACTTATTTTCATTACAGGGAGACCAAATTTTGAGGAAGGTGGACCAACATCAGTGGGAAGAAAGCATGAATTCATACGATCAGAAAGTGAAAATTGGCGCATTTTTAGAGAGGAACAAAATGGAGAAGATGAAGATGGAGGTTGGCGACTAGCTGGATCAAGAAGGGATGGAGAGAGGTGGCGGCCGCACAGTCCTGGTAAGAGATCTGAGTGAGGGCACAGGGACCAAAATAAGTGAGTATTTAATAAGGAAATTTTTACAGATTAAGCAGGAAAGGTAAGCTGGTAAAGAGGCGCCAATTACTTTATGTCATTGTACTCAGGCTTATTACTACAAAACATTTTCTTTCTTTCTTTTCTTTAATTTTTTTAAGTTTATTTATTTTTAAGAGTGAGAGAGAGAGCGGGAGCAGGGGAGGGTCAGAGAGAGAGGGAGACACAGAATCGGAAGCAGGCTCCAATCTCTGAGCTGTCAGCACAGAGCCCAACATGGGGCTCGAACTCATGAACATGAGATCATGACCTGAGCTGGAGTCGGACGCTTAACTGACTGGGCCACCCAGGTGCCCCGACAAAACATTTTCAACATGAAAGTTCCCCACATCTATTCATTCGATGAAAATCATCTTTATTTTTCTGGAGCAAATAGTGTTAATGGGAAGCACCTACCCTTAACTGCAAAAATGTAAGAGGGTTTCATTTGGTTTTGTCTAATGCTAAATCTATCTTTTTCAGCATTGCTTTAAAACTTACAAATGTATAATTATATGCTCACTAAGGAATATGTGCTCCTACTCAAATGGGTATTTTTCCTGCGTAATAAAGGATTTATTCTTTCAAATTGTTTTTTGTCCTGAAAATGTGATTTAAGCTTATTTGAAGAATAAACTTTAAACCCAGGTCAAAAACGTAATCACAAGTTCATTCTTTTGTCCTTCTAACTTTAGAAAAAGGAGAGAGAAGAGTAGTGATTAGTGGTTTTGTAAGTTCTTCTGTTTGACTCTTAAGAATGCTTCAAACTGTTCTTCCCTGACATTAGATATGCTGGTAATTGAAGACACTGGTGCTTTGTGTCAAAGTTCATCCCCTACCAAAGTGCTGATTCCATGCCTCATGATAATCAGATGCCACTGTAGTTTGAATCGTGGGGTCATGCAGAACTGAAGCTTACAGAGTGTATATTTGCCTTCTGAATTTCATGTGCGTAACATTATTTTAGCTGTCAACCATATGCCAAAGAAGCTTACTTTTCATAGAAGAAATCATAAGCAAACTGGTTGCATTTACATTTTAAAATCAAATTATTAGCAAAGTCACTAGTCTCGGTCTGAGTAAACATTATAACAAACATTCAGAGTGCTTTATGTACTTGTAGATAGGTAGAAACAGAATGAAGTTGATCTTTGGATAGAGTTTTGATGCTTTCATCACAACTCCTCGTGGCTGCCTCATGGGTGAGTTTTCTGTCATTAGTAGGCATTGTTTACATCACAGTTAACTAGGCAGTTCTCACCAGTCTGTGTGCTGGGCAACCAAATGTCGTAGTTCTCTTCAAGGCATCGCAGCATTTTGTGCTGAGCTTGCCTGTAAGCAAAAGGATTTGTAGACTGTGTTCCCAACAAGCATTCAGTGAAAGAATGGACAGGATCTGGACTGAGCGAGAAGAAAAATTCCAGCTGATCAAAAACAAACAAGGTGAATGTTTTGGAAGATCAACAATGTTTGTGAGCCCAAACATCTGATGTTGATTCTTAACAGAATCCCTTTAATAAAGGAGATGAAGTAAAATTTTAGTGTATATTCTACCACTGACCCTTTTCACCCCACACCCCAGCAACTTCGATTTTGGCTATATGTTGTCTTTTTCTTAAGCCTTTCTCCCTGGTACGTGATTTTCATGTCCAATTTATTTGTCATTAAGTTAACAATTTCCCCAAATTTTATATTGGTATATTTTCGAAAGACAGTTTGGGGTATATAACGATACATGGGGCTGAAAAATCAGTGGAAATAGCATTTTTTAAAAAGGACACTATCTGCTGTTTCAACCAAGCATATTAAAAGCTAAGTCTGATTATATCAGTTGTATAAATTACTGTTAACATTTCTTAGATTATACTTTATTCTTTTATGATTTGATTCAAAGTTTAAATATAATGGTTTTGACTGATTTTTTATATTATAAAAATTGTAGCAGACGTATATGTTGGAAAGCCTTAAAAAGCAGTGATCAGTCTTAATAAGCTGTAGATGTGCCTTATCTGCGATGTTTGGTTTAAGTAGGGCTCAAAAGTGGATACGTATGGAGATGCAACTATTAAGGTAGGGACAGCTAAGCATCCACTCTGGGAAGTGAACTTAAGAAACTCAGTAAGAGGAAAACATGAGCCAGATGCCTAGAAGGATAGATTCCTATCATGGTGCATACTTAACAGACGGTTTAGAAATGATAGTAGTAGAGAGAGTTCTCAGGAATTCAGCACTGGGTCATGAATACTTCTTTTGAGTAATGATTCTAGGTTTGCATATAAGCAAACTGGATATAAAGCTCCTTAGTTTTCATAGAAGGCAATAGTTGTTGTAAGTAAAGGAGTGTGGGAATAATGTTTCTTATCTTTTTTGTGAGTGACTTACAAGTAGCTACATCTATTGGGCTGATGTTTGCCTTCTTATTTTCAGTTTGAATTTTAGACTGCTAGTTTTAGCAAATTGAGCCTCAGTAGTAAGAACATTTGACTTTGGCTCCTTTCTTTTCTGTATCTCCCACAGAGAAAGCATTCAAAAAGATAGAAAATTTTAATAGGTTAAACCTTGTCTCTCTTTTGAAGGCTTTCTTAGACTCAGGTTTGTCAGATATTAACAAGATTTCCCGTGTGTGTGTGTGTGTGTGTGTGTGTGTGTGTGTGTGTGTGTGTGTGTGTTTAATACGTTAACTGACATCTTTTATTCTTAGGAAGTCTTTTTCTGTTGGAAAGTAGATGTAATAAACAGTATGCTAGGGTGGATTTAGGAATGTCCCTGGGGGTATTATACAGAAATAAAAACTCCCTGGGGAGAGTTAAGAGTTGAGAATAAAGGAAAAGGAAAGTAAGCATGCTGTTGTGGAAAAAGCAGCATTGGATGCAGAATTCGATTCTAGTTCTGCTTTGCCGTTATGCAAGTTACTTCTGTCAGAATTTTTGTTTCTTAAACTATAAAATTAGGATAGTGGCCTATATAAAATCTTTGACATCTGTCAATGCTGTAATTCCATGACTTTTTCTTGGGAATCAGAATTCCAACTGGAATCTTGTCACTAGCAAGTTGGCATGATGAGTTTGATATTAGGAATTGACACAGGGGGGTGGTCGTATCCATAATAAAGAATGGTATTTTTATGAGAAGAAGGAAAAGGTGTAAGACCTGCCAAAGGGAAGGCAGGAACTTCAGGTATGGTCACATGGTGAGTGTAACAGATCTGGGCTAGGAGTGTGCCCTGTGAATGGCTAACTGAAGTTTCGGTCACATAGCCAAAGCTTATCCAAAATGTATACTTTGAGTAGAGTGTCCTTTAAAAGTAATTTGTTTCAAATTTATCTTTCAAAACTGTAGAGTATGTTGTGTGGCTCAGTACTTATTGAAGATAACCACTATTGTCACTTAGTGGTATCATTTGTATGCTAAGCTCTTAACTTGATTTAATTTGCCTAATTTTCTCTTTAGTTGATTGATCCATTTGATTTCACAGTTAATCATAGTTTTCTCCTTTATTTCCTATTCATGATTTTCTTTTTCAAATACTGTCATGAAAGTTTTCTAAGGTCTGTATCCTCCTCATCCCAGATGGCCCTCGTTCTGCAGGCTGGCGTGAACACATGGAACGACGGCGAAGGTTTGAGTTTGATTTTCGAGATCGGGATGATGAACGGGGTTACCGAAGGGTGCGCTCTGGCAGTGGAAGCATGGACGATGACCGGGACAGCTTGCCCGAATGGTGCCTAGAGGATGCTGAAGAAGAGATGGGCACATTTGACTCCTCCGGAGCGTTCCTCTCTCTGAAGGTAGGAAATCTGTTTTAAATGTCATGACACACACCGACCTTCCACCAAAGCCAAATGTACTGTTGACCTTCGGCTTTATTTTCTTGACACAGAAAGTCCAGAAAGAGCCGATCCCAGAAGAGCAGGAGATGGACTTCCGGCCTGTAGAGGAAGGGGGGGAGTGCTCCGATTCTGAGAGCAGCCATAACGAAGAAGCCAAAGAACCTGATAAGACAAATAGGAAAGAGGGAGAGAAGACAGATAGAGTAGGAGTTGGTAAGGCTCATTTTTGTCTTGTACCTTCTTTTCATCAGATCAAAAGCTTCCTAAGGTGCTAATTTAAGATTACTTTATGTTACAGAAGCTAGTGAGGAAACATCTCAGACCTCATCATCATCTGCTAGACCAGGTACTCCTTCAGACCATCAGCCTCAGGAAGCACCACAGTTTGAGAGGAAGGAGGAACCCCAAACTGAGCAAACAGAAAAAGCTGAGGAGGAGAGTCAGACGGAAAATAGCCTGCCAACCAAAGTGCCCAGCAGAGGGGATGGTATGTATTTCTGAGAGTAGATAAGCTAAAACAGGATTCTGCCCAGGCCAGTGATCATTGATAAGATGGGTTTCCGTTTATGCCTCCTGGAGCTGCTTCTAGTGGTGAATTACTGAAACAGATTATTTCACTAGTAAACTTAGTCAAACTCTGCTTCCCATGTATGTGTCCTTCCCAGAATTCACCGAAACAGAGAGGAAACGAAGGTGGAGCTCGGGAATCTCGCTTTCTACAAGGTTATGACATGGTCACCTTGGTTATCAGCGGAGCAGACAGGGTTTCAGATCCTCCACAGTAATTTGATTCTCACATCAGACAGCTACCTTCCCAGTGGCTGCAGGATGTATGTCCAGAAGGCACACTAAAATGCTGTTGCTTCAAAAGAGGCCAAAAAGAATATGGATGAAGCTGTGGAGGTCCTACCACCTTTGCTAGTGAATAAGCTTAAAACATATCTCCTTCTCCAGTATTACTGTTTTGATTTTACTTCGCCTCATATGCCTTAGTGGGTAGTATTAATGTTTACTTCCATGTTTCTTCTGGTACATACATAAAATTGACATTGTAATTCCTGATGTTGAAGGGTTAATGGATTGAGTCTCCATAAAAAGTCACAACTTTAACGTGGCCTGTGAGACCTTGCATAACCTGGCATCTGCCTGCCTCTGTACAGTTTGAGCGCCACTTCTGTCTCCTTCCTCTGTTCCCCAGCCTCATAGCCTGTTAGGTCCTCAAGTGTGCCCTAGCACGTGCTGTTCTCTGTGCCTGAAACTCTCTCCCGTCCGAAGTTCCCAAGCCACATTAGGTATCTTCTCTAGTTTCTTAAACAATTGACACTATTCCTCACATAGCAATACAGTATTAGAAAGATCTGTTTATTATTTTTTTTACTCAGTAGACTGATATTTTGAGGGCTTAAGCCAAAGATTTCTCTTCAGAGTTAAATGTCCAGGACAAAGCTTAGTGAGTGAATTCAGCGAGTATTTGAATCTCTATTAGGCACTGGGCGACTTGTCCATTTTGAGACCTGTTTGATACGTAGTAGTCATTTTTCAGTTACGATGTGCCCCCAAATTACTTGTGGTTCTTTCTGTTGAATGTACATTCCTGGGACCTTACTCTAGGAGATCCTAGGATGGAGTCCGGATGTGTGTATTTTGAGAAAGCTTCATAGATGTGCATTAAAGATGAAAACTCTAGATTGATAATCTGCGAGGGAGATAAAGGATATGTGTATCAGGCATCTAGGGCTAAATTCCCATTTTTAGAGGGTAGGTAAAGAGTAGCCAGAGAAAAATCTTCAGAGACAAGAGTGGACTAGAGTGAAGAGAAAGGAAGGAATGGAGAAGGTTTTAGTTTAGGCTTGGGTAGATAATGTCAGAGGCTACTGAGGTCGGAAGATGAGGACTAGGTAAAGCCATTGGATTTGGGGACTTTGAGTCACTGCTTCTCTTTGGGAGAGAAGCTGTGTTGGAGGGGTGGAAGTGGAAGTCACAGTGTATGTAGCAGGTGTGGGTGGCAGTGCATAGACTGTTCTTTTAAGGAGTTTGGCAAAGAAAGGAAAGACTGAGAGGAATGGGAATGTGGAGAAGCTGTCTGTAATTGAACCAATAAGGTTCCAAAGGGGAAGCTGCAATTGTATCTAATTACTTTCATCCCCCTTTTTATTTTAAGAGCCTGCATCCTGAGAGGTTAGAAACAGGACCCAAAACAGAACCTCTTTTGTGGTCTCTTTTCTTATTGAGAAGACCGTCTGCACTGTACATGTAGACTCCCAGGAGCTCTTTGTTATCCTAAAAACTAATGTATTGCATTACATTTATTATCACCTGAAATAGGTTCTTATTTAAGAGACATGCAGATACGTTTAATCAAAGTTTTGATGGTGAGATACAACATTTTTTGAGGAGATTTGCAGTGCTTTGTTAACAGTCTGCTATTTGGAGACACGTTATAAAGATAACATTGGTCTGATTCTGTTTGTTTTCAAGAGGTAGATGTGTCACTGTTGGGCAGATGCTGTAGTGACACAGGCAGGCACTGTAGGAGGACCTTTTAATCCTTATATTTTGTCATTCTGTAGAGTTAACTGCTGTCATCGTAGGGAGAAATACTACACTTCTCCGTAAGAAGTTGCTGCAGTGAGGGGTGCCTGGTTGGCTCAGTCGGTTAAGCATCCAACTCTTGATTCTGGCTCAGGTCATGATCTCAGGGCTCCTGACCTGCGTTGGGCTCTGTGAGGACAGTGCGGAGCCTGCTTGGGATTCTCATTTTCTCTCTCTGCCCCTACTTAGCTCATACCTGCACGCATGCGCACACACCCACACTCACACCCCCCCCCCCCACACCCTCTCGCTCTCAAAAAAAAAAAAAAAAAAAAAAAAAACTGCAGTGTTTGATACATTCACCTTTCTCTTGAGCCCATTTAGTGAGTGGCCCAACTTGATGGAGAGCTAGTTATTCTTCATGAGAACCTCCGTAGTTTAAAGGTTTTTCATGTTTCTGTGTTTTTTTCCCCTCTAGAAACGGTTTCTGATGTCCAGCAGTCCCTGTCCCAGATTCCTTCAGATGCAGCCTCTCCCCTTCTCATACTTCCACCTCCTGTTCCCAGTCCTCGTCCTGCCCTGCGGCCAGTTGAAACGCCGGTCGTAGGTGCTCCTGGTATGGGCAGTGTGTCCACAGAACCAGATGATGAAGAGGGCCTCAAACATTTGGAGCAGGTAAAAATCATGCAATTCTTTTTTTCTCCTCTCAAAGCACCATAAAAATTGAAAAGCATTGAACAGATATTCAGAAATGGAACTTTTGTGCATTAGATTTTATGTACTGGAAAAGTTGTTTTAAATCTAGTATTTATTTGTATGAGTAATTGTCTTTCAAATCATTTCATGCTTTTAAGTTTCTGCTATGTAGTAGTCATTATGTCAGGTTATTTTTTCTCTTCTGAGGTTGCCCTTGGCTGTTTGCTTTTCTTTTTTCTTTTTGGAAATTAATGGAATGCCAAAAATGGCAAATACAAGCAGCTGTGGATGGGCACAGCGTCTTCTGTATTTTTTACCTAAAGTGTAACTGGGAATAGTTAAACTCTCAGGATATTAACATCGTATTCTCATCTCTAGATTTCCCTGAGATTAAGTATACCTTTGTTGGATGTAAATGGTGACCTGCTTTCCTTTGCTCTGGGGTGGTGGTTGGTGGCAGGAAATGCTTGATGAAAGAAAGAAAGTGGGCAGTGTGTTAGTAAAACTTGTAAAACTTTTGTAATTTTATTCATTGAGCCTTTGTTGTATTAACACCCATGTTTTTACAGGTTTAGATTATACGTTTCAGAATTGACCAATGGCTTACTGGTTTTAAAAGTAATCTTCTTAATGTGTTGATTAGAAGAAGCCTGGGCTTTGATCCTTACCAGTTTGTGTTTTAATTTCAGTTTGCTTTGCTTAATAATTTTGAGAGTGAGCAAGATTTGACCTCTCTGAGCCTTAGTTTCCCCCTCTATAAAGTGGGGATAGTACATATTTTCATGATATTGATGGAAGAATTAAATGGTTGCCTGCTGTGTTTCTTGCACAGTACTACCTTTTACAGATCAAGTCGTTCAAAAAAGGTAGGCATTTTTATTAAGTGTACTAGTATTAATTTGGGGTCATTTGTTTCCTCAATCCATTTTTTTTGTTTTTCTATTAGCAAGCTGAGAAGATGGTGGCTTATCTCCAAGATAGCGCACTAGATGATGAGAGATTGGCATCAAAACTGCAAGAGCACAGAGCTAAGGGAGTCTCAATTCCATTGATGCACGAAGCAATGCAGAAGTGGTATTACAAAGATCCTCAGGGAGAAATTCAAGGTAGCTCGTTCCATTCTACTTGAAGCCATTATCTCCTGTAAGATCGTCATTATTTAATGTTAATTTGCGTAATAGTGGAAAAAGTCAATTTTTACAGTTTTTCTTTGTGTGTGTGTGTGTGTGTGTGTACGTGTACACACACACACACACACACACACACACACTTACTTACTTATTTAAAGGTTCCTTCCATAATACTTTGCAATTTCAGTGGTGGGGGGGAGGGAGGTCCAGTGAAAATCATTTGAATACAAGGCGGAATGTGATAGTAAATATAATAGGGATGCAGACAAAATGCTTAGGACGCCCTTAGTTCTGGCTTCCCAGCAGGTTAATTGGGCAGGTAAGAGTTACCTTCTCTGCACTTCAGTTTACCTCCCATTAAAGGTGATGGCAATCATAGAAGACCTTACCTGAATGTTTTGCTCAAGTGGAATTGACATCATAAATGGTAAAGAACTATCTGAGAAAGGATAGTACCATATTATAAGCTAATCCCTTAAAAAAGATTTGTATGGTGCATAAGTTAGAATGGGTAGAGAATGTTGTAAAATAAATTTGTTGATTCATTTCCGCTTTTGAATTCTTTGTTTATAACCTGAAATTGATTGACTAATATTAGTGTCAGTTTCATGATACTCTTTACCAAGTATACCCTGTGATCTCTTTGTGACATACTAACTCCCTTTCCACTCTAAGTCCCCTTACCCTCTATTGTCCTGCATAACATCTATTACTGCCTGGTTCTGATTTGTTCATGACCTGTTCACACCCCCATAGAATGGAAGGTGCTTGGGAGCAGGACAAGTGTGTGTATGTTTTGTTTTGTTTTGTTTGTAAAGCAATCAAAAGTGTTTATCTGATATTTTAAGGCTTACAAATGGAGAGACAAAATGTGCTTCCAAATTCAGGGCTGTGTGTTTTAATTAAAGCATATATGGAACGGTGCCTCGGTGGCTCAGTCAGTGGAGCATCCGACTCTTGATTTTGGCTCAAGTCATGATCCCACGGTTGTGTGATTGAACCCCACATCAGGCTTTGCACTGAGCATGGAGTCTGCTTAAGAGTCTCTCTTCCTCTCTCTTTCCCCGTCTCTCTCAAATAAAATTAAAAAATAAAATATAGATGTGTGCCCTAATTAAATATACTTGAGATAATTGCAACTTTACATGCAGTTGTAACAAATACTACAGAGATTTTATGTACTCTTTACCCAATTGCCGTGAGTGGTAATCTCATGCAAAACTGTAGTACCATATCCAGCCAATGTATTGACTTTGATACAGTTAAGATTTAGAACATTTTCTTTTTTCTTTTTTTTAAATGTTTATTTTTCAGAGAGTGAGAGAGAGAGAGCATGCACACGTGCAAGCAGGAGAGAGGCAGGGAGGGGAGGGGGCGGGCAGAGGATTCGAAGCGGGCTCTGTGCTGACAGCAGACAGCCCAATCTGGGGCCTGAACCCATGAACCTCTAGATCATGACCCTGAGCCAGAGTCGGACGCCTAAATGACTGAGCCACCCAGGTGCCCCAAGATTCAGAGCATTTTCGTTTCCTATTGCCCTTGGATGCCCACATGCATTTCCTTTCCACCTGTTCCTGCTCCTTAACGCTTGGCAGCCCCTAATCTTTTCCCGATTTCTATATTTTGTCATTTCAAGAATTTTGCAGAAATGGAATCCATTTGCATCAAATGGAAAAAAAATTGTTTTCACTCAGCACAATTCTCTGGAGATTCATACAGGTTGTTGCATGTATCAGTAGATATCTTCTTTTTATTTACTGAGTAGTACATCCATGATATAGATGTATCATTGTTTAACCGTTTATCCATGAAGGGCGTCTGGGTTGTTGCAGTTTCTGGCTATTATAATAAAGCTGTTAAACATTTATGGATAGGCTTTTGTGTTAATACAACTCTTCATTCCTCTGAGACATAAATGTCCAGGAGTGCAATTGCTAGATTGTATGGTGATGACATGTTTAGTTTTTTTAAGCAACTGCCAGGTTGTTTTGTGGAGGAGCTGTACTATTTTTGTATTTCTGCCAGCAATCTGTGAGTGATTCATTTTCTCCACATCCTTGACAGTATTTGATGTTGCTATTTTTTACCTTAACCATTTGGGCTTGTTATAGTGGTATCTCATTCTAGTTTTTGGCTTGCATTTCCTTAACAGCTAAAGACGTTGGACATCTTTTAATGTGTTTATTGGTGTTTATCCTCTTCAGTAAACGATCTCTTCATGTTTTTTACTTGTGTTCTCATTATTTGCTTTTTTTAACCTTTGAATTTTGAGACTTCCTTATATATTCTAGATAATAGCCCTTTGTTAGGTATGTGGTTTGCAGATATTTTCTCCCAGTCTGAATCTTTTTATCCTCTTAACAGAGTCTTTCACAGATCAAAAGTTTTAGATTTTGATGAAGTCCAGTTGATTAGTTTTTTCCTTTAATGGATTGTGTTTTTGGTATTAAGTCAGAGATAGAAGAACTCTTTGCCTAGCTTCAGATCCCAAAATTTCCTTTCCAGAATAATTTAGGTTTTTTTTCATTTAAGTCTGTGGTCTATTTTGAGTTAATTTTTGTATAACGTATGGGAATTAGGTCAAAGTTTATTTTTTTGCTGATGGATGTCCAGTTGCTCTGGAACCTTTTGTTGAAAAGCCATCTTTCCTCTTTTGAATTGTTTTTGTACCTTTCTCAAAATTCAGTTGGGCATATTTATGTTGGTCTGTTTCTGTGTTCTTCTATTCCACGGATCCATGTGTCTGTGTTGCCGCTAATATCACAGTCTTGATTACTGTAGCTATATAACATGTTTTGAAATTGAGTAGATGGATTTCTTCCAGTTGTTTTTTTCTCCTGGTTTATTTTTAGCAAAGTAGTTTTTAGTTTTTCTAGTTCCCTTTGCCTTTGCATATAAATTTCAGAATAGTCTTGTCTATATTTACCATATAAATGTGTTCAGAAATCTATGTTTATATATCTTGCTGAGATTTTAATAGGAACAGTGTTAAACCTTTGTATCGTTTTGAAGACTTGACATCTTTTTCATGTTGACTCTTCCAGTCTATGAACTTGTGTCATTTTCAGCATAGATTCTGTACATGTTCTATTAGATTTGTACCTACTTGATTTTTTTTTTGAGTGATTGTAAGTTTTATTATATTTCAGTGTCTTTGTGTTCATTCCTACTATATAGAATTGGATTTTGGATTTTTGTCATTAGTCTGTGACCTGCTGAGCTCATTTATTAGTTTTAGGAGTTTTTGTTGTTGTTGTTTGGGTAGGTTCCATAGGATTTTCTTTGTAGACATTGTTATCTGCAAACAGGGATCGTTTTAATTTTTCATTTCCAATCTATGCCTTTTATTTCCTTTTGTTGCCTTATTGTATTTTCCAACACTGTGTTGAATATGATGGTGAGAGCAGACATATTTGCCTTGTTTTCCCTATGTTCCTATCTTAGGGGGAACACTTAGTCTTTAATAATTAAGTATGATGTTAGCTGCTTGGTTTTCTTTTTTTTTTTTTTTTTTAATTTTTTTAACATTTATTATTATTGAAAGACAGAGAGACACAGAGCATGAGCAGGGGAGGGGTAGAGAGAAGGGGAGAACAGAATCTGAAGTAGGCTCTAGGTTTGAGCTGTCAGCACAGAGCCCGATGCGGGGCTCGAACTCACAAACTGCGAGATCATGACCTGAGCCGAAGTCGGTCGCCTAACTGAGCCACCCAGGTGCCCCAGCTGCTTGGTTTTTATAGATGTTTTTTATTTATTTATTTTTAAGTAATTTCTACACCACCATGGGGCTCAAATGCATGACCCTGAGATCAAGAGCAGCAGGCTCCTCTCACTGACTCAGTACCCTTATCGATGCTCTTTATGAAGTTGAGGAAGTACCTCATTGTTTGAGAGTTTTTATCATGATTGGGTATTGGATTTTGTCAAATGCTTTTTGTGCATTTGTTTCTATGGTCCCGTGATTTTCCTTCTTTAGTAAGTTTAAGATGGTGGATTAAATTGAGTGCATTTTGAATATTGAACCAGCTTTGCATCCTTGGAGTAAACCCCATTTGGTCATGGTGTGTAATTCTTTTTATATATTGCTGCATCCTATTTGGTAATGTTTAGTTAAGTATTTTTGTGTCTCTGTTCATGAGACATGTTGTTCTGTAGTTTTGTTTTTTTTTTTTTTTTTTTTTTTTGGTGTTCTCATCGTCTGCTTTTAGTATCAGGGTAATAATAATATCAGCTTCATAAAATGAGCTGGGAGGTACTCCCTTTTCTATTTTCTGGAAGATTGTTTAGAATTGGTGTTAATTCATCTTTAAATGTTTTGGAGAATTCTCCAGTGAAACCACCTGGGTACCTGTTTTTAGGGAATTTTATTTATTTTTTTTCTAAAATAGGCTCCATGCCCAACATATGGTGCTTGAACTCAGGACATCGAGATTGAGAGTCGCTTGCTCTACCGACTGAGCCAGCCAGATGCCCTATTTTTGGGAATTTTAAAATTACAAATTCAGTATCCCGAATAGTTACAGAGCTGTTTAAATTACTGATTTAGTAAGGGTTGATTTTTGGTGGTTTGTGTTTTTTGACGAATTGGTCCATTTCATCTAAGATGTCAAATCTGTGTGTGTAGAATTGTTTAGAATATTCTCTTACTATCTTTTTGATGTTTGCAGGTACTGTAGTGATAGGCCGTGATTTATTCCTGATGTTCGTAATTTGTTCATTTCTCTTTTTCTCATTGTCAGTCTTGCTAGAGATTTAATTTTACCGATCTTTTCAAAGAATTAACTTTGTTTCATTGATTTTTTCCCCCCACTTTTTTGTTTTCAATTGCATTGAGTTCTACTCTTTACTATTTCCTTCCTTTTTCTTAGGGTTTATTTTGCTTTTCTTTTTCTAGGTTCTTGAGGTGGATGCTTATATTATTGATTTGAGACTTTCTTTTCCAATGTAAGCTATAATAAAAACTGTAAATTTCTCTTTCAGCCCTTCTTTAACTGGGTACCACAAATTTTGATACAAGTATTTTTATTTCTGTTCAGTTCAGTGTATTTTTTTTTTGTGATTCCTCTTGAGACCTCCACTTTAAATATATATATATATATATTTTTAATTTTTTTAACGTTTATTTATTTTTGAGACAGAGAGAGACAGAGCATGAACGGGGGAGGGTCAGAGAGAGAGGGAGACACAGAATCTGAAGCAGGCTCCAGGCTCTGAGCTGTCAGCACAGGGCCCGATGCGGGGCTCGAACTCACAGACCGCGAGATTGTGACCTGAGTTGAAGTTGGACGCTTAACCGACTGAGCCACCCAGGCGCCCCTATATTTATTTTTAAGTAATCTCTACAACCCCGAGATCAGGAGTTGTATGCTCCTCCGACTGAGCCAACCAGCTGCCCTAAGAGACCTCCACTTTTACTCATGGATTATTTGGAAGTGTGTTATGTGGTTTCCAAGGGTTTGGAGATTTCCCTGTTACCTGTCTGTTAATGATTTCTAGCTTTATTTTATTGTGGTTGAAACACATCATATTTAATTTCAGCTTTTAAAATGTTATTGAGATTTATTTATGGCTCGGAATATAGTTCGTTTTGCTGTATGTTCTGTGGGTTCTTGAAAGAATGTACACTTTGTTGTTTTGGAGTGTTCTGTAAATATCAGTTGGACCTTATTGATGGTGTTGTTGAGTTCTATAATCTTGTTGGTTTTCTGTTTAGTTCTGTCAGTTGTTGAGAGAGTGGTGTTGAAGCCTTCAGCTGTTACTGGAGATTTCTCTGTCTTTTCAGTTTTATTAGATTTTGCTTCACATATTTTGCAGGTTTGTTCAGTGCGTACGCTTTTGCCGTTGCTGTGTCTTCCTGGTGGATTGACCCTTTATTAATATATAATATCCTTCTCTGTCTCTGGTAATTTTCTTTGTTCTGAAGTCTACATTATCAAATACTAATATAGCCACTCTAGCTTTTTAAAAATTTGATTAATGCTTGCATGATATACCTTTTCCTATCCTTTTATTTTCGACCTGCCTATATTGTTATATTTGAAATGACTTTCTTGTAGATAGCATATACTTGGGTCATGTTTTCAGATGTATATATTGGGTCATGTTTTTTGTTGTTTCTTAGTTCTGGAATATATGAAGTAAAATGAAAGGTCAGGGAATTCACCTCCATGTGGTTCCTCAGGCACCAAGGCCAGTCTGCCTTCTCTCTACTGTTCATAGTGTTCTTTTGTTTCCTTTGTATATATAATGTTAGGGTTTTTAGTTGTATTTAGCAGGAAGAACAGGGAAAAGTAGATCTACTCCATCTTCCCGGAAGTGGACATTATAGGCTTTTGTTTTATTTAACTGTTGTATTCTCATTACCTAGACTCATGTAATTGGTATTTAGTAAATATTTGCTGAATGAATTAATTAATTGTTATTGATCAGCGTGAATCTGTTAATTTTATGTATAAAATATTTGATTTTTAATTGTAAAACATGTAGAGAATGTTACTCTCCCTCCACCGTAAGCCAGATTTAGTCATACCTACGTAAATAATTTATCTTAATTTTTTTTTTTAAATTATTTTTAACGTTTATTTATTTTTGAGACAGAGAGAGACAGTGCATGAACGGGGGAGGGTCAGAGAGAGGGAGACACAGAATCTGAAACAGGCTCCAGGCTCTGAGCTGTCAGCACAGAGCCCGACACGGGGCTCGAACTCACGGACCGCGAGATCATGACCTGAGCCGAAGTCGGCCGCTCAACCGACTGAGCCACCCAGGCGCCCCTATCTTAATGTTTTTTAATGCTCGGTTATTTTTGAGTGGCAGGGAGGGGCAGAGAGACAGACAGAGATTGAGACACAGAATCCAAAGTAGTCTCCAAGCTCTGAGCTGTCAGCACAGAGCCTGATGCAGGGCTTGAACTCAGAAACTGCAAGATCATGACCTGAGCCAAAGTCAGACACTTAACAGACCTAGCCACCAGTCCGCCTCATAATTTGATTTAATTTGATTATTTATACTTTGCCTAACCTTTAATAATCTGGCAGAAAGTGAAATTTAGAAAAAAGCATATTTAGCCCTACGTGTTTATATTCTTTATACATAAGTGATACAAAGTCTAGCCAACACATTTTTTAGTTTTATTATACTTTTCTGACAAATGAATTTGTAGAGATTGAGTGAGATGGAGACAGTTATGCTCCTTAAAGTAATTAAAACCCCACATACAATTTGGGATATATAGACATAAGTTTTATTTCAAAATCATTTCTGTTGTATTTTATTAGTTAGAAGCCTGTTTACCACTTTTGGAGATAAATTGAATTAAAATATTGTATCACGTATTTGACAGGTGTTACCTGAAACAAGTTGTACCTCTGGATGAGGATCAGACTTAGGAAATATTTTTTTCCTCTTCAGTCTTAAAGGATTTTTATTGCCCTTCTGTTTAAATGGTGCTATTCTAGGTCCCTTCAATAATCAGGAGATGGCGGAATGGTTTCAGGCGGGCTATTTTACCATGTCTTTATTGGTGAAGAGAGCGTGTGATGAAAGCTTCCAACCTCTTGGTGATATCATGAAAATGTGGGGAAGGGTTCCCTTCTCTCCCGGTCCAGCTCCCCCGCCTCATATGGTAAGTACCGTATAGGTCACTCAGAACACATGCTAGATGCAGAAACACTTGCTTCTCTTTGTAAGCACAACCTAGATACTGTGTCTAATGAGGAAGAAACTGTAGTTCTTTGAAAGTAATTGAAATGGCAGTGGGCAGTCTGATTGGAGACTGCATACCTATCCATAATGATCTTTTCAAAACTCAAATACCTGTGTCCTCCTCCCTCCCCCCGCCCCCGGTCTCCAAATTCTTTTTTTTTTTATTTTATTTTTTATTTTTTTTTTTTTTTAAATTTTTTTTTTCAACATTTATTTATTTTTGGGACAGAGAGAGACAGAGCATGAACGGGGGAGGGGCAGAGAGAGAGGGAGACACAGAATCGGAAACAGGCTCCAGGCTCTGAGCCATCAGCCCAGAGCCTGACGCGGGGCTCGAACTCACGGACCGCGAGATCGTGACCTGGCTGAAGTCGGACGCTTAACCGACTGCGCCACCCAGGCGCCCCTCCGGTCTCCAAATTCTAAAGAAACAAAATCCTTCAGTAGCTTTCCAGCAGGTGTAGAATAAAAAACATCTTATCCTGACTTGCCTACCAGCTACTACATGTTCTGGCTCCTTACTTTTCTAAGCTCACTTCAGAGCTTTTACCTTTTTTTTTTTTTTTTTAAGTTTATTTATTTTGAGAGAGAAATACTGAGTTCACATGTGCGTGTGTGCGTGCGTGCGCAAGTTGGGGAGGGGCAGAGAGGGGGGGAGAGAGAATCCCAAGCAGGCTCTGTGCTGGCAGTGTAGAGATCATGACCTGAGCTGACACCCAGAGTCGGACCCTTAACCAACTGATCCCTCTAGGCGCCCCCCCCCCCCCCCCCCCCCGAGCTTTTACTTTTATCCAAGATGCTTCAGTTAGGTGACTTCTTTGGAGTTTCTTTTTGCCTCTAGTTAGAATGCACATTCTCCTCTCCTCCCCTTTCCTTCCCGCCTGTTTGCCTCTTGCTTTCAGAATCATACATTTTCTGTCTTAGGTTTATCTTAAAGCAAATAAATGTTGCTAATAGACAATTCCAGTGCTTTGAGTATTTTGAAGACTTTTTCTTTTTTTAATGTTAGTTATTGGTATGTTAACTAAAAACTGGATCATAATGTAACCTTCCTTGTGTACTGGCACTGGAAGGCCTTTGAAGGGCAGATCTTCTTACTCCTCTGTAGCTGCGTCTGGGCCTCTCCCTATAGAGTTCGTTTGGGAGGGCTGTGGATCTGCCTTACTTTTCCTTCTCCAGGTTGGGATGTCAGGGGGCTGCCATAGTCAGAAGTGGCCACAGTTAAAAGCGTTTAGTGAACATTGGATTTCTGCAGTAACATTCACCATTGATTTATTCATCAACTGCATATTGAGGGCCTGTGCTAGGCCTTGTGGTAGGTTCTTATGAAATGAAGGTAAATAGGGCACAACTTCTATGGTCAGAGAAGTTCATAGGTGAGAATAGCAGCTGTCAAACTTATTTGGCCATAGCCCACAGTAAAAAAAAAAAAAGTTTTACACCACTTCTCTGTACATTCATATATATTGTATGTATATTCATAACTGTACACACATACACATATTTGTGCAATAAGCTTCACAAAATATTTAAAATTTCTTTTTTAATGTTTATTTTGAGAGAGAGAGAGACAGAGAGAAACAGTGCATATGGGGGAGGGGCAGAGAGAGAGGAGAGAGAGAATCCCAAGCAGGCTCTGCACTGTTACCACAGAGCCCGATGTGGAGCTCGAACTCATGAAACCGTGAGATCACGTCCTGAGCCGAGATCAAGAGTTGGACCCTTAACTGACTGAGCCATCCAGGCACCCATTATAATATTTTATGCCATGCACTTTTTTCTTTCTTTCTTGCTTTCTTGCTTTCTTTCTCCTTCTCTCCCTCTCTATTCCCTTTCCTTTCTCTTCTTTCCTTTCCCTCCCTCCTTTTCCTTTTCCTTTTCCTTTTCCTTTTCCTTTTCTTTTTCCTTTTCCTTTTCCTTTTCTGGTTCCTCCCCTCCCCTCCCCGCCCTTCTCTCCCCTCCTCCCCCCTCCTCCCCTTCCCTCCCCTCCCCTCCCCTCCTCTTCTTTCACATGTAAATGTTGATCTTGACCCAGTAATTGATGTCAGTCCATGATGGGTTGAGACCTCCTGTAATTTGGAGAACAGTGAAGATTCCTAGATGAGGGGAATTATTTCTGACATTTCTGTTGTAAATACAAGGGAAAATTGTATTATGTATTATTGTATAAACATTTAATTTATATACCAAGTTGGAACTTTATTTCCATTCTCTGAAATTGGGATGAGTTATCGTGCATGTCTCAGAACTTTTGAAAGTTCATCCCTTGCCCATTGCCTGACTTCCAGTTACAGGGGCTGAGCCTCCATTAGACTGCTTAACAGGAAGAACCATGGCAAGCTGTGTCTCTGTCAGCTATCATTGCTAATCCCTGAATAGCCCTGATAACAGTTCACCTGGATGATGAATATACCTTGAAGTGTAGGTTTTTATGTAGACATTTTATTTTTATTTTTTAAAAGATTTTATTTTTAGGTAATCTCTACACTCAACATGGGGCTCAAACGTACAACCCCAAGAGTCGCATGCTCTACCAACTGAGCCAGCCAGGCACCCCTTAATAAAAGTAAGCTCTACACCCAGTGTGGGGCTTGAACTCTTGACCCCAAGATCAAGAGTTAACATGCTGTACTGACTGAGCCAGCCAGATGCCCCCTTATGTAGAAATTTGACATTAACCTAGTGTAGCTTCCAATCTTCAGTGTATAGTGGAAAAGAAAAATGTCCCTGAATTTCAGATGATCTCTACCCCCAAGAAACTGTGTATCAAATGTTTCATTCCAAACCATGATCTGTGCACAATAAAGATGTAAACTGTTCACTAATGATTTACCGTAGTCTGTGTTACCCTTATGCTTTTATTATTTCTTTTATTTTACATAACATTTTACATAACATTTTATTTTTCCGAGTTTTAACTTTGCAAAATTTAAATTCCAGCCATGTTATTTGAAATATAAACTAAACAACAGCTTATTTTTTCTAACTCATGATGTATTAATAGCAATAGAAACACCTAATTTTGGGGTGGAGAATTAGTTTTCAAAGATTTTTCGTATTTTGTTTAAATTAAAAATTTCTCCGCGTCTTTAAGAAGACCTACTTCTATATTGCTTTTTCTGTTCATTATGAGCCATTATAAAATTCTACTGTAACCTTTCCTTTTAACTTTTTTTTCCCTTTTAGCTTTAGATAATTTTACTCCTTTCTGTTTTGTTCCATTTCTCTAATTTCTACAGGATTCCCAAATTTAAGAATCACTTTTAACATTGGGAAATTATACATTTTTTAGTTACAGTAATGACTGTGGGGTACGTACAGTACAACATTTAGGTTCAAAAGTAGGAGGGGAGGACAGCTTCTGACGTAAGGACCCTTGCCTTATGGGAAATTCCTTGCAGGGAATCTCTTAAAATGCAGATACCACCTTCTTCTGCTAGGTGGCACTGTTCAGCTTTTAAAGAGGCTGAGTTTTTGCAATAGTTAAGCGTTTTGGGCAGAAAGGTGGAGTGTAATGTGAAGATCTCAGATTCAGTTTGCTCTCAGATATATGTAGTAAATGGCTTTTAGACTCTTTGCAGTTTATTCAGTGGTATTTCTTCTCCCACCCCTTTGCTCCCAGGGAGAGTTGGACCAGGAACGACTGACCAGGCAGCAGGAGCTCACGGCCTTGTACCAGATGCAGCACCTTCAGTACCAGCAGTTCTTGATACAGTAAGAGCAGTAATGCTGTAGGTGGCAGTGCAGAATTCAGAGTGCCGTTAGGTAGAACTTCCTAAGTTTCACCTTCTACAGCAGAGAACTAAGAGTTGATAGGATACTTCAGTTACCCATCTAGTGACATGTTACCACTATGTATTTGGAGTTTGGTCTTATCTTCTTATTACCTACCATAAATTTGCAGAAAATGACATATAACTATAATCTTGCAAGCTCTTTGCCTTCTAAAGCAAGAAACAACAAGCATTTTAAGACTCAAACGCCTCCTAAATGGCTGGCTCAACTGTGAATGTCACAGAGAAAAAACATAGATGAGAGGGCAGGAAGAAGTAAAGATTTCTACTGTTAGTAGTGGTGTGGAATGATAGCAGAATCACTTAGATTGTGTGTCCCTTTGGTAGAGGAAGTAAGATTTGCTGTCATCTAGTGCAAAGATTGGCAAACCAGCTTGGTACCTGTTTTTATGAGCAGAGTTTTAATGGAACATAGCCACACCCATTTGTATATTGTCTGTGGCTGCTTTTGCACTACAGCAGAAGAGTTGAGTAGTTGCATATGGCCTACAAACTTAAAATATTTACCGTCTGGCTCTTTACAGATAAAAATTGTCTACCTCTGATCTAGTGGGGAGGGGGAAAAAACCCCAGATTTTCCAAGCTGAAACATAAATTTGAGAATTTTTATACAAGTGATTTTAGTTTTGGAAAGGGTGCTTCATTTGGAAATAGCTATTAGTTTGACTCTGTTTTATTAAAAAAGTTTTTTTTAACGTTTAATCAGTTTTGAGAGAATGAGAGACAGAGCATGAGCTGGGGAGGGGCAGAGAGAGAGAGGCACAGAATCCGAAGCAGGCTCCAGGCCTTGAGCTGTCAGCACAGAGCCCAACATGGGGCTCAAACCCAGAAACCACAAGATTATGACCTGAGCTGAAGTCAGATGCTTAACCAACTAAGCCACCTGGTTTCCCTGAATCTGTTTATTTTTCACTTGGTTTCTGATGAAAGGCTATTATTTTCAGAGAGTTTGCCAGTTTTTGATATTTTGTGATTTTTTTTTTCTATCCTCTTATAGACATCCTGAGGATATATATGTTGTCTATAAGTTCAGTTCTTTCTAGGATGAAGTAGACAATTTTCTGTGTAACTGTCGTTATCATGAAGCGTTGTTAAAATATATTTGATAGCTCTTTCTCATGGTATTTTTGGGGGGTGGTGGACTGGCCTTTTAACGTCTTTAGTGTCTTTTAGTCTTTTAGTGTCTCAGTAAAGTGCACTAAATGTGGATAGACAGGTTATGCTTTATTTTACTTTTTGAAGACAACAATATGCGCAGGTTTTGGCTCAGCAACAGAAAGCAGCCCTGTCTTCGCAGCAGCAGCAACAGTTGGCACTTCTTCTCCAACAGTTCCAGGCTCTGAAGATGAGGTTGGTGGTCACCCCATGATGGGTCATGTACGTGTGTGTGTGAGAGAAAGAGAAGAAAGGAAATTTTGGTATCGTGTGAACTCTGATATCAAAATACCCACACACGACACATTTTTGTGTATTGTGTATAAAAACAGGATATAGTTTTTAAAAATAATAATCTGTCAATGAAGCATTTTTAGTCTCTTTACTCATAGAGGATAAATTTGGAATAGTAACCAAGGAATAAAGAAAACATTTGCGAAGTAGTGTATTCTTATAGAACAAGCAATAAAAAAATTATAGTCTAGAAGTTTAATCTCATTTCACCCATGGTATGTCGAAAGAGATATGAACATTGCCACACAGAATTAAAATTTTCCAGAACCCAAAAGCCTCTAAGATAAGTCTGAGGAAAAGGAAATTATGCTTGAAGCCTTAAATTTCTATTATACATTTCAGATTATCATTCAGTGTAGTACTTGCATTTCCTTCAAGTGTATCGCTGACTGTCCTAAAAACCTTACTGTCCAATTCAACCACAGCCTTTCACATTTCTCTTTTGAGTCATAATCCATCTTGTGGGGAAAGCAGGTTAGGTAGGTGGTAAGGTACCAGTTTAGACCCTGGGAGGCTGAAGGACTTGGTTGACATAATACACAGAAAACTTCAGAGATAGAAAAAAATGAAGCCTTTTGACTTAAGGTCTGTGGGTTTTTCATTACAACATGCTGTCTCTATGACTTCTACTGGCTTTTTATTCTGGGGTGGTTTTTTTTTTTTTTTTTTTCCTTCCTCAAGACAGTTGGTATATTCATTATTTAGAAATCAACATTTGTTAACACCTTGACTCCAGAAGTGGGATGAATGTGCCTCTATCTTTGTTCCTCTCCTAAATGCTTTTTTGGTAGTGTTGTATTTTAGTTAAAACAGTGAAGGAGTTTTCTGGCCATATTGCCTGGAAAACCTACAAATCATGTAGAAATTTCTCTTTATTTTTTTTTTTTTGCAAATGACAAGAACACGTGAATTTTTTTATTTCCTTTTTGCAGAATATCTGATCAGAACATCATTCCTTCAGTAACTAGGTCTGTGTCAGTGCCAGATACTGGTTCTATCTGGGAGCTTCAGCCAACAACCTCACAGCCTACAGGTAAAAATTTAGATTTGCCTTTAGTATAGCTCCAAGGATTTAGACTCTTACTTTGTAATTCAATTTTTAAAAAATGTGTCCATTTTTGAACCATTTTATTTATTTTTGAACCATTTTATATTGAATATTAACAAAGAGTCTCATTAGACCCCAGAAAAGGACTGAAAATACTGTTGAAACTATACTGTTAAAGATTTGCTAAAAGTCTTTAGTAGATAAATTTCATGAATTTGAGCTAGCCTCTCTTTTTTTTGTTGCTCTAATTGGTGTGGGAAAGTGTTTTAAATTTTGATTGATTTATTCTGCCAGAGTGAAAAAAAAAAGCTTTAGTAAAAACGTCTCTTCTTTTGAGTGAAGGGTTAATACATAGCTTAACACTCCAGGTACCCAGAAGTTTTGGGATGAGAAAAGCCTGCTTTATTTTATTGAAAAAATTTTTGATGTTTGTTTAATTTTGAGAGAGAGTGCGCACGCGAGCAGGGGAGGGACAGAGAGAGGGAGACACAATATGAAGCAGGCTTCAGGCTCTGAGCTGTTAGCACAGAGCCCAATGCAGGGCTCAAAATCACGAACCATTAGATCATGATCTGAGCCTAAGTCAGACGCTTAACCGACTAAGCCACCCAGGCACCCCGAGGAAAGCTTGCTTTAAAGTGAACACCCTATTTTATTCTCTGATCTTTTTACATCAAATTAGGAAATTTGGGGCTGAGATTTTTTTTTTTGTTGTTTAAAGCCTTGATATTGCTGGAACACTTTTGGTTTTTAATGTCTGATACCTGCAGAAGTAGGTAGTTTGAGTGAACCGTAGACAAATCCTTAGAAGAGGTTATAGTTAATGTTGACAATTCTCAGGAACCATGGGCATTGGTAGATTTTTCTTTTCTTTCTTTCTTTTTTTAATGTTTATTTTTTAGAGAAAGAGAGCACAAGTGGGGAAGGGCAGAGAGAGACACACACACATATAGAATCTGAAGCAGGCTCTAGGCTCTGAGCTGTCAGCACAGAGCCTGATGCAGGGCTCAAACTCACAAGATTGGCGGATTTTTCTTAGAGCCATTGAGCTATTCAGGCTATAGTTCTTTTACTAACATTGATCTTGGGGATTATAGCAGGAGAAGGACTGATTATCATCAACTTTTCCTGCTCTGTGTACTTGATTTTTTTTTGGTAGTCATTTATAGTTGTGATGTTAAAATATTCTCCAATTGGGGCGCCTGGGTGGCGCAGTCGGTTAAGCGTCCCGACTTCAACCAGGTCACGATCTCACGGTCCGTGAGTTCGAGCCCCGCGTCGGGCTCTGGGCTGATGGCTCAGAGCCTGGAGCCTGTTTCCGATTCTGTGTCTCCCTCTCTCTCTGCCCCTTGCCTGTTCATGCTCTGTCTCTCTCTGTCCCAAAAATAAATAAACGTTGAAAAAAAAAAATTAAAAAAAAAAAAAATTCTCCAATGTTGGGAGAAGTATTTTTAAGTACCTTATTGAACAGTTTCTTTTTGGGTATGATACAGTCAAGGCCCTTTAAAATTGTCCATTGGTTTTATACAAACAATAATTTATAGTATAGAAATAGGAGTGTAGGGAATAGAGAATGCTGAAAAGTGGTGTCCATGGACCTTTTGCTGGCAGTAGGAAAGCAGACTCAGAAGACTTTATTTGTTTACTTCTGCATTTGACCCTGTGCTGCCTTTCAGGTCAGCAGGACCCATTGTGATTTGTGAGACTTGCCCAGCTTTTCCAGAGGCCTCCCTTCGTCCAGCTGTACCTCTTTCTCTTTGGCATGAAATTCATATAACATAAAATTAACGATTTAAGAAAATTAAAAAAATTTTTTGATGTTTATTTTTGAGAGAGAGACAGACAGACAGACAGATAAGCAGACAGCATGAGCTGGGGAGGGGCAGAGAGAGAGGGGGAGACACAGAATCCGAAGCAGGCTCCAGGCTCTAAGCTGTCAGTACAGAGCACGACACAGGGCTTGAAGCCACAAACTGAGTGATCATGACCTGAGCCAAAGTCGGATGCTCAACTGACTGAGCCACCTTGGTGCCCCAAGAAGAATTTTTTAATGCTTATTTATTTTTGAAAGACAGAGAGAACGAGCAGGAGAGGGGCAGAGAGAAAGGGAGACACAGAATTTGAAGCAGGTTCCAGGCTTTGAGCTATCAGACAGAGCCTGATGTGGGGCTGAAACTCATGAGCCGCGAGATCATGACCTGAGCCCACATTGGACGCCTAACAGACTGAGCCACCCAGGCGCCCCCAAATTAATCATTTTTAGATGAACAATTCAGTGGCATAGAACACATTCACAGTATCATGCAACTACTCAGTTCTCTCCAGTTTCACAGTTACATACCTCTCTTGACCCCACTCCTCTTGGTTTGCGATAAGAGGTTGTATGGCTACTGGAAATACTGTGGGCTTTAGGGTCTAATGCACTGGGATTTAAATCCTGGCAGGGCCATGTGCATGGTATGTGTCCTTGGGAATGTTACAGAACTACCCCCAACCCTTAGCATGTTCATCAGTAAAAATGGGGTGTGTGAACAGAAGTAGGGTTTTTGAGGATGAAATTAGTTTCCCAGTACATGCCTGGTAATTTCTTTTCTTCCAGATGTGTTGAAGGATACTGATTTAAACCAGAGCCCATATGCAGTTCAGTCTACCTAAAAGCAGCCCAGATTTGTATGATGGAGCTTATTCAGGGACAGGGAAATAGCTTTTTTCGTTATGCTTGTGGAGATGTGACCATGTACATAAGCTCTGATATTCCTCATTTTAACCCTTGTTGTCTTACAGTTTGGGAAGGTGGTAGTGTATGGGATCTTCCCCTTGACACCACGACTCCAGGACCTGCCCTTGAACAGCTTCAGCAGATGGAGAAGGCCAAAGCTGCAAAGGTCTGAACCTTATTCTTCTGTAATAAAGCATGCTTTCCAGCTGTCAGACACAGGGATTTGTTTACTGACATCTCTGTCTCTCTGGCCACTTAGGCTTTGCCCTGTTAGTTTACTGTACTTACCTGTTATAAGCACGTTCGTATTCTAACCTTATTATTCCCTTTTCTCCCAGAAAAGACCTCAAACAATTAAAATTAGCAAGTTTAAATTAAATCAATTAAAATTGGTTGGTTAACACATTTATGATTATGATTATATGGATACTTTAATTACATTATTCATGGTGTAAACACCTGTTACAAATACTAAAACCTAAGAAAATATACACTACATTCTTATTAGACCCTTGATTTATGGCTTGAATTCCCACACCGAATCTTTATAGTGATGTTAGTTTATATTTCTTAGTGTCTCCAGACATGTGGCTGAAAAGTTCCAACATTAACATTAGATTCTATGTTCCATTCACATTTTCTGGAGGAGCAAGGAATCTTGCCAGCTGAGGATGTCTTATCAACACTTAGGTCATTGTAATGACTTTTGGGTTCTCATTCCTCAGGGAAAATCTCGTTCCTATTTTATACTTAATGTGTTCTTATCCTCTGCAGTAGTGATAGTCTCCTTAGAGTGCCCAGAATGTAGAAAGGGTTCATGGTCAGAGTCTGTCTCCATAAACAAGTGAGAGACCATAATTCAAATAATTCTTGAGAGTTTTCTAGTACTGTAGTGCTTTGTGGTGGGAACACATGGGATAAAGGATAGGAATTTGCAGTCTTTTGTGTCTGGGGTATGTGTGTTGAAGGAGCGAGGGCAATGACAATCAGGCAAGTAACACAGTTACAAAATACTACCTACTCTCACCCACTTAGGTGGGCATCATGAATTGGGTGACACTGCTGATGGACAGAAATACATACACTAATTTTCAGTTGAAGAATAGTAGAATTTAACCCACTTGAAAGAAATAATTCCTGTAATGGTTCAGAAATGCCTGAGAACATACTGGTTCAGGAAGCAGCTAAATAATTTGGTCTGGCTTGGAGCCATGGTATGTCTGAGGGATACATGATGAGAAGGCTAAGATGAGGCAGGCCAGTCATGAGTGCCCTTACACATGTCATGTTAGAGAGTAAGGATTTATTTTCAGGGTGAAGGATGATGTTAAATGTAAGCCCGGGAGTGATTTTTTTTTTTTTTTTTTTTGGTGGAGCTTAAGATGTTGTGCTGGGGAATATGGGCAAAACTGTATGCTGAGAAGACAAGTAAGGGACTCTTAGAAATGTGGTTGAGAGAGTGAAGGCTCAGGGGCGCCTGAGTGGCTCAGTCAGTTGAGCATCTGACTCTTGGTTTTGGGTCAGGTCATGAGATCAAGCCCTGCATTGGGCTGTGTGCTGACAGTGAGGCTCCTGCTTGAAATAGATTCATTCATTCATTCATTCATTCATTCATTCATTCATTTTCTCTTTCCCTCCCTTCCTCCCTCTGTCCCTGTCCCCTGCTCATGCATGTGCTTGCCTGCTGCCTCTTCAAAAAAAAAAAAAAAAAAAAAAAAAAAGTGAAGGCCTGAAATGTACGTGTGGCCGTGGGCTGGGCTTGGAGACTAGGGTCTGGGTTGAGCTGGTATCTCAGAACCGTAAATGATAGAATTTGTTAAGTGGTAGTTCTTCAAATTTTAAAGAACTCTATGATTCATGCTACCAGCGTTATAACATTGCTGTTGAAGCCTAACAGTGTAGACACTTCAGTCAGAAAATCTTCAGTAGATGTGAAGAAAATCAGTAGATCTTCAGTCAGAAAATCCTTTGTTAGAGATGAGCAAAGAGGTGCTGCCCCAAAAGAATTCTGACGTGACTCTTGTATTGGCCACTTTCACCCATCCCTAGAAGATCAGGTATGGTAGTGTGGAGCGAGGAGGCAGGTAAATGTCAGGGAGAGTGCATTCAATTTAGAAGAGCAGAACACTGTTCTGCTTATTGGGACATATCAGAGCTTAGTTCTCGTTTTTCTTTTTTGAAGTTTATTTTTTCAGAGAGAGAGAGAGAGAGCACGAGTGGGAGAGGGGGAGGAGAGAGAGAGAGAATATGAGAATGAGAATATCCTAAGCAGTCAGCACAGAGCCCGCTGTGGGGCTCAAACTCATGAAGCCATGAGATCATGACCTTAGCCAAGATCAAGAGTCAGACGCTTAATCAACTGGGCCACCCAGGTGCCCCCAGAGCTTAGTTCTTACAGAGCTGGTTTCATCACTCAGCTGCAGTACAGGTACCTGTGAGTGGTGTAGTGTCTGCACCTTCCAGTTTCTCTCTTAATGGCAGTGGTCAGTCATGTTGGAGTGTTTCTGTACTTGGCTTTAAGTTTCTAAGAGTATTTTCATGTCATCACAGCTAGAACAGGAGAGAAGAGAGGCAGAAATGAGGGCAAAACGGGAAGAGGAGGAGCGAAAGAGGCAAGAAGAACTCCGGAGACAACAGGAGGAAATCCTTCGGAGGCAGCAGGAGGAAGAAAGGAAGAGGCGGGAAGAGGAAGAGCTCGCCCGAAGGAAACAGGTATACCTTGGAGAGCGCTGACCCCAGCATTAGCCCTAAACCAGGTTCATGGTTCTCGGAGACGGTCTCTTGAAGTTGGGAAGGAGTTAACAGCAGGATCGAGATTAGAAATTTAGGAGAGTCACTTCCTTTAGAATAAATGTCTGTTACCCACTAGCAGCTCCTGCTGCTAGTTTCAGTCCGGGTAGATCTGGAGGTGCTTTTTTTTTTTAATATTTTCAGTTAGATTTTAGAAGTAACTAAGTCTTTGCTTACTTATTTATTTGTTTCTTTTTATTTACTTATTAGAGAGAGAGAGCGAGCAGGGGAGAGGGGCAGAGAGAGGGAGAGTGAGAAAATCTTAAGCAGGCTCCACACTCAATGGGAAGCTCGACTTAAGTATTTATGACCAGTGTCGAATGGCTTTCATGTATTTTAACCACTTATGTATCTTTTTTTGCGAATTCTCTTTTCATTTGCTTGACCTGTTTCTCTGTTGGGATTTTTTACTTATCCCAGTTGAAAGAATCCACTCTGAAATAGCTCCTAAGTGCAGTGTTATCTCACATTTCATCCCATTGTTGGCCCCAAGAAGTACTCTGTGAAAAACAAAAAGGTCCATGCTGAAATTAGATTTGAACTACTAATACTTCTTAGAGTCACATTCTACACTAGCTTGTAAGGGCTCTAAGAAGTATTGCAGTAAAGAAATCAGTTGAATCCTGTGTTGCTCAGTATTTCCTAAATTATTTTGACGATGAGACCCTTTTCTGTGTACTTGCGACTTTGTTCTTCAGAATACGTTCTAGAATACATGGCTTTACTCAGTACTTCTGACTAGAGAGCTTATTCCTACGACACCAGGCATTTTGGATTGCTATGGTGATTTGATCTGTGTTCTAGGTTCCCGGTTGATTGATTGATTGATAGATAAAGGAGGACTAATGGTACCAGCAGAGAAACCAAAGTGTGAGGCCTCATGTGGCCCTTTCTGGGGTTAATCAGTAAATGATGTAGCTCATGTAGAATCCAGGGTAGACTCTCATTATAGTGCTGTGTAACTACTAATACTTCAAATACAAATTATTTTAATGGTTGATATGTCTGTCTCCTAACTCACATACTTACTTTTTACTCTAGATCCTGATTATATCCTTTTTATATTTACTGTTAAAGAACCTTAGCACATAGTCTATTTCTTTTCAAATTATAATGGGATATATTGAGATCCAGAGTTTTTCTCTCTCTTCCTCTCCCTTCCTCCCTCCCTTGTCCTCCCTCCCCCCACACACCTTTTTTTTTTTTTTTTTTTAATTTAGGAAGAAGCTCTGCGACGTCAAAGGGAGCAAGAAATTGCATTAAGGCGACAGCGAGAAGAGGAAGAAAGACAACAGCAAGAAGAAGCTCTTAGGAGACTGGAAGAGAGGAGGAGAGAAGAGGAGGAAAGGCGGAAGCAGGAGGAGTTGTTACGCAAGCAGGTGACACCTGGCTTGCTCTTCTCATTGCTTCTTTGAAGCTAGGGGTTTGTGATTAGAAAGTGTTTGGATGCGAGGATGGCCTGTTGACTTAAAATTACCGTGAGACCTAACTCTTACTACTTTTATAATGACTGTTCCACGTGTAATTATAAAAGCTGAATGAAATATCAAAGAACCAAGAAACCCTCAGAATACTGGACAGAAATCTAAAGGCCTTTAAAATACCAGCTGTGAGATCTGCAAGTTCACTGCTTCTGCTTGAGGGTGCTCTGCAGTTTTTTAAAGTGCACTGTTCAGTGCTACGTGGTATTTTCACAGGCTATGAGCAGTCACCACTATCCAGTCCCAGGCCAGCCAGGCCATTCTGCCTCTGCAGCCAGCCAGAACCCCTAAAGCATTTCCTTTTAATGTTTAAGAACTTTTATTTATTTATTTATTTATTTTAATTTAGGAGACTTTATTTTTAGAACAGTATTAATTAGATTTTCAAAAACGTTCGGTTGATAATATGGTTTCTTCTAGTATTATCTTATGTTAGTACAGTACATTTGTCAACAGTAAACCAATGTTGATCCATTATTTTATTTTTTATTTATTTATTTATTTTTTTCAACGTTTATTTATTTATTTTTGGGACAGAGAGAGACAGAGCATGAACGGGGGAGGGGCAGAGAGAGAGGGAGACACAGAATCGGAAACAGGCTCCAGGTTCTAAGCCATCAGCCCAGAGCCTGACGCGGGGCTCGAACTCACAGACCGCGAGATCGTGACCTGGCTGAAGTCGGACGCTTAACCGACTGCGCCACCCAGGCGCCCCCCAGATCCATTATTTTATTTTTTTCAACGTTTTTTATTTATTTTTGGGACAGAGAGAGACAGAGCATGAACAGGGGAGGGGCAGAGAGAGAGGGAGACACAGAATCGGAAACAGGCTCCAGGCTCCGAGCCATCAGCCCAGAGCCTGACGCGGGGCTCGAACTCACGGACTGCGAGATCATGACCTGGCTGAAGTCGGACGCTTAACCGACTGCGCCACCCAGGCGCCCCCCAGATCCATTATTTTAAAACTAAAGTCTATGGTTTTTTCACATTTCCTCAGTTTCCCCCCAATGTTCTTTTTCTGTTCCCAGATCCCAAATCCAAAATAGTACATTTAGTTGTCTCCTTAGCTGCTTCTTCACTGTGACAGTTTTTCAGGCTTTCCTTGTTTTTGATGACTTTGACAGTTTTAAGGAATAATTAATGGTCAGTATTAGGTTAACCCTCTATTGGAATTTATCTGACGTTTTTCTCACAATTAAACTGAGGTTATGGGTATTTGTAAAGTAGATCACACAAAGGCAAAGTGCCATTTTCATCATCCTCTATCAAGGGTGTATATTATCAACATGACTAATGACCACTGGTGTAGACCTTGGTCACCTGGCTGCAGCCATGCTTGTTTGTTTTCTCTGCTGTAAAGTTACTCTTGTCCCCACGTACTGTACTCTCTGGAAGGAAATTACTATGGGCAATCCACACTTCTAGGTGTAGATTGACGCAAGCTGGAGATAACCTGCTTTTGGCTAAATTCTGGATTGAAACTCTTTGAACAACCTACATACAATTAGAGGTAGAGAGCCTCAAGGGTAGATTGTGTATTGATTTGTCATTTGGTTTATTCATTTAACAGTTAACATGTTTGGTTGAGGTACTATATGCCGCTTACTGGGCATGTTTCTCTGGTAGAATGTGAAACTTTTAAAGAAATTGTTTCTGTCCTCAGAAGTTCACAGGCTATGTTGGTGATCATTGTACAAGAAATAAATGCCACAGTTAGGATACATCAGCTGCAACACCAAAGTATTCACCTAAAAATAGTTGTTGTTTTTTTTTTTATTATTAAATATAATGTGTTGTCAAATTGGTTTCCATACGACACCCAGTGCTCATCCCAACAGGTGCCCTCCTCAATGCCTATCACCCATTAAAATAGTTTAAACAACAGATCACATGTCAAGTAAGGCAGTTACGACTTGAGTAACTCAGAGGTGTCATTAAGGATCCGTGTCCTTTGCAGACTTCTGCTCTGTTTTTTAGGTGGGTTGACTTTTAACTTTAGATTTTTCATGTCCTGATTAGGCGTTTTGTATACCATATCCTTGGAAAGCCTGTAAGGGAATGGCCCTTCTCTTGTGCTTCTTTTGTTTCAGAAGAATATCTTCTCTAGAAGCCTTCCAGCAGGCATCCCTTTGGCCTAAATCATATCACATGATTCTAGTTACATTGGAAGCAAAATCTGGCATTTTGGACCTCTGAGGTGACATAGAGGCTCTGTCTATAAGGAAGACGCCTAAAAGGAATGGTTGTTGGATAGGTAGAAATAATTGTTGACACAGGTGGTATAGGAGCATACAGGAGGACAGGGTATAATTGGAGATCATGAAAAGGTGGGGGAGCAGGGAGGTGTCTGGGTGGTTCAGTTGGTTAAGTGTCTAAGTCTTGATGTCAGCTCAGGTCTTGATCTCAGAGTCGTGAGTTCAAGTCTTGCCTTGGGCTCCACGCTGGATGTGAAGGCTATTTTTTTTAAAAAAAAAAAAAAGGAAAGAAAAAAGGCAGAGGGGAAGTCTGCCTCCTAAAGACTAGGGAAGTCATTCATAGAGTAGTTGACATCTGCCTTCAGTTTTGGAAAATGAAGGGGAATGTGCTATCAGGAAAAACACAGCATTGTAGGCACAGTAAGCAGACTCTGTGGAGGAAGGTGAGGAGCGTTCCAGAGGGCATAGTGGAATGGCTTTGAAGAAGGGAAGCAGAAGGAAAATGAGCCAAGGTACAGGACAGAGTAGTAGAGGGAGGGACAGTAGGTCAAGGAGAGATGTTCCAAAGGACCTGTGGGACCTCCAGAGGTGTGAATCAGGGATGGAATTTAAATGATCTTGTAAGGTTGCTCTGGTTCCACAACTGGGTGAGGCTTTCCTGGTAATCTGTCCTTGCGAGGTCCTGGTAGGTTTTCAAACGCAGCTTCCTGAAAAGCTAACTCTGCCTTAACGGAGGAACAGTTGCCAGAAGCCTTGCTACAGTTGGCGGGTGATCTCTTAGATCAGTACTTACTACAAATGGTCAAAGTGACATTTCTTCTATGACGAAATTAGCAAATAAATTATAATTTTTAAAAAAAATTTTTTTAATGTTTATTTTTGAGACAGAGAGAGACAGAGCATGAACAGGGGAGGGGCAGAGAGAGAGGGAGACACAATCTGAAACGGGCTCCAGGCTCTGAGCTGTCAGCACAGAGCCTGACGCGGGGCTCGAACTCACAGACCGTGAGATCATGACCTGAGCTGAAGTCGGACGCTTAACTGACTGAGCCACCCAGGCACCCCAAATAAATTATAATTTTATCCTATGAGCATTCTAGGCTTTTGTGGCTATTGTAAATAGATTTTAAAAGAAATCTTCTGTCTTACATCATCATAAACAAAGTTCCTGATTTTTCTGGTGTATCTATAGCTTTTTGACAAAAGCCTTCAAAAGTGATTCAGACTTTTTTTTTTTTTTTTTTTAAACAAATTTTATTCTCTTTTATTTTTCTTTCTGGGAAGGAGGAGGAGGCTGCAAAATGGGCCCGGGAAGAAGAAGAAGCCCAGCGTCGATTAGAGGAGAACCGGCTGAGAATGGAAGAGGAGGCGGCCCGACTCCGGCATGAAGAGGAGGAGCGGAAGAGGAAGGAGCTGGAGCTGCAGCGGCAGAAGGAGTTAATGCGCCAGAGGCAGCAGCAGCAAGAGGCCCTCCGGAGGCTGCAGCAGCAACAGCAGCAGCAGCAGCTGGCGCAAATGAAGGTGAAGCCCAGACGCCCACCACACACGCTGCTCGCCGGTGTTCGGAGGTGGATGCCAGCAGCGGCAGGAGCAGTGGCGCAGTGTGCTTTCTTTACTCTGAATATTACCACTGTGGCTTCCTTTGTTTTTCCCCTAAGTAAGCTTCATGCCCAGTGTGGGGCCCGAACTCGCCACCCCAAGGTCAAAAGTCACAGGCTCTAGGGGCGCCTTGGTGGCTCAGTTGGTTGAGCGTCTAACTCTTGATTTTGGCTCAGGTCCTGATTTCAGGGCCGTAGGATCAAGCCCTATGTCAGGCTCTGTGCTGAGTATGGATACTGCTTAGGAGGATTCTCTTCCCATCTCCTCTCCCCCCACCCCCCAATAGCAGCCAGTAAGACTTGGTGACCTTCTGGAAATGAGGCACAAAGGGAGATCTGGGGAGGCTCCTAGAGAGGAAGCCTTTGGTGACCATAAAGTTGTGGCACGAGTGATGGAGTGAGAGTAATTGGGAGAGAGGGACAGCTTTGTGGCAGGGCCCACATAACGTTACACGGGGTCTGTGGTTAGCAGTGTGGTTTAGTGTGTCCTGTCTTCAGGGGTTCACAGGAGAAAGACATAGGAATGGGACACTCGAATACAGAGTGGTGAGTGTAATGAGAGAGATGGCATCAGGCAGCGGTTCTCAGAGTATGAGCCCCTGGGAATTTGTTAGGAATGCAGATACTCAGGAGACTCACTCCAGAACCTCTTGGGGTGGGATGCAGCAATCTATGTTCAAACAAAGCCTCCAGGAGTTCTGATGCTTACTAAAATGTGAGAGCCCCTGTCCACGTGGGAAGTTGGGAAAGACTTGCTAGAAAATGATAACTTTTAAACTGAGGTATTAGTGAGGGAAAATTAAAAAAAAAAGCCCAACAGGCAGTTTGGAGAATGGAGGGGATTTTTGAGAGAGAAGACCTGGGGTGAGCAGAGGAATGAAGTTCAGAAACACTGTGGTACTTCGGGGGGAATTTAGAAAGTGGTTACTGTTGTTGGAGAGTGAGGTATGAGAGAAGCATGGGCAGGGTCTGGGTCACTGTGGCTTGTATATACTCTATTAGAGAACCAGGACTTAAAGGTGTGTAAAACAGAGTGGGCCACTCGAGTGTTTTCAGCTAGGAAATAGCACTGTCAGATGTGCAGGAACAAATCTAAATGGAAGATGAATTTGGAAGGAGCAAAACGAGGTCAGCAGAGTGATTGCAAGGGGCTGATGGAGCAGTCCAGAAGGAGAAGGCGGCGATAATGGGATTGGAAAGGAGGAATTGAAGATAGCACTGATTATTGAGTGCTTGCTTTGTGTCAAGCACTGGACGACAGCTCTCCATATGTTACATCATTTCATCTTTACAGCCACACTTAAAAGCTTAGGTGTGGATACCTGTGTTTTACCAAAGAGTAAAAATGTTCAGGAGCGAGAGCAGAGCCCTGTATTAGAACCCATATGTCTGTGTCTTCAGGGCCTGGAGGCCACATCATAGAATATGGTGACTGATAAGAAGGTGGGGCTGAGGGGGAAGAAAAGTCATGCGTAACCTCCAGATCTCTAACTTCTCTGACTGTATCTGTTGTGTGTCTGGCTTTGGCTTGTTATCTTCCAATATTTTATAGATCAACATTCTGCACGAAGATAAAGAATTTGAGATTCAGATATGAGGAATGGCTAAAGGCTCTCCTGAAAAAAGTTTTTTAAAGATGGTTTTATTGAGATACAGCTCACATACCATATAATTAAACCAAAGTATACAATTCAGTAGTTTCAGTATATTCACAGATAAGTGCGACCATTACCACAGTGGACTTTAACATTTTCAATACCCCCCTAGGCCCCTCCTCCAAAAATCCTTTGGCGGTCACACCCTACTCCCTATTCTCCCAGCCCAAAGTTACCCCTAACTTACTTTCTCTCTTTATAGGTTTGCCTGTTCTAGACATTTGAAATGAATCATATAATCTACGTTCTTTTGTGACTGACTTCATTCAATTAGCGTAATGGTTTCAAGGTTCACTTACACTGTAGTACGGCTCAGTACTTCATTCCTTTTTATGGTTGAATAATATTCCATGGTATGGACATCCTACATTTGTATTCATCAGTTGGTGGACATTTGAGAGGTTTCTATCTTTTGGCTGTTGTGAGTATTGCTGCTATAAATCAATATTCACGGACGAGCTTTTATGTAGTTGTGTATACCTAGGAGTGGAATTGCTGGGTCATAAGAGAACTAAATTTGATGGTTTGTGGAACTACCAGACTATTTTCCAAAGTGGCTGCACCATTTTCCATTACCACCAGCAGTATATGGGGATTCACATATCTCCACATCCTCGTTAATCCTTATTATCTGACTTTTTGATTATAGCCATTCTTGTAGGTGTGACATGATATCTCATTGTGGTTTTGGTTTGCATTTCTCTGATGACTAATGATGTTGAGCCAATACTGGCCCTGAAAAATGAGTTGAGAAATGTTTCCTCTTCTGTACTCTGGGAGAGTTTGTGAAGAAGTGGTATTACTTCTTTAAATGTTCTGTAGAATTCGGCAGTTAAACCATTTGGCATAGGGTTTTTTTTTTGTGGATAGTTGTTTGATTACTAATTCTATATATTTGCTTCTTAACAGGTCTGTTTAGCTTGTCTGTTTCTTCTTGAGTAAGTTTTTGGTAGTTTGCATCTTTACAATCTTTTTTTTTTTTTTTTTTTTTAAATTTTTTTTTTTCAACGTTTATTTATTTTTGGGATAGAGAGAGACAGAGCATGAACGGGGGAGGGGCAGAGAGAGAGGGAGACACAGAATCAGAAACAGGCTCCAGGCTCTGAGCCATCAGCCCAGAGCCTGACGCGGGGCTCGAACTCACGGACCGCAAGATCGTGACCTGGCTGAAGTCGGATGCTTAACCGACTGCGCCACCCAGGCGCCCCTACAATCTTTTTATTTAAGTTTATTCTGAGAAAGAGAGAAAGACAGTGCAAGTGGGGTGGGGGGTAGGGGTGGGCAGAGAGAGAGAGAGAGGGAAAGAGAGAGAATCCCCAGCAGGCTCTGTGCTGTCAGTGCAGAGCTGGACGTGGGGCTTGAACTCACAAACTGTAAGATCACAACCTGAGCCGAAATCGAGTTGACACTTAATTGACTGAGCCACCTGGGCAGCCCCATAGTTTATAGTTTTATAGGAATCTGTCATCTTCATGTGGGTTATCTGAGTGGCAGACAGCTGGTGTTGGTATTCCTTTATATCCCTTTTTGTTTCTTTAAGATCAGCAGTGAGGTCCTTCTTTCTTTCCTGATTGTAATAATTTGAGTCTTCTCTTTTCTTGGACAGTCAAGCTAAGTTAACTTTGTTGATCTTTTTAAAGCACCAGCCTTTGAGTCTACTGACCTGTTCCTATTATATCTGTTTAACTTCTCTAATTTTATTATTTTTTTCTGCTTGCTTTAAGTTTAATTTCCTCTCTTTTTCTAGTATTTTAAGGTGTAGCAGGTTAGTTTATTGATTTGACATCTTGTTCGGATGGTCATTTGCAGTTAGAAGCTTCCCTCTAAGTATGGTTTAGGTGCTACCCATAAGTTTTGATTTGTTCTGGGACTCATTGGTTATGTAGAAGTGTTTTGTTTAATTTCTACTGATTTGTGAGTTTCCAGAATTTCTTTTTTGTTACTTATTTCTCATTCATTGTGATCAGAGAACATACTTTATATTATTTTTATTTTATTTTACTTTATGTTTGTATTTTAAGTAAGCTCCATACCCAATGTGGGGCTTGAACTCATGACCCTGAGATCAAGAGTCACTCTACTGACTGAGCCAGCCAGGCACTGCTGTTTTTCCCTTTAAATGAATTATTGAAGTTGATATTATGTCTTAGGTTTTACCTTCATTAGATGTATCCTGGAGATCTTTCTTTGAGAAGAATGTATATTCTACTGTTGCTGGCTCGGGTGTTATATATAGATGTCTTTCAGGTCCAATTGGTTATCATAGTGTCACCTAGTTGCTTGTTGATCTCCACCTAATTGGTCTGTTTTTGAGAGTGGAATATTGAAGTAATGATGTCTTTATTTTTTAAAGGCAGAGGCATCCCTATTCTATTCTATTCTATTCTATTCTATTCTATTCTATTCTATTCTATTATGTTTTTAAATAACTCACATGTGCGAGTGAGCAGGGGAGGGCCAGACAGAGAGAGGGAGAGAGAGAATTCCAAGCAATCTCCACACACAGCTTGGGGGCGGGACGGGGGGGGGGGGGGAGGGGGAGCAGTGCAAGGCTCGATCCCACGACTGAACCGAAATCTAGAGTCGATGCTCAACTGACTGAGCCACCCAGACCCCCTAAGATTTTCTCCTTTTTGGCTTTCAGCATTTTTACCATAGTAATGTCTAATTATGGATCTCTGTGTTTATTTTGTTATAGTTAAGCTTCCTGGATGTATAAATTAATGTTTTTAAATAAATTTCAGCCATGGTTTCTTCAGGTATTTTTTCTGCTCCTTTCTCTCCTCTCCTGCTACTTGTATTGTGCTCATGTTGGTGTGCTCAGTGATATTTCCCATTTCTCTAAGGCTGTCTTCGTTTCTCTCCATTCTTTCTTTCAGTCGGTTTTTTGGATGGTGTAATCTCTGTTGATCTGCAAGTTTCATTAATTTCTTTGACCAGTTCAGATATACTTTTAGTTCCTCTAGTGATTTCTCATTTTAGTTACCCGGCTTTCAAACTCCAGGATTTCCTTCTGGTCTAGAAATAATCTTTATCACTTTATTGATATTCTTTGTTTTGACATTGTCATCATGCCTTCCTTTACCACTTCAATCAAGGTTTTATTTAGTTCTCTGAACGTATTTATAAAACTTGGATGTTTTTGTTAAATCTGACATCTGGTCACTTGTGTAGGTGGTTGCCAGCTTCTTTCCTGGCGTATAGGCCATTCTTTCTTGTCGCTTTACAGTTCTCATATTATTTTGTTGGAAACTGGACTTGTTTTTGATAATATGTTGTAGGAACTCTGGTTACTGGTCCTGCAAGCCCCATCATTGTTTTGTGCCTGACTGAATTAATTTAGTGACCTCCCAGTCTCTCACTGCCTCCCCAACAGGGTGGATGGAAATCTGCTGCTGCTCCTCAGGCATGCCCATGGTCACTCTGGGATCCCTGGTTTTGGCAGGACTCTTTGATTATCTTTTTCTAGCTTTGTCTATAGCTTTGTCTAACTGTTAACCTCCACTGATTGCTACCTGCATTGCTTTTCTGTTCTCAGAAGTGCCCTGGGGCGTAGATTGCTTCACCAACTGATCCAGTGAAATTTAGGCTTCTTTGAAGAGACACTTCCTGAGGTCTATTTTTGAGATTGTTTCTGACCCCAGGAGAACCTCTTTCACCAATTTCCTTGGTTCTCTGAGACAGAGTAGGGGCCCGCAGTTTAACCTGTGTATCTCCAGTAAATCTACTGATCTCCTCCTGGTTGCCTTTCACCTAGCCTCCACTGTTTTTAAAAGCGCCCTTTGGCTTGGACTTCTCATTCTCCGCAGTCTGTTACAAATAAAGTCAGTTCCTTTAGGAAGAGGTCCGGAACTCTGCATATTCCCATCTGTTCCTCTCACCTCCACCCCAAGGCAAAAGTATGAGTCACAGCTCTGGCGCTGGTGACAGTGGTGTGCTTTTCTAAGTGGTACTCTGCTTAGGAATTGAGCCCTTGGGGGAGGGACAGCGGCCTCGATTTTTCTTGGCTTGGCTCTGCCGGTGGCATGGTAGCCTTTTGAGTCAGGGCAGTGGCACTCAGGACCCTAGTAGCCCTGGTGGCACTGTACTCAAGGGAGTTTCCATTCCACAAGTTGGGGGCTGGGCATAAGGGCGCCCCCCCCCCTCCCCCGCCCCCAGCTGTCCTTGCCGGTGCCTTCACCTTTGCAGCAGGTAGCTGTAGCCAGGAGGGGACATGCTGGTGTTGTGCTCTTTGTAAGAAGCTAGCCCACTGACTGGCGGTTGACAGGGACAGGGGGCCTGTGTTCTGAGCTGTGCTCATCTGGAGTGGCGCTTCTGTCTGGCTGAGCTGGGAGTCAGGAGAGAGTGGATGGATCTTGGTGCAAGTACCGCAGACTCTCAGTTCTTACCGAGTTTTACCAGGTTTTCTTGAAGGCCTCTTTCTTCATATTCCTGTATGTTCACTTCCAGAGGCTTTAAGTAATTTTTTGAAAAGCAATTTTCACCCATTTTGCTGGGGAGAAGGTCTGCAGAGCACTTTGTACTACCCTAGCAGAGGTGTAATGGTTATTTTTCAAAATAAAGTACAGTGCTGGAAAGTAAGGTAGCAATATCATGGCAGAAAAAAATAGTAAATTTTCTTACCTCATTGAAAGATACGAGGCATTCAGGTGATAAAGAATGTGCTGAACTCCCTATTAGTTTCTGATTTGGGAGTGAGTTGTTCTGAAAAGTATGATTGATAAACTGTAGTTCTCTGAGTGGGCAGTACAGGACATTGGTTGAATTGGAAAATGTCCTGAGGCAGTGTTGATGGAGCGATGGGATATCATTTTCTATGCGCAAATAAGACTTAAAGAAAATGATAGGTATCTGCAGACATTTGTCTGTCATGTGAAGAAGACGGCTTTGTTGTCCATTATTCCACAGAGCAGACCTGTGAGTCAGGAGCATAGAGTACAGTGAAGCGTATTTTGGCACAGTGGTGGGAAGGAACTCAGAGGTGCCAGAAGGGGGAACAGGCCATCTTGTGGAGGGAGAGTGCATCTCTTCCTGTGCTGACTGAGGCTCTGAAGAGGGCTGGGGATGGGTTCCTAGGGTACGCTGGGGTGACACATCTGGGATTTGAGATAGCTTTGGGGGTTACTGGCTGAATGCATCAGAATTAAAAACATATAAATTCTCTGGCCTCACCTTTGGATCTTCTGATTCATCGAATATGGGACCAGGGCATCTGCATTTTTACAGGCCTTCCCAAATGCTGCTGTTGTGTTTGAGATCTACTGCCTTATTTGATCTTGATAGTGCCTTCCAGTATGTCATTTCCTGTGGATAATACGAGTTCGTTTGTGCTTAATGTTGCCCACCTAGTCCCCAGTCTTTCTCTCTTAGCTTCCCTCCTCACTTCTCCCCCGTTGCAGCAGGGGTGTATTTTGAGATAAATGCCCCTGCTACCTCCTCTGTCAGCCCCAGACGTAAACGTTCAGGACCGATGGTATTCTGTAGTGCTGAAGGTACTCCTTCCAAGAGCTGTTTGGTAATATCGGTGACAGCTTAAACTGTGTCCTTATTCCACCAGCTCCACGTTACCGAGATTTCTGCTACAGAGCCATTCTTCTTTGGGCTTTTCGGGCATTTTGTTTGTATGATTTTTATTAAACATATTTCAAGTCTAGTTAGATTTGGTTTTTGTTATTTTTGTTTGTTTGTTAAGAGCCACAAGATGTCTCAAAATTAAAGTGTGTGTTTTTTTGGCCCAGACAACCAAGAGATTCTCTTAAAATAATCAAGCATTTGAGAACATTAAAGTCTTCTGGACCCAAAAAATATTTACACTCTATTTTAGTCAGTGATTTTAAAGGATAGGAAAAATAGAATTATTTATTAAAAACAGCCTAGTGCTCATGACTAGAAGCTACAGCCTGGTTAACAGTGATTCACTTTTATAAAATACTGATTAAGAACTATGCCTGGCATCTTCTGTGAGCTCCCCACCTCAGCTTTTTCTTCAGAAATCTTGTCTTTCAGCTTTTCACTAAAAGTAGCATATCATGTCCTTCATTGCCCCCTTGGATTAAAAATGTAGTGATTGTTTTGTTTTACTCCTTACTCGTTGTATCTGTATATTGTTGTGTATATATATCAGTGCCAGCTGTAACAAATTTGCAGTCCGAAATGGTAGATAAAAGTGTACCATGTATATTTTAAGTTCTAAAATAATCTGAGGTTTAGAGTAGTGACAAAAGTTTCAAAAGCAAACTGGGAGAACTCTAATATGCACAAGGATTGCAGGATGGAATCTTGAGTTAAATGTTTAAGTGGAGTTGAAGGAAACATGAATTCCCTGCCTATATATAATGCAGTATTGCCTCTTTGTTTCCTGTCCACATTTCCTCATGAACTCTTCTGCCTTCCTTTTTGTTAGCTTCCCTCTTCTTCCACGTGGGGCCAGCAGTCCAATACAACAGCATGTCAGTCCCAGGCAACGCTGTCATTGGCTGAAATCCAAAAACTAGAAGAGGAACGAGAACGGCAGCTTCGAGAAGAGGTACGTTTTAAAAGTAAAAGTGCTCTAGTCAGTGTTCCAGAATAGCTGGGGTGCATTATGGGTGGGTGGTTAGTAAAGATCATGATTATTGTCATAGTTGCTGTGTGTCTGAATTGGATGTTCATCATTAAGCTCTTTAGTCTAGAATTTGGTGACTCCAGCAACTGTGAAGTTGCTGATAGGAATAACATTAAGATTAGGTAACATGAGGGGCACCTGGGTGGCTCAGTTGGTTAAGCGTCCAACTCTTGATTTTGGCTCAGATCGTGATCTCACAGTTCATGGTATCGAGCTCTGCGTCGGGCTCTGCTCTGACAGTGCGGAGCCTGCTTGGGATTCTCTCTCTACACCCCTCCCCTGCTCATGCTCACTTGCTCTCTTAAAATAAATAAGCATTTAAAAAAGATTAGATAATGTGAATGTTCTTGAGGAAGTAGCTCATAAATAAAAGTACATGGAGTTTTCATAATTATGGGTGAGTTTTATATAGATATGTTTCTTACAAATTAGATTTTTAGAATGCAGAATACATCTCTTTAAGGATACTGGGTTTTCTGACTAGCCTAGAAAAATTTAAATATGACAGAAATAAAGTCTCTACTTGTGAGTCTATATCCTATAGTTCATCATTAGGATAAGACGGATACAAAAGAGTGAAGTAAAGGGAGGAAAGGGAAGAATACAGTTCTTGACAGAGGAGAAAATGAATAAGAAAATGGTTTGGTTCAGCATGCTGTTAGGTACCGTATTAATTCATCCGTTCACCCATCCATTCGTCTGTTTATCCATCACATATTTGCTGACACCTACTCAGTTGTAGGTGAGTTTATCTGATTCTAAAACAGACAAAATTCTCTGCTTTTATAAAGCTTGCCTTCGGGTTGAAGGGAGATGGAGAAAAATTGGTGGTGGTAGCAATTGAGTGCCTCGTTTTAGGTCATGTGATCTAGGGAGGCCTCTGAAAAGATGGCAGGAATAGCAGAGTCTTGAAGAAAGTGCTTTTCGTGGATATGACTTGAGGCAGCGCAGTCGTCAGTTTTGGATCTGGGGGGTGTGGTTCACTGAAGGCCGTGGGACACAGAGAAGGGGGAGTTGTCTGTACATACTCACCATGTAGAGTGCTTGACCTTATCCAGTAGGTGAAACTTTCTTCATCTTAAAAATTACCTTCTTTCCCACCCTCTAAAAAAAGAAGGACCACTTCCTGTAAAATAATTTATTTTCTAAAAAGTTACCAACAAGTAGATGCAGAGCAGAATATATCTACTCTCTTTAAGACTAGGAACTGTTCCAGTATCTTTGGTCTCTGCTGAATGAAAAAATAATAGTGGTCATCAGAGTTGGAATCCTGGGACTTGTTCATCATTCAGTCAGTCAGAAGTTAATGGTTGCCTTGTGTTTTCATTTGATTAATTCTCTTTGAACTGTTACTTTTTCACACTCTTCAACAGGTATAAAATGCTACTCAGTAGATATTTCTCATGTAGGTAAACCTAGGATAATTGTATTTCATTCTTTCCTGGAGGTACCCTTTGCATGCCTCCCCCCCCCCCCCATCCTGTTCAAATCTGGGTGCTCTTGGTTTGCGGCACAGCTTGTTCTATTTTCTTTCTCAAATTCTTACCATTTGTATGTTGTCCTCCTGGACTGTTTTTTTTTTTCTCATAATTTCTCTCTTATTTTTAACCTTTTTATCTTTTTTGATGGGAGCATTTCCTTTATCTTCCGTTTCAGTCCTTCTGTTGAGCTGTAATGTATGTGATCTTATTTCAAATTTCCCTGAGTATTTTGTTCTCGAAGTGTTTCTTCTTATAGCCTCTTTTTTTTCATTGAATTCCCTTCTTACCTTTCTAAAATTACTTACTGATACCTTTTAAAAAAGCTAGCTTGTTCCCATTTTCCCTTGTTTGTGTTTCCACTGAATTTCTTTTTTTTTTTTTTTTAAATTTGATCTTTGGCTTTCATTTTAGAAGCTTCTGTCAAATCGGTCCTGAGCTGTTTATTTATATTTAGGATTAGAGATTCTGGCATACACAAGACTTTGGTGGGCTTTGCTGCAGTGATCTCTCGCAGGGCTGTTCTGTTGGGGGAGTCCTCCCATCTATTTGTATTTTATAGGTGTATCCTTTTGTGCTAGGTCAGCTTCCCCACAGAATAACCTACCAATCTGGCTCAGCCTCTCTAAAGAGGAACTTTTCTGTTTTCTGAGAGCTGCCCACTTACATCGCATTGCAGAGGCAGCTGGGATCTTAACTGCTACTTTTTACAGATTTTCAGGCAGGTTTTCCTCTGTTACCCACACTTTTAATTCCTGAGCTTTCTAGATGAATTAGCCTGTTTCTGAGCTTCATTTACTTAGGTTTCAGTTTACTGGGTCTGTTACATTGGGTGTCATTATTTGCTTTTCTTTTTTCTTTCTTTCTTTTTTTAAAGACCTGCGAGTTTTTTTTCTTTCCTTTCTTTCTTTTTTTTTTTAAAGTTTATTTATTTATTTTGAGAGAGAGGGTGCATGCGCACTCATGTCGGGGGGTGGGGAGCAGAGAGAGGGATGGGCACCCCTGCTTTTCAGCTTGTAAAATCTGTTTTGTTGTTTTTGTCCTTATGGGTTTATGCTTTTTAAAAGCATATGTATACATATATGTATATGTGCGTACATACATACATATATATACACACACTTATACGTATGTATGTGTATGTATCTGTGTATTTTATTATTTTTTTCCTGTCATTTTGGTAGGGCTTTAGGAAGTTCATATGATTTTCATTTCTATACTTAACCAAAAGTCCTACTTAATTTTTAAGAAGGAATTCTGCATTTGATCTTTTTATTCTCCTTTCAGTACCTCTGGTAGTTTACATCTTTATTTGAAGCAAAGTAGTTAACCCTGTCAGGCGCTTAATTTTGTACAGCGATTATGTATTTGCATTCCATTTACCACACTGGATATTTGTAACTAGTATTTTAAGATCCAGAATATTAAGCTAGCTCCTATTTTTGTGCAACAGCAAAGGCGGCAGCAGAGGGAATTGATGAAAGCTCTCCAGCAGCAGCAGCAGCAGCAGCAGCAAAAACTCTCAGGTTGGGGGAATGTCAGCAAACCTGCAGGTACTGCGAAGTCTCTTCTAGAGATACAGCAGGAAGAAGCCAGGCAGATGCAGAAGCAACAGCAGCAGCAGCAGCACCAGCAACCAAACAGAGCCCGGAACAATACGGTGGGTTCGGCTTCCTAAGCACGCATGGTGTGGATTGGTGTTAGAAGTGACCTTTTCGAACTTTTGTGGACTCTCTTTTTATATTTTTGGTATTGTTAACCACATCATTTGTCTCTTCTTCCTTAACAGCATTCCAACTTGCACACCAGCATTGGGAATTCTGTTTGGGGCTCTATAAATACTGGTCCCCCTAATCAGTGGGCGTCTGACCTAGTCAGTAGTATCTGGAGTAATGCAGACACTAAAAACTCCAACATGGGATTCTGGGATGATGCAGTGAAAGAGGTGGGACCTAGGAATTCTACAAATAAAAATAAAAACAACGCCAGTCTCAGGTAGGGCTCAAAATGATCACACCTATGCTCCTCGGAGGGTTGGGGGATGGGGAGGGGCGTGTGTGGAGTGGGGATATTGGGTGGGCGTGAAAAGGTAGCTCTTCAGTTTTTGCTGGTTTTCATCCATGTCCAAGCATGGAAGGCTGTAGTTTGGTGACTGCTTTCTTCCCCATGGAAACATATCTGTATTATGTCTAGGGGCTCTTTGTATTGCTGGGCACTTAGTCCATTGCCTGTCACTTGGTAACCACTTAATAAATATTAGGAGTAGTGTATATATATGTATGTGTGTATATATATATATATATATATATATATATATATATATATATATATATATATAAAGTTTATTTGTTTTGAGAGAGAAAGTATTAGTCAGTGAGGGGCAAAGAGAGAGAGAAAGAATCCCAAGCAGGCTCCACACTGTCAGTCAAGAGCCCGATATGGGACTTGATCTCACAAACCGTGAGATCATGAGCTGAGCCAAAGTCAGACACTCAACTGACTGAGCCACCCAGACATCCCGAGGAATAGAGTATTTTTTGTTGTCGTTGAACATTTCTCCAAGGTATTCTCTAGATCTTAGCATTTTTTTCCTAAATATATATTTTTAAGTTAGTTAGACTGTAGGGAGTATTATAAACACCTCTCTAATGACCTTAAACCTATTTATTTTTATGGTAAATTAATTACATTTCACCTTTGTCTTTCTTTCCTCAGTATACGGTGTTCTTGGATGAGCATGGGTTTTAATGATAAATACATGAATCAAATCCCAGCACTACCACTTATTAGCTGTGTGACCTTGGGCAAGAGGGAACCTCTTTGAGCCTCAGTTCCCTCATCTGTAAAATGAAGATGATAATAACGATTTCATGGGCGTGGTTGTACAGATTAAATGAATGCACACGAAGTAGTTAGTGAAGTGCCTGGCACATAGTGACTACTTAATAAATGGTAGTGTTGTCAGATTGTCTCTTCTCGTTTGAGGGTCTCACATATTAAGAATAGGACTCTAAACAACTGTCAGTTTATTGAGCATCTTTGCCAGGCACTGTGCTCTAGGCCTTGACATACAATATCTTTTTTCCTTATAATCCAAAGAAGTATTAGTACCATTTTACAGATGAGTAAACTGAGGCTTAGCAAAATTTAAAAACTTACCAAAAGACACATAGGAATAATTTAACCATTTTTGTGGCAAGGCGCCCTATATTCACAAATCAGAATGTATTAGCTGAGGCTAGGTTGTAAGCAGGTATTGAGTTCCCCTGGCCCCCAATCCATTTGAAGTATGGGGTTTTTTTGTTTTATGTTTTTCTTCATTTTTGGAGCCAAGCATTGGATTACTGGACAGCCATCCAGTGTTGCCAAGACATTATTTATGGTGTTGTAGTATAATCATATAGTAACAGTTTCTGGGAATATAATATCGCCCTATTGTTTTGCTTTAGTAAATCTGTAGGTGTGTCTAACCGGCAGAATAAGAAAGTAGAAGAAGAAGAAAAGTTGCTGAAGCTCTTTCAGGGAGTAAATAAAGCCCAAGATGGATTTACCCAGTGGTGTGAACAGATGCTTCATGCCCTTAATACGGCAAATAACTTGGATGGTAAGAATTGGGGAGGGAAACCCAGCATGTGGAATGGCAGAGTAGGAGCCCCAAAAAGGTTTGCAAATTGGAATAATGGGCCAAAACTCAGGAGGTGAAAGGTAATGGAGGTCAGATCCTGTACCTACCGTAAGAACTTGACTCTTTCATAGTATTGTAAATACTGCTTGTGAGAAAAGTCCTGTAATACTGTGCTCAAATAGGTTATCAGTGGTTGCCAAAAAATAAGTACTATTGTCAGGCTGTCTTATGATGTACAGGACAGAGAAGGTCACGGTTCCATATGGGTCATTTTGTGGGGGACATGCCAGCCAGTCCACGTCCATAGGAAGGTAACTCATGGTGGAGACAAAGGTTATCCTGGGCGAGAAAAGCCTGAAGTGATGTGAGAACTTTCCCTTCCTGCCTTCGGCGGCAGGGGTGGGAATTGTGTGACAGAGCGAGTAGACTCATTTTGTGCTGGATGAAACTAGGACCAGTGAGTGGAAGTGAAAAGGTTTGAGGGCAATTTGAAGAAAACTTCCTAAGTGTTAGTTGATCACAGAAGAGAATCATCTGCCTTAGATGGAAATGAGTCCTTGCCCCTACCCTCAAATGTTTGAACCAGAGACCAGCTTGGTGTGGAAGGGATTCCTGTAACTGATAGGCTACGTTGAACTAGTCTATCTCCAGTATCTTAACTACTAAAACCAAGGATGTTTTAAAAACAGAACAGTAAAGGAACGGAAGCGTTCCTTTGCATCATCGTTAACAATATCTAATGGTCTGAAAGAACCAGGGAAAACAATAGTAAATAATAGTAATGGCTACCATTCATTAAGCACCTGTCATGTGCTAGGCACTTTCTAGCAGTTAACATATGTTATTCCAGTTATTTAATTTTTGCAATAATTTCATAAGGTACCTTTACAATGTAGGTGATATTATCCCCATTTTATAAATTAGGAAACAGAGGCTCAGAATGGTTAAGTAATTCATCAAGGTCACACAGCGAGCAAATTTCAGAGTCAGGTTTTCAACCCATGTCTGTCTAATTCTGATACTTGTGCTTTTTCTCCTGCACCACACTGCTTGCAATGCTCCATTTGATTCCTTTCTAAACAAACGATATCTCCATGAAGTGAAAGTTCCCGGGGCGTGTGGTTGTATTTTTAGTTATCTGTCACGGTGCCCGACACACATCATAGCACTTAATAAATAATTGATTGAATTTAAGGAAAGAAAAAAATGAATTTCCGGGTGACTTCTTAGGCAAGCAGTTTTTTCAATCAATATAACATTTAGTTTTTACTAAAGTAACATTTAGTGAAACTAAGCATGCATGATGTGTCTTTGTTGGACTTGATGCTATATTTGATAATTTTGGTCATTGCAATGACAGTGGGCTTTTTTTTTTTCCCTCAGTAGATTAAAGAATATTTAACACAGTAGCTGCTTACCTTTCAAGTTTACATGATTGAGTTGGTCGTAGGTGTGACAGTATATTAAGAACTGAAACTGATTTCTTGCATGTGATATTTCATTGTTACTTTTTATGTCTTCTCCCCTCTCATGTTGCAGTTCCCACATTTGTTTCTTTCCTGAAAGAAGTAGAATCTCCTTATGAGGTCCATGATTATATTAGGGCCTATCTAGGAGATACATCTGAGGCCAAGGAGTTTGCCAAGCAGTTCCTCGAGCGCCGTGCCAAACAGAAAGCCAACCAACGGCAGCAGCAGCAGCAGCAGCAGCAGCAGCAGCAGCAGCAGCAGCAACAGCAGCAGCAGCAGCAGCAGCAGCAGCAGGTATGAATGAGGCAGTAGTTTGTATGGTGCTCCTGAGAGTGAGTTAAAAAATTTTTGTTTTAATGTTTGTTTATTTTTGAGAGAGACAGAGGCAGAATGCGAGTGGGTGAGGGGCAGAGAGAGAGGGAGACACAGAATCCGAAACAGGCTCCAGGCTCTGAGCTGTCAGCCCAGAGCCTGACGCGGGGCTTGAACTCACGAGTTATGAGATCATGAGCTGAGCTGAAGTTGGACGCTTGACTGACTAAGCCACCCAGGTGCCCCAAAGATACCATTTTTTAAAAATGTTTATTTTGAGAGAGAGAGCGAGCATGCATGCAAGCAGAGGAGGGGCAGAGAGAGAGGGGAGACAGAGGATCCAAAGTGGGCTCTGCACTGATAGCAGAGAGTCCGGTGTGGGCTCGAACTCACGAACTGTGACACCGTGACCTGAGCCGAAGTCAAACACTTAACTGGCTGAGCTACCTAGGTGCCCCAGAAGATACCATTTTTATACCGTAGCTTTTTAAAATGTGGTAGATTTGGGGCACCTGGGTCCATCGTCCGACTCTGGATTTCGGCTCAGGTCATGATCTTGTGCTTCATGGGATCGAGCCCCACATTGGGCTCCTCCCTGGCAGCACAGAGCCTACTTGGGATTCTTTCTCTCTCTGCCCCACCCCTGCTCATTCCCTTTCTCTCTCTTTCTCTCTCTCTCTCTCTCTGTCTCTCTCTGTCTCTGTCTCTGTCTCTGTGTCTGTCTCTCGATTAAATAAATACACTTAAGAAGAAATGTGGTAGACTTGATAATTTCAAATTACATATCCAGAGACTTTTTGCAAATTTCCCAAATAGCACATATAATCGTTCTCTATTCCATTTTCCGTGGTGCGTACATCTTCCTCAAATTGCAAATTCCAATTTGTCATAGACCCATAAATTTTTTGAATAGTTAACACCTACAAATGTTAAATCTCCAGTGCACAGGATCCACTGTACCCAATATTGACACTACTGTAGCATGTCAGACATTCGTGTGTTGTTGACGGGGATGTAAAAGTACAATCAGTTCTCATTATTCGTGGTAGTTCTGTTTTGTAGATCACCACTCACACTGAATTAGCGGAGAGTGAACCTGTTGCTCCAGGGGAAACACCCAGTTAGGTTTCTGTGAACCTCTGGTCACAACATTTTTGTCAGCCGATCGATATATAACCTTGTTTTATGCGTGTTTCTGTTTAAAGATGCCTTATTTAATATATTGTTAATTCCTTAACATTGCACTCATGGCCAGCAGCCTAAGAGCTCATGCCTGAATAACGCTTATCTAACAAGTGTATTTTCTCCATAAGGTGTGGCACAGCCTTCTTGCACTGAGGAACACCAGACGGCACTTTAAATGTGGGGTCATTGCAAACAGTGACAGCACCAACAAGCATAAAAATGTGAAAATCATGACACTAAATAGGCTGAAAAAGATACTTGTTCACAGTATGGGAGCTAAGACAAGAAGGCAGCTTACTGCCCTGTTCCACTGCAGCTGGAAATGTGTTCCTCAGGCAAGGCAGAGTTTTCACTGCTCTGTACATTTGCATATTCAGAATAACCATAAAAGCATTGCAAGTTTTGATTTTGGGGTTACAAATAAACTATAGCCAGTGAGTGAATTTGCAAATCTGGAATCTGTGAATAATGAGGATCAGTTATACAAGTTTTTTGAAAGATGAGCTGGCAAGGTTCGTGGAGAGCTTAAGAATATTCGTGTTCTTTAGTCCTGTAATTGTGTTAGAGATCATGTTTGTTATCGGTTATTTCATACCAGTCATTACATACACTCACTGTATAAAAGATACAGTGAAGTACAAGGCGTTTAAAATCCATTTGGGTAGATGGGCTAACGGGGATCAAGTGAAGGAAAGTGAGAGGTATAAACATGAACAGCACAAGGAGAAATGAGGGATCAGAAGGGAAGATGTTGTGTAGCAATACAGACCGCTCTTTGCATTTGTGAGATGGCGTCGCCGTGTGCCTAAATTGGAAGGTGGAGGCCCCTTGTGCGTGCACTCCACTCTTCCCCTGCCACTGCCACCACCTGTGCCTTCCACTAGCTCTTTGAATCAGATCCCAGTTTAAAATGGAGTTGCTTTAGTAAGAGCAACAGGCAAGTGTGAATGGCTTATAGACTGTTTCATAGTACAACTAGTTGGTAGAAAGTGTATGGATAACATTTGGGGACCAGATCTCTTCTAGGATTGCCAATGGGAATAAAATACATGATACTAATTTTGTTTGGTAACATGCTGCCAGCCAGCCTGCAGCCTGTCCTCGCTGTCCTGGGGCTCAGAGACAAAGGGACCTTATACTCTGCTGTAAATTGCTGGAGTACAGAAGTCTGTTTGATTATTTGCTGTGTATTTGGTTTCCTGGTGGATGGTACAGACTCCTTGTATACCAGAGACGTTTTGACGGATGTGTTGTCACGGTGGGGTGGATACCTGGAGTTACCAGGATAGGCCTTTTGGAGGCACAGAACTTGAATGGGATGTCTGAATCTAAGTGAAGGGAAAGAGTGGCCCAGTGAATTCCTCTTAGTTTCCCTATTACCAGAATCCATGATAGGCTTTCTGTTTTTAGTCTCGTACCTGATAAGGTAAGGGCAAATCAACCATTTTCTTAGAGGGGACCACACTTGTGTCCACTGTGTAACCTCAGTTGTGACATCTTGTTTCACAGGACTCTGTGTGGGGAATGAATCACAGTGCACTCCATTCAGTATTTCAGACCAATCAAAGCAACAACCAACAATCCAATTTTGAGGCCGTACAAAGTGGCAAGAAGAAGAAAAAGCAGAAGATGGTCCGAGCAGATCCCAGTTTATTAGGTGAGCAAAGGCCTACAGTCTCAGCTGGGTGTTGGGGTGTGCAGGTTATAGCAGTATCATTGAGTCCCATGATGGAATGTTTTTCATAAAGGGAAATATTTCTTATATAAAATTAATTTTTTAAACCAGCTTAAATTAAGTAGTATTTACTCGGCACATCAGTGTAAGAGCTATGCCTTGTGTGCTCTAGGGAATACGAAAAGTATTTACTTACATTGTCTGGTGCTGTAAACTTTGAAGCCTTAAATTTCATATTTAATATGAATTTTCCTGAAAGACCTTTTAATTTAGTTGGAAGATAATGCTAATGGAGAAAAGTAAAAGTTGTAAAAATTTAAATGCTGATTTGTAAGAAGCTGACCATAAATCCAATCAGGTATTCAAACAACTAGTATTTGTCGATATCCATTATGTATGTATGTATATCCAATTTTCAGAGTCATTCCGCCTTCCCAGGTCATGTTTCCAGTTTACCAGTGAGTAAATCAAGGCCCAGAGGATTTAGAACATTTTCTAAAGTCACATAGCTGTTCAGCAGTAGGGCTGGGATTTCACAGGAGGCCTGTTTCCTTCCCACTCTTCCGTTGGCCACAACTATTCTTGTCTAGCATTGAGAACCAGAATCTTCTTGCTAGGACAGCTTCATGGGAATGGTGACACCAGAACTGGGGCTTTGAAAGACTGGCAGGAAGGACAGGCATTAGTGTTTCTGGAATAATAAACCATCTAGACAAAGTTGATGCAGGCCACTTGTGTTTCTTAAATAGGCCTCACACCCTCACAGGCTATGATGCAATTAAGATGGTTCTCTCTCTCTCTTTTTTTAATGAATGTAAAATAGGCTATTAAAAACCATGCTTTCTGGAATAGAATGATTATATTGGCAAAGATAGCAGGTTGGGATGTTGGCCCAGGCAGGAGACAGACTAATTAGGCTGCACTATAGACCAGGTGAAAGGTCCTGGTGGCCTGGAATAGGGTTTTGGCAGTAGATGGAGAGGAGTTAGATGGATTTCAGAAACTTAGGGGACAGAATTGGCTGGACAAGGGGAATGGAAGGGTTTGGGCAGCAGGATGGGTAGTGTTGCCATTCGCTGAAAGGATGAGCCCTGGAAAATGGAGCAGGCCGGTGGAGTAAGGATGTGGTTGTTGAAGTGTGTTGGGCGGGTCCAGGGTGACATCAGGTGGTGATGCCCCTGTGAGCCGCAAACACAGTGAGAGGTGAATTGCCATCCTCCTCTGCCCTCAGGGTCCCTGCCTTCCCTGCGCAGTCTCCTGCCCTGGAGAAAAACAAAATGTCAGTAATAAAAACCTACCTTTGTGGATTGTCCTTCGGAACTGAGGCCTGAAAGCTGGCTTGGAACCAGAGAGGTCTGGTGAAATGCTGTTTTCTTCTGCCTGTCTCAGAAATTTATGTTAAGAATGGATTGAACAGTCTCACGTCTCATCCAGTTTTGACAGAAGTGGGTGAATATAGATTTAAAAGTGTTCCTGAAATTCTGGATGTGGGCTCTACGTAAGGAGACCTTATTTATTGCTCTTTAGCTGTGGCTCTCGAAGGGTAGGCTGTCAGAGAAAAGGTTCTTCTGAAAAGGAGGTAAAGCTCTTTGAATTAAATATTCAGTCTGACCCCATCCCTCTTACAGACCCCAGAAAGAAAGGGACTTAAAACTCCCTTCAGGAGAATGAGAGATTATTTTAGGAATAGAGTTTAAGGAATCGATTTATCTTGAAGGGGAAGAAAAAAAATATATAAGGGAAATAAAACGTTCAACAGAGTATTGAGAAGACTCATTTGTGTGGGCTTGTACCTTTTAATGAAAATTTCTGCTCATTTAAATTTCTCTCTGAAAATGCTTCTGATAATTACTAATTTCTGTCCCTTACCTTCTCATTTCTATTTATTACTATTTTAATTGATACATGTCTTAATTGGTTTACAGATTGAGAAAGATTAATAAATGTCCATCAGTCACAGTAACCCATGCACAGAATAGACAGGTTCTAATTTGGTCCAGAATTATCCATTGAGAAAGTAGTCACTGATCAAAAGAGAACTTTGCTTCTAAAATAGAAGGGTGCCCTTGTGAACCAGTATCCATTATTTGGATATGATAAGTTTCACACACAACGGCATTTCCCCCCAGTCATACTTCCCTTATAAGAACAGTCACTCAGGGGTGCCTGGGTGGCTCAGTAGGTTATGCATCCGACTTCTGCTCAGGTCATGATTTCAGCATTTGTGAGTTTGAGCCCCACATCGGGCTCTCTGCTGTCAGTATAGAGCCTGCTTCGGATCCTCTGTCTCCCTCCCTCTCTGTCCCTTTCCTGCTCTCACACACTCTCTCTCTCTCTCTCAAAAATAAACATTAAAAAAAAAAAAAAAAAAAGAAAAAGATCTCTCAGACCTTAAAGAAGTCATGTGAGTGAGAGGTAGTCATTTGTTCTGATCCTAACAGAGTGTAGTCTTTAGAACCAGGCACAGTGGGCTTACATCCTCCTTTGTATTGCCCATCGTGCTGGGTTTTGTGACCAGTAAATGAAACCATGTCTGCTAAAAGCTTAGCCCAGTAATTGACATATTGTCGATTAATAAGTACTGACATGGGTAAGGAACTTTTTTTTGGCCCACTTTTTTTCTGTCTTCACATGATTAAAATTAATTTAGTTTGTGTTTTTATTACGTTTCCACTTTTATCGCATGTAGCTCATTGTTTTTATCACGGTTCATCTGTTCTTGAGATACATGTGAAGTCAAAAACCTGCTTCTGAATAGAGTCATAGCTCATTTCATAAGCTGTTTGGTCTTTAAGTTTTTATAGTTACCTAATTAAACTGTTACTTTCAAATAGGGACACTAAGCCTTTTGTTATTTTCAAGACAAAAGTCTCGTGGGCTGTGGGAACACAGTTGATGGGTAGAACTACGGTTGGGGTTTGGAGCCCTAACCCCTTGTAGTCTTAGGCCTTGTAAGCAGCTTGTACCACAGCTTCCTCGCTCACTCTCCCTCTTGCTCTCCCTCTCTGTCTCTTCCTCTTGAGGAATATCAAATCTTGATATTTTGAGTCAAGAATATAGTGTAATTAAGCTATTTTTATTATGTGAGCCTTTTTTATTATTTTTTTTAAAAGTTAATTTATTTTGAGAGAGAGAAAGTGTGAGTGGGGGAAGGGCAGAGAGAGATAGAGAATATCCCAAGCAGGCTCTACACTGTCAGCACAGAGCCTGATGTGGGGCTCAGACCTATGAACCGTGAGATCATGACCTGATCCAAAGTCGGACGCTTACGTGACAGTGCTACCCTGGTGCCCCTATTATCCATACATTTAAAATGTGTCTTTGTTTGGGGCACTGTTATGGTGCAGTTGGTTAAGCGTCGGACTTCAGCTCAGGTCGTGATCTTGCGGTTCGTGGGTCTGAGCCCCGCATCAGGCTCTGTGCTGACAGCTCAGAGGCTGGAGCCTGCTTCGGATCCTGTGTCTCCCGCTCTCTGTCTCCCGCTCCTTCCCCCACTCGGGTTCTGTCTCTCTCTGTCATAAACAAACAAACATTAAAAAAATAAATAAAATGTGTCTTTGTTTGAAAACTTGAACATTAAAGAAAAAAGGGGGCAGAACACTCAAGTAATGTTAACAACTAACTGCTTTTACATAGGAGAGTTTACTTTTTGATACTCAAATAAGAGCTGAAACAGATTGAACAGATTTCATTTAGGGTAGATGAACTGAAAGCTTTTGGGGAGTCCCTTGTTCCAAAGAAGCCCTGTTAATAATACTTTATCTATCTCTGGTTATGAAGTTTATCAAAAAATTACATATGTGTGGCTGAAGGGATTAGGCTTTCAAACGTCGGTAGTGTTTGTGAGTACTGATCGTTGCCTTCGATGGTGGTACTAATATTACTTTCTCTAAACCAGATTCCATTTTGGTTAATCCATATGGCTAACTGAAATCCCTTCCTTTGCAAGCACTGTAATCTTTTTGTGCTCTCTACTCTCAGGGCTCACAGGATCATGTAGTGGATCTTGCCTGAAGCCTCCTATCCTCGAATGGCAAAAGCTCTTGGCCGAAACTTTGAAAAAGTTTTTGACCTATTGAGGGGGGAAAAAGTATTCCCAATAGCCAGTGGGACTGAAGTAATATCTATCCCACTTAGAATTCACAGTCTTCTGGTCAGGTAGTTACAAAGTATTTGGCATATGTTATTCTCTCTCTCCCCTCTGCCCACATCTCTATTAAAGTGCCCATCCTGAATGAACTTTCCCCGCCAGCCCCCCTGACTTGGCCTTAACACATGCTTACAGCCAGATTGTTCTCAGGAATCGCTAAGGCGCTAGTTCGTAATTCATTTTTTCCCTCCCTAATTAAATTATACCAGAACCCTGAGGAGTAAATAAAAATAAAGAATCTCTCACTGCAAGGGCAGCATACCACTCTCCGACCTTCATTCTTCTTTCTTCTTCCTTTCTTTAGTATCCCTATGGCAAGCTAAAACACGAGAGACTTCTCTTCCAGCCCACTGATGGGAATTCAAGCCCCATGGTTGTTCGGGTGTGATCACTCATTGCCAATTTTTTCCGGCAGGGTTTTCAGTCAATGCTTCATCAGAGCGACTCAATATGGGTGAAATCGAGACTTTGGATGACTACTGAGCACCTGCCAGTGGACTGGCCTTCCTTCTCCTCTCTGCTGACCATGGATTCTCCACCTTTGGACACAACACTTACTCACCATTTACTCTTTATCACTCTGCAACAAATCACAGAACCGATCATCTCAGGCTTTTTCTTCTAGCCCTTTGTGTCCAAGACTCTTTAAATTGTTTTTGTTGGTGAGCATCTCAGACTAGATAAGTGGACTGGACCCTGTGTCTTGGGGGTGGCAGTGGGGATTCCTCCCCAACAAGGCTGATTTTGGGCAGCACCTGTTTACTGTGCCGTGATTTCATCTACTGTGTCCCCGAAAGTGTGTTGGGATCTGCCAATAGCTATTTACTTTCTTATGTCACTTTTTTCCCTCCTGTTTTCTTTTTCTTCTTTTTAACTCCCCGTAAGAGCAAGGGGTCTAACTGGTGCAATCGTGAAGAGAGTTAATGGTAACAGACATTGGCCAGCCACACAATGCCATGAACTGTGACTTGAGTGTCCAAAAAGACAGAGCACCCCCAGTCTGAAGGTTGCATTGCCACTGTTAACTCTGGGATTGCATCAAAGAGGCCCTGAGTGGGGTGGAGTTTAGATTGGATTGGTTTGATGTTGCACACCCCTCGCCTGTTCTTTCTGAGCATCCTTTCGGAGAAAGGATTCATGTTTTTCTTCATTAGGTAGTGACTTCCAAGCAAGCTGACTTCTCCCTTGGCATACTCCAACCTGATTGGACAAAGGAAACTCTATGGCCTGGGAGAAGAACTTATTCTTAATTTTTCCTTTCTTACAAAAACTGATTTTTTCCCATAAATATTTTTACTTCAGAGGACTAGGACCAGTTTGTTTTGGGCCTTTCTGCTGAAAATTTGTCTCGTTTAAGAGGCAGCTAGGATCTTTACCATATGTATGAATTTGTATAATTTCATTTTGGATAGGGATAAACTTTTGCTTCTGATAAAAGCCCGGAATTTCATCTGGTTCCTCAGAGCATTGTGTGTGTGTCTTGCTGTGGCCCCAAAAGGTTCTGTTGAAAGATTCTGGAATGGCAAGTTGCTTGCCTTTTCCGAAAAGAAAACATACAAAACCTGACCATCTTTAAGACCTTCATCCATGGAAACCACTACACAGGAGAATGCAGTGGGGTGGAGGGGATGGGAGAGAATGCGGCAGAGAAGCCTGGCTTTGGCTTCTGATCATGGCCCCCTAATACCCCTTCACTTCAGTTACAGACGTATTCAAGCCCTATTTATAAACAAGTACTCCTCCTGCCTCCCTCAGCCCCCCACAGAACATCTCCTGGAATTGCCAGTCACACTTTGGTCTGGAGCCACTGGACCGTCCGTCCCTGTGTGAGAAGTGCTGTGGTTCGGTGGCTCCTAGTCGAGCACCTTTTCTTTCTGTCGTCATTGCCTGAAGAAGGCTGGAGTTGCTCTGAGAGCAGTTTGGTTTTGGCTGATTATATTTGGTTTCTATTTTTATTCTTTTGGGTCACCATTCTCCCTATCCCTTCTTGCCTTCCTCCCTCCCTCCCAAACATGTACAATAACTATACAGAGACTGCTACAAACTTGTATATAGTTTTTGGATCAAATAGCATGAGGAGATGGGGAACCATTCAAACTTGGGACTCCTGCTCTCCTTTGCTTTGTAAATTCAAAAGTGGGGGGTGGGGAAGAGGGATAGTTAAAATGTTTACAAAACTTTAAGCTCCCTCGGAACTTTTGCCAGTGTGGAGGAAAATAAAAAAGAACTTAAATAAAACATGGTGGTATTCTGTCTGAGCGCACCTCGTGTACTCACCTTTGTCAAGGCTAAGTTTTGCGCTAAACCGTTTTCTTGGCACCGTGGAGAAGCTCCAGGCACATGAGCACCCGAGACATCGAAGCAGCCGTGACTTTTCCTGCCAGGTTATGGAACACTGGCTGGTTCTGTATTTGCGAACGTAGAGGGCACGATAAACACAGGTAAGTTTGACCAAATGTCTTTACTCCCTTTCACTGTCCCTTTCTGCTGACTTGTGGGTCGTCTCCTGCCCTCACACCACAGACACACACGCCTGAATGTGCCTTCCAGAGCCTGCCCACACCTTCCAAACTGGACTCCACCGTGTGCTTGTTCAGAGAAAATAAAAATAAATAGAACACAAACATTTGGGGTGGGGTAGGTACATTTGGGGGAGCAAAGTCATTTTTATCATGGAACATTCCATTTAACCAAGAACCTTGCTTCTACTTGAGGAATTTCCCACTTAGTGGAAACAAGCCACTCTTCCCCAGAAATGTTCTTCTGTTTCAGTCCTGCTCCTTTTCACATCCTCATCTGTTCACTCCCTTCCAACCACCACATTATATCCCTTCCTGTAAACTTATTTGCAAATTAACGTAACTCTTTCTGAGTTTTAAAGTATTTGTTTTGTACGTGGTTTGCTTTTACTTATTTTAATTTGGATGTTTAAAAAACATACCCAGACAAGACAGTTTTATTATGGAGACTTTCCCCCCCAGGTAGTTGGTGTTCTCGTTACTGTTGCTGCATAACAACTTACCTCAAACTTATTTACAACAACCCCCTCATTTTGTTGGCAATTTTAAGAGTCACAGTTTGGGGGAAGGGCTTAGCTGGGCAGTTCTCGCATGGGGTCGCCTCTGATCGCGGTTAAGATGTCAGCTGGGACAATCTTAGGGAGCTTCGATTAGGTTGGCAGGCCAAGACGGATCACTCAGTGTGGCTGGCAGTTGATTCTGGTTGTTGGCTGGGAGCTCAGCTGGGTTCACGGCTGGAGGAACCATATATTCCTTTTCACGGTATCCTCAGGGTGGGTGGGCTGAGGTGGCACCTGGCTCCCACCCACCCCGAGGAGAACCAAGCAGAGGCTGCATCACCTTTTCTGACCTAAACTCAGAAGTTCCGTAAAGTCACTTCTGTGGTACTTTTATTCTGGCAAAGCCCGTGCACACCCATCCAGATTCAGCGGGCTGGGAACATGGGACTGTCCCCATCCTTGTTGAGCGATGTGGTAAGGTCACATCGTAGGAGAGCATGTGGGGTGGGCGATGTTGCCATTTGGGAGAGTTTTCTGCATAAGATGAGCTATGCATCTACATCAAGGAATTTTAACTCTTCATTAGCTCTAAGTTGGGGGATTACTTTTTAGTTTTAGGATAGGCAATAGCACTCCTGGCTTTATCTCAGTTACCTTTCTTTTAGGCAACCATTGTATAAATATGTAACATAGTGGTGTGTGTGTGTCCTTTTATACACTTTCTTTAAACCGATCAGACTAAGAAATTGAAATTTATACAAAATGCCCTCTCTGTGTTACTAATAAAAATAAAAAATCTGTATGACAGAAATGCTTCTGTGAAATGAACCCGTCTCTCTCTTGTGCTTCCAGTGTGGGAAGTAGAATTCCCTCACAAGAGCCTCAGACGTGCACATTCCAAATAGGTGGTAACTTACAACCAAGAGCACATTCCAGATGGAAGTTGGCCTCCCAGTTGATGGGTTTCTTGGAGCGAAAAGAAATAGCCCAGCTCTGGAGACGGATTTGGCCCTGCTTGAGTGCAGGCAGTTCCTGGTGAGGAAACTGCAGTGCTCGCTGAGGTCGTGGGGAGCCTGGGACCTTGAAGCAGCCAGATGTGTGGGGTTTATTTGAAGGGTGTCACCGGATGTCCTGGGAATGATGAACCCGTACAGCTTGTGGTAGTTCTAGTAGTTCCCAGTTCTAGGCCGGGAACCTTTGAGAGGAGAGTTTCCCTCCAGGGATCCGTCAGTGGGAATGTTTTGCAACTAAAACAGCATAGCTATGGTTCACTGTATGGGAGGAACAGCACATAGCTGCTGGAAGCAAGGGAAGAGAAGTGGGCTCTTTCCTTCATTACTCCTCTGCGGCCTAAAATCTATCACTGCCCCCCTGTCATTGCTGGCAAAGTGATGACCTCGTGAGGACAAGACTCAAAATAGCACCGACACTGAGTTCAGTTCAGGGGGTATTAAGCAGAGCCATCATCTCTCAAAGATTGTTCACTTGAGTACGGTGGTAGAATAGCATTCCTTGACCGAAAAGTACTTTTTCTTTTGAGTTTCTCGGAGAAGCAGTCCTGAAAATTGTCAGTGGGTCAGTATGAAGTTCGGTTGCATATAAGAGGAGACAAAAAGCAAAGTGAAACAAGATGGTTTCTCAAGTGAAATCTGGAGGTCATCAATCCAAGGCTGACATGTTGCTCAGGGACCTGGGTTCTTTTGTGTCACCATCCTGATTGTGGCTTACATACTCACAGTCACTCGTGGTCCAAGGTGACTGCTAGAGCACCAGTCATCAAGCCTATATTCCAGGCAGGAGGAAAGGAGTGAGTGGAAGCAAAAGAAGCACACCTCCCTGCTTCTAGCCCCCAATAAGGAGCTTTTTTAAAATCTTAACCTGTCAGGAATGTAAACACATGACTAAAGTTAGTTGCAAGAAAGGCTGGAAATTTGGGGCTTTTAGTTGAGTGTGCTGCCACTCGAAGTGCCACTGGAGTTCTGTTTCTAAGCCCTGGGGAGAATGGATATTGCATTGGCGGTTAGCAGTCTCTGACAGTAATATTCTCTAGTGTTCTCTTTTGAAGTTGCACAAGTTTGGGGTAGTTGGTGCACATAGACCATGGGAAAGGAATCTTAGCAACTACCCCAGGTTGGCCTCTGGACTGAGGACCTCCATCTTTTCTAATGAGCGGGCTCAGAACAGGCTCTGGTTTCCATTCTTGTGCAGAGCTGGGAACCCAGAGCAGTTTCCAAAGGCCCAGCCTTGTTGTGTCCAGAATCTCCCAGTTCTACCCAGAGTCTGCGTTTGGGGTGGGTTTTTTTAAAGGTACTCGGTGGAATGAACCTGCAAATAGTTTCGGGAATGGAGGTCCTAGAGTCGAGCTGTCAGATTTGAATGTTGGTCCTACCACCACCTCCTTTGGGCAAGGTTTTTTTCCCCCCCCCATCCGTGAAATGGGAACTATCAAGTAGTTGGGACTAATAAGTTACAATACAAGAGCGTATTACGGTGCTCAGTGCATAAATGCTGGATGACTACCATTTGTGGGCCATTTTGCAAGGGAGAAGGGAGTTTGTGGGCTCATGTAGGTTCAGTAAAGCATATCAAGTAGGGGGCATGGGATATCCACTTTTTTTGGATATCGTAAAATTAGTGCAAAGAAGCCTTCAAGGAGGCAATGTGTCATGGGTTCTAGGGGGCTGTATATTAGCTGGCACCAGGTTATCTGTGGAACTTGGAAGCAAAAATCGGTCCTTGAGTTCCATGAACCCAGAGTTTCTAGTTTGGAGTGGGACCCAGCATTGGAAATTATTTTTTTTTTTTTAATTTTTTTTTTTTCAACGTTTATTTATTTTTGGGACAGAGAGAGACAGAGCATGAACGGGGGAGGGGCAGAGAGAGAGGGAGACACAGAATCGGAAACAGGCTCCAGGCTCTGAGCCATCAGCCCAGAGCCTGACGCGGGGCTCAAACTCACGGACCGCGAGATCGTGACCTGGCTGAGGTCGGACGCTTAACCGACTGCGCCACCCAGGCGCCCCAGGAAATTATTTTTTTAAGTTCTTCTTCCTTTCTTTCTTTTTGTTTTTTTTTTTTTTTTAAGTATTTTTAAGAGAGAGACAGTGTGAGCAGAGGAGGGGAAGAGAGAGAGGGAGACACAGAACCTGAAGCAGGATCCATGCTCTGGGCTGTCAACACAGAGCCCGACGCGGGGCTCGAAATCATGAACTGCGAGATTATGACCTGAGCCGAATTGGATGCTTAACTGACTGAGCCACACAGTCACCCCTGTTTTTAAGTTCTGAATAGGAAGTTTGGAGACCATTGCTTAGCTGAGGTTTCACTCCTCTCCAATCTCTGGAGTATGTATGATCTGTGTGTACATCTGTACATGCTTGCCTTGCAGCATACTGCTGACCCAGGGTATTTTCTGATTTAGCACTTGTGTTTCAGTGTGGGTCCTGGATGATGCATGATAAGCACCCTTTACAGTTTTCCTGAAGCAGACCCAAGTTGAAATGCAAGTGTGGTAAGCCTCATATAGGGCACACTTAACTGATTTTCTGTCTTTAGTAATATGAAATTAAGCCTTAAGCAGGTTAGGGTCCCATTATGGAATAGAAACCACCTTAACTATTCAATCAAAAAAAATGAGGGGAAAAAAAACACAACAACCTGGAGTTGAAAAGGTTGGTAGCAAAAATGGGAAAAGGTAAGGTTACTGAAAAACCGGTAATTTGTAGGGAAACCCATAACACCGTATCCAGTGATCCCATCAGTCATTCTGTCCATTTGTAGGTGATACCAATGCCTCTCCACTCACGATCTCACCTGGATCGTGTGTGCGTGCGTGCGTGTGAGAGAGAATATGGAAAAATAGAAAAATTGGCTTATATCTACAAACATATATGTAAAAGAATAGGTGCTAGGAGGGGGCACCTAATTGGCTCAGTTGGTGGAGCACATGACTCTTGGTCTTGGGGTTGTGAGTTCAAGCCCCACATTAGGTGTAGAGGTTACTTAAAAATAAGATCTTTTAAAAAAAAGTAAACCATCTTGAGAAGAGGGTAATCCCACCTACAAAAAGTAAGGAATAAAATATACATAGCTGCTACAGTTGTTTCCGTACCAGCTCATGAGACGGTGGCTGATATTCATACAACTTCTTTCCTTCCTACCGGTTCTATGTTCCTTTTGCCCTCCACCAGCCCCTCAGCTGCTGGGGTGACCTGCACCTCCGTTCCTGAGGGGTTTGAGTCCTTAATAGTCCAGAGGTCATTGCAACTTTTGTCTTTGATTAGCTTTTCCCCCCAAGTTCAGGTCTTCTTTTTAATGAAATTTCAAACATACATAGGAGTAGACTCGTGTCTTAGAAGTGTCTGGGGAGGCCCACGATCTGAGTGCCAGCAGAGTCTGTGTCTGGTGAGGGCTCTTTTCCTGGTTTGCAGACAGGCATCTTCTTGCTGTGTCCTTGGGTGGCAGAGACATTTCCTGTCTCTTTTTTTTCTTATATCCATCTTTAGATGTTTTATGTATATAAAGAAGAATTTTTTAAGGTTTTTACTCTAGGGGCGCCTGGGTGGCGCAGTCGGTTGAGCGTCCGACTTCAGCCAGGTCACGATCTTGCGGTCCGTGAGTTCGAGCCCCGCGTCAGGCTCTGGGCTGATGGCTCGGAGCCTGGAGCCTGTTTCTGATTCTGTGTCTCCCTCTCTCTCTGCCCCTCCCCCGTTCATGCTCTCTCTCTGTCCCAAAAATAAATAAAAACGTTGAAAAAAAAATTAAAAAAAAAAAAAAAAGATTTTCACTCTAATTCCAGTATAGCTAACATGCAGTGTTGTATTAATTTCAGGTGGACAGTATAGTGATTTAACAATTCCATACATTACTCAGTGCTCATCCTGGTAAGCGTACTCTTAATTCCCTTCACCTACTTCACTCATCCCCCCCCCATCCATCTCCCTTCTGGTGACCATCAGTTCTCTGGTTAAGAGTCTGTTTCTTGGTTTGTGTCTCTCTTTTTTTCTTGGCTCATTTGTTCTGTTTCTTTTTTGTTTTGTTTCTTAAATTCTACATGTAAGTGAAATCATATGGTGTTTGTCTTTCTCTGACTTACTTCCCTTAGCGTTATGCTCTCTAGCTCCATCCATGTCATTGCAGATGGCAAGATTTCATTCTTTTGCATAAAGAAGGTTGTGTGCATGTGTGTATCTCCTTTATCCATCCATTTGTTGATGGACACTTGGGATACTTTTATAGTTTGGCTAGATAATGCTGCTGTAAATATAGCGGTTCATGTATACCTTTGAATTAGTTCTTTTGTGTTCTTTGGCTAAATACCCAGTACTGCAATTCCTGGATCATAGGATAGCTCTATTTTTAACTTTTTGAGGAAACTCCATACCGTTTGCCATAGTGGCTGCACCAGTGTGCAATCCCACCAACCGTGCATGAGTGTTTCCTCCACATCCTCACCAACACCTGCTGTTTCTTGTGTTGTTGATTTTAGCCATTCTGATAGGTGTGAGGTGATTCTCATTTCCCTAATGCTGAGTGATGTTGAGCATCGTTTCATGTGTCTGTTGGCCATCTGGGTGTCATCATTAGAGAAATGTCTGTTCGTGTCTTCTGCATATCAGTTCTTTATGCATTTTGGATACTAACCCTTTATCATCTTTTGATCTTTTAAAAATCATCTTTCTTTTCCATTATCAGGGCCCCACCCTCATGACCTACTCTAACCCGAATCACTCCCCAAAAGCCCCATTTCCAAGCACCATCACTAGAGGGTTAGGGCTTCAACATGTGAATCTTGGGGGACACGGTTATAGCAACTAGTGTAACCAACTCCTACCTAACATAACCCAGCTTCAACAATTGGTATTTTGCCAATTTTGTTTTAATTATTTCACCTGTTTTTTTCCTTAGACTATTTTAAGACAAATTCTAGATATGTCACTCAAACATTTTAGTGTGCACGGTAACAGATAAGGATGCCTTAAAAAAAAAAAAAAACAGGCTACATGCAATTATCATGTTAGCAATGTTGATAAAATATCCAAACCCAGTCCATATGTGATTTTCTCAGATTGTCTTAAAGGTGTGTTTTAACAAAAGTTTGAATCAAAATCAAAATGAAGTCCAAGGATTTGCATTTGGTTGCAATCCGGTTCCTCCTCAAAATAAGAAGTTGGTGGGAATGCATGCTGGTGCAGCCACTGTGGAAAAAAGTATGGAGGTTCCTCAGAAAACTAAAAATAGAATTACCCTACGACCCAGCAATTGCACTACTAGGCATTTATCCAAGGGATAGAGTTGTGCTGTTTCAAAGGGACACATGCACCCCCGTGTTTATAGCAGCACTATCAACAATAGCCAAAGTATGGAAAGAGCCCAAATGTCCATCGATGGATGAATGGATAAAGAAGATGTGGTGTATATATATACAATGGAGTATTACTCGGCAATCAAAAAGAATGAAATCTTGCCATTTGCAACTATGTGGATGGAACCAGAGGGTATTATGCTAAGCAAAGTTAGAGAAAGACAAGTATCATATGATTTCACTCATATAAGGACTTTAAGAGACAAAACAGATAAACATAAGGGAAACAAAAATATAAAAACAGGGAGGGGACAAAACAAGAGACTCATAAATATGGAAAACACAGAGGGTTACAGGAGGAGGGGGTACATGAGGGGGGATGGGCTAAGTGGGTAAGGGGCACTAAGGAATCTACTCCCGAAGTCATTGATGTACTATATACTAACTAATTTGGATGTAAACTAAATAAATAAAATTTAAAAAAATTAAAATATTTTAATATTTGCCTAAATGATGACAATATAATATTAAATGAGAAAGCAGGAAAAGATACTATGTATTCAATATAATACACATTTTAACTCCTTGAATTATTTTTTTCAGTAGAATAGTCATTGGCAATTTTAAGTTAAAATAGATATATAAGCAATTTTAAATATACACATTATATAATTACAGAAGTTAAAAGGAATTGTATAAAATAAAAAACAGGAAAGGAATACCAATAAAGGTTATCTTGAGATGATAGGATTTCAGTTGATTTTTATTTTTCAAATTATCTATAGAGAATGTTGTACTTGTAATCAGAATAAAAACTGCTGTTTTTATCTATGTTTTGGGGTTTGCACTGTGAACTAATCTTAAACTTAAGAATGTCTTGATTACTGGGGCGCCTGGGTGGCTCAGTTGGTCAAGCGTCCGACTTCGGCTCAGGTCATGATCTTGCGGTCCGTGAGTTCAAGCCCCACGTTGGGCTCTGTGCCGACAGCTCAGAGCCTGGAGCCTGTTTCAGATTCTGTGTCTCCCTCTCTCTCTGACCCTCCCCCATTCATGCTCTGTCTCTCTGTCTCAAAAATAAATAAACGTTAAAAAAATTAAAAAAAAAAAGAACATCTTGATTACTGACTACTTACTGGAATAAATGAAATGAAAAAAGTGAAACGAAAAAAATATCCTATATCTATTCATTAAAAAAAAAAGTTAAAGAAACTGGATCATTTATCCATAGAACATCTCATATTTTGGATTCAGTAAGGAACCTCTTTATAGTGTCAGTCTGTTCATCTGTCATATTTTCTGTAAATTAGGAGTCCAATCGAGAGGCTTGACTACATTCAGATCCCCCCCCCTCTGCCAAGAATACTGAGTTGTTGACAGGATGTACATTGGTGGCATCTTATCAGTCACATAGGCTGGTAGCAGTGTCTGGTTTTCCATTTCTCTCATGTTGAAATTCAGTTGGTTCCACTGCTGCCAAGTTGACCCATTATATCGACCATTCACGTAGCAGTTTTAACATTCCTCAGTGGTCATTGTCTAGGTCCTATTATTGCATTTGTCATTGATAAATAGTGACTTTGGGGGGGAAGGGGGACTTTATTTTGAATAATTTCAGATTTATAAACTTGCAAGACCAGTAGAAAGAACTCCAGCATGACTTTCAGTCTCAACTGTTAACATCACATCTCCTTTACCAGTTTTTCTTGATAACTATAGTCAATAATGACTGTCAGTAACTATTATTTTACGAACCATTTGGAAGTAAACTGCAGGCGTTATATCCCTTTACCTCTTACCCGTTTCAGGGCATGCTTCCTTGAAACAAGGACATTTTTTTTTCTTTTTAAATAATTTTTTTTAAAGTTTACTTATTTAGTTTTAGAGCATGTACATGAGCAGAGGGGCAGAGACAGAGGGAGAGAAAGAATCCTAAGCAGGCCCTGCACGGTCAGTGCAGAGCCTGATGCGGGGCTTGATCTCATGAACCCATGAGATTATGACCTGAGCCTAAATCAAGAGTCAAGTGCTTAACCAACTGAGCCACCCAGGCACCTCAGGACATTTTCTTTTGTAACCACAGTCTAATTAAAATTAGGAGATAATGATATTAATATCCAGATCATATTTTCCAATTGTTCTGCTAATATCTTTTATAAAGAAAAAATAAAAAGGTACAGGATGCCATCCATGATCACTTTTGTGTTTAGTGGTCATGTTCTTGAGTGACGGTTCCTCTGTCTGTCTTTGTCTTTCATATCTTGACACATCTTAAAGGTGCAGTACAATTATTTTGTAGAATGTCCTCAATTTGGGTTTGTCTGGTGTTTTCTCAGGATTTGATTGAGATTGTGCAATTAGGGATAATACGGAAGTTGATGTTATGTCCTCGATGTATCCTATCATGAGTACCATGATGTTGGTTTCAGCCATTACTGGTGATTTAATTTTAATCACTTGATTAAGGTGGTGTCTGCGAGGTTTCTCCACCATAGGATTTTTTTTAATGTTTGTTTATTTTTGAGGGGTGGGGGAGGAGCAGAGAGAGAGGGAGACACAGAATCTGAAGCAGGCTCCAGCCTCTGACCTGTCAGTGAAGAGCCCAACGTGGGGCCTGAACTCACAAACCATGAGACCGTGACCTGAGCTGAAGTCGGATGCCCAACCAACTGTGCCACCCAGGCATCCTGGACTTTTTTTTTTTTTTTTTTTTTTAAATGGGAGATACTTTGAGACTTTGTAAATACCCATTTCCTCTCAAACTTTTATCCACTAGTTTTAGCAGCCATTGATTCTTACTTGAACAATTAATACTTCCCAAGGTTTACTTTTATATTTATTAGCACTCTGCCAAAAGGAAGAGTTTTGCGTGCACACACACACACACACACACACACACACACACGGCATGTGCACACACTATACATTATAATCTGATACTATTTTTTCATGCAGATTGTCCATTTGGTGCCCTTCCAAGTTGGCTTTTGGGTCCCTTTGCTGTATCCCCATCATTTTTTGAGTACTTTCTTTGGCATGAGATGTTTTAGGCTCATCACCTACATTTCCTTTCCCAGATTTGGAATTAGCCATTTTCTCTAAGGAGTCTGCTGTTGCTGCAAGGGAGGCCTGAGGGTTTGTGAGTGGAAGAGACTCAGATTTGTTTGAGTCTACCCAAATATCCCCATTTCAAATCTCCAGGTCTCACTCCTTTTCAATCAGTGCATAGGTTTCACCTAAGAGAACTGGCATGGCTGTGAATTCTAGATTGTAATTCTACAACTCATGAAATTTGGGGCCTGATTTGTAGCCAGTTATGCCCTGTATCTCCACGAATTGAGATATTTTTTTAAGACTGCCATAGAAGTGCTCTAGTTCTCTGATCATGACTTGGCTTTCAAAGTTAAGGCCTGAACTTGTTGTTTTCTGTGAGTACACAATACAATAAAAAGTAGCCAATTCATTTCACTCTCCTGTTGATCATCATCACCATTATAAACATCAAGTGTAGCATCTAAACTTGGTCTTTTGAGCCTTGTCTTCAATAGGCACTTCATGCAAAACAACTGTAAGTCTTTTTTGTTTTGTTTTGTTAGTGTTTGAGAGAGAGAGCTTGCACGGGGAAGGGGCAGAGAGAGGTGGGCAGAAGATCCCAAGCGGGCTCCACGCTGACAGCAGCGAGCCCTGTGTGGGGCTCTAACTCAGGAACTGTGAGATCATGACCTGAGCCGAAGCCAGACGTTCAACTGGCTAAGCCACCCAGGTGCCCCAAAACAACTACAAATCTTAACATACGGCATGACATATGTTACCAGATCTAATTTTCTACTGGCAGTGAGGTCTTCCCTGAATTCAAGCTCAAACATGGTGGTGAACTAAATGCAGAAACACATCTTTGAGGGCCTGTTTCTCAGGACCACTCCAGGTGCAAAGCTTTGTACTGGTCAGTGTCTGACTTGGAAACAGAGTTCACTCTAGGTATTTCAAACTGAAGAGATTTAATGCAGGGATATGTTATAAGGATGTCTAAAGGACTGAAGGAGCAAAAGAGAGAAGGGAAGGTTACTTATAAACAGACAACTGCAGCTAGGCAACTGACATCAGCCAGGGCTGGAGAGAGATTACTCAGAGGCCACAGCACATTGCTGGGACTGGATTTCAGCTACCTGGCAAGGACCCAGAGCCTGTACGTCCAACTTCATGTGGCTGCCCCTGAAGCCCCCACCACCTGACCCTTAGTCCCTGATGTTCTTACAGCCAATGCTGCTATAGCCAGGGTCGCTGTCAGAAATCTGGACAGGGGTGCCTGGGTGGCTGTCAGTTGAGTGTCTGATTCCTGATTTTGGCTCAGGTCATGATCCTGGGGTGGTGGGATCAAACTCTGTGCTGTCAGCACAGAGCCTGCTTGGGATTCTCTCTCTCCCTCTCTGCCCCCCTACCCCAAATAATAAACATTTTTAAAAAACCTGAACAGAAAGAATCATTTTTCCTCACCCAGCTTGCATCTCATAGCAGTGCCTCCCATTGGTAGATGCTAAATGGAAGTCCGCTTAGTAAGGAAGTCTCAGACTGTAATTTGGGGATCTGACTACATTATGTTGTTACGTTACATTTCAGGGCACAGAAAATTGAAGATAGGAGACTGGGAGCAAAACAGCAACACAAACAAATGAATAAACAAATGAGAAGATGCTCAAAGTTAACTCTATCCCAGAAATCCCAACCGGTTGAATCCAAATACTGAGCTCCTGTTGCATGCTGGGCATGGTGGCGCTAGGCTTTGGAAATGCATTGGGGAACAAAACACAGTCCCTGCTGTCCTGGGATTTGCAGTCACAGGGTAGGGATAGACAGCCAATAAGCACTTCATCTAAAGGCACCATTACCTATATCTGACAAAGAATTTTTATCTTGATACACAACACACAAAACAAAAATAAATGTAGAAAGATAGACCACCCTAATAAATGGTCAAAGAAAATTGAGCAGACCATTCACAAAAGAGGATATTCCTTTGGTCCATAAATATGAAAGGGTGCTCAACTGTGTCAGTCATGGAAATGCAATCACAATGAGACACCACTACATACCTACAGCTTGGCTAGAAATTAAAAAAAAAAAAAAAAAAAAAAAAAAAAGGCTGGCAACGCCACCAGGTGTGGCAAAGTGTGGAACAAGGATATGGTCCATTGGAATGAACACTTTGGAATCCTGGTCAGAAACATCTACAGAAGCTAAACATCATACCTACCCTCTGACCTGGCAATTCTATCGTTAGATTTACAACCAAGAGAAGTTCAAGTATATGTTCATGAAAAGACATGTGTAAGACTATCCATAGGAGCTGTATTCATGAAAGTTCATACCTGGAAATCACCTAAATGGCCACATGGATAAAAGAAAGGTTAAAAGTTGTGACATATTGGGACACCTGGGTGGCTTAGTCAGTTTGGTGTCCGACTTCAGCTCGAGTCATGATCTGGCAGTTTGGAGTTCGAGCCCCACGTCAGGCTCTGTGCTGACGGCTCGGAGCCTGGAGCCTGTTTCGGATTCTGTGTCTCCCTCTCTCTCTGCCCCTCCCCTGCTCGTGCTCTGTCTCTCTCTCAAATATAAACATTTAAAATGAAAAAGTTGTGTGGGGCTCCTGGGTGGCGCAGTCGGTTGGGCGTCCGACTTCAGCCGGGTCACGATCTCGCGGTCCGTGAGTTCGAGCCGTGGTCCATGAGTTCGAGCCCCGCGTCGGGCTCTGGGCTGATGGCTCGGAGCCTGGAGCCTGTTTCCGATTCTGTGTCTCCCTCTCTCTCTGCCCCTCCCCCGTTCATGCTCTGTCTCTCTCTGTCCCAAAAATAAATAAACGTTGAAAAAAAAAATTAAAAAAAAAAAATGAAAAAGTTGTGACATATTTAGATAATTGAACACTATTCAATAAAAGCGAGTGAGCTGCTGCTACATGCAGCAACGTATGGATGAAACTCACCGAATGTTCAACAAAAAAAGCCAGATATAAGAGTTTATATCCCATTTATTTGAAGTTCGAGAGTAGACAAAACTCATCTTTGGTGATAGAAGACAGAATCGTGCTTTGGTGGTATTGATGGGGTAGAGGCAGGAAGGATCCTGTTGGTGTGCTCGAAATGTTCTGTATTGATTTGGATGGTGTTTCCACTGGTGTATATATGAATAAAAGCTCCACAAGCTGTAAACCTAAGATTTGTGCATTTCACAGTATGTATGTTATTCCTTAAAAAATTACCAACAAAAAAAAAGCAAAACAAATGAGAGTGTCATGTAAATGTAAGTGCTAAGAAGGAATTAAGTGATGTGATGGGTGGATGGGAGGTTGACTGACCAGAGCTGAGACCTGAATGGCGATGAGGAGGTAGCCACATAATGAGTGGAGGGACTTCCTGTGAGAGGGGACAGCAAGTGCAAAGGTCCTGAGGCAGGACCACGTTTGCTGTGTTGGAGGAACATAGTCAAGGCCAATGGACTGGAACACTGTAAGCAGGGCCAAAGCAAGCCTTTATTTAGGGTGGCTTTTTTAACAGCGAGTGGAAAGCATGAAGGGTATGAGATAAGGGGTGCTGGGTATACTTTCTCAGGAGTAAGGGAGAGAGAAACCTTGATGACTTTTAATTCTGTGGCTGGGACATCTGGAAGGCCGGACGCTGGGGTTCCACTGACAGCAGGACTGGGGAGGCAGTGGAGTCAGGGTTGGTTTGGACCCTTTAAAGTGGACCTACTTTTTAATATCCCTGGAGTTGTTGGGGGAGGCAGTGGGTGGTGGGGCTGAAGTTCTGCACCAGCCCCAGGATAGGCACTCATGTCTGGAGCACACAGGTGGCATTTCCAGCTTCAGGCACCTGGGAGAACAGAGAGCAAGAAGGAACACAAGGTGTTTAATGACATGAGGTTTTCTGGAAAGAGACTCGAACTGCTGAGGGTTTGGATTGAGACTGTTTTAAAAGTGCTTCTTTAACAAGCTCTCTTGAGTGCTCTCCCCACCAGGCACTGAGCGCCCCAAGGTGAGCAGACTGCCTGGGCTTCCGTGTCCAGAGCCAGAGCCGCAGGCCCTGAAATGCAGATCCCAGGGCCCACCTGTGACCTTCTGATACGGAGTGCTGGAGGCATCTGCATTTTCCAAGTTCCCTGGGTGAGTCTTTTTGTATACTGAAGTTTGAGAATCTCTTACTTCCAGTGGCCGTGTGTGTGTGTGTGTGTGTGTGTGTGTGTGTATATGAGAGAGAGAGAGAGAGAGAAAGGGGGGCAAGGTGGAGGAGAGAGAGGAGAGAGGGAAAGAGAGCAATTTCCTCTTTCTTTCCCTCTCTGAGGGTGGGGCTACTCTGGAGTTCAGGAAAGCAGTCAGTTCTGTAAGCTTTGCTGTGTGTGTGTGTGTGTGTGTGTGTGTGTGTGTGTGCGCGTGCGCGTACACGCTAATGTGTGGGGGGCGGGCACGGTGTCCCAGGAGGACAGAGTTTGCATTGATGAAAACCTTTCCCAGCCCTTTGATACCTCTTTCCCGCCGCTCTGAAGCTAACTAGCTCCGTCCTCCTGCATCCTGCTCTCCAGCTGCACCAGCTGCCCTCGCTCACGGGCCAGGATGGGATTCTGTCTGGCCCTACGTATGGTGCTGCTGCTCCTGTCCGGGGTCCTGGCCCCTGCAGTACTCACAGGTAAGGGTGCTCCCTCAACTCTGCTGCCACCAGCCACCCAGGGCCAAGAAGCACCTAGAGCCGGATTCTCCACGGCCCACCGGGCAGAAGAAGCCCTTCCCTCACAGAAGGTGGAACCGCCATTTGGGGTGGTTCTTTGGAAGGCTCCTGGGAGACAGGCCGCCAGGAGCCGCGTTGATGTCCTGGGAGTTGTTAGCCATGGGGACGATGGCCCCCGAAGCAGGAGGGCAATTTAAGCAGCAGGGCCAGGGAGGTTAGCTGCCTGGGGGGACATGGGGGTACCCCAGCATGCTAAAATCTGAAGGCTTCCAGTCAGGAAAGGGCACTAGGCACAGGGCAAGCAGCCGAGGGACCAGAGGCCCCAGGCTCCTAGACAGAAAACCACAGAGCCCCGCCGTTTTACGTTTCAACCCTGCAAGCCCTTCTCTGCTGGCTTTCTGAAATGTCCTTTCAGAGTGAAGACCCAGGTACTAGTCTCAGCCCGGGAAAAATTCCAGAAAGAGCACAGAGCCTGAGACTCCTTGGCAAAACCATGATGAGGACACTGGACTTGGGCTCTGTACTTAGGTCAAAACGGCTGGGTGTGGGATTCAGTGAGAAGGAAGGTCCCACCAGGCTCACGGTGGCAGGCTGGCTGGACCTCAGGCCCCGTCCTGGGCATGGCTCTAGGGCCCTCTGCTGGGAAGGGCTGTCCCAGGCCAGCTTCAAAGTCTGAGAGAGAAAAAGCCCAGGTAGCTCACGGATGGTCTTTCTCTGTTGGCTGTGAGGTGGGCCACTGGAGAAATATTTCAGGGCCCTTGTTGGGGGTGGTGCTGGGGCTAGAGGAATGAGTGGGAGGAGAGACCCCCGGAGACCTTCTCTGCAGCACCGACTTTGGGGGGGAATGTCTGTGGATCTATAGGAGTGGCAGCTGGATGCCAGCCACATGAGCATGGCCCTGGGGAGAGTTACTGGGGGACGTGAGGCCCGGTGGGACAGCCACACTCAGGCACACACGCCAGGAAGAAGAGGGTGATGGCAAATTGCCTGTGGGCATGCAGGCCCCTCTAGACGTCCTAGGAAGAACCTCAGGTCCTTGGGACTGGTCCTTGCAGATCCCCCACCCCCCACCCCAGCCCTGCCTGGTGGTCAAAGTGGGTAGGGGTGAAGGTGCTGGCGCCTGCCTGCCCAGGCTCTGGGACCGTCTGGGGAGCTCCTGTCCAGTTTCTTGTTTCCAGAGTAGCCAGCCCTCCCAGCCCAGGATGCTGGCCAGAGGCCCTGGATCAGACTGCATACACAGCCTGGGTGGGTGGGCTTTGTCCACTGCCACAGGAATGTTTGGGGACGTGTTTGGCATCTCTGGGGCCTCACCCGGCCTCACCTCCCTCCACGTGTCCTACCGAGAACAGGCAGGCCAGCTCCACCCCGGAGTCTTTGGGGTTTTGGCCGGCTGTCATTCTTCCTGCCGTTTGGGGAGGGAGGATGTTTGGGAGCCTCTCGGCTACCCCACTTTGGGCCAGAAGCTCTGAGCAGGTGTGTATAGGGCCCAGCAGGCCCCCTGCCCTTTGCTCGGTGGGCTGGGGTCCTGTGGCAGGCAGGCAGGGAAGGAGTGGCCCCGTGGCTGAGCTGCGGGCCCTGCCTGCCGTCCTCCGTCCTCCGTGTTGGTTGCCTGTGGCTGCCGCTACTGGGTAGGGGGAGCAGGCCAGGTTGAGCAGGCGGGAGGCCAGGCCAGGGATGAAAAGGCCCTTCATGGCTGGCACAAAGGCTGTCTGTGAGCACGGGTGCCTGGCCTCGGGGCCCAGTGGTCAGAGTGAGTGTTAAACAAACCTATTTACCGAAAGGCAGGGCGGTGGAGGCGGTGCCCTTGGCGGTGTCCCCAGGCCCCTTACTTGTCCTGGTTTCCTTGGTCAGAGTCGAAGGACGTTGCTAACTCTGGCCTTTGGAGCTTAGATGTCCTCGCAGGTCCCCCGTGGGGTTCTCAGCTCACCTTCCGTGCCCGTTCGCTCATGTCTTTGTTCACGCAGGGCCCTCTGCCCGTCTTGCTTTCCCTCATCTTCGCTTGTCTGCAGACGGGGCCTCCTGCTGGCAAACTCCCTGACAACTTCTTCTGTTTATGGCTCCCCCAACATAGATTTGGGGGCAAAGGGGGTTATTGCCTTTAAACGTTGTTTTTCCCTTTTACTACAGCAAGTTGAGAAAATACAGAGACAGGTAGGTGCGCGTAAGAAAATGCTTTGGCCCCTTCCTGGCAGCTGTACTTCCTTCGCCGGAAGGCTGGTGGCCGAGTCCAGGTTGCAGTTCTGGGCTGTGTATGCTGCTGGGCCACCCCCCTGGGCTTGCAGGGAACTGGCAGGCCTTTGGGACGCTGGATATTTGGGTACAGGTGAGCCCTGGGCCAGCCTTTGGGGGTCTCCCATGATGGTCAGCTGCGGCAAATGGACAGCACACAGATCTGCCCGGCCCGTGTCCGGCCGGAGGGCCCCGGGGGCCAAGGCGGCAGCTGGTGATGGCAATGACAGCACAGTTACAACTTGTGGGGGCCACGAGAGGCATGGCCCAACTCCCATTTCACAGACTGGGAAGTGAAGTCGGGGAGGGGGAGCAGAGTCAGCCTGCTGGGGTCCCGGGGTGACGTGACGGACCCAGCCCTCTTGATTTGGAAACCCATGGGTTCCAAACCCCCTAAAGCTTCAGGGACTGGTTGAGTGTCGGAGGAGGGGTTGGAGGGGGGGTACACGCAGCAGGGATGAGGCGGCCTGGGCCAGTGTGTCTGGCAAGGAGAATCCAGGCTTCCGTGGGGAGCCACAGAGTAGGGCTGGGTTACTGGGAGCAGAAGGGGAGAAGGCCTGGGTGTGTCCCCAACTGCCCTGCTCTGAGGGCCCACTCTCCTCCAGAGATGGCTTCTGAGCTCTGGCAGAGGGCAGAAGTAGATGCTTACCTGGGCCTACTCCAGGCAGCTGAATCCCCAGATGCCACCCAGGTTGGCTGGGCCTGGTCCCCAGTAGCCCTGTGGTGGCTTCCCTGTCGCCGGTATATGGAGAGCAAGTGAGGGCCAGTGGTTTGTCTATTTATCTGGGAAGATAGGCATTCTGTGAGCCCCACACTTCAGGGCCTAAGGGGTGGGCATTTTTCTTTGGCTTAGCCCCCGGGAGCCTGAGGCAAGCATGTCCGGGGGCCTGGCACTTTCCATAGCAGCTAAGAGGCTTGCAGACCCCTGCCCTCCCAGGCAGTGACAGAGGACGCCCGGCAGGGTTGCTTCCCCACTCTGCACAGTGTGGTCTTTGCAGCTGGTGGGAGGCCGGGGGGGCCCCCAGACATGGGCACTGCAGTTCAGCCTCAGGTCCTTCAGGTGGGAATCTTCCCCTACATTGGGTGCCAGGGAACTTCTGCCCCCAGGAGGGCTCCTTGCCAGGGCTGTTTTCTGAACAGGGATGCTGGCTGGGGTAACCCCTGGGGAATAGGACAGTGGTCCTGGTCTGCAGGCTGAGCCTCAGAACTGACCCAGAGCCCAGGCCTGGGAGAGGCTGCAGGGACAGGGCGTCTTGGGGAGTCTTGTACAGTTGGGGGAAAGATTTTAAGTTGACAGCAAACTTGCAAGGATAATCCAGAGAGCTCTGGTACACTCTGCTTAGATTCACTTTTGCCATAGTTGCTCTTCCTGTCTCTGTCTGACCCCGCCCCCACCCCCAATCTGAATGCTGACCAGTCTAGAGTAAGTTGTAGATGTCATGCCTTTCTGCCCCGAAATGCTTCTAAGAACAAGGATATTTTCTCACATAACCGGTCAGTTACCCAAGATAAGACACGGACATCGATACAGCACTGTTATCTAAGCTACATATTCACACTTCCCCAGTGGAGCCCGGGGTGCCCTTATCCAGGAATACGTGCTGCATTCTCACATCCTTAGTCTCTTACTTGGAACAGTTCCTCAGCCTTTCTTTGTCTTTCCTGACCTGGATGTTTTAGAAAGCACAGTTAATTTAAGACTGGCCCTGAATTTGGGCTTGGCGGATGTCTCCTCGCGATTTGCCCCAGGTGGGCACTGTTAGCAGGAAAGACCCAGAGCAGCCCCCCTCTGGAAGCCGGCAAGTCTATAAGCAGCTTGGCTCTGGCCCGTCTGTGCCAGAGGGAGTTCTCAGGGGTGACGCCTGTAGAGGAAACGGTGCCCCAGTGATCTGCGGGTGGGTGGCTGGGGCTGCGTTAACTCCACAACCTCCCTGGCTTACACCTGGGAATTGCATCCTGTTGTTGCATCCTCCGGGGGGCTTCCCACTCCCGGCAGCACCCCGCGCAGTGCCCGCCTGAGCCTGGGTTTCCTCAGCTCTGAAGCAGGGATACGACCGTTCCCGGCCACGGAGCAGCTGGAGTCCACGAGGTGGTGCCGTGCTGCCCGCACTACCCTCTCTAAGGACGATGTGGGGGCTGGGCATCCCTGGGTCACACTCGAGATTAGGCGCTGGCGAGCCCTGACCCTGCCAAAGCCACCCCAGGGCTGGGGTGGGAAGGCGTGGAGGTGGAGACTGCCGGCCATTCTGGTCTTGACCGTTAAACTGGGCGCTGGGGCCTCCTGTTGGGGATGGACGGATGTGGGCCCAGGGTTCGGGAAGTGCTGTGGGGCTCCTCAGACCAGGACCCTTGGTGGGGAGGGAAGCGCAATTGGCATAGTGGAGGTGGGGATATGGGGCTGGGGCTAGCACCCAGGCCTCTGAGTCTCAGCCTGCCCTGCTCCCTGGGCCTGCCAGGTCCTCCACACCTTGCTAACTCCCACCCCACGAGCAGAGAAAGGCTCCTGCAGAAAACACCGCACAGGGATTGATGTGCTGACTGAGCCCCAGCTTGTGTGGGGACAGGGGAGCAGCTCCCTTTTCTTGGGGCTTCCCTTACCCTGACCACAGACACCCCTGTGCACCCCTCTGGCCCTGTTCTCTCTGGAAGCAGCAATATGCTGGCATCACAGTTTCTCAAGATCTAGAGCCCCCTTGGGGTTTCAGCCTTGGGACACGGGGTGTGTGTGGGCGTCGGGCCCCGCGGCCTCTGGGCTGCACGGCTCTGCCCGGGTGAGGACAAAGGAGGGGGCACAGGTCTGCTCCTGGGCTGTGGAGTTTGCCTCCCCTCCCCACCTCCTGCAACAGTAGCCTCGTGGGGCTCTGGGGAGGCAGGGACCCTGGTTCCTGCAAGGAGAGTTGCCTCATCTCCCCGGTCTCTTCTCCAGGACGAAGGCGGACCCCTGCCTGCCTCGCAGGGGAAGGGAGCCCCTCGCCAGTGTCATCTCACCCAGGCCTACAGGGCCCTGCAGTTCAGATGAGGGACCGCAGTCTGTGCTGGGAGAGGTGAAGTGCCCCTGCTGCGGGCTCAGGCTCCTCACGGCCGTCTGCCGAGAGAACCCGTTGGTGCCCTTACTCCCCTCCTCCACCTCTGGGTCTGTCTTCACTGCAGCCTGGCCGCAATAAGCCCTCCGGGAGGGCCAGTGCAGCGCCCACCCCGCAGTCCCGCACACAGCGCCACCTCCGCGGCCGGTTAACCGCGCGGGGCCACGTCCCCGTCGGCCCCGCCGCCTGCGCCCCAGCGCCCCCGGGCCTCAGCGCCTGTCCTTGGCCTTGCAGCCGAGGGCCCGCAGGAGCCCGCGCCCACCCTGTGGAACGAGCCCGCCGAGCTGCCGTCGGGAGAAGACCCCGTGGAGAGCACCAGCCCCGCCCGGGAGCCCGAGGCCACCGGGCCCCCGGCCCCCACCGCCGCGCCGAGCCCCGAGGACAGCACGGCGGGGGAGCGTCTGGACCAGGGTGGCGGTAGGCGCGGGCCGGGCGGGGGCGGGGGCGCGGGCGCGGCGGGGGCCGCGGGGCTGACCTGCCGCCCTCCGTCCTCCGCAGGCTCGCTGGGGCCCGGCGCCATCGCGGCCATCGTCATCGCCGCCCTGCTGGCCACCTGCGTGGTGCTGGCGCTCGTGGTCGTCGCGCTGAGAAAGTTTTCCGCCTCCTGAAGCGAATAAAGGGGCCGCGCCCCCGCCGCGGCGCGACTCGGCTCTACCCTCGGTGGCGCCCCGGTGTCTCGAGTGTGTCCGCGCGTCCGCGTGGGGGCGAGCGGGGCGGGCGACGACTCGCACCACGTGCGCGCGGGGCCGCCAGCAGGAACCGCGAGTGCTCGCGTAGGGGTCCCCCGCCCCCCAGCACAGCCCCGGTCCCCACACCCCCTCCCCGTCCCAGCCCCTGTCCCGAGAAGTGCCCGGGGCCCGCCCCCTGCGCTCCCGCTCAGACTCAAGCGTGGCCGCGGGCGCAGGAGAGGGGCTGAGCCGTCGGGGCTCCCAGCCCAAGGCTGGATTATTTTGGGGCCCGAGCTGGCCAGCCGGGCCCCATCTGCGGAGCTCCAGACCCGCCCCGCCAGCGTCCCCAGGACCCCCTCCGCCCCAGGGAGCCGCAGGAGCAACCCGGTTCCCAGACCGACCGCAGCCCCAGGCTGCCTCCCTCCTCCCAGCAGCTTGGCCCCGGACCTCAGTTCTTGGTCACGTCTTTTGTTTTCCCTGCTTCCTGGGAAACCTAGCTTTTATAATTTAGAAGGAGATTTAAAATAGAGGCTGAGCTGCTCGGAGCACAGCAGGGAAGAAGCCAGAACTGCGTCCCTTTGGAGTGAAATAGAAGACTGGAGGCCCGGAGGAGGGGCCGTCTGCGCACCCGGGAGGGTTTGATAGCCAGGGCCCTGGGCGGCCTGTGCGTGGTGCCGGTGGAAGGAAGCTGTTCGTCCTCTTCTTTCTCTGCTCTTTGTAGCAACTCTTTTGACTTCACTGGCTTCCCTGAGCTCCAGACCACGCCTGCTCCAGCTAAGACCAGTGTCCTCCCCCTCCTGGATACTCCAGATGAGCACTCGCTCAAAACACATGAAGGGTTAAAAGTTTCTGCTTCTATTATAAAGGACTGTTGTAAAACCGAGCAGCTTTCATGCAGCGGTTTACATGACTTCATCGCACACAACCTCATAACCAAAGCCCTAGTCGGTACAGATGATCCGAATCAGCATGCTTCAAAAAGATAAACTGGACAAGGGCCAGAACCAAGGGTCACTCCCTCCCCTTTGCCCCAAGGTCCCCGCCCCCAAGAGCAGCACAGGGCTCAGGAATGGCCCCTCTCCCCCTCTGCCCACTCTTGGGGGCCTTGAGTGGGGGTCTTCCCCCTGGGGGTGTAACAGAGGCCCCAGCATGTCTGTCACTGTTGAGCCAGAGTGTCGCACGTCTGCATCCTCAGAAATCCATCCAAGTCTCAAAGGGTTCGAGGTCTCAAGAATGCCAAGAGCCATGCTGTGGCCTGTGGGAAAAAGGCTACGAAGTCCCACTTGACTCAAATCCCGGGCTTCTAACGAAAGGCCTGTTCTGGCACGGAGCAGAGTGCATCCCGGCAGAAAGAGTGTGGTCCCAAGTAGGGCTGGGCAGGGTCAGATTCCAGGCCCGCCACACTCCGGGACAGAACCAGGAGTGGGGCTGGGGTATCTGTGAGGGTTACCTGGGCTGGGGGAGGAGCTGCAGCCTTTGGGGGAACTTGCTAGCACCAAAAGTGGGAAGCAGTGCCCGAGGTATGAAGCCCCAGCCCCATGCCTGGTGTTAGACATCCTGTGGGACCACCACCCACTGATAGTCCCACCGTGGTTTTCCAAACAGGAGTTCTCGCTTCCACTGTGGCAGAAGGGTGTCCCCGACTCCCTCAAATTGCCTCTTCTGTTTCTGGAATCCTTCCATTGGTGGAGCCCCAAATCTCCTTCCATTCTGAGATCCTAACCCTGGCTGCTTTTCCTTATCCTGGAAGCCATCTCAACCCCTTTCTTCAGGACCTGCCTCCTCCATTAGCCTTGAAAGGAGTTCTTCTCTCCCTGCCCAGAACCAAACACCTCATTCCCGTGTGCAGCAAGGCAATAAAGAGTAGACCTTCACCTCCTTTATTTTATACATGATGCTTCTTTTAATGCAGCCAAAAATGATATTCGCTTTTCTCGGAACCAAAACCGATACAGGATGCAGTGACCAATTCATTCCTTACAACACCTGGGCTCCTGAAGGGGCCAGAAGACACAAGTTACATCCAGCTTGTCAGGGAGCCAGAGGTGGCGTGGGCCCTCGGCCAAGCTCTGGTAGGCCTGCTGTGAAGCAGGGCCTGGCCGTGCAGCCAGAGGCTGGCGGAGGCTTGGGGAGGGGAGGACAGAGGCATTTGGTCTCTTGGTCCTTTGAACTGGAGACCAAGGGCTGCTCAGCAAGCTCAGGCAAGGGCGGGCCATCTGCACGCACGCACGGAGGATTCCGATGGCTTCCAGGGGAGAGAAGGACATGTGCAGGCGGTCACGACAGTCCTTCCACCCTGCCCTCGGCCAGGGACACTCCCGGTCTGGGGCTTCCTCCAGCGCCTGGGGAGGCGCCGATGCACCTCCGCCCCCTCTGAGAGACAAGAGGGACAGGTGGCATAATACTGTTGAAAATACACTTTCTCGTTTACAAATGCAGCGGAGGAAGGACGTAGGCACCCCTTCTCCCGTTTGCAAGCAAGGGGGCCGAGACGCACGTGGCAGGGGGAGGGGCGGGGGTGACTCCCGCGCGAGGCGCTTGCCGTCCCCCAGAGCCCTCCACCATCTGCCGGGGGCTGCCTGCCCCGCGGCGCTGCTCCAGACCGCCCACGTCCTTCCCCCAGGCTGGCGACCGAGGCCGGGGGTCATTGCCGATTTCGACTGCCCAGCTTCCTGCGGTCCTTATTCTGGCTGCGCTGAGGGTCGTCCATCTTGTGGACACGGAAACATTCTTTGAGGTTCTGGGACCGGATCTTGGGATTCAGGATCTCCTCAGTCATGGAGCTGGGGAACCAGCCTCTCTCCTGGTCATGCAGACGCTCGCCAAAGATCCACCCTGTGTAGAGAGGGGTCGGGGAGGGTAAGCAGCTCTTGTGGGGTGAGAGCTGAGGGCTGAGCCCCCAGCCCGGCCAGGGAGTCCGGCTGGCCCCTCCAGAGGACACCTGCTCGACGAACCCCTGCCGGAGACAGGGAGTTTGGGTCTGTCTCCCCATAAGCTGGGAGAGCACTGCCCTGACCCCCTCCTGGGGAACGTGGTCCTAGGGTGCCACGGGGTGTCCCAAATATATTGACTTTGGAACCCATTCCCGAGCCCTCAGCAACTATCGGCTGCCCAACGTGGGGCCAGGAGACCCCAGGGACGCCCCCCAAAGGGAGAGGTACCTAAGCTGACCACCTGGTGTCTGGAATGCCACCATCACTCTGTTGGGCAGCCTGTCCCTGAGCCCTGGCCTCATGACATCTGCTTCTGCACACGGGGTGTAGACACCCCCACCTTATCCCTCAGGCTGGTGCAGAGTCCCGGGGGTGGGGGCGGCACGAGTGGGAGATGCACCCAGACCCCCAGCCCTCACCGTCTTCCGTCTTTTCCAGGATGTTCAGGATGTCGGCCAACTCCAGGGTCAGCTCATCTGGCTGCTGGGCCACATACGGGTGCACACACTGGACCTGAGGGCAGTCTGAGGGGAGGACGGGGAGGTGGCACGTCCTCGTCACCACGTCACCCACCCTGCTCAGGACCCAGCAAACCCCGGACACCCCCTGTCGGTAGCAGGGCAGGCCTGCCTGTAACAGAGCACCCGGAAAGGGTCTGTTTGAGGGAGAGGACAGTTTGGCTGCAGAGAAAACGTGACTAAGATAGCCAGGGGCTCTGGAGAAAAACAGTATATGGGTAAAGGGCTGGACGGGCTGGGAGGGGGTCTGATTTTGGACTTGAGAAGGCACTCCCCGGACTTGACATGCTGGCCGCAGTTTGGGAGGCCCGGACTCGGCGAGCACAGGCAGGGCTAGGAGCTGCTCTGTGAGGTAGGTGCACAGGCACCCTTTTATATTTTATAAGGTTTTCAGAGAGCGGGCAACCCCAAAAAGATCACTGGCATTTGTCTTCTGGGCCCAGATTCCTTTCGTTTCCTGGTGGTACCTGTCACTTAAGACTCAGTGACTTATCTCTTCACTAAGCACACAAACGTTTGCAAAGCTCAGGCAGCCCTATGTCCACCATCAGGGTACTAAGCTCGCAGCTCACACACAGGCCCTCTGGGCCGGGGAAGCTGAGCTGGCCTCTGGGGGCTGGTAAGCACTTGCCCCACCAGGAATGTGGAGAATGCCTGCCCCTCACCTGCGCTCATGTGTCCTCACCTGCCCTCGCCTGCCCCACCCAGCAGGCAGCCTCCTCCCTGAGGGCACTCACCCAGCAGCCGAGAAGTGAAGGAAACAAACTTGGTTCTCCGGTTGGGGGCCAGCGAGGTCATCCAACGTTTCATCTCACTCCTGGGACACAGAGGACGACTGCCAGAAACACAGAGCGACCGCCCTTCCTCCCCCCGGGGAGCTTGGTGCCCAAGCATCCCACGAGGCCACAGCAGGACAGCTCGGTGGGGTGGGGGGCAGAATCCGAGCAGAGGCACGGGGGAGTCCTGTAGACTCTCCCCGACACACCTGAATGTCAGCTGGTGAGGGAGAGCCCTCCCGGACACCCCCAAAGGCACCCCGGAAACCGCAAGCTCTCAGACATGTCGTTGTCCCCGTCCGGATGGTGGGAGCTGGACGGAGATGGGTGGGGTGGCCTGTGAGCTCTGGCGGGGACAAGCACCGGGGTGATGAGATGGCCCCGGGGCTGTCCAGGGATGTGGTGCACTGGTCAGCCTGGCCCGAGGCTTCTACGTCTCATCAGAAAAGGCCCTTCCAGGGTCCGGGCCCCAGAGGGCACACACACGCACCCCCGACAGAAGCCCTGCCCTTGGGGCCTGGGCGGCCAGGGGGCCACGAAGCATGTGCCGAACCAGAGCCCTGGTCCGCCAGGGAAGGAGGCACGGAGGTGCCGTGGGGCCGGGGCTGGGGCCGGGGCCGGCAGTGCTGGGCACTCACTGCGAGGTCGCCTTCAGCATGTAGGTGGCCTCCCGGTCGTCCGCATTCTCCAGCAGCCGCAGGATGAACACGTTGGCCAGCGTCTGGCCCTGGTCCTCCAGCTCCTCCACGCGGAGGAGGCCTCTCGGGGCCGAGTCAAACACTTGGTACTTGTCTCTGGGGACCGAGGGGGGCAGGGTTGAGGGTGCCGGCCCCCAGGAGGCCCCAGGGTCCCAGGGAACCACCCTGCCAGTCCTGCTGGCCCCACCATTTGGTCACGCCTCACCTCATTCTGGAAGCCCTGGATGTCAACACGGGTCCCTCTCACCCTGAGACTTCCTCTTCCCACCGCCCCACCGTGGCCCCCAGGCCAGTTAAGCCTCATCCTCCGCTGCTCCTGCTCCGCAGCGGCAGCAACCTCACTGCTTACCCAGGAATCTGCCGGCAGATCACCAGCAGGTCGTTGAAGAGGAAGAGGTAAATTTCCCGGAAGAGTTTCTTGGTCCGCAGGGTTCGGGATGTCTTGGGGCCCGCCATCTGCCGCAGCTCGCCCTGCTTCAGCAGCCAGCGGGAGTGGGAGATGATGGGCACCGACTGGGTGGGTGGGGGGTGGCGTCAGAACAGCTGTGCCCCCCCCCCCGCCCTGTACTCCCCCGAGGTCCCCCTGGGCCTCGCTGGAGTCCTAACCCGAGGGACAGCTTGGGGGTGCTGCAATGGGGGGTTGAGGGGAAGGAGCAATCCTGGGCAAATGTAGGAAGGGCAGCGTGTGTGTGTGTGTGTGTGTGTGTGTGCATGTGCACAAGGGTGCACGCTCCCATGGACACGTATGTGGCTGTGTATGTGTATCTGTGCCTGTGTGTAGCTGTGCATTTGTCTGTTGTGCATGTGTCTGTGTGTGCTTCTGTGTATATGTGCTTGTGTCTATGGGGACTTGTGTCTGTACCTGTGTGAGGGTCGTCGTTCCCTACCAGGCTCAGCCCGTGTGATGCAGAATCAGAAGGGGAGCCAAGGTCACAGGGGAGAGGAGAACTGGGTCCCCTGGGGCAAGGAGGCCAGGTCTGCAGGTCCCCACTGCATGGCTCGGGGACGAGTTCCTGGCAGTGGTCAGCCCAGCAGGTGGAGATATGGCAGGAGCCCAGAAGGCCACGTCTGCGTCCTCACCTGGGGCTCACCTCCTAAACATGGCATGACCTCAGGGACCCTCAGTGTGTGCTCATGTGACCACGTCACCAGAAACCCAGGCCCCTGGGACCCTTGGGGCACACTAATGCCTGAAGCTTTACGTGAAGTTGGGGCAGATCGGTAACTGCTGTCAGATTTTCAGTTTCCCCCGATTTAAGAATCCTTGGAATGGTCCCTGTCACGTGCTTCATGTCAACTAACTGCTCCAGGTCACACGGACAAGAAATGAGAGCGGGTGGCTCCAGGGTCCTCGCACACCATCTCTCAGAAGGTAAGCGCAGGCCAGTGTGATGGCCCGGTCACAGGGGGCTCTTAGGGCCAGCTAGGGGTGTCAAGAGACCTCAATGAAGGCGACACCGAACTGAGACCCAAGGGTGGCCAGTCACGGAGTTCGACCAGGCCAGCCCGGCTGGGTGGGGACACACGGACGGGCACAGGTTCACCTTGATCTTAAACTCCATCTTCTTCTGGATGCTGATCATCTGCTCCGTGCGGCTCATTTTCCTGACGCCCTCGTTGCATGCTTTTACCACCTGGCAGAAGAAGGGGGACACGTGAGGCCACCTGCAGCCAGCCGCTCCCCCGCCCCTGCCTTTGGCCCGCTCAGGCCCCCGAGGGTGAGCAGACGCTGCCTGCAGCGGAGACTGGCTGGCCAGCACCTCCTGCAACAAAGGCCAGCGGGAGAGCCCGTCAGGCTGTGGCTGCGGCTCTCGGTTCTGGGGGAGAAAGTTAGCGTCTTGTCCCTGCTAGAAAGGACACTCCAGAGCACACATAAGATGATGCCTGACCTGTCATGTCACCTAAGAAAACAAAACAGCAAGGTGCCCATTCTCACCTGCCAGACTGGAAAAGTTAGACTGGTCACCTCCGGGTCCGCCGGGGTGTGGGGAGACAGGATCTGTCACACACTGTGGGACGGGACAGGGGGAGGGGGTGCAGATTCCCCCCACCTTCCTGGGAGGCCACCCAGATACCAAGAAGCCTAATAAAACCACACTTCCTGGGATTTCCAGGGGCTCAGTCTGCAGAAACAGTATTCCACGATGGATCGCCGGTGTTTAGAATGGAGCCTGGCATCCAGCACGCTCCCACTATGTGCCCAAAACGTTCCCTGCGCTGTTGTTTCAAACGAGAAAAACTGTCGTCAACCTGTGTCCACTGACTGGGATTGATTAACGTTTATATGCACCTCACCCTGTACCACGAAATCATTAAAAATGGCAATAACTTTACATGCGCTGAAACGGAGAGCAAAGAAAGCCAGCTTCGAAACCACAATCCCTGTTTTGCAAAAATTAGTTGTGTGTGCAGGTGTCTGTTTGCAAGGGCAAGAACCCACATGTCAGCTGGGACATGTGGGACACCTGGTGACCTTACCACCTTCTGTGTACTCATGAGCACTTGCTGAATTTTTTTTTTTTTGTATCGAACATCATTTTTATACATTAGAAAAAAAATCCACCTTTATAAAGAAAAGGTAAACCGCGAGAAGCAAGTACAGCTTTTGTTAGAAGGGAAAGGAGATGGTGGCAGAGACCTTTAGAAACAGAGAGCGCTCTCCTGGCGCCCGGCATGCGGGACCCCTCACGGGCTGAGGCGGTCACTGGACTCACCTTAGGTGGCCCAGTGGGTGCCGGGACGAACCCCCGACCCGATCAGGTGCGGGAGTTCCAGGGGAGGGCAGAGGGCCCTGAAAGATGCCGCCCGGGGCACTGACCCTCCCCGACCAGCCTGCCAGGTGGCCAACTGGTAAGGGAAAAAGGAGCGGCCGGGAGGAGACCCCTGTGAAATGGAGCCCTTGGGGCCCCAAGTGGCTTAGAACTGCCATCAGATGCCCATGGAGGCCAGTCCTTTTACTGAGCTGCTGCCTCTGGGACAAGAAGTGGAAAGGACCACACGCTAGGCTCTTGTCCACTACAGTCGCTGGCACGACAGAGTGGCCCCGTGCCGCTTCCAAGAGCTGGCCTGCAGCTCCAGCAACACCAGGAGCCGAGCACACGAGCCAGCGCCGGGAGAGGGAAGGGAGGACCCGCGTGACCCGAGCGCTGGAGAAAGGACATCGGGTGTCACTCCTCCGGCACAGCCCTGACTCTGCTGGCCACCCCAGGAGGAGCCGCTTCTCCGAGGACGAGGAACGGACGTGCTCTCCTCCCTCTCGGGCAGGAACAGCCCAGGACTCGGCAGGGCCAGTGAGATAGGAGGGAGGGGAGCAGCGTGGGGAGAGGGAGAGGCGGGGGGAGAAGGCACAGGGCAGTGTCGGGGCACAAGAAGAGCCAGACCCAGCCTCCTCGCCTGTCACAGGAGGGAAGACCCCGGAGACAGGCAAGGACTAGCGTGGGGCTTGAACTCAGGACCCCGAGATCAAGAGTCGGGTGCTCTACCTGCCCGAGCCAGCCAGGTGCCCCTCAATGACTTTCTTTTGATATTAAAATGAATTTGCAGTTTCCAAAGACCCACCAACATAGGAGGAAGCAGGGCCAGAAGGTGGGTGTCCAGACAAGGACAACGGTTTGTTGGGAGAGAGAAAGAGAAAGTGGGGCTCACCATCTCCAGTTCTTTGTGGGCGTCCAAGGCAGTGCACTCACGCTCAGATCTCTCTTCCACTCTCTTCAGAATGTTCTGAGCACGGGAAAATCTGCATTAATACGACCACCTGTGGCCTTTCCTCCCCTCCCCGCCCCCATGAGCAGCAGCACATCGAAGAGCCCGACTGGCAGGAAAACCTATGACCGACCCACGTGCGGGCCCAGGACCGGGCATCCTGAATCCTGACCACAGCTGGCCCAGGACCGGGCATCCCCACCCACAGCCGGGCCCAGCTCTAAAATGATGACCCCAAGGCAGTCTCCCGAGAGGATTAACTATGGAGGCCAGGCTACATCCCAAGATCCCGTGGGGCTCACCAGGAGACCACAGCAAAGCAGGTGACCCCACGCTGGCGGGGTGGACCCAGCATTGGGGGAAAGGCATGCTCGGGATGGCCCTGTCCCCGCGGGAGCCCTACGCTCACGGTGGGCACCGGGGAGGGAGCCCTAGGCTCACGGTGGGCACCGGGGCCTTCCCCACCCTTTCCCCTGGGATCAAGTCGCAAGAACCCCGAGGCTTTGTTAACTGTTCTTATTGATGAAAACGTCTCTTTTCCAACTGTTTGATTTTCTTGAGTTAATGTCTTGCTTACTTTCCCTCTGCCTTGAGCGTGCTTCCCGGGAACGCTTCCCTGATGGCTCCACCGGCCACCCCCTGGCCCCTCTGTTTCCTCGAGACCACAGCAAGATGGGTCTTGATCTTAGTTTTGTTGGTTTTTATCGTACAAAAATTAATTTTTTTTATATATCCACACATGCTCTTTTCCTACAAAATCTCTTTTATTTGCTATAAAAATTCTTAATAATTTCTCCGTTTTTCTGTTTCGGTTTTTCCAAGTGAAAAAAAAAATTTCACACGTAGCCCCCCCACTCACTGGTGTCCTGTGACTTGGGCTCGCACTCCTTCTCTGCCAGAGCTCTCTCCTGACATCCTGGGGGTGCGGGGGGCGCTTCCTCTGACATCCCATCTCTGTGGTCCTGGGCCTTGAGCCCTGGTCCCCCTCCCCCTGCCGAGGGCTGTGACCTCCCCGCCTTACTACTGCCACCGTGGAGCTAGCCAGCTGCCCCAGGTCTTTGGCCTGCTGTCTGCCTGACCTCTGACCTCCCCTAACTGTGGCTCCTGGGTCATCGTCTCAGCCCGGGCCCCTAGAGCCACGGCCAGATCCACACCATCCCCTCCGTGTGACTGGTGGACTCCCAGCAGCCCAGGAGCATGTGCCAGGCACAGCGCGTCTCTGCCCTGCTGGAGACCCCCTTTCAGGAAGTGTCACCCCCTCCAGGCAGCCCTCCTGGTCTTCCTTCCTCACCACTGTTCCTTCTTGGCCACTGTGTCCCACAGCCGGGTCTGGGGACCCCTTTCTCTCCTTCCTGGCCGGTCTCCTTTCACTAAATGCCACCTCGATGCCCACAGGCCCTGCTCAGACTTCTCCCCAACTCTGAACTTGGAGATTTGACTGCTCAGTCACCACAAGCTCAGCTAGTCCACACTGAGTCCTGCTGTCTTCCCACTGGCCCCGCCTCGGGGAAGACTGCACCATCACGCCCACTGCTCAAGTTCACACTCTCTTCCCTCTGACCCCAAGTAGCAAGTAGGCGTCTCAATTCATCTCAATTCGGGTTTCCCTCCAACATCTCCCCTCTTCCCTCCCCCACTTCTCCCCCAGACTAAGCTTCTTTCTCCAGTGGCTTCCTAACCCCTTCTCCCATTTCCCTCCTGCTCTCCTGCCCATCACTCTGCACAGGCAGCCTGTGTGCTCTCGCAGAGGCAGTTAGATCAGGGGACTCCCCGACATGCTGAAGAATGACCCCAGCGTCTTACCTGGTCCCTTAGGGCCCCAACTGGCCTCTCTCCCCATCTCTGCACTCACTCCCGTCAAGTTCCCTCAGTTCACCACTGGCCTTCCTGGCTGTGAACTTGGCTGCCCCAGAGCCTTTGTGCAAGCAGTTCCTTGGCACCTGAATGGCTCCTCCCTGTCAGCCAAGTCTCGGCTCAAATGCCACTCGTCTGTCTTTCTTGACCCCCTGAACTGGCACTGACCAGGCAGTCACCCCCTATCATGTCACCCTATTTCACCGTCCTTCCAGCCGCGACCACTTCCCAGTTGTGCGGGCTTGTCTGTCTCTCCCCCAGATTGTGGGGACAGGGGAACAGGGGCTGAGTCCCCACTGCTCAGCACACAGTAGGAGCTTCACGAGGATTTGTGGAACAAGTGAACTTCCCAGAAAGCTAGCAGGGACCTGGGATGACCACAGGAAGCCCTCTGCAACAGGAGAAGCCTGGGCAAGTCCAGTCCCTGGGTTGGGGAGGCCAGTACCTGCACCAACAGCTTGAGGCGCGTGATCCTCTGGAAAGGCAGGATGAGGAAGGAGGACAAGGGCAGCCCCCTGCACTTGGGGTCCAGCTCCAGCTGCGCAATCAGCTCCCGAAAGGCCGCCTTCTCCTGGCTGGGGACACAGACACGAGAGTCGGTCTCCGGCTCGCAGGAGGCGTGAATCAGAAGAGCATGGGGGGCCTCGTAGGAGCCAGACGGCCCACGGGCACAGGACACGTGTTGATGTCTTTCCTTCTTTCCTTTTCACGGAAAAGAAACTGTTCGTGTACAAGTCAAATAACAACAGGGGCTTCACATGCCTGGCCCCTGAAAACTTAGCAAAGTGTGCTGTGTGTGGGAAGGCAAGGATTCCTCGTGTGGCCAAGTCTGTGACTCAGACGCACAAGTTGGTGGTTTACCCTGCAGGGAACCGTGGCGAGGTGAACCCACGTAGTGACGGGGACAGCGGCGGGCTGGGGGCGGCTGCCAGAGGAAAGCGGTGCTGTTCCTGCCAGCAGAGATGGCCTGTGTGCAGGTGGCTCAGCGGGGGGGTGGGGGGTGGGAGGGGCGACAAGGGCTCTGGGGACCTGCAGGGCCGCTCTGCCTCTTTCTCAGGTACACAGGGTGCACACCAGCACACCCTCAGCACGGCAACGCCTACGTCCTGTTCCCCTGTATGCTCGTCTCCCCCAGGTTTGTCCTCAAAACGGGCATCCTGATTCCCTCAAGTCCCAATTTTCAACCTCCAAATGTAAAACCTCCAAACCCCCGAATGCTCAAGTTTTAAAACATCCACAGTTAGCCACAAGGCTTGACAGCAAGGCCCAGGGCAGCGTAACGTTCGGATGTTACTTCTCAGAGAGACCTTCCGTGCTCCTGAGTCCAGGTAGGGACACATCACTGGTGACGGTCACTGACACGTGGCGCAGAAGTGTGGACACTTCAGAAGAGGCTAGTTGACTGAGAAGTTATCTCATCAATGGAAACCCCAGGCGAGTTTACAAGGGGGCAGATCAGGGACGCCTGGGGGGCTCAGCCGGTTCAGCATCTGACTTCAGCTCAGGTCACGATCTCACGGTTCATGAGTTCGAGTCCTGCATCGGGTGAGCTCGTGCCCTACTTGTCTCCCATTCTCTCTGCCCCTTGCTAACTTGTGACCTCTCTCTCTCAAAAAAAGAAAAAAAAAATTAAAAAAAAACAATTGGGCAGATTAGTAATGAACTCACCACCAAAGACTTCCTCCTGCCCCGTCCTTGCCTTTGTCTCTGGTTCAAACCATTTTTCTGACCTCTCGGGCCCCAAGGGGGCCTCTGGGCCTCAGACCCTCTTCTCTAAACCTCACAGAACTCAGCCCAGCCGTTCTGGACACAGGCCCAGTGGGTGCCACGGCTGACTGTCTTGGGGTCGACATTTCTCTAGTGACCCCGAAACCCCCGGCACGTGCCAGGCTTGGGCACCATCCCGGGAAAGCAGAGGTCCAAGGACTGAGCGCGGTGGCACCATGGGAGGAGCCACGGCCCCACTGCCGGGCGCACTCACAGCAGCTGCTTGTAGGTCCTCTCCTGGTAGGTCTGGTTGCTGACGTAGGTGATGTAGACTGAGAAGTGGTTGGCCGCGTAATGGTACACGATGTCGCACACGTCCGAGATGACGATGTTCTCCTCCATCCGGCGCTCTAGCTCCAGGAGAAACCTGCAGGGGGGCAGTGGCTGGGGTTAAGGGCGCCTGGACGGCGACACTCAGGACAGACACGTCTCCACCACCGGGCCTGGCTCCGACAAACCAACAAACGCGACGGGCCGCGATCCCTGCGCCGACGGCATGTTCGGTCACATCGAGGAATTCTACGTTCAGTGTTTTTAGGTGCGTACCAGCACTAGGGCTATTTTTTAAAGAGACAGCAAGAGACTTTATGTTTTGCATACGTATCGATGTGTTCACGGATGAGGTGACCACAGGGATTTGCTTCAGAAGGATCCTGTGGGTGGTGGGGAGGCGTGGGGTGGGGACGCAGGCAAACCTAGATGCTGGGCTAGGGGTGGGCTCGTTATACTGGAGTGTCTACTTCTGCATGATTGGAATTTTCCACGGTAAAACGGAAGTCAGTACATGTGTAAAAAGACACCCCTTTCCCAACGGGGTCAGGGGGCAAAGGCCAAGAAGTCTCTCGGCAACCATGTGCCCAAGCCCACTGGGTGGGGCTGCCCCCGGGAGGTGGGTGTCAGTGCGGAGGGGGGACCCACCCAGGGGCCCACAGGGGGCCAGCAGCGCCCGGGGCGCCCCAGGGGGTGGAGGAGCCCCTCCTGCCACACCTTGGCTTCACGTCTGAACGTGCACGGTTGGACCAGCTCATCCAGAAGCCGAGTTTTGCGCTTTGGGCTGCAGGCTCCGTGGCCTCCAGGGAAAATGGTCACTGGATCCTCTACCCTAACGGTACGACTGGCATGCTTTTCTTTTTGGCAAGAACCGATTAGTGCTTGTTTATTCCTCCTCCAGTTAAGTTCCTCCCACCCTTCAAATAGGCAAAACGTAAGCACAGTTCCAAAAATTACTGGAAATGCCATCTAACTGGGGAGAGAAAGCCTAAGTCCAGGGCCAGGCTCTGCGCTGGCTCTCAGAGGGCCCCGGGGCCCCGCGAGCCAGGGTTTCCAGAGTCAGGATGAAGAGCAGCTCACACGGACACCCCCGGACCTGGTCAGGACACCCGCCGCAGACCTGCCTGACTGTGGGGGCTCAGGGACACTTGTGCTGACGGGCAGGCCCGTTCAGGGGGACGTGACCTGCCGTGGCACCGTTCAGGTGGCAGAGGGCTGGGTTTACGTATTCATTTATATCTTACTATAGGTCATCCCAAACACACACAAGCAGAGAAGCCAGGGCACCACAGGTTTCAGCCGGGCTCTGGCTGAGGAGAAGGTTCCGGAAGCCAGGCCCCACAAGGACCCGAGCCGGTGGCTCACCGCTCACTGACGGCCATGACGTCCAGGACGTTGGAGAAGAGGATGTGCGCCTCAGACGGGTGCAGGGTCTTCTTCAGACGCTCATTCTCCATGAAGTGAGACACGAGCAGGCTCAGGCTTTTGTAGTACGAGGCCTCGGAAGTGACCAGCTCGAACATGGCCTGCGTCGGGGCAAACACGGAGGAGGAGAGCCGGTGGTCACGTCCCGGGCCTCACCTCGCAGGAGGGCGTCTACCCCGCTCCCAGTGAGACGCAGGCCTGTGTGCACGAGGTCGCGGGGAGCAAGGACTTCCGCACGCCGACGGCCAACGCGCCTCTGCCTAAAAGACAGACACCACGCGCTCCTGGCTCGCGACACTGAAGCCGGAGACCGCCTGACGCCCGAAACACAGAGCACGCGCGAACCCAAGAGGTCAGCCGTGCCCCGAAGCCCCAGCAGCCGCGACGAGTGGCTCGGACGGTCTCCAGGTGCCGAATGGGTGTGAAATTCGGTATAGAGGGACGCCCACCTTGACACGCCCCCGAGGAAGGCTGGAAGGCCACAACTGTCAACCACAGGTATCAGCAGGGGGTGCAACGTTTACCTGTATCTTTTCACCCTTTAACTTGTCTGAAAACTGAAAAGTGAGCATCTATGATTTCCTTCGTGGCTTAATTTTAAAATGTAATCGATAAAGCAATTTTCATTTTGAAAAAGAGAAATAAATCCAGAATCTAATGAACTTTTGGGAGGCACCCCTATTCTGTACCGTGACTGTCATCTGATCACCGAGCCCACGCACACAACAACAGAGTCCAAGGGCCATCCTCCGCGGCATGGGGCTTCTGTGCGGCGAGGGCGCTCGGATGTCAGCTCACCTTCCTCCCTTGCTCACAAGCAAGGCACCCACCTTCCTGAGACCGCCCTGGGGTCATCCTCACCTTCCGCGGTTCCCTGACCGAGGACGGGTTCAGATTCCACAATAGCTGCCCAGAGGGACCGAGTAGTGGGGTCCCCGCTCCTGAACTGTGTTCACATTCTAAGCTCTGGCAACCTATGAATGTGAACTTGTTTGGGAAAAAATCCTTTGCAGATGCAAGTTAAGGATATTAAGGACACAGAGGTGCCTGGGTGGCTCAGTTGGTTAAGCGTCTGGCTTCGGCTCCCAGTTTATGAGTTCGAGCCCCATGTCAGGCTCTGTGCTGACGGCTCGGAGCCTGGAGCCCGCTTCAGATTCTGTGACTCCCTCTCTCTCTCTGCCCCTCCCCCACTCACACTCTGTGTCTCTCTCTCAAATAAATGTTAAAAAAATTTTTTTTTTTTTTAAAAAGGATATCAAGGATATCACCCTGGGCTGAGAGTCCAAACCCAATGGCGGGTCTCTTTATAAGAGAGATATTTGACACACGAGGGACATGGGACACAGAGACAAAGCAGGGACGTGAAGCCAAGGCAGGGATGGGGTGACGCAGCAGCCAGTAGGGGCAGACGGATTCCTGGAGTCCGCAGAGGCAACGAGGCCCGAGGACACCGTGAGTTCAGGTTTCTGGTCCCCCAGCTGGGTGCGAACAAACCCTGACAAGCCACCTAGTCAGTGCTAATTTCTTGTAACAGCCCCAGGAAGCTATCACAGGTGCACAGAGGAGGGACGGGGAGCAGGAGAGGGATGAGCAGGAGAGGTCAGTGCCCCGGGCACCCCACATCTCACTGTAGCCTCCCCTCCGTCCAGAACCCTGGTCCGGGGCCAGAGGCTCTGGCTGTGAAAGCTGGAGCTCCAGGGCTCGGGAAGGACAGGTGGAAGGAGACAGGGAGGGACCAGCGTTCGTTCCAAATCCTCCCGGGACCCCTGGGAAAGGGCACCCAGAAGCCGCCGTTTCTCCAAAAGGAACCAGCAGACGCAGGGGTGGGGTGATGCCCCCACAGTTACCGCTGGACGGCTGAGGAGCTGAGACTCGACCCCGGGGTTTTCCGAGCGCCGGGCTCCCCCTCTACGCCGCCGCAGGCAGAGCAGGGGCAAAATAAGCGACGTGTTTGTGATCTGGGGGACACTCGGTGGCATAAACCTGCCCAGCAACAGTGAGAAAGTCCACAGCGAAGCCCCTCAGGGGACGCCCACCCATCAGAGCCTGGGCCACCGCAGAAGAGAGCCCACCTGGTGCCCTAGTGCCTGCGGCTGACCGGAGACAAGCTGGTGGCCTCTCTGGAAGCATCCCTGAGTCCCGGTGGCCTGGTCTCCTTAGAGGACGGAGCCACAGAAAGCACAACCCACCAGCCTCGCCAGCGGCCCCAGCACTGAATGACTGTCAACGGCCACCCAGGCCCCGCTAACAAGGGCGCCATCGGGACCACGGGAAGCTTCTCGCTCAGGGGTGAAGTCAAACCTCTTTCCTGCTGCTAAATTTAAGTTTCCTGAGAAAACGTCAAGCCGTCGCAGCTTGCAAGTGCTAAGCAAATATAACTAACTCCCCACCCCCCCACCCCCCACCCCCCACTGACACAGGGGTGTTGCAGACAGGGAAGAAACGCCGGCCCTCACACAGCACTGTGAGCACGTAACCCATGGACCCTTTGGTTCAGACCCCACGGTCCCGGCTCCGTGTCCCACAACGTGCCTGCCAGAGGGGGTGACGGCCACCTTGTTCTGCTGAAGGCCGGGCTCTGTGCTCCGATGCTCAGCCCCCGTGCACCCCACACACCCCGAAGATGAGCCGGAGGCCCGAGGGCCCGAGACCACCCCGGCCACTCGGGTGAGCTGTCCACGCACGGTCACACGCTCCCTGTCTCCTCTGCGGGTGTGGCCGAAGCCAGGGAAAGGAAAGGGGCGGCCAGGCCCTTCCATCAGAGGCAGAGTCCTTTCGTGCCGGCGAAGCCACTCCGGGTAGACACGCTTCCACACCCTGTCAGACCGGTCCCCCGTGAGCCGGCTGGAACGGCACAAAGCTTCCCTCACTTCTGCCGCTGGCACCGTAATTCACAGCCCACAGGCATTAAGCTGGACACAAGTGGTTCCCAAAAGGCCCTGAGGAAGGAAGAAGCCCTTCCGAGTGTCTCTTTCTTCCAAGGATGAGGACGAAGTCAGATTCCAGAGCCCACGCCTCCACCCACTGCAGTGAGGTCTGGTCCACGTGGGAAGCTCAAGGAGGGATGAGACGGAGCAAGTTCCCAGGGCCTCGGCCGTCGCATGGCGTGGCGACAACTGCCTCGTGGTGTTGCTACGGGCCTGGGTGTCACGTATGAAATTCGAGCTCGCCTGCAGCCTCAGAGGCCCTGGTGCGCCCCCCACACCACCGGCAAAAGCCCACCCATCACCAGCCCCAATTATGGTTTCCCCAGATGATCTGGTTAATAAGGTAATTTGTGAAAAAGTTTACACTAAAGTAGGTGGAAACATAAAAACCTCCATTCTTGAAAAGATGTGCAGCCTCACTCACAGTAAGAGAAATGCAAATCAAAACCACAACGAGGTATCATTTATGGTCCAGCACCGTGGTCAGGACAAAACGACTAGATGACGGAGACTGGTGATGCCGAAGCAGGACCCGCCCACCTGAGCGTGAAGGCCATTGGGCAATATCTTCCCCAAACTTACAAAACAGGTAACGTTTAACTCAATGGTTCCACCTGGCAATTCCCACAGCAACCCACTGCGTGGCTCTCAGTCTTAAATAACGCAGCGCCGAATGTCCTCGATCCACAACGTTTCTAATGGCAAATGTCTACTGATGGGGGACGGCTAAAATAAATTATAGAACATCATAAACACTGGAGGCCCATAACGCTAACAACAAGAACAAAAAGAATGGGGTGCTCCATTTGGGCTGATACAGAAAGACTTTCAAAACATTTTGCCACGTTAAAAAAACAACAACAGGGGCGCCTGGGTGGCTCAGGCGGTTAAGCGTCCGACTTCGGCTCAGGTCACGATCTCGCAGTCCGTGAGTTCGAGCCCCGCGTCGAGCTCTGGGCTGATGGCTCAGAGCCTGAGCCTGCTTCCGATTCTGTGTCTCCCTCTCTCTCTGCCCCTCCCCCGTTCATGCTCTGTCTCTGTCTCAAAAATTAAAAAAAAATTAAAAACAACAACAACAACAAAAAACCACAGCATTAACAAGGTAGTAACAGTTCTCCATTTGGGCGACACACATATGCGGGCCCTGAGGGCCAGGCAGGAAACATACGGTTTTCACTTTTTGCACTTTAGATCAGGTACATAAATTACTTATCCAAAAGATTCCTTTTTAAAAATGACAAATGCTAACTTCGCTTCGTTAAAATAGTTCCAGGTATTTGTTATAAAACAGGAGACAACTGATGTTCTGTCTGGTGGATACTGTCCGGCTTAGGCCACAGGGCAAAATTCCCTGCCCCATCCTGACTAGAGACTAATCTGCTGCATTGTTAAGGTTTTTCCTGAGGGGACAAATATGTGATTCAACGAGGGTTGGTGAGCAAAGTAACAATCACGATTTAATTTCTTGATAGAAGGATATCGTATTAAAAACCCACAGTTTCCTTCTAAAAGGGATAGTTTTCTTTTGGAAAAACGAAACAAACATGTAAGTTCTAAGTTGTGCAAACAGGAAAAAACCTCCCCAGCGTCGCAGGCTGAGCAGATTCAGGTTGAGTGATACCAGAGCTGGACAGATGCCCCAGAAGGCCCACACAGGACGGCCACTGGGTCCCCTCCCTGCTTGTCCTGGGCTGGATGTAGCTGGAAGTTCTGTCTGCACACGTTGGGGCTGTCCGGCTGCCAGTCAGCACCAGTCTGGGCAGGCGGTCCTCTGGGAGTGTATGTGTGACCCCGTTTCCCTGGAGATACTCAAAATATCATTTCCCGCTCCTTTTTTTCAGGCTGTGCACACCCAGCTCACCAAGACTGAGGACCAGGGCAACTCTGTCTTTTTCTATCTCTTTGCCGAGCCAGGTTACTGGCCCTCGCCGGGGACCCAAGCCACACCAGCCGCAGGAGTGACCACTCCCAGTGCATGCTGGGGACGGACGGCCCCTCCAGATTCTTCTGGCGGGTCAGGCCTGGTGAGAGTCAAGTGCTGTCTGATGTTTCCTCCTGCTAGTGACTGTCCCCACCGCTCCCCAGTCCTGGTCCCTCCTCCTTGCTGTTTGCTCCCTTTCAGGACAATTCCGTGTTCCACGGCTTTCCGGGGAAGCCCCTGCCCTCCCCCCGTTGAACACCTTACCCTCTCTACAGCTGCCCCTCCTAACCTTGTCACTTGAATGTACGACTGATTATTTTCTCAGACCGTTGTGTTCTCAAACAGGAACTCCCAGACCTCTCCAAGGAGGACAGTGGGAACCAAGAGCTTCAGAATCAGTTTAAAAACCAAAAAACAAAACCAAGAAAATCCTACCCGACACCTAGGATGGGGTTTCCCAATTTCAGCTACCTACTTACTTAGAAAGGCAGGGAAACGCACAGTTTTACTCTTAAATCCTGGCTTTTCGATGACTGATTAAGACTCGGGCCTGCCAAAAGGCCATCGTTCGGGGAATTTTCCGTGTGTGAACAGTAGTTCACTGCAACCTGCTGCTTGTGTAGCTTGAGGAGGAAAAGACGTTCCAACAACAGATGGGGCTGGCGGTACAAGTTGCCCGACTTGCTCTGATAAACGAGGAGCTCTGATGCAGAAGTCACCGGTTTGGAACAAAAAATCTGAAGGTCTCCCTGTGGTGTCCCTTGCCACGTTTTAACAAAATAGAAACTCACATTCAGCTTTTTAAAATAAACATGCAGGGCGCCTGGGTGGCTCAGTCGGTTAAGCATCCGACTTCGGCTCAGGTCAGGATCTTACAGTTTGTGAGTTCAAGCCCCGCATCGGGCTCTGTGCTGACCGCTCAGAGCCTGAAGCTGCTTCGGATTCTGTGTCTCCCTCTCTCTCTGCCCCTCCCCTACTCATGCTCTGTGTCTGTCTCTCAGTAATAAATAAACGTTAAAAATTTTTTTAAATAAATATGAAAAGTCAGACCATAAAGACTCAGAGCAAGACACACAGAAGCCTGCGTGCCCGCGTTATTTGCTACTGCGCGGGACTATATTTACGGTGAGCTCATCCTAGTTGTTTACAGATCTTTATCGGATCCATAGAGAATGACAAACATGAAATGTGTTAAATATCTTTATTTCCTATGCCAATTCTACTATAGATGTCATGTTCCACCATGATTTTTTTTTATTTAAAATATTTTTTTAATGTCTATTTATTTATTTTGAGAGAGAGAGAGCGGGTGTGCGGCACAAGTGGGGGGGGGGGGGCAGACAGAGAGAGGGAGAGAGAATCCCAAGTAGGCTCCACGCCGAATGCAGGGCTCAGTCTCACAACCATGGGATCACAACCTGAGCTGATATCAACAGAGATGCTTAACCGACTGAGCCATCCAGGTGCCTATGCTGCCTTTTAAAAATTTCTAATGTGTCGTAAATTCTAGTTCATTCGTTTTTTTCCTTTTTTCCTTTTTTTAAATGTTTATTTTTGAGAGAGAGAGAGACAGAGCATGAGTGGAGGAGGGGCAGAGAGAGAGGGAGACACAGAATCCCAAGCAGACTCCAGAGCTGTCAGCACAGAGCCCGACGCAGGTTTCAAACTCATGAACCACGAGATCATGACCTGAGCTGAAGTCAGATGCTTTACTGACTGAGCCACCCAGACACCCACGTTTGTTCTTTTAAAACACGTTTTTTACATGTTTTGCCTTTGTACGCTGTCTTACTAGATAGTTCCCCCATGATTGGGCATGTCGGGTTCTTACCCCCATTCTTCCCCTAATTTTTGCTGGAATGAACATCCTAATAAATATTTGTGCACGTTTCTGATTATTTTTCAAGATGAATTTCTAGGAATAGTAACACTGGACAGTGTACAAACATACTCTTGTAGGGTGTTGGTACAAATATTGGTATACTCTCCCTATCAGCTGGGTTTGAGAGTACTCATTTAAAAATCTCCCCAACACCAGGTTTTAAATATATTTAAAAGTCTCTGCCACTTGCAAGGCCTATACTTCAATGCTGCTTTAATTTGGACCTCGTTGATTAAACCAGTGACTTTTTTTTTTCCTCCTTTTTTAAATCACTGGCCGCTTGGCAGTTTTCCTGAGAATTGTTTTATCCATTTTCCTTTGGGATACTCATCTTTTTCTTATTGACAGAGCTTACTAATTGATTGAAGCCTGGGTTTTGCTGATACATACAACAACTAAGTTTTGTATGTTTTTCTTAGAATCAGGCATTTCCCTCAACTGCCTTATCAGATCCAGGACTTTGAATCCCTCAGGATTTTTATTTTTTAAATATTTATTTTTGAGAGAGCGCCAGCAGGGGAGGGGCAGAAACAGGGAGACAGAGGATATGAGGCACCTTTGCACTGACAGGCTGACAGCGGTGAGCCCGACGTGGGGCTCGAACTCACGAACTGCGAGATCATGAGCTGAGCCGAAGTTGGACACTCAACTGACTGAGCCACCTAGGCGCCCCCCACCCCAAGATTTTTAAGTAGGCAGCCATCCTTCATTGGCAGGTAAGAGTGGCTTTGACTTTCCTTCTTTATTGCTTTTTATCTCTTATTTCTTCCCTTGTCACGTTGGCCTGGCTTGAACTTCCAGAACATCAGCGTTAGCAAGATTCATTGTCTTCCTTTATTGCCTCCAACAAATCTTTGTTCAATGTGATCTTGGATATAGACTTAAGATATTCCTTATACATTTCAGACAGTATCCTGAGTTTTGTTTAGATGGAAATAAATGGACTACTTCCCTTTTCAATGTCTTTGAAGATCAGGACGTTCTTCTCCTCTGGCCTATTGACATGACTCATTCTGGCCCAAACTTGACACTATCTTTGTATTCATGCATATGTGCTCAATGTATGTTATTCTTTTAATGTAGCTGCAGGTTTGATTTTCTAGTGTTTTAGGTAAATTTTTGCCTTAATTCACGGTGAGACAGATCTAGGTTTTATTTTTGGGGGGAGTGTGGGAAAGAGTGCTGATTTTGTTGGGCTGAACAGAAGGAGGACATTCAACCCTTTTTTTTAAATTTTAGCTTTTCAATTAATATGCAGTAAAATTGACTGTTTTGGGGTGTGCAGTTCTGTGAATTTTAACACAAGTATAGATACTTATAACCAATACTGCAACCAGGGCACACAAGGGTTTTATCAAAGGGCCCCTGTGCTATCCTGCTCTGGTCACACAGTCCCCAACCCTCACCCCTGGCAATCATCCATCTGGTCTCTGTCAGTGTAACTGTTGTTCTCAGAATGTCCTACACATGGAATCACTTAGTGTAGAAACTTTCTGGTTTCTTTTGCTCAGCCAGATGCCTCTGAAATTCATCTAGGCCGTGCGTATCAATAGATCTTCTTTTTAGCACAGAGCAGCATGCCATTGTACGGACCTGTATCCATATCCAACGGAGATGTATCCGTATCTGTTAAAGGATAATTGGGTTGTTCCAAGTCTTGGGCAATTATGAATAGAGATACTATAAACCTTCATGTGCAGGCTTTTGCGTAAATGTGAGTTTTTTATGTGTCTAGAGCAATGGTTCTCAACGAGGAAGTATTTTTGCTCCCCAGGGTACATTCATCTAGATCGAGACACATTTGTGGTTGTCACAACTGGGGGTGGAAACGTGTTACAATGCACAGGAGAGTTCCCCCCAACCCCCAACAAAGAATGATCCAGCCCCAAATGTCATAATGTTGCTCTTGAGACACTAGGTCTAGGTAGACACCTACGATTGGGACTGCTGGGCTCTACGCTGTCTGTGTCACTTGTAAGAGCCCTGAGTTAGACTCTGTTGAGTATGGCACCTGCTTCAGATTCTCCCTCTCTCTCTGCCCCCTCCCCCACTTGTGCTCTTTCTCTCTAAAACAAAACACAAAACAAAATAAAAAGAAACCACCCACTCTTCTCCAGAGCAGCCAGACCATTTTGCAATCCTACCAGCGATGTACATGAATTCTAGTTCTCCCACATCCACACCAGCACTTGGTATTGTATTTTTCTTTTTTTTTTTTTTTTTTAGCTAGTGTGTATCATTATTATTAGGTTTTTTTAATGTTTATTCATTTTTAAGAGAGACAGCATGAGTGAGAGGGACACAGAGAGAGGGGGTGACAAAACCCAAAGTGGGCTCCGAGCTGACAGCAGACAGCCTGATGCAGGGCTCAAACTCACGAACCATGAAATCATGACCTCAGCCGAAGTCAGACACAACTGACTGAGCCACCCAGGCAGCCCTATTATTATTAGTTTTTAGAGGGTTTTCCTTTGTGGATTTCTTAGGATTTTCTACGTAGACAATCATCATATCACCTGTGAACAGGGATAGGGACAGTTTGTTTCTAACTTCCCTGCAGACTTTCTCTTTGACTCAGGGACACGTGCTGCTTGACTTCTGTGTTTGGAGATTTTTCTGTTATCTTCATGTGATTTTTATTTTCATTCTATTATAATCAGAGAACATACTTTGTATGATCTGAATTATTTTATTTATTTTGCTTCCTAGAATGTACTTATTTTTTATCATTTATATCCAAGTTAGCACATAGTGCGACAATGATTTCAGGAGTAGATTCCTTAAACCCCTTACCCATTTAGCCCATCTCCCCTCCCACAACTCCTCCAGCAACCCTCTGTTTGTTCTCTATATTTAGGAGTCTCATGTTTTGTCACCCTCCTTGTTTTTATATAATTTTTGCTTCCCTTCCCTTATGTTCATCTGTTTGTCTTTTTTTTTTTTTTTAACGTTTATTTATTTTTGAGACAGAGAGAGACAGAGCATGAACGGGGGAGGGTCAGAGAGAGGGAGACACAGAATCTGAAACAGGCTCTGAGCTGTCAGCACAGAGCCCGACGTGGGGCTCAAACTCATGGACCGCGAGATCATGACCTGAGCCAAAGTCGGCTGCTTAACCGACTGAGCCACCCAGGCGCCCCTCTGTTTTGTCTCTTAAAGTCCTCATATGAGTGAAGTCATATGATATTTGTCTTTCTCTGACTAATTTCGCTTAGCATAATACCCTCTAGTTCCATCCATGTAGTTGCCAATGGCAAGATTTCATTCTTTTTGATTGCCGAGTAATACTCCACTGTTTATATGAACCACATCTTACTTATCCATTCAACCATCAATGGACATTTGGGCTCTTTCCATACTTTGGCTATTGTTGATAGTGCTGCTATAAACATGGGGTGCATGTGCCCCTTCAAAACAGCATCCCTGTATCCCTTGGATAGACACCTAGTAATGCAATTGCTGGGTCATAGGGTAGTTCTATTTTTAATTTCTTGAGGAACCCCAATACTGTTTTCCAGAGTGGCTGCACCAGCTTGCATTCCCACCAGCAGTGCAAAAGAGATCCTCTTTCTCCGCATCCTTGCCAACATCTGTTGTTGCCTGAGTTGTTAATTTTAGCCATTCTGACAGGTGTGAGGTGGTCTCTCAGTGTGGCTTTGATTTGTGTTTCCCTAATGATGAGTGATGTTGAGCATGTTTTCATGTGTCGGTTGGCCATCTGGATGTCTTCTTTGGAGAAGTGTCTATTCATGTCTTTTGCCCCTTTCTTCACTGGATTATTTGTTTTTTGGGTATTGAGTGTGATAAGGTCTGTATGGACACTAACCCTTTATCTGATATGTCGTTTGCAAATATCTTCTCCCATCCCGTCAGTTGCCTTTTAGTTTTGCTGATTGTTTCCTTTGCTGTGTGGAAGCTTTTTATTTTGATGAGGTCTCAATAGTTCATTGATCTGAATTCTTTAAAATCTCTTAAAGCGTGCTATGATCCATCTTGGTGAATGTTCTGTGTGCACTTGAAAAAAAAAACCCTGTATTCTTCTAGTGTTGAGTGGGGTGTCCTATAAATGTCATTAGTTCCAGTTGGTTGATGACAGTCAATTTTTCTCCTTTATTTTTTTTTTAAAGAAAGCAGACTCTGCTTTATTATTTATTTGATATTCTTTTAAGTAGGCCAGCACAGAGCCCAGTGTGGGGCTTGAACTCACGACCCTGAGATCAAGACCTGAGCTGAGATCAAGAGTTGAACACTTAAGTGACTGAGCCACCCAGGCACCACCCCCCACTTCCTAAATTTTTTTTTTTTTTTGAGAGAGGGAGAGAGCATGCATGTGTGCACGTTGAGGAGGGGCAGAGGCAGAGAGAGAGAGAGAGAGAGAGAGAATGTTAAGCAGGCTTCAAGCCCAGCAAGGAGCTGGTCGAGGGACTCAATCCCACAATCCTGGGATCATGACCGGAGCTGAAATCAAGAGTCAGACGCTCAACTGACTGAGCCACCCAGGCGCCTGAATGACATTCAGCTCTTCTATATCCTGATTTCATGCCTCCAGGTCCTACCGATTATGGAGAAAGGGGGTGTTTAAGTGGATTTGCTGCAATGTGTGTGTGCACTACTGATCAGATTTGGTTACTAAGATTCTCAAATTATGTGTGTATTTCCCTCTTTGCCATGTTCTAGACCAGGGGTCAGCGCACCATAGCCCATGGGCCGGCCAACTGTAACTGTAAAGTTTAACTGGAATGTCCATCCCTTTGCATGGTGTCTATCTGCGGCTGTGACATTATAACGGAGAGCTGAGTGGTTGTGAAGGAGGCCGCATGGCCCGCAAAGCCTAAAATATTTACTATCTGGTCCTTTACTAATGGATGATTCCTGCTCTAGACTTGTCCTGACCAATACAGTGGCAACCTGGAGCTCTTGAAATGGAGGTTGGTTTAAATTAAGTAAAATTAAACGTTTGGTTCCTCAGTTGCACTAACTGGGTTTCAAATGCTCAACAGTCACATGTTGACTGGAGACTTTTGGAGATGCAGTTATAGAACATGTCCAATATTGCAGAAAATGCTGCTGGCCAGCAGTGTTCTAGGCTATTCTAAGCAACAAGGGACTCCTCTGTGCTTTGACCACTTGGCACAACTCAGTCATCTGGGTGCAACATCTCTTTTGTAGATTTTTTTGGTTACCTGGTATATTTTGGTGTTTAAAAAATTTTTATTTTTGAGTTAATTTTTGGTAGCTTACATTTTCCTAGAAAATAATTCTTCACTCAAAACTTACGTTATCTTTTGGTCTCTACCCTATCTGCTTTCCTTAAGAGTATGTTTGTGTGGGGGTTTTCCCACCGTATGTCTCAAGCTGACATCTTAGTTCAGTTAATTTTGTATTTATTCCTTATTTAATAATGAAAGCATGTAAAGTTGTGAATTTTTATCCAAATGCAGCTTTGGCAGCATTCCATGTGTTTTTAAAAATGTAGCATCTTCCTCATCCTCTTTGAAAAAGTCTATAATTATAAGATTTACTTTCTTATCTCAAAGGTTAGGAGCATTTAAACATTTCTGATGTGAGGTTTTTACACTGTTTACATTTATTTTCTTGTTTCACTGCATTTTATGGCGGAGAGATTCCGGCCTGTACAATTTTAATAAACACTTATCGAGCTTTTTCTTATGGCTGTTGAACATGGCCACTCTTTGGTGGTATTTCTGGGCACTGGAAAATAAAAGATTGCTTCTCTTAGGAGCAGTGCTGTCCAAAAGAAATAGCAGTCTCAGATACAATTTTAAATTTCTTAGTAACCACATTAAAAAAGGTAAAAAAAAAAAAAAAATGGGAAAATTTTCATCTATTTTACTTAATCTAGTATATCCAAGATATTATGTCAACATGCAATATAGAAATTATTAATAAGGTACTTTGCTTTCTTTTTATTTGTGCTAAGCCCTCAAAATTTGGCGTGTATTTTACACGCACAGCATGTTCCGTTGGGGTTACCCGCGTTAAGGGATCCGTAGCTCCACGTGGAGACATGCTACCAGTGGGCGACACGCCTTCAGTGACTATAGAGATCTGTAAAAATGTCTTAAACCCACCTCATGACTGTCTTCAGATTGCTTATGTCTGTGGTATATCCCACCCCTACAGAGACAGTATATTGTATATGTCAGCTTCTGCTAGTGTTTCTGACGGATTCTGCTCTGTCTGGCTGCCGGTTCATAATAGTTTGTAATATTACCTTTTCATTGTAGAGTGCACCTCTTGGGAATGGCCTTCCTACTTCCTAATCATAAGACAGAACATCTAGGAGACTAGGTTGAAAACAGTAAAAAGACTGGCAGGTTTCCTATAAAAATGACAAAATATTTTTATGTGAAAAAAGATACAACAGACAAAGCAGGAAGGCAAGGCACCATTGAGATCAGCCCGTATGGCTCTTTATCCTCCTAACTGAGTCGATGTGCCTGGCAGCCCTGTGATACAGGTACTATGATTATCTCCATTTTACAGATAAGGAAACAAAGGCACAGAGAGGTTAAGTAACAGGCCCAAGGTCACACAGCTAGGGAGTAGCAGAACTGGGATTCAAACCCAGGCATTTGGGCTCCGGTGCCTGTGCACATAACCACCATGCTAAATCACTTCCCCTATGCTTTACGACAGAAGAAAACATTTTAAATGTATATAAAAAAATGTAACGTCCAGAACATACAAAAAGCTGCTATCGATCAAGAAGAGAAGTACAGTAAAACCTTGACTTGTGAGCATAATTTGCTCTGGAAACATGCTCGTAATCCAAAGCACTCATATATCAAAGTGGATTTCAAGAACTATTGACTCAGTTGTGATTATGTGACATGTGGCATCATGTCCTACTTGTACTGCAAGACATGGCTCACTTGTCAAGTTAAAATTCATTAGAGGTGTTTGCTCGTCTTGCGGAACCCTTGCTGAACAAGGTACCCGAGATCCAAGGTCCTACTGGATAAACGCCCCAATAGAAAAATGGGCAAAGGATAAGAACAGGCAATTCTTAAAGAAACGGAAACAGCCAACAAACATATGAAAAGACACTCAATTTACAAGTCATCGATACAGGCGGGTTAAAACGAGGTACGATTTCTTTCACCCAACAGACTGGAGCAAACATCTTGCGGCTTGCTAACTGGCACCCCTGGGGCGGTACGGAACCTGCCTTGCCTCTTTGAATGGCAAGCTGGCAGTGCCCACCACCATTTAAACTGTTCTTTGCGGCGACATTTACCCCAATGTTTACAGCGGCGCTGTCAACAGAAGCCAAATTATGGAAAGAGCCCAAATGTCCATCAAGTGATGGATGAAATAGATTAGATGTGGTTTATACATACAATGGAGTACTATTCGGCGATGAAAAAGAATGAAATCTGGCCATTTGCATCAACACGGATGGAACTGGAGGATATTATGCTAAGCCAAAGAAGTCAGAGAAAGACAGATATCACATGATTTCACTCATACGTGGAATTTGAGAAACTTTACCGATTTTCATAGGGGAAGGGAAGGAAAAATAAGATAAAAACAGAGGGAGGCAAACCATAAGAAACTCTTAAATACAGAGAACAAACTGATGGTTGAGGGGGTGGGGGAAATGGGGGCTGGGCATTAAGGTGGGCACTTGTTGGGATGGTCACTGGGTGTCATATGTAAGTGATGAATCACTGGGTTCTACTCCTGAAGCCAAGACTACACTCTATGTTAGCTAACTTGAGAATTAAAAAAAAAAAGCATACATACGAACTTAGAAAACCTTAAAATAAACTGTTCACTTTTTACTTTTTTCACTTAAAAAAAATTTTTCTTTTAATTATGTAATCTCTACACCGAAGAGGGCTCGAACTCAAGACCCTGAGATCAAGAGTCACATGCTCTTCCGACTGAGCCAGCCAGGTGCCCCTAGAGCGCACTTTACTTTGACACATGAGCACGGAGATACATGCACACGGAAGCTCTTCCTAATCAAGCTCCGCGGGACCACTTGCTGAGTCGATGGCACTGTTTCCCTGCAAAGCTGTGCAGGGGTCCGCTGAGCTCTTTGGTCACCAGGCCACCTGCACACTTCCCTCCCCACCTATGAGCCGCCCGCCCCCGTGCTTGCCGTCACACTCATTCAAGCTAGCTGTACTGCAGGCCACAGGGAGCGGTTTTCATGAAAATTAAGCTGAAGGCTCTTAAGAGGCCTTCAAAAAGCAAGTTGCCAACAAAAAGCAAGTTGCTAAAAACCAAAACCCAAATCAAACTGCTGTTGAATGAAACAACTGTAAGTATGGGGGGAAACCTCACAAACATCCGTAAGGATTTTGCCCCTACGAGTCTCTGTAAGTGTCTGAACTCCAAAACCAGAGTTTTGTGACATTGTGACTACACTTTAAACAGGAAAGAGAAGACACACACAGCTGGTCCCCCGGTGAGAAGCCAGGAGCCGAGAAAAGGCCGGCACACGTCTGCGTTTTCTTGAACAACGAAAACGTGTTCATGAATTGCCTATTTAATTCTAAAACACTTAAAAACAAAGCGATACCGTCATCAACGTAAAGGATCCCTTTAACAATACAAGATGATTCGCTCCCTTTGTGAACTTATCCGAATTCGACTCTGTCCCACAATGTAACGGGTCTAGTTTTCCAATCGATTGGAGGATTTCGGTCTTTCCATGGAGGATTTAAGCAATTTACACTTATTATAACTGATAAGTTTGCTACGGACTCTGCCGCCTTATTTTATGTTGTTGGTTTTTGTGTGTGTGTGTGTGTGTGCTGTTTTATGGTTTTCTTTCATTACAAAGAATATGGTTTTCTTTTATTACAAAGAGAGCCCTGTGCTCTCTGCTTTAACTTTACTTATGTTGTAGAAAGCTTACGTTAGAAGTTCTACTAGAGTTTATCCCTAAGCTTTCCGAAGTAGTTCAAATCTTTATTTCTCTAATTATCAAGGTAGGAAAAAGAAATATTTACCCAGAAATTGGTCTTTTTCCCTTGTTCCAGGGACCAAAAAAAAAAAAAAAAAAAGGCCCCATGGTGGTAATACTGTGTGAAACAAGTCAAATACAAAATAGTATCTTATAATTCCTAGTTAGGGACGGCGGCCGTGTCTGCAGCTGGGGAAGCCTCTAGGAGGGACGGACAGCTGCGGGGGTGGGAGGGGTGTCTCTCCACGTGTTCCGGCACCTTCCTCAAGGTTGCTTTTCTCAATCCAGCGCCCCCCTGCCTCCGGGGAGGTACCCCCATACATCTTCATTTCCATGGGGGCGACTGGCTTCTTTATGCCTCCTCCAGTATTTTTTATGCAAAACTGGGGAGAAGCCACATCGGGAATGGATGCCTACACATTATTTACATCAGAAGTTTCATAAGAAAAAACAAAACTCTTGACACAGCCATTTACAAGTCACTGCTCACAAGTCCCAAGGGATGTCAAGTTTTAATCCATCCCTCCTGATCGTCCCTGACCCTCCCGGGTGGGGTGCCGGCGGCTCTGCACAAAATACCGCCCTGCCGCCCCCAACGGCCCCCTCGCCTTCCCTGAGCAGCTGTCAAGCACACTGTGAGCCTGAGTCCACGTTAGGGGACTCTGGTCAGGAGTGCTCTCGTTCCCGGTCGTGGCTGTGGGCACACGTTACTTGTGCCTTTTAAATAAACAAGAAGAACAAATGTTTCTGTAGACTCCGGTGCAGAAGGCACAGGGGTTAAACAGGGCAGGCCATCTGGAGACCCGGCCGCATCTAGGAACAAGTTCCAGTATGGTCTTGAAGGGGCACGTGAGTGTGGGTGAGAGACAGATGATGAAACTGAACACAATGAAAAAAACCCCAAATCTCTCCACCTATCTATCCACCTTTTAAAATTCCCGGTGAGCACCCACGTGGATCCTCGCCATTTCCCCCCAGCAGTCTCTGTCCTCACCGCTGACCGGCCACGCCCTGGTGACTCTAGACCACAGGTGCGCTTTCCGCACCCAAGTAATCTTTGCTCAACTAAATGAACACGAAGATTTCTTAGCGACGCGTTTCCGTCACTGTTAATTTTTCATGGGTTATTTCTCCCTGCCTGCGACAAACCGTTAGGCAACCCAGTGCTTCTGCTTCAGCCTAACTCACAGGCAAGGTCTGGCTGAACCATCAAGTGAAGCAGAGAAGGCACACAAGTCCTGGATTTCCCGTTGAGGGAAGATTCGCTCGGGCAAGGTGGCAGGGGCTCCAGAATGACGCGGTGAAGGTGAGCCACAGATGACTGACTTCCTTCCCGGGCCCAGCGAGCTCGGCATCACCGAGTGCATCGGCGCTCACGTGCGCCCCACAAACACGCGACAGCAATGGCGGCGACAAAAGAATGCCACCTTGCTCTCTAATGAAACAGCTATGCTGTGAACAGGCAGGCTTGGGCTGAGCTCTCCTGGAAGGTAATGAGGTATTTTTTGTTGCCTGTGAAATGATGTGAATTTCCCTGCATGTTCTGGATGGCTGAGCCCTGCCTGGAACTCTTCTGGTTAGCCAGCTGGAGGTCCTCCCCTCACAGAAGAAGCCTCATCACCGCCCCCCCCACCCCCACCCCTGGTTAAAACACCTGTACGTTCTGAAAGGAGATAAGGAGATCCCACCCCCTCCCTTCCGGGCAGCCCTTTACCTCCTGCAGTTTGATCTCCTCGGGCTGGAGGATTTCCAGCACCCCGCTGCTCTGAATCTCTGGAAGATCCTGCCAGAGGTTAAATCGCGAGTGGGGGTTACTGAGCAGGCAGATCTGGGGCAGAGCCTTCCTCTCGGGTGGGCTCGCCGGCTCGTCCTCCTCCTCCTCCTCGTCCTCATCCTCTCCTGGAGTCTCCTCGCTGGCCGGGGAAACATGGGCATTGGTTTGTATCTCTGCATCCTGTTGTCTCCTGGTTTCAATTTCCTGGAGTGTTGATTTGTCTCGGTATTCCTGATACAGGAGCCCTGAAGTCAAACAGATTTGTAATGAAGAAAAGGGAAAGATTTCAGACAAAGATCTTTCTGAATCACTAGGTCAAGGCTCGGTACTCTTATCAAGGGCAGGTGCTGCACCTATGAATACATAAAGCCAGCCAGCCCCGCACACCCGTCTCCCCAAAAGGCTCCGGGCGGCCCAATGAACTGCCACTATCTTCATTTCTCGGGAACGATCAGCATATGGAAATTTTGTTCAACAAATAAAGAAATCCATGAATGCATTCAAAATCCAATCACACAAATAGACTCGGCAAATCTAGAACTTGATGTGTTAATAAGCATTGTGCACAGAATTGATGGAGATGTGCCAATTATGTTTCAGTATCCCAACAGGATGCTTTCCCTAGCCTTAAATGCTCCAATATTAAAAACCCAAGTATGTTCATTTTTGAAATGGGAGTAATTGTAAATTCTCATCTTGAAGGAAAGACCAGTAATTCATCCCTTTTTTTTTTTTTTTTTTTGCTTTTGCAATTTCAGACTTACCTCCCTGACCAATTGTACTTAAAATAAAAGCACTCTATGTCTCCAAGGAGATTTGGAGGTACATATGAATCAGCACAAACGTAGCATCTCCATAGGGAAAACCCACTTCAGACATCCTGGCTGCAGGGTAGAGGCAGCGTCTCCTCACAGCAGATAAGCTTCAGTGGCCAGGGGGGTTCCCGGCCTGGCGAGACCGGGGTGGGGCCTGCGTGAGGAGGGGGTCAGACCCCCAGGGTCTTGTCTACCTGCCACGCCATGAAGGTGGTGGTCTATCCTGTTGGGATGAGAGAGGCCCCGAGTGACCCGAGGCAAGCAGCTCTGCCCCCATTTTTGAATGGGTGTGGTTAGGAAGAAAGACGCTGGGGTAATTCCCCAGGGGGGTGATGATGGAGACGTGCACTACCTGTGGGGGATGGGGCCAAGTACCCAATTCAGGGAACAGTGATAATAAGGTACAAGTCGGGTCCTGGTGACTGCCTGTTGCTGGGTCATGAATGGCATCCAGGTGACCAGCATGGCCACAGGGTGTGGTGGCCCCACTCAAAGAGACCAGGAACACAGGGAGATGGGGTGGTGGAGAGATCAGGTGCACCTGAGGGGCACCCAGGAGGAGAGGTCCAGTGGGCAGCTAGCTGGATGTACTGGTCTGAACAGCAGTTGGGGCCCCTTGATATGTCCACCTATAAAACAAAGATGATTTTCCCAAAGAAATTCTAATTGGGATAAATGTACCACTTGTAAAGCACTTTCTCTTACAATGAACGAAGTACAAACATTAGCTACCATTCCTTCCTTATCTAATTGTTAAATATATCTAAACAGGAGACAAAGGAACGAAAGAAAAACAGATTGACTTTGAAATCCTGAATGTGGCCAGATAAATTATATTCATAAACAGGAGCCAAACAAACTCGCCCTGTGGAATTAGTTGGCTTCTTATGCTCCATAATGCAAAATTGTACAGCCTTTATGGTAAGTATAGCGTTTACTTAAAAAAAAAAAAAAAAATTAAGATCCAGGGCGCCTGGGTGGCTCAGTCGGTTGAGCAGCTGACTTCAGCTCAGGTCATGATCTCATAGCTCGTAAGTTCGAGCCCTGCGTCGGGCTCTGTGCTGACGGCTCAGAGCCCGGAGCCTGCTTTGGATTCTGTGTCTCCCTCTCTCTCTGCCCCTAACCCACTCACATTCTGTCTCTGTCTCTCTCAAAAATAAAAATAAACATTAAAAATAATAATAAATAATTAAAAATTAAAAAAAAAATTAAGATCCTATGATGTTACACTGTTAGAATCCTGTGATTTTCCAATGTTACAGTGAAAAAAGAAAAGCAAAGTCTTCGTTAAATGCAATCCAGACTGAAGATCTATAAGACAGAGGTTTAACGTCACTACCTAAACTGGTTCAGTCATGAGCGTAAGATTTAACTGTTGTGCTGACATTGACCCAGTCATTCTCCTGTGATTCCAATGCACAGTGTTTCCAGAGGCTTAAAGAAATCAAGTTTGAGTTGACTTGGATTCACGTTTCCAGGTGAATGAGCCTCTCACATAGTAGGTACTCATATATTTGTTGGACGCCTTTAAAAAAATGCCGTTTCTAAAGTTTCACCAAAGCGCTTACTAATCTGGCATCTTTTTGAAGGTTCAAAAAATATGTCTTACATATGCTACGGTCGGCATATCATGAGTAAATCCTATCTCCGGCATCTCACTGTGATACGTCTGGTGAAAAGCAGCAAAAATATCAGCATTGTGGGTAGTTGGGTTGAAAATAATAATTCGGAAATCACACGGTTGGCTGCCTCTCCCCCATCTCCTCACACCCCTTGTTCCCAGCTGGCAGGGGAGGAGTTTTGTTTGGGTGCTGACCCGTTCTGTGCTCTGGGAAGTGGGTGAATGTTGACTGATCAAAACCTACCGTGATGCTGTATTGCACACCTGAAACTAATATTAGTTTATATGTTAACTAACTGGAATTAAAATAAAAGCTTAAAAAATAGAAGTAAAAACTTTCTCCAAAGGGTGGAGGGAAAAAAACCCAAACCAACCAAACAAACAAAAATTCTTTAGAGAGAGCTCTCAATTATCTTAGCAGTATAATGGCTAGCTCCAGGGGACTCCCTTGACAAGATAAAATCACAGAAATTCGTCTTCAGATTTAGAAATAAATGTCCACATCCAATGTAAATTTCCCTTAAAATCTGGCTTCATCTGCCTAAAGGGCCTCATCTGCCCTATAAGATTCACAGGGGACACTCAGCCCTAATCTCTAAGTTCAAAGTATACAGGTTGTTCATGTATATGCTGAAAGCCAGAAAATAAGTTTAACAAAACCACCTGAAACAAACAAACAAACAGACAAACAAACAAAAAGCCCTACCGTGATAGTTTCCTCCTTCTTGCCAGTGGTGGGTTTAGACATGAGCATGACATAACCTAACCTGGCCAAGGAGAGTAAGGGGACATCCTACATCTCTGAGAAGGGCTTCCCAAAAAGATGTTCCTTACCAATAAACACTTGAAGAATAAACACTTCCCTTTTTTGCTTTTAGACATGGCTGCTTGAAGATGTGATGCCTGGAGCTATGGCAGCCATCTTGTGACATGAAGCCCAAATGTTGAGAATGGTGGAGGGAAAGGAGCTGGGTGAGGAAACCAACTCCAGAATTTTCTACCTTTGAGATACAATATTGCCATTGTGTAATGTCATTTTTTGCTGGATATTCTGTTACTTTTGGTCAACGACTCCCACTACCAGTAATTTTAGGATTTTCTTAAAACTCTATAGTTCTTTCTGAAGCATTTAGAATATGAATTTCAACACTGTTTTTCCTGGAATTACTGTGACTACGAAGAGTTATCTGACACACTGTGTAACCATTTCTCATAACTTGTTTATTTTTATTAGTCTTAAAATTCAGATAGAGTAGCTTTACCTGAGAAGCTACATGTTAACTGATTAAATTTCTCTACTCCTTGTACTGTTAATATGATTTCCTATTTTATATCTTGTACACTCAGCAAGCACAACTTTATGTGAAAATTAACTTTACTGGTAAAATCTTTCACCTGGTGTATATATTTTTAATTGTTTTAAATAATTATTTTTGAGACACACACACACACACACACACACACACACACACACACACACACACAGGGCAAGCAGGGGAGGGGCAGAGAGAGAGAGAGGAAGACACAGAATCTGAAGCAGGTTCCAGGCTCCGAGCTGTCAGCACAGCGCCGGATGCGGGGCTCAAACTCACAAGGTCATGACCTGAGCCGAAGTCAGATGCTTAACTGACTGAGCCACCCAGGGGCTCCTTTCACCTGGCATATTATTATTATTTTTTTAGTGTTTATTTATTCTAAGAGAGAGACAGAAAGAGAGTGCGTGTGCGCACACAGAGGAGGGGCAGAGAGACACAGGGAGACAGAGAATCCCAAGCAGGCTCCTGCGCAGCGCCCGACGCGGGGCTCTATCTCACAAACCGTGAGATCAGGACCTGAGCCAAAATCAAGAGTCGGACGCTCAACCGACCGAGCCACCCAGGTGCTCCCCACCTGGTGTGTTATATTCATGCACAATTAGAAGACCCAGTTCCCATCTTTCCTACTTAAAATGATTTGTACCAGGCTGGCTGTGCTGCCCCGTGAAAGAGGGGGAGTTCTTCGCTCCTCTTGCCCAAGCTCCTGGAGTCATTCAAAATCTCACTTTTTGAATCACTCAAATAGAAACTTCTAAAGGGTGGGGGATTCATTTAATTTTAAGTGAACACCTTTCACGTGTCAAGCATCTGTTAGGGGTCAGAGACAACAACAGCACACCTGTGCACACGAAGCCCGTCTCAGGGTCCATCACAGGGTCTCGGGGTCCGTGGTCTATAACGACAGCTGTGGGCCATAGCGTGCATCATCCTGAGCAATTCTGCTCTGGCCTCCGTGGGAGACGCTGCAAAACCCAAGAGCAGGCTACAAAATGCCCACACCTGCCTTCGCCTTTTCCTCCCTGCTTGATTTCCCTGTGGCTTTAGGAACTCGTCCTTATCTGATACCTGGCAAGGAACTCCCTCCCTTCCGGGAGGTAAGGGCAGATATGGCTGTTGGAGGAGTCTGTTCGGCACCGGCCTCAAGTCCATAAGGGAGGAAGCGAGAAGGTGCTGACAGCTCTGGGTTGTCGTCCATCCATCACAGCCGGTGAGCACTTACTACGGATCCAGCCCAGGAGCCGGACAGAGATATTCACCAATGACACCAGCGGATACTGGAAGGGGGTGGTGGGAGAAAAGACTTGGAATATTAGTCCCTGCGGTTTGCCACATGCCGAGGGCCAGCCTGAGTGCACACCAGCGCTCAGGTCCCCTGACTCCCTGCTTCAAGCTTGTGCCACTAGCCTAACAGGACCGGCCACCTCCAAGAGGGGTGTCTCCACACGCCCGCCCGTGATGCAGAGGACAGCCCCTCTCTCCGCGAAAGGAGGCATGGAGCTCCCCACCCCCACTCTATGTCCCTCCCAGTGATGACACTGATTTTAGCTACAGAAGATCCCTTTCGAGAGGGTGGAAGTCAAGGTTTCCAGCGTAGGCTAAGGCAGAGGTGGGTTTCCTCACTACGAAGGACAATGTGGCAGAGAGGCGGGAAGAAAAGGTTTCTAAGGGTCTTTGCTCTCGGCCCCTGTCCGTTACCCCAGCAAACAAAGGGAAAATCTGCCACCATCGCCCAGCCTGACACACAGGAAGCCCTGGTAACAACATTCCTGGAGTCAGCGCAGCCCAACAGCTCGCAGAATGCGCCCCACCCCCTCTGCTGTGCGCGGGGCTCCGCTCCTCTCAGGGTTCAGTCTGGAAAAATCCCTTCCAGGGAAGAGTGGGCTGGCCCGAGAAGTCTCCCACAGACAGGGTCTCCTGGGGCAACGGAAACTCTGCTTCCACTCAAGACACCTCACGCCTGCCTCAGTGACTCAGAGAGAGGACAGTGATGATGTATTTAGGGATAAAATTTCCCAACCTGGCGGTTTAATTTAACGGACAAACTGCTGCTCTGACAACACCGAAGGACAAAAAGATTTTCTAAGCAGCCGGTACCATTTTCCAAATAACGGAGCCCATGTTGCCCCCCTTCACTACCGCCGGTGGTGACTGTCACGGGACGGACCTAGTTTGACGTCGTTAGCAATTTTTGACTTTTAAATCCAAGTGCTTGAGTTCTCGGGACACCTTCTCAACCCACTCTGCGTTCACACAGTTCTTGAGCCACAGCTGTGCCCCGCACCCTGGGCCACGTTCCTGGAAAAGCAGGTGACACCAGCCTTCCCTTCCTAACCCAGGGGCCTCTGGGGCTCCCACTCCGTCTCCATTTTACCCTTCCTTCCCACCACCGCCTCTTCTTCCTGAGCCTGGGTCTCCGCAGAAGCCATTCTCAGACCTGGCTGTCTTCCCAGGTCTTTCCCAGGCCCCTCCCAGGAGGGGCTCCCACAGCACCCCTTCCTGCAAAACCCAGCAGGGCCTCACCCCTGGTCTTTTTGGCAGAAATGACAAGGGGGCAGAGGGCCCTCCCCCGGAAAGGGCTGGGCAGGTAGACCTCTCTGGAGAGCAGGAGTCAAATGCACTTGCTGGAACCCAATTATACAGCACTATTAAAATGTGGCAGTTTTGCCTGTGGAACCACTTGGAACCGAATGTGTCAAAAAGGTCCCTTAGCCACACGGGATACGGTGCTCGCAGAAATGCAACGGCATCTCACGGGCAGGGGGACCCTCCGAGTCCACCAGGGCGCTTCCCAGTGGAGCCCCGCAGCCGCCGCCAAGGACACCCACCTATCTGTTCGATGAGGTTTCTCCACGAGTCTGCGGGAATGGGGTGGATCATCTGCAGGGCCTCGGTGAGCGTGGTCGGGCTGTCGGCGAGCGCCGGGCACTCCTCGGGCGTGGCCCCATTTCCCGGCGTGGAGGACGACTCGCTGCCCGAGAGAAGGAGGCGCAGCGCCGGTTATTTTTAAGCAACGACAACCTTGGCCGGCTCGCGCGTGGTGTCCGCACAAGTGGCCCTGGCCAACTGGACCCCAACGCGGGACGGGCCAGGCGGGCCCCACAGGCTTTTTTGGTCACCGCGCCCGGGCGCGACCGGGGTGATTCATTCCCACACCAGCCCGCCCAAACCCTTCATGTTTTCGGAGCTCGCGGGCAGGCGTCGGAAACTTGGCGCGCCCCTGCCTGCTCCGCGGCGCCGACCGGCCGCCCCGACGGGTCGGGCGGCCGGAATCCCAGCCGGCGCTGCTCACCCCATGCCGTCCGCTTGTCGCGCGACCCCCGGCCCCCGACTCCCTCCGGCTCGGATCCTCGCGTCCCAGGGCCACGCGGCGCGAAGAGGGCGGGGGGGGGGGGCGCCGAGCGGGACGCGCGCGCCCAGGGCGCCTGGGAGGGGGGCGCGGGAGGAGTCCCGGGGCGGGGATCCGGGCGTCGGCGGCCCGGGCTGGCGCGCACCCCCAGCCCCCGGGCGCGGAGCCCGCACGACCCCGGCCGCAGGTGGAAGTGGCGGGCGGCGGGGGCACCGGAGCCGGGGGCGGGCGCTAGGCCGCGGGGGTCGGCGTCCCCCGCGCGGGGGCCAGAGGCGCGCGGGGGCGGCGCGCGGGGGTCGCGGCGGCCGCTGGTCCTCACCTGCCCGGCAGGTGTCCCGCCGCCGAGTCGCGCGCGTCGCTCTCCGAGGTGGAACTGTCGTGGTCCACGGCGCAGGCGGCACTGAAGGCAGCGGCCAGCAGCTCCATGGGGGCCGGCGGCCGGGCGGGCGCTGGGGCCGGGTCTCGGGCCGCGCTGGGGGCTCGGAGCCGGGCCGGGGGCGACGGGCGGGCGCCAGAACGGGGTCGCAGCGCGCGCGGCTGGAGCCGGAGCCGCCGCTGCCGCCGCCGCTGCCGCCGCCGCTGCCGCTGCCGAGCGCTCCCGCGGGCGGGGGGGCGGGCGGACCGGCGGGCGCGCGCCCGGAGGCTCCGGGTTGCCACGGCAACGGGCGAGGCGGGAGGGGCGCGCGCGGCGGGGGCGAGGCCGGGCGGCGGCGGGGCGGGGGAGCGCGGGCTGGGCGCGACCGGGGCCCCGCGGGCGCCGACTGCCGCATGGACCTCCCGGCCGGCCGGCCAGGCGGCCGGCCCGCCCGCGCCGGGCGCTGGGAGAGGGGCAGGCAGCACGGGCGGGGGCCGGCGACCTGCGCCTTCGCCTCCCGCCCCCTCCTCGTCGCCTGGCCTGCCCGCCCCCGCACCCCCCCCCCCCCCCCCCCCCCCGGCTCGCACGGAGAACTTGGAAGGTACCGGCGAGGTGACCCTCTGCCCCGCCCCCCCTCGAACCTCCGCCCTGCCCACGCCGCGCAGCCCCTGCAGCCCCGCCGCCCCCGACAGGCATCCGCCCGGGGACCCAGCCTCGGTGGAGTGCGTCCTCGCTGGAGGTGCCCCTGTCCGAGGGAGTCCGAGGTGGAGCCTGGGGTTCTGGAGACACCTTGCACCCCGGCTCCTGACACAGACTATGCAGACGGGGCCAACCGGAGGCCTCTCCCGGAGAGGCCTGAGGCCCCGAGGCCCTGGTGGCCGGGGCTGGGTATGGAGGGGCGAGAAGGGAGAAACAAAGTGCCCCCAAACTTGCACCCGGTTTCCCCGCCTGGTCACATTGTCTCTGGAATCTGCACGTTCGTGGTTAGTTCAGTCCGCTTCTGGATGCACAAAGCAAACAAAAGGGGTAACGGCAGTCTAGTGGAATGTCAGTGATCCGGAGTGACGTGGAAATCTAGGGGCATTTTCATACAGCAAGACGACCGGCCTAGTCCTGTGTCCCTTTCTGAGGCCAGCCTGCCCGCTCCCTTGATGGGCCCCGGTGACAGCGCCTGCTTCTGCAGGCCGGGGCCCGTTCCTGACGAGGCCTGGGGCCTGGGGACTGGAGCGCAAAGAGGAAAAAAGTCTTCCTCTGAGCGTTGCCCTGCATGTTCCACCCACCGGGCATTTGTTTAAATGAACCAATTCCTCCTTTGGGGATGCAAATACTCCTGGTGGGAGCGGTTTAGCTACTGGTTAGTAGGTTGGCCCTGATGGGTTCCTTAGCCAGCCATCTGGAACACAGTGGCAGTGGTGGTGGTGGTAAAGGCAGAGGGGCAGGGATTGGGTGGGGAGGAAAGAAAGTAGCTTGAGGGGAGGCTTGTGGCCTGGGAGAGAACTCCCCTCCCCAGACAGTATCGGGGGACCCCATGGACCTTGCCTGGTCCGTCCTCCCCCGTTCTGACTCTGGGGAAGGGTGCTTAGGTTGTCTGAAATCCAGTTCCTAAAGCCGCTACCTCACTGTCCGTCCCCTCTAGGGTCTAAAGTCTTGCTCTTAAGGCCTCAGATTATTTGCATGACAACCATCTGCTCTCCTCTTTTTCCGAGCCAAACCCCTTCCTTCCTTGACTCATTCCACACGTCCTCTCTTCAACTCCACATTTTCGTCTGCTCTCTGGCCCTTTGCACCGGGATGCCTCTTAATCCTTCCACCAGTGCCCTCACATGTCCCCACCGCCCCCAGCAGCCAACCAGGGCACCAGGCCCAAGGTGAGAGCTGGCCTCAGCCTTCTTCGTGTCACTCCAGGTGTCAGTGCCTCACTGAGCCCCCTGGATCCCTGAAGTGCTTCAAGGCAGGACACACCCCGCACCCCCTGCATTTGGACCTCTCCCCAGTCCATCCCTGTCTCTGGCCCTTTTCTAAATTATGGGTCTGCTTTGGTCCCTTCTCTCTGCTTAAACACCTGTGTTGGAGTCCCAGGGCCACCAGCTTCCTGGCGCTGTAGCAGGCTCGTCACCAGCCTCCTTCTCCTTGCCTGCTTCCTCGGGGCCCCTGCCCTTGCCGGCAACTCTGAGGCTTTGGCTTCCCCACACGCTCGTCCGGGCTCTGAGCTTTGCAAGTGCTGTTCCCTCTGCTGGAACTCTGTTCCCCTAGTAAAGTCCTCACTCTTGCAGGTGGAGGCACACTGGGGCTTCCCCACCAGGCCCTTTCCCCTGCAGCAGCATTGCCTGGCACTAGAATTCTCTGTGAATAGGGCCATCCTTACACTAAGCCATGGGTGGGTTCCTGCCTCCTGCAGGGCGAGCACCCTGGTGTCCTACTCATCTTCCATCAGGGCCCAAGGAAGAACACTGTATGGGCATCACTGGGACCTGCAGTCAGGATGGCTTCACCGGCCCTTAAAGATGTAGCACTCTGTGGAAGCTGCTCCCATCATACTTTGCTTCACCAAGGCGAAAAGATTCATTTTTTTCAAAATCAGAAAATACTCAAGTGAAATTACATACGTTAAGATGAGCATAATAAAACCTTCCAATTGAAAAAGAAGCTAAAAATATCCTCCTAATTATAAAATCGGTTTAGAAAGTCATTGAGTTCTGAAGGCATATAACTTTAAGCGAAAAGCTGCGTGTTCTCTTTCCTGTCATGTTTGGTGCTTAACAGGCTCTTACTAAAATCTCCATTTAACCAACATCTGCTCAGGATCGCTCACAAGATACGGATAAATATTTCAAATATTTATACCTGGTTAGTACGTGGTAGGTGCCGCATACGATTTGCTAAGGAACGAATGGTATGTTTTGAAAAATATTCAGTTATTTTATATATTTAACCTGAAGGTTGTGTATTTCTTCCTTTGGGTTATAAAAGTTAAATATTGGAAACAAGGTGGATTCTTATTTATGTAGCAAGCTCAGCCTTGAAGGGTCCTTACTTGTATTTACAAAAGGTTACTTTATTCTGAAGGAGAAAAGGGAGAACCAGAGGAAATTTAGAAATAATCTGATCCGATACTTTTGTTTTACAGAAAACGAAGTCGAACCAGGGGGTTAAAATGACAGGCCCAAGATCACACAGCTGGCTAACGGCAGACTTTTGAAGTATTTGCTGGTAAGTGTGCTATGCTGTGTGGGACAAAGGAACCGTACATTTCTATTCACTTATGCTAAGTGTTTTTTAGGGTCACGTGTATGTCACCAGGCTCTCAAATGTTAAGACACATTTGTATTTTTTTTTTAATTTTTTTTTTCAACGTTTATTTATTTTTTGGGACAGAGAGAGACAGAGCATGAATGGGGGAGGGGCAGAGAGAGAGGGAGACACAGAATCGGAAACAGGCTCCAGGCTCTGAGCCGTCAGCCCAGAGCCTGACGCGGGGCTCGAACTCCTGGACCGCGAGATCGTGACCGGGCTGAAGTCGGACGCTTAACCGACTGCGCCACCCACCCAAGCGCCCCAGACACATTTGTATTTTTAAATCTAGTAGGAAAATGACTTGGTTTTTGTTGTTTTTTTTTTGTTTTTTTTTTTTTTTTTGGTAGTAAGAGGGTAATCCTTACATAAACGTTGGAAATATCTAGAAACAAGTGCTTGATAGTGTTTAATTACCTGTGTCTTCTAACGCCATGAATGAACTGTAGTTTATTTTTGTCACTCTCAAAAGGCTTTTTAGTTGCTTTGAAAATCAACACATTGAAACCACCTAGGTAGCCCCGACAGTCCATCCACAAGGGGCCACTGCCTCGAGGTTAAATGGCCCCCCAAAATTCAGGGAGAAAGTTAGGAAAAGGACAAGACGTACCTCTCTCCTGCAGTGCAACCCTCTGTAGTAAAGAGTTAATCTTACACAAAGAGAGGTTTAGCCTTTGTCTCGGGCTCCAGGCAGGTGATCTCTGAGCCACCGGACTGTGGGAATGTGACGTCTGATAGGAGTGTCTCTGCTTGCCTGGAGACCTGGGAGCAGATAAGGTGGGGGCCTTGGACTGTGTGATAATAGCTCAATCTCCAGAGAGGCTGAGGACTGTGTGGCCAGCCTGTTCCAGGTGATGGAGCCCCTTTAAACACTCTGGACACTAAGGCTCAGGTGAGCCTTCCCGACTGTCACACATTGCTGCCAGGGAGTGGTAGCAGTGTCCATAGCTCCGTAGACACTTGGAATTCCAAGTAGAACTTTTCTGGGCCCTGTCCATGCATCTCTGCCCTTGGCTGATTCAACTCTGTAGCCTTGCACTGAATAAGCCGTCACTGTGAGTATAATAGCTCTCAGCGAGTCCTGAGTCCTTCTACTGAATTTTTGAACCTGAGGGGGGGTCTTGGGGACTCTCAGCTTCTGCAGTTGGTGTCATAAGTGAGGGCGGACTTATAAGTTGTCCCCACACATCACAAGCCTCTAATTTGATTTAGAGTATGGTGGCCGTGTTCCCTTCACAGGCTTCCTCTCCATGATGCCTTATTCTCCCCCTCGGTGTGCCCTAAGCACAGTGGCCGGGGTAGTTTTCCCCGGACATATCCGATCCCACACATCTGTTACCTTCAGTGACTCCCCAGTACCTTGTTGGTCATTCGTGGCCAGTGAAGTTAATGTAGAGTCCAGGCTGAGGCTGCCCAGATGAAAGCTGGGTCACCCCTGAGAGCTCCCGACCCTGCCTTTTGCTCTGTTAGTCCTGCTCTGTTATTACCCACTTGTGTGGTATCTCTTCCCAGTGAACCTGAGATTTGGGGGAAAGCTATGAAGGTGTCATTTATCTTTGCATCCCCAGCATCCAGCACATCCAGGAGGCATCAGGAAATAGTTGGTGAATAGGCAAATACGGGGGAAGTCGGTAGGTGTTACACCGATGTGTTCTTTAGTCTTTTTCCTACAGTTACTGAATGCAGCATTGGTGTTCCCTTGCTGGGACATCTTGGCCTTCTTTGGTCAATGAAGATTTCTTTAACTGATCTCTTTGGGAACTAGCAGGCTTCTGGGGTAGCTGCCTCAAGTTTGGGGCAGGTAGCTGTGACCTGTTTTGGGGAGTCAAAAAAAAAAAAAAACCCAACCCAAACCTCGTTTTAAACCGGATTCACTGTTTTGGTAAAGTGAGGAATATTTTGTGTTTGTTCATCTTCTTTTTTGGTATGGTTGCTATGGTGGACAGTTATTATCGTTTTGGTTAAATAGGGAAAAGCTCAGAGGGACAAAGAGATACATAGTAATCTCCGTCTGGCTTAAGGAGATATGCCCACATTGGATAGGTTTCAATGATTGAGGTTGTTGGGCTTGCTTGCTGGAGATTGATACTGTTCTGCTGAATTACGTTTTCAGAATAAAAAATACGTGGCCAAGCTTCGCTCTGCTTCCAGCTGTGAGAGGCAGCCTGGGTAAGGTTGCATGGCTAGTGAAACGCTGGAATTTCCAAAGCATTTTGGTGGTTTATGTGTCCTTATGGTGTCCTTAAAAGGTTGGGAAAATGGTGGCCTTATCTTCGATTATGAGGTGCAGACAGTTGAATGGCCTTGAGAGAAATGTCTTTCTCAAAACTGGCTCCGCAAAATGACTCACGGACAAGAAGCTGTCATGCTGTGTGTTTATCTGAAACTGTGGAAAACGATAGAAGGCCTGGGCTATGGATTTCTTTGGAATATTCCCAACCGAGGAGACTGGGACACATAGGGCCCAAGAATTTTGGCTGCGGGTGATGTCATGGACTTTTGACCATTAGGAGCATCTTGAAATAAGGGCAATCTAAGGAAAAACACTGTCATTTGCAGGGTATTTTGAGGATGAAATTTAGAGTAAATAAGGAATTGCCTCAATACACATAATTTACATTTTAGGTTGTGGCCATGGGGGTTTATACACTCTTGGTTGAAACTCAAACTGTAAAGGAATTAATATCCCACTTCCTTTGCTTAAGTTTATTCATTTTAAATTACCTTATACACTATATAGTTAGATCTAATTTACTCTTACATATGGTGAGTCCTATATGTACTTTACAAAGAGAAATTATTATTATTATTATTATTATTATTATTATTGTTATCATTATTATTGCTACTACTGTTACTACTACTTAGGAAGCCAACATTTAGCACTAAAATACATTCACTATTAGAAAATTTATTGCCTTGGGGCACCTGGGTGGCTCGGTCGGTTAAGCGTCCGACTTCAGCTCAGGTCATGATCTCACGGTCCGTGAGTTCGAGCCCCATGTCGGGCTCTGTGCTGATGGCTCAGCGCCTGGAGCCTGTTTCAGATTCTGTGTCTCCCTCTCTCTCTGCCCCTCCCCTGTTCATGCTCTGTCTCTCTCTGTCTCAAAAATAAATAAACGTTAAAAAAAATTTTTTTTTAAAATTTATTGCCTATTGCCTTAACTATTAGCCAAATGTAGCAAAATTGTATAGGTGTGAAATGAGAAAGGAAACGATGTCCATTCATAAGCAAAGCAGACTTGAAGGAATGGCATGTAGTTAACAAAATTAATAACTAGCAATTGTTCAGACATTGTTCCTTGAAAATCGCAAATAACTAGATTTAAAATTTTTTTTTTTTAACGTTTATTTATTTTTGAGACAGAGAGAGACAGAGCATGAACGGGGAAGGGGCAGAGAGAGAGGGAGATACAGAATCGGAAGCAGGCTCCAGGCTCCGAGCCATCAGCCCAGAGCCCGACGCGGGACTCGAACTCACGGACCGCAAGATCGTGACCTGAGCTGAAGTCGGACGCTTAACCGACTGAGCCACCCAGGCGCCCCAAATAACTAGATTTTAAAGAAGTACTCTTCGTAAAAAGAAGTGTGTGGTGGGGTCACTTTTCATTTTCTACGGAAACAAATTCACCTCACCCTTAACATCCAGGAGAAACAATGTTTCTTGTGGAGTCACCAGGAGTAAGCGGAAGGATTTAGAATCTCATAAAAAGGCCAGTAGGTGTTTGGTGGAGACCCATCACTTTACGAAAGGTGTTAGAGACAAGAACGAGATGTGCCGTCAGACAAAGTGCCCCATTCCGGGTTTTAACTGCCCGTCATAATGTTGACAGAAACACCTCCCCCCCCCCCCCCCCAGAAATTCAAAGGTTTTACTACTTTTGATATTTCTATTTTGAGGACTCTAATAAGGGAACTGGCCACCACGGCATACATATCAGCACCAAACATTAGCTATCGTAAAGAGGAAGCACGATTTTTCAAAAGCAGATCAGAGACACAGCGGTGAAAGTGTTTTAAAATGAACAGCCAGTGTTAGCCAAGGCTTGGAAACTGTCATTTGCGTCTGGGGGTGAGAGTGTGAATTCAACCTTTCTAGAGGGCACCCTGGCAACCCATATCATAAACCTGCAAATGCTCCTACTCTTTGGCAAAGAGGTTCTATTTCTAGGAATATATCCTAATAAACTGTAAGAATCTGTGTGAGAAAAACGGCTATAAGCATGTTTACCATAGTGTTATTTTTATCAGTGAAATGTTTGGAGCAACCTAAATGTCCAGTAACAGGAGATCGGCTCTTTAAATTGTGACACAGGTCTAAAATGGAATACCATGGGGCGCCTGGGTGGCGCAGTCGGTTAAGCGTCCGACTTCAGCCAGGTCACGATCTCGCGGGGTCCGTGAGTTCGAGCCCCGCGTCGGGCTCTGGGCTGATGGCTCGGAGCCTGGAGCCTGTTTCCGATTCTGTGTCTCCCTCTCTCTGCCCCTCCCCCGTTCATGCTCTGTCTCTCTCTATCCCAAAAATAAATAAAAACGTTGAAAAAAAAATTAAAAAAAAATAAATAAAAAAATTTGTTATTTTTTTTTTACCTTAATTAAAAAAATTTTTTTAGGGGCGTCTGGGTGGCGCAGTCGGTTAAGCGTCCGACTTCAGCCAGGTCACGATCTCGCGGTCCGTGAGTTCGAGCCCCGCGTCGGGCTCTGGGCTGATGGCTCGGAGCCTGGAGCCTGTTTCCGATTCTGTGTCTCCCTCTCTCTGCCCCTCCCCCGTTCATGCTCTGTCTCTCTCTATCCCAAAAATAAATAAACGTTGAAAAAAAAATTTTTTTTTAAATAAAAATAAATAAATAAATAAATAAAATGGAATACCATTAAAAATGATGTAGAAAATATTCCATAATCTGGAAAGATGTCCGTAATACATTGAATGGAAAAGTAGGTTCTGGATGGTAGTATGATCTTATTTGTTTATAAATAGACTTCAATACATGAAACTTTAGGCATGCATTTATGTTCGAGAGAGGGCTGGAAGAATGATCATCGAGAACATTTCACAGTACTTGCAGTTGGTTGGATTCTGAGGGAATTTTGCTTTTTATTCATGGGCTTAAAATTTTTTTTTCTGCAATAAATGTGTCACTTACGTAACAAGGGGGAAAAAGTTACTTTCAAAAACAACATCAATATCTTAATGTGCATAAATTTAGAGCATGAGTTTAAAGTGCTCATGTAACCACAGGGAATCCTGATGACCTTGAAAAAGGGGGCTGAGCCGTTTGGCATTCTCTAGATTTACTTGGGGGCGGGGAAACACCTCAATTCATTACATAAATCTTGTAAAAAGCTCGTCAGTTTCCAAGGAATCGTGAATTCAGATCTTACAGTAGATTACATCCCGGCATCTCTAAAACTAAAGCCCTTACCTGATAGTGTAATTTGCCTGGTTATAAAAATAGTCCCTTTCCCAGAAATTCCCCTTTTCCTTCTATAATTCCACAAGTATGACTTGTAACCAGGTTGCTTTTTCTGCCTTTTTAATTGAAGTCATGATGTCATAAAGGAGTCATCAGAGAAATTACTGCCTCCTGTCAAAGGCAGGTCTTTCTAATGCCACAGCCCTCCCCTGCCTGGCTGCGGGGCTACATCCCACTTGTGCTGCTTCAGACGCCTCCTCCTCCGGGAAGCCCACCCTCCATCCCATCCCATCCCATTGCTGGCTGTTTTCACTCACTCTCAGGATCTCCTGTAGCACTTCACTAAGGCTTCTCTTAAAGCTTGATTACTTTCTTGGAGAATTAATTCTCTGTCCTGTGGGACAGTGCAAGGAGACAGGACTCAACTTGATTGATGTCGCCTCCTTTACTGTGCGGGCAGAGACCTTGTACATGCTGGAGGCTCTGGACATGTTTGCTGAACGGAGCCAGAGTTGGGGGAGGCTGGAGAGCACACAGACATGCTACTGGTATCATCCCAGTGCATGATGGGTAAGTTAGAGTCTTAGAAACACCTCATGGACCCTTGTCCTTTACCCACTAAATACAAACCTTTCCTTGCTGCTCCCTAGAAAGTTCAGTGCACCTTTAGCTGGAGGACCATTATTACCTGGGGCAGGTGTGTGTGTGTGTGTAGGACGGTGGGGATCAGTTTACCAGCAAAGAAGTGAAATTTCACTTTTGCTTCTTTACCTATTGTTTACCCCTCCGCCAAGCAGACCAGTTGATGCTTCTTTTCCTAATTTTAAACCCTGTCTCATTTTTTCCGGGCAGTGAAGATTGCATGCTAAATTATTGCTCTTGCTAAAATGTTGTTCAGCCTGGAGTAGCTTTTATTTGTCAGAGTCAGCGGGATCTCTCGGCCTGTTGCTCTATTCGGCTCCGGATAAAAAGACAGTCCTTAATAGGTCTCTCTTTTCTTCTTAACCATGAGGATCTTTTGTAGGGGTCTCAGAGGAGGGTCTTAAGCTCCCCAGAAATACATTCTTCTGTTTGAAATTAGCATTTGTTCTTAAAAAAGAAAGAGACTCTAACCTGTCATCAGTCGGGTGTTTTTGCTTAGAAGTGATGGATTCTTGGGGCGCCTGGGTGACGCAGTCGGTTAAGCGTCCGACTTCAGCCAGGTCACGATCTCGCGGTCCGGGAGTTCGAGCCCCGCGTCGGGCTCTGGGCTGATGGCTCAGAGCCTGGAGCCTGTTTCCGATTCTGTGTCTCCCTCTCTCTCTGCCCCTCCCCCGTTCATGCTCTGTCTCTCTCTGTCCCAAAAATAAATAAACGTTGAAAAAAAAATTTTTTTTTAAAAAGAAATGATGGATTCTTACCAGGAGAGAGGAGAGCTTCCTTGACACAGTGAGTCAGAGAAATGACAGCACAGAACAGAAACATTCCTTCCCCTTGAAAACACCTTGGACTACACAATGTCCCTTCCTCAACCCCAGGCCCTCATTTTCAGCACTTTACCTGCTGTGACTCTCCATCGATTATGCACCTGTCTTAAAGGTGGAGGGCTCTAAGCTTTCTGGATTGAAACCCGCTTTATTATCCAACTGAACATCTTCAGGGAAAACATGACTCATATATGTTGCTGATGGGAGAGCAAAACTGGCCAACCTCACACGGAAGGGAATTTGCCTGTAACTGGCAAAAGCACATATGTGCAGCGGACTGACTGTTCGTCTCCCCCCAGTTCATATGCTGAAATCCTAACCCTAAGGTGTTGGCATTTGGAGGTGGGGCCTTTGGGAGCTGATCAGGTCATGACGGCGGAGTCCTCACGAGTGAGATTGGTGTCTTTATAAAAGGCGCCACAGAGAGATCCCTTGCCTTGGTTTTGGATTTCCCAGCTTCCAGAACTGTGAAATGAAATGTTCTATATAATGGTATTCTGTTATAGCAGCCCAGGCTTATGGAGACAATGTGCATTTGCCCTGTGCTCCAGCAATTCCTAAGAATTTACCCTGAAATATGAAACAAGATATGCGCAAAGTCATTCACTGTGGCATTATTTGTTATAGCAACATGTTGGAAACAACCTCCATATCCAGGAGCCTGGGTAAATACATTATGAGGTAGTCACACAATGGAGTACTATGCAGCTATAGAAATGAGCTCGGGAAGGCATTTCTGAATGGACATGCGTGATTTCCAGCATTGTGTGAAAGAAGCAAGGTGTGAAAAGGCATATGTAGTATGTGAACTAAAGAAAGGGGGAAGTTACCCAGGTACACATGCACATTTTTTTTTTTTTTAATCTCAAGTAAGAATCCCAGGAAGGAAAACAGAGAAACTAGTAAAATTGGTTACTTCCAGAGGTGGGGTCGAGGGTAAGACTTCTGAGCATACATTTTCCCATAGTGTTGACTTGTAAACCATGGAGATGGTTTACCTATTCAATAAATAAGAATTCATTAATAAAGAAAAAACTGAACATGTGCAGAAAAAACAAAGTCTAACATTGAAAAAAGACAAATAAATGAATCTAAGTAATTATCAAATTGATAACAGAAAAAAATTAAGGAATTTCTGAATAGCATATGTTATACCATTACTGAGATCTATTCTGGGACTAAAAAAGCAAAGAAATCTTAAACTTTACTTAGGAGGTGGTGTGGGCTGAGCTGTGTCCCCTGAAAAGAGGTGTTGAAATCTTAGCCCCTAATACCCATGAAGGTGATGGGACTTGGAAATAGGGTCTTTGCAGATGTAACGGAGTTCAGAAGATGTCATACTAGATATCCAATAATGGGTATCTTTGTAAGAAGAGAGAAATTTGGACACAGAAATGCCCAGACAGGAGATTGCCCTGTGAATATGTTGGCAGAGGTTGAAATGATGCATCTATTTAAAAAAACTTTTTTTAATGTTTGTTTATTTTTGAAAGAGAGAGAGAGACAGAGAGAGACAGAGAGTCAGCGGGGAAGGGACAGAGAGAGAGGGAGACACAGATTCTGAAGCAGGCTCCAGGCTCTGATCGGTCAGCACAGAGCCCAACGCAGGGCTCGAACTCTTGAATCGTGAGATCATGACCTGAGCTGAAGTCAGATGCTTAACCTTCTGAGCCACCCAGGAGCCTCCCCCTTTTTAAAAAAAAAAAAAAAAAATTTTTTTTTAAATGTGGAATGATGCATCTACTAAGCTAAGGAAAGTCAAGGGTTGCCTGCAAGCCACAAACACTAGGAAAGAGACTTACTGACTCTCCCCTACAGCCGTCGGAGGGAGCATGGCCTTGCCATTGCTTCGACTTTGGACTCCTCATCCTCAGAACTGAGAGAGAACACATTTCTATTGTTTTTAAGCCACTCTGTCTGTGGTACTTTCTTACCGCAGCCCTAGGAAATGAATATGGTGGGCTTGTTGCAGGGGATGGCACAGAGTAATTGTGAAATTCTGTAATTGTAGACTAAGGAAATATCCTACAGTATACTGATGTTGAGAACCAGCGTCCTGACTTGTAGAAAAGGGAGATGCAAACATGAATCGAGAGTAAGGAGGATCACTGTGTGTTGAATGGGAACGGAAGGGATCCATATTGTGTGCAGGTGTGCACGCACGTTTCGTAGCCGTGTGCACTGAAAAGCAATGCTAGCAACAGACAGCCCCCAGATATTGGTTTCTAAATACTATTTTCGCTAACAGGAGCTAGGACTCTGGAGAAATGGCTGGCTGCAGGTTTAGAATATAGAAAGTATAAGAAAGTGGGGCAACCGGGTGACTGGGTTAAGTGTCTGACTCTTGATCTCGGCTCAGGTCATGCTCTCATGGTTTGTGGGTTTGAGCCCCACGTCAGGGTCTGTGCCAACAGCACAGAGTCTGCTTCGGATCCTCTGTCCCCCTCTGTCTGTCTCTCCCCTGCTCGTTGTCACGCTCTCTCTCTGAAGTAAATAAATAAAAACTTTTAAAAACATTAAAGAAAATAGAGAACTAAAAAAAAAAAAGGCAGACTGAAAACAAACCCACTGTGAATCCATACTGATACTCAAAAAACAAAGCAAATCAAAAAACAAAGGAGGAGTTTTCTTGATAGAAGAATATCAACTAATATAAATAGAAGGAACACCAGAACATTCCCATTTTGCAATTCTCAATGTAATGGTTAACTCAGGAAGGATTATTAATGGATGTTAAAAGCCACTGAGTTAAAGGTTAATAGGAAGAAGATATTTTTGTGGTTTCAAACTGTCTCTGTGGATAACTTAGTAGTTGTGAAAGGAAAAAATTGTACCTTTACTTCTGAACAATCTGGCAGCTTCCAGTTAACTAAATGACCAAATTTAGCACCAGGAATAGTAGGCCAGCTGACTTTAGTGCTTCCTGATAAGATGCAATTTGAAGTACACATCACCTGGATGCATTCTTGCTAAAAATGGGTAAACTGAATCTAATTAAGCATCTAGGCCTAACTTCCCGTTTAAAGAAAAGACGGGCAGTAAAGGAACAAGTCAAAACACTGCACGAGGAGGCAGTCAGACAAATCCATAGTGGGGGCCATACCACAGTCAACAACCCTGGATTCTCAAAAGGTCAGTTCCGGTAAACCAAATGGGGAGATGTTCTAGGTTACAGCAGTCTAAAGAGAGCAAGCTGCCAAATGCAGTCCTTGAAACTTGGTGACATACTTGATTCACAAATCCCAGCTTGAAAGGCATTTGGGGGACAATCAGGAGAAATTTGAATATAGATTGGACATTAGATAGACTATGGAGAGACTGTGGATTTTCTTATGTGTGATAATGACTTTCTGAATCTGTACAAGAACAGCCTTATTCTTAGAAGTTGTAACTCTAGAGGGGCAGCTGGGCGGCTCAGTCCTTTAAGGCTCCAACTTCAGCTCAGGTCATGATCTCACGGCCTGTGAGTTCAAGCCCCACATCAGGATCTCTGCCGTCAGCACAGAGCCCTTTGCCTTCCTCTCTGTCTGCCCCTCCCCTGCTTGTGTGGCTCTCTCTCTCTCTCAAAAATAAACATTAAAAAAAAAAGAAGTCGTACTTTGGATATTCAAGTGTGAACTGTTACGATGCCTACAATTTACATTCATATGGTCTAGTGGAAACAGAGAGAAAGTACAAATACGCAGGGTGCTAGTTTTTTGAATCTAGGCTGAGGGTGTGTAGGAGGTCATTGTATTATTCTCTCATTTGTTCTGTATGTTTAATTTTTTCTTTATAAAAATTGGGAGAAAGGAAAGAATATTAAGAGAAATAGCACATTTGTTTTAAAGAAACGTATTAATGATCAAGTTTAAATGTAGTCAGGTGTAAGGTATAGAATATTGAGTTCAGGATGGTATAAAGGCCAAGGGAGTGAAATGGAATTTGCCAGTCACCTTGCCGGACTTGGGGGCTCTGGGGTGCCAAGGCCCATGGTATATAAACCCCGTGTACCTAGAGCAAAGACTGGATCATAGTAAATGCCCAGTAAACACCCATCTGATGAAATGAAGTGTAAATAACTCAGTGATAAACGTCTTTGTCTGATGTCTGATGATTTTTTCCAGGATAGACTTTTGGTCAAAGATTAAGAGCATTTTTCTGCTTTTCACATATATTATGAAATTACGAAAGGTTTTACTGCTTTCTGCCCAACTAATATCTCTCTCTGCATTCTTTCTAATAGTATTAGAATTAAAAAACTTTTTAAAAAATTTTTATTCATTTTTGAGAGAGAGTGAGAGAGAGACATCATGAGTGGGGGGTGGGAAGAGAGAGGGGGAGACACAGAATCCGAAGGAGTCTCCAGGCTCTGAGCCGTCAGCACAGAGCCCAACATGGGGCTCAAACCCCTGAGCAGTGAGATCATGACCTGAGCCAAAGTCAGACGCTTAAACCAACTGAGCCACCCAGGTGACCCAGTATTAGAATTTTAAACAATTCACCAATTTGATACGTGAAAAATGATATATTGTTCTATTTTACATTTCTTTCTTTACTAATAAAGTTTTTTTTTTGTTTGTTGTTTTTGGCTTTTTGATTGTTTTGCCTAGTTCTTTTGTGAATAATCTTTTCATGTCTTTGGCTTGTTTTTCTTTTTTTAAGTTTATTTATTTACTTATTTAGAGAGAGGGAGAATGATCGTCAGTGAGAGAGAGGGAGAGAGAGAGAGAATCCCAGGCAGGCTCTGCACTGTTGGGACAGAGCCTGACTCAGGGCTCAAACTCATGAACCGTGAGATCATTATCTGAGCTGAAGCCAAGGGTCTGAAGCTTAACTGACTGAGCCACCCAGGCACCCCAATGCTTGGTTTAAATTTAGGATGTGCGTGTTTGCCTAACTGGTTAAAAAAAATTTTTTTTAATGTTTTTTATTTATTTTTGAGACAGAGCACAGGCAGGGAAGGGGCAGTGAGAGGGAGACACAGAATCCGAAGCAGGCTCCAGGCTCTGAGCTGTCAGCACGGAACCCAACACAGGGCTCGAGCTCACAGGCCACGAGATCGTGACCTGAGCTGAAGTCAGACGCTGAACCAACTGAGCCACCCAGGTGCCCCTTTCCTAACTGATTTTAAATACAGTGTGCCGTGTTGTTTATATGAGCTTTAAAAAAAAAAAAAACAACAGAACTGGCTCATTTTGTAGGAAAGATTAAGAATCAGAGGATGTTGAGTGGAGGGTGGTGGGGTGAGCCCTGTAGCCACCCTCCTTGGCCCCCCAGGAGTCCTGGTTCTTCTCTCCTCCTGGAATGTGGGCAGGGGTGCTGGGCCTGGAGATGAGGGTCTGGAGGGCAGAGAGGAACCTCACTCACCATGTCTTTTGGGCCAGCACCTGCCTTTGGGCAGGCAAGACAGTCATGTCACGATTTTATAGAAGAAATCTATAAGGGGTGAGGCTCAGGGGAGGCTCTTCAGTCCTGACTAGTTGCTGAGACATCTGGTCACCTGCAGGAGATCCCCTGGCCACTGCCTGTCCCCCTTCCTCTGTCTGAGACAGTTGGATCTGAACCTGTCACCATCAAAACCAGACTCGCTTTGTCTGCCGGGTCAGTCTTTTTCTCACTAACATATGATAGATTTCACCACATGCTTTCGAAAAAAAAATGCAAGGCAGAACAGCTGACAAATTTATGTCAACTGCCAACTGTTTAGTAATTTATTTATTCCACAAGTGACTGTTGAGGATCCACTGCCCACAAAGCCCTTGTAAATGGTCGGGCCTCAGCACCCACTGTGGCACCCAACGCGTGTGCAGCTGGCTGTTGCTGACTTGAATGATCATTACGTGGAAACCCCAAAACATCGCACAAGAAAATACCGATAAGGTTACACCGACGCTTTCTGAGAAGACTCCTCTTTTGAGGACACCTTATTTCATCTTTGTAGTCTCTGAAGGATTTGTTTTATTGTCTTTCACGTAACAAAGGCCTAGTAAATAATTTTTGGAAAACTTCTGGGTAAATTACATCCAAGTAAAACCTTGGTTTGTGAGCATAATTCATTCTGGAAACATGCTTGTAATCCAAAGCACTCGTATATCAAAGCGAATCTTAAGAACTATTGACTCAGTTGTGATCATGTGATGTTTGACATCATGTACTACTTGTGTTGCAAGACATCGCTTGTTTATCAAGTTAAAATTTATCGGAGATGTTTGCTCGTCTTGTGGGACGCTCGCAGAACGAGTTACTCGCAATCCAGGGTTTTACTATATTTAAAGCTGTGAACTTACAGTTTCTTTGTTTAAAAGCTATCTAAATGAATAATGGGAATGGAAGAAGGTCTTTAAGAATCTGATAACCCTAAGGAAATTTCAGTAAGATGTGATTTTTTTTTTTTTTATTTTTTTTTTTAACGTTTATTTATTTTTGGGACAGAGAGAGACAGAGCATGAACGGGGGAGGGGCAGAAAGAGGGGGAGACACAGAATCGGAAACAGGCTCCAGGCTCTGAGCCATCAGCCCAGAGCCTGACGCGGGGCTCGAACTCACGGACCGCGAGATCGTGACCTGGCTGAAGTCGGACGCTTAACCGACTGCGCCACCCAGGCGCCCCAGTAAGATGTGATTTTTAAAAATTAATTATGTTTATTTTTTAGAGAAAGTGAGAGTGAGCAGGGGAGGGGCGGAGAGAGGAAAAGAGAGGGACTCTTAAGCAGGCTCCCTGCTTAGTGTGAAGCCCAACTCAAGGCTGGATCTCAGGACTCTGAGATCATCACCTGGGCTGAAATCAAGAGTCAGATGCTTAACTGACTGAGCCACCCGGGTGCCCCAGTAAGGTGCGATGTTTTTAATGTTCATTTTTCACATGGGGTATCTTAGGTCAGGTTCCCTGGAGGGAAAGACTGGTGCAGATGATTCATTAAGGAAGAGCTCCGGGGAAAGTGGAGGGGAGAGGGGAAGCAAACCAGGGAGAGGAGAGTGCCAAGCAAGGAAGTGGTTTCAGGCAGAGCCCTGGTCCCAGCTGCCCCATAGGGGCTCCAGAGCATAACTGCCCCTTGGGGTTTGTCCCCATTGTGACAAGGAAGATGGAGTTTTATACTTTGGCAACAGTCATTGCTAAGGGCTGTATGGCATGTGTGTGTGTTGGGGGACAGGGCAACCCTCAGGCATGGGGAACAGGAGAGAGTCAGGTGGGGTCAGAGAGTCAGGAGAGAGTCAAGTCCTTAGAAGGACTTGATGCTAAGCATTTCTGCCAGCATCTGATGTGTTTACATCGAATTCACCTTCTATCCCAGGTTTTAGAATGTTCCCGATAAAGGGGTTGTCTACTGCTGGGTAACAAGCGGCCCCAGGACTTTGCAGCTTACAGCAACATTCATTCTCTCATGTAGCTTCTGAGGGTCAGGAAGCCTGTGGCTCTGGCTCAGGGTCTCTCACGAGGCTGCGGTCCAGCTGCTGGCCAGGCCTGGAGGCTCCCCTTTCAAGCTTATCCATGTGCTGTTGGCCGGAAGCCTCAGTTTCTCGCCACATGGACTTTTCCTTGGGCTGTCTGCTACGTGTCCTCACCACATGGACTCTGGCCTCCCCAGAGTGAGTGAGCCCTGAGAGGGAGAGACAGATGCCCATTGCCCTTTGTGACCTTGACTTGCATTCACAACCATTATGTCTGCCCGTCAGTTAAAAATGGCCATGACGTCCAGGCCGCACTCAGTGGGAGGGTGTGAATACTGAGTGCTGGGGTCCTTGGGGGCCATCTTGGAGGTGGGTTCCCACACCCTCCTTCAGCTTTTTGCCAGTAAAGTTCTAGGACAACTAGCGTTGCTGCCCCCGTTTTGTAAGTTTGACGCTCGCCAAAGCAGCAACTCCAAAGTGGACCGAGACGCTGGGTCCTTTCTGCCTCTCTGGTGGGCCGGCAGTGCTGGGTTTTCCATAGGTCGTGTGTCATCATCCCAGGCACTTCCTGTGGCCCTTCAGGTGGAGCAGACTTTTTGTATAAAACGAGCCGCTTGTGATTTGCTCTTCTCCCTTGACCCCCCGTCCAGCCGTCTCATTTCTTTTGCTCACACACAGGTTCTTAGGTCTCTGTCCCCCAAGGGTGACAGCCTGCTCTTGGCAGACGTGTGTCTTTGCAACCTGGGGAAGATCTGACTCCTGGCATAACAATTAAACTTGGCCCAAGTGGAGGTTGCGATTATTATTCTACTGCACAGAGTCAAGATCTTAATTTGGAGGTTTTAGAGGTGCATGACTGGCAGTGTCGGGATTTAAGAGGCCGACAGCACCAATTACCCTTGTCAGAGAGAAGAAAGGAAACGGGGAGATCCAACACTCCCTCTCAGGGCGGGCCTACCAACGGGGTGCCCAGGGCCCCATTGCTCATTCGCTTGCTCTTTTCTCTCTCTGTAGCCTGCACCCCAGTCCTTCCACTTCCCTAAGTGCAGTGGAAACCCCAGTGTATCATTTCTGGGCAGAACAAATTATTGCGGCCGTGGATTCTCATACTGTACGAAGGCTGCTATTGCTAAAGTCAGTGTAACAGGAAGTTTTGAGCAGCAGCTTTTTTATAGCCTCCCTTAAAGTAAGCCAGAGGCACGATGTGGAAAAAAGTGTCCGTGGAGGTTTGGCCGCAGAGCTGAAGGGCGGAAGGAGAGCATAAAATCATCAAGTCCAAGCACCGATGCCTGTGGGGGAGGGCCTGGTGCAGCCCCGGGGTAAAGCCCGGACGATCAAAATGCCAGGTGTCTCTTCATCCCGAGTGAGGCCTTGCCCCGCACCCTCGAAGGGCTCTGTTGAGCCAGGACGGGGCTCGAGCCTCAGACAAGGAGCTGGGATGTGCACGCGCTGTGCGGTGGTTAAGGCAGATCTTGAACAATAAAGCTGAGTAAAGCTACTGAACCCTGGAAACATGAACGGGAAGTCCAAGGACGATACCTGGGAATCAGGCTAATGTAAGAATTGCAGAGGAAACTCAAGCTCTTCCTGCCCCAACCAACATTTATTTACCAAGCACCTACTGTGTGGCAAGCGCTGTTTTGCGTGTTTTCTACGCATTTTTTTTTTTCATGTATTTCTCACGAGGCTGCGGGTAGGGTTAATCTTCTAAATTTCAGACATGTTTTTGGTCAATGGCGTTCACTCTGTTGTCTTGAATGCCTCTTTGTCCATCAGCAGGGGAGTTCTAGGACTTTCGGAAGACGATCTATCAGAGCATCTAGTACCCTTTCAATGGAGATATTGATTACTCTCACAGTGATTACTATGTTCTTCTAATTGTAGATTATAAGAAATAGTCTTATTTGCCAAATAACATTTTGGGACTTTGCGTTTTTTCACTTGGGCATCTTTTTGCTGGAAAGTCTTAGAAACACAATTAATTGCTTTGATTAACCTGTCTTTGTAAAGGGGTTGATGTATCTGCCTCTGGATATTGATTATTTCTTTATTAAAAAAATTTTTTAATGTTTTATTTTTGAGAGAGGCAGAGAATGAGAGGGGGAGGGGCAGAAAGAGAGGGAGACAAAATCCGGAGCAGGCTCCGGGCTCTGAACTGTCAGCACAGAGCCCAATGTGAGGCTCAAACTTGTGAACCACGAGATCATGGACGCTTAAGCAAAGTTGGACGCTTCACTGACTGGGTCACCCAGGTGCCCCTGGATATTGATAATTTAAATTTGAGGCAGCTACTCCTACACAACCGATATGCTCAAAACGAACGAATGAATAAATAAGTCCAGAGGATGGCTGACATATATCCTTTCATGAAAATTAGGAAGTAGGACAAAATCCTCAGTATCCCTGTCCCCTGCTGGGGATGATCTGCCCAGAGACATCGTCTTCCCTAGAAGAGCAGCTCTGGGCTTGCTCCAGGACATGTGCACTCAAGGCCACAGTTTCCTCCATGGAGCGTGACTAAGGGAATTGAGGCCTGGAAGCCTTTCCAAGCAAGAATGCGTCAGAGCTACACAACTAAGGCCCAACAGTGGGCCCCTGGACCGTGGGTTTTAGGACACTGGGGTCTTCCGGGAAGCTTCTGTGGGAAGTGGTTGCTAAACATCCCCGAGTCACCAAATAAAGAGTTTTCTGATAGAAATCAGCACTCAGAAGAGTGAAGGTGCTCAATAAATATTCATGAAATGAACATATAAATGAATGGATCTCTACACTCTGCATGTATGAAACATCTACCAAAATGAATGATTTTTGTCCTAGAGCAGCTAACTACAAAAATAATACGTCCTTCCTATTGATATATGGATAACAGAACAGATCATCTATGAAGGCAACTGTCCATTTGTGGTCAGGGCTGGGGTGCACAGTAGCTCAGGCTGTGCACTGCTCAACTCCAGGCTACCTTTTACATAGCTGAAAATGTGAATGGTGCTCCCTAGAATTGGGTCCTCCCTAGAATAACATCCATGACTTAAAAGTGGGTACTTCGTTTGTACTCTCTGACAGGGGAGGCACGACTCTAGGTCATTCATTCATTTGTTTATTCGGCTGTCTTAAACCTGGGGTATGACAGGAAATAAAGATACCAGCCCAGCCCTGGAACTAGTCATCATCTAATCTAATAGACAAATAAGTCGTGGGGAAATCATAAATTAGGATATATGATGGGGGTATTACATGGTGCTATGAGAGCTCAGGAGAGGAGTTTCTAATGCAGCCTGAAGCAGGGAGTTCGAGGGAGGGGCGGTAGGTTAGGGGAGGCTTTCTGGAAGAGGCTGAGGCCTGAAGTACGAACAGCATTCTGCAGGCCACATGGCGGGCTGGGGGAGGGGTAGAGTGCAGCACGTACAAATGAGTGAGACGTAATAACAGGTAACACCCATGTTGCGTAACAATCATTGTTCTTGGTGCTCTGTAGATATTAACTTATTGTTTCCTTCATAACACATATAATGAGTGAAGCATTATTATTATCTCCAATTTAAAGATGAGTAAACTAAGGGAAAGAATGACTAAGTAACTTGCCTTGTTAATGATGGACACAGAGTAGAGCCGGGGAGTCTAGATGTAGAGCCCTGTGGCCTTTTATTTTCCCTCAAGACATTTAAACGATTATCTTTTTTATATTTTGAAAGAATCTAGAAAATTATAAGTACAGCTGATCCTTGAACATGAGTTTGAACCGTGTGGGTCCACTTCTATGTGCATTTTTTTTTTTATACGGGCTAATAATGTAAGTGTATTTTCTTTTATGATTTTTCTTAGTAACATTTTCTTTTCTCTAGTCCACTTTATTATAAGAATACAGGGTGTAGTACACATACAAAATATGTTAATCAACTATTTATGTTATCACTGGGGATTCAGACCAATAGTAGGCTACTAGTAGTTAATTTTGTGGGGGAGTCAGAAGTTAGACGTGAAGTTTTGACTGTGTGGAGGTCAGTGCCCCTGACCCCTATCCATGTCTTTCAAAGGCCAAGTGTATAATACAAATAACTTTTGTCTTGAGTACTTTTCCTGAACCGATGGGGAGTCAGTTGCTGACCTAATGAGCCACTGTTATCAAACACTTTTTAGTGTGTGTTTTCCACAACCAAAGACAAGCTCCTATGTAACCAAAATACAAACATCCAAATCAGGAAGTCAGCTTTGCTACTTTATGGCCAACTAATGTTCAGACTCCATTCAAATTTTGTCTATTGTCCCAATAATGTCCTTTATAGCAAAAAGACCCAATCCAGGGTAACTCATTGCATTCAGGTGTCTGGCCTCTTTGGGTTTTTTCAGTCTGGAAGTCTTTGTTCAATTTGTTTCACCTTGACACTTACCGAAGATTTCAGGCCAATTCTTTTGTAGAACGTTTCTTGATTTGGACTTTCCTGATGTTTTCTGTGATTAGATTCAGGTTTTGCATTTTGGGCAGACTACCTTGTTTAGTTTGGCAGAGTTTTGAATTTTGCAAAAATGAAACCACAATGTCTGTTCTTCTGTGACCTGTCCCGGGTACAGGGGGGCAGTTTTCCACGTGCTTGCACACTCGGCCTGTCCTGTCTGTGTATTTCTGCGTTCACACTCAGCTCTTCTCCTTTATAGTAGGAGGTGACTGAGGTGTGGGGAGAGGCAGGATCTATTTACCCAAAGCCACATGCTGGTGTGAGGTGACCCAGGACTCAAATTCTGCTCTGAGCTTCTCTGATCTCTTGCCTGTATGGGGACCCTCTCGGGCCTCCGAAGGTCAGCGAAGTCAGGTCTTGAGACCTAGGGAGACAGGCTTCCTAGGTCCCCTACCCAGGCTTCCACATCCTCCCCAGAGCCAGCCCGTAAGGTACAAACATTTTCGAATTAAGAATTCAAAAGAATTTGGGAAAAAACACAATCAGTAAGATACAAGACCATGACTAATAAAAAAAAAAAAAAAAAAAAACCAAACAGGATAATTAACATTATGCATGAAGGGTAGAGAGAACCAAGAAAATAATTTAAGAACCAAAATTAGGTTGCTGAAAAGTTAATGTTATAAACAGTCAAGCAAACAAAATAAAAGGGCGTATGAAGGATTATGGTTAAAAAGAAATCGGAAATAAAACAATAAGTTAAAGCCAACAAAACCCCAGAAGCTTAGGGAATGTAAATGGTAAGATACAAGTAAAATAAAAGGAAAAGAAGGGATTTGACATTAAAATTCATAAAATTCAGAAGCCATGAATTTTAATAGTGGTAATCATTATAAAAGTCAAACACTAAAGGAAAACATTTAAAATGTGATTAAAATAGAGAGAAAATTAGAAGGAAGATACAAGGGCCAAGTAAGGAAGTTTAAAAATGAAAAGAATGACAGCTGAGATGGACCAGAATCAGCAAAATTAGGCAAAATTAACCCCAGTGGACCATTTAACAAGTGGGAAGGTGTCAGTAGTTTAAAACACTGAAGATGTAATAAGAGTGGGTAAAATCCATGCTCCAAGCCTAGCCCAAAGGCCATTATTACTGTTATTTTAAAAGTTAAGGGGGTCAGCAAGGCCAAGAAACTGTCCACATGACCCCTTAAGATCTGAGCTGCTGGCTGGTTCCTGAGCCTGTCACTTCTGGGTGGGGCGGGGAAAGAGGGCGGGGCCGGAGTGGGAGGACCACGCCCATCTCGAACCCCGCCCCCACCCAGGGCCACTTGTCCCCCCAGCCCACGTCAAGGAGGCCTTGTGGGGGAGTAGGGAATATGCAACTTCAACTTCCCAATGGGGAAAAAGTTTAGAACGGCTGAAAATAAGATATAGCTGTCAGAAGTGTATGAAATTAGCTGCATAAACTGTGAAACATAAGTCACAGTTATATTTGTTCTGAGACGGTGTAAAAATAGAAACAATTTCAGAGATCGAAAATTCAAACCTCTTCAGTCACCATGTCCAAGTGGCCTGAGATCCTCTGAATGCTTTCCTGTCTTTTGTTTATGGTCCACAGACTGACTGGGTGGGCAATCCGGGGGGCCTCAGCCAGTGCCCGGGTGGGGGGAAGCCAGAGAGGAAATTAATTATGAAGCTCTATTTGCATTTTTAGTGTTGAGGGCGTTGGGCCTCCTCTCTTGCTGGGGGAGGTGGGAAAGTGCGTTATTTCCAAAAGGCAGCCGGGCAGGCAAATCCCTGTGCACTAGAGATGTTGCATTTTTTTGCTGAAGCTGCAGGGCGTATTTATCCATCCTGGTGATGTGGTTTGTGTTGTTGGTGTTTGTTTGTTTTAAGTTTATTTATTTTTGAGAGAGAGAGGGAGGGAGAGAGAGAACCAGCGGGGTAGAGGCAGAGACAAAGGAGGACAGAGGATCTGAAGCAGGCTCTGTGCTTTCGGTAGCGATCCAGATGCGGGGCTCAAACTCGCGAACCAGGAGATCATGACATGAGCCAAAGTCAGGCACTTCACTGACTGAGCCACCCAGGTGCTCCCATCCTGGTGACATTGTAACCTGGCTTTGCAAGAACCTTAATCTGCCCGTTCTTGGGCCACTGCTGGACCAGTCTGCACAGGCATGTCTTCAGGTTCCCGGGTACAAACCTCTGCCCGGGGAAACTGCATGCATGCATGCATTCGTTCGTTCATTCATCAATCTTCATTAGTCGTTGGCAAATATTGAGTGCCTCTGGTCTGTCAGATGTGTGCCAGGTACTTAGGAGGGAGCAAAACTTGCCATTTTCCTGCCTAAAGGACTCTACAGTGAATGTCCCCCAGGCCACCATGCCAGCGGTGAGAGCTGATGATTCTGCCCAACCTTCTGGAAGGGGGCACGTGGGCAGGCGTGGGACAGGACTGGAGGATTGCTTTACCTCAGCTCCTGCCTGTTTCTTTCTTTCTTTTTTTTTTTTTTTTTTAAATCAGCTTTCAGAAAACTAACCCTAATAAAAATTAAACTTTTCATTACGGGCAATTTCAAACACACACTAAAGTAGACAAAAACTCTAAGGAACTCTCTAAGGACTTACCGCCCACCTCCAACAGCAATGGATGATTGACTTATTTTCTTGCATCTCTACTCCTACCCACTCCTTCCTGGGATTATTTTGAAGCAAGCCCCATTGAGAATATTTCCCTGATTGCGTTGAACCTTTCCTTCCCAGAGTGTTTGTCCGAAACAGGATTCACATGGGGTCTACACGGAGCAGTTGGTTAATACCCCTTTCTTTTCTCCTTGCACTTTGTTGAGAAATTGGGTCATTTGTCCTGTTTGGATTTTGCTGAATGCATCTGTACTATGTTGTTCCTGTTTCTCTCTTTCCTGTGTTTCTCATACATCAGTAGAGGCTTGACTACAGTCAGCCTGCATTTCTTCAGCTCCCGTATTGTCTCAAATGACTGACTAATGGCGAAGCTCGAAAGTAGTCTCCTTGAATAAAAGAGGCAGCCCCAAACCTGAAGTGATTCAGTATTTGTTTCAGTTATTCAGTAAATAGGCATTTACAGTTTGTGAAGACTCTCAGACTCTCCTAGGAACAACCCAAACTAGCACTGATGAACATCTGACAAGCTGCCCCCAGGGTTATGGTACATGGAACTTGTACATTTCCATGGAAACATGTACAGTTTCCAATATGGAAACTGTTCCTTGCCCTGTATCAGCACTCAAAGACTCACAGTGCCGTGCATGAATCTTTGGTGGCGATGAAGGATTTGATGACAATGACCATTTGGGAAATGGATCCAGGAATAATGGTCACAGTATTTAATAGTCAGGAGGGTCTGGCTGAACCAGCTCGAGCAGAGTTGTTAACACTTAGTGAGGCTGCCTCTATCTTCCCCCTGAGTGTCAGCCCTAGGGTGATTCTAATGTTTAATGCAGACTGACCAACCGTGGAATAATGAACTCCTGCAGTTCCCTCAGAGCACTTCCAGGAAAAGACAAGGGTATTTTTGGTTGGAAGATCAGTGGACAAATATTTTAAGCATCAGCCTGCTCAGTTCATGCAGAAAAAGTGTTCCCATGAAATTGTATAATGTAGCTTAATTTGATGTAGAAATGTCAATTTATAAAAGTTCATGTTTTAGTTCTGTTCTATCTATCTATCTGTCAATTTGGTAGTTTATGATATGACATGATTTCTGGGACTAGAACCCTGATTTGTGACATTGCAGCTATAGTAAAGACCCAATGTGCAATGCTTTGACTTGAGAGAACCCCTAAGGGACCAAGCTGGCAGTGGACTAGACAGAGGAGGCTCCCTGTGCCTCCTGACTTTGCCCCTGTGAGTAGGTTAATAGGAACACCCTCCTTCTTACAGCCAAGTTTATCCTGGCAGCACTTTCATCTGGGGCAGCCTGGGAAGTGAGAGATCATGGTGTGTGGGGCCCGGGGTTCATGGTCTAACTGTCTCACCAGCTGTGCACAGGTGACCTAGTTGCCAACTTTTGTTGAGTCTTAGTTTTCTTGTCTGTGAAATGGGGATAACAACAAGAATTTATTTTTTAAAATTGTTTTAGTATTTATTTATTTTTGACAGAAAGAGAGACAGAGAGAGAGAGGCAGACAGACAGCACGAGCTGGGGAGGGGCAGAGAGAGGGGGAGACACAGAATGCGAAGCAGGCTCCAGGCTCTGAGCTGTCAGCACAGAGCCCAATATGGGGCTCCAACTCATGAACCCATGAGATCATGACCCAAGCCGGAGTCGGATGCTTATCTGGTTGAACCACCCAGGCACTCCATGATAAGAGAATTTAAAGAGATGATGCACATAAAGGCACTCAACAAATGTTAGTTCCCTTCCTGCACCCCTCTTTATAGCACATTTGTCTACAGTAATTGTGCTTCCCTCTTGTTCAGCAGCCCTGTGACACTGCTGTCATTGGCCTATGAAAGAAGACTTGCAGGACACCCTTGGGTGTGTTGTGGACAATTCTAGAACCTCTGGAGGCAGGCACTGACTAAGAAGGTCACACACTCCAGAGCAGCACCATCCAAGCTTCTTGCAAACTGGAGGACTGGTTCCTGGGCCACTCTGAGTTTCAGAGGACCTCAGTCTTCTAACCTACTGCCTCCAGTCCCTACTGTTCCTACCTGCATTCTGCTGCTCCTTACCTTACTCATGTCCCCTTTGGCATCCTCGTGTGCAGGAGACCCAGACTCTACTACACTGGGTGTGTTTTGGGTGCCTGGCTATCCTTCACAGACATCTCCAAGATACTCCCAAACATGGTTCCCTGTGATACCTGGGAATGGCCCCATTGATCCTACCTCCTATTCTTTTAAGCGATTGGCCCAGCGATAAACATTTGGCCAACCAGATTCTTTTCTTTAGAAAGTCTTTCTCTCTGAGAGACACAAAAGGAGGTATCCACTCGCTGTGGAGAACCAAACTGAAAGGTCATGCTGTCCATATCTGCCATTTTGGGTCATGCACCAGCTGATAGGCAGCGAGAAGAAGCTGGTCTGGGGGAGAGCAGGAGAATAGAGCAGTCCATAGAGAGAAGTAGAGAGGAATGGAGGCCATGGCCTTCCGTGGCCTTCTAACCAGAAAGTGGCTCTGGTTCCTGATAGCTTTTCCATCTCTGTAAAGCTGGGTTTTATCTTTTATACTTGGATTCTTCAGGATTCCAGCATCCTTTTTTCACTTGAACAAATTTAAGTTGTTCAATATCCCTCTTCTACTTGAACACGTTTAAGTAGGTTTCTGGTCTTTGCAATCAAAGCATTCTTGACCAGGACTTAAAATAGGGATATCTACCCACAGCACGTCTATCCAGCCTTGTAATGGAGACTTTGCCACTGCAATAAAGCAAGAAAAAACAAGGAGAAGGCATGAAACTTGGGGGAAAAGAAGAACTAAAGCCATCTTCATTCACAGATGGCAGTGTTGTGTGCATAGAAAAATCAAAGAAATATACAAATAATTAGAGCTAATAAGTGATGTATCAAGGTCACAGGATGCTAGGTAGCCATGCAAAAATTAATTGTATTTGAACATACTACCAGTGAACAATTGAAAAGTGAAATTACAAAACACTGGCATTTAAAATAGGATCAAAAGCGTTAAAATCCTCAGAACAATGCGATTAAAATATGTGTAAATCCTCAATGCTAAAAACTGCAAATGGTTGCTGGGTTAATTTAAAAAAAATCTAAATAAACAGAAGGTTAGGACATGTTCATAGATGGAACAATTTAAGGTGCTAATATTAAGGTGTCAGTGATATCCAAATTTATAGAGAGAGACGATGCAATCTTAACCAAAATCCTGGCAGACATTTTTTTTTTTTTTTTTTTAGAAATTGACAAAGTGATTCTAAAATTTATATGGAAATGCAAAGGACTGAAAATATCCAAGACAATCTTTAAAAAGAACAAAGTAGGAGAGCTTTCACTACCAGATTTTAAGACTTAGTATAAAGCTACAGTATTTAAGTCAGTGTGATATTGGCATAAGGAAAAGCACTTAGATCAATAAAACAGAATAAAAGTCCAGAAAAGATCCCCATGTCTGCAGTCAGCGGATTTTTTGGGGGGGGGGGGGGCGCCTGAGTGGCTCAGTCAGTTAAGCGTCTGATTTCGGCTCAGGTCATTATCTCACAGTTCGTGGGTTTGAGCCCCTCATCCGGCTCTGTGCTGACAGCTCAGAGCCTGGAGCCTGCTTCGGATTCTGTGTCTCCCTCTTGCTCTCTGCTCCTCCCCTGCTCGCACTCTTTCTCTCTCTCAAAAATAAATAAAAATTAAAAAAAAATCTACTAAATAAATAAATAAATGACTCTAGAGCAACTTGTATGCATATGGAGCACAGACCTAAATGGGAAAGCTAAAAGTATAAAGCTCTTTTTTTTTTTTAAGTTTGTTTATTTATTTTGAGAGAGAGAGGGAGTGGAGGAAGGACAGAGAGAGAGAGAGACAGAGAGAGAGGGAGAATCCCAAGCAGTGGCAGAGCCGGACGTGGGGCTCAAACCCACTAACTACGAGATCATGACTTGAGCCAAAATCAAGAGTCAGACGCCCAGCTGACTGAGCCACCAAGGCACCCCAAAGTACAACGTTCTTATAAGAAAAACATAGAATATTTTTATGACTTCGAAGTAGTTAAATATCTCTTAGGATGGAAAAGGAAAAGCAAGGGAAAAAATTGATAAATTAGTCTTCATCAAGATGAAAATTTCTGATCATTAAAGGACAAGAATATTAAAAGAGAAGCCCCAGACTGGTAGAATATCTATATCTATATCTGTACCTGTATCTGTATCTGTATCTATATCTATATCTATCTATATTTGACCAAGGACTTGTCTTCAAGATATATAAAGAATTACTAAAAATTAAAAACATAAAATTAAAAAAAATGCACAAAAGACTTGAAGAGGAACTTCACAAAAGAAGATATGTGAATGACCAATGAGTATACGAAAAGGGATTCAACATCATTTGTCATCAGCAACATACAAACTAAAACCACATTGAGGAACTTCAATATATCAGAACAGGTGCAGAGTTGGCCAGCACCTGGTGTGACCAGTATTTTGATATCTTGCTGGTAGGAGTGTGGAATAGTACAACTGTTTTGAAACATTATTTGGCTCTTCCTAATACTGTTAAGCCAAATAGTGGTGATACTTCTCAGCAATAAAAAGAGCAATCTGATGTAGATACATTGATGAATCTGGAAAAAATATGTTCAGAAGGTCAGACACCATTGCATGCACACCGTGTGATCGATCGCATTCCCATGAAGGTCAAGAACCAGCATGGGGCGCCTGGGTGGCGCAGTCGGTTAAGCGTCCGACTTCAGCCAGGTCACGATCTCGCGGTCTGTGAGTTCAAGCCCCGCGTCGGGCTCTGGGCTGATGGCTCAGAGCCTGGAGCCTGTTTCCGATTCTGTGTCTCCCTCTCTCTCTGCCTCTCCCCCGTTCATGCTCTGTCTCTCTCTGTCCCCAAAATAAATAAACGTTGAAAAAAAAATTAAAAAAAAAAAGAAACAGCAAAACTAAGCAAATGGTGATGGAGGTCAGAAAATGGTGATGGGTGAGAGGGCTAGGTATTGACCAGAAAAAAAAAGAGTCTTAGGGAGACTCATGGGCCAATGGAAATGTTGTTTCTTGGTCTGGTTGATGGTGTTAAAAAGAAAATCACAGGCCCAAGATGGTGCCACTGAGGTTAAGACCCTAAGTCATTAAACCAAGATTCAACACTTAACCTAATGGGAGTTTCAAGACCCCAGGACTATAGCCTGTACCTGGTCAGCCAGGAAGTTTTTGATCAGCACGGATAAGATGATCTGTCACCTGGGCCCTCTTCACCCCCGAAAGGAAGATGAGGTAATCCACCAGCTGAAACCCTTTTGTCCCCAAATGAAGGTGACCGCTCCTGAAATAATCCTTTCTTCCTGTTTATGATATTCTTGTCTTGCCTCGAAAAACCCTTCCCATTGTAGCGCTCTTCAGAGCTGCCCTCTGCTTGCTGGATGGGGTGCTGCCTGATTCAGGAACGGATTAGGAAAGCCAATCAGACCTTTAAAATCATTCAGTTGAATTTTTTTATGTAACAATGGTCAAGTGGGTGTATATGTATGTAAAAATGTATTGCTGTCGACTGAATCGTGTCCCCCACCCCTCTCAAATTCACACGTTAGAGCCCTAACCCCCCACGTGATGGTATTTGGAGGTAGGACCTTTGGAATTATTTTTTTTTTTTAATTTTTTTTTAACCTTTTATTTTTTTATTTTTGAGACAGAGAGAGACAGAGCATGAACGGGGGAGGGGCAGAGAGAGAGGGAGACACAGAATCGGAAGCAGGCTCCAGGCTCTGAGCCATCAGCCCAGAGCCCGACGCGGGGCTTGAACTCACGGACTACGAGATCGTGACCTGAGCCGAAGTCGGATGCTCAACCGACTGAGCCACCCAGGTGCCCCTAGGACCTTTGGAATTAGGTTTAGATGAGGTCATGAGACCTCATGAGACCCCATGAAGAGGAAGAGCCCAGACCTTGCTTTCCCTCTCTGTCCACGACGTGAGGACCTATGAGAAAGTAGCTGTTTGCAAGCCAGGCAGAGAGCCCTCCCACAGTCTGACCACAGTGGCACCCTGATCTTGGACTTCAAATCTCCAGAATGAGGAGAAAATCGACGTCTGCTGTTTAAGCACCCAATCTGTGCTATTTTGTTACAGCAACTGAGCTGACTAATACATTCATCACACCGTGTGCCCAAGATTTGCACGTTTTGTTGTAATGTAAAATTTCCTTCAACGAGTCCCTTTAAAATTACCTTTACGAAGACACTAACTATAGTAGCAATTACAGAAAAGAAGGAGAAACCATTTGGGGCCCTGCATGAGGTAGATGCTCTAGTCCCTCCTCAGTTGTTTCCAGCCTTTGTACCATGGAGGGTTCTTTCCTTTCCTTTTCTGTTTTCTTCCGTCCTCTGTTAAATTTGGATCACAAAACCTGCATTTACATGCATGAATCTAGGTGACAGAATTATTTTTCCCAACTTAGAATAAAAGGGCGTCCAGCAGGAGCGGGTAGCTGCAGGCCCTGGGAATGTGTCTGTGGAAACATAGCGAGAGACAACTGGACTTATGGAACCAGGACACTCTGAATGAGGGACACGGCGTGCGAAGGTGGGGACACAGGATGTGGGCCAGAGCAGGGATCACGTTACTTTACATAAAGGTCCGAGCCTCCAAATGCTGGGGTGCCTAGTGAAATGAGGCGTGAGCAGAGGAATAGAAGAGAATGGATGGTCCTCGTGCACGGCACCCACAAATGTTATCCCAGACGTGTCACATCTAACGCATCCTGATGTGGTAGCTTCTTGACCGTCGAAGGGTAACATTTCCCAGGAGAAACTTACATTTTGGTTTTTACCTTTAAAAGCAATAGCTTGGGGCCCTGGGTGGCTCAGTCGGTTAAGTGTCCGACTTCGGCTCAGGTCATGATCTCGCGGTTCGTGGGTTCAAGCCCCGCGTCAGGCTCTGTGCAGACAGCTGGGAGCCTGGAGCCTGTTTTGGATTCTGTGTCTCCCTCTCTCTCAGCCCCTCCCGCACTCGCACTCTGTCTCTCTCAGAAATCAATGATAAAAACTTAAAAAAAAAAAAAAAAAAAAAAAAGCAATAGCTCAAGCCCTGGGAGCCCCATGGCCCATCAGGAGGTTTTCCTCTAGAAAACTTTTCCATAGCGGATACATTGTGACTTACCCTGCCACAGATATCTAGTTCAGAGAACATAATAGAAACAAATCTCACAGCGGGGATCCTGAGATCCACCTACATAAGCTCCCCAGAACCTCCGTCCTCACTAGGTCACAAGACGGAGGTATGCGCAGGGACCCCCTGGACTGGGGAGGGTGCAAACGAGAAGGGTCCCCAGGCTTCCTCTCCATCCCCAATTCCATCTGCTTGTGCTTGGCCTTGCGTGAAATCTCAGGCAGACCACGTGCAAAGCTCTTCTGGTCACTCTTGGGTTACCAACAAATGCTCTCTTTCCCTAGGTGTTCAAAAGTGCACCCCAACGTTATTTCTGGACGCTTCTCTTCTCCCAGTGCCGGCCACAGCTGGGAAGCTTCTGCTTCCTGCCCTGTCGTCTCCTGCCCGCCCCCCCCCCCCCAGCTGCTGTTTGGGCCCTCAAAGTGGGGCACTTGTGGGGAGCTCCTTGGAGATACCTCACTGGGGGTCTCTGGCCATGGTTCTTTGGCGGGTGCAAAGCTCTCGAGCCGGCCACTTTCGGCTGCGTTCTGCCAAGATCCACCTGGCCCCTAGCAGGAAGCCGTGTTGGGTGGAGTCCTTTCCAAAGTGATTCATGGCTGGTCCCCTCCCTTGAGATCTATACTTGGCTCCAAGAAAACATGTGCCCCTGCCTTGCCTTTGGGGTAGATGCCCCTCACTCCCTGCTCTGCCCTCTCCCCACCCCTTCCATGAGGCCGTCAGCCAGCTCATCTCTAGATGTTTCCAGGAGCAAACCAGGTTCTGGTCCTTGTGTTCCACACCGCCTCCCCCCCCCCCCCCGATTACAGAGATCTCTTGAAACCCCCCTCACTAGGGTGAAAATGGGGGATATGATCGTTAATTTCAGGTGTCAACTTGGCTGGGCCATGGTGCCTAGATATTTGGTCAAATATCATTCTGGGTGTTTCTGTGAAGATGTCTTTTGAGATGAACACTTAAGTCAGTGGACTTTGAGCAAAGCAGTTTATCCTCCATAATGTGGGTGGGCCTCATCTAAACAGTTGAAGGTCTTAATAGAACAAAGACTAAGTAACCTCACAGAGCAAAAAGGAATTGTGCGGCGGGCCTCCTCTGGACTCCGACTGTGGCTCTTCCCTGAGTCTCCGGCCCCAGACTCACCGAGCGGATTCTGCACTCATCAAGCCTCCACAACTGTGAACCAGTTCCTTACATGGAACGTCCCCCACCCTCTCTCTCCACATCCTGCTGGCTCTGTCTCTCCAGGGAGCCCCAGCAACTACAAGGGGGAACCCCCGTGGGAAGGTGTGGGCAGCTCCCAGAACTCTGACAATGATCCCCCAGCAAAAACAAAGCCCGGCAACCAGTCTCCTTAGCCTCACCCTCTTTTTTATTGATTGTGAAAATATGGAAACATTTGTGTGCTGCTTGGGAAATAGCCATGTCCTGAGTCCTTTCCCTTTTCGCTACTCCCCTGGGACAGCAGTGTTGGGTCCTGCTTGTGAAATATTTGTACTGTCACTCCTGCTGACCCCTGGACAAGAGGGACGAGCTAAGAGTGACTTCCGCCACCATCTGTAGAGCGTCCTGTGTGGGTGGGAAGATATTTACGGTGTCGTTCTTTGGCTCTTAAGCCAGAACAGAGGCAACAGGAGTCAGCTGCCTTTATTATATAATTACGTGTAAGTGAAATAGGTCCGTATATATATTTTTTATTAAGTTATGTATTTAAATGATTATATGTATAATCAAGGGCCTGCGGTCAAAGCCGTGTCAGGGAGCAAAAGAATGCCCACCACCTGTTTCTGCGACAGGATGTCTATCCCGTACTTCCCCAGCACAAATATGGGAACACGACTTCCCTGTAACCAGGGATTTGTAGAAGGTGCGAAGTTTCTAAGAACTTAAGGAAATAAGGAGGAATGGGTGTCAGGATTTTGCCACGACGATATTTCTCATAGTGTGGCTTATAGACCAGCAAAAAATTGGAACTCCCTTGGGTCGGAGAGTGCTGTTGCCTCCCCCCGTATCCATTCTCTTTTATTCCTTGGTGTGGAGCCAATTTCCGGAGGTGGAAACAGACCTGGTTTGAAAGAGATACATTTCCCGGCTTTCCTGGCGCGCAAATGGAGGTGGCCGTGTGACCCAGTCAGTTTGGGCCAATGAGATGTAAGCACCAGTAGTTGAGTGGGCTTCAGGGAAGCTCCATAAGAGGAGAACAGAGTAGGCCACCACGAGTCCCCACCACCCTCTGCTTTTCTTCTTCCTGCCATCTGAACTATGGCTGTGATGGCCGGAGCTCTGGCAGTCACCTTGATAGCTGAAGGCATGAAGTAGTTGCTGTCACAACCCCCCAGGCTTCTTTCACTCAAGAGTCAAATAGATCTCTGTCATTCTAAGCTGTGTTTTTTGGTTACAAGCAGCTAAATTTAGTCCTAGCTGCTACAATCCCCAAACATCCAACAACCATAACATGATTAATGAATTATAATCCTATCATACTGTAGATTACTTTATAGCCATTGAATAATTGTGTAGAAAAATATTTAGTAACATGCAGAAGGGTTTGTGATACACTATTAAGTAGGTTTGAAGACAGGATATATAGTAAGATCCTACTTTATGAAGAGAAAATAGTCATAAAACATACAGAAAAAAGCACCTTGCAACAGATACAACGTATTAAAGCCTCTCTGGGTGGTGGCACCACACAGGGATTTTCCTTTTCTACTTCTCGAAATCAGTAATGTCTACGATTTCCCAGTTTTATGATGGAAGAGTAACAATGGGTTATTTTTTTTTTAAAGGAGATGGTGAAGTTTGTTTTTTTTTAAACACAGGCAAATAAAAGTTACTTAAACAAACAAACATAAGACATCCTTGCAGCTGTCCGTACTTTGCACCAACCGGTCCTGATACATCTTGTCATGAACTGGCCCCTCCTCTGATTTGCCCTCTCTTACCTTGTTCTCTTGGCTCCCGGGTCTGGCTGTACGGGGGTTCTCCACCGAGGCATTCTGCCCTGGGGGACATTCACGGTCAGGGGCTTATCCACAGACTGTGCATTTTCCAGTGAACCTGTGACATTTAAGAAAGGCAGAGAGCTAGAAAACGTGCATCTTCCCCCTTTCAGGCAATTCTCTCTGCATAGTAGCAGCTTCACCCCAGGAGGGAAGAAGGAGGGAAGAGGGCTTTCTTCCGGTCACGCCCCTGGAGGGGAATTTGCCACGGCTTGCACGTATTTGGTGACCTGGCACGCCATCTCTACAAAAATTATAATTATGATGCAAGAAACTTCACATGCATGTACACACACACACACACACACACACACGTGCAGATGCACTCAGTGGAAAAAAGAATATTGGAAATGGGATTGCAAACTTAGATACAAACCTGGTTAATGTCTGAGAGGGCAGTAAAACCAGAACCATTGGTGTTACTGTTTCTACCGAACAAAAATCATTTGCAACGTGTCAATCTTTTAACACGTCACTTCGCCAAGTCCTAATCGATATTAAATAAGCCAAGTTCCCTCCCCTGGGGCGTCAGACCGCCGGTAGGTGGGTGGTCAGTCAGTGTTCTGGTGTGACTTTGAAAGGGCACCCATTCAGCTGACCTCGCACATCTAAGTCACAAACTGGGAACTGGGAACACAAGCCTTCTTTTGTTGTGTGGGAGGGGAGGAGAAGCCCCGCGCCACGCGCCCGGCTTGTGCGCTCCCCCGGCGAGAGCAGGGGGAGCGTTTTCTCCTTGGACTCTGGATCAGAAAGCTCTGGGCTGTCTTAGGAGTTAACTGCAGGGAGGGGAAACAGGGAGTCATTTTAAAAATACAACTCTGAGTCTGATGAAAACCTTATGGTCTGGACGTAAATGGCAGCTATGATGATGGCAAGAAGTGAAGTGACCCTGTTCCAGTCTACATGGGCGTCAGGGTTCCCGACTGCGCTTGAGAAGCCACAAACTCTTTCCCCCCTGACCTGGGTCCCCTCTCCAGCCTCACCTCAGATACTCGCCTTTGCTTCTGCTCAGAAAGACCCCGGCCCCTGGCCTTGGGCAGCCGTATCTGCTTTTCTGTCTGCTTGTCATGCTCTAACCCTGTGCCATCCCTGGGCCACTGTCAGCCACGTGTGGCCGTTATGCATTTGAAACGTGGCTGGTGTGACCCAGGAAGTAAATTCTTCATGTTTTTAAAACTGAAATTAGTTTAAATTGAAATGTAAAAACTGATACTCAGTTCAGTTATTGGAAAACTTTTAAGGATATTTGGAACAATCTGGATATGTAAATCTTTTTCTGACTGTACATTTTATGAAAGCTAAATCCAGATCAAATATTTCCAGTGAAAACTGAGCATGCAAATTGCGAGGGGCCGTAAGTATAAAATACTCAACAGATTTTAAAGACTGAGTGCAAAAAAAATGCAAAATGTCTTATTACAAATTTTTTATATTGATTATTGACTACATGATAGAACGATAATATTTTGGATGCATGGTGTTCACTAACATGTTAAAATGAATATTAGCCATTTCTTTTTCCTTTTTAAATGTGGCCCCTGGAAAATTTTACGTGATGTATGTGGCTTGCGTTATATTTCTGTTAGAGAGAGCCACCCTAACCCCTTCTCCCCATGCACAGGCTTTGGGACTAGAAGGATCTAAACTCCAGTTCAAGCCCGGCCACGCACTAGCTGTGTGATTTAGGGTAAGTGACTCAATTTCTGTTTGCTTCAGGGTTTTTTTTTTTTTTAATCTGTGAAATGGGGATAGTAAGGGGACCCTTAGCACTGAGTACCTACAAGTGCTCAGCCAAGTTAGCTCCTGTTCTCTCTCTGGCCATGACCTTATGCACCCTTCACGACTCGTCTAAAATATCATCTTCTTTGACGAATCTTTCCTAACCCCACCAGAAGGGTCTCGTTTTTTGCCGTTACCTCTCTTGTAAACTTTGATGCATCACTTGCAGTAGAATGACATCATCACAATATTGTGGGTCCCTCAAGGGCAGAGACTCTAACTTCCTTTGTGTGTGGGTGCGTTTCTAACTTTTAATTTATTAAGATTTTCGAACACACACGAAAGTCAAGAGAGTAATATAATGTACCATTCACCCAGCTTCCACGAATATAGTATTTCAGTCGTAGCTCTGACAACTCCCCCGTTTGTAAAAGTTTCTGAGCTTCATTCTGCTCAAGAAATACACTTCGGGCAGATAAAATATACTTCGGGCAGATATACTAGGAGCTGGGTTAAAAGATTAAGGAATCCAGCTGCAAAGCTATTCCCGAGGTATTCATCTCAGATATTCCCAGGACAGCAGGAGCTCTGGCCGTCGCAGCACCAGTGAGAGAACAAGGGTGAGATGTCACCACTCAGGAAACTCCTGTCCCCAGACGCACCCAAATGTGGACAGCTCCAAGCCTCCCTGCTGGGATGCATGCACATCTGGGTGTTCTGTTGAGTCCTAGAGCAAGCTGTCTCTTTTCGATAGAAGCCAGTCTTATCTTACAGTTTGGGTCAACACTTTCTCCTGAAGGACCCTCATCATCATCTTGGGGGAATTTGAATTCTTTAGGTAACAACTTCAAAATGTTTCCTTTAATGGACCTGTCCTTGCTAGGTTGCAAGGCCTCTTATTCTTCTTTATTTTCATCAGGGCCTTTCAGCCCTGATGGCTTCACCTGCGTGTCAAGGGACAGCTGTGCCAGCGGCCCATGGTACTGACCTGCCGGGTGGCGGGTGTTCTGTTCAGGAGCGTCTCTGGCCTTGCCTTTGCTTCTGCGTCTCGCGGAGCGATTGAAGATGGAGTTTCTCTGAATTCGGATGAAGCCGTGGGCTTCTGTGTCTTGTGTCTCTCGGTCCAGGGCATGGGGCGTTCCCTCTTCTGAGGCTACGTCGGGTCTCACCTTGGCCCGTTCGTCATCAGTCTCCCGAGGACCACTCATCAGTTTCTTCCAGGGCTTTTTCAAACCTTCAGACATCTTCTCCAGCTCCATCGGTTTGAGCACTTTGGAACAGAAAGAGAACACTTTGCAGTTAGGGTCATCGGGGCGAAATATTCCATTCCGAGCCTGGCCTTCCACTCCCATTCAGATTTGATGAAATTTGGAATAATCGGCATATCTGGGTGGCTGTGTCTTTGTCAATGAAAATTACAGTTTAACCACTGTAATTTTGGACGCACTCAAGTATCATTTTAGAATTGAGGTTTGTTTATTCTATTCATAGGATGTGCTTTGGGGAAAATGCTTCAAGTGGCTTGTATAACTAGCTTTCAAGTAAACATCTTCTGAGTCATTCAAGAGAGAGAGTGCAAAAACAGGAGAACTCCAGGAAACCAAAGCAAAGAAAGGGAAGACGTATGAACAGACTCAAAACTAAAGTCTTGGGGAAACTCAAAAGGGCCATCAGCGAGTAGTGGTCACACAACAGTGAATTCGGGGATGCAAAACTTGAATCCTGCGAGGACAAACCTCTTGCCGTCCTCTGGCGGCTGGGTCTAGTTATGGATTAGTGGCCTCTCTGCTAGGATGATGTCTGGCTGCTGCGGGGACGAGGCCTCCCCCACCCCACCGACTTGGGTAACAGAACGGTTCCCTCCCTCTGGGGTGACCATTAGTGGATATCATCTGAACCAGGGCCCTCTTCATAGGAAAAGGGGTGTAATAGGATTACACCAGGACTGTCCAGGCAAACCCCAGTTTCTTCCCAACATGGGCCTTCTAGGGTACGGGCTCTCAGAGTGGCGAGGGACCAGGTGGATCCTCGAGCGGAGCATACGCCGGTTAGGACGGTGTGCAGACAGGAAAGCACGCTCGCGATCTCTGTGGCTTCCCATCCCTCCGAGGGTTCAGAACCTGGGGTCCCACGGACTCTGTGGAGGTTTAAGTGGTCCTTAAATTGTATGCAGAGGCGGTACATGTGCAGGTACATCTTTCTTGATTACAGGTGCAGAACTTCTATTACGTGGTCAACGACTTTAGAGACTCAGGAAAGCTTAAGAACCGCCTTTTCTGCCTCCGTTTTCCTCTGTAAAACGTAAAGAATGGGGACCTGGGCTTGAGGCACCCCGCTTCCCACCGCCCCCCTCTGCTCACGCTAGTGCTCGGCTTCCCCGAGCCCCGCCCTCCAGGTTCCTCATGGGCGAGTTCCCAACCCCCTTCTCCTCCCCTCGCCTCAGTCCAAATCCCTTTCAGGGCAGGTGGTCAGGTGATCTTAGAATATTCAGGAGGGTGGCTGCCCTTGCTCCAGGCAGAGCATATCTTTTTAAATCTTTTTTTTTTTTTTGCCTAATGACACAGATACAGGAGGTTTGTCTTGGGATGTCGCCTCCTTTCCTACCTGCCTGCGAGTCTGAGGATGTTTGATTAATGACCCTGCCCATAAATAATCAGCCAAGCGAAACAAGTGTTAAGGTGTTAGAGGGCAGAGAGCACTAAGACAAGGGCCTGCCTTGGGGCAGCTTGACCCGACTTGTGGGGGCCTAGGGAGCTCCTTCGGCACCAGGGCCAGCTGCGTGACCCCAGCAAGCCCCCAGTAGTCCCAGCATTCATGTCCCGATCCCTAAATGCCAGGTATGCCCTGCGGGATCTATTGGAGAGGTCCCATCCTGCTGGCTAATCCTTTGCCTCAGACAGTAGAGCTGTGATTTCAGGTGGCCAGAGACGAGTGGCCAAGAGGTCACATCTGGAGGGACATCCCTCTCAGGAGTAGCTGGGAGGGCAGAGTTTATTACAAACGTGGCAAGGAACCCACAGCCCGCAGGCAGGAGGGGCGGTTTCCATTCCCAGCAAGGGGATGAGAGAGAGAGAGAATGAGAGGCTTCTGCTCTGGCCAAATGGACGGGGAGGCTGTGTGCCCTGAGCTCGGGTTGGGAGAGAAGACCCAGGAGGGCTGAGGTCAAGGTCGTCACACAACTGCTCTCTGGGGTCTGGGGCAGGGAGCGGGGCGAATTCAGACCACAGGCAAGGACAGACTTCAGCTCTGGATTTCAGAGCTGGCGGAAGGCGAGCGGCTGCTCTGGGGGGTGGCGAGGGGCAGTGAATTGCCCATTGCTGGCCGCGTCCAGACGGAAGCCATTGAGGTTTTTAGGATGTTAGGACGCCTGACTCACTGACATCTTCTCCCCCCTTTCCCTTGCCTTTATGCCTCCTAAGGGTCGAACTCTGGTGCTAAGGCTGTTCTCAGCTTGATCTGGGGGCAGCAAGTGGGCAGAGGTCCTGTGGCTGCAGTTGGCAGGGGAGCAGGCAGTGCAGGAGTTAACTGTGTGCTGGGGCCAGTCCGTGGAGGTCCCTGAACCAGGTCAGGGAGCTCTGAGCGCGTCCTTGCTGACCGTGGGTGAGGAGGTGGCAGGGCCCCAGGAGCTCTGGGCAGGCTGGGCTGGGGGCCCAAGGCCAGAGGGCAGGTATCACACAGGTATCACCAGGCGTGGCAGGTCGATGCTGGGGCGGGGAAGGTGTGCAAGAGGAATGACAGGATCGGTGACACACGGAGGTTTGGGGAGCAGCAGGGAGGGGCCGTCCCAACGGCAGGCGATGGGCCAGGGCGACGGGGCAGGTCAATGCCACTCACTGCCTGCGAGGTAAGAGGAAGCAAAGCCCGCTTGGGGTTGGGGCATGCTGATTTGGGGGTGTGCAGTTGAAAAACCTCCTGGGAAGAGTGTCTGAAGCTGACTGTTAGGAGCAGGGCATCTCCCTGCTCTGACCGAGAGCATCTCCAAGGCCTCCACGTCGTGGCCCTGAACACAGACCGGGTTTTGGCATTGAAGATGATGATTCTTATCATCACCACGTATTATTTTAGGTTGCTTTTTAAATTTTTTTTTTTTTTTTTTTTAGCATTTATTTATTTTTGAGACAGAGAGAGACAGAGCATGAACGGGGGAGGGGCAGAGAGAGAGGGAGACACAGAATCGGAAGCAGGCTCCAGGCTCCGAGCCATCAGCCCAGAGCCTGACGCGGGGCTTGAACTCACGGACCGCGAGATCGTGACCTGAGCTGAAGTCGGATGCTCAACTGACTAAGCCACCTAGGCGCCCCTAGGTTGCTTTTTTAAAAATGGTGGTATAATTTACACACAGTAGATTTGGCCCTCGTTAATGTGTGGGTTCTAGGAGTTTTGGCGAATGTGTACATTTAGTGTAACCACCACCCTGATCAAGATACAGGACACATTCTCACCCCAAAATTTCCCTGTGCCCCACTACAGTCGGCACCCCCCCCCTCCCCCCCACCGCACCCACTGGTGACCACCCATCTGTGTACATTTCCCATTTGCCTTTGCCTGGCTGTCCTGGAGATAGAACTACGCGGCAGGGAGCCTCGGGCGTCTGGCTCCCTTTGGTTGGCACGATCCACTGGAGATTCAGCCTGGTTGTATCAGTGCTGACTGCCAGTGTTGGCCGGGCGTTGTTGTGAGCTCACGGAAGCCTGCACGATGTCCAGTGAAGCGCATTTGGCTGGGAAGCAGGGGACTTGGGTTTGAATATCCATTTTCTGCTGTCTGTAATCACCTGCTTACACTGGGCAAGTATGGGCCTCAATGTCTCATCCAGAAAACGTGGGTGCAGGTGCGTGTTGCTGTGGCTCCTAGCTGGCTCTCCAAATCTGAGATCCAGCGCGGCTCAGAGAGCCCTGAGAGGGAAGCTCACGGCATGGTAAGAGCCCTGGGGTTGTTCTCAAACCTTCTGTATCATTGTCTGTAAGGGGCAGGTCTCTGAAACCCTGAGAAAATGTATTCCATCTTTAAGACACACACACACACACACACACACACTGAAAAATTGTGGAACTCTGAAAAACAACTCTGATTCCACCTCAATTATTGCCTATTTCAGGCAATGTGTTCTACATCTGAAATATTTTTATAATGACTCCAATTCTTCTAGATCCATTAACTGCTGGAGAGCCCGGCAACCCTCCTCCCTTCTCCTCATGATTTTCTTAAACTCCTCAGTGGCCTTAAGCCCACATCTCTCTGTTCCAGGTGGCTTCAGGGTGGACGAGCATGGGGTACCTTTGTGATTGGAACAGGGAGGGCTTGTGGAGAAGCTGTATTTGTGTCATTCATTCATTCATCCACTCACTCACTCAACTGAGCCCTGCTGATGTGTTGTCCATGCCTGGCACCTGCTGGCAGTGTTTACATGTCTTTGCTCCGCCTCTGCCCACATTTCCTTCTTAGGAAGCTCCTGAAGGACAGGATATGGTCTCTTCTGCTCAGTGCTGTCTCTGGTGCTGGGCACACAACAGCACCCTGTAAACCGTGGTCATTCACAGCAATGAACAAATGGATGAATTACCTCCCTGAGGTCCACGTGCTAATTACCACTGCTTTACAGATAAGGAAGCCGCAAGTCGGAGAGCTCTGGCACCTTGCCTGGGATCACACAGCCAGCAAATGGCATGGCGAGGACCACACCCCCATCTGTCTGACTTGTTTGCTGGGGGAACCTGGACTCCATGTGATGTGGTTAAAAGATGCTGTTGTAAAGATTGGTTGAAGGCTGGCAGGGATGAATCAGAGGCAGGAGTGGGGGTTCTAGTCTGTTCTCTGTGCTAGCTGTGTGGCTTCGGGCACATGAGCCAAGGGTGACTGTTAAACCTCCCAGCGTTAGGCTGAGGGCCAGGGGGCCTCCCCACATGAGTCAGTAGCCTGGGAGGTCAGGGCACATGGGAGACGGAGGTGGGGAGGGGAGGAGAAAGCTGGCTGCAAGCCCAGCTGTGGCAACCCAAACCAGCTGCTGGGGGCGGGGGCGATGGCACGGTGGGCAGGGGCAGGTACGTCCCCTAGACCAGGGCTTTTCAGATGCTCATGCAAGGAGTCACCTCGGGCTCTTGTTAAGACACAGAGTCTGACTCAAGACATCCAGGGTGAGGCCTGGGATGCCAACACAGTGAGTCCGCAGACCAGCCTTGAGCAAGATCCTTATGGAGGAGCAGAACTGCAGCATCTTTAGCAGGTGTGGGGGCAGGGGCCACCCAGGAGCTCAGCCCCATGCTGCCCCTCGCTTTGGCCAGGTTGGGTCATGTCAGCTGCCTGTCGGAGACAGAAGTCTTGATGGAGAGCAGAGCTGGGTGGGAGAGAGGAGGGGGTGTCAGGAGACAGTCGAGGGGGGAGGAAGCAAGTGCTGTAGGGAAGAATCTCCTACAGGGGTTGAGGGCATGCAGTCCATCCAGATGAGTCATCTGGGCACTGGCTCTGAAGCAGACCCATGGGAGCACCAGGGACAGCCTGGAAGACCAGGCCTGGCCTTTTGCATGGCTAGTAGGGGCCACAGGGGAGAGCAAGTACCACAAAGAAGAGAAGGCAAACTATGCACAGGGACGGCAGGGGAGGGTATTTGCAGGGAAGGGTTGGGGTGAGCAGCAGATCATGGGGAGCGCTGAGTGGGGGAGCTGTGCTCCCTGGTCAATCAGAGCATCACAGAAGGCAGTTCAAGGTCACTGCCTGGAGCTGGGGGCAGAGCATGGGTTATCCAGCAGAAGGCCCCGGCAACTCCAGGAAGAAACACTTGGGGAGGATTGTTAGTAGGACCCCACTGAAGACCCCATCTTGTCTTCAGGGAGGAACCCAGGGTGCTGGTGACTGTGGGGTGTGTCAGCCGTCCAGGCAGAGGGTGGGAAGAGGTGGCCTAGAGGGAACAGGGCTTGAATGCCGTCACAAGGGACAGGTGGGCCTCCACAAGAACATGGGTTCCTTAGGAGGGAGGCAGGTCCGGCCTCTCCCAGGTCAGCTGCGCCATTTCAGCTGTTATTCCTGGTCCTGGAATCTGTATCTTAGAATCCCGAGTACATGCAGTGCTTGCCTTGTTCTGTGAGCACTCCCACAACCCCACCCCCACCAGCAAAGTAGGAAAGCCGGAGAGGAGGGGTTTAGGTAGTAGAGGGAAAACGATGAAGTTTCTGGTTTGGTAGAAAAGCCCCAGCAAGAAAAGGAGCTCGTAAAGCTGCCTTAGAAGACGCTCTGCGGTCAGGGTGACCTGCCACCACGCGTGCACTCGTTGTAGGAAACGTAGAAAAGCAGAGACCAGGAGGAAGACACAGGTTGCCCTGCTGTGGACGTGCCGCTGGGAACATTTAGGTGTTTTCAGCAGGAACAAAGGAGAGGAAGGGAATGGAATACCCAAACAGAGGAGAGACGGACCCTAGGAAATTTTGAAGTGGAAATTCAGAAATTGGGGAGTCAGTGGTGGGAAGGGCAGGATCAGAAAAGTGGCAGGAGAGGGGGGGGGGGGGGCAAGGCACAGGCACCAGCCAGCTCCGCACGTGGGGCAAAGCCCCAGTGCATCATGGCCGCACGGGGGCAGCACTAGCTTCAGAGGTGGTGAGGGGCGGGGTTCTCTGAGGCCCTGGTTCTCGCGGAACCCAGACGGTGGCTGAATAGGAAATATAACTGTAGAGAAATAACTGAGGGGGAGGGGGATAGAAGTAACTGAGGGGAAAACCCAAACAGTCTGCTACTGGCACAAAAATAGACACATAGACCAATGAAACAGAATAAACAGCCCAGAAAAAAAAACCCATGCTTATATGGTCAGTTAATCTACAACAAAGGAGACAAGAACGTACAATGGGGAAAAGGCAATCTCCGATAAATGGTGCCGGGAAAACCAGACAGCTACATGCACAAGAATGAAACTGGACCGCTTTCTTATGCTGTACACAAAGGTAAACCCAAAATGGGTTAAGGATCTAAATGTGAGACCTGAAACCATAAAAATCCTAGAAGAGAACACAGGCAGTAATTTCTCTGACATTGGCTGTAGAAACATTTTTCTAGATATGTCTCCTCAGGCAAGGGAAACAAAAGCAAAAATAAACTGTTGGGACTATACCAGAATAAAAAGCCTCTGCATGGCAAAGTAAAGTGTCAACAAAATGACAAGGCAATCTAGTGAACGAGAGAAGCTATTTGCAAGTGACACATCTGATAAAGGGTTAGTATCCAAAATATATAAAGAACACATACAGCTCAACACCAAAAAAACAAACAACCCGATTAAAATGGGCAATTGACATTTCTCCAAAGAAGACATCCAGATGGCCAACGGACGCATGTCAAAAGATGCTCAGCATCACTCATCATCAGGGAAATCAAATCAAACCCGCAATGTGATATCACCTTATACCTGTCAGAATGGCTAGAATCAAAAAGACGAGAAACAACAAATGTTGGCGAGGATGTGGAGAAAAAGGAACCCTTGTGCGGTGTCGGCAGGAATGCAAACTTGCGCAGCTACTGTGGAAAACAGAATGGAGCTTCCTTAAAAAATTAAAAACAGAATTAACCTATGATCCAGTCATCCCACGACTGGGTATTTAGCCAAACAAAATGAAAACACTAATTCAAAAAGATATAAACAGTCCTATGTTTTTGGCAGCGTTGTTTACCATAGCCAAGATCGGGAAGCAACCCACGGGTGTAAGCTCGGTGACCCCAGCAAGCCCCTGTCTCTCCAGCAAGTGGAGACACGGTTTGTGCTCTTGAGCTCCTTCGCGATTCTCCCCACCCACGCTCCCTGACTTTCACATCCTAATTCCTGGTTGTCTGCTTACACCGAACACCTACTGAAGCAGAAATGGTGTACCTCCAAATGGTTAACTGATGCGGAGGGGGTACAAATAACTGAAAGAGAAGGGAGGGAGGGTACTAGACGCAATCAGCTGCCTTCTCCGAGAGGAAGTTGAAGCAGAGACCTGAAGGAAGCCAGAGAGCAAGGCCCTGGGGATGACAGAGGCAGAACTTCCAGACTGGATTTGTTGGTTTGCTTTTGGCTCGAGACGGAGAAAAGTGAAGATGAACCCTGGTTTTCCTTTAGGGCTATTGAGCTGATACAGTGGGAAAGGAAGCAGGAATTTGAGGGGAGGGTCGGGCCAGAGGTCAGGGAGAGGTGGCACATTGGCAGGAAGCTGGATTTGAACACGGTCCTTGTAACAGGGTCTGAACCCACCAGAACCTGGAAGGTTAGATACCAATTACAGTGACAGCTCATTGGGCATCGGCTTAGTGAGTTTCTAACCCAAGCAACATTTCTTTAGAGGCGAGATGAGGAACGTTCTCAAGGCCACGTAGCTGCTGAGTTCCAGCTGGGCCCTGAGTCCTCTGGAGCCACGTGCTTCCCGCCACACCACCTGTCAGTGATACATCCTAGCAGCCCGGCACACTCACACAGAAGACAGGAAGGGGGGTAGATCCTGAGACAAGATCTATGCCTAAGACGAAATCGATTCTGGTGGACCAACTGTGAACAGCACTGCTTCCCTGATGATGCAACAGAAATTGGTGAAATTAATTTTAAACCTGGAAACTAGACAGTGATAAAGAGGGGTTGAGCACATTTCTTTTCCACAGGCAGTTGTTCAAATGACAGAGTGGTGAGATATTCATCTATATTTCTATCTCTCTGTCTACCTACCTACCTATCTATTCTATCTATCTACCTATCATATCTATCATTATCTATCTATCTATCTATCTATCTATCTATCTATCATCTATCTATCATGTACAGAATCTACAACATGAAGAAAGCCCTTGAAAGAAAAAGAAAGCCAGAGGCCCAAAGGACAAACTAGACATTCCTATTGGCAAAAAGCGGTAAATGACAAGCACCAGGAGAAGGGCCGTGGAGAACAGATGGCAGAGGCCAGAACGCGACTGAGCCGTGTCAGAGTGTGTGATGGAGGAAGGAGAAGGTAGTCTCGAAGGACCCCAGATGAAGAGGCCTGCGGGTGATGGCAGGCACAAGGGAGGGCAGAAAAACCTCGGCTGTTGTAAAATAAATAAATAAATAAATAAATAAATAAATAAATAAATAAATAAATAAGGCTTTTACTTTAGATTTCTGGAAAAGTTGAGGATGATGGAATTTTTAAAGCAGCCCTTCAAGGAACCAAAGCACTCTGAGAACAAGATGAAGTATTTAACCATTTGGAGGTCTTCACCATTTCTTTTTTTGTTTGTTTATTTATTTATTTTTAATTTTATTTTTTGAATTTACATCCAAATTTGTTAGCATATAGTGCAACAATGATTTCAGGAGTAGCTTCCTTAGTGCCCCTGACCCATTTAGCCCACCCCCCTCCCACAACCCTTCCAGTAACCCTCAGTTTGTCCTCCATATGTATGAGTCTCTTCTGTTTTGTCCCCCTCTCTGTTTTTATATTATTTTTGCTTCCCTTCCCTTGTGTTCATCTGTTCTGTGTCTTAATGTCCTCATATGAGTGAAGTCATCTGAATTTGTCTTTCTCTGACTGACTAATTTCACTTAGCATAACACCCTCCGGTTCCATCCACATAGTTGCAAATGGCAACATTTCATTCTTTTTGATTGCCGAATAATACTCCATTGTATATGTATACTACATCTTCTTTATCCATTCATCTGTCGATGGCCATTTGGGCTCTTCCCATACTTTGGCTATTGTTGATAGTGCTGCTATAAACATGGGGGTGCATGTGTCCCTTCGAAACAGCACACCTGTATCCCTTGGATAAATGCCTCGTAGTGCAATTGCTGGGTCGTAGGGTAGTTCTATCTTTAATTTTTTGAAGAACCTCCATACTGTTTTCCAGAGTAGCTGCACCAGCTTGCATTCCCACCAGCAGTGCAAAAGAGATTCTCTTTCTCTGCACCCTCGCCAACATTTGTTGTTGCCTGAATTGTTAATGTTAGCCATTCTGACAGGTGTGAGGTGGTCTCTCGTTGTGGTTTTGATTTGTATTTCCCTGATGTTGAGCATGTTTTCATGTGTCGGTTGGCCATCTGGATGTCTTCTTTGGAGAAGTGTCTATTCATGTCTTTTGCCCATTTCTTCACTGGGTTATTTGTTTTTTGGGTGTTGAGTTTGGTAAGTTCTTTATAGATTTTGGATACTAACCCTTTATCTGATATGCCGTTTGCAAATATCTTCTCCCATTCTGTCGGTTGCCTTTTAGTTTTGCCGATTGTTTCCTTTGCTGTGCAGAAGCTTTTCGTTTTGATGAGGTCCCAATAGTTCATTTTTGCTTTTGTTTCTGTTGCCTCCAGAGACATGTTGAGTAAGAAGTTGCTGTGGCTAAGATCAAAGAGGTCTTTGCCTGCTTTCTCCTCTAGGATTTTGATGGTTTCCTGTCTTACATTCAGGTCTTTCATCCATTTTGAGTTTATTTTTGTGTCTGGCGTAAGAAAGTGGTCCAGGTTCATTCTTCTGCACGTTGCTGTCCAGTTTTCCCAGCACCATTTGCTGAAGAGACTGTCTTTATTCCACTGGATATTCTTTCCTGCTTTGTCAAAGATTAGTTGGCCATACGTCTATGGGTCCATTTCTGGGTTCTCTATTCTGTTCCATTGATCTGAGTGTCTGTTTTTGTGCCATGTTTATTTATTTATTTTGAGAGAGAGAGAGAGAGAGAGAACTGGGGAGGGATAGAGAGAGAGGGAGAGAGAGAATCCTAAGCAGGCTCTGTGCCACCAGCGCAGAGCCTGACATGGGGCCTGAACTCATGAACTGAGTGGTCATGAACCCAGCTGAAACCAAGAGTCAGACACTTAATCGACTGAGCCACCCAGGTGCCCCCGGGCCTCACCATTTCTGCACACAGCAGGTGTTCAGTGGAAGCAAGCAACAAAGAATTAGGATGTGAAAGTCAGAGCAAGTGGGTGGGGAGAATTGAGAAGGCGCCCAAGAGCCCCCAGCCTATCCCCGCTTGCCAGAGGGAAAGGGGCTTGCTGAGGTCACAGAACTGACACAACCAGGAACAGAACCTTCCCCCATTCCTTGATGTCCACTCCGTGTGTACTTTCCTGCTCTCTGTCTGGCCCGTGTGGGGAGTTTGAGCATTTGTCCTTTATCAGCAGGAGACCAGAGTGAACTCTTGGGTGAGGTACCCTCAGCTGTCAGCTCCCACAAAAATACCAGTGACAGGTCGGAGAAAGACAAATATCATATGACCTCACTCGTATGTGGCATTTAAGTTACAACACAGATGAACATAAAGGAAAGGGAGCAAAAATAGTATAAAAACAAGGAGGGGGACAAAACAGAAGAGACTCTTAAATACAGAGAACAAACTGAGGGTTGCTGGAGGGGTTGTGGGTGGGGGGGATGGGCTAAATGTGTAAGGGGCATTAAGTGTGAGCACTGGGCGTTATACATAGGGGATGAGTCACTGGAATATATTTCTGAAATCATTATTGCACTATATGCTAAGTAACTTGGCTGTAAATTAAAAACAAACAAACAAACAAACAAACGAACCAGTGACAGCCACCTCTGCACCAGAAGCTGAAGTTAAGAATCGAGCTATGGCAATGCCAGCAGGCTCATCCACTAAATATACTAATTAAGATTAAGAAGCATCGCCGATGACTGACTTGTACTTTGAAGTTCTTGAAAAACTGTGCACATGGTTTATAAACCAAAAGGCAAGATTAGAAGGGGAATATATAAAGGAGAAAGCTCCGAACAGGGTGATGAAAGCCTCGGAGGCTGTAGAGCAGGATTTTTCCAGTTGTTCTGGAATTGCTGCTTAGTTCTATTCAAATTTCTGCTGCAGCTTAGGGCGGCCCCCTCCCTGCACCCCTGCCTTGATAAAAGATAAGGAGGAAGTGGGGAGGAGCTTGGGTTTTGGGGGTGCCACGTTCCATGCAAAGAGGGCAGTGGTTCCCAGGGTTCCTTGGAAAAATCCCTGGGCTCCTGCAAGAACGGAGGCTCCAGCCAGGAGTCACAGGGCTGTGGAGCCTGTAGGCCTGCTCCCAAGTCTCCTGGGAGAGGGTTCAGAGAGCAGAGGCTAGGGTGTCTTGTCCTTTCTGTTGTGCTCCCCCTTCCCCATGCTTCTCAAGGCCTGGGATACACTGAATATGGGACTAGTGCTGGCTTCCGTGGAAGAATTTCTGAAGGCAGGGGCCTGCTGGGGGACTTCATGCTGTGAGGTTTGAGGGGAGTATGGCCTGGTGTGCCCTAGAAGATGAAGCATACTGACCTCATCTTTGTTCTTGTAGCCTTCAGGACAGCCCTTGCAAAGAAGAGCCCAGAATTCCTTGAGGTTCCCTGGAGCCCAGAGGTTAGCAAGTGCCAGGGGTAGGGGGCTGCCCAGGTGGCCAGGTGCCCAGGGGCTGCCCAAGCTGGAGAAAGGGTTGGGAGCATGTATGTACCTCTAGGACCAGACAGACATATGGTGGCTTCTCTGGGAGGGATGGTCTCCAGTGGGGGGAAGGTGGGAAAGGGGAAGAGGTGCAGGTGAACTCTGGCCCAGGGCAACCTTAAATACCCCATCAGAGGAGGCATCAGAGCCAGGCTGAATCAGAGGGATGCCTCTGACCAGGGACACACAGGCAGCCATGGAAGGACACCTGATCCCTGCCCCCTCCCCCACGGCTGAGGAAGGGGAGGAGGGTGAGGTGGTTTCTTTAGGGCCAGTCTCCCACCCTCCAAATACCCTAGCCTGTGCTAGAAAAACTTGGAATCACGTGAAGTTGGATTTTGGAAAATCTGCACATGACAAATGGGCAAAGGCTATGAACAGTGCACAGAAACTGAAATACAAATCACTCTCAAAAACCGGGGAAAGTTTCAACCTCGTGTCTCATAAGGAGAGAGGAAATCCAAAACACACTGAGATCCCAAGTTTCACTTATTAAATTGGCAAAAAATCAGAAGTTTGAGAAGTGATTGGTGAAGCCAAGGGGCAGGCCCCCCGAAATGGCTGGCAGGATCTTGTAGGATTCCGCTTTCATGCAGGCAGTTTGGCAGTGCCTATCAAAGCTCCCGCCTGCAGGCATTTGGCCCAAGGACCTGCTCGCACAAGTGAGGAGGGGTCTGTGCAGGTATCTGACAGCAAGCGGTTGAAGACGCTACAATGTCTCAGTAAGGAATGGGTCATGCCAATTAGAAATTTCTGAACATTTCCAGGGCGCCTGGGTGGCTCAGTCGGTAAAGCGTCCAACTTCAGCTCAGGTCATGATCTCACAGTTCCTGGGTTGGAGCCCCGCGTCGGGGTTTGTGCTGACAGCTCGGAGCCTGGAGCCTGCCTCGGATTCCGTGTCTCCCTCTCTCTCTGCCCCTCCCCTGCTTATGCTCTGTCTCTGTCTCTCAATAGTAAATAAAAGATTAAAAAAATAAAAAAAAAAAAGAAATTTCTAAACATTTCCATCTATGGAATAAGACGCAGTTGTAGAAGCAAGAAAGAGCTCTAAATTCTGATAAAGAAAGGATCCTAGGGGAGCCTGGATGGCTCAGCCAGTTAAGTGTCTGACTCAGGTCATGACCTCACGGTTCATGAGATGGAGCCCCAAATCGGGCTCTGTGTTGACAGCTGGAAGCCTGCTTGGGATTCTCTCTTTCAGTTTCTCTCTGCCCCCACCCCCAAGCTCCCCATGCTCTCTCTCTGTCTCAATATAAATAAATAAACTTAAAAAGAAAAAAAACAAAGGATCTAGGATATTTCAAGAAAACAAAAAGAGTAGAAGAGTATGTATTTGTGTGTTTCCATCAGTGTAAAGGGGGAAATATATTTGGATGTGCCTAAAAACTTCTGGAAGGAGTTAATAGAAATGTGTCAACAATCAGTTAGAGGAGGGAGCCCAGGCAGGTGAGGAAACAGGACTGGGAGGGAAGGAGACTTTAATGTACATACCTTTTAATATTTTTTTATTTTTTTAAAGGTATGTATTCATAAATTAAATAGATAAATCTTTTGAGAAGAAAAATGAATAGGATAGATCTTAAATGCAGAAACGAATCACTTCTGGGGTGCCTTGTTGGCCTAGTTAAGCGTCTGACTCTTGCTTTCGGGTCACGTCATGATCTCACGGTTTGTGGGATCGAGCCCAGTGGCGGCTCTGGGCTGAGAACATGGAGCCTGTTTGGGATTCTCTGTCACCCTCTCTCTCTGCCCCTCCCCGCTTGCACTCACTCTCAAAAATAAACAAATAAACATTAAAAAAACAAAAAAAGGAATCACTTCTGAAAATGGAGTCAGAGAAGTTATGGAATCTGACCAAGGGGCCTCTAAGAATCCTGCTATACAGCTGGGTAGTGAGTTTGGAGACGAAAACCGGTAGCCATGATGGGAAAAAATAAAGCTGTTTTATGTTTATACCTTCAAAAAATCCAAATTTCTTCCCCCCAAAATCAGATACAGAAGAAATGGTTATATGCGATCTTTTAATTCTCTAATTAAAATGTTCTCAGGGTGATTTAAATAAAAGAGGCCATTTTGTAATCATTAAGCAATCTTAATACAATATAGCACATCCGTGGGTTAGTGACAAAACTGAATACCAATCTCCAAGAAAGACCTTTAAAAGTGAGACTCGGAGGAAAATTTATCGTGATAAAGAGTACTGTGCAGATCAAAAAAACAGTGATGCTGGAAAACCAGGCAGGATCCTGCTCTCCTCATTATTAACATGTTTCGTGGGGATTGACCAATGTAACGAGACATAAAACAAATGTTATCAGAACAGAAGTTTAAATAATCATAATTTGGGGGTGCCTGGGTGGCTCCGTCAGTTAAGCGTCCAACTTCAGCTCAGGTCATGATCTTGTGGTTTGTGAGTTCGAGCCCTGCGTCAGGCTCTGTGCTGACAGCTCAGAGCCTGGAGCCTGCTTCGGATTCTGTGTCTCCCCGTCTCTCGGCCCCTCCCCTGATCATGCTCTGTCTCTCTCTGTCTCTCAATAATAAATAAATGTTAAACAAATTTTTAAAAATATTCATAATTTGCAGGTGATATGATTTCTGTGCCTAGAAAACCCAAGAGAACCAATTGAAACTATTGAAATTACAGAGAATTCATCCTGGAGCCAGAATAGGATAGATACACTACATGTCAACAATAACAAGAAAGTAGAGAGATATCAGTCATAGGAGTAACAAAACCAGAAAACAAAGAATAACCATATTAATAAACGCAAACAACCTGTATAAAGGAAAAACTTGAGAGATAAAAGGAGACTCACATCTTTAGAGAAGCATGGGTTTTTCCTGGATTGGAAAATTAAAAACATGTCAATTCTCATCAGGTTAATATATAGTTTTAGTGACATTACAATTAAAAAATCCAATTACGAAAAACCTGTTGGAATGTTTTGATGAAATGATTATGAAATTCATTGTAGGATAGACAGGGAAGATTAGCTCAAACATTTTGAAACATATATGTAGTGGAGAGAGTCTACTTCTCCTAAATATCATGAAATGCTACAATAATACAAGGAATGTGGTATTACCCCAAGGCAGTCAATCAGTGGGACAGAATGGCCAGCCCAGAAATGAATTCTTATCTATAAAAACGCTCTTATAGAAGAGGCATCACAAACATAAAAAATGGAGGGATTAAGAAAGCAAACTAAACATCACAAGAAAACTACACACCAATATCTCTTACTAGCATAGATGAAAAGACCCTAACAAAATGCCAGGAAACTGATATATAAAAGGATTATACACCATGACCGAGTAGAATTTATCTCAGGAATGCAAGGTTGGTTTAACATGCAAAAATCAATTAATATAATGCACTATACCAATGAAATAAAGGACACAAATTATATGATCATCTCAACAGACATCTGGCATCAAAGAGCATTTGACAAAATTCAACACTTCTTCACGATAAAAGTACTCAACAAACCAGGTATAGAAAACTTCTTGAACTTGATAAAAGACATTTATGAAAACCCCACAAAAATGAACTACTGGGACCTCTGCACAGCAGAGGAAACAATCAGCAAAACTAAAAGGCGACCGACAGAATGGGAGAAGATATTTGCAAATGACATATCAGATAAAGGATTAGTATCTAATATCTACAAAGAACTTATCAAACTCAACACCCAGAAAACAAATAATCCAGTGAAGAAATGGGCAAAAGACATGAATAGACACTTCACCAAAAAAGACATCCAGATGGCCAACCAACACATGAAAAATGCTCAACATCACTCATCATCAGGGCAATACAAATCAAAACCACAATGAGATACCACCTCACACCTGTCAGAAGGGCCAACATTAACAACTCAGGCAACAACAGATGTTGGCGAGGTTGTGGAGAAAGAAGATCTCTTTTGCACTGCTGGTGGGAATGCAAGCTGTTGCAGCTACTCTGGAAAACAGTATGGGGGTTCCTCAAAAAACTAAAAATAGAACTACCCTACGACCCAGCAATTGCACTACTAGGCATTTATCCAAGGGATACAGGTGTGCTGTTTCGAAGGGACACATGCCCCCCATGTTTATAGCAGCACTATCAACAATAGCCAAAGGATGGAAAGAGCCCAAATGTCCATCGATGGATGAATGGATAAAGAAGGTGTGGTATATATACACAATGGAGTATTACTCGGCAATCAAGAAGAATGAAATCTTGCCATTTGCAACTACATGGATGGAACTGGAGGGTATTATGCTAAGTGAAATTAGTCAGAGAAAGACAAAAATCATATGACTTCACTCATATGAGGACGTTAAGAGACAAAACAGATGAACATAAGGGAAGGGAAACAATAATGTAAAAACAGGGAGGGGGACAAAACAGAAGAGACTCACAAATATGGAGAACAAACAGAGGGTTACTGGAGGGATTGTGGGAGGGGGGATGGGCTAAATGGGTCAGGGGCACTAAGGAAGCTACTCCTGAAATCATTGTTGCACTATATGCTAACTAATTTGGATGTAAAGTTTAAAAAATAAAAGATAAAATAATAATAGTAATAACAATAATAATAAAAGAAAACCCCACAGCTAATATCATACTTAATTATGAAAGTCTGGGTATTTTCCTATAAATCAGGAGGATGATAAGAATGCCCATCCAATGGAAAGTCTATCCAGGATGATTAGTCAAGAAAAAGAAATAAAGGATTGGAAAGGAAGGAATTAAACTCTCTCTATTCGCAGATGCCATAGTCTCGTATTTAGAAAATCCTAGGGAATCTCTCAAAAAACTGTTGGAAATAAACAAATTCAGCAAGGCTTCAGGATATAAGATGAATATACAAATATCAACTGTATTTCTATATGGTAGGAATGAGCACACCAGAAGTGAAATTAAGAAAAGAATTCCATTTATGATGTCAAAAAAGATTTCGAAATATAAATTTAACAGAAAAAGCACAAAACATATTCTGAAAACTATAAAATATCATTGAAAGAAATGAAAGAAAATCTAAATACATGTGAAGACATTCCATTTTCGTGGAGCAGAAGAATTAATATTGTTAAGATGGTATTACTCCCCAAATTGATTCAACACAATCAAAATCAAAATCCCAGCTGGCTTCTTTGCAGAAATTAATAAACTGATTGTAAAATTCATGTGGAAATTCGAGGGACCCATGCAAAAACAACCCTGAAAAAGAAGAGTAAAATTGGACCCATTTTCCTGATATCAAAAATTACTACAAAGCAATAGTAATCAAGACCGACATAAGGATATATATATCTATAGGTTAATGTAATAGGATTGAAAATCCATAAATCAACCCATACATCTATGGCCAGTTGATTTTTTAAAATGTTCATTTATTTTTGAGAGAGAGAGAGAGAGAGAGACAGAACACAAGCAGGGGAAGGGGAGAGAGAGGGAGACAGAGAATCCACAGCAGGCTCCAGGCTCCGAGCTGTCAGCACAGAGCCTGACGTGGGGCTCAAACCCACAATCTGTGAGATCATGACCTGAGCTGAAGTTAGATGCTCAACTAACTGGGCCACCCAGGTGCCCCTATGATCAATTGATTTTTGACCATAGATGCCCAAAGTTCCAAGACAATTCAGTGGAGTAAGGATAGTCTTTTCCACAAATGGTGCTGGGGCAACTGAATATTCACACACAAAAGAATACATTTGGATCTCTACCTCACACCGTATGCAAAAATTAAGTCAAAATGGATCAAATACCTAAATGTAAGAGCTAAAACTATAAAACTCTTAGCTGACAACATACGTGTAAATGTTCTTGACATCAGATTAGACAATGGTGTTTTAGATAACACCAAAACATGGCAAAGTATCTGAACAGACATTTCTCCAAAGAAGGTATACAGTTAGCACATGACAATTTGCTCAAAGTCACTACTAATTAGGGAAATGCAAATCAAAACAACAATGAGATTGCATTATATCCATTAGGATATTGCATTATATCCACTAGGGTGGCTATAATAAAAAAGACAGATAATAACAAATACTGGTGAGGATATAGAGAAGTTGGAACCCTCATACACTGCTGATGGGAGCATACAATGGTGCAGGCATTTTGGGAAATAGTCTGGCAGTTCCTCAAAGGGCTAAACATGGAATTACCATATGACCTAGCAATTCCATTCCTAAGTGTACTCCCATGAGAAATGCAAACGTATGTCCACACAGAAAGTTGTACATGAATGTTCATAGGAGCATTATTCATAACTGGCAAGAAGTGGAAATAATCCAAGAGTCTACCAACTGATGAACAGATAAACAAATATGATATTTCCACACAATGGAATGTTATTTGGCCCTCAAAATAAATTAAATATTGACACATGCTATAACATGAACCAAACATCGAAAGCATTTTGCTACGTGAAAAAAAGCCAGGCACAAAACACCACATTGTCTTATTTCATGTGTAAGAACTGTCCAGAACAGGCAAATGCATAGAGGTGGAAAATAGATTGGTGTTTGCCTAGGGCTGGAAGGATGGTGGGGTGTGGGGTTGAGGAACCGCTAATAGGGGCGGGATTTCTTTTGAGATGATGCAAATGTTCTAAAATTGGTTGTTGTGGTGGTTGTACTTTAAAAACCGTTGAACTGTGTGCTCTAAAAAGGTGAATTGTGTGGAATGTGAATTATATCTCCATAAAATTGTTATTAAGAAAGGAGGAACGTCAGTAAAAGTTTGGAATGCTAGTAAGCAGTTTGGGAAAAACATTTGAGTTTAGATCTTCAAAATAAATTCCCTAAATAAACAGCAACAGAATTAAAGCATTAAATATTTTCTTCAAACTAGAGAACATTAAAAAAAAATTGCATATGGTTTTATTACTTTTTCCTCCCCTTAAACAACTAGTTTTGGAAAATGTGGCATTCCGATGAACTAGGTATATACATCCCCCTTTTAATGTTTGCATAATATTCTACGATACATCATTTCTATTTCCTTTGTTTTACTATTATTTGCTTTGTTTTCATTGTTTTTTTTTTTTTAATGTGTGTTTAAGTTAGGCTCTCTTTTGGTTAGAGAAAGAGACAGTTATTCAGGTTACTTGAAGAAAAGATACACAAGGCTGAAACTAGGTCAAGGCAGCGTGGGGACAGGCCCCTCCACCTGTCAGGGGTCAGACAATAGAACATTTGGAGAAGGAAGTCCACGGTTTCCAAATCTGGCTGTGGCACGCTGGGGAAAGCAGTATAGGCACTAAGCACCGTGGTTCCCTGGCACCAAGCAAGCATGGGCTGTCAACCCTGTTCAGTCCCTTACGGGTCGCACGGGCAGTACACGTCTCCTCCCCTTGGGCCTCCTGTTCCTCTACTGTCAGGGAGGCAGGACAGATCTTCGCTAAGTACTGGGACTAATGTGAGGATGCACAGTGCTGGCACACAATGTGTGGTCGCTGTTTTTTCTAAGAATTATTATGCAAATCAACACAGGTAATATTTCCATCTATAAAAATAACAATATTCCTACTTATGTCTCGCTTATCCAACATGGCATAAATCAAAAAGGGGACAACAGAAAGAAGAATGAAGGAGTGGAGACATAAAACTCAACGGGGGATAAGTTTTAAAAAATTCCTATTACAAAGACTTTTGCTATGGGCGTGGTCAAATTATGCCTAAGCTTCCTAGGAGCCAAGGTGAAAAGGGGGAATGTGTCAGTGACTCATTCTACTGCAGTCGGGGATAAAAACTGACCACGTGCTCAGGAGAAATTGCATTGGCACTAGGACGAGCTAAGTGATCTCTCTCAAGGGCTTTTATGGAAGAAGGAGCTTTAGTGCAGTGATTTTTAAACTTTAAAGAGTTCGTTAAATACATGGATTCCCGGATTTATGTCCGATTTGGGGCAAGGCTAACATGGATCCCAGGAACGTGCATTGTAGAGGAAGCCCAGGTAATACATGGACTCTAGTCTATTCCATCCAGTAGAGTCTCTCTCCTGGACCCACAAGGTTTGCACAGGCACACGCCAACAGGCTTAAGACTCTTCTGTGCCTCCTTTGCTGTAAACTGGTGGCTTCACGTGAAAAACACAACCAAGCACAAGTCATTCTGCAGGGTGACGTGGTTCAGGCTTCTGCCTGAGCAGGGGAGGCTCTAGAGGGGTTTAGGAAGGAAACATGGATTCTCCGTCTCCCCCGTGGAATCTCTGGGGAAGCTTTGGTGGAATCATCTTGGGACAGAGCTCCTAGATAAGCCACATAGGGGTGGTGTGTGTGTTGCCTGTTAACTACCCACTCCGAGTAGACTGGGGGTGGGGGAGAATCGACATCCTTAAGGAAAATGAGCCCACGGGATCCCTCCAGGTGGGCCAAGATTTTCCTCATAAGGGACAGTGTTACGAATCTACGCTAGCCCACAGGCAGATAGACAATGGAGCCACAGAGCTCCATGCTGTGGCGTCAAGGCCTTGAACCGTCTGGCCTGGAAAAATTCCTTGGCAAGTGAGATGAGATTCTTCTTTTGGCCCCCATCCCACCCCCAACACCGGAGTCAAACATCCGCAGAATGTCTTGCCTTGTGCAACATTACTTCCTGGTATCCCTTCCAAGGTAAACCCTTTGTGAAATATCCACCAAGGTAATTGAAAGAGGCGGCTTGTTCTCTGAAAACATTATCTCTAAACCCGAGACAAGGTCGGGGCAACAGCATTTACCAAATATGGCAGCGTTACTTGTGGATGTATTCTTTCTGGTTTTAATTAGCCTGCTTCTTCTGACGTCTGTTGAGGCCGTTTTTTAGGTTGAATTCATAAGACCTTTTTGGCCAAGGATAAAAGAAAGCCCAGCTTTCTACTCTCTGGATTAGAGGGACAGAACTCCGGGTTATCCCCGTGTGGTTGCAACCGAGCGTTAGGCTAGTCAAGAAGAGGCAGGTAGTGGTTCTATTTTGCCTTTCATGGAGTTAAGAAAAAAGTATTTTTAAAAATTTTTTTTAATGTTTTATTTATTTTTGAGACAGAGAGAGACAGAGCATGAACGGGGGAGGGGCAGAGAGAGGGAGACACAGAATCCGAAACAGGCTCCAGGCTCTGAGCTGTCAGCACAGAGCCCGACGCGGGGCTCGAACTCACGGACCGTGAGATCATGACCTGAGCCGAAGTCGGACGCTCAACCGACTGAGCCACCCAGGTGCCCCAAGAAAAAAGTATTTTTTAATGTTTATTTGTTTTTGAGAGACAGAGAGACAGAGACAGAGTGTGAGCAGGGGAGGGGCAGAGAGAGAGGGAAACACAGAACCCGAAGCAGACTCCAGGCTCTGAGCTGTCAGCCCAGAGCCTGACATGGAGCTTGAACCCATGAACCCCAAGATCATGACCTGAGCCGAAGTCAGACGCTTAACCAACTGAGTCCCCAGGCGCCCTCCAAAAACATCTTAATATAATTCTAGAATCATTACCTTGTGTAACCAGCACCCGCACCCAGAAGGAGAACGTCACTGCCACTCCAGACAGTCTCTCTGCCCTTTCCCGTGCCCTGCTCCTAAGGGTAACCTCTGACTTCTAACGGCGTGGATTGCTCCTGGCCTGGTTCGGTACTTTATGTAAATGGAATAGTTCAGAATGTTCTCTTTTGTGTCTGACTTCTCGTGACATCGGCTTGTGAGATCCGTCCACACTGTTCCACGTTATTTCGTGTCTTTGCTGGAGAGTTTGTTCTCATGGCTGGGAAGCAGTGATTCTCACAGTGGAGCGGGCCTCAGGGGGTTAAAACACAGATTGCTGGGTGCCCCCCTCAGAGCTTCTGATGCACGAGGGCTGGGGTGGGGCCGAAAGTTTGTATTTCTTCCTTTTTTTTTTTTTTTTAATGTTTCCTTTTGAAAGAGAGAGAGTCAGAGTGCGAGCAGGAGAGGCAGAGAGAGACAGAGGGAAACACAGAATCTGAAGCAGGCTCCGGGTTCTGAGCTGTCAGCTCAGAGCCCGATGCAGGGCTCGGACCCACAAACCGTGAGATCGTGACCTGAGCCACCGACTGCGCCACCCGGGCGCCCCAGAGAGAGTTTGTATTTCTAGCACGTTCTCAGCTGTTACCGCTGGGCACGCCTTGAGAGCTACCTCTTGGGCACATCCTCTTTCCTCTGGAAAAGGAGTCTGGGCTTGTTGTTACTGTTGTTTCCAGAAATCACTGAGGGGCAACACCGAGTGGCAGGAGGGGTGGAGGGACAGGGTGGGGTGGAGGCCGGAGCTGGCGTTCCCAGGGCCAGGGTGGAACCCAGGACACTGTCCTGAGCTGACGCTGGCCTCTGTGGTGAGTGGTCAGCTGGGGTCAGAGAGGATTTAGTTTCTCTGCTGTCCTGTGCCTAACAGGAGGCTGTTAACGATTTGAATTCTTTGGCCTCGCCAGGGCTCTCTGGCTCCTTCAGGAGTGGGCAGGATACGGTGGGGGCTTCCAGAACATAAACCGGTCGGATACCAGAGGCCCCAGGGTCCAGCTGCGCACAGCACCAGCAGGCTCACTTTCTTCTTCTTTCCAATGTCTGCCATCGTTCCGGCTTCAGACGCAGGCGGGCAAGGCCCCCAGTGCCCTTCCTCTGTGTTGCCCCTCACCCTGCACCATGTATCATACACCCTTGTTTTTTAGCCTGGGTCCTCTGCCAGACCTTCCCACTCCTTCTCTCAGGGCCTCATCTGCTTCAGGGGTTTAACTGTTTCCCACGGCCATGCCCTCAACAGAGAAGCTCAGTCATTTGCCTAAGATCACACAGCCGGTAAGTGGCCGAGGCTGAATTCGAACCCGGGTCTTGCGGTCCCGGGGCCCTGCCCCACGGCTGAGGGGAAAGGAGTGACTGCAGTGGACACAGGGGAAGGCCAGGCATGAGCTTAGGAAGCAGCGCAGCCCTAATCGGAGAGCAAGATCAGACAGGGCACATGACAGGAGAAAAAGCCAGAAGCAAGGCCAGACCAGCCCTGTTCTCTCTGGGGGCTGATCTATCAGTTCCCGGGGCCTGTCCGGCAAGCCCCTCCCTCCACGTGGTATGGTGGCTTCTTCATGGGGAGCCCGGGGCAGTTTGGCAGCAGGGGCTCAGGCCAGGTGCAGGGGTCCTCCCCACAGTGGCTGTGGCCTCCAGGTATCCCGGTGACAATGACGGCCAGTCCCAGGCTTCCTAGTGAGTGGGGGTGGGTGGCTGCCCGAGCAGCTCACCTCTTGTATAGCCCAGCAAGTGTTGGGCGGTCTTCCTTCTGTAGAGCCCAAGTCAGGCTGAAGTCAAGGGACCCGGGAGTGGAGGGGACCCCAAGGTGTGGCTCTCCCTGGCAGGCTCTCAGGATGGGTCTCCTTGGGCTCTTGAGATAGCTTCGATCCTCAGCTTCCCATCTGAGGGTGGGCCATACCTAGCTGGCACGGGGTTGAACTGGTCAGTCATTGTCCTCGGTGGGTTCCATTTATTCACCCGCTGAGCGTGGCTCTGTCTGACTCTGCACTGGGCCCGGGGTCAGGAGGCAGACGTGCTCCCTTGCTCAGGGCCCCAGGGGAGCAAGCGGGGGCCATATTCTGACACCTGCCATCATCCAAAACATGAGAGCACCCCATCCTCAGGCTTCTCTTTCCCTCTGGAAACATCTCTCACTTGTGCGGTGGTAAGGCAAGCATTCAACGAGATTAGGGTGCCTGCCATCACACCAACATGCCTAAGCGTTAGTGACACTCCCTAAAAAGGCTATGCTTTTTACTCTTTCCAAGTAAAGAGTAAAGGACTGATCCACTTCTTCAAATTGTCTTTACTTTTTAGTAAAAAAAAAAATTCAAGATGGTATAATGTTTATAGTTTTCAATATAAAAAGCAGGGATAGGGTTTGGAAAAAAGGAAGCAGGGGTCATCAGAGCCTTGGCTGTGTCCCAGTGAGTGAAATCTATGCCTTGTCCCTGGGGACTGGCTGGTGGCAGCTCCTGAGAGTCCTGTCCCCTCTGGGCACCTTGGTGACAGCAGTCACTCTCAGCTGGCTGGGGGAGGAGGGCTCAACCTACTTTCTCAAAGCCCCAGCAGCTCCTGGAGTGTTTCCTTTATTAAGAGAACTTTCACCTAATTAATGGAAGCTGACCCTCTTTCACTATTTTCCAAATCCAGTCATCAGACAGGCTGTGAGCGAGAGGAGGGAGTGAGCTGGGGACAAGGATCACTCCTTCGGGGTGAGTGGCCTCAGCTGGCCACCGCCCTTGGCAAGCTCCCGCCCCGCCAGTGGGCCAAGGTCTGCTGGACGCAGCCAGAGGGACGCCGGCCAGGGCAGCCAGGCTCCCCGTCACAGAGCAAAGCAGACGCTACAGAAGAGTGGGCATGTCATTTCCGTAGCCAAACAGGGATATTTATATGCAGGAAGTTGCACACTCAACACTGGGTCTTTGTGGAGTTCTCGTTGTGGGGCCATTTGCATGTTGGAGTTGCTGTGAACTCATCTATCAACCCACATTCGAGAGGATTTATAAAAAGGCCTGCTAAAAATGACAAGACCGGTATTGATGTCTTAGTCAGCTCGGGCTGCCTTAACAAAATACCACAGACTGGGTGGCTTCAACAACAGAAATTTCTTTTCCCATAGTTCTGGAGGCTGGAGGTGTGAGATCAGGGTGCGGGCTTCTGGTGAGGGCTCTCTTCCTGGCCTGTAGACAGCCACCTTCTAGATATGTCCTCACATGGCCTTTCTTGGTGTGTGCCCAGGAGACAGAGGAGGAAGGGAAGAGGGAGAGAGACTTCTTCTTAGAAGGCGACTAATATCGTCATGAGGACCCACCTTCTTTTTTTTTTTTTAATTTTTTTAATGTTCATTTATTTATTGAGAAAGACAGACCAAGCACGAGTGGGGGAGGGGCAGAGAGAGAGGGAGACACAGAATCCGAAGCAGGCTCCAGGTTCCGAGCTGTCAGCACAGAGCCCGACGCGGGGCTCGAGCCCACCGACCGCGAGATCATGACCTGAGCTGAAGTCGGACGCTCAACCGACTGAGCCACCCAGCCCCCACAACCTTTAAAAAAATTTTGTTAAGGCTGGGGACCCCACCTTCTTGACCTCCCAAAGGCCCCGTCCCCAAATGCCATTACACTGGGGGTTTGGGCTTTAACAGGAATTTTGGGGAACATGAATATTCGGCACATAACAACTGGCAAAGGAACAAAGGGGGGTGCGATCAAAACGGCTCCGGGGATCCCGTCCTTTTGCCAGAAAGCGGCCGTCCTTCCCTCCTGTTCTAGAACCCCTTCCTTGAGAGTTGGCTTCATCCTCAGCCCTGGAAGGGGAGGACCCTGAGTGCCCCTGGTGCCAGCCCCCTGGCCACAGCTGCCCGGAAGAGAGTGGACCTTTGACCCAGTAGGAATCAAGCCAGAGGCTGGGCTGAGCCAATCAGATTTGCTCTCCCAGTGATGAAGATTGAGATGAGGACCAGGCCAGTTAAGCAGGGGGGGCTCCGGGCTGGATGGCCATGGGTGGGGGGGGAGGTGCATTTTTAATTGTCCAGGACAAGTCATATAGAGGTGTAGCAGTGCAGCCAGTGTGGAGAGAGACAGAGACAGAGAGACAGAGGGAGACAGAGAGAGAGTGTGCAAGGCAGAATGAAAGCCCAGGGAGAGAGACATGCATGGCATTCCCATCTCCCATTTCTGGTTCCCAGCCCTCGGCAGGCTGGGTGTTAGTTTTGTCCTTCAGTTCCTTGTATTTTTCCAGTAAAATCTCTTAAAGTTGTTTTCTTACCCTGGTTTGAAGGGATTCTAATGCATCACTTCCCAGTGGTCCAACACTGGATGCCCTATCTGTGTTGTGTCTGGTTGAGGACGTGAGGTTGAGCTGGGTCCGTTGTGTCCTTGGGTCGTGGGTGGATTCTGTCCTCCCACACGTTGGTATCCGCACAGTGCTAGGCCCTGGGGCCCCAGCAGAGCAGGCAGCAGGGAATTCCCCAACATGGCTCATCATTCCAAGCATGACTCCTCTGGCTTCTCTTTTCCTTCTAGAACCTTCTGTCATCCGTGCAGTGCTGGAAGCATTCTAAGCGACTCTGTGTGCCTCCTGGTAAGTCCTGTGATCTCCCCAGAGGCCTGCAAGTGGGAGGGAGGTGCCTCAGGCCCTGAGGAAGGTTTACCGAGGAGGTTAGGTAAACTGAGGTTTATGGAGGTGTGCACTGTCACAATTCAGACCCATTTGCCTGTGCCTGGGCAGAGAGGGGAGCAGGAATAGCCAAAAATTGCAGAATGCTGGAGGCCTGTGGAAGGTGAGAGAGCTGTGAGCTAACGGGCAGAAGGGCCAGGGTTTGTTTGTTTGTTTGTTTGTTTGTTTGTTTGTTTCTTTCTTTCTTTCTTCCTTCCTTCCTTCCTTCCTTTCTTTTTTTCTTTCTTTCTTTTTTTTTAAGTTTATTTATTTATTTTGAGAGAGCGCACGTGCACACACACACGAATGAATGTGGCAGGGGCAGAGAGAGAGGGAGAGAGAGAATCCCAAGCAGGCTCCCGACTGTCAACACAGAATCGTGAGATTGTGACCTGAGCCGAAATCTAGAATCGGATACTTAGCTGAGCCACCCAGGAGCCCCAGGGCTAGCATTTCTGTGTTGGTTTGGGTAAGTGAGTTATTCAAGAGGGAGATCTTAAAAAAAACAAAAACAAAAACAAAACGGCAATAGTGGCAGAGAAGTTGAGGGGCCTTTGGTTTCCTTCAACTATTTCTCCCCTAAAATATTCAGAGGATTGGGATGAACCTAGATAGTCCCCTGTTCTCCTTCCAACTGCACGGGATTTTGAACCAGTGGCTGTGAGCTGATTTTTAGAAGTACAACCAAATATCAAAAAATTAATAGCTACATAGTTGATGCACCTTAGAAAAATTCCAGTTAGCACATCAGACCTGCGATTTCATAGGAATTAATACTTAGGACGGAAATAAATAGAGAATATCCTGTAAAGCCAATCTGTGGAAAATATTAGCAGCACAGGTGGTACACAGCTATGTTAACAATTGTAAACGTGCAGGGTAGATGAGTGACATTCCAGAAACACTGGATTGAAATTACCTGGATGACCCAGACACCACAGAATTCATTTGTCTTCCCACCTAAGGCTCTCTTCCCTCTCTAGTATGGCAGGGCTTCCCAGAACGAGGCTCACTCTGAGCAGCTGTGATATCTGGGAGCTCTTAAGACGTGCAGAATCACGGGCTCTCCCCCAGACCCGCTCAGCCAGCAGCCCTGGGCAGGCTGGGGTGGGTGGGGACAGCGCTGTGTGGTGACAAGCCCTCCGGGGGTTCTGAGAAATTCTCCTCTTCAGCCTTCTGAGACAGGACCTCAGTGAGGCTGAAAGTCTTTTGAAACCGAGGGTAGGAGGGTGTGTTTGTACGTTGTGCGGGGTGGGGTGGGGCGGGGCCGTCCACGGCTTTCCTCAGGCCCCCAGAGGGTGAAGACCACTGCTCTGATGTTCCTGCACCCCACTTCTCTGCCGCTTATTGCCGTGTTCGTGAATCCGTGCACTTTAATCATAAATAACCCAAACCTTGCTGGGCCATCGGCTAGGGACATCCAGCGTGAACAAAATGGCCGGTGGGTACGTGGGACCTCCCCACACCAAGGAGACCCTCGAGGACCTAACCCGGGGCTGCCCAAACCCCCCAAATCACAGCAGAACTGGCACTGTCTCCGCAGAGCCTGGGTCTCTTTGTGTTTGTGCCCCTTTCCGAGTCCATGCTGTCTGTCCATCTGGGCTGCTCCTTTTATTCCTCCTGACAGGGCTCTGGGTGTGGCTTCCAGCTTGGACCGACCGTTGGGTCCATGCTGGTGCCCCACGTGGTCCCGCCATCTAGCTCCTCAGAGCTCCGTCCTCCAGGGCTCCACCCGAGGGCCGGGCCCACTCAGTCCACAGTGAAGCCCACAGAGACTCCTGTTCATCCACTGACCCCTTCCTCTATCCAGCAACTGCCAAGCACCCACCTGCCCCTGGCCCTGCGGTGATGGATGAGTGGGTCCGATGGTCATAGCACCCGACTATAGGCCACGCTGAGGTCTCCTGGGGCTACAGCTGGCCAGCCCCCACTCCAAACTCCACCTGGCGGGGTTCTCTGGTCCTGCAGAACCTGGTACATAGCACAGATGCTCAAATCACAGACCAGGGTCTGCTTCTCCAACTTGGCCACTGCTGTGTGGCCACCGCCCCACCCCGGTGTAATCACCAGGGTCCTTATAAGAGGAGAGCAAGAGGGGCAGAGAGAGATTTGCAGGTGCTACCATTGGTGGCTTTGAAAAGGGAAGAGGAGGCCACGGGACAAGGAATGGGGGCGGTCTCGAGAGGCTGGAAAAGACAAGGGAATGTTGCCCCAGGAGCTTCCAGAAGAAAAGTGGCCCAGATGACACCTTGATGTTAGCCCAGTGAGACCCATTTTGGACTCCTGTCTTCAAGAACTGAAAGGTGATGTGTCTATATTGTTGTTAAGTCACTAAGCATGTGCTCATTTGTTATAGCAGCAACATGAAGCTAATACACTCTCTTTCCAAGTGGAGCCCTAAATCCAGGAGGTTCACCCACCATTGATTTCCTCAAATTCTTTCTTCTCTTCCTTCCTTCCTTCCTTCCTTCCTTCCTTCCTTCCTTCCTTCCTTCCTTCCTTCCTTCCTCCCTCCCTCCCTCCCTCCCTCCCTCCCTCCCTCCCTTTCTTTCTTTCTTTCTTTCTTTCTTTCTTTCTTTCTTTCTTTCTTTCTGTTTATTTATTTTTGAGAGAGACAGAGACAGAGCACAAGCATGAGCCGGGGAGGGGAAGAGAGAGAGAGAGAGAGAGAGGGAGACACAGAATCCGAAGCAGGCTCCAGGCTCGGAGCTGTCAGCACAGAGGCCGACGTGGGGCTCGAACTCACGAGCTGTGAGATCATGACCTGAGCCGAAGTCGGACGTTTAACAGACTGAGCCACTCGGGTGCCCCATCCTCAAACTCTTTCCATACCAGCAGTTACCAGACTTGGTTTTTTAAGATTAGAGCATTATGGTTTTGCCAGAAAAAGTACTTTCACTTGTCAAGAAATACTCACTGGAGGGAAATAATTACTGGGTCAGAAAGCTGAGACCTTGGGCAGGTGTACCATCTCCCCTGTGGACAACAGGCAGACCTGAGTGGCGCCATCAGGGGAAGGGAATTTCCCAAAGCTGGCTGGGCTCCAAGCACTTGTAGCAGGTGGGCAGACTTGTCCGAGGACATCAGTTCTCTTTACATTTGAGGGTTCTCATGTACACCTTCGTGCTGAGTGCTCAGTTTTCTATGTGAACTCATACATCTCTACTGCTTTAAGTCAACTTTTATATTAGAAAAGAGGATCTATTCTTTTTTTTCTCTATTGGGATAACAGTGAAAGCCAAGCCCGATAGAGTCATCATCTCACAAACGTTCAGGGCAGTCCTAATGATCATTACTACCTTTGCCCCATGTCCTCCATGTGTACCATGGAGGACGTAGAAGTTCAGAGAGGTCAACCAACTCAGCGAACGTCACACAGCCAGAACGTGGCGGAGGCAGCCTGGCTCTGTCAAAGGGCAGGATTTCTAAACTATTCCTTGCCACCTTTAACTCAGGACATTCTGACGTGGAGCAAACAGCCTTTCCTGAGAAGACAGCCTTGTAAGATTATAGAGAATTCAGAGAGAGATAAAAAGGAGACAGTGACCCAGCCTGGGTCCAAGCAGTTAGAGTATGGCCACCTTGGCCTCCAAAGCCTGTGCCCCACCCCCAGTTAAAAGATGCATGCACATGTACCCATCCTCCTTTATTTTGACAATTTCTGTGATATTTCTCCAAGGGACACACAAATAATAATGTTTTTCCAAACACAGCCTAGGTGGGTCTATTTATGTTAGATCGAGCATCAAGATGGCTTCCTTGTGACCCCCCAGCTAGAATCTCTCCGTGTCTCACCGTTGACTTGGAACCCAAGTTTGCCTAATACAAGGGACTTCGATCTTTGCCTCTGGACAGGTTCCCAAGAGGCCAGAAAACTGTAGAAAGAACGTTCCAGGGAACAGTTCTGATACCGCAGGCACTAGGAAAAATTGTCCAAGTGCCAGCTGCCTTTTCACTCCGGAAACAAAAACCCTTACCATCATTTTGAAGTTCAAAGCTAACTGCCTTAAAAAGGAACTTCAAGAAAAGAAGGCTGTCTGGCATTCAAGAATCCACCAAGGAATGTTTTTATCACTCAGATGAGAGCAAAAAAAAAAATATCTTCATAGACATACTCACTTTCATGAGTGGATTTAGGTCTATAGAGCATCATGAAAAATAAAGCCCATTATGCCAGGGTTTTATAAACGTAAAAAATGCTTGGAAGTTTTTTGTCCCATTAGTGGGATTTAACGGGAATCTGTTTTGGCTCAGCGATGCCGAGTGAATCAGCTGTGAGTGGAAATTGGGTTTTCTTAACCTACCTGTTGGGACAGCAGTAAGGAGGGGAGGAGAGGCAGCCGAGGGGCCCTGGGAAAGGGGCAGGGGCTGCCCATCTTTGTCACATCTTAACGGCCCAGGACAGGCGTGCAGCAAACACTGACTGGCTGAAGGCAGTGCTAAGAGGTCAGTGTGGCAGGAGCTCACTGCTGGTGGTGGGGGGGGGGGGGGTGGGGGGGATTGAAACACTGACACAAGCAGGTCGTATGAACTTGTACTCGGGATTGAGCAACACTTCCTGAGTCAGCCACAGAGAACACCCTTGCCACTTCCAGATAGGACCTGGGGGTCAGGGTCCTCAGGCCCAGCTTGCCTTCCTTCCTTATACCCAGCTGGTCCCTGCCCCAGGGGATCCCAAGCTTCTCTGAGCCTTTGAAGGCATCATCCGAGATGCTTGTTCTCTGGGAAGCCTGTTCTGGAGGTTTTGTCTCTGGAGGAAGCATACTCATTAAATAATAATGAATCAGCGCCCCATTTTTAGACTCATCAAAGACCTGGAAAACTGACGGGCAGAGCTTCTAGCCGTGGGAGACACCGGTGCTGGTGTGTGAACCTCCAGCCGAAAGTGAAGGCGACTGAGGCAAGGCCAGCTAGTGCTGGAGTACGAGTGCAGGGTGAGTTCCCCGTGGGGTGTGTTGGCCATACAGACGCCCCACTGTGATCTCCAGGAGGCTTTGGGGTCCAGGCGTCGTGGGTGGCGGACCCCCTCCACCCACCCGCCCTCCTCTCCAGCACACCTGTCCTCATGCTTCACCAGGTCCACACCTCTGCCTCTTCCCATCCCCGTGCCCTGGGGGGCTCCCACTCCACCTTGCTAAAACTCTGCTGTCCCTTTCCCGAGAGTGTGCTATTTGAAGGGCTTGCAACATTCAGTTAGGGTAAGTGTGAAAAAAATGACCTTATTTTCAAGTTAGAGAGCCTGCTTTATAATACATGAAACCCTACCCACCAATTCTCCTCTGGTAAATAATTAAGAAGTGATGTAAGGTTGTTTAATGATACTCAGCTCCAAGGCCACTTCTCCACGCATCCCTTTGATGATAACCCCCACCTTCATTCCCCCATCCCAAAGGGTGGGCCAGTTGAGGGAGAAAGAGTGAGACATGGCCTGACCCAGGTTCCCAGACACCCAGGTTCTTAATTAGCCACCTGAGCTATTCTCCCCAAAAAAACACACGAAGAGATGTTCCAGGCAAATGCCACCCCCCCTTTTTAACGTTTATCTATTTTTGAGAGAGAGAGAGAGACAGAGACAGAGACAGAGCACGAGCAGGGGAGGGGCAGAGAGAGAGGGAGACACAGAATCGGAAGCAGGCTCCAGCTCTAAGCTGTCAGCACAGAGCCCGACGTGGGGCTCGAACTCATGGACTGTGAGATCCTGACCTGAGCTGAAGTCGGCCGCTCAATCGACTGAGCTACCCAGGCGCCCCTAGTGCTCAGTCTTTTGCCCTGACCCAATGTGGCCTCTGGGGACTCTCAAGGACAACTGCCAATCAGGGAAAGGGGTGCAGGCTGACAGTCTTCGCTTGGGTATTTCCTCCATGCCTGGAGCTCCACAGCTCCCAAAGTGGGGAAAGGTGACCCCAAAGTGGGGAAAGGTGACCCCAAGGTGAGGAGGCCAAGGGGAGCTCCCTGAGACGCCAAGGAGAGTTCTGGAAAGAAATGCCGGTAGGCTCAGAGATGTAACCTCCTGGCTGAGCACACCAAAATGCCTCTGAGCCCCACAATCCATCCCCATCTCTGGAGTGAGGAGGGTATTCTGTGCCCCCTTCCTGGAGGGAGGGCCCCTAACCTGGCCTTGGGGTTCTGATTCTCCTCCGCCACCCTGGTCGCATCTGTGCCCCCAGCCCCTTTGGGAAGCCTCACCTGCCCAAGATGCTCGGCAGTTGTTTGATGAAGGAATAAAGGAAGGAATTGTGTCATTCTGTGGTGGTGCCAGGGGTAACTCCAGGCGACAGAGCTGACCCCTTACTTGGGGAGGCAAAGGGCTCATGTGCGTGGGGGATGCTGGACTTCGGGCTGGTGGGCCCGCTGGCTGCCCAGACAGGGTCCGCAGTGGAGCCAGTAAGGCTGGGCTGTTAGGTCGGCCTCCGCTGAGCCTCTGGGCTGCTTTGTCCGCTGATGTAAGCCCCCTGGGCCTCCCAGCTGAGGCCAGAGAGGCCTCCCACAGGCAAGGTGGGCTCTCCAGGCAATTGTCTTCCTCCATCTCGGGCCACCGGGGACAAAGCTGTGGCCCCCTACTCACACTGCCTTGGTTCTAGCCCCCCTCTCCAGGGGCCGGAGGAGGGGGTCCTCCCAAGGGAGGGGTTTGCAAGACAGGACACTTGGGACTCCAGGAAGGGGCGGGGTTGAGGGTGGGGCTGAGGAGATGGTCTGATGTCTGATTTCCCAGAAAGCTTAGTACACCCACGGAGACACTGGTTCCCAGTGCTGTGAGCTGCGCAATGCCAAGGGCACTGGAGAAGGGGCAGGAATGAAAAAGGAAGAAGAAAGCCTGAGTGAGAAACGGAGAGGGGAGGATAGAGATGTGATGGTGGGCGGGGAGGGGGTAGGCAGTTGGGACGTTCCCACCAATGGTCTCACTGCATTGACACGAGCCTTTGCCCGAAAGGCAAACACACGTGTGGGCAGTCGGCATAACATGGCAGAACGGTCACGCGTACGGGAGCAGCGGGTCCTACCTGAGCTTTGCCAATGACCGCGAACGTCCCGAATTTCAAACCAAGAGAGAGAATGAAAGAAACTACCCCACCACATCCAAGAGCATGGTGTCCCCAGACATTTGAGTCACACCATGCTTTGGCTTGACGCTAGACAGGTGTGCAAGTCTGGAAGGTTGGGGGGAGCGGGCCTTTTGTCCTTTTGACATGGGACCCTGAGCAGCAGAGGCCCCGGCAGAGGGGGCAGCATTGCGATGGGCTACCACTTCGGGGCTAAGATTTCCGTTCCCAGGTGTGCTTCCTGACCTTGAGATTTGAGCCACGGCACATAGTAATCACGGTTGGTTTGGCCCTTCACAGTTTACATACACGTTTTTTTATTACGGCTGGAGCCACGAGCAAGTGACCTAGGCGGCCACACAGGGCTCTGCTCTTAGAAAAGCCCCTCACTTGGTTTAATGCTCTACTGTTGCCATTCTTAATAATTTTTCATTCTTAATATTTTTGAAATTCTTAATTAATTTTGAACCTAGGGCCTCACAAATTCATTTTTCATGGGGCCCTGCAAATTATGTAGTCAGTCCTGGGTTATTATTTTTTTAATCTCACTTGCCCCCCCCCCTCCCCCAGAGCCATCACAGGAGAGGAGCCTGGAATGGATCATTACTCCACTTCACAGATGGGGAAACTGAGTCCCGGGAGGCTGTGGTGAAGCCAAGACTAGACTTGGTCTCCACAGTGAAATCTGGGGCTGTCTTCTCTCTTGGGGCTGTCTCTCAATGAGTGGGTGGGTGGTGGCCTCCTTCCCCTTCACGCACCTGCCTGGGGTGTCTCCAATCCTGCCAAAACCCCCATTCCATCTCTTATTTCATTTTCTTTCATTAAAAATACCAAGATCATTTGCTCACCTGCCAATGAGGTGCTCCTGGGGGGTTGGGCCCCCCTCGACGACTCCTTCACTTCTCTGTCTTGTCCGGGGCCCCAGAGCAAGCCGCCGTGTCCCCAGCAAGATCTGTGCACCCTCTACCCCGTCTCAGAGAGGCTGCAGCCAGGTAATTTGTCCTCTCCTGGAGAAGGCTCCCTGTGAAGCATTTCTGACCCACGTCGGCTCAGATCTGGCCCCGTGCCCGTGACAATCACTTCCTAGCTGGGTGTTTACCTTCCTGGGCTCCATGGGCCCAGACAGGGTGGAGGCTGAACACCTGGCCAGAGGATACGGGAATGCAGGTGTTTACCCATGGTCAAGGCCAGCAACGGCTGTTACCAAACCCTGGTACAAGGTAACAGGCCCAATGGTCCCGTGGCACACCTGATCCCTCACCCCTCAGCAGTAGCTAGGCAGCCACACAGCACTAGAATCTAAAGCTTGGGAATGGGCTTGGGGTCCCCCAGGGTTCCGTTCACTTCTTGCACGTTGCCATCATGCCTCAGCTTGATCACTTCCGGGTGTGGGACACTCGCTGTTTTGTGAGGGAACTTGCTCCATTATCATTCTTGCTAGCACCTACCTTCTATTCGGTGACAGGTACCGAGCTAAGTCCTTTATTTAAGCACTTCAAGTAATCCTTGTGTATTCTCTATGAGCAGAGACTTATACCCATTTTAAGAATGCCAGAACAGAGGCTCAGAGAAGTTGATCATCTTGCCGAAGGTCACACAGCTAGTAAGTTGGGGATCCAGGATTCAAACTAGCCCAGTTGGTTCTAGAACCTGGATTCTTAACCACTACCATCATTTGCCAAGTTTAATTGTCAGAATGTTCATTTTTGTAAACTCAAATCAGCCATGTATTCGCTATCTCTTGCTGGCCACAAATTAATCCCAGACGGGGTGGCTTGAAACAACACACATTTGTTGTCTCATGGTTTCTGTGGGTCAGGCATCAAGGCACAGCTTAGGTGTTTCTCTGCTCAGGGCCTCACACAGGCTGTAATCCAGGTACTGGTGGGGCTGGGATTATATATCAAAGCTCCACTGGGGAAGGGTCTCCTTCCTTGCTTATGAGGTTGTTGGCAGCATTCAGTTCCTTGTGGGCTGTTGGGCTGAGGGCCTCAGCTCCTCACTGACTGTTGGCCTAAGGCCACCACATGGGCCTCTCCACTATGACACCTTGTCACCAGGAAGATGGAAGTCACTGTCTTTTGTAGTCTACTCGCAGAAGTAATAGCCCATCACTTTTGTTGCCTTCTACTCATTAGGAGAAAGCCGTCAGGTACAGCCTACAATCAAAGGTAGGGGATTACACAAAGGCATTAATACCGGTAGGTAGGGATCGCTGAAAGAAAGAAAAGGAGAGGAGAGGAGAGGAGAGGAGAGGAGAGGAGAGGAGAGGAGAGGAGAGGAGAGAAGAGAAGAGAAGAGAAGAGAAGAGAAGAGAAGAGAAGAGAAGAGAAGAGAAGAGAAGAGAAGAGAAAAGTAAAAAGAAAAAGCAGGCCATTCTTGAAAAGCTATCTACACAGCCACCTGATTACCACAAACACTGGTTTCAGTTTTGCCTCTGAAAACCAGAGAGAAGTAGTCTCATCCATCCATCCGTCCGTCCGTCCATCCATCCATCCATCCATCCATCCATCCAAACATCCCTTCATTCAATTAACAAACATTTCAGCAGGATACTTTAAGCCAGACCCCACATTATTAGGCTCAGAAGATATCAGAATAAATACAGTTATCCCTACTAGCTTTCACTGTCCCCCACCACCAAAGGCTCCTGGTTGGGCTTCCACATATACAGGCATTTCAGGGAGTGTCCGCCGAACAAGCTATTCTTCAGGAGCACCTTTCCTTCAACTGGTCCTTATATGCTACACTTCTGCAACTCTTTTTCTTCGTGCTCACTCTCCTTTCATTGTTGCACTTGTTAAAAACCCTTATCTTAAGCAGATCCTACGTGTGAAGTGTTATGGTAGCCGGGGCATGCATGCCTGTGTGTGTGAGTGCATCTGTGTAGGGTTCCATCTGATTTTCTTGGCATGCTTTCCCCCTTCCTCATTAGCAGTTTTCTTGTCTTCCCTTAGCTCCCAAGGGAAGTGAGCCTGAAGCTTTTTGGAGACACCCCTTCTGCCACATACGCCCAGTGCAGGGCTGTGTCTGCAGTAAAGCAGACATTTGGTGGGGTGCCTGGTGGAGTGAGGGCAGGGGTAGAGCAGGAAGGTTACGCTCCTGGGTGGGCAGGGCCAGAGGGGCGCAAGGGGAATGTGGGCCCTGGCCCTACCTGCTTATGTCCCCATCTCCTGACCCTGCTCCCCAGGGCCCAGGGCTGAGTGAGTGAGCTCTTAAGAGAGATGATGAGGTCTGTGGGATTTACATCTTGAGGTGGCCAGTGGATGTCTTGGGAGAGGAACTGTCAGATCTTTCATATGGGAGACAATTTATTTCATACCTTTGGTGAGCATCTAGTAAGTACAGTTACTGTGCTAGGCACTGGGGATACCATTGGTAGCATCTTGAAGGTGAATCTGATTTCTTTTTTTTTTTTTTTTTTCTCCACCACTCCATCTCACTGCTTCGGAATAGGCCTCCAGCAGCTCTTATCCTGACTAGTGCAACGTCCTTTAAACAGGTCTCCTGGCTCAATTACTTCCAGTCCTTCCCACTCCATCCCACTCCGTATGCCTTGTGAATCTGCTAACAGCCCTGATCTTGTCACTTTCTTTCTCAAAAACACTTTACATAACCTCTGAGAACAGTTTCATGAGCATTAGTCTAGAAATGTTCTGTCTGTATATAACCTCTCTCTCTCTCTCTCATACACACACACACACATCTGTATTTTCCTTAGGTGGGGTCACAGCATGTTCACCCTGTTCTATGTTGTCTTGGTGTTTTTCCAATTCTGCACACGTTGGAGTCCTTCACTCTTTAATGACCAGCTACTACTTCCCGTAATATCTTCTGGGATGATACTGAGTGCCATGGACTGAATGTTTGTTTCCCTCCAAATTCGTATATCGAAAACTAACCCCCAAAGTGATAGTATAGGAGGTGGGATCTGTGGAAGGTGATTAAGTCATGAGAATTTGCCTCTGAGGAACCTATAAAGTCTTTACAAGAGAGATCCTGGAGAGCTCCTGTGCCCTTCCACTATGGCCATCTATGAGCCAGGAAGAGGGGTCCCACCAGACACTGAGTTTGCCAGTGCCTTGATCTTGAACTTCCTACCCCCCAGAACTGTGAGAAATAGATTTCTGTTGTTTCTAAGCACCCCCAGTCTATGGTATTTTGTTATAGGAACCCAAATGGACTAAGGCACTGAGAAATCCCTTTCAAAACCTGAGCTGTCTTTGATCAGAAGCTTTTGTGATGTTTTCTGGGTGATAATTTTTGATAGATCACTAATGGACTTAATAATCACAAAATAATCATTTTAAAATGACTATTATAAATGTGCATTGGCAGAAATTGAATGTTCAAGTGTATGAAGTTGAATTCCTTATTAAGAGAATGTCTTTTAAGATTATCTAACTTCCTGTGTTGAGTTTGCTCTTGGGAGTGGAGAGAGGAGAGGACATTTCAATGTTTTAAATTTAAAAAATTGTAGTAGTTATTTTAAAAATACATTTGAGGGGCACCTGGGTGACTCAGTTGGTTAAGCATCTGACTTCAGCTCAGGTCATGATCTCCCAGTTCATGGGTTCAAGCCCCACATCAGGCTCTGTGCTGACAGCTCAGAGCCTGGAGCCTGCTTCAGATTCTGCCTCTGCCCCTCCCCCACTAGTGCTCTGTCTCTCTCTGTCTTTCAAAAAAATAAATTTAAAAAAATGTTAAAAATTTTTAAAATACATTTGAAATATATAAAGGCCTGATCAGGGAAAAGAACTGAGCAGAAGCATGAATAATTACCATGATATCTATTGACCACCTCTGGGCCAGGCTCTGTTCTAAGCACTTTACACGAATTAGTTTGTTTAATCATCACTACGGTCTTACGATGAGAGAGCCAGGTATACAGAAGTTCAGTAGCTTGCCCAAGGTCACGTGAAATTTCCTGAACATACAGAAATGCTGGAAAAAAAAAATATATATATTACATATATCATATTTGATCTCAAATACATATTTGATCTCAAAAGTAAGAAAGGTAAATCTCCAGGTGCCATAAATAAATAGGTAATTCTATATTTACCTATTTCTATTTCTATTTCTATTTCTATTTCTATTTCTATTATTTCTATTTACTAGCTGGTGAGCTAGTTTATTAGGGACTGTACAGACATAGCCAGGGTATATGCTTGTTTTAAGTTCCCAGCAGTGAAGGCACAAGAATAAATACTCTGGACCTGAATACAGCAGAAAGTTTAGAAAGGCATTATGTCTCAGACGTAAAAAAGAAAAGAAGTCCCAGGCCATGGGTAGAAAGAGAATCGCTGAAAAGAAAATAGAGAACAAGCTGGGTTTGTACATGGGGTTAAAGCTTTTGCCACTTACAAAGTACAGATACTCTAAGATAGAAATTAAGAAAAAGTTGAGAAACTGTGAACCCTTAAGACTTAGGTTGAGACAACTGTGGGGAGGCGTCCACAATCTGGGGCAATTCTGGGGGCATCTCCACCGCCACCCCCAAAAGATAATCCCCAATGAGGATGAGCTCATACATAAAAATTATAAAACATTTGGGGAAGACCAATATGAAGGAATAAATGAATATAAATGATTAAAACATTAGTGTAACAAATCATAAAACATTTGAGAAAGTCCAATATGAAGAAAACGTTCCATAAAAATGAGAGTTGACATAGGAGGAGATGAAAACAATGGAATAATATAAAAAGCGACATTTAAAAAATAAGTCTGTTTCAAGTGCTTAAAGAGGTAAAGTAGTAAACTATATAAAACAAGATTAGGAAATTAATTTTTTTTTAATTAAGACTTCATTTTTTAGAGCAGTTTTAGATTCATAGCAAAATTGAGAGGAAGGTACAGAGATTTCTCATTTACCCCCTGTCCCCACCCGTGCACAGCCTCCCCCACTATCACCAACCTCACCAGAGTGGTATGTTTGTTACAATAAATGAATCTTCACAGACACATCATTATTATTCAAAGTCCATAGTTTACATTGGGGTTCACTCCTAATGGTGTACATTCTATGGGTTTGGATGAATATATAATGACATGTATCTATTATTTTGGTACATTACAGAGCATTTTCACTGCAGGAAAAAAAATCATTTATGTTTCCCCTACTTACTCACCCCACCTCTACAATCCCTGGCAACCACTGATCTTTTTACTGTCACTATTGTTCTGCCTTTTCCAGAATGTCATAGACTTGGAATCACACAGTGTGGAGCCTTTTCAGATTGCCTTCCTTCACTTAGTAATACGCTCTGTCTTTTCATGGTTTGATAGCTCATTTGTTTTTAGGGTGGAAGAAAATAATTTAAAAAAAAACTAGTGTCAAAGAAGAACTACATAGAAATTGTAGAAATATTAAAATGTTGCATTAAAAAATGCTTAGCTATGGAGAACCTGGCTGGCTCAGTCAGTAGAGCATGTGATTCTTGATCTCAAAGTTGTGAGTTTGAGCCCCATGTTGGGTCTAGAGATTACTTAAAAATAAAATCTTAAAAAAAAAAAAAAAAAGATAGACACACCTTTAGATTTGATCATTTGAGCAATATATCTACCTTCTCTGGTCTCTGTAGCTCGTGTGCTTGCCTTTTCCCCCCAGATAGACAATCAGCACTTGGAGCTCTGGGACCTCATCCATGACCTCTCTTCATCTCCTCGGTCAGCATGGTGTTGGCTACATGGGATGTATTCGATGAATACTTTTGAACAGTTAATCAATTGATCCCTTGGAGTCAAATGTAAGTTAAATTTGAATGCTGAATCAAACCCATTTTTAAACTTTTTTTAAAAGTTTATTTATTTATTTTGGGGGATGTAGGGCAGAGAGAGAGAGAGAGAGAGAGAGAGAGAGAGAGAGAGAGAATCCCAAGCAGGCTCTGTGCAGTGAGCACAGAGCCCATCACGGGGCTCAAACTCCCGAATCATGAGATAATGACCTGAGACGAAATCGAGTCGGACACTCAACCGACTGAGCCACCCAGGTGCCCCAACCTCATTTCTATACGCTCTTTAGGTCCTTTTAAAACCATACTTCTGCACTCAGTGGTCTGGCCAGGATAGAGTTAATAGCTACCCTTAAGCCACATTTTAAAGTCTTTCATTATATTACTTACCATTGTTTTTAAGATAATACCTTTTTATTTTTTTTTTAAGTATTTTATTTTTTTATTATTTTTTAACTGTTTTTAATGTTTATTTTTGAGAGAGAGAGACAGAGTGCAAGCAGGGGAGGGGCAGAGAAAGAGAGGGAGACATAGACTCCAAAGCAGGCTCCAGGCTCCGAGCTATCAGCACAGAGCCCGACGCGGGGCTCGAACTCACAAACTGCGAGATCATGACCTGAGCCGAAGTCAGACGCCCAACCGACTGAGCCACCCAGGCGCCCCAAGATAATACCTTTTTAAACTAATAATATTCATATGCACCTAGAGGAATACAAGGAAGTAAATAAATATCATTGTAGTCCCACTAGTTAAAGTTAATTAAAATTAGTTTTGTTCCATGCAGTGTGCTAAGTTTGGGGGGTAGAGCAGTACGTATTTTGATATAATTTTTGTTTATTTTTATATAGATTCTTGAGTGTACAAGAAACACATTTACAAAGTGGGATCCTACCTTGTATGCCATGTATCCTGCTTTTTATTCTTCCCACCATCCCAGCATTTTCTCATGCATTACCTAATCTTTAAAACATGATTTAAAAAATTTTTTTTTAATGTCTATTTATTTTGGAGAGAGACAGAGACAGAGACAGAGTGTGAGCGGGGCAGAGAGAGAGGGAGACGCAGAATCCCAATCTGGGCTGTCAGCAACAGAGCATAACGCAAGGCTCGAATTCATGAGACACGAGATGACCTGAGCTGCAGTCAGACGCTTAAGTGACTGAGCCACCCAGGTTCCCCTTTAAAACATGATTTTAATTAATTGGTACCTAATATTCCATTGTATGGATGGATAGCAATTGCATTCACCAGTCACTATGCCTACGCTTATTAACCCACTTTTAAAACACCTCTTCTGTGGCCCAGTGAGTTAGCCAGAAGACAAGAAGAACTTAGTGAAGGCATCAGCTTCAAGGTGATTCCCAGACTTCCCACACATGGGGTATGAGTCAGAGCTAGGAGGCTGGGTTTACTGGGCTTTTCACATAGGCTGGCCTTCGGGTGTGGCTTTTTTCAAAGAAAAATTCAAGGTCAGACCATGACTGTCTCTCTGAGAACACTGAGAGGGCTCTAGACCAGAGCAGGACAGGGAGCCCAGAACGTGCCATCCAGGGGACACCTCTGCTATGAGGCAGCCAGAGAGAGCTGACCCCCGGGAGAGAATGTGCCAAGGTGTGGCTGCACCTGGCTCTGAGCTACCGGACCCGTCTGGAGCTCATGGTACTGTGAAAAGACTTTGGTCAGTGGACGGGAGGGGAACAGATTAGGAAGACCTCCCTCAGCCCCCCGTCCTAGACTACAACAGAAAGCACACCTTGAACCAGCTGGACTGCCTTCTGATTTTTCCAGCTCCTTCAGCCTCAGCCACACAGTCTGGTGGTGAGCTGAGGCGAGGTGGGTTATGCAGGTGGTCCCCGAAGTACGACGGTTCAGCTTAGGATTTTTCAGCTTCAAGATGGTGTGAAAGCAGTATGCATTCAGTGAAAACCCTACATGGCTCTTGGAATTTGGATCTTTTCCCGGGCTAGTGATGTGCAGCCAATCCTCTCTCGTGACGGCGGGTCGGCGGGGGCTCCTAGCCAGCCAGCGACCCCCAAGGTCAACGACTGGTATGCTGACAGCTGTTCTGTGCCCACAGAGCCGTTCTGTCACTTTCAGCACAGCATTCGATACATTACATGAGTTAAGCGACAGTTCATTACAAAATAGGCTTTGTGTTAGACGATTTTGCATTAGACGATTAGCCCAACTTGCGGGCTACTGGAAGCATTCTGAGCACGTTTAAGGTGGGCTAGGCCAAGCGAGGATGTTCAGTAGGTTAGGCGTATTAAATGCATTTTCAGTGTGTGGTGTTTTCAACTCCTGACGGGTTTATTGGGATGTAACCCCATTATAAGTTAAAGAAGCTCTGTATTTTCTGGCTGTGCACACGCGGATGACTCATCCTTCTGGGAATGAACTCACAGTCCATGAGTTAGGCTTGGGTATGGTGGGTGCGGAAGAAAAGGGCTCTTTGCCAGGTACTAGCACCTAGTGAGTTCTTGCCACATGCCAAATGCTGGGTTAAGAGATTTAAATGGGTTTATCTTGTATGATCTTCACGGCATTGGCCCTGCCTGGCAAGGTAGCCTCATCCGTTTGCTCGTTTGATGAGCACTGATGGAGCACCGATGATATACCAGAAACTTCTCTCAGTACTAGGTTGTAGTAGCTGATGAGGCATATAGTCTCTGCTCTCACGCAGCTTGGAATCTACTGTGATGTTTTTTCTACCATTTTTCAGAGGAGGAAACTGGGGTCCAAGAGGTCAAGAAAGCTGCCTTCCTTACCCAGCTGGCCCTGGCAGAGCCAGAAAAGGAGCCGAGTCCGGCATGGCTCTAGCCTTTGCTCTTGCCCTCCCTGTACTTCCAAAGTGTCCCAGGCCTTGGGAAGCTTGGTTCCTGCTGGGCACACATTTTGCTCGTTGTAGCCATTTCAGAAGCAAGCTTGATTCAGGCTGTCCATGGCTCATTCTGATTCACTATGACTGTGCAGGGACCTGGACAGACTTCCTCCTGGTTAATGAGTACCAGCGTCCTAACTGGGCCAGGGCTGGGCCTGGAAACTGGCATCGCCCTGGAGCACATTGGCAGATGAGTGGGTGACAGAAATAGGGCCTCCCTTAGATATATATAGGCACTGGCACAATAGAGGAGGCCCTGAGACTCGAGATGAGCCCAGAGGAACTCAGGAGCCCCACTGTTCTTCTAGAAGCTGGATTGCCACTGCCTCTGCTACATACTCTGACTTCCCACCCAGATGCCAGGATCTGACTCGGAACACTCTCCAAAAGCTGACCAACAGCTTTTCTTGGAACTGACCTACCTGTTCCTTTGTTAACATAAGCAAGAGCTCTTCTGTGCAAGGTAATTATGAAGTGACAGCAATATGGGAATGTCTTAGACCATGGCAGTTCTAAAGAGCAGGACAGCTCATCACCCTCAACCCCCTATCTTGGCACCCACTCTGTTCTTGGGGAGCCCAGAGTACCTGCCGGATGGGGAAAGATGTGGAGAAGGCTCTAGTTGGTCAGCTCAGGAAAACTCCTCATTCTGCCCCCAAGTTATATAGCTGGTCTGGACTTGGAGAAGGCAGCTCAGTGGTCCTACACTGGCATGGGAATCAAGAACGTTCTTCTCAGCCTGGGGTAGGAATCCCAGCAATGCACTGGGCCCAGGCTGAGTTGTTGAACCCTTTGGAAACAGAGTTTTCTTGGGAAAAAAAGCTGCTGGAACTTCAGTCTTGTGGTCCCCACATACTTGCTTTGCTGGTGCTGTGGGCAGTCGAGATGCGGGCAGCTTCCTGCTCTTTGGAGAGCTGGTATTTCAACATGGTAGCCAACAGGCAAACATTCCCCCCAAATCTAACCCCCAAGAACAAGGGCTATTCCCCTGGGAAAAGCTGCAGAGAGTGCCTCTTGTCTTGTTCCCAAAATTATTGGTTCTCTCTTATTACTAGACGTTCCTGGAGGGCAGGGACCAGCACTTATCTGTTGATCTGTTTCCTGGCACCTAGAGGGTGCTCAGTGCAAATCTAAGCTGCCAAGGTATCTTCCTGAAGTGGGCACATGGAGGCCTCTGGATGTGAAAGGCACCCATAAGGCTGTCCTCTCAACAAGAGAGAGAAGGCAGGCCGGACTGCTTGCGTTTTCTAGGAAAACCTTTTCGATCTGAGTCTCAGCTATGGGTCCCATGACAGCAGAGCCCAGTGGTTAGGGGTGTGGGCTCTAGAATCTGGCGGCTCCAGGCTCGCACCTGGGGGGCCACCCACTCCAGGAGGCCACCTCCTGCCCCCCTGACTCCACTTCTCAGTTTCCCTACATCCGAGATGGCAGCACTAAAGCCAGCCTCTCTGGTTGGGTGGGGAGAAGTGAGCTTCCTTATATAAGATGCTTTGCTCTGGGCCTGGGCCCCACAAGACCACAAGCCATGTCAGCCACTGGTTCCTTTGTGGGACCATCTGAAATCACTGCAATTCAACCATTTTTGACCTACAGTGTGGTGGTTTCTCATGGCTCAGCCTGACATTGTCACTTGGCTGACTGCCTGGATGGTGGCATCTGAGGCTGGGTTATGCTGAGGCCCCCTGCCCTCCCCTCCCCCAAGGAGTCAGCCCCCGCTGGAGATGGAGGGGCCTGCATGGTCACCTCCTATAGCTCCCTTCTTGTCAAGTGGGGAGATGGAACCCAGGGAGGTAAGTTCTTGCCCAAAGATACACAAGGAGGGGACCTAGGACTAGAATCTGATTTTTTTTACTCCTAATTCAGTTCTCTTCTCTCTATGTTGCTCTCAAGCTGCTGCCATGATATGGGAGCCAGAGCTGGGTCCAGATGGGCCAGCTACCAACACGAGGTGCTATAAAGCACCAGAAATGTAACGAGGTGCTGGAAGATGGCATTTTCCAGAACCCCTCCCAGAGTCAGTACTGCAGGGAGTTAGAAGTGTCTTTAGTCCCACCTCTGGCACTTAAGTGTTAGTGAGCTCAGTTTCCTCATCTGTACAATGGGATTAAAAAAGTGGCGATTTCATAAGGGTGTCATGGGTATTAAATAAGTGAATATTTATAAATCGTCTTGTAAACACTAAAATTCATAGGGGTGCCTGGGTGGCTCAGACGCTTGAGTGTCCGACTCTTGGTCTCGGTTCAGGTCATGATCCCACGGTTTTTGGGATCGAGCCCCATGCAGGGGCTCTGCACCAATTATCTCTCTCCCTCTCTCTGCCCCCACCCCTTGGCCCCCACCTGCGTGTGTGTGCGCGTGAGCTCTCTCTCTTTAAATAAATAAATAAACTTAAAAAAATAAAATACAGTTTATAAATACAATTTACAAAAAAACTTTTTAAAATATAGCACAGCACTTAAAAGAGTGCCGGCCCTTCGTAAAGGCCGTGTAAGTGTTGGTTATGATGATTATGAAGACATTTTTGGATCGGTATTGTCGGTGGGTGTGCCAGTTCGGGCGGGTGCTGAGTTGCTGAAAATGAGATGAGTCCTCCAGATTCTCTTTTTCCTCCGCACCTGCCCTCCTGTGTCTGCTTTGGCTCAAAATACACATGGGGCAAAGACTCAGCCTAGCAGCCCCTAGGGGACAGGGTTAGCACATGTCCACAGCCTCCCCCTCCATGCCAGGCTCTTTTCCCACAGGGGTGTGGCTTTCAGCCTCACAGGTTTTCAGAGGGCAAGACATTGGTGGGGGCATTTGTGAGGTCAGGTACGGCCATCCCTGTCGAGTGCTCGGACAGGTCCTGGTCCTAGCGAGCACTATTGGTATTTGGCAATAAAGTTAAACCCTTCCCATCCTCACTAGAACACAGACTCCACCAGTCCACGGATTTATTTATTTATTTGTTTTTATTCACAAAGCATCCTGAGTTTCTAGAACAATGCAGGGCCCAAGGTAGAAGCACAATAAATATTTGCTATTTGAATGAAAAAGTTCGTCCCCACCCTAAAGGAGAACAGAGTCTAAGGAAGGTGTCCGGAAAACAGTGCAAACCTGAAGCTTGTAACAAATTCATCTTCTGCAACCTACCCCCCCCCCCCCCCCATCCCACACCCTCAGCAACAGTTCCCTGGGGCCAAAAGAGGGACTTCCTAAAAAATAAATCGGGTTAGATCACTGCCTTGCCTAAACAAATCCGAAATCTTCCCATTGCCTCCAGGCTAAAATCCAACTCTGATGGTCAGTGAGCACCAGCTCAACATCGTTAGTCATCCCGGAAATGCAAATCAAAACCACAGTGGGATGCTACTTAACCCCCGTAGGATGGCTGTTATCAAAAAAACCACAATAACCAGTGTTGCATTGAGAGATTGGAATCTTGACATGGCTGGTGGGAATGTAAAATATTGCTGCTGATGTGGAAACAGTCAGGCAGTTAGTGTTACCATATGACCCAGCAATTCCACTCCTAGGTACATTACCCAAGATACACGCCCAATAAACTGTTGATCGGTTTTCTGGAGAATGCTGTTTACCCTGCCTCTTTCTCCCCCATTTCATTTTTATTTTTAATCATATTTGATCCTTCCCCATCTACATTTCTTTTTTAACATTTATTTTTGAGAGATAGAAAGAGACAGCGCGTGAGCGGGGGAAGGGCAGAGAGAGAGAGGGAGACACAGAATCTGAAGCGGGCTCCAGGCTCTGAGCTGTTCAGCACACAGCCCAGACGCTCAAACCCACAAGCCGAGAGATCAGGACCTGAGCCGAAGTGGGACGTCAGAGGCTTAACCGACTGAGCCCCCCGGGCGCCCCTCCCACCTACATTTCATAACAAAGTTTCAACGTAGCCACCCTTCTGTCTACTAAACTCCATGTTCCTGGATGACAGTTTCCAGGTCCAGATTTTACCATGAAGACTTACCTCTTCCGCTCACGTTTAGGCAAACACACATTTTTACCTTGTGCAGTGTTTGCCCTCATTAGTTTTATTTTGTTATTTTGGCCTAGCAATAATATTCATTGTGGATTGAATAGAATACCGGTAGATTGCACTCGTTTCTCAGAAACGTTGAATTAACTTTTAAATAGAGAATCCCCGGACGTGGTAGGAAAGGGTGCAGAGGAGAGGCTGTGTGCTGCCTACTGCTCACCCCGCTTTCCATTTCCCCTCCCCGAAGGCCTGTTGCAGGCAGGGCTCCCCAGGAAGCAGGCTCCGAAATGGACAGGAGGTTTGTGGGGGCGCCTCCTGGGGTCAGCTCGGTGGAAGGGAGGGGAGGGCAGTAGGAGCAGGCAGGAGGAGGGGGGCTGTGATGCAGTGTCTGGGAAGCCTCAGTGGAGCCCACGGGAGCCCTGGAGCTGGGCCGGTCCTTGAGAGCATCCCAGGTAGGACAGGGGAGCCAAGTCTTTACGTTCTGGGCAGGCTGGCTGGCAGGTGGAGCCCTTCCTGGGGTATGACCTTGGTTCTTTTCAGCTGCTGGCAGTCCTGTCCCTCCCCTGGGCTGACAGCCGAGGCCCATCTGTTCTGCAGCCAGCACTCCCTGAAGCTGGGGGTGAAGTCACCCTGAAGGGGGAACCAGGTGGCCCGGCACAGGGACCACTGTCACCCACATCACCAAGTTACTTCCAGCTCTCCCTACCCTTTCTGGCCAAATACTTATTTTTTTTTTTTTTCTTTTATTTTCTTACATGTCCGGAAGACCCTTCCAGCCCGGGTGGGGTGTCAGGAGCCTCTGTCTTCCATTGCCTGCACACCCTCCCTGCCCTGGGCGGGGAGCCCCCATGGTGGGTGCAACTGGGCCTCCCCTCAGGCAGCCTGGGGACGAGAGCCTTGAGAATGGAGCCTGTTTTTTTTTCCCACATTTTTTTTTTCTTTTTGCTAAGGCAACTTTCTAGGGCTCTGCAGTTATAAAAAAAATCTCCCATGTGTCATTTTCTGGCAGCCGGACAGCTGCGGGGAGCCCCTCGGCAAGCAGTCCTTTCCCACTCAGGGTTTAGCATTTGATTGATGAGTTGGGTTTGGGAAAAGCAGTTGAAGGTTATCACGAATCTGTTGTAAGGAAGTTTGTTAGCTTATAATAAAAATACGGCACAGAATACTCTTTTCCGAAGACCTCGTCTCCCATGTCTCACGCATACACGGCTGCCAGGCCCTACGAGGGGCATGTGCACAGTTGGCAGAAAGGGTCTTGGAATGTCATAAAGGGGGATGAGCCCCCACTGGGAAGAAGGACAGGCCACCCCAACGTCGGGTGGCTTGCCCGCAGGGTGAGCAGCCCCTTCCTGGGAGGGTGGCCGTGGCCCCGTCTCAGGATGTGAATGCAAGAGACTCACCTGCCTGTCCTGTGCCCTCCCCCAAGCCCCATGGAGTCGTGCCCCATCCTGCAGAAGGAGAGAGTGTTCCAGTCAGGAGCCCATACCTACAGGATCCCTGCTCTGCTGTATCTGCCTGAGCAGAAGACAGTGTTGGCCTTTGCGGAACAGCGGGTAAGCAAGAAGGATGAGCACGCAGAGCTGATCGTCCTGCGCAGAGGAAGCTATGACGCATCCACCCATCAGGTCCAGGTAAGGCAGGGCGAGGCTACAAGTGCTGGGAATCCAGGGGCCATGACATGCTTAGATGGCCGGCGTCTGGGGAACAGAGGGATAAGACACGCTGAATCCCAAGAGGGGCCCAGAGACCCATCAGAGGTGGGGCAGAGAAGGTGTCCCCAGTGAGGGTGACCCACATGGGGTCACCGTGAGCAAGTTCAGCTGGCCTGGCTGCTTCCGCTTTCTTGCATAACAGGACAAGTTGGACAGGGAAACTGATGTTCGGACAGCTCCCCGCCTCCCTGAAAACCTGAGGGAGGGGTAGTTTAGTATCACATAACTGGTGGTGGGGGGGGGTGAGAGTATCCTTTTAGTAAAATTAACCTGGGGAGCAAGGTGAAGGTTGGAACTTGTGTCTTGAGATTGCAGCATGTAGACCAAGTATTTAATTTTGATGAAGACACCCAAGGCTGGTTTATCACATTTGAAGGGGTTAATATACTATTATCATTATTCCATGGTCTTTATGACACAGTACCCAGCCAGAGCATGGGGTCTGAAGCAGATGGACTTGGGTTCAAGTCCTGGTTCTACCACTGATCAGAGGCATGGGCTTGGGCAACTCATCCATGCTGTCTAAGCCTCTCATTCCCCAGACGGGAGACGGAGCTGGTGACACCTGTCCCCCAGGAGTCAGGGATTAGTGTTAGACGACATAACAGACATCGTGCTCTGGGCACGGTGTCTACCCCTCCAACCGTTCACTGGTGGAGGGCTATTAATGGACGGAGATAGAGGGCAGAGCTGCTGCATGTAGGCCACAGACTCAGGAACCGTGGAAACTCCTTGTGAGTCCTCGGTGTTGTGGTGCTATCCTTCCTAGGCTGCATTAATAGACTGTGATGTGTAGCAAATGGGAGGTGATTGTCACATTCTGCCCCATCATGGTCAGACTACTGGCGTTACTCTAAGGCTTTATTTTTCAAGAATGGGAAACTGGACCGGGCTGGTGAGTGGAAGGGACCGGGATGAACCTGGGAACGGCTGTGCCCGAATCGTCTTCGCATGCTGTGGTCTGGCACTCTGCGGGTGCTCTGTAACGTATGTTGCTGGAAACGGCAGCGGTAGCCCCTCGAATGAAGAGTGTGCCGCCAGGGAGGGAGTACGGAGGGGCTGGGCTCCCAGCGCTCCGGGGAGACGTTGCGCGGGTGGATGCGTGCCGCGTGACTTTTTGACGTTTCTCCCGTGGGATGCGCCACCTGCCCGTCTCCCCACACTGCAGTTCCTGCCACTGTCGCTGTCACCGGCCATTTCAAAGTCGTTCTTCTCCTCCTTCCTGTCTCCTCACATTCAGTGGCACGCTCAGGAGGTGGTGGCCCAGGCCCAGCTGGAGGGCCACCGGTCCATGAACCCAAGCCCCTTGTACGACGAGAAGACAGGAACCCTCTTCCTCTTCTTCATCGCCATCCCGGGGCAGGTGTCCGAGCACCACCAGCTCCACACCAGGGTCAACGTGACTCGGCTGTGCCAGGTCACCAGCCCCGACCACGGGAGGTCCTGGAGCCCCGCCCGAGACCTCACTGGCCCCGCCATCGGCACAGCCCACAAGGAGTGGGCCACTTTTGCGGTGGGTCCGGGGCACTGCCTGCAGCTGCGCAACAAGACGCGGAGTCTGGTGGTGCCCGCCTACGCTTACCGGAACCTTCACCCCCACCGGCGGCCTTCGCCGTTTGCCTTCTGCTTCGTCAGCCATGACCACGGGCACACGTGGCAGAGAGGGAACTTCGTGGCCCAGGACACCGTGGAGTGTCAGGTGGCCGAAGTCGGGGGTGCAGAGCAGAGGGTCGTATATCTGAACGCGAGGAGCCCCCTCAGAGCCAGGGTCCAGGCCGAGAGCACCAACGAGGGCCTCGACTTCAAGGAGGCCCAGCTAGTGGAGGAGCTCGTGGAGCCTCCGCACGGCTGCCAAGGGAGCATCGTCAGCTTTCCCGGCCCCGGGGCGGGGACGGACGCCTCGGACAGATGGCTGCTCTACACTCACCCCACCGACCCACGGCAGAGAGCCCACCTGGGCGCGTACCTCAGCAAGCCGCACCCGGGCCCCGCGGCCTGGTCGGAGCCCGCCCTGCTGGCCACGGGCAGCTGCGCTTACTCAGACCTCCAGAGCATGGGCACCGGCCCTGACGGGTCACCGCAGTTCGGGTGTCTGTACGAATCGGACGATTACGAGGCGGTCATCTTCGTCACGTTCACCCTGAAACAAGCCTTCCCAGCTGAGTTTTTGTCTTTGGGAGCCAGCTGTGTGCCATCCAGGAAGGACTCCTGCCGGCCTGGGGCCCCCCTTCCTCCTGAACACCCCGAGTGAGAGGCCCGTGGGTTTCCCTCTGGGCTCTGGGGGCCAGCTCTCGGCTCCCCTCACTGAAAGTGTGTGGAGACGTCTGCCTCTTGGCTCTCTTCCTGCTTGGATGTTTCCGTCCTTCCGAGGGATTCGGTTTTCAATCAGAAGTTGAAGGAACCTGGCTTCCCACGGCCCCTCGACAGGGAAGATGGGGAGACGTCGCTCTGCATGGCTCAGCCTGCCTGTTGCCCCCCCCCCCCCCAGCCCCCGCTTCTGTGCGGGTCCTGATAAATGGTCGAGTCCAGCCCATTTCTTCTTGGTAAACGCTCATCATGTTCCTGGGAGGAGACGGAGACAAAGATGCAAATTAGCAGAGGGGTGTGTGTGCATGTGAGTGTGCATGTGCGTGTGTGTGTGTGTGTGTGTGTGTGTGTTTGTGTGTCTGATGATGCTTTAGAGCAGACAGCATGGGAGACAGCTTTGCAGGGAGGTAAGGGGGGCTAGGAAAATTAAGGTAACTCCTCAAGCTGCCGTAGCAAATCAGTACAAACTTCGTGGCTTAAAACAACAGAAATTCATTCTCTGACCGTTCTGGAGGCCGAAGTCCAAAATCAAGGTGTCAGCAGGACCTGGGGAGAACCCTGCCTTGCCCCTTCCGGCATCTGGTGACCCCAGGCAGCCCTCGGCTTACGGCTACCTCCCTTTAATGCCTCTGTCTTTGAATGGCTTTCTCCCCTTCCCCTGTGTTTTTCTCTTCATACCTGGGTAACCCAGGATGATCCTTCACTCAATTATATTTGCCTAGACTCTTTTCCAAAGGATGCCACTTTCACCGGTTCTGAGGGTTAGGACGTGGATCTATCTTTTGGAGCCACCACTCAACCTGCCACAGTCATCCATCCTAAGTTATTTTTGTACAGGTGATGCGGCTAAAGGTAGGAATGAAATTCAGATGAATCAGATAATTCAGAAGAGGGAAGTGGGCAAGAGGGGCTGGGCTGTTGGATGTGCGTCTGTGGCACAAAGCTGCTCCGGGGCGTTCAGCCTTTGCCATGACAGGTATGCCACCATGTGGAAAGAGAGGGGGGCAGGGGTGTGCTTGTGTAGATCTTGCTGTGTAGAAAGAGCAGGGAGAAGGCCGCTTCTGGTTGTCATGAGAGTGATAACCTGAGAGGGGGCCCGACCCGGGTGGAGGGGGCTGATGCTTCTTGTCATATGTCCCAAGTCCATCCGCCCCCTCCCCCCATCAGAGCCCCTCCTACTGATTGGATCAGTCTAATAGTTCGATGGCAGGGATCGATGACAACAGTCATGGATTCTTGCAACGGAGCCGAGTCTCCATGTGGCCAGGCAGTGGTTAAATGGAATTTTCACAGGGTAGGGAGCTGGAGGTGTGGCTTTTGTTCTGGGTGTTTCCCGGCCCTGGCCTCCTATCTGGGTGCTACTTCTCTGTGTGGGGTTTTGTGAAATCCAGCTGGAAGGATAAGGAGTTAGGGCCTGCTCGTTGCTGGGGCGGAAAGTAGAGCTCCTCTGCGTTGGGGATGTCACCTGCTGTCTTCTAAACCCTGCAAAGTTAGCTATGCAGAGGCCAGAGGCCTGGTCAGGAGAACGAGGACAGGGCCACACAGGCCAGGAGCAGTGCACTAAGAGGTTAAGAGGTAGGGTGGTGCCACAGTGTGTTATTCAAATCAGGACACTTTTGAGAGTGAAAGGAGAATGTTATTAATAATTACACCAAGACAGTGGGCATCAGCCAGAACCATCCCAGATAAACTGAGAGCTTTAAGAGAGAAAGACCCACCGAGGATTGTATCGGGAGCTGGCCTCTGCTAACTCCTCTGGAAAAGTCAATCATCTGCTAAGGGTCTTGAGATGAGTCAGGAATACGATAAGACATCCGGACACTGCGAAGCTCAGAAAATTATTCCCTTAGACTCTCTCCGTTCACAAGTCAGTGGGTCTCCATTACAACTGCTTTTTAGAATTCCCTGGGGAGCTTATAAACCGTGATGATGCCTGGGCTCCAGCCCTGACCAACTGATACAGAATCTCTGGTGGTGGCGTCCAGGGATGAGTGTTTTTTTCAAAAGCTCCTCAAGTTATTCTAGTGAACATAAGGATCAAGAACCTGCTAGCACAGATGATCTCTAAAGTTCCTTCTACTTCTAAATGTATGCAAATATCAAAGTCTTCTGATTTGAGTGAAAAAAAAGCAATAGTTGATTTGGTTAAAGTCGGACTTATCCACTCATTGAAAAACACCACTAAGGGGCGCCTGGGTGGCTCAGTCGGTCGAGCGTCCGACTTCGGCTCAGGTCATGATCTCGCGGTCTGTGAGTTCGAGCCCCGCGTCGGGCTCTGTGCTGACAGCTCAGAGCCTGGAGCCTGCTTCAGATTCTGGTCTCCCTCTCTCTCTCTCTCTCTCTCTCTCTCTCTCTGACCTCTCCCGCTCATGCTGTCTCTCTCTGTCAAAAATAAATAAACACTAAAAAAAAAAAAAAAAAAATTAAAAAAAAAAAAAAAAAAAAGAAAAACACCACTAAGAGGGTGAAAAGAAAAGCCATAGATGGGGAGAAGATATTTATAACACACATGTCTGGCAAAGGACTTGTATCCAGAATCTATAAAGAGTCCCTACAAACCAATAAGAAAAAGACAATCCAACGAAAATGGGCAAAGGACTTGAACAGGCACTTCACAAAAGAGGATATCACAAAGGCTGCTAAACACGTTTGTCAGAGAAATGCAAATTAAAACTATGAGATACCCACCAGAATGACTACAGTGAGAAAGATTGACAACAGCAGGTATTGGCAAGGACGTGAAGCAACTGGAATTCTCATGCATTTCTGGAGGAAGCGTACCTGGTATGACCACTTTGGAAAGCTGTTCAGTAGTATCTACTAAAACTGAACATGCAAATACTCTATGACCCAGCACTTCCTCTCTGCAGTACGTATCTAAAAGACATGAATGCATATAGCTGCCAAGGACACGTATTAAGAATGTTTCTGGCAGCTTTGTTTGTAAGAGTCCCAAAGGGGAAACAATCCAAATGTCAGTCGATATCAGAATGGATAACCGAATTGGGCAATATTCGTGCAAAGGAATATTTCACGATAATAGAAGAATGAAGTACTGCTACACACGAGAGCGTAGGTGGTTTTCCAGACATTATATATTTGCGCAAATGAAGCCAGATTCAAAAGACTACATACTTGATGACTCTATTTATATGAAGTTCAGGAACACGCAAAACAAATCCGTGGTGTATAAATCAGGAAGGTAGCTATTTCTGGAGGAGGATAGCTGTTCATGGGAAGCTAGGAGGAGTCTTCTGGGTGCTGGAAACATTCTACTATTTGATCTGGTGCAGCTTAGGAGGGCTAATTCTCATGTGACAATTCGATGAGCTGTACACACAAGATTTGTGTACCTTGAAAGTTCAACTGAATAGTGGATTTGCTAGTTAAACCTCCAAATCAGTATATTATATTGGGTTGTAATAAAACTTTGGAAATGAATTTTTTTAATTAAAAAAATTTTTTTTAATGTCTATTTTTTAGAGAGAGAGAGAGAGAGCATGAGTGCCAGAGGGACAGAGAGAGAGGGAGACACAGAATCTGAAGAAGGCTCCAGGCTCTGAGTTGTCAGCACAGAGCCCAATGCGGGGCTCGAACTCACGAACCATGAGATCGTGACCTGAGCCGAAGTCGGACACCCAACCGGCTGAGCCACCCAGGCGCCCCAGAAATGAATTTTTGTGATAAACTTTTTTAGGGGGAACCATTTTAGATTTACGGAAAATTTGCAAAGATAGTATGGAGTGTTCCCATATATCCCACACTCAGTTTCCCCTAGTGTTAACATCTTATTAACTGTGGTACATGTATCAAAACTAAGAGATTAACGTTGATGCACTATTACTAAACTCTAGACTTCATTTGGGTTTCACCAGTGTTTCTACTAATGTCCTTTTTCTGTTCTTGGATCCAATCCAGGATACATTTAGTACATTTAGTGAAACTGAATTTTTACTATAATTTGTGTCCATGGAGACATACACGTATCCACAGACCGATACACGGCCCCTCCCCTGCCGTGTGAGGCCGAGGAGACAAGAGGGCTTGGGGCACGTCCAGGACAGTCGCCTCAGAAGGCCCAGAGCCTGGCCCCGCAGAGAGGGCAGGCAGGGTGGTCTGCTCAACCCAGTGGTGCCGGTAGAGAAGATCTGCCCCTCTCAGGAGAGACTCTGTCTCTGCACAGCGCGATGAGCTGAGGGCAACACGGTAGCCACAGAGAATTACTGGAACTTGTCCATTCTTAGAGGTAAGGCCACATGTGGTGAGACACAGCATGTTAGCCTGTAGAGACGGAAGTGAACTTGAAGTCTTTTAAGTCCAGCCTCCTCACTGAGGGATGGGAGGAGGTGACAGCAGGTTCTGTGAGGTCCAATGACTTCCTCAAGACCACACAGCCCGTGGCAGGGCCGGGAAAGCAAGTGGGTTTCTAACCCTTGACCAGCGTCCCCACCTCTGTTCTGAGTTGTCTCCATTGTCCCTGTCTGACCATGCAAGGAGTACAAAGGGGTCTGTGTGTCCAGATTCTGGGACGTGGAGCTCTGCTCAGCCTGTCTCTGGAGCCTGTGCCCTTGGTTAGCCCCGGGCGCAACGCCTCCCTCGCTGGCATTCCCTCGTGGCCTCACCAGAGAGGGCGGAGAGATGCCAGCCCGGGCGTCTGGGAAGGCAGCACCTCCTGCAGAGCCGAGAGGCGTCGGAGAGCTTGGTGCTCCAAGTCCCTGCTCTGCGCTGTGAGATTTTAGAGCCAGCACCACACCACCACCCACACAAATCCCCATCCCGTGAAGAAGAAAGGAAGAAATCCAGTATTTAAATGTGATACTTTAATCACACTGCTCACAAGGTGAGAAAGCTGACTGTACTTTTGGCAAGGTGTTTCTTTTTCAAATTCCATTTTTGTACTGTTTTTAGGGGAGGATTTCAAGGGAATAGATGCCAACCATTTGGAAGTACAAAAAGGCAGGATAAAATCACCCGTTATCCCACTAGGCAGACGCACATTTTCTTCTGGTCTTCTATCTGTGAGATTTGCTGAGATCATGCTGCAGAATCAACGTGGGATGGTGCCTTTCCTCCCCACGTGACATTATACCCGAAGCATTTCCCCCATGTTATATTCTTGCAAAAGATAATATGTCGAAGAAACATACTGTGAATTATGCAATCATTCTTGGGTATTAGAAATTGAAGGTACTTTGACTTCTTTTCTGTTATAAAAACACTGAGATGAACATCTCTGTGAGTAAACCTCTGTCTTTATCTGTGATCATTCTGTAAACTGAATCCTCTAAAAGGAATTACTGTGTCGAAGATGAACGTGTGAAATCCCTTGAGATGTGTTGTTTGCAAATGTGAAGTGCAACTCTTCATTATGAATTAAAATGTCTTGAAATGGCTTTTTTCTTTTATATTTTTCATATTTTTATATTTGTATTCTGAGCTCCTGGAAAAATTGAATTAAGTCACGTATTTGTTCCTTAATTCATAAGTCATGGTTCCTACTCTCTCCCTACATGGTTTATGATCTGGCTTAAAGACCAGTGGTAGACACACATACAGGAAATTCTAGAATCACAGAGGTAAGAAAGCCCTTCCCCGAATATTCTCTGGTCTAACTGTGTTCATCTGATGAAGGAAAAAGTCCTGGGAAGGGGGCATGACTTGCTCAAAGGCCCCTGTATATCCCCCCACCTCCCTCCTACTGCTCTGGACCAGAAGTTCCAGGGTCCCAGCAAAAGCAGGTGGGATCCTGATGGCTGTCAGTTCCTTTACTTTTCTTCGGGCCCAATGGGTCACTGGTTGAGCATGCAGGCCCTCCTTTCTGCCCAAGGAGGTGCTAGGTCAGTGGGAGCTCAGTGACTGGTACCTGAGTCATGTTATTTCCCCTTGGGTAGCATTTTTCTCCTTTCTAGATCTTTTAATGAGAGCGTGGCTTTGTAACACCAGGGCTACCTGGTTTCCACTGAGAACCAAACTTCCAGTGTGCTAACTACTTCTACTGTTTTCTTCTCTAATCCAGCCAGAAAACATGTATCGAGTACTCATTACTCAGGCACTGAGCTGATGGTAGAAAACAATAGTGAATGTCCCTTGAGGCCTGACTGTGCACCAGGCATTATTCCAAGCCCTTTGCAGGTGTCCACTCATTTATTCCTCATCCCGATACTATAAGGCAGGTTACTATTATTGTCCCCATTTTACAGAGGCAGAAGCTGAGGCAGAGAAAGATGAAGCCCCTTGACCAGGATCGTACAAGCCGGTAAGCGGCCGAGCCAGGTGGTCAGGTTCCCGAGTCTGCCCTTGTCCTGCGTGGCCGAAGGGGAATGACAGCTGGGGAGGAGTTCAACCACGAACAAGTATCATAGCACAGAGCGAGAAATCCCAATGCAGAGTGCAAGTCCAGGAGGACAGGGGCTGTGTTCCCTGCTACATCGTGGGGTCTAAGACAGTGTCTGGGTGTATGGGAGCTCTCAGTCATTATGTGTTGAATGAGTGAATGAATGAATGAATGAACGAACACATCAAGGTACCAATGTGGTCATGCTGGAGCCCAGAGGGAGCGTAGGGGATGAGACGATCAGGCAATTCCATGATGGGTCTTGAATGGCTTGGTACAACCTGCCAGGGAGCTTGCCTTTCATCCTGTGATAAAAGAAAGGCATCAGGAGATCTGATCTGGAAGAGACGCAGACTCAGCGGTGCAGTTCAGAAAGAGCTTGGTAGAAATTTGGAGGACAGAGTGAGAGATTTTGTGTGTGTGTGTGTGTGTGTGTGTGTGTGTGTGTGTGTGTGTGTGTTTGGGGGTCGGGGGATCCTGAAGGAGGATAGGCTAGTGACAGTCCTCTGGAAAAGTCCAGGGGGCAAATGATGTCAGGGTGAACGAAGCCAGGACCAGAGAGGCTGCATCGAAGGGAGTGGATATTCCGGAGGGTTCTACAGCTGGGTGATTCATCAGATGTAGGTGGTGAAAGGAGGGGGGATGAAGACTTGGATTCTGGCTTGGGAGACTGGGTAGTTGGGTGACCACGTGGAAGAACAGGTTTTCAGCGTAAAACTGGGAAACTCAGGTGAAGTAGGGCTATAGTGCCTGTAAGAAAACCACCTGGGCAGTGGGAAGTGTGGACGAGGCTTAGGAATGACGTCAGGTCTGGAAAGGCAGATTTGGAAGCCCTTGTGGGGAAAGGGCCCTGGGAGAGCAGCAGACAGACAAAAGAGAAGGCCAGGAACAAAAGTGGGGGAAGCACCCGTATATCAGGAGATGGGGATGAGACAGGCTGGGAGGGAGGAACAACAAGGCAGAGGGGCAGCAGTCAGGGTTCCAGAAAGGCGGCACGCCACAACGAGATTGTTGGGAGAGGGGAGCGATTGGAATTTTGACAAGAGGTTTTCAGTGGGAATACAAGACGCTGTGACAGCAAGGACAGTTTATTCAAAAGGATCACCAGTGAAGGCACAGAATAGGGCAATACCCAGGCACGAAGGAAGCAGGTGGGGACTTGGCTCTCAGTCTCGGCTGCCCACTGGACTCACCGGGGGTGTCCAGACCCTCCTGAGAGATTTCTTTTTAATTGGGCTGGTGTGGAGCCTTTCAAACGCACAGCCAAGGCTGGGAACCCTTGGCAGGGAGGGTTGTTGTTGATTTAAGATAGAAAAATGTTAAGCTTCCTTGTGGGACGAGGGAGAGGAGAGAGAGAGAAAATCTGTGTGTGTGGGGGGGGGGGGCAGGGTGCCTTCAGGAGCTGGTGTCCCAGCAAGGTGACACGGGAACCCAGAATGGTGAGGATAGAGGTGGATGAAGATGCATTTGAAGGTGTCCTGGGAGGCCCAGCTACCTGGGCAGAAACGTGAGGGGTTTCTTTTTTGATGGCTTCTGGCTTCTGGGTGAGCTGCTCTGAGGAGCATGGGGAGGTGAGGTAGGCCAACGGGGAAAACGCTGGCTCTGGGATGGCGGCCAGTGGGGAAGGCAGAGGGCATGTCTGCAAGAGCCTGGCCGCCATGCAGGTTGGGAGCTGGGCATTTGTCCAGGCTAAGCTGCCTGGTAAGGGGTTTTTCTGGGGAAGGTCAGCACCCCATCCGAGGGAAGAACCTGACTGGAGGCTTTCAGGGAGGGGTGGTGGGAGGAGGGGGCGGGGAGAGGAGTTGAGGGTGGAGAGAGGCCCGTCATGGGGACAAGGGAAGGGGGGAAGGGTAAGGACTGAGGTTTGTGGAAGACAGAAGGGAGGGAGGTGGTGGTCTGAGGGGTAGAGCAAGGTCTGGAGGTCAAGATTTGGTTGTACACATTCCAGTAGCCACCACTAAAATGGACAGGCGTGGGAGTAGATGCCCCTCCAGACATGGAGTCAGGAGGGCCCCTACCAAGTCCCCAAAGGTGGGGCGGGAAAGAAGAAGGGAGGAAGGGACGAAGGGACACAGGTTAATCTGGTGAGCCGCTTAGAGTTTTTGCAAATGCAGGATTTGCAATTGCAGGGGCTTTGTTCTACGGACAGCCAGGAGCCATCAGAGGATTTTCAGTTGGAAGTGGCTAGACCAAAGCAAGGCTTTAGGAAGATGACCCTGGAGGTTGTTTGCAGTCTGGATTGTAGCCCAGGGCTTGGAATTGCAGATTTGGGAGATCAGCTTGGCCACTACTACAAGGAGAACAGGGACCTCCAGACGGGAAGGGATTTGCAGGTCGACAGGTTCAACAAGCGGCCGAGGTCCCAGTGCCCCCTACCAGGTGGTCATCACACTTGAGTTCACGGGAAGAAATCTGGGGCACCTGGGCACCGGATGGTTAAGCGTCTTCATTTCAGCTCAGGTCATGATCGCACGGTTCGTGAAATGGAGCCCTGTGTTGGGCTCTGCACAGCACAGAGCCTGCTTAGGATTCTCTCTCTCTCTCTCTCTCTCTCTCTCTCTCTCTCTCTCCTCCTCCTCCTCCTCCTCCGCAATTTGCTTGCATGCACTTTCTCTCTCTCAAAATAAATAAACAAAAACAAAAACAAAAAGAAACCTGGAGGGTTGAGTGTGAACCAAACTTCTGTTCTCCTCAAGGAACGTGTTCTAATTCTGAAACTCTTATGAGCAGGAGACCAGCACCCTTGCCTGGAACCCAGCTACTCCTTCACCTGTGCTACTCCCAACAATGGGGGCCCATGGGGCTTCCACAGACGATGCAGGGGAGCCTTTAGGTGAATGGAGCAAAGGCTCCGACCTAAGGATTCCAGAGTCCACACAGAATTTCAGTCTCATCCAACCCAAAGTGTGCAATGTGCATACTGGTTATGAGGTCAAGCAGACAAGAGCTAGAATCTCCGATCTGCCACTAACTTGCAGATGAATTATTTACTTAATGTCTCTGGTTCTCCATCTCTCTGCCAGTTAAACGGAGATTATAATGAGACCCCCTATGGGGTATCACGAGGAATGAATGAAGCAATTCATACGCCAAGAGCTTAGCACAGTGTCTCACACATAGTAGCTGGTAGATAGATATTAGCTTTTGTTATAATGCAGCAAATATTTAGTAGGTACTGCTGTGGACCAAATCGTTTCCCTTCTGAATTCACATGTTGAAGCCCTAACCCCTAGTGTGACTGTATTTGGAGATAGGGTTCTTAGGAGGTAAGTAAGGTTACATGAGTTCATCAAGATGGGGTCCAAATCCTAGAGGTTTGGTAGCCTTATAAGAAGAGGAAGAGTGGGGCACCTGGGTGGCTCAGTCGGTTAAGCCTCTGACTTGGGCTCAGGTCGTGATCTCACAGTTTGTGAGTTTGAGCCCCACATTGGGCTCTGTGCTGACAGCTCAGAGCCTGGAGCCTGCTTCAGATTCTGTGTCTCCCTCTCTCTCTGCCCCTCCCCTGCTCTTTCTCTCTCTCTCTCTCTTTCTCTCTCAAAAATAAACATTAAAAAATTAAAAAAAAAAAATGAGGAAGAGAGAGAAAGTCTCCCACCCTCCCTGTCTCGTACAGGCCACGTGAGGAGGAAGCGAGAAGGCAGCCATCTGCAAGCCAGGAAGAGGGTCCTCAGAGGGGCATTTCAGAGACGACGTTCACACAGCTTGGGGACCTCCTCGGGGAGCAGGGATGCGGTCAAGAAATCCCAGGGCTTCCCAGCCAGGGGCCTCCGTGTAGGAAGAAGTTCACAAGACAACAGCGGGCAGAAGATGCTGATGGGAATGAAGTTAGAACCAACAGCATGGTTTTGCTTTTGGTTTGGGCATTGGTGAAGAGCTCTGCTGGCTGTGGAGGCAAAGAGGAAGACCGACCGAACACGAAGCCGGGAAGGAGCTGACGTGTAGTCGCCACGGAAAGCTGATGGCTGTTGGCAGAAAATGCATTTGGGAAATGCAGCGACAGACCCAGGCAAGGGAGGATGGGGAAGCGCTCGGGGCTGGGACAGAGGCTGGAGGTGACATGGAGATGTCAAAATAGGTAAAAACGTGAAAAAAAAAAAAATAGAAGACAATATGGCATAATTAACCCCAAAGAAAAACGTACACTGCCTTTGGACCCTGTCGCCCTTCTGAGGATCTATATCCAGCAGACACACTGACTGGGATTTGTAATAACAAATATTGGAAACACTCTCAGCGGCCACCAGTAGGAGACTGGTACAATGCATGATGCTACGGCATATAATAGTATGCTAGCTTTTTTTTTTTTTTTTAAGTTTTTTAAAAAATTTATTTCTGGGAGAGCACAAGTGGGGGAGGGGCAGAGAGCGAGGGACAGAGGATCCGAAGCGGGCTCTTCGCTGACAGCAGCGAAGGGGCTTGAACTCACGAACCTCGAGATCCTGACCTGAGCCAAAGTCGGATGCTCAACCTATAGCCACCCCGGTGGCCTTAGTATGCTAGCTTTTCAAAGACTATGGTAGATACAAAAAAGCTCCATGAAATGTTCAGAAATATTGTGAAGTGAAAAAAGTAAGCTGTATGACAGGGTTAAAAGAAAAAAAAAAAAAAAAAGATGAGGCCTTGGTTCCTCTCTCTTCCTTATGATTCCAGAGGGACATGTACCTGGGATGCAACCAGCCCAAAACCAAGTTGTCCAGAAAGATTTCACGCAAAACTTCTGGAACCCTAGTTGTCTTTGTATTTATTTAATTTCTATTTACATAAAAGTCGCATGTGGTCCTAAAGGAAATCTGGGAAACTAGAAGGAGGGAAAAAAAAGCGCTCGTGGATATGGCACTTAACTCAGCACTCTTCAGATTCGGTGATTTCCCAGGATAAAGGTTTTTCCACAGCTGGATTCATGCTGTATCCTCAACTCGGTTTCCTGATTTTTTTTTTCTCTTTTTTTTTTTAACTTACCATTGTATTTTGAATATGTCCCCGTGTCCTTAACAATCTTGGCAAAAGACACAAGTTATTTTTGTGGATGTGATTTTTCTCTCTTACCCAATTCTTCCCCCAAATCGAGCCCTATTCTCCTGGTTGCAGTTCAGGCCTATTTCATCTTCTGGCAAGGGGAGAGCTGCTCGCTGCCAGGCCTTTGGTATTCCAGGGAAATCCTTGAGCACAATGATGAACTCCGCCCCTGGACCCCTTGGGAAATAGCCTCCATCCCTAGGGCGTCGTTACTATGGGAACGGCAGAGGCGGGACTCTTGGAAAGGAACAGCTCCCCCCACACAGGAACTCATGGATGGAGGCAAGAGTTGGAGGCTCCCCCTGGTGGTAGGGGGTCGCAAGGCTCAGAATCTGACCTATTTTCGGTTATTTTTAGTTGTAGGTAAAGAGCACTTTTATAGAATCCTCTCTTTCATACCAGGGTTGTTAAATCAGTGGCCAGCGTCAATGGCACTGGCTGCTGGCTGGGGCCCCCAAGACTCTGTCGCCCAGCCACCGGTCAGGAGGGCCCCCTATGGAGCCGTCTCATCGGAGAGCACCTGCCTCGCACCAGACCCTTTAGTGACTTCACAGACACTCTGTAGCGGAGGGATCTTGGGGCAGAGCTGGCGCTCAGACCCGACCTTGCTCCTGGGGGTGTGCCTCGGGGTCTGATTTCCAGCCCTGAAATAGAATTACTAGAGACTGGAGGGAAAATAGTGTGGGCGCGCCGTGAACGGAGACCCTGCCTTCCCACCCTTCGGGGTGCTCCGGCCTCCGGGAGAAGCCCCGCCCAGCACTCAGAGGACTGTTGAGTAGAATTAATGTCTGCAGGGGCCTGGGGGGAGGATCTGGAAAAGCCACCTGAAGATGCCATAGCGGACGCGGAGCCGGGAGTCTGTGAGAAGGCAGGCAGGTGGAGCCAGGCACCCTGATAGCGCTCGAGACCCACAGAGGCGAAGCTGGGAGAGAGAGGGCCCAAGAAGGAGGCACCCTTCCTTCTCTGCAGAGGGTGGGGGGATGATCCTTGCTATGTTTGGAGGTGTCTCAGCCCTCAGGAGATCTGTGCTGGGTCGTCGTCTTTCACTCTAGTGGAGAGTGAGCCCTTCCCCATCTCCATAATAAGTGTCCTTGACCTTTGATTTGGGAGGGGCCGATGGGGGCAGGGTATATTCTCAGGGCAGAAGAGGGTGTCACTCTTTCCTGATGGGGGCACTGACCCACTTGCCCTGGGTCCCCTGGCACTGGGAGCAATGTTGCTTGATCACAGGAGGCTCAGGCCTCCTGGTCCTATCCCGGTTTTCTGGGAATGGCCACCCCATCTCCTTCTTCAGCCCAAGAGGCCTTTTTCTCAGGTCTGGGGGTGGTGAGGGAAGTTCACTCCTGATGACACCAGCCCGCGGGCAGCTTTCAAACAGTTCCTTCTGTATTGGTCAGGGTTTTCCAGAGAAACACCACCAACAGGATGTGTGTGTGTATGTACATATATATGAGAGAGCTTTATTTTTAAGGAATTGTCTCATGTGATTACAGAAATTGACAAGTCCAGAATCTGCAGGGTGGGCTGGCAGGCTGGGGCGGGGCGGGGCGGGGGGGGGGGGACTACAGTTCAAGCTGAAGGCAATCTGCTGACAGAATTGCCTCTTCTTTTTTTTTTTTTTTTTTTTCAACGTTTATTTATTTTTGGGACAGAGAGAGACAGAGCATGAACGGGGGAGGGTCAGAGAGAGAGGGAGACACAGAATCGGAAACAGGCTCCAGGCTCTGAGCCATCAGCCCAGAGCCCGACGCGGGGCTCGAACCCACGGACCGCGAGATCGTGACCTGGCTGAAGTCGGACGCTTAACCGACTGCGCCACCCAGGCGCCCCGAGAATTGCCTCTTCTTATGGGAGCCTCGGTCTTTTTCTATAAAGGCCTTCAACTGATTGCATGAGGCCCACCCAACATATGGAGAGTAATCTGCTTTACTCAGAGTTTACGGATTTAAATACTAACCTTGGGGCGCCTGGCTGGCTCAGTTGGCAGAGCATGCAACTCTTGATCTTGGGGTTGTGGGTTTGAGCCCCACGTTAGGTGCAGAGGCTACTTAAAAAATAGAATCTAAAAAATTTTTAAATAAAATAAATACTAATCTCATCTAAAAGTATCTTCACAGAGACATCTAGAATAACGGCCCAGCCAAGTTGCAGAAAATTGACTATCACGGCTCCCTTTGTTTTTGGTGACTCAGTGAGTCAACACTTCCTTCACTCCTTCATTCCTTTGCCCTCCAGTAGGAATCAGTGGGTGACTGTCTGCCCAGGCTGGTGGGCCGTGGGGAGCCCTGAGGTACAGCAAAGGGCTTCCGTGAACCCAAGACACTAAAATACAGGGTCTGAACAGGAAGCAAGAGCCTGGACGTCACAAAAGACTCTTCAGTGCACTGACTGGACACTGAACACGTAGATAATTACCTCCTCTCTATCCATTATACTAAATCTTCAATGATAAGTCACTGTACCTCACGTGGGTGCATGAATTTTATAATACAAAGTTTTAGTACGTTGTTTATATAGACAGGGGCCCCGCAAAAAATATTCACCCAGGCCCCACCCACCCGCTGAGAGGGCAGCCCTGGTCTAAGTGTTGTGGTTTTCTGAACAGGGGGACCAGGAAGCTGACCATGTCAGATGGCTCAGGCAGCTGGGTTGGATGGAAGTAGAAATGGGATGGGCCTTAAAAATTAGGGAAATGCGTGTGTCATGTATGTGTCCTGTGTGTCCAAGGGAAATCACAGGGGTAAAGGGCAAAGGTGGTCCCACTGGCCCCCCGACTCCGCTGAAAGGCAGGACTCGGTAGGGACAGAGGCCTGAGAGAGGGAGTGTGGGAAGCTGGAGAAAGTGGCAGGAAGGCCGTGATTAAGTGCAAGAGTCTTGGACGTGGTGGAGGGTCTGGTCAAGGTACTAAGGGGTCAGGACTGCAGACGGATCCTTCTGATGGGCCCTAAAGAGACCAAGGGGCCTTGAGGCTGAGACCAAGGAGGAGGTTGTTGGAGGGTCAGCAGGGAGGCAAGAAGGGTGCTAAATGGTGGTGATGGGAGTGTAGAGCTGGCTTCCAGAAGGCTGGAGTGTGGAGGCCAGCTCTTGTCCCCACGCCTAGCTCAGGGCCTGTCCAGAGGACCCTTGCTTCCTATGTCCTGAGAGTTTGGGAGTTGAGTTGTTAGTCCAGTGGGAGGAGCCGGGCAGGGTCAGAGGTCAGGGGAGAGGAAGCTCAGAGTGGCTTAGGGAGGTGGGAGTGAGCACTGGGGAGTTCACTGAGCCGGAGTTTCCAGAAGGAACGTCACCTGGAGCCCAGAGGCCACACTCTGGCCTCAGAAACAGGACATACTTGTTCAGAATCACCTGCCGTGTGGAGGTCCATGCAGGTGGAGGTGCTAAGGGCTCCTCAGCACAGGCAAGCTCCGTTAGGGGTTATTTCCTCAAGATAGAAAAGAGGAAACCTCAGCTGAGAGAAAGACGTCTGATCAGCTCCTGAAGCTCCGATGTAGAGCTGGGGGCCTCAGACGGAGGCTCACTGAGCTCGGGCCTCTGGAGGGGGTCTCTTGTCATGTCTTGGGGGGTGGGGCGAGGCCTGGGTGTGGGATGGGGGGGCACCACCGCCTTGTGCGATGGGTCAGCAGCACCCCTTGACCCTGCTGGGCCTGACCCAAGAACGGAGTGCACCCCACGAGTGGACGTCTGCTTTGGAGCCCTCAGAATCTGCTGGTCCGGGATGGTGGCCCCATGGGGGCAGCTCTCCTTTGAGCCACCGGCAAGTGCAACCATGGCAGCCTGGAGGCGCTCCACTGGCCACCCCGACTCTCCTGGGATAAAGGGCACCGGAAGCCATGTTCTTCATCCTTGGCCAGGTGGTCAGCCTGTGGGGAAGTGTCATTTCCGAGCATCCTGGAAAGACCCAGAGGGGAAAACCCAGCCCGCATTCTCTCTGTGCAGGGTCAACGTCCCCAAGCCCTCCACCCGCTTCATGTGTGGCTAAGCTGGACCGCCATGGAGAACAGGGTTCCTTCACACCCACCGGCGCTTGGGGACGAGTGCAAACGTGTCACAGAGCTGTCACCTGGGCCCTTGGAGCCCTAGGGTGGTGTCCCTCAAGGTCCTTCCAGCACCCAAGGCTGTGTGGTGGTTTCCTGAGTCTCTCACATTGGGAGGGGACTCCACTGCTCCCCTCTCCCTCAATCTCGCCTGGCCCTGGGGGGCAGGCGGTGGTCCCAGCTGAGTAGCCCCTGGAGTAGGGTAAAGCCCAAGGCGAGGGATCCGGCCAGGGCGTGGCCATCCCACGTGAGCATCCAGACAGGCCTCCAGTGGCCACTGTCCTGCCCGTCCACCTGCCAGGCCGCGCTTCTCCGGAAGCCGGCCGTGAGCCTCCTGACCCCGACGACGACCCAGCTGCCGCCCCGGGGAGGCCTTGGGGGGGCAGCGGGAGGGGCGGCCGGCGGGTGGGCGGGGTGGGAAGGTGGAGCGCGGCCTCCCCCGGCCGGTCTCCGCAATGAGGAAGTTCTCTGCCGCTGCTGGCTTCCTTTCCCTCGCTGAGCTCCTGAAACAGGAAGTCGGGCAGGGAGCTGGTGGCAGCAGCGGGGCAACCGAGAGGGGACCGACGGCGGCTCGCGGTGCGGGGGCCTCAGCTCCCCTCGGTGGCGTGTGGGTCCTGGGGTGGCCGCCCGCCCGGCCCGGGGAGGCCCGTGGCCGCCATGGTCCCCTGCTGGAACCATGGCAACATCACCCGCTCCAAGGCCGAGGAGCTGCTGTCCAGGACGGGCAAGGACGGGAGCTTCCTCGTGCGTGCCAGCGAGTCCATCTCCAAGGCCTACGCGCTCTGCGTGCTGTAAGTGCGCCGGGCCCACGGGAGGAGGCGCGGCCCGCGGGGGGACAGGGTGGCTTCAGGTCACGCGATGCGTGGGCCCCACTTGTGTGCTGCCCGGATTTGTTGGTGGGTCCTGCTGAGGCCCCCTGTGGGCCTGCATGGCCTTGGAGCTCAGGTTTTTCAGCGCCGGACCCCCCCAGAGCCACTCTGGGCCTGGTCACACACGAGCGGCGGGGGCAGGGGCCGGGTCGAGGGTCTCCAGGCTCTGGGAGGCAGGCGGGAGCTCGGGGCTCCAAGGTGGTGCCCGTGTTAGACAGCGGCTGGCTCAGCTCAGGTGTGGGTCACAGATGCCCAGCCCGGAGACCCTGGTGCAGACCTCTGGGGAGCAGGCGTGGCGAGCGGGGACCCTTCTGGCGCCCAGGCTTTGGGTCCCCGGAGGACGCCGTTGTTCGGGAGCCAGAATGTGGGGTGGGTTCGCGCAAGAAGGACCTTTCAGTTCACCTAGAAGTTGCATTCGGGGCCCTGAGAGCAGAGGAAGTCACCATCACTGACGGGGAGAGCCTCTTCCCTCCTCACCCCGGCACCGGGCTGTGTCCCCCACCCATTTCGGCCACCCTCATCTACCCACTTCACCTCACTCCCGGCTCCGGGAGATCGCCCAATGCTCTGGTTCTCTTAACAATGGAGGAACCAGCCACTTGCTGGAGGTTCCTTTTTAAAACACCCTTCTTGACCCATGTCTGAAGAAGGCCCTCAGCCCTGCAGCCCTGGCATCTAAGCATCCCTGCACGGCCTAGGGCAGTACCAGGGTACAGCAGGGGACGGGCTGTCCCCCTGCACCTCTCAGGTAGCATCCCCGGGCTTGCAGGAAGTTCCCTGTGACCAGGCAGCAGGGAGGCAGGTCACTGAACACAGACCCGTTTTGAGCATTAAGCGTATGTACTTGTCGGGGCGTTATCTCATTTCGTCCCCACGGCAACCTGAACCGCAGGTGCTGGTGTCACCCCCCTCCTTTGCAGTTGAGGAAACTGAGGCTCGGATGGGTTAAGCGACGGACGACAGTCGAAGCCAGGGCCATCTGACCCCAGAGGCTGCACCCAGGCCACCCCCCTCCTCACCCTGTCAAGCTGTGAGCCTAGGTTCCGGGTGATACGGCAGGAGAAGCCAAGGTGTCTACGAGGACCAGCTGGGAGTATTAGAAAATGCTCCTAAACAGGCCTGAGTGTTGATGGCACCAGAGGCCCACCTCCCAAGGCCAGCTTCCCATGCCCCCCAGTCTCACACTCAGGGGAGGGGACCCAGGACCTCCCCACAGGCAGTGCCCCCGTGGGGACCCACCAACAGGGCCTGGGAAATAGTGGGGAGACTCCAAATTGACTCCGCTGGGCCCGCATGGACCGGTCTCCTGCCCCAGTGGGCGGCCGATTCTGTTGGGTGTTCGCTGTGTGCTGAGCCCCCGCTGAGACCTTCCAGGGCTAACTGGTGCAGCAGCCCTCTGGTCAAGGGGCTCTGATTGTGCCCCGGCTACAATGCAATCTCTGACTCCAAACGGGCAGCATGATGGAGGCCAGAGCCGGGGCTGAGTGGAGGCCTTGGGAACCTCTCATCCGATGACCCCTGAGTTTGCAAGTGAGCGGAAGGAGCTTCGAGAGGGTGAGGCCTATGTCTCCACTGCCCTTACTAGCTGGCGGCAGGCTGGGATCCAGGCCTGGTTTCCCGTAGTCCTTCCTCCGCTCCTCCTCCCCCACCCCCGGCCCCTCTTCTGCATGGAGTGACTCTCAGAGCTGTAGAGAGTTCGGGGTCTGCATCTTAGGGAGGGCGCCCGTGGTGCCCAGCTGTCTACTGTCCTCTTCACCGAGGCCTGGACTTGTCATCAAGTTCCTGTCCTCGGAACCCTTTCAGGTCTAGACCCCAGGGCTTGGATTCTTCCCTGGGAACCCTGCCCTTCGGCCAGGCCCGGGGCTCCCCGAGCCCCTCTGCTTTTCAAGGGAAGCCATCCTTCCCTCAGGCTCAGGAGCCACTCCAGGCTGTGGGATGCCAGGGACCACCAAACTGTCCCCAAACCTGTGAGACACAATCCTGCTGCCACCTTTCATTTTGCCAATGGAGGAGATTTAAAAATGAAAAACTGACTAAATGGGTGACAACTAACTGGACCTTCCAAAGGCTCATTTCATGGAAGAAAGCATCGTTTAACACCGAAAAGCAGGAAGAGTGTACTCTTAAAAACAAAACAAAACAGGGGTGCCTGGGTGGCTCAGTTGGTTAAGCTTAGTTTGACTCTTGATTTCGGCTCAGGTCGCGATCTCATGGTTCGTGGGTTTGAGCCCTGCATCGGGCTCTCTGTGCTGGTAGCACAAAGCCTGCTTGGGATTCTCTGTCTCCCCTCTGTCTGCCTCTCCCCTGCTCATGTTCTCTCTCTCTCTCTCTCTCTCAAAAATAAATAAACGTTAAAAACGAAACAAAAAACCAAACAAACAAACAAACAAAAAAACAAAGCAAACACCAGTCCTTTAAATCGAATAGATTTAACCTCTTGGGAAGCAAAGCCCACCATCCTTAGTTTTCTCTGTTCCCCGTGGCCCGGTGCAAACCTTGCCCCACGCCGTCCTGTCCACGGCCTGCGGGGTGAAAAGCAACCGGGCGAAACGTCCTCGGTTTCACAAGCGACAGGCTTCGCCCCTCTGCTGTCTCTCTGGAAGTCAGCTGGGAGTACGGGGACCCAGCTGGTGCAGGTGTGGGGTCAGGGCTCTCAAAGTGAGCCAGGACTGCAGGAGGAGACCACCAAGACTCCCCTCCTGCTCTAGAAATATCCACAGAAAGAGACCTCGTGGCCCTGCGTGCGCAGGCCTCATTCTGCCTGTGCCCACTGCCTGGAGCCTGTCCCCAGTCCCCTCTGCTGAGTGAGGGGACAGCAGGGGGCCTCCAGCGGCTGGTTTAGGCAGCTGTGTTCGGAGCACCAGGAACTGAGTACAACCTCCCCAGTGGCCTTGGTGCTCAGGAAAGAGAACAGGATTTGACTATTTAAATGAAACGAAGAGGGGGGTGAGGAAGGCACCCAAAGACAAGGCTGCAATTCAGTGCCACCCACGTGATGAGAGCACACGTTCACCCCAGGCCTCGCAAACCCGCATTTCCTCCAGAGAGGTCAGCCCTACCGCCCACCTGCCACCGGGCAGGAAAGCTCAGGCCTCTCCTCAGCAGCTCAGAGAACCCCGCTTTAGGGAGGCCTGGAGGCCCATCTTGGGCCCTGAGAGCCGGAGGGGGAAGGCCCCAGGCAGCTCTGCCGTCTTGGGGCAAGGGGGCTTGGAAACACAAGCGACAGCGTGCTCTTCTAGATGGGGCCTCCGTCGTGCTCACCTGACCACACTCAGTCCCACCGCAGGGGAGGCTGGAGGGGGCATCCGGCCCAGCTGGGATGGGCATACTAAGAGGCCATCTAGCTTGCGCCCTCCTCTCCGGCCAGGACAGCACCCCCACGTGGCACCAGTGCACCTGTTAGGCGCTTTATGCTACAGAAAAGAGATACTTACCTTTGGGGATGGGGGTCCCCCCGATGTAAGAGCCAGGAGTCAGCAGGGCCAGCCTCCCCTGGCTCAGGCCACACAGGCAGAACCAGAACAATGGCCCAGCGTGGTTGGGAACACAGTCTGCCCAGTGGGGTGGCGTTCCCACTGTAGCACACTAGAGTTGGCTTCCCTCCTGGAGGAGGGGCAGACATGTGCTGCCTCGTCCAGCCAGCTGGGGGGGGCGGGGGGGGGGTGGGGAAGTAATCTCGGTTTCCTCAACACACAGCCTTCCCCGAGACGCCCAGGTCCACCCACGGCCTCCTTCCCGGGGACGGCGGCCAGGCAGCCTGGATTGTGGCCTCGTCAGCACGGCCCCAAAGATGAAGAAGCACAGGAACGACATTCAGTCACCAAAAGCTCCCTCAGAGAAGGCCGCCTTCTCGTTAGGAAGTGTGACAGGCCAGTTGGGGTAGAGCAGGCCCTAAGCCTTGCTCCCCTCACAGAAGGTGGTTGCTAACCTGTTCTGCCTAAAAATAACCGCAAGAGATTCACGAAGGCTAACTGTGTGCCAGGCTTTGTTCCAGGCTCTTTACATGTATTAACTCACCGTCGCCAGCGACCTTCGGAGGAAGTCCTGTTATTATCCCCACTTTAAGGACGAGGAAACTGAGGCCCAGAGAGGTTAGGTAGCATGCCACGTTTACAGACCGATAAATGGCAGGGTCAGGACTTGAACTCAGGCCGTTCTCAGGAAGGAGAAACAGAGGGGAGCCAGCAAGCCTGGGGCTGTGTGGGATCGGGTAGGCCCGGAAAGGGGGGACACAGAGAAGGGACTGGGGGGGGGGGCAGAAATGTCCAGGAGAGGCATAAAGCCATTTCCTGTGGCTTTCCTCCAATTTGCTTCCAAAGTTTCAGTCAGGTTTGCACTGCTCACTGATTATTTTTGTGCAATGCAAAGAAATACACTGGTTTTCGTAGCTGGTGTTGACAGAAAGTGGGGCCCAATACTGGTCCAGACGGTAGCCTCTAGCCAGGCCGGAGGACCACGGGCTCTTGAAACCCAGTTTACGTCAGAGTTGGTCCAAGTGTTCTTTTCTTCTGAGTTTTCTTTCTGTGCGCAAGACGGGAGAGAGTGGAGCGCCCGTGAAGGCCTGTGCGTTCAATGGCTCACTGGCGTCTTCTGTGCACGGTGAGGGACTCAGAACAACCTGGTGAAGCTGACGGTCTCCAGGCTTTCTGCGCCCGTGCCCAGCACACCAGGGCAGCTCTTCCAGAACCAGCGTAGGCTCTGGCTTCGGTGTGTTTTGCAAGCTGGCCTGCTTGGCGGGTTAACTTCACCTGGGCACAGACACTGGTGCCTCCCCGTCGAAGGGTCCACTCTCCTGGAGTGTGAACCCAAACGTGGTGGTGAAATGGCTGTGGTGCTCCTGGCCAGGCGTTCCTCGTTGCCCCGGAGATGGGGTGACAGGCGGTCTGCCCTTCCCGCCTCAATCCATGCCGTGCGACACAGTGCTTAGCGGACAGCCCTCCGTGACTGGCTGCGTTCGATGTGAGTTCTGGTGTTTGCGAGATGCTAACCTGCCTGCGCCCACCCAGCATCCTGGCTGGTGAGGTGCCCACTCCTGGGGTTAATTTGTTTTTATTGAGGTATAATTCACATCCCATAAAATCACCCTTTGCACAGTGTACAATTCAGTGGTGTTTAGGACATCCTTAGCGTTGTGCAACTATCACCACTGTCTAACTCCATCATCCCAAAAAGAAACCCTGTACCCACGGGCACTCACTCGGGATTTCCGCACCCTCCAACCCTTGGCAACCACTAATAGACTTGCTGACACTTGCCTGGTCTGGATATTTTATGTGAATGGAATCATACAATATGCGGCCTTTGTGTCTGGCTTTTTCCACCCAGCATAATGCTTTTGGAGTTCAGCCATGTTGTAGCATGATTACAGTTAAATAATAGTCCGTTGTGTGGCTAGGCCACATTTTAATCATCCATTTATCAGTTGGTGGACGTTGGGGTCGTTTCCACTTTTTGGCTATTATGAGAAATGCTGCTGTGAGCATTCATGTACAAGGTTTTTGTGGTTTGGTTTTGTTTTTAAAGTTTATTTATTGGGGCGCCTGGGCGGCTCGGTCGATTAAGCGTCTGACTTTGGCTCAGGTCATGGTCCCACGGTTGGTGGGTTCGAGCCCCGCGTCGGGCTCTGTGCTGACAGCTCGGAGCCTGGAGCCTGCTTCTGATTCTGTGCATCCCTCACTCTCTGCCCCTCCGCTTCTCGTGCTCATAAATAAATAAACATTTTTAAAAATTTTTAAGTTTATTTATTTTGAGAGAGACAGAGACAGCACAAGTGAGGGAGGGGCAGAAGGGGGGTGAGAGAGAATCACAAGCAGGCTCCACAATGTCAGCGCAGAGCCTGACGTGGGGTTCGAATGCACAAACCACGCCCATGATCGTGACCTGAGCTGAAACCAAGAGTCAGGCACTTACCTGGGTGAGCCACCCAGGTGCCCCCATGTGCAAGGTTTTGTGTGAACACGTGTTTTCAATGGTCTTGGGTGGGATTGCTGGGTCAAATAGTAATGGTAGCTTTCTGTGGAACGGTCACACTGTTTTCCACAGGAGCTGCACCGTTTTACGTTCCCATCAGCCATGACTGTTCCACATTTTCACCAACCCCCGTTACTATCTTTTTGGTGATAATGATTCTGGTGGCTGTGAAGTGGCATCTTATTGTGACCTGGGGCTGCGTCTCCCTAAATGATTAACGACGTCGAGCTTCTTTTCATGTTTATTGGCCATTTGTCTTTTTTTTTTTCTTTTTAATGTTTTTATTTCTTTTTGAGACAGAGAGAGACAAGAGCACAAACGGGGGAGGGGCAGAGAGAGAGGGAGACACAGAATCCGAAGCAGGCTCCAGGGTCCAAGCCGTCAGCCCAGAGCCCGACGCGGGGCTTGAACTCATAGACTGTGAGATCATGGCCTGAGCCGAAGTCGGACGCCCGACCGACTGAGCCACCCAGGCGCCCCGGCCATTTGTCTATCTTATTTGGAGAAATGTCTCTTCAGATCCTTTGCCCATTTTAAAAGTCGGCCCATTTGTCTTTCTGTTGTTGTCATTGGATTACTGAGAGGGTAAAAATGGGAGAATGTGGGCAAAATGTGTGACCCAAGGCCAGGCACACACGGTCAACACCCACTAAACCCTGGCCGTTATTTTTTACAACTCATAAAGTGAGTAGTGATATTTCAGATGCAGAGGAGTATAGGGCCCCTCTGTGGAGAAAGTTCCACAGCAGAAGGAAAGAGAGCACCGGCAGAGTGACACTTCTAGAACTTCCTGGAGCCCCGTAGGAGCCTCCGGGAGACAGTGAGCTGTCATGTGGGGCCTCCTCAGAGGAAGTGCTCAAAAAGATAAGGCAGGAAGAGCACTTGAATGGCGCATGAGTGTCCAGTGGCCGCTGGGGCCAGGGTTGAGCTCCCGGAAGCCTGACGGAGAGAAGGGTCTGGGGCATGGATGCCAGGAAGAAGCACCAGGCAGATTGAAGATAAAATCAAGGAATGGAGGCCGTCTTAAGAGGGATTGACTAGTTCCCATTTGGGAGGGAGCTACTGAGGGGACAAAAGTCCTAAGGCTCTGCAGAGGGAACCAGCCCAGCACGTGGACGGGGTGGGGATCAGTGCAGGTGGCCGAAGCGGGCCCTGCCGGAGCAGAGCGGGTAGAATAAGCCTGCAGCTCTGGGGACCAGATCCTTCCTTTCTCCCGTGCTCATTTCATACCCCCGTTGTCCGTTAATTAGAAAAGCATTGTATTGGGGCGCCTGGGTGGCTCGGCCGGTTAAGCGTCCGACTTCAGCCAGGTCACGATCTCGCGGTCCGGGAGTTCGAGCCCCACGTCGGGCTCTGGGCTGATGGCTCAGAGCCTGGAGCCTGTTTCAGATTCTGTGTCTCCCTCTCTCTCTGCCCCTCCCCTGTTCATGCTCTGTCTCTCTCTGTCTCAAAAATAAATAAACGTTAAAAAAAAAAAAAATTAAAAAAAAAAAAAAGAGAAAGGAAGAAAAGCATTGTATTAACAAGTACCAGGACCCAAACAACTTGGGTTCAACTACGTTGTAAAAATCACCCCAGACAGGGCTGGTCCCCAGAGCATCAGCTGGTCCGGCCTTGCACTCATAGCCAGGACCCTGCCCTCCAGAGTCTTGAGGCTTGTTGAGGCCATCACAGGCATCAGTGACGATGCAGAAATAGATCTTCTGATAAACAGCGCAGTGTTCTTTCAAGTAACTTAAAAAAAAAATAGTGTTAAGGGGAGCCTGGGTGGCTCAGTCAGGTAAGCATCAGACTTTAGCTCAGGTCATGATCTGGCGGTTTGTGGGTTTGAGCCCCACATCGGGCTCTGCGCTGATGGTGTGGAGCCTGCTTGGGATTCTCTCTCTCTCTCTCTCTCTGACTCTCTCCCACTTGCTCTCTCACTCTCTCTCTCTCTCTCAAAAGAAACAAACTGGAAAAAAAATCTTAAAAAAATAGCATTAACCATAATGTGCAAAGAGGTATAAAGAAGGAAAGTAATCACCCGACTATTGAGAGACAAATGTGAATACTGCTAATTTGTATGTGTACCTTCTCATTCTCTTTATTCCTCTTTCTCCAGGGATGTAGAAATCTCTGTAATATTATATCTAGCTATACGCACATAATTTTGGTCTGTGTTACATTAACATTCCTCAGTTGGTTAAAAATTTTCCTAAATATCATGTTTAGCGGGCGCCAAGATTCTAGCACAACATGTGCCACAATTGATGAAATGACTTGTGTGATATGACATTTAGGTCGCCAGCAGTGTTTTATTGTTATAAATATGATGGTGATAGAGGTCTTTGTGCAGAATTGTGACGTTTCTGGGTATAGATTCCCAGAGGTGGAATTATTGGATCAAAGGATAGAAATACTTTTTAGATTCTTGATACAGAAAGACCAACGGCTCTCCAGAATGTGGTTCCACTTTGTGCTCTGGTCGGCTGTACAAGAGAGTGCCTACCTCATTCCAGCGGCCGTGTGCTGAATCTTTGCTCCTAAAAAAACATTATTAAGTTGCAAGGTGAAAGGTGGTTAATACCTGTTCATTTCTCTTTGCATTTCTTTTTTTTTTTTTTTTTTAACGTTTATTTATTTTTTTGGGACAGAGAGAGACAGAGCATGAACGGGGGAGGGGCAGAGAGAGAGGGAGACACAGAATCAGAAACAGGCTCCAGGCTCTGAGCCATCAGCCCAGAGCCCGACGCGGGGCTCGAACTCATGGACCGCGAGATCGTGACCTGGCTGAAGTCGGACGCTTAACCGACTGCGCCACCCAGGCGCCCCTCTCTTTGCATTTCTTGATTGCAGTCGTGGTAAACTTGTTTGACAGGTGCGTTGACCTTCATCATTCCTCTTCGGTGAATGGTCTGTCCATTCTCTCTGACATTTTGCTTTTGAAGCTGCTGTGTGGTTTTTCTGTTATCTGTTTGCATAAAGTCTTTGTATCACATTTGTTGCAAATATTTGCACTGTGGTTTCCCTTTAAACTTTGTGATTTTCTTGACATTCAGAGACTTTTTCCTTCTTTTTCCTTTGTAATTTTTTCCCTCTTTCTCCTTTGCTTTTAAATGTAGAGAGTCCCTCCGCTCAAGATATTCTGGGGTGTTTTTTTTAGTGGGAGGCAGGAGGGTTAGGACAGGGCCTTTGGAACTTGATAGACTTGGGCTAAGGAGGACTCTGCCTGTCCAACCTCCAGCAAGTTGTCTAATTCCACGGGCCCTTGATTTCCTTATCTGAAAACCAGGCTAAGAAGACCTTTTGGGGTGCCTGGGTGGCTCAGTCGGTTAAGCGTCCCACTTCAGCTCAGGTCATGATCTCACTTGTGAGTTCGAGCCCCGCATCAGGTTCTGTGCTGACAGCTCAGAGCCTGGGGCCTGCTTCAGATTCTGTGACTCCCTCTCTCTCTCTCTCTGCCCCTCCCCTGCTCATGCTCTGTCTCTCTTTCTCTCAACAATTAAACATTTTTAAAAAATTGTTTAAAGAATACCTATGTAGTAGTGTCATTGGGTGGATTGAATTTAAGTGTGCATCACGTGCAAAGTATTTGGGAAAAACAGATGGAGAGACGATAAATTTTTCATTTTTGTATGTTTATTTATTTATTTTGAGAGAGGGGGAGGGGCAGAAAGAAAGGGAAAGAGAGAATCCCAAGCAGGCTCCATGCTGTCAACACAGAGCCCAACACAGAGCTCAGTCTCACCAACTGTGAGATCATGACGAGCCAAGATCGAGCGTTGGATGCTAAACCGACTGAGCCTCCCAGGTGCCCCCAGTTTTTTGTTTTTTGTTTTGTTTTTTACATTTGACACTTTAATCTCTCTGGAATTAATTTAATGAGTAGCGTAAGCCAAGGATGTATGTGTATGTTTTTCGAGTAGCCAATCATCTTTCTCAAGAACTTTCACTGAATGACTTACTTCTTTTCCTTTTCTGACTCATCCTTCACTGTACAGTAAGTCTCATATGTCTCTTTCTTGCCTGTTAACCCTGTTCTGCCTATTGTCTGTTTTCTTACATCACTATCATGCCAAGTGCGTCACCACAATTTTATAAACGATTTTATTTTAGGATTTTCACATCTATTGTTTTCAAGTATCCTTCCAGGCGAACCAGCTAATAATTTTGTCGAGTTGGGAAAAAAGACAGTTGCACCTTCGATTAGAATTGCATGAAACTCGGGGCGCCTGGGTGGCGCAGTCGGTTAAGCGTCCGACTTCAGCCAGGTCACGATCTCGCGGTCCGTGAGTTCGAGCCCCGCGTCAGGCTCTGGGCTGATGGCTCAGAGCCTGGAGCCTGTTTCCGATTCTGTGTCTCCCTCTCTCTCTGCCCCTCCCCCATTCATGCTCTGTCTCTCTCTGTCCCAAAAATAAATAAATGTTGAAAAAAAAATTTTAAAAAAAAGAATTGCATGAAACCCGTAATATAACTTGCGAAAAGGGACATTTTAGTATTAGTCTCAATGATAAGTATAGCTACCCCTATTTAAAATTGTGTCATTTTCTTCATACAGATCCTTCATATTTCTTGTTATGATTACTTCTGATTACTTTACAATTTTGTTAGTTTTGTAAATGATAGCTTTCCCCCTGCAGTTACCCTTTTGTGGTAACTGAGAACGTACAGGAAAGTTACAGGTTTCATGAATTCACCTTTTATTCTGTTACGTTACTCCTCCTTGTTTCAAATTGCTTTTCATTTGCTTCTCTTGGATTTTCTTGATGGACAATCCTGTTGTATGTAAATCGTGATCATTTTGTGGTCTACTGTCCAAATACTTATAACCCTGATTTAGATTTCATAATTTATTACATTGGCCAGTATTTCTAAAACACTGCAGCGGAGGGTATTGGGAAGAGAACATATCTGCCTCAGGAAGTTCTATGAGAATCAAACGTGACAGTTCCTGGAAAGAATTTGGTACAATACCTGCATGGAGTTAGCACTTGATAAAAGTTAGTTGTTACTCATTGTCACGTTAAACAAGGACCCATCTTTTCCTAGTTTTGTAAATAGTTTTGAATGACTAAGTATTGAATTTTATCAAATGCCTTTTTAGTATCTATTGAGATGACACATTGTTTCCCTTATTTCAGTATAATAGCTTAATTTTATGAAGTCCCTAACATTGGGGTGCCTGGGTGGCTCAGTTGGTTAAACATCTGACTTCGGCTCAGGTCATGATCTCATGGTTTGTGGGTTTGAGCCCCGCATCGGGCTCTGTGCTGACAGCTTGGAGCCTGGAGCCTGCTTAGGATTCTGTGTCTCCTTCTCTCTCTGCCCCTCCCCTGCTCACGTGCTGTCTCCCTCTCTCTCTCTCTCTCTCTCTCTCTCTCTCTCTGTCTTGCAAAAATAAATAAAATGTTAAAAAAAAAAACCTTTTAATAAATAAATAAATAAAGTCCCTGACATTAATCATTTTTGCATGGTTAAAATTAACTGGTTTTGATCATGATAACTTTTGATTGTATTCTGAATTATTTAGGATTTTTGTGTATATGTGCATAGGGGAGATCGATTTATGTGATTTGGGTCAGGTTGTGGCTTAAGAGTCATGTAAGTTTTATAAAATATGGAGACATTTATGTGGCATCATCATTATTAAAAAAAGTTGGGCAGAGGTGCTTTTCCTCAGAGCCACTTATAGAGATCATTTTTATTTTTCATTTATTTTTTATTTAAAAAATTATTTATTTTTTTAAATTTTATTTCTTATTTTTAAAAATTTACATCCAAATTAGTTAGCATATAGTACAACAATGATTTCAGGAATAGATTCCTTAGTGCCCCTCCCCCATTTAGCCCATCCCCCTTCCCACAACCCTGCCTGTAACCCTCAGTTTTTTCTTCGTATTTATGAGTCTCTTCTGTTTTGTCCCCCTCCCTGTTTTTATATTGTTTTTGCTTCCCTTCCCTTATGTTCATCTGTTTTGTCTCTTAAAGTCCTCAGATGAGTGAAGTCGTATGATTTTTGTCTTTCTCTGACTGACTAATTTCTCTTAGCATAATAGCCAGTTCCATCCACGTAGTTGCCAATGGCAAGATTTCATTCTTTTTGATTGCCGAGTAATACTCCATTGTATCTATATACCACATCTTCTTTATCCATTCATCCATCGATGGACATTTGGGCTCTTTCCATACTTTGGCTATTGTTGATAGTGCTGCTATAAACATGGGGGTACATGTGTCCCTTCGAAACAGCACACCTGTATCCCGTGGATAAATGCCTAGTAGTGCAATTGCTGGGTCGTAGGGTAGTTCTATTTTTAGTTTTTTGAGGAAGCTCCATCCTGTTTTCCAGAGTGGCTGTACCAGCTTGCATGCCCATAAAAAAATTTATTTTTAAGCAATCTCTACACCCAACTTGGGGCTTGAACTCATGATCCCAAGATCAAGAGTCATATGGTCTCCCAACTGAGCCAGCCAGGTGCCCCAGAGATAATTTTTAAATATTTCAGGTGCCTGGGTGGCTCAGTTGGTTAAGCGTCCGACTCGATTTTGGCTCACGGGTCATGGGATCAAGCCCTGCATCAGGATCTGTGCTGATAGCATGGAGCCTGCTTTGGATTCTCTCTCCTCTCTCTGCCCCTCCCCAGCTTGCATGCGTGTAGTCTCTCTCTCTCTCAAAATAAATAAATAAACATTCTTTTAAAAAGCTTTAAAAAAAAGCATCTGTGCTTTCAGAAACCCCTATTTATGCGTGTATGAGGACAGAGATCCTTGTTGTCGCTTATCTTCCCTCCCTATCTTTTCTTTCTGTACTGAATTTCTCGAACTTTTCTTCCCTGTTAACATTCCCCAGGACACGAGCTGTTGTGGTATTTAGTGCTGACTCATGAACTCCACGTTTTCCACTTCTGATCACTTTTCCTTTGTCTCATGCTGCTCAGTTCTCACAACTGACTTCTCCCACACCAGCAATGCAATGGTGTGCTGAGTTCACAATCAGACTTCTCCAGAATGTCTTTTATTCTTTTCGCAGTGATTCTATGAAACATGGAGGTAACGCCTTTGAGTCCTTAGAAAAATGATGCCCTTCTTTTGAGTGGCATTATGTTTTCATATGCCTGGTGGTTTTTCTTTTCTGACAAAGAACTGTCAGGAAACGTCGAGTCAGATTCTTTTGGAGATCAGAGTGGGTTTTTGCCCAAATCCTCTTACCAGCAAAAAAAAAAAAAAAAAAGGACCAGCAAGGATGGGGGTGGGAGCCCTCATCCGAGATCTAGCTGATGGGAGTAAGTGATGAGGGGTGGTATGGCCTCAAGGATAGGTGGCCTTCCTCCCAGGGGTCTCATATAAGGAACAATTTGCTGAACCCCCAGACTGCTGGGGCAGGGTGCTCAGCAGACCCCCAACAGCACTCTGGCTGCCTCCCCTCTGCCTCTCACCCGGCCACCTGGCCTTCCCTCACCTTCTCTCTTCTGAACTAATGGCTTCTTGTAATTCATCCATTTTCGTACTCTCTTTCTCTGGGATTCTTTGAGGTCCTGGTGGTGAACGGTGAACAAACACTGTTGGTTCCTAGGGCTGACCCACATTTTCCCTTGTTTCTATAGGGGTCCCAGTGGCTTTTTTGAACACAAGGTTTCCAACCCTTGTTCTCCCACCCCATCTTGTCTACAACACTTAAGCAAGAAAAACAACACATGCACAGACAGCACTAGAAATTGAACTGATATGTAGCAGGAGTTACAAAGGGACTTGAAAACAATTATAGGGCATGCTAAGCCAATCAGCAAAGCGAGACAGAGACACTCATGAGGTTCTTGAATTTTAGAGTTTGATTTCTGCCTCTTTCTCTTTCTCTCTCTTTCTCCCCCCATGGGGCTCGCCGTGGCAAAGGATGTTTCTGGGTATGCTCGTCAGTGTTTATTTGGCTAGGAATAGTCATACAGATATAGTCCTGTTTATCTGAGAGAATAAAAGTGTTGTGATGTTTCTTCCTACTTCTGTTTCCTTGTCCTCTTGCATTAAAAAAAAATTTTTTTTTAATTTTTTTTTTTTCAACGTTTGTTTATTTTTGGGACAGAGAGAGACACAGCATGAACGGGGGAGGGGCAGAGAGAGAGGGAGACACAGAATCGGAAACAGGCTCCAGGCTCTGAGCCATCAGCCCAGAGCCCGACGCGGGGCTCGAACCCACGGACCGCGAGATCGTGACCTGGCTGAAGTCGGACGCTTAACCGACTGCGCCACCCAGGCGCCCCCAAAAAAATTTTTTTTAATGTTTATTTATTTTTGAGAAAGAGAGAGACAGAGTGCGAGCAGGAGAGGGGCAGACAGAGGGGGAGACACAGAGCCGAAAGCCGGCTCCAGGCTCTGAGCTGTCAGCACAGAGCCCAACGTGGGGCTTGAGCTCGCCAACCGCGAGATCATGACCTTAGCTGAGTCGGACGCTCAACCCACTGAGCCACCCAGGTGCCCCCGCTTGTCCTCTTGCATTTACGTATAACTTCCCCAACCATATTGGGATTGATCAGGAAATGCCCTTCCCGGGAAGCATCTTCCCTCTTAGAACAGGATGGGCACCTGCTGTCACCTGGCAGCTGTCGGGAGTCATGCGGGAAATTTGCTGTAAGCCCCACGTCATCTGAGGTGGGACAGCCTCCTCCATACCCAGCCCAGCACCATCCCAACGTGGGTCTCCAGTGGGACTGTTCCTAACACAGTCACCCTGAAATGCGACCCGCTCACTGGAAAGAGTAGCAGTCGAGGGCCTGTGTCAGCACCCTAAATTGTTACTGAATCACCCCAAAAGAGCTGGGAAGGGCTGGATGACGCAGCCAAGCACGTTGTCTGGATTGCGTTCCCGTGTGGTCGTTGTCAAAGCTGATAGAGTCGTGGAATCTTCACTTGAAACATTTTACATGTGAGATTGTGCGTGTACATGTCGGTTCCACGTCTGTATGTGGATATACGCTTGTATGTACATGTATATGTGTGTTGTGTGTGTGTACATGTGTGTATTTGTGCAACGTTTGTGCATCTGGGACCAGAATGTGGTGTAGCTGCTGAGGAGTGAGGGAGACCTAGGAGTGCCCCCCTCCACCTGCTCGCGGAGCCCCCGGAGCCCCACAGCATGCAGTCTGGAACAACTCATCTCCTGTGGGCTGTGTGTGTGGCATCAGTGGTGGTGGTGGTGACGTTGTACATTTTCCCCACAAAGACCTGAAATGACCCGGCTCCGGGGTTGGCTTGTCTGGCCCTGTGCACTGGGGCTGCTGAGATATCACTGTCTAAGGGGAAATGTCCTCTCTTCCTATCGGACTAGCTTCTGAATCCTGGTCTGTTTGGACAACATGGAACTGAGTCTGTCTTTCGGTGTTCCTAGAACTTCTCTGAAAAGGCCATAACGGCTTGTCTGCCACACTTGATTAACTGAAGGGCCTTTCCGGTTCCGTGCAGCTGTCTGCGCCCCTCTCCTTGGGACCCTGTTCTTTTGCTTTAGGGGCTGGTGTTTTGGGCCTGCTGAACTTCTTGCACAAACCAGCTGCCCTCCGCCAAATGAGACTCTTCTGGCCCTGGTGTCATTTGCATATCTACTGGAGGAAGTGTCTCGAGAGCCAGCAGTGGAAGATAAGGGGGTAGCAGGGCGGAGCCACTCTTGGCATTTGTTGCTGGCTTTGCACAGGGGGCTGAGGCTGGAGGGGATGGCGACGGGGGGCTTGGACTGGGGTCCTGGGGCCGTCCTCCGTTTCTGGGACCTGTGCGGGAGGTGACGTGGCAGTGGCCTAGAGAGTCATCCCTGCCATCTCTGATATAAGCCAGGTGTGCTGTCAGCTCAGGCTCTGGAGACAGGGTGCAGGTTGCTGAGAATTCAGAGATGAGACAAGACAGGAAAAGAAACTTCCCTGTGAGAGCTGAACCAGGTGGAAGTGAAATTACGCAAAACATTCTCTAAAACTTTCTTGAAATATCCATTGGTTCAAAAGCCAAAAAAGATTGTAAAATTGACCACATAAAATCGTAAAACACAGCTAAAAAAAAAAAAAAAAAGTCCCATGAGCACTGTCAATGACAACTCCAAAATAGTGTAGCATCTATCAAAGTCTGGCAAATAAATAAACAAAAGATGATCTTAAAAAATGTAATTCGCAGAAAATGTCAGTTTGTAAAAAGAAATTCGCAGAAAAAGAAAGACAACTATGAAACGTAAGAGAACGCGTTCAACCTTCCTCATAAAGAAAGGCAGATTAAAGTAAGCGATCATTTTTCTTTCACCTCTCAGATTTGCAAAGATTGAAATGTCTGATAACAGCCAGTTGGCAGGGTGTGGGGAAACAGACATATCCGGTTAGTGGGAGAAAAAAGTGACACAGCCTCAGGGGAAGGCAATCGGCAGTCCCTGTCTCAAAATCTAGAGCCCATGTCCAGCTCTTCTTGTGCCGACCTCCCCACAACCGCTAGTAAATGTCAGCACGTGCAGGGTTTAGCGTGCTCCAGGCATATTCAAATGCTTTTCAGGGGTGCCAGGTGGCCCAGTGGGCCAAGCATCTGACTCTTGATGTTGGCTCAGGTCATGATCTCACAGTTCGTGAGTTCAAGCCCCACGTCGTGCTCCTTGGAGTTCTCTGTCTCTCCCGGCCACGTGCATGTGCTTTCTCCCTCTCCTAAATAAATAGACATTAAAAAACGAGAAGAAATGCTTTTCGTACGTTAACTCACTTAATCGACACAGCAACAGGTAGGTGTTGTTACTGTCCCCGTTGTACTGACGGGGAGGCTGAATCTGTGACTTCACCAGTGCATGTGAGATGTAGGCACAGAGATGATAAAAAGTTGAGAAGTAACTACTCATCTCTCATCATAGGCTGGTCAAATAAATGATCACACGACCACATGGTGGAACATGAGTTGGGAAGAATTCTAAGGTTTTTTTTTTTGTTTTTTTTTTTGTTTTTGGTGAGAAAAGCAAATTTCAGAACAGCATGTATACTATGATATTATTTGCATTTAAATTTTTTTTTTAATGTTTATTTATTTTTGAGACAGAGAGAGACAGAGCATGAATGGGGGAGAGTCAGAGAGAGAGGGAGACACAGAATCCGAAGCAGGCTCCAGGCTCTGAGCTGTCAGCACAGAGCCCGACGCGGGGCCTGAACTCACAGACAGCGAGATCATGACCTGAGCCGAAGTCGGACGCTCAACCGACTGAGCCACCCAGGCGCCCCGATATTATTTGCATTTAAAAAGACAGGGACATATAAGCTTGCATGTCTGTTTAAAAGTTCGGAATGGCTTACAAAAAGGAGTAGTAAATCTAAGAAGTGGGGCTCCACAGGAGCAGGAGAAGGAGACATTTATTTTTCATCCTTTACCTTTCTGCATGGTTTTTTTTTTTTTAATTTTTTTTTTTCAACGTTTTTTATTTATTTTTGGGACAGAGAGAGACAGAGCATGAACGGGGGAGGGGCAGAGAGAGAGGGAGACACAGAATCGGAAACAGGCTCCAGGCTCTGAGCCATCAGCCCAGAGCCTGACGCGGAGCTCAAACCCACGGACCGCGAGATCGTGACCTGGCTGAAGTCGGACGCTTAACCGACGGCGCCACCCAGGCGCCCCTCTGCATGGTTTTAAATTTTTAAAAATCGGGGTATAATTTTAAGATCTAGTTACCCAACACATATAAATGTTGAGCAAAGTGCCAGGCACCCAGGAGGGGCTGAGTAAGTGAAACTCCTGTAACGAAGCTATGTCTTGATGGCGGATTCCTTTAAATCAGACCACAAAGCTGTCAAGCACCAACATAAATCACGCGCAAAAGACCCCACTGCCTTTCTTCCTAAAGTTCCTTGGGTGTGGAGGGGGCGGGGAAGGGGGCTTGGTGCAGGACTGCTCTATGTCAAGGCCGATCTCCACCTCGGTATGATCGGCTCCAAAGTTCAGAGACATCATGCCCAGATTCCTCCAGACAGGTCAGGAATTCTCCAGAGAAATGAATTCTCTTGCATGGGTTCTGATAAAGTCTTTGGTCTATTTCAGGTATCGGAATTGTGTTTACACGTACAGGATCCTGCCCAATGAAGATGATAAATTCACTGTCCAGGTAAGCCCTTTATCAACCTAGACAACTGGCCCTGCGCAGAGCCCATGTTGGCAGAAGTAGGTGACAAAGAAGAAGAAGAGAAGAAAAGCCTGTGCCCCAGACAGCCTGGACATGAGGGCCCGGCTGAGCCTCTTTCTCCCCCAGAAGTCTGTGGTTGGGGGTGGCTTAGTGGCTAAACTATGATCCTGCAGAGTAACCCCGCTCTGTGACACGAGGAAGCAGGCCTGACAGACATTAACTTGTGTTCCTGAGTGCAAAGGAGAACGATGGTGAGGAAGGATGCCCAGAGACAGAGGAAGGGGACTGTGGCTTGTCAATTCTTTCCTTCAGTGAGCTCAGCTGAGTGAAGGTCAGCGGGCCAGGGAGGAGAGGAGGGGGAACTTCCAGGAGAACAGACCGTTTTTCCTGAGGGACTAGATGATTGCCCGGTGGGTTAGCGTGAGATGGTAACTTTCACTTCACAGACGCCTGTTCTGCCCAAGGCTGATGCTCATGGCATCTGGCTGCAACAGGTAAAGTCCAAGTGTGTAAAATTTGCCGTTAAATGTTAACAAAGAATCAGCTGCACAAGTCTTTCCAAGTCTGGAAAGACCACCCTACACATAGTTTGCATGACAAACACCACGGGCTCTGTGTGACCGCAGTGCATGACAACCAAGTGAGGTGGAGGCCAGGGGAGCTATTTTTATCTGGCTGCTTTAAGAGAGCATGGGGGTGGTCAGAACAAAGGAGGTGATGCTCTCAGTGTCCTCAGCAGGGACAGAGGAGTCATGCTCAGTTCTCGAGAGGCACCAACAAATGGGGTGCACCTGTGTGTGGAGCAGAGCGGAGGAATAGAGCAGGGCTGGGACACCGTGTCATGTAGGAGCAGCAACGGGGTCTGTGGGTCTTTCTTTTAGCTGAAAAGAAAGTAAAAGTGGAGGAAGAGAGGTGGGGCCCTATCGTTGATTCCAGAACGTGAAGGGAAGGATGCATTTTGTGCAGAACTAGATGCAGTTGTGAAAACAGGGCTGGACTAGAGGGCAGGACAGCAGGCGAGTCCCTGGGGCACAGGTCACTGGAAATGTGTCAAGAGGGAGAAGCTGTGTGGAGTGGAGCACCTCTGGGGAGAAGCTGTGTGGAGTAGAGTGCCTCTGGGGAGAAGCTGTGTGGAGTAGAGTGCCTCTGGGGAGCCTGTTTACAGGGTCAAAGGAATCACTTCAATGAGCCACTTGTCAGAGAGTGATGTCCTAAGGGCATGCTTGAACCAACCCAGGGGGTTGTGAAGCTGCCTCCTCAGGCAGCTGGGGCTGTTTGGTGCAGGGGCTTCTGGGAGATACAAGTTTGGGCTCACTCGGAATTACTCCACCCGGTAGAGGTCAGGCTGAGAGCCGCTTTTGGCTTCTTCGTCCTTTCCACATGTGCACCTACACCAGTATCTGAAGAGTATCCATCTGAAGAGTTTTGGCTAGCCTGGGGTGTCCCCCTGTCTCGGCTTGGTCACCAGGGATGAATGCTAGCACATCTAGTACAAGACTGTCCGTTCATGTCCCTGGCAGCCGCTGACCACTGGTACGGTTGTCTCTCACGTGGGCTCCTCGCCTGCAGGGTGAGGCCCTCGGGGAGGCCCGTGTGGGGCGGGCAGTGGGCCTCAGCGGCCTCTACAACTTTACATATGTCTAGGACCGTGTGAACTTTCCTGGCCGGGTTGGCATCCCTGACAGGTGGTTTGCTGAAAGGAGTCTACACTCTCTTAAGTTAAAAGTTGGTCAATGCTTTTGATCTTTTTTTCCCCTTGTGGTTTCTTCTTTTCCTTCAAAGGGCAGAAGACTTTAAATATGACTAGGCCTTAAGCTGGAAAAGACACGACTTTGTGGCTTCTTGTATATACAGCAGTACCCACGACCTGTAAACACGTATAGACTGCGTCTAGTGTGCCCCGCCCCCCCCACTCACCTTCACGCCCTTGCTGCTGGGTGGCCTGTGTGGCTGTGCGTGGCGGGGTGGTGGGGCACCGAGGGAGAAGGCCTGGCCTGGGACCAGAGGGCTTGGGGCCCTGCACCCGGGTGCAGCCTGCCGCGACTCAGCCCTTCTCTGTGGGTCTGCTCTTTCTCCCACCAACAGGTGCACTTCTCAGTTCCAGTCCCCAGAGGTAATCCGGGTGGCTCAGCCAGCAACAGCTTTCTCTGCACAGTCCACTCGGGGGCCACGGGCCTGTGTGTGAACGGGCTGCCTGAGCCACTACCTGCCCCATAGTCAGAGTGTGAGGACAGAGGGTTACCTGAGACGACGCTCAGCCAGGGCGATGGGTGGGCAGGTTCCCTAGAAGAGCTGGGGTCCTGCTGGACACGCGTGCTCCCGACCCCGGCACTGGGCCTGCGACCTCTTTGGTGGCCAACAGCAGGTCACCAGGGTGCGGGGATCCGTGAGGACTGGGCAGCCTGTGGAAGCTTCCACGCCTAAGGATACACCTTCCTATAAAAAGACAACACCTTACCGAAATAACGAGAGTAGCTGGCTGCTGAGGAGCCAGTTAAAGCACGTGCGCCATGAGGTGAAGTCAGAGACTCGACGTGGCCTCGGTCCTCGCCAACTGCCGCTTACTTTGACTCTGGTTCCTCTTTTCATGTCGAGGCAAAACCTCATACTCTTTTCTGAGCTGAGCCACAGTTTCTAAATAACTCATTCCTTACACCTGAGTCTGCTCAGTGCCACCAGAATGTGAGGCTCCTAAAATAAGAATCGGGCCTGAAAAACTTGGCCAAGTGAAGCGGCAAAGGCTTTACTGGCTTTCTCATGTTAATTGCGTCCGCTCTTCTCCTGGGGCTTCTGTCTTTTTGGCAAAACCAAAGGGCCACTCCTGGTCCATCCGTCCGTTCTTTGTAGAGGGACCTCATGATGAGTGCATCATGACCCGCAAGAGGAAGCAATCCTGGCCCTCTGTGACCTTGCTCTCTCTCCACCTTTCTCAGGCTTCCAGATAATCAGAGAGGGGAGGGAAGGATGTAAACTAACTTCGTTCAACGCCCCCCCACCCCCACCCCTGCTGTTAAGTACAAGCGTGGCTGACGCGTACAGACAGACGGTGGAGCTCAGACCCGGGTCTCCACCCCAAAAGCGTGTCCAGACCTGGCTGGGTGTTGGCCCCCTGGGAAGGGTGGACTCTGGCAAGGGAGGATGAGGAGGCAGGGCCATGTGGCCTCTCAGAGAGAGAGGCTTCTCTTCCTTCCCACGGTTGTTGATGACACTGGTCGTCACTGGCATTTGGGCCTCGTGGCGAATCAATGAGGCACCTGGCACTAAGGCAGGAAAGCATAAAACGTGTAGAACACCCACCCGGGTGACCGGCTGACGTGGGGGAGCCATCACCTCCGCCACTGCTGTCTTTATTGGCTGAGAGCAAACCAACGTAAGTCAGTCCTACCTTATGCTCAGGTGAGGGGAGGGAAGGAAAAATGGAGGAAATGAGATGGAAAGATGGGGGGAGAAAGACAATGGAGAGACAGGGAAGAAGGAAAGAGAAATGAATGAGAAAAAGAGGAAGAGGAAGAAAAAAGGAAGGAAGGGAGAGGAGTAGAGGTGGGTGAGGGGGGGGCTGTTTTGACAGAAGACAGCGTGGAAATAGGTGTGGGGCAGAGCCAGCAGAGAAAGGGGAGGTGGGGAGAAGGGGAGGCGGTATTCTAGAAGATTCTAGGCAAGTGCCTAAGGGTGGTGGGAAGGGGGCAGATCTTGTGGTGACCAGTCCCTCTCTGCTCTGCTCCTTGGGCTGTGGATTTCTGTGTCTCAGTTACCTCAGGGGCCTGAGAGAGGGGTGTTCAACACCCTCTCTGCCCCCCAGGGCCTGAGAACCTTCTGGTCCTCAGGGGTGGGCAGTGCTCAGAGCCCTGTGTGAGGCCAGAGGAAGGCACACCAGCTCAGCCCCTCACGCCTGAGTTTCCCAGGCCCAGAGCTTGGGTTTCTTGTAAAGCCCAAACTCCTTTTCTGACTTGGAAAGGGAAGCGAGACTCCTCTGAGGAGCATTGACTCCAGAATGAGCTGTTAGGCCTCTGTGGCTTTTAAAATGGCCCTCCTCTGTGGGAGATGACGGACAAGTTTGAAGCAGCACGAGTGGTCCTGATGGGCCAGCCTGAGCGTGAGCAAGGGGAGAGAGGAGGCTCACGACATGCTCATAAATGGCTATCCCAAAGCCAACACCACAGTCGAAGTCCACACAGTCCTTTCAGCTGTATTCCTACAACCCCTCAACCTTTGCCCTTGTTCTGACATCCTTCCTACCAAGAAGAATAAAGCAGAAAATAAAAACGGCCCCTGGTCCCCGTCACATCAGTGTTTGCGGTGAACTTCCTGTCTTTTCTCATGGTTGAGACCGTATCCAGGATATGGACTGTTTAAGACAGGAACACGCACGAGTTTTAACGCAAGTTTAAGTGAAGACGGAATGAATTTGAAACTCTGCCTCATAGACTCTTTCGGTCTTCTTTCCTGATTTAGAAGAAAAAGCCCAGTGGCTCAAGCCGCTCGGGTGAGAGGCTCATGACTCAGTTCCTGGTCCCTGACAGTGGCTGTCATGTTGCTCTGGGCAGTGTGGCTTTTGGAGACAGAAAACAAAACAACTTTCTAAAAGTTGTTCATTCGTCACAGTGTCCCGGAGGGTAAACGGTTGAGCCATTGTTATTAAGTTCAGGAAGAGGGTGGTAGCTGTTATTGTTCTGAGTGGTCACCAAGTGCAGCAAAGATTCCATCTGAGCTGCTGGGCGAAGGATGTGGCTCTAACACACATTTCCTGACATTGCACAACGAGAGGGAGCAGAGAAGGTGCAGGCAGCAAAAGACACCCCGGGGCCATGCAGAGGGCAGTGGGCCTGGTGGGGGCCCAGCAGTCCCTTCAGGCCTTGAAGGCCACATTCTAGAAGCCTGCATTTCTTTCCATTGAATTGAATTGGCTTGAACTGCACCGAATTGACTTTATTTTGTGAATTTTTCAAATTTTGCTTGCTGCAGAACGCAGGCCAGTTTTCTAAGCTTCTGAACATCTCAAAACGTCCCCAGTTGCCTTTACACTCAAAAGGAAATTTGATGGGGATAAAATTTTTTGAGGACCAAAATCCTACAGAGGTACCCTTCCAGTGCCTTCAGAAAATAGCCCCCAGTGCAAAACCCAAGGCCATCCTGGGGCTGGTTCCATTATGGGGAATCCGTTTTTTCTAATTTCTCTGCTTGGAAGCTGGTGTGAATTGTTTTCTACCCTTGTCGTTTTCCTTTCGTCAGTAGTTACTGGAATGTGTTCAGCCTGTGTGCTCTGCAAATTTGGGTCTGTCTTTGGCTCAGACTTCTCTCCTGATTGGTCTTTGAATAAGCTTTTATGCCAGCTCTTCTGACTTCTGTTTGTCATGTCAACTTCTACATGACTGTCTTTATCTTCTCTACACACCCCCCCTCCCTGTCCCCAGACATCTTGTCCTGTCCCTGCCTCTCGTGCCCTAAGCCTTCTGGTCCACCTTGCCCCCCGAGATGGGCCCGTTTCCTCTTTGTTGCCCAAAGCAGAGCTCCCTAGGGCCATCCCCAGCTGTGGTTGGCAGGCTTGGGCACGGGGATAGGACGCAATTGTAACCGGTGGAATGTGAAGGGAAGTGTTCTGTGGGGCTTCTGGGAAAGGTTGATTGGTCTTAGAGACACAAAGACGGAATGGTCCCCTTTCTCCTTTCAGAAGCTGTCATAGTGTGTGGTAGCTGGGGCTTTTGCCCCTCCCCCCCCCCCCCCCCCCCCCCGCACCCAAGAGGCAGCTGGAGAGAGAGGCCAATACGCAGAGGGCAGAGCAGAAAAATGAAATGCATCTGAGGCCACCATCCCCCATGATGCCATTAAATGAACTGAACGCAATTAGCCAACCTGGTCACCGCCCTGCGTCCAGTCTTTCTTTCTGTTCAAGTAACTGAATTAGGGTCTTCTGTCACCTGCAGCCAAAAGTGTCCTAACATGCAAAGGTTCGGGCTCCCTAAGGGGAATTTCAACGCAGAAAACGAAAATTTTAAATTGAACATCCAGTTTCACTGCCCCAAAAGCCCGCAAGCCCACGACATGTCCCATGTGGTCTCTGCTTTTCTGCTGTCCTTGGCTGCCGCCTGCACCGTGTTCCTGGACTCACTCCCCAACCCTCCCCCCAGATATTGCCTGTGACGCACCTCCAAGCCACAAGCCAAACATCCTAGCGGTCAGTGTCCCCTTCTCCAGCTGTAACCACAAAAAAAGCACAGAAACCAATCCGTATCCTAGCAGCTTCTGCCCTGAGAAGGCACCTCGGTTGCTACTTACGGCAGATGGGTTAGCCCCTCCTCTGGACTTTGCCTTTCAAGATGAGGTCCTGGGTCTAGCTGTGGCACATGCAAGAGGCCACGTAGCGTTACCCAACAGAAGGGAGTCTTTCCGCTAAGAAAATACCTCACCTGAGAGGCCTGCCCTGACGACTCCATAAAAATATCTACCCGCACCCCCGTCCCCATATCTTGCTGTGTCTTCCATGTGGCACTTGTAACTACCTGATCTTATATACTTCTCACTTGATTCATGTATTGTCTGTCCCAGAACTGTCTCTGGCATGCAGTGGCCACTTGGTAAATATCTATGGAATGAATGAATTCTCTGCTACCCTTGAGAATACAGAAAGAGCTACATGCTTCAGTTACAACTCGTTTTGCCGTGGCCGCACTCAGCAGTCCTAAATTGGGTCTCCACGGGATCCACTTTATCTGTTGACTAGTCACTCCTGTTTTTCGTGCCCTGTTTCTCGTTGCCTTCGGAATGCCAATTTCCTCTGCATTCTGGGCAGGGGCCTCTGTCCCACAGTCTCCGTTTGGCTGCCACTCCCTCCCATGTGGATTAGAAGTTCACCATTGAGTTTTTCATTTTGCTGCAAGCCTGCCTTATCTGGCTCATCTCCCTCTTTGACTGGCCCTGTCATTTGTTGGTTTTTCCCTTCGTCCTCTTCTCGTGGGTTTTCACTCCTGGGTATTAAAGGCCCCGCCTTCTACATTTGTGTGAGGACATCAGATGCTTCCCAGGGTGTTTTCCTAGTTTCTGCCGCAGCATTTTCAGAGAAGGCTCCTTCCCGTCTTCTTCCCTCTACCCTCTGTTTCTTCTTCTGAAATACTGGGATAAAGGCAGTACGTGTCTCGTAGGCAGATTTCCAGGGTGGACGGAGATGGTTTATGTGAGGCACTCAGTGCAGTGTTGGATATATGGGTGACTCCATGAATGATCGATTTACAACAACAAGGAACGGGGGAGAGAAGCAAGGAGGCCAGTCAGCTAAGCAACCCCCAGGCAGAAGCCCAGGCCTGCCAAGGGTTAAGGATGCCAGCTGCAGGGGAGGCAGAAAGTCCAGACATTTGGGGACACAGAAGACTCAGGAGTCCTGGGATTGGTACACGACAGTCAGAGGGGCTTGGGAAGAAGTGTGAGTGGCCAGGCATCCTGACTGGCCAGATTACTGCCCAGGAGCAGAGAGGAGAGGGAGGCACCAAGTTTGGGCTTCTCTGTCTGGAAGGGGACCTGTTCGAGAACTGTGATTGGCCTAGGCCTGCTCATTCCCAGCTTTGAAGCAGTAGGGAAGACAGAAGGAGGGGGTCAGGGCAGGGGCTGGTGGCTGGGGTCCCCACTAGGCAGCTCTCAGAGAGCCTTGAGGATACCGGAGAGGTCAGAGGGAGGGTCCTCTCACTCCCCCTGGGTCCTACCTCATCGTCCCTTCTCACCACTGCCCCCCATCGATTGAGCCCTTCTTGGAGCCAGCCACTTGACATATGTTCTTTAGTTTAATCCTGGAAGGGAGTATCGTTATCATTATTCTCACTTTAAATACAAGGAAACCAAGGGGCTGATACTATTTGCTTGGCTCACACAAGTAGTCAGTGACAGGATAAGGCTGTTATTTGACCGGCCAGGCCACCCTCCCTCTCTTCTGAGCTTGGCTCTGCAGCCTGGGCCTCCGGCTGGAAGGTAAGCGCCAGACTGAGTCTGCTGCTGCCACCATGTTTGGCTCTCGACCTTTGGTTTCCCAACCACTGGACTTTGGCCCTAGCAATGGAACCAGCTGTGAGTTGTATGGCATTTGAGCCTTTAACCTTCTTGAAGGAGGCTCGAGATGACCCTGCTTTTAAGCCGAGTCCAGTCAGCTCTGTAGCCATATCTCCTGACCATATTCCTTAATGACTTGTCATTCCAGAATGACTTAGCTCAGAGATGCCCCATTTGTACATCTGCTTGTTCACGCAGCAACTTCTGGTTGGGCACTGGGGGTACAATAGTTAGCCAACTTCCTAGGCATTGTTCCTGCCCTTATGGAACAGATGTTCACCCTAGAGACTGATGACAAGCAATCATCAAGATTGTCCCCTGGACCGAGATCTATATCGCTTGAAGTAGAGGTGTTTCAGGTGTTTCTGTAACAAAAGGAGCCCGCCCCAAATGGGAGGAGATGAACGACCCGACCAATGCCCCTAAAATATCATCACTCCCTCTTCTGTGCTGCCATAGCACTCCCCCTTTTCCCGCTACCGTGCCCTCTCCGTGTGGGTGGTCCTCAGCTCTGTTGTCTGTCCCCCCCCCCCCCCCGCCCCCGCTCTGGTGAACCGTGGGTGCCTCACGAACATGTGTGAGGGCTCGTTTGGTTCTGTGCTGCCCTAGAGCCTGGCACAAGACAGAAGGTTCATAAGCATTTGTCCAACAAAAGGCCCGGTTGGACTTAGCTTGAAAATGGTGCCTCTGTTTACCACTCAGGGCTCACAAAACCTCTGGAGGTTAATCTTAATCCCCCCATTTCTTGGCAGAGGTGTGCCCTACTTTGAGCAACCGCAAGAAGGAAAAATCCAAATTTCTTCCTAAGTATTGAATGACTTAATAGATAATCGGTTAGTCATTTTTACAAAGAAATTCACCATAAGAGAGTAGGAAGATCTCAAAGTCCCTTCATTTCTTCTCCTCCTGACAGTCCAAGTCGAGAGACCCTCTGTGCCTGCCCATCTCTCCGCCACACTTATTCTCCTTCATGACTTGGGGGGAAAGTTTCTGAAGTTTTGAAATGAAGAAATGTGTTTTCCAAAATCCAGTATCTCTGGCAAATATATATACTCTTAAGACCCTAAGAAGAGGCCTTAGTACCTCATACTGGGACAAGGAGAGGACACAGGGACGCAGTCCCAGGCTTTAAGGAGGGAAACCAGACATTCAAACAAGCAGATTTCAAGGTTACTCAGAAGTCTGCAAGAAAAACCATTGACTGCTTGGGAAACCGGACAACAGAATGGCTCTCTCTTTGTGGGAAGGCATCAAGGAGGTAGTAAAGATAGTTACTTCTACTGGTACCAAGCTCCTTCCTGCCCCAGGATCTTTGCACTTGCCCTGCCCTCTGCCTGTGACTCTGTCCCTCTAGATTACCATGTAGCTAACTGCCCCAAAGTTACTCCCAGGTCTTCCTGTCTAAAGTCATGCCCTGCCCTGACAATCATTCTATTTATACCCCTTTCTTCATAGCCCTGATCACTGTCAGCAACCGTATTAGTTTCCTTTTGCTGCTGTAACAAATAACTGCAAATGTAGTGATTTAAAAACAACACAAATGTGGGACGCCTGGCTGGCTCAGTTGGTAGGGCATGTGACTCTAAATCTTGGGGTTGTAAGTTGGAGTCCCTCGTTGGGTGTAGAGATTGCTTAAAACTAAAACCTTTAGGGGCACCTGGGTGCTCTGGCTCAGTCGGTTAAGCATCTGGCTCTTGATTTCGGCTCAGGTCATGATCTCACAGTTTGTGGGATCAAGCCCTGCATCAGGCTCTGTGCTTACAGCATGGAGCCTGCTTGGGATTTTCTCTCTCCCTCTCTGTCTGCCCCTCCTCTGCTCACACACACATCTCTCTCTCTCTCAAAATAAATAAATAAGCATCATAAAAAAAAAATATTAAAAAAAACGTAACACATATGTATTATTTTAGAGTTCTAGGGGCTGCTAGCCTGAAATGGGTCTCACTGGGCTAAAATCAAGGTATTGGCTGGACTGTGGTCCTTTCTGGTGACGTAGGGGGAAATATCTCTTCTTGCTTTTTCCAGTTGCTGGGGGCCACCTGCCCTTCTTGGCTCACAGCCCATTGTCCCATCTTCAGCGCCAGTCAAGGCTTCCTCCCCATGCCATGTCTCTGGTTCTGACTCTCCTACCTCCCTCTGTCCCTTCTGAGGACCCTTGGAATTTGACTGGGCCCACCTGAATAGTTCAGGACGCTATCCTTATCTCAAGGTCAGTACATCAGCGACCTTAATTCCTTCTGCATCTTAATCGCCCCCCACCACCTGCCCCAATGCCATGCAAGAAAACCTATCTATGGGATTCGGGGGTCTGGGATCCGGATGTGGCCTTCTTTGGTGGGTTGTTGTTCAGCCCACCCCAGTGACTGTCTTTGTTATTTACCAACTCCCCTGTTTGTCCTCTGTCTCCACCATGAGGATATGAAACCCACAGGGGAGCTAAGACCTTGGCCGGCTTGCTCACCACTGTATCCCCAGCTCTTAGAAGAGCGCGTGGCACGTAGGCGGTTCACCATAAATATTTGCTAAATGGCTGAATGAAGGGGTCAATTTGTAACACGAGTGTGGGAGGAGACGCCTGCATTTCTTTACCTCTCAGTGGAGGGGAGTGGGGTAGGGACCATCAAAGGCCTCTGTGCTCTAAAAGTCTACGATTCCTTCTGTATCAATGACCTCAACCAAGGTTTAGGAGAAGGGGTGCTCGGAGCAGCTGTTTCATAATCTGTTCCGGGGTGTGGCGGCACACCGGGCGTGGCAGGCGCTGGGTCTGGAACAAAGTGAAGGCAGCAGGGGAGTTTGGGGGCGAGCAGCGGAGTTCATTAGGGAGCTGCCCCAGGCGGCGTCCCCCCCCAGGCAGCTCCTCTCCAGGCTGAGGACTCAGAGTCTGTCTGCCAGCTGTCATTTCTGTCTCCCCCGGAGCACCTTGAGAGCTTCACAAAGAGAAATGAAGCAAGCTGGAAAGAAGACCATCTCAGGGACCTGTAATTAAGGATAAAAATATCCCTCCTCGCCTCCCAGGAGCGGAGAAACAGAGAATGCCCCTGTCCCGGGGACCCGGGGAACCATGTGGGGTTTGGAAAGATCATGATTAGCACAGGTTGTTGGTATGGATGAGCTTGTACAATTAGAAACGCCACCTATATCCAAGCAGTGCCAAAAGACATGTGGTTAACTTCCTGACGGGGAGGACTGAAGCGTGAGGCGTGTTAAATACAGAACCTTTGCTTGGGGAGGAGACAAAAGGGGAACTGGACACAGGGAAGGAGAAGATGGGCTTCCTTCTCTGCAAGCGTCAGAGGGAAATGGCGATTCCGAAGGCGAATGTCGAATACTGGAGGTGGAGGGGGACGAAGAGACCCCCGGCAGCACCCCCGCCTTCCCCTGCCTCCCGCCCCATCAGTCTTGAGCTGGACTGAGCCAGGCTGTGGAGCCCACGACTGTCCTGGGCTCCCAGGTGCCCCCACCCCAGCCCCCTGCCCCCCTCAGCCCCACCCATGCTTCCCACCTAAAGGACGTACCCCTGCTGGCGCGGGTGAACACATTTGGACCCCGTGGTGAAAATGGTTATGCAGGCAGGAGCGGAAAGGTAAATCAGGAGCACGTCCTGAGAGCGATGTCTTCCTGTCTTCCTGCTTACACAGCCCAGCTAGGACCACTCGATCACTCTGTTGGCTAACTTTTCTTTCTTTGCATTCAGAAGGATTACTGCGGACCAATGTGTGTTATCTCTGCTTTTGCTCTTAGCAAAGTAGTAAGTGACGGTGAGGAAGTTCAAACCGAAAATACTAAGCAGAAATGAAATCCCCTGCCCCTGAGCCATGACTTGCTTCCTGGGAAACCATCCGTGTAAATGTGTTTCTCTAAAATGTAACTTTAGAACCTGTGACATATTTGCCGTCTTAAAAATAGTCTTAAAAGTACTTTGAGTGCTCATTAACGCACTCTTTAAATGGTGACGCTCCTCCCATACGTGGGGGAGAGATTTGCAAAAATTTGGCAACGATGGTGTTGTGCCCGGTCAGCTAGAGCAAACACAATTTTAAGTGTGCTATGATTCCCTTTAAAAGTGGAAGTGGTCAGAAGGTGCACACTTTCAGTTATAAAATAAGTAAGTCGTGGGGAGGCAACGTATAGCATGGTAGCTGTAGCTAATGGAACTGTTGTACATTTGAACGTTGCAAAAAGTAAGTATATGGCAAAAGCTCTGATTACAGGGGGGAAAAATTGTAACTGTGGTGCTGAATGTTAACTAGACACGTGGTGATCATTTTGCAACACATATGCTTATATCAACTCATCATGTTGTACACCTGAGCTAATATGTTGTATGTCAGTTCCAGCTCAATGTTTTTCTTTATTTTTGAGAGAGGGCGCAAGTGAGCGAGGGGCAGAGAGAGGGGGAGAAGGAGAGAAGAACCCCATGAGAGAGAGGGAGAGAGAGAGAGAGGGAGAGAAAGAGAGAGAATCCCATTTAGGCTCCCCGCTGTCAGGAAGGAGCCCGACGTGGGGCTCGAACTCGCGAACCGTGTGATCATGACCTGAGCCGAGTAGGATACTTAACTGACTGAGCCACCTGGGCGCCCCTCAATTTTTTTAATGTAAAAAAGAGTTTACTGGAAATGTTGCCTAGGAACAGGTCAGGGATAGTGCTGGTAGTAATAAGATCATCATTGCTTGAAGCCCTTATGCCATCCGGAGCTCCTACTGTCAGTCCTGAGGCAGCCTCAGGCCACACTCCCTTTGGCCAAAGAATGTTCCCACTAGTGCCTCCCGAGTGCCCTTCCTCTGCCTCCGCCCCACTCGCCCTGTGCCGTCCCCTGGTTCCCTCCCTGGTAGAGCCCAAGAGGTTCTCTAGCTCTGGGGAATGAGGCAGCCGCTGGCCCCAGGAGGACATAAAGTATTTGGCTTGCAGCTGGTCTGAACGGAGATGTGCAAAGTGAGAAATGCACACCAGATTTCAAACACTTAGTACAAAAAAAGAAAATTGAAAATTTTAAGAGACAAAGAAAAGAATAATATATCTCATAGTGATTTTTTTTATTGCAGATTGAAATCCTCCTATTTTGCTCTATTGGGTTGAATATATGCATCAACTTAATTTTACCTGATTTTTTAAAACCTTTTTTTAACTTTTTTTTTTTTTTTTTTGTAATCTCTGTGCCCAATGTGGGGCTCAAACTCACAACCCTGAGATCCAGAGTTGCATGCACCACCAGTCAAGCACCCCGTAAAATTCTTTTTTTTTTTTTTTTTTTGAGAAAGAGAGAGAGAGAGGGAGAATCCCACAAGGGACAGAGAGAGAGATAGAGGGAGGGAGAGAGAGAGAGAAGCGAGGCTTACCCAAAGTGGGGCTCCAACTCATGAACTGTGAGATCATGACCTGAGCCGAACTCAGATGCTTAATGACTGAGCCACCCAGGTGCCCTTAAATTTATTTTTAATGTAAAAAAATTCTTTTTAATGTAACTACTAGAAAATTTAAAATCATATATAAGGCTCAAGTTGTATTTCTATTGGAGAGCCCAGAGTGTGGGCCAAAGACCAGCATCACCTGGGAGCTTATTAGAAATGCAGAGCATCAGGCCCAGAGGTACTGATTCAGAAGCAGCATTTAAACAAGATCCTCAATGGGGCGCCTGGGTGGCGCAGTCGGTTGAGCATCCGACTTCAGCCAGGTCACGATCTCGCGGTCCGTGAGTTCGAGCCCCGCGTCAGGCTCTGGGCTGATGGCTCGGAGCCTGGAGCCTGTTTCCGATTCTGTGTCTCCCTCTCTCTCTGCCCCTCCCCCGTTCATGCTCTGTCTCTCTCTGTCCCAAAAATAAATAAACGTTGAAAAAAAAAATTAAAAAAAAAATAAACAAGATCCTCAAGCGACAGCCAAGTTTGAAGACCATGTGTGTGGGGGGAGGAGGGGATGGCAGTTGGTCTCACACATGACGGGAGGGAGGGCAAATCAGCAGTATCCAAGAGCACAGATAGCGCCTGGGCCCTTGAGGATGGCTGAGTCACCGAGAATGCGTCCAACAGGTTACATGGTCAGCGATACACACAAGGGCGTTCACTGCAGCCACCCCTGCAAGGAGAGACCAGGGAGAACGGCAGACAACCTGACTGTGAATAATAGGGAACCGATACGTGAATTGTGGCCTGGCCAGTGCAAGATTTTGAAAAATTAAGGCAGGGGCGCCTGGGTGGCGCAGTCGGTTAAGCGTCCGACTTCAGCCAGGTCACGATCTCGCGGTCCGTGAGTTCGAGCCCCGCGTCGGGCTCTGGGCTGATGGCTCAGAGCCTGGAGCCTGTTTCCGATTCTGTGTCTCCCTCTCTCTCTGCCCCTCCCCCGTTCATGCTCTGTCTCTCTCTGTCCCAAAAATAAATAAATGTTGAAAAAAAAAAATTAAGGCAGAGTTGTGCACAATAAGCTGGAAATCTCTCCAAAATGTTAAAAAAGTTGCAGGATGATATGTATTCTAGTACAATTGCTTTGTTAGGGGATAGATTATATGCACAAAGCTACGCATGCGTCAGAGTAACAGGAAAGATGTCTGAGAAACTGTTCACAGTGGAACAAGAAGGGGCATTTTCGGGCCATCAGGGGGGTTACCAACAAGAGGAAGGGATTCTACTTTCCAATTTACAGCCGTTAGTACCATTTTAATTTTTTTTTTTTAACCATGGCTGAGGTGGAACTCCCGTAATCATTATTTTTCTTTCTAATATTTCACTTCTTGCCTTTATTTCAAAGTTATTACTACAGGAAATGGGATCGTGTCAGAAAATCTGGGGCTGAGGTTGCTGTAGCTTGGGGTCCCAAACGGGAGTCCCCATAGCGGTTGGGGAAAGACAGACTGAGACCTGATTGAGGAAGGGCTTGAATGCTGGGCTGGGGAGGTCAGAGACCGTGCTGTGGGTAGGAGGGAGTCATGGAGGGGTGTTTGTAACTGATGTGAAATTCCCATCCCACGAAATTAACTGCTTTGAAATGAACAATCCTGTGGCATCTGGTACATTCACAATGCTGCATGACCACCACCTCTGTCTAGTTCCTGGACATTTTCATCATTCCAGCATAAACCCCCAGACACATAGAGTAACCATATGAAAGTGAGTTGTTGTTGTTTTTTAAATTACCATTTAGGGGCGCCTGGGTGGCGCAGTCGGTTGAGCGTCCGACTTCAGCCAGGCCACGATCTCGCGGTCCGTGAGTTCGAGCCCCGCGTCGGGCTCTGGGCTGATGGCTCAGAGCCTGGAGCCTGTTTCCGATTCTGTGTCTCCCTCTCTCTCTGCCCCTCCCCCGTTCATGCTCTGCCTCTCTCTGTCCCAAAAATAAATAAATGTTGAAAAAAAAAATAAAAATAAATTACCATTTATTCCTTACGCCCGTTTCCCCGACATCAAGACCCTTGTAGGGAAGTGCTTCTGTTCTCTTTCCTTCCCGTTCTTTCTCGTTTTCCTGCCCTTTTTTTCTCGTTTTCTTTTTCAACCCAAATGAAATGTGAATATACCTTTTAAAAAAAGTGTTCAGACAAGGGCGCCTGGGTGGCTCAGTCTGTTAAGCGTCTGACATCGGCTCAGGTCGTGGTCTCACAATTTGTGAGTTCGAGCCCAGCACCGAACTCAGCATCCGTGTTGACAGTGCAAAGCCTACTTGGGAGTCTCTCTCTCTCCCTCTCTCTCTGCACCCCCCCCATCTCAAAATAAATAATAATTTTAAAAAAATACTTAAAATCGTTCAGACAAAACAGAAGCACAGAGAGTAGAAAGCAAAATTCTGCCCTCATCATCGCCATACCCTTCTCTCCTCTGTGGGGGTAACCATTGCCAATGATGTGGTGTGCATTTACATAGAGATATGAGCTTGTACAAATATATAGCTTTTTAAAAAATAAATGGGATGATGTGGGCCCCCTGAGTAGTTCAGTCCGTTAAGCATCTGACTTTGGCTCAGGTCATGATCTCATGGTTCATGGGTTCCAACCCCGTGACAGGCTCTGTGCTGACAGCTCAGAGCCCGGAGTCTGCTTCAGATTCTGTGTCTCCCTCTCTCTCTGCCCCTCCCCCATTTGCAGTCTGTTTCTCTCTCTCTCTTAAAAATTAAAAAAAAATTAAATGGATTATGCTGTACATATCGTTGCCCAATTTGCTTTCTTCTCGTAACACCTTGTCTTTGAGATCTGTCCATTCAGTTCACGTACCTCTGTGCTTTTCAGCCATTGTACCATACAGTCCATCCTTCTGTGGACAGCCATTTACACACTTACACTCACAACAAGTGTCCTTGTTGTCATTAGTACAAAAACCAAGTGGTGCAGTCAACAGGCTTGCGCTGGCCTCTGTGCACATGTGCAAATTTTCTTCAAGATGGTATTAGTAGGTTGAAGGAATGCATATTATCATAGATACAGTCTGCTCATCCTGCCAGAAACTGCTACCAAGTGGCCCTCCACCTGGTGTCCCTTGGTGCCCACCAGATGCCCACAGCTTCTCAATACTAGACATCAGTGTCTGTAATTTTCACCAAGCAAGGGGTGAAACATGCAATCTCAATATTTTATTCTGCATTTCCTTCATTAGATATGAGGATATGGGGCACCTGGATGGCTCAGTCAGTGAAGCATCTGACTCTTGATTTCGGCTCGGGTCATGGTCCCAGGGTCATGGGTTCAAGCCCCGTGTTGGGCTATGCATGACAGAGTGGAGCCTGCTTCAGATTCCCTGTCCCTCTTTCTCTCTGCTTCTTCCTCACGGTCTCTTTTTCAAAATAAATAAATAAACATTAAAGAAAATAAATGAGGATAAACATTTTTTCCTATGTTCACTGACCATTCATATTTCTTTACCTGTAATTGCCTATTTATAGTTTGTCAGTTCTTTTTCCTTTTAAAAAATCCTTCTGGTTAAAAAAAAAAAAACTCTTTATATGTTTTGCATATTAATTTTTGGGTTAGTTAGTTATGATGTAAATATTTTCTCCCAACCTGTCATGTTTTAAAAACTTTGTTTGCGGTTCATTTGTCATGTGGAATTTTAACAACTGTTATGCAGTCACATGTTTTCACTTATGTATTCTGAGTTCTGTGAATTATTCATTTCAATATTATTTATCCAGGGAAAATACTAGTTTTTCCTAACAGTTTCATGATAAGCTTTTTTAAAAAGTTTATTTAATTATTTTGAGAAAGAGAGAGAGAGAGAGAGCGCATGTGAGCATGAGTGAGGGAGGGGCAGAGAGAGACGGAGAGAGAATCTCAAGCAGGCTCCACACTGTCAGCACAGAGCCCAATGCAGGGTTTGAACCCACGAACTGTGAGATCATAACCTGAGCCGAAACCAAGAGTTGGATGCTTCACTGACTGAGCCACCCAGGTGCCCCCATGATAAACTTTTATGTTTATCTCTTTATTTTTACACTTGATATAAAACAGGGGCAGTAACCCCATCCTCCGAATGGATAGCCGTACTGTATGTTAGACAGTATTCACCCCACCGTCTTATTCCACACTAAGTCCCACATCCCGCTAAAATGCTTTTGGGCTCTTCCTTCGGATGCGCAGACTGACGAATCTATTCTTGCCCTGGTTCCATCCCATCTGCGTGACGTGGCTTTGCTGTCTGTGCTCCCATCCGGTGGGCTAAGTTCCTATTTATTGAGCTTGTTTTTATTTTTGGGGGGTTTCCGTACATTTTCTTTCCCAGATGAATTGTATAATTGGCTTGCAAAGTTCTTTTGAAAAATCTGTTGGCATTTTCATGTAATTACATTGAATCTATAGCTTAATTAGAAAATAATTCATACCTTTCCACTACTGAGTCCTTCTGAGAGCGTAGCACCTCTTCTGTTTGTTCAGATTTCCTTTTATGTCCGTTTTGTGCTGTCTTTTATATTTTCTCACTGTCGTTCTTACGCCTTATGTTCTTACATGTAATGTAGTTTGGTTACCTTGGCAGACAGAATCCGTCCTCTTCCGTGATTTTCCAAGTGGGCCTTGTTGATGTCTAGGGAAGTTACGGTGGTACTACTCATCTTGTTTCTGATTTCCGAGGACGTTTTTGCTCCAGATGGAGGGTGCAAATCAAAGACAAGGAGTAAAAAGGGGGAGGCGGAGGGGAGGGTATCAGCCACACAGTGCCCAAGCGGGAAAGACACAGCGGATGGGAAGCTAAGCTAAGCAGGGCCAGGTGGTCGGTGCCCAATGGCCTTCCGTCTGACTCGCCCACTGCCTCAGATCACGGAGCTCTGCTTCCACCTGCTTCTGTCTGGCACCCAGCAAATCTGAGAAGCCGGAGGGCTTGGAGGTGGCCACACGTTGGTGAGCCCACCACCCGGATCCTAATCTGAATCACTGGTGTAAACGAGGAGGAGAGCCCAAGAGCACCAGAGGCCATGCCCAGGCGGACGGGGGTGTGCTCTCACCCCGGTCCATATTCCTCCACGTAGCTCTCGACAAAACATCATGCAAGAATATCACAATATGTGGGGGCGCCTGGGTGGCACAGTCGGTTAAGCGTCCGACTTCAGCCAGGTCACGATCTCGCGGTCCGTGAGTTCGAGTCCCGCGTCGGGCTCTGGGCTGATGGCTCAGAGCCTGGAGCCTGTTTCCGATTCTGTGGCTCCCTCTCTCTCTGCCCCTCCCCCGTTCATGCTCTGTCTCTCTCTGTCCCAAAAATAAATAAACGTTGAAAAAAAAATTAAAAAAAAAAAAAAAAGAATATCACAATATGTTTTATTGGAACTATGTATGTTATATCGAAGATCACAGACTGGCACACAGCCCCTGCTGTGTTGGATTTAGTGTTCTCCTTGCCTGACATATGTTTTTAAAAATTATGAACCAGCTAAAAGCAGTTTTAGGAGTTCTGAGATTTCATAAAATATCCTGAATTTTTCACTTTCCTTGAAAAACTTGAAGATCTGGTAAGCTTAGACCTGTCTTACCCCACAGTAAGCTTCCCCCTTTTAATGAGGCGTTTCTCTTTGACGTGACAAGGTCCCCACCTCTCCCTACTGCCTCACTTCCCAGCCTGTTCCCCTTGTTTATACCGGCTGCCTGGCCTCGGTGGGCAGCGGAGCTGTGACCTCTATCAGATACAACCAACGATCTAATTCTTTAGGCTAGCAAACCTACATCAGCCTTCTGTGTAAATAAAATAAGAAAAACAGGTTCACCTGACCTGGTCTGGTCCCAGCAGATTCCTGCTGGCTCCCAGGATCGCTCCTTGCTCTGGCACGTCTTACCAACCATGCCGTTAGTAATCTGATCTACAATCTTGCCCAAAATGAACACAAAGCTCACTCAACTGTAAGCTACAGAAGAACCCGCCTGACCCATTGTGAAAATCACAACTGGCCTGACCTGCCCGCAGGCATCTGGCCTTCCTCTCTGCCCTTCCCTCCAGCTGGTCAGTACTGTGTGGTTGACTTCCCACCCCGATTGCGCTTCCTCCCCTGGGGGAGGCTTGGATTCTGCAGAAGCAGGTATGGCTGTGTTCCCCTTTTCTGTCTGGGGCTTCGGACCCGTGATGTACAGGTGCTTATATCGGTCCCTCAGAGCCAGCGGGAGCCTGCACACGGTGACTTTCGGTTCCTCTGCAGAGCATATGTTTACCCTAGGCTGCCCATTCACTGCTGTTTACCTAACCTGAGCCTCTTACCCCCAGAAAGGGGGCTCTGGAGGGTTCATTCATCCCTGCATCTGGCCGACCAGAACATTTTGCTACCGTCCTTTGTAGACAGTCTCACCTCCCCAGCAGGCAGGTGGGAAGCTTCCTGATTTGACCTGGATCTCTACCGTCTTTAAGGGAAAAAATGCTCTTCCTCGCTGAAAGGTCACCCCTCCCCCACATCCCCCCCCCCCCCCCCCGCCCCGACCCAGTGAATCACCAGCCATCTTGTGTCAACGATATTGTTTCCTGATCCAGTGTTGCTTCCAGAGGTTGGGGCCGTGTGGCACGAAAGGCAGGTGCGTCCGTGAGGCCTCTAGGAATTGAAGGGATGATTTTGCCAAAGCTGTAAATGTCGCCGGGGCCCATGCAGTGGCAAAGACAACAGGTTCTCCAGGGAAGAGGACAAGATGCCGGTTTGCAGTGCTGGCCAATTCCTGTGGTGTAAATACGCTCACCGTGACCTCACCATAGTGGCCACATGTAATACCCAGCTCTTGGGGTTCTGGAAAAATTGGGCTTTGGGCCAGTATGAGTTGGCACAAGCTGGCATGAGATTATAAATGTATACCTGCTCCTGCCCTGGCCGAGTCTGCGTGCCTCTGGGACAGTAGACGTCTTTATTAGAGACTCCCGTGGCTTGTTAGGGGTCAGCCAGATTAATAATCGCTTCTGCTTTACTTAAAGTCCTTCGAATCCCCAAACCCTTATTTATACGTTATTTTAACTCAGTTTTACCCATTCCTTTTTATCGTATTTGGGGAAGATATTTGTTTTTCTTTTTTTTTTTTTTTTTGAGAGAGAGAGACACACACACACAGACTGTGAGCGGGGGAAGGGCAGAGAGAGAATCCCAAGCGGGTTTCATGCTGTTAGCGCAGAGCCCAGGGAGGGGCTCGAACTCACAAACTGTGAGATCACAACCTGATCTGAGATCAAGAGTAGCACACTTAACCGACTGAGCCACCCAGGTGCCCCACTTCCCTTGAATATTCTGAAGTTCTGGCAACTTTAGGCCCATGTCACCTCACAGGGATATAATCGGAGCTACACGAAGCTGGTCCCTTCAAAGGGACATTTTTCCATTGTGCCACAGTCCCCACCTCTCCCTAGCGCCTCCCACCCTGCCTGCTTCACTCATCAGGCTTCAGATTTTGTGCTTTTACCTACAGGCCATATTGCTTTGTGACTAACAGTTACTTCCCCTTGCCCCTTTCCCTCTCCACTTGACCGAGAGAAAAACAGACACAGAAGGTTTAGGTAATTAATTCAGGTCAAATCAGAAAGGCCACAACACAGCGAAGAACCCATCTTTCACTATCAGGCGTCACGATCAAAACCGCAGTGCATTCTCACTATAAAGTAATGTCTTACCAACGGCTCGGGTCCCTTCTGTCCCCATATGCACCTGCATACCCTTCCTTTAATAGGCATCCATTTGAGTGGGTTGTCTTTTTGTTTGACTATGCTCCTGTGAAATGTATATTGTCGTTCGTGTACAATTTTAATTTGCCGAGACGATATCATAGCGCTCAGTCTATTTTCTACTTTCTTCACCAAAGGATCTTCTTAAGACCCTTCCATGTTGCCTCTGGCTGCTGTGTGACTCCTCACATGCACTGGGACTGCACTTTACCTCGTCCACTCTCCCAATGCTGGGCACCCAATGCTGCCGCCGCCGAAGTTGCGATGGCCATCCAAATAGGTGGCCCACGGTGACGCTCGGGGCATATGCCCGGGGGTGAAAACGCTGTGTCATAGACTATACACATGTTTACAGTTGCGTCTGATGGTCCTGCAGAACTGGCGGGCTACCTGGATCCTTTATATAACACAGACGCGGAGGGAGGGGTAGAGGGAGAGGGGGCTGTTAAATACACATGATCCGTTAGTAAATAAGGCCTTTTGGATGGAGTTCAAAACAGACTTGCCTTGGGGCGCCTGGGTGGTTCAGTTGGTTGAGTGCTGACTCTTGATCTCAACTAAGGTCATGATCTCGCGGTTTGTGAGACTGAGCCCCAACCTCTCTTGGGATTCTCTCTCAACCTCTCTCTCTGCCCCTCCCCAACTTGCATGCTTGTGCTCTCTCTCTTTCTCTCTCTCTCTCAAAATAAATAAAGAATCTTTAAAAACAAAAAACAACCAGACTTGCCTCCTACCAAAGGAACCAGAACACACAGGCAGAGAAACTGGAGGGTGGCCCCCTTTCGGAGTGCAAGAGCACAGAGCCTGGAGTAAGGGACCTGAGACCTGGTTCAAGTCCTGGTGCTGCCTCTTATGAGCCAAGTCACTTGGCCCTTCTGAGCCTCAGTTTCTTCCTCTGCAAAGTGGGAAGACCAACAGAAACTTAAGGAAAGTTGTTTGGGTACTTGAAACATAGTCATCCTTCCTTCCTTCATTCTCAGCCCTGAAGTAAATACGTGATGCGTTTTGTCACCCAAATGCTGAGTTTCTGAGTGCGCTCAGTCTCATCAGGGCATTGAGTCTAGCTGACTCAGGGACTCACGGGACCAGAGGCCCAGCTACCAAGAGGGTTTTGGACTAGTCTGCGCAGAAGGCGAGGCAGGGTGTCCACGAGAGTGTGCTGAGCCCCAGGGAGGGGAGGGGGAGGGAGCAGGGAGGGATGGTAGTGGTCCTCATGGGCAGCCATATTTGGGGGGGGAGAGGAAGCTAAGGGCTTCAGGTCTGATCAGTTCCTCCATTAAGTGGGGGGGGAGGGGGCAGGGTTCCAAATTCTTTGCTGTTGGCCGGGGGCCTGGGTGCAGGGCGTGAGGGAGAATCCTTGGGTCGGCTGTCGAGGGAGGGCTCAAGATGGACAAGGACCCGGTTGGGGAGTTGAGCCTTACAGATCACATTCTCCCAGAAGTACACCCTGAGCTTGAGGACCAGTGATGCACTAGAGAAGAGCTCCCAGGAGAAGCCTGGAAGGCAGTGGGAGATGCAGGAGAGAGAAGGGGTGAAGCCGAGCGGTGCGGGTAAAGCCTGAGACCCAGCCTGATCCGCTAAGAGCTCTGGTTTGTGAGTTACATCTCGGGTGTTGTCCCACAAGGAGGCGAAGAGCTGGGCTTTTGACACCCACCCCAAGCACACGTCAGCCACCTTGGGTGGGCACAGGAAACACAGAGCTCCCCAGTCTCTCCCGAATCTCCGTGCGAGTGAGGTGGCTCCGGCGCCCAAGCGGAATCGTCTGAGGTTGCAGAGTCAGGCCTTCAGCAGCAAAGCACAGAGCCCCCAGGAGAGTGGGGACGGGAGCAGAGTGGTGAAGGGATCTTGGGAGAACGGGGCAGGACACCAATAGCATTCCGTTTAAGGACCTAGCTGTGATCGGAAACCATAATTTGTATTCACGCAAATACTTTGCGCGAGCCGCTCCCTCTGCCTGCCATGATGTCCCCCTCTCTTTGCCTCATCAACTGCCATCCACCCTTTGTACCCCAGCCCAAGTGTTGTTTCTTTGAGAAATAATTCCTGACCCACCAGACAAAGTCTCTTTGTACGATCCTCCCAGGGCACCACGGTCTTCTCACAGCCTCTGCACCTTGGAATTATTTACTTGTTTATTGTACCATATCTCACTTCTTTGCCAGACTGTGGACAAGACCAGCACTGGGTCTGTGTTGGTCCCTGGTGAAAGCCTGCGGCCAAGTCCTGGGTGGGGCCCACGGCAAGAGGTTAACAAATGTGTGTGAGTGCTGCCTGCTGGCTCCACGAGCTTCCTGGCTCTGGTTTACTCCAGTCGTGCTCAGGTACAGAAGGTGGTTGGGTTGCTGATCCTGGACAGCGGCTTGGATGGGCAGGGCCTGCAGAGGTGTGGGGTGGGGGTGGGGGTGGTCCCATGGCGCTAGGAGCTCTCGTGGCCACAGAGGGCTGCAGGCTTGTTGGAAAGATGGTGGAGCCCAGAGGAGCCTGAAGGCCTGTGCAGAGGACAAGCTTGGAGGCTGGAGAGCAGACATTGTGGGGATGAGGGCATGAACTGAAGGAGTCGTCCCTGTGGCAGGTCCTGGTGATAAAACAAGTTGTGTCACAGTGGACAATTGACCTAATCTCTTGGACGTTCAGCTTCCTCCTGGGTAAGTGGAGATAATTCTGCCCTGAAGTTTCAATAAAAGGAAGACTCTCAGGAAAAGTTCATTCTTCCCTTCAAGCTTGTATCTGTCAGTGTTTGCTGCGTAACAAACTCAGAAAAAATCTCAGCAGTTCACAACAAGAAACATTTCTTTCCCGGTCCTGGGCCTGCAGGTCAGCTGGGTGGCTGATCTAAGCTGGGATCTCCTGGACCCAGCTACGCTGGGCTGGACTCCACGTTTCTGATCGGCTCCGGGTCTGTTCCTCATGCCTGTATCCTTAGCCCACGCTGAAGGGCCAGAGGCTCCCTAGGGCACGTCATCTCATGGCAGATTGCAGGGGTCCAGGGCGGGCAAGCAGAACCCCACATTGCCCATTAAGCCCTGAGCTTGGAACTGGCACTTTTGCCTACATTGCGTTGGTCAGAGCAGGTCATGTGGCCAGACCCAACATCAGTGGGCAAAGAAGTAAAGTCTTCACACTGTAGTGCAAGGTGTTGCAAGATGCCATGATGAGGGGTGTGGCTGTGAAATTCTGTAGCAGGGAAGGGCCACTCAGCCTCAGCCCTCCTTCCCAAGTAGAGTGAAGTCCGGGCTTCGGTTTACGTGAGATCCTAGAGAAAGCATGAAACCTTTCCCACAGGGCCTGGCAGCCTAACCGGGATGTTGGGTATGATGCATAGTTTCTAGCTGTCAACTGTGACTATTGACAAAGGACCCAGCCTTTCCCAGGGTCTGCGCTGTGGGCCTGAAGTCCCCAGATGGGGATTCCCCCATCGAAACACCCAGACCACATGCTGGCAGGCAGAGCGTTGTCATTGCCTGACCCCTGGCCCCGACTGTGGTGGCACCGACGGAGACCTCAGACGACGCATCTCAGAACTGTCATTTCAGAACCAGCCAGAGGCACCGCGTTACCATTCAAGCTGCAGCTCCTTTGATGTGAGAGGTTCAAAGCACTTTATAAGCTGTTCAAGTCTGCGAGGAGAGCGCGGGGCTTACTCCCCCTGCACAGATATCAGAGAGCGAGAGGCAGAGATTTGGGACCTCGTGATCTCAGATCCCAGTGGGGATGCCAGCTCACGAGCGATAAAGCTGAACGAGCTGCTGAACGCCTGGTGGGCGAGAGCTGTTGACCTGACACCCGGGGCTTCCCCGGCGGGAGAGTGCAGTGGGCAGGGCCGTTGGCTGTGTCGGTGAGGACACGGGGCAGTCTGGGAGGGGGCTGGCTGCTACAGAAGCGGGAGCTGGGAACCGAGAGGCGGAGGGTTCCCAGCCTGAGGAAGGGGCATGGGTTGAGAAATGGAGATGTTGGCTCGGAGCACCGGGGAGGGATGTAGATTTAGAAGTAAGTGCAGACTGGCAGGGAGCAGAACTCATGCCAAGTCGTTCTGGGAAGTCTGCCCAAGACAAGGCAAGAGGAAAGCCAAAGAACGCAGCTTCAGGAAGTGGGGACAGGTTAGAACAAGGTAGATGGGAGACCCCAGCTTGATGGCCGGGAGTGAGACAGAGCCCCCCACCCCATGCAGTTCCGGGCTCACCGGACCCAGTGGGCAGCCTGGTGCCCGCCTGGGAGCTGGGGGTGAGCACGGCGTGAGCTGGGAGCCGTGCGCCCTGCTGGCTGCAGCTGGTGGGTGGGGCTGGGGCAGGCTTGGCCGTCCGCCCTTTTCTTCCTTTGAGCTTCTTGCCTCCTCACAGAGCTGCCACATGTGAGACCGAAGCAGCCTCGCGTTGGCTTTCATGCTTTCGGCGCCTTCAGACATGTGATCGGGGCGGGGGGGGGGGGGGGGCTGCCACGGGGCAGGTCCATCGGAGACAGAACCGTGCCCACGGGTTACAGATGCCAGCCTCCCCACCCCCATCGCCGCCCAGCACAGCTCGGAGGGCAGGCCCACTGCCACCCAGGATATGAGCTTCTCCCACCCGCGGGGTTTCATACCACCCAGCCCGCCCATTGCGCCGCTGGGGGCTGAAGTGTGCCAGGGGATCTCCAACCACCTGGTCCCACCCCGAGTTGGCAGCTCCCTGTGTCTGCTCTCCTCCTTCCTGTCTAGCTAGAGAGTCCGTGACACCCCCCCCCCCCCCGCCGCCTCTCTTGTCTTGAAACTTTCCCTTGGGTGCCGTTCTTCCAACGGCGTCACCCATACAAGTCGCTTACCCACTCTGAGTCTGTTTTCTCAGCTGTCAAATGGGGCAACGGCACCCACCTGCGATATTAGGTTTACTGTAAATTAGACAACATGCCTAACATACCTGGCCCGGTTTCGGTTTCTTCCCTTCGGGGAGGGTGGGGTCGTCACCCCAGAGAGGTTCCAGGAGACCCCTCCGAGGGACCCCTCCCCTGCCCCTGGCGTAGGACGACAGCAGGCAACGGTGTTCTTGCTACCACGAACTCATCTTCTGTCTCCCGTGGCCAACGCCTGGACTGTTCACGGCTCCTAAACGAGGAAAGGTGGAGTAGAGCCTCTCCCCTGCACCTGGGGAGTCCTTGTTCCCCACCTGCTCCCTCCCTCCCCTCCAAGTGCTCCATAGCTCCCACCCTCCAAGCCCCTTGAACTCACAACACCAGGCTGTTTACAAAACATGGCAGCTCCAGGGGCGCCTGGGTGGCTCAGTCAGTTAAGCAGAGGACTTTGGCTCCGGTCGTGATCTCACGGTTCCGTGGGTTCGGGTCTGTGGGTTCAAGCCCCACGTCGGGCTCTGTGCTGACAGCTCAGAGCCTGGAGCCTGTTTCAGATTCTGAGTCTCTCTCTCTCTCTCTCTCTCTCTCTCTCTCTCTCTCTCTCTCTCAAAAATAAGTAAACGTTAACAAAAATTAAAAAAATAAAACTTGGCGGCTCCAGCTTCTTGCAGCCTGACTGCCAGAAAGTGGCACCTCTGAAAGGTCCCACAAATAGTTCTGAGACCCTCGAAGACCCCTCAATGTGCCCTCCACCGGCACCGAGCGTTGTCCCTTTCTCCTTCATCCGCTCCCGCTTGTGAGGGGCTGTGGCAGGGGAGACCCTTGGAGAAGTTTGTGCTGCCCTTTGGGTACCCCGAGGTCACCAGGGTCCCTGCCCCTGCCTCTGTCCGCTCGTGCCGTGTGACCCCCTACGGTTGTCTTTCCATTCTTGGTATGTCAGTATTATTACAGTTCTGAGCGTCAAAGATGTTTCCAAGATGTAGTTTTTGTACACAAGCCTCCAGAAACGTTTTTATCCAACTTTTTCAAAATCTGGCACTCTTAGACAAGATGCCTTGTAAACCCCTCTCCTCTGTGTGTGTCTGCTTGTGTGCACATGTGTGTGTTAAATGGGCTAGGTTACAAAAACAGATTTTAAAAACTGTTTAATTACTGCGTATACCTCAAAAAAGCGTTTACATGTGACCGAGGCGCAGAGTAAGATAAATTAATCTTAAGATAAGTTGTAAAGTTACCATCCTTCCCTTTATTTATTTATTTTTTAAAGTTTATTTCTTTATTTTGAGAGACTGAGAGAGAGACAGAGAACGCCGAGGAGGGGCAGAGACAGAGGGAGAGAGAGAGTCCCAAGCAGGCTCCACACCATCAGCACAGAGCCCGACACGGGGCTCGATCCTAGAAACCATGGGATCACGACCTGAGCGGAGATGAAGCGTAGGTAGTGTTATGGACTGAGCCACCCAGACGCCACACAAAGTTACTCTCTTTGCCTTTAAAATTACTCACTATGTTATGAGGGTGCATTTTGGGCCACTTGTACACCCCATTCCTCTCCAGACGCTCCCGGCTGGCGTCAGCATATTCAGCGTCTGTGCGTGCTTGCCCGAATCTCCTGTTACTGTGGTGGTTGGCAAACAGTGACGATTTCCATCATTCCTTCAGCAGTTATTAATTGGCATTCTCCCGTGAGGAAGAGCGTCTCCGTCTCATTTGTTTCCATCAGAATAGACTCACCAAGTGCGCGTTTATTCCATGAATTATAATTATTGTCAGTATTCGTTTTGCTGCTCAAACGGAGCTCAGATAATCCTCTTTGTTTTCTGAGCACTTCCTTATTTTCTGGGACAACGGATGCCCCCAGGTCGATCGCAAACCCTTCCTGCCGGGCCCTGGAATCGGCCTTCTCTCCCGGGAGCCTGGCTCTTTTTAGCGCTGAGTGGTGTTTAGCGACCGAGACCTGAGCTCCGGGTTTACTGACTGCAACTGTGGCATCTGTCGTTGCCTCCAGGCTGCGTCAGCAGACAGAGCTGGGACGCGTGTGGGTACACATGCACGCTCACACGGGCATCAGTGTTTACCTGTAAACAGGTGAACTCGCCCGGAGTTCACCCTGATACGTCCCCGTCCAATACGACACTAGAGTTCATTCTAGCCTGACTCCTTTGACAGCGAGAAGCCCCGCTCCCCTGTCTCTGTATTTCTCGCCCTTTGTCCGTTTCCCGTGCATAGCCAGTCTCCTGCTCTATGCCCCTGGGCCCCCGTCAGACTTCCTTCTAAGGTCCCGGCCACTTCCTTGCCCCACCTGTGTCTTCTGCCTGCTGATCGCCTCCTTGGCCCCAGGCCCCAAAGCCCTGCTGGCCCTGGCCCCTTGAAAGGGAGAGCAGGGAAAGGAAGCAAACCCATCAATATGGTTTATTTTAAGTTTCTTTATTTATTTTGAGTGAGAGAGATAACACAAGTAGAGGAGGAACGGGGGGGGGGGGGGGGAGGGGAGAGAGAGAGAGAGAGAGAGAGAGAATCCCCAAACAGGCTCTACACTGTCAGCACAGAGCCCGATGTGGGGCTCAAACTCACGAACTATGAGATCATGAGTCAGACGCTTAACCCACTGAGCCACCCAGGTGCCCTCTGATGATTATGTCTTAAAGAGAAGAAAAGGGGCACCTGGGTGGCTCAGTGGGTTAAGCCTCCGACTTCAGCTCAGGTCATGATCTCGCGGTTTGTGGGTTCAAGCCCCGTGTCGGGCTCTGTGCTGACAGCTCGGAGCCTGGAGCCTGCTTCGGGTTCTGTGTCTCCCTCTCTCTCTGCCCATTCTCTGCTCACGCTCTGTTTCTCTCTCTCTCTCTCTCAAAAATAAATAAGCGTTAAAAAAAAATTAAAGAGGGGCGCCTGGGTGGCTCGGTCGGTTAAGCGTCCAACTTCAGCTCAGGTCACGATCTCACGGTCCGTGGGTTCGAGCCCCGCGTCGGGCTCTGTGCCGACAGCTCAGAGCCTGGAGCCTGTTTCGGATTCTGTGTCTCCCTCTCTCTGTGACCCTCCCCCATTCATGCTCTGTCTCTCTCTGTCTCAAAAATAAATAAACGTTAAAAAAAAAAATTAAAGAGAAGAAAAAAAGGAGAGGGAGGGAAGGGCAGGGCTGACTGGTTTTTAAGGAGACACATCCTGGGGTCCCTCCTAGGCCATATAGTTGAAGAGGAATTTCTAGATCTGAAGTTGGCCTCCAAAGCTCTTCCCAAACAGGACTATCCCCTCCTTTTTCCTCATTAAGGGGCACTGACATCAACCAAGTTACTAAAACCAGAGATCTGGAGCGTCCCTCACTAAAACCAGAGATCTGGCCCCTTGTCCCTCACCGACCCCTTCCCTGGCTGCTCCGGGCACAGCTCTGGCTCCATCCTGGCCCCTGGCCCTCCACCACACCTCCCCCGTTTAAGCACCAGAGTGGGGCTGCTAGGCTCCCCGCCCCGCAGACTCTATCCTGCCCTACACTAACTAGCCAAACTGACATTTTCAAAAATGTGAATCTGATCAAGTACACACGCACACGCTTTTAAATGTCTTTAGTGGCTCCAAATCAATTTTAGAACAAAATCCAAACTCTGCAAAGCCCCCAAAGGTCTCTCTGCTTCCTCCTTCTTCACCCAAGTTGGGGCCTGCAATTCTTAGGAAGAGGTGTTGAGAGAGAGAAGGTTGTAAAGGATTAAGAACAACCCCGAGGGCAGAAGGAAGCCAAGGAGAGAAAACAGAGGGAAGGCAGAGGCGGTGGCCAAAGGGAGGTGGGTCCCAGCTGCAGCTGGCAGCAGAGGGGACAGCGGTGTCCAGCCCCTGCTGAGCTCCTCTCTGAGTAGAGGAAACACTGCTGGACCTCAGAGGTCAGGAGGTGATGCCCCAGAAACGGAGGCTGGGCCTGGATGTTCCCCCTCCCTCTGCTCCATTGGCACGGTGCCTCAGGGGATGTGTGGGAGCCCCGTGTCTGGGGGGCCACGAGGCCTGGGCTGAATCCAGCCCTGCCCCCACTGCCCCTCTGAGGCCTCCAACGCCTCTCCAGCCTCCAAGGGAAAATGGGGACAACAGTGACACCGGCCTCCCCACAGCCCTCCCGGCCCCTTCTTCACAGCAGCCAAACTGTATCGTCACCTGCTCAAGAACCTCTAGTGACTTTCTCCCTGAACTTAAATGAAATGCTTTGCTGTAGTGGGATAACGAACACGGTCTGGGGCTTCTTCCCCCGCTCCGTAGTACTGTCTCGTCCTCTGCACGGTGACTGCATATGCTTGTTAATTTAAAGCGATTGTATATGCTTGTTAATTGGCGGAAGCTTGAGGAGGAGGCGCCTTGCAGCAGTGGCTTCCTGGCTCCCCCGTCGGATCCCACTCTGCTCCCTGTGCTGGCTTCCTCCTGTGTGTTAGGGCTCTTTCGGTTCCCCATTTAGAGATCCCAGACAGTGCTGAAGTTAAAGTTACCCCCTGGGAAAGTTTAGCCCATCCAGCGCTCTGGCCTCCCTGCCCTGCTCACCCTTCCTCCGGAGGGTGTCTGAAAGTCGCAGTTATTTCTGGACATACCACATTTCTCAGAGTGCACAGCCCTGAGTCTCAACAGACTGGATATACAGCTGCCCTTTGTCTCAAAGACCCTGGTGGTGGTCTCTTCCTGAGCCCTGGGGCTGGGGCTGGCCCTCTTCCCTTGCTGTACCTTCCCCAGGAGCACTGTACCTGGGTGAGCTCAGGGGCCAGATGGTGGGGGAAGAGGCCTTTCCCTGCAAGGCCCAGCCTGGCAACCCGCATCTCTGTTTCCTTCTGCAACTTTTCAAACGCGAGGCCTGTTTTATGCCATGAGCACATCTCCCCAAACAGAGGTGGGGCGGGTCATTACCCTTGAAGGGGCTTCAGGGACTGTTTGAGGCTGAGCCAAGCAGGGTCCCTTTCCTTCTAGGACTAAGAAACTTGTCGGGAGGCAGGCATCGCTGGGTGAGGGGACGAGGGCTTTGTGGAAATGCTAGTGCTGGAAAGTGCCTGGAACATTCCAGAGACGAGATTGTAACGGAGACAGAAGAGACCGGTGTTCTGTTTCACCATCTGAACTACCCCCTACCATATTTTTTCCTGTGTGACTTTTGGTGATGAACATCAATTCATATCCGTTCTGTCGATCCCACAAATCCCGAGAGGCGCCTGTCTGCTCTGTGCCCACACGCCGTAAGTTGACAGGCTGACCTAGCGCGGGAGATGCTTCGCTCTTTGCATTTTCAAAGTCGAGCTGGTATGTGCTCTAGGTGTCTGCCGAAGAGAGAAGGAACTCACTCCTGGTGGCAGGGGAGTTGCCACAGAGTGGAAAGCCGGTCATCCATTGGCAGTACCCTGCGGAGGGTCTATAATCACGTGGGGCTCACGCTCTCAGTGCAAGTCTAACGTGGGGCTTCAGGGTTTCTCTGTTTCAAAATGACTCGATAAATCTCCTCAGGAAGGCAGTGGCTGCGGAATGCGGAACAAAGTCTGGAGGCCCCAACAGTCAAGGATGGAGGGCAGCCCCCCTTCCCCGAAAGCGCGGCCGGTTCCCTCTGCCCATGTGAGCGCTGCCTTCCCACTGCTTCCCTGGGGGCCCAGCCAGCACCGCCTGCATGTGCCGAGGCTTTTCCGGTAGAGCCCACCTTCGCTCCCTCCCCAGCCCTGGTTTCCAGCTGGTGGAGGGGAGGCACAGCCACGTGAGGGTGCAGGACGGCCTGTCCTGGCCACAGAGGGCCACAGCTCCTGCCGGACAGCCCTCTTGGGGTTCCTACACCTGCCCCCCTTCGTGGGTGGTGCCACAGGGCGGCAGCTGGTCCCCTGTTGCTGGCTCCGGAAGGCTGTGCCCCTCTCATTGGTATCCCTGCACTCCCATCCACTAAATTCTCCCCCAAGGCCCTGATGTCACGTGACATCCGGCTCCTGCCAGGACCTGAGTGATACATACAACAGACTTCTTGTCAGCATTTGTAGGTGCAAGTTGTTGGAAAGGCAGCACTTTTGAGGGAGGGCTGTGGTCCTGGGTGGTGAGAGGGGGGACCTCCCCACTGCCAACACCGCCCCACCCCGTTTCTTTGTATCCCCCTGCCCCGGACCCACATCGGGTCCTCTCTGACCATCTCTCCTGGCTCCAGATACCCGGATCCTACCCCGACTCCACCAGAGCAAGTCCATCCAGCCACTAGTTGCTGGGACCTCCCACTGTCAGGGCCCCCAGACCTGGCCCCTGACCACAGGGTACGTGGTAACGTGGATATGAACGTGACCTGGCCCCTATCCCCGAGGGACCTCAGTGTTCCTGCTGGCCCACGGTCAGCGCCCTGTTCACCTGGAAGCCCTGACAGCTGACTCCCTGCTCCTGTCATTGACTTGACAGTGTTTGCTAGGTGGCCCCCAAGTCTGGCTCTCCTCTGAGCAGCCCCATCCCCTTGCTGGCCACACCACCCCACCCTCTTGGCCACCCTACCTGAGTGGAGAGCCTTTCTAGGTCCGGCTGAGGAGCAGGAAGGCCACAGCTGGGCTGCTCCTTTCTGTGCCTGCCAGGTGGGGACGCCCACCTCCTGTCTGCGCTGCACTCCTCACCCCTGCACCCCACCCTCAGCCTGGGCCAGCTCAGGAGCTTATAGAATCCTGGGCACCCTGACCTTTTTCTCTTCCTGTTGCTGTTCTAGAATGTGCTTTGAACATAAGTTATTCCAGGAGTCTCTGCGAACCCCTTCAAATCTTAGTGCCAAGAGCAAATACTGATGAGAACAGTTCCTCCTCCGGAGAGACCCTGACTTTGGCCTAATTGGCATCCTGCCATCCACGTTTCCTCCGCGTCTGTGTTGCCTGTTGAGACAGGCTGCTCACTGTTGACCCACACGTGCACAGCGTGTCTTCACTCCGCGTGGGATCTTCATGTAGACCTGCCCCCTGGCGAGCGCCCCATGCCTTTCCTGGGTGCTTCCCTCTCAGAAGTGGTGGGGGAGGTGCAGGAAGGCATCCCCTCCCCCCAGGAAGCAGTGCCTTTCAGTGACCATTCACTGGCTTGCGCGCCCGTCCCCAAAGACGGTCCTTGAGGCCGGGGCTCAACCTTCACCGTCTGCCTTCCTGGGTTTGCCAGGCCCTGCCTCCCTGGCCTCCGTGAGCCGTCCAAACACAGGCAGGGTCCGGCATGTCTGTCCCACCAACAGCACTCTGCATCTGCTTCTAGCTGCCTGGTCCTCCCGCCTGCCTCCTGCCTCACGGGATCTGTAGGGATTAGATTCATGTTAGGGGGCCCTGTTCCTCTGCGTGCTTAAGACACTGTATTTCATCAGTTCTAAGACGCTTATTTTCTCGCATTGAACGTTTCTGAAATAAAACGTGTCCATGCTTAATGGCGGATCATAGTTTACGCGTTAGCCTTTTTAGGGCTATGCGTAATAACGTGTATCTTAGCATCGATGCCTCTTAAGTCCCACCTCCAGCGTGCCCCCCTCAGACGCACATTCCTGGCAGAGAACCCTCTTCCACACTCGCATATGAGCCGTTTCCCTTTGGCTTTCTTTGGTGGTTTCACATCCTCGTTCCATACGCCTAAAAGCTTGTCGTCCATTAGCTGCAAATTCTTTGGCAAGGTGACACTCACCACGGCCGCTTTAATGGAAGTGAGTTCATCGACCTTGCATCATGTCAGATTATTGTTGTTATTCTGCTCATTTTTGGTTTTGAACCTATTCTTGTTGCTTTTGAGAAGGTCTGCTGCTCAGAGATTTCTGGTTCCATAATGTTTGAAAGAGATTGCTTAACATGGGGCTTTGCGACAATAGGGAATGTATTGAAAATAATCTTTAAAAAAACCCCTTTGTTAAACTATAAATTTACTAACTGGCTTAAACAGCACAGTCACACACACATAGCCTCACGTACAGATTTACACGCGCGTGGTGCAAATGCACAAACGAATACACTTGGAGAGACAGAGAGGCCACGTGGAGAGCCGAGGTGAAAGTCAGGTGGATTCTTGTTGAAGGCAAATGCATCCTCACTACAGCATGGGGTTAACCACCAGGAGCAGGGCCTCAGGGACAGGTCTGAGTCCTGGTCTGTTCCCAGAGGTCTGGGTCTGTCCCGGTCTGGGTCATGCTGCTTCGTTTGCTATCCCAATCCCACTTACCTGTAGCCCTTCGTGAAGACCTCCAGTCCAAGCAGCCACCCCCAGCCTCCCACGTCAGTCCCAACCATGCTGGAGTAATGGGTACCTGACTTGGAGGTGGGCAAGTCAGGACGGTCCGGCCACACTAAGCCAGACCCCCTGCGTTCGCCCACCTGGCAGGCTTTCCATCCCCCACCCTATTGTCCTGTTGGCCTTCCTTCCCACCTGTGGTCAGTCCCAGCCCCTTCAGCAAGAAGGCTGCTGGCAGCCCCCAGGGGAGCATTTGGACCTCTGGTTTCAAACTCCAGCGATGGCACCTTCTCAGCTTATTGTAAAATTCCATGACTGACAGCGGGCGCCTGGGTGGTACAGTCTGTTAGGCACCCGATTCTTGATTTCATCTCAGGTCATGATTTCACGGTTCATGAGATCGAGCCCGACATCAGGCACTGCGCTGACAGCATGAAAACTGCTTGAGATTCTCTCTTTCCCTCTCTCTATGCCCCTCCCCTGCTTGTGTGCACTCTCTGCCAATATAAATAAATAAACATTTTGAAAATAAATAAATAAAATTACATGACTGCCGTGGACAAGATGAGTGTTATGAAAATGCAGATGAACTTAGTGTTAGGACCCAGATGGCTGTGCTCTGACTCCAGGGAAGCCCCGCCCAGAAAGGGGCGTCCTTTTGTATCATCCCTGTGCCCACCAACAGCCTGGTCCCTTTCCCCTGTCCAGCTGCACCAGGCTCACTGCTCCTCCCCAGAGCCCGGCTACATCTCCCTCCTCCACCCAGGGCAGCAACCCCACTCAACCGCTTCTTGGCTGGATCCGGAACACCCGGGCTCACACTGTCCACGTTTGCCCTCTGTGCCAGAGGGAGGGAGAAGTCCAAGATGCCTCTGGGTTTCTGGCTATGCCAGTGGGGACATGATGCTGCCATTCCTTGAGACAGGGAGCACGAGGAGAGGCAGGCAAAGTACTGGACAGGAAGGGTGGACAGGACTTGGGGACACGGTGGGTTAGGAGGGTAGGGTACTGCATTCAAGAGAAGGTGAGTCTCCTTGCGGTTCTCACATCCAGCCCTGCCGCCTGATGGCTTCTTGGTATGGGCGGGGCCTCAGTGGGTGGAGCCTCCATTAGCAATGCTGGCTGCCCAAGGCCCACCTTGAATTTTTTGCTGGAGCCACTGTACAAGCAAGAGGAAGGAGACCTGGCCCCAGGGCATTTGAACAGCACTGCAGAATCACCTGCGGGCTCCTCTGTCATCAGCAACAGAGATATAAATCAGGGAAAAATACTGTGCTGCCTCACCATTTTTCTGAGCTTTGATAAAACAGAATTTTAGCAAATGAAAATATTAAAATTAAAGCAAAACAATTGCCAGAATAGATTGCCTTGTGTTTAAAGATAAATTATCTTGGGCGGGGGGTGGGGGTGGTGAGAGGAAATAAAAATAATTCCCCAACAGAACACACATATACACACAGTCTAGAAAAACTTATTCCCATGTATTAAAAGTAGGTCTAGGGTGCCTGCACATCTCAGTTGGTTGAGCATCCGACTTTGGCTCAGGTCATGATCTCATGGTTTGTGGGTTTGAGCCCCACATTGGGCTCTGTGCTGACAGCTAGGAGCCCGGAGCCTGCTTCAGATTCTGTGTCTCCCTCTCTCTCTGCCCCTCCCTCACTCACACTCTGTCTTTCTCTCTCTCAAAAAAAAAAAAAAAAAAAAAAATTAAATTAAATTAAATTTAAAAAAAGTAGGTCTCTTGGGGTTTGGGACTACAGGTGAGTTCTTTTTTAAAAAAAGGCTGTATTTTCTAATTTTGCCATAATGAAAATGTATTCCTTGTATAACCAAATGCTTTTTAAAATAAAAGTTAAAAAAAACAAACAAAGAAAAAGAATCTTTAAAACTGTCCTATTTGTGCCTTTTGCAGACTGGCTCTTGGGGCTGCTGGTTCCAGGATGTGAGGGTGTGGGCGTGGCGGACAGACACTGCGTGGGAGCCCAGGGCTTTTTCTGGATCGAGGTCACTCCCTCGGCCTTGTTGGTCTCTGCTACAGGTGGCCTTTGTGGTTAGGTGATGTCCCAGCCAGTTCAAATGTGTTTCTGTTTGGGGTTCTGTCCTCAGGCGTCCGAAGGTGTCCCCATGAGGTTCTTCACCAAGCTGGACCAGCTCATCGAGTTTTACAAGAAAGAAAACATGGGTCTGGTCACCCACCTGCAATATCCAGTGCCCCTGGAGGAGGAGGACGCAGGTGATGAGCCAGAGGAGGACACAGGTAGGAAGGGGTGGACGGGAAGGCAGAAGGGGAACAGGGACCCTCTAAGCACTATGGGGGGAGAAGCCCCGGGATGTTTCTTTCACTACAAGGCCTTGTAGATTAAGTGAGTCTGATTATCAGAGGGAGAGAGGGTGATGTGGTGGCTAAGGACAAGCTAGCAAGGTAGCTCTAGGGTCAGACAGACCTGGGTCAGACTTCCTGTTCCCCAGCTTCATAGCTGTGTGACCTTGGGCAAACTACTTAACCTCTCTGAACCACAGACTTCTCTTAAAGAGACAGTAAAAATAATATGTACCTGTCGGGGTGTCACCAAATGAGTCAATGAATGTAGTACACAGTAAGCACTCAATATATGCAGCTCCCATCCTCATCAAAATAACTAGCTGCATTTCACTGTAAAGAGAATGGATGAGGAAATACTTGTAACTAACTGGAAGGCCTGTGAGAGAGGTGTTTCTTTATATCATCTCTAAAAGGAAAAAACAGTAGAGCCCCTGAAAAGTCTGTGAGAGTCAGGCCTCCCCTTAAAACCGTGGAGGGCCACAGACCAGTCAAACAGGAGCCCGGCAGAGGACCCTGCAGCACAGAACCCCACCTGGACGGCACCCTTTTCGCCTCAAAAGTTTGCTTTCTGGGGCGCCTGTTCAGCTTAGTCAGTTAAGCGTCCGACTCTTGATTTCAGCTCAGGTCATGATCTCATGGTTTGTGGGTTCGAGCCCCACACTGGGCTCTGCACTGACAGTGTGGAGCCTGCTTGGGATTTTCAGTCCCTCTCTCTCTGCCCCTCCCCTGCTCGCGCACTCTCTCTCTCTCTCTCAAAATAAATAAATAAACGTTTAAAAAAAAAAAGTTTACTTCCTAAAAGAAAACCTGAGATAAGTAACTGAGCCCTTCAACTGGTCAGGGTTCCTCCTAAGTCCCAGGGCCTGGAAACAGGTCCCCTGGACTTGCCCCCCCTAAGAGGGGGCAGGTTAGACCAGAGATGCTGAGGTCCCTGGGCTGGCTCCCACCCTGTCCCTGCAGGCTGCTGCCCGCCATGTGCTGGGTGCCCTTTTCACCCCACTCCCACGGGCTGGCTTGTGGGCCACGGGCCCATCTTCCTCCTGACTTCCTGGGGACCCACTCTGAGTGGTTGCACAGTTCATAGACCGCCTCAGCAGAGGAGGTGAGGGCCAGGCAGAGTGATGGAAAAGGACCGAAGCTCCGTGGAGACTGAGACGAGGCCCAGGCAGCCCGTGTCCCTTCTCACCTCCCTCCGCTGAGTAAGAGGCGCCCTCATCTGAAATAGCCCCAGATGACGTGTTCCTGGGCGAGTCCAGGGTCACTCACCTGCTCCATGCCACGGCCACATGTCCCCCGGCTGTCCCCAAGGCCTCGGCCTTGATGCTGAGAAGCCGTCTTGCAGAAATGCCCTTCACACGCTGGTGTCCTCACTCCCAGCACACCTGATGGCTTTCCGGGGATGGCTGTCTGGAGAAAGACCCCGGCACCCTCACTAGCAGCTGGGAAGAGAAACCCAGTCTCGTGACGGCTGGCTTCACTTCCCCAAAGGAGGCGCAGTTGTGGGCTCGAACCCAAGCAGTGTGACAGTCACCCCCTCCGCCCGGTCCAGGGGTCTGATTTGGCTCAGGTCTCAAGGTGCTGCCAGTCCCCCAGGGCTCAAAACGCACTCATATCACCGAAAGAACCCCAGGCCACGGAGAGTGTGACGAGCTCATCCTTTAAAGATAATGTCCCCGGGGCAGCCCTGTGGCAGGGGGCCCTGGTGTGGCCATTCGGTGTGGGAGGAGGCCCCAGACAGGAGGTCTTGGACCCAAGGGGCTCGGATCCCTCGTCCATTTGTGCTGTGCACAGGAGAGCAGTTCCCCTGAGGGTGAATGTGCAGGAGTCCTTTCTCCCAGGCCAAATTCAAGTTGTTTGTTTTATACTTCAGTTCTCTGGGTGAAGGAGGCCCTCGCTTTCTCTATTTGTCTCCTAGGGTATGGTGGGGAGAGAAGGAACAGCAGAAGCTGGAGGGAAAGCAGAGGAAGGGGGGGGGTGGGAGAGAGAGGAGCCGGGCCTGCTTGCTCCCCACCCTTGCGCCTCCTGTCTGGGGAACTGGGCCTGTGCCCCATCCAGGGCTCCTGCCTCAGCCCCGAAAGCTGGCCTTCCCGCTGAGGCTGCTGGCTCCACCTGTCCAAGGCCAGCAGCCCTGCCCGGTGCCCAGCTGGCGGGTGTTTGCTGAGCGCCTCAATGGGCCAACCTAGCCGCATGGCCAAAGACTTCTAAGACCGGGTCCCTGTCATCAGCAGGCCCCCCATCTAGTCAGGGAGCAGAGACAGAGGGGACCATGCAGGCACAGATGGGGTCTGTAACTGGGCGCAGCGGCCTGGACCCCCCCTCCCCGACACGGGAGGGGTCACTACGCCAGAGACCCTCTGTAGCGGGGGGTGACCCTGAGAGAAGCGAGTGCTCAGACCAAATGGCGTTCCTGCTCTTCTCTTGAGTAGAAGGTGTCCTGTCCCCTCCTGAGCTGCCACCGAGAAACATCCCTTTACCTGCCGGGCCATGTGAGGCCAAGGAGGCCCCTGCTTCCAGCGAGAATCCGAGAGCCACCGAGGTCAGCTGGTCGAGCCTTTCCGAGCTATTGCTTCAGCGACTGCAGAGCATAGACACTAGTGGGTGAGTCCCTCCACCACGTGGCTCGCGTCTCAGAGGCCCGCCTCCGTCCCCACCACGCCCTGCTGCCTGGCAGGAGCTGGTTATGGACGGACGAGCCGTCCTCCGCTGCGGAGGCCTGGTCCAGACGTCAGGGGCCTATGCTGTGATCCCCTGCCCGGGGCTCGCCGTGAACCGCACGTGGCATCCTCTCGCATCACAAATATCGCGACTGCCGTGGGGTCCATGGAGTCCGATGGGCCACAGAGGGTTCACTGCAGGCTGGACCTGCCATGTGGCCCTTTCCTGCTCTGGGCCCAGCTCCGAGGGGGCCACCTTGGTCACCCGTACATCAGCCAGATCAGTGTCTCTGTGTATGGTATGGGCTGTGATCTACACCGCACGCCTCTCCTTTCTCCGTGGGACATGCAGTCATTCTAATTCTTTAGAATCTCCTTGATTTGAGTCCAGGCTCCCGGGATCTTGTCCCGTATGTAGGCCCACACTGGCTCCTACGGGTCCGTGTCGATGAGACCCTGCAGCTTCCTTGCTGTGTCCTCCTGTGTCTCTCTCAGCAGGCCCAACACTTCCCCTGCTGGATGGTGGCAAGTGGGGGTATCGTGTGGGAGGGGTGGGAGTTGTGTTACAGACCACAGGCCCTGAGTACAAGACCGGCCAGGGCGGGTGGCCTTAACAGGAGGGAGCTCTCTGAGGGGAAGGATGCCCCAGTGCCCAGCACATTGCCTGGCACGGAGGAGGACTGCCCAGGTGGTGCTGAATGAGCTAATAAGTTAGTACGCGGTGACTTCCGTGCATTAAGAATCTTAAAAATATGTTTTTTTGTTTGTTTCTTTGTGGGAAAAAGGCCCCCTCAAAGAATATCGAGGGGCTGATGCAGGGCTAATTAGCTTCAGGGCTAATGCAATCTCTCTAGCCTGAAGGATCAGTGAGGACAGCTCTCCCACCATCCGATTTGGCAAAATACAGAGGAAATGCCTCAAAGTACACACGAGCCGCCTGGTTGCTAGGCTACCTGGTGTTGTTATATTTCCACTTTGAATACCCCTGGATTCTTCTGTAGGCCCACCAGGTCACATCCTGTGTGCACTCCTTGAATGACTTGTGTTGTCCCTGAAATAGCTAAATCCCCAATGTTTTCAACCTGTCGAGGTGTTATCACCCCTACTCCCTCCTTGTGTGCACATAACAACTACTTAGTAAACCATTCCGTATAGAGCCATCGTGCAGTTTCCACGAGGGTCTGTTTCTCTCCAGGGTTAGATGCTAAATGGACTGAGCTCCTTGGGGAAATAGGCTCCCGACTCCCTGGCATGTCCTGGTCAGTCCCTCCTCTCTAGGGACAGGTGCTCTCTCGGGCCGCCCGGCACAGTGACACAGGACGAGGTGTGCAGCCTCGAGAGAGAGGGCAGGGGGCGGCTGGGGGCTTGTGTGCTCTCTGTTTCTGCTCCTCAGCTAACACATGGCAGTGGGGCCCTCCTCACACTTCTGCTGGAGCTGGGGATGAGTAAACGGAGCACGGTGGCGGGACCACGGAAGCAGTGACACAGGGCTTGTCCTCTGTGCTCTTCTGGGTCGTGGAAGACTGAGATTCTGCCTTGTGTTTTTTTTTTTGTTTTGTTTTGTTTTTTTTTTTAATTTTTTTTTTTTTTCAACATTTATTCATCTTTGGGACAGAGAGAGACAGAGCATGAACGGGGGAGGGGCAGAGAGAGAGGGAGACACAGAATCGGAAACAGGCTCCAGGCTCTGAGCCATCAGCCCAGAGCCTGATGCGGGGCTCGAACTCACGGACCGCGAGATCGTGACCTGGCTGAAGTCGGACGCTCAACCGACTGCGCCACCCAGGCGCCCCTGCCTTGTGTTTTAAAGTCAGTCTGTTTTAGGGCGCTTGGGTGGCGCAGTCGGTTGAGTGTCCGACTTCGGCTCAGGTCACGATCTCGCGGTCCGTGAGTTCGAGCCCCGTGTCGGGCTCTGTGCTGACAGCTCAGAGCCTGGAGCCTGCTTCGGATTCTGTGTCTCCTTCTCTCTCTGCTCCTCCCCCACTCTCGCTTTGTCCCTGTCTCTCTCTCAAAAATAAAATAAACATTAAAAAAGTAAATAATAAAGTCAGTTTGTTTTGCATGGAAAATAGCTTTTTACATGAAGGACTGCCTTTTGATTATTCTTCGCTATAAGACAGCCTGCACAGTCTTTTGTGCAAGTTAATTAGATCTAATCAGGCCATAGTTAATAGTTATTATGAGACTGCTGAGTGAAATCAGGCTTCTCTGATAAACAGAGTTCGCATCTTTTTTTTTTTTAATTTTTTTTTTTCAACGTTTATTTATTTTTGGGACAGAGAGAGACAGAGCATGAACGGGGGAGGGGCAGAGAGAGAGAGGGAGACACAGAATCGGAAACAGGCTCCAGGCTCTGAGCCATCAGCCCAGAGCCCGATGCGGGGCTCGAACTCACGGACAGCGAGATCGTGACCTGGCTGAAGTCGGACGCTTAACTGACTGCGCCACCCAGGCGCCCCTAGAGTTCGCATCTTTATGTGAACACTTTCCTATGACAAACGTCCTAACAAATACAGCTTCCTATAACAAGCACTCGTGGTCTCAGAATTATGAGTCGGTAGTCTTTGGAACCGTTAAAATACATACCTTACTGCCGTGGGAGTGACTTTGTCCTTTTCAGAGACAGACTCAGGCAGAAACTGGATTTTTATGATGTCAAGACCCAGAATGAGTGTAGATTAACCTTCAATGTGATGACAGCCGGTGTGTAAATAGTTGCTGACTTCTCACTCTAAGTCAGTCCGAATGACCAATGGCCGAGGGCCTTTCCAGCTTTAAGGAAAGCTTAAGAGCAACAGCTTTCCAGTCTTTCAAAGATCCTGTGGCACCAACTTGATTATATGTCAAGGCTGGAACAAAGATTTTTAAAGCTTGTAATAATTTTTTCACACAGGCAGATCAACAACCTTTAGTCTCAGCTTGCTCATTTGTAAAATAGGAATAATAACAATAACAATAACAATAATAATAATAATAACTGCCTCCTAACATTGGTTTGGAGACTAACAGGGAAATGGGGCATTAAGTGCTTAGCAGAGTGAGTGCTATGTTACGCCCTGGAAATATTTGCTGTGATTATGATTTGAATCATTACAGGAACAAAGACTCTAAAGTAACCCAGGGGCGCCTGGGTGGCTCAGTCGGTTGAGCGTCCGACTTCGGCTCAGGTCATGATCTCACGGTCCGTGAGTTTGAGCCCCGTGTCAGGCTCTGTGCTGACCGCTCAGAGCCTGGAGCCTGTTTCAGATTCTGTGTCTCCTCTCTCTCTGACCCTCCCCCATTCATGCTCTGTCTCTCTCTGTCTCAAAAATAAATAAACGTTAAAAAAAAAATTAAAAAAAAAATAATAAAGTAACCCAGGGTGGGGGCAGGGGGGTGGCAGGAGGGGGAATGTGCTGGGAGAGAGGATACAGAGGGACCATTAGATTCACGTGATGGACCTGGTGCCACACAGCCTGGGCCCTGCCTCTGCTGGGCCGTCATGCACGGTGAGCGAGTCCTGCCAGCATGTGCGTCGCCCAGAGATTGAGGGGCCTGGAGCCAGACCCGGGAGGGCGAGGGCAGGGCACTGAGCCGGGCACCCTATTCCCAGCCCATCACTCATCACCGAGACTTCCCCTTGGAGCCCAGCACAGCTCAGAACATCCTAAACACAGAGCTCCAGGTGGCCTTCGACTGTGAATTTGGAGTTGGGAGGTGAGCTAGAACCATTTGCCAGCTCTACACTAAGCATCACTCAGCCCCCAGGTGCTGTCTTTAAAGGCAAAGGAGGTAGGGAAACAAGTCAGCTGTACATTTTCCAGTTGTTTTGTCTCCTTTTTAAAGGATAAACATGTTTATGGAAATGTTTATTTCCAACCAGTATCACTTCCTTCCAAGTATGGGCTTGGGAAAAAGCCTTTATGGCAGGATGAAGAGGCATCCTCCCTTGCCGACCCTTAAACTTGCCCAGACCTGCTTCTCGACCCTTTCCCTGAGACCAGGGGAGCCATCCAGGAGCGTACACGTGTTCTGAAGGACGGCATCTCGGCCGAGATGCAGAGAATGATTTCTTCCTTTACGGTTGGGCTTTGCAGCTAAAGGAACAGAAGCAGTATGTTTCTCTTTCTATTATTTTCAGGCTTCCCGAAGAGCATCTTAAAGCCATTCAAGATTATTTAACCACTCAGCTCGCCCTGGATTCTGACTTTGTGAAGACAGGCTCCAACAGCCTCCCTCATTTGAAGAAACTGACCATGTTCCTCTGCAAGGAGCTCTATGGGTAATGGCTCCGTGGGTGTGGCCATCCCCCAGGGGCGGGGACAGTGGGGACAGTTCCCGGGGAAGAGATTCAGCTCATTAGAGTGAGCCGGGCTCTCCGCCTGGCTGTCCAAATACCTCAGCTGTACTCGGAATAATAGGGCAGAGTTGGCAGAGGTTAGAAACCTTTGTGGTTGTTTCAAGGTTTTGTTTTCATGGTATTTAAACTGTGGCCTTTTTTTTTTTTTTTTTTACTGAAGTTAATTTGAGGCCAGTTGCTGTGGGAAGGGGTGAGTGGGAGCCCTTTCACACTTGCTCAGGATCCAGCAGTAAGACTTTTGCACTGTCCCTCCTTGCTGCAGCCAGCACCTCGGACAAGCACAAAAGGGCTCTGAGAGGAAAGAAATTAAAGTCAGCCAATCTTCTGCATGGGTGGGGACGGCCCAGGGTCGCCAGTTTGTCTTTTTTTAAGGGAGCCAGGTCTCCAAAGCTTTCATTCTCCAATATTGAATTCATTGAATGACCAATTGGGAAAAATTCTGATTTCTTTTAGATTTTGAAAATGTTATGGTTTAACTTAATGTTAAAATTAACTTCAAGCTTCAGTACATTTTAATTGTTAGAAGTACAAAATTAAGGCTGCTGTGCTATCTGAAGAATTGACAGAGGGCTATTTTAAATACTTGGGGAAAAAAAAACCCAGAAAATACCATTCACAAGAAATCATAAGGAGCCAAAACAATCCCATTTTAAATGAAGGGTCAACATTTTGGTGGGGAAAATGGCATTTCATGTGGGTGAGGCTTTTTCGGCCTATACCATTTCCTGTGTATTTTATTATAAACTTACAGCAGCTCCAGAACTCTCTGGTCAATTTCTCTGCTGCCATATCCATCTTAGCTTAGCTAATATGCCAAAAAGAATCTTTCATCATCAGTAATCAAATTGAACTTTCCTCTGAAAGGCTCTTAAAAGCACAGTCAGTACATTCGGTAAATTTAACAAATAATTTTCTTTGACAAATGGAGCACACTCATCACATTGGCCAGTCGGGTTTTGTTTCAGTGAATTGGCTTTCAACTCATGTAGTTTCAGCCAAGTGGACCTAGAACCATTTTTATAGATTTGCTTGGAGAGAGATTTTTCCACTTGATACTGTTGTTATAAATCAGGTCTCACTAGGAAACACACACACACACACACACACACACACACACACACACACACACGGCACTTTTTCTTTGTAAGAGACACAGATTCATGACGACTGGGAACAAGCTTTTATTTCTGTTCCAGTGGAGATCCTGTTCTTTGCTGCTTCCTTGTGTGGGAGGAAGTACATCTCCAAGTCTCTCCGCTGGCTCCCCCCGCCCCCCCACCCCAGTCACTTCTACACCTTTCCCACCTCACTGCCACCTGCACTTTCCTGGATCTGGGTCGCCTCCCTTTCTGGACACAGCAACTTCCCCGGTGGGCCTGCCTCTCTGTGCTGGTGGGAAAGCTTCCTTGGGCTTCCTGCTTTCCCCGTCTCTCTTCACTGAACACTTAACTTCCGGCTAGAATTAGAGACACTGTGATGTATCTCACTGCACACCTGTCTGTCTTCACCCTCAGAGGCAAAAGCATTGGAAGACTTGGTTAACTGGGGGATGGAATTTTAGAAAATCTTACATAGAAGCAAACTTATGTTTCCCCTTCCACACCTCTGAACGTGTGGGTTTCAAACTGCTTTGTCTGGACCAGGTCTTCAGTTCATTCATTCTGTCAGTCAGTCATTTACTTAACCAATGTGTGTGGAGGGCCCCCCTCTGAACTTCTGGGTACTAGGATCCAGTAAAAACACAATGAACAAGCCTTCTGTTCTTTGAGACCTTGTTGGAGCTGACGTCTCAGGAGCACCATAGTAGACTAATTCTGTAAACAAAGATAATTTTAATAAGCATTGTGACAAAATAAAACAGGTAAAAGTGACAGAGACATTGGGTGGGAGGGTGTCAGTGTCCTTTGGGGGTTAAGGAGGCCTCTCTGAGGTGGTGATAGAGCTGGGACCTTGGTGACAAGGGGCAGTTATAGCCACCCAGCAATTTCGTGGAGGGATGTCATGAAGAAAGGTCCCGAGGCAGGAATGAGGCCAGCCTGCGAGGAACAGAAAGTCTGTGTGGCTGGAGCACAATGAGGGAAGGAAAGTGTTAGTGGCAGAGGCTGGGGACAGGCGGGTATGGGGTGGGCCAGACAGGATGAATTTGAGTTCAGTCTGAATTTTAGATACATCACAAATACGTTTTTAGTGTAAGTATATGCCATGCAGTGCTGGGATATACTTATACGAGTAGATTATCCATTATTTATCTGAAATTCAAATTCAACTGGATCTCCTGCGTCTTATCTGGCGGCGTTAGGCAGGAGCCACAGCAGGTACACCTCACAAGACTCTCGAGGTTTTACAGGATTGTGCCATGATCTGAGTTCCAGCTGCGGAGAATGGATCTCAGGAGGCTGGCACAAAGCAGGAGAGCAGTTCCAAACTCAGGGACTGTGATGCGAGGGCAGCTCATGAGAAGGGAAGGCGGGGATGTGTCTGGGTTGCTTCCTGCTGAGTCCCGGGGTTTGGGACAATGCCTGGCACGTGGAAATGGCTGATAGATGTTAGTTCAGTATGATGACCCTGGACGTGGGGGTGTGCAGGCACTGACAGTAGTGTGACCTGGGGCATGTGTGGATGCTGGGGCTGGTATACATTTGCTGCCTGTTTGGATGCAGGATCGGGGGAGAGGAACGGAGGGCGACCATTTTGGTGTGAGCAGCTGAGTGGATGGGGATGCCAGTTACTAAAAGTGAGGAGGAGGGTGTGGAGCTGGGGTGGGGGGGGCACCTTTCTCAAGCTGCAGTGGGCTTGAAGCACTATTAGGCATCCCACCAGCTGAACCACCAACCTTGGAGTTATGCCAGAAGCTTGGAACCCGGGAGACCTCAGGGCAGGATCTACATTTGGGACTCATTAGCGTGCAGTTGGCACTTAAAGCCTTAAAGAGACAGGTGGGGTGAGGTCACCACAGGGGGAAGGTGCATGGAGGAGAAGGGGACCCAGGTTGGACATTTAGATGTGGGGTACAGGAAGGAGGAGCCAGAAGAGGGGCTGAGTGAGGGTAGCACCGAAGATGACTGGGTCCATCCACTCAGACGGCCTGGCTCGACAGGAACATCCCGAAGTGGGAAGGTGACAGAGAACTGAGGAGCGAGAAACAGGGCCAGAGCCTCCCCTGCAAAACGTCATGCTGAGTGTGCGCGTCTGAACGTCAGCGGCACAAGGGCTCGAGGGCGATTTGTGACCCAAAGTTAGATTCCCTAGAAGCAGACAGAAACTTTTCCAGAGAAAAAAAGAATAGAGAACAACGTCACCAGAGTCTGGAAATATTTGGTAATGCTTAAAATGGAGAAATGAGAAGAACTCCAAGTGGAATTTTAAAGTAAAATGTCCAAGTGTGGGAGAGGGTATTTTATCTATTAATGAGAGCAGGGTTAAGATTTTAATAGACAAATAAACCCGAAACAAAAATACGTCACCCGCATTACAACTGCTTCATTGGAGGCCATAAAAATAAACCCATAGTTTTCCTATCAAATCTGAAAATTAAATCACAAAACAGCAGAATGTCAGGGAAGTATATATAGAAAACACAGGAGAGCTAACTAAGCTTATAGAAAGAATGTGTGATAAAAAATTGTGATAGTCTTTGGAAAGAGGGCATTCATAGAGATTCAACTTAGAGCTGGTAGGATGGGCTCTCGAAGAAGCAGGAAAAAACAATGCATAATCAATGGCTGAGTATATAAAAGAAAAAAGTATTCCCAGGCTTATAAAGGACCTAAATCCAGGTATTGAGAAGCCTCATAAAGATCCAATTAGCAGAACAACCAAATAGCACCATCTAAATCTCTCTCTCCTTTTTTTTTTTTTTTTTTAACATTTATTTATTTTTTGAGAGAGACAGACCATGAGCAGGGGAGGGGCAGAGAGGGAGGAAGACACAGAATCCGAAGCAGGCTCCAGGCTCTGAGCTGTCAGCACAGAGCCTGACGTGGGGCTTGAACTCATGGACTGTGAGATCATGACCTGAGCTGAAGTCAGATGCTTAACCGACTAAGCCACCCAGGTGCCCCCTCTCTCTCTTTTTGTTAATGTTTATTTATTTTTGAGAGAGAGAGACAGAGACAGAGACAGAGCGTGAGCCAAGAAGGGGCAGAGAGAGAGAGAGGGAGACACAGAATCCGAAGCAGGCTCCAGGCTCTGAGGTGTCAGCACAGAGCCTGACGTGGGGATCGAACCCACGAACCGAACCATGAGATCATGACCTGAGCTGAAGTCCCACACTTAACCGGCTGAGCCACCCAGGCGTCCCTAAATCTCTTCTTACAAAGTTTCCAAACTAGAAGGGAAGATGAATTCAGAAAGTAAATAATTATAAACAGCACCCTTACTTTAAAAAATGACAATATGTAATATCATTCCCACTGCCTGATAATACAATATAAATTCTGAAGCAGTATCTTCAAGGAGACGATTACTGACCTGGAATGAACGGAACATAGATGTCATTCAAGAGCACAGGGAGTCAGGGTGCCTGGGTGGCTCAGTCAGTGGCACGCCCGACTCTTAATTTCGGCTCAGGTCACGGTCTCACAGTTTGTGGGTTTGAGCCCCGCGTCGGGCTCTGCACTGACAGTGCGGAGCCTTCTTGGGATTCTCTCTCTCTCTTTCTTTCTCTCTGCCCCTCCCCCGCAAAATAGATAAATAAGCTTAAAAATAAAAAGAGCACAGGGAGTCTTTGCAGATTTTAAAAACTTGTAAAAATGTTCTAATCACATGTGTTTCCTTTAAAAAGGATCTGAGAATTTTTTTTCCAGAAATCTTAGAGTGCTGGTGGTCCTAAAAATAAGAGCCCAGCAGCTTACTGAGCAGCTGGATATGAATACACCCAAAGCAAAAGTGTTCATTCTATACTCCCAGAACACAACATGACAAAAATAGAAATAAATAAGAAGACTAGCCACAACCACCCAACCATCTGCACACTTTCAGATAGCCTCTTAAATCACAGCTAAATTAAGGAAAGAACCGACACACGGGGTACCCTTTATGGGTAGTGTGGGGGCACTGAGTAATCAGACCACCGCGTAGGAGAACTCTGTATGGCACAGCCAAAGCACTACTTGGAGGAAAAGCCATAGCTTTAGATGCTCTGTTAGGAAAAAGGGGGTAGGATGAGTCAAACACACAAACTGAATCCAGACTGTGAGTCTCTTGAAGGTTATCGTGGGTCAAGTCCTAATAGCCTTGCTATTTCCCACATCCAGCAAAGTACCAGAAACATGTGTTTACTCAGTGCTCATGAACGGAGATTGAATGCGTGCTGAGTATGTGTCATGCACTGTTCCAGGGATGGAGACACAGCAGTGACCCACACAGAGTCTTTTAAGAGGTCTCTGTCTAGCAAATAAACAATAACAACAACTGTTAGAGGGGGTATGGTCAAAATAAAAGCAGAAATAAATTAGGAAAACAGTCAGTTACCATTTTAAATATTAGATGGACGCCTGGGTGGATCAGTCGGTTGAGCATCCGATTTCAGCTCGTGATCTCCCAGGTCTTGGGTTGGGTTTGAGCCCCACCTTTGTGCTGACAGCTCAGAGCCTGGATCCGGCTTCGGATTGTGTGTCTCCCTCTTTCTCTGCCCCTCCCCCACTCGCTCACGTGCACGCTCTCTCTCTCAAAAGTAAATAAACATTAAACAAATTAAAAAAAAATTTGGAAGCATAAGAGACTTAGTAATCTGCATTAAAGATTTGCAAATCAAGAATACAGTGCACGGGGATGGGACGCCTGGGTGGCTCAGTCAGTTGAGTCCGACTTCGGCTCAGGTCATGATCTGGCAGGTTCCTGAGTTAGAGCCCCTCATCAGGATCTGCGGTGACAGCTCAGAGCCTGCTTCAGATTCTGTGTCTCCCCCTCTCTCTGCCCCTCCCCTGCCCACACTGTCTGTCTCTCTCTGTCAAAAATAAATAAACATTAAAAAAGAAAAAAAGGGGCGCCTGGGTGGCGCAGTCGGTTAAGCGTCCGGCTTCAGCCAGGTCACGATCTCGCGGTCCGTGAGTTCAAGCCCCGCGTCAGGCTCTGGGCTGATGGCTCGGAGCCTGGAGCCTGTTTCCGATTCTGTGTCTCCCTCTCTCTCTGCCCCTCCCCCGTTCATGCTCTGTCTCTCTCTGTCCCAAAAATAAATAAAAACGTTGAAAAAAAAATTAAAAGAAAAAAAAAGAAAAAAATTTTTTAATTAAAAAAGAACATGATGCACATTGACATGGCTACAGATCTTCATATTATAGTTAAATGGAACAAATATTTTACATACAATATGAAACATAAAAATTACCATGAGTGCCCTCCTTTGAAATTTCAAGAAGCAAATGAGGACCATAATCTATAAATTATTCCTGAATGGCAAAAAACACCTCATTCAGTCTTCAAGAAAAATACAATAGTCAAGATAGCAGCCTGAAATAAAACGGTATCCATTTATTAATATAAATGTTTAATATTTCAGTAATGTTTTAGTATATATAATTTAGTAATATGAAAAATGGAGGCTTAGATAAAGAGCTCACTTCAAAGAAAAGTCAACATAAAACACCATCATTTAGTAGATTAAAGATGAAAGAATCATTTGCATAGGTATCCTAACAGATGTGTGATTTTTAAAAAGTCATTTCTGGGGTGCCTGGGTGGCTCAACTCGGCTGAGCATCCAGCTCTTGATTTTGACTCAGGTCACAACCCCAGGGTTGTGGGATCGAGCCCCAACTCTGCCTCTTCTCTGAGCTTGGGCCTGCTTGAGATTCTCTCCTTCTCTCTCTCTCACTCTCTCTCCCCCTCTGCCCCTCTCCCCACTCACTCTCTCTGTTAAAAAAAAAAAAGTCATTTCTAATTTTAAAGCATTTTACAAATGGAATAGAGGGCTACTTCCTTAGTAATGCAATAGGTGTCAATGTAAAACCAATTACACTCGACAGGGAAACAGTAAAATCATTCTATTAAACATTCTAACAAAAGAGGGGCACCTGGGTGGCTCAGTCAGTTAAGCGTCCAACTTTGCTGACTTTGGCTCAGGTCATGATCTCACAGTTTGAGTTCAAGCCCCGCATCAATCAGCCTGTCAGTGCAGAGCCTGCTTTGGATCCTCTGTCCCCCTCTCTCTGCCCCTCCCCTGCTTGTGCTTTCCCCAAAATAAATAAATACTAAAAAAAAAATTTTTTTAACAGAAGAAAAAGGTGCCCTTTATCACCTGGTTTTGTGTTGTATGGGAAATTTTGGCCAAAGTAAGATGAGAAAAAGAAGGGACCACCAACATTTCTAGACACATCTGGGAGCCAGTCAGATTTGTCAAGATTTTACAGTTTAAAAATAGAAGGAAAACCAGCATCATTCTTAGAAAACCCTAAGGATTCAGCTTGTGTATGTGTATTTGTGTTTTTAGGAAAACATTTTTAAAAAGGAGAACAATGAGGGACATCTGTTTGACGTTAAAACATGTTCAGAATTAGTGCCTTGGAAATTTTTTTATTTTAACCCAGAATTCTTGTATGAAAATGATAGTTTAAAGGGAATACTGCTGGGGCACCTGGGTGGCTCAGTGGGTTAAGCCTCTTCCTCTTGATTTCTGCTCAGGTCGTGATCTCATGGTGGTGGGAGGTGGGATCCAGCCCATGTCAGGCTCCACTTGAGATTCTCTCCCTCTCTCTCTGCCCCTCCCCTGCTCACGTGCGCTCTCTCTCAAAACAAATACATAAATATTAAAGATAAATAAAGGGAAGACTGCTGCATGAACAGATGAATGAACTCTGGCGGAGGGGTTGGGGAAACCCAGAACCTGCCTGCCCAGCCTTCCCCTCTCTCTGCTTTGCCAGTCAGTTCCCTCCACACCCTTCCTGGTCCCTGGAGTAGACCCACTTGTGATGCCTTCAAAACCAGCAGGTTAAAACACCATCCCCGAAACTGTGAGACGTTGTAAATCTGCCATCCTGGCATTGCCTGGTATACATGCGGAGCTCTGGATTTGTAGTTAAATGAATGATATGGAGCCTGGAAACAAATCCTACCATATTCTAGAAGAGCTTATATGCTCGATGAGCCCAAAAGAAGTATGTAAAACAGAGCAAGTGTTGTTGAGTGAAACTGAATAGTAATATGGAGAAAGATGAACCTAGTTCCACCCCATATTCAAAAAAAAAAAAAAAATCTAGGGGCACCTGGGTGGGTCAGTCGGTTGAGCGTCCGACTTCGGCTCAGGTCACGATCTCGCGGTCCGTGAGTTCGAGCCCCGCGTCGGGCTCTGGGCTGACAGCTCAGAGCCTGGAGCCTGTTTCCGATTCTGTGTCTCCCTCTCTCTGTGCCCCTCCCCTGTTCATGCTCTGTCTCTCTCTGTCCCAAAAATAAATAAACGTTGAAAAAAAAAATCTAGATGAGGTAAGGGATTAAAAAATATAATATCTACAAGAAAAACCCATATGTAATGTAACTTAAAAAAAAGCAAGTAAGAAACCAAATTAAAATGAGCTAATAATTGCTTACTAGTAAATACTGATGATAAATTTTTAACTAAGGGAAGCAAAGAATTACCAAGGAAAAGATGAAAAATAGAACAACAAAAAATTATAAAGCACTTGGCAATGAAATCCAACCTGCCCAGGATGAAAATAACAGAATGGGGGAAAAAAGTGCAACGTCCAGATTAAATAAAAAGCAAAGTGGTATGTAACGTTTATACCAACATCCAAAAATCCTGGCAAAATTCCCAACAGAAAACTGACAAAAGACACAAACAATTTATACAAAAAGAAATACAGTAGAAACCAACTATGTAGAAATATATTTAGTGACAATAAATTAAAGGTATGCAATCAATGCATCAATATTGAAATGCAGTGTTATATCCACTAAACGAGGGGAAGAAAATCCTAGAATGAGGACAGCACATCAAATGGGCAGGCTCAGACAGTGCCCCTGGCCCGTGATGGGTACCATCACTCAAAGGCTTAGCAATACTGCTCAAGAGACACAATCTCTGCTTATCATCAAATTTAATTGAAAATAAAAGGGTATGGGAACAAAGCTGTTCAGAGCAGCCTTTATTTGTAATCGCCAACATCTCAAAATAACCCAAGTATCTAGCAATTCATTTTGGCACGTTTACTCGATAGAATATTTCCACACCGTTAGAACGTTAAACATGTAAAGACATGAAGTTTGGGGTGAAATAAGGGAGACCTAGAACTCAGAATTGTCTGCCACTGTGCTTAAAACAATGTGAAAACAATAGAAAAAGACAGGAGCAAAGAATGGGTAGGAGTTGTCAAGGAATTAGACAATGAAAAAAATCTCTCCAGGCGTCCGTCTCGGGGGCGGGGAGGGGATTTGAACTAGAAGGCGCAGACGACTGCTAGCACAGGAAGCCCCTGGGGCACGCATTTAAAATGCAGATTCTGGACCAAATCGGGTTGGGGCCCAGAAATTTGCATTTTTAACACCCGGGTGTGTTTGCAATTCTTCTAAACACTCGAGGTTGGGAACCAGGGATTACTAAGTGATTTCATAGTAGTTTCGCGATCCTAGATTTGAATTATCCACAGCCTGTGAGTATGGCTAACCAGAGGTAAATCAGATCTCCGGATCTACGCGTTGCGACTCCGGTTTGGCCCAGGGTGGGCGACAGGATGGGAAGAGTGGGGGTCTTGGTGGGGGGAGGGGGGCCAGCACTGGCAGGCCTGGATCTTTGCCCGGGCTTGTCTTTTGCCAGACTGGGTGTGGCCATGCCTCTGGCTGGATCCTGCCATGCCTTCCCTGGGTCCTCACTAATCCTTGACCTTCACCTTGTCTCCTGCTCCCAGCGAAATCACCCGGACCCTCCCCTCCCTGGAGTCTCTGCAGAGGCTGTTTGACCAGCAGCTCTCCCCTGGCCTCCGTCCACGGCCTCAGGTAAAGGCTCTGGGGTTGGAAAGAAGAGATTGATAAACTGGGGTGGAGGTGAGGGGTGTGGGGGGTAAGGTAGCCCGAGTCCCCAGGGCTCAGAAGGGAGCCCCCCATCCACTCCCGCCCTGAGTTGGCTGGGGGACCAGAGCATGGGGTGGCCGGTGGGGGTGGGAGATTCAGGACCCTGTACCACCAGTAAGGCATTTCCCTGATGCCTGATTTTGACTTGAGTAAAGATTTCAAATTATATACTCAGCAGAACTGCCTGTTAGTGTTGAATAAGGGAGTACGCACGGCCTTTTCTCATCATTGTTCATCGGAAACTATTAGAAAGAAAAACACGAGGTGCCTAAATGCTTGATCCTGCCTCTTGCCCCTTAAGGTGAAGATGCTCCCTGCCCCCATCCACACACAGGCTCACAGACTCGCAGGAGCCAAGGCCAAGTCATCTAGGGAGCAAAGATCTACATATTGAAAGGTGTTACCAGCAGAGTTAAAAAGCAAAAGCAGCATCTCCAGAAAAAGTACTTGCAACAAATATAAGGGACAAAGGATTAATATGTTAAAAAAAAAAAAAAAAAGAAAGAAAGAAAGAAAGAAAGAAAAACTTCTTACAAATAATTAAGTAAAAACAACCCTATTTTTAAAATGGGGAGAGGTTATAAAAAAAGGCTTTCTTACTAAAGAGGGGTGGGAGTGACCAATATATATACAAAAACTTGTTTAGCCTTACCTCATTAGTAACTGGCAAATGACATTCATAACCTTGCCTATCAGATGAGCAAAAAGTTGATTGGTGAAGTCAGGGCTTGGCCGGGCTTTTGGGGTCAGGGACTCTGCGGTTCATTGCTGTGCAGTTGGGAGTAGAAACGGGGTTTCTGAAACATTGTTTATCTGCAACGACCATGTTAATTGCACACATCCTTAAAGCACCCGGTTCTATATGTAGGCAGCTGTCTTAGGGGAAAAAAAGCAAATGGCAAAAGAATCTATAAACTCCGAGGTACATCTATATGTGGAAATCAGACCAGAAGGATTTATACCCAAAGGGCTATTCTAGTCACCCCCAGGGGGGATGGACCGAGGGAGAATGGGATAGGCCAAGGGGGACTTTGGGTTTGACCATACTGTTTGCTAAGAGTGTTTGCTAAGAGGTTTTTTTTACTGAGAAAATGTATATGTGCTATTTATACAGCTTAAGAATTCACCAGAAATTTAAAAAGGTGATTTTGCTTTCCTCGAAGTGAAGGATGATACGTTAATTTCTGGGAAAGTAAAAGCAAATCCAGGCAAAACAGGGGCCCTGCCAGACCCTCACATTTACGTAGTTCGAACCGAAGACCATGCCCACATTTTTGAAATGGACCAAAAGAGGTAGAGGCCCCCAGGAAGTTAAGGTGACAACAGTCAAGCTGGGGTGCTGCAGGACAGAGCTGGGACAGGATGGAGAGAAACCTCAGATGAGGTTGGAGAGAGGGGGTTCTCCTTCCCACTCTCCCATATGAGACCCTGACCCACTAAGAAATGCAGAGAGGTGGTTCTTGCCTTCAGAAGTTCACAAATGGAGGAGGAAGTTCCAAGGCTGCCAGCAGTAGAGGAAAGAACACTCAGAAACAGATGAGCTCAACATCTGACGGGCCCCTGGTGGCCCTTCGTTTCCTTATCTGTGCAATGGGTCTAGCGTGTCTGATACCGCAGGGTTTTTGAAGGAGTAAGTGAAATGTTTGTGCGAGATCACATGACACTAGGCCCTTCTCCTGGGGTAGGCGGGACCTGCTGGGGACACCTGGACCCCTGTGTGGAATTTAGTTGAGAACTGATGGGAGGTGCAACGTTACCAAAATGACTGCGGACTTCAGGGTTCGGAGAGACCTAGCTTTGCCCGGGGTGAGAAGGGAGAGTCGTTAACCCTGGAACCCACATCCTCCCTTTAAAAGGGCAACTAAAAAGCAAAGTAAAATAACTGGGCCAGTTATGGGAACCCGCAGGTGTCACTCAGACCAATTCGCTCACTTCTAGGCTAAGCTGTGAATTATGTCCTCAGCCTTGACGTTCGTGACATTTGGGGCCAGATGATTCTTGGTTGTGGGGGACTGTCCTGTGTATTGTAGGATGTTAACGCCTTCTTGTTTCTACTGACCAGATGCCATTAGCATCCCCCAGTTGTGACAACCCAACATGTCTCCAGACATTTCAAATGTCCCTTGGGGGGCAAGATCACCACCAGCTGAGAAACACCGGGCTAGATCTACTTGAAAGTCTCAGGTCTATACTGGCTGTGTGACCTCGGACAAGTTGACTCACCAACTGTGACTCAATTTCCCGTCCGCAAAACAAGGGTTAGAAGAATCGATTCATGCTAGGATTAGATGAATGGATGCGTTTTAAAATGTGCTTGGCAACAGCAGAACTCCTCAGATTCTCCCGTATGTTCTGTGGGCTGGGACCCACAAGTGCAGGCATCATGCTAATCCCTTCGGTCCTGAGAACCAACCCCCAGTTTGTCAATAGCTTTGTTTACACTCGGTAAGTTTCTGCCAAGCCTGCCTCATAAGAGACAGGAGAGGGGAAGAAGACAGCAGCCTAAATCCACAAGGTGACTGCCCCGGGAAGCCAGCGGGTCATTCCAAGTGTCCAAGGAGAGAAGGAGGTCAAATCTGTTATCTTTTAAATTTTTTTATGAGAAAAACAACCCGGAACAAAGGGATCCTGAATTGTCCCTCTGCTGATCAGCTGGTCTGCACCACCCCCACCTGAGGCCCCTCCACCCCCCCCCCCCACCTGAGGCTTGACCTTGAGCTTTGTTAAGGAGCAGGGCAAAGCCAAAAGAGAAATGTTGACAAATAGGATGTGTTTGAGGTGTTGACAAAGTCCTGAGGGTTGGGGGGGGGGGGTGATGAGGGTGGTTGGGGGCAGTTGTGATGGCCATGGTGGGGGTGGTAGCCGAGGTGATGGGACAGGTAGTACACTAAAGTGGGGGGGGGGTGGAATTGGATGTCAAACAAAAGTGTAGGGCGGCTGACTTCCTAAGCGAGGGGTGAGGTAAAGGGATTTCACCTGGTTGGCGATAACCCTCGTTCCACTCCATACACATGTCTGATTTTCTCCTCCAGCTTCTGGAAGGCAGGGATGGTATCATAAATTCCACATGTGTGACTGCACATCTGGCTCAGAGTAGATGCTTTGTAAATGTCGGTTCTGGGAATAAACGCTCGAGACCGTGGATTTGGTCTCAAGACGGTCATGGATTCAAGTCCCGCTCTGCCATTCACTGGCTGTGTGACTTCAGACAAGGAACTTCGGCTCTCTGGGCCTCCTGTACGTGTTGACCAACTTCATGGAGCATCCTCTATGGCCAGGTGCTAGTCCTGCATGCCATGCTCATGGCCCCAGTTCTCAGAGAGCTCCCGTTCTAGCAGGGAAAACACAAGGAACAGATGAATGACCTAGGTGATTGATAGGGAACAAAGCAGAGTGATTTGAGAGAGATGGTCATCTTTAGCTAGTGTGGTCCACGAACACCCCTTTGTGGATCTGAGACCTGAGTGAGGAGGTGGTCCTCCCAGGTGACCCCCCCACATCTCTGGGAATTCCTCGGGGAGTGTAGCTCAAGGACACGCGCAGGTCACAGGTGAGGAGGAGAGCGGCTCGGGGTGAAGGGTCACCATACAGAGCCTCAGAGGGCAGGGTAAGGAGTTCAAATAATTTTCTCCCAGTGGTGGGTTTTAAGCAGTGAGATGGCTATATTTTGGAAGTAGAGGAGGAACACCAATGCTGTAGATGTAGGGGGAACAAAGGTAACAATCAAGGCCAGTCCCAGAATGTTTTTTGAGTAACTTGAGTGGCTGAGGTGACAGGAAATTGGAGAAGCAGATGAAGGTTTATTCTTTGGCTACGATAATGTTGAGATGATGCTGCATAGCTGATGTTCTTGTCTGCGAAGGGGGGTGATAGCACTTCGGGGGTTGTCGGCGGGGAGAGCAAAATGAGAGAGAGCGTGGAAAGGGCCCAGCGGAGTGCCTCTGGATGGTGACACTCTGTGACTGGTGTCCCTGCTTGCTCTTTTCTTCAGGCGCCTGGTGAGGCCAATCCAGTCAACATGGTGGCCAAGCTCAGCCAACTGACGAGCCTCCTGTCCTCCATTGAAGACAAGGTATTAGGACATCCCGGGATGCGGCTTCTCTGGGCTTCTCTTTGGTCCTCTCTTCGCTTAGAGAATGCCCCAGTGTGCATGCTCGTGCTCCCTTTCACTCTGTCCCCAAAGACGCTGCTTTCCCTGTGCCCCCCAACCTGAAGAGCCTTGTGCATTCATGCCCACAGGTCAAGGCCTTGCTGCATGAAGGCACCGAGTCTCCCCATCGACGTTCCCTCATCCCTCCGGTCACCTTTGAGGTGAGTGGCTGTGCCCTTGTATTCCAGGAAGCCGGGGGCCGTTCTGGTCCCTGTGGAAGGACAGCCTTTTGGCTCAGCGGTATGAAGGCAAGGAGCCCGACGCTGAGAGTGCTGGTTGGCAGGGCCACGTGTGGAGCTGGTACCCAGACAGGTGTGCGAACCCCCTTCGGGGAAGGCTCCCCAGGGGAGAGCTCCTCAGCCCAAGATGCTTTTAAACTGTATCTTCCAACTCGTGGCAGTAAGTGACATCAAAAAGGGGCCCCCAAAACTAGCAGCAAAGTAGTGCCTCAAGAGAAGAGCAGGAAAACATACAATTTCCATGATTTCCCCGAGCGTGACTTACGTAGAACCTCCGAGCTCAGATACAGAAATTTGTTTTTCTTAACGATCCACACGTATTCTGGTGCCGCCAGCCCAGCCCTGGTCCCACATTCCAAAACACAGGACGAGATGGGCCCCAAAGGCCCTTTCTGGCCCTGATGATAATTCTGTATTTCCATCTCCAGCTTCTGAGCATGCCTAGGCAATTGTCTTTTTCCTAATTGTTATCAGTAAATGTTAAATTGTTGGTTGTAACAAGGCCCGGGAGCTTAAATCTGTTATGAACATCCTTTCTGGGAATAGATGACACATCAGATTAATGAGTGTTGTCAAATTAAGCAGTGAAATGAATCAGTTTCCGGTAGTTCACCTGTTCCCTCTGCCAAACCTGTTGGCAGAGCAGCTGATGTGCACACGACGCTCACCAGGTTCTCGGGGGCTGCCCGCAGAAACATGGACTGGGGCTGTGGGGCGAGGGACGCTGGGAGGTAGGAGCCCAATGGCACCGACGGGACACCAGGGCTGGAGCGGCCAAGGGCTGTGCAGCCCCACGGACGAAGGGCTCACAGGCTCCAGGAGAGTCTGGAGAGAGAGAGGGTGACCCACGTCTCCCCTCTCCTTGCAGGTAAAGTCAGAATCCCTGGGGATTCCTCAGAAGCTGCAGCTCAAAGTCGACGTGGAGTCTGGGAAACTGATAATTAAGAAGTCCAAGGACGGTTCTGAGGACAAGTTCTACGGCCACAATAAGAGTAAGACCCCCTCCCACACCCGTGACGCTCCCCTTCTGCAGGTGCCGTTACGCCTGGCCGGTCAGTAGCGGACCGCCAGAGAGGAAGTCCCACCAGGCACGCCCACCCCTGTGCCAGGATGCTCACCACCCCTCACCCTGCCTGTGGGTCCCCCGCCCAGCTCCGAGGCCCACCTCACATGTGCCTCCTTCACGAGGCCCTCCGTCTGTTCCACTGCCTTCCACCGAAGCCTGGGGAAGTGAACTTACATGCTCGGCGCCGGGCGGGGGCCGGGGGGCACTTCTTTGTGAATGTGCACTTCCCCATTAGGAACCAGGCTGTTGCAAAAGGCCACGGCACGGTCCCCGTACAGAGCCCTGCACGTGGAAGGGTTGCCGGACCAGTCAGCATCTTTAAGCGTAGCGTAGACTGAGACCCAGTTTAGCATGTGCTCAAGCATGTGGGTTCTGGAACTAAACTGCCTAAATTCATATCCCAGCTCTGCCACTCAGCAGCTGTGTGACCCTGGACGCATCGCCCAACTGCTCTGGGCCTGAGTAAGCATCAACAGAGATGGCAGAGGCAGCATCTCATGGCATGTTTCACATGGATCTCTAGACTTACCCATCAAGAGCAGCCTTACCCCATCAAGAACACTCACCTGAGCTGTCTCTTCAGATGGCAGATATTTGGCTCGACAGCCAAGCCCTACGGCAACATCCCCCAGAGTCCCCTATAGCTGGGCCTGCAGACTGGCAGGAAGGGAGATTCTATATTCAGTGCTGGCTTGGTGCCACACTGTGCTGGGCACAAGGGGACAGAGAGGAGTGCGGGTAGATCAAGGCCCTGCCACTTGCTAGTGATGTCATGTTGGCCTGGTTACTTATGGCCTCTGTGCCTCATTTTCCTCATCTGTGAAATGGGAATAATAGTAATAGTAATAACAATAATGGATTTCTCCTAGGTTTGTCATGCGGAGTAGATGAGCTGAGGCATTTGAGAGCACCTCCTTTGTGCCCAGCAGCAGCACCGGCCCCATGGCAAAGTGCCCAGGCAGAGGCCAGGGGAGAGAGGTCAACCCCACGTGGGCCTACTCCGGCCTGCAACCTCTTGCTCCTATCTGGGCTGTGGCACCAAGGTCCAAGGGATGCTCTCAGGGCAGCAGGTGGGGTGGGAGTCTGGGGACCAGCCCCATGCAGGAAGTGGGGTGCGGGGAGGGGAAGAGTGTAGATGGCACAGGGGAGACGGTAGAAGCCCAGCCTGGAATCCCAGCTTGGCCACTCGTGACCTCGGTCTAGTGCCTCTCTCCGTGTGCTCTTGTCATAAGGATACACATCCTGTGGGGCTGCCACAAGCCTTAAAGAGGTCAACTTTAGTAAGTAGTAGGTGCTCATGAAAACACCGTGGCTGTTCTAATCATCCTTCCAAGGTAAGGCAGAAATGGAGAGGGCAGGATACAGCAGTGAGGAAAGACCAGGAAAAGAAAGTCCCTAGACACGGGGGTGTCGTGACACAGACACAGACACGGGCTGTCATGCTCATGCACAGTGGGGGTCACAGTGTTGAGGCAGGGCCAGAGACATGGGGCGTAGGAGGGTTTGAAGTAAAGATCTCGAATTTCTGGCCTCGAGGGTTCTGGGAAGCACCGTTCACCCTTGTCAGTTTAATTCAGTGGACGTTTTTCCTTGGAGTATCTTCCATGGACCAGTCCCGAGTGTAGTCCTCCCTCAAAGATGTAGCAGTTTAGAAGGAAAGTTGACTTGTGAGCACGTATTAGAATGTGTGTCAGATGCAAGGTTAGCCTGGAAGGACAATTGATTAGCTCTGTTGTGGGATATATAGGGAGGCTTCATACTACAGATGGCTCTGTCTAGGGCTTTGAAGGATTAATAGGAGTTCACCAAGCATAAGGTGGGAGAGGGCACTAGGACTGAGTGGCATATGTCGGAGCAGGGTGTTAGGGAAATCTCATGTTACTTGTGGCCCCAAGGGGAGGAGCCGTGGGGCATGGGGTCCCAGATGTGGACAGGGCCCTGAATGCCAGAGTAAAAGTTGGAGACGTTCTGTGGAACGGAGAGCACTGATGGATGGGTTGACCTCCTAGAGGGGTGAATATACCCCTTTGTGGGATTATGGGCGGTGTGAGAGTTGCCGTCAGATCAGGGATGGGTGAAAGAGCCAAGCTAGAGAAGAGCGGCCCTGGGAAAACCCAGCTCGTGTCGAGAATGCACTGTTACAGTGGAGGTTAATGAGCCTTTGAAGGAGAAGCATGGATGCCCAGAGCCTGCTGGCCCAGACTGCCTGCGGGCCGCACCTACCTGGTCCCTGTCCTCTCAGTCCGTGGAGCCCAGCTCACCCTCTGTTATGGCATCTGTCACATCAGGACACAATTACTTGTTCACAAGTTCCCTCCCCTAAGTGGGCCAAGTCCCTATCTTACACCCTCTGAAATCCTGCACAGGACCAGGTACCCAGCAGGTGCATAGTCAGGGATTGCCAATTGACTGAGGCGCTTGCAATGTTGCTCATAAATTCCCACCCCCCACGCCCGCCCACCAGAAACATGTGGTCTCCACAGAGGCCAGGAAGTGGGGCTTTTTTGTTTACTGCTAAATCCCCAGAGTTTACAGCCACACTTCCACAGAGTAAGTGATTGATAAATACATACTGAGTGAATCCCTGAGTGAGTGAATGAACAAATGAGTTCAAGACCATTGCGGTAACACAGTCCATGGGGCCGCGCGTGTTTAGGGACTTGTCTATAACTGGCACCGGAGGCGGGGTGCTTCAGCAGCGAGGAGCTCTGGGTAGACTGGATTCACATACTGTGTCTGCATCCTTGCTCCACAGCTTGGTAGTGGTTTGACCTTGAATAGTGGCTTTACCACTCACACTCCATGTCCATGGCCATGAAACGAATTCCTGTAGGGTCATTGTGAGCGCTGGTGGGATAAGGCGTGTCTTCAGCCGGTCCTGGCACAGTTTCCAATCATGGTTCTGTAAAGTGCTGATCATTTGAAGGAAATCTTCGGCTGCAGGTGTTGGAGCTTCCTTGCTCTGCTCCAGTCACCATGTTCATGGGTAGCTTTGGCATTGAGCTCTTCTGTGCGTAAGAAAAGCCAGTTTGCTGTATGAGGAAACCATAATGTATTCACTCACTGAGCAGTTACTAGGTGTATTATGTGTCAGGTGCTGGGGATGCAAAGGTGAATAAGCCGGGGTGGGGGTGGGGTGGGGTCCTCGTTCTTAGGGAGGTTCCGTGCAAGTAAGGGTCGAGGAGAAAATAACCAAGTACACAAATATATAAACCAGTAAGGCGTCAGGGAGTGATAAGCTCTAGGCTGGGAATGTAAGCAGGATGATAGGACAATGATGGAGGGGTGCCATTTGAGCTGCCGCCTGAGTGTCAAGAAGATGCTGGCCATGCAGACACCATGGACAGCGGCCCTTGAGCTGAGTTTCCAAGATGGGAGCAAGCTTGGCGTGTGCGAAGGCTGGAGTGGCTAGAGCACACGCGGTGCGGAGATTGGGCCCCTATCCTGGGCTTGGTGAGCCGGGGTATGTTCTAAGGGCAGTGAGCCACTGTTAGGAGATTGGAAGCAAGGGAGTAGTGTGATCCCACTGAAGATGAACTCTGGCTGCTGTGCTAAAAGTAGATTGTGGGAGACAGGGAGACAGACCAATTAGGAGGCCTTGACAGTCGCCAGACAGTTGCCATGGTGGTGGCTTGACATGTTGAAAGATGGACGTTGGGAATGTTTTGAAGGTAGAACTGCTCACACCTGCTCATGGGTGGATGTAGAGGGGCAAAGAAGAGAACCACAAAGAGCTTCTGGTTTTATTTAACTAGGTGTGGGGACAAGTGGGCCACATACCAGGCCTGGTAGAGTACTAATCCTGATCGAGCAAGATGTCCCATCTTGGAAGCAGCCACACAATCCTGCATATGGATGTCAAGGAAAGCCAGGAGTTTGGAAGGAAGGAGACATGGGCTCATAGCAGCGGATTAGAAGAGTCTGAGGGGATCCCACTTGGAAGTGGTGGGAGTCACACCATGGGGTATTTACGGTGCCGACAAGGCTGATGGGATTTCTGAGCATACGGGACATCCACGATTTCCCTTGGGTGGGATTTCCGTCAAGATGGCCGCTGAACATACACATTTGTCAGTTCCCTCCTAAAAGCAAAACTCAATAGGGACAAAGAGACCAGGTGAGAAAATGATGGCAACAAAATTCTAAGTGCTGAAAAACAGATGGATAATGATAACCAACTTATAGGAACCAAAACTCAATTTTAAGCATGTAGTAGGAAAAACTGAGACACCTGACTCATACCACAGAACCCACAAAGGGTACAGGAATTGATACTGTGAGGGGCCCCTAGAAGTGGGGGTGAAGGTGAGATTATAAACATCAGGATTGGAAGAAAATCTCTTTTAAAAGAGTTAGACCCACCAGATCTTTCTCCATTCCTCACAGCCTCCCCTCTAGGTCCCCTCACTCATTAGAAGACTGGATGTTAATTCTCCAGAGAAGGCAAAGGCTGGGGGGACACCAGGCCTGGTAAAGGCCGAGGAACCCACTGGAAACACAGGACTAAATAGCAGTTACTTCTGAATGTTGATCCCACAGCCTTCATCCCTGCCTGGCCCGGATGCTGCCAGCCAGGTCCACAGGCTGTGGGCAGGAGGTTGAAAGATTCTTCTCTGGAGCACATGACCAGCCCAGGGGCAAAAATCAAGAGGTTTCCCCATGAGTCAGCCCATGAGACCACCCAGTACAGAAGCCCAGTGTGACTCTGTCACTGTTGGAAGACACAGCCAAGAATCACCAGACATTGAAGGGAAGCCTGGGATGGGCAGTGAGACTCAAGGCAAAAATAAGCAAAAAGACCAAAAACTTGGAGGGAGCAAATTATGAAGTTTGAAAGAAATTGGACCATGAAACAAGAACAGAGTGCTATTTTAAAAGGAACGTCCAGAGAACAAAGTAGAAGGAGGAAGGAAGAGAGGGGAAGACGATAAGGAAGCGGAAATGAAAACATTACAGCAGAAAGTTTTAAAAATAAAAACAGAATGGAAGGGTAAAATGATAAAGTTGAGGAAGGCTCCCAGAAGTAGAACAAAAGAACAAAGTGAGGGGAAAATAGAAGAGAAGAGCTTTTTTAAAATTAGACCAGTCCAAGATGTCCAACACCAAAATAAGTCAGGAAGAGAAAATGGAAACAATGAGAAAAATTCTCAGAGCTGAACACCAGTTTCCAAATTGAAAATGGCCCACAAAGTGCCCAGCATAGCAGAGGAAATTTGTTCCACCTTAAGGCGCACACAGCATTGGAAATTCTTAACAACATTCGTGTCAAAGAAAAGATCCTAAAATCTTCAAGGTAAAAGATAGATTACAGACTGTGGCAGGGCTCCCCCCAAGTCTATCTCTGGGTTCAGTGTCTCACTAGGAGAACTTCCAGGACTCAGCATAAAGTCATACAGCTATGCTTTATTACAGTGAAAGGATTCAAAGCAAAATCAGCAAAAGGAAAGGGCACATGGGAAGAATTCCATGGGGAAACCGAGCACAGGCTTCCAGGAGTCCTCTCCCAATACAAGTCACAAAGGGCATGCTTAATTACTCCCCCAGTGAGTTGTGACTATACATGTGAAATGTCGTCTACCAGAGAAGCTCATTAGAAAGTCAGCACCCGAGGGGCGCCTGGGTGGCGCAGTCGGTTAAGCGTCCGACTTCAGCCAGGTCACGATCTCACGGTCCGTGAGTTCGAGCCCCGCGTCGGGCTCTGGGCTGATGGCTCAGAGCCTGGAGCCTGTTTCCGATTCTGTGTCTCCCTCTCTCTCTGCCCCTCCCCTGTTCATGCTCTGTCTCTCTCTGTCCCAAAAATAAATAAAAACGTTGGAAAAAAAAAAAAAAGAAAGTCAGCACCCAGGATTTTTACTGGCGAGTGGTCACATAGGCACCCTCTCTGCCTGGCATATACCCAAATTCTAGACTTCAGGAGGAAAGCGGATGTTCAGCGTAAACCATACTGTTTTAGAAACAGTTTGGGGATAGTGAGCTGCTCTTATCAGTCAGGAGATGCTGGGACCCTTCCCAAATCCATGTTCCCAGATGCCCTTCAACAACCACCTTGCAAGCATCTTTCCAAGGATGGTGGTCAGGCTTCCCAGGTTAACTCTTCTGCAGATGGGTATATCCAAATGACTTGGAGTTTCTCAGCAGCAGTGCCCAAAACTAGACATGATAGAGCAAGTTCTCCAAAGGGAGAGTCCTGAGGAAAATTATTCTGAAGTGTGAAGGTAGGGTTTTCAGGCATGCCAGGCCTCCAAAAGTTATTACCCATTCCCTTTTCTTGGAAAACTTTTAGAGATGTTGCTCTACCAAAACTTGGGCATAAAGCAAGAAAGAGGAAGACATGATAGCTGAGAAATGGGATCCAGTACAAGAGAGACAAGTGAGTGAATTCCTGAATGATGGAGAGGGAAGTTCTAAGGTAATGGTTATGCATGAGGCTTAGAGGTCCGCAGCCCAGAGAAGAGAGGGCCCAGAGGCTCTGGGAGAGGCTTTCCCAGGATGGCAAACCTGCTGAAAGTGTTTAATTACAGGAAAAAGAGAGTTACATACTAGGAGGGTTAGGACCAATGGAAAAAAAAAACATGGCAATTATTAACTCCAGGAAAAACAAAGTTGTGTAGGAAAAGGAAAGCAGTGGAGGTGTATCTGTCAATTGCCCTTCCATAGTCCTAATAATACACTGAGTACTTACTTGGCCAAAATTACTGGAAGATGAGGAGGGGACTGTAATTACGCATTAGTAGAGGGAGAGGAGTGTGAGAAGGGAGACAGGTTGAAAGAGATCTAAACCTTCATCTTCTGTAGTGGGAAGTCGATATGCAATAGGAAATATCTAAAACTGAAACACCAAGACGTAATATAAGCATGTTATTTAGAGACAGTAAAGTTCCCAAAGAATCCATTAAGGGAGTTGAACGTGGCTGCCTGTCGGTAGGAGGACATTGGAGGGAGGTGGGGTGGGGGGGATACTAATGTTTGTAAAAAATCTTGTAGAACAATTTGAGTCTTGGTTGTTGATAGAAGTGAACAATTTTAATTTAGACGCTAAAAGCAAAGCAAAAGAAGGAAGGAACGGAGGTAGGGAGGAGGAGAGAAAGCAAAGGAGGAACATGAAAAGGTGACACTTCATACTGTCTCTGCTCTGGCCAGGCTGCCTCTTGCTTGTACAAACCACCCCCCTTCTCAAGCATGAGCCCTTGTCCAGAAGAACAGCCAGGAGCAAAGGGATCTAGGAGATTAGGCATAAATTTGGTGCTCACCTGGGGATGGGAAGTCAGGATTGTTGTTGATCGGGTGGCAGAATATAGCGTAGACTCTACATATTGTAGTGTGATAAGTGGATGAGTGAATAACTTTCATTTCTCTTAAGTCCTGCAGCTCATCAAGTCTCAGAAGTTTCTGAACAAGTTGGTGATTTTGGTGGAAACTGAGAAGGAGAAGACCTTGCGGAAGGAATATGTTTTTGCTGATTCCAAAGTGAGTGATGACAAACTACTTAGATGGGTCAGGAGGGGAGTGAGGGACATGTGTCTTTTGAGGCTTGCTTGTGCCTGGAAATTTGCACCATTAGCTCACTTGGTTCTCACAGCCCCCTTCCCACCTGGGAAAACCAGTCCCGGGAGATTGGGACACGTCCCAGGTCTGCTGGGATTTGAACAGCTTGCCCCTGAGGGGGCGCGTCCTTGATCACTTGTGCCTTATCCCACCCTGAGCCCCACTGGGAGACCTTTTCTCTTCTCTGGGCTGGACTCAGAAGCCCTCTGGGGCACCTCAGATTTAGCTCCAAATACCAGCCAGCACTCCTTCCGTGTCTGCATTTTGCCCCACTCTTGCAGGAGTAAGACGTCCCACCAGGACTGGCTCCTGGAACAGGAGGTGGTGCCGGCTGATGGAAATCCTCAGGGTCTTTGGGCGTTGCGGGGGGCCTCTGTGTAGCCAGAGTCCGGCTTCCCTATGGTCTGATCCCTCTGCTACGACATGGCACCCAGGGACTGAAACCCTCCACGTTGGCCTTACTGTTCACCCGTTAATATATGGCTCACGTGAGGCAGGGCGCAAAGCGCTCTAATCACATCAGATTGTTGGCTGACTGTGTGTTAGCACCACGGGAAGACTGAGGGACAAGGGCTCCCAGCTTAGCTTACCAAGTGCCAGGACCTGGCTTCTTTCACGTGCCCCGTGGATGAAGTGGCAGGGGTGGGCTGGTGGGAGGCCAGTGGGAGGCCTGAAGGTGCCCAGAGCTGGCTGAGAGGGTGGGAAGAACTCAGAGGCATGACAGCGAAGGGGCGGGGGGAGGTGGAGAGAAAGAACACATGGCTGGACGTCATTCTGCGTACGGGGACATCGATCCCAAAACCAATTCTGCCCGTTGCTGCAAGCTCAGGGTTGAGACACAGCAGTAAACTGAGGCACCAAATTTGGAGCCATTCGTACGTAACTAAAGACAGGTTTCCATAATGACAGTCCTCACAACGTCCTGTGAGCTGGTTTCTTCAGAAGTGATTACCTGGGATTTGCAATTATTAGGGTGAATCGAATGAAATTGCCATCTGTGCAGGTGTGAAACAGGCACGTATTGGTAATTTCATATGGTACAACCTGAAATATGTGTGTGTGTGCTTTTTCAGCCTGCCCTTGACGGCACGCTCTGAGAGAGCTGCGCTGCTTTGTCCCCTGCTGTATACCCAGGTACCCGGGACAACTCAGTGAAGACTATGAAGGAGACGCTGACCGCTTTCATCTGTTCTTTTCTTGTTAGCTTCCTTGATCTAAATTTTCCTTCATTAAATACGTAGTCTATTCTTGGGGTGCCTGGGTGGCTCAGTCGGTTAAGCATCTGACTTTGGCTCAACTCACGATCTTGTGGTTTGTGAGTTCGAGCCCCACGTTGGGGCTCTGCTGTCTGTTGTTTCTGCTGTCAGCACAGAACCTGCTCAGGATCCTCTGTGCCCCTCTCTCTGCCCCTTCTGCTGATTCTCTCTCTGTCTCCCTAAATAAAGAAATAAACTGGAAAACAAGCAAATAAATAATCTATTCTCGTTGGTGGAAAAATAACAAATAAGCAAAACATTTAAAATGAAAACACACCTGTGCTACTAGTAGACTTTGGACTCTGTCTTTCTGGATGGTTTTTGTTTGTGTTTTTATAAAAATGCAACAGTGCTATTCATATTGTTTTGTCAACTGACTTTTCCCACCTAACAATATAGTTTGGACATCTATGCTTGTTGAGAAAGTATTTCTGCACCAAAACTTGTAAACCCTACGGTATTCTATCTGGCATGTGGATGACTCATAATACGATTATTAATTTGCTTCCTAGGATTGGACACTGAGGTCGTTTGTAATTTTTTCTGTGTTGAAGTGCGCGCTACGGTCCCCGTGACACAGTTGGGTCTTTGCACGGTTCCTGGTGGTTCTTAGAGTCAGGTCCTTGCAGAGGAATGGCAGTCAGAAGCCACTTCCTTAAGACTTTGGACCCACATTTCCAGATTGCTCTCCTGCAAGTTCGTACTGATTTGCGCCCCTCTCAGTTTTCTTGAAGCTGACCAAGCCCTTTGAAAGTGTAATGTGCAGGGAGGTGGAGGCCTTTCTGAGTCTGTCTGCCCTTCCATCCCTAGAAGAGAGAAGGCTTCTGTCAGCTTCTCCAGCAGATGAAGAATAAGCACTCGGAGCAGGCGGAGCCGGACATGATCACCATCTTCATCGGCACCTGGAACATGGGTGTGTCCACATGCCCCCCACCCCCATCCGCTTCCTCCCATCCCCTCCCTCTGGGTTCTGCTTTGCTGCCTCGGGCGTCCGCAGATGGGTGGGGGACACCTGTCCTCTTCCCGCCCCCACACCCCAGCCCATCTACGCAGCCTCCTTTCTAGGGAATTGTGGACTTTTCCCGAGACAATGGATGAGAGAAATGAGCTCTGGGATTCTCATGCCCCAAGAGCAGCTGGGCTGGGTTACCTGGCATGTCTAAGCTGGAAAGTGTTAGGGAAACTGCATATATGGGTGACGGGGCTCTTGGGCACCTGCCAGCCTTAAGCAGCTCGCCAGGGGGCCTCAGGCCTGGAAGAGAGAACTCCCTCGTTGTCAGATTTACTGAGAGAGGAAGAGAGAGCTCTGATGCCCAATTGCATTTGAATTTCATATAAACGGCACAGTTTTTTAGTATTGGTATCTAGGTAGAAATAAATACATACTAAATATATATTATGCTAAATATATACTATATATATTTATATACGGATACATATTATATGTTAATATATATTATACTGAATATAGGTTGTACCAGGTAGTGGAAGTATTCAGCTAGAAATAAGTACTAAATATACACCAAATATATAGTTACAACCATGTACTGTATATTTATATACTAATATATAGACACTAAATATATCACACTAAATGTAACATATACTAATTACTTAGTGTAAGTATTCAGCTAGAAATAAGTACTAAATATGCACCAAATATATATATATATATATATATATATATATATATATTTACTAACCATGTACTATATACTTAAATACTAATACATATTTATATACTAAATATATCACACTAAATATAAGTCATACTAATTATTTAGTGTAAGTTTTCAGCTAGAGAAAAACTAAGTAGGTACAGGATGTCTAGTCAATTTTGAATTTTAGTTGAACAGATATTGCCTGGGACAGACTTCCTCTAAAAGTTATCTGTTGTTTATCTGATATTTTAATTTAATTGGGTGTCTCTCCTCCCCGCACCGTCCAGAGCGGAGTCAGCCTCCGCCATCTGACACAGCTAGTAGTCACCTAGCAGTGTCCTCTGGGAGCAGTAGGGTGAGTGGCAGCCCTTCATGGAGGGACAGGAAGTGATCTGGAAATGAGAACGTAATTTGCTGGTCCTGGACTGTCGGCTGAGTGGAGAGTGGGCTAGTCTTCCAACAGGGAAGTCAGGGGAGCCGCTGACCCTGGTTCCACAAGCCACCAGGCCTTCATGCCCAGATTTTTTTCCAGGGGCCAGAGTAGCCCTGAAGTAGAACTCTGGCCCATGCCTGGGGACCTGTGTCCTCTTCTGTCCTCTCTAGTATTTCTTGCTGGCCGCCTGATTCTGTCAGCTCTCCACTCGGGTTCGTGCATGCGGGTACGCTGTCCCTCTCGTGTTTCCTCTGTGAGCATGGAGGTCTTAGATTTGGCTGTTCCCAACTGGAGGGAGTGCCCTTCACACAGAAGGCAGTTGTGGAAGGAGCTGGCTGGCTGGCTGGCTGGCTGGCTGGGTGGGAGGCTTTCCCCAAGCAGAGACCACCGGCCCCGGGGTCTACAGTCCCACCATGAACCATGGCAGAGAACAGAATGATGGCAGTCAGGTCACGTCGGTTCTTGGCACTTGTGAGCCAAGAGGGTTATCTCCTTGGGGGGAAAGTTTACTCAATCTTGAAGGGTGTCTCGAGGAGAAATGTCTTTCATCGTTTCTTTATTGAGTTGCTTTGACTCATTTTTTGAAATGAAAATGGAGGAGGTCTCCACACTCTTCCTGTTTCTTTGGCTCTTAGTTTTCAGCTGAGATGTCTCTGTTTTGCAAGGAAGTCCCTGTTGTCTCCCAACCCTGGGCTAAAAGCCCCCATCCCAAACCTGCCAGCCTGCTGGGCTGTCGTTGCCAAGGGAATGTACATTGCTCAAGGACTGTCTCAGTCACTAAGTTAGCCCCAAAGACTAGGACGGTGTTTGACATCTTGTGCCAATCGTTCAAGGCACCATATGGCATCTTCAGGTACTAGTTCTCATCTTTAAAAGTTCATGTTATCTTTACAAAGAAACGTTACTGCACTCTGACCCTACCTGACATCCTGGGAACAATTAGTACCTAATTCTCTATCTACAGTACTTTGTTGGGTGACCCAAATGGTTTTCAGTGACTGTGTGAACTTCCTGCCCTGCATACTTCCCCCACCTGTGTTTTGAATTCTCCTGATGTGCCTTTGACTCACTTGGTGTTGGGTTTTGCTGTTGAAGGTAACGCCCCCCCTCCCAAGAAGATCACGTCCTGGTTTCTCTCCAAGGGGCAGGGAAAGACTCGGGATGATTCTGCCGATTACATCCCCCATGACATCTACGTGATCGGCACCCAGGAGGACCCCCTGGGAGAGAAGGAGTGGCTGGAGATACTCAGACACTCCCTGCAAGAAATCACCAGCATGACTTTTAAAACAGTGAGCACCTGGCCAGGGCGCTGGGTGGGACTCGGGGGCAGTGGGCTTTGCGAGGCTGGCCAGGAGCGTCTCAGAGGCAAGGGTGGGCTCAGCCTGTCTCCTCTCTCAATTTCCAAAGATGCCTGAATGTTCCTTGGTCATTCTCCACCACCACCATTACCTTCCAGGGCCAGAGACGGGCACCTGTTCTGAAATTGGGGTCCGTGGGCGTTGCTGAAAATCACTAGCACGTCCCTTCTTCCCTGCCCCTGCTTGTAGGTCACTCTCGCTTCACTGAAATCTTACCAGTCCTGGTTCTTCAACTTTGTTGCACCTGCAAGGCATCATTAGGAGGCTTCGTGAAGCTTGGGGGTCCTAGACAGGTTCCCTGCACCTCGGGGGTGAGGGCTGGGTGGGAATCCCTTGCCGGGTGGTCAAGCACCATGCCCGGGCCAAGGGTCGCCATGTTGTGCTCCCCTCCAGGTTGCCATCCACACCCTCTGGAATATCCGAATCGTGGTGCTGGCCAAGCCGGAGCATGAGAACCGCATCAGTCACATCTGTACCGACAACGTGAAGACGGGCATCGCCAACACGCTGGGTGAGCAGGGAGGGGCCGCGCTCCCCCACTGCGTGTCCCCGGCTCCACTCATGTGCCCATCCCGTCCCCACCAACAGCGACATCCCTGGGTGGAAAACTGAGCCTCACTTCCTGGGATCCGCTCGGTCCCGGGCAGCCCGAATGGTTGATTCCTCCAGCCTAAGCCCATCTGGGGTCTACCCCAGAGCTGCTGGGGATCTGGCCAAAATGCAGGCTCTGACTTAGCAGGTCTCAGGCAGAGCCTGACATTCTGAGTTTCCAGCCAGCTCCCAAGTGATGTCATGCTGCTGGCCCCACAGACCCCCACCTTGAGAGTCCAGGACCTAGGACAGGGCTTGATGGACTTGCTGTAAAGGGCCAGATGGCAAATGTTTTAGGCTCTATGGGTCCGTGCTGCTCCTTTACCCCTGCAGCCGCGACACAAAAGAAACCGTGGGTAGCACGAACTTGAATGGGAGTAGCTGTGTTCCAGAAAGCTTTGCCTACAGACACAGGTCGGGGCTCAATTTGGCTCACAGGCTTTTAAACAAATTTTTTATTCCTACATTTTTTTGAAAATTTTTTGACATTTTATTCATTTTTGAGAGACAGAGAGAGACAGAGCACGAGCGGGGGAGGGGCAGAGAGAGGGAGACACAGAATCCGAAGCAGGTGCCAGGCTCTGAGCGGTCAGTACAGAGCCCAACGCAGGACTCCAGTCCACAAACCGTGACATCATGACCTGAGCCGAAGTCGGACGCTTAACCGACTGAGCCATCCAGGTGCCCCTCTTGTTACTATTTTCTTTAATTTTTTTTTTTTTTTTTTTGAGAGACAGAGTGTGAGTGGGGGAGGGTCAGAGAGAGAGGGAGACACAGAATGTGAAGCAGGCTCCAGGCTCTGAGCTGTCAGCACAGAGCCCGATGTGGGGCTCCAGCCCACAAACTGTGAGATCATGACCTGAGCCGAAGTCGGACGCTTAACCGACTGAGCCATCCAGGCACCCCTGCCCACGGGCTTTATGTTGTCAACCCCTGGTGTAGTTCTAGAAGGACTCAGGTTGGATGTGGAAATGTTGGTTTTAGCGGTGAGTCTGTGGGGACCTGTCAGGGCACCTCAGATAATTGAATTAAGAGCCGGGGACTTCAGGAGTGTGTTTGTGAGTGTGAGTCTTCATGTGGGTGTGTATGTGAGTACTTGTGGGTGTAAAGGTGTGAGTGTGTGTGTGTCTATATGTACGAGTCTACCTGTGCAAGTCTGAGTATGTGTGTGAGTGTACATGCGGGTCTATATGTGTAAGTCTGTGCTTGAGTGTGTGTGTGCAAGTCTGCATGTTCGAGTCCGAGTTCGTGTGAGTCTGTGTGTGTGAGTGCGCACGCAGGTCTGTTCGCAAGTGCATGTGTGAGTCTGTCGGTGAGTGTGTGTGGGCAGGTGCACCCACGCGGGCCGTGGGTGGAGTTGAGGGCAAGGCTAGTGGTTTCTGGTGGTTGGAGTCAGGGACAGGACAGAGTCCCAGAGACAACAGGATGTTGAGAGCTCTCTCGGCTTTTCTGCTGACAAACCGCAAGCTGCCCGTGTCCACACCCACTTGCCCCCTTCCTTCCTGTCTCCGTAGCTGCCCTGTCAAAGCCCACGCCCTTCTGCTGCCCAGGAACCTGTCTTTCCTTGCTGCATCCTGCCTGGGCTGCCCGTCTCCCTTCCCCGGCCCCTTCCCAACAGCACGCAAGGTGCTCGGACCCCCCGCTACAAGATAAAACCACACCTCAGCCAGACCTCGTCTCCGGCTGCTGCCCCAGCTCTCATTCATCACTACAGAGCTGACACCGTGTCCCCCAGTGCAGTGCTTTGCGCTGGGCAAGTGACCACGCAGACAGCAGCCTGCTTGCATGGATAGACAGACAGTAAGATGGTTTCCAGGAGTAAGCGTGCTGGCAAGGTGCACAGGGCAGTGAGGCCCCAGTTCTACTTGAGATGGGGGTGGGTCCAGGGGTCTCTGAGAAGGACTCAAGTCCCGGAGGTAAGGAAGGGTCAGTATGGGTAGTGTTCACACAGCAGGAAAAGTGAAGCAAAGGCCCTGAGGCCCCTGGGTCGCAGCTCTAGTGGATGTCGGGGGCAAGGCCAGAGAGGGAGGTATGAGGTCTGGGCAGAGTCCGAGCTTCGTGGCCATTAGCGGGTAGCTTGGAGGCCAAGGGGTTCCTATGCACCAGCTCCTCCCTTCCTCCCCCAACCCTGGGGCTGGCCTCTACTCTCTCTACTGCTCCCCTCAAATGGCTCCCAGCCATGGTTAACATGGGGCAGACCTCGGGGAATGCTGGTTGGCTAATGCTGGTGGACATCACCTTAGAAGAACTAAGGCCTTTTTGAGAATGTACATGTTCATGGCCAAGAGCTAACTGCTTTATGAGTATTATCCCATTTAAGATAAATGCCCTGTGGGGACAAGGACTGTCGTTGGACCCATTCACAAGATGCTGGAGGCTACAGTGACATTTCTTAACCTGTCCCTAGCACAATGGCAGGAAAGTGATGAGCAGGGATTTAAGCCCAGGCCACATTGCAGGATGGGGAGAAAGCTGGAAAGAGAGGCTCCCTGGGGGGCAGGGGAGCTGGGCCACCCATCGTGGCCAGGGCAGACCCCGGTCCAGAGGAGGCAGGGCGCAGGATCTCTCAGGTTCTTCAACTTGGGCTCCAGCCAGCGCTGTCCAGCCCAGTCAGAAGGTGAGCCGTGTAGGTGGTTACAAATTTGCCAGGAGCCACATTCAAGAAAGTAAAAAGAAACGGGTGAAGTCAGTTTTAGTTAGCATTTTATCAAACCTCATTCACTCAAAATATTACCATTTCTGGGCACCTGGGTGGCTCAGTCGGTTATGTGTCTGACTCTCAGTTTCAGCTCAGGTCATGATCTCTGGACTTCATGGGTTCGAGCCCCATATCGGGTTCTGCACTGGCAGTGTGGAGCCTGCTTGGGATTCTCTCTCCCTGTTTCTCTGCCCCTCCCCAACTTGGCTGTCTCTCTCAAAATAAATAAATAAACTTAAAAAAATATATATATATATTACCATTTCCATAGATAGTCAATATGAAAATGAGTATTTTATATTGTTTTTCTTTTTTTTAAATTCTTTTTTAAGTTTTATTTATTTGAGAGAGGGAAAGAGAGAGAGAACAAGTGGGCGAGAAGCAGAGAGGAGGAGAGACAGAATCCCAAGCAGGGTCCGCACCACCAGCACAGAGCCCGACACGGGGCTCGAACTCAGGAACCGAGAGATCACGACCTGAGCCGAGGTCAAGAGTCGCTTAAGCGACTGCACCACCCAAGTGCCCCTACGTTCTGTTTTTCTTACTGAGGCTTATAAATTCCAATGCCTCTGTTGCATTCAAGCCCACCTCAGTTGGGACCAGCCACAGTCCAAGTGTTCAGTGTGTGCACAGCTCAAGCCTACGGTATTGGCCAGAGCAGCTTTTCAGGCTTCCGTGTGTGTTAGAATGTCCTACAGCAGGGGTTGGGAAACTTGCCTCTAAAAGGCCAGACGGTAAAATTTCAGGCTCTGCCGATCATGCCGCCTCTGTTGCAACTACTCAGCTCTGTGGGCATAGCTGTGTTCCAATAAAATGTTCCTTATGGACTCTGAGGTTTGAACTTCGTATCATTTTACTGTGTCACCAAATCTTTTGATTTTTTTCCCCCCCAACTCTTTACAAATGTAAAGATCATTTTCTCTGGCAGTGGGCTAGCGTTTGCCCACCCCTGACCTACAGGGCTTGTTTAACCCAGATTCCTGGGCCCCACCCCCAGAATTTCCGATTCGGCACGTCCGGGGTGGGGCCTGAGAAGTTGCACTTCTGATGGTTGTTGGCGATGCTGCTGTGGCGGTTTGGGGAACACACTTTGAGAACCGCTAGTCTAGAATAGATTGAAATTAAGAAAAAGAGGTGGGGACACCTGGGTGGCTCAGTCAGTGAAGCGTCCGATTCGGCTCAGGTCACGATCTCGCAGTTTGTGAGTTCGAGCCCCGCGTCGGGCTCTGTGCTGACAGCTCGGAGCCTGGAGCCTGCTTTGGATTCTGTGTCTCCCTCTCTGCACCTTCCCTGCTTGTTCTCTGTGTCTCTCTCTCTCTCGAAAATAAATAAACATTAAAAAAAAAAAATTGAAGGGGCGCCTGGGTGGCGCAGTCGGTTAAGCGTCCGACTTCAGCCAGGTCACGATCTTGCGGTCCGTGAGTTCGAGCCCCGCGTCAGGCTCTGGGCTGATGGCTCGGAGCCTGGAGCCTGTTTCCGATTCTGTGTCTCCCTCTCTCTCTGCCCCTCCCCCGTTCATGCTCTGTCTCTCCCTGTCCCAAAAATAAAATAAAAACGTTGAAAAAAAAAATTAAAAAAAAAAAATTGAAGAAAAAGAGGTGGTCTCAAGTTTGGGTCCCACCAGGAACCTGGAAGGTCAGCCCCCCCCCCCCAGCCCTGGGCTCTTTTTTCTGAATCTTCCCAAGGCTTCTTTCTGGGGTAACTGATAACTCCCCTAGAGGGAGATACCAGGACAGCTCAGACCAGCAGCCTCCTCCCTGCACTGTGCTGAAATCTCCCAAGGCTGCAGGCCATTTACCCGGTTTTCTTGTCCTGGAGGAATGTCTTGCACCCCCCACCCCCACCCCAGTTCCTGCCACCTGCTGAATCTCCCACTCCAGATGGAGCTGTTCTGCCTTTGTCCATCTCTTTCACACACCTGCTTCTCTCCCTCTTTATTTTTTTTTAAATGTTTTTATTTATTTTTGAGACAGAGAGAGACAGAGCATGAGCAGGGGAGGGGCAGAGAGAGAGGGAGACACAGAATCTGAAACGGGCTCCAGGCTCTGAGCTGTCAGCACAGAGCCCGACGCGGGGCTCGAACTCACAGACCGTGAGTTCGTGACCTGAGCCGCAGTCGGACGCTTAACCGACTGAGCCACCCAGGCGCCCCTCTCCCTCTTTATTAAGAACATTGCTTCACCTTGATTTCCCGCCACTTGGTAAACTTGCCTGTGTGACTGACTTCTTCCCTCCCCCCTCCCTTTAGGGAACAAGGGAGCCGTGGGGGTGTCATTTATGTTCAACGGAACCTCCTTGGGCTTTGTTAACAGCCATTTGACTTCTGGAAGCGAAAAGAAACTCAGGTAATGGAGCTCCTTTCCCGGGAGGCCCAGGCAGACCGCACATCCCTAAACACCAGAACTACTGTTCAGCCCTCGGCTTTTCCCGTAACTGTGGCACAGGAGTGACCTCTCGTGTGGGTGAATTTTGTCGGGAGGATGGAACACACATTTCCTTATGTCATTCATCTGATAGATGCCTAAATCCCGCTCCGTTTCTAAAGGGAAAAACCTCATCCGGGCATCCTTACAGATCAAAGCCCATGTGGCTCATTTGGCCCAGGCACAAAGACAGCTATTTAGAATAATCATGATTCCAATTCCCTGCTAAATGGATGCTCCGGGAGGCCCCCTGCCCTGTGTTCCCATTTCTGCCTGAAAGGCCCTTTGCATCCTGGCTGTGCCCCACCTGCACGTGCAGGTGGTTCACTGCAGCAGGGGCCGGAGAGTTAAGGCTCAGTCCCCCCAAGCTCCCTCTGATTTCCTGCTACCGTGGTGACGTAAGGGACCAACGGCCTCATGCTACATGGCTGCTTTTTCACTTAAATAGGCGAAACCAAAACTATATGAACATTCTCCGGTTTCTGGCTCTGGGAGACAAAAAACTGAGTCCTTTTAACATCACTCACCGCTTTACACACCTCTTCTGGCTTGGTGATCTGAACTACCGTGTGGACCTTCCCACCTGGGTAAGGAGCTGCCCACCTGGGGAAAGAACTGTCCACCTGGGGAAGGGGCCACCCGCCTGGGAAGGAGCTGCCCACCTGGGGCTGGGGCTGGGGCTGGGGCTTCATGGGACAGAGGCTCCCTTGAGTGAGCTGAGGGCATGGGGCCATGGAGGCACAGACTGAGCTGGGCCAAGGCAACTACTCCCCTTCTGGGACTCAACACTCTTCTGCTGTTCTGTCATGGAACCCCTGCCTTTCTTTACACTTTACCTCTGCTCACACTTAGTTCCCACACAACCGCCCCAGCCGTTCTGGTCCTCCAGTGGCTCGGCCCAGATCTCCAGGAACTGTTAAGGTCTGAGGAGACCAGCACAATTTTCTGCCTAGATGTTGGTCACTGGCCAGCTAAGGAAGAAGTTATTTACGTTGGATGCCCAGGCACGGTCCACTGAGCAGTGGCCAGAAGGGCCACCTAACACAGACATGCCTCGCTCGCTCAGGCAGTGCAAAGTGTTCTCTGGGAAGGTGGGGGGTGCAGGCCTGGGCGCAGAGCTGTGCAGTCTGCCCAGAGACCTTGGTTACAGCTTGAACGTCCCTGCCAGGGATGGAGAACCTTCATACCACATCCCGTGAGGGCAGAAACAGAGACGCAAGAACCCTGGGGCACCGACAGGCTAAGAAATAGCCTGGAGTCAGTTTCTGACAAGTGGGAGTTGGGATTGAGCCCAGACCTTCTCACTCCTCTTCCCCCACGTTTCCCCAAGCATCTCGCCTCTCCCTCTTGCTGCCCCAGAGGCTCGGCAGAGACTGAGGAGGAACTGAGGGTCTGTTTATGCACCTTACGTCCCCACCACTCCCTCCCTCGTGGCAAATGGGAGAGGACTCGGAAGGAACCCCACAAATTTCCTCACCGGGAGGTCTGCCAAGGGCATTCACCAGAGCAGAGGTAACAGTCTGGGGAGAAAGGACGGCTGGATTCCATCCCACTGATGCCGCGCTGACTCTTGGGAGTCCAGGCCCGGATCAGGGAGTCCTGATGCCCACAGATTCGGCCTGGGGTTTCAACTCCTTCCACGGCCTCACAACAAGCTGCCTCGGTTCCCATAGACAGCAAGGGAAACATACCTACCCGCTAATGAAGTGTTAACAAAAAGAATACTAAAAGTCCGTGTGAAAAAGTAAAATGTCCCTCTACAAATTTGGAACGGCCAAAGCTTGTATTATCAGGTTGACAGTTAACTACTTTTGTGGAGTTTTCCTTATAAACAGTTGAGTGCCAGGGGCACCTGGGTGGCTCAGTCGGTTAAGTGTCTGACTCTTGATTTCAACTCAGATCGTGATCTCGCGGTTCGTGAGCTTGAGCCCCACATCGGGCTCTGTGCTGATAGCACGGAGCCTGCTTGGGATTCTCTCTCCCTCTCTGTCTCCCCCTCTGTCTCCCTCTCTGTCTGCCCCTCCCCCACTCGTGCTTTTGCGTGCGCACGCGCTCGCTCTCTCTCTCTCTCTGTCTCTCTCAAAATAAATAAACGTTTAAAAAAAGCAAAAAACAGTTGAGTGCTAAGGAAAGCCAACCGGGCTGCCACAGGACCAGGGTCTGGTGCAGAGTCCGCGGCTCCAGGCAGGTGGGTGGTGATGGGCCTCCTCCTGTTTGGGACGGGGGGGCGTCTCACCAGTGGCCCGGCTGTGTCCTTGCTCCAGGAGGCAGAAACCATTGTCCAGAAGATCAAGCAGCAGCAGTACGCAGACCTCCTGTCCCACGACCAGCTGCTGATGGAGAGGAAGGAGCAGAAAGTCTTCCTGCACTTTGGTAAGAGCTGCGGCTCTCTGTTCCTGGGCCCTCTCCAGCCATCGCCATCTCCCCTTTTCCCAGAATATCCTCCCGGGGTTGGCAGTGGGGTGGGGTGCGGGGAAGGACTATGCCTGGAGAGGAAGGCAGTGTGGCCAGATGTGAAACAGGGATCACAGCAGAAACCAAGGTTTTGTTTGATTTCAGAGGAGGAAGAAATCACATTCGCGCCCACCTACCGTTTTGAAAGACTGACTCGGGACAAATACGCCTACACTAAGCAGAAAGCCACAGGGGTGAGTGAGTTCTCTTCACAGACGTCACCCTGACCCTCCATCACCACCCCCTTGCACATCTCTCCCCTCTTGTGTCCGTTCCCACAAAGACGAGCAGGAAACCGTTGAGCATCCTCATCCACTAGGCAACAGGAAGAAAAGGAAAATTAGCAATCACGTGTTGATTGGCATCACTGAGCAAAAACCTCTTCTAAGGAGAGGCTGGGCAGCCACACTTGCCCATGACGAGGAACCGGAGTTGTGACACTGAGGATTTACCTTCTGTCCAGATAGTCTAAGATTCTGAGAGGGTTTAAAGTATTTCTATAACTGGGTCCTGAAGCTCTTTCTAAAGTTCTGTGATCAAATCTGTTTGCTCATCTGCCAAGTGAATCATCAGTAAACAAGCTTCTTTGCTGCAGGACTTACCAGAGCCTTTACAGGTTTGTGAGCATTGTGGTTCTCCACAATGAAATTTGTGTGCCAAACTCAATTGGTCATGGCCAATTATGTTATGAGGCCCCTCGTGTTCCAAGGAACGGTGTTTCAGGGAAGCTGCAAAAAAACCTTCATTCGTTCTTGCTCAGCAGATACTTACTGATGACCTGTGATGGGCTAGGCACTCTCCTAGGTGGTAGGAGATCAAAGATGATGAGACAACACACAACGACTAACCAGAGATAGAACATGATGTTGCCGAATGCACAGAGGAGCAGTCAGAGAAGGACATGACCTACCGGGCAAGGAAAGATCAGGAGAGGCTTCTCAAAAGGGCCCAGGGGTGGTGCCTGAGGGACGGCTTGGATTTCCAAAGTGGACAGGACAAGGGATGAGGCTTATCATTTCCATTTGAAAGAATTGCTGGGACAGATAGGGAGACAGGAAATTCTGGCATCCATCACCTTCTGGGTCCTGACCAAGGGAAGCCAGCGCCCTGGCCAGGCCCTGAGGGGTTACAGGTGTGGAATGGTGTGTTCCCCAGTTTCTGGGGTTACTGGAGACCTAAGGAAATGGAGAGCAGTTCAGAATGTTGCCAGAGGTCTCGGGGCAAGAGGAGAACTTCAAGGGGGAGGGTGATGCCAAAACAAAGTAGGAGCCAATGGAGGAAACTAGATGGAGGACGAGAGGAGATCCAGGTCCGCTACCAGGAATGAGGCCGAGACCCGCAGGGCAAGACACCTGCTCGTGAGTTGTCCACTGGCTGCTGTGTACCTGCAGCCCCCTAGCACTGTCAGGGCAGGTCCGTGGGGACGTGGGGGGGCAGTGAGGCCGTGTCCAGGTTGACTCGAGCATGCGGAGACAGAGACGGGGGTTTAGCTGGGGTGAGGGAGGTCCTAGATGCCAAGTTAAGGTTTTAATCTGTTTGAGGGGCATCAGGAAGCCACTGAAAGTTCTGCCAGGGGCTGGCAGCATGGCAGCGATCTACAGCACAGGCCAGTCTGCCTCTGTGTAGAGGATGAGGATACAGGGAACCAGCGAGGAGGCCGTATGGTCCTTCCAGCTGAGCAACCGGGGCCTGAGTCAGAATCGGACCATGAAAAGCAAGAGGAAAGAAAGGACGTGTTGGCACATCTGATTGCCATTGATAGAAATGAAAATCAGAAGGCGGAGCAGGCTCGGAGGGGTAAGTAGAGCTTGTCTTCAGACTTAGTGTGTGATATTAGCCGACGATCTCAGAGGAAACCTCTAGAAGACAGTTGAGAATAGTAGATGACGCTGGAGACACAAGGACTGGGTCATAGACTGGGGAGTTGTGCCCGCAGAGAACATGGGCACAGCCATGGGGGTGGGTGGGTTGTCGGGGAGTAAGTGAAGGATGCAAAGAGAATAGCCATGGGCAGGTCTGGGGGCCATCCATGTTCGAAGGCGAGAGGAAGAAGCAGACACAAGGAAGGAGATGGGACATGAGTGCTCGCGTAGGTGGCCGGAGGACCAGCCGGGCATCTCAGCACCACAGGAGCCGGGGGTGAGAGACTGTCAAGGATCAGTGGTGGCCAGTGTGGAGTACGCGTCTGGGAGGGCATGTGCCCTGCACGTGAACCATGCCCGAGGAGCTGGCTTTGTGGCCCAGAGGGTTTACTGGACTTGAAAAACAGTTTGCAGAGTCTTGGAGGTGAAATCCAGACTTCAGGAGGATGAGGGTTGCTTTTTACCAAGTGGGTGCAGAGGACTCTGGTGACGCTTTCCAGAAATGCAGCTCTCTGGGCCTCATGCCCGGAGGCTCTGATGCAAGAGCCCTGGGGCAGGCCCCGCCTTCTGTATCTTTGTAAAGTTCATTCTTTACAGTCATTCTTGAGGCAGCCAGTGCTGAGGACCGTAACGCTAAGAGGAACAATGTGGCAGCACCTGTGAAACTGATCTACCCTGTGATCTGGTAATTCCCGCTTTGGAGTAGTACGTTTGTTTGTCAAGAGGAAGACACAGGAATGTTTATTGCAGCTTTGTTCACAATGTCCAAAAACTGGGAACAGCCCTATTTCTGTCAGTAGTAGAGTAGATAAATGCGGTATATGCATACGATGGGATACAACCACAGCAGTGCAGCAAATACACTTCTACAGACAACAGTGTAGGTGAGAGGAGCCAGACATCAAATGATATGTACTGAGTGAATCCATTTATAAGTTCAAGGCGAAGCAAAATTAATCAGTAGAGGCATTAGTCACCATAACGTTCACCTCTACGAGGTGGTGGTATGGACACAGAGGCACATGAGGGAACCTTTTGAGATGATGGAGATTTTCTATATCTTGATCTGGGTAGTGGTTAAATGGGTGTGTGCAAATATAAAAATTCCTCAAGCTGTATACTTGAGGTTAGTACCCTTTACTGTGTGTAACTTGTACCTCAAGTTTAAAAAACTAAATGGGTGGTCCAAAAGCAGAGGCAATGAGAATAGAACACTCTTGAAAGAAAATTGATAAAAAGAGGAAAGTAATTGAAAGAGATGGCAGGGGTAGGCTCTTGTATGATGAGTGCCTTTACATTTATAGGCAGAGCAGAGGGGCGCCTGGGTGGCTCAGTCGGTCGGGCGACCGACTTCGGCTCAGGTCATGATCTCGCGGGTTGTGGGTTCGAGCCCCGCGTGGGGCTCTGTGCCGACAGCTCAGAGCCTGGAGCCTGCTTCGGATTCTGCGTCTCCCACCTCTCTCTAACCCTCCCCTGCTCACGCTCTGTGTCTGTCTCTCAATAATAAATAAACATAAAAAAAAATATATATATATAGGCAGAGCAGAAAGGGCTAGAACTTAAAGGGATAAAGGATATTGCCAATGTGCCTTGTCTATCACACCCAGTGAGCATCTCGTTTGCCAGTGTAGCCCGGGAGAGGGCTTGTCTTAATACATTTTGTTTGACTGATTGGATGGTTACATGGATATGCAGATGGGTGGATGGATGGGTAGATGGGCAGGTAGTTGGGTGAATAAGTAGGTGGTGACTGACGGGATAAGTAGAGAGGTAGATGGCTGTGTGAAAGGATGGATGGATGGATGGATGGATGGATGGATGGATGGATGGATAAGTAGATGCTTGGCTGGCTGGATAAGTAGATAGGTGGATGGCTGTGTGAATGGGAGGGGTGGCTGGAGTGTGTTATTAAAGTAAGGAGCTGGAGAAGATAAGCAGAGACTGGGTTGAAAGTACCCATGTGTGGGGTTCATCTGAGTCAGAAAAAAAAGAGAAGATAAAAACAGGAACTTCTGAAATAATGCGGAGGATAGGTATGAGCACATGGCCAAGTGAGTCGATCTTCCAAAGCAGGAATCCAAGGCGTCTGACGGTGTGGGGGCAGCAGTGGACTCAGGACTTAAGGCAAATGAAAAGGCTTGAAGGCCACCTATGGGGAAAATCTATAAAGCTCCAACAGCACATGAATTCAAGGATTACAGAGGCCACATGTTAATCTTTTCTTTTACTGACTTACCTATTAAATAAACTAGCAGGCATCTCAAAAAACTCGTGACTGTGATTTTACAGATGAAATACAACCTGCCTTCCTGGTGTGACCGAGTCCTCTGGAAGTCTTACCCGCTGGTGCATGTGGTCTGTCAGTCCTACGGTGAGTGACAAGCTGGGAGCTTCGGCTCCCTGAAACCAACGGGCTGCAGTCGGTCTCTGTGAAATGGGAGAAGTCCCTGCAGCCCTGGTCAGGTGACCCGAAGGAGCTGACATATCCTCTCGTGTCTCAGGCTGCAGCATGACAAGTGTCTTCTGATTTGGGAAACACCAGAATTAAGGAGCCCCTCTTAAAAGAAACCCAGACTTGTTCTGAAAACGCATTAGGTTTGAACCACACGAAAGTGGTCTTTTTGTAGGTCAGAAATAGTCAACTATTGGAAATTCATATGGTTCAACCTAACATATACCATGGGTATATGCGTATGTATTTATGGAGATTTAAAGATAAATTGAGTTACATTGATGAGAAAGTTATAATACGCAATATTAAAATAAATAATTATGAAAAAGTTAGCAAAACAATTCAATAATTATTGACTCTAGAAGTTTAAGATATACTGAAGGAATTCTTAATTGCTTGAGTGCTCATTCTTAAAAGCTACCTCTTAATTCCCATTATTTGGAACTCTTCTGCACTGTGTACTTAGAGATTCAGAGCAGGGGCGCCTGGGTGGCTCCGTCAGTTAAGCGTCTGACTCTTGGTTTCGGCTCAGGTCATGATCTCAGGGTTTCGTGAATTCGAGCCCCATGTCGGGCTTTGTGCTGACAGCTCAGAGCCTGGAGCCTGCTTCGGCTTCTGTGTCTCCCTCTCTATCTTTCTCTCTCTGCCCCTCTCCCGCTCACGTTCTCTCTCAGAATAAATACAAAATAAATTTAAAAATTTCAGAGCAGAACTACCTTGAACACTTCACTGACTGACCATTGTGATATTATTTTTGAAACATTGCAGATTTTCAGGCAGTGACATCCAAAGGAGGGCCATCCTTGTTCCCATCCCAAGTCACTGGCCTCAGACACCTGGTGGACTGTTCATGACCTCACCCCTACCCCACCCACCAAAGGGAGGTTCTTGCTGCTGCCCAGTGGCCACCTTTGTGGCTCCCATCCTCTCTCTGGGGACCAGCAAACACCCATGTTTAAGTCCGGTCCCAACAGGTTGAACTGATTTCCATTCCTTTTTTTTTTTTTTTTTTTTTTTTTTGCCCATGCCTCCTGATGCCCAGAGGGGAGCAAAGCGACTACCCTGGGAAGGAATGCACCCCACAGTCCCCTAGCACCTGAGCTCTGTCTCCCAGAAATGACTTCACTAGACAAACTTCACACCTTTAGGTGTGCAGAAAAGCATCCCGCCCCCATAGCCACAGCCAAGAATTATTCCGTGTTCAAGACCAATGAAGACTCCTATCCCACCCATTGTCAATCATCCCATTTCTCAGTGGTGCCTCTTTCCCACATCCTGCAACTCCATGAGTCCTGCCAATTCTTGTCTCTAGGAAGATGCCACCATCTGCCTTATTCAGCAGGTCTCTGCGGCGATTCAGGAGAAAGTACTGGCTTGTAGCATTACTGCGCTTTGAAGCTCTTTAAGCTTGGCGTCCAAAAAACTCCATAGTGGAGATTTTTAGGAAAACGGAGGGAGATTGGTCTGGAAGTGGCATTGAGGAGCAAAGGGGACACACCTTCCCACTTTCTGGACCCACATATGGGGACAAAGCAGACAAACAGCCCTTAGTTGAGACGCTGTGGTATTTTCCGAGGAAGGACCAGGTATAGAATGTGAAGGGAAAGTTGAAGACGTAGGGAATTTTGCTAATGATATTTCACTGAATGCCGGAGGGTGCGGAGGAAGAGTTTAATGATTTGGGAGTGAGCAAGAATTAGGAAAGAGAAGGGAATGAATGTCCAGAGCTCAGGAAATGGGGGTCAGCTGGGAGCTTGAGTCTTATGGTGATTAACATAAATAAGATGTATCAGTTAATCTGCTGCGTAACAAACTGCCCTAAAACTTGACAGCTTACAGTTCTCTGGGCTGGACTTGGGACTGTTCATCTCTGCTCTCTTTGGTGTTGGGCGGGCGCACTCAGGCCAGGCGCCCACCCAAACTGGGGGTTGGTTGGCCAGTTAGCTAGCTGTCAACAGGGGCGATGGTGGTAACTTGGCTGTGTTCATCACCCAGCAGGCTAGTCCAGGCTTCTTCCTGGTCCCGGGGGTCCCAGATGTGGAAGAGCTTTTCGAGTCTCTGCTTGTCTCACATTTCCTAATGTCCCGCTGGCCAAAAGAAGCCACAAAGCCAAGCCCAGACTCACTGTGGGAGGGGGGCATACAGTATGTGGTTACAGAGAGGCCACCCAGGTAACCATCGCCCTCCCAGTTTTCGGGGCACAGGCATCATACTGCTGGTGCTGTTCTGCTTGATACGTATGTAAATATTGTTAAAAATGCTGGTCTACCCTCTAACTTGTCGCTAGAACACCCCACGCTCGTCCTGATTCCCCTGCCTCCCCGCTTCACACAGCGCTGGACCCTCCCTGACTTCTTCCTGTCTACATCCAAATGTGACTTAGGCTGGCACCCTTCCTACCTTTTCCCTTCTGTCTCAGAGAAGGGGTGTCCTCCCCCTCTCCTGGCCCCTCTCCTCCATCCCTTCTTCCTTCCCCAGACCAGTACCCCCGCCTTCCTCCGCGTTCTCTTCTTTCATTCTGTCTCGTCGTTTCAACTGTCTTTCTGATGGTTGTTAGCAAGTGAGCATGATTTTCCATGTTTGGTAGCCATCCGTATTTCTTTCGGAATTTTCTGCCCGTGTCCTTTGGTTGGTTGAAGGGTGAGATGTTTTCCTTTGTCTTGCTGATTTATAAACACTTTATAGGAAAGGATGTAAATCGCCTTCCTGCCTTCTTGGTCTCCTGTGCTATTTCTCTTTGCCCATTACTGGCCGGTGTAGCTTGGGCCTCCTGCACACCTCCCCTGTGGAGCCCAAACATCCTCATGGCTTCTGCTTCCACCTAACATCGTGACTCCAAACCTAAAGATAAATCTCCAGCCTTGAGTACCCAGCTGGACAGCTCCACGTGGCTCTATTATAAGCACTTAGAACTCGGTATTTCTAGAGCTGTGTTCTTTCCCTTACGCCCTCCAAACATGCCTCACTGCATTCCCTCCAAGCGCCATGTTCCTTAAAAGAGTTGTCTACGCTCTGTCTACACTGCACGTTCCACTGTCTCCCAATCCTACGAGGCATTGTGGGATGGGGGAAGGCACCAAGTCAGTTGCTGATGAGCTCGGTGACCTGAATCCCCATCCCACACTGGGCCGTGAGCTCATCGGTGCAACAAAGTGCTGAGACCAGAAAAGTCTGAACGCTCCACAATCTATTTAAAAACTCGTGTGTCTCAAGGAAAAACTAGCACAGGCACATTTTTGCCACGGAGGAGAGAGTGTCACCCACTTCCACTGAGACTTTTGAGCGTGGTTGTGGAAGGCCAGTGGACTAACAGGTATAAAATCATGAAATTTCTGGAGGCTTCCATAAGTACAAGTTGATTTCTACCATGGGTTTGACCTCCTTGGTTTGACCAGAAAGGAATTCTCCTTCCCTGCTCAGAAATGCCTTCCCTCCCCTGCAGGCAGCACCAGCGACATCATGACAAGTGACCACAGCCCTGTTTTTGCCACATTTGAGGCAGGAGTCACCTCCCAGTTTGTCTCCAAGAACGGTAAGTGGTGGATGGTGTCCGTCCCTCTGTCGTCCGCGATGACAAGAGGCTTCGGGCACTCATCTTCTGATTACAGCAATCTGTTGTCCGTGGTAGATGGGGGCTCATCCTTCCAGACGAGTCCACAGTCCACGTCAGGCCATACCATGGTTTCAGTGCAGAGCATTTGCTTGTTCTCTTTGGCAGATACGTCAGCTTTCTGAGCCTCAGTTTGAATCCAGTCCTTAACATTGAATAAACGAGGGGCACCTGGGTGGCTCATTCAGTTAAGCCGCCAAGTCTGTCTCTTGGTTTCGGCTCAGGTCATGATCCCACGGTTCGTGGGTTTGGGCCCCCATCGGGCTCTGTGCCGACAGCCTGGAGCCTGCTTGGGATTTTCTCTCTCCCTGCCCCTCCCCTGCTTACTTTCTCTCCCTCAGATAAATAAATAAACTTAAAATGTTTTTTAAAACAAAATTTAAAAAGTTGAGTAAGTGAATGTTTTTCCAAGGCGTGGCATGTCCACCACCAAAGGCCATTCCGGGTGGGCCACGGATGAACATTCGAGAGTAATGCGTTTATTTTGACATGTTTTGCATCTGTCTCTTCTGTGTAAAGGCAAGCCACGCTGGTTTTTCATTCAGTCTCGTGGTGTCCTTTCTTAGTTAAACATGTTTGCCTAAGTTTAAACAGTGAGTCTATTTAAAGAAAATATTAAGCCAGCATTCACGTGGGTGCACGGTGGGCGGAGATGGTGAACATTGTAAGGATGGGATGTGGTGACTGAGTTTGGGAAATGCTAGAGTAAATAATACTTAGATCTGCAGGTAAATTTTCAAGTAATCCAGCTCAGCCCGGCTCACCAGGCCACCGTCATCCCAGCAGGGGTCTGGTGTTCTCTGTGGTGCATCCAGCCTGGGCCTGGGTGACTGGGGAGCCATGTTGTCACCTCCTCTGTAACCCTCCCCCACCCCTCTTCTGTGGTCAGCAGACAGTCCGGGCTAATTTAGGAAGGTTGAGTGGGGAGCTCAATGCAGGTAGGAAAAGTCTGTATTACTGTGTGTCCTTCATGCCATGAAGGATGTGGGCACGACTGGAGTACTGTCTTTCTGGGACACTCCTCTCCATGCTGTTGGGTCTAACATCTACTCTAGCAGCGTGACCTCCCCTCTCCACACAGCCTTAATCCACCACCCTGTCTCCATGCTAGCTCTGAGCACTGTCTTTCCAGAACCTTCCATCTCTCCCAGGCCTCTCACCCATCTCCCATCTCTCTGAGTTCCTGCAGCTTTGATGGGGTGGCTGATGCCATCACACCCTCGGTGAGGACCCTCATCACATCATCGGTATCAGGCTTGTCTTCCCTCCACTGGCACCCAGTACACAGAAGACACAAATGCCCATGACCTGGATTGAGCATAGGTTGACTCTTCCTAAGCAGAGCCTGGTCTAGATGCTGTGGGATTTAAGAACATAAAAGAAAGCTGAGTGAAATAAGCCAGAGAGAAAAAGTACCATAGGCGTATGGTATCACCTCTACGCGGGATCTTGGAAGAAACTGCCAATTTCGTAGAAACAGTAGGAGGGTGGTTGCCAGGGGCTGAAGGGAGCGGGAAATGGGGAGATGGAGGTCAAAAGGTCCAGACTTTCAGTTACAAGATGAGTAAATTCTGGGGAGCTAATAGCATGATGACTACAGGTAATAATACAGTATTGTAAACTGGAGATTTGCTGGGAGTAGATCTGAAGCATTCTCACCACACACACACACACACACACACACACACACACACACACACATACACACACACACACACACACACACAAACCAGTTAATTATGTGGGTGACGCATGTGTGAATTGTCTTGATCTTGGTAAGCATTTCACAGCGTATATGTGTATCAAAGCATCACGCTGTACCCTTTGAATGTGCACAATCACATTTGCCAGTTATTCCTCAATAAAGCTGGGGGAAAAGGAATAGAAAGGAAAGAAGGGCGCACAGGCGGGACGGAGGACCGGGATGTCTGTCCTTGCTCTCGGGTGGCTCAGAATTTACACGGAAGGATGGAACTTGTTCAAAGCCAGCCTGAGGACACTTGCAAACACAATCCCCTCCGTGAATGCCATGAGGAGCCAACTGTGGATGAGGGTAAAGAAGGAGTGGAGGGAGGTCAGCCAGAGGCAGGAAGAGCAGGTAGCCCTTGCTACCCGGACCTAGAAACGACACAGATTTGGGTATCGACCAGAGCCTTTATACAAGCTCTGTTTGCCAGAACAAATGGGGAGACTGAGGCACTGAGGCTAAGGGCGTCGGGCTCTTGGCTCCTTGAAGTCTTTGCTCTTCCCGCCCTGCTCTCCGCACATCAGAGAGGGTGTTCCCACCGTTGCGGTTGCTCAGCGCATGTGGTGGGATTCAGGAAAACCTCTCCTTCGCCTGGACCTCACCTTCTCTGGGCACATTGTGGAGCCACATCTCTTTGTCACCTGTTCCAGGCCCCGGGACCGTCGACAGCCAAGGGCAGATCGAGTTTCTCAGGTGCTTTGCCACGCTGAAGACCAAGTCCCAGACCAAGTTCTACCTGGAGTTCCACTCAAGCTGCTTAGAGAGTAAGTGGTGCCGAGCTGCTACCTGTTGGCCGTGCAGGCAGGAATCTTTCTCTTAGGTGCCTTTTCACTGGTGGCGCCTCGCCCCTCTTCTCTCTGGGAAGGATTCACAGATGGGCCTCACAGGGGTCTGCAAGGGGAGCGATGGAGTCTGTGGTTACTGTGGGGGCACCCCCCGGCGGCCTGTGATCCTGCCATTGCGGCCTCAGAGGCAGGGACAGTCACTGAAACACTGACCTGTCGTCAGCCCTTGGAGGTGACCGGGCCGCTGGCTCCTCTCCTTGCCCCTCGAGTGTAGCCCCCGAGGGTCCCTCCCCTCCCCAAGCTGGGGCCCTGACTCAACCCGAGGGTCCTGGGCAGAGGTCCAGAGCTCGTGGAGGCCAGTGCCGGGCCTGACCAGCCGCTGGTAGCCACCTGTCCTTCCTTCCGGAGTCCTCTGCTCCTTGGTACACGACGGGCCTCTTTCTCAGGTGTTCTGGAGCATCCACAGGCAAGCGAGAGACGGACGGCCTGCTCCCAGCCAACAGCAGTTAGCACAAACTGTGTTTAGCAAACACCATTTCCGGGTGACATTTCTAGGCATATTGTCTAAAGCTGTTTTGTGGCAAGATCTGGGTGGTTTCTAGCTCCCCTCGCCGAGATGGTCTGGAGGGGGGGGGAGGGGGGCAGAATCAACTCCATCGAAGGAGGCATTTTGGGACAGGATGATGGCTGCTTCCAGAAATCCCACTCCCCTCCCTTCCTTCTCCCACTCAGCCCGGGCTCAGTCTTGTTGACAGACCTGCCTTCTCCGCGAAGTTTCCAGGTCCCGAGTCACCAAGCAGGGGCAAGGCACCTCCAAAAATGATGAGGATTTTTGTGCGGGTGTTTTTAATAAACTATCGAGACATTTGCATACATTTCTATGGAAACAGCATATTAGGAAGCTTAAATTAGCATTTCGAAAGGCTGCTATCTTGAGTGGCGTGGGACAAGCTGTCATGTTTCCTAATCTCCTTGCCTGTGATGTGATGATTTCTTTGTTGCCTGGTTTGTTGCAAAAAAGGAGCTGAAAAGGAGGGAAGTCTCTGAGTTTTTCCTAAAAATAATCCAACCGTGTTGGCAAATGACCATCCCCTGCATCAAAACAGAATCCCCCACAAGCCTGACTCCCAAGCAGTGCTGTGGCCCCTATAGATGAAAGAGGGAGAATATCTTCCTCGGTCTGGGTGGGGCGACCCTAGGAGTCTTCTCTGTCTGGCTCTTGTTTGTTCTTTGAAAACCAGCCTTCTTGTCCTCTGTCAGGTTTTGTCAAGAGTCAGGAGGGAGAAAATGAAGAAGGAAGCGAGGGGGAGTTGGTGGTGAAGTTTGGCGAGACCCTTCCAAAGGTAAGTCAAGAACAGGATGTAGCCGGGGAGAACTTGGCATTCGCCAGCCCCTGTGGCCCCAGCATTCCTTAATGGATCACGGAAGAGACCCAGTGATGGATTTGTCTGACCATGTGACTTTGCAAAGAAGGAAACTGAGGCAGATCCCAGAGAGGCTGGTTCACAGTCACACAGCCACACAGCTGCGGTGACAGGCCCCAGGCCCCGAGGTCCTGATCCTCCTGCAGTGGCCTTTCACCTGCTCAGCCCAGCTTGGGGGATCGAGTGAAGGGGCAGAGAGGAGTTCATTGCTTCTACCTGAACACTGGGTTCAGAAAGAACTTGACGTGTCCATGGCCCCGTGATAGCAGAGGGTGGAATTGAAAACACACAGACCGACCATACTGGCAACACGTTCCTCTTTCTTATGGAAAAAAAAAAAAAAATTGGTGTTCTACCTGGGACCCAGAAAAGCTTTTGTGACGTTGAGTTGACGGTGGCCACGTCTGGGCGTTCACGCTGGGTGCGCGGCGGAGTAGGACCTTGTGGGGTTTTCTGTCACATAATGAGGAAAGGGTATGCAGAGGGGAGTTCAGGCCAGGCAGATCTGTTGTATGCGGCAAGAGTCCCAGGGGCTCTCCTGGAAGGTTCCCTCAGAGGTGACACCCAAGGTGAGCTTTACAAGATGGCCTTAAACAGGCGGAAGGACCCATCCGCTCCTAAGGCTTGGGTGGGACATGGGCAGTTTTGGGGGGCTGTTGATTGGAACCCGTTCTTGGGCCATGTCACAGAGTGTCCTAACTGGGGAGCACTTCTGATCGGGGTCCTCCACAAGGCCGTAGCTGTCAAAAGTCCTCATACTGGGGCTGTTCTCAGGTACCTGAATCCCTGTGGCTTAGGTCTCCAAGGTGACATCCTGCCTCAGCCACCCACGCGACCCTTCCGTTCCTCCCATCCTGGCTGCCCCACGTGGCAACCAAATGGCCCATCTCCTCCTTCAGTCAAGTTGTGAAAGATGCCAGCGTCCCCGTCCATATAACACATGTACCCCCGTCTGGTTCAGGGGATTCCACGGTACCCTGGCCCTACATCCTCACTGCTACCAAGACCTGCTCTTCCTCCTGCCTCTGTCCCTCCTCTCCACCTCACTGCCGCCTCCCTCAGGGTCTCCATCCCACCCGCCTCCTTGCTGAGGCATCCTGAAGCCTGATGGAACTTTCTGGAATGCCTGTCTGGTCCTGGCATTCCCCCTCTTTATCTAGTTGGCTCCCAGCCCCCTCCTCACTCTCCAGCTTCACCCGCTGCCCCCACAGCACCTAAGGGGCCCCCTGACCCTCCAGCCATCCCTGTCACCTGACGGCACCCTCTCTGTACCCTCTATAATCCCACCAGGGCACCCTGACAGAAGCTCCCTGCGCTCTACCGTCACTCCGACCACGATGATCATGTCCCCTGGGAGTCAGCTCTAACCCTGTCCCCTTCTCTGTGCAGCTGAAGCCCATTATCTCTGACCCCGAGTACCTGCTGGACCAGCACATCCTGATTAGCATTAAGTCCTCTGACAGCGACGAATCGTATGGTAAGGGTCCCTGGAAAGGTTGCTGCACCTGCTGTTAGCCGGTGGCCTCTCATGTAAGGGAGGCACTGGCATCTCCGTTCCAGAAAGCCCAGCTCCCGCTCCCCATCCTGTTCTCCTGTCCCCCTCTCCCCCTCCTAGGGCTGCCGGAGGGACAGTTACTGGTAACTCATCCTTCCTGCCTTGTCGGGCTTCTGGGAGGAATAGCCAGTAGCCACAGCCCCTCTCGTTTATGGAGTCTTTCCTGCGTCAAGAGTCTGTGGCAGGTGCTTTGCAGGGATCATTTAACCCTGACAAGACCTTATAAAGCATGTACTATTCTGTCAATCAGTAGGTGAGTAAACTGAGGCTCAGAGAGCTTAAGGGACTTGCCTAAGTCACAGGTAGAAACTGGCTGAGCCCTAATTTGAGCCCATGTCTGTCTGGCGTTGGTCAGTGCCCATACTGGGCAGACACCAACTAGAGCGACGTCATCTTCTATGACATTTTCTTCAGCCAGTGCGTGGCTCCAGCCCAATGTCAGGTTCGAACTCCATACACTCATTGTGGTTAGAACACAGGGATAAGAGGGGCAGGTGGCCAGAGCGAGGCTGGAGGCAGGAGCCAGATCAAGCAGCTCCTTGCAAGAGGCAGACAAAAATGAATCCTGGTCCCAGGAGGGTGCTCAGTTTTCAATGGAAGGAATTTGAAGGTGTTCAAATGCTAATCAGGGGAAGTCAGGAAACAAGAGGCCGAAGACACAAGGATGTCTATGTGTTGGTGGCCTACTGTCCAGGCTCGCCAAAGGCCCTGGAATGGAGGTACAATGGCTACCTTTGCTGCAGAGGTGAGGAAATGAAGTGACCTGTCCAAGGTTACTTGTCCTTGGCCACGGAGTGACTTTGACAGGCTACCGTGTGACCTTGGACTTGAACCCCGGCAACCCAGCTCCAGAATCCTGTCCTTCACCCCCTCCTAGCACAGCACTGGACAGAGGGTCCCAGAGCCAGGTAGGGGTGGCCAGAGCCTGAGGATTGTACCAGCCCTGGATGGGGGAACCTCTATCCATCATGTCGGGGCAAAGAACGGATCCATGTGGAGTCAGAATGTTTGAAGTTTTGGTGGTAGCACACAGGAGCACAGGAAGGATGGTTCCGTTTTCTTGTTCAAATACTGTCTTCTTCCTTTGTTTCTGCCTCTTGGTATTCACACAAACAGCATATCGTAATAATAACGGGAAAAAAAAGCCAGCCCACAGTCTCATTCCCCACAACGGGAACCATGTTTATTTTGGTCTCACACTTCTATCCTCATACATAGGCATACATAGATTTCTATATTTACAACCACCACAGAGGTGCCATTTTTAATTTTCTTTCTCCCCCAGTGATAGACACGTCAGACGATACACGTTTTCGTGATCATCCTCCTGTACGGCCTTCACGACGGCTGCATTTAATGGCTTAATGATACCCCATGGGTTTGCTGTTGATTATTCCTGTCCGTGTTCTGAATAATGCTGAGATGGATGTCTTTGTGAGCATTTTTGATCCTCCTTCAGCTACATTTTTATTCTTTCGAATCCTCTCTTTAGGATAAGTTCCCACATGTGCCGGGTCAAAGGGCACAAATACGTTGGTGATTCCTGACACTCGTTATCAAACTGATTGCTGTAAAAAAAAGTCTTGCCATGTTGACCTCACCATGTCCAAGGGTACGGGTTTCCCCAGATCCTTGCTGGTTCTGGGGATTCTTTTGCTTCCTTCCATCTTGTACTAATTTCCTGTCTGTAAGAGAGTCCCTTAGTGCTGTCTTAATTTGCATTTTTAAAAAAAATTTTTTTTTCAACGTTTTTTATTTATTTTTGGGACAGAGAGAGACGGAGCATGAACGGGGGAGGGGCAGAGAGAGAGGGAGACACAGAATCGGAAACAGGCTCCAGGCTCCGAGCCATCAGCCCAGAGCCTGACGCGGGGCTCGAACTCACGGACCGCGAGATCGTGACCTGGCTGATGTCGGACGCTTAACCGGCTGCGCCACCCAGGCGCCCCTTAATTTGCATTTTTGATGGCAGGGAAGACTGAACTAGTTTCCATTCATTGAAATTAACCAGTTACAATTCTTTTTGTGTGAAATACCTGTTTGGGTTATATGCCCAGTTACCTGCTGGGATTTGATTTTGAGGAGTTCCTTGTGGGGTTCACGAAGCCATCGGTCTCTTTCACATTTTCCTTTCTGTCTCTGTGCAGAAGTTTTAAGCTTTTATATCTTCTTACCTGTCGGTCTGTTTTGTCATTTCTTACATTGCCTCAAGCCCTAGGAAGTTATCATTCGCTCCCGCAATCAGATTAGTGGTTAAGTCTGCTCGTCTGCTGGATTTTCTAGGATTTAATTCTTTTTTTTTTTTTTTTTTTTTTTTTACATCAACTAATCCACGTGGAGTTCATTCCACTGTAAGGTTTGAAATGTTTTTCCCAAATTGCTGAGGCGTTGTTCTAAAAGCTTTATTCGATAATCCCCACCTTGGACATTGTTTCGAAGGATCATCTTTGGACGGTGGAGTTAATCTCCAGGCTGAACGCATGGTGTTTCTCCCGTGAAATGCCTCTTGACATGACTTGTTCTCCCCACCTGCCCAGGCGAAGGCTGCATCGCTTTACGGTTAGAGGCCACGGAAACTCTGCTCCCCATCTACACGCCTCTCACCCACCACGGAGAGATGACAGGCCACTTCCGGGGGGAGATTAAGCTGCAGACGTCCCAGGGCAAGACAAGGGAAAAGCTCTATGGTGAGTGGGCACGAGCCCTCCCCTGCTCACTCTTCAGTGCTGCTGGCTTAGGGACAGGAAAGACATTTCTCTCCCCTCAGCCATTGCGTGTTCTCTCTGCTGTGGCCTCAGAACAGAAATCCAGCATCACAAGGGATGTCAGAGACCATCTGGCCCGATTCTTAACTGACTCAAGAATGTCCCTACAGAACCGCAACATCCCACGGCCGCACGTCTTCGTTCCCTGACCCCAGTCACCTTCCATCTGTAAGGATGGGAAGCTCGTGAATTTTCCAGATGCTCTGCTGCTCTTGTCTCCTGTTAGTCTTTTAGGCCTTGTCACTCCCAGTTAGCACCTCCACCAGAAAGACCAAGATTATACAATAAACCTGCCTGATTGTGAATAGTTCTTTCCAGGCTGCAGCTCACACACACATACCTACGTAGCTACGCCCTGCCCTCATGGTGCCGGCCAGGGCTTCTGGGCCTTTCCAGATTGCTGTCACACACCCTGTGCTCTAAAAAGCGGCCCCATCCTCGTACTTCACACATTTCCTTGGCTTTTCCCTACCTAGGCCCCACCCACCGCCCAAAACAGCGGCATCTTCTCCTCTGTTCCTTGGCAGGGTCCCCCAGCACCTCTTCCAGCTTGACCTCAACTCTTTGTGTCCTGCAAAACGACACTTGCTTCTTTCTGCTGGCCGTCAGGAGAACACGTTTCTCGTGGCTCTCAGAAAGGACACTGTGCAGCCATGCTTGGGAACAAATGCTCATTGAGTGTTTCTTCACCCCACGTGATGTCCCAGCCTTGGGGAGTCCTCTCCTGTCTGTCCCCAAAGGAGACTCATTAGGGAATTGTAGATGCCTCATCTCTAGATAAGAATTGTCACTGCTCCTCTGGGGAATATCGAAACGTGGCCAAGAGACCTTAATAGCCGGGAACACGAGGACGTTTCTAGACTCAAATCTGTAATTTTCTCAGAATCCTTCCCCAAAATTTTAAACTTGGAAACTAGCGTGTAGAGTCCTCAGTAGTATCCATCACATTAAAACCTCTGTGCTTGAAATAATAAATGATTTGAGGGATACAGAGCTGCTCAAAATGTGTTAATCAAGCATTTCTTGCTTCCCACACAAACAACAGGTGGTTTTTCCTTCCTTTTGCCTTTAATTCCTATTCAAAAGCACTCTAACAACAATGCCTAAAATGAGTTGGACTTTAACTTGATGCTGGATAATGTGGGAAACAATGGTCTTATGAAGGTATCCCATTAATGCCTTGCAGTGGCCCTGACGGCCCGGTTTCGTCCTTGTGTGGTAGACGGGGAAACTGAGGCGCAGAGAAGTTTAGTGTTTGGCTGAAGGTCATATATCTAGCAGGCGCCTAGCCCAGGGTGAGAGTACAGGTTCACAGGAGGCTAAGGTGGAATTCATAAACTCCACGGGGGCCTGAGTCTCACACGGATAATGAGAGCAGGACTCACTGTGTGTAGACGGTTAGCATTCCCTGCTTCTGGGAGGGCTCTGGGCCCCCAGGGGTACTATCTCCTGTGGATGGGGCTCCCTCTTCTGCCCTGTGGGAGCTCCTTTCTCCAGCAGAACCACAGGCTGGGGTGAGAGGGACTTGCCTCCTGTGCAAGCACAAGCCAGAGTCCGAAAGGAAGGTGGCGTCCCAGTTCCCCTTTAGACGAGCTTGGCTTTGGTCTCAGATGCTCTTACGGAGCCACCTTGTTAATGTTTGTCTCATTCGGATCTGCCAAGAAATGTTTCCCTGCCCCTTGTGAGACCAATAAGTTGGACATGTCACATGACAAGACAACTCTGGGTGTGGACTCTTCTCCCCGGGGAGCGGGGACACGCATCCTTCTTCGATCACTGAACTCATGTGAGGCCTCAGAATCTTGCTTGGCCCACCTCCCAGACAGCCACGGTTGACTGTCCCGCGTCGGCTGCCAATGGAAACTTCTATACCATCCTGGCCCATGCTGGGCGCTCTGGCCCTCACGTGCTGTTTGCTGTATCTCACCCTGCAGACTTTGTGAAGACGGAGCGAGATGAGTCCAGCGGGCCCAAGTCCCTGAAGAGCCTCACCAGCCATGACCCCATGAAGCAGTGGGAACCTGCCGCCAACAGGTAGAACAGGGGGGGTTGCCAGGGCTTCCCCACAAACTAATGTGACTATGCAGACCCAGGACCCAGGGGAGGGTGAGTGGAGCACAGAGAAACCAGGGACCAGGAGGGAATGAGAGCTCTGGCCAGGGAGAGGCGTTGTCCGGCTGCCAGCCCCGGGCAGGTGGGTGTGCCTGTCTGTGTGCGGCCTGGGAGACGCTTCTGTGTCGGAGAGCAGTGGACTTCACTGACATTGGCCGAGCCCTTGGCGTGTGTCAGAGTCCAGAGAAATCAAGGCAAAGTAGGTGAGCCCCTGATTTGGGAACTCCCGGCCTAGCAGCAAGATGCCCAGTCCAGGGGGAAGCCACTGCAGAGGTGACTGAGGGGAATGGTTCCCGCGTCTCCTGGGGACCCGTGACAGCAGCGGCTCTGTGGTCAACAAACCCATCCTGTTGCTAAGGGGAAAACAATCACTGAGGAAAGTGCACACAGGTTGCTCTTGGCAGAGCCTGGACTGGGAATCACACAGACATTAAAGTCTATGTGACCAGGGGACAGGAGTCCCACTGGCAGGGCCGCCTCAGCTCACTGCTGGGGTCCCGAGTCCTAGCATCAAGCCAGACGGCGTCGTCATGGTCCCTGTGCCCGCTTGCCTGCTGAGGGGGTGAAGCCATGCCGGTTAGCCAACGCGAAATCCCAGACGCCACTGCAGAGCCCGGCTTAGTCCCCTCCTTCAGGCCCCCAGACCACTGTCCCTCCAGCCCTTGTCCTCGCACCTGCCCCACCCATGCACCAGGTCTCCCCTCTCCCAGCCAGTCCCTCGCCCACTTGCAACTTCTGACCCTCAGAGCCATATAATGTTCCCTTCCAATCTTTTTCTTCCAATGTTATCCCATCAATGAATGTATCCTAACTTTCAGATGTCTGTTTGGTTCCAGAATCAGGATCAGTGAGGGTCAACAAATTCTTTTTCCATTTGGCTAGTATTAGAACTAACGCTTCTCCTTCTTCTTCTTTTTTTTAATTTTTAATGTTTATTCTTGAGGGAGAGAGAGAGACAGCCTGCGTGAGGGAGGGGCACAGAGAGAGGGAGACACAGAATCTGAAACAGGCTCCAGGCTCCAAGCTGTCAGCACAGATCCCGACGTGGGACTCGAACTCAGGAACCATGAGATCATGACCTGAGCCAAAGTCGGAGGCTTAACTGAGCCACCCAGGCACCCTGAACTAATGCTTCTTAAGTAGGCATTGACGGATGGGGAAGAGATAGACTGAGGCTGGTTGAGCAGATGAGAGCTGGGGAGCCTTGCTCGTAACCCGTATACTCAGCTCTCTACTAGTTGGTTCTCATAACAGCACTCTCTCACAAGGAAGGACGACACTCTTGTCGCCGAGAGGCAGCACGGTGTGTGTGTCTCCCAGGGTCACCTCAGCCAGTTCAGTGTTCAGCCCTCCACAGTGTTAAGCTGACTCCCCCTGACATTCAAGGTTCCGGCCTTGACTTCTGTGACCTCCTGCCCATCGTTCCAAATGCCTGCATGGCCGTCCCCATTCTGATGTCTCACGCAGTGGTGCAAGCCAACACATTCCAGATGGAGCCAGCCGTTCATTTACCACCCCCTCCCCAGCCCTGCCACCCCCCACCCACGCAGCCTGACCTCGCCAGCCTCTTATCCATTCTCCCCACCCTCTTATCCATTCTCCCCACTTGCTCACAGCCCTTCAGGACTATGAAGCCCCTCCTACCAGGGCCTCCCACCCCGTCTCCCCTCCCTTCCTTACCTGCCTCCTCAGACAGGTCTTCTCTGCTCGCCCTGTGCCCAGTTCATCCCAGCCCTCCAGCTAGTCTGTCTCTGCCTCTTTTGTTTCCCTCAGACTTCAACACTACGTGAACACCGTGTTTCTTAGTCACTGTGTTTTTGTTTTCTTGCCTGTCAGACGTGGATTTTATGAGAACAGAGACTGGCTGCTCTGTTCACACCCATATTACCTTCTGGCCCAGGGCCTGGTACTTACTAAGCACTCCATAACTATTTTGCTGTAGGAATGAATGAATGAATGAATGAATGAATGAATGAATGAATCCACTGTCCAAAGAGTGAAGGAATCGCGGAGGACCTGGGGTCCCCGAGGGACATCAGAGGATGCTGGCCTCATGGGGTGCTGACCTGGAGACGGGAAGGGAGCCCTGGGGTGTGACTTTGGGTGTTTTTCCCCTCCAGGGTCCCTGCATGCAGTGGCTCCAGCATCACGGAAATCATCAACCCCAACTACATGGGGGTGGTGCCCTTCGGACACATGAAGCAGTCCTTGTCCCCTGACCAGCAGCCCACAGCCTGGAGCTATGACCAGCCACTAAAGGACTCATCCCTGGGGCCTGGAAGGGGAGAGAGCCCCCCAACACCACCGTCCCAGGCACCCATATCACCGAAGAAGTTTTCGTCCTCCACAACAACCCGGGGCCCCTGCCCCAGGACACAGGAGTCAAGGTGAGCGTCCTCTTCATCAAGTCCTCTCCCTTCCCAGGGTTTTCATCACCGGGAAACCTGACCCTAGAATAGAAGCTGCATGAAGCTAGGGTTGTGTGTTCACTTTGGTCATCGACTCATCCTCAGGGCCTAGAACACAGTAGGCACTCAATAAATGCCTATGAAATCGCCATGTCCTACCCTATTGGTATAAATTGGAAAGACTTAAAAAAATAGAACATTTTTTAAGATACTGCCCCAAAAAACAACTTCCCATAAAAACTACATTTATTGGAAAATATGTTTCTATCACCAGTGAGCCTTCATGCAACCTCTCAAGGAACAGGTGGGAATTTCTGAGTTCCCCTGCCTTTTCAGCCACAAGGGTCCTGTTCCCATCCACAACTTTTCCATCTCTCCTTTTGAGGCCAGTAAGAAAAAGCAGTAGCTATGGGGTGGGGGGTGGGGGCATGGATTTTGAAGGGTGGGAGGGCAGCCGGCCTGCAGAAGGAGTTTGGCCAAAAAACTTTGGGAAAGGCCAGGAGCCCAGAGAAAGCTGGCCTGCATCTAGAACTGGGCCAGGAGGACAGAGCCAGGAGGAGCTCAGGCCAGGCAGCCAAATCTCCATCCACTTCTCACTTGTGCCACGTAACACGTGAACCCATCCTTTAGAGAGGGAGCCCTACGAGTTTTCCAGTAAGCACAGGATGACCGGGAAATTAAAAGTGCAGATCCCGATTAACGATGATTGGAGACGTACGAAGTATCATGAGCACCGTCTTTCCTTGGTCGCTGTCTTGGTAATGACTTCAGGGGGCTGCTTCTGGACCTCTCTTCCCCTCTGAGGTCCTCTGTTCCTCAATGGTGTCTTCCATCATTTATGAGGAGCCAGGGAAGGGACCGTCATCACACATCATCGTTCTTGCTTAGCACACCTGGCCTGGCAGGAGCTTCCTTTGGATTGAGGGGTACTTTACAGGTTTGCTTCTCAAGCATTTTTGCTAAAAACAAATTGGACAGATGCACGGAGGGGAGGAGGATGGGATAGGACAGGAGCAGTCGCGAGGCCCCTGAGCCTCACCCTATCTCTCTGTGGCCCTAGTCTTCAGGGTTTGTTGATAATATTTTTGGACTGTGGTTATCCTGTAAGAGCCTTGGAAGAGGTTTCTCCCTGGGAAATGAAAACAAAAGCCACCGTTTGACGGGTGCTGAGGTCCCTCTGTGGCAGCCCTGATTCTTTAAGCGTAATGATTTTAAGTTGCCAAAGTCAGTGTACCTTTGTACTTAACAACTTGAACACAGCACATAGCCTGGAACTGGGTGGGGATGTATTCTCTTTGGTTCCACGGGTGACAGCTTCAGAACGGGCACATCTGTAGGGAAGGGGTCCCCAGGGTGGGGTTCTAAGCTCGCTTTGCACAACCGAGGTGATTCTAGGCAAGAAGCCAGCAGCTCCCATGCCTGGCGGCAACCCTCTCCACTACTCAGACCCCCGGCTCAGCCTGAGTGAAAGGCTGGAGGGGGGGTGTCCCCAGCACCCTCTGTTCCCTGCCACCTCCACCCCACACCCAGGTGGAGTGAACAGCCGTTTCCGTTTGCTCAAGACTGTCCCCATTTCAGCACTGGGAACCCACGTCTCAGGGAACTCTCGAATCCTGGGCAAGCTGGGACATATCTCTGGGCTGAAGTCATGTGGTGAGGAAGGGGGGCCCGTCTCAGACCCTGCTCAGTGCTTCGCTTTAGAAAGGAAGATTCTGGAATCTGACAAGTGGGGTTATTTTGCCCCCTGGATATTGGTTCACTCATTCCACAGCCATGGCCTCCTCTGGAACTTGGTTTCTTGTAACCTGTGGTCGGGGAAATAAGACTTTTTGAATTTCTTGTGGTTTTCCCCAGTCGCCCTGCCCCCACCAGACCCCTCTCTCAGAGTGACAAGAGCCCCCTCAGGTGGAAGTCTTAACTTGCCCCCTGCTCTTTTCCCAGGGAAGGAACTTTGGAACCAACAAAACACTCACCCCCAGTGGCCTCTTCCCGGCCCTGCCCCTGATCCTCCTGTCATTTCAGCTGCCAAGAATCAGGCCATGCATTTTTCTTTCCAGCTTCTTGACTCTATCAGAAATGTCTGATCGATGCCTCTTGTATCTTCCTGCACCTTCCTCCCTGCACCAATTCATAGCCAAGATCTTTGAGGATCCAGCAGGGGTACAGAGGGTGGCCTGACGTGGAGGGGCAGCTTTTAAAGTCTTTGTTCAAGGCCCCAACAATTCTGATTATGCAACTGCTTCTAAGTCTTTCCAAAGGGTAATGAGCAAAAACCCCAGGTCAACAGTCAAGCCCCCTTTGGCATGTCCCCGAGGCTCGCCTCCCCCACACCCGTGGCCTCTCGTCTCATGAGGACCCATGTGAGGGTGACATCTCGCCTCTGTCCCTGGAGCCCACGCCTATTCCCTGAAGAGCCTATTAGCCTTGGCCTTTCCGCGACTTTGGAACAGTGTTTCAGTGCACGTTCCATCAGTAAGAGGCGTCGCGGCCTCAACACTTCATTGGTTTCCTAGGGACCTGCTTGTTCACGACACCTTCCCCTTTTTGCAGAAAGCAGAACCCAGAACACTCCCCCCCCACCCCCCACCCCGGGAGACTGTGCTGTTGGCCAGAAAGTAAAACGTGTTCCCATTCCTGATTATAATTCGCTCAGCAGGAAATCACCTCGAGTCAAAGCAGCAACAATTCAGGAAACACATCAACACAGGCAGCTCTTCCCTCCTTGCAGTTGGAACCCGGAGTGTCTGCGCTGCCCAGAGTCAGACAGGCCTGTCCGCTTGCCCGGCGCTGGCCCACGTCTCTCCCGGTTCCCTCTGAGTTTCGGCACGGCCACCCCATTTTTCTTTCCCTCTTTGAGTGAAGGAAACCACACTCACCAGGAGCTCTCCAGGGAGAGAGGGCTGTGTGGTTGGGAAGAATGCTGTGCTCATTGGGAGCATCGGTCCCCTGAGCACAGATTTTTGTCTGGTTCGTGGCCCCCTCCTGTGCCTGAGGCAGCATCCCACACATTGGGGGCCCCTGCTGTCTGTTAAACGGAACTCCTTGAGCTGGGGCCCTGGGGCAGCACAGATAGGTCGCTGAGGGGGTGCGGTCCCCCGCAGGCTTCTGTTCTGAGGGTCTGAACAGAATTTGCTAGAGACAACATAGAGGCTGTGGGGTTCTTATGAGGGGAGTCCAGGAAAGGAGGTCCGTTAGCTGCTGTGAGGGGCGGGGGTGTGGAGGGCAGGCTTCTCTGACAAGGACTGAAGAGGTGCCTTTGACATTGATGGTGCCATAGAAGTGAACTCCCTTCCCTTTCTCCTATGAAAGCTTCAGCGAAGCCCCCACCTTGCTCCCTAGTGCTCCAGTGTGAGCAGTGAAAAGGTCTAAGGCAAGAGGTGAGCTTACCTGTGAGATCATCAACAGATGAGCAACATAGCACCGTCTCCTCTCATTTTTAGATTTGTTTAATTGAAGTGAAATGCCCATAACAAAATTAACTTTTTTTTTTTTTTTAAAGAATAGAAATACTCAATTTTGGTGGCGCCCAGTCTCGTGAGTTTGGGCCCCACTTTGCATTCTGTGCTGGACAGCTCGGAACCTGGAGCCTGCTTCAGGTTCTGTGTTTCCCTCTCTCTCTGCCCTTCCCCCACTTGCACTCTGTCTCTCTCAAAAACAGACATTTAAAAAAATTTATTTTAACGTTAAAAAAAATATTTTTTTCTCATCGCAGTCAAAATTGAAGGACATCTTTTATATGAAACTCCAGGAAAATCATTGCTGGATGCTTCTTTTTCTTTCTTTTTTTTCAATTTTATTTAAGTTCTAGCTAACATTTAGTGTAATACTGGCTGCAGGACTGGAATTCAGTGATTCATCACTTACATATAATACCCAGTGCTCAAGACTGTGCCCTCCTCAATACCCACCGCCCATTTAGCCCATTCCTTGCCCTCAGATTAACCATTTTATTATTTATCTGTTTTTTATGTTTTATTTTTGAGAGAGAGAGAGCTCACGCGAGCAGGGGAAAGGGAAAAGGAAAGGGAGAGAGGGAGAAAGGGAATCCCAGGCAGGCTCTTTGCTGCCAGCTCAGAACCCAGTGTGGGCTGGAACCCACCAACCTTGAAACCATGACCTGAGCCAAGAGTTGGAGGCCGAACCGACTGAGCCACTCAGGCATCCCCCAAATTAACCATTTGAAAATGAACAGTTGCGCTCGCTTCAGCAGCACATATACTAAAGTGAACATTTCGGGGGCATTGAGAACAATCACAAAGTTGGGCAACCATCACCTCCATCTGGTTCCAAACGTTTTGATCCCCGCAAAAGAAAACCCCGTCGGAATTAAGCAGCCATTGTTCACACGTGCTTCTCTGTGTCTCCCCTCTGCCACCCTTCAGGCCCTGCGACATGGGCAAGAACTCAGCAGAACCTTCCCCTCAGGAGGACCCGCAGCTGACCAAGCCTGAGATGTTTGAGAACCCGCTTTATGGGTCTGTGAGTTCTTTCCCTAAGCTGCTTCCCAGGAAAGAGCAGGAATCGCCCAAAATGCTGAGGAAGGAGCCGCCGCCCTGCCCGGACCCGGGAATCTTGTCGCCCAGCATCCTGCTCCCCAAAGCCCAGGAGGCGGAGGGCACCAAGGGGACAGGCAAGCCGGCGCCCGCGCCCGCGCCCTTCCTCAGCCCCACGCCCCGGCTCCGCTCCTTCACCTGCTCGTCCTCCGCGGAGAGCCGGCCCGCGGGCGGGGACAAGAGCCAGGGCAAGGCCAAGGCCCCCGCCAGCTCCCAAGCCCCGGTGCCGGCCAAGAGGCCCATCAAGCCTTCCAGGTCCGAACTGAGCCAGCAGACCCCACCCGCGCCGGCGCAGCGGCCGCCCCTCCCGGTCAAGAGCCCCGCCGTCCTGCACCTGCAGCACTCCAAGGGCCGCGACTACCGCGAGAACGCCGAGCTGCCCCACCACGGCAAGCACCGGCCCGAGGACGCGCCGCTCGGCCGGGCGGCCATGCAGGTGCGCGGTGAGGGTGCGTGTACGCATGCGCGCGAGACTGCCGCCGTGCCTGGAGTCGTGCCCAGGGAGGGAGTGGGGGTGTGGGTGTGTCCCCGGCCCCTCTGTGCCTGCGGGCATGCCCAGGGGTGCCTGTGCATGCCTGTGATAAGACAGCAGGCCCCTGTTCAAATCTCAGAATTTGAACCCAGACCTCCAGTCCCTGCTCCAACACTAAAAGGGCTAAATAAGGCGCTGGGGACAAACTCTCTGAGCCCTCCTGTGTCTGGCCTTCAGGAACTCAGGCTCCACAAACACAAAGACCCCGGATCGTTTACATTTCACTGTCACCATCATTAGTGTTAGTACTTAAATGTTTCCCAGTATTTTGGAGACTTCAGATGTGCTGTCCCCTTCCTTCCTATAAAATAGATTTTTTTTTTTTTTTTTTTTTAGCAAAACTAATAGTGGTTAAGAACTACCTCAGGAGCCAGACTGTCTTGGGTTTGGATCCCAGCTCTCCCACTTTCTGGCTCTGTGCCCTGAGCCTCAGTTTACTCATCTGTAAAAGGGGGCTATTAATGGAATCTGCCTCATAGGTTTATAGGGAGGGTTGCATTTTATTATATGTTATTACTATGTTATAATTTACATATTAACTATATATTATACATTACATATTATTTCTTCCGTATACTATAATGATCACATATGCATATAACATATGTGCGTATATATTAGAAATCAATTACATAAAACAGTGTGTTGGCTCTTTCTAGCACCATGTTAAAGGAAGCCTGATCTAGCCCACCTTGTGTAAGGACGTGGGCACCTTCAGTTAGATCTGGCCTGGTGGAGATTTTGGCACTGAGAGTCTTCTGTTCTTGTCCCACAGTAAAGCCCCCGGTGAACTGCCAGCGAGACAGGAGCCCAGAGGAACAGCGTGAAGCCACTTGGACCCTCTCTCAGGACCCCCTGTTGACTCCTCCTACCTAGCTTCCTGTGCAAGGCTTACTATTTTTCAGGAGAGGGCCTAGCTTCTGTGTGGTCACAGAATGCTCTGGCTGTGAAACTTGGCACCAAATGCTAAGGTTGGAAGGGAAAGTGTACTTGGGCCCCCAGCTTGATCTTGGTACTTGGGACCCATGAGCCTTGTTCCGGTCATCATTTGGAAGAAAGGAACTAAAGCGCTGATTTGCAGGTGGAGATATAAAATAATAATAATAATATTAATATTAATAATAATAATGGCTACATGTATGGAGCACTCACCACATGCTAGGTACCGTGCTAAGTGCTTTACAAACATGAGTTGTGTCGTCTTCAGCCAACCGAAACCACATCCCAGACCCCCAGTTCAAAACCGTGTGTTCTGAGTGGTTTGGACAAAGCATTAAAAATTAAGGCCAGTGCCTTCCTGGAGCGAGACAGGGCTTGGCCTTTAGGGAGCTGAAGAGTGAGTGGTTAATTTAGGGTACAACAAACCTGGCCTTGTCTAGCTTCAGTGATGCCCACTGCTTTCGCTAAAGCCCTGGGGGGTCCAGCAGAGCTGGCGCCGAGGGAAGGGATCTCCAGTTCTTTGGTCGGAAAGGGAAGGAAAATCAGCTCCTACTCTACAGTGGAGACATCCGGCTCCCACCTGTGCTGGAGACACCCAGGCCCTCCTCGAGGTGGGCAGCTATCACCAGGCGGTGGGCTGAGCCAATCCCCCCAGCACTTATCTCATCGTGCTAAGAGAAGAGTCTCTGCCGTCGTTCCCAAAGCCGAGCTCAGCCAGGGTGATCCTCTCTGTTCCGGCTCTTAGGACAGCGTAGCCATCTCCTCCCGAACTCCGTGGCTTTTGGCTCTGCTTCCTTGGTTACTGGGAGGGTAGGTTGGTGGCGTCTTTTCTTGTGTTGCTTTTTTGACATACGGAATTAGTGTAGGAAACCGAATCCAGGAGCGTGAGTACAGGAGAATGGGTACGCACCCCACATCCCCGTGTGTGTCAGTCTGTGTGACCAATAAATTGTGCCTTTCTCACTCAGATCCCATCTGTGTGGCATTTTTTCCTGACATTCAGCCACAGACATGCTCCTAGGCTGCTGGGGCTGCAGAGCGGCCGGCACGGGAGGAGAGGAGGTTGAGGTTCGTGGTGGTGAGGGGCACTCATTACCCTGACTAGAGGGGACTTTGTAGCACCGGGTTGAAGTTGGGCAGAGAGCAGTAGATGTTACACGGCTTTGTGGATTCCAGGCCCCGGGCAGCCGGCCAGCTTCCACCAGTGTTCCCCCCCCCCCCACCCCCCCCCCGGACATACCACCACCACCTGCTGTCCTGCAGCCGCCAGGTCCTGCTGGCTCTTGTAAGTGTTCGTGGCTGAGCTCCGGAGACCGTGAACACATGTAAACAGTCCCCAGGTTGTGGGCCTCCAGCTCCCTGCATTCAGGGAGGGCCAGTGTGGGTGTGCTTGACCCCCCCCCCCCCCCCTTCCAGGGTGCTCTGGCCCGGGGCTGCTGTCCCCACCACCTCAGGCTACCCAGCCTCTGCTCAGGTCCACCGACACCAGGCCTGGAGCTGGAAGGAGTGGTGTTCTCAGCAGCCGTGGAGCAAACCATTTGCTGCCCTGCACCCGTGGAGCGGGAAAGCCTATCCCAGCTGTATCTCCTCCCTGCAGTCAGATGGGACCCCCTCGCCCTGCAGGCTCACTTCCCACTCCTCACACAGACACCGGAGCCCCCAGGTACTAGCCTTTGACTCGATCGGCCAAGGGCCAAGGTGGAAGGACAGCTGGAGACACCCAGGCATCCTTTAGGGCAACCCCCCCGTCTAGCCATCACCCCACGGCTGAGGACCTGGGCATGATAGCTGTGGCTCCTGGGGACCCACTGGCTGCCCGGATGGGTGGGCCTTCTGCGAGCCACCTGTAGCTGCCCACTCAGAGGAAGAGCATAGACCTGGAGCTTCCACCCCCACCCAGGATGGACGTCCAGGCCCTCCCCACCATTTCTGAGGCTTCCCAGGGGAAGTGAGTTGAGGACCAGCAGTGGGGGGTGTGCTTTGGACTCCCCATCATCTTTGCGTTCTAGCCACTGCCTGAGCAAGTGCAATGCCCCTCATGCGTCTCCCCCAAGTTCCGCCACAGGCTGCGCGAGCACCAACCAGGCTCTGTCAGCTGATGGGTAACAGAGGCCACTGATGTCTGGGACTGGAAACTGAAACGTAAGCTTCACCCTTGTCCTCCCGGCCACTCGGCCCTGCGCCCGTCCCCCCCCCCCCCCCCCCCAGGGTCCCTGACCACCTTCTCCCTGGGCTCTGTCCTGCCACCGCTTTGGGGGACCACTCCAGCCAGAGTTCTCTGCCGCGTCTGCCGTGCTCCCAAACAGCCGACCCCCGTCCTCTGGCAGGATGATCGGGGACCCAGAAATTCCCACCTCTTTGTCACTTGAGTAATTGACCTGTGTTTAGCTTCAGCTAGCCTTCACCAGGCTCCCTAACCGAGAAGACAGGTTGATTAACGCGCTTTCCTACAAGGGTGCCCCTACCCCGAAGATGCATTCTGTCGCCCTCTGTGATGGCAGAAGTTGCTCCAGCCATTGTTGTTGAAGAAGCAAAATTTTCCTTCCTTGTGTGATTGTATGAAAGCTGGTTCAAATGGCAGAGTTTATGCTGACGGGAAGGTATAATCACAATGGATATTCTCTAATGGCAGTTCACACCCAGCATCGCCACCCCCAGCGCGGCCTGGGGGGCACCTGCTTCAGCTCCGTGCCAACCCCCCTTCCCGACCCCCCTGGCGGGGAGGGGGTCAGCCACACTGCTCCTCCTTGTTCCTGGGTTTCCGTTCTTTTTCCATGCCATTTTTTTCCACCTCGATAAGAGGGAAGTTAGTGAGTCATTCAGAAAAGCTCTCTCCCACAGCTACCTTCCCTAACCCCAGCCTACAGGTCCTCATCTTCGCTGGTCCTTAAAATAGCTCCTTTCTCTCTGCAAACTAATTTCCATGGAGATCCAGCCATCTGAAGGCCTGGGAGGCTTCTGCAAGGCAGCAAACGCAATGGAAAGAGACCTTTATAATGCAAATGCCTGGTCTCACCCCCACAGACAACCGCACCCACAGTCTAAGAGGGACATCTCCCACCCAAAAAGATCTCATTTTGGAAAATCTGCACTGCTGCGGAACGACACTGGCAGGTTGTTTCCTGTTCTTTGCTGATTGAGACCCCTCTTCTCAGGTCACCGCAGACTCATCTGTGAGTGCTTACATGCTACGTGTGCACAGCTCATGGCCTGCCTTCGTTCCCTCAGCCACATAGGTGTTGGTGGCATGTGCAGGGCCTCGGGGGTCAGCACGCCTGTTAAAGGGGACCTCAAGGGGGAGGGGTGGTCAGACAGAATGGAGTTTAAATGTCTTCCGTTTCCTAAAAATATAATCTCATACTGGGCCTTAGCCTTTCTGAACCTCGGTTTCCTTGTCCATAAAATGGGGAGAAGGACGCCATCTGCATGGTGCAGTTGTGCAGATTCGTGAGCTCAGCTCTGCAGAGACTTGGCCCGCCCTGGTGTGGGTTTCACTGAACATTAACATTAGCCTCTCCCTCTTTCTAGGAGACCAGACAGTGGTATGGGAGGGCTCTGGAGAGAGCACACTGGGGAAGCAGGCCGCAATCAGGGAGGTTGCTGAGCTGGGCTTCTTGGGACTATAGGAATGTCCTAGAAGGTGGTGGGTAAAGGCCTCCAACATCTGGGCAAGAGAATGACTAGACAAGCAAGCCGGGGGGGGGGGGGGTAGGGAAGCCTTGAGAACGGGGCTGGCTGGGGCCAGTTGAGCTAGATGAAGTCAAGGAAGGGCTAGTTGAGGCCAGGGCTCTGGTTGGATTGCTTTGGCTACACAGACCAGAGTCACTCAGACTGCCTAAGCCAGTGGAACAGGCCTCAAGGACACGAGGACGTCCCTGTGTGGGCACCCAGCCATACCTCACAGGGCCGCCCTCCTTTCCATCTGGGACATGTTGGCAGTCCCAGTGGCCGCATAGCCTGTGCCGTTCTGGATCGCCCCGTCCCATGGAAGACTGCTCCAGCCCTTCTGTTTCTCTCTCATTTGGCTTCTTCCTCCTTCCCTAACCAAGTGAATGAGTCACAGCCCATGCTTCATCCTGCAGGCACTGGGGGGCCACAGGGACTCAAGCAGACAGTGACGTGCTACTCATGTGTTGAGGCAGGTCAAGGACAGAGTAGAGCAAGTGAGGCTCCTGGGAGTAAAAGGTCAGGGGCATTCACTCTCAGGTGGCCACCTGAACTTGCACCACCTGAATGTAGCGCCCCAGCGCCGGTCTTGCCTCTGCCCGGCCCCGGCCTTCGGAGCAGGGGGGGCAGGGGGGTGGGGGGGGTGTGAGCACTGCCCACGGATGCCAGGAGGAGTGATGGTCGGCAGTGCTCCAAACTGCGGCCCCAGCAGGGGCCCCGGGGAGGAGAGGGAAGGGGTGGAGAGGCAGGCAGGAGAGGCTGTCCTTGGAATTCTGTGGAGTCATGTTTTAGTGCATGGGATGTCAATAGAATGTTCACGTCTAATTTTGAGCATATCCCCAGACACGGTTTGTCTTGCTTCGGTTATTTTACAAACCAGCTTGCGGTATGGGCAGTGGCTAAGAGCACAGACTCTGGAGCCAGAGTGCCTGCATGTGCCCCCAATGGGCCAGGCTCCATGCCAGGCTGGGAGGACCCCCAAAGAATAAGGCAGTGCTCCCAGCTTTGAGCAGAGGCACGTTTGCGGGCTAACAGCTATATTACCACGTGGTAAGAGGTGTGTGGACAACAGACCCGTGCTCTGAATTTCCTCCAGGAGTTAGCTGGGGAAACAGTTTGCGACTTAGCACTTAGAAAGGCCATTACCACGGTGGTGAGGATCTCGGGCTCTGGGGTCACACTGCTAGTCCCACTGCCGCCCCACCGCATGACCGTGACTACGCGCTTCACCTGGCATCGCCTCCTTTTCCCCACCTGCAAAAAGAGAGTGATGTCATGCACTCGGGCTGTCGTCGTGAGGGCGGAGAGACCTAACCGTGACGAATCAACCGTGGCTACGTGCGAACCCTCAACGAACGTCTGCTGTAGCCGGAGTGATGATCTGACAAAAGCAGGGTAGGTCTTCGTGTTTCCATTTCAGCCTCAGCTGCCAGAAAGCCCACTTGTGTGGAAGCTGCCGAGTTTTTGCCCCTCACGACCGCTTCTCCCGGTGACTCCTTCGATCCCGGGTTCTTGGGCCAGGTCCTGGCTCCGGATCTGACGAACCGCATGGCTTTGGCCTGGTCACTCCCAGGGCCACACGTGTCCGTGACACCTGGGACAGGAGAGCTAGTGGCCTGGGCCCGTCAGCAGTGGCGTGGGGCCCGTGCCCGTGTTCCGGCGCCCGGTGCCAGCGAGGCTGCGTCCACACCAGCCCGCTCACCCTTTCTCTTGGTCCTCCCACACTTTTCCCGAACCCGCTCGGCCCTGGATGGCCTGGACAAAGCAGACCTGGTGCCAACAAGCCCCCGTTTGCAGGCTACCTCCTAGGGGAACCAGCCCATCTGGAACTAAAAATAAAGATGGCGGGGGGGGGGGTGCCTGGGTGGCTCAGTCAGTTGAGCATCTGACTCTTGGTTTCAGCTCAGGTCATGATCTCATGGTTCGTGCGTTCAAGCCCCACATGGGGCTCTGTGCTGGCAGCGCAGATCCTACTTGGGATTCTGCGTCTCCCTCTCTCCCTGCCCCTCTCCCACTCATGCTGTCTCTGTCTCCCTCTCAAAAATAAATGAACTTAAAAAAAAAAAGATAAGGGCTGCTCACCCTAGAGCAGTTTCTCAGCCGTGGCAGCACTGACACTTGGGGCCAAATCAATGTTGTGGGGCCGTCCTGGGCGTTGTAGGTGTTTAGCAGCATCCCTGGCCTCTGCCCTCCAGATGCCAGGACACCCCGCCCCCTCCCCAACGCTGCTAAATGTCCCAGTGGGTGACGGGGGAGGGGCAGAATCATCCCCGGAAGTGAATAACTCCCGTACCACACTTCCCCTGAGAAAGTTATTCCTTCTGGGGAAGATAAGGACACACTTTCTGACACCCAAAAACAACAGCCAAAAGCAGCAGACCTGGAAGGAGGCTCTCCCCACACTTCTGCAGAAATACCACCAGGCCAGTTAGGCTCCTCCTGTTTCAAGGGACAAAGATGTGGGGGTCACCTCAGGGGATGGGGTCTGGCACCAGGGTGTCTGGAAAGCGAGGAGGTTTCACAGCCGTGCCTGGAGGGAGCAGGAACGGCCGTCGGGGTCCGAGCCCCGTGTGAGCCCAGGGTCAGCCCCGGGGCCCCAGTCCTGAGATGCCATGGGATGCCAGCCACCATATTCACCACTCTGCTGCTTCTTGTCTCTGCTTGGCCCACGGTCCTAGCCCTCGCTCAGTATGTCCTACGTCTAACACTTCCAAGAGCTTCATTTGGGGTCCGCTAATCTCCACCTGTCTTATTAGTCTGGGTTCCCCAGAAACAGTCTTTGTGACAAAGTAGGGAATTAAGACCAAGAAGGGAAAGAAGCCAATGAAGGACGCCGTGGGAGCAGGCAGCCCCTGCGGCCAGGTGGGGCTTATTCTGTGGGCCCCACGCCTGCATCATCCCACCAGAGGAGAGAGCTGGGGGCTTTCACCCCAGCTCCCATGAGCCTCGGTGAAGGGCCGCCTCTGGAGGTGTTAATGCCTCAGCTCTTCTGGTCCGGGCAGCCAAGACAACTCTGGCGGCCAGCGTGTCATGGTGGGGCACCAACGTACCTGCTCCACCAGCTCCACTCCAACCAGAGTGCCCGCCGGCCTCTCCTGTTTCTACTCTGTGCTTTTGGGCTGATACTCCTGAGTGCTCAGAGACACTGTCTGAAGAGATACTTAGCGTACGTGTGTCCCGAATAATATAACGAGAGGCTGAATATACAGACAGTGGTCAGACCATACATAGAACTAGAACTCTGACCCGCAAGCTGCCAGGAAGCCAAGCTGTCCTCCACAGTCACCGGCCCAGGGGGGCAGCCTGCAGTCTCTTTGTGACAGTCCAGCCAGCCCCCAGAGATCAACAGCATCTCTAACAACTGGCCCAAATAGCCAGGATTCTATTAATAACTGAGAGCTTCCCTAATTTTTGTGCCTGCTTCCAACTTAGGACCAAACAGAGAGCCAAATATGCCCCCCACAACCAGTCCCATAGCCACTCGCTTCTAGTTAGCCCATCTCCAAGCTTCCCTGGGCCCCAGGCTCCCATCGGGGCACACCTGCAGACTCCCCGTTTCCCCTGTGAGCTCCCCCACTCCTCTGCCTGTCTTTGAGGCTCTGCTGCAAGGCAGGGACTGTGGCTGTCTCCCTCGCTCTAGCAAATTCTGAGTACATGGCCTTGGTCTTTCTCATTTGATCGGTCTTCACTTATTTCTACAGTTAGTCTGTCTCAAATAATTCACACTAAAAATGTATGGGTTTTTTTGTTAGAGAGAGAGGGCACACAAGTTGGGGAAGGGCACAGGAAGGGAGGGAGGGAGAGAAAGAGAGAGAGAGAGAGAGAGAGAGAGAGAGAATCTTAATCAGGTTCCATGCTCAGCACAGAGCCTGATGTGGGGCTTGATCCCGTGACCCTGGGATCATGACCTGAGCTGAAATCAAGAGTCAGACACCGAACCAACTGAGCCACCCAGGGTTTTTAAAATCTGATATTAAAATTTAACCGGGTATCCTGTATTTTATTTGGCAACCCTAGGGATGTTCCATCTATCTGAGGAGCCCATGAAGACTCCAAGACCCCATCCGCCAGAGCAGGAGGACTACCGTGCTTCCACAGCTGGAATGAGGCACTTCAAATCTCTCAGGTACACGTCTGTAGCAAGCAAAGAGGAGTAATAGGAAATAACACTCACTGCAGACTGGATTGTAAGTTCTGGTTTCCCATCAAAGAGAACCAAATCAAAGCTAAGGGAGTGCTTGTTTTAGGGTAGAATTCTTTTTGTTCGTTTGTTTTTAAATTGTTTATTTTGAGAGAGAGACAGAGACAGAGACAGAGATCGTGTGCACACACGAGCAGAGGAGGGGCAGAGAGAGAGGTGGAGAGAGAGGATCCCAAGCAGGCTCCATGCTGTTGGCGCACATAGACCAACATGGGGCACAATCCTGTGAACCATGAGACTGTTACTTGAGCCAAAGTCAAAAGCCAGACTCCCAACCAACTGAGCCACCCAGATGCCCCTAGGGTAGAATTGTTAAGCATTAGATGAAAATTGAGAAAAGTATATATCCCCTGTCAAAGCTCTATTTCACTCACGGGGCACCTGGGTGGCTCAGTCGGTTGAGCATCTGACTTCGGCTCAGATCATGAGCTCACAGTCTGTGGGTTCGGGCCCCGTGTCGGGCTCTGTGCTGACAGCTCAGAGCCTGGAGCCTGTTTCCAATCCTGTGTCTCCCTCTCTCTCTGCCCCTCCCCCAGTCTCACTTTGTTTCACTCTGTCTCTCAAAAATAAAAAAAAATTAAAAAATTAAAAAAGCTCTATTTCACTCTTAAGCTAGCTGTGTTACTTTGGTCAAGTTATTCCACACCTCAGGAGGGACAGAATTTGCAGTGAGTTTAGCCACACCACCTGCCTCAAAAACTAACTGAAACAGTCCTACTCCCCAGAGGAACAGAATAGAATTCTGAGAATCCACAATTTATCATTCACAATGTCCAGCACCTTCTCCAAGACGGATTTATATAAAAAGAATCTGCAATACGTGACCTATCTCAAAAGAAAAGATAAGCAGCAGAGATCAATCCCATTCCATAAATTAGAATTAGTAAAGGGGGGGCGCCTGGGTGGCTGAGTGTGGAGCCTGCTTAAGATTCTTTCTTTCTCTCTCTCTTTCTCCCTCCCTCTGCTCCTCTCCCCCACTCTCTCTCTCTCTCTCTCTCTTTTTCTAAAACAAACAAACAAACAAAACAAAACAAAACAAAATGGGGCGCCTGGGTGGCTCAGTCGGTTGAGCATCTGACTTCAGCTCAGGTCATGATCTCATGGTCTGTGAGTTCGAGCCCTCCATCGGTCTCTGTGCTAACAGCTCAGAGCCTGAAGCGTGCTTCAGATTCTGTGTCTCCTTCTCTCTCTGCCCTTCCCCTACTTGCACTCTGTCTCTCTCTCTTGCTCAAAATAAATAAATAAATAAATAAATATTTTAAAAATTTAGCAAAGATGTTAAAGCACCTATGAAACTATACCCAAGGACCTCAGGAAAAATACTCCTAAGAGGTGCCTGGGTGGCTCAGTGGGTTAAGCGTCTGACTTCAGCTCAGGCCATGATCTCCCTGTTCCCGAGTTCAAGCCCCACGTCGGGCTCTGTGCTGACAGCTCGGAGCCTGGAGCCTGCTTCGGATTCTGTGTCTCCCTCTCTCTCTGCCCCTTCCCTGCTTGTGGTCTCTCTCTCTCTCTCTCTCTCTCAAAAATAAACAGACATAAAAAAATTTTTTTTAAAAAGAAAAATATTCCTGAAATACATAGATAAAATCTCAGCAGAGAAAGACATTTAAAAAAAGTCAACCCAGAATTCTAGTCCTTGTGAGAAGATCCTTCAAGAATTAAGGTGAAATAGGGGTGCCTGGGTGGTTCAGTCAGTTAGGTGTCTTACTCTTGGATTCAGTTCAGGTCATGATCTTACAGTTTTGTGGGTTCAAGCCATGAGTTGGGCTCTGTGCTGGCAGCACAGAGCCTGCTTGGGATTCTTCTCTGTCTCCCTCTCTCTCTGCTCCTCCCCTGCTCATGTTCTCTCTGTCTCTCACAAAACAAATAAGTAAACTTAAAAAAAAAAGCATTAAGGTGAAATAAAGTCATTTTCAGATAATAGAAAATTTTGCTCTCTGATCTACCACCAAAAAAAGGATAAAGGAATTTCTTCAGGCTGATGGGTTATAACAATAGGTAGAAGCTCGGATCTTCAAGAAGGAAAATAAAGCATCGGAAGTGATAATATGTGGATAAATAGAAAAGACCCTCCTTCTCTTTTAATTTCTTTAAAATACGACTGCGTCGGGGCGCCTGGGTGGTGCAGTCGGTTAAGCGACCAACTTCAGCCAGGTCACGATCTCGCGGTCCGTGAGTTCGAGCCCCGCGTCAGGCTCTGGGCTGATAGCTCAGAGCCTGGAGCCTGTTTCCGATTCTGAGTCTCCCTCTCTCTCTGCCCCTCCCCCGTTCATGCTCTGTCTCTGTCTGTCCCATAAATAAATAAAAAAACGTTGAAAAAAAAAAAAAGAATAGAAGAGGGTAGAAAATGAAGCTATATGCTTGCAAATTTTAGACATTAGACTTGACATGGAACAATATTAATTCTGAATAGACTGTGAAGGGCTAAAGACACGTATTTGCATCTCGAGAGTCACCACCAAAGAAGGGGATTCTTGGGGAACTTCTTCCAGTGGTCTCTGGTCCCACCTCTGTATTCCCTGCATACATCTGGCTTTTTGACCCTTTGCTGTCCCATGCTGAACGCTGCCCTGATTTCTTTGCTCTACAAAACAGCACTGCTGCAAGTCCACAAGTAAGACGGATTTCAGTGAAAATGTAAGACAACGGAGGGTTGGTCCATCACAGAACATCCTGGCCAACAACTTACAAATAACTATGAGACGTGTTTGTTCTTTCTGTTTTTAAGTTCATTGATGTACTTTGAGAGAGAGAGAAAGAGAGCAGGGAAGGGCAGAGAGAGAGGGAGAAAGGGAATCCCAAGCAGGTTCCACTCTGTCAGCATGGAACCTGATGCAGGGCTCGACCCCACGAACCGTCAGATCGTGACCTGAGCCGAAATCAAGAGTCGGGCACTTAACCCACTGAGCCACCCAGGCGGCCCTAGACAGGTTTGTTCTTACAAGTCTTCAGCTACCCGGCCACCGGCAATTTTTCCCTGATCTCCTTGCCCCGGGACCCCCTGCCCCCACACTTGCCCTCCACGATCTTCCCGCTTTGTCCTATTGGGTAGCATGTTCTGCACTCGTTCAAAGCCCATCCTGGCCATGCCTTGGGGGTCAGCACCTCACAGTAGGCATGATCCTGCAAGACGTTCTGCTACAGAAAAGTAGTTTCGTCTCTGAAAAACTCCAGTACTAGCTTTTAAACCCATTATCCTTCCTTCCTACATACAGATAACACTGTGGAGCTGTCTCCTGGCTCCCTTCTCTAGTAAACGGAGCCAATGAGCTGCAGCGCAAACCTGCATCATCCACTCATCCAGGTCCTGAGCCAAACAAGTGCCTTAGAAGCATCAAAGCTCACCCTTACTGGCTATTGGTACTGAAGTGTCCCCTCTGGGATCCCACTCCCCATCTGGCTTATTTGCTCATCCAAAATATCAATTGATGAAGCACCGCCTACGCGTTGGGCACCCAGTGTTTGTCATAATGTTACATACACAACCGTCCCTAAGAAGGGCTTTTCAGAAGCCTCCTTAGGAAAAAAAAAAAAAAAAAAAATCCTAGTATCTGCTATTTCTCTGTATCATCTCCTTGTTACTGATAAACACAGGGCCACCTGAAAGCCGGTTTAAAACGCCCAAATCTGACTGTAAAAACTTTGTGCCAGCCATCTCTTGCCATGTCACACAGCACCCCAAAACCCAGTGGCTTTGAACAACACTCATTCTGCACACAAATCTGCAATTTGGTCAGGGCTGGTTGGAAACAGCTGGTCTCAGCTCCCATCACTGTTACTGGGTGAGCTTGAAGGCCGGGGGCCAGACCCATTGGAAGTTCATTCGTTCACAGGCCTGGTGGCTGATGCTGGCTGTCGGCTGGGACCTCAGTGGCGTGGGAAAGTCTATGGCCCAAGTTCTGAATTGCTGTGCTGCATTCCAGGTGAGGCGAGCCCACATTCCAGGAGAGAACCAGGCTTCACCTTCTGTTGGGGGAAGTGTCAAAGAACTCACTTTTTTGTTTTTGTTTTTAATTTTTTAAAATCTTTATTTATGTTTGAGAGAGAGAGAGAGACAGAGTGCAAGCGGGGGAAGAACAGAGAGAGAGGGAGATGCAGAATCCAAAGCAGGCTCCAGGCTCCGAGCGCTCAGCACAGAGCCCGACACGGGGCTCGAACCCACAAACCGTGAGATCATGACCTGAGCTGAAGTCGGAAGCTCAGCCGACTGAGCCACCCAGGTGCCCCTTGTTTTTGTTTGGAGAGAGAGTGCACAAGCAGTAGAGGGAGAGAATCTCATGACCCTGAGGTCACGGCCTGAGCTGAAACCGAGAGTTGAACACTTCAACAACAGAGCCCCCCAGGTGCCCCTCACAGACATGTTTAAAACCCCACAGCCTTGAAAAGAAATGTTGCTGATAACTGGGCCGCATAATCCACAGGAAGCCTCTTAACATCCTCCTTGCCAGTTCTCCCCACAGATCAGGGCATCCTGCTGCTTCTCCTCTCCCCTCCCCCACCTCCCCTCCCCTCCCCCACCTCCCCTCCCCCTCCTCCCACCAGGACTGACGCCCAGTCTTCCTCACTCTGCTCTCTGCAATTCCTTTTACACCAAGCTACACTTAGATGCTCATGTTTTCCCTTTCCCTGTAATCCACCTCTGGCAATTTCCTCAATGGAACCAAGGAAGTCTTCCCGCCTCGGGAAGGGGGGAGGAGTGAGGCTAGGTAGTCACCTTTAGTATTTTTCATGCTAACCCTTGAACAGCACAGGTTTGAACTACAGGAGTCCACTTCTACGTGGATTTTATTTTATTTTATTAAAAAAATTTTTTTTACATTTATTTATTTTTGAGAGACAGAGAGAGAGCATAAGCAGGGGAGAGGCAGAGAGAGAGGGAGACACAGAATCCGAAGCGGGCTCCAGGCTCCGAGCTGTCAGCACACAGCCCGACGCGGGGCTCGAACTCACGGACCGCGAGATCATGACCTGAGCCAAAGTCAGACGCTTAACTGACTGAGCCACCCAGGCGCCCCTACGTGGATTTTATTTTTATACAGAATATACTGCAAATGTATTTTCTCCTATGATTTTTAATATCATTTTCTTTCCTCTAGCTTACGTTATTGTAAGAGGACAGTAGGTAAGACATGTACAAAACAGAGGTTAATCGGTTGTTTATGTTATCAGTAAGGCTATTCTTAGTTGAGTTTTAAGGGAGCCAAAAGTTATCCGCCGATTTTTGACTGCATGAGGGGGTTTCGTGCTGTCACATCCTGCATTCATTGTTCAAGGTCAGCTGTATATATTTGTGTGTGTGTGTGTGTGTGTGTGTGTGTTTTAAAGTGAATCCAAGAGTTCACACAGGAATTGTATTTCCAGTTAAGCCAGTAATTGGGATAGACCGGACCTCTTTGTGAGCACATAGCTGTGACTATAAATAGATACACCTGAACGTATAGGGAAAAGGCCATGCTCAAGGGATACCTTAAATGAGACCCTGTTTACAGAGACTCGGGCAGAGTGGACAGAGCCAGCAAGGGTATTGAGGCACCCAGGGACCAGCCACAGCAGGAAGACACTACCTCCCTTAGATCACTTGCTATCTAAGGCAGTGAGAGTTAGAGTCAGAAAGAGGGGTCCCTGCTAGAAGCTGTAGCCATAAAAGAAACCAGGAAGAGCAGAGAAGGACATGGCTTAAAGGCACCCCTCCCTCCCTTTTTTCCTTCTCTCTTTTTCAAGTTTTATTTATTTATTTTGAGAGAGAGCGAGCAGGAGAGGGGCAGAGGGAGAGAATCCCAAGCAGGCTCTACGTGCAGAGCCTGACGCGGGGCTTGATCTCAGGCACCATGAGATCATGACCTGAGCTGAAATCGAGAGTCAGACGCTCAACCAGCTGAGCCCCCCAGGCGCCCCTCTCCTCTTTTATCCCGCGCTGGTTCTTCCGTTGCCCAAACCCAAAGCAGAGGCCAGAAGGCAAGGAAGCTCGGGCGGCGACACTGTCCGTAGGGGGGTCAGCCTCTGGATAGGGAACACACCGAGAAGCGCAAAGAATGGAGGAGGTGAGAGGACAACGGCACCAAAATCAGCAGCAAAATCCGCTACAAAAACGGATAAGATCACCTTTTGCCAGCAACTCTTCCAAACTAGACATACATTGGGAGTAAAAGATGGTGGGGGGGCACATATTTAAACAACTAATAAAAATAGACAGTGACAGTAATTGGCATGACAGCCGCTCTTAATTACATGAGCTAATGGAGTGGGATTCCTGGCATGACTTACTCCAAAGTAATTTATATTTGGCTTGGAAAGCAGAATGGTTTTTATAACAGATTTTCCTAATTATGTTTTGCTTCTGTTAATACGAGGATTTGATTCCTCAAGTAAATACCACCTGATCACAAAGCGGGACGGCTCAAAAGCACACTGAGCACCAGGTGGAAGACAGCCTGGGATTTCACAATTTGCTACAAACGGCGCAGAAGTAAATGGCAGGTTTTGCTTTGGTTTCCCAGGAGCTGCTCTCTCCAGCTGGTTTGCAGAAGCGTGAAGGGCAGCTACTGTGTCTCAGGCTTCTTCTGGATTCCCCCCCCCCAAAATAATAACACTCAAAGTTTGCCATGGGTGAGGATCGCCTGCCCAACCTGCAAGAATGCATGTTCCCAGGCCCACCAGAGTGCAGGGTTCCCTTGGTCCGGATGGTGCCTAGGAATCTGAATTTCAGTGGGGAGCTGCTGTTCAAACTGCTGCACATAGTCATGCACAAAGGAAACAAAGTGGTGTAATAAAGCGGGGGAATGGTTTGGGGTCAGATCTGGGTTCAAATCCCAACTTTGCCATTGATTAGTTGAGACCAGTTTCCTTCTCCTTCATTTGCGAAAAGGATGATAAATATACATGAGTAAATATACATAAATATACAGATGCTTGGAAGTGATCAATGAAAAGTGAAAGTCATGATTAATACATTATGGTGCTCACTGTTTGTACCCAGAAGCTTCCTGATTGAGCCTTTCTCAAGATAATTGGGTTCTGGGACTCCTACCTTACAAGACCCATGAGGACGGCACCTATAGGGTGTGCCGGATCTGATGGCCAGCGCTGTGTCCTTGCATTCAACGGACATCACTGAGACAGCATATTTCATACATTTCAGAGTTTTCGAGGCTCACTCTTTCCTTGTTTCCACTCAGGAAATTATTATTCATCCCGCAGCATACGGACAACAGGTTTTTACCCAATCTCTCTTGCTGCTGGCATTATACCATCCAACAATATGGTGTTAACAAAAAATATTAAAACTAGCCATCTTAGATTTTTGGTTCTGGTTCATAAAGTAACATAACGAAAGGGAAAATCTTTCGCACAGTCCCGATGGTGCAGAACCATTTAGAAATGATTCTAAATATAGATTCCCAGATGACAGAAGGGTTGTTTTATGTCATTCTGTGATTTCTTTTTCACAGCATGTTCTATGTGCTGGCATAAAAGATTTTAATGAAGTCAGAATGCTAAATTTAAGTGAACCTTTGCTCTCGTTCATTGCAAAATACAGCTCGTTGCCATTTAATTGGCTGTGCGTCTTGGCATCAGACCCACAAGCACCAAACCAAGAATCAGACCTCATAATGCAACCGTCCTGATTGTGCCCAGATCCTCTAACTACCACTGTGGGACTTTCCTGATCTTTTATGTAACTGACCTTCAGTGAATACATGCAAAAAAGAGTTTCCAATTGTTCCTCTTAAATCACCCTAATTGGACATGAGTATGTGATCATCTATGACTTGAATAGTTTACATAATCTAACTACTAATCCTTGATGATATATGATAAGCTCCAATTTTTTTGGTCAATAAACAGCGTATGAATACTGCGTATTATGGGGAATAAATTTACACCGCAAGCTGTTCAAAGCAAGCCATTCACAACGTTCACTTATAACTTAGGGACAACATCGACAGTAACCTGTTAGTGACTATAATATCTGAAGTGGCTCCGCCAGAACCATTCTTCCCAACTTAGGAGTGCATAAAAATCACTCGAGGAACCCGCTTCAAAATGCAGGTTTGGGGGCCACTCACAGAGAATCTGATTCAGTAGCCCTTGGGGACAGGGCCAGGTGAAACCAGGCACATGCATTTTAATCAACTTCCCAGGTGATGCTGATGTAGCTGCTTGGCTGATGTAACAAGTCCATTTGTCCTGGGGGACCTGCCCATTCCCTCACCTGGGGGCAGACTCCTGAACGTGGCATCCTCTCAGCACCGGGCTGGAGGCAGGTGTGTGTCTAGGATTAAGGACCGTCCTTCGGCTCTTGAACTTCTCTTGGCCTGGCCACATGACAGTCTAATCACAAACAGGGTAAATTTACGAACATCTAGCGGGTTACCTATCTCAGGATTGCTAAGAGAGGTTCTAATACTAGTCGCCTTTAAGGCCAAATAAAAATGCACAGTCATACGCGTTCTTTGCTTGATCCTCACTACTCAGTAGGGTGAGTCTTGCCCATATTTTATAGAGAAGGAAACTGAGGTTCAGGGAGGTCAGGGCACTTGGCCAAGTCCACAGAAGAAAGGTGGAGAACCAAGTCTTCAAACTGTCTTCAGTCTTCAAATGCATGCTTTCCAACTCCTTGTCAAGCGTTCGGTTGTATTGCTAGGATACGTAGAGGTGGGTTAAGCATTTTACAGAAAAAATAAGCTAATTACCTCTCGGAATTAATTTTCTATGCAAGAGGAGACTATTCTGCATTCGCAGAACAGCAGTGACACAGGAAATGATCAAAATTCTAAGAAAACTTTCCTTCAGTCTCTATCTTCAGACCTTTTACAATGCTTCCATCTTTTGGTTAGGAGTGAAAATAGAAAAGCAAGTTGAGTCCTGGTTTGCCTCACATTTTCAAACCCACTATTAATGGCCCGGGGTGATGGAACCGCATCCCGGCGGGATCAGAAGAGTAATCCTCACAAACCTGCCTCTAGAATTTCCCTTCGTCTTTTGAAGTTTGTACGATTTTGTAGTTTTGACGGTCTGCTCCGACTGCCACGACAAAACACCATACCGTTCAGTTTCCGGTGAGAGCCCACTTCCTGGTCCCCAGACGGCAGTTTTCTCAACGTCTGCACGTGCATGGCAAGAGAGAGGGAAAGAGATCTCTCTCCTCTTCCTCTTTCAATAAGGCCAACATTCCTATTGGATTAGGGCCCCACACTTATGACCTCATTTAACTTTGTCTCCTGAAAGCCCTGTGTCCAATTATAGTCACATTGGGGGATTAGGGATTCAGCACACAAATTTTGAGGATGACCCAAGTCAGCTGATAGGAGATGGAGTCAGTCATTTTCCAGGAAAGCAACTTTGGAAAGGTGCAAGTGGGAAGCTTTTCCTAAATGAAGACACAAAGTCCTGTCTGAGAAGGTACCCTTCCAACCCTTTGGTGGAGAAAGGGATGGTGTAGCAGGAAGTCAACATGCGGGGTTTCCAGCCCTTAGGCAGAGCATGAGAAAATTCAGAACTCTGAATCTGGTTCCAAAGTGTCTCAGGCAGAGTTGTATGCAAATGCGTACATAATGGTACATTTCCCGGAGAGGTTTGTTTTAACCTCGACAGCTTCCTTGCTGGTTTTTGGACATATCGGGCAAGCTCTGGCCTTAGAGCTGCCTTGGGCCGGGTTCCCTAGAAGCAGAGCCTGAGACTGGGGTTCTCATGCAAGGGATTTATTGAGGAAATGCTCTCAATCCAAGCATCAGGAGAGGCGTTGAGGGCAGCAGGATAGGTCAAAGAAGTTAGGCAGAACTGTAGTTTTAGAAGAAGTCAAGCCTAAGCCTCTCCCCTGGGCAGCTTGGGAAGGGACGTACATCACACCATGGAGGTTGTCCTGTGCAGAGGTTAGGGCACTGCACACCTATGCCGCCTCCTATCAGTCATCGGCCACCTCCCAGGCATCTCTAGGAAGGGAGGTCGGCCTATGGCAATCCTCCAGAGAAGGGGACGAGTGTGAGCCTTTAACAGCCAACAGCCACTACAACAGGGGGCCGGGGGCACAGGCTGCTACAGAGCATTGGGTGGGCTCCAACTGCACCTGCTACGGAGCCTGCCCTAGCTGGGCCCTCTGCCTGAATGCTCTCCCCCTAGATAACCTCTTAGCTAACTCCTTCACCTCTTTAAGGTCTTTGCTAAAATCTAACCTTCTCAGGGCGCCTGGGTGGCTCCGTTGGTTAAGTGTCCAACTTCAGCTTGGGTCACGATCCTGTGGTCCGTGGGTTCGAGCCCCGCATCTGGCACTGTGCCGACAGCTCAGAGCCTGGAATCTGCTTTGGATTCTGTGTCTCCCTCTCTCTCTGCCCCTCTGCTGTTCGTGTTCTATCTTATTTAATGTTTAATTAAATAGACATTAAAACATTTAAAAAACAAAATCTAACCTTCTCAGTGAGGTCCATCCTGGCCACCCTGTCGACATGCAAACTGTACCCCCACCCCCCACCATCATCCTTACTCTGCTCAACTTTTTCTTTTTGGCCATAACTCCCGTTGCCCACATGCATACATAATTGGCTTCTTTCACATGCCCAGGTTTTTTTTGGCTTGTCTCTCCCCATTAGAACGGAGACTCTTTAAGGAAAGAAACACAGGTCTGGCCATCGCACCTAGAATAGTGCCTGGCACATATTAGGCATTTAATAAATTCTTGCTGAATTCACTAATTAAGTCTCAAAGGGGCCCTGACCCAAAGAAAGGAGGCCGTCAAGAGCCTAAGGAAGGAGATGATAACAAGGGCTCTAGCCAACCCACTGGGAATGTAGGCCCTATACCTCTATACCTCTCCACCCACTGGGACCTGCAGGAGGGGTACCCCGACTTCCAGGAATACATGGATGATATCATTTTTGGGTCCAAATGAATGTAAAGTCACCATTACAATATGCTCTGGGTCCCGCCCAACACAGCTGCTGAGCTGGAGGACTTCAGCTTCTACTTACCCTTCTGAAATAACTTGGTTTTCACTCTCCCTCAGAAGTTGCAACTTGGGGAGTGCCTGCGTGGTTGAGGGTCTGACTTCGACTCAGGTCATGATCTTGTGGTTCATGAGTTTGAGCCCCCCATCGGACTCTGTGCCGTCAGTGCAGACCCTGCTTCGGATCCTCTGTCTCCCTCTCTCTGCCCCTCTGCTGCTGCTCTCTCTCTCTCTCTCTCTCTCTCTCTTAAAAATAAACCTTAAAAAAAAAAAAAAATTTAAAAAAAAAAAAAAAAAAAAGGGGCGCCTGGGTGGCGCAGTCGGTTAAGCGTCCGACATCAGCCAGGTCACGATCTCGCGGTCCAGGAGTTCGAGCCCCGCGTCAGGCTCTGGGCTGATGGCTCAGAGCCTGGAGCCTGTTTCTGATTCTGTGTCTCCCTCTCTCTCTGCCCCTCCCCCGTTCATGCTCTGTCTCTCTCTGTCCCAAAAATAAATAAACGTTGAAAAAAAAAAATTTAAAAAAAAAAAAAAAAAAAAAGCAGTTGCATCTTGGGAAAACTGTGGTCCCCTGATAATACCTTACTTAGCAGAACTTCTCATTCAAAGATACGACAATGCCTCATAAACAGGAAATGAGGAATTTTCACACCTTCCTGGGAGGATGCTTACCAAAGTTAAGTGACCAGGCCAATAGCCACGTTCTATCTGCCTGATAAAAAAAGCTATCTTGGACAAATCCTGAAAAATATATATAAAAAAATAAATCAAATCTTTCCAGCCTTCCCCCCAAAGAACACATAGGTAATTGTCTACCCCTAGCCTGGGCAAAAGGGGCAAAGAATTTAGACAGATATTACCCAAAGAGGATGGATGATGAATAGAGGAATTGATGAGAAAATGTTTAATGTTACCAAAGAAATGCAAAGTAAAACAACAGTTGGATGTGATTATCATCTATCAAACTGAGAAGATTTTTTTTTTTTTTCTATTGTACTACCCAAACTGGTGAAGATGTGGTCACAACGAACATTCTGCAGCACGGGTGGAAGGTACAGTGGTGAAGGCTGATGGAAAGTGCGTGGCCAGCTGTTTTCAGAGACTTTGCTATCTTCATCATCTTTAACCTACTAGAGTCAGAGCCCTGCTGGAAACCTGTTCGGTAGAATCTGAAATTCAGATGGTGGAAGGCAGGGAGGCCTTTTGAAACCAGCCATTCGGGTTTCTAGCAGGACTAAAATGGCAGGAAGAGAAAGGGAGAGAAGCAGATTACTTGCGTGAGTGGGCAATAGATTCCCTAAACGTTTTCTTTGGCCTCACTTTCTATCACAAGGACAACTTTTCTTTTCTTTTCTTTCTTTTCTTTTCTTTTCTTTTCTTTTCTTTTCTTTTCTTTTCTTTTCTTCTCTTCTCTTCTCTTCTCTTCTCTTCTCTTCTTTTCTCTTTCCTTTCCTTTCCCTTTCCCTTTCCTTTTCTTTTCTTAATTCTATTAGGAAATTATACTTTTGGGCACCTGGGTGGCTTAGTCGGTTAAGCGTCTGACTTCAGCTGAGGTCACGATCTCACAGTTCATGAGTTCAAACCCTGCATGGGCTCTGCACTGACAGCTCGGAGCCTGGAGCCTGCTTCAGATTCTGTGTGTCTCCTCTCTCTCTCTCTGCCTCTCCCCTGCTCACACTCTGCTTCTCTCCCTCTCCAAAACAAATAAACATTAAAGAAAAGAAATTATATTTCCGGGAGCTCCTGGGTGGCTCAGTCGGTTAAGCATCGGACTCTTGATTTTGGCTCAGGTCATGATCTCATGGTCTGGGGTAGAGCCCTGTGTTGGGCTCTGTGTTGGGCGAGAAGCCTGTTTAAGATTCTCTCTCTCCCTCTCTCTCTCTGCCCACCCCCCTTGTGCTCACTCTCTCTCTCTTAAGAAAAAAAAAAAAGAAATTGTACTTCTGGTGACAAACATGTTTTCAGGTCTCTCAGACATTTTATAAATCCTCAGATAAATGTGTGACCAAAAGGTCATTTGCTCTGTCAAAAACATTCTATTTACTCAGGCTGAAATGCCATTTGTACACATTTTCTTCATATAACTTGACTTTGCCCCTGAGTCAGATAATAGAGCTGAATCCAGCATCAAAATATGTAAACCCTTCCACCTGAGATGCAGACGTCAGCCAGGGCAGAGACGGGCTTCAGAAAGCATGGTGCGTGAGGGCATCGTTTCGAGTGAGGGTGTGTGCGTGTGTGCACAAGGACAACTTTTGTCACGTTTACCCTGTGGCCCAACAAATACAGGAATTTAGTCTTATAATTGGAATTGTTGATTTTGTGTACTTTTGACAGCTGAATCATGTTTCCCATAGTTCTGGAAACTTCTGTCTGCACATGGCTTTTCATAACCTGGAGCCATGTTAATAACTATTTTATTTTCAAAATTCAATAATTCAAAATTCAAAATTCTCCCCCAAAAAACATTTTCTGAAGTCTCTTCATATTCTTTCTCTTCGAACTTCACTCACTAAAAATCAACCAAAATTGGAGTTTTTTCTGTCTCCATTAGAATAGACTCATCAACAATGGATAGTTTATTTTTCAGGGAAAACATTCACTGATTAAAAAAAAAATAGCTTGGGGTGCCTGGGTGGCTCAGTCGGTTGGGCGGCCGACTACAGCTCAGGTCATGATCTCACAGTCTGTGAGTTCGAGCCCCCCATCGGGCTCTGTGCTGACAGCTGAGCAAGCTGGAGCCTGCTTCGGATTCTGTGTCTCCCTCTCTCTCTACCCATTCCCTGCTTGCTCTCTGTCTCTCTTTCTCTCTCTCTCAAAAATAAGAAACATTAAAAAAAAAATTTTTTTTAAATAGCTTTAGGGGCACCTGGGTGGCTCGTCCAACTTCAGCTCAGGTCATGATCTCACGGTTTGTGAGTTCAAGCCCCGCATCGGGCTCTGTGCTGACAGCCCAGAGCTTGAAGCCTGCTTCGGATTCTGTGTCTCCCTCTCTCTCTGCTCCTCCCCAGCTTGTGCTCTCTGTCTCTCTCTCAATAATAAATAAACTCAAAAAATTATTTAAAAAAATTATTAAAAAAATAGCTTTAGCCCATGAAACAGGCACTCACCCAAAATACAATTTAAGCTTTTGTTTTTTTAATTTTTAGCAGGAAAGCTGCTTACAAGGTTGCTGGCAACTTCCAGTTTTTGAAGGTGGTGCTTCTGTAGCAAAAGATTTCCCTTATTACTTCCTAAAAATACCCACCCAGACTTCATTTACTTTGGAAAAATTAATAGAAATGCCCTGTTTAGTCCCCGGAAGGTAAAGCAAATCCCTGTCCGTCCATCTTAAGGATGCTGTGAAATCACCACAAATGGGAATACAGACTGCTGGGGGGAGGGGTGGAGAACGTTGCACTCACTTGGATGCAGGAGACCTGCCCTCTTGGCCTTGTGAGAGAGAGGTCACCTGGGGTGTGGCAGGAAGGACAGGTCCCCCTCCCCCACACACTGCAGCATGAAGGGCCATCACCTCCGTGGTCATGGTCACGAATCAGGGCCTGAAAGGGCACAGAAAGGCCCCTCTCCTTCGGTCCCAGAGTCTTTCCCTGAGGGTTTCCTGCCCTAAAGTTCTAAATTTCCCTTTTAGTCAAGGTTCTTTGCTTACAAGGAAGAGAAACTAGCTGCAGATGGAGAGCTGAGGAAGAGCACGCCCTGGTGGTGGGAACAGGGCTGTCCCGCCGAGGGCTGCCCCACCCTGGGCCCTGCTCTCTCCAGACACTTCCTTTGCCCACCTCTTCCTTGCTCCTGTCCACAGACGGCTCTTCTGCCCATTCCTGGTCTCCCTGGCTTTGCTTTGTCTTGGCCTGGCTGCTCAGACCCCTGAGGCCCAGCTCCCCACTCTAGGACCCCTGGAAGAGGAATTTGGCCCAGCTTGGGTCAAAGGGCCATTGCTGGCCCAAAGAGCTGAAGGTCCAGTCACATGGTAGAACCTTAGCCACCAGAGCCATGATGTTATCAGAGGAAAAAGAAAAGTGGACTTGGGAGGGACAGGACACCCCCTCTGAATGTCTACAGCAGAAGTGGTAGCTCCTTCCCTCCCCAGTCTTCTCCTGGTATTGGGGTTCCATCACCACCTCCTCTGGTTCCAGGAGCAGCACATGACGAGGAGGACTTGATGTAAGATATTTATTGAGGGAGATGCCTCTGGGGGAAGATGGGAAGGTCACGGGACAAGGCTGGTCCTCTCTGAGATGTCCGCTCGGGCTGCAATAACAAGATACCATAGACTGGAGGGCTTAAATAATAGACATTTATTTCTCATAGTTCTGGAGTCTGGGAAGTCCAAGATCAAGCTTCCAGAGGTTCTATGTCTGGCAAGAGCCTTCTTCCTAGTTTGCAGACAACCGTGGGGAAAGAGCGATCATCTCTCAGGTGTCCCCTCCTAAAAGGCACTCATCTCACTTATGAGGGCCCCACCCTTATAACCTAATCACCTCCCAAAGACCTCCAAATACCATCACACTGGGGGTTAGGGCTTTAACCTGTGAATTTCAGGAGGATACATTCAGTCCGTGACAGTGTTCTGGAGGCAAAGTCGGAAGAGGAGTCTCCCATGGCTCAGGAGCTGCCCTGCCTCAGTACCCCTGCAGTGTTTGGTCACCGGCCGGGGCATCCGTGGGTAGTGCGGACACAGTTTGGATGTGCTGGTGGGTTCAGAGTGCAGCAGCTGGGGCCGTTAGTAGATTACATTTCCCCAGTAGGAGAGCTGAGAGGCATAAGTTCAAAGGCCAGCACACAGGCCTTTCTTGAGTTTAAAATGCAAAAACTACTTAGCTTGAGGGCTGTACAAAAACAGGTGACGAGCCGGATGTGGCCCGAGGGCCATATTTTGCTGATCCTTGGTTTAAATTACAGATTAAGGTTTCTGTTGCTCGCAGCTGAAATCCTCCTAACTTCCACAAGAGGTAAGTACGGCTGACACCAGAATGCTGATGTAAGGCTGCTTGCCATTCTAATTTCCAGTGTAAATTCATTCTTGACACTCAGGCTTACAAATATGCAGACCATGCCTCGCTTTACTGCTTGCATAACTCGAGGGTAAAGTAACAGGTGTGGAGTGGGGGGTAGGGCTTCTATAAGAGACCTGCAAGGGGAAAGGTACTCTTAGAGTTTCCCAAGGCACAGGAGACTCACTACCAGGAATCAAGATCTGTTAGATGCTTCCCTGGTACCCCAATCCCAAACACAGCAGAGGAGTCATTTACTCTTGCCTCCAACACACACACACACACACACACACACACGCACTCCTAAATGAGGATACAGAGCTGAGAATGGTTGAAAAACAGCCTTCACAGGGATGGAGGTCAAGTTGGGCCCCAAGGAGGTGGGGCTTTGAGAGAAAAGAGGTAAAGAGAATGAAAGAAACTGGAAGGAGGGAGGGAGAGAGAGACAGTGACAGAGGGAAAGAGAGTGAGACAGAGAGAGATTGTGGAAGAGAGGGTGTGGGCCACTTTGCCCACCAGGGTGTGATCAAACGGTGCATCCCCAAGGTCTAGGGCAGGGCCCAGGCCCACGGGAGATCTCAGAGGCAAGCTGGAAAGACCAGAGGAGCCATTCCTGAATCTCTGCCTCCATGCAGACTCTGTAAGAGCTGGACTGGATCACTTGAACCTGTGAGGAAGGATGATGGAATGTTTTCCAAGATCCTACCTGGACTTCACAGGCTAGATCATTCTGCCCTGGACTGGACTGCCCCACACACCCCCGGAAACAAGGGCTGTGCTGGAATTACCCAGGGAGTTGGAGAAGCCATTTATCCATGTGCAGGCTTTGACAAGATTAAGGGAGCTTTGCAATTTCACTGTGGGGAAGCTTAAGAGACAGAGGCCCAATGCACACGTTGGGATAGAAAAATTTGCTTATCGGAAGGAAGAGGTTCAGGACAAAAAAGCTGGAACCCGTATGCGTCATACACCACAGCGTGGCCAGTCCTGTGCCCCTTCTCTGTTGGACACTGTGTCCCTGGCTCGTTCCTTCTTATTTGGGGCTCTGCCTCCCGGAGGTGAAGTGCCTGGGCATTCAGATTTGCAGAGCAAACCCAACAGACTGCTGTTTCAACTTTAGACCTTTTTGAAGACAAAAGATCCATTCGATACCTCAGCAAAGAGCCATATCTCGTGACATGCAGGATTTACTTATTTACTTAGAATCTTACTCCACCGCTGTCTGCTTTCTCTGTGGTTCTACTGCGATGTTGGTAGGCGCTCCGCAGAGTTATTAATACCCCGTGAGTCACTCCAACAGTGCTGCTTGAAATGGTGTCCCTTCACTTTCCGTTGAGGGGGAAGAGAAAATAGTTCTAACATATGGCAACAGTATTTTCCCATATTCCAGGTCTATTCTAATATTTCTAACTGTAACTTTTGGGTTATTAAGATTTTCTCTCACCGGCAGATACTATTACTTAGAACAGAGTTTAACTCACTCAAAAGTTTAGGAGATCTCAGATCTAGACCCTCTTCCCCAATAAGTCTGGAAATGGGATGCCGATTAACAGGAAAAGTGCATGGTGAGAAGAGAAACGTGTTTGTCAAGATTGTAAAAGGGAAGGGGCGCCTGGGTGGCGCAGTCGGTTAAGCGTCTGACTTCAGCCAGGTCACGATCTCGCGGTCCGTGAGTTCGAGCCCCGCGTCAGGCTCTGGGCTGATGGCTCAGAGCCTGGAGCCTGTTTCCGATTCTGTGTCTTCCTCTCTCTCTGCCCCTCCCCCGTTCATGCTCTGTCTCTCTCTGTCCCAAAAATAAATAAACGTTGAAAAAAAAAAATTAAAAAAAAAAAAAAAAAAAAGATTGTAAAAGGGAAAACCCTCCCTTAGTGCCCACCTTGTGTATGTGTGTTGGGGGTGGGGAGTACCATTTTGCCTGCCCAGCCCTAGTTTTTTCTTGGGCTTGCCTGGTGTATTAATCAGGATTCTTGGATGACAAGTGGAAATAAAAACCCAACATAAACCAGCTTCAGTGAAACGCGGTACTGTATTGGCTCAAGTAACTGGACTGGGAGGAGAATAGGGTTGGGCTAGTTTCAGGAGTGGCTGGAACCAGGGACTCCAATGGCATCAACATTCTTGGTTTCTTGTCTCCTCTTCCCCTTCTGATTGCCCCAGTTGTTGTTGTTTTTTTTTTTTCCAGATTAAACTTTTCATGAGACGCAGCCACTAGCGGATCCTGGTGCATATCCTCAGACTTTCTACCCAAAGGAGAAAAGGGGCCCTCTCTCCCAGATCCAGGTAAAAAATTCCTGTGGAGGACAGTGATTGGCAGGGGTTTCTATGCCCATTCCTGGGATCGATTTGTGGTGTGGAGGGGCAGGGAAATACCATGAATGTAGTCAGGAGGGCAGAATGTGTTCATAAAAGAAGAGGGGGCTGGGCAGTCTGAACAGAAGATGTGTCCTACATCTTCCTTCCTCTGAGAACTGTCCCTTTCCTTCTGTCCAGAGGGAGGCATCCTGGAAGGCTGCCCCATCAATCATTAGACATGGGCACCTGCTAGTCCACCAGCGTCCTTCCCCAGGAGTTTAGAACTGGGGCTCGGAGGAGCCAGAGCAGTCTGTGGCTTGCTTGTACTGAGAGGCTGTTGGAAGGGACATTTCTTCACTTCCAGTGGGAGGGCGGGGGTGGGGCAAGGAGCCGGGGCACCAGACGAGAGGAAAAGGAAGTGGCAACTTACACAGGGAAGTAGACACCAAGGGCTGGGCATTCTGATGGGATTTGCATCCTGGTTCCAGTGATTCCTGGTGTCCAGCCACATCCGTGGTGCCAACTCGGTGCAACACCCTTTCCCTTAAGGAAGCACAAATTGCATTTCTATCGCTTGTAATTAAAAGCACTCTGATCTCCATCTCACCCTAAAAACCAGCTACAACCTGATGCGTTGACATATGGCACAACAGCATGATTAAACACACACGTGTGTGTGCATGTGTGTGTGTGTGGGGGGGGTCTGGCATCAGTTTTCCTCGAATGAATCCAAATTCTGCCTCGTACTAACTCCGTGAAATCGCACAAGCCACTTGACCTCTGTGCGTCAGTTTCCGCACCTGTAAAAGGAAATATTAACAGCACCTGCGATCGTGTAGGGTGGGGGGAAAGGAATGTTAAACCATGTAGAGCACAGTGCCTGGCACGCAAAAACCACTCAATATTAGCTGTTATTCACAGTAGGGCACAGTAGGGCACAGTAGGGCACAGTAGGGCAGGAGTGTCTGGGAGAAATGTAATAATCTCTTTGAAGATCAAAGAAGCAAGCCACGGGAGAGTAACTTCCCACAAACACACTCTCTAGCCAGGGATCATATTCCCAGCTTGTTAGATGTGCCATGTTGAAACGACCAGCCACCATTCCAGATGCTTGGCTGCCAATATAGACGAGGGATAAATTTGTCCTAAGAAAATTGAGCTTTGCTGGAAAGCTCGTATTGGAGTATGAGGATGATACTCACCTCAGACACTGTCATATTTAAAATATGACATCTGAGTGTCAACATACAGAGAGAGTAGATGACCAGACCCACATGTGGCTTAGCCTGGGTACAGAATCTAGAAATTCCTTATAATGACGTTTTCCTGCAGTGTCCATACATAGGCAAACACAAGCAACACATGTCTATAAGGGAGCATGATTATTGTCATAAAAAAGGCGGTATTTGGAGGGATCATCAGTATGTCTGAAAACCTATGTTGGCTGGCTTCTTAGCCATCTTTTGGTTAACTCTAGGAGCTTCTATGTCTATACAGTAGACAGTTAACACAGTAGCATGGGTAACTTAGCTTACTTTCACTTTTAGTGATCTAATTTTGGGAAGAGCTGGAAAGGAGTGGAAATAAAGAATCACCAGTGTTTCGTTTTAACGAGAGATTGTATTTTATTTTTTTTCAACGTTTTTTTTTTTATTTTATTTTTGGGACAGAGAGAGACAGAGCATGAACGGGGGAGGGGCAGAGAGAGAGGAAGACACAGAATCGGAAACAGGCTCCAGGCTCTGAGCCATCAGCCCAGAGCCCGACGCGGGGCTCGAACTCACGGACCGCGAGATCGTGACCTGGCTGAAGTCGGACGCTTAACCGACTGCGCCACCCAGGCGCCCCGAGAGATTGTATTTTAGAAGAGAGTAAGAGCAAGAAGGAAAAAGAACGGGAGAGAGTCAAATCTCCCCGGCACTGCCTTCTGGCCAGCCCACTTTTACTTTTATTCCTTACGGTTGGCAATAATGCACCTTCACATCTCCCTTCCTGAAGAGCGAGCTCTGTGAGATCAGGATCCAAGCCTGGGCTGTCTGTCCCCCACATAGGACTCACCTCTGTGCCTGACCCACAGTAGGACCCAACTGTTTGCACTTGCTGATTGAAAGATAAAGGGGATCGGAAAGGCCTAGAGGGGAAGGACAAGAGTAAAGAGGACAGTTGTCTGAAAGTTGGACTTGGAAGTCCTCAGGATTGGGGCAGCACTAGAGGACCTCCCAGGTGAGGTGTACAGGCTGATGGTTAAGGTGAAAGTCTTTGGAAAGGGTTTTTATTTTTAATGTTTTTTGTTTATTTTTGAGAGAGAGGGAGAGGGAGAGAATGAGTGGAGGAGGGGCAGAGAGAGAGAGAGGGAGACACAGAATCCGAAGCAGGCTCCAGTCTCTGAGCTGTCAGCACAGAGCCCAACGGGACTCGAACCCACGAGTCGCAAGATCATGATCCGAGCCGAAGTCAGGCACTTAACCGACTGAGCCACGCAGGTGCCCCTGCAGGAAGTTTTTAACAGTGGAAAGGCTGTTACGTTAAGTCTGGTTGTACTTTCCTTCGGTGATACTAAACCTTACACAAAGAAAGTTCTTCGGTGAATGATGCCTCTTCCATTCCGTGAGCAAATATGCGCTGCTTAACCCACGACGACAAGAATCTTGGGATGTTTTACGTACACCTTGAGGAAGAAGTGGTTTTGTACACACGTGTTCATTTCTATAACTTTTTCTTGCATACGAAGTACAGGTGTAATGTGGAATAATTAGAAAACACATAAGACATAGAAAAAACATAATAAAACAAAAAATGTGTCAACTATACTCAAAGAAAAAACAACACCAGCAACGCCACTGCCCAGAGCTAGTACTCTCAGCATTTTCACGTATTCCACTCAATGATTAAACAGCAGTTACTGAGGACCGAATACATAACAAGCTTCCTGTTCTTGCTGGCTATGATGTTGAGCAAAAAGAGACACAGCTCTTGCCTCAAAGGTTACAGTCTGGAAGACACGCCTTCGTCAAGTAATGATATGAATATGTATCATTATATAAAAAAGCTCCAACTGTGATCACTGCTATAAAGGAGAGGTGCGTGTGTAGGGAGACCTGACCTGGTTGTGAAGGTCTGTTATTAGAAGTTTGGGGCAGTGATTACTGAGCTGAAGATTGACTCCTAGGAATCAACTCAGAGAAATCAGAAGGGAAGAGTGTGCATAACACGAGCGCCATAAATCCAAAGGCCCTCCTGTGGGAGGAAGTATGGTGAATGGCAGGCTGAAGTGTGTACCAGATAAAGCTGGTGAGTTAGGGAGAGGGCACACCTAGCAGAGCTTAGTATCCTTAGTTTAGAAATTATACCTTCTACGCATTTGACAAGTTTTGCCTGTGAGGAGCCAGGGATGCACTTACTTTACATAGAGCGGATTTATACCATACACTGTTTTTATCAGGGACTTTTTTTTAAAGTTTATTTCTTTTGAGAGAGAAAGAGTGTGCATGCATGCATGATCAGAAGGAGGGACAGGGAGAGGAGAGAGAATCCCAAGCAGGCTCCGCACTCTCAGAGCAGAGCCCGACTCAGAACTCGACTCCACGAACTGTGAGATCATGACCTGAGCCGAAATCAGGAGCCAGACGCTTAACCAACTGAGCCACCCAGGTGTCCCAGGCACATTTTTTTGAACAATAAATATACACTTATTTAACCCAGCTCTTGTTGTTGCAAATACAGATCATTTCCAATTTTCCAGTTATGAACAATGCTGTGAAAGATGTTTTTATATATGGACATTTGTCCAAATATGTAACACAAATTCCTACAAGTGGAATTGCTGTTTCTGCAAACTTGTTAACATGTTTTGATGATAATCTTATCTGGAAAATAAGCACATTCAACTGTCAAGATTCGATGCTTTGTGATGCTATGGTCTTTTGAGGTTAGTACCACTGTTACATTTGGAGGCATTTTTGGTGACTTTCAGAAAACTGCTCTCTCATTTTCCTCAGCATGTGAGAAAGTTCCTTCTATTTCTGCTTCTTCCTTGTCCTTTCCACAAATTCAGATCACTCAGCGCTGACTGCCGATGAAGTATCTCTAACAAGGCTGTAGAAGCCTGACTGAGCTACTCCCGGGCTCCACAGGAAAGGCTTTTTTATCTGTCTCTGAAGGAGCTTCCACTGGACTTAAGACTTTGGAAGAGAAGCCGGGTTCTGATACTCCTTTCCTCTCCCCTGCCCTCCTATTTTGTCCAATTCCATTTCATGCAGTAAATTCACTAACTTGTTAAAGGCAAATGAAGCTCAGACGATTCTATTACAGGCCATTTCCATTCTCAGTTGACATTTGCCATCTTCTCAAGAAACTGTCTTCCACTGACCATTTTCAGTATCTACTGGCCTCTTCCTCTTGTTTACATTCCGCACCTTTAGATTATCTTCTAAGAACCCATTTACTGTTAGATCATAGATAATTTCTAGGCTTCTAATCTTTAACATAGCCAATCTATTTACATTTTTCTTTAACCGTTCTTTGCATTCCATGTCTTCGTTGTAAAAAAAAAAAAAAAAAAAAGAAAGTTCCCAAGGGCAACGGGACACGCTTGCTAAAGTATAGCGCAGCCAGACTTTGGGTAGGCCTTGGAAGATACCGGCGGTCTAGGTGAAGTTAGGCTGGCAATATACCAGGTACAGTACGGTGCACACTGCATTACATAGGTTATTCCTTTTAATCCTCACGGCATCCCTGTGAGGTAGATATCAGCAGGGTCCCCGTTTTACAGATTCAGAAATTGAGGCTTAGTGAGGTTGCCGCTCATCTACAGTCACTCAGCTACTAAGTGGGGAGTGGCTCCCACTTCTGTTTGTAAACGACGCGATGAAGAAAAGGGAGGCAGGCCAAGAAAAATATAAATCGCGGGGCGGGGGGGGGGGGGCAGAGAAGTTAACTTAAACTGGCGGGCGGCACCCTCCCGGTCTCCTTCCCGCCGGCAGCTGAACTTACAGCGTAGCCCGCACGCCTCCCAGCGGCCGCTTCCCTACTCCCTACTCTTCCGGCCTCGGGAGGGCGTCAATACCCAGCGCATCGCGCCGCCATCGGCCTCGCGCGTGCGTGTGGCGTAAGGCGTCGGGTGAGGAGGCGGGTCTTCCGGCCCAGATTCAAACCATTTCCTGCAGGAGCCGGAAGACCGTCCCGGACGGCGTTCGGGGCGGCCTGTGTGTGGAAGCGAGCTCCGGGCCGCCGGCCTTCCCGCGCCGGCTAGTCGCCCCATGCCGCGGGCTGCGGCCGCCAGTCCCCGCTCTCATTGGCGGTGCTGAGACGCCGGGGCGACAGCGCGCGAAATGTCGTCGGGCCTCCGCGCCGCCGACTTCCCCCGCTGGAAGCGCCACATTTCGGAGGAGCTGAGGCGGCGGGACCGGCTGCAGAGGCAGGCATTTGAAGAGATCATCCTGCAGTGTGAGCGGCGGGCGGGTGCGGGGAGTGGGCGGGCGGGGCCCCGCAAGAGCCGGCGGGAAGCCGAGGCCGAGCCCTGGCGACGCCCGCGCGCCTTGTGGCCGCCCCAACCCTTTTTTGGATCTTATTCTCTTTCACTGTAGACGGTTTCCCTACTAAACTGTGTGTTCTCCAGGGGCAGGCACCGTTCGTGCTTGTGCTTGGAAATCCAGCAGCCGCGCTTTGTGTACGTGAATAGGCTCCGGAAACGGCCCGTTTCGGGCCTCGTGTTATGAAACGGTCACCGACTTTAAGCCTTAACTCGCACAAGTAATGTTGTCCTCTTAGTGTAATGAAATGTTCAGCCTTGGAGTCCTCAGACCTCTTGTCTTTACTCCACCTCGGTGTTCTTTAACTGTTACAGGTTTTGAGTCTTACTGTTCAGGTGGGAAGTTGTGGTCTTTACTATTACTGAAAACTTCAATATGGAAGAGGTGGATTCCTCCTCTCTCCACCCCTGTGCACTTTGAGGACAAAAGTGTTTGTACCCTTAGATGAGTCCTAATGAGCGTTTCTTTGCCCCCTTCCAATTTTACCTAACTGATGACACATTTGGGGGAAGAAATGGGCCCTTTTCAGTCCTATGGTTCCATCTGCCCTTTGGAGAAAAGTCTGGAGTTAATGTCGATGATGAGGTTCAAAGCAATAGAGGTATTGAATTCTGACTGTGCTAAATCAGTGGTTCCCTATCTTATGTGCACGTTGGTATGACGTGGATTTTTTAAGAATTAAAAAGCCCAGACCAATTAAATTGCAGTATTTAGGGTGGGACAGGGGTATGAGTGGTTTTTGGTGCTCCCCAAGTATTTCTAATATGGGGGCTAGTTTGAGTGCTGTGGTAAATGTGTGGTATGTGTTATTTCACTTTATCTTCTTGAAAATTCTATGAGGCAGGTCCTAGTGTTGCCTTAGGAAACCCAGGCTAAGAGAGATTAAGTATTTCTTTGGGGAGGCATGCAGATTCGTGTTGGAGTCTGGATTTGAACACGGATGTGATGGGTCCTAACTTTTGCATTAAAAAAAAAATTTTTTTTTTTTAATGTTTACTTATTTTTGAGAGAGTGAGACAGAGCATGAACGAGGGAGAAACCGAGAGGGAGACACAGAATCTGAAGCAGGCTCCAGGTTCTGGGCTGTTAGCACAGAGCCCGACGCAGGGCTCGAACTCACGAACCATGAGATCATGACCTGAGCGGGTCAGATGCTTAATTAACCAACTGAACTACCCAGGAGCCCCTGCATTTTGTTTTTCTCGCTGGAGCCCCCAAGAAATGACCCTTCCTCGCTTTTGCTGAATCCACCCTCTTAAAAAAGATGGGAAGGAAAGAGAGGTGATGTGCTGTTGTGTGAATTCCTTTTACTCTAAGAGATGTGGCTGCCAGACGCACAGGGAACCCTTCCAACTCAAATGCACGTGGGTTACATAAATTCGGGTGGTCAGGTATTTATTGAATGCTTAATCTTAAAAGCTAACACATACCGAAAGTCACATTGGACTGGAAGTCTGACTCCACACCTTGCTGAACTTTTCACTTACCTTTCTGGGTCTGGTTTGCTGCATCTATAAAATGCAGGTGAAGCTTGCCCTGTCTGCTTCATAAAAACTGTGTGCATGAGTGCTTTGAAAGCCATCTACATAATAGCCCATAAACAGAAGTTGCTTGTAATTGTACTGACAGAGATCGAATGGTTTTTCTGCATTGACAGTGGACATTTCGGTGGGGTGGGGGGGATGTAGGAGGAAAGTCGGAAGGAGACCATCCTGGAGAGGGAACTCATCATTAAATAGCTGTAGTCAGTAGCTCATGCCTGAGGGGCTAGGAGCCCCGACTGAGATGAGAGGTAGTTCGAGGGCTGGAGAGCAAGACAACCTTTGCCTGTTAAGTTTTTCTCTTGGACGTTGGGGAGGTCACTTCCAGTTTGCCTGTGGAACACCTTCCACCCCTTCTTGCCTTCCCAGGCCAGTCAAGTTCAGTTCCTGCCTGAGCCTAAAGAGAAAGATGAAAAGAGACTAGGGACAGGTGGCAGCTCTGCCTCAGCTGGATCCTTCTCTTTTTTTTTTTTTTAATTTTTTTTTTAACATTTATTTTTGAGACAGAGAGAGACAGAGCATGAACGGGGGAGGGTCAGAGAGAAGGAGACACAGAATCTGAAACAGGCTCCAGGCTCTGAGCTGTCAGCCCAGAGCCCGACGTGGGGCTTGAACTCACGGACCGCGAGATCATGACCTGAGCTGAAGTCGGCTGCTCAACCGACTGAGCCACTCAGGTGCCCCTGGATCCTTCTCTTTAGTGCGAAGAACTTTCAAGCAGGATCCCTCTGGAATGCCTCCTGTCCTTTTTAAGACCTGACTATCCCAGGGCACCCAGCTCTGGTGTGACACTTTAAAGACCTTATTAGAGCCCTTTGATGTGAGTGAACACCCAAGGTTGCAATGACATTTCCATGTTCTGTTGAACTGATGGATGAAATTAATCTAGACCAAGAGTATTTCTGTTTCTGTCCAGGAGTTCCATTTTCCACATGTAAAGGAGAAGTGGGGCTCAAGACTCTTTTAGAAGAAAGATAAGCCCTTCCGACAGGAGTACTCACTGGCACGAACCCTATCGAAATTTTGTTCTCGAGCAGTTCTGATCTCACACTTGTAGGATTTGTGACAACCCCCATCAAATGTAGCTATTCTGCAAGTGTCCCATGATCAATCTCTTGTTCTGCTCAGTGCCCCTTCCCCTCTTGCTAGTCCCCGTGGACTGTCATTCCTAACTACTTGTCATTTGAATTCCTGCGCCATGCTTCCTGTCACTTTTGTTACTTTTCAGAAAGAAAACTCAGTTTCTCTCTTGAGTTCTCCACTCGTGTGTTCTTGACACGTTAGCATCTTGCAGCCAGTCGCCTGAGCAAGGAATTTCAGGATAATCTTTGACTTCTTACTAGTAAATCTCCATTCATGTCACTGCCTGCTTTTCAAATCTGTTAATTCACTACTGCCAGTAAGAAAAGTTCTGAATTTTTCATTCTGCTCGTTCATGTGTTGGCTGGCTCCAAGTTTTCATTTCTAGCCACTTACCAGATGACTGCCTGCCCTCCTGCCTGGACTCCACTATCTTCACCCGTAAAACCACCCAGGCAAATGAGGGAAGATCACTCTTCTGTTCCCTTTTATGCTTGACCCTCTGTTATACTTGAGCTCCTTGAGGTCAAGGACTTTTCATAGTTGTATCTCTAGTGCCCAGATCTAAAAATTAAATTTTCCAAATGTAATAATACGGTAAAGCTGTTTCGCATTGCTTAGAGGTGCGTAACGTGTCATTTTTCCATTGTATTTGGTTGTGGTTTTTGTCTCGTTTTATTTTTTTACTCCTATGATTAAAAACAGGTAAATGGGGGACATTCTTGCAGCGAAGTTTCCACGGGTTCCTTTGACTGGGTTGCTCATGCTCAGGCCAAGAAGCATCGAAGGAGCGTATGTTCCTGGGTTTTGAACGGTTGCTACCTTTGCTGTCAAAGTGCAGTACCTAGGACTTTGAGGCCTCTTGAAAATGAAACCTATCTAGTCTTCTGGTTGTTTTTTTGGTCCAGATCTTTATAGGATAATAAATAGTAATAAGGTGTGCACCGTTAAAATTTTTTTTCTTCTCTTTTTTAACAGATAACAAGTTGCTAGAAAAGTCAGATCTTCATTCAGTGCTGGCCCATAAGCTACAAGCTGAAAAGCATGACGTCCCCAACAGGCATGAGATAAGGTATTTTGGAACTATCCTGTATCGCTTGTGTCTCTTCAGCAGAAACGTGTCTGCGTTTAGTTGTCACTGCTCGTTTAGAGGCGAACAGAATACCGCGTCTGTGCTCCAGTTTGTGTCTGCTCCTTTCAAATACGAACTTCTGAAGCCAAGTACCTAAAATCCTTTTCTGAAGGTATATGCCCACCCAGAAGGCTTAGCAGTAGGTGCTGTGAGCTTGAGAAGTTGCTCAAGGCAGGTAACTGTGCCAATTCCTTCTTCAGCCTCGGGGTCCACTTTTTCTGAATAATCACATCAGTAAGCATTCTTGAGCAGATTTACACGAATCTTGTTAATACTGGATTATATCCTGGTGCATAAACATATAAAGTGCTTCGTATATAGTACAGGTCTATTTGATCCTTTTTAGTTCGGTGGATTTCAGCATATTTTAATAGAGTGTGAAATTAAGCTAGCTGGTGGCAACAAGCTTTTTTTTTTTTTTTTTTTTAAGAAAGGTTAGGAGAAACCTGCATTTTAACAGAAAGGGTAAGTTGTTTCATTAAACATGCAAATATGTGTTCACAATGGGAAGTTTGATATGTTTACTTGGGTTATTCATGTAAACTGTATTTCTTTTTGGGGGGTAAGGTCCAAGAAAATCTAATAGCCAGACTTAAGCAAAAGCAGTTTACCATAGAATCATTCTGTAGTGTTATTATTTTTTCCATATTTATCACGTTTGCATATTACATATGAGAGTTTGTATGGGAATAGTTCCCATTATTGCTCTAAAATCTATATACTTTTTTGCCTATCTGTTAACATTTACCAACAAAAACAAGTTGGTAGTAATTCAGCGATTTTTTTTAAAACCCAGAAATGTGAGGTGTGGCTGAATTTATTTATCTCTGTAGCTAAATCTGCTGTATAACCATCTGCCATCCATGTTTCCTCATTTCACAAGATGGTCTCCCAGCACACCAGAGTGGGCAAGAGGAACAGATGGCCCAGCCCAGGGTTTGTCCTTGCTTAATAATAAATTCAAGAGATCCTGCCTGACTGTGGCCGGGGTGGGGGGCGGGCGTGAGCGGAGGGGGGGACTACTGTAGTATTTAAAATATTAGTTGCAGTGTTCTGGTCAATTTTAGGTGTAGAAAATGCCATTTTACCTTTTTCATCTAAATTCAGTCAACTGAAAACTTGTAATACTTTGTTTCTATGTAGTTAGATTCTGGGTGATTATACTTCTTTATTCTTTATTGGTCAGCCAAGCTTATTTGTTTGGAAAGGTGCAATAAACAAATACACAGTAATTCTTTTGACTATCACTGGAGTGGTAATTTAATCGGAGGTCCTTCCTTTCCTACAAACTTGAGCCCCTAATCAGGCCTCTCCTCCTGACCGCCTTGTTTCTATTAATGGTGTTCTTATTTTCCACAAGTCATCTATGATTCCTTTTTCCCTCAGTATCCTGCCCCTCCTTGTTGGTAGTCACCCACTCAGGCATGCTCATTTTTCACTCACAGCCTCTTAATGCATCTGTCCCTTCATCCGGTGGGGAGACTAGCTCAAGGGGTGTTTGACGGTGTCGTAAGGGTGTTTGCAGAAGATGGGCCTGGTTGTTTCCTTCTGCCTTCTGTCTCCTTAAGTTCTGCCTGTCTCATCCTAGTTATTCTTAAAACGCTACTGCCCATGCTTAAAAAGCTTTATCTGGATCAATTATCTGAGTCTCTTCTGAAGCGTTTTAATCCCTTTGCTTTCTGAATAGGTTAACATTAAACTCCTCAGCCCAGAAATCGTTCAGTCCTGTCTTTGTGTGTGTGTATGCTTCCTGGACCGCAGCATCTGGCAGAATTGTTAGAAATGCAGAACCTTGGGCCCCCGACCAGACTTACCGTTTCAGAAACTGGGGGTGCAGGGATGAGGGTGGCAAGGGCCACCATAATCTGTAATTAGGTGGTCCTGAGAACCACCGCTTTAGACCATGGCTGCCCAGGAGTCCTTGTCAGCTAGCTGCATCACCTGAGGGGTAGAATGAGTGGCCCGATGCTAGCGTCCTAGAAGAAGGGACTGGTTTTACGTTTGCATATCGCACGTTGCTTTGCATTAAAATAAGAGGATTTAGTACAAATAATTTCTAGTCTTTCTGCCTAGTTTAGGATGGTTTCTTGTAAAGTGTTCCACTTTCTAATCTCTTGGCTTCGACTTCATGGGCTAAAATTGGGGAAGGATTAAGTTGCCTCAAAGGATGAGGTATTAGGATGTGCTTAGAACATGTGATAGAAATAGCTTTAGACATCAAGGGTAAAGTTAGGAGGGACTGTCATGCTGCTGCTCCCTTTTCCCTCTGGTTTGTTGCAGGGCAGACAGAGGAGGCTGTTCTCCCCCCTCCCTTTGGGTGCTGGTGTCCTACTTTTCCAGCATCTTCCTCTTCTCCATCTAGTGCTTTTCCTGGGTGATGGTTTAAACGTCTGACTATCATCTGATGGTTCTCATCTGTAGCTGCAACGGAGACCCCAGCCCTGAACTGGAAGCCCACAGTTCAGCCATCTGCTGTTTCTGAGAGAGGATGTAAACCCTTGTGAAGTCTCCAAAACCACATTGACCCTGAGAGAATCTGAACTCAGTTCTGTGGTTTCAGATATAATCTGTTTGCTGACTGCTTCTACTTGCTCTCTTTGAGCTTGGACCTCTTTACGTGACGTGCAGACTCTGACACCCGGTTTCCACTCCACACACCAGCTTGGGTGTCCAAACCGCACTCTTCAGGCCTCCCCCGAAGCCTGCTTCCCCTCTAGTCCTAACCATCTCAGTAGGTGGCACCTGTGTTTTACCAGTTGCTCCCAACGCCTTGGAGTCCTCATTGACTGCTGTCTTTCTCGTAGACTCCACAGCCAAGTCCAAGGCAAATCCAAGGACTGTCTTCGGAATGGATCTAGGATCTGACCACCTCTCACTCCCTCCGCTGCTACCACCTCGACGTGAGCTGGACTGTGTAACAGCCTGCTAACTGATCTCCCTATTTCTACCCCTGCCCCCCTGCAGTCAGCAACCATAGCTGTGCTTTTAAAGCATACGTTACTCTTCTGTTCACAGCACGACAGTGGCTTCCAGTCATGCCTAGGAAAAGTCAGGGTCCGAAGAGGGGCCTGGGAGGCACTGCATGATGGCCCCACCTCCTCCCTGACCGTCTTCTCTACCCTCCTGCACGCGGGGCTCCTCTCACACTCTCCCGAGTGCACCAGTTGTGCCACTGCCTCCGAGCCTTTCCAACACTTGACGTTTCTTCTGTGTGTCAGGCTCCAGCCCCTGGGGGCTGCATAGCTTGCTCCTCACTTCTTTCCAGTCTGCAGTCATGTGTTGCCTCCCAGAAGCCTTCGAGTGCCCTATATAGAACAGGACCCCTGTTGCTGTGTTCCCCTCTTTACCCTTAGTTTCTCTTCACATCTGACCATCCGACTTCATGTATTTACTTGTCTGTTGTCTGCTCTTAACTGTTTATCAGTTGCACAAGGGGGCGCCTGGGTGGCTCAGTCAAGCATCCAACTTCGGCTCAGGTCATAATCTCGGGGTTCTTGGGTTCAAGCCCTGCATCGGGCTCAGTGCTGACAGCTCAGAGCCTGGAGCCTGCTTCGGATTCTGTGTCTCCCTCTCTCTCTGCCCCTCCCCTGCTCACGGTCTGTTTCTCTCTCTCAAAAAAATTTTTCACTTGCATGAGAGCAAAGCTTTGTGTTCACTTCCTTCTTCCAGCTCTAAGGTCAGTGCCTGGCATAAATGGACCTTGTCTTCTCCATATTTACCTAAACTTCATCTGGAACCCATGCTTTGTTCCTGACACGACCAGTGTTTGGGTTGTGGCTGGTTTATTTTACCAAGTGTCTCATGTTTCCTGCCTTCTAGAACTCCATTGCTTGGAGGAACTGAACTGCTTTACTGGCTACGTTGTCATGTGCAGGTTTGAAATTCTGAAGTTACTGTTCACTGCCTGATCGGAGAGGTTTGAGGTCTGATTTTTTTTTTCCTTTCCTCTCTTTTTTGCATGTTCTCTTCGTCTTCCTGGTTTGGGGATTTAGTCCTGGCCACGACGGTGCATGGAATGATAGTCAGCTACAAGAAATGGCCCAGCTGAGGATTAAACACCAAGAAGAACTGACTGAATTACACAAGAAACGTGGGGAGGTACCGATAGCCGCTCCCCATCTGTCTTCTGCTCTGTGCGGGCCCTGTGGTGGGGGAACAGGTGGGCAGGCACACTAGAATTAGCAGCCATCCCAGCTGCCTGTGGCATCGGCCTGTCTCTGAGAACGCAGCATCGGGAAAGGTGAGGTCTTCCCCTCCACCAGCAGAAGGGTGAGCCCGTGGGATAACTGCTGGTTGCCACACTCACAGGTGACACGACAGGTATAAGTGGAGAAACCTCGAAGGAAAGAGCTTGCTGCTTGTTCTACCGAAGGTCTAATACCTTCCTAAAGCATTTGAGAGTGAACCCTGCAATTTCAGAAAAGTTCATTAGAAAGAATGAAAAAGTTCTGGGCTGTGTTTATCCTGGGTGGTGGTCTGATGGCAAATTGTAAAAAGAAAAAGTTATCAGTTCAGCTCAGTTGATCATTTTATCAGCTGAAGGGTTGGAAAAGGTGGCCAGCAGGGGTGGGGGTTGCAGACAGGTTTCCTCAGAGGGAACCTGTAGCACTTCTCGTCTGCCCACGGCTGCTGTCGGCAGGCGGGGAGCCCACATCGTTCCCATGAGTGTCCCCATTGACCCCTCTGCTCCTCGCTGCCACCTAGCTCGTTTCTTCTTGGTGCCTGGGCCGAATCCCACGGGCACGTTTTCTAGAGTAACCCACTGTTGTTTAGTTTCCAGCTGAGGTCCTGAAATCTCTCACTGATGAAAGTGTTCTTTCCTCCCCAGTTAGCTCAGTTGGTGATTGACCTGAATAACCAAATGCAGCAGAAGGATAGGGAGATGCAGATGAATGAAGCAAAGTGAGTAGAGGCGACCCTTCTGGGACTGGTCATGGGTTGCACTTGTCCTTTTACTGTCGGCCGGTGGGCGGGGCCGGCGGTGATGGCTGGTGGATGGGAGACACACCGGGCTCAGCAAGAGTGTCATTTCTGTGCATGCACAGCCTACCTGCTCTAAGGGAGACAAAGGCAAGGACAGTGCCCTCAGTCTCCCAGGTTCCCAGCACACCCCTGGGAAGTACCCTTGGCCCTTGGAGTGTTCCTGAAGCATTCATGGCTCTCCCTGTGGGCACTGCATATGGCAGCCGGTGTCTTCTGTGGTGGAGATGCGGCCAGCATATGTGAGTGTGTGGCCCTTGGGAACAGGGATGAGTTTGTGGGCAGGACTATTCTTGATCAGGGAGAAGCCTGGGATTCCCAGTCCTAGGACGTTTGAGCTGGAGGGGAGCCTGTCTTTCATCTGTGCCTTTTTCCCTTTCTCTGCAGACAGGGGTCTCCAGAGGCTTAGAAAGGCATCTTTGCTCCATGAATGATAGAATCAATAGAATGTGCAGAATTTCCAGCCTCCTCTTAAGCCCCCACTTTAGGCATCAAAGCTCCCTCTGGGGATCCTGCTTTTGTAGTCATTCATCATCTGGATGAATTTCACCCTACATATTTCCTCTCCTAATGGGCTTGTCCTGGAAACCACTGAGGCTGGGCTGGGCTGGGCTGGGCTAAGTAAGAGTCCTCCATGGCACCAGGTGTGCTGGCTGAGGTGATTGTTGGCGGCCCGTGCTCACGTACCTGGCCAGGGTCTCCGGCACAGGGCTCTCGCGTGGTGCCATTCCTCCTCTCTGTGTCCTGCTTTCAGAATCGCAGAGTGCTTGCAGACCATCTCTGACCTGGAGACGGAGTGCCAAGAACTGCGTGGTAAGCTTCAGGACCTCGAAAGAGCCAACCAGACCCTGAAGGATGAGTATGATGCCCTGCAGATCACGTTTACTGCCTTGGAGGAGAAACTGAGGAAAACTACTGAAGAGAACCAGGAGCTGGTCACCAGATGGATGGCCGAGAAAGCCCAGGAAGCCAACCGCCTCAATGCAGAGAATGAGAAGGATTCAAGGTGAGACATCAGTCCACTGTTAGTGGTTTCCGTTTTTGGGGAAGTAGAGCCAGTTCTCTGAAAACAAAAAAACCTAAATCTGTAGCTCTGATGATGGGGGACAGGATGAGACAGTCAGAAAACACTAGTCAAATTAGAAATAGCAGTGGTGGATATAGAAGAGATTTGCATTTATAAGAACACTTTTGTGGCTGAGCAGAGGATTACCTTCCAGAAGGGTTTTTGGCCTGTACAGTTTTTGCCAGTTTCTTTCAGTTTTCTGGGAGAAAAGCTGATTCATTCTTTCTTTCTTTCTTTTTTTTTTTTTTTTAAATGTTTATATTTGAGAGACAAGAGTGTGAGCAAGGGAGGGACAGAGAGAGGGAGACACAGAATCCGAAGCAGGCTCCAGGCTCTGAGCTGTCAGCACAGAGCCCGATGCAGGCCTTGAACTCATGAACCATGAGATCGTGACCTGAGCCAAAGTTGGATGCTTAGCCAACTGAGCCACCCAGGAGCCCCAGAAAAGCCAATTCTTGAACAGTATAAGGTAAAGCAGAATTCAAAAAAGATTGGAATTTCCCCCACCCCTAACTTCATAAAACTGTCCAGACCCATACAAGGTTCTGGCTAGTATACAAGAGGGGTACGATCTAATCTCGCATGAATATAGATGGGAAATTCCAAAGTCTCAAATTTCACTGGTACTTTTTTTTTTCCTACTAGGATTTATCCCAGGAATGAAAAGATGGTTCATTAGGAGATCAATTAAGTCTACCACCTTGCATGGTAAACAGTATGACCACTTTAGTAGATCCCCAAAATGCCATTTGTTCAGACTCAGTTCCCAGTCCTGATAAAAACCCTTAAACTTGGAACAGAAGCTTTTAATAAAAACACCTGTCTACAGCCAGTAGCTGATGGTGTACTTAACGAGGAAGCCTCCCATCTCAGACCCCAGAAGTCCGTCTCAGTGGAGGGAAATGTGTGTTGAAAATTCCCACAGAGTCCCTAACACATCAGAACCAGGACACGGAACGCAAGGTACTAGAAGCAGCGGGTGGGGGTGGGAGAGGGGTCATGCTGATCCACCTAGAAAGCCTAAGAAAATCCCCTGAGAAAAACTAGCACTTAGTGTTCACCAGAGCTTGGAACATACGATTTTAAAGCCCTGGGTCAGTAGTTTAGAATTTGAAAACCCCCGTTAATAATCTAAAAGAATGAAAATAGGAAAAGGTCTTAAAGAGTAATAGTGATAGTTACTCCTACCAAATGACACATTCAGGTAGATTTCAGAATCTATGTAAAAACTGAAACCATGAGGTAGAAGTAAAAAAAACCTGGTTATCTGCTATTGTATGAAAAATTCCTAAGAGGACTTTCTAAACATTTTAAAAGTAACAGAAAAAGTGGACTGTGTAAAATTTTCAGATTTCTTAAAGTCAGAGAACACAAAAGCAATCAATGGGACATGTGATTGTCAAGTAAATCTCCTGATATGGAATTGGATTAAGGAGTAGGCGAGCCCTTGCACAGGTGGGAAGTGCAGGGGGTTCGCAAAAGCACGAGCGCATGTGGTCCGTCCATCTGGTCCCCACAGGCTTGGGAAGGAGACGAAAAGCGCCTTCACGTTGCTCGTGGTGAGCCCGTTCCACCACCTCCCGAAGGGCACCCGGGCAGGACCTGAAAAGTGTTCCCACTTTTTAGGCTTCATCCTAAGCTGGTACGGAGACTTGGTCACGGATGTTGTTTTGTGACGGCACATTACTCAGTGAAAAAGCACTACAGCCCTTGGGGGAGAAATAAATAGGGATATTTTCCTCCAGTGGGATTTTACAAAGTCATCTAAAAATACATGTTTTAGGAATACTTAGTGATGTGAGAAAATGGATAAAATTAATGCAACTAAAAATAGGACGGGAAATGTTTTCATAGAACATCTAAAATTTGAATGAAATCAGATGATTGAAAGGAATTACGTTGTTAATGGTGCTTAGTTCTTGGTGGTGAGAATGTGGCTTTTGTTTTCTCATTTTATACTCTTCTGTATTTTCTAACTTTAAGTTTCTGTTGCATTAACAAAATTGAGCTGTCCTTTTGGATTCTGTCTCATATACTTTTTTTCTTTCCTGTAAGATTTTATTTTTATTTTGTTTTTTTTTTTTATTTTTTAATTTTTTTTTAAATTTTAACTTGTTTTATTTTTTATTTTTTTAAAAATTTACATCCAAATTAGTTAGCATATAGTGCAACAGTGATTTTGTAAGATTTTATTTTTAAGTAATATGTACAACCAACATGGGCAGCATGAGGCTTGAACTTACAACCCCAAGATCAAGAGTCACATGCCCTGTGACTGAGCGAGCCAGGTGCCCCCGTGTTCACTTTAAGTAAAATAGCTCGGCCTCTGCTGTGGAGTCCTTAGGCAGCTTCAGGGTGGTGAGCTCCCCTGGGATGCCTGGAAGTCATAGTGTTGCGTGTTGAACACCTGCCCAGGGAGAGGCAGGCAGGATGAGGAGCTTGGTCATCACAGCGGATGGGAGAATAATACAGACTTCGGTTGAGAGTGGGATGAGAGCATGTTACATGTGTGCTCTAGTTCCTTCCTTTGGAATGTCCTCCTGCGGATATGCTGTCGGGGGTATTACTATCTGATTGCGTAGGCAGGGCCCGGGCTTTCTTTTCATTACTTTGCTCAGACTTTACTCTTTAGAAATTTTCCCTCCTTCCTGCCAATCCCCAGGTTAGATGTCCTCCTAGCAGCCTTTGTTTACCTGATAGCGTGGCCCATTCCGTGTTCTGACGTAGCTGTTCATGCTCTGCTGAGGTCTTTCCTCATGGTCAGGCACAGCGGCTGCCGTGTCACACACACTCGGGGAGTATCCAAGGAGGACGTTTCTTTTTGGCTCCTCTAATGAAGGCCGGGCTGCTGGTGTTCTCTCCTCCCTGTGACCCTCAGTCTGTCCTATGTCCCTTGCTTGCAGCAGGTGCCTTTCCAGTAGAGGAGGGTCACACACCCCACCCTGACATCCCAGTTTCCCTCAAAGGTATCTCTTCCAGCTAAGAAGAAATTATTAAAGTTTGTCATTTGTCCTGTTCTCGTCTTCCAGGTAGAAAATTAAGAGTGTGATGCACTTTCTTAAGCTGCAGCGTCATCCCTTCCCAAGATTCAGATATGCTACCTAGGGAACTTTTCCCCGTTTTGAGAATTAGTGCTGTGATCGAAGCTTTACAAAAAGTTCCAGCAGAATTCTTGGCTGGGGCTTGATAGCAGTGCTAGAATTCTGCATTGGGAGATCTCCACATAAAGGGTAAAAACCACAAGAGATGAACTTGCCGTGGAAAAGAAAACGAGGCCAAGGTTAAGAGTTAGGGAGATCTTGAATTTAGGACTTGGGGAAAGACAAGAATTGTTCTGAGAAGAGGAAATAGTGGACTCAACTGCTGACCACATTAAATTTGTCTGCAGCCGAGACGTCTTGTGTCCAGCCCTGGTCAGTTGAAGCCGTGTGCGTTCTGACAGTTCAAGAATCTCCTATCTCAGTTTCCTTATCTGTAAAATACTGTTTAATTTCAAAGCATTGTTAACGATTAAATGAGTTAAAACCTGGAAGTAATAATACCAAGCCAAGCAGAAGTAAATTCTAAGTAAATCTTAACTGTTACCATTCATGCTCTGGGTACATTGCTGCAGAAAGCCAGCTCTAGACCACCACTAACCCTGGATAAACCTGGTGTGCCTTTATGTCCTGAGAGGCCCCGGGTCATGACAGGCAGGCTTCTCCCTTGCTAGTTCATTCACTGCTTTCTCTAAGAACATAATCCCTCTTCTGGGCTTTGCTCTGGAATCCCTTAAGATAGGGTTCCTTACTGATGTTACTGGTGTGGGCTTGGGACTTTGGTAGCTTTGCCCAGGGCAGTTATGTTACTGTATTTTATTTTTGAGTTTATTTATTTTGAGAGGGAGAGCGAGAACCCCAAGCAGACCCTACACTGTCAGTGCAGAGCCCGACGCAGGGTTCGAGAACCGTCAGATCATGACATGAGCTGAAAAGAGATGCTGAACAGACTGAGCTGCCCAGGTGCCCCCCAGGGCAGTTATTTTAAATGCGCTGGATATTCAGATGTGTTATTAGAGCTAGAAGTTTATTGAGAGCCAAAACCCCGTGCTTTCTTCAAGCAGATATAACCAGTGGGCTTTGTTTTAATAGGCGGCGGCAAGCCCGGCTGCAGAAAGAGCTTGCAGAAGCGGCAAAGGAACCTCTACCCGTTGAACAGTAAGTAGAGATATTCCTGTCAAAACTGTGCTGTTAGTAATTTGATTCACTCTTTTAAAATGACTTTGTAATGTTTTTATTTCTATAAAACCGTGTTATGGATTAGTGGAAAGAAAACCAAAAGATTTAAGGGAGCCGATAAAAACCTACTCGTTACCTCCCAGGAGGCACCTCTAGTGTATGCTCCTCATCAGCCATGAGCGCAAGGTCTGACTTCCCTCACTCTGAACAGGTGACTGCTGCCTGCCTGCTGCTTTCCTCTCGACACTTTGATCCATTTTCTACCCCTCGTCGGGCCTGTTGCCCTGTATTGCCGGGCTGGGGTTCTATCTCTTGCTCTCCGTTCTTGGTGACTCCTGTAGGAGAAAGGTGTTCATACCGAGGCCCTGCTTTAGATTTAGAATACGTACATTTCTTCTGTACTCCCAGATGTGGAAAATAAATCTGCAGTGTATTTTCCTGAAACTACAAAAAAATGATTGACCTAGAAATGACAGCTTTTCTGGAAACTACAAAAAATGATTGACCTAGAAATGACAGCTTATGGAAGCTGTTTATGCTGCCTCCTGATTGCAGCGTAAAGAGGTGGCTGGGCGTGACACGACTCAGGTCCCGCATACTGCCCAGGATCTCACAGAACAGAGCTGAGCAAACCTAACCTAGGGGTGTCTGACTATAGAGGCCTGTTCTTAGTCTCTGTGCTTCCCACTCAGTAGGATTTCTGGGTCAAAGGCCGTGTCTATCTTTGAAGGGTTTCGATTACCAGTTGCCACATCCTGGTGTTTTCTTAGGGCCCTGGGCCTTTGCACCGTCTGAGTGTCTTCATGTTGTAGTATCTGAAAGTGTTCACATAGGGTCAGCTCACGTTTGCTGCTCTGTCGTTGCCCTTGTGTGAACACGAGTGACTCCCCCAACCCACAACCTCGAAGAAAAGAAAGGCCAGCCTTGTTCTCTTTCTTCAGGCCTGCCTTTGGTCTCCCGACATCCCTGCCAAGACTGGGGTCAGTTGCATGGAGTCCTAAAATCAATAGCCAAGGAAAATGAATTTACTTTGACTTGGTTTAATTTGCTTGGTAACAAGTTAAGTATATATTTACATAATCCAAATAATTAATCATGGAAAAATCTTGCTTTCAAGTTCTAAGGAGTCCAAATATTAGGTGATAAAGTCTTGGGTTGTTAGGTTTTATTACTTTACTTCTCCGTGAAGATTGCAACTCGGCAGGAGGTCATTAAGACCAAAATAATTACTTGCCTTCCCCTGAACCAGGAAGGGGAAGGGGAGGGGAGTGCCTTCCAGAGGCACTTTGTATCCAGTGGGATAAACAACAGTGCCTTTCTGTGGTTTGATTATCTTGTGGGACATGCGATGGACTGACTCCCAAGATGTCAGAAGGACCAAGTGTTTGAACACAACCACAAAATACCCAGAGTCAAAAATGAATTGGGTTTAGATTTTGCCTTCCCGTTTTTTAGTATGAAAGCACTATTTGAACCCGATAGTAACGCAGCCGCTGATTTCATTGCTCTTCCAGTAGTCCTTCGTGTCCCCCTGGGCCTCCTGCCTACACTGCCCTTTTCTTTCTTGTACTCCATACTTGCCCCGGCCGTCCTCTGTGCCGCTCAGCCCATCTCACGGGACTGTATCGGGAGCACTGCAGCTGTGAGCCAGACTTCTGGAAAGACCGTCCCTTGGCACGCCATGTCGTTACAGACTTAATAAACCATTGTTGTTGCCTGCTGAGTGAGAGCTGTGTTCACACCTCACAGGATCAAAAAATTGCTTTTCAGGTTATTTCCAGCTGCAATTCTGGATTTGATTTCAGCAGGTTAAATGTTTCTCTTAGTACATTCAGAGTGTGGCCGCCCCTGGTCCTCCAGATAACCCTTGGCCGTCTCCGAGGCGCACAGGCTGACTAGGCGATGGTGCCGACATTCGTAGAGCGGACTCGCCACAGAGCTCCTGGTTAGCAGAATCAAAGACTCGGCCCCTTGCCTTTCTTTCCAGGGATGATGACATTGAAGTCATCGTGGATGAAACCTCTGATCACGCCGAGGAGACTTCTCCTGTGCGAGCCATCAGCAGAGCGGCCACGTAAGTGGACAGGGTGGGCTGGGAGAGGAGAGCTCGAGCCACAGTCTGACAGCACATTTGTGGCCAGGACCTGAGCAGCCTGATGCATCCAGGGCCCTCGCTGGAGCGTCCGGCCCCCCGGTCCTAGGCATGGAGCGTGCGGGCTCCTGAGTGTCCCCGTCTTCCTCAGGTCACCTCTTAATGGGAGACAAGCTGTCCCTTTGTGCTGCCACCAGCTGTGAGGGGAGGCCGAAAAGAGTGTAGTGGCTTTCTGCAGGAGGGACAGGGACACCTTGTTGGGCAGATCAGACTGTATACTTCTTCCTTGGGTTCCAGGATTTTTTCTCTTTGCTAGAGCAGGACTGAAAGGGTGGGGATTGGTTATTTACGGACCCCTTGAGGTCAGATTAACTGTGTCCTTGTCTAAAGCACGATATCCAGGACAGTTAACTTAATGTGTGGGAACCTTGTTTCTTTTAAAACTTGGAAGCTAGGTCCTCCCTCCTGCCTTCCCACTGTTTTCTGGTGGTTTGCTCCTCTGAAGGGTTTCTCAGCTGGGGTTTGGGGACTCCATGGGAAACATACTCCCAGATGTCTATTTTTGTGGACTGTGTTTTATTGATGAATGATTTGGGCAAAATGTTTCTAAGGTTTAAACCTATGCTCCCCTCCTCTTTAGTAAGCGACTCTCGCAGCCTGCTGGAGGCCTTCTGGATTCTATCACTAATATCTTTGGGTAGGTTAGAAAACCTTCACCTTTCCTTGTTAAATGTGTGTGGATATTCATAAGTATTATGTAGGATTTATCACCATTTTAAATGTACACCAAAATTTCAGTGGTGCTGAGTAGACAGATGCTTTAATTTCAGCTTTTCACTTAGCTTCTTCCTTTTCTCCTCCATTTTCTTTATCTTACTCCCGCTGCGTGCTGATCTCTGGCCTTTCCTTTAGTCTGTCTGAGTCTCCCCTTCTGGGACATCACTCTTCTGATGCTGCCAGGTGAAAATACTACCCTCTCTTGGCCCGGCATGCGAGCGTGGCTCCTCGATAATCGTAATCGTGCTGATCACCGCTTCACCATCCCCCACCGCCCACCCCTCCCCGCCATGGTCGGATGTGCATGTGCACCCAGGCCGCTGTGCATGCTCCTAGGAGCGCTTCACCCTTTTGAGCAGGCGCTAGGTTGAGCTCTTTACCCAGCAGTCACGCTCTCATCCCTCTCTCCTTTGGCATGCATTCGACTCCTCCTTGGCCACGGTGTACGTTGAGGGTGATTATAAGTAGGCATTGATGTCACCTTGAAGTCATCTTACAAAAATACAGATGAGCTCCCTCTGAGCGGGCAGTTACAGTATGTTGAAAACGTTTCATAGCAGTTTATTGACTGGGAAGCAATAGTTTGGGATTGCTTTTCAGTGTTGGGTTTTGGAGTCCATGAGTTAGCAAGCCGGAGAGTACAGGTATGTGCTGGAGATCTCTCCGGGTGTCATTTGGGTGAGGGTGCTTCTGATCGGGTGCATCACTCTGTGGTTTGGAGAGTCTAGGAGGGAGAAGAAGCTACTGCCAAAAGTCGTCTGTGAAGCCCTTCTGGGCGTTTGGTGGACATTAAACCCTGTGCAGTCCTAATAGTTTCCTTTATGTTACTTCTTAGGAGGCGCTCTGTCTCTTCCTTTCCAGTTCCCCAGGATAACGTGGATACTCATCCTGGTTCTAGTAAAGAAGTGAGGGTGCCAACGACCGCCATATGTGTCTTTGTAAGTATGGTTTAACCCCACTCCCAGCAAGCTTTGTATGGTAACAGAGCCTGACAGTTAAAGGATCCATTCTGTGCTGCAGCTAAGTTTCCTACCATTTTATTTGTAGCAATAGCGAGCTCTTACGCCTGTTGGCTCTGTCTGAAGGAAGGGATTGATACATTTTGCTTAGGTTCAGGGGGCAGGATTTATTGTAACCATTCTCTAACATAGGACTGGCTGAGAGAAATTGGTAACATGAGAGATGGGAAAAGGGAGAAGTGATTAGGGTTGGTGAGAAGTTACAGTCATGCATGTAATTGTCGTCACCAGTTGGCTTCCATCTAGAATGGAGATTCTGGTCAGTAGTCTGTTTTAGAAGGTTGATAAGGGCAGCTGTTTGCTTCATGAATCTGCCCAAACCCGTGTGACTTGCGATTGTTAGGAGGAGTAAGGTTGGAAGCAGGAGACTGTCCTGGGCAGAGGCCACTCGATAGCCGGACTGTCAGCTGGAGTTCAGAGCTGGGTGCTAGTACCGAGGAGTAATTAGGTCCCCACTGGGGTGATTGAGCAGCACTGGGCCCAGCTTGGAGAAACACAGAGTACCTGGCTCAGGGCCAGCAGGCAGGAGGCTGGTGGGGACCGAAAGGCAGAGCAGGGCCCAGGTAGCTGGGCTGACTCTTGGATTGCATGGGGTGAGTTAGAAGAGCTCGCTTTCAGGGTAGAGAAAGACACGCTGTCAAAATGGGATGAAATTTATATGGGGGAAACTTTCAGTTCCAGGCATAAGGAGGAACTCAGGAGGTTTCCACACCGCAAACTGGTTGAGTGGTTTAACCACCTTGTATGTTGTCAAGGGAGTCTCCCTCTAGATGAGGAGTTAAACTGAGACAGTCAAGACCCCTTCGGTTTCCTGCGGAGGTCAGTGATGATTGGTAAAAGGTCTGATTGCACTAAACATCACAGCCCCTTCCCTGCCCTCACCTCCCAGCAGCCCATTGTTTCCTCCTGTCACATTTAAGTCATGTGTACGGGGTAATGGAGCAGCTGATAGTTTGGGATTCTGTCAGTGTGTGTTTCTGAGAGTGGACAGTTCACAGCTGACAAATATCCGACAGAACCAGCCGTGCAGGAGATTGAAGAGTGGCAGCTATGGGTGTGATGGTGCATGATCTCAAGTTTTCAATCTGAGACCTCCCAAGTAGAAAGCATAAAGAAGGAAAAGGAAGGGAGTCACATGGAGGCAAAAAAGGTTGGTCCCCCTACAGCTTTTCAGCAATTCAGAAGGGCTGAGGTGGGGGTGTCATCACCAGGGAGAATAATAGTAAGACAGTAATAAAGTGATGTTTCTGTCGCCATCAGTTAATGGTCATGTTTCTGATAATATTTCAAGCATCTTTTTCAGTCCCAAGCAAATGTGACAGATTCTGTCTTCCCAAAATGATGTTTTTGGCAAGTGATTAATGACTTGGCTTGTTGGTTGGTTGGTTGATTGGTTTGAAGTTTATTCATTTATTTTGAGAGACAAAGGGGGAGGGGCAGAGAGCGAGAATCCCAAGCAGGCTCGGTGCTCAGTACAGAGCCTGACGCTGGGCTTGATCTCACGACCCACACGATCGTGATCTGGGTCCATATCAAGAGTCAGATGCTTAATTGACTGAGCCACCCAGGCACCCCAGTGATCTACTACTTGTAATCCGTGTTTTCCAGTCTTTTTTTTTTCTCCCTTTTAATTATAGAGATTTTCAAATCCAGAAAAAGAACTTCCGGTACCATCATCTGTCAGGCAGCTCTAGTTACCCACGTTTGCTAGTCTTACTCTCTCGCCCACACACTTTACCGGAGCACTTTAAAGCAGATTGCAGACGTCGTAGTTCATCCGCAAAGGTTGCAGCGTCTGTAGTCTTTTAAGAGAGGTTTTAGTGAATCTTCTCATATTCTTTTCTCCCATCTTAGGAGAGGATGCTTTTTACTCCGCTTCCCTTCCCATCCTGAACACAGAAAACATGCCACCTTTTCAGATTATTTGTTCTAGTTTGAATGCCAGTCTCAAAAATTTCCCTGTGAAGAATTTAAATTCTCCCAAAGTAACACCTATTTTATTGAAGGCCTTCTCGAGGTCAGGCACAGTCCTAGGTCACAAAACCTGTGGAAGTCTTTTCCTGTATATGGGCAAACTGAGGCTTTGGGAAGCTAAGAAACTTGGCCGAAGTCACCCTGCTAGTACACATTACAGAGCCATGTTTCCAGAACTGAGTAGAATCCCCCTGTTACACTGATGTGTGTTGTAGCAGCAGGAATGGCATCCACTCGTATCAGGACTCCATGTTCAGATTACTCCTACTAGGAAAACCATAAAAGCTTTTTTTTTTTTTTTTTTTTTTTTTAAATCATGAGAAATCATGCTGTACTTCCACTAGATAAAGAGTTTAGTGTGTGGCGTTAATATAATCTGGACCAAAAAAGAGGCAGTTAAATCAGAGGCTTACTTTTAAGCTATGAAGATCATAGAATATAGATTGAAATTGCATTTTTCTTAAGAAGAAATAAAATTAAGGCAAAGACAAACTTTAGGCGGTGAATCTACACAGATTTTGATTCCTTTTTAAGAAGGTTGCTCTGTATTTAAAAAATGGAACTGTAACTTACAAGAATAAAATGGTAGCAGAGTCTCGGGGAACCCTAGGCTAGGAATCCAAGTTAATTTATGAGTGATCTCCTTTATTTATGGATAAATGTCTAACACCTTTGGTTAGGCATCCAGAATGTTTGTTTGTATTGGGCTCGCTCTTCTCGAGAATGGCAGTGATTGGGGTTGAAGCAGGGTGCTTGTCTTGCAGGACGCTCATGATGGGGAAGTCAACGCTGTGCAGTTCAGTCCAGGCTCCCGGTTGCTGGCCACAGGAGGCATGGATCGGAGAGTTAAGCTTTGGGAAGTGTTTGGAGGTGAGACCTGAAGAGTGAGAGAGGGAGGCTGTGTTGGGGACATCTGGTTGACCTTGTTTTCAGGCAATGTTTGAATTGTTCATCTTCTCAAAATATACAGTATTTTGTGTAAGGGATCATCTGACCAAAGCAGCATTACCATCTCAGACATTACAGCCAAGTGGCCGTTGCTCTGAGTTTTTAAGTAGTGACTAGAAAATGCTGTTAAGTTACAGATACGTTCGTGTTTGCATTTTCTCAGATACGTACTAGAATATTTTCCAAGATAGCACAGGTTTTAGAAGGAAAATAAAAAGTCTTACAGTTTTAGACTTTATAATTAAACTACGCATTGAGCTAAGGTGTGTGCATTTAATAACACAAGTGGCCTTGGCCTGGGGGAAAATGACTGAGGTCATATCTAAGCTTGGGAAGAAAAAGAGGGGTGTATCTCCCAGGAAAAATGTATTTAACGAGCAGCGTATCATCAAGAGCCCAAAGATCAACACCCAGTCTCTTTGATTAGACCTTGTTTCCGAAGTGACCTGTGAGTACTCAGAAATGCAGTGGCATTAGAACAGGAAATGGGGCTTAATGAAACCATCTCTTAGACTTCTGAAGCTGGGGATAGCTCAGTTTCAGCATTTTGAGATTTAGTTAGCTACTCCTGGTTTTTTTTTAAATAAAGCAAGGTCAAGGGATACGGCTGAAGGTGTTAGTAAGAACCAGTTTGTCAAGTTTCTGCAGTTGTAGCACACGCACGCTGGCTGTCCAGCAGTGAGTAGCTCCAGGATGCCCTGGTCTCTGTCGTTTCCCCCGATCCTCACGACAGCCCTGTGCAGTTTGAAAGGTACGTGTCGCCCCTACTTGACAAGATGAAAACAGGAAGACTCAGAGACCCTACTTGATTTGCGTTGTTGGTTTACATGGCTGATAACTGATCGGTGAGGCAGGGGAGGGGCACAGCCGGGACCTGACCTGGGTCCTGTGACTGCGGAGCCCTCGCTCTTCCCACTGCGGCCTCCCTTTAGCTGTAGAGCTGCTAAGCCTGTGTTGCTGCTTTTAGTGTGTTCAGAGCAAGAGCAATCTATTGATCCCTTTGGTTGTAACAGATTATCAATAAAGCACCAAACTTGTGTGCTCTGCCCCCCCACAAGAAAGTGACTCTAATTAAATTCCTGGCAGTTATAGCTATTTGAAGGCCATCAAGATTTGTGCCGTTTTACCCAGAAACACCTTATGAATGATAATTGCGGGAACTGTTGGGAAGACAACAGTAAAGCCATAGAGTAATAATGGAAATTTTATGAGATTTGGTTTTTTAAAATCTTAGGTAGATAGCAGTTTTTTGTTTTTAATTTTTTTATGTGTATTTATTTTTGAGAGCAAGAGACAGAGTGCGAGTGGGGGAGGGGCAGAGAGCGAGGGAGACAGAGAATCCGAAGCAGGCGCCAGGCCCTGAGCTGTCAGCACAGGGCCTGATGCGGGGCTCAAACCCACGAACTGTGAGATCATGACCTGAGCCAAAGTCGGATGTTCAGCTGAGCCACCCAGGCGCCCCAGTAGTCTGTTTGGATTGTGCCTTGTGATTAAATAAAAATCACCCTAGAAATATTTTTTACTTCTGAGTCAATAAAAGCACCTATAAGAAAATGAGAACCAACCTTTGGTAACAGTGTTACATTTTTGCTGCCGAAGAGGAAGTAAACGCTAATGGAAATTATGAAATAGTTTGAGGGGGTCCTGTTTTTTACCCTTTTAAAATATCAGAATAACTGCAGTTTCTGCCCAGTAGGAACATTTGTCCTTGCTCATTCTATAAAAAGCACAAGCTCCATTGGGAATTGTTTGTATAAATACTGTTGACATAGCGTCCCTTGGTGTCTTCTAGATAAAAGAGCTTTGGTAAGGTCTTTTTGGTCATTTGAGATCATGTAGAATAGCATTTATTGATCCTTTCTTACATTTTGGCCTGTGTCAACTGCCAGAGAAGTAGACCGATATCTTGGGCATAAGCCAGAGAGATATTTCTTAGAATTTACAGTAATATTTTTGTAAAGATCTAATCTAAATAAAGACCTTAATTAGTGGATGTTGGCCTCTTTTTGACTTTTGAAAATCTAATGAAAGCTAGGATCAATAAAAGGCATTAAATGTGCTATACAGGTATTTTGCAGATAAATTCAGAAGGAGGGATTCGCGAAGCCCTCAGTAATCCTGACCCTAAATATTTGACAGCTCCAGACCAGTATTTATATCATAGTTTTTGCCAGTAAGAGAAAAGGCTGTTCTTTGTGATGTTCCCTATTTTGTGCTCCCCTTTTATGAATTTGATTTGAATGGTTCCCTAATTGTTTCTCTGGACTTGCCATCGTTAAGCTGCTCTTTAAAAAAGGAACTTAGTCACATCATCTTGAGACTCGTACTCTTACAAGTTTGTGCCTGCATCATTAAAGTTTCTGCGTGGGTGGCCAGAGCTGTGTGAAAGCAGGACCCGGGCACGTGGCTGGGCCTGTTGTGAAGGTGGCTGGGGAGAGGGGAGCATTGACAGGCAGTGGGATTGCCAGAATCTTAGGTTCCCGGAGACAGAGTAAGCATAAGGACAAATTGCAGAAACTCCAAACTAGCTTTACTGGCATTCTGAGGACTAGCCAGTTACACAGAACTAAAAAAAGAAATCCTTTTCAGATCCGAATGAGAATTATCACATGGATCCTGAAAATTTAGTGGTCAGCTTCTACAGAAGTGATAGCTCAATTGACGCGAATACTGATCAAACCCAAAGATGTATTTATCTGAATTAGAAACATTTTACTCAGAAGTACCAGAACTAAAACTCAGTCTCTAGGTGCATTGACATGTCTTTAAAATTCCCGCATCTACCTCTTTGTAAAGGGAATTAATGACTCCGAATTTCTTGAAAAGACCAATTGAATGCATGCGAACTGCTAAGCTCTGCGTCCATGTACACATGCATCGTCCTTCCAGCTGACTAGCTGTGTATTTGTCCTGCTATACTTAGACTCTGCGTCAGTGCAGGAAAGCTGCTGTTGTGAGCCTGTAATTGGTTTCCATTGTGTTTCAGGTGCCCCATTGTAACTTCAGTATTGGCTTTACTCTTTCTTTCATTTCTTTCCTCAATCTTTCTTTTTTTCCAGATAAATGTGAGTTCAAGGGCTCCCTGTCCGGCAGTAATGCAGGAATTACAAGCATTGAATTTGACAGTGCTGTAAGTATATAGTATCCGGGGAAATGGGTGAGTTTAGAAGGTCTTAGAAAAAATTTAAGACATCTGGTTCTTGGAGTTTAACTCAAATGGTTTGTCTGCTGTTCTCTATTTTTTTTTTAATTTTTTTTTTTCAACGTTTATTTATTTTTGGGACAGAGAGAGACAGAGCATGAACGGGGGAGGGGCAGAGAGAGAGGGAGACAGAGAATCGGAAACAGGCTCCAGGCTCCGAGCCATCAGCCCAGAGCCTGACGCGGGGCTTGAACTCACGGACCGTGAGATCGTGACCTGGCTGAAGTCGGACGCTTAACCGACTGCGCCACCCAGGCGCCCCTGCTATTCTCTATCTTAAGTGATATCAGTGATAGGTCAGGATGCAGGTAGATTGTCAGTTCTTTGCTGGCTGTGACTATGATGAAGATGTGGGGGGGGGGGGGGTCAGGTCTGCTGTGCCCCAGCCTGTCATTGTCTCTGCAGACTTGATAAAGGCCGTGGCTGAAGTCCCAGCGGTGCAGGTGGAGGGGAGAGGGGGTCTGGCCAGATGTATCAGAGATGCGTGGGTCTCCGAGGAGAGTAGTTAGGAGATTGAGGGAGGGAAGAGCCAGGGCCTCTGGGCTCTGCAGCTTGGACAGTGTTTAGAGAGCATTGGTATTTGGGGTTACTGAAGGGGGTGGTGGGAGCACTAGTGAACTCAAGAGGACAAGTTCCAGGCTGAGCTGGAGGGTCTGCAGCATTCTGATGGGATGGGTTTGAGCAGACTCAGGAGAAAAGTGGATTTACCAAAATTGGTGGGTTGACAGAATCCTGGGGATAACGGTTGGTATTCCACATCAAGTGTGCAGCTTTTAGGCATCTGAACCTTTCCTGGACCTGATTCTTGGGGAATTTGTATTGTGTGGACTGAGATCTTCTAATTCGTCTAAAATTTGTCTCCCCCCTCCCCACTCTCCCTCATTCCCATAGGGATCTTACCTCTTAGCAGCTTCAAATGATTTTGCAAGTCGAATCTGGACTGTGGATGATTATCGGTTACGGGTAAGATTCAATTAAGAAAGCTAATATCTCCAAACTTCCATGAGGTTCTCTAGGAACAAAATGTAGGAAATGGCAGGTTGATTAATGAGGAGAATCCTGTTTTCCTGAAAATCATACTTGATTCCCTCTGCCCTTTTCCCTTTCTCCCTTGGGAAAATTTACATTTCCACATTATGTTCTTTCCTAGCCCAAGATTCAGTTTCAGAATATTTGCAGCAGGAAACCCTCACATTTCACATGAAAGTCTCCGTGTTCCTGTTCAGAACAGGTGCCTTGGGTATGTGTCACTTTTAGCTGAACTTCAGCGATCCTGACACCATTGTATAAATTGTGTTTGTTACGGGCTCTAAAACTTAATAATCACTTCACAGAGTATAGCTGAAAGTAGGACGTAGGAATGCATATGGATGCACTTAGGACAGCGATCATAACCAGGCTGGGAGACAGGTGTGAGAGAGAGGGAGAAGGACAGGTTTGGACGTGGAGGGGTTTGCCCTGGAACCCAGAGTTGCCAAGAAGTTGCTTGGCCTCCGCAACAAAGACCAAAACTTGATGGTTCTATCACTTTTGTTCTTTTTTTTTTTTTTTTTAAGTTTATTTATATTTGAGAGAGAGTGAGAGAGGACAAGCAGGGGAGGGACAGAGAGAGAGGGAGACAGAGCCCGATGCAGGGCCTGATCCCACGAACCGTGAGATCATGAGCCGAAACGAAGAGTCAGACGCTCAACTAACGGAGCCACCCAGGCGCCCCTGTCTCGCTTTTGTTCTAATGAAAAACAAGTAGCTTAATTTGGAGACGTTCCGTTTTTCTTCTTAAGCTTGAAGCAGTTTTCACATGAGCTCATGAAAGGCTGTTGACAGGTAAGGTGGAGGATGCACTTTTTATGAAGAAAAAGGCTTGATTCAAGCTTTCGTATGTCAGCCCCCATGAAAAGTAGGACATGATGTTAAAACCTCAAGATAAATCGCACAGAGGTGGGGAGCTGCTGCAGAATGGTCCATTGGGTAGGTGCCGGTCGTCTGATTTGAAGACGCAGCCACGCGGCGGGAAGAATCTTCAGAAATGCACGGTTACCGCATCATGCAGGCTGTCCGTTTTCTTTAAGGAGCTGTATGGAAAATCCCCAGTACTAGATGGTAGTCGGGAGCTCCAGGGTGAGAATTCGTCATTCTCAGTTGAAAGAAGACCCAAGGCTGCACGTGCAAAGTGTGGGATTGAAGGTGACAGAGATGATGTTCCCTTGTGAAAGCTGGAGAACTTTCAGGCATGTTCTCGACTGAATGGAAGAACAGGGAAGTGGGCAGCTGGGCGCCCGTGGACGGGGCTGGACTCTGCTCAAGCAGTGCTCACTGCTGTTCAGGCGTTTGCACAAGCTTTTCGTTCAGGCCCTATAGTTCTGCCCCCTCAACGCGGCCTAGCCTGTTCTCGTGGCAGCATTGTAATCCACATACCGTGTGCTCTACTCTGCTCCCTGTCGATCACTTACTGGACATTTGGGACAGGGTTGAATACCTCTGGAGTCCTCAATTTGCCTAAAGGAAAAGGGATCTCTTCTGGAGTGGCTCTTACGTGTCAGGCCCAGCCCTGAGATGTGTTCTATACATTACTGCTTTTTAACTGCCACGCCAGGGACACAAGGTGAGGTGAGTAGGTATGTGAGGAAACTGAGGCTCAGGCCCACAAAATTGCCTAAGGTCACACAGTTAACAGATGAGAAGATGCGAGTTGGAACTGAAGTCTGTACTCTTCTCTGTGTTTGATTGACCTGGATTATTCTAGTACCTCCGGAGACTGAGGTATAGCAAAACTGTCTAAGAGTGAAGAGGGACATACAGTTTTCCTTACATTGTAGGCCCTTGAGGAGAAAAGCAAAGAGTTGAGTTGTCAGCCAGTTGCGTAGGATGATATTGTTCATTGGTGGAAGAGTTCTGCTCAGGTGGGCGGAAATAAGAAAGGGACTTGGAGGCGGGAGCTAGACCTGGAAGACAGAGGTCACGATGTTGGCACACTCTTTTCAAGTGAGCTAGCTTACAGAGGTGGGCTGGGTTTCACTGGAGAGATGCTCACGGTGCTGGGGCACCAAGCCTAAGCTGGGGTTGCTGACAGGTTGGGGAGATGGTGCCGGGATGGTTAGCCTCCTTCGCTGAGCTAGCTGGCTTTGAGGGCCTCTGGTCAGCTCTCGGTAAATGTGTGATGAAGATCGGGAGGCCTTTTTAAAGATTGTCTGTGCCCAGCAAAACCACATGAAACTCTTAACCACGCTCCAGGAAATAACGGGCTCCCTGTTGTAGGAGGTTCTGGTTTCTACATAGATAGACCCTAGTTAACAGAAGATATCGGAAGACATGAATGGAGGGAGCCCCACGTTCCGAAATTCAGGATCCAGGCCTTGGTCGGTCGGTATCTCCTTAGCTTTTATGATAAGGGAATGGTGTTTAGGAGAGACCAGAATGCAGGGAGCAATTGGTTGAGTGTTTACTGTAATAAAATCCTTGTAGCAAGGGTATCCTAGAAACAGCCTGGTATTGAAAGGAGTCCATGACAGAGGACTCCCTTGAATCAAGCAGATGTTTTAGACCCCCTTAAAAATCCGGAAGGTCAGTGCAAAACTCCAATGTGACTTGAGCAAATGGATTTGAAGAACCCACCTGTTCGCTTCCCTAATGTTGACGTGGGAAAGTAACCACAGTGACAGGACTGGCTTTGTTTCAGGACCTCCCTCCTCAAGGTGTGCATTTTTCTGGGGTCCGGTGCCGGCTTGATTGCGAGTCCGCCCTGAGGCACAGAGGCGCCTGGCAGAGCCCTTGCTCTGAGGGAGGCTCAGGCTGCTGTGACATCTGAACCCACTGCCCCATCTCTTAGGAGTCCCTGTTGAGAAGAGGATGATAAAAGCTAAAAGTGTTAAAATTAATGAAAAGAAACATCAAAAACACCGAAAGGATAAAAATTTTACGTAAAACTGATCCATTTAAGAGAAGGACGTTTTAAATTATGCAAAAGAGCAAATGCTGTAGGAAGCTACATTCCGTACCCCGGAGAGCATGGAGATGTGGCCTGTCAGCTGGATTTCCTCCAGGAACGAGGCTTGCAGCGGGCCAGACTCGGCCAACCTACGTACGAAGAGCCAGGAAGTAACAGTATCCCTTTTCTTTCTTCGAGGAGTCCATGAGTTTTATTCCGGGAAATTAGGGGAAAGCTGTGTGCTTGTAGCCATTCGTCGCAGCATCGTTTGCGATGACCTCGCGACTTCTAAAGTGATTCTAACCGTCCCATGTAACCGTGAGCACTCTTCGGGGGTGCGGAAGGGATGAGCGCCAGGGCCCCCGGCCGTGGGGCCTTGTGCTCAGGTCACCTTGTTTGGTCCTTACCCGGACAGCGTGAGGAAGAGGGTGGTCTCCCGGCTGTTCCGGCCCCCGGGTGTTCAAAGCCAAAGCGTTGTGACCCCAAAGCCCGTGCACCTTCAGCTGTCACGTGAGAAACTGCTTGCACTATAATGTGAAAAGAGCAGTGGGTAAACTTCTAGGAGTGCTTTGACATGAAATAGAAGAAAGTATTGCGAACGTGGAGTTCACAAAAATGGGCGCGCTCGCACAGCCCATTCGTGAGCAGGGTCTCTCCAGTGTTGGCGAGCTGTGATTTTACTCCTGTAGTAAGAAGGAAATCAGTGAATGTGCCCTAAACTTTGGGTACTTTGTTGAAATAGTTCTTTGCTAAGAACTTAATTTCCATAGTGTGAGGAGGACCTTTCCGAGTGTTTTGTCTCCCCACGATTCGTACAGACGGGATGGTGTGTGCCGAGTGGCGCCGTCGCTCCTGAACCATAGTGAATGGAAGCCTCGTTGCTGGAGTTGTCTTGATCTTACGAGCAGGATCCGTGGGAGGTTTTTACACAGCCGCAGCCACAGCACAGCTGCCCCCTGGCTGGCAGCAGTCGTACGATGCCGTTCCAGCCTCAGAGTGGGAGAGAGGAGTCTTGGAATCCGTGCCAGCTTCTCCCTTCCTGAGGGAGGACGCGCGGGCCTGCGTCTTCTGTTCCTGGGCTGAAGTGGCGCCGCTCCACTGAGCAGGGAGGGAAGATTGGTTTGAAAAATTCCAGCACTAAACGTGTAACACAAAACTGAGATCTCCTCCTTGGGAGTTGGGGTTGAAACCCAGTAAGTTAGTTACCAGTTGTAGTAAGCATATTAAAGCTTTGCTTTTCTTTTTTTTTCTTTATTAGTTAGATGGTTAGAAAAAAAAAAAAAAAAACAATGAATACCCAGTGAGCCTTTGACAGTTTGCACACATAAGCATGTTGGCCCACACTGAAAAGAGGTCACCGATGAGTGGTGAGCAGTCAGACTCCCCGGCTCCCCTCCCCTAACCCTTGGCCTCCCGTGGGGCTCCGATAGTGCTGTGATGGGCAGGGGGGCTGCTGGCCCTAGGTGAGGCCTCAGTTCTGGGCTGCGTGGCCGGCACCCGACAGCCAGCCACTAAGGGGTTTGATTGTCGGGAGTACTGGTGTCTGTGGTTCCCAGCTGACTTTTCAAGCTGAGACCTCTGATTGAAAAAAAACCCCAGGGGTTTTAATTGTTTATTTAAAGAGTCCTGATGTTTCCTTTTGTAAATTATGCCTGCAGGGAACCTGTCCTGACTTTAAATAGGGTCTGGACTTTCAGAGGCACTGGGTAAAACCCAGGCTTTTAGAATTTTGTAATTTGATATAAGCCAGCTTTACAGAAAAGCTACGAGAGAGTCGAGAGTACTGCGGACTTGTGGCATCTGTCCCAGGGCTTATGTCAAAACGGTACTCCAGCTGCCTGTCCCATTGTTTTGAAGATGGAGGCGTGTGACGTTTGTGCTGCTTTTGTTTTGTCTTGGAATGTGCTGGGAGATTTCTCCTCTTCCTCTGGATACCTCACCCCTGGGCAGCACCGAAAGACAGACTTTCTGGATGTTTTGCCGCACTCCATGACGTATCCTTTGGTCTGAGTCTTCCTGACCAGATCTCTGGGTGTTTTGAGAAGCTGGCTCTCCCGACGTGGTGCGTGTGTCCCCCAAGGCTCACCCCTGCTGTGTTCTCTCCCCTAGCACACGCTCACAGGACACAGCGGCAAAGTGCTGTCTGCCAAGTTCCTGCTGGACAACGCGCGCATTGTTTCCGGAAGTCATGACCGGACCCTCAAGCTCTGGGATCTCCGCAGCAAAGTCTGTGAGGAAATCAGTCTCTCTGAATATATGTACGATTAGACGTTAACCGCGAGGTGTTTGTTTCCACCCGAAAGCCTGCGTTTAGTGTGATACAGTTTGAATTGCAAGTCCGGTTTCATACTCAGAGTGGCGTTGAGGTAGTGACAGCTTTTCACGTTTGAGATTTTGTTTAAATGAGGAGCTCTGGCTAGCTGGGGCGAGAGGGCAGCGCTGCTATGCGCACGGCCACCGAGGGGCCGCTGCCTGATCACTAACGTATGGTTTTCCTACAGGCATAAAGACCGTGTTTGCAGGATCCAGCTGCAACGATATCGTCTGCACAGAGCAGTGTGTGATGAGTGGACACTTCGACAAGAAAATTCGTTTCTGGGACATCCGGTATAAAACCCGAGAGCTCGGTGGAGGCGGCTGAGGGGAGGGTCTGTCTGTGGTGGAACTCTGGTGATGTTTTGTGTCTGGGTTGTGTTTTTTAAAGTCCCTGGAAGTGGCAGAAATGAGCTCCGAGTGCACACTTACCATAATAGTTCCATAATTCTTTACCGTGAGGCAGACCGTTGCGTTCAGCGGTCACTTACGAGCGTGCCCTGTGCACTCACTGGGCCCTTTACCAAGTGCCGCGTAAGCGAGGACGGACAGCTAGGTGGTTTAAAGCTGACACGCAAGCCTGCAGTGTTCTGAAGGAGAGCTGGGCACCTCTGTCCAAGGATGTGAGAAAACACCAGTCAGGATGAGTCTGGAGCAGTGAGCAGGCGTCACATGGCAGAAAAGCTCACTGACAGACTCTCCAGACAGGACAGCGGGACGGCCTGGTGTGGCTGAGACGGCAGATCGGGCTGTGGGCAGACAGGACCGGCAGGTGGTGGGTTGGGAGCAGATCAGTGTTTGTAAATGACTTGACCCTCTGAGCCAGTTTAAGGGAGGACTGCTCCTCATGCGCACGAGTGAGGAGACGGTGCTAGTGCTGTCTGGACGGTGTCCTGGGAACGGGGACCTCCTCCAGCAGCATGGGAGGCAGGCGGGGGAGTGGATTTGAGGGAGAATCTGCATTTGGGGGGTGAGGAAGGGGAGAGTTGAAGCCACGCGGGGAACAATCGACAGATGCTGTGTTCAGATAAGGACGGGACGTTTGTGCTTTCCAAGGGACATTTGGGTAAACCGAAGCAGAATTTTTGGGAAACGAGTCCTCGCGGGAGGACTCCAAAGACATGAGGACAGAGTTACTCAGCGGTGGCCCGTGAAACAGGAGACCGCGTTTTAGGGAGCCACTGAGGCAGGGTGGTCACAGATGGGGAGGGAGCCGGAGGGTCCTGTTGTTGGGCCACGGGTGGGGGAGCAGAGGAGTCTGAGGGCGAGGGGAGTCCGGTGGGACGAGGCCGGTAGGTTAGGAGGGAGGTTGCTACTGGTCCCAGTGAATGCAGGACAGTTGTGGAGGGTGGGGACGAGGAGCCTGTGCTTCTAGATGATGCTTAGGAAGGCCTAGTGTGAAGCTGGCACCTCCTGGGCAGCCCTTCCAAGTTGTCTTCATACCCCTGGTTAGCCTCTTTGAACCTGAAACATGGCATGTTAGTGTCGAACTGGGTATCGGGAATCTCCTGGTCCACCCGTTGATTGGACAGGTGAAGACAGACCCTGAGGTGCAGGGAAGGGCATCGGCTTGCCTCCAGCCACATGTTTAGCGACGATGAGATCAACACTGTTACTTAGCGTGGCTTTGGGGTAGGACATCATTTCATCGAAAGCTTACGCCAAAGTGACTACAGAAGGGGCCGCACCTCCTTTGGCTGTATCACCCGACAGGGCCTTGCAGGATTGCCGTTCACAGCCCTGGCCGGGGACTCCGCCCTGGAGTCCAGCTCCACACCTGGAATCACGCAGCCGGACTTGGGGGTCCCGGAGCCGAACTTTGTAAGGCAGGGAGCCCGTGAGAGGCCACACATGCGTCCACGCACAGTACAGCATCCCGGACCCACCAGAGCAAGTTTCTGAGCCCTTGGGTTCGGCAAAGTGTTATCACTGAAAGAGCCTTAAATACATGATAGCCCTGCTCGGTTTGTGCCGGTCCGGAGCTCTGATTGGCACTCACATCATCCCCCAAATGAGCAAGGAAACGAGTTCTTCCCAGATTCAGAGTTCTGGTACTTAAAATATTACTGTAGAATTTACTAACAGAAAAAATAACAAAAGCAGCCACTGAGGCGATTTCTATAAGGTTGGAACATATTCGCTGTCCTTGAAGAGTACCGTGGTCCAGTCAAATTATCTTCTCCCCACTTCTCCGTGGAGCATGGCATCCTGGTGAAAATGGGCAAGTTCTGACACTTCTGTGTCCCGTTTTCTCAGACTTCCCTTCTCTTTTGTAGATCGGAGAGCATCGTCCGGGAGATGGAGCTGCTGGGCAAGGTCACTGCCCTGGACTTAAACCCGGAGAGAACTGAACTCCTCAGCTGCTCTCGCGATGATCTTCTAAAAATCATCGATCTTCGAGTAAACGCCGTCAGACAGACGTTTAGGTAACTGGACCCGTTGGTTTGGGTTGCATTTGAATCTTGCCAGTTTCCTGGGGGGGGTCACGTGAACACCAGAGGCCCTGGCCCTGCTCCTAAGTCCTGAGTGCGGTGAGCTCTTGGGGTAACGGTGCTTTGTTGGTTGCAGCGCCCCTGGGTTCAAGTGCGGCTCTGATTGGACCAGAGTTGTGTTCAGGTGAGTGGTGGCGCTCCTCCCGCCTCGACCCTCGTCCCACCCCCCAACCCAGTGCATCCCCAGGGGGCCTTTGCACACCCTCTCACCCTGAGGGAGTGTCTAAGAGTGACCTGTATGTAAGCTCATCACTAGGGGTCATTATCACCATCTCCTCTTCCTTTCTGGTGTCCTAAGAACTGTTTGAAGGCTTCTGGGGAGGGTGGGCGACTCCCCGGGACAGCGCCGGGCAGGCTCTCTGGAGAAGGGCAGCCCCTTTGCCTAGCTCAGGCTCTGCCTGTGTGGCGCTTCTCCTGCAGGACGCTGAATCGGGGGTGGGCGGTTGACACCTTATCTGGTCTTCCGTGTTCTCCAGCCCTGACGGTGGTTACGTGGCAGCGGGCTCGGCTGAGGGCTCCCTCTACGTCTGGAGCGTGCTCTCGGGGAAAGTGGAGAAGGTCCTTTCAAAGCAGCATGGGTAAGGTGAACCCTCTTAACCCCCTGCGGTCGTAAGCAGGTCCTGTGACCTGTGACCCAGGGGTCCTTTCCTCTTCGGGCACGGACCTGAGTCAGCCCTGTGAGGGCAGCGTGCGCTCGCTTGCTCTGCCGTGAGCTGGGTCGGTGGAGAGAAGCTGGGGCCATTTGTGCAGTACAGCGGAGGGCGGCGTTCTGCTTATTGGTGTCACGGGCTGTTTCAGTTAGAGCCATTCGAGTAGTGGCTGCCGGAGAGAGGTTGGGGCGACAGTCTGCCTTCCTCATTAACTGGCCCCTCCTCTCCGCCTCTCCTCCCTTCTCAGCCCCTTTGCACAGGAAACTGACTGCTTGTAAACACTGATTTTCGCGTGCTATTTTTCAGTCTTCCCCCGGCCTCCTTTAGGTCTTAGCTTTGTTCTCCACCCAAGCTCGCTGCTAGTGAGACACCGGGCTTTCCTCCGTCACCACCTCTCTCCGCCCCCAAGAGCAGTGGCCACTGCCCGCCCCTCAGCCCCCTGAGGCTCTCGTCTGAGGGTACGAGCTGCCCCCTTGGGGTAGTAGCCTTGATAAGGCCTGGCTCCTTTCATTCCTAAACCGCTTCCGAAAATACAACGCAGGGTTCCTTCGGGGTTTTTGGCACGTTAGTAAGGGCCTGCCTGTGAGTGGGAGCAATACTGCCAAGTAAACCAGGCCCTGGAAAAGGCCTTGCTCCCTGAATGTGAAGGGGACCTAGTGTTCAGTTCACCGAGATCTCACACATGTTCCGACCTCTCCCTTTGAAGCTCGTCCATCAATGCAGTGGCGTGGTCCCCCTCCGGCTCCCACGTGGTCAGTGTGGACAAAGGAAGCAAAGCTGTGCTGTGGTCAGAATATTGACGGCACCTCCTCGAGAGAGAGCAGAGCCGAAGCTGGAGACGCACGCAGGCTCCCGCAGCTCTGTCCTGGCGGGGGGTGTGTTGGGTGTAGCTTTGACCGCCAGTGGAGAGCCCGAGCCACGTGGCGCAGTGGCTTCCTTTGCACGGGATTTCCGAGGATTTGGGCTGAGGTCTCTACGGCCTGAAGGAATAACAGTGCGAGAACCTGACCCTGTAGTCACTTAGCAGAGGTGCGGGTTCTTGCCCTGATTCGGTGGGAAACACTACTGGCTCTGATCTTCCATACCTCAGTGGGGAGAGCGGGGACACCTACCGGTTTCCTCGCAGGCCGGCAGTGCCGGGAACACCCCACACACCTGGGGTCGGTTCTCCCTCCAGGCTTTCTCCCGACCTTCTACGGTTGGTTCTGGCCGAATGCATGTCCTGTCACCCTGGGGTCATTTTCCTGGTGAACTCGCTTTAATCATTGGATTAACAGAAACCCAAACAGGATTACCCTTGTCCTCGGCTGCGGGGGCTGCCCTGATTTCTGAGGAGACAGGACTGTGGTCCCTCCCCGTTGGTCTGTGTCATTATTACGAGGCTCTCACTCTGATCTCATCTGATTACTGTTGGAATTTCCTTAGCTCTCCCAAACTGTTCTTAGAAAGCCTCTGTTCTTCAAAGCTTCGGGCGTCCTTTCTCCCCAACAGTGCTATATACTAATTTCTCAGTCAGGAGAGAAATCCCAACTTGGTTAAAAAATACTTTTTGGAGGCGGGAGAGGAAGGGTGCAAACCTTCTTCCAGGAAAGTGTGCTGCAGGGGCAGAGTGTATTCCTGTGTCCGTCTGTAGACTCCTAGAAAGTGGGTGCACGCCACCTTCCAGGGGTGCCTCGCTTCTGCCCGCGGGTGACGAGGGATTGGAGGCCTCGGATGTATTCGCCTGGAGCCGGTAGTTCCAGGTCACTGCCCTTTTGCCAAGCCTACGTGCAATAGCCCCTCGGTGCTTTAGTGCGAGAAGCCCATTCCAAGAAGCATGGGAATGTCATCTTTAGGTTTCAGGAGTTATGAGCAAGGCCGGGGGCAACTGGCCTGTGGCTTTCTTTTTTGTTTGTTTGTTTGTTTTTTTTACACATTTATCCTTACCATTTTACCTGTGTATATCATTTTAGTTTTTGAGTGACTGAAACACCAATACTTCTATCACCTTTTAATTTGCACTTTATATTTTTCCTTCTGCACTTGTTCTCTGGACAGCTGTGGGTGACGAGAGCTGGAGCTGGGTGAGGAGGGGGGCCGCCGCCGTCCTCCCTCTTTGCCCGGCCCTCCTCCCCCCATTTCAGCTTGCTCCAAGAGCTCAAGGGGAGGTGGAATTCATAGGCCAGGGCGCAGCTGTTATTTATTTAATTATGTTGCCCAACAGAACTTGATTGTAAATAAAAAAAGAAATCTGTTCTATACTTTTCAAACTCTGTGTCTCTTGGTGGTTATTTTATTCTCTTCTGTCCTTAAGAGAAAAAGCTGTTTCTTTTATCTCTTTTCCTGGTGTTTGTTCATTTGTAAATAACAGCTAGTATTCTTCTGGAATCTCTCCTTGTCATTCAGCATTTAAGCCCAAATTGCCACTGCCTGACAACCAGCATTCCGGTTTCACGTCACATGTGAGTCTTAACCCGACAAAAGGTCTCCTGCATCTGGGCATCTGTCCTTCCGAGAGCCCAGCGCGCCGACGAAACTCCCGCCGTCAGCTCGGTGCTGTGGCAGATGTGAGCCTCCAAGTTCCTCACCGGAGACCTTGCCTGTAGGATTGGCGACGAGCTATACCTGTCTCCTGTTGGTCTCTGGCCTCTTCTTTGCTGAAGGGGCATGAGTTACCTCACAGAGGAGTGATTTGTTCGTGGGCACTCTGGTCTCTAGCAAGCAGCCTAGTGCTAGGACGAGTCCTGACGTTCCGGAACCCTCCCTGAGAGACCGCTGTCCGGTCCGCTTACCGCTGCATTTACTGAGGGGCCTGCCAAAGTCCATTTAGCCCAGCAGCTGGGCTTGGTATTCCGTCACGATCTGAAGTCTCAGAGGCAGCCGGCAGCCTCCAAAGAGCTGAGAGAGCCCTTTGTAGCTCTTTGTACTCACTTTCAAGGAGGTGAGTCATTCTCAGAAGAGGCCTCAAGTAAGCATTGCAGTAGCCTCCGGTTATCCTGTTTTCTTTGAACTTGCAGGGAAGCTTGGCTGCTCTCTACTTTGAACAGAGATGCTTCAGTTTGAGGTCCGTCCACACTGTGAAGCTCTCTTCGGGTCCCTTGACTGTCAGGGCTGAGCTGTTCAGTGTGCGGGCACCCACTGCAGTGGAATAGGATTTGCACCCAGTTCACAGTCCTGATGCTCCCGTCTGTCAGATCTGGGGCCCTGCCCCACTGCTGCGGCTTCTGCTGGCAGGGGTGTGGGGTGGGCGCAGTTTTCCCGTTTCCCAGTTGAGTCTGGGTGGTCGGAGCTGGTACGCTCCTGTGGAAGCGGTGTCGGCTTTGACCCGGACATTAACATATCTCAGAAGTTGATTGTTTTGACATTTTTTAGATGAACTTCTGTTCCGTAGGTCGTTTCCCCAAATAGTGTGATAAATCAAGCTCGGTGCCTTAACTCGTAAAGCACATACTGTGTACACGCTAGTCTTTGTCCTAGAAATCTTGCAAAGCCCCTCTGCGTCTTTCACCTTTCACGTCGTGGCTCACAGGTTTTGTATGGATGCCGGCGTGAGTGGGCGAAGCTGCTCTCAGCTGGGAGGGGCCTGCCTGCCCCCAGGGGTGAGCTGCTTGGGAAGTTCCACATTGCTGAGTGTACCAGGGTCTTCACATGCATAGCATGACCGTGCTCTTAGAGAACTGGACGTTTTGAAAGGTGCACTTGAAACTCCTCACCCTTGTGGCCACCGGGAGAGAGAGCAGCCATGATGAAACGCCCCACACACGAAACCACAAACGTTTCTGGATTTCTGCGAGATCTTGGGTGGTCATCAGGAGCCTGTGGCTCTCAGATTCTGTGATCTCCCAACCGCATCCCGTGTCACAAGTCGGGGCGTTTCACAGCTTGGCAAGAAGCTGTTCTAGGGTCCTGACCCCTAGTGGGCGCCATTGCCTGCAACCTGCCTGCTCCTCCAGGCCCGCGGGCTCGGCCCCAGGCTGGCCGAGTTGATGCCTTTACTCCACTACGTCTCTCCTCTTGTGCCCTACTGTAATTCCCACTCGGTAGAAATCCCAAATTTGCAAGCCAATAATAAACTTTGGAAATCTTGAGTTAAGTGAAATGTACCCATTTGTTAGAAAATGGAGAGAAATGGGTGCGATCCAGTAACATTGATCTCTAATCAAAAAAATTATTCTTAACCTGCTTTATCTCGGCAAAATTTGATTTTCGTACCTCAGGAAGCTCTGGCTTTCATAGCACAGCCCTACTGGTTTCTGTCTGTGCCTCCCAACCCCTCCCTGTCTTCCTTCCAGATACTTTTTCCATACTGTTTGTGCTCTAGCTGGGCTGTGCTCCTCGAACACTCCCCGTCTCTCTCAATTCTGCCCAGGGCTATGCGGCCCTCATCTAGCCCTGACTGACTGGCACAGGGCACAGTGAAGACACCCACATCCGGGTGGATCCAGAACCTGATGAGGCTAGAAGAAGTCCCGGTGCCCCTCCCCTTGCCCGTCCCCGTCCCCCCCCCCCCCCCCCCCGCAGCTTTGCCGGAATATTTGACAGCAAACTTAAAGCATGTCATTTTCCCCATAAATCAGCATGCATCGTCCCAAGCTAACCAGGACACTGTGCCGTAAGTTACACCTCGTAGAATTAACGGGAACTCCATGTCCCTGACTATCCAATCTATATTCGAATTTTCCTGATTGTTTCAACAATGGCTTTCTTATGATTGGCTTGTTTGCATCAGGATCCAGTTGGCTTTCACTGCATAACAAACTACCTTAAAAAGTAATGGCGTGAAGCAACCATTATTTCTTCCGATTCTGTGAGAGGGCTGGGCTGGCCCAGTTGAGGATGAATAGTAGAGGGTGGCCTCACGTCTGGCGGGCAGCTAGGAGAACACGGATGACGCACCAAGCATGCATGCATCAGTGTGCAAGCACTTGTCACTCTGCCTGGGTCGCCTTTGTCACATCCCATTGGCCAGAGCAGATGGTACAGGCATCTGCCTGAGTGTGGGGCGCCGCATGGGGACAGGAAAGGGAATTAATTGTCCACAGTAAGGCCACATTCTGTTCTCCTCTTCGGTCGTTTTTATTCTAGAACAGTATCTGTTGCAGACTTCTTTCTATGCCGCATGCTGGATTTGGTTGACTTTGCTCATAGAGGCAGTACGTGTGTCCCACGTGGGAACAAGCAGCCCTGCATGTCGCTGTGTCCCAGGCTTCTGTGGATTTGCTCTGGCCCTAGATGTGGAGAGGAGAGCAGGTGAATTTGGGCTCTGGGCTTCCTTCTCCCAGAGAAACAGACTTAGGAAACCACAGTTATGCTTGTAAGTCAGGCCAGGCAGCACGCAGGCTGGACACAATCTGGTTTCTGGTCGGGAATCAGAAGTGTGTTGATCCCTAGAGGACACGCCCAGATGGTTCCAAGAGCCTGTGAGTAAAGTCTCAGGAGCAGCCGTATCCTGGACCCCCAGGCAGTGCTTGGCACAGTGGGCACTTGGTCACGTTTTTATTTAGTAGGATTGAGTCAGCAAAAAGCAAACCAGACAGCCCCCAAAGGGGGGCCAAAGGGACAAGAGAGGAGGAGGGATGGAGAGTAGTTAAAATCTAGGAATAAACCACAGAGGAAGTGGAAGTGTTGTGTAGAAGCTGTTGTGTGCATGTAGGTGTAGGTTTGGGGTCACAGTGCAAAATGTGTACTGTTTTTAGATGTATTGAAATTCACATAAAATGAGCCATTTTAAAGCAGATTCACACTGGACAACCACCACCCCTGTCTAATTCCAACCAAAAAAAGGGGCATTTTTGAAACCAGGTTCGTGTCTTTTTTCCAAACTCTTTTGATCTAGAGCAGTTGATCTACCTGAAGAAAAGCGTGCGCCCTTGTCTTAGCTCAGGTTGCTTTAAGGAAACACCACAGACCAGCTCAGACAGCTCAGGCAACAGATACTCCTTTCTCCCACTTCTGGAGGCGGGAAGTCTGAGGTCAAGGCACCGACAAGGTGGGTTCCATCCTGCAGCCTTAGCTTGCAGGTCACTGCCATGCACCGCGTGCTCGCCTGACTTCCTGCTGCACTTGCAGAGTGGAGAGTGGGTGTCTCTTACAAGAATGCTAATCCTATCAGATCAGGGCCCCACCCTCATGGCCTCATCCAACCCTGATCACCTCCCAGCGCCCCATCACACAGGGTGGGCGGGTGGACACAAACTCAATCCATAACAGTACTCCCCTCGGAAGGGCATCTTCCTCCGTGCAATCCGCGTCACGAGGAAGCTGCTCAGTTTGTGGTCGGCTCCAAAATCTTATGTTGAGGCAGCTTCATGACCCCTGAAGGACCGTCTGGTATTGGGACCCACGTGGCGTGGTCAGGGTGAAGAAGCCCCCGAGGCACATGTCATTGGCCTCTCGTGGGAGAGGACAAAGGGAAGTGTTGGCCAGGATCCCCCTGCCTCCACTCTGCACGGGACTCTCCTTCTATAGGACTCACCTGCACATTCGATGCATCTCCCCAACTCTGCGAGTCAGGAGTCTGTAGGTGGCAGGCCGAGGCCCAGCTACCTCCCCAAGGTCGCAGTGGACCCATCCGTAGGCCACAGAGCCCAGGACTCCAGTCTGGGGCTGTTTGTACCACATGTCTCCTTTACATGGAAACCTGGAGCGCCAGGTACCATTCCCTACATGACGCCTCAGCACGGACATTCGAAATCTGCGTAAGGGTGGGCCCCCGGCATGGTGAGAGGGTTTCAGTGCCCATGAGGAATGACCATCTGTGTCCTGATCATGAAAGAGTCACACGTAGAAGATACTGGATTAACTTGCAGCAATGAAGAGAGGTGGAAGGGAAGCTGAATCCTTCCTAACAATTTCCCCATGGGTCACACACAGTTTGAAAGAAAGGTGGTGATTTCCCCATCCCTGGAAGCATTCAGCCACTTCTTATTGTGGATATAGAGTAGAACCAAGCTAGGGGTGGAGTGTGGCCTACATCCTTTTTTTTTTTTTTTTTTTTTTTAATTTATTTTGAGAGAGAGCAAGCAGGGGAGGGGTGGAGAGAGAGGGGGTGAGAGAATCCCAAGCAGGCTCCGCACTGTCAGCACCGAGGCTGATGCAAGGCTTGAACTGACGAACCACGAGATCGTGACCTGAGCCAAAACCAAGAGTCGGACGTTCAACCGACTGAACCACCCAGGTGCCCCTGGACTACGTTCTTTTCCGAGGTGTCTGCCCAAACCCACAGCATTCCATTTATGGTTTCAGATGCTCTAAGCCAGCCTGACCTAGAACAGCTGTCTGTTCTTTAGGTCAGTTGACCAAGAGGTGCATGTTGGAATTAAGGTGGCTTTTAAAAGCTCTTGATTCCCTGGCAGTCTTCGTAAATCCAGTAGACCCCAGTCTTCTCGGGTCCTCTCTGCTTCGGTGAAACCAAGGCAATGAGGACACAAGGTTTTCATGTTGTAGTTGACGTTTAGCGGAGTATGCCAGTGTTCCTTGCACATGTGCCCTCGTAAAACCCTAACACGATAACCTAGCCCCAAAGCCCATAAGCTTCTTAAGCTGAACATCCCCAGCCTGGTGCTGCGTCTGGTACTGGGAGGGGAAGCCCAGGGCTTGTAGCTTCGTGGCACCAGACGCCGACTCCAGAGAAGCTGGCATTGCTGTCGCCAGTGGTTCCCAGACGGCGAGTGTTCAAAGAGCAGTCAGTTTCCAAAATAACTAGAGAAAGATTGACAACTTTTTCTTTGGGCCAAGTAAGGATGTTTTTTTTCTGAACTACCATCTACTCTAATCTTTATTTTATAAGAGAGAGGACATTTTGTTCTTACGCTTAGCAGCTGCATTCTGAAACATTTATGAGTAAAGTGTCATGATGTCTGCAGTTTACTTTCAAAGGGTTCCAAAGGAACAAGCAATAGACAGGTGGAGCACACACAGGGAAGTGTTGGTTGTCAAAGCCCAGCGTTGACTGTGTGGGTGTCGCTTGTATTATTCCAGCTTTTCCCTACATTCTAAACTTAATAGATTTCAGAAAACGCAAAACTCATGGCAGATCAGTGGTTGCCGGGGACTGGGGAGGTTGGTGGAGAAGTTGATTGAAATAGGGGCCAGGGAACTTTTGGGGGTGATGGCAATGTTCTGTCTTGACCATAGTGGTAGTTAAGCTCCTCAAACGGCACACTTTAAAATGGGCAGACTTGGGGCAACTGGGTGGCTCAGTCGGTTAAGCGTCCAACTTTGGCTCAGGTCATGATCTCGTGGTTTGTGGGTTCGAGCCCTGCATTGGGCTCTGTGCTGACAGCTCAGAGCCTGGAGCCTGCTTTAGATTCTGTGTCTCCCTCACTCTCTGCCCTTCCTCAGCTCATACTGTCTCTGTCTCTCAAAAATGAATAAACATTAAGAAAAAAATTTTTTTAATGGGCAGATTTACTTGTGTGTAAAGAATGCCTCAATAAAGAGAGAGAGAAAAAAGGACATTTTAATATCCAAAAGCTGAGAACTTCATAACCTTAGGATAATTTACATTGAATGCATTTGGCTCCATGACAAAACTTACAACAGCGCCCTTCTTTTTCTCATTTTTCTGCCAAGCAGAGAAAAATTCATCACAGACCAGAGGCTGGGAACGACTACCAGAGACTCCATTTCCCAAAAAATGAGGCCTGGTATCCGGCCCACCCCCAGTTTTTCCCACCTGCCAGGCGTCGGCAGGTCAGCAACTGAAGTCTGCCAATCTGCACCCTCCCAGCAGCCTGGTGCTAAGAGAACGGGTGTCCCAAGAGCACCCACAGCTGCAGGCGGGTCCCAGGTGCTGCGGCCACCGCTCAGGGCAGCCCTTCTGATGCAGACGCTAAAAGAAGCACCCTGGTCATTTGCCTTTCTCTTATGTGCGTGGTTTTTTTTTGTTTTTTTTTTTAATTTTTTTTTTTTTTTACGTTTATCTATTTTTGAGACAGAGACAGAGCATGAACAGAGGAGGGGCAGAGAGGGAGGGAGACACAGAATCTGAAACCGGCTCCAGGCTCTGAGCTGTCAGCAGAGAGCCTGACGTGGGGCTCATACTCACAGACTTCGAGATCATGACCTGAGCCGAAGTCAGACACTTAACCGACCAAGCCACCCAGGCGCCCCATGTGTGTGTTTTTAAGGGGAAAAAAAATCAGAGATTCTTTTAAATTTATGACAATGTTATATTTTAACCATTCCGCTATGGGAGAAGTAAATGACTCTTGGAGAAAAAATTTTTAAAATAGGTGAAACCTGACATACCCACCACACAGAGACCACTGTTAGTTCCTTATACGTATCCTTTCAGATTCTGCATATTAAACATGCATATGTGTGTATACACATATAGGTACAAGTTTGCATAGGTGCATAGGTGTGTGTTTGCAAGGTGTGATCATATTATGCATGCCATCCTATGATCTTCTTTGTGCAGTCACTAGCTCTCCCTTCTTATTCCAGATATTTCCGTCTTACCTGCCACCTAGACCATAACCAGATTTTCCCAGTAGACCCAAAATGTCCTGTAGATCCGGTTTTTCCGATTGGGGATATGCAGTCTGGGACCACACGTTGCATCTGGAGGTTGGGTCCCTTACGTTTTTTTGATCTAGTACCTCCCTTTTCTGTGACATTGACTCAGGAAAAGACATCAGCCACTTTTCCATTCATCTAGTCACTCTCTCGTGCCATCTAGCTCATTCCTCTCTTCCCTGCATTTCTATAAACTAGAAGTGATGTCTGAAGGCTTAATGGATTCCAGTTAACCCAAGGTGACATGTGACATCTGGTTGGCATCATTGCCAATTCTGAGATTGACCATGGACCATGCCTGGTCCCCCCAGTACTGTGAGACTTGCACCTTGTGATAAGCCCAGGATCCAAATGCCATCACTTTGGTGCTATAGGAGCAGCCATTTCCCCATCACCTCTTCACCCGAGGCCTTTGACTCCAATGAATAATTGTCTGAGTCAATCATTTCATCAGTATTTGATAGTAACTTTCACTATCATTCAGCCACGGTAAGGCCAACAGATCAGGAGACAACGGCCACTGAAAAGATAATCTGTTACAGTTCCCAAAAGGAGGGGACAGCCCATGCCACGTGGGGCCACATGGGGAAGCACCAGATTCCGTCAGGGGGCAGAGGGATGGAGGGGAAAACATGGGCAAGAGTCTCTGTGGTTTCCCCAGGAAAGAGCTGATGAGGCAAGATATGTGGGTTGAAGATTGGGAGAGTTTGAATAACTTCTTCTGGCTCTTTAGTGATGGGCTCTCTCCAGTGTCTGAATCCTGGTCTGGGGATAATTAGGGCAGGGCAGTAGTAGCTCAGTGTAAGAGGCTGACCAGGGAGGAAAGGAGGCCTCCAAGGTGTGTGGGCTCTGAATTGGTTACTTTGCGTATGAAAGGCTGTCTCTAGGAAAGGGCTAGCAGTCTCCAGGGGCCGCAGAGCCCCAGATGTCAAGGCAACAGAAATAACGGAAAATATGGGGCACCTGGCTTGCTCAGAAGAACAGGTGACTCTTGATCGAGGGGTTGTGAGGGGTTGTGAGTTTGAGCTCCACAATGACTGTAGAGATTACATACATACATACATACATACATACTAAAATACAGAAAATCAAAAGGCATGACTGGCTAATGGAATCAGAGTTTGTCAAATGATGTTTTTCTAATTCTGTCATTCCTTTTGCCAGCTACTGCTGGCATTCCTCTTGTTTAAAAAAAAAAAAAAAAACAATACAAAAAAAAGCTTTCCCCCTTAGAAATTTAAAAAGTTTCTGCCAGCTATTACACTGTTGCAATCCAGAGACTCATCGATGTGCTGCTTCAAGGCTAGTGAGATCCCTCTTCTAAGTGCTGGAGATGGGATAGGTAGTCGGAAGTCTCTATCCCCCCTGGAGCATGCATTCCAGGAACGATGGGGTCGGGGACAGACAGGAAAACAAGGCACACAGCTTCTCCTGTATGTGAGACAGTGATAAGTGACAAGAAAAATAATGCAGAGAAGGCTGCAAGTTCTGGGTGAGCTGGTACATTATAGGCTGTGGGGTGAATGGGGTGACATTGAAGTAAAGACCCAAAGGAAGCGGCTCTCTGTGAGAGGAGTGTTCCAGAACAGGAAACAGTTAAGCGCAAAGGCCCTGTGGCAGCTTTAAAGAAAAGTGAAGAGACCAATAGGCCGGAGAAGTGGGTGAGGTAGTGAGAAATAAGCCCATCGGCCCACTCAAAGGAGGGATGTGGAGACTCAGCGCACAGGGAAGTGATGTGAAGTGAAGTAGTCTGATTGGGGCAAATGTTCATTCCCTCCTCCCTTTGTTCTTTGGCCTCTGGAAATAAGTGCTCAGAAGGGAGAGAAGAAGAAGAACCAAGAAGTGAAGTGTGTAAGGGTTTGGGACTCCATTGGGGGGGGGGTGGGGTTTGTACATACTTCCAATAGGTTATAAACCTGTTAACTAGACAGTGTAGCTTTTATTTGGTATTTCTGAAAATGAGTCATCTCCCTTACTTCTCACAAGAGGTAACAGGGGAGCAAATCTGGGAGGGCCTTGCAGGCATTGTCCAGGCAGAGGGGGAGCCCCCGGAATGTTTCCATAGATGCTAACACCCCAAAGTGTTAGAACATGCTTTTTGCTTAGACTTGGCTTCGTTCCCGGACACAAGGTCAAGTCCAATAGGTAAATGTGTCTGCAGTGTCCCGTGTGTTCATTCCCTGAGTGTTCTTGTGAGCAGCTGTCGTTCTAGGCACTGGGAACGCAGAGGTGAGGGAAACAACAGGATGGGTGCCTGCCCTCCTGGAGCCAAGAGTCAAGTGAGGGAAGAAAGATCATAAGATAACCACACAAGCATCAAATGCAGCTGTGCCTCCAACCCAGCCCCGGAAGTTGGGGAAGGCTCCCCGGACGATGGGACTCCTCACTTACAGCACGAAGGGTGAAATGAGTCAGCAAGTTGAAGACAGAAGAAGAGGATTGTTCTTTTTTTTTTTTTTTTTTAATTTTTTAACGTTTATTCATTTTTTGATAGAGACAGAGCAGAGCGTGAGTGGGGGAGGGGCAGAGAGAGAGAGAGGCAGACACAGAATCCAAAGCAGGTTCCAGGCTCTGAACTGACAGCACAGAGCCTGACTCGGGGCTCGAACCCACGGACTGTGAGATCACGACCTGAGCCGAAGTCGGACGCCCAACCGACTGAGCCACCCAGGCGCCCCGAGAAGAGGATTGTTCCAGGCAAAAAAGAACAGTGGGGGTGGGAGAGTGGGGGGACATGTGGTACAGGACAATGTGGAAAGCAGGTAGAGATTTCAAGATGGTGCCCGTGTCCTGACAACAGTGGGAGATCCTAAACGGAGGGGACAGGTCAGGGTTTGGGAGGCCCCTCTTCCACTGCAGACGAGGAGCCGGAGGCTGGACATGGAGGTAGTCAGACGGCAGGAGACATTATGGTCCAAGGAAGCAGAGGGGGTGGTGTGGACTCAGGAGGAGGCTCTGGGGATGAGAAGATGTGGACAGATTCCAGAGACAAGGGGGGAGGTGGGGTGCAGGTGGGGGGAGGAACAGACAAGACTGGGGACAGTAATCAGGAGGGCAAGGGGTGGAGGGGGGGCACCCATCTGGTCTGGCTTGAATAACACCAGGATTCATCTTGAGGTTGACATTTCTCCTTGACCTTTTTGTTTCTATCCCCAACGCCCAAGGTTGCATTAGCCACCTGCTGAGTTTAATCAAGTTTGTTGAGCACTCGAAAATCCCCTGTCCCGGTGATACTGGGGGTGAAGGGCTAATCAGTCTATTTCCAGAACCCAAAGAGGGTTAGGATAAAAAGCAGCTTTTCCTGAGCTATACTCCCCCGCACCACGCCTTCCCCACTGGCGCTCCTGCACCTGTGAGCCCCTCTGGATGGAGACTTGTGCCTTTGCCTAATGCTTAGAACTGCTGAAACCACCAATTCGCCCGTCTCAACCCTAATCCCTTCTCCACCCTGCTCCTTAAATGGGATTTGGCTTCTAGACACTGAGACCCGGGTGTGGGCACCCTCCCCAAGTTCCCTACAAATTCCCCACGCACATCAGCCAGGGACCTCGGTGGGGTCATCTGGTTACACAGAGCCAGGGCCGGCTGCTCACCCCAGAGGGACAGAGCCCTTCTCCTCGCCTCCCGGGCCCATCTGGCTGCACAAGGTACATGACCATCCCCAGCACAAGGCTTCTCGGAAACCCGGGGCAAGCACAGGGAAGAGCAAGGGTCAGGACGATGGGCATTTTCATGTGGTCAGTCTATCCCAGGTTTGCCTTCTCCGTGTGGTTTCAGGGACTTTGCTTGCTAAAGAGGCTCAGTTCACTGAGTTCTGGACAGCTAAGATGGCTTTTCCACTGTGCGTAAAGCTGAGGAACAGTGAGAGAACAGGATAGGAAAACAGCTGAGTATGAGTTGCTGGTGTCTAAGTCAGTTGGGCGTCTGACTTCGGCTCAGGTCATGATCCCACAGTTTGTGGGTTCGAGCCCTGCGTCGGGCTCTGTGCTGACAGCTCAGAACCTGGAGCCTACTTCAGATTCTGTGTCTCCTCCTCTCTCCGCCCCTCCCATGCTCATGCTTTGTCTCTCTATCAAAAAATGAATAAACATTAAAAAAAAATTTAAAAAAAAGAACTTCTGGGGACTTGACATAGTTTGAAAATAATATTTGTGAAGTGGTTATATAGTGGTCTTCAGGAACTTTCTCTATTCTAATTACCATAAGACATCGTGAGGATAGAATTTTAAATCCAACTTGGCTAAGTGTTATGATACCAAAGGCTAATCAGGAAGTAAAACCTTCTCATTGGAATCTAGCTGGGCTTCTGAGTGAGGTTTTCTAAGAAATGTTTGAGGCTTATCAAGAAAAATAAAACAATGTTTTTAAAAAAGCACACCACTGTGTAATAGAAACTAGACAAAGACCTTATTTAATCAAACATCGATATTCAAGCAGATCCAAAGAAATGTCTAATGGATCCACAGCATCTCACAAGTTGGTTTTATACCAAGAATGTCCTTGACTGTATATTGAGGATCATTTTACCTTTCCCCAGCCCTCTAACACCTGACTTACATCCCGCGGTGGAAGAAGCTTCCAGGGACAGATAACATGGCGGCCATCGGGAAGACCGGCAAGGCTGCACCAAACCATGTTATCTTCAAGAAGATCTCCCGGGACAAATCGGTAAGTGGTACAGAAGTGAGCAACTTGATGCAATTTTTTTAAAGGAGCTTTTTCAAGAATAGACATGGGGATGGGGATACCTGGCCAGCTTAGTAGAGCATGCGACTCTTGAGCCTTGTGGTTGTGAGTTCAAGCTTCACGTTGGGTGTAGAGATTACTCAAAAAAGAAAAAAGAAAACAAAAAGAATAGACACAATCAACATCAAAACCCTGTGAGGTTGAGGAAGCTCTGTGTCTATTTTCTGTCTCTATGGGTGACAATGAGATATGAATGAATGAGTGAATTGTACAAATACAACTTCTTTTCAGTCTCATCAAGAATTTAGTCCTGAGACCTGTCATTTTCTCCTCATCTCTCAGTCCCCACCCCTTACCCCCCATTTTACTTGGCTGGCCTTGAACCAATGACTTAAATTTTAAACACTATCTTAAAGGGAAGCCTGATGGAAGGTCTACACCACAGCCTCCATGGACGGGGTCTCCTTGCTCCACCTGATGGCTTCTTAGGGGCCAGCAATCTAGCTCGGCACTGTCCAATTCAAGCTGCAAATGTTATTTTAAAGTTTTTAGCAGCCACATTTATAAAAAAGAAGAAACAGATGGAATTGATTTTCATATATACTTTTATTTAACCTGATATAGCCAAAAAAACTATCATTTCAACATGCAAATGATATCAAAATTATTGATGACATTTTACATTCACTTTCTAAGTCTTTGAAGTCTGGTATGCATTCTACATTTATAGCACATGTCAGTTTGGAATGATATTCCAAGTGTCCAGGAGCCCCCTGTAACTAGTCGCCACTGCACTGGATGGTGTAGATCTAGATCTTTCTTCTAGTTGACTTCTGAGGGGTTCCCGCGGAAGTGGTTGAGAATTTTCCTTTCAAAGGCTCTTGATACAGTTGGATCAGTCCACTCTTTACTCAAGCAGCTTAGACCTGGAGACTGTTTCCAACACTGAGTCTATGTGCAGGACACAGAGAATCATCATCATTGGCCCAACTAGACGCTTAGCCAACACATGCAGTTCTGAAATCAGGTGCTCCAGGGACTTCTCAGTGCTCTATTTTCTGTGCTTTGTAAAACTGAACTTTGGATTTTTCCTTCAGGGTTTATCAAATGTTAAGCCTCCCTGGGCCCAAAGGAAACTCTCTGACCCTCATAGTGCAACACAAGAGAAACAGGTTTGCACAGGGCACTCTGCCCTTTCTGCTCCCAGCTGAGGAACTCCACTGTGGGGTGATAGATAATTTGGGGACTCCTCAACCATTTATTCTCCAAACTCTTTCCCACTTGTGTTTTCCCAACTTCTGGCAGAAGAAGAAGCCACTCCTGCTGGGCCATATGTTTTTCCCACTATTTTATTCCTCACACCTAGATAGACATCCTTTGAACTGAGAAATTTAGAATTTTTGTGCGTGTGGGCAAATCTATCAATTAATGTCTCACATATTAGGATTATTCCAATTGCAGGCTCTGTATGGCCCCAGGCAGGGTGCACCAGGAGCCCTGGGCCCATTTCTCTGTGATTCTCTCCACTCTGCCCTCTTCTGTGGTCTTCATTCTCCAGCTGGTGGCAAGATGGCTGCCCTAGCTCCAGCCATCTCATCCTCACTTCCTTCCTGAGAAAGGAAAAGACTGTTGCCTTCCTGGTGTCTCTTCTTAAGAGCGGGAACATATTTTCCCAGTAGCCGCCAGCAGACTTCTGTCATATCTGATTGGTCAAAACTGGCTCACATGCCCACCCTAAACCAATCCTGAGCCAAAGGAATTGGATGATCATCATTGGATCAGGCCAATCAAGAATTATCCTCTGGGGCTGGCCTCCTCTTAGCCTGGGCCCCATGGGGATGGTGAACCCTGAATGCAGTTGGCAACTTCTGTCCAGGAAGAAGGGCACATGGGTCTGTTGGTTGAGCAAACAACATGTCGGCTGCACCTCTGCATTGTTCGGCCCCACTTCCCTACCTGCTCCTGTCCCTTCCCCCACTCCCTTTCCAGTTGCAGCAGAACACACACCTTTGCTCCCATCCAAGGTTCATGCTATTTACACGTACGTCTCTCGGTCCACCTCCTCCTTAGAGTCTTACCATCAGCTTCCCTCTCTACCAGTACTTTGTCTGAACGTAAAAGCAAGGATGGACCTTGTGCATATTTTAAAAACATTTTTTTAATGTTTATTTATTTTTGAAGGAGAGAGACAGAGCATGAGCGGGGGAGGGGCAGAGAGGGAGACACAGAATCTGAAGCAGGCTCCAGGCTCTGAGCTGTCAACACAGAGCCAGATGTGGGGCTCAGACTCACAAACTATGAGATCATGACCCGGGCCGAAGCCCGATGCTTAGCCGACTGAGCCACCCAGGCGCCCCCGGACCTCAGGTGTATTAAAAACAGCAACCAACAAACTCCCCTTAACCTACCACCTTTCCAGCTCCTCTTCCTCCAAGCTAAAGCTTGAAAAAGAAGAAAACACACTCTCTCCATCTACCTTCTCTCTTCCCTCCTCCCTACCTCAGTCAGCTGCCCAACTGGCTTTCCTCTTGTCCATCCATTCTCCACTTTGATGCCAATGTCATCTCTTCTATAAAATGGGGCTAATTCCTACCTCATAGAGTAGTTGTGGGGATTCAGTGAAATACTGTAGTCAGTGCTTAGCTTGGCACCTGGGACATGATAAGCACCGAAATGCTATTCAGTCTTTCGTCCTGCTTAAAATGCTTCAACAGCTTTAAGGTTGGAACCATCAGCCTGCATCCCCATTTGGTGGCCCTTCACCTGCAGATGAAACCATTGGTTCCAGAAGCATTCTCTCGGTTCTGGGCTTTGTATACACTAATGTTTGTTTTGTCCAGAAAACATCCTCACACCCATCCTTCCCAGCCACCTGACTATGCAGTCCTTCGGGTGTTTCATCAATAATACAAATAACTTAGAAGGCACGGGGATTCACTCCAGAGTATCTGATGTGAGGGAGTAGATCTAGGAGATGATTGAATGCCAACAGAAATTATTTTGGGTGGTTCATGGAAATAAAAATATGAATTTAAGAGGCTTAGGGATGAAAGGGGCTAGGAAGGGTGCGTGAACTCACTCATTGGGGCCCTTAGCAAATGCTGATTAGATCCCTGCAGTGTATCAGACACTGTGGCAGAAACCTTGACGGCTGAAAGGTGAAAGAATTCTTACCATTAAGGCACTCACAACCCTGTGGCTTAGAGCGGTGCGCTTTGATGAACACGACCTATGTGCTTCCATAAAGGGGGTTGGCAGAGACCTTCACCACCAGGGGCATGGAAACAGACAGCAAGAGGACCAAAACAATGGTCATTGCCCCCCAACTCCCCACACCCTCTTTCTCAGGGCATGGGTTCAGGTTTTCCCATACAGGAGCTCATCTGGTAGGATTTCAGGGACTACAGAACTCCTCCTGCCTCTTTACTCAGTTCAGAAATTCCTCTAATGAGGAGGGGAAACTGGTTCATTCAACAGCCAGCTGTAAGAGGCTTAAGTGTTGGGAGGAGACTCATGTGCATAAGCATAACTTTCCACGGAAGTATTATCAGTGAATTCAACAAGGTTACCTGGATGATCTCAGACCTGGGATGTCAGATCTGGGTTTCCCAGACCTCCAGGCTCTGGGAAAAGGTGGGAGAATGGGGACCATCCAAGGGGGTGGGAAGAATCCCTTGGAGCAGATTTATGGGGCTGAAGAAAGAGCACACCTTGCCTGCAATCCATAGTCTCTGCCCACAGCCAAGCAGGGAGAGAGTGGGTGATGGGCAAGCTGCAGGGCCAGGCAGCAGCTCAAGATGGATCAAAATGTGCCAGCTGTTGTGGGGCCAGGGGTTTTGTTTGTTTGGTTTTGGTTTTTTTGTTTTGTTGTTGTTTTGGGTTTTTTTTTGTTTTCTTTTGTTTTTTTTCGGTTGTTGCTGATTTTTAACATGAACGCTTTAGTGTTCTTTGGCCACTTGGAATCCACATGTGTTCTTCCCACAGGTGACCATCTACCTGGGGAAGAGAGACTATATAGACCATGTTGACCAAATAGAGCCTGTGGGTAAGTTGAGTTTGGAGTAAGATTGTAATTAAAAAAAAAAAATTTTTTTTTAACATTTATTCATTTTTGAAGACAGACAGAGACACATCGTGAGTAGGGGAGGGGCAGAGAGAGAGGAAGACACAGATTCCGAAGCAGGCTCCAGGCTCTGAGCTGTCAGCACAGAGCCCAACACGGGGCTTGAACCCACAAACCGCAAGGTCATGACCTGAGCCGAAGTCGGAAGCTCAACCAACAGCCCCCCAGGCGCCCCAAGATTGTAATTTTAATGATGGTTTTCCTTTAAGTCATCAGACAACTGCTAGTTTTTTATTTCTTTCAAGTCAGTTCAAATCAGCTTTGCTAATAATCTAATTGTAGGAATGCAAATTAAAACATGAGGTGCAATGCTGATTGGAAACAATTTCAGAGCGTGGGGAAGACAAAGGACTCATTTCTAGAATATATAAAGAAACTCAACGGTAAGAACAACAAAATCCAATTAGAAAATATGCACAAAGGGGTGCCTGGGTGGCTTAGTCAGTTAAGCATCCGACTCTTGATTTTGGCTCAGGTCCTAATCTCATGGTTCGTGATTTCGAGTCCAGAGTCGGGCTCTGAGCTGACAGGCAGAGCCTGCTTGGGGTTCTCTCTCTCCCTCTCTCTCTGCCTCTCCCCTGCTCACTCACTCACTCACTCTCTCTCTGTCTCAAAAATAAATAATCTTAAAAACAATAGAGTAAAACTCTACATAAAACAAAGAAAACACACAAAAAACGTGAAAAGCAGTTCATCAAAGAAGATGTATGTATGGCAAATAAGAACACGGAAAAATGTTCAACATCATTAGCCACTAGGGAAATGCAAATTAAAGCACGGTGAGTTGAAATATCATTATACACCTGTCAGGATGGCTAAAATTAAAAATGGCGACCATACCAAATGGTGGTGAGGATACTGGGAACTGGATCACTCATACATCGCTGGCCGGGATGTAAAGTGGAACAGCTCCTCTGGAAAATAGTTTTGGGGTTTCTTTAAAAATTAAACATACACTTACCAGATGACCCAGCAATTGCATTCCGGGCACTCATCCCAGAGAAACAAAAACTCACATCTACACAAAAACCTGTCCACGATTGTTTATAGCAGCTTTATGTGTGACAGCTCCAAGCTGGAAGGAACCAAAATGTCTCTCAATATGTGAAGAAGGTTAAGCAAGCTGCTGTACATCCATACCGTGAAATTCTACTCGGCAATGAGAAAGAATGAGCCGCTGATACACGCCACAGCTTATGGATCTCAAGGGCATTGTGCTGAGCGGGAAGAGCCAGTCTCAAAGGCTATATACCGTGTGATTTCACTTCTATAACAGTCTAGAGATGGCCAAATTATAGAAATGATAAACTGATGAGTAGTTCCCCGGGGACAGAGGATGGTGGGGGAGGGGATGATCCAAGAGATTGCTCTATGGTGGGGGGAACCTCTTTGTATCGATTGCAGTGGTGGTTACACAAACCTCCACATGAGATAAAATGACTTTAGAACTATACACACACTGTATCCTGTGCCCATGTCAGCTTCCTGGTTTCGATATTGCAGGACGGTTATCTAAGATGTAACCACGGAAGAAACTGAACGAAGGATACACAGGGACTCTCTGTGCTATCTTTGCAACTTCCTGCAAATCTATAATTATTTCAAGTAAAATAGCTATTTTTAAAAAGACTGTAAAAAAAAAAAAACCAACCCTGGCATTTTTAGGCACTTGAGGATGAGAATGTCCCTCAGCAGAACATTTTCTGGAAGGTCATTTGGCAATATGTCATCAAAAGCCAAATCCGGTTCTACCATTGATAGATCAAAGATATATGTAGTAAGGATGGTCCTCGCAATACTCATTATAATGGGGAAAACTGGAAACAACTTAAATGCCCTAACAAGAGGGGGTTAATTAAATAATTTATGGTGCATCCATTCAATGAAGCAATAGCAATGTATAGTCATTAAAATGATTAGTACATTGTGTGTGTGTGTGTGTGTGTAAGAATAGATATTTGCAATATATAGTTGCATGAGAAAAGCAGTTAACCGAATAGTATATAGAGTGGGATCTCAATTTTTCAGTGAAATCATCCATATAAGTGTATATACATCTGGAAAAAAAAACCTGTGCTGATATCTTGACAATGGGTATCTCTGAATGGTGGAAATTTGGGTGACTTTGTTTGCTCTTTGCTTAACTCTCCTTTCTGATTTTCCTATAATGAACATGGATTACTGTGTAATTAAAGAACCACAGATAAATATATAAAGAAGGCCTCTGGTCTCTTTCATCTTCTCCGCCCTCATTATTCTTTTCCTTTCCGTGTAGATGGTGTCGTGTTGGTGGATCCTGCACTTGTGAAGGGAAAGAAAGGTGAGGCGGGCTTCTTGAATTCTGAGGACCTGGTCTGGTCTGGTCTTGGCTGGCTCTGGGGGTGGAGGGTCGGGGAGTCCGCTGGTGCTCTCTCACACCCATCGCTGCCAGGCCCTGTCGCCCACACTCCCTGGTATAATCTTCAGGACCCTGTCCTGTTCACGTCAGAGCTCATTGTCCTCATTTCCCACATGAAGGTAAAGACCCAAGGGAGTCACTTGTTCAGGGTGGCAGGACAGGTAAACGGTGGACGGAGCGTGGAGAGCAGGTCTGTGGGCTCCATCAGCTCTGTGGTCACCCTGTGCCTTGTGGCTCTCTGCTGGAGGCAAACTCAGGAGGGAAATTGATGGGAAATTGAGCCCTGCTGGAAGGCTCATTTTTTTAAATACTGACTGTGGTGGTTCTGAACCACAGCATCACAGCATCCCTGAAGAACGTCTGGCAGCTGTGGTGTGTGTGGCAAGTAATTTGGTGCTAATAACAGTTGTGTGAACTAAATTAGGGCAGACCTCAGTTCTCCTTATGATAACGTTACTGAGTCTGTTCCATTATGAATACGCTTTTTAAAGTGGTTGCTACTGGCAACTACAAGGCGTCATTCCCACCCCTGGATGTGACCACGGAAGCACGTCAGAGGTGGGGCCATCAGCACCCAGGGGTCATGGCAGAAATGGGGTTGAAAACCACCCCTTCTGCTGTCTCTGACTTCCTCCTGGGTATCCTGCTTCCCTCTGGCACCAGGAGGATCCTGGTTTGAGCCCTGACAGCCCACACCCTTGGCCGGAGAAGGCCTCCCGCTCTGAGGGAAAGCACTATCGAGTGAGGGAGGTGTAACGCCCGGGCATCTCTGGGCACCTTCTCTTACAAACACTGGATGAGGGACAGGCAAGTGATCATTGGCTCTTCTGAGCTTAGTGGGGAGGACACAGACAAAATCTACAACCGATGACTTCTAGGACTTGGGGGCACCACTTCTGATATGCTTCCTGTTCAAGAATAATGAGCTTTGCATGCTTTTATTTACCCCATTAAAGACTGTTGTAAATAGTCCTCCCTCAAAACGTAGAGTTTTTATATAATCCTTTTGGTTCACTGGAAGCACAGATTATATCTGTTTGATTAACCTGAATTTGCAGAAGTTTTGGCTTAGAGAATGCTTGATGGGTTTCTGAGCAATGTGAAAGAAGCGTTTCTGGGATCTGATTTCATCTGTCCTCTTGGTCCATAAGCCCCTGTCTGGCACAGGTCTGTTTTGCTCCCTAGTGCTGTTTCCCTCTGCTTATCACCTTCATTCTCAACTCCATGCAGACATCCTGTCCCCAGAAGCCCAGCAACCTCGCACCTCCTGAGGTCCCTGAGCAGGCGGGTCAAGAGGAGGGGGTGATAGGGTGGAGGACACAGGGGAGCCTGAAGGCAAAATAGGCAGTTCATGGAAGGTGCCTCTGTGTCCTCTGACATACGCTTTAGAGTAATTAACACAAGCCCCAGGGAAGGTGCTGGATCTGCAGAAACAGGTGGGTGCTGTGGTTCTAGATGCTAATGGGTGGATGTTCGGTGGCTGCCCCACACCCACTCAGCCAGGCAGAGGCGCCACGCCAGTGGGACAAGCCCATCCTCCTCTTGTCTCCCTTCCAGTGTACGTCTCTCTGACCTGCGCCTTCCGGTACGGCCAGGAAGACATCGATGTGATTGGCCTGACCTTCCGCAGGGACCTGTACTTCTCCCAGGTCCAAGTGTTCCCTCCTGTGGGGGCCGTGGGGGCCCCCACAAAGCTTCAGGAGAGCCTGATGAAGAAGCTGGGGGAGAACACATACCCCTTCCTGCTCACGGTGGGTGACTCCTCTCCCTTCTCCCCTCTCCCCTGCCCCAGGTCCTTCACCTTACAGTGAGACCAGGAGCGAAGGAGGAGGGGACAGAGTAATGACTTCACATTTGTGGGCCTTCAAATTGCATCCTTGGAGGAAATTCTAGATTGCACGGGCTGTGATTGTCTTTTTTTAAGTCCTTGAAAATAGCCTCTCAGCCTTTGAAGGCACCATTTCAACCCACGGTTTAAATATTTCCCTTCATCTGACCAGCTAATTACACAGGCACGTTATTCCCTCACTTGCTGATCTATAAAAAGAAAGAAGTGCCCCTCGTTTGGCCTGGACTCGTTCTAGATGTGAAAGGGCTCCCTGCAGGATGGGAGAGCTTACTGAAGTCGGAAGTCGTCTGTAGCCTTGACCGATGTTCAGTGGTCACAGCAGATGAGTGGCTCCACCTCTCCTGGGGCTTTGTCCCACCTGGTGAGACCTGGTGACCCACGGTGCCAGCCTGCGTGCCTCTGAAGACTTGGGCGTGAACTCAGTACAGCCAAAGCAGCTACTGCCGTCCCTATGAGCGTGTCTGTGTGTCTTACGATTATCTGTTGCTCCAAAGTTACACGGCTCAGCCTCGAAAGGGAAGGGAAATTCTGACACATGCTGCAACACGAACGAACCTTGAAAACATCAGACTAAGTGAAAGAAGCCAGACACAAAAGGACAGACTGTATGATTCCACCGACAGGAAAGGCCTGGAGCAGTCAGATTAATAGAGACAGAACGTAGAATGGCAGGTGCCAGGGTATGGGGGGGGGGGGTGCCGGGGGGGGGGGGGAAGGAATCAGTGTTGACCGGGTACAGGGTTTCAGTTTGGGACAAGAGGAATGTTCTGGAGATGGATGGTGGGGATTATTGCAGAACAAGGTTGGATGAACTTCATGCCAATAAACTATACACTTAAAATGTTTAAGTTTTACATTATGCATTTTACCACAACCTTTTTTTTTTTTAATCACTTAAAAAAAAAGTTTTGTGGTCGTGCATGTCCTCGTGATCTTGTACTGGGAGTTTGAAGTGACGTAACTTTTTTTTTTTTTTAATGTTTATTTATTTTTGAGAGAGAGACAGAGACAGAGACAGAGAGACAGAGCACGAGCAGGGGAGGGGCAGAGAGAGAGAGAGAGACACTGAATCCAAAGCGGGCTCCAGGCTCCGAGCTGTCAGCACAGAGCCCGACGTGGGCTTGAACTTATGAACCGCAAGATCATGACCTGAGCCCAAGTCGGACACTCAACCAACTGAGCCACTCGGGCGTCCCTGAATTGCCATAACTTTTTAGAGATAACAAGCCAGCATGTATCAAGAACCTTTAAAATGTGATTTTGACCTGATGGTTCCCTTTCTAGCAGCATAGCCTCTGGACTTAATTAGAGAAAATTGTGCTAAGGTAGATGAAGAAGGAGGTTTATTGCAGCATTGTTTATCATGGCAAAAAAAAGCAAAGCACCATTTCATGAATGGGGGCGGGCAAAATTAAATGTGGTGTTAACAAAGCCCCAGAAACAGTGGTGCAGAGCTCGCACATAGAAAAATGGTCATAACGCATTCTGAGTAGGGCTAGGGTGGCGATGTGAGTACATGTGCATCATTGGCCTCATTTCTGTAGAGCACACATCTGCGTACGTGTTTGTGGGCAAGGGTGCCCATAGGACGCTTGCAAGTTTGTGTCTGTGATGTTATTCCGGGTGACCACGGTGTTTTTGTTTGTTTGTTTTTGTGGTTTTTGCTTGCTCGTCATCGTCTTCCAATTTTTGTACATTGAATGCATATTACACGTGGAAGAACCCCCTCTGAACAAAATGATTTGTTTCTTCCCACAGTTTCCTGACTACTTGCCCTGTTCAGTGATGCTGCAGCCTGCTCCACAAGATACGGGGAAGGTTAGTTCAAAAAGAAATGCCATGGATTAATTCATTCCTTCAAAAGACTTTATATATATATATTTTTTTTGAGAGGGGAAGGACAGAGAGAGAGCGGGGAAGAGACAGTCCCAAGCAGGCTACGGTGCTACCAGCACAGAGCCCAACGTGGGGCTCCATCCTATGAATGGTGAGATCGTGACCAGAGCTGAAATCGAGAGTCGGACGCTTCACCCACTGAGCCACCCAGGTGCCCCTCAAAAGACTTTTAAAAATAGCCATATATTGTGGAAAATTTCAAATAGATACAAAAGTAGAGAGACGTTCTAATGAATCTGGCCACTGCACTGCGAGGGGCTGGATGGGTCAAGCATGAGCTCCAAAGGAAGAGAGAAGCAAAGGGGCTGAGTGTGTATAAGGAGGAGTGGCCAGGGGGTTCTAAGTGGTGGGCAGAGGCTCTAAGCCTTGAAGGAGGGTGGTGAGGACAGGAGGCGAGAGTGAAAGGTGCCAGGACCCAGGGATTACAGGCCCTGAAATCGGAGGTGTCACGAGCGAGAGGGCTAGACAGGAGTGAAGTGAAGACCAGAGTGGCGAGGCTGATCCCGGAGTACAGAGGGGCACGGTGACAGACGCCACAATCTGGGCAGGGATTTCCGATGTGGGGATCTTGCCCCACTGGTGGTTTGTGAAATCGGTGCAGTGAACCAGAAAGAGCATTTGAGAAAAATCGAATAGAATGAAATAGGATAAAATGGGGAATCTGCACAAAGCTCAGTGTTACTTCCCGAGCCATTTCACACACGCATGTCTGTTTACTGGGCCACATTATAAACTTTGCTTCTTACCGTGGGGGTGGCCTGAAACATTTGAAAGCCACTGGTCCAGGAAAACCCAGATGTGGGTGGCCAAGCTGGAGGAAGACGAGGTCACTAAATCAGAGTGGGGGACCCTGTGCCAACCCAAGTGCTCCCTCTACTCCATCCCAGCAGCAGGGCTGTGGGCATGAGCTGGGCCCATGGAGGCCCCGGAGGGGAGCGGCTGCACGGCCGAGGGCCTCGGGGCCCTAGAGCTGGGGAGACCCTGGAGCTGGAACGGCAAGAACACCAAGGAGTTTGTCAAATATAAAAAAGAGGGAGACAGAGAGGCTTGAAGCGTTCGGGCAGAAGGAACAGCATGTGTCCAGGGTGGACCAGAGTGAGGGCTTGGCTTGTATAGGCAGCATCTTTTTTTTTTTTTTAATTTTTTTTTTTTTCAACGTTTTTTTATTTATTTTTGGGACAGAGAGAGACAGAGCATGAACGGGGGAGGGGCAGAGAGAGAGGGAGACACAGAATCGGAAACAGGCTCCAGGCTCCGAGCCATCAGCCCAGAGCCCGACGCGGGGCTCGAACTCACGGACCGCGAGATCGTGACCTGGCTGAAGTCGGACGCTTAACCGACTGCGCCACCCAGGCGCCCCTAGGCAGCATCTTTAACGAAGTGGGTGCAGGGGGAGCGAGGAGGGACAGAGAGGGCTCAGTCATGCCACTAAGCAGTGCCGGCGTGATGGTGGGTAGTGGTGCCGGTACGTTCACGACCTGGATTTCAGACTTGCTACAATTCCACAGCTGCAGAGCCAATGAGGCTGTGACTGGTATGCCACCATCAACGCAGCTAGCCTCGTGCCCTTTCTCCCTCCGGGCAGTGGGTGAGGGCGGTGCGGCCCCCATGCCCCCCACGAGTGATAATGTGCAGAGACGAGCAGGCTGGGGTGGGGCCCCGTGGGGCTGGGGGTGGAAGGTGTGGGGGACGCTTTTGCTTTACCCACGCAACATACCGTTAGGTAGTTCATTTCAATGTTAGCAGACTTTGCTCCAAATTCCATTTCCAGCTTCTCAGCACAAGTTGGAAGAGCCGCCAGCACCAGACCCCCCGGTCCAGCCTGGCCATTGACCGTGCCCCTCCCTGCCCCCCTCCCCCACCCTGGGCCGGGCGTTGGTGGCCGGCATGGGCCGTCGAGGGCCTTCTGTTGCTCCGTGAGCACCTGAGTCTGGCCCCACTGTAGGTAGTGTGACACACATGCAGGGTCACATCTAGAGGGACAACTAAATGGGGGGGTGGACACCATACATGATCACCTTGGGGGCTTGGGGACCACAGTGTGCTTCTCGTGCTGATGTCATTATTTCCTTACACGGCAAATCTCTCCTCACTGGGGCAGCCCCAAAAAGGACATGGCGAAGATAGAAAGAGAAGGTGCCACATAACATCCCGTGGGCAGTGTGACCCCAGCCCCCAGGAAGGGAGGTGCTGACTCAGGCCTTGTCTCTTCTGTTGCCCCCTGCAGTGCTGTGGGGTCGACTTTGAGGTCAAAGCATTTGCCAGAGACAGCACGGAGGACGAGGAGGACAAAGTGCCCAGGAAGTAAGAGTGTAGCTGTGGGAGGAGGGGCGGCGCTGGGGGGGCGGGGCAAGGAACTGGGGTAGAAAACCACCCCTCGCTTTGGCTCCGTGAACAGGAGCTCTCCCCACAGGGCTGCGTGGCCAGGCAGTCAGGAAAGACTGTCTACGCACGGGGCGGGTCAGTGGCTGATCATTTGAGGGGTGATGGAGAGGAGTTAGCAACCTCAGGGGTTCACATAAGCCTCTGAAAGACTCTAGATTCCCCCTCCCTCCCTCCCTCCGTTCCTTCCTTCCTTCCTTTCTTTTTAAGTTTATTTATTTTGAGAAAGAGAGCGCACATAAGCGAGAGTGGGGGAGGGGCAGAGAGAGAGGGAGAGCTCTGTCAGCAGAGAGCCTGACGCGGGGCTTGAACTCACAACCTGTGAAATCATGACCCGAGCCCAAATCTTCATCCGTAGGAGCTCCGTGCGTTTACTGATCCGCAAAGTACAGCATGCGCCCCTGAAGATGGGCCCCCAGCCCCAAGCAGAGGCCGCCTGGCAGTTCTTCATGTCCGACAAACCCTTGCACCTCACGGTCTCCCTTGACAAAGAGGTGAGCAGGTGACAAAGAGGTGTGTCCCATGTGGGAGCAGGCCTGGGGGACAGGCCCCGGGCCCCCGTCTGCTGTGAGTATGTGGCACGCGATCTTGTTTCTGGGCACAGTTAAAGCACCAGCATTTGTGAGCAGTTGGCATTTTTCATAATTTGGAATTCATGGAGGTGACCCTTAGAATAGCATCTTGCTGGCCACATTCCCCTACACCGCCAGTCCCGACCAACTAGGGAAAGGGGTGGTGGTCTCCACATCCCCCTGCCCCAGACTCTTTTTCGCCCCCTCTGCCCCCACGGGCCTCATTTACCAGTGTAGCACCAGTGGGTGCAGCTTTGCAAATGGTTTACTTCCCCTGGGAAATTTAAGTTTCAACATCATGAGGAAGGGGTGACTGAATCATGTGAATGTCATCTCTCAAGTATGTCACAGTGGAAAAGGGCGAAGAAGCACCGGCCAAGGCCGTCTCTGGTCCTCTGGTTGCCAAGAGCTGGGCACACACATGGGCAAAAGCTCAACATACTGCGTGGTGTGTGTGTGTGTGTGTGTGTGTGTGTGTGTGTGTGCACACGCATTCCCGTGTGTGCGCATGTATGTCCGGGTGTGCCCACCTGGGCCTAGATCATGTGGGGAGCACTGCGGACGGGAGTTCGGCTACTGGGCTCCCAGTGATTCCCAGTCACTGCACTCATCCTGCCCCAAAATGGCCTTATAATTCCGCTCAGGACCCCCATGGCCACCTCTGCCGTGACCCTCAGACCCTCTGCACTGGGTGTTCCAGGCAGGAATACCCTCGCTCCCCTCCACGTTGGTCACCATAGTCTTCCTCAGTTTATGCCACACGCAAGGCAGGCTGTGTTCTGGACTGTCACCAAAGGAAACATGTTGCTGTCACTTTATCTTCCTTGAAAGTGTGGGAACTCAGTCACTTTTACACTAGTTAAAGGGTTGAGATAAACCTAGAAAAAGCCATGAGATTAAAGATACCACCACCCTCTGTTCCTTTTTTCTGACTTGTCTGCTGACTTTTACAGATCTATTTCCATGGGGAATCCATTACTGTGACCATTACTGTGACCAACAACACAGACAAGACAGTGAAGAAGATTAAAGCATTAGGTAGGACCCTCTTCTCAAAACGGGAGGGTAGTGTCTTCTAGAACTTCTCAGTCTGGTCCTATTTCCCAAGGGTCTCTCCTCTGGTTGGATAAGGACTTCCTGGGTCTTTGGAACTGCCTGTTTATCTCTGTTGTCATGGACAGCAGGGACTTGCTGGAGGCGAGACCTTCAGCATCACCTCCTGAAACCTTGTGTCTGCTTTAGGGCTGTCTTTTGTCTTGAAACAACATCCCTGACAGGCCATCTTCCATTTTTCCATGCCATGCCTTCCTGGAGGAGCCCCTTGCCAGATCTCCGGGGAAGGCATGGAGTTTTCTCTCTCGGATCAGAAGGAATTTTTGTTGGTAGATACCGCATAGTGCAGTGGGCAAAGCACTAGACTGACAACCAGAGGCCTGATTTGTGGTCTCAAGCCGTGTGAGTCCTCTCTGAATCCCACCTGAGATCCACGGCCCTGATTCCCGGTCTACCTGCCTGGATTTCAGGAGGCTGCAGGGACCGGTCACACTGGAGGTGCTTTATGAACGGCAAAGCCCTACCGTCTCTGCTGCTGTTGCAACAGCACGAGGTGATGACCACGCCTGGCCTCATGCTACCAGCAGGGCACCTCCTGCCTGCTGTTCTACACACCTCTTCAGCTCAGAGGGCATCAAAGTGCAGGGGATGGTCTGATGTCATGGTCTTACAGGGGCTACGTAAAAAAGACACAGCAGAATGGCCAGGGAGGGTGACCTGTAAGCTCACTGCTAACTCAAACCCCCAGTGACTAAGTTAGACGCAGAGTGTAGATTTTCAATGCTAAATGGGGCGAGTTCCAGGAAAATCAGGATGGTTGATCGCTCGTGTCATACATACACCACTTTCCTCTGTGTTTGTGTGTCCCTCATCAGTAAGGAGGTTCAGGAGTTTTGATGAACGCATACTAAGGAATTATAGAGTTTTCCCGATACGAATATGAATGCTCACAGCTTTGTTTTATGTTGGTTATTTCGTCTGCATTTAGTCTTTGTGGGACCTGGAGTTATTTAGCATCTGTTGTGTGTAGTATCCAACATAGTGTTCCACAAAGCAGCAGGATTGAGAAAGTATCATTTGATCCTTTATTTTTTGTTTTGTTTTTTTAATTTATTTTTTATTTTTTAAGTTTATTTATTTATTTTGAGAGTGAAAGAGAGCATGGGTGAGTGGGGGGAGGGCACAGGTAGAGGGGGAGAGAGAGAATCCCAAGCAAGCTCTGGGCTAACAGTACAGAGCCCGATACGGACCTCGAACTCATGAACAGTGAGATCATGACCTGAGCCGAAATCGAGTTGGATGCTTAACAGACTGAGCCACTCAGGCAGCCCCATATCACTTGATACTTTGATTTTAAATTGTTTCTCAAAGTTTTATGGATTCTAATATCGAAGCCATTAATTTTTGAAAGAAGGTTGAATTTTCTGAAGCAAGATGTTAGTAGCTTTAAAAAATTTTTTTCATGTGTTTTTTTTTTTAATTTTTTTATTTTGAGAGAGAGAGCAGGACAGTGGCAGAGAGAGAGAGAGAGGGAGAGACAGAATCCTAAGCAGGCTCTCCGCTGTCAGTGAAGAGCCTGATGCAGGGCTCAGTCTCACAAACTGTGAGATCATGACCTGAGCCCAAATCAAGAGCCGGACGCTTAACCAACTGAGCCACCTGGGGGCCCCTTTAGTAGCTTTTTATATGCTGGGTACTGTGCTGAGTGCTTCACGCAAATTGTTTCTTTTAATCCTCAAATTTGGTTTTAACAGAGATTAAAAATTATCTTTTTGATCATCACAACAACCATGTAAGTTAGATACAATTATCTCCCCCATTTTGCTGATGGGGAAATTGAGGCTTAGACGAGCCAAGTAACTCACCCTGCGGCTCATGGCTAAGCTGGGATTTGAGCCCAAGTAGTCTGGCTCCAGAGCCTACATTCCTGTCAGTCTTATGCTGCCGGCAGGTGGTTTCTAGCTTGAACAACTAGAAGGAGGTGCTCATTAAATAAGATAGTGTTGGAAAAAGGTGGGTCTGGAGACAGAGCAATTGGTGAGTTCCAGAACACTTGGAAGGATACCCAGGGGTATGCTGTGGGCTCTGCAGAGAGGGGTCTCCCAAGAGGTGCCATTTGAGGGAGGCTGGCCCATGGCTGGGAGCTGCCACAGAGCAGGTGATTGGTGAACAGAAGTGTCCTGAGCACAGAACCCAGAAACCTCAGCCTCAAAGCCAAGCTTGAGAAGTACAGTCCAAGAGCCACTGGAGAGGGAGACCAACCGTGTCCCTTGCAGGCTCCGTGCACATGTGTGGAGGACTCCACGTCGAATCACCACCCCTGTCCCTCCTTTGCAGTGGAACAAGTGGCCAACGTGGTTCTCTACTCGAGTGATTATTACACCAAGCCGGTTGCCGAGGAGGAAACACAGTGAGTCGCTTGTTGGGTTTCTACTTCCTGGACAGCTCAGGCTTCTTTGTCAAGTTCCCCTTTCATTCACGCTGAAGAGGGAAGTAGGATGCTTCGCTTCCTTCCTTTTTTCTCACTTCAAGGGCTGCAAAGAAAGTTAGCATCTCAGTTCCATTCTCACTCACAAGAGTTCTGCGAGATCTCGCTCACAAGGGATGATGGAAAGGAGAGGAATAAAGATCCAAATGTCCAAGTGGGAAGAGGTGGGACTTTCTGTTGATCCTTGGAATACGTTGGTAGGAATTTGATCCTATTTCTGCCCCCAGAGCAGATAAGCAAATGATCTCTTAGCTCAAGCGAAGGTTCTCTGTGTTTTGATCTTCAACTCAATTTGAAAATGTGGTACCAGTGACAGCCGGTTCCAATGATAGATCAGTTCTGAGCCCGGCATCGTGAATCATTTCTCTCCCTTCCTTAGAATCAGAAACAGATGAGAGTCCTGTGATGGCGTCTTCACGCTGGAGCGAGAGACCTGCCCGGTTTTGCTCCCTGCTTTTCATTCCCACACAGGCCACTGGGGTGACGCCTCCCCCAGAGCGTGTCGCTTGGGTGGGTCTGTTCCTCCTTGTCTTGCTGGTGTGTCTAAGCACCGTTGTATGCAAAAAATATTACCAGAGTTACAGGAAGGGGACTGGTGAGGAAAGACAGACTGATTCAGCAAGAGAACATGACGTCAAGTTTAAAAGACAACTTTGGAATAAACTATTACTCAAAGCAGATCTGGCCTCAGGTTTAAATATAGATCCAGAGGGGAGGGAGGAGGAAAAAGCTGTAAGTCACCAGCTGCTCCCTTGGTGCTGGGCTGGCGGGGCCTGTTCTCCCTTGCAGGTGCGTCCTCGTACATCCTCGCGTCCCGGAGTCTCCCGGGCTCACCTTTGGCACATGCTCAATGATGAGAGGAGAAAATGGCCCCTGGCCGAGTTTTTCTCTCAGAGAGCCCATTATCTGGTCTTCTTCTCAGCAATTCGGTGCATTTTGGAGCAAATGATTCCCAGGAAACTGGCCATCATTCTAGGGCCCCCCCCCCCAAGGGTGGGAGGCAGGGAGACTGAAAAACCTGGGCCGGATGGTGCCCACGGGTCTCTGACTAGAAGCCACTCAGAAGGCTGTAGAGCCCGAGTCACTGTCCCTGAACCCTGGGGCACCCAGGACCCTGGGGGCCGACTCCTGGGTTGTGTTTTTTTTTTTTTAATTTTTTTTTCAACGTTTATTTATTTTTTGGGACAGAGAGAGACAGAGCATGAATGGGGGAGGGGCAGAGAGAGAGGGAGACACAGAATCGGAAACAGGCTCCAGGCTCTGAGCCATCAGCCCAGAGCCTGACGCGGGGCTCGAACTCACGGACCGCGAGATCGTGACCTGGCTGAAGTCGGATGCTTAACCGACTGCGCCACCCAGGCGCCCCCTGGGTTGTGTTTTTGGGGCCCCCCTCTGCCTTCTCCTGGCTGGGTACAAGGATGGAGGGTGTGCCAGGAGCACTGACACAGGCTGCGGGCTGGCCGGGCCCTGCGGCCGCGTGACCGCTCTTGGGCATAGGCCTGGTGTGCGCTATGCGGGTGAATGGCAGAGCCAGTCCTGCAGCCTCAGTCCCACATTCTCGCTCCATGAGCCAGGGATGCTCCAGACCCCTTGCTGCTGTGTCCCCAGCTCCATCCCCGACCTGCAGGCCCACGGTTTGTCATGGGCTCCCTGTGTCTGTCAGACGCTGAGAAACTCACCACCCGGCCAGTGACAGGGAAGCTCTGGAAGAGACAGAGCACGTGTGCCTCGAATCCAAACCAGTCCAGTCTGCGGGGCTCACAGAGGGCGGCATCGCGCCCTCCTCAGCGATCCATTCCCCTGGACACGTGCCACACCTCCTGGTGTGGTCCCTGACCCTTGTGCTAGTCAGTCTCATTTAACCCCACAAAATACTCCAGAAATTCAGCGACTCAGAACAGGATGAGGAAGGAATGTCCTAATGTTGCTGGCGGCCTTTTTTTTTTTTTAATGTTTATTTATTTTTGAGAGAGACAGAGACAGAGCACAAGCAGGGAAGGGGCAGTGAGAGGGAGACACAGAATCCGAAGCAGGCTCCAGGCTCTGAGCTGTCAGCACAGAGCCCGACGTGGGCTCGAACTCAGGGACCGCGAGATCACGACCTGAGCCGAAGTCGGACGCTTAGCCGACTGAGCCACCCAGGCGCCCCAACTGCTAGCCCATTTTGAGCTGCCATAATGCTTGTCGTAAAGCAAGTGCTCAGATACCTGAACCGTCTTCCCTGTGGGTTGCAGGGAACTTGGATCCGATGGTTGCTTCATGACCATAAGAACAGTTGGCCAAATATCCTGTCTTTCTTCCTGCAGAGAGAAAGTGCTACCAAACAGCACTCTGACCACGAGACTGACACTGTTGCCCTTGCTGGCCAGCAACCGTGAGAGAAGGGGGATCGCCCTGGATGGGAAGATCAAGCACGAGGACACGAACCTGGCATCCAGCACCATGTGAGTCCTTGTAGCTCAGGAGACGGGCCCCTGGGACTCAGCGCAGGGGTGGTGCCCGTCTGCCTCCCTCCTCATCTCACCCCCTGGTCTCACGGGCCCATGTGTGGCATGATGGCTGTCCAGCTCCACTGCGTCCAGTCTGGGCCACCCTGGGCAGATTACGCGAGCTGAGAACCTCAGTTTTCCTGTCTGTGCGGTGGGGGGTGCGGCCTTTCCTCCTGGAGAGGTTTAGGATGATTATGGGAGACAATCCATGGACAGTGTGGTGCTTGGGACGCAGCGAGTGTTCCAGAAATGTCAGCCGTTCCCTTCTAAAAGTATCACTTAGCTAGTGTGGCGCCCTTCGCATATAATAAACTTCGTAATGCAGTTGGCCGCACGAATGACGGAAATGTCATTTATTCATTTCTACCAGGAAAGGTAAAGAACAGGAAGTGCTGGTAGCTACAGATGTCAATTAAATTTAAATGAAGTTCACTGATCTGCTGACCCCAACTCAAAGAACCGCTGGCTGCATTCAGCCAGCGGATCTAGCAAAACCGAGAGTGAAGCTTCAAGGTCAACTCTCCACTGCCACTTCTGGCCATCTTTGGAGGCTTCCACTCCCGGAGCATGTCTGTTGGGGAGCCCTGAGTGTTTGGGCGGAGCCGCGACCGAGGCTCAAGGCCCACTGGCTGCCATCCCCCGTGTGGCGTGCTGGGGCTCCCTCCATGGCCCCAGCAGGCCGCCTCCAAGGTGATGCCGTCGGGCAGAGGATCGCCTGTTTGACCTCCATGACCCCATAGCTCAGTAGCACACGTTCTCTGAGACAACAGTGGGGTCAGCAGACATTTGGCAGAAAGCAGCATCACAGGAGTCAAAGGATTTTCTGAGGGTGCTTTGCCGAGTTGGTATGTTGGATTCTCAGGCGCTTTGGTGAAGGTCTAGGAGACTGACGCTAGGTCAACTTATTCCAGGGTGTGTGATCACCACATCAGCAATGGCACGCCGCCTTTGTGAAAATGTTTTAGGGTTCACGGGCTATTTCACAAACATGTAATTCGTCCACACTTTTGTGTGGAAGGTGAGTTTATACTCATTTTTTGAATAAGGAAATTGAAGTTCAGCCAGAAGGGAGCAGCTTGACTAAGGTCACCTGGTCAGTTGATGACACAGCAAAGTCCACCCCTAAACCTGAGTCCTTTACTTAACCCCCACCTTCAGGGCTGTCTTCCAGGGCTCTGGAAAGCGACAACCACAGCAGAACCCAGATTAACCAATCTCTGTGTGTGTGTGTGTGTGTGTGTGTGTGTGTGTGTGTGTGTGTGTGTGTGAGAGAGAGAGAGAGAGAGAGAGAGACAGACAGACAGACACAGGGAGAGACAGACACAGAGATAGAGATAGAGAGACTAGGGGGGAGCAGACAGCCTAACGCATTCAAGGAAAATGGCAGGGGAGAGAGTCTGCAGGATATTCTCAGGCATGAGACGAAGCACATTCTCTTCCCCAGCTATTTGACCCCATTCAGTACAAGTTAGAGAGTCAGTCCTGGCAACGGGGTAGGGTCTCAGGCTTGTATCCCTTTTTGCCCCCTTTGGTGGCAACCTCTCTCTATTAAGTGACCACATCCATGGTTCCAGACAAAGGCATTTGCCCTCCGCAAGGAGCTCCAGGCACTAATGAGCCGATGGAGTCTTCAGGGGGCATCACGGCTCTGGGAGCAACGTCCAAGGTGCATCCCATCCCGTGAGATGGATCCCTGGGCTGGGGTCTTTGGGCCCAGAACGTGCCCTGCACTCTCTCAGACCCTTCTCACACCTGTCAGCACAACCATTCCCCCTGCATTCTGCCTCAAGCCTTCAGCTTTCTTGGCCACGTTATCTATTGTCATTCACACTGTTCCAGTTAGCATGTCATGATGTTTTTCAGACCATAACTCCTGTGACTGGGCATCCGGGAATACTTAATGTCCCCACATCAGACCAATGAGACGATAATCTGTGTTGCCGATGCCCAGCACGGTGCCTATCAGACAGCAGGAGCTCAGCACCTGATAGTAGAACCTGAAATGGAGTTTCCGTTGAGGAAAGTTAGACGGCACTGTCTCTGGGGCACACGTGATGGCCCCACGCACCGCGTTCACTCGATGTTGCTTCAACACGGTGCTGGGTGCTGGGGACACAGGGCCAGAGCACAAAGGAGAGAGACCCAAGCTGCTTGGTGGGTGTCCAGGAAGACTTCACAAAGGAGGCTCAACTTCAACTTGAGATCTTAGAGAGCAGAGGAGGAAGGCATTATGTTTGGCAAGGTGGGCACATGGGAGACACTGAGGCATAGCAGGGCCTGAGGTGGCAAAAGCAGGCAAGGCCAGCCCCCAGACTGCCTCCCAGGCCATGCTAGGACTTGACCCTGGGAGAGCTCTCTGGCTGCAGGGTGGCTGAGAGCTCAGGGAAGGAGCCTGGCCTGTGGGAGGTAAGTTACTGAGATAATATAGGCAGGAAAGGTCAATGAGGGACTCGTTGGTTGGCCCAGGGAGGGACTCAGTAGATGGCAGGTGGGGCAGAGGGAGGAGCCGAGGAGAACAGGGGTTTCTGGCTGATAAGCCGGTGGATGAGCATCAGTGGAGACAGAGCAGGGAGAACCAGGAAGCCTCTGAACGTCCAGGGGGAAAATGCCAGGCTACAATGCAGGAAAGGAATCCCCTTCCCTGAGTAAGGAAAGTTCTAGGACTTTGACAGCTTGATTGAGTTCACTGGTTCCTTGAGAAGATGCCCCCCTTATAATAGGCTTGTATGGAGGTGAGGGCTTTGTTCATCCATCCGGCTCTTGCTTTCTGCTGCTGCACTACATCCTTCCCCTTTTCCCTTCTGTTTGAGCAGACTGAAGGAGGGCATAGACCGGACTGTCCTGGGCATCCTGGTGTCTTACCACATCAAGGTGAAGCTCACGGTGTCAGGGTGAGTGTCCAAGATGCAACGCTGTCTGCTGTCGTGGTCTTTCCCAGTCTGAACTGACCCTTCCTTGAATGATTGATTAGGGGCCAGAAAGTAAGAAAGGTTTGCAGATTCAATCGCTGACCAAGTAGAGGTTTGGAGAGATCCTACCCGTCTGGCTGTCAATTCTGTCTGATATGACAGCACGTGGAAAAAAGTAGAAAAGCGAACTACGAAGGATGTGCCCTGTTAGTACTGCTTGGCAAAAGTGAGCATGGTATGCTCACGCGGTGGAAGTTGATATGCAAATAAGGGAAATAAGTTTCGCACTATATCGCCCTGCAGGAGGGAATGGCCACTGCAGACACACTCCGGGCAGATCTTCATGCCTGCATCTCAGGAGGCAACCATCCATAATGGGAACACCTTTCCTTCCTCCCCAGCATGTAATCACAGGATTTGGGAGTCTCCTTCTCATAACGAGAGCACAGATACCTCAGATTTCTGGGGAACTGATTTTCCTTTTTTTTTTTTTTTTTTAATTTAAATTTTATTTATTTATTTTTAATTAATTTACTTTGAGGGGGCGCCTAGGTGGTTCAGTCAGTTAAGCATCCGACTTCAGCTCAGGTCACGATCTCACAGTCCGTGAGTTCGAGCCCCACGTTGGGCTCTGTGCTGACAGCTCAGAGCCTGGAGCCTGCTTCGGATTCTGTGTCTCTCTCTCTCTCTCTGCCTTTCCCCCTGCTCGCACTCTTTCTCTTTCTCTCTCTCTCTCAAAAATAATAAATACACGTTAAACATTTTTTATTTACTTTGAGAGAGAGAGAGAGAGAGAGCAAGCTAGGGAGGGGCAGAGAGAGACAGAGAGAGAGAATCCCAAGCAGACTTCACACTGCCAGTGTGGAGCCTATTCAGGACTCGAACTCACGAACCGCGAGATCATGACCTGAGCTGAAATCTAGAGTCGGACGCTCGACCTACTGAGCCACCCAGGCAGCACCCTCCCCCCTCCCTTTTTTTAATGAGATGAACTTCTATTTAAAAAATCTCATCAAGGGGCGCCTGGGTGGTGCAGTCGGTTAAGCGTCCGACTTCAGCTCAGGTCACGATCTCGAGGTCCGTGAGTTCGAGTCCCGCGTCGGGCTCTGGGCTGATGGCTCAGAGCCTGGAGCCTGTTTCCGGTTCTGTGTCTCCCTCTCTCTCTGCCCCTCCCCTGTTCATGCTCTGTCTCTCTCTGTCTCAAAAATAAATAAACGTTACAAAAAAAAAAAATTAAAAAAAAAAATCTCATCAAAAGGAAAAACTTTGAATTCTCCTTTTCCTTTCAAAATCTATTGCCAAAGGCTCTGGCCTTTCACCTGGCCATCACCTTTCGCTTGCCATCAAAGGCAAGTGCGGGCATATTTTCCATAAATCTAAGTCGATAAAGAGCTGCCCAAACATTGCTTCGGACCACAAAATAGAGCATGGGTTGATTTCACAAATTTTGTTACTACGGTGTCCATATGTGTAGTGTTTTTCAAAGTATGTAGCATTTTCTTTGATTTTCTCTGAGAGGATCTAAAGCATTCAACAGAGTTTCTTTTAGCAGTCAAGATAAGTGAATAACAGGTATTTCACAATGACCTTTGTGGTTTATTCTTGAACATCAGGGCTTGGACCCAAGTGATTCCTCTTTTTCGCTAATCCGCCTGAGAAAGAGTTGAAAACACAAGTAGAGAGGATTAGTTGAGTTGCCTGTTACGGGGACGCACGATCCCTAACCTACGGGTAGGTTGTGAGTGAGGAGCGTGCCTGGGACAGGTCCACCGCTGAATAATGGGAAATAAGGTCACGTTACCATTGGGACAGTCACCAGCCCTGTTTGCTTTTGTGTTTTCTAGCCTTCTTGGAGAGCTGACCTCCAGGTAAGCCTCGTCACCTTCCTTCCCTGCCCGATTCCCAGGATATCGCAGGGGACCAAATCTGAGGTTCAAAACAGTAGCAGTGAAATCCGGTTTATTGGCAGTTATGCTCAGAGGTGTTATGAAATGATGCCCACTTGCCTTTAGGATGCATCATGTGAACCTTGCCTCGTCGGTGTGAGGCTGGGGATATTTCCCCCCGAGACTGCAAGCTGGGCCTCCCCTGGGCAGGGACACACAGCTACACACACACTCAGAGAGCTGGCGTGCTCCAGGCCACTGCCTTTGTGTCTGTGTGTCTGTGTGTAACACAAAGCTGACCATTTTAACCATTTGGTTTTATTTTATTATTTATTTATTTACTTAGGCATTTATTTTTTAATGTTCATTTTTGAGGGGGGGAGGGGCAGAGAGAGAGAGGCGGAGAGACCCAGAATCCCAAGCAGAATCCAGGCTCCTAGCTGTCGGCACACAGCCCCATGTGGGACCTGACCTCACGGCCTGGAAGATCACCACCTGAACCAAAGTGGGATGCTTACCCGACCGAGCCCCCCAGGCGCCCCTCATTTTACCCATTTTAAAATGTACAATTCAGTGGCATCGAGGACCTTCAGAATGTTGTGCCATGGCTACCACTATCTGTCTCCTTCATATTTTTACCACCCAAAAAGGAAACCCCAGACCTGTTAAGTGGGCTCTCCCATTTCCCCCTTTTCCTGGTCCCTGGCCACCCCCAATCTTCCTCCCTCTATGGACTTGCCTACTCTGGGTATTTCCTAAATGGAATCAGACGGTATTCGTCCCTCTGTGCCTGGCTCCTGTCGCTGAGCGTCATGGTTTTGCCGTTCATCCGTGAGGTAGCCCGTGTCAGTGTTTCATTCGTTTTGTGGCTGAGCAGTATTCCACTGTGTGGACGCACCACGTTTTGTTCATCAGTTCATCAGGGGGCGGACATTTGGGTGGTTTCTGCCTTCCGGGTGTTGTGAATGGTAATGTTACCTTTTATAAATCGTGCCCACAGAGGCAGGGTAAGGGATGTTTGAGGCAGGCACTGACCTTACATAGTCCTTCCCTCAGACCTAACTTACCATCTCCATCCCTCGCACGGGACCCAGGGTACGTCTTTCCTCCCAGACCTCACCTGTACTGGGGACTGACGAGAGTGGCCTTATAAACAGATGGGCTTTGATGGAAGCTGGCAGGGGGAGGCCGTGGGTCCTGGGTGAAGCAAGGAGAGACCCTTGTTTTTTGTCACCCTTTCCTTTCCATTCTTCCTTGGTCCAGATTTCCCTTCTGTTCTCCTTCCTGACTCCTTTCCTCCCTTCTTTTTGTATAAATTCCAAGTCTTCCCGAAGCCTTTCAGCTTCTGGAATTTGGAGGGCCCTGCTCATCTCTGTTCTCTCTAGCAAGCGACTATGTGACTGTTAACGTGGAGTTAACATTTAAAAAGTCGTGTACGGTTTTGCCAGATTTTTTCCGAAACCATCCTTTCTCCAGGATTTCACCTCTCCTCTCCCCACAACATCATGTCACTGAAACTAGAAACCAGGAGGGATGGGGAGCCTACAAATCCTAGCTGTCTCTGCCAGGCCTAAGTGAACTTTCTGGACCACATTGCAGGGAATACATTTAAGATTCCTACTTGACCACTTCCTGATTTCTGGTTTGTTTTGTTTCGAATCACGCTGAATCCTCTGCCAGCTGGGAATCTCTGCAGCCACAGCTCTTCTCCACGTGATTTATAATCGTGCACGTGTTCTCACCTATCTGCATTCTTTTTTTCTAGTGAAGTGGCCTCTGAGGTGCCTTTCCGCCTCATGCACCCCCGGCCCGAGGACCCAGGTCAGTCACACGTTGTCGTGGTTTTCTCTAACCGTTTACTGTTTGCAGATTTCTTATTTATCCATTGGTAGTCATTCCTGATCGAGTCTCTGGGTGTCTCTGGGCGTAGGTACAACAGGTGATGGTTTGCCATCCTCAAGGTGCCCCGGGCCAGCCCACAGTGGAGGATTTATCCCCTCAGCCATGAGCCATGGCCTGTCTACCTTCAGTTAGAACGCGGAGGACAGGGCATCCCTCCTCTTGGACATGGGCTCTCTTGTTGGGTTGGGTCAGGAATGATTTATTTTTTTTATTATTATTATTTTGTTAACATTTATTTATTGTTGAGAGACAGAGACAGAGCACGAGCAGGGAAGGGACAGAGAGAGAGCCAGACACAGAATCTGAAGCAGGTTTCAGGCTCTGAGCTGTCAGCACAGAGCCCGATGTAGGGCTTGAACCCACAAACCATGAGATCATGAGCTGAAGTCGGATGCTTAACCAACTGAGCCACTCAGGCGCCCTGATCAGGAATGATTTAAAAGCAGAAGCTCAAGTGGGAATAGAACCTGATTGAGATTGAAAGAAAATGTAGGCAAAAAACGCATTTAAGAGGCTGAGACTTTTGCATTTCATGGGAAAACAGTAACAGGCATTTTAGATGCCTGACAAGTATTTTGGACAGTGATTTTTGACAGGATTATCGTGAGAGCACTGAAAATACTAGAAAAGAGTGTCAGGCCGAGTTCCTGACACCTTGGCTCTCCTTTGAATTGCAAATCTGTTGGCTCTTGTATGGCTGTCTGAAGAAAACGAAGCCAGGGTTGTACGACTCTGTGAATATACTAAAAACCACTGGAGTGTGCAGGTAAGTCGGTCAATTGTGTGGTATAGGAATTAGATCTCAACACGGCTCTTTCAAAGGAAGTAAATGGAGCAGCAAACAGCACACAGGCGCGAGCTCAGAAATTCTGGGGGAAAATTCTCCACTGTGTTAATGTTAAGGTGGCTGAGTTGGCAGGAAAGGAAAGTAGACTTGGGTGAATGAGAACCCTCCCTAGTTAGAGCAACAAAGAATATTTTAAGTAAAAGTGTTATAAACAGGGCCGCCTGGCTGGCTCATTCGGTAGAGCGTACGACTCATGATCTTGGGGATGTGAGTTCACGCACCATGCTAGGTGTAGAAATTACTAAACAAACAAACAAAAGTGGTATAAACAAGGAAGATTTATTTTTCTTACACTTTCTAGGTTTTTAAATACTGATCATGAAACGGCATTTAGACATTAGAATGAGCCCCACCCCCGTACTCATTTTGGGTTGGTCTCAAAAATATTTTGTCTCAAGGTATTTTTTTCCAAATGTTTTGGATTCAAATAGTCAATGTACTTGGGGGAAAAAGTGGTCTGGCCACATTTTTCTTATTCCTATATGCTGGCATCATTCAGATACTATTTTTTAACTCTGTGAGATTGAGATGCATTCTGGTCCCTTCCAAGGACATTTAAAAAGAATATTTTAAAACTATGACCTGAGGGGATGTCACCATTTATGCCAGAATGTTTTCTAGAGCTGTGAACAGACTTTTCAACTTCACTTGGGGGAAAATGGGGCTCTTCCTTTTTTGGGTATGACATTTTTGTGTTTCAGTCATTGGGGCCCTCCCTTTGAACATATCACAACATCAAGACTACACAATGATCTTTTATGCTGTGAGATTTCAGGGGGAAAGGACAAATCACGCCATGGCCTCAAAATTCTGACTTTGCAGTCTGGATTCTGATTTGAGTCACAGATGTTTCATTCACAGGAGTGCACACATCTTACCTGTCTAGTTCCTGGCTCTGAGTTAGACAGGTAGATGGAGCAGGAAAGGTGTAACTTGTAGCTAAGAAGCCTTGCCAGGACCAGGGGCCAAGTGATTTGTACCTAATACACACTACGGACATGCTACCAAGTTTTTATTATCCCATGTTAAGAGCATCCACATGGAAGGCAGGGGTTGATTTGACTCTCTTTAAGGCTGATGGTCCCAGTTAGTATAATCATGCCAGCACCATGGGGGCCCAGGATGGTTCTTGCCCAGGGGCCTCTCTGTTGTTTTCCTGTGGTCAGCAGCCCGCACAGACACTTCCCTCCCCGTGCTTGAGAGACCAGAGCAGTGACTCTCCATCACTCCTGGGCTCTCAGAAAAACCCTCTGGAGTTGTTCACTTCACTTAGCTCTTGCTGATTCACCACTGAGGGTTACAACAGCGCCTTACTAAGTGGGCAGAAAGCGAAAGGAGCAAATAAAGAGCAAAGGCCCACTCAAATGAGTAGCAGTCAACCAGGGGCTGCAAAACGTATCTGCAAACATAACTCAATGACAACAACAACATGATTAACCTGTTCACAGAGAAATCAGACCCTGAGGGGCCCGGGCGTGGTTCCCAAGCTTGAGCGCATACCCCAAATACCCCAACCACGGGAGGTGCTGGTTAGACATCCAGTCCCAGGACACCCCCGTAGTGAGCCAGAGGAGAAGGTGTGAGCTGGGCCTGGCAAGTGGGTCCTTACAGCACCTGGGACTCTGCTCTAGATGCAGTCCGAAGGACAGGAAGGGAGAAAGCATCCTAGAGGTGAGGGTAGAGGAGGCGAGGGCAGGCACTCTGTAAAGGAGGCCGTGGTTCGAATGTGCAGGGAGAAGGGCTCCGGGAGCTGGAAAAGACAGAGAGGTGGGGATTACGTGGGGTTGTTGTGAAATGCGCGTATCTGGGCTTCTTATCCCTCCGGCTATAAAGTCACCAAAATAAGGAAGAAATTTTTCAGGTGCAACTGTCAGAATTTATTCTGATAGATTTCTCTCTCTCTCCTTTATTCCATGCTTACCGCTACAGCAAAGGACAGGTGAGCCATTGCTCTGAGTGCCCCTTTTGTTCTGTGACTCCCTCCTTGGGTCCAAACCCCTCTGGGGTTCTTTTTGTACACACCCCATGCTCTCAACACCACCTCAGGCCCTGGTTTTCTTTTTGCTCCCTAGCACTATGGCATGTGTGCGTGCTCAGTTATACTGGGTATGTGTGTCTGCCTTGTGGGTTTCTTCATTGTCTCTTTTTTGTTTAAGAGATTTTATGTGAAAAGCTGTGAGGAGGATGGCTTGATGCCCTGCTCCATCATTTAGAAAAATCTTGATCAGTTCATCTGTTGCAAAAGGAAGAACAAAGATCTTGCTTTGCTTGGGATTTCATTGCAAGCTTCGAAGAGCATGCCATGATCGAAACGTCCTTTGCTTTATTGTAGTTTACAGGATGAAAATTTGGTTTTCGAGGAGTTTGCTCGCCAAAATCTGAAAGACTCGGGAGATACTGAGGAAGGGAAGAAAGACCGGGAGGCCGCGGATGAGTGAAGAGGTCACCCTTGGCACTGGGGAAACGGGGTAGTTCACAGCCTGATGAGCGGAGCTCCGCAGTTAGTCCTTTAGTTATGCTAAATACCGAAGCGTGGGTCTACTCACAGAAATAAAGTTTGTTCTGCTCTGATTCAGGCTGGCTTGTTGAGGGGCCCAGGTGACATCACCCACATGCAAGCTGCAGCCATCAGAGTCCCCATGTCTCAGGTGGGGGAGGGCGGGATCTAGAAAGGAAGCCCGACCTGCTCAGCGCTGGCTCATCGAGGTGGGAAGACATCCCAGATGTGGTGTGCTCACCTGGTGGAGCCTGGTGTGTCCAGGGCTTTCACCGGAGGGCCTGGGGTAAACAGTTTCCCTGGAAACATGTAGGCGGCGGGGGTGGGGGGGTGGGGGGGAGGCAATGTTTCTAATGACCTGACCAATCCTAGCTCCACGGCCCCCCAAGAGCCTCCTGAGATGAACAGAGCAGAGGACAAATGTGGCCAAAACACTCTTCATCACTCGCTTAACTTTTGCTCCAAGTCCCTGTTTGAGCTCTGGGTTGTTGGTTAAGTCTCTCTTGAAAGCAAGCAATGAAATCAGATTTGGCTGGTTTAAGGGAAAACAGGGAGGACCTTGGAGGGGCTCAGAGAATGGAATTAAAGGAAGAATCTGAGGTGGGCAGGAATCAGCAGCTCCCGGGGCTGCCCTGTGGGCAGCCATTCTCCCGTAGTGGTGGCCTGGCACCAGGTACCCTCAGCCTCGGGGTCTCTGGTTCCAGTGTGTAGGTCCTGGGACGGAGAATCTGGCTGGCCCAGCTTTGGTCAGGTCTGTCAATGCCCAGCGGCCGATGACGGCAGAACCCAGCCCTAGGAATGGCTTGTCCCGGAAGGGGGCACTTCTCAGGGTGTCTTCCCTGAGACTAGGTGGGGGACAGGCTGCTCTGTGTCAGGGAGGAAGGGGGGGCTAAAGGAGAGCAGGGGGGCTGTAGGTGGTGCCTGGTGGTGTCCTTCAGAGTCCCCTTCCTGGCCCGTGGTGTCTGCCAGCTTGGGGGCCGCTAGGGCCATGGAGGGGCTTTGGGGGGTGTGTAGGCTCTGGTCCATGTTTCAAGGGAGTAGGAACAAAGAGGTTTGCAGAGCTCTGCACAGGTCTACCCCTCACAGAAGGTAGGAGGGTGAAAGGAGGGGACAGGGGTGGGGTGGACACGTGGGGTGGGGTCTCCAGGACCACAAGCAGTGGCAGAGGGCTGCACAGCAGCCTGGGTTCCATGCACACGAAGGCTCCCACATCTGGGCTTGTTCAGCAGGATTCCAGGCTGGCTTGTGTCCTGGGGACTGGGATTTAGGCTGGAGGCTCCCATATACACAAAGGAGGGTGTGGACTTATGTGTCAAGTTTGAGCCATTCTGATATTGACAGGGATGAGGATTCATTTCTGGAGAAGGAATAGTAATAATAATAATAATAGGCAGAAGACTGGGCCTTTGGCCTGTGGGTTTGCGGGGTCAGACACAATTTCTCCGTAGCGTTTCTCCAATTTGAAGAGAAGAGCACGTTCCCATGCCAGCCTACACCCCCTCTCAGGATACTCAGGAAGGATCAGGGCAGCAGGCCACTCTGGGGATCCGAGCCCCTCTTCTGTTTCCACCCAAGCCCACAGGCCAGCTATGCTCGGCTCCCACTAGAGATCCTAGGCGAGCCGGCACCTGGGAGTCAGCCCCGCGGTGCCTGGCCAGAGGACCAGCCTGTTGGGTCCTGCATCGCTTGATCCCGGGACATCCTCAGTCAGGGTGGACGTTAGTGGGCCTGACCTTTGGAACTGTGTGGGTTAGAGCTGGAGACCAGAGCTGGAAGGCCAGTCCCTGCACACCAGAGGTCAGAACAGCTCTTGCCCTCCAGGTTATTTTAGTCCCCAAATGCCCAACTCCGAGACTTCCAGGTGCTGGCAGGAATACAGCCTGCAGCTGGCCACCCTGGGGAGGGGGTTGGGGGTACGAGCAGGAAGAGAGCAGCCGGCTGCTGTGAATGGGATGGGGACCCTGCCTGGGCTGGGCCTGCACGCGAGGGTCTGCTGGCATGTCGGGAGGGAGGATGTGCCTGCGCAGGTTGGCTGTGTGGCCCGGGGCTTTTTCCAGGTAGCTGCATTTGGAAGAAACAGGGTACCAAGGAACTGAGCGTGCCACATGAGGAAAGTGGGGGCTGGGAACCTGGGAGAAAGTTCTGCAACCGGCACGCAGAAGCCTGGAGAAGCAGAATCCCTGCTACTTACTGGGCGCCTGCCTTGCGCGGGGCACTGAATACCTTAATGTCTCATCATTCCCTCTGTGCTTGTGAGGGGGTCCCGTCATACCCAGTCGTTAGGTGGGGAAACTGCAGTTCAGAGAGGTCAGAGTCGAGAGTTGAACTCTGGTTTCCCTGAGTCTATACCCCAACCTTTGCTCACATTCTGATGCTGAATAAGTATATGAGACCTTGGAGAGCCAGAGGGGGAGATTAGCGCTTATGGTTCAGCACTGGCTGCCTGTAAGTTCTTTTTTTATTTTAATTGACATGTTATGGAGAGAACTGTAGATTCACATACAATTGTAAGAAATAATACAGAGAGATCCTGCATTTTCCGCAAGGGTAACGTCTTGCAAAACTATGGTGTATGCTATGACGACCAGGACCTCGACACTGGTACACCCCACCCATCGGCTTCAGATTTCCCCAGTGTTACTTGTCCTCGTGAGGTGAGCGTATTTGGTGCGCTACAATTTTATCATGCGTGTAGCTAGTTAAATAGAGAGTCTGTTTGCCTATGCCGGTAACTCTACCCGGTGCTCCCATCCTAGTCCAAGGCCACAGCCCATACCGGTTACCTCACTAATCCTTGGGGAGCTGGGGTAGGTGGGGGGGGCCCCTGTTGGCTTGTTTAGAAATGTATGGGGGTGGTTTTTGGTTGTCACAATGCTTGGGGGCCAGGAAAATTATATGTCTCACAGAGAGAAGCGATGTCCTGCTCCAAATGTCAATCATAACCCTAGTTCAAGGTAAAATCAGATTATTCTCACATTTGGGTTCCTGGGTGGCTTAGTCGGTTGAGCATCTGACTCTTGATTTTGGCTCAGGTCATGCTCCTAGGGTCATGGGATTGAGCCCCGAGTCGGGCTCCACACTCAGCATGGAGCCTGCTTAAGATTCTCTCTCTCTTTCTCCCTCCGCCCCACTCTCTCCAAGAAAAAAGAAAAAATTACCATGTTTTGAACCGCATCATTTATTCTAACATGGAGCGGGTTTTCCTGACAGGAGGTGCGTGCACTTCTACGTTGACAGGTCAAGAAAGATTAGGTTGGATGTGAAGTGTGTTATTACTGCCACCTTGATATGCCCTTAAGGTGGGGTAAACTCAGGGAGCTGCACATTGTTAGAGATGATTCACAGCGTGACTCATGCCGTAAAGAGGCACCGGAGGGAGTGTGCTCTTACAGGCACAGCACTTCGGGGGGGTGGGGGGCTCTCGGAGGGAACTGTGCTCTGCAGTCACCCGAGAACAGAAAACCTTCTTCACTCATCAGAGAAAAATATGCCAGAGTTATGTTTCGCTGGTTGAGGAACATAATACGATTCTTAACGAGCCAAATGCTCTTTTTTAAAAATACACCTTTTATTTTCAAGTCCTGGAGGTTTAGATTTACAGAAGGTTTGCACAGATAGGACAGTGAATTCCCCCACACCCATCTCCCTTATTACGAACATCTTCCACTAGGATGGCACGTTGACCACACTTAATGAGCCCATATTGACATGTTATTATTAAACTCAAGCCCGTTCTTTATTCAGACGTCTGGAGCTTTTGCCTAATGTCCCTTTCATGTTTCAGGATCCCACATGACATTCTGTCTTCTTAAAGGCTCCTCTTTGCTGAGACAATCTGTAGTATTTTCTCATGATTGTAGATACACTCCCATCCAGCCTCAGCTGCTACCTCCCAACTCACGTTCATGTCTGTGGCTTCCTGCCTCTAAGATGATGGATTCTGGAGCCCACATGTCCCCTGAGCTTCTCTCGGGTGTAGGCAACAGCTCACCCAGGCACCTCAAACTCCGTTTGTTCAAAACCGAGTTGATCTTCACCTCCACTAGGTCTACTTTGGTCACTGGGGACAGCATCCTCCTTGAAATCCGTGTCCCCGGGAGGCATCCCTAATCTCCCGACTAGGGCACCTGCTCCCTTTCCATCTCTGCTGTGTCTCCTGCGTGTCACTTCCTCTCTCCACCACTGTGACCACGGCCTTGATTCTGCTTCAAATCAAGATTGCCTGGATTGGCGAATCGCTTTTTAATGCCCTCTCTGTTTCTAGTCTTTTCTCCTCTGGATCGCTCTCTGTCCAGATATATTTTAAACACCCTTCAGTGGCTCCAGTGCCCGAGGGACAGAGTCCTTGCTCCTGGCCAGCACAGAGGGTGCTCCGAGGCCAGCCACAGGTCCACACCCTCGTGGCCTCCTCTTCTCCTCACCAACGGCTGGCTACCCTTGTCATTCTCTCAACTTGCCCGGGAGTCTTCTGCCTTGTGTTTTCCCCGGGAGAGTCCCTGCACCCCCTTACCTTTGTTCTCAAATGTCCAAACCCAGCTGGGGTCACCCCTCCTCCGGAGAGCCTTCCAACACCCTTGATGGCGTTAATCATTAGTTCCCCTAGGTTTTGCACTTACGTATCACACTATTTGTAATTAATTGATACAAAATGACCAACCTCCATGGGGATGCGGGACACCCTCTCCTCTGTGCCTGTATTGGTCTTAGTCTGCTTGGGCTGTCATAACAAAGTACTGGGGGGACTTCAATAGATATTTTTCTCACAGATCTGGAGGCCAGAAGCCTGAAGTCAAGTGTGGCAGAGCTAGTTTCTTCTGAGGCCTCCCTCTCTCCTCGGCTTGTTGATGGCATCTCTGTGTGTCTTCACATGGTCTTCCCTCTGAGCCTGTCTGTGTCCAAACTTCTTCTTCTTAGAAGGACACCAGTCACACTAGATTAAGGCCCATCCTAATGGCCTCGTTTTAACTTGATTATTTCTTTAAAGGCTCTATCTCCAAACACAGTCACATTCTGATGTACTGAGGGTTAGGACTTCAACCTATGAACGTTTGAGGGGGACGCTGGCGGGGGGTGGGGGACACGGTTCGGCCCAGAACAGGCCCTTCTCCCCTCTTGCTTGCTACGAGCTCCTTTGGGCCCAGCTTTGTGGGAGAGCTGGCCTGGAAGACACACGGTCCATGTCCAAACCCGGTCTCTTTTCCACTCCTTGGAAGACATATCTGAACCCCAGGCCACTGTCTCCATCGCCAGAACAAGCCCAGCGAGCTTGCTTTGTGGGGCTGGTGTGTGAGACTAAAATCACTGCTCAAGTGTCTGGTGTGTGCTGGGCGGGCAGCGTACGAGGGCCATCGCTATCTTTGTGCACATCAGAACTCACGGTGAGGATGGAAATGTATATTTGCGCTGTCTTGTGTGGAAGCTGCTAAGCCACACACGGCTATCGTGTACCTGAAATGTGGCTAGTGTGACTGAGGAACCGAAAATTTAATTATAATTAACTGAAATTGAAATTGAAGTAGCCACATGTGGCCAGTGGCTATGGCACTGGGCAGCGCAGCCAGGGGCTCGGGGCCTGTCCCAGAGTGTTCCTGCATTAGGCCCTGACATGCTCTGTCCTGGCTCTGCGTCCATTCCCCTGGCCATGTCCCTCCCCATGCTAGATGCTATTCTGTGTTCCCCGGTGGGGGGGAGGGGGTTTCACTTGTTTTGCTTCTGAAAAGTATCACCCAGAGGAGCAGGGGCCAGAGCATGCTGAGCAGCAGGCAGGCCAGAGGCCACTGAGTCTCTAGCAGCAGCCCTCTGAAAGCAAGGGGACAGTCACGCAGTCCCCTAAGGACTTGCCCCTCTCAGGTAGCACCAAGCTCTTTTCAAACACCTGTACACCTGTACGTCTCAAAGGGCAGCGAAAACAAGTGCATTCTCCTGCTCCCCCCAGGGAAGGGCTCCACCTACCTCATCTACCATCCGGCAGCCCTGGTTAGCACCCAGGGCCTCTTAGTCACCTGTGCCTCCTGCCTCCACCTACTTCTGTGTCTACTTTATCTCTGCAGCCCCTCCCAATGACCCAGGCAACCACCTGCCCTGATTACTTCAAAGCCTGGATCACAGGCTCCAGCTTTGTGACCCAGCCCCACCCAGGGTTAAAATCCCTTAAGGGCTTCCTGTTGCCCTCAGGACTAACCTCTTTATCGGGTTTACAAAGCTCTATCTGACCTGCCCACCCCCAGGCTCATCTCTTTGTGTTATTTTCCTCCCTTTAGGCTACAACTTCCTTTTTTCCTGGACACTTGTTTTCTTGCCTCCAGGCCTTTGCACAATCTGGTCCCTCCTCTTAGAACACAATTCCCCCCTGTCAGGGATAACTCCTGCTAGCCTTTTCCTTCTCCTGGGCATCTTTTCTCCAGGAACCCTTACCAGATGGAATTGTGTACCCCTCTTCTGGCATCCCAGAAGTCCGTCCAAGTACTTTCTTCTTTCTTTCTTGCATTCATGCATGCATCCCTCCACTCCGAATTGTTTATGGTGCAACTAACGACTAAATGCCAGACGCTGCTTCTGACGCTGGCGACAAAATGCAGGGCAAGACAGAGTCTCGGGCCTCCTGGAGATCACTTACATTCTTGAACGAAAAGGCTGAAGATTTAAAAAAAAGTGACCACAGGAACAAAATGACGCAAATCGTGCCCTAGACAGAAAATAAACAGATGCTGAGACCAGGGGCCAGGGGACACCGCGGGTGGAGGCGCACGGGCCAGAGCGCGACTCCATCTGCGGCTGCGCGCGTGACCGGCAGGGGGCGCGGCGGGGGGCGGGGGGGAACCACCCAGTCTCGGCCCCGCCCCCGCCCGAACAGGCCCCGCCCTCCAGACCCCGCCCCCGGCCCCGCCCCCGCCCGCTGTGCGCGCGCTGGCCCGGCAGCATGGCGGCGGCGGCGGGCGCCCCTCCGCCGGGTCCGCCGCAACCTCCTCCGCCGCCGCCGCCCGAGGAGTCGTCCGACAGCGAACCCGAGGCGGAGCCCGGCTCCCCGCAGAAACTCATCCGCAAGGTGTCCACGTCGGGCCAGATCCGTCAGAAGGTGAGCCCGCGGCGGCGGCGGCCCGGGCGCGCGCCCCTCACGCCGCGGCAGCCCCGTGAGGCCCGCGGCCGGGCCCGAGAGCCGCCCAGGCCCGGCCCAGCCCGGCCCGGGGTCCCGCCGGGCGCCGCTGTCCGGGCGGAGCGCGCCCCACGGGGTAACGGGCCGGGCGCCCCGCCCCGCGCCGGGGCTGAGCGCGCCCTCCCGGCGAGGCGGCGGCGGGGACCCCGGGCCGGGGGCGCAGGTGGGAGCCGCGCGGGGCCGGGCGAGTGGGGCGGGGCGCCGGGGCCAGGGGCGCCAGCCGCAGTGGGCCGCGAGGAAGCCCCGCGCCGCGAGGACCCGGAGGAAACTGAGGCCTAGAGGCGGGGGGCGAGCGCCTCAGAAATGGGGGCTGCTGGCTGCGCCCCGCAAGCGTACGCTCCCCGAGCCCCGCGTTTCTGAGGACTGGCCAGGTCATTTCCCGCCGGGTGCTCTGTGGACTCACCTGTGGTCCCCCGGGAAATTCAACAGGACCCGGTTGTGACTTGACTTGCTTGTGTCTTCGTGCCCTAGGGGAAGGGATGCGCGTTCTGTGACCAGCTCACCCTCCCTCGGGAAAGCTGGGAGAGGGGGGCTTTCCATGGCGGCGCACCCGCTGGGCACCTAACTCGGTGGAGAACTCCAGACGCCAAATACTCGCTTGCAGAAAGACGCATTTCCTTTCTGCGGGAGGAAAGTTGCGCCCTTTGTTTTCCCATTGCGGTTCCCGTTGAAAACTGCTTATGGTTTTTGCTACAGGTGAGCCCTCGCTATTAGAACACGGCTGCCTGAGGCAGGTGGCTGGACAGGTGGCTGAGGGCATGCCGGGTCTGTGGGCAGCCCTGGCGGATCCAGCTGGCACAGACTCTCACCCTGCTGCAGTGCGCTTTTCCTCCGGGGCCAGTTAGGTTCAGCTGGTACTTTCACCGTGGGAGCCATTTCTTGCTTTACCTTTTGTCAGCCTTTGATACTTGTGGTGGGGTAGTCTTTGGGCTTAGCATGTTACAAACAGGTTTATTGTATAGTGTTTCAGGTATTCGGCAAATAGGTGATTGAACCCCTCCTTTGTTCCAGATATAGCAGTAATGGCAATTAATTGTAAGGTAGCAATTCTTCAGTGCTTACCAGGCAAGGTGCCAGGCATTTTTCTTGGGTTAATTTTACAGCACTCTATGTGGGTTAACTCATTTAGTACTAGGGAGAACCCATTGAGTTGGGTGTTACCTATCATCCCCATCCAATGGCATTGGCCCAGGGTGTCACAGGTAATAAATGTGGATCTGGATCGGAACCATGGTCAGGATCCCAAGATGGACAGTAGGAGTCTGGATCCTACCGTGTAGAAGATGGAACCTGTGCACGTGACAGTATGACATAGTAAGTCCTGTGGAAGCTCAGGAGACAGAGAATGCAGCTACTATGATCTTGAGAGAAAAAGTTTGCCAAGCTAATTGGGGAAGGAAGCGCTTTCCACATAGTTGACAGATACTGACACACATTGTAGCTGAAGGTGTAGGCACAGCTGGGAATGGTCAGAAGGTGAGTGGGTCAACTTGAGGGGGATTAAGAAAAGGCTGGAAAGGTAGATTGGGCTGGATTTTAAAGGGCCAACCCTGGAGTTGGGTTTTTGGCCTTGGGCAAGAGGGAGCCACTGAGGGTTATTCAGAGCACGGGAGTGACCAGTCAGATGTGCTTTTAGGAAGATCTCCAAGTAGCCCTAAATGGTACTGATAAGAGTTGCTCTCCCCTGTTGTTTGGTCCTGGAGCATGGTATGTGCCCAGTGTGGGGTAGATCATATGATTTACAAGTGTGATTAAGATTAGATCTCTCAGAGATTCCAGTGTTTGTCCAGAATTCTGTTCTTTAGGAGGCATTCCCTCCCCCCCCCCCCCCCCCCCCCCCCCCCCCCCCCGCCATTCCCCAACACAATAGTTGCTGTACCTACCAGCTGTTGTGGTTGACGAGGAGTGATGGGTAGAGTGTTAAAAATACACCCTGATGACTTGAGTTGCTGAATACAGTCACATCTGCTGTACAAATAGCTTCAGGCTAATTTTTCTTTCGGGTTGTTAGAGATTGCCTGAATGTGGGAAGTGTGAGGTTTTCTGTGTGCACTAGCTATCCGCCCCCCCCTCCCCGCCCCGTTTTTTAAGCAGATAAGCCATTCAGAAAATTGCACTGGGATTATGTGGTGCATAAGAGAGAGATCCAAAATGGTATGGGGTATCGTTCTAGGTCTAGACGGGAAAGCTGAAACCACTTCATTTAAAACAGAGGGAATTCAATGTAGGGGGGTGGTCTCCCAGGCGGTGAAGGACTGGGGATGCAAACAGTGGGCAGTGAAGCAACCCTGAGATGAGGCAACAAACAGGAAACCATTGTCACCCCTAAGCTGGAGGACAGGGGAGGGCATGGCATTTCAGACTCCCCAGGAGCAACTCCCACCTGCCAGAGGCTGAACTGCCCTAGGTCATCTGGCCCTGGAGCCTTTGGATGGCACTGCTGCAGCTGCTGTCTAACCCCACCCGCCTCTTGCTTGGGAACCCCAGCGCGTTCGGGATCAGCCCCCCTGCAATTCGGTGCAGAGCATAAGGTCAAGGAATGGAACTGAGGACAAGCTGGCCCAGGACCAGAGCTGTATGTATTTCAAGTTTTTGAAATAGCAGTCCAGTGCTTCTCAGATTTTAATGTGCAGGCACATCCCCTGGGGATCTTGTTAAAATGCAGATTCTGGTCGATTAGGTCTAGGGTGGGGCCTGAGAGTCATTTCTAGTCAACTCTCAGGAGATGCTGTAGCTGCTTCAGCCCGGATCATGATCTCACGGTTTGTGGGTTCAAGCCCCGCGTCGGGCTCTGTGCTGACAGCTCAGAGCCTGGAGCCTGCTTGGGATTCTGTGTCTCCCTCTCTCTCTGCCCCTTCCCTCCTCATGCTTTGTTTCTCTCTCTCTGTCTCTCAAAAATAAATAAACGTTGAAAAAAAATTAAAAAAAAAAAAAAAGAGAAGCCTTACCAAAACTCCAAGTCAGTCTTTAGTTAATGAGGTTCTTTTAAAACTTTTCCCCGAGTCTTTAGCATACTGAAAACTTGATGAGGGGAGATTTGAGATGGTCATTTATTTAGCATTTCATGCATGTCTAATATTTTTAAAAGTTCCAACTGTCCCTAGCAAACACATCACTTCGTTTGTATTTCCTAACTAGTGCACAATAACGACTCCATAGGACCACATAGTTAAGAGTGGGAAAAAGAAAATGGACGAAATAACACTGGTAAATTAATTCACCAGCTCATTATAGGTTATTTTGAAATTTGAGTAAAGAACAGTGTGATTCTGTGAAGTATATCAGTTAAGACTGAGTTTAATCTATTTCTAGGTTTTAAAAACGTTAACATTTTGGCTTTGTGCATGAAAGTGCTTACATCCCTGATTTCAAATTTAAACAAAGCGTTTTTCCCATTGTGAAATGAAAACTAGTAGAAATTAGGCAAAATGTAAAAGACTTAAAAACATAGCTTTATAAAGATATGATTCACATACCATACAGTTTACTCACTTAAACTGTATACAGCTCAGTGGTTTTTAGTATATGCGTGTTGTGTAACCATTACCACAGTCAATTTTAGAACGTTTCTATCACCCCCAAAAGAAACACCATAACCTTTAGCATCTGTTCCTTATTCCTTCTCAACTCTGTCAACCTTAGCTGCTAATCTCCTTTCTGTCGTAAGGATTTGCCGATTCTGGACATTTCACATCCATAGAAGCATGCAGTATGTGCCTTTTGTGTCTGGCTTCTTTCGCTTAGCGTAAGTGTCCAAAACTCGTCTATGTTAGAGCGTGTGCATTTGGGTTATTTCCACTTTTTGGCTAATCTGAATGAGGCTGCTGTGAACATTTATGTACATGTTTCTTTGTGGACGTATGTTTCATTTCTCTTGGGTATCTACTTACCACTACATTTGCTGGGTCACAAGGTAACTCTGTGCTTAACCTTTGAGAAATTGCCAGACTGTTTTCCAAAGTGGCCGTGCCATTTTACATTCCCACCAGCAGTGTGTGAGGGTTCCGTTTTCAGTTATTACGTCTTTTGACTGTAGCCATCCTAGTGGGTATATGGTGGTATGAAAGGTTTTTAAAGCTCAAGTGTGAGCCTAAACTTTAAGAGCCTAAACTTTGGTGTCGAGTGAAGTTGATTCACACCTGGCTCTCCCACTTATGAGACACATGATCACAGGTTTCCAAACCTCCTCTCCTAAGACTTGGTTTCCGGATCTGAAACAGGGAAAATACCAGTAAATGTGAGATGTGTGTTCTTGAGCCTCAGTTTCCATATCTGCAAAATTGCAAAATAGAAACGATAATAGTAGTTCTCAGAACCCTAAAACAGAGGTGATGATGATAAGTCATAGAAGTAAATGGGACAGTCTGTGTCCACTTAGCTAGCATAGTGCCTGGTGTATCGTCAGCATTCAGTAAACGGTTTCTTTTAGGATTATTTCTGCCTTTTTGGTCATTCTCCCCAAACCCCTCCTCCCTCAGCTCAAGCTGGGTGATTCTTCGTCTCCAGTGGCCAGGAGAGCAAGTAAGAGTGAATCTGGCAGACAATTAGCTATGCAAATCTTTCTTAAAAAATTAATTTATGGAATCCTAGTGGGAATATCATAGCTAGTCATTATTTTTCTTGTTTCACAGATTCATTTTTAACTCAGCAAATATTGTTAAGTGTGCTAGGCACTTGGGGTGCCTTACTGAACAACAACAAAAAACATTCCTGGAGCTAATAGTCTGAAGACAGGACAGACGTGGGTAAGATAATCGCACAGTTAGTGTGGCATTATGACACAGATGAGCGTTAAGCAGGTGACAGCCAGAGTGCTTTGGGAGGAGACAATAGGGCGATTTGACCTGATACGGGAGGGTGGTGGTAGGGAGAGATGAGTGGGAAAAAAGTGACTTCTGCTTCTGGTGATGGTGGGCCAGGTAACTGAGCAGCTGTCTGCAGCTTCTGCTAACAGGAGGCAGCTGATGAGACAGTGCAGTAGCACAGGGCTGCGAACCAGGGAGGATGAAGGTCTGTGGAAGTGAGCTGGCATTTGGGGCTGCCTGCTTTTTCCCCTGAGTTCAGTAATGGGGTCTGTAGTGGGAAGAGCCTCCCCTTAAAATTCATGTTCACTTGGAACAGGAGTGATAGGAGTGTCTTTTGTTATTCATAACGAGCCCCATTTGGCTTTACCTGAACTTGTGCTAACGAGGTGCCTCAGGGCGGGGCTGAAGTCATCCAAGATAGCTTCAGGATGGGAGCTGGTCACCAGAAAGACCAAACAAGTGATTCAAGATGTGAACTTTCAGCCTTACTCCCAACTTCTAGGAGCAGAGGGGGTTTGGAGATTGAGTTATAACAACTCTTTAACAAGGGGATTCGAGGAGTTGCTGGGCTGGTGAACATACTAGTGTGTGTGCGTGGGTGTGGATGTGGGGCAGGGGCGGGGGCTGGCATGCCCAGAGAGGGCATGGAAGCTCTGCTCCTCCCCACTCCTATACTTACCCTGCACATCTCTTCCATGTGGTGTCTCTTTCCAGGTGTTCGTAGGAATGTGGAGCAAGGGGAAACTGACCTGCCGTTGGTGGGAATATTAAGTTGGTGACACCATGTTAGAAGACATTTTGTCAGTGTCTCTTAAAGTCTCTTAAAGAAATGTGTATCCTGTATTTCAGCAATTCCACTTGTAGGTGTGTGTATCTAATAGCTTATACAAGCTAATGTACTTCAAGAGGCACCACGTACAAGAATATTACTAGTGTACTTTTGGTAGTAGCTCAAAAGTGGAAAGAAGCCAAATGTCAGTCAACAGTAGAATGGATGAATAAATCATGGTATGTTCTTTCAAGAGAATACTATGCATCAATGAAAATGAACTGCTACCTGCTGAGTTAAGGATTAATTACAGCATTAATGTAGTCTGGCCAAAAAAGCCAGACATTAAAGAATGTTATGTGTGATTCCATTTAGATCAAATTCAGAATGGATAGGATACTAAGGTGTTTAGTCTTGCCTGCCTGTGTGATATGGGTAGTGATTGGATGGCCCATGAGAGAGGGAGCTTCTGGAGCGCTGGTAGTGTTCTATTTCTTTCTTTTCTTTTCTTTTTTTTAATGTTTATTTTTGAGAGAGACAGAAGGTGAGTGGGGGAGGAGCAGAGAGAAAGGGAGACACAGAATCTGAAATGGGCTGCAGGCTCTGAGCTGTCAGCCCAGAGGCTGACATGGGGCTCGAACTCATGGACTGTGAGATCATGACCTGAGCCACAGTTGGAGGCTTAACCGACTGAGCCACCCAGGTGCCCCAGCGTCTGACTCTTGATCTCAGCTCAGGTCTTGAGCTCAGGGTCCTGAGTTCAGGCCCCCTTTTGGGCTCCATGCTGGGTGTGAAGCCTACTTTAAAAAAAAGACAGGGGCACCTGGCTGGCTCAGTCGTTAAACATCTGACTTTGGCTCAGGTCGTTATTTCATGGTTAGTAAGCTCCAGCCCCACCCGGTGTGAGCTTGCGCCCCATGAGCCCTTCTTCCGGTGAGCCCTGCTTCTGTCTCTGTCTCCCCTCCTCCCTCTGCTCCTCCTGAGATTCTCTCTCTGTGCCTCACTCACTTGTGCTCTCTCTCTCAAAACAAAAACAAAAACAAAAACAAAAAACGGGTGCCTGGGTGGCTCAGTCAGCTAAAAGTTGGCATCTGACTCTTGGTTTTGACTCAGGTCATGGTCTCACAGTTTGTGAGTTCGAGCCCTATACTGGGTTCTGTGCTGATGGTGCAAAGCCTGCTTGAGATTCTCTCTTTCTCTCTCTGCCTCTCCTCCCCCCTCAAAAGTAAATAAATGAACATTAAAAAAAAAAAGATTTAGGGGCGCCTGGGTGGCTCAGTTGGTTAAGCGTCTGACTCTTGATTTTGGCTCAGGTCATGATCTCACAGTTCATGGGTTCGAGCCCCGTGTTGGGCTTTGTGCTGACAGTGCAGAGCCTGCTTGGGATTCTCTCTCTCTGCCCCTCCCCTGCTTGCTCTCTCTCAAAAATAAATAAATAAACATTTAAAAAAATAAATAAAAGATTTCAGGAAGGAGCGAGACATAATCTGATCTATGTTGAAAAGGTTGCTCTGGCTGTGTTGTCGTTGGCCAAGTGAGTGCTGGTAGCCTGGGCCGAGGTTGTGGTGGTGGTAATAGGGAGACTTAGTTGGATTTGACATTGTGAGAACTTGGTGATGGTTTGGTGTGGGTGTTGGGGAAGAGGAGGCTTGTGGGATAACTGGAGCTCTTCTCTGACATAAGGAGGTCTGCTTGAGGACTGGTGGGGACCAGCTTTGGGATTTTGCCCTCACTGTGCCCTGCTGCAGTGGTACCCTGGATTCTTTATTCTCAACTATCCCAACTTTACAGCGGAGGGATGTAGGCTCAGAGCAGTTAGGTGGCTCGCCAGTGTGCCACCCAAGCCTTGTAGATTCCATACCACACCTCTTCCTACTGGGTCCTACCCAGCCCCTTGACAGTGGGGGTGGTTCCTGGAGGCTGAGAGAGGGAACAGTGGCACAGTGGGAGGGCCCACTTAGCTCTGGCCACTGGCTTTCAGAGGTGGGGGGGAGCAGGAGAACCAATCTGAGAAGGAAGTGAGAAGCTGGTGAGGAAGAAGATGGAAGGGAGGGGAGGGGAAGAAGGTAAATTCCTGAATTCAGCACCCAGAGGTCCATCTGCACTATCATTATTGTTACTTTTGTATTTCCTTCCAGACTGTGTTTCTGGGTGTGTTTAATTGAGTTGGAATGAACGTATATGTAAGTTTCCACTTTCATGTTACAGGTATTTCTCGTGTTATTAAAGTCTCTTTATTCTTGGGGCACCTGGGTGGCTCAGTCGGTTAAGCGTCAGACTCTTGACTTAGCTCAGGTCATGATGTTGTGGTTCATGAGTTTTGAGCCGCAAGTTGGACTCTGTGCTGACAACTCAAAGCTTGCTTGGGATTCTCTCTCTCTGTCCCTCCTCCACTTGCTCTCTTTGTCTCTCAAAAACAAATAAACATTAAAAAAATAAAATCTCTTTATTCTTATCCCTTGTGATGGTTGTACCATATATTCTATGAAGATAGAAGAGAGACAGAGCCTGACTTGGGGCTCAGACTCATGAACTGTGAGATCATGACTTGAGCTGAAATCAAGACTTGGATGCTTAACCAACTGAACCACCCAGGCGCCCCACATGCATTGTGTTTGGTTGTTGTACCTCTTCAGACTCTCAGCTTAGAACAGCTCCCCATAGCCACCTTCTCCCTCTCCTCCCCATTATGACACTGACTCTGTGAAGAGACCAGGGAAGCGGTCTTGTTAAATCTGTGTCTGGATTTGTCTGATTGTTTCCTTGTGGTTTCTTTGATCCTTTTATTTGCTGTAAAGTGGAAGTGAGAGGTTTGAAGACTCGAATACGTTCAGGTTGATGTTTTGGGCAAATCTCCTAAATCTGGGATTCTCAGTGTCCTGTTAGGCTGTCCCCTCTGCTGTGTCATCATTTGCTTTATGTGGAGATGCTAGATCTTCCTGCTGAAAATGTAGATTTCCCTCTTGGCAGTTAGGAGGTAACCTGTGTGGTGCTTCCTGGGCACCGTGCAAATATCCTTTTCTTTAACAACCTGCTCGGCTGCTTTCTTGAGCATTCATACATAATACTTGCCTGAATCAGCTACATTAAGAGTTTGCAAAATGGAGAGTTCCCCACCCCGCCGCCCCGCCTGTCCCTTTCTGTCATTTCTTCCATATGTATCTGTTGGTATTCTGTAAAATTTACCCACTTCAACTGGGGAAGGACTACAGTTTCTCCGAAAAAAAAAAAAAAAAAAAGGCAGGGTAATTGCTAGATTCTGTTTAATTACCAATTTTCAAAGTAAGGATTCAGTAGAAGAGTCATTCCCAACAGAAGGCAGATGTTTTCTTTTCTCTCTCTCTCTCTCCCTATGGATTCACTATTTTTGTTCAGTGTTTTACAATCAGTCACAGTCATTCCTTTTGATGCTCAAATTGTCTACATTTCCCCGGGAGAGCCCCTTCAAGCTGGCTCTTTGGCCTTTGAACATTTGCTTGCTGTGTTGCAATCTGTTGTTTCATCTTTGGGCCGGAGCCCCGAGGTGGGGTTGTGGGGCACTGCGTCCAGTCTGGGCTGAGCTCCTCCCTCCTGTGCCTGGAATTTCGGCACATCAGCCTGGCAGGTCTTTGCTTTTCTTTTTTGGGTTTGTACTTCAGATTTTTGCATCTCTGCTTATTTTGTGTTCTTTTGGATGGTTCTTATTGTAGGCTGATCTGTCCCTTTATCAATCTGTTGGAGAGCTTTCCCCTGTCTTTTCTTCTCTCCACTGTAGGCTACAGCATTCTGTGTCTCAATTTTGTCTTGTTCATGACCAGTGATATTTTCTGCAGTGTATATTTTTCCCTTTAGCCCTTCACATGTGGGTTTTAATTCTGCTGGAGTGATTGTTTTTGCTTCCTTTTCTAATCATGGCCTGTATCGCAGCTTGTTGTACTTTAATTTCATCATGTTCTCATTCTGGTGCACCCTGTCCTTGAAAAAACTTTAATTTTTTTAGTAGAGTCAGTGTCTTCCTGTAATCTTACAACAAGAAGCGCATAGTTTCTAAAATGGTCTTCCGGTTTCTGTAATAAATTCATTTAGATTTATTCATGTGCATTATAGTGTAGCTTCAGCCTCTTACCTCCGCTTTTTTGTTTTGATTTATCAGTCCTAGAATGTGTTTGCCAGTCTACGGGTTTGAACTGCCATTAGCTGTGTGCTTGGCTGCCAGAGGGAATGTGAGTCCCGCCTGATATTGGCCACAGGTCCAGCGCTGTGCCTGCTGCTCTGGCCGGGCCATCCCTGCAGCCTCGGTCTGAGCAGTGAGGTGCCTTGGGTCACCTGTCACCCACTTCTGGCTGCCTCTGCTCTTCCTCATCTGAAGGTGATGGTGTCTGGGCAGTGGTGGTTTTCCTGAGCCGGCTTCTCTGGCCCCACCGTGGTGAGGTACACCCCATGCTCCAAGATGAGCAGTGCTTTGTCCCTTGCGCCAAGATGGAAGAGGGATACTCTGATTCTTTTTATTTACCGTTTGACCGTTTTAAATGTATACAATTCAGTGGCATTAGGTACATTAGCAGTGTTGTGCAGCCAGCACCACTATTTAGTTCCAGAACTTTTTCCCCTCCAAGGAAACCCCTTCCCCATTGAGCAGTCACTCCCCATTCCCTCCTCTTCCCCAGGCACTCGTCCACTTTCTGTCTCCACGGGTTTGCCTGTTCTGGATATTTTGTATAAATGGAATCATTTATAAATGGAATCATATAACATGTGGCCTTTTGTGTCTGGCATCTTTCCATTAGCATAGTGTTTTCAAGGTTCATCCATGTTGTAGCATGTATCAGGACTTCGTTCCTTTTTATGGCCTAATAGTATGTCATTGTATGGATATGCCACATTTTGTTTATCCATTCATATGTTGATGTATGTTTGAATCACTTCTGTTTGGCTGTTATGAATAGAGCTGCTGTGGACAAGTTATTGTTTGAATACCTGTTTTCAGTTCTTTTGAGTGTTTATCCAGGGAGTAGAATTGCTGGGTAATTCTGTGTTTACCTTATTGAAGAACATCTAAACTGTTCATCTTACATTTCCAACAACACAACAGCAATAGAGAAGGATTCCAGTTTCTCCACATTTGCCAGCACTTTTTTTTTTTTTTTTTTTAAATAATGGGGCCATCCTGATGCATGCAAAATGGTATCTCCTGGTATTGATTTGCATTTCCTTAGTGACTAACGATGTTGGGCATGTCTGTCTGTCTGTCTGTCTTTCTTTTTGTTGTTGAGTGTTTTTTCATGTGCTTCTTGGCCATTTGTATATCTTTGGAGAAATGTCTCTTTCAGTCCTTTGCCCGTTTTTAAGTTGGGCTATCTTTCTGTTGAGTTGTAAATCTTTATATATTCTAAATATTGGACCCTTATCAAATCAGTGATTTGCAAATATTTTCTCCCCTTCTGTGGGTTCTCTTTTCACTGTCTTGATAGTGTCCTTTGAAGCACAAAAGGATTACAAATTTTGACGAAGTCTGCCTTATGCTTTCCGTCTCTTGTTTGTGCTTTTGGTGTCATATTTGAGAAATCCAGGGTCACGAAGATGTACTTTAGTGTTTTCTTCTAAGAGTGTTTTATCTTTTTATTTAGTCTTTGATCCATTTTGAGTTAATTTTTGTATGTGGTGGAAGGAAAAGGTCCAGTTTCACCCTTTCCCATGCAGATATTCCAGCACTGTTTGTTGAAGAGGACCACTTTTTTCCATCTGGATTTGGCCTCTCAAGCTACATACGCTGTAATACTTAAAATCAGCTATGAACTTCTCAGAATTGGTTGGTATTCTTGGACATTTTGGGTTGGTCTCAGTGGAGTTCATAGAGGGATGCGTGATAGAATCAGTCTTATGGATGGTTATGAGACATTTACGTATTTGAAGGGTTTGAAAGGAAATATCTGTATTTCTGACTTTTTATTATCCTAGAACTCTTCTATATTTCAAGTTTGGGAGTGCAGACTCATTCTTTATATGGTTTGGGAAAATTTGAAATACTCATCTCGTTAAGTCTAATTGCACTTGGTAGCCTTTGTATTTAAACTCTTTGATAAAGAGGGACTAGTACTCAGAAGCTGAGCGAAAAGGAAGTCAGAAATTGTTATCTCTTTTCTCTGTGTTTTCATTTAGTTTAAGAGGGCAAGTAAAAAACCCAGGTTTGTCAATACTGAGTTATGAGTCTAATTATCTAAGTGTATTTTTTTACTGTCGACTAGTCATAATTGTCTAAGTGTATTTTTATATCCAGCCAGTGTTGTGTATGAGCTGGAATTTTGCTGTTTATAGAAACCCTGTAGCTTCTTCACCCTCCAGCAGCACATGTGGTGCAACCATTTGGGGAAGCAATTGGTGACATGTTTGAAAAACTCCAAGAAAGTCCCTACTCTTGACTCCGTAATTTCCATGGTAAGATCCTGTCCCAAGGAGATAATCTTAAATACGAAAAAGCACAGAGGATGTTGTGTTTATTGCAGCATTAAACATAAAAATTGTAAGCCCAGAAGACACTCCAGTTTAACAACTCACTGAGTTAATGACCACGGCTGACAGCTGTTGTGTGCTGGCACCCCGCACCATGCATAGGTGGTCTTACTTCATCTTCGGGAGTGTGAGAAGGTTGCCATGAGGTGGCCGAGTGCCCAGGACACAGAACTGGGAAGTGGCAGAGCGAGTTGCTGCTCTCGTGCGTACAGTAGCCATTCAGGTGATTGAGGAAGGCAGTAATGTGGACAGTACTTTGTGATGCTGGGGAAACAGAGAGGCATTGTGTACAGAAGGCCATTCAACTTTGTGCAAAACACCGTGCATGGGAAGTAAGATGAAGAAAGTTTCCAAACTAATGCCATGGGTTATGCCCTGATACCAGGGGTGGTGCAATTTGGATTATTTCTATTTCTACTTTTCTGAATTTCCTAAAATGAGCATTATTTTATACTAAAGGAAACAGAAACAGGGCTGTCCTTCAATTGAGAATTCCTGACACGGATGGTGTAGGATGCTGTGTGCTGGTAGCAGAAGATGGAGAAGAGTCTGTCCTTAGTCTCTTCTCTGGAATGTCCTGAAACACAGCTGAAACAGTTCCAACTCTTAGGATCAAAACAGATGAAGTTTAAGGAGCCAGATAATACAGAAGGGCATGACTTGCAAAAACATAGGATTTAAACTCCAGAGTATCCTAATAAATGTGTACATTATATGCAGTATCTTAGTGATGTCCCCCTTTGTTTAAACTTACATTTTTTTTTTTATTTTAGAGAGAGCACACGAGTGGGGGAGAGGTGGAGAGAGAGAGAGAGAGAGATAGAGAGAGAGAGACAGAGAGAGAGAGAGAGAGAGAGAGAGAGAGAGAATGAGAGAGAATTTTAAGCAGGCTCCATGCTCAGTGTACAACTTGATGGGGCTCAATCCCACAACTCAAGGATCATGACCTGAGCCAAAATCAGGAGTCAGATGCTTAACCGACTGAGCCACCCAGGCACCTCCCCTTTGTTTAAACTTTTAACTCCTGTGTTGAAAATAATGCTAAACTTACCTAAACAGAGAACTAAAGGTCTTGATATAAATAAGATTAAAAAAATTTAATTTTTAATTTTTAAATTTTTGTAAAGTTTACTTATTTATTTTGAGAGAGAAAGAAAGAGTGAGTCAGAGAGGAGCAGGGAAAGAGAATCCCAAGCAGGCTCTGCACTGTCAGCGCAGAGCCTGATGTGGGGTTTGGACTCAAGAACTGTGAGATCTGAGCCGAAGTTGGATGCTTAAGACTGAGCCACCCAAGCTTTTCTAAAAATTTTTTATTTTAGAGAGAGTGAGAGTAAGGTAGAAGGGCAGGGGGAGAGAAAGAGAGGGTCCCAAGCAGTCTCCATGCTCAATGCAGAGCCTGACATGGGGCTCAATCCCACGACCCTGGGATCACGACCCAAGCCAAAATGAAGAGTCAGATGTTCAACTGACTAAGCCACGCAGATGCCCCTAAATAAGATATATTTTATTTATTTGTTTATTATATTTTTAAGAATATTTGAGAGAGCACGAGTGAGTGCACGTGTGCGTGCACATGTGTGTGCAGGGGAGGGGCAGGGAGAGAGGGAGACAGAGGATCCAAAGCAGGCTCTGTGCTGACAGCACAGAGCCCAACGTAGGGTTCACACTCACGAACTGTGAGATTATGACCTGAGCCGAAGTCGGATGCACAACCGACTGAGCCACCCAGGCACCCCAAGATATGTTTTTAAAGAAGATATATTTTAGCCTGACATTGAAATTATTTCATGTATGAAATGCTGTCAGTTTCTTAGATTTGTTCCTAGTTATTTCAGTATCCTTAACCATTTGAAAAGATGAACCAGAAATAGGATACAGAGCAACAAACACAAAAACAGATCTGGTCACAATATATTTGGAAAAGCAGGTCACTAAATAATTTGTGTATTACATAACCCCACTTTTCTGTTTTATTCATGCACTGAAAACACGAAGGATGTTATCGCAGGATGTCAGTGGCAGGTGTTAGCATGGCTGGGCTGAATGTTCTCAAGTGAAGAAAAAGCACTTCCCGTAAGCACGTCGACCGAGTTGGCTGCTTAACACGAGACTTTACTTCTACCTTATGTCTGAAAATGAGACAGAGGGGCTGTGGAACCCAGGGAAGGGGCATTCGAGTAGTGATAGTTATGACACTGCTTTATGTTTGTGTGGCGCTTTGCAGCGTGTGTGAGCCTTTCTCTCAGGGATTTCCTGCTCTGTGCAGCACCCCTGAGGTGGGATCGGCAGGTCAGGAACTGGGGTGTGGGGGGTGGCTGCCTTTAGCCCCGGTGGTAGCGGCTCCAGGCCTTGCATTCAAGCCTCTGGTGTGTTTCATTCACGTCTGAGTTTCCAAAGCACCCTGTCTGTACTCTAATGGAAATTTCCAAACATACACAAAAGTAAGGAGAGGGGTTTTAATCAGTCACTGGGTGTAAACAGTCGTCAGTGTTGTGTCTTTCATATTTCGTCTGTCCCCACCCCCGAGCCCCACTTTCTTCTGAGTATTTAAAGCAAATTCTTCTCGTACTTTTTACTTTGTAAAAGTATCCCTCTCTCACTGCACAGTTTCCTTAAAGGTCAAGGGTCTTGTCTCTTTCATCATCATATTCCCAGCCGTACTCGCACTTAAGTGTTCAATAAATATTTGTTGAAACACAGAGTGCGTTCATTCCACAGGTCCGTGGGGAGACGGGTTTTCCTCTGGAGGCTCACAGAAGCCAGGCGAGCCTTTGGTGCCTTGACTGAACCACAGCGTGTGTGTATTTGGAAGTCGCTCCTGCTGTTGGTGGTTGGGGTTGCCCACGTGGTGTGCAGGGGGGTGGTTGTGCCTCGACATGCACGTTTGTCCACGCGCTCACCCCAAGAAGTGGGAGGAGCAGTTTATGGCTGTAGTTTTAGTCTTACTTGAAAAGGCAAACGAACAAAAGAAAACCTTACCTCAGGCATGCTTTTTAATCTTTTCACTTGATATTGAAATGTGGAGAGCTGAAATCAGACAGACATGGGTTTGAACCCCATGTCTGTCCCTTCTCTGTGGACATAGGTCCTCTCTGGATGGACCTCAGTGTCTTCATAAGTGAGATGGGGTAGTAAGTGTTCAGTGCGGTGAGGATTGAATGAGGTTCTGATAACTAAGTTCCTGTCCTGGTATGGAGTAGGCCCTGCACAGATACCAACCCTATCTTTCTCTTCTTGCCTGGTTTGTGGCAAATGGGAGTGGGTGCAGTGTCTCTCTTGGACGGGTTGTGTAGACAAAGTGGGGTCATCTGTGGAAGCTCTTAGACGGGGGCCATGAGAGCTGTCCGGGGTGCTGCGTCCGGTGGCGGCTGCCCCTTCTGTGTCCTTATACAATCACGTACCTTCCAGAGGGCTGGCTCACTTCCTTCCCCGTCTTGTCTGCTCTGTCCCTCCCCCACCCAGAGGTAACCACCTAACCATTTTTATTGTTTTATTATTTTGGTTAATTCTTCCACTGTTGTTTGAAAATTTAAAGATACTGTATGCACATACTTACCTTTAAGTTTTATCTCTGCGCGCGCGCGCGCACACACACACACACACACACACACACATCCTTTTTACACAAAGGTAGCATGCCCCCTATATGTTCTACACCTTTCTTTTTTTTACTTCATGGAATCCATAGCTGTATACAGCTCTCCCTCATTCCTTCTACAATTGTATAGTATTTTTTTTTTTAGTGTACCATAGCTTATTCAAGGACTTGCATTATTTTCAGTCTTTTGCTATGATATTTTGCAGCAAATAGCCCTGTACGAACTTCATTTTATGCTCTTTGCCATAGTATCTGTGGGCTAGGTTTCCTGGAGTGGGCGTGCAGGGTAAAAGGGTGGTGGTGTGGGTTTGCTAGGTTTTGGCAGGTCTCTGTGCTCAGGGCTCACCTCATGCCCAGTTGGATCAGCGGTGCTGAGAGTACTGGTTTCCCCATAGCCTCGCCCACAGTGCCTGTTTGTTTTTTCTGTCAGTCTGACGGTGAGAATGTATTTTAGTTTAGTTTTCTTTTTTTTTTAATTTTATTTTAGAGAGAGAGAGTGAGGGGGGACAGGGGCAGAGAGAGAGAGAGAGCGAGAAACTCAGCACAGAGCCTGACTTGGGGCTTAATCCCATGACCCTGGGATCACGACCAGAGCCAAAATCAAGAGCCAGATGCTCAACTGACTGAGCCACCCAGGTGCCCCTAGTTTTCTTTCTTTCTTTTTTTTTTTTTTAAAGGTAGATTGAGCAAATTTTCATGTGTTTTAAGGGCCATTTTTACTTATTTGTTTTATTAAAAAATTTTTTTAATGTTTATTTTTGAGAGAGAGAGAGAGTTTGAACGGGGGAGGGGCAGAGAGAGAGGGAGACACAGAATCCGAAGCAGGCTCCGGGCTCTGAGCTGTCGGCACAGAGACCTACATGGGGCTTGAACTCACAGACCGCGAGATCATGACCTGAGCCAAAGTCGACTGAGGCACCTGGGCACCCCTTTCTTTCTTTCTTTCTTTCTTTCTTTCTTTCTTTCTTTCTTTCTTCTTTTCTTTCCTTTCTTTCATCTATCTATTTATTTATTTATTTATGAATGAATGAAACGGCTGTTCATGTTTTTTTGCCCATTTTTCTATCAGATTGTTAGTTTATTCACAAATTTTAGAAGCTGTTGTAGATTGGGGATTTAGCCCTTTATGATATTTTACAGAAAGTTTCCTCAGACTGTGCTGTGCTTGGACACGGGGATGATTCAGATCGCTAATACAGCCTCAGCGCTTGGGACACCCTTGGTCTGGTCAGGGTGTCAGCCACATGATGGAGGGTCATAGACTCGCAAGACACACGACAGCCGGCTCTGCCTGGGGGTTGGAAAGGCTCCTGGGGTGGTGGCATTTGACCTGGGTCTCAGGTGCAGGAGTTTTCTATCCGCAGGAAGATTCCAAGCAGAGGAAGGATCTATCCAAAAGTAGGTGGCTACAAAGGAGCCAGTGTGTTTGGGTCGGATGGTTCTGGGGCTGAGGCAGTAGGCTCTGGGGTGGGTGGGAGGGATTGAAAAGAGCCTTGAAGGGCCACAGTTGGCTTCCCTCAAGACACAGGAAAACAAGGGCATGTTTGCGAGTGGGCCAGGGACGCTTTGGTTAGGGCAGGGTGCTTATCCGAATCCTCAGGGGAGCTTTTGCACTCTGTGGCTACCTGGTCCCCTGCTGGGGAGCGGCCGGCAGCGTTTCAGAACTTGCTAGGTGATGCTGCTGGTGGTGGACCTGAGAGGCAGCAGAGGGCTGGCAGCAGGCTGGAGGGTGCACGGTGGTAGAGAGCGGAAGGCAGGGACTCCCCTCACTGCGGTGTGCTCAGGCACCGCCCGGGGCTCTTGTCTTCACATTCCGGGGATTTAGGAACGGTGGGTTTCGTGAGTGTTCCGGGGGTTCTGACCCTGGTGGCCTGGGTCATCCCTGAGAGACACAGAGACAGACCGTAATTGAAGCCCGAGGTGGGGGTCCAAACTAAGCTATGGCAGAGGGCCTGAAGGTAGAGTGGAGTGCTGAGTGACTTTGACAAGTGGAGTCAGTACTGGGTAACCAGTTAGGGGCAGGGAGTGGAGGTGGAACGAGTGGCATATGCCTCACGCTTCTGTCAGCTTTGATGATGCTGTTAAGAGGAAATACCGAGGGGCGGGAGCAAGCTAGAAAGCGAGGGGCTGATGAAGGGGCTGGTTGGATGTGAATCGCATTTAGGGTGCGGGGCCTCGGAAACCTAGGGACACCAGTGTTTGGTAGTAGAACAGCCACCGATGGTGACGGAGCAGGAGCTAACTCAGCCAACCCACCTGACTAGACAGGAGTGCATCTGGCAGATCGATGACGCCTTAAGACCTACGTCGTTTGTGCTTTTCTGCCTCACCAGCTGGCTCCCACCTCGGGGTCTCAGCATCGCTGCCACAGCTCTACACGCGGTGTCCGCATTCAAGACAAGAGGGAGGGGGAAGGGGGGAGCTGAAGCCACACGTGTTCTCACACATCAGTGAAGCAGTTCGCAGCCCCCGCAGGATGTTCATGTAGGTCTGTCTGACCAAGACTGAATCCTGTGGCTGGGGCTGGGGAAGTGTGCTCAGCGTTGTGATGTTGGTCACACTCGGTACAACTAGCCCGCTCAGAACTGAGACTGCATTAGCTGAGAGGGCAGGGAGTTGGGGGGGCCATCCCGCAGTGATCGAAGAGCCCTCAGATTCAGGGGGTGTGGGTGTGGGTGACACCAAGGGAAGGGCAGATTGAGGAGCGGCTCTTTGGGGGGATTTGGGCATTATGCTTTGGGGCCGGCCACTTTTTGGCTTTTCTGCTTTGGCCCTTCCTCATATTAGTGGGACAGGAATGGGACATCTCCCTAACTCTCCAGTGACGGGGGCTTGGGGACATGGTTGCTTTTCATCTTGCAGGCAGTGCATCGAAGGAGGAAAACCAGGGTAGTTAGTGGCAAAGAGGAAGTTGGGTTCTCTTGATTGGTAGAAAACAAGGCTGTCCTTTTTTCACGAGTCAGCGGTTTTGGGGTCTTTAGAAAACTCATGTGGGGCACCTTTGTGTCAGATTGTTGGCTTCAGATATGGGTTCTGGCTGTGCAGAGTTGGGAGGAATTCTCCAGCACAGCAGGTACCCATGTGTACCCAGCAGGTACCCTCTCTCTCCTGCTGGTTGCTGGTGCCGTGGAGACACTTAATGTGTATAATCAGTTGTGGCCTGAGGTGTGCACACTTCCTCAGTTTCTGATAGGATGTGATAAGACCGGGTGGTAGTGAGTAGGGAGGGGAGTTGCAGGTAAGTTGCAGGTAGTTCCAAATCCGGATGAACTGGGATGGATTTGTGGGTGGTGTCTTGAATTGATGAAGGAATTTACCTTTGCTTACTTTGTTTTAAATCAGAGCTATCAGTAGACTTTTATGTTTCATTCTGCCAACAAATATTTTCTGCCTACTATCTAGGCCCTAGATTTGAATTACAGGTCTTCTGTCTACTAGTTATGTGGCCTTGAATGACCTACTTAATTCTTCAGACCCTCAGTCCCCTAATCTGTAAAATGGGAGTATTATTACATACCTCTGAAGCTGATGTGAAGGTTAAAAGGTAAAAATGTCTTGCATGAACGTAGTAGGTATGGTGGGTACTCAGTAAGCATTTAAAATAACCTCTAGGTCTTTGGGTTTGTGAACAAACCATACTGTTTATGGTATTCAGATACTATAAACCATAGAAGGTTCAATGTAAGAGTAAGGAGGCCTGATTGTTTCTTTGTGGTCTGTTATTAGCTATTTAATTGTGGAGAAGTTCCTCAGTCTGTCAGTGGCCAGTTGTCTTGTCAGTTGGGATGTTAGCATGTATTTGTTCTGTTAAGAAAGCTAATAGATACAAAAGTGCTCCAGAGAATTTCAAGTGATATGCAAATTTACGGTAATAACTTTTACTAACCTTTTTTTTTACAAACATTTTATTTATTTAAAAAAATTTAAGTTTATTTATTTATTTAGAGCGAGGCAGAGAGAGAAGGGGAGTGAGAATCCCAAGTAGGCTCCTTACTGTTAGCACAAAGCCTGACACAGGGCTCAAACACACGAACCTTGAGATCATGACCTGAGCCGAAGTCAAGTCAGACGCTTAACCGGCTAAGCCACCCAGGTGCCCCTCACAGAAACATTTTAATAGTTCTTTTGTTTGTTAACTTTATGTGGTAATAGCCCCACTTTTTTTTTTTTTTAACTTTGTGAATTTGGATGGCGTGGACTTAGTGTAATCAGGTTTATGTAGGTTTTTGCTGAAGGACCCAAAAGGCTTAAGGACAAATCGATGGCTGATGTGAAACATTTGGCTAGATTTTTCACTCTTCTTTTCTTTTTTTTAATCTTTTTTAATGTTTATTTATTTTTGAGACAGAGGGAGACAGAGCATGAACGGGGGAGGGTCAGAGAGAGGGAGACACAGAATCTGAAACAGGCTCTGAGCTGTCAGCACAGAGCCCGACGCGGGGCTCGAACTCATGGACCGCAAGATCGTGACCTGAGCCGAAGTCGGCCGCTTAACCGACTGAGCCACCCAGGCGCCCCAGTCACTCTTCTTTTCTTTATCCTCCCCCGCCTCGTTCCCCACCCTCCTTATTTCCTGGCCTGCCTGCAGCCCCTAGCCCTGTCCTCTCAGGCAGGCTGGCCAGCAAGGAACGTGTGGAAGTTCTTATGCTTACAGTGCACGAGACGCTGATGGCACCAGCAGAGCTCTGCCTGAGGTTTTACCTCTGTCCTTTTATTGACTTTGTTTTCCCCTTTCTTTCTACATACTAAAGAACATGTATGTAAACGTCAGTGCAGCATAAACGCACGTGGCAAAACTGCACGTGTGAACCCAGGCTTTCAGCAGGGTATTGGGATGTCACCCTCAGGGCTCCTTTCTGTCCAGCCCGCTGCCCTTCAGCATCTCTCAGTCACCATTGGACTTAACCCTGGTTCATGCCTTCTGTCAGTTTACCATTTGGCAGCTTCTTTTTCTTCGTTACCATTTTGCAGGGGTTCTTAGAATATTCTGGCTGTTGGCAGTGTCGCGCGTATCTTCTCCCAGCGTGTGACTTCACCCTTCCCTTTCTTTGTAAGGTGTCTTTGATGAACAGAAGTTCTCAGTTGGAATGTAGTTGGCTTTAGCAGTCTTACAGTTTGTGTTTAGTGTTTCTTCAATCCTATTTAAGAAATCCATCCCCTCTTCCACTGCCACCCAGTCCCAAGGTCATAAGGCAGTTCTCCTGTATTGTCTGCTGAAACTTCAAGTTCTGCCTTTTGCGTCGCATCTGTAGCCCCCCCGGGGCTGACTTGTGTCTGTGGCGTGTGCGGTAGAGGACTGCGAGCGTCCTTCCCTTTGGGTGACCTGCTGTCTTAGGCCGGCCACTGACTGGTCCCTCCTCACCCCCCAGCTGGAGAAGCTGCTGTTGTCACATGTCACACTTTCCAATCTGTGAGCATCTATTTCTGGGCTGTCCTGAGCCCCAAATGCTGCTGCTTCTCGTTTGCTTTAAGGAATAGCCCAGGACACGTGCAGGTGTTTTGTTGTAGCAATAGCCTTGTTGGTAGTATTGAGAGGGGGGGAAGCATTCCACCTGTTCTAGCAGCAGGGCGTGAGCTGAGTGATAAAGCACATCAGTACAGGGAGACACTCTGCAGCTGACAGAGATAGATTCACTAATACGGACGGGTGTTGACAATATATCTCGACATCAAAAATAGTAAGTTAAAGTACGGTATGTGCACTATGATTTCACGTTTATAAAAAGTTAAGAAACGTGCAGGTTAAAAAAAAAAACCCACCTCCCATTTTTGCTTCCTCCCATCCTGGTCACATTTGGGGTGCTGTACTCTGGCTTCGCCCTGGCAGGTCCTCCTCCGGCTCCTCCCAGTTGGCATCATCAGTGTGTCCTCTTGGGTTTTTTCTCCTCGCCCCTGGCCTTGTGCCCACTTTCTTCTATCCTCCGTTTGGGTTCCCGCCTCCTTTCTGCACCCGAGCCGGTGTCCTGGGATTCCCTGTTCCCCGCGCCTGCTCTCCTTCTGCTCCTCCATACGGGCCTCATTGAAGCACCTCCCTGTTAAACCTTCTCTCACGCCCTGACCTCTTATCCGCAGCCATCTCTCCGCTCAGCTGGCCCTGGCAGCATCGAGGCCCTTGTGGCATGCCCCAGACAAGGCCCCCATCCCCCCACCCATGAGACCTGAGTCCTCCTTGCCCCTGTCTGTGGCCGTCTTCTTCCTGTCTCCCTCCCAGATGCTCAGTGTTGCCGGTTGCCCTCTTATAAGAGTTTCTGGAGTGTTCTGCATGCCTCCAGATTTCCCTCCCCCTTTCCTCCACACTGCGGCCAGAACCATCTTTCCAAAGTGTACATGAGCGCCGGAGACCGACAGGCCTGACAATCAGTGATCTGAGAGCAGGTTTGAGTAGGGCTTGTGGGGCCTGCTCTCGCCTTTCCCTGCCCACTGGTTTGAAGCCTCTTTAAGGGCATTTCCAGAGCTGCGTCCCTCAGCCCTTTGTTCCCGGGCAGGATGACTGGAGACTTGAACTTCCCCAACAGCAGGTGCCCGGGTAGTCTCGCCCATGGGCCAGGAGCGGTCTGTCTGCTCACTGCGGGTGGCCGTGGCGCCCAGGCCGAAGACTGCTGGTTTCATCCCTGGAGTCCAGCCTGGGGATTTCCTTCCTCCCTGTTTGGAGGTGGGCATGGGGCTCGCTTTTGCACTCTACCTGATTCTCAGTGCCTGAGTGTGTTTCAAATCTGTCCCTTCTTGTTCCTGATGGTAATGAAGGTGCCCTGGATGGCTGGAAGGACAGAGTGGGCCCTTTTGTTTGTGCACGGAACTTGACCAAACGGTTCTGGGAGCCTGGCCGCCCAGCACGCCCTGAGCGAGCTGTGCTGGAGTCTGGGGTTTTGACTGCTGGTTCTCCGCTCTGTTGGGCATGAGGAGGAGCCCTGCCAGCTGAGCAGTGTTTCCTGTGGGTGCCAGTTACAAGCTGCCAAATGCAAAACATAGCAGATTATTCAGGGGTGTTATTTTCTTGACCACTTTTAGTTCATTGCTTTTGACTGAGTGTTTAAAAATATTCTGCAGCATATCTGTAGTATTCTCGAGCAGCGAATCAGGAGAAGAGACGCAGTTTCTGAGAAAGCTTCAAAGAAATACTGGTCTTTATCTTTTCCCCAGCCTTTTCCGCTGAAACCCACCAGAGTCTTTTTCTGAGTGCTCTTGTTCTATAAATAGAACAGCGGCCCTCCTCGGGTAGCCCGAGAGCGCAGCTCTCATCCGCTTTCTGAAAGATGTGTGTGTGTGTGGTGGACTGGATTGTGTTTTAATTTTTCTTTTCTTTTATGTGTGAGATGTGTGGCGGGAGATGCAAGAAAAAATACTGCAGCGTTTATCTTTTAAAGATAACTTATTATAACTTTTCTGGGTCGGAGCTTGTTGGTTTTGTTGTCGTCGTCTTTTTTTTTTTTTTTTTTTTAACTTTGCATTTAGGGAAGAGATGGAAGTGGTGACCCCCCCTGCAGAGGTAAGCAAGAGGCGTGGGGGTGAGGAGAGGTGCTTCGTCTGTGAGCGAGGCCTCTGAGGCCAAGGAGGAGAGGCTGGCCCGGAGCGCAGTGCTGGCGCCCGTGGGTCTGCATCAGGTGTCTGAAGAGCACGTTGACATGAGTGTCCCATGTGTACTTGGGTCTGAAAACAATGTGAGGAGACAACCTGGTAGTCCTTCCGTACCGAGGACTGGTTTCTACCTGCAGCTCCTGGGTTCAGAGGTGGGGCTTTCTCTCCGCCTGGGATCAGCCTCTGGTTCAGCACATGCTCCCGCACTTCAGAAAAGCCAGCGCCGTCCTGTAGCTAAGGATGGCAGTTTGCATTCTGTGACTGTCGTCAGTGGTCTGTTCTTTGATCACTGGGTGATGCTGTGTTCCTCTCTCTCCTGCCGGCACTCTTTAATTACCTGAGGAAGGAGGTTCCTCAGTGATTTTTCTCCTGGGAGTCGGAGAAGGTTGCTGTTTGTCCTGCTAGGCCAGCCCTGCCCGCACAGACCCCACGGTGCCTGGCACGTGGTCGGGAGCCAGCACGTGCGGCTCCCCTGCCCGGGAGGCCCATGGAGAGGATGCCCTGTGGCAGGGTAAGGAGAGAGCAACGGCCCGCAGTCCCAGGCCCCCCCCTGGGCTGCTCAGGTTGGGGTTCTGGTGCCTGACCCGGTGTTAGTGGTGTGTGTGGGACGGGAGGCTTTCTTTGTCATGCTTCTTGGGGTGGGGGGGTGACTGCGTCCCAAGCTCCCCACTTCTCTGTCTGGAGTTGTCTAATGTTGGGACTGGGCAGCGCCGGTGTTCCACTCTCGCCTTGTGATGTGTTTGGGTTACGTGAAGTTTCTGTGTCTGGTTTTGTCTTACGTCGTCTTCAGTGGCCACAGGCACCCAAGTGCTTCCGACAGATACTTTCTTAAAGAAGTTACGTAGAGTGCAAAGCAATGTGGGATTGGGTAATTCAACCCAAACTCCTCTGAACCATATTTGTGTACTTGAGCCGAGTTTTGTGCATTCTGCCTGACTCCATGGTGGGACTCTGTGGAGAATGGCCGTTTCTGTCAGCTGGGGAAAACGGGGTGCACATGCCGAGAGCCAGGCTCTTGTTTCATGCACGTTGTTTATTCGTTTTGACTCTTAGTGGCTCCCAGCGGTTCAGATGTGTAATGATCAAGTGGTTCCTTGAGCATTTTAACTTCTGAGTGCTCTGCAGGGCTCCTTTTGTCCTGTCAGACCAGCACAGGGGACAGCACAAGAGGGAAGCAGGTCCAGGAGAAGGCATGTCCCATTCTTGGCTTTAATTGAGCCAAGGTGAGTGGAGTGCTGTCCACCTAGATTGTTAAGGGAACTCCAGTTTGTGGCGGATGCATCAGATTTATGGGATGAGAGGAGTTTTCGTGACTTTGGTCATGGAACTTCTCTCTGCAGCGTGGGCGGAGGCACATGCCTAGCTTGTGAATGGGGTGACGGTTGAGTGGGGTGCAGGCCTGGAGCTACGCTGAACCCCACAGCAACCTACGTCGACAGTTTTGGCAACAGGATCCTGAGAAATGGCAGGAAGCCAGAGAACACGGAGATGGGGCCAAGAATAGCTGAAAAATACCAAACGCTGAAGTTGGAAAATGCTCTGGCCCCTTGCTGCCTACTGTTGGCCTGCAAGCCTTCATGTCCCCTGCTGCTGATCCCCAGGGCATAGCCAGGCACACCTTGGGCCCCAGACAACCTCACCACTCAGGCACGCTGGTGTCCCTCAGAGAATTGTGTAGCCCCCCCCCCCCCCCCAAAGAAGCGCGCTCGGCCGGTCCATAAGTAGTCAGGGTCTGGGGAGAGTGGGGGAATCCCTCCTTCAGTTAGGCCACTGGCCCGTTAGGGACATGCACGCACTGGCCCGTCTGTGTGCAGTTCTGCCGGACGGGCCCGAGGGCACCATGCAAACGCTTGCTCATGAATCATTTCTGTGTTTTCAGACTGTCATCAAAGAGGGGATGCTGACCAAACAGAACAATTCATTCCAGCGATCAAAAAGGAGATACTTCAAGCTGCGGGGGCGGACGCTGTACTATGCAAAAACGGCCAAGGTGAGATGCGGTGGAGGGGCCGCCGGGGAGAGGGTTCCTACGGGGTCCGCGTCTTGGGAGAAACCTTCGCTTCTTGGATCTGTTACTTCCAGTGAGTTTGGCAATACTCTAGGGTGCTAGCTTTAATTTGTCTCAAGCCATGTTCTATTTCTTACAGACACTGACTTTTACTCATTTTTCTCTTTCCTTAATGTCATATGTCACCAATGAAGAAAAGGGGAAATGTCACAGAAATAATCAAATTACAGTTAGAGATCCTTCTTTCGGAAGGATTGGGGGGTCACAGCCTTAGAACTCTTTTATTACGGACTAAAATTAAAACGTCTTTTTAAAAAAAGTGCTTTATTGAGGTATAATTGGCAAGCAAAATCTGTACAACTTTAACGTGTACAGCTTAGTTTGGAGACAGGTAGTAAATATCTGTGAAACTGATTGAAAGTGTTTCTGAAGTATGTTGGGCTTCTTGGTGTGTGAGCAGAACTGAGATTCTGTCTCTAGGCTTCTAGCCGTGGTCCTTCTTTCCATGTGCAATCTTGTATGTGAGCTTAACCGTGAGAGCCACCAGGCAGCTTAGTGGAAGACAAGGAGCCAGTCAAACCTACTAAATTACTGCTGTGTTTACATAAATGCAGTAAATGCAAAGCTAGTTTTTGGTATTCTGAATACCAGTATTAGTATTGTTGTCAATACTTATATTTTGGTATTAAAATGTAAATGATTCAGATTCCAGATTTGTGTTGGAGATGTATCCCTAGAGAGTGCATTCAAATGTGAAATTGAACAGAACAACTTGTTTAGATAGGGTTCTGACCACATCCCTCATTTAAAAAAACAAAACAAAACACTCATAGTTATTTTAGTTCTTTGTGTGTATGGAGTGGGGGGAGGAGGTTACTTAAAAGGCTGAGTCTTTCTAAGTCATTAGCATTTCCTCCAGGGTTCCCAGTGGACTCCTCTTAGAGGGGACAGTAAGGTAAGTGGGAGGTGTGGACTGATGAGGGGATTTGGAGGGGGAGAGTGAGGGTGGAAATGGGCTGGGGAGAAGGTCCCAGGACTCATTCTCCCATCCTCCTCCTGGAGTCTGGTGGTCTCTCTGTTCAGGACTGAATTCCTTCTGCTCTGCTCCCTTGGTTTTTTGTTGTTGTTGTTGTTCATGGCCACATCCCTTCTATTTGGGTTGGTCTCTCTTCCTAGAATCATTTATTTCAGCCAGGACCTTTCCCGCTAAGTGCATTGGCTGGACAAACCAAAACCGGAAGGAAAGGAGATCCTCAGTCTGGACCCCTGTTCCCTCAGGTGGACTCTGTGGGAAGGCATATTTCACATATAAAAAAATGCTGAGGAGTACAAAAGTTAAATACAGAAATCACAGTGTTTTGTTTTGTTTCCACGAATGCAATCACTAATGAACTCCTGGATTAACACCCGGAGCTCTACCTGTGGGCTCCGTGTGTAGTCACTGCACCTTTAGTCCTCAAGTGTCAGGTGCTCAAGGTTCCAAGGTTCAGGGTTCCAGGCACGTGGGCATCTGTGGGTGTTTGACTAGGGTTGAGGAGAGTGGGGGGGCAATGCTGGGCTGGGTGCCTTGGCCGCGCACTGACCGTGGTGCCTGTGCCTCTCTGCAGTCCATCATATTTGATGAGGTGGACCTGACAGATGCCAGCGTGGCTGAATCCAGCACCAAGAACGTCAACAACAGTTTCACGGTAAGACTCCGGACCACACCTTTCTCGATTCTTCACCATGTGTAGCTTTCCTTTTTAATTTGAACACGTGCGTGTGAGCGGTTCTTTTCTCTGATTGGAATGCTTCCTGGTAAATTTTGAATTTAATGTTGAAAATCATACTGTGGTTGGAGAAAAACTGGGAATTTGGCACATGTAAGCTCGAAAGAACAAGAGGGTCCAAGTGAACTGTTTTTAACGTGTTGTTACATTTCTCTAGGTTTTGCACAGAGCTTTGTTTCTTATGATTATTGTAGAATATTTGGAAAACACGGGAAAATATGTTGAAGCACGTAACCATAATTCAGCTACCTCAAGACATATACTGTTTTTGGTGTATTTCTTCTTTACTTTTAGACTGTCCTCTCACCTCCTGCCACCTGCCCAATTTCTAGCAGTTATGTTGTACTTTTTGCAAAAGTTCTAAGGGCATAAATTCATGTGACCTCACTGTCCAGAGGTAGCCAGATGCTCACTCTAGAGTGTTTGTCTTTATTTCTTTAAAAAAAAAAAAATTTTTTTTTTTAATGTTTATTTATTTTTGAGACAGAGAAAGAGTGTGAACGGGGGAGGGTCAGAGAGAGGGAGACGGAGAATCCAAAGCAGGCTCCAGGCTCTGAGCTGTCAGCACAGAGCCCGACGCGGGGCTCGAACCTGCGGAGTGTGAGATCATGACCTGAGCCGAAGTCGGATGCTTAACCAACTTGAGCCACCCAGGCGCCCCTATCTTTATTTCTAAATATGTGTGCCTTCACCCACATACACCATGAGATTTTTATGATCCTTTTGTTTTACACTTGCTTTTTTTTTTTTTCCCTCCCCCCTCTTGAGAATTTATGGTGGACATTTTTCCATGTCAGTTGATCTAAATGTTCCTCATATTTTTTAATCACTATATAGATAGCATTTCTGGTGTGACTGTAATTTTGGTTTCAGGGGCTGACTTTAAAATCGTTCTGTATAAAGTGTGATTCTAAGGGCAGGAGTGGAGTATTTAAAAGTATGTTTCTATGATTAAGCTAGTCCATCTAGAAGTAAAGTATGCTACCTGATTTTTTTTTTTTTTTCAATTCTTTTGTAACTCCATCAAAGTGCGTAATTTTCTTTACATTTAGGATCTGACATTTTGCATGTTAGTTTCGGATAGTTTCAGGTTTTGTTTTATTTATTTATGGGCTGATTATTGATGTTGCTGTTGCAAATGGGATTTTTCTTCCTCCATTTAAACTTTTATTTATTTTGTTTTGATATATCTAACTGCTCTTGGTTCTGGTTCATGGCTTATCGAATTAGTCAGACTTCCCTGGTGGTCTCTCTTACTTGATTCTTCGTTTTACTTGGAATGTTTTTACTTTTTCACCATCAATTTTATTGTCTACTTACTAGCTGGGGAGATACTTTGAAAACTATGTAAGTGGATTATTCTGTGATTTGTGGCTTTTAGAGTGTTAATAGGAAGAGGTGTTGACTTTTATTGGGGTGTTTGGAGCATTAATTTAGTTGATCATGTTGGTTTTAGGTATTTACACACTTCCTAATAATAAGTTGGTCTTGGTCACGTTAGATTTTACAACCTCGTTTTGTTTAGGCTTTTCCTATCTAATGTGCATGGATGGACATTTCCTCTGGAGTAGGAGGTAAGTAGCCTTTGCTGTTTTGATCTCAGAGTTGGACTAGCCCCATAAAATTCATTTAGTAACTTTCCATAACTTTGTGTGTTCTGGAACACTTTATATGGCTTTAGAATTGATGGTTTCTTGAAAAGCTGAGAGAAATTACTTTAAATTCTCGGTCATAAGGACTCTTCAGGGAGGTAAGGCTATGAAAAGGTTTGTTTTTGCTTTCTGATGATTGGAGCTTTTTTACTGCTTGACTCCATTTTTGTATTTTACTTTCCCCCTTATCCTGCACCTTCAAATTCAGTGGCGTATATTATTTGCACTTGAAACATCAGTGTGTCTGGTTTTATCCCTTTTGTATTTCTAATTTCCTTTGTTTAGCTTTTGTTTTTCTTGTCAGATTTCTTAAACTCCATCGTTTTTGTTGTTTTATATGAGAACCGGTTCTTGGATTATTGATCAGTTCCATTTTTTCTGGCACCTAATTGAGTTTCTGCATTTATTTATATTCATTGTCTCTTTTCTGCTTTTCACAACTTTTAAAAACAACCTACTGATTAGCTTATTCTCATTTTCATTATGTGTGTGTGTATGTATATAATTATATACACAATGAAATTGTCTATGTGATGAAAACACGAGGGACTCTTAATTGAACTCTGAGTGCCTTTCTGTTCACATTCTGAAAGTTGTTTTTTCTCCCAGTAGAAGAGTGTGATTAAAGACAAAATACTTTTCAGGGGTGCCTGGGTGGCTCAGTCGGTTAAGCATCCAGCTTCGACTCAGATCATGATCTCCTGGTTCGTGGGTTTGAGCCCTGTGTCAGGCTCCGTGCTGATAGTTCAGAGCCTGGAGCCTGCTTTGGATTCTGTGTCTCCCTCCTTCTCTGCCCCTCCCCTGCTCATGCTCTGTCTCTCTCTCTCTCAAAAATAAACATTAAAAAAAATTTAAAATAAAAAGACAAAACACTTTTCTGATCCAGTTATTGAAGAAAATTTTCAAGTATGTAAATGTAAATAGGAAATTTAAAACAATCCATATTCCTATTACCCAAAGATAACTGGTAATAATTTCGGCCAATGTCATTCCCACCAAATACATTTTATAAAATACGGTTTTTTAACCTTCTTTCTTTAGTTAACAGTGAGCCTTTTCATTTGTAATATCCTCTAAAATCTTGTGTATTAATGTTGCATAGTATTTCAGCGTATATGTGTGTTAAATTTAACCAGTCCCTACATTGAATGTATTTTCCTATTGTAAGTAATATTGTGATATGCACTTGTACACAGATCCTTTGGTGCATTTCTGATTATTTCTTTAAATTCTTGGACATGGAATTCCATTTGAGGTACAAAGTAGGAGCTGTTAAAAGGCCTCTGAAAAATGGGTGATACATGTCACTACTTATATGAGCCTTGGAAACGTTAGCTAAATGGAAGAAGCCAGACACAAAAGGCCACATATTTGATGATTCCATTTATATGAAATGCCACAGTAGGCAAATCTGTAGAGACAGAAAGTAGCTGATTGGTGGGGGCAGGGGCCTGTGGAGGAGGGAGGAATGGTTGCTGGAGGTACAGGCTTTTTTCAGGGGGTGACAAAATGTTCTAAAATTAGATACAGGTGATAGTTGCCCAACTTTGGGAGTATGCTAAAAGCCAGTAAGTTGTACACTTTAAAAGGGTGAACTGTGTGGGAATTATATCTCGGTAAAAATATGGAAACAATAGGATGGCACTATGCTTTTGGTACCACGTGAGTTAATACGGAGCTCTGTCAGCCTGCTCCAACAGTGAACCCTGATTTGTATGTTGTCTCTATGGGAAATGTGTTCAGAGTGCCCACACTGGACTTGCAGGTGTGGAGGCAGTCTGTGTTGGAGAAACCTCTGGAACCACATCTCTGTCAGGTAGTCATGGACGATTCCCAGCCTTCAGGGACGAGGCACCGATTCTCTCACATTTATTTTTGATTTCGTTAGTGCTTTAAAAACTGCCTTTTCACCTGAGGATGTACTGAGAGGGGACAAGAGAAAGATTAATACTGAGGTTACCCAGAAACATGTGTAGATAGGCAAGCTCATCCCATGAGTGATCCATGATGGCGTATGGAACATGGAGATACACGGGGCGAGTTCACGGCCCGCTTCCCACCAGTCATGATTCCGTAGAGAGTCCGGCAGTTCCAGAGCTGTGAGCAATAGAAGTATTTTCTTGGCTTAAAATTCATACTTGATGATCTTCCCCCTCAGTCACCCCTGCAGTATTTCTCGTCCGCACCCCGAACCTGGTGCTTACCATACAGCCAACTGCCCGAGTCCCTGTGTGGGTCGGTCTGAAGTCGGCCCTCCCGAAAGGCAGGGCCCGGCCGTGGACTTGGCCAGTGCTTGGCACACGTGCGCCAGGAGCAAGTGCAGGACGAATGCATTTGTCCAGAAGCTGCTACGTTTCCTGGGACATCTCATTTGGTTTTCCAGCTATTCCTGGAGTAATTCCCCAATTGCACAATGTCTACTAAATTGCCTGCCTGCTACAATCAGTCCGTGAAAGCTGCTGCAGTTGGAAACCTTTTGTAGCTGAGAAGCATGAGTACATTTACTCCACAGTACAAAAGGCTCCATTTTTATTTCTCCCCCGGATGGCCAGAGAGCTATAACGTTAAGAAATGAGGGCCCATAGGACAAGAGACTGCCAAGGGAGATGGGGGAGGGTATGTGGGGAGGGGAGAGATTTTAGACAGGCTGGATGGAGGAGGTGTCACAAACGAGGCTCATGTAACTAGAGGGGGTCTGCTTGTCGTCCTGTTCTTTAAGAACAGTGTGAGGCTGGGGTGAGGCTGGAGACGTAGAGATTGCCTTCAGATTCTTCCTTGGTGGCGTGGCGGCAGCGGGAGCTTCCAGACGATGGGGAGTAGAGCTCACGGTGTCTTCTGCCTTCTCACCTTCAGGTGGGGCCGCCCCCTCACAAGGCCAAAAAAGTGGCGTGAATAGGAGAAGGGAATTTGCCAGCTTTAGGTTCCAGCCTCTGTAATGTGAAATTATATGTTTCTGATGATTAAGCATGTTAATACTAATCTCTGAAAACTTAGAGGCTTTTCATATCTCATTGCCAACTTGCCCTTAGAACTTATATCAATGGGACTTCATGAAAGTTCTTTTTTTCTTAAGTTTATTTATTTTTAGAGAGAGAGAGAGTGAGAGAGAGAGAGAGTGAGAACATGTGCACATACTCTAGCAGGGGAGGGGCAGAGAGAGAGGAGAGAGAGAATCCTGAGCAGGCTCTGCATTGTCACCACAGAGCCCGATGTGGGGCTTGAACCCACAAACTGTGAGATCATGACCTGAGCTTAAGTGGGATGCTTAACTGACTAAGCCACCCAGGCGCCCTAAAAGTTCTTTTTTTAAATCCTTTTACAGACACCATGTTTTAACATTTTAGGATATCTTTGCCATTTTGATAGTTTAAAAAATGGTAATTTGTTGGGGTGCCTGGGTGACTCAAGTCGGTTGAGCGTCCAACTGTTGATTTCAGCTCAGGTCATGGTCCCAGGGTTGTGGGATTGAGCCTTGCATCTGGCTCCACGCGGAATGTGGAGCCTGCTTGAGATTCTCTCTCTCCCCCTGCCCCTCTACCCTGCTCACGTTCTCTCTTTCTCTCAAATAAAAAGGGTAATTTGTTTTGATTTGTTTCTTCAACTATCAAAGTGAGGTTGAACATTGGCTATTTGAATTTCTCTCTTTATGAATTATTTTTTTTCATGGGCTTTCAGATAGTTAGACACTGTATTTTTAGGGTTCAAATTACCTTACTCATTGGCTTTCTCTATCTAAATTTGCCCTCACTGGTTGTGATAGTTTTAGTGCTTTGTCTTTTTTATTTTTGAGAGCGAGCAAGCGAGCATGGGGGAAGGGCAGAGAGAGAGGGAGACACAGTATTGGAAGCAGGCTCCAGGCTCTGAGCTGTCAGCACAGAGCCCGACACAGGGCTCGAACTTACGAACCATGAGATCACCACCTGAGCTGAAGTTGGATGCTTAACTGACTGAGCCACCCAGGTACCCCTGTCTTTTTTTTTTTTTTTTTTTTCTTTTAAAGTAGATTTCATCTAGTAATGGTGGGGCTGAAGTTACCAGGTAAAAATTCTCATTTACCTTCATGCTTCTTTCCTTCGCATTTTCTAACATGTTTTAAAATTATTTTCAGCTTTATGATCATAAAATTACAGATTTATACTGAAGGTGTATTTTTACTACTATAACTTTCCAAAGGAGTTTATCAATGCAGAATTTCCACTTTACTGAAACTATATATTTCAGATAAGTTTTTAAATGGAAAAATGACTTGCCTACCAAAAAATACATGAATATAAGTGCAAGCTTGATGTGTAATGACCACTCAGATTGAGTGATAGAACATATCCAGGCCCAGAGAGGCTCCGCTCGTGATCTCTCACAGTCATGGTTACCCTCCCCTCTCCAAATGTAAACACTATCCTGACCATCCAATACTGTAGATTAGTTTTGATGGTTTTAGGTATTTGATATAAATGGGACTCCTAATGTATATTATTTTGTATCTTTTGTGATCTGTACATTTCCTAATATCATGGCACTTGGGGGATTTTTCTTGTTGTATTGTTATTGATTTCTAGCTTAATTTTACTATGATCAGAGAATATACTTTGTGAGTTTAAACCTTTGAAATTGATGAGACTTTTTATCACCTACAAGTTTTCATAAATGTTCCATGTGCATTTGACTGTAACTCAGATTCAGTAGTTCCTGTATGCAGTTGATTAGGACAAAGGTTTAGTTATTTTTCTCAAATATTTTATAACCTACTGATTTGTTTTTCCACTTTTCCTATTAGTTATTAAGATTGATTAAAATCTCCTGTGATTTTGGACTTACCTGGTTTTTGTTTTCATTCTGCTAGTCCTGCTTTATATATGTAGAGGGTTATTTTTAAGTGCATATAGATTTAGGGTTATTTTATATTCTTACTAGATTGAGCCTTTTATGAAATAACCTTCTGTTCTCTTCATATTTTTTTGCCTTAAAGTTTACTTTGATGTTACTATAGCTGCAATAGCTTTTTTGTGGTTGGTAATTATTTTGTAAGTAATGGTACATAATTTTCGATTCTTTTGCTTTCAAGCCTTTTTGTTTATATATAGGGTGTATCTCTTGTAAGCAACATATGGTTTTGTGGTTTTTAAAATTAACCATTGTATTATTTAATTGGATTATATATTCAGTTGGGTTGGATTATTTTTAATCTGTGATTAGTTTAGATACTCTCGTATTTGGGTATAAATCTAACATATTCTTTTTGTCTTTTTATATTTTTTCACACATTTCTTCCTTTCTTAAATGGATTAATTATTTCTTTTTACCTTCTGTTATAGCTTGTTTTTTTTTTTTTTTTAAGATTCAGTTCTTTAATTTTTTTTAATTTTTTTTTTTTCAACGTTTATTTATTTTTGGGACAGAGAGAGACAGAGCATGAACGGGGGAGGGGCAGAGAGAGAGGGAGACACAGAATCGGAAACAGGCTCCACGCTCTGAGCCATCAGCCCAGAGCCCGACGCGGGGCTCGAACTCACGGACCGCGAGATCGTGACCTGGCTGAAGTCGGACGCTTAACCGACTGCGCCACCCAGGCGCCCCTTAATTTTTTTTTTTTTTTTAATGTTTATTTATTTTTGAAGGAGAGAGAGACAGAGTGTAAGCAGGGGAGGGGCAGAGAAGGAGGGAGACACAGAATCCAAAGCAGGCTCCAGGCTCTAAGCTGTCAGCACAGAGCCAGCGGATGTGGGGCTCAAACACACAAACCGTGAGATCATGACCTGAGCCGAAGTTGGACACTTAACTGACTGGGCCATCCAGGTGCCCCTGTTATGGCTTGTTTTGTATGCATTATTTTAGGGGTATTTGGGTGGCTCAGTTAGTTGAGCGTCTGACTTTGGCTCAGGTCATGATCTCACGGTTCGTGGGTTTGAGCCCCTCATTGGGCTTTGCACTAACAGCTTGGAGCCTGGAGCCTGCTTCAGATCCTGTATCTCCCCCTCTCTCTGCCCCTCCCCTGCTCATGCTCTGTCTCTCTTTCTCAAAAATAAACAAACATTAAAAACAAGTGTATACATTATTTTAGTGTATATTTTACAGATTACAAAATACATCCTTGGCTTTAATTAAATTTAAATTAAATTAAATTTAATTAAATTTAGTACTAAAGTACTAAAGTAATAAAGAAGTACTTTTAGTGCTTCCCAGATAACGCAAGGACCCTAGAGCCTTTACACTCTCTGTACTCTTCATTGCTACTGAAGTCATAATTGAAATTACAATTAAGTTGTGGTACTTAAATAAAAAACAACCATCTCTGTACTCTCCTGTAGCCTTTCTGCTGGTTTCTTAAATTTTATAAATATTTGAAGCCTCATAGGACCTTCATTTAGATTTATAATGGATATTTAACCTTTCTGTTGCTTTTCATTTCTTTTTGTATTTCTGTGATCCATTTGTGGTAATATTCCTTCTGTGTGGAAAAACTCCCTTCAGTATTTCTTTAGTATAGGTTTCTCTTTTTGTTTGAAATACCTTTATTTCACCTTTTTGAAGGATGTTTTTGCTTGTTACACAATTCTAGCGTGGCAGTTATTTTCTTAGAGCAGTCTAGAAATGTTATTGTAGGGGTGCCTGGCTGGCTCAGTTGGTGGAGCATGCGACTCTTGGTCTCAGGGTCATGAGTTTTAGCCCCACGTTGCACAGATAGCTTACATTAAAAAAAAAAGTCCTTGTATTTTAGCTTCCATTATTTCTGTTAGAAACTCATTAGCAACTCATTGTTGCTCCTTGGATGGAGTAGTATATTCTTCCTACTACTTTAAAAATTTTCATTATGTTTTTTTACGATTTTTCCAGGCACAGCTCTTTGTATTTATCTTGCTTAGTATTCCTAGCACTTCTGAAATCTATGGATTTAGATTCCTTTTATTGTCAGTTTGGGCAAAGTCTTGGTTATTATTTCTTCAAGCGTTGCTTCTACCCATTCATTTTTTCCTCTTATTCTGGGGCTTGTGTGTTAGATCTTTTCACTCTCTTCCATTTGTTTTTTATATTCTTTAAAAAGAGTATTTTCTATTCTTTTCTCTCGGGGTGTTTTATTATTATTATCTTTTGATGTTCTTCAGGTCTTTCTTGTTTGTTATTAAATCCATTTCAGGGGGCACCTGCGTGGCTCAGTTGGTTAAGAGTCCAACTCTTGGTTTTGGCTCAGGTCATGATCTCACATTTCGTGGGTTTGAGCCCCACACTGGGCTCTGTGCTGTCCGGACAGAGTCTGCTTGGGATTCCTCCCTCTCTCTCTCTCCCTCTGCCCCTCCCTTGCTTTCTCTGTCTCTCTCTCAAAAATAAATAAACGAACTTAAAAAAATCCATTTCAGTTCTTTTGTCTTTCAGCTTGAGAATTTTCATTTGATTTTTTAAAAAAGATTTCTAGTTGCCTGCCAAAGTCCCTATATTAAGCATATTTATGTTAAAGTCTATGTCTGAAAACTCAAATATCTGGTTCTTTTATGGGTCTTCTTCTATTGTCTGGCCTTTCTGTTGGCTTTTGTTCCTTTAGTCTTTTTTTCTTGCATGCCTGTTAATTTTGGTTGACAAATATTGTTGGAAAACTGTCAAGATAATTTTATGCTCAGGTGATGGTGTCTTCCCTTAGAGAGCATTTACTTTTGCTTCTAGTTAGGTAAGCAGGGTAGCAGCAGATTATCTTAAATCCAGTTTGTGATAGAGCTAATTTGAATGTGGGCTTTACTTTTTCCATTGGCCGGTCTCTTTGCACTCCTTATGGGATACTCCTTCAGAAGTCTCATCTATAAATTTGAGGTATTCGTTCTCTATTGGGCTCTGAATTTGTGTTTTTCCCACCAGTCCTGTGGTATTACCAGAAGCTCTGTTTAGCGTCTCAGCCTCTTCCACTTATGAGTGAATCCACTTATGAGTGAATCTGCAGTTGTCACTAGTTTAATTTTCTCTGCATCTTGTCACTCAGTGATATTTATAGGTGTCTGACATTAAGATCACCGATTATAAAACGTGAGATACCATTTACTTGAAGGATGATGTATTTACCAAAGGGAATAATGTTTGGCCTTTGTCATTTATGAAATTTGTTGTTTAGGTCTTCTTATGATCCTGTTTTTAATTTACCTGATCTTCCATAGACTGATGAAGAATTACTCTATTTCAGGACAGTTATATTTGTCATTTTATTCTTATATTTGCAACATGTTTCACCTTCATCATTTTTGAAGCTCTTTTGAAAAAAAAGCGCGTGGATGTTAATACCACCATTCCTGAGTAACCATTTGTCAATAAGGTACGATCTTTTTTACACTGAATAGTTCTTACCACTAACTGTGATACTAATATTGCCATCTTTTTTTGTTCAGAATTTAAGAATGTGTACTTCCCTCTCCCACCCTCACTTCTAGCTTCAGTTTTTCCTTGCTATTTTAGATTGTAATTCTTGTAAGCAGTATGTGGTTAGAAGTTGTTTTACTTCAGTCTGGAGCTCTTTGCCGGTAATAGTGGACTGTAGACATTTTCTACTTGTCCGGGTTTGTGCACTTCGGACTCCTGTGTTTGGTGGCTGACTGCTGTGCTTTCTTGATTGGATGCTTCCTTGGTACCTCTCTTCTGTTTGGCATTTTTGTGAGTGCTGTGCACTGTTGATATTTGTTAATGATTTGAGTTTAAAATTCCTTTAAAAAATACATTTATAATTCACAGATTTTCTTATGCTGTATCTGCTTATAGCCAGCCCAATTGGTGATGTCCTTTTCTGGTCAACCTTTGTAACTGACAGGGTGTTTAGTCACATAGAACACACTTCTCAGTGCTTTCTTTCACCAACTGTTGTTTGTATTACACTAATGAAAATGAGAAGGCACCGAGGAACAAAGAAAAATAATGTAGAATGTTTTGCTTTCCACAAAGGAAACAAAATATGGTGGTTTTTTTTTGTTTTTTTTTATTAGATAATTCCAACGACATCATGTTTTCTGATCCTGGTGTTGGAGGGGAGGCATCTGAAGCTAGCCTTGCTGTTGTCGTTATCGTCGAGGATATCTGTACATTTCTGCTTGAAATCTTGTGGGATTCTTTTTCTCTTCTGTGCTGTTGGATTTTGCTTACTAGTTTGTCTGGTATATACTAAATCTTCTGTCTTCCAGACTTGCTTTTGGTTTTCCAACTTTTACAAAGATCTTTTTTTCCTTTTATTTTCTGTATAGTTCTGGTTCATGTGCTTTGTCTTGTTCTTTGGGAACTTTGTTGTTTGCTCATTTATTGGTTCAGAATATGTCTATTGAGGGCCTGCCCAGGGCGGAGCACCATTCTCAGTGGTGGAGTTTCATTGGTGAGCAGAAAAGAGGGGCTCTTCGTCAAGCTCGTGTCCTCCTGGGGCCTCAGGGCAGCATGCAGGAAGAGGTGACAGCTGAAACAGGTGGTAGGGAAGGAAGGCTGCATAGTGAGGACCCCCCCCCCCAACTGGTACTGGGGTGGAGTTGGGAGGACTGCCCCTGAAGAGGTGATATTTTCCTTGAGATATGAAGACCGGTTAGTGGTAAATCAGCTGAAGGAAGTGTGTGCAGGTGTGTGTGCCTGCAGGCACCCTAGAATGGGGCAGGTCAGGGGCCCAGTGTGTGCAAAGGCCTCGTGATGGAGGACACGGCACAGCCTGTGTGAAGAAGCGGAAGAAGGGCTGTGTGGCTGCTGAGGCCTGAGGGGGAGAGAGAGACCAGGGGGAGGGCTCCAGGCTTCATCCTTCACCAGGTAATACCATTGAATCGTTCCGTTTGGTGAATTTCCCAGACTTGCAGTGTGAGAATGTTATACTCTGGTTGCAATGTGGAGGGTGACCTGGAGGAGGAAGGGAGAGGGCAGAGGGTGTGTAGGAGGCGGTGGGAGACCACCTGCTGCTGGTTCTGAGTGGAGGGGGATGGAGGGCGGGCACTGGACAGGTGGTACCATCGGCACAGCCCCGTGGAGGCGGATGAAGGTGTCAGGTTTTGTCCAGGAGGGTTCTGTATCTCCGTGTCTGTCGAGTTCTCCTGCATTATTTAAATTTGTTGATTTTCCCAGATTCTATTTAGGAAAGTTTTAATTTTATTTCCTATTGCATTTCCTTATGATTTTTACCCCCATCCAGCATAGCCTTCGTGTTATTTTTGCCTTGTTTTTATCTCCTGGCCAATTCTCATTTGATAGAGAGATTTTTTTTTTTTTTTTTTTTTAATTAATTTCTTTATTTTGAGAGAAAGCACAAGTTGGGGAAGAGGGAGAGGGAGAGTGAGAGAATCTTAAGCAGGCTCCACGCTTCGCACGGAGCCCGATGCGGGGCTCAATTTCACAACCCGGAGATCATGACCTGAGCTAAAATCAAGACGCTTAACAGACTGAGCCACCCAGATAGAGAGAGATTCTAAAAATTCTTTCTGTTTAATGTCATTTTCTGCTTCGGGGAAGATTTTCCATTTTCTCTTGGGCTTCCAAATGTTTTCATTGATTTGGATTTCCCCCTTGCCTGATCTCTTTATCTTTGAGTTTTCGGTGGTGATTTTGTCTTCCAGTCCCGCACTGGCTTCTTTTATGACCTTCCCGGAGCGGCACAGAGCTGTAGAGTGTGCAGGGAGGAGCAGGGCCATCAGAGTTTAGTGCTCTTACTTATTTTGCCAAGTCAGCGTTTTCATCATTTAAAGCTTTGTCCTATTTCAATAAAGATTCGATGAAATGTCATCACCTCCTTTAATGTTACCTGAAGTGTCAAAATGCCGCAAAAACAAGTCCAAATAGTGGGGCGTGGCACAGCTCCATTCCCCCTGCCCCCCCCCTCCCCGTCCCCGAGAGCCCCTCCTCTGAGTCCATTTGGGTCTGCTTGTCACCGGGCTGTAGCATCTCCTGCGCGAGAGCAAGGGTTTAGTTTTGCTCACTGCTGTACCTGAGAGCCCCCACACAGTACTGCTCGAAGGGTGACTTGATTGCCACTGACTCCAGGATGACTTGGGCCCCGCCCCGTTCCTCTGGCTGATCTCACCAGCAGAACGCTTCCAGTGCGCACTCCGGGTGGCCGGGCAGGTCTGCCCTCACGTGGTGTGTGGTTCCGTGGGCGCAGCGGGCCGGGGAGGAACCAGCTCGGGGCTGCGGTGGGGGGCAGGTGTCAGGGGCGAGAGTCTTGGAGGCCTGAGGTTGAGAGGGAGCCCTGGCCAGCAATGCGAGTGTCCAGGGGGTGGAAGTGGTTCCTGCCAGAGAGGGCAGAGCGTGTGAGGGCGGCGAGATGGGCAGAGGTCAGAGGTGAAGTGCTTTCCACGCCGTGTGGAGTTTGGACTTTTTTGTCATGGGTACCGGGAAGCCGTTAAGGTTCTTCTAAGTCACCAAAGCCGGGGTTGGTGACTGTTTTTGTTAAAGTCTGGCTGCTGCCGAAGACGAGGTCTTGCAGGAAGAGGAGGTCAGCATGGATGTGTGGAGGTCGGACGGGTGGCCTTGCTGTGGCCCAGTGGGACGTGTGGAAGCCTCGATGGAGCTACTGTGGAGAGGAGGGGCCGGATGGAGAGCAGGGTTGCAGGCGCTTTGGCTAGGCACTTCTCGTTGGTACTGTGCTGTTCCTTGTCTTGCATGACTTGGGAATTCAGTAGGGTGGTGAGGAAAAATGGGATTTTGAGCAGTTGGTAATTGCTGCTTTCCCAGAAAGCAGCTCTGCACGAGGCCCCACGGTACATGCGTGCAGGGCCAGCCAGACTCAGGGGTGGCTGTGGACGCCCTCCCTTTACCAGGGGTGCATCACTGACCCCTCCAGTTCTGGAAATTTCACCTCAGAGGCTGACTTCATGGTTGCTGGTGTCAGAGGCTCTGTCCCTTTTGAGGGAGGTAGAATGAGCCGAGGTGAATTTGGTGAAGGTTTTCTAAGCTAAGTAGGACCGAGGGACTCGTCATCGGAGGGTGACACAGGTGCTGCTGATGGACAGCGGGAAGCAGGTTGAGGGCTGACTGCAGGCGGGTGCAGGCCGAGTACTGGCCCGTGTCCCTTGGATGGCAGGGAGCCCGGGGCCCACGGGGATTGCGAGGCGTTTGCACCCGCATTGCCTGGGAGAGGACGGTGGCTCTCTGGAAGTTCATTCCGCACTCTGGAGCCCTTTACCTCTGTCGGGGAGGTCATCTGCTGTCCCAGCATCACGAGCTTGAGGCCTGACCCCCCCGCCTCGAACCCCTTGGGCTCTGGTGCTGGTGTTGGACGGTACCTTGGCCCTGGGACCAGCAGCCAGTTCTGGTCTTGTCCAGGTGCACGTCCTGTTCCTCAGGCTGGTGGGTGGGGGTGCCCACGGCACCCTCCCTCGGTGGGGCTCTGGGTCCCCCCGAGCAGCCAGAGGGCGGGGACGGAAGCTGATGTCATCAGGGACCGAGAAAGCCAGCGCTGTGGGGGAACAGGATCCCAAGGAAAGGACGGGGCTTTATAAGTTAACGCAGCTTGTGTGTTAGGGACTCAGGCTGTAATAGGTTCGGTTACCCTTTACTTCATTTTTGGGGAAAATGATGTGCTATGTGGTGTTCCATGTTCTGGTTTTCCCAGAGGAATCAGGGACTCTGTCTTTGAATGTCTGGGATCTGTATTTCCTCAAGTGTAAGAACCTAGACAGTAGAACTAGGTTATATTCTTTTTTTCACTGCTGAAAGTACCCAGCGTGGGACCTTGTGCAGAAGCAGCAGGGCTCAGAGACAAGGACTGGGAAGCCAGGTCATGAATCTCAGCTCACTAGCTGAGTGGCCCTGGGCAAGTCACTGAACAACTCTGAGCCTCAGCTTCCTCATCTGAGACATGGGATAATAATAGTACCTACTTATGGGGTTGCTGTGAGGATTAAATGAGCTGATAAAATGTAGACATGACGTAAGTGTTGGCTGTTGTTAACGTTATGATTATAGGCACTCACTGCCTGTCTATTCAGTGGGTAAATTGAAAGCAGCGGACCAAATTAATTTATGATATCCTTTGGTACTTAACTAGACCTTTTTCTTTTAGTTTGAGTTACTTACATTTCTTAAGTGAAATGTTTCATACTTTCTCTGTTTGCTGAATAATAACTTCTAATTAAAATCACTGTGGATTATTCTAGACTTCACTGGCCCTAAAAGCAGTCGGGCTGTTTTACTCTTATTCCTGGGGTCCTGGCAGCAACCGCACTTGAGTTGGACCTTGAAGAGGAAAGACAAGTTTGACTGGAATATGCCTGAAATATAAAACCATTAAAAAGAGTCACATTCTGCCCATTTCTAAAAGCAGTGTAAATCATCAAGGGCCACCTCAGTTCTTACCTCCTCCAGTCCATGGGACGTGGCGCTCCCCAGCTGTCCCAGCCTCTTGCCTTGCCACGGACCTGCTCCAGCCGACCTGCTTTTTGTAGGGAACCAGTACCCTGTGCACAGGTCACCCTGGTCTTGGTGGGGCTCCTCAGTATGGGGGCCCTTTGCTGAAGTTCCCTCTACAGACCTCTCCATTCCTCAAAGGTAGGGTGACAACTGCCTCTTCTGGGAGGTCTTCCTGTTCATGCCGTGGTCAGAAGGTAACATGTTGCCACTTTCTGCTTACTCAGGGCAGCGGTTCCCAAACTTGGCTGTGCCTGAGCACCCTTTGGGAAAAAAATATCGGCACCATCCCCAGAGATTCTGATGCCGATTTGTAAGTGGGTGACTTTTCGGTGCTTTCCATGATTTTGCAGTGCAGCCACGTTTGGGACTCACACTCTTGTGATGCCAGATGCGCACAGGCTCCTTAGTAATCTGTGCACTTGGTCACACTTTCTTAGGTCTTGACTTGAGGCCAGGGGTTCTCTTTGAAGCTTGCTGTTCCCTGTGCAGGATGCACATGGGCTCTGTGCCGGCGAGCGTGAGCCAGGAAGGAGGCTTTGTTGCTTCTTTCTCTTCAGAGAGGATATTGGATGGTTCGTTCATCGCAGTGGACTATGCTGTGGGTTGCTGTTACCCTCTTACAAATGCCCTTCGTACTGGGCCGAGAGCTTGCTGGGAGCTGTGCGTCTTTGGATTCTGATGAGCAGCTATGGGTTGGGCCCGGCTCCTTTTTCTGTGTGTGTGTGTGTATGTGTGTGTGTGTGTATGTGCGCGCACGCTCATGTATGTATGTCCATGTGTGTGTCTGTCTGTGTGTCTCTGGGTGGTGTCCATTTGTGTGTGTGTGTGTGTGTGTGTGTGTGTGTGTGTGTGTGTTTCCCTTAAGTTTGACAGTGTGAAAACTTCTTATCTACCCCTGGAGAGCCCAGCAACAATTTGACAACACTCCGGCTGTACCTTGGCATTCTGATTTCTGAAAACAAACAGAAACCAATTGGAAAAGACGCAGGTTTTGGACAGACTTGTTTTTCCTTCTTTCAAGCATCCAGCGTGGAGGTACTCTCTCTGCCCAGTGCCTGAGGGCAGACGGACATGGATAAACATGTCCCCTGCACTCAAGGACTTCTCACAGCCTGTTAGACGTGAAAAGTGTCTAGACGTTAGAAGTGATTATAGTGTCCCGTGACAGGTGTAACAGCAGAAGGGGCAGAACACAGTGCGAGCGTGGGGCAGATCTCTGTGGGCCCGGGGGCTGGACTGGCCACTGAGAAGGGGCGAGTGAGTGGGCTGGGGGGCGGGCCCCAGGAGCGTCCCGGGACCGGAACCCGTGCAGGCAGCTTACCCCCTTATTGTGCAAGTGCTTACATCATAATAAGGGTTCTAGAGGAGATTTAAAGTGAGGGGAGGAAAGGTCACAGTTCAGCAGCTCTTCTCTTTCTCCGAGTCCCTTCAGGCTTTTGCCGGGGGCGTATGCTGCTTTTCCCATGTTATACGCAGAGCAGCGTGTGTGTAACTTTACATTTTCATCGTAAGCCCTTCCGCATCATGGGTCTATAACGATCACTTGTGTAGGTGGAGACATTTCATCTGTAGATGTGGCCAAGTTGATCATTTAAACTCTATTTCCTCGCTCTGTAGCACTGGGGGCTCAGAATGTGTTCAGGTGTTCATGCAGATGGTTTGGCTAGAACAAGCATCGTAGGCTGCAGGAGGGACGTTTGGGAAAATGAGTGTGGTCTCCCTTGCAGAGCAGCCCCTGTGCTGAGCCCCCTGCCCGAGAGAGGGTGCAGTTCTCCTTGAGAGGGCAGCCTTCGCTCTGTCTTGTGTCCTTTTTGTTGCCTGATCTATTTGATTCGGGCTTGGTTCTGGTTCACAGCTTCCTCGGCTTCTGTCTACCTCATTTCAGATGGATCATGGTTGGGGCTGTACTGTGTCCTGATTCCCCAGAATCTCTGGTGAGCGTGTCACGTGCCTGTGATAAAGGAATAGAGGCGAGGCTGGGTTGATGATGAGGAAGCGGGCAGATCAGGGGACCTGGGTGGAAGTGACCGAGCTGAGCTGGCCGAGGAAGAAGCGAGAGCAGAAGGGTGGGCTGGAGAAGGGCAGAGGATGAGTGAGTGCACGCTGGCATGAGGGAGGGGCAGGGGTGTGAGAGGGAGCAGAGGGGGCACGGGCAGAGGGCTGGAAGCGAGACGCCAGTGTCTGTTGGCATCATGTGAGAACAGAGTAAAGGGAAGGAGAAGGCCCTATTAAATAAACTTATTTTTAAATTTCAGGAAAATGGATTGCAAATAATGGGGATGGACAATAAAGAGGGTTTTCAGTATGAACTGGATGAGAATTAAGTGTAGGATATTCATGCTTAGAGGGCCACTTCTGCATCCTGCCATATATAACACTGCATGCATAAAAGGGAGTTTATATTGAATTCCCAGTATTTAATGTTTAGAAAATCATAGAGATGTGTTTCTTAGAAGAGGGTTTGGCTGCACTGTTAGTGTCCTGGGGCTGCCAGGACAGACTAGAACGACAGAGATTTATTCTGTCACCCTTCTAGAAGTCAGAAATCCAAGACGGAGGTGTGGTGGGACTGTGCCTCCTCCCGAGGCCTAGGGGAGACTCCACGCCAGCCCCTCCCAGCCCCTGGCTCTTCTGGGCTTGTGGCCACATCCCTCCAGTCTCTGCCTGTCTCCACATGGCTGTCCCCTGCTTCCTGGTTCCTCTCTTGTCTGTTTTCAGAACACTTGTCACTGATTTAGGGCCCAATCAGATAACCTAGGATGATTTCATCTCTGGATCCTTAATTACATTTGCAAAGATCCTTATTCTAAATAAGCTGATGTTCACAGGTTCCAGGGGATAGAATGTGCACATATCATTTTGGAGGCCATCATTCATCCTTCTTCATCTGCTTATAAGAAAAAATGCCAAAATAAGAATGATGTGAACATGTAAAGTTTTATTCCATGCAAAAGAAGGCAGTCCTTGGTCAGTATGGCAGTTCCACAGAGTCATCTGGGTCCTTCCAGAATTTGGTTCTCCTAGCTCAAGATCAGTGCCAGAGTGCCAGTCCCCTTTTATCTCTCTCTCTCTCTCTTTTTAAGTTTATTTATTTTGAGAGAGAGAGAGAGAGAGAGAGAGAGAGAGAGAGAGAGAACGAGCGGAGGAGGGGCAAAGGTGGGGGGTGTTTAGAGAATCCCAAGTGGGCTCCCTGCCGACAGCCCGATGCGGGGCTAGAGCCCATGACCTGTGAGGTCACGACCTGTGAGATCACGACCTGAGCAGAACTCAGATGCCTAACTGACTGAGTTACCCAGGCACCCCTTGTATCTCCTTTTGAGAGAGAAGAGAGAGGGAAGAGAGAAGAAAGTGTGTTGCCTGGTAGCAGCTCTTAACTTACGTTCGGATTCCTGCAAGGGGTCTGTGGACATGACTATATTTTATTAAAATTGGTTTCCATTGCAATCCTAAGTGTTTCAATTTTTGTATTTAGACACATTCTGAGAAGGGGTCCATAGGCTTCACCAGACTGTCACAAGGGGTCCATGGCACAAAAAAGATGTGCCATATTTCAGTGCAATTTCCTATAAATTGGGAATTGTATTCTCATGTGGGATGTACGTGTTTAGAGGACTGCTTCTGCAGAATGCCATATTGAAATCTCACCTGGCTTCCCCGAAGTATCGTGGTGCACCTCTGCCTGGTCATGTTTCCACACCACACGGCTTGCTGGGATGGGGATTGATCCAGCAGGCTTTGCTCCTAGTGTCATCCTAATGATTGCCCTGAAATGACCGTGTGAGGATAACCGTGCCCTGCAAAGAGAGGAGTAATTTGTCATGTCTGTATTTGTGACCTCCCTTTCCCCAAGTAATATTGTTGAGTAGGCCCTACGCACGATGTGGGGCTTGAACTCATGACCCTGAGGTCAAGACTCACATGTGCTACTGACTGAGCCAGACAGGTACCCTGTTATTGTTGAAATATTTAATGGTATGCAGAGGTTTTATGAAGTCTATTATAAAGGTGGTCTTCTTTGTTAGCTGTGTGACTCCATTTTCTCATCTGTGAAATGGGGATAGCCTCTCCTAGGTCACTGGGTTGGCCGAAAAGTGCCCTCTGAGGGTTTCCCGATTTCTATCTCCACTGGCACTCATCAGTGATAGTAAGAAGGTAATAGGGTTCAACTTGCACACTTAGCAGTTATTCTGATACACAGGAATTTTAGATGGAGTCCAGAGAGTGTTAAAAAATAGCATCTGCTGCTGAAGAGTAGGTATTGGGAGAGTTATTATCCGTCGAATTATCAAGCAATAACTACTAAAAACAGGAGAAATAAAAGGTTCCTGTTTTCAGTAGTTACTGCCTAATAACTTCAAGTAAGAAAGAAGCTATGCAATGATTTTAAGTAATATTTTTAGTGGTTTTAAATCTCGTCTGTTAGGCATTCATGTTTGTTGAATGAATGAACGTTCCCTAGTAGAACTGCACAGGGTGGAACCCTGGACCTGACTTTCTCAGCTGTTTCCAGTCGACGTCAGCCTGTGGGGTGATCAGGGCTGCTCCTTTGCCGAGGAACCATGACCTTTATCCAGATTTCAACATCAGTTTTCCTTCTCAGCTTGTTTGGAGTTCGGATATTTCCTGGGCAAAACCCCTACGCCAGTCACTTTGGCTTGGAGAGAGGAAAAGCTATATATATAGTTGGCAAATTTCCTTCATGGAAAAACTCTTCCCAATTTCTGTGACTGCAGGCCTGGAGCTGGGGTGGGGCAGGTCGTTCTCGTGGGTTGAGGGTGTCCCATGTGTCCTCTTAAGCTAGAAGACGTGCCAGATGGGAAGCCCCACGTATTTAGGACAGCAGCGCCTGCCACCTGGGCTCCCTGCCACGAGCAAGCCCACCCTGGTTCCTGCTCAAGCACAGGGCTCCAGGAGAGCTGACCTCACGTCCTGGCTGTGCCAGCTGTCAGCTGTGGGACCTGCGCTTCTCAACACCTGTCGCTTTGTCCTCCCATTGTCACAGTACTCACGCATGCTGGTGGGGCAAGTGCCCGGCACATAGTAGGTGCTTAGCGAATTAAAGGCTGTGATTGTTAAAACAGCCTTTGGGCGGTGGAATGGGACCGAGTGAGCAGCTGCAGGAGGAAGTGAATCCAGCAAATCCTCTGCTTCATAAGCCACTCTGTGTTCTCAGTTTCAAGAAGCAGGAAGAAGCAGGCGTTGAGCCAAATTGGTAGCGTGTGTTTGCTAAGTGTGGGGTTTTGCTGTAGGCAGTGCCTGCCTCTGGAGCCTCAGAGCCAGGTGCTCCACGGCAGGGGTTCAGACTCAGGTCTTACAGTTGTTCCAAGCAGGCAGAGGGAGGGGACACTGTTTCCTGACAACCTTGTGGTGAGTGCTGGGGCCAGTGGTGGTCTCTTAGGTGTATTTAGAGGTGGGGGTGTAGGAGGACTCTCACTGGTCTGGGCCGTGTGGTGTTGTCCAGGAGGTTGTGTTTGTGAAATGTAAGCCATTTTCAGAGTGAGTGTGTGTGAGAGAGTGTGTGTGTGTGTGTGTGTGTGTGTGTGTATGTGAGAGAGAGAGAGAGAGAGAGAGAGAGAGTGTTGTTGATGCTTCTAATTGTTCTTATTTACAAATGATAGAGGAAACAACCAGAATGGACAGTTGAGAGACTGTAGTTTGACTCTAGTACATTTAGAGTTTTTCAGGAACACAAACACTGGAGAAGGTATGTGGATGTGCGTGAGTTTTTTCTTAGGGTGTCTAGGAAAGTAATAATTTCACTCATCCTTTACCCAATATTCTTTGGTACATGTGCCAGGAATATGATTGAGTCAAGTCCTGTTTGTTTTTTTTTTTTTTCCCCTTGAAAGTTAAGAAAATGGAATCATTCTGTAGGATATTATATTTTTTCTTAGAAAAACCCCTACTTTTCTGTCCCAGGATAACCTGGTATTTCAGAGCAGGTAGAGTAGTGAATAGGATCCTTTTATTTCCTTGAAATGACTTGTTATCAAATTAAGATAATTCCCTGCCCTGTGGTGGGGAGGCTCTGGTTTATTGACTCAATAATCCCTCCCTCTCCACAGTTGAAGCACCTGCTTTGAAATGTAAACTCAAGAATGAAACACATGATCCCCAACCCCCGGCTTTTCTTTTTTTTTTTTTTTTTTTTTAGTCAGGAGGAGGACTGTAGGAACTGCTGTCCCAGTTCTCTGCAGGATGTTCAGCTAAACCTTGAGACTTCAGCCCGGTGTTGAGGTGTTCTCATAAGTCTGGGAGCTCCCCCTGCACAGGGCTGTTCACTGGCTGTCCCTTCTGTACCATTTATATTTATATTTTATATTTACAGTTATAGTTACAGTTACAGTTACATTTAATTTAGTTTTTAAGTAGGCTCTATGCCCAACCTGGAACTCATGACCCTGAGATCCAGAGTCCTTTGCTCTGCTGACTCAGCCAGCCAGGTGTCCCCTGGTGGACTTGCATTGGAAAAACTGGTTCATGGGGTGCCTGGGTGGCTCAGTCAGTTGAGTGACCCACTTCAGCTTAGGTCATGATTTTGTGGTTTCATGAGTTCCAGCCCCGCATCAGGCTCTGCGCTAAAAGCACGGAGCCTGCTTGGGATTCTCTGTCTGTCTGTCTGTCTGTCTGTCTCTCTCTCTCTCTCTCTCACTCCCTCCCTCCCTCCCTCCCCCCCTCTGTCTCTGTTCCTTCCTTGCTTGTGCTGTCTCTCTCTCTTTCTCAAAATATACTTAAAACAACAACAACAGCAACAACCTGGTCATGTCAGGTGTCCTCTCCACCGTTGCCTGATGGTCCCGGGCTGCCAAAGTCCAGAGATTGTAGATCAGAGTAATTAACACATTTGGGGAGTAGTTAGGAGTGGGTTGGGCCCCACCCCGTCCTTGATGGGGCCGGAGGGACACTGACCTTGAGGCGGGAGCCTTGGCATCTGTCCTGCGTGACACTGAAGACCAGCACCATTTCCGTGACTGCTTTCCAGCTGGCCGTTGCCAGCTCTGGCTGTCTTCTGAGGAGTGAACGTTGCGGTTTGCTTTATGTAACAAGTATCTAATCGCACCGAGGGATAGATTGGGTATTTGTTGTTCCCAAAGCCGTAAGCGCTGTTTTGTGCAGGGCACTACACCCTGTTGTAGATGAGATAACACCCGTTAATTATTTTTAGCACTCACTTTGACTTGCACAAATTTCCTGGCTTGGATGATAAAACTATATGGTCACCCCAGTCATTCGGAGAAAGGTTCACCCTGTCCTTTAAAGACTATTCCAGTGCATTAGATGTACTTTTTATAACTTCGTTGAGGTGTCGTTGCGGTACAAGGAACTGCGCTGTTTAAAGTGTAAGGCTTGTTGGGTGTTCACACCCCCGCCCCCACCCCTGTTGAAACGGTCACCGGTCAGGGCAGCAAACATTTCCATCCCCTGAATGGTTCCGTCCCCCTGAAGGTTTCCTGGGATCCACCCTTTCTCTGCACCCTCCCCAGGCAGACATGGATCTGTTTTCTGTCTTTAAGATTATTCTGCGTTTTTTAAAGAATTCTATATAAATTGAATAATCCCGTGTAAATTGAATTGAGTAATAATTCACTGTAAATTGAAAATATGTCCCCCTTTTTATGGCATCTTTGGCTCAGTGTAATGATTTTGAAATTTTCCACATTGCGTATAAGCACAGTTTGTTCTTTTCCCACAATTTGTTGATCCGTGTACGTGTTAGTGGGCATTTGAGCAGTTTCTAGTTCTGAACTATTGCACGTAAATCTGCCATGAACATTTGTATACAAGTCTTTGTGTGGACATGTTTTCTTTTACCTTGGTGTAAATACCTAGTAGAATTGCTGGGTATTTAGTATATAGTAGGTGTATGTTTAACTTTTTAAGAAACCGCTCAACCCTTTTCCAAAGTGCTTGGACTTTACCATTCTCGCCAGCAGTGCATGTGAGTTCCAGCTTCTCCACATCCTCACTAGCGCTTGTCTTTTATGTTACGGGTCCCGATAGATGGGTAGTGGTGTGGCATCCTACTGTGCTTTTAATTTCCATTTCCCTGATGACAGATAACGTCTGCGTCTTTTCATGTGCCTGTTGACATTTTGTCATTTTTTGTGAAGTACATGGTAGAATCATTTGTCCATTTTTGTATTGAATTGGTTGTCTTTTTTTTTTTTTTTTAATTTTTTTTTTCAACGTTTTTATTTATTTATGGGACAGACAGAGACAGAGCATGAACGGGGGAGGGGCAGAGAGAGAGGGAGACACAGAATCGGAAACAGGCTCCAGGCTCCGAGCCATCAGCCCAGAGCCCGACGCGGGGCTCGAACTCGCGGACCGCGAGATCGTGACCTGGCCGAAGTCGGACGCTTAACCGACTGCGCCACCCAGGCGCCCCAAGTTGTCTTTTTTTTAATGGCATCTTTAGAAGAATAGAGTCATTCTTTTTGGTGAAGTCGAATTCATCAGTTTTTTTCTTCATGGTTCATGCTTCTTGTTTTTCTATCCAAGAGACCTTTTTCTACCTCAGCACCGCAAAGGTTTTTTTGCTAAAAGTTAGGATTATGATTGATGTACAGTTAATTCTGTGTGTAGTCTGAGGAAAGAGTTGATACCCATTGTTTTCCTTACGGATGTTCAGTTTTTCCAGCAGCATTGTTGAAGAGACTTTCCTTTTCTCATTGAATCACCTTGCCACCTTTGTCACAAGTCAATTGACCATATATTTGTGAATCTGTTTCCCGACTTTTTCTCCTGGTCCATTGATCTATACATCTAACCTTACCCCAGTACCATACTTGGTTGATTATCATAGCTTCGTGGTAAGTATTGAAATCAGGGCAAGTCCTCTAACTTTTGTTCTTTCTTAAAATTGCTTTGGTTATTTCTCGGTCCTTTCCATTTTCATGTAAATTTTAAGAGTAACTAGTCCATTTCTACAAAATAAGTTTGCTGGAATCTTTTTTTTTTTTCTCAAGCTTTTATTTTTAAGTAATCTCTTCACCCACCGTGTGGCTGGATTTCACAATCCTGACATCGAATCGCGTGCTCCACCCACTCAGCCGGCCAGGCACCCCCCCTGCTGGACTGTTGATTGAAATTGCATCGAATCTATAAATCCGTTTGGGGAGAATTGATATCTTAACATTGAATTTTTCCATGAACGTGATGTATAATTTATTTAGATCTTATTTTAATTTCTTTCATCAAAGTTTTGTGGTTTTCAGGGTAGATGTCTTTCATGTCTTTTGTTAGATTTATGCCTGTGTAGTTTGATTTTTGTTCCTATTAAATGAAATGTAAAAATATGTTTCGTTGTTTGCTGCAAATATATAAGAATACAATGGATTTTGTGACCTTGGAAAACAACTTATTAACTCTGGTAGTTCTTTTGTAGATTCCCCAGAAATTTCTATATAAACAGCTACATCATATGCAAATGGGGACAGCTGTACTTCTTTCTTACCCAAATGCCTTATATTTTTCTTGCCTCATTGCAAAAGCTAGGACTGCTTGGACAATGTTGAATAGAAGTAGTGAAAACAGGAATTTTTTCATTTCTTCTAATCTTAAGGAAACAATTCAGCTTTTTACTTTTGAGTATGATGTTAGCTGTAGGCTTTTTGTTGGCACCTTTTTTAAAAAAGTTTTTTAAATTTATTTTGAGAGCTAGAGAAAGAGTGCATGAGTGGGGAAGAGGCAGAGAGCAAGGGAGAGAGAATTCCAAGCAGGCCCTGCAGTGTCAGCATGGATCCCAGTGTAGGGCTCAAACCCATGAACCGTGAGATCATGACCTGAGCCGAAACCGAGAGCTGGATGCTCAACTGAACTGAGACATCCAGGTGCCCTTTTGTTGGTACCCTTTATCAGTTTGAGGATTTTCTTACTTGCTGAGAATTTTTATTATGAATGGGTACTGAATTTTGTCAAATGCTTTTCTGCATCTATTGAAGTGATCATGGTTTTTTTCCCCCCTTAATTTTGTTAAAAGGCAAATTAAATTGATATTCAAGGGGCGCCTGGGTGGCGCAGTCGGTTAAGCGTCCGACTTCAGCCAGGTCACGATCTCACGGTCCGTGAGTTCGAGCCCCGCGTCGGGCTCTGGGCTGATGGCTCGGAGCCTGGAGCCTGTTTCTGATTCTGTGTCTCCCTCTCTCTCTGCCCCTCCCCCGTTCATGCTCTGTCTCTGTCTGTCCCATAAATAAATAAAAACGTTGAAAAAAAAATTAAAAAAAAAAATTGATATTCAAATGTTAAACCAACCTTGTATTCCTGAAACAAACCTTATTTCCTCATGATGTATTATCGTTTTTATTTATTGTTAAATTTAATTTGCTTTTATTTTGTTAAGGATTTTTGCATCTATATCCGTGAAAGATATTGATTTGGAATTTTCTTTCCTTTTATCTTTGCCAGGTTTTGGTACATGGGTTAAGCTGGCTTTATAAAACATAAACTAGCATCATAATATAAGGGGGCGATATCACTGTCCCCCCCCCCCCCATTTTTGATGGAATTTGGTGTTACTTCTTTCTTAAAGCTTTGCTAGAATTTACCAGTGCCACTGGGTGTGGGGTTTTCTTTTGGGGAACGTTTTTGATAACACCTTTGACATTTTTTATTATGAATTAAAATTTTTATTGGATGTAGGCTATTTAGAGTTTCTGTTTTTTATGTCAACATTAACATTATACGCACCCTTTCTTTCCCACTCTTGATTTCTGTTTGTTGGAGGGAGAGTTGTAAACTTTGTGAGACAAGGGATTTCCTGGGGCTTGTTGACTCTCTCTTTATTCCAGCACCCAGAGCCATATGCCTGGCACAAAGTAGGCATTCTGTAAATATCCGTTGGGTCAACTGGTTTGTTGTTCCTGTGTCTCTGCCACTTGGCATCTCTGGGAAGCTTTCCTGTCTTCTCCATCCACATGGGCCTGTGTCATAGCTGTGCCATGACAAAGGAAGGTGGCTCCTGAGTCAGGCCAGCTGGCCTCAGCCAACCCGCATGCCGTGCCCTCCCACGGTGGCTTGTTCAAATAACCTAGTGATGCGTCCCACAGCCCTGGTAGACAGACCTCTGAGTCAGGACTTGCTGCGGGGGGGGGGGGGGGGGGGGGGGATATTTTCAACTTTTTTTCTGTTTTGGTTTTTTAAAATGTTAAATCCTGTGGTTAGAATTACTCTTTTCAGTTTTGAAATATACTTGAAATACCAGAGGACTGCAGGAAGCTTGGTCAGAGGAAAGGGATGAATTGTTTAAAGTTAGGAAGGGGGGTTATACGTGGGGCGAGATGATCCCAAAAGGCGGTTGACGTAGTGTGTGATTTACCTGCCTGACTGGAAACATGGTCTGAGATGTCCTTCCCTGGATTGCTTACAGATGCCAGCTCCGGACTGAGTATATTAATCACTCAGGGTTAGAGAGGACAGGGATAACTCAGGGGGTTAGACAGGACAGGGTGATTTGGACTGGGCATCTCTGTGAGGACGTGACCCTGTTCAGGTCCAGTGCCCCCCTCTCTCCTTTGCATCTCGGGGGCTGGGTCTGTGTGCACCTCCAGCAGCTGCAGAGGTTGGGTGAGGGAGCTGAGAGCAACACCTGTGCCCCTCCTGGTCCCATGTCCTTCCCGGGCCCCTGCTGGCTCTTGCTGCTCCCCTAGACCACGTGGGGCGGAGCAGGCGCTCCATCCCTCAAGCATCCCTCAAGGGCCACACTGTGCCCTGGATGTGACTGGTTGGCCAACTGTCTTCTGGCCCTCACTCCGCCTCCTACAAGCATGTGGCCTTGGGGAGTCATCTGTCCTTTCCGGGTATCTGCATCCCAGCGCATGAAACAGGGTTAGGACAGATGGTCGCCCAGTCATAGGCATGTGCGTGAGTCTGTGACCTCAGCTTCCGGCGGAACCACAGCGGGGCCACTCGACAGCTGTGAGCTGTGAAGAGCAAGGGCTCACATCCAGCCGTCTTTGTCTCCTCCTCCTCCAGCTTCGCATCACGACCATCAGATTTGAAGCCTTCACTTTGTAGTGTCAGTAACATGTCTGAAGCCATGTTCCTCGGTTAGTCCTGGAGGGGAGGAGGTGGGTTGCCTGGGAGCAGACCGTGAGGGCCGTGGTAAGGGGTGGACAGGACCCACACCTCCGCTCCTGCTCCTGCTGGCCTCTGGCTTTGCTGGGAGCAAGACTTGAGCGCGTCCCCATGCATGTCGCCCTGTGGCCTCAGTGTGGGGTGTGGGCCTCTCACAGACAGCGTGGCTCCCAGACTGAATCACAGGAAATGGGGGAGCGTGGGACTCCTCCATGCACAGCGTGAACCACCTGGAAATGTTCCCCATGAGGTGGGGACAGGATGGGTTAGGGGAGTTGTGCTCAAGGACACGTCACGGTGGTATGTTCCACGTCCACGAGGGTTTTCACCCTAAATTGCGTAGTGAGTGACCCTTCGTGTAGATGGGGAGGTTTTGATTCTGTGAGTATTCATCGAGCACGTACTACCTGCCAGGCACCCAGGGATTCCTCTGGGGACAGAATGGAGACCCTTCCTTTGTGGAGCCAGAGGCAGGGAGAGGGACAAGGTGCAAATTCCATTTTTTTGTGGCACATTGCGTTTAACACCCCCACACCACATTTTCTTTATGCTCTTCCTCACATACACGTGACGAATGGTTTATACGTCCAAGGCTAGTGGCAAACTTCTGTACAGGGCTTTGTGGGCTGTAGGGTCTCTCTGGCCATATGTAGCAGTTGGAGACGATATGTAAATAAACAGTAATGGCTTTGTTCCAGCGAAACTTACTTTACTAATTTAATTTAATTAATTTAATTTTATTATTTTATTTTACTAATTCTTTTTTCCCCCTTTTCTCAAATTTATTTTTTAAAAAATTTACATTCAGTTAGTTTTCATGTAGTGTAACAGTGATTTCAGGAGTAGATTCGTTAATGCCCCTGACCCATTTAGCCCACCCCCCCCCCCCCCACAACCCCTCCAGTAACCCTCTATTTGTTCTCCATATTTAAGAGTGTCTTGGGTTTTGTCCCCTTCCCTGTTTTTATATTATTTTTGCTTCCCTTCCCTTGTGTTCATCTGTTTTGTCTTTTAAAGTCCTCCTGTGAATGAAGCCATATATTTGTCTTTCTCTAATTTCACTTAGCATAGTACCCTCTGGTTCCATCCACGTAGTTGCCAATGGCAAGATTTCATTCTTCTTGATTGCCGAATAATACTCCATTGTGTATATATACCACACCTTCTTTATCCATTCATCCATCGATGGACATTTGGGTTCCTTCTATACTTTGGCTATTGTTGATAGTGCTGCTCTAAATATGGGGGTGCACGTGCCCCTTCGAAACAGCACACCTGTATCCCTCGGATAAATACCTAGTAGTGCAGTTGCTGGGTCGTAGGGTGGTTCTATTTTTAGTTTTTTGAGGAACCTCCATACTGTTTTCCACATGGCTGCACCAGTTCAGACAAATAGTTCTTTAGGTGTTTTCCTACGAATATTAGTAAATAGTTTTATAAACAGTACGATTAGTTACACATACTAATTGATAACCTGTGTTTGAAATGTATTATATTATGAACATCTGTGTCCATGAATATACACTTACGTTGTGCTTTTAAGCCTTGGCTGTATGGTATTCCCCTGTGTGATCATGGCATGAGTTTTTGGAGATTTAGGTTATTTGTAGTGTTTTGCCGCTGGAAGCATGCTAGGTTTTGTTTGTTTGTATTTTGCCTTCTGTGCCTCAGCTGCTTGTTTCCTGCCCACTGTCGGGGTCGGGGGAGGCAGTGTGGGCACCACCTGCACACCTGGGGTGCCCTTTGTTAGTGCCCCCTCCCTCCCCTGCCAGGGCCCACTGCCTCCAGCATCCTGCTCAGGGTGTCCTCCAGTCTGTAAAGTTTTCCACACTTGGAGCACATTTCAAAGCTTAATAAAGAAATAATCCCAAGTGTTTGTCATATTTCTGTTTTAGGTATAACTTTTACTTTTTGCTTCGTCTTGCTTTTTGTTCCTTTTTAAAAATGTACCGTCTGATGGATTACATGTGCTTTTGGCCTCTGGCCCGGTTGGCTTTGCTCCCTACCTGAGCATCCTGTGTTCCCGGGGACTGGTATCCTGAGACGGGTTGGGGGCTTGGGTGGGGCAGGGGGTGTTTGGCTTAGGCTGTGTGCTCTGGGCCCTTGGGCAGGTGGCATAGTTGTGGTTGGGGCCTCCTTTTGACCCCAAAGCTGTCCTGAGACTGGAGAGGAGTGCAGCTTTAGAGAGCAAGTGTCCTGTGAGCAGTTTGTGCTTGGGCTCCTCTCTGGGGGTCTGGCCACAGCAGTTGGGTACCTGGGGGTCTGAACCTGCATCCTGGGGCTGCTTTCACCCAGGCACCTCCAGGAGCTTGTTTGCATGGTGCTATTTTTGTGTTGCGTATGGCACTCTGTGAGGAAGTCCGTTGTCTACGCACATCCCAGCTGTTTTGAATAGTCCGGGTCTCAGGGGGCTTCAAGGTAGAGATTTGTGTGTGGCGAATCCAGAGTTTTGGGCAGCATCAGAACAGCAGGATGTGAGTAACAGGAAGTGACAGAAATTACCAAATGCGCCAGATACTTATTCTTGGCCACCTTTCCGAGTCCCGCAGGCTGGGGCGCTATATTTAGTACAGTATTTCCAGGTTCCTGATCCTGCCCGGACACTGTTCCTTTGCTCCTCTTTTGGTCAGTGGCTGAACTTTGAGGTGCCGATTTGTTACTCTGGTGCCTCTGGCCTACCACGGTGGCCCACGGGGTCTTGTCTGTCCGTCAGTTTTAAAGCTCAAGTTTTGTTCTTGCTGGGCCACTTCAGTTCCGACCCAGTTTTGAGCAGTTGGAAAATGTTCTCCAAGAGGGCAGGTAAGAGTCCCAGGTGTTGGGGGGCAGTAGGGCCAGGTGATGCTGTGTGGGAAGGCAGCTGAGAAGTAAGGGCTTAAAACGAAGTAAGAGGAAGGAATTGAAGATTACTGTAAGCATCCCTAGAGGGTTGATCTTTGTCTCATATTTCTTAGAAGTGGAAGGCTGGGATTCTTAAAGCCATAGGCTTGGTGATGTGACTTCACCCACATGCTAGAAACCTCTTTGGTCTCCACCTGGTCAGGCAGAAAGCCTGCAGGTCGGGTAGACTTCTCTTTGATGAATTTCCGTTGTCTGAACATTGTCTCGGGAGAGATTTCACCCCACCATCCCTGAGACAAGTAGTATGGAGCCTGGAAAATTGTCTGTCCAGGCGGAGTGCTCACTCCTTGTTTGAAGTGCCGTTGACTCCAGTGATTCTCTCCCAGTGCTGTTGGACCGCACTTCGGGCAGCTGCTGACCAGATGCCCACGTGGGCTGCTCGGTGTCCCCCGCGCCCAGCTGTCCGCTGTGACTGCCATCTCGCCGTACGGGCAGCTGGGGAGCCTTGTCCACTCTGACCCGTGCTGGCCTGCGGACCGACCAGCGTCTTCCTGCTGGAGGACAGCAGGTGATGGCTCCAGCTGCCAACAGCAGGAGCATCCTGCTGCGTTCCCCCTAGCACGAGCCCGAGTGACAGGCGCTGACGCCCATTTTGCAGGTTGAGAAGCTGAGGCTTAGGGACAGGTCGTCTGCACCGGGGACTGTGATATTTGTCTGTCTGCTGTGTGGTACCGCCCTCTCTGCCACGTGCCCGTACCCTCACTCAGGCTTACTGAGCGGGCTTGTCCTCGAGCAGCAGGACGTGTATCTCCGTGTGCTTTGATAATCCTCGAAAAGGAAGTTTCTAGGGTTTGATATTAGCTTCCGGTGGCTGCCATCCTAAAGATTCACGGAAAGGGGCGTGTTGGAGAGGTGTTTTTGTTGGTCTCTAAAAGCTTCCTTCTCAACAGTCTAACCGGTACCTTCCCCTTCTCCCTCCATAAACTGTCGGCCGCCTTTTCACACACTGAGCCAGTTCTTTAGAATGCAGGAGTCTGTTCTAGGGTGAGAAGCTGGAGGGCAAATCGGGAATAATTGTGTCTGCCGCGGATGGCACAGCAGCCAGCAGATGGAGGCAGCCGGGTGCGCAGTGCCCCAGGAGCGCCTGCAGGAGGGCGTTAAGTCGCTGCGTGATCGTGTGCGAGAACAGCACGGCGTGCTCAGGCGTGCTGACGGTTCTGCTTCAGGGGCAGAATCTGTCCGCAGGCATGCTTTCGGGCTGAGCCATTCCCTTCTCCGAGGCTAGACCATACGCTAGAAGTACTTAAACTGTGTGCACCGTGCGTGTGTATTTTTATATATACACATACAATAAACGGTAAGCTATAAATGTAAGACATACTGTGTAATCTCAAGCTCTGGCTTAGGGGTTTTAGCATAGGTTTGTGCCAAAATGTTTAACCTTTAAAACATTATTAAATATTTCAGGCTTTCAAAAAGTGACACGGTGGACAACTGTGTATACTTCCCAGCCCAAGAACGAGAACGAAACCGTGCGGATATATTTGAAGTCTTTTATAGTCCGGATCCTGCCTACCCATCCCTCTTGCCCTCCCTCCCCAGAGGTCACCCTAGTTCTGAGTTTGGTGTTTATCGTGTACGTGCTTCTTTATCCTTTTTCTACTCCCATATGTAGGTATAAACAGCATGTCATATTTGGCCGGGTTTACAGTTGTGAGTAAATGGCATCATGCCGTGTTGTATCTCCTGCAACGTGCCCTTTTTCCCCAGCGTTACGTTTCCAAGATTTATCTGTGTGGACACGTTTGTCTTCAGTTAAGCGGCTCCAGGTTTAAAATGACTGATTCCTGATTCCTGGAATTAAGTCAGTTTCTGGGAAGTGGGGCACGAACCTCAGAACTTTGGATGGGTACGGCTGTCGTCTGAGGATCATGTGCTCAGTTGTGAGTGTGTGGCTTACGTAGTGGCCCAGCGTGCGGAGCATCCCACGCTCGACCTGTGTCTTCCCAGCTTTGGCCGTTACAAACAGCACTGCCATTCGTACGCTTGCCTCCCCAGGTGCCCGGGCACGAGTCTCTAGAGTGTGGCTGTAAGGATCGAGCTGTCAGGTGTGAACATCTTCAGCTTGATGAGATATTGTCAGGTTGCTCTCTTAAAACTTAATTCTTTTAAAACTCCCACCAGCAGTGGTAATTTATGAGCGGTCTCATTTCTTTTCTTAATGTAGCCAGGCTCACGGCAAGGCGAAGACCCCATGGATGTGGTAAGGCATTGGTCACGGTCAAGATTTTGACCGATAGACACCTTAACCTCAGCGTGTCTGAAATTGAGCCACAGACTGCTCCCCCCACTTCAAGGCCTGTTCTCAGCCTCCTCCATCCCAGGAGGGGAGCTGATCTTGCCAGCTATTCAAGGGGTGCTTGTTGGCCCCTCTTTGTCCTGTACCCTGTCCAGCGTGTCCGGAAACGCTGTTGCCTTCAGGACGCCAGAGTGCAGCCACTCCCCTTCCCTTCTCTCTGGATGGCAGTGCCACGCACCCTCCCCCAAAGGTCCTGACTTCTGCCTGGCCCTGTACATTCAGTTTTCAATAAAGCTACCAGAATGCTGCTTTTTAAACCTAAGTCACATGTCCGTCTTCTGCTCAAAAGCTCCACCATTTCCCATTTCACTCGGCATGAAGGCCAAAGCTCTTGGTGGTGCCTGCCTGATGCTCCATGGCCAGTTCCTTCTGCAAGTTCATGCCTGGCTCCTCTGCCCCTGTTCACTTTGCTCCAGCCACCAGCTGGACCACCTCTTCCCTTCCATGTCCTTCCAGTCTTTTCCAGTGAGGCCCGTGTTAACCCCGACCTCCTTTGTCTGGTCTTTTTTCGATAGATTTATCACCAGCCACTACTCCCCATGCTGTATAATCTACTATAGTATTTAGTATTCATTTCCTGTCTGCATTTGAATGTAAGCTCCATGAGAGCAGGGTCTTATCTGTTTCACCTGTCTGTTCAAGTAAAAGATTGCTTGAATTTATTTCTGAGAAGAAAGGAAGAACTTGGAGCCCAAACAGGAGGGTGGGGCGTGGGAGAGGAGGTGAAGCTGGCCTGTGGGGGACTGTCAGCAGAAGGACATGTCTAAGTGGGAGCGGGGACCTTGAGGGTCCTGTCTGGTTGGCGGTGGGATCTGTGGGTATGGAGCTGGGGGAGCGGCTTGTCTTGCGGGGTTTCTGGTTGCTCCCCAAGCGCACCTGCAGTTGGGGTGGGGGCGCTGGGGTCGCCCCGTCCAGGAAGTGCGGTGCTGTGTGTGGTTCTGACATCCTCCTTCCGTGGCTGCAACGAGACACAGCTTCATTGATTTTTCAAGCACTGTCGTGTGTCGAAATGAGTCCTGCCATTTCCGGTGCTCTCTTTTGTGGAGGCTTGAGTTCCAGGCCACGTGTCACAGCCGGATAACCGTGAGCTCTGTGACCTTCACATGTGCTTCCCTGCACTCAGGTATACGGAGAGGACCTGCTTTGGATTTCTTAGAGAATGTGCACTGAAGGTGTGTCCACATATTTCCTTGGCAAGTCAGATGTTTCATGAGTTTGCACTACCTACAAATGACTTTAACAAGATAAGATTACACTTTTAATTTATGCCGAGTGAGACCACAGATGCACTTGTCCTTAAAGAAATGCAACATTGTTCTGGAGTTACTCCCTGTTTTCCCAATTTAAACATATTAGCTATTAGAAAATGTTGACTGCGGTTATTTTTAATTAAGCCTTTTATTTTGAGACCATTGTAGATTCACATGGAATTGAAAGAATACAGGGATCCTTTGTGTTCTCTACCCAGTTCCCCAGCGGTAACGTCTTGTGAAACTATAGTACAACATCACAAGCAGGATGTTGACATAGATACCGTCAAGAATGTTTCCATGTCCACAGGGATCCATCTGGTGCCCTTTGATAGCCACACCCACCCTCTTCTTTAACCTGGGGCAACCCCTGTCTGTTCTTCGTTTCTGCAATTTTGTTTTCTCAAAAATGATCTATACATGGGAGAATACGGTATGTAACCTTTTGGGATTGGCTTTTTTCCCACTCAGCATAACTCCCTGGAGTTCCCCCAGGTTGTTGTGTATTTGATAGTTGTTCCTTTTTATTACTGAGTAGTATTCCATGGAAAGGGTGTGTTGTGGTGTGTTTAATCATTTGCCACTAAAAGGCATCTGGGTTGTTTCCAGTTTTTGGTGATTGCAAATAAAGCTGCTGTGGACATTCATGGACACGTTTTTTGTGTTGAACACAAGTCTTCATTTTTTGGGGATAAATGCCCAGGAATGGAATTGCTGGGTCGTATGGTAGCTGCACGTTTGGTTTTTTAAGAAATTGCTACAATGTTTTGCAGAGTGGCTGTACAATTTTACATGCCCACCAACAGTGTGAGCTGATTTCCCTACATCCTCTCTGGCATTTGGTGTTGTCACTTTCTTATTTTAAGCCATTTAGTGGGTATTTAGTAATAGTGCATTGTGATCTTAATCAGCATTTCCTTCATGGCTAATGAGGTGGGATACCTTTCTTTGTGCTTATTTGCTTCTGCATATCTCCTGACGGCCCGGGGTGTGGCCTGCAGGGATGGACATTTCTACTTGGCCTTCTCTGGACACTACCTGGTGGGGTGCTGGAGTGCCTCGCTTTTGCCCAGTGCTGTGGGGGTGGGGGCCACAGTGTTTTCTGTGGTGCTTGACTGGAGTAACGTGGTCATTGGCAACTCTACTGCTATTGATTTCTGTCCTGTTTGCCCGTTCCTGGTCCCACACCTAGGGAGAAGCAGGCTTTTGATAGGCTTTTTAACTCTTCCTGGCTCATTGCTCTTTCTGGTTGCTGGCTTTCTCAGTCCCGCTCTAGGATGTCTGGGGTCAGCAGAGAACCCACAGAGCTGCACCATGTGTCATTCTGAGGCCCTGGGCCCCTGTCTGCCTGCTTCTCTCCACCTTTCAGAGTCTTTTCGTATTTTTTTAAATATCTAATGTCCAGGGTTTTAGTGGTACTTAGCCAGAGGAGTGGGAAGAAGTATGTCTAAGGTTCTTCCTGGAAGCAGAAGTCTGCTTGTTACTTTTCTTATTTTTTGGACCCGCAGATTTGACAAAGCGTGTCTGAGCGGCCCTCAGTCCAGGCTGCATGTCTGCCCCGCCTGCACGTCGTGGCCTTTGGACCATCTCAGGCCCAGGGCCTGGTGTTCATCAGTGTTCAGGTGGTTTGGTTTGGCCCGTGGTTCCAGCACGACAGAGTCTGCAGGCTCTTGATCTTTTTGTCACTTAAGGTCACTTTTATGAACGAGAGGCACATCCAGATAAATCTGTGATTAGAAATTGCTGGACAGAACATGGCTGGTGAGTCAGGGACTGCCCTTGTCATCATCTTCCAGATCTCCTTTCTCCACCCTCTCATTTCAAGCTCTTAGGGAACCTGGTCAAAGAGGGGTGGGCGGGGCAGTGGGCAGATGACTCAGTGAGATGTCCCTGTCGTCCTTGCACTGGTGGCCCAGTCCGGTGCCCCTGCCAAAAAGGAAATGCACTGTGCCAGACCCTGCTTGTTCTGAGAGCCCGGGAAGACTGTTGGTGAGTGCCAGCTCCTCCCCCACCCCAGGCCCTCCGTGCTGGCTTTATTCTATTGCAGTCTTGCCGGGAATCCAGGAGGGACACTGCCCTTGGGTAGAGGTCAGGAGCCAGTCTGCCTGGCGTCCGGGCCCCTGCTTCCTTAGCCGTGGGTCTCGGGGCTTCAGTCTCCTCTCTGGACACCTGCTTTATCAGGCTGTGGAGAAGACAAAGTGTGCAAACACCTGTAAATCCGCAGCAGGTTTCCCGAGACTACCAAGTGCCCGGCGTTGGAGCCTGCCACTGGCATGGGACACCCTCTTTGTTGTCCCTGTCATAAGAGCTAGTGTGTGTGTACTTCAGGAGTACTTAAGCTTTCTTCATTTGAGCATTACTTCTTTGTTCTCTGGCATGCCACCCTTTTCACCTGTATTTCTCAAAGACCATTTGCCCACAGTTTAGGAACCTTGGCTAACTCTCCCCCAGACACCGGGAGATGGTTTTGTCAGGCGGGGGCGTCTCAGACTTGTTTGGAGTAGCTAGGTGTTTCCGCATACCTCCTGGAAGACCATTTGTATGAAAGGATGGAAGCAAAAGTTCTCGTTTCAAGTAAAACTTCTAAGGCTCTATTTTAGAGTCTTTAGCATATATTAAGGCTTTATTTTGTTTTTCATCATGGTAAGTCCACTCTTTTATCCCCAACGCCTATTTCCCCCATCCTTCTAGCCCCCCTCCCCTCTGGCAACCATCAGTTTATTCTGTATAGTTGGGAGAGAAGAGTCTTGTGTCTCTTTTTTCCTTTGCTCACTTGTTTTGTTTCTTTAATTCCACGTATTCCACCAAATCATATGGTATTTGCCTTTCTCTGACTGGCTTATTTTGCTTAGCATAACGTACTCTGCTTCCATCCCTGTTCTTGCCAACGGCAGGGTTAAGATTTTATTCTTTCCTGTGGCTGAGTCATATTCCATTGTATGTAAATACCACAGCTTCTTTATCCATTTCTATGTCAATGGAAACAGGCTGCTTCCATACCTTTGCTATTGTAAATAAGGCTGCAGTAATCATGGGGTGCACGTATCCCTTCGAATTCGTGTTTTCTTATTCTTCCTTCGGGTAAATACCCAGTAGTGTGATTATTGCATCTTAGGGTAATTCTGTTTTTAACTTTTTGAGGAACTTCCATACTCTTTTCCACAATGGCTGCACCAGTTTGCGTGCCCACCATCATTGCAGGAGGGTTCCTTTTTCTCCACACCTTCGCCAACGTCTGTTGTTTCTTATAATTTTGATTTTAGCTATTCTGACAGATGTGAGGTGGTATCTCATTGTGATTTTGATTTGCATTTCCCTGACGATGAGTGATGTTGAGCATCTTTTCATGTTTCCAGATCTGTTGTCCATCCGGATGTCTTCTTTGGAGAAATGACTGCTGTCTTCTGACCATTTAAAAATTTTTTTTTTCCTAACGTTTATTCATTTTTGAGACAGAGAGAGACAGAGCATGAACGGGGGAGGGGCAGAGAGAGAGGGAGACAGAGAATTGGAAACAGGCTCCAGGCTCTGAGCCATCAGCCCAGAGCCCGACGCGGGGCTCGAACTCCCGGACCGCGAGATCGTGACCTGGCTGAAGTCGGACGCTTAACCGACTGAGCCACCCAGGCGCCCCTCTTCTGACCATTTTTAATTGGATTGCTTGGGGCTGCGTTTGGTGTTGTATCAGTTCCTTATATATTTTGGATATTAACCCTTTATTGAATATGTCATTTGCAAATATCTTTTCCCATTCTGTAGGTTGATTGTCTTTAGTTTTATTGATTGTTTCCTTTACTGTGCAGAAGCTTTTTATGTTGCTGTAGCTCTAATAGTTTATTTTTGCTTTTGTTTCCCTTGCCTCAGGAGGCAAATCAAGAAAAATGTTGCTCTGGCCGATGTCAGAGAAATTACTGCCTGTGCTCTCTTCGAGGATTTTTATGGATCTAATCCATTTTGAGTTTGTTTTTGTAGATGGTGAAAGGAAGTGGTCCACTTCCATTCTTTTGCATGTAGCTGCCCAGTTTTCCCATCTTTTGTTGAAGAGACTTTTCCCCATTGGATATTCATTCCTTCTTTGTCGAAGATTAATTGACCACATCACTGGATTTATTTCTGTGTTTTCTGTTCTTTTCTATTGATCTATGAGTCTGTTTTTGTGCCAGTACCATACCGTTTTGATCATGGCAGCTTTATAATATGACTTGAAGTCTGGAATTGTGGTCTCTCCAGTTCTCTTTTTCTTTGTCAAGATTGCTTTGACTGTTTCAGGTCTTTCATGGTTCTATTCAGATTTTAGCATTAATTTGTTCTAGTTCTGTGAAAAATGCTGTTGGTATTTTGATAGGGATTGCATTAAATGTGTAGATTGCTTTGGGTAGTATAGATGTTTTAACAATATTCTTCTAACCCATAAGCGTGGAATGTCTTTCCATTTCTTTGTTGCATCTTGAATTTCTTTCATCATTGTTTTATAGTTTTCAGAGTACAGGTCTTTCAGCTCTTTGGTTAAGTTTATTCCTGGATAGGTTACTGTTTTTGATGCAATTGTAAATGGGATTATTTTCTTAGTATCACTCTCTGTTGCTTCATTATTAGTGTATAGAAATGCTACGGATTTCTGTATATTGATTTTGTATTCTGTGACTACTGAATTCATTTATCAGTTCTGGTAGTTTTTTTTTGTAGAGTCTAGGGTTTTCTGTATATAGTATCATGTCATCTGCAAATAGAGTTTTACTTCCCTACTACTTTGGATGCCTTTTATTTCTTTTTGTTGTCTGATTGCTGTGGCTAGGACTTCCAGTACTGTGTTGGATAAAAGTGGTGAGAGTGGATGTCCTTATCTTGTTCCTGATAAGGGGGAAAGCTGTCTGATTTTTTTCACCAATTGAGTATGGTGTTGGCTGTGGGTTTTTCATATATGGACTTTACTGTGTTGGGGTATGTTCCCTCAAGACCTGCTTTGCAGAGGGTTTTTTTTTAATCATGAATGGATGTTGTGCTTTGTCAAATGCTTTTTCTACATCTATTGAAATGATTATATGGTTTTAAGAAAATGTTTATTTATTTGGAAAGAGAGAGAGAGAGGATACGAATGAATATCCCAAGCAGGCTCTGCACAGAGTCTGAACGTGGGGCTCGAGCTCATGAACCGTGAGATCGTGACCTGAGCCGAGATCAAGAGTCAGATGCTTAACTGACTGAACCACCTAGGCGCCCCTGTTTTTTAATTTTTTTTTAACTTTATATATGCATAATGAAATTATATGAATATTTATGTTCTTCTGTGCCTGGCTTCTTTCTTTCAGCATGTAAAGTACATTGTATTATTGGATTAGCAGCAGATGGTTCCTTGTTGTTGTTCTGTCATCGTCCCCTATATTAATACATTACAGTGCATTTACACACTCTACCAGTGCTGGGTGTTTGGGTTGTGTCCATTGTAGGCCTGTTAACAGTAGTGATGGTATACATGTTTTTGTGCCTTGAGGAGGAGGATACGTGTTTGTGTTTCCGATGGGCGCTTGGGTGGAATTGCCGAGCCATGGGGTGTACGAGAGTTCAACTCTACTGTTTTAGAGAGCAGCTGTGCCCGACTGCCTCCCGCTGGTGCCGAGCAAGTGTTCAGTTGCTCCGCATGCTCACCAACACTCACTTGTGTCCATCTTTTCAGCCCAGCCACTGGGAAAGGTGTTCCGTGCTGGGGTTTTAATGCCCGCTTCCCAGACGAGACAAAGTTGAATGCATTTTCGTGTTCCTTGTTGGTCATTTGTGAAATAAGCGTTCAAGGCTTTTGTCCATTTTTCTGTTAGTTGGTCTATTTTCTTATTGATTTTTAAATTCTTTCACCTTTAGGAGACTTTCGCTGAGTGACTAAGGACTCACACCTGTTTATTGCTTTCCTAGCCTGTCTCCGAGGAGTAGGAGAGACATGCTTCCACTCTTTCCTCTGTGACCTGTGTTCTCTTTCAGCCTCCCTCATCCTTCCAGCGTCAAGGTCTGCGTGTGCTTTCACTCTCCAGCTCGTGGGTTTGCGTGTTGTGGTCTGTCACCTTGCTCTGCGGTATTAACTCTGCCCTGTCCCTTGGTACCAAGCCTGCTCATTCCAGTCATGGGTCCTGGCTCACCGAATCTCTGTGGTGTCACTGATTGGTCCTATCAAGTTCATGTATGACCCTGCTTTTAATTCGCATTTATCATTTCAGTTGATTGAGTTACGTGAGCCATTTCTTCGCTTGAAAAACACAGAGCCTTTTTGGTCTGTAAAGTCTTATCCTTGGGGACGGTTTTACCTTTTTTTGCACCGTTGCTTGATTTTTAAGAGGGGTGGTCTTGGCTACAGTCCAACAGAAGGACAGTTTTAATATTTGTAGGAGCGTTTCTTCCCGCCTTCTTCCTGCCCTGCTGAGCTGGATGAGCAGCCGGGAGAGGTCTCATCCAGCACCTGCTTCTCTCCTGGGGCCTGTCCTGCCCACTCTATCTCCAAAGTCAAGGGATTGAATAAGAAGCCCCATCCAAGACAGCTCTCATTAACAGTCACTCGTTTTCCTTTCGACTGAAGAGGCCCTCCACCCTCACCTCTCTCGTGCATTGGTCCCAGGCTGCTGTTCAGGGAACAAAGAGGGACTGGCGGGAGCCTTTGCCGGGGCGTGTGATACTGCTAGCCGGTGTTCGGGAAGCTTCCCCCGTGGCCGGAAGGCCGTTGAAGACCTTGCCAGGGGACCAGGGTGGGGAGGAGCCTTGTGAGGAGATTGACCAGTCTTGCGGGTGGCTAAGAAATAGGGACTCTGTCTCGAAGGTGACACAATGTGCTGGGAGAGGAGCAGGAGAAGCAGAGAATCTTCTGTGACAAATCTCATGATCTGGGACGCGGACTGTTGGCACTTGAATGGTGTCAACTTGAATGGAGGGAGGTGTCACGTGGTCCTATCAAACAGATAATGCCCCAAGGTCAGGCCCTAGAGTCTGAAGCAATGCCGAGAGTGAGTGGCAGGTGCGTGCACGTGAGAACACGCTTCCACGCTCGGATGACCCTGGGGCGTGACACCGTCATTACGGCCCCAGTGTCCAGAGGGGCATGTGGAGGCCTGGCGAGGGGAGTCAGCTGCTTCAGTTACCCAGCTCGTCAGGGCTTCAGACCTGAAGGTGCGTCTTAAAAGCTGTGTGTTGGGCCCTGTGCGAGTCCTGTGCATGCTGGTTCCATTCGATCCCATAACAACCCAGGCCAGGTAACTTTATCATCCCCCTTTTCCAGAATAGAAATGAAGACAGTCTGCCCATTTTTCCTGGCTGCTCAGTGGCTGGGTGGGGTTCAGATCTGAGTCTGTCTGAGGCTTCTTCAAACATGCACAAGTAGGAGTTTTTTTAAAAAGGCTGAAACCAGGTTCTTGGATATTCATCCATCAGTGTTTACTCCCTGTAAACAGTCACACGGATTGAGGAAGTGAGGTCATCTGTCTTTTGTTTCATTAACTTAAACACAACAGTTTTGTCTGTAACTTGCTGTCCAGTGGTGCCTAGTACTCACAAAGCTATTCCACGAAACCTCTCTCCTTTGGCACGTGGAAGATGGTTGACCCAAAGATTCGATGACATAGCTGAATTCTGGAATAATGTGGGTACTTCATCTTGTAAAGATTGTCACCGGACTAGCAGAAACAAAACCTGAAATAGAACGGACCTAAAAAATGTCATTGTTCTCTTCTGTAGCTGTCATGTTGCATAACTCTGCATAGAATCCCTGAGTTATAAAAAATATATTCTCTTCTCTAACTATGTTTATTACACCGATAAAAATGCTTAAATATTAAAACCCACCCAAGAATGAATGAAAAGAAATGTTTGCTGAGATTTTATAGACGGTTACTGATGAAAATTCCATAAGCACTGACCCCAGGCCATTGGCAGTTGCCAGCACTCCCATGGCCTTCTGTGCAAAGCACCCACCAGCCCCATTCACACTACCGCTTTGTCTTCAGGGCCCGTGTCAGTGTCTGAAATTGTTTTCTTGTTTCTCTGCCTTTCCCCAGTATAAGTTCTCTGTGAGTGGGAACCTTGCCTGTATAGTCTTAGAATCTCAGGTGTGGAGCAGACACTCATCATGCCCTTGCCCAGCAGATGCTGGGATGTGGGCTCTTCGTGGCACTGTCCAGGTGTAAAGGAGTGTGGCTGTCACCCTCACCCCCACCCTCAGGAGGGCACTCAGCTTCTCTGGTTCTGTTTTCTCTGTCCTCCAGTCTCCCCTCCCCCTCTCCTAGCTTCCCTTCTTTCTACACCCAGTTTGGCCCCTGTGTGTAGTTATCCCTGTCACCTTGGTGACGTGAGAGAATGAACCATGCATTTGTGACCCAGCTCTAATTAGCCCCTTCTGTGATTAAGCTTTATAGGTGGTTATAGAAATCACCAAAGAGATAATCTATAAAACACCATTTCTAAGTTTTCTGAGCCAGAAACATGATCATCTAATAATATAAATTAAAGCTAGAAGATGGGCAGAGATCCAGAAGTTAACATGTTTTATTGGTGCAGCCTTGGGGAAGCAGGCATTTTCCTAACACTGCTGGTGGGAATGCAGACAGCACAAGCCCTGGGGAGGGATTTCAGCTGCAAAATTACAAATGCGCTTATTCTTTGTCAGGGCAGTTCTGCTTCTAGGAACTTCTCCCCCACATACACTGGGAAGCACATGAGGTCTGTGCAAAGGCCATTCATTGCGGCACTGTTTGAGATAGGAAAGGATTTTCAACAACAGAAGATTTCTATTAATGGAGGGGCGCCTGGGTGGCTCAGTTGGTTAAGTGTCCAACTTTGGCTCAGGTCGTGATCTCATGGCTTGTGAGTTCGAGCCCAGAGTCAGGCTCTGTGCTGACAGCTCGGAGCCTGGAGCCTGCTGCTTCCGATTCTGTGTTTCCTTTCTCTCTCTGCCCCTCCCCTATTCACCCTCTGTCTCTCTCAAAAAATAAAATAAACATTAAAAAAAAAAAAGATTTCTATTAATAGAGACCTGGTTGAATGGACTCTCGTGCTCCTGTCCAGCAAAGCTCCGTGCAGCCCTAAGAAAGAGTAAAGAGATGCTCCATGTTGCTAAGAAGAGGTGGGCAAGATAGATAATTAGGTGAAAAAGCAGAGATGGAGAAAAGTGTGTATGATATACTCCTGTTTTAGAAGGGGAATATGAATATATGTATGTGTTTGCACGTATCTTTTTTTTTTTTTTTAATTTTTTTTTTTTTTTAAAGGTACCTATTCTTTTTTTTTTTTATTAAATTTTTTTTTCAACGTTTTTTTATTTATTTTTGGGACAGAGAGAGACAGAGCATGAACGGGGGAGGGGCAGAGAGAGAGGGAGACACAGAATCGGAAACAGGCTCCAGGCTCTGAGCCATCAGCCCAGAGCCCGATGCGGGGCTCGAACTCACGGACCGCGAGATCGTGACCTGGCTGAAGTCGGACGCTTAACCGACTGCGCCACCCAGGCGCCCCTGCACGTATCTTAAAAATGGAGGGATAAACCATACTCTTACTTACTTTTATAAAGCTGCACATGGGGAAGGGAGGGACCCAGGGTGGAGGGGACAGAAGGAAAAGCTGGACTTCTGACTATACCTTGTTCTGTGGATTTGACTTTAGAACCATGCAGATATTTTACATCACTGTAAAACGGAAGTACATAAAAGGTTATTTTTCTAAAATTTTGGTATTCACTATCAAATTTTTTCCCCAAAATATATATCCTATTGAGTTTCTATCATTGCTTGAGGAGAACTCTTTTCTCCCATACTTTTGCCAACACTGGATTACCATCTTTCAGAACTTTGCCAGTCTGTTGGCAGACTGTTGGCTGTTTTCATTCGTGTTCCCCAATGACTAGAGCAGTTAAGCATCTTTTATTTGTTAGCCCTTTTGTACTTCTTCTCTGAAATGCAAGTTTATAACCTCTTTTTGTAAGAAAGACTTTTCTATTGGTTTGTAAAAACTCTTTATATGTTGTAGATACAGTTTACATTTGTTGATTATCACCAGGTTCCTGACCTCATTTCCAGTTAAATTGTTGAGGCCCTTCAGTGTAGTAACTGGTTGTTTTTTCTCTTGTCACATATCACACGGTTTTGTACAAGGACATCATGTATGGTGCATTTGAAGTACACCATTCCTAGAGTAACTTGGACCAATTTCCCCAAACTGGTCATGTGCTGGACCTTAGTTTGTGAGCTCTTTGGAGTGATGGCAACTGTGTTTTCTTTTTTCTTTTTAAACGCTTCTTGTGGCTTATTACCATGTCTGAGTAGCAGGTGGTTGGTGAATGCCCACTTACTTGATTTTTGGTGAATGTATACATTGAATTTGATTGTCTTTTTGGTTTGAGATTTTTCTTGATTTTTAATGACCCACGATAATCATTTTTATGTTGTGTTCAACTGAGAATCTGAACAAATCGGTCATTTTTCATAAAAATGTACACACACACACACACATAACAGAAGGAGATGTGGAGAAGTTTTGCAGCGGTTAGCATTTGTCCTTTGCTCTCGCTGTACCGCCTGGTTCTTGTTTCGTCCCACAGGTCATCACTCCATGTAGGAAGCTCATCTTATGTGCTGACCACAGGAAAGAGATGGAAGACTGGATTGCAGCGCTGAAGACCGTCCAGAACAGGGAGCACTTTGAGGTTCAGAAAGACAAATGTCCCTCCTTGGGGCCCGCCCCTGAATACTCTGCCGTCCCAGTATTTCCACGTGTGGACCGAGCAGCCTGGAACTCACTTTCTCGTGTGTTCCTTGTAAAATTTAGGCTTGCTGCTCGACCTTTTGGCTGAGCCTGCCCTCCTCCCCTCCCCTCCCCTCCCCTCCCCTCCCCTCCCCTCCCCTCCCCTCCCCTCCCCTCCCCTCCCCTGGATACTTCATTGAGTCCCATTCAAGAGTGTCAGAGGGACAGCTTACCTTTGCCATCTTTATTTTGTTCTTGCAGCCTTCCCAGTACAGCATGGACCATTTCTCAGGGATGCACAACTGGTACGCGTGTTCCCATGCGCGGCCGACCTACTGCAACGTGTGTCGCGAGGCTCTGTCTGGGGTCACGTCGCACGGACTGTCCTGTGAAGGTGCGAATGGCGTGGGGTGCCGTGGGAAGCGTGGCCTGATGTTTGCCTTTATGAAGCCTTAGAAACCTTAGCATGGTCACCACAAATCAGTCCATGTAAAGTGATTTCTGGGACTCTGTGCTTACTTATTGTACCTACTGAGGAGTTTGATAAATGATCTTGGGTAGTAACAGACAAAGTGGAAAGAAGGGAAGTGGTAAGGAGACACGAAGGAGAAACATTTAAAGGGACAGAGGGAAAAGAGGTTAAAAGTCTCTGTCGGCCCTGAGGTGGTTATACCCGCCGTGGGTAAACCAGGTTGTGGATAAACGGTGAAACCTGGTCTTCCGGATGCGGAGGGCGGGTTACAACGGTCGTGCAGGAGCAGGGGGCAGGAGCAGGGGTGGTCGAGCTCTGGTCCACGGACCAGTTCCCACCTGCCGCCTGTTCTGGTACCACCTGTGGGGTTAAGAATGGTTTGTACATGTTAAGTGGAAAAAATCAAAAGATGACAGTTTTGTGACATAGGGATCTTGTCACATTTAAATTTCGGTGTCTGTACATGGGGCATGGCCCGCGGTGGCCCTCGTGCTGCCGGGCGGGGTTGAGGAGTTGGGGAGTTGGGTCAGAGCCTTTCCTGGATGCCGGTCTCACTGTGATCAGACTGTGCACGCCCCGGCTGTTCAGTTTACAGCATGGGGAGCGCGCTCTGTGTTCGGTCCCAACAGTCCTGGAGGAGCAGGGCAGCCGCCTCCTCCAGCATGGGAAGCACCGTCTCGAATGGGGCTTGAAGGTCCCGTGTCTGTTCTCTCACAGTGTGCAAATTTAAGGCCCACAAACGGTGTGCTGTGCGTGCAACCAACAACTGCAAGTGGACCACGCTGGCCTCCATCGGGAAGGACATCCTTGAGGATGAGGACGGGGTACGCATGGGGGCCCTGTGCCGGGCTGCCGACCCTGCACAGACCTCCCCGCCTTGTGCTGGCGCCGGCCAAAGGGAGCCCCGTCCCCAGGCCCGCGCTCGTTCCTCTGGCTCGCAGGCTTTCGTGCGTGTTTGGGGCCCGGCATGGTCCAGCGCGCCCCTGCTCCTGGCCAGCTCCTGCAGGAGACCCCTGCAGGCCCCGCCCCGCCCCCCCCCCCCCCCCCCGCCCCCGCTTGTGCTGTGGAGGAGGCTGCAGTTGAGTTTATTTGAGGACATTTTTGCCTGAGGGCTTCCTCGTCTGAGCGCCCACGTCTTCGCGGTTCACAGATCGCCATGCCGCACCAGTGGCTGGAAGGGAACCTGCCCGTGAGTGCCAAGTGCACGGTGTGCGACAAGACGTGCGGCAGCGTGCTGCGCCTGCAGGACTGGCGCTGTCTCTGGTGCAAGGCCATGGTGAGTGCGTGCAGGCCCCGTGCCCGATCCCATACACGCCTGGATGGGGTCGGCAGCTCAGCCGGTCCTGGAGTGCCCACTCCCATGGTGGCAGGGACAGTCGCGGGGGATGCGGTGACCCTTGTCATGCGTGGGTTCTTGTTTCAGGTGCACACGTCATGTAAAGAGTCCTTACAGACCAAGTGTCCGCTGGGCCTGTGTAAGGTGTCGGTCATCCCGCCCACAGCGCTCAACAGCATCGATTCTGACGGTGGGTGCCTCACACTCTCCTGGCTCACCTGTTTCCTTGGCCTTCTTTCTCCATGCCCTCTCCCCTCTGCCATGCCAGCATTGGTCACACTGGTGATGTGGGGATGTGGTCGGGAAGAGGTCAGGCCGGGCCGCTATGGGGAGAAGATACGCGCAGAGGTGGTAAACGGGGTCCTGATGGCTGCGGGGCACACGCGGACGGGAGCCGGCGCACTCGTGCTGTCCCATGTGCTGGCTTATCCTGCGGCAGAAGTGGTCAGCGTGCTGTTCCGTACCTGCTCACTGTCCAGATGGGAGATGATGATGTATGCTAGCAGGTGTTGGTAGAAAGGTGGGAAGCTGGGGGAACTAGCTCCTCCAGACGGAGAGCAAGAGGGAAGGACAGTGGTGAGGTGCACGGTCATGTAAACATAAGGTCAAACCGGATGGGACTCCCGTCCTTCTTCGTAGGGAATGGCGATGTGGAGATCTGTTTATTGCTCTCTTGCTGGTGACTGGATGTGGATGTGTAAGTCACAGGTCTCTTTGGGGCGTCTGCTGCTTTTTATATGATTGACTGTGCTCCCGGAGTCTTTGATGGCCCTCTGATTTTTCTCCCCTCCCTTTCCATTCTCATGTCCAGGCTTCTGGAAGGCCACGTGCCCTCCGTCCTGCACGAGCCCGTTGTTGGTCTTTGTCAACTCCAAAAGTGGGGATAACCAGGGTGTGAAGTTCCTCAGAAGATTCAAACAGCTGCTGAACCCTGCCCAAGTGTTTGACCTCATGAACGGAGGACCACACCTTGGGTAGGAAGCTTACAAAATCGATCTTTCTTGGAGTTCAAAACAATTTTGAAGATAATGCATGCTTATGAAAAAAACATTCAAAGATACAGTAAGAAAAATTTAAACAGGAGATGAAAATAGTCTTTGTTGAACCATCCCCTCCCTAGATTCCATCAGCGGAGGCACACACGCTTAACAGCGAGTACAGCTGCGGGTCTTTCCAGCTTTCAAAAGCGTGTTTCACTTGTGCAGACGCACTTTTAAGCTGGGTTACCTACCGTTGCCTCCTGTGTACCGCCTGCTCCTTGCGTGTGTCGGCATGGACATGTTTTTATGTCACTGGTTACAGATCTGCCTCGTTCTTTTTAATGGTGCATAGTACTAAGGAGGATGTTTTCTCCGGTGAGGCCACAGGGAGATCCTTTATTGTGGGAGGGCACCAGAGGTCTGTTACCTTACAGGTGCAGTGACGCATGCAGATATGTGAAGTCCAGTGTATGGGGCGAACTACTGATGCCTTTTATCTGCCAGCTGGAGGTCTGATGGGTGTTCTTCCTACTTGTGCACATTGTACAGTGTGTGGAGAACATTTGCTGCTGTAAATGGTGTCATTTGAATGAACTCTTAGCTTCTGTGCTTGGCGGCATCAGTTCAAGGTAGCGGCTCTAAGAGGCAGCCTTGCCTGGAAGGGGGATTGTCCAGGAAGTTTGTCGGGGAAAGTAGAATGCGTTCTCTGGTGTGCATTTGCCTCTGAGGCTCCTCGGAGTGTGCTACTTTGCAGCCAGATGTTGCTGGAACAGGAGCCTGGGTGCCTGGCGGAGGAGAGGAACGTGCCCACTGGCCCATGGGGTTCTGGCATGTTGCTTTTGCCCCCTGGCAGCAAGTCTCTGTTGGGGAACAGTCACAAAGGGCAGCTTGCTAGCCTGTGCCCCAGAGGCGGTGCTCCGTGGGTTTCTGCGGATAGACCGATGGACTGAGAGACGCGGGAGCATGTTCACTATTGGCTTGATAAAGAGTCATTAAAAAAAAAAAAAAAGTCATTTTGGTTAAAAAGGGGGCAGGCGCAGGATCACAAGCCCTTGTATCCCAGACGGGCCAGCTGTTACCCAGCACGGCCCCAGGGTTGTTGGGTGGGTGCTGGGGGGTGACGAGGGACATGGTGAGCCGTACGGCACAATCAGGGAACGGCCGTGTGCTCGTCTTGGCGAGCCCCCAAACTCCCGCAGGAGTCAGCTGGAGACGAGGTGGCTTCGGAAAACCCCCGCAGAGGTGCAGCGGGGGTTGGTTTAGTAAGTTCCGGTTGCTGGGAAGCAGCCTTGACCTCCTGTTCCTCACCATGAAACTTGGAGATATGGCTTCATTTTTCTGATTCCCAACCTGGGCGTATCAAGTCTTTTCCAGAGAAAGAAGGCCCGAGAGAGGCCAGTGTTCCCAAGGCAACGCCCCCTGCCCATTTAGCTTGAAGGTCAGATGCAGCCTTGTTGCTTCAGAACCTCAGCTCTGTTGTGTATACCCGTTTTGTGCAGTGTCACTCACCCCTGCTTGTTTTCTGGGGGACTTCTGGCTTGGACTCTCTGTCAGACGCAAGGCTGAGTGAGGTGGGGTCCCTGTCTTCACGGTGCACGGCACACATACAGGTAGTCAAGGTCACAAGACCGGGCGATCTGTCCCTGGCCAGGCTGATGGGCACCTTTTTTGAGAACCCAGGAAAGAAGCATATAAATTAAACTGGAGAGTCTCAGTTTCTCTGCTGAGCTGGCATTTGAGGAGAGTTAGTGTTTTAATGGCAGAGAGGGAGGCAGGGTACCTACTAGACATAGGGTGCTGTGTGTGTAGGGGGTGTGGACGTGGTGGGGTGGCTGGTGGAGTGGGGGCAGGTGGCACTGGCTGAGAGGTTTGAACCTTTCCTAGAAGCGAGTGGCAACTTCTAAAGCTAGACACTGGATGAGACTTGTTTTGGGAAGGTCATGCTGGTGGCACGAATTGAAGGTGCCCGAAGGAGACACGAGGTAGGTCGGAGGCTCTTGTAGCGACTATGAGAGAGGCGCTGCACTCCAAGGGACGATGGGGTCTGGGCCTGTAACCGAGGTCGATGGTGCTGCCATTCCCCAAGGAAGGAAGCCTAGGATGAGGAGGTGCCCATGGGACACTGGCTGGTGCATTCTGGTACACAGGTGCCGGTATTGTCCTTCAAGAAAGCCTGGAGGTCATCATTCAGGGTCATCGCTATCTGTGTGGCCCCTGAAAGCCGAAACATGGATAAGGTCTCTCAGGAGGAGGGTGGGGCGTCAGCAGAAGGCTGTGGGGTGTCCTGAAGGGCCATGCACGTCGGGGCGGGGGGGGCGACCAAGATGAACACAGGAGGGAGACGGAGATGAGCTTTGCGGGGAGTGGGACGGGCCTCCTGCCCAGGACGGAGGGGCCCATACAGTCCTGCAGCCTGGGGCTCCTGAGCTATGTGAGTGAGGGGCAGTGGGCGCAGAGGTGTGGGTGGGCGGCCCTGCAGGCTGAGCCTCAGCACATGTGGGCACGGGCTCCAAGAGGCTTATTCACGGCAGGGGTGCAGGTGGGGCCTCTCGGGGCAGGACTGACTGGCCGTCATTTGTCCTTTAGAACGCACCTCATTTCTTTGACTTTCTCTTTTCTCTGCAGCTTACGCTTATTCCAGAAGTTTGACACATTCCGGATTCTGGTTTGTGGTGGGGATGGCAGCGTTGGCTGGGTGCTCTCTGAGATTGACAGCCTCAATCTTCACAAACAGGTGCATGGACGTGGAGGGGCCCAGCCAGGGGAGAGGGATGCTGCGGTGACAGGATGCCCCATGGCCCTCGGCAGGGCACAGCCAAGGGCTCCGAGGGAAGGGCAGGTAGTTTGGTGGCCTCGCAGGGCCCAGGAGCTGTGAAGTGGGGATGGGAACTTCACAGCTAGAAGTACAGGGAACTACCAGAGAGTGTTCCTGTCCCCGGAGGTCCCAGGCAGGAGCAAGTTGGGTGGGGCTGGGGCTGCCATCCGAGGTGCCCCCGCTGGCTTTTGTTGGATGGCGATAGATCTGCTGCCTCGTGCCTCCTGCCAGGGGGGAGGGGGCGGAGGTAGACTTGGGCATCAAGTCGGGACTTAGGATTTTTGTTGTTGTTGTTGTTTTGCTATTAAATTAAAAGTAGATTTTCCTGATTGGAAAAGTGTTCATTGATTTTCCACTCTCTGCTCTGTCATCCTCAACCCGCTCCCCAAAGTTAACCACTGCCACTAACGTCTTGAGAACTGTCTTTGAGACCTCCTGTCGACACACATACACATATGTATGTGTGTACATAGGGTAGAAGGTTGATGTAGTTTTAATGTAAACACACTCCCATTACCCATGCTATTCTGTTACTGTGTTTTGCCTTGTGATCCACGTCTGTAAATAGCCCAGCGATGGTTTTCCATCAGGCAGAGCCATGCGGCTGGGTTAGCTCGCCTACTGGCTCTGGCTCCTCCTCCGTGCCTTAGGCTGCTCCCTACCGGGGCCTCACCCCTTCACGCTCCTGGTGCCACAGAAACCAGCCTTTCTCTTTCAGTGTTGTTCACCTTCTTAGTTTTGCCTAAGTAGACAAGCAAAGATATGTTTTATTTTTATTTCTTTAATACTGTTGAAGTCAATATGTGGATTTAAAAAAAAACTTTTTTTAAATGTTTATTTTTGAGAGAGAGAGAGCGAGCATGTGCACCTTCAAGCAGGGGAAGGGCAGAGAGAGAGGGAGACACAGAATCCCAAGCAGGCTCCAGGCTCTGAGCTGTCAGCACAGAGCCCACCCAATGTGGGGCTCGAACCCACGAACCGTGAGATCATGATCTGAGCTGAAGTCGGATGCTCAACCGATTGAGCCACCCAGATGCCCCCAATACATGGATTTTTAAATGAATCACATGTTCATGTTTTTTGCCTAGTTTCTTTTTTGAAAATTTTTATTTATTTTTGAGAGAGAGAGAGGGAGGGAGGGAGAGAGAGAAAACGAGAGTAGGGGAGGGGCAGAGAGAGGGAGACACAGAATTGGAAGCAGGCTCCAAGCTCTGAGTTATTAACACAGAGCCTGACGCAGGGCTTGAACTCACAAACCTGTGAGATCATGACCTGAGCTGAAGTTAGACACTTAACTGACTGAGCCACCCAGGTGCCCCTTTTGCCTAGTTTCCTATTGGGTATTTGTCTTTTTTAAATATTTATTTTTTTAAAGATGTTTATTTATTTTGAGAGAGAGAGACAGAGTGTGAGCGGGGTAAGGACAGAGAGAGAGGGAGACACAGAATCTGAAGAACGCTCCAGGCTCTGAGCTGTCAACACAGAGCCTGATGCAGGGCTCAAACTCACTGAACGTTAGATCATGACCTGAGCCGAAGTCAGACGCACAATGACTGAGCCACCCAGGTGGCCCTAAAAAATTGATTTCTAAGGATTGTTATATTATAGATAATAAACTCCTTGTTGGTCATATTTTTCCTAGTTTGTCATTTGCTTTCAGCATAATTTTTTCCCAGATCTTCTACCTGACTTGAGCATATTTTTCAGAGACTTAGCTTTCTCTCCTGACTCTGGTTGAACTTTTTGTGGTCTGTATTTAGCCCTGGGCTCAGGATGATGTTGGAAAGTGGACAGTCTGAACCAGGCCTGTGCAGGTGAATTGCTCAACTCAAGCACATACTGCTCCCTAGTGGTGAAATTGGACTAATACACTTGGCCCAATTTTAAGTTTTGTGTCTTCTAGGATTATTTGTAAGTTCATTATCACTAGTCAAGAGGATGGGGGGGGTGGGGTGGGGGGGACCAGTCATTTGTTTTCATCCATTCAGAATGCTGAGTTCAGTGAGCATTCAGCTCCTTCGGCTTCTCTGTGGCACTTGGTCAGTCCTTCACTTTCCTGGCTTCCCTGAGACCCCACTCTCACCCTTGTCTTTTTCCTGGCTGCCCTCCTGCCTTCCTAGATGCCTCGTAGTGCCTCAAGCCTGGCATTTCCAGCACCGAGCCTACCACACAGCCCCACCTACCCCTCATTTCTTTCCTTGGAGTCTGAAAATCTCATCCACCAGGCACTCAGGCCGGAAATCTGACAGTTGCTCTGGGTTCTTCCCTCGCCCTCCCTCATTTCTAGTGAATCACTGGGATCATCTGCTACCCCAGAGTGTCTAGGCCACCCACTGTGTGCTGCTGGGTACACCTCAGCTGACCCCGGGCCTCTGTCCGTCTGCTCCTCCACGGGGACCTCCCCCAGGGGCAGTGCCACTCACCACCACCCCCACCCCCCCTCCAGCATTCCTTGACGCCTCCTTGGCTTGAGGATAAAGTCTAGACTTTAACATGGTTATCAGAGCCCCCTGGGTGTGGCTCCCTCTTCCTTCTCTACTTCCCTGACTTCCTGTCTCCTGACTTGGCAGGCGGGTCACCTCTCCACCTAGAACACCGCTGTGCCTTCACTGCACTGCCCGCTCCTTTTCTCTAAGGCTCCAGTGCCAGGTCCCCTCCTCGTGGCTTGCTGGGCTTCCTTGTTCTCACTCTCGGGCATGCGGGGCCTTCTGTCTGACTTGCTGGCCCTGGCAGGGTGGTCAGGGTGGGTGGCCACAGGCTGTGCTTCGGGAGGACCGATAGCTCTTTCCAGGCTGCGTGGTGGGGCTGGAGGTGGAGATTCTGGGCATCCAGCGTCTGGGGGGCTCCCTGAGACCAAACCGGCCTGATGAGAGTTCCGGGTGGAGGTCGGGCCTGAGCAGTACCCACCATTGCTAGGGGGAGGGTCTGGCGGAAGGCTGTAGGCAGGGCGCTGGCACATGTTCAGGTTTGGCGACCAGACTGTGGGTGCTCTGGCACTTGTTTTTGGTAGAACTTAGAAGCACTGAAGGTGTGTTTAGTGGGGTGAAAGGACACTAGTGATATTTTTGGAAGATGAACTTGGCATTAGTAAGATGTAGTGGATGGAGAGGTGGTGTTGACTCAGAGAATGATTCTCTGTGGGGTTCAGATACTCACAGGGAGGGACAGGACTGTGGCCAGAACAGTGAAAAGGGGAAGGGAGGAGATTTTGGAAATTTGGGAGAGGGTGGGTCAGATGGTTCTGGAATCATCTCTCAGGTTAGAAGATCCCCTGTCTTGTCCAGCGGGCTCTGCCTAGAGCCTGAGCGCCATGCCACTGTAGACGAGACCTCTTGCTGGATTTAACCACCGTTGTAGGTAACCAGAGAAGGAGGGTGTTCAATGCTGTGTCTTCTCCTCTGTGTCTTGTCAGTGTCAGCTGGGAGTGCTGCCCCTCGGCACAGGGAACGACCTGGCTCGTGTGCTAGGCTGGGGCTCAGCCTGTGATGATGACACCCAGCTCCCGCAGATCTTGGAAAAGCTAGAAAGAGCCAGCACCAAGATGCTGGACCGGTGAGTGGAGGGCGTACTTGTGCTGAACAAGGCAGGCCACCTTGACCAGGTGTATGTCTTGTCTTGTCTTGTCTTGTCTTGTCTTGTCTTGTCTTGTCTTGTCTTGTCTTGTCTTGTCTTTTCTTTTCTTTTCTTTTCTTTTCTTTTCTTTTCTTTTCTTTCATTTTTGAGAGAGGGAGAGAGCGCATGCAAAAAGAAAGGACAGAGGTGGGGGTGGGGTGGGGGGCGGACAGAGGATCCGAAGCAGGCTCTATGCTGATAGCAGCGAACTCAGCATGGTGCTTGAACTCACGAAATGTGAGATCATGACCTGAGTGAAAGTCAGATGCTTAACCGACTGAGCCATCCAGTCGGATGCTTGAATATGGGTCCTGTGCAACTGTTTGTAGAAATTGGACCTGAATGAGGAGTGTTGAATCAGTATGTTGTACACCTGAAACTATCATAACAGTGCATGCTAATTATACTTCAGTAAAAGACATAAAAAAGTCAAACAGATCTGAGATGTAAATCCTTGCCCTGTCACAGGGAGTTGCATGAACTTGAGCAGTTTACTCTTCTTGTCAGTAAAAGAAAAATAATCCCAGCTCTTGTTGAGAGATTAGAGTTTGTTCATTTGGTCAGTTCTAATATTTTTTTTTGTTGCTGGAAAGAGAAAAAATTGGGCCTGAGTAGGAATTCTTTTTTTCTAATAGTTTTTAACTTTTCATCAGATTAAGCAGAAGGGAAAAGCCAACAGAACAGATTAGGAACCGAGCGCTTGTGAGTGGTCTGGTCTCGAGAGGCCTTCAGGGCTTTGGAGAAGGCGGCTCTGCCCCCTTCGGACACCTGTCGGCAGAGTCGCCCTTGTCGCATGGCTGAGTGGTCCCACGTTCCTGTGTTGTGTTCCCAGAAGAATCTGAAGTTCTGGGTGACTGTCCTGTGTGGGTTTAAAAATAGCCGGCATCCTTTTTGAGCGAGCTACTTTTAGTTCTGAGTTAGCTGTGGGGAAGCCTGCTAACTACATGCCTGTGGCAAATTGGTTTCACTGAAAACACTTCGAAGTCTCAGGAAGGATCCGGTAGTTGCGATTCACAGCGTGAGTCTGAGCACACGCTCTGGCTGCCCCTGCCACGTCCTCTCTCTTTAGGGAGGTGTGTGTGCCTTCGGTGCCTGTGGAGCGCTCACACCCCGGCGAGCTGGCCGCTGGCCGAGGGGCGTTCACACCCTGCAGAAGGGGAGCCCGTTCCTCACAGAGGCAGATGGTCGTTTGTGGGATCCCTTTCCCCTCCTTCAGGGATGCTGCGGGGCCTTGTTCGTGAAGGTTGTTGTCAGCTAAGGGAAGGGAGGCAGAGTTGAGAGGAAGGGCTTACAGATGAAGTTCCAGCCGTGGGCTCGCCTGGGGGCCGGGCCACCTGCTGAGAGCCGCCTTCATGTGTGCAGGTGGAGCGTCATGGCCTACGAGACCAAGCTGCCCCGGCCGGCCTCCTCTTCCACCGGCACTGAGGACTTCAGCGAGGGCTCTGAGGTATTTGCTGTCGCGCCCTAACCCCCCGCCCCGGCACTATCTCACCGGCCCGCTCGCCGGTTCTCGCCGCCTCCCCCACCCTTTGGTGATGAGCCGCTCCTTAAACGTCCTGCCCTAGGTCAGACCCGCAGGGGGGCAGGGGCAGCCCAGGGGTGCGCTGGACCTGAGTGAATCCTGACTGCCTCGCGGGCTTCGGGGTCGCTTGGAGGCTTCCTGGCGCTACCCCAGGGTTTGGGGGCCCTCATGACAGTCTCCTAGGACTTACTGCTCTTGCACTGGACACTGCCTAGGCTGCGCCCCCACTGCCATTGTCCCCCGCGGGCCCCAGGCGCTCTCTCTAGTCCCACATCCTCTGTGACCACCCTCCCTCCTGCAGCCCATGCAGTTAGGCTATGCTCGTTCAGTGTTCAACTCTTCTCTTCATTTTACGGATTTAACAGTCCCCTCAGGGCCTAGATTTTGCCCAGGCTGGTGCAGCGCGGGGCCCTCGGCTGTGCTCCTCCCCACTGGAAGAGCTGGCTGAGCGGAGAGAACACTCTGCCAAGATTTGTCTCCCCATCGGGAGGGTTAGGGACGTTAGGCTAGGGTCTATGAGCAGAGAACGGTTTGTAGGTTTTGAGAGAGGAAGGATGCGCGTGCAAAGACTAAAATAGTTACCGTCTGGCTCGCCCCGGGCTAGGGCCTGTTTGTCGCACAGTAATCCCGCTTCAGCAGGCAGTGCTCAGTGGCGAAGGGGGTAATTTACACCGAGAGAAGGAGAGGGGCCAGGGCCCCAAGTTCCCAGCCAGAACGAGAAACGTGTTGTCCGCTGTGAATGGAACCTCCGTAAGTGAGGCCTTGCCTGTCCACCTTGCTGCCGTAAGGGGCTGCGATGAAAACCTGCAGTGACCAGCACAGGCTGGTGGTGTGGAATCAGACTAAAAGCAGCACGAGCTGTTTGCAGGCTTTTATTGGCGTGGCCTTTTTTGTTAAGATCTGTCTGTCCACAGCTTGGGCAAGCTTTTGAAATCTTTGAGCCGGCACTGGCGAATCTCAGGTTGGCGTGTGAAGTGGACTGAGGCCCCGGGCTGGCAGGGAGAGTGGGCGAGGAACTCACTGGGAGCATTCAGTCACCGCACCCCCTGTCTGGGGATAATTGCAGGTGCAACAAATCCTCTTCTATGAAGACTCAGTGGCGGCCCACCTTTCTAAAATCCTGACCTCAGACCAGCACTCGGTGGTGATTTCCTCAGCCAAGTGAGTGCCCGGTGGCTTTGGGGGAGCCGGGGGTCCACCTCGCAGGGTGCCTGGTTCCCGGCCAGAACTTTCTCTGAAAGTGTCTTTCCATGTTTCCTCCCACAGAGTGCTCTGCGAGACGGTGAAGGACTTTGTGGCTCGGGTGGGGAAGGCCTACGAGAAGACCACAGAGAGCTCAGAGGAGTCAGAGGTCATGGCCAAGAAGGTCTGTCCCTGGGCTCCTGGGCGGGAGGGTGTAGGACAGAGAAGCACTCCGCCCCATTCCGTTTGTTTCCCGCCAGTGCTCTGTCCTGAAAGAGAAGCTGGACTCTCTCCTCAAGACCCTGGACGATGAGTCCCAGGCCTCGTCCTCCCTGCCCACCCCGCCCCCCACCATCGCAGAGGAGGTGGAAGATGGAGACGGAGCGGGCAGCGGCTGCGGCTCCACTGGGGAGCGCTCGGTGGGGTCGACGTGCCCCTCTCGGCCGCAGATATTCCGTCCACGGGAACAGCTCATGCTCAGAGCCAATAGCCTGAAGAAAGCCATCCGGCAGATCATAGAACACACAGAAAAAGGTAGTAGGTCGCTTAATGATGAAGTAACTTTCTTAGGCAAGCACTGGCACTCTCTTTCCCCCCAAACACGGTGACAGACAACCCACTGTGTAGGACGAAACCAGATGCCCAGGGGTCACTGGCAGTACCTTGTATCCGAGAGCCTGCTGGGGAACATTCTCCCTCTTCACTGCACTCGCTTCTGATGGAAGGACTGGAGGGAGCAGAGAGCGTCCCCAACTGGGGAAGATGCAGACCGGTCCTTGGGTGGGGGTCCGCTCCCTGGAAGGGGCCTGGCCCTGCTGTCATTGCCCCGACCCTGGGCGCAGCTTGGCAGAAACGGGTAGGCGGTGGCCCCAGCGGTTCAGCGACTTTGTGGAGGGGCGGGCCCTGTGGGAGGAGGGCGGGGTCGGGGCCGTGGCTGAGGCTGTCAGCTGAGAGATGGAGAGAGAGGCTGGGAAGTGGAGGGCGGGGGTGGGAGGCCGGCTAGCCGGAGGTGGTGGGAGCAGTGGGGGAGCCGTGGGAGCACCGGCACCGTGGGGGCTGATGTGTGGTGGGCGCCAGGCTGTGGTGCCGATGGTACTCGGGGCCTGGCGGCCAGGCTGCTCACTCTACGACAAGCCCTCGAGTGGTGGCGGGGGGGTGGGGACCGGCTGGGTCAGATTAAAGACTTGCCGGCTGGTCACTCCTTTCCTAGACTTGGTTTCTGAGCTTTGAAGGGAACGCTGCAGGCGCACGGTGACGTGGGCGCTTCCTTGCCTCCAGCTGCACTCGGACTGTCTCCTTCTCCGTCTGTGTATGCTCACGTTACCCTCGGAAATCCCACCCCGTTCCCACTCACTCCATCTTTGTCCTCCAGTGAGAATGACGGGTTGTGACCCCGCACCGGTGTGACCCTCAGGCGGAGGCCCCCTTGTCACGTCCCCTCTGGGCACTGTGTGCCCTCACTCCACTCCCCTTCTCCACGTCTTCCAGCCCTCGGCTCTCCCCCTTCTCCCCAGCCCGTCCGCATGGATGCCCAGGTGCCTGGCACTCATACGGGCACTCGGAGAACAGTGGGGACGGGGTGGCAGTGTCGGGCTGTGAGCCTTCCGCTGAGAGGATATGGAAGAAAGCTCACCGAGTCCAAGAGGAGCCTGTGCACAGCAGGCGCCGTGTCACTAGACGTCGTCGTCTGCGCACTCCGTGGCTGCGTGCTTAGCTGTGGGCGTTCTTTCCTTGCAGCTGTCGATGAGCAGAACGCCCAGACCCAAGAACAGGAGGGGTTCACCTTAGGTCTCTCTGAGTCGGAAGAGAGAAAAGACCCGAAGGATGACAGAATGTGTCCCACGGAGAGCTGTGGGGTTGCCAAGGCCAGGAGCCTCCGCAAAGGTACCGGCCGGTCTTGATCCCAGTGCCGTCATCAATCAGCCCCTTGGGTTTGCAGTAGTGGGAAAGCCTGCCCCGGAAGTTTTAGGGTGCCTTCTCATAATTGCTTTGGCCACGGGCAGTATAAAAAGTCGCAGACACATGGCCTGTTTCCGTGCACCACCTCCCTGGCCTGGGGGAGACCCAGTGGGACCCCCGTAGGAAGGCATGCGCTTTCCTCAGAACCTGCTTGTATACCCCAGACCCAGCAGGGCTCAGGCCTGTGGTCCTTTCTGCGCACCGCAGCTCCCGACCTGGGGCGCAGGCGTTCCTGGCTGCAGCCTCCGAGCTCTGTGCACCTGTGCAGTTTGCTCCAGGCCAGGCTGCCAGGCATTTTGGCCGGGGCACCACCTACCCCTTTGGGCGCTCTGCCTGGGGATGCTTATCCCTCCTGGACCGGCCCCCAGCGCAGACTGCCGCTGTGGAGAGACACGGCCTCCCCTCTGTGTGCAGCCCCCTCCCTCATAGCCTGTACCAACTGCTGGGAGGCGTCTTCCGGAGGGGGGGTTTGCTCTGATCTGCTCTGAGCTCCACTGGGCCCCGCCTGTGACCGGGAGCGAGCCCCTCCCGCCCATCCCAGCCTCGGCTGCACCTGTGTTCCCCCCAGAGGGCGTCCAGGCCCACTTGCCTCTCTGTCCCCCTTCCCGTTCCCCTCCTCTTTCCTCTTGCACACTCTGCAGGGGGCTGACCAGTGGCTGGCAGCTGTTGTCCAGTCCCCTCAGCCCTCGGAACGGTCGTTTCTCTAATGACCATTTCCAGTACGTGAGTAATGTTCTGTTTTGGACAGTTTTATGGGTTTTGGTTCTGTTTTATAATTTTATAGTGTCCAGATCCCCATGTGAGAAGCTGATAAGCAAAGGAAGTTTGACACTGGGCAGTTCTGCCTCTCTTCCTCCCCAGTCAGGAAACCGGGATGGGCTGCCCGCACTGAACACCAAGATCCTGTTCTCGAGTGAGTGTCCCCCGTGGGTTGGCTGAGTGTGTCTGTGGGCCGTGCGCGTGGGGCGATAAGCTGCCAACTAGCGAGGTCCAGGATCTGTTGCTTTGGCACTGAGTTGTGAGAATGAATGTGACCGGGTCCCTGTCCTCTAAGAGTTTACATACAGGCCTGTGGCAAACAGACAGGATTCCAAAGTTATGTCATGGTGTGAAAAGTGCCCTTATTTAGTGTAAAGGGCAGCAAGCACCCATATTGCTGCTTGGGGCCCCAGGAAGATGTCGTTGAGAGGCAGTACCTGAGCTGGGTACTGAAGGATGAGTAGGAGTTCTCCTGAGAAAAAGGGGAGGGGAGGGTTGTGACGGGGAGCCAGTCGAGTCATCCCATCGTTTCTAGCGTGATGGTGGGAGGGCACAACTGGCCACCAGCGGAGTTGGGCACAGTCCACTTTTCCGTCTTTGCCTTCATTTTTCCCAGCATTCCCGGCATAGGGTTGAGGCTGCCATACTTTGTGCAGAAGGAAGGGGTAGCACAAGGGGTTGAGATTTGCCAGTAAGAGCCCCTTCGCCAGCTTCCCGTGACTTCCTGAGGCCTCCTGGGCCTGGCAGGGCCCATGCCATACCATCTGCTCCCATAGTGATTTAGCAGTTTCTTGGTGAATCTCGATTGAATAGAAAGAAAATTCCAGAAGTCCTTGGGCGATGAGGCTAACGAGACATAGTTGGTTAACCAGAGACATAGATGTTACTGGAAGGGGTGGATTGGCAGAAGGTTTAAAAGCAGGGTCCTATCTCTGCCTTTAAAACTTAAAAACAGTTTTTTTAATGTTTATTTCAGAGAGAGAGAGAAAGAGCACGAGCAAGGGAGGGGCAGAGAGAGAGAGAGAGAGAGAGGGAGACAGAATCCGAAGCAGGCTCCAGGGGCTCCAGGCTCTGAGCTGTCAGCACAGAGCCTGACACGGACCTCAAACCCATGAACTCTGCGAGATTATGACCTGAGCTGAAGTCGAACGCTTAACCGACTGAGCCACTCAGGCACCCCTGTGACTTAAGGGTGCAGGTTCGTTGGGGTGTTCCTTGATGTTTCTGTCTCATGAATTTAGTTTCGCGCAGCTGTAGGACTGAACGCTAAGATTACTTGTACTGAGAGATCATTTTGGTGCAGCTTCTTACACGTAATGAGAACCGTCTTTTTAAGCTGTTTTTTGAACTTTTAGGTGATGGTTTCTACTATCTACCGTGTTTGATTTTGCTCCATGAATATGGCTTTATGATGGTGATTTTTGACCTGAAACACTTAGATGTCAAAATTTGGATCTGTTTATACGTTGTTTAGAAATATTTAGTCACAATAGTGTTTTAGAGTATGTGTCCCTTAGCCTTGAAGACATGAGCTTGTCTTAATTCATCGAATCCCAACCTGCTGTCTCTTCCTGTTCTCTCCTCTACAGACGTTCGGGCTGGGATGTCTGGTTCCTTGCCTGGAGGTTCAGTCATCAGTCGCCTGTTAATTAATGCTGATCCCTTTAACTCGGAATCAGAAAACCTGTGAGTATGGGGGTAAACCAGGCGAGCACGATGTTAAAAGAATGTTGGAGGCCATGAGGCACCTGGGTGGTTCAGTCGGTTAAGTGTCCGACTTTGGCTCAGGTCATGATCTCATGGTTCCTGAGTTCGAGCCCTGCGTCGTGCTCTGTGCTGACAGATCAGAGCCTGGAGCCTGCTTCGGATTCTGTGTCTTCCTCGCTCTCTGCCCCTCCTTTCCTCACCCTCTGTCTCTGTTCGTCTCTCTCTCTCTCTCTCTCTCTCTCTCTCTCTCTCTCTCTCAAAAATAAATAAATGTTAAAAACAGACAACAACAACAACAACAACAAAAAGAATATTGGAGCCCAGAAAATAGATTTGGCATTGGCCAGAGGAATTCGTGTACAGATGACTAGGTTGTCCTTTTCTAGCTTTGGTTAGCTGATAAGGAAAACCTAGAAATGCCTCGGCTAAGAGTCTGGTTGGAAATGTGTGACGGGCATAGCCTGTCCCGGCTCATCCCAGCTTCCCATGAGGTCACGCGTCTATGGCTCCTGAACATCTCTCCTGGTCTGAGGTTTTTGGCAGGTTCAGAAACTCCTGCTGGGAGCTGACTTGGTCCTTGTTCTCACTGTCGCTCTCCCGTACCCAGCTAGTGCTGCGTTGGCATCTTGTCCCGACATCCTTCCTTCCCCCGCTCTGCCCTATTAGTGCTGCAGTGGCCTGGATTCTGGGGCTGAATCTGGGAGATACCGTCCCAGGTTTGCCATCACAGGGAAGAAGGTTCGATGCTGCTCTGTGGGCTGGTGCTGTGTCCTCTGCCCTGTTTCTCAGGTGGTGGGGACTTTGACAAGGCAGTTTAGTGGACTTCGTTCTTGTGTGTATGGAGGCCGTTATGGAGACAAACGGTATTTTGAAAATCTGGTCTTCTAGATTTCCCTTTCTGCTGGTTGATGGCAAGTTCTGGGCAGTGTGGCCGGTGGCAGTGGGTTGCATGTTCCCAGCCGCGTGTGTCTGGTATGCTGGGGGAGGGGACACAAATGCGCAGCTTGCACGGACTCCGTGGGTTCTGAGAGCAGAGCTGGAAGTGTGCAGAGTGGCCGTTTCTGCCGCCCCGATTTGCCAGGGTGGCCTCAGTGGAGTTACCTGCTGCCAGCCTCTGGCCTGCCCAGGCACCTCCGTGTCCCTGTCCCGGGCCCAACACTGCCTCCTGCCTGCCCCACGGGGCTCTGGTCCTGACACTCCCTGGTGCCGTGTTCCTTAGGCCAGAGCCGCAGCCTTCCGTGAGCAGCGCACACAGGGCCCCCTGAGCCAAGTATTTCGTTTGTTCCCTTCCCCTGAGACCAGAAGTCCCACACCTGGCAGCGTCGGTGTCTTTTCCTCCTCTCCGCTTCAGGAAGCGGGAGCCTAACCCGGGGAGGCCAGCTGCTCTCCTCCCTCTGCGCCGGGCGGTGTGCTGGGGCTGTAGCTTGGGGCCCCTAGACTTGTGGTCATTCTGCCTTTGCCTGTGGTGGCCCCTGGGGCCTGGCCATCCCCCACTTCCCAGGCCCCTGCGCCCGGTCTCCTCATCCCCCTTCCCCTGTCCCCATGCTGGTTCTGTGAGTTGGATCTGTCCGTTTTCCCAGGACCTGTAGATACTGGTCAGCACGTGGTCGTCTTTTCAGAAAACAGTTTCTCCCTGAGCTTTGTTCTCACTAAGCTGGTAGGCACTCGGATTAGATGTGTCCTAAAAACACGTCCATGTGGTGATGGCTTCCCAAATCAGGCTGCACATGCCTGTTAACCTGAAATTAAGCTGAAACCTCGAGTTCTGACCCCAGACGTGTTCCCTGCAGAGCCCAGGAGCGCCAGGCACGGACTTTCCTCCTTGCTGCTTCCTCTGGGTGGAGGCTCAGGGACTCCTTCCTTCAGCCAGCCTCCTGGAAGGAAAGGAGGGCCCTGGAGCCCCGGTGTGGCCCTGGTGGCCACAGTGATTGCGGGGGAGGCCGAGAAGCTGGAATGAAATGAGTCTCGTGGGCAGCGGACTCGGGAAAGTGCGGTGCTGGCCCCGGGCCTGGGATGCGCTGCTCTGATCGGATCTCGGGAAGGAAGGCGTGTTGGGAGGCCTTGGGTTGAAGACGCCAGAGCGCGTGTGCCATAGATATGGTCAGGTTCATGCTGCTGGTGGGAGCGCGAGATGGCGCGGCTGCTCTGGGACCCAGTCTGGTAGTTCCTCACGGTACGGTTTCCACGCGGCTCAGAGCACCTGTGGGGCCACGGCCGAGGAGTGAGAACATGTCCACGACAGCGTGTGTGTCGGTGCTCACGCGTCTACGGCAGAGTGCTGTTTGGCCATCAACAGGGATGAGGTCCTGAGCACGGATGCGTTCTGAAAACATTATGCTCGTGGATTCCGTTTATATGAACCTGGCAGAGTAGGCGCACCATGGAGACAGCAGATCTGAGTTGCCAGGGCTGGTGGGGGGGTTTGGGAGCTGATGGCGAAGGGCTGTGGACTTGCTGTTGGGGTGATGAGATGCCCTAAAATGCATAGTAGTGCACAACCAAATATGTTAAGAATCACCGAGTCCTGGGGCGCCCGGGTGGCTCAGTCGGTTAACATCCAACTTCCGCTCAGGTCATGTTCTCACGGTTTGTGGTTCGAGCCCCGCGTCGGGCTCTGTGCCGACAGCTCGGAGCCTGGAGCCTGCTTCGGATTCTGTGTCTCCCTCTCTCTCTGTTTCTCCCTCGTTCATGCTCTGTCTCACTCTCTCAAAAATAAATAAACATTAAAAAAAAAAATTTCAACCAAATATCAGAGTCTTAAGTTTTAAGTGGGCGCCTCAGGCAGTATGTGAGGTTGAGCCTCAGTAAAGCTGCTCCTGAAGGAAAAGCCATGAGTTTTGCCCTCAGGGAGAAATGCTTGGAGGGGGAGGCTGTGAAGCCACCTGCGGTTCTCATGGGTCCGAAACCCCCTTTGCAGAGAGTATTACACGGAGAAGTGCGTCATGAACAATTATTTTGGCATCGGCCTGGATGCGAAGATATCCCTGGACTTCAACAACAAGCGTGACGAGCACCCGGAGAAGTGCAGGTAGGCGGTGTGGCGGGCTTGTGTGCACACTGCTTCTTCGTCCTCGCTTCCCCTTCCGGGTAGCGAGGGAACCGCTAGAGTCAGCGAGGCAGTGGGTATCCAGAGCGCGGAGGCAGAAGGCAGATGTGAAAACCAGGTGCCTCGTTGTTGGAAAGAGAGGTGCTTGCACGAGATGTGGGTGGGACCAGGCTGGGGGTCTGGGAGGCCAGCCTGGAGGGGGGTTCCAGCCCTCAGGGCTGGTGTGGTCAGGACAAATTCCACATGAGAACATGAGTGACTGCAGTCAGTCAGAAGGGTCTGCGTCATAAGTCGTGGTGGTGCTGTAGAGGGACAGGTGACAAAGTGTGCTAGGAGGGTACTGTGCCAGGTACGTGAGACCCCGGCGGCAGTGGGGGCGGCCCGGCTGCCTCCCCACCACGCCCATGAGGAGACACCCCTCTGTAGGAAGACAGCCACGTGAGAGGCCCGAGGGGTGTCCTTGGGGATGTTCCTTTTTTCCCCCTAAATGACGTCTACTCATCCCTCCCCGCCTTGGGAGGGGATGCAGAGAAATGGGCAGCTTTCTCCTGGGTTGAGGTGGAGATTCCGTCTCCCCTGGGAAAACACGAGAAGTGAAGCAGGGAGTTAGCGTCTCCCACCCCACCCTTCAGTAATCACCTGGAGGAGGAGACCGTTCGGCTTTGACATTCTAGAACTGGCAAAGGAGAAGCTGATGTGCAGTTTGGCCAGAGACAGCCGCTGATGCAGGAGTCGGGGCGGGGGCCCCTTGCTGGAGAGCCCACAAACTTGTTCGTCGTCCCATCTCGTCCATGTGCCCCCTGCTTCCTTGGTGCCGTTGTCATTTGGAAGGGGACGCTGGGAGAGCTGGGTGGGAGGGGCTCACACACCTAAGGAGTTGCCCTGGTGATCACCCAGGTGCTCTGTAGGTGCAGATTTCTCAGAAAACAAAATCAAGCTTAAGAATTCAAGAAACTTTTGAATGCTGGGGTTCTTGAGTGGAGGAAAGTGTCTCAGAAGCCCCCCAGGGACATCTCTGTTGTTCAGCACATGATGGCGAGCCCGACTCCTTTAAAAAGGCCCCCGTTAGTTCAAAAATAACTGAAAAGGCATGAAAATGCATGCAATTTCACAGAGTAAGATAGTGACAAAGCCATGTGCAATACATTTTTAGAACTGTGGGCCCCTGCTAGGATAATCCCTGAGTTTGTATCAAGAGCTTTGAAAAGGTCTAAGAGGAATTCCATTTCTACGAGTCTATCCTAAGAAGTAACAAAACATTTGCCAAGAGGTGTGTGCAAAGGGGCCACTGCCACGTGACTTACGGAGCCTGGGACTGGGAACCGGCTGGGTCCAGTCACAGGGATTAAGTGGACAAGGGCCCGTAGGGAAAGGCCCCGCTGTGATCAGTCCAGCGTCTGGACGCAGGGTGCAGGGCCAAGTGAGCAGAGTCGGTCAGCAGACTGTAAACTGGCTGTTTCCCCCGTGAGTCAAAGACTTAGAAAAGACTGAAGAAATACACCAAAGTTTTTACCATCAGGACGCACAGCTGTGGGGATTAGGAGGATTTTTTTTCTCCTTTGTGCTTTTTTGCACTTCCCAAATTTTCTACGCTAAGCATAATTTTCTAGCTGGAAAAAAATCATTATCGGTTTTTTGTGAGGTTCTGTAATGTCTTTTTTACCTTTTTAGGTAAAATTACTTTCTTGGGAATGTTCCTTTTCAGCAGAATTTTCTATCACTAAACGTGTCTCTTTATGCACATCTTACATCGGCACATAGTGAGGAAATGCCCTTCCTTATTGAGATGTCGGGGCTGTGAGTGGTTGCCGAGTCTGACTGCTGTGTGATGGGACGTCTTCCTGCGGCTGCGGTAGTGGCTGCCGTTAGCTGTATAAAGAGAGCGGGGGTCCTGTCACTTCTTTGCTTTCCACCTCCAGGAGCCGGACCAAGAACATGATGTGGTACGGAGTTCTTGGAACCAAAGAGCTGCTGCACAGAACCTACAGGAACCTGGAGCAGAAGGTCCTGCTGGAGGTGAGCAAGAGGGTCTCCTGCAGGCAGGCCAGGGCCCGCCTGGTCTCCTGTGAGCCCCTCTTCTCGCTGGGTGTGGGGTCCCACTGCCCTGAGGTCCCTCAGTGAGAGCCCAGCTGTGGTCGTGGCCTTCTCCGCCCCGGGCGGGCGGGCGGGCGGGTTGCTGGTGAAGAAGGACCAGGTTGATGCTGTCATTCCCTTGTTTCCTTCTCCGGCATTTCTGCCGCACAGTGTGATGGGCGACCCATCCCACTCCCCAGTCTCCAGGGGATTGCTGTCCTCAACATTCCCAGCTATGCCGGAGGGACCAACTTCTGGGGGGGCACCAAGGAAGATGATGTACGTATGGGGGTTCTGGGTGGCCGGGCCCAAGCTGGGTGTGGGTAATCCCTTCAAGGAGTGTCCACCACTTCAGGCCCTGATGGAGCCTTCTGGCTCTTGGGGCTCTGAGGGTGGTGCGGAGGTGTGGGTAGAACTCCTCCCTTGTGCGGGTGGTCAGAGGACAGTGGAGAACGAGACAGAGATGGTCCCCTGCTCGTGAGAAGAGAGGCCGGGCAGGACAGATGTGGTCAGGGGCTCAGGTGTGATGCCAGCAGCCAGGCCCGACTCCGATTTGGGGTGGTCTGGGCAGACTTCTCAGAGGAGGGGACATCTGCACTGAGACCTGAAGGGAGACGCAGGATTGGCCGGGTCCGGTCAGGGCAGGGTGCAGAGGCTGTTCCGGGTAATTGCTGGAACAGCACATGTGAAGGCTTAGCGGGGAGACGGGTGTGGAGGAAGCTCTCTGACGGCGTGTAGTGGGCGGAGTGCAGACAAGTCCGAGCCCACGTGGGGTTGTGTAATCCACGGAAGAAGTCTGGGATTACTCTTAACTTTGGAAAGTGTTTGCTTTTAACCACGGATGCAGCTTCCATTGTACGTAATAGCTAACAAAATAATGAACGTGAACTGCGCACTCAGGATGTTCTGGTTGCCGGGGTGCCGGGCTGGCTCAGTGAGTGGAGTGTGCAACTTCTGATCTTGGGGCTGTGAGTTTGAGCCCTACATTGGGTGTAGAGATTACTGAAAATTAACAACGAGAAAGATGTTCGGTTGCCGTTCTAAGCACTGTGCGTGCATTAACTCAGTCCTCTTGAGAGCCTCTCGGGGAACACGCTAATTTTACCCAAAACCGAGGATGAGAAAATTAAGTACCTTGCTCAAGGTCGCACTGCTAGAAAGTGGCAGATCAGAGATTTGGTCCCAGGCAGCTGGTTCTAGTCAAGGTCTCACTAGAAACCCCCTCAATGACACAGTCACACCACAGCTGCTTCTCAGGACACGCCAGCCGAGTCGTGTGCCTATCTGTAACCAGAGCAGCAGCCCCGAGAGTGAACAACAGAGGGCCGTGCAGGGAGGTTTGGAGCAGGGGTCAGCTCCTAACACTGGCCCTTTCAGACTTTTGCAGCTCCGTCATTCGATGATAAGATTCTGGAGGTGGTCGCTGTATTTGGCAGTATGCAGATGGCCGTCTCTCGCGTCATTAGGCTGCAGCATCACCGAATCGCCCAGGTATCGGCCGTGGGCTGGCAGGTGGGAGGGACGTGGGAGGCAGCGTGGCTCACGCGTGTTTGGAGAGGCCGGGCCTGGCCCAGAACCAGTCTCCTCTGTCAGCAGGCTCCTGCTGCGCAGAGCCCGGGAGAAGGGGTGCTTTTCCAGGACCTCCCACGGCCCCACCTGCTGTATTTGACAGTTAACAAACACTCTTACAAAACGGGGGCCAACTTGAATCCTGCCTGAGCCCCCCTGCCGTGACTTTCTCTGCGGGTGCCAGCCGTATTGAGGTGGGATGTTGAGGTGGGATGGGATGAGACAGGCCCCACTGAACTCGGCTTGTGGCTGCAGCTTTCAGGAGCTGCATCCTGAGTTTGGGAATGGAGGCCGAGCCTACGGGAGCGGTGGAGAAAGTGTGGCCTCGCCTGGCTGGTCTGAGGCCCACCTGGAGAGGGGAGAAGGGGAAGGGGCTTCCCTGCTACTGGTGATGGGCTGGGGAGGGCAGTGTTCTTAGGCACAAGGAAGCAGGGAGGCTGATTCCCTAGCCCACCCAAGTCCCAGGCTGTGATGTTACGGCCCTTCCTGCCTCAGTCTGTCCCTGCGGAGCGTAGGGTGTTTGAATTTTATGATCGAACTCTTTGGCAGTGTTCTCTGTTGAAAAGAGAAACAGTACATCGCTAACCACTTGTTGGGACTGGTTTACCCTGTTCTGGGAGTGTTTGCACTTGAGCAGGGCCCCGTGGCTCTTGCTGGTCGTGAGTCCCCACCCTGGGCCTGGTGCTCGTGTCTGACCACCGAGGTCTCACTGCGGTCACAGATGCCGTGCTGGGTGAGGGGATGGTGGGGAGGGACAGATCCTTGGGCTTCATGAGCTGTGCCCTGGACAGGGATGCTCTGGCCGCAGCGGTGGTTGGCCGTGGGCACGGCGTCACCCCAGATGTCAGCTGGCTTGTGCAGGGGCGTGTGGGACAGGAAGGCTCCTGCAGGGCTGAGATCTAGCACCTTAGCTCCTTGGTTCAGCGTGGCGCACGAGTCACAGCTGTGGTGTTTTCTCAGTGTCGCACGGTGAAGATTTCCATCCTGGGGGATGAGGGCGTACCTGTGCAAGTGGACGGAGAGGCCTGGGTCCAGCCTCCAGGATACATTCGGATCATCCACAAGAACCGGGCACAGACGCTCACCAGAGATAGGGTAAGAAGGGCTGCGTGCGGAGACCCAGAGGGACTCACCTGTGTGAGTCCTGGGGCTCACCTGCAGGCACACCTGTGCACCTCCTGTCAGGAGACCTGGAGTTTCCAGTGTTTTGTTCTGGGAATTTGCTTTTTTCAGACGCAGAGATTAAGTGAGCAGGGGTGTAATTTCCAGGACGATTCGCCCTCCTCAGTGTAAAAAAGAAGTCTGTGTCTCCTTTTCTGGCTGTCGTCCAGCTGGTGTCCCAGCGGCGTTTGCGGTTGAACATGTGCTCGCCTCTTGAGAGAGGGTCGCACGGTGTGACACCAGGTTTCCGTGCCCTAGGCGTTTGAGAACACCCTCAAGTCCTGGGAAGACAAGCAGAAGTGCGAACTTCCTCGCCCCCCGTCTTTCTCTCTGCACCCGGAGATCCTGTCTGAGGAAGAGGCCACGCAGATGGACCACTTCGGGCAGGCGGCGGGAGCCCTCATCCACAGGTGGGCCCTCGCCTTCGCTGCGTGCTGGGCCTCCCCCCGGGTCTTCCTTGGGCCGCCACCGCCACCTCGAGGGCCCGGCTGGGGTTTCCGCTGGCCCTCGGATGGGGTTTATTTCGCGTGACTTTCCAAGATCGCTCGGGGTGTATGTAGAGGAGGCCTAAAACCCCCGGGCGTTTTCAGAGCCAGCTCACAGATTTTAAAACCTATCCCGAATTCTTCAGAATCGCTCACTTACTGCCTCTTCTCCTTTATCCCAGACAGCAGGTTTGTTATTAAAACACCTTGTAGGTATTTAAAAAACAAAAAAAGACAACAGCCAGAGGCATTTCCTGCTCTTACTCTGCCTTGGAGAAGTGGCTCCTGGGACCATGAGACTTGGAGCACAGAGGTCCCTCCGCCCCTCTCCATCCTCCCCACCTCCCCGGTGTGCCTGCTGCTGGCGTGCCTCACTCCAGAGGGGTCTCTCGGCTGCCACATCCTGCCATCTTCGGTGGTGCCATTTGTGGCTTCCTCTTCCGCTGTCCTCACCGGGAGTATCGCTGCCCTGCGGGCTCTGGGCTCTGTGCGCCCTTTGGGGCCATTCCCCTGCCCTTTCCCCAGGCGTCAGGCTCTTGACCCGCAGCTCTCCCAGGAATGCTGTGGGCACTTCTGGTTCTCGGGGTCCTTCTGGGTCCCCCGAGAGCACGCCCTGTGCTGAGTTCTCTGTCTGGAGCAGCCAGCGCCACTTTTGCAGCCCCCGTTCCCGTGACCCAATCAGTATCCGGGCCTGATGGCTTTGCTTCTTACACTTTTTCTCGGTTCCTTGGTGTGCCACCCACTTCTGGCTTCCTTCTGTCTTTGTTCTCGTCCCCTCAAAGCCTGTGGCAGTCCCACAGATAGGGCCCTGCATCTCACTGTCTTGTTTGAAGTCTGGCAGCTGCTCCTCGTTTTCCCCAGGGCAGGACGAGTGGTTCCCTGGCCAGCTTCCCTGACTCTCATGCTCCTTCTGTCCCTGGTGCTCTGGCTGTGTCTGACCCTGTCACCGCCCCCTCCCTGCCCGTTTGGGTCCCTTGGACAACAGGCTGCTGCCTGTGGCTACTTCCTGGGATCTGAGCCGTTTGAAGCAGGATGGTCCCCACAGAGGAGGGTCCTGTCGTTCCCATTTACAGAGTGGGGCAGGCCAAGTCCCCTCTCACAGACGATCAGCTGCCAGCTTGCTATTTTACAGGGTGTGAGTCTCATTCTGGGGATTTTCCGCCCTGGTCAAGTTTCTGGAAAAACTTGGATTTTTATGTCATGGTTCCCGTTTAAGACCTTCTCTGTTTGCCATCGGTGAGGGAATGCCGGTCGGGGTCATCCTGTGCTCGTTCTCATGGCATTCCTGTGTCTGCATTGGCCCTCTGGGCTGAACCTGGGTCTGTGTTCGAGTGAGGTGACGTCGTAGGCTGCCCCTTCGCCTGCTCTGATGAGTGCCATGTCTCTGTCTTTCTCTAGTATCCGGGAGATAGCTCAGTCCCATCACGACATGGAGCAGGAACTTGCCCACGCCGTCAATGCCAGCTCCAAGTCCATGGACCGGGTGTACGGCAAGCCCAGAGCCACAGAGGTGCCTGTGCTTTTCAGGTCTCGCTCCCTGGGAGTCCTGTAGCCCTGGGGCCTTCTACATGGTTGTCGTTCTGGTTCCTCTCAGGGCCTGAACTGCAGCTTTGTCCTGGAAATGGTGAATAACATCAAAGCTCTGCGCAGTGAGACCGAACTGCTGCTGGCTGGGAAGATGGCCCTGGTAAGCTGGGGCAGGCTGGCCTCGCGCTTTGCGTGCAGTGACCGTTGTGGTACCCAGGGCAGCACGTTTTAGTCTAGAACTCCTGGCCGGGGGAGTTCTAGACCCAGTGTAGGAAGGGGCCTTGGAGGTCATCCGATCTGGCCATATGGTTGGTTCTCTTTTTTTTTTTTTTTTTTTTTTTTAAATTTTTTTTTTCAACGTTTATTTATTTTTGGGACAGAGAGAGACAGAGCATGAACGGGGGAGGGGCAGAGAGAGAGGGAGACACAGAATCGGAAACAGGCTCCAGGCTCTGAGCCATCAGCCCAGAGCCTGACGCGGGGCTCGAACTCACGGACCATGAGATCGTGACCTGGCTGAAGTCGGACGCTTAACCGACTGCTATATGGTTGGTTCTCAAACAAACTCTCTGGCCACATCTCAACCACATCATCTCTGGTGTGTTAGACTTCTGTGGACAGGACCACCTTTGTCGCTGTGCTCAGAATTCTGCCTTAGAAATCTGCAGGTGTGGAGCCATCTGCCTGCGACCAGGCACGTGGGCCTTGTTCTGAGACACGCGGCACTGTCACCCTTCCTCGTTCAGCCCTGCAGACCTGGCGAGGAGTCCGCCCTGGGCGAGCAGGCAGGTCGGGTCTCACTGAATCGCAGAAGCCAGAATAGGGAGGGCCTGAGGGAAGGTCTGGCCAGCCTTCTTGCTTCAAAGATGAGGACGTGGAGGCCAAGGAGGTGGGGCGACCTGCTGAAGATCACACATCTGGAGAACCACCCCGTCCTCTGCTCTTCATCCCCAAATACTCTGCTTTTCTGTGTGTGACAGCCGCCCCTTTGCCGCCTGCTAGCATTCCCTGCACTCTGACATGGGCCCGCTGGGCCTGTCCTCTTTCTGACACAGGGGTCCCCAGGTCAACCAAAGTAGGCGAGACGTCAGCTCTGCCATTGCAATTTTCAGACAAGCTTGGTTCATTCCGCTCTTTACGAGAGGAGAGTTTTAGTTCCTGCATCTCAACCTACTTAGAAGGCGAGCTTCTGAGCTTGGCCCCTTAGCCAGTGCCGTGTGACTGACTTTCTGTAGGAGTTCTTGGAAGGACTCTCTGAGACAAACAGACCACTTCTGCTGGAGCAGCCTGCACGCCTGCATGGGGGCTTTGCCGTGGCCCCAGCTCCTCACCGCCGATAACCAGCTGTGTTTCTTTTCTGCCCGGAGCAGCAGTTGGATCCCCCTCAAAAAGAGCGGCTCGGGGCCGCTCTTGCTGAGATGGACCAGCAGCTCAGGAAGCTGGCGGACACCCCCTGGCTGTGCCAGCCCGTGGAGCCCGGTGATGAGGAGGTAAGGGGGTCCTGGGGCTTCAGCTTGGGCACCGCGGGATGCAGTGGCTTTCCCTTCAGTACCTGTAATCACCGTGACCCGTGCAGCTTTGAGATTAAGTTGGTGGCCATCTTGCAGCCCCTGATAAGGCTTCTCAAGACTCCTCTATTAAAACGCCGTGGAGGCGTGGAAAAAGACTGGCAGCGAGAAGGTTGGGAGTTAGTACTGAGCATAATCCTTGATGACTGGGGCACTCGTCATCCTCAGAAACAGAATGGCAGGGCTGGCCAGGAAGTCCCTAGAAGGCTGAGCCTGGCCCCACTGTTTGCCCCTGGTGTGAAGACACGTCGGTTGGATAAATGGCAGCTTCTTAAGTTTGTCGTCGTCAGGGATGGAGTCGGTGTGTTTCACTCACAATCACGTTTTTGTTTTGCACGTATTTAGAGACTCCAGCTTGTCATAGGTCCTGTAGCCAGGACAGACAGGACCCCAGGCATATGGCAGCCTGGGATGTCGTTGCCTCCTGCAGCAGGAGGATAGGCAGGAAGAGCCCCGGAGAGGTGCTTGTTGGAGGGTCAGTTTTGTGGGCAGCATCCTGATAAAGACGAACCGTGGATTGCCTTTCTTCTCAGGGGTAGAGCAGAGGTGGGCCTGGAGAAAAGTTCATCCTAGGCTAGGGTTCTGCAGTCTTGCCAGAGAAGTAACTGTTAGACGTTACACGTCTGGCACTCCTATCTCCAGTTTTGTTTGTTAGAACCTGTTGGCAGCAGTTAGGTGATGGTACAAAGGAAAGTTCCAACAGTCTGTCCTGCTCTGCTCTGAACATGCAGGCATTTGTTGACAAATGCAGAGGACATTTTGGTTTAAAGGGATAGGCCAAGCTCATCAAAATTAGTTAAATTGTGAATTATAAATACAAAATTTTCATTTAAAAGAAAATTCCTCAAATAATAATATATAAAATAATAGATGTAATGATAACATAGCCTGTAGTTCCAGACTAAGTTACCAAAGCCGGTGAAGTGGACAGTGAGATGGGAGGCTGGGAAGAAGACAGGGACAGAGGAATAAAGGCCGTTAAATTCCTTTAAGGTGGAAGGTTTAAAAAAAAGTTCTTGACTTTGATAATTAGGGAAATGCAGAGTTAGTAATATCTTTAAAAACTTCAAGGTAGTTTCTAACAGAATTGAAAAGGTGTATGTTTTTCCAAATCAGTTTTCTAAAAACAAAACCAAAATATAATCTACATTGTGAAAAAATAAGAGACCAATAAAGATGTAGCTAACAGTGTAAAAGATAAAAAATGGTGTAGCTTCTCCTCTGAAAAGCAAATTATCATAAGATTGTGTTAAAAAGGAAATCTAACCATATACCAATCACAAGAGCCTAATTTTCTCTCCCTACCCCCAGCAAAAACTCAGACACAAAAAGATCAAAACAATTTCAAGAAAACACATAAAATCTGAAGTTACAATATTAATATAAAAATAGAATTGCAATAAATGATAAAAACCGATCACTTTATATTGGCAAAATATATTTTTATAATAATAAAATTTATTTTTGTCTTCTTGATCTATTAGTTATTTCTAAAGTCTCTGACCATGAATGTAGATAGCTCAGTTTACCCTTGTGGTCTTATTTTTGCTTTCTGTGTTTTGAGGCTATATTATTGGCTGCATATAGATTTTATCATTATGTAAAGACCCTTAGTATTTGTTTTTAAGTTTACTTGTTTGGTATTTTCATCTTTATACTTTTACTTTCAAGCTTTATTTGTAGTGCCTCTCTTATGACTAGTGTATTGTCAAATATTGGATTTTTATCCAATCTGTTATTTTCTGTTTTAACTGGAATGTTTGGTCTATTTATATTTATTGTGATTATTAATGTATTTATATGTGTATTTTGCCATATTTTGTGTTCTGTATTCTTTTTTTGTTTCTTTTAATTTCTCCTTTTTGATTGAGAAGTCTCTCCTTCCTCCTACACAACTCTCTTTGTCCCCTCTAGTAGTTTGGAAATATGTACTGTCTATTCTTTTAGTGACTACCTTCCAAATTTTAATTTATATAAAATCTGTAAAGCAAAAACTTCTTGAAATGAGAGAAAGGGACAGAAACCAAACTGTAGTGTGAACCATCACTACCAGTCCGTGATTAATGAAATAAATTATAGCATATGAACAACAACAAAAAAAACTTGGAAAAATATGTATGTATAGAACATATATATATCATGTATCTACAGAGAGAGAACTTTATACTCTGTAAAGAGGGCATATATTTTTTCTTGTTGCCCATAGGACATTAAAAAGTACTGACAGTAGGAATCTCTTTGTTATTCTAGAAATTGAGAGGGAGCGTTTAGAAACTTTTAGGCAATTAACAGAATTATATTTCTGTTGAAAATAATAAAAAATTGAGGTTTATGTTTTATATGTCCTTTTTCGGTTTCATTTTTTTAGTAGTTTATTTTATTGCATTTCATGGGAGTACCAGTCCACTGTGCCCTGGAAATTGTTAAAGTTGGTTCCTTTCCAAGAGTGGTTTCAGCAGCCCAGTGCTGGGCCACAGGAAACCCCAGGTACCATAGCCGTCAGCTGTGGGCCCTGTGTTCCCACACCCTGCCCGTGGTGGGCAGCTCCCCCTCTCCGTGCAGATTCCCTCGGAAGACAGCAGAGGGCTAGGATTTTCCTTGCTTCGTGCTGCAGCAGGAGGCTCGTGGCCTAGTGCCTGGTTGCAGGGTGACCAGTCAGCTTGGTTTGTTTGGGGACTTTCGGGTCTCAATACTAAAAGCTCTTATTTCACGAACTGCGGTTCCAAAGCTTCAAACATAAAAATGTTTCAAAACAAATTATCACCAAATGTACAGCCACTGCAGAAACAAAGCAGCGTGAGTCCCGTCCCCCCCCCACCCCCCCCCCAGAGGTCTGACCTAATGAATCCTTCAAGCCATGTCTGTAGGGGCCCTGGTTTCTAGGGTTCCTGGTTGTGAGCTCATGAGACGGTGCAGAGTAACGGGCAGGAAGTTGTATAGATGACTCCAGGGGCAGGTTTAGCTGCAAAACCAGAAACCCTCTGGAGCTGGCCAGGGCAGAGCAGGCAGGGCCGGGGTAGTGTTCCTGCAGGCATTCATTTTGTGGAGCCCAAGGCCGAACCTGCAGCCAGGTGTCCTGGGAAAGAAAGGAAAACTACACTTGCTCCTGGGGCCTTCTGGGCCTCCCAGGGCTCCTGCCTTCTCCGGCCTTCTTTGCCAGCTGCCGTTTGGCTCCGCGTTCCCGCCCTGTGGGACTCCGGCTCTGGGGTGGCGTTCAGTGGGCAGAGAGAAGCAGGGGCAGGGCACGGTGCCACATTTCTACTGGCATAAAGATAGGAAAATTATTTATTTGAGAGCAAAAAAAAGTTGATAACTCTGTGAGCTAGTTCTTTGAAAGTACTGACCCCTGAATAACACAGTTTGAACTGCGTGGGTCCACTTACATACATACTACATAGTGCAGTACTGTAAATGTATTTTCTCTTATGATTTTCCTAACGTTCTCTTTTCTGTAGCTTTTTAGTAAGAAAACAGTATATAATACATGCAAAATATGTGTTAATCAGATCATTCAGACTCTTTGGGGAGTCAGAAGTTACACTGGAGTTTCAGTTTCGTGGGTGGGGGTTGGCTCCCGTAACTTCTACGTTGTTCAGAGGTTCCCCGTAAAGTGCAAGAAATTAATTAGCCTGTGGCAAATATAATCAAGGAAAGTTTGAAAAAATGAAGTGATAAAGGTCATGTAAGAATAGATAAAATAAATCAAGTTATACTATCTTCAAAGAAATGCTAATTTAAAAATCTTGATAAAACTGTTGAGTCTTCAGGAAAAATTTAAACTATACAGATTGAAATCTGAAGACATTTTAAAAAGAATAGCCACAGGACAACTTGAAATAAGTATCATCTGCAAAAGAAAAATGTCAAGGAATGTGTGATTTCTATATATAAGGAGGAGTGTCAAAGCTAGGAAACGATGGACATTGTTCCAGTTCTTTTTTTAAATTCTTAAACACGTAAGATTTACCATATCTGGGGGTGCCTGGGTGGCTGAGTCGGTTAAGCGTCTGACTTCAGCTCAGGTCATGATCTCACGGCTCATGAGTTCAAGCCCCACATCGGGCTCTGTGCTGACAGCTCAGAGCCTGGAGCCTGCTTCGGATTCTGTGTCTCCCTCTATCTCAGCCCCTCCTCCACTCACACTCTGTCTCTCTCTCTCTCTCTCTCTCTCCCTCCCTCAAGAATAAATAAACATTAAAAAAAATTAAAAAAAAAAAGATTTTCCATATTTGTTGTTTTTAAGTGTATGGTTTAAGTAGCATTAAGTATGTTCACAATGTTGTGAAGCAAATCTTTGAAACTTTCAAACAGTTCATTTTTTTAAAAGCTTAGCACATCTGATTTCAAAATTCAGTATTATCAGGAGATTCGGAAGAATAATCTCTTTAAGTCAAATAATTGAAAGCAGTTCTTTATAAAAGCTTTCCGGCTGGGACGTGCACAGGGATTGAAAGGCCATCCCCCCCACGCCCGCAGTGGGAAGTGCTTGATTTCCAGGGGATCCTCGGTGGGTAGCTCTACCTGTGGTGTCCCCCCCGCCGAGAGAGGACAGCATGTCTCCCCTGTGGGGAGGAGGGCAGTGGCAACACCACCGGTGACCTCCTCGTGCCTGAGAGTGGGAAGCCGGATGGAATCGGCAGCTCCGTGTGTGGGCGGGAGGGACAGGGGGCAGCGCGGCCGCTCCCCAGAGCCGGCAGGTGGTCAGAGGTCACAGTAGGAGCTGTCTTACAGGACACACAGCTGGTTTGGAGGGCCACAACAGCTGAGTGTCACTTGTGGCTCTCATGACGGTCCTGATTCGGACAAACCAGCCATGAGGATAAACCTTTGCAGTGGTCGGGGAGAGTTGATGTTATTAACCGTAAGTGAATTCTTGCTGGTGTCACGAGTGGCGATGGTGTCGTGGTTAGAGGCTTTAAGAAGAGAGTATTCCCATCTGTATGGGTGGCATGTTGAAGTATTTGTGAGGGGAGCACATTGAGGTCTTAAAAAGGAGCCGAAGTAAGATCACGTGTTGATAATGAGGCTTGTTCTGCTGGTCTCCCCATTTTATGCATGGATGAAAATATTCCTACTAAAAGTTAGAAGTAAATGTAATACTCCTGTATGCGTTAAAAAAAAGAAGAAATTTTGAAGTTAGGAGTAGGATTTTGTTTGGGCCGTGCCGCGGGACAGCCGCCTGTCCCTGCGGTCGCCGGGCCCCACGGAAAGTGTTGGGGAGCGAGGTGGGCGCCAGCCAGTCTCAGGACAGAACAGCCTGGTCACGTGGGAGCTGAAGGTCTCTAATGGAGCTGTTAGAATTGACAGTTGAGAGTTTTGCCAAATGTAAGATGTTTGTGAAAATGGTTCCTGAGTGCTGCAGTCATTGGTTAGAAAATTGTAAGAGGTTTCTTTTGTTAGTTAAGAACCTGAAACATGAAATGCTTCTGATTAAGAGATCCATGAGGGGGCCATCAGGGGCACAAGGAAAACTGGAGGTACGACAGAGCACATTTCCAGACGTGAGGCTGTGGATTATTACCCTGTCTAGGTTTGGTCAGTCTAATGGAAATCCCTTTCAGATCTGGAAGTGCCATAAAGCCGAAAGGCTGACTGTGTGGGTTGATGTGGGGACGTCGGTAGACGGGGCTCTGGGGCAGGAAGAAACAGGCACACCTGAAAAATGAGGAAATTATGCTTTATTTGTGAATACAGGGGTGATACGAGTACACAGGTTATAAATACAGTTAAGTGCATTGTGTGTGCAAACATCCTTCGCTGCAGAGACCCCCTTCCTAGCTGGCGTGAGAACATCCTCCGAGAAGGTCCGCAGACCAGCTGCGAAGGGGCAGTGTTAGCTCCACCCGTGTCCTGGGCGGCTCTGTGGGGAGGCGGCCGCCAAGTGGGGACCCAGTGCCCCTGTCCCTCTGGCCCCCTCCCTCCTCGCTGCTTCGGGGAGTCGGTCCCAAGGAAAGAGCGCCAAGGGCAGGAAAAGCTTTGTTTAGAAAGATACTCCAGTACCGATGGTCCCCGCCTGCCAGTGTAGCACTAGGTCGGCTGGGAGCCTACTGGATGATCTTTGTACAACGTGCTGACATTTAGGTGATATTTATGAAGCATTTTAATCGTATGAGAAACACGTTATAAAATGAAAGCCGAATGTGAAAATAGACACTGTGCAGTCACTGCGCAACCGCTTTTAAAAGGCGTCACAGATCAATAAAGGCCAAGACTAGGAACTGAGGGAAACCGAGTAAATGAAGCAGGGACCGCAGCCCCTTTGCCAAGCTCCCCGCCTGTCTGAGAAGTGGGCCCGACCAGGTCGGGGTCTGACTCTCCGTGTCTCCCGCTTTCCCCACAGAATGTGATGCTGGAGCTTTCCAAACGCGGCCGCGGTGGCAAATTCCGCCTGGTGACGAAGTTTAAGAAAAACAGCAAGAACAGAGAAGCCCGCAGCAGCCTGGGAGCCCCGGGTACCTGCCCTCCCGCTGTCCTCCGGCCGTGTGCGCCTGCTGCGTGCGCCCTCCCGGTCTCCGCTCTGTCCGTGGCCTTGTGGCTCTTCCCCAGGGTCCCCGCCTGCGCCGCGGCGTCCCGTCTGTAGCTAGAGAACTGCGCCTTCTTGAGTCCCGTGCCAGGCGGTCGCTCCTGCCTGGAGCCGCTCCCCGTGCAGATCCCTCTGGCGGCTGGCACCGCGCTGCCCGCCCGCCCTGGATCGGGCTGCAGAGTGGGAGGAGGGCAGCAGAGGTGACGGGACACCCGAGACACGGAGCTCACGCTCGGGTCTTGTGCTGGGCCCACCGGGCCCGCCTCTTGGGAGGGGCTGCCGTTCCCCGGCTGACGAGTCATTGATCCGGGCCCCGGGCTGGAGCCCAGGCCAGCAGCGACTGTGGTTGGCCAAGTCAATAGAACATGGCACTCGAGGACAGTTTTGAGGGAGAGTCAGTAGATTGGGCCTTAAAATCTCTGTCTGGAAGGTCAGCTCCGAGCATGGCTGTTTTCAGTGCCCTCCGGTGCCCGGCAGCCCAGGTTTGGATTTGTAGGTGGTGGTCACTCCCTTTGATTTTTCTTCTTTGAATGTTTGCCCAGCAGTTGGGTTTCTTTTAACGATAGTGGCTCTGTAACAGTGGTCGCTCTGACCGCGTGAAATCTCTGCCTGTTTCCCTTCCTGCTGTGGACCAGAAGCCAAGTGAACCCTCTAGAAAGGAGGGCAAGCTGACTGCAGCTGCACAGTCAGATTGGCGTTTTCCTCTTATTTGGTGGCATCCAGTCTCCCCTGGGACACATGGCAAATGTCCAGAAGGCCGATGGCCAACCTGGCAGGAACAGACAGCAGCTCCTGCTGTGGCTCATGTCCCCTGAATGCGGGTGGCTCCCCTGCTTCTTCCTGCAGAGCTCTGGGTGGTGTGTGTGGCTGAGTGGCGGGTGCCGGCTGCTGGGGCGTCTGGGGAGCCAGGTTCTGGGGCATCTTGGAAGCCGGCTGCTGGGGTGTCTCACGTGCTGGGTGCTGGGACGTCTCAGGAGCCAGGTGCCAGGGCATCTGGGGAGCCGGGTGCCGGGGTGTCTGGGGAGCCGGCTGCTGCGCATCTTGGGTGCCGGCTTTGGGGGCGTGTGGGTGCCTGCTGCCGGGGTGTCTGGGGTGCCGGGTGATGGGGCGTCTCAGGTACCGGGTGCTGGGCGTCTGGGGAGTCCGCTCTTGGGGCATCCAGCCGGCTGCTGGCATTTTGGGCGCTGGCTGCCGGGGCATCTGGGTGCCTGCTACTGGGGTGGCTCGGGTGCCGGCTGCCACCTGCCTCGCACTGGGCTCTGGGCACTCACTGCATTCGTGCTTTTCCATCTCCGACAGTTCACCTCTGGGGGACAGAGGAGGTTGCTGCCTGGCTGGAGCACCTCAGTCTCTGTGAGTATAAGGACATCTTCACGCGGCACGACATCCGGGGCTCCGAGCTCCTGCACCTGGAGCGGAGGGACCTCAAGGTACTTCCACAGCGGCTCCTGGGAACCCGTCCCGGGCTTCCCTGCACTCCCTTCTCTGTCCCTCCCTCTGACCCGGCCATGCTCCGGTGTCGCCGGACTCTCCTCATGCATGGCTCGGGGTGACACATGGAAGTGGCCGAGAGGCCACCTCTGCCCCCTAGCAGTGATGTCTCCAACCCGCCACAGCCAAACAAAGCCAGAGCAGAAGTAACGGAGGGGACCTTGCTTTTCTTTACCTGCTTGGACCAATGAACTATTTTAACGTTAAAAACCCTGTTGCCGGGGGGGGGGGGGGGGGGGGGGGGGGGGGGGGGGGGGGGCGGTGGCGGTGGTTCGGTGCTGGCTGGCTCGGTAGGTGGAGCATGTGACTCTTGATCTCAAGGTCGTGGGTTCGAGCCCCACATCGGGGGCGGGGGCTACTTAAAAGTAAAAAAAACAGCCTGTTGTGGGACACAGCCCTGTGCTAATTGGCCAGCGAAGGGCTGTGTGTGATGACGGCCCCCAGTGCGTGCGTCCCTCTCCCTTTGGAGCCCACACACGGGCACACCTCCGAGCTGCCGCAGAGCACTGCGAGGAAGCGGGTCCCGTGAACTCCTTGGTTTCCCGGTGCGCGTGAGGGTCAGGTTTCTATCACGCTGTAGGCTCCTACGTGTGCAGCGGCATTAGGTCTGAAAAGCGTGCACACGTTAGCCTAAAAATACTTGCTCGCTGCAAAATGCTGTCATCTGAGCTTTCGGTGAGCCATCATCACTGGTCATGGGTGACCGTAACAAATTTAACGGCCAAAATGTCTGAAGTATTGGGAGAATTACCAACACGTGACAGAGACTCGCGCCGTTGGGAAAACGGCCCCGGGGGTACTTGCTGGACGCAGGCCGCCAGGAACCCTGAGGTGCAGGGCACGGCACGGCGGGGGCAGTGAGACGCACACCTGTGGCCGCTGAGCCCCGGGGGGACCAGGTGCCAGGACTGCGGGCGGAGTCCCCTGGGGCCCGCCTGAGCGGGGGAGGGGGGGGCAGGGCCGCGAGGGCGAAAGGCTCCCCGGGACGTCCTCACGGCCGCGCTCTCGAGTCACCTGCCTTCACCTGCTGCCGGGCGGGGTCTGTGTCTGTCTGGCACGAAGGCGCCGGCGACTCTGTGGCTCGCGGGAGGGGTGTGGCGGGCGTCTGCACGGCTGTGTGTGTCGTTTTCACCTCGCGTCACCGTCTTCGTCCTCACCGCGTTTGTGTTCGGAAGGTCGGGCGGGAAGGCCCGCGGGGGCCCGGCTCCCTGCCCGGCGTCAGGGTGCTGTCCTCTCGTTGCAGGACCTCGGCGTGACCAAGGTGGGCCACGTGAAGCGGATCCTGTGTGGCATCAAGGAGCTGAGCCGGAGCGCTCCTGCCACCGAGGCCTAACCGTGGCCCTGTCGGCCTGCGTCCCCCGCTCGCCCCGCGACTGAGGCCGGGGACCCGCTGCCCCTTCTCATGGTGCTACTCCCCCTGCTCCGGACGGGAAGCCTCGCGGACGCCCGTTCCATGACCGTCCCGGGGTCTCGCGCACACCAACACAGCTACCTTCGAAACAACACCTCGTCCGGCCCCGACACCGCGTGGGGCGGACCGCCACCACCTCTCCGCTCCTGCCGACCCGGGACCCGGGCCGGGCCCGGCCTCCGGGCGCCGGGTTGTCCCGTGGAGGCGGCCCGCCTGGGCCACGCGAGCTCATCCCGCGGGTCCCCGCTGCGAGCCCCGTGACCGCGCGCCGCGTGGCCTCCCCCGGGCGTGCGGACCCCGGCCTGGCCGGCAGCCTCCCGCGCCGGCAAGTTCCATGTCCGCGGGCCACCCTGGTTCTCCGCGGCAGCCTTGCAAGGCCCCCGCCTGATGTCCCCCGGGTATCGCGGAGTCTTTGGCCGAGACGCCGCCTCTCCTGCTTTGAAAGCGGCCTGGACGCGCTCCGTCCCGCCTGTGTTCTCGGTGCGCGGAGACGAAGGACGAAGCGCGCTCGCCCTCCTCGAGCCGAGCGGACGGACGGTGACGATCTCGGGCTGACAGATCCCCTCTCTGGTTGCCTTTGGCCTAGTCCGCGTGGCGCCCTCCTCTTGAGCTGCTGGCGTGGGCACGTGGTCCCTCTGTCCCCGAGATGCCGTAGCCTCCCGTCTCCCCTCAGACAGAGGGTGTGTTTGCGTGAGCTCGGTGTTGGCGAGCGCGAGTGCGTCCCGGGCACTGGGGCGATGCCTCGCCCCGCCCTGGGGGACCGTCCCCACCGACCCGTCTCTGGCCCTGTGGGTGGCCGTCTGCCTCGGGCCGCTCTCGCCCACGTCCCCGGCCCTCCCCGTCTCCCCCGTCGCCCCCACAGCCCACCCTGCAGGGCTCTGTAACCTGGCCCAGCTGCGAGCCGGGCCCCCGCGCCCCTACCCTGTAGCTCGCTTCACCCCTCATCCTCGTGAGGGGACGGGGTGGGGGGCTGCAGGTGTCATCCGGTCACCCTTGGGGGAACCTCAAAGGGGGGGAACCTTTGGGGCGCTGAACAGCATCTGCCTGCTGCTCCCTCTGCAAGCCCCTCCCCCTCACTGGGGTGCACGGTGGCCCCTCCACCCCCGCCCTCCGTGAGCCCGGCCGGGCCTCTGCTGCCGGTTTGGGGGCACTCCTGCTGGGGCCCTGGCGGGCACCTGGCCTGCTCCTGTCCCTGAGGGTGTGGTGGCGGCGACAGGGCGGGGTGGGGCTGGGGGGGGGGGGGACACCTGTGCTCCGCAGCGTGCTCAGCTGTTGTGCGTGGCCTTCCCCACCCCGATGCCCCCTGTGCCATCAGACGGCTGCTTTGGACCCGGGAAGGCAGAGAGGGATCATCTGGCCACTGGAAGTCACCGGCTTTCAAGGTAGAGCAGGCTGACAAAGGAGACCGTGGGGTCCTGAGCCCGCGGTACCAGAACGGCGTCTGCTCTGTCACCTCTGGCCGGACCCTGGGCTCTGAGGTCCTCGGGGCGAGCCGGGGACAGGCATGTGCTCGGTGAGGAGGGGAGCGGCGGCCGGTGCTGACGCTGTGGGGCCGTCTCGTACCCTCTGCGCCCTCCCTTGGGAAAGCCCGAGGGCTGGGTGAAGCATGGCGTTTAGAATTAGTATGTCGTCAGTGATTAAAACAACACTGTTTACGTAAAAAACCGTTTTTCTGATTCTAGTAAGTTAGAGGCGAATGGAGTAAACGTGAGTGTTGCATGGAAGCGTGTTGGCGTCCGGCCGGTGCCGCATCTGCTGCAGTGGCCGTGTTGGTTCCCGTGAGGCCGCTCCTCTGCCTGCCCCCCCGACGTCCCTGCCGAGGCTGGGCGCTGTCCCGCGGGGACCCCGGTCCCGTCAGCGTGGAGGGAGGGAGGAAGGGTCCTGGGGAGTCTTGGACAAAAGGTTTTGTGCCCTCGGGCGGGGCTTACCCCTCATATTTATGATCTTAATTTATACGGTGCCCGCCGTGGAAGCAAATGCCTCCTGTATTGCTGTGTACAGACCCAACCTGGGGTTGTAAATAGGTTGTTCTGTGTATAAATAAAACCTGCCATTGTCAGATTTCTTGTCGTCATTCCTCGTCGCCCAGATCTTTCCAAACTGGATTCAGGATTTTGTATCTTAGCTACTCTGGAAGTAAGTTGGCGTGGCTGAAAAGCAAAATGGAAAGCCACTGTGTCTCTTAGGGTGTGGCCACTCGGATCTGTGGAATGAAGAACCCAGCCAGGAGGCGGGGCGCGGGTAGGGCAGAGGTTCAGACTTCATCACAGGCAGCCTGGCCCAGCCTACTGAGGGAGGGTCATTGAAGCAAATAGTCTCATCCTCCTAAATCTTTCATATAAAACTAGACCACAAGCTCTTCTGTTTACTCCCAGCACCTTTATGCCAAGGGAGTGGCCTCTCCAAGGTCAAGATCACTCTGTCCTCTCCCGGTTCCCCGGAGGGCAACGAGGGGGAGGGCTCGAGTATAATCCGATCGCAAGACTTTTGCTGACGCGGTGTGTGCAGAAGGCAGAGCAGTCGTTCTAAACCGGAGCGGCTCCCGGCTCGGAATTCGTCCGCCAAGACCCCCGTGCTCTCCGCGGTCTGGCTGATGCCATCTCTCCCGGTGAGCTGGCGAGCTGCCTAAACAAGTAAGCCTTGGGGTGCAGTGGCTCAAACCAAGTGTATTTCTGGTTCCCAGAACAGTCACGGGGGGTTGTGCTTCAGGCACTCGGGTACCCCGGCCGCGGCCCCCTCCACGTGTCACTTGGGGGTCTGGCCCACGTGGCCACGGTGGCTCCGGTCACCTTCCTGCCAGGGTGGGGGGAGCGCGGACGAGTGCGCCTGAGGCTTCCTGAGCCCACCTGGAAGCGGCAGCCCAGCTGGGGGCCCAGCCACGCCAGGTGTGCGGGGGGAGGGGCCGCGGGCCGCTGTCACCAGCCGACTCAGCTCTGGGTCCGCTCTGCTTGAAGGCCCCTCCGTTAACGCACGTACCTTGCCCTGCTTTCCTCCCTCAGGTGGTTTCCAGGTGTTCGGAAGGAGGGAGGCCCGTGTCCCTGAGGGGAGAGGAAGGGCGCCCTCCAGCCGCAAGCTGACCCTTGGCAACACCCGGTCGGCTGCGTTCCGTTCTGTCGGCCGGTGTGGCCTTTACCCGCTGCCCGGGATGCTGACCTTGTACCGGAGGTTGACATCTGTGACCCGGGGGCTGTCCTTGGCCCCAGGGACTGTTTCTGGTGGTTGGTTTCCAGTGGCTCTGTGTTGGCGGGTGGCCTCGATCCCCTGAACTCCGGCCTCTGGCACAGGCACCGGGGCCACGCTGCTGGCTCCCAGCTCCACGTCTACGCCCCGTGATAGCGGAGGGTGGCGTGGGGGAAATTAAGCTTTGGGCAGGGGGGCTAGAGAGGAAATTGAGGCACATCTAAGCACCTTGCGCCCCCCCTTCTGTGCCCCCCCCCCCTTCTGTGTCTGACAATCCTTTATGGAATGAAGAACTTGGATTCTTGTGGTTTCTTCTGACCCCGACTGAGTTCGTCCTCCCCGCTAAGGGAAGGCGCTGGGGACGCAGCCGGCACGGCGGGTTGGGCATGTGCTTGCAGGACTCGGAGTTTGTTCTAAAGATAATACCTAGGCTGGCAGGACTTTTAACTTGTATTGATCCCGGTTTAAAATTTTAACACTTTGTTCATTATGGATTTTTCTGCATTAATTTTGATTTCTAAAAATGTTATTAAGTACCGCTCTGTCTTGATTACTGAGTTTTTTGGGCACCTTCAAGTTTTGTGCCCGAGGCTTCCACTTGCCCAAGTCCCAACCCTTCTGTCGTGTAATCTAATCTTGAACGTTAGACCTCAGACTCTCTTGGCATTTGTAGAAGCCACTGCTTGATGCTTATAAACATCAGTTTCCTGTCTCCTGCCCTACTAACAGAATCCCCGCGCCATCTGGGTGACGCGTTGTGCCCAAATGCGCCCCTGCAAGTGTGACCACATTCTCCAGCCTCCTCTGCAGTTGACCTTAGTGATGTGACCAAGCTTGGGCGAAAGACATACAAATATTAACTGAAGTTTCCAGAAAGTTTCCTTTAAAACATGGATGCCTGTCTTTTTCCTCCTGCTGCTGGCCTGGAGGGTGGACCTGATGGGTGGAGCTCTAGCAGCCAGCCTGGGCCACGAGGTTGGAAGCCTACTCCTCGCATCTCCGTGGTCTCCACGAAGCTCCTGGACAACCCCCTCCCTGTACCTGCCACACTCCTTGTATGTCAGTGAGAACTGCATGTGTCTTGTCTCTATGTTGAACCTAATTCCTGTAGCGTTCCTCCCATAAAGATTTTGTATTTGGAAGGCCAAAGCGAAAGCATATAGACACGAGTTACACCTATTATACAGGTGTGAGGCCAGAGAAGGGGGACCCCTGGGGATGGGTGAAGTGGTACGAAGAAAGCTTTGGGGCAGACTGGTGCGCACGCAGGGCGGGTGTTTGTGGGGCGTGGAGGCCTCTCTGCAGCCGGGGTCCGAGAGCGTGGCCTGGACGGGGGCCTGCTCACACCAGGGGAGGCCGCTCTGACCCCACCAGCCCGGGCCGCGGTGTTGGATGGTGTGTCCGTATCAGGCAGGAACTGAGGCACAGCCCATTCACGGTTTTCATCCCAAAAAGCGAACCAGGTTTGCAAAACTCATAGAGGAAAAGCAGCTGGCTGGGAGTCAGAGGCTCTGTCGCTCACGCTGTTGATGGAAGCGGATCGACCACGAGCCTTCCGAGCACTCTCAGAAATCGTGTCGCCAAGTCCCTCGCTGGCCAGCAAAAGCCTGCGGTCGCTCGGCCCCAAGGTCATCAGTGCCAGGCCTCCAGGACGTGCACACTCAGGAAGGAGTGCCCAAGTGGCGTCACCCCAAAGGAGAGCCCTTCCAACGTCCAGGTCAGGTGTGCCCATGGGGACAGCTGACCCCGAGGTCGGAGCGCGGCAGGGCGAGCGAGGCTTTGCCTCCTCGGCAGGACGGGGAGCTCACGGGTCGCTGTCTAGCTGCGCGGGTCCTGCCCGATGCATTCGTGGCCTCTGAAGAGAGCCTCAGTTGTGGTCCTCCTCACCCCCCCGTGTAGACTACTTTCCACCCCAATTTCCAGGGCTCTCTTAGGCACCAGCTGCCGAACCGTGAGAAGTCTGGAGGCCTCGGACGTGGGACGGGAGCAGGGACCGCATGTAACCGAGCCGCCTCCCTTCGGGATGGGGTCGGGGGACGCGAGTGTGGTTTGGGCGTAGGTGGAGGAATCACGGTTTTTAGGTGGGGCGCCGTCAGCCCTGAACCATCCAGCGGTTCCCCTCTGTGGGCCTGATCTCGGCTCTGTTTGAGGGCTCCTGGCGTTGCCCGAACCAGCCTGGCCTGGGTTCAGTCACCCGGAAGTGAAGGGTCCCGGCCACTACGCCACGCAGCCAGTGACACGGGCCGCTGTGGTGAGTGGGGGGGGCACAGGAGGAAATGGAGTCAGAAATAGCTCTTCCTTCCGGGTACACTTTGCCTTGGGAGGTGAGCGAATTTCCAGGATGTAAACACACCCGCGGTGAATTTATTTTGCTGACCCGTGCCCTGGATGGGCATGTCACAGAGCACAGAATGTGAGGGGCTGTCGGTGGCCTCTGTGGTCCTTCGCGATGAAGTCTGTTCCAGAGAGAAACTGCCATCTTCGAAGGCATGATTTTTGATCATCGAGAAATTCGGGTGCCCCACTCCCCTCCCCTTTTGCCAGAAAAATGTCCTAGTGGAATAAACGTTCTCTGTAATGTAACCACCACTGCCCCTTCTCCAGAAGCTTGCAGTTTCTTCTGGTAGTCTTCCTCAGGAGTCCCCAGAATTTAAATTTCTGAGGCAGGACTGAGACAGCATTTCTAAATATAAACGTTTATTTAGCCTCTGAAGTGGGTTTGGGAACAAAAGCGGCTGGGGCAGGAAACAACAGGTGCACATCAGATGTGGAGACGACAGTGAAGAATGGTTTATTGAACAAGGTCTCACAGCCCCCCCCGGGGCCCCACTCCACCCCCATGTGGAAGGATGGACAGAAGGCCGGCAGGCTCACCGCGGGCCCACGAAGGCACCGTCTGGCGAGGGCTCGGGCTTCTCCACAGCCAAGCTCTTTAGTTATTACGTCACCATTTTATGACCTTACCACGAAGGGACCGACCACGGAGCTCGTGTGAACGGAACAGCTTCTACGCCGAGGGGTGGGCTTCCAGCCACGGCCCCCCTCGCGTCTAGCGTTGGTGGCCGCGCAAGGTGCATCCGTGGAGCCCGTCTACACCCTCGGGCAGATCCAGCCCCTGGGGCCCGAGAGCAGCCTGCGGTCCAGGTCTGGCTTCTCACGGCGCCACCGCTTTAGTCCAAACGGGGATGCGACCCGGGGCCCGACGCCAGACACGCGCACGGAGGCCCAGGTCTCCCATGGCGGCTGGGACCGTGCTAGGAGCGGGGCGGGGCCAGGCCGCTCGGAAGCAGCCAGCTCTGTGGACACACGGCTCATGCCGCGGCTGGGACGCTGGCCCGCACCTGTCCTCCCGCCACCGAGTGCGGTGTCAGCGGCGGCGGGGAGGGGAGGCGATGGCCTCGCGACGAGAGCTGCCGCAAAGCCTCATCTGAGGTAAGAGAGCACGTTACCTTCTCGGGAACCCTGCTCCGGCCCAGCTGGAATCTGCGTGCACCATCCCAGTGTCCTGGTCAACGGGCTTGGGGACAGATGTAGGTCTGTCACAGATACCGCTGAGGTCTTTATTAGCCAAGCTTAATTAGGAGGAACAGAATCCTGGTTTAGGTTTTCTGTTTTGAGGACACTCGGGACCATCAGCCCACGCCAGGCCCGTCTGCCGCGGCCGGGCTTCCGGACACACAGAGGCTCCGGCGTTCACAGCAGCAGCAGCGAGAAGGCTCTGATCACGGACGACACGGGGCAGAGGGCACCTCAGGGCTGCCGAGCTGCCACCGGTGTGGCCACACCCGAGGCTTCCTTCTCTTCAGCAGCGTACACCGAGCCCGAGAGGCCACCCTGTCTCCTCATCCTGGAAAGAGAGCTAACGCTTTAGAATCGGTTTTAACTCCGGTCAAAGGGGGGGATCACGTGCCGCGTGGGGGCCAGAAACACCCTTTGTGTCCCAGCGTGAGCCTGGCCGGCCCGTCGGCGTGAGCTGAGCTGTCAGAATTCTCGTGGACGCGGGGGCAACCTCGTCTGAACCGTGAAGACAGAAGAACGTGAGTGCTTCAGACGGTGGACCCGTCGGAGGGTAGCGACGTGCCGCTTTATCCGTGCCTGCAGTTAACGGGGAACGGGTGAACTTTCTCATACGGATGGCAGCCGGGGTCAGGTGTGGTGCAAGGGCAGCGTGTGACCAGCCACTGTGGGACACCGCCAGGTCTGTGCAAGGCCCCCAGGTGGGGGTGCAGCTCGGCCACGTGATAAAGCACGCTTGTCTGGCCGGGGATGGAACGTCCCTCTGCCCGTGATAAACGGAGGGTCTGGAATCCCATCCGCAGGAGGCGGAAAACCACACGCGTGCGCGCACGGCCGCACCCGGTGAGCCGTGGGGGGAGCAGCGCGCCCATGCCCACCACCCGCCGGTACCGGCACCGCTGGGGTGCGGAGGCCACGGGGACGTCGCTGGCTGCCCGCACTATCTGAAACTCCCGACGTGGATGGAAAGAGACGCTTCTGGTGCACGGGGCCGGGCAGGCGTCTTGACACCAGAGAAGACGTCACTGCTCTGCACACGGAGGGTTTCTTGGCTGCGGGAGACAGGAGAGGCTGTCATAGACTCATGGTCGTGGACACCACAGGCCTCACCGGGTTGGGGGATTTGGAATGACTCTGAAATTCATTCCAGCTTTTTAAAAAAAAAAAAAACTTTAGATGTTTATTTTTGAGAGAGAGAAACAGAGACAGAGTGCAAGCGGGGGAGGGGCGGAGAGAAAAGAAGACACAGAATCCAAAGCAGGCTCCCGGCCCGGAGCTGTCAGCAAAGAGCCTGATGCAGGGCTTGAACCCACGAATCGTGAGATCATGACCTGAGCCGAAGCTTAACCAACTGGGCCACCCAGGCACCCCGGTTCCAACTTCTTAGGGTTAAGTTACGACGGGCCACAAGGACGCGTGTTTGCAATTTTGACAGGTATTTACAAACTGTTCAGTCGGAGGACCTCAATTTACGCCTCCCCTGCCCCCGCCTCGCCAACCCTATGTCAGGACAATGGGCTTTTGCACGTTGTCCACACAGTGGGTCAGACTTGGGGCCTTTTCCAATCTGCCAGATGAAAACGTCTCATGGCAGAGTGATCTTTACCTTTTGAATCAACGTGTTAAGCTCGACAGACGCAAGGATCTGAAACGTCCAGCCCCGTGGACTGCTGTGGGTGTGGTGCCAGAGTGACACTGCCTCCCGCTTGACCCTCTCTTCCTTGTGGTTTGTTCCGGCCCCGCCGGGTGCCCCTGGCAGCATGCCTGACACATCGGTACCCAAGGTGGGGACGGGTAGGAGGAGGTGAAGAGTAGGAGGTGAGCAGGGGCTCGGGCAGGTGGGTTACGTCGAAGGCTGCGGCAGTAACTTGGGTAAGAAGCAATCAGAACAGGGAAAAGCCAGCTGAGGACTCAGACTTCAGGAGCCTGGAAGCAGGGAGCAGATCGGGAGGACCGTGGCGCCCCTGATAGGGCCTGCATGGGGGTGACACGGACACGGGGGTGAGAGCCCCGTTCAGGCACATGGAGTCTCAAGTATCAATACTGATGGAACATTCCAGCAGATTCTGGTAAGTGTACCTGGTTTATGGGTGGGGGGAAGGGGATCGGGGGGAGAGGTGAGCTCCACGAAGAGGAAGGAGAGAGTCCACATTGGCAGAGTGGGGAGAGAGCGGGGAGGGCGCGGGGTTGGCGTGAACAGGGCGGTGCTGAAGGGCAGTGAGCGGGCAGGCAGAGGCTGGAGCCGCTCTGTGACGGCGGTGCTCGTCTGTCCAGGAGACCCAGGGGTGCCGGCGTCTGGAGGAAAAGGCCCAGCAAGTGGCAGAGGGGAGGCGGGAGACCAGACCAGGGTGCGGGGGGAGGGTTTCCTCCTAGTGACTTGTTGCCCATGTCGCCCGGGCTGTGTCCCTGTTCCCGGAAAGCCTGTCAGGAGGTGACCAAAGGAGCATGTACAAGCATGGACAGCGGAGAAGGATCCCTGTCCGAGCCTCGATCAAGAGCACAGGTGGGAAGAGCTGCCATCCGGGCCTTCGAGGGGACGCTGCCCGCGTGAGAGAAACTGGCCGTACCTTTTCTGTTTTCCCAGAGCGAGCTGCTTCTGTGTCTCTTTTCCCAGGTCATCTCTGACGGTACTGAAATCTTCATCATCCTCAACCAGGAGATTCTACATTTCAAAATAATGAAGGAACAATGTTTTCGGATCTCTTCTTAGCCTACTTTTAAGGCATATGCAAAAAAATACACCAACAGAAGGATACCTGAACTGACATAAATTAAACAACGAACATAAGACATGCTGGTGCTGGAAATATGCTCTGCCAGCAGTGGAAATGCCACGCCGGCCTCTGAGCACACAGCCCCACCGACAGCCGGCACAGGGGCTCGGACAGAGGACGACATAGGCACAGGGTCCTCCCCGGCCAGGAGCACAGCTGTTTCAGAAATCCTGTCACAGCGGCCACCTGCACACCTCCACAGTGACACCGTGGGCGTCTGTTAACTCTCCGGTGTCCCCAGATGCTGTCCCCACGTTCTCCCGAGGGACCAGACCTCTCCACTCCTGGCACGTGCCATCGGCTTCGTACGTGGACATCATTCACCATGAGCCCTGGCCACCCCCCCCTCCCCCCTGTCCCGGCTCAGCACATGGGGACACGTCGCTTGTGCGACAGCACATGGCTCTGACGCTGAGCAGTGCTCACAGGAACATGTGCATCCCAAAATGGCCATTCTGACGCTCGCCACCTGCCACCGTCTTGTGTGGCTGACCACCTCCGTCGTGTGGCTTTGGGAGGGGCAGCTACGTGCTAAGATACTGAGGACACGCAGGAGGGTTTTGCTGCTTTTACAAGTAGCTCTCAGGTGAGAAAAAGTAACAAATACGATACGATTTCTGTTCCAGTAAGTGCTGCACGAGGAACCTTTATTCGGGTAAGTGGTGTATGATGTGCTTTTTAAAAACTGAGAAAAGCTGACTGCAAAGTAAGAGGAAATACAGAGGTAACGGGCCGATGTCCACGTCCTCAGAGCGGTACCTGCAAGACTGCAGGCGTGTGGCCCGAGACCCCTACTCCTACGGGAGGTCACGGGGAAAAACGGAGGTGAACGTATACATGTGGACGGTGCCGGGTAGATGAAAAAGCTGCTCAGTGACCGCTATTAACACCACTGACCTCTGACCACATTTGCACATTTGTTTTCCAAGGAAAACTCATATTCCGCCGCTGGCCCCCCGCCTGTCAGAGGCCAGTGCTCCGTGGAGGTGAGCCTGGTTGTTGCTGTCCTCCCTCCGCCCCGATTACTACCCAGGACTGCGGCCCTCTGGGACCCTCCGCACTTTACAGGATTTTACATTTCCTGTAAATGACCACTTTGTGACTTTGTTTTCAACCCTAAGTGGAGGTCTGTCCGCGTTGACCTACGTCGCCCTGATTTACGGATTTTAACTGCCGTGTTCTAGATCACCACGTTAATACCTTTCTTCGTTTTATCTGTCCCCTTTCTGAGGATCACTGAAGTTCTTCCGACCTATGCTGAGGTGAGCCCTCCGCACGTCTCCTCACTCGTGTGTGAGCTGATTCAGGTTGTGTCTAGGAATGGCCGGGGTTTGCTATGCACAAGCATCGTCCTGCCCGGCGTGGACTTGTCTCCGGTGCCAGCCCGCGTGCGCCCCTGCCAGAGGCGGCTGCTGCTTCACCTCAAAGGCCCTGCTTCCTGGCCAGTCTCCTCCCAAGAATGGGGCGGGGTGGGGGGGGGGGTGTGTGTTCATCCTCGCCCCGGTCTCCCCTGTCGGGCTGTCTTTCTGTAACTGACTTACAGATGTCCTTCACATTCTGGACCATCATCCTTGTGACCGATCTTGTTCCTCTTTGTGGCTTGCCTTTTCACTGTCATTTCCTTTGATGAACTAAAATTTTTACTCTTTGTTTAGAGAGAGAGAGAATCTCAAGCAAGCTCCACACTCAGTGCGGAGCTCAACGTGGGGCTCGACCCCACGACCCTGGGATCGGGACTTGATTTCAGCTCAAGAGTCAGACGCTCAACTGACTGAGCCCCTCAGGTGCCCCTGTAATTTTTACTTTTAGTGCAGATTTATCCATCCTTTTCTTTTGGTCTGTGCTTTTTGTTTCTTATGTTGAGAAAATCCTTATGGCTTAGGTTAAGAAGGATTTCTTAAATCTTCTAAAGGTTGGAAATCACTGCCTTTCACATTTGAGTTTCCATATTGATGTATCTGGTGTGAGCAGAGCTGGATACAGATTTTCCGGGGCCTGAAGCTCAAATAAATTTGGGGACCCTCTTTATGAGAATTTCTCCTGTATGAATAACCCATTTTCCCAGTACCAGTTACTGAATAATCCGTTTTTAATGTCGTTTCAAGTGCCCCCCTCCTGCCTGCCCTTGTCACTTCGTACCTGGTGAGGTGAGCACCCGGACTGTGGTCTTTTATTTACTTATCTACTGTTGGTTTATTTTTGAGAGAGAGAGGAAGACAGAGCCTCTGAAGCGGGCTCCAGGCTCCTCGCTGTCAGCGCAAAGCCCGACGCGGGGCTCGAACTCACGAACCGTGAGATTGTGATCTAAGTTGGACACTCAACCAACCGAGCCACACAGGTGCCCCTGGACCGTGGTCTTTAAACAGCTCGGCTCTCTGCCCTGTGCTCCTGCTCGTGAGTTTATGTCTCTTACTGACCAGCACTAACTTCACAGACGTGGGAAGCATTCTGCTGTCTTTGTACTGTGAGGTGGAATATTGCTGTGTGTCTAACTGAAGCTTCAATACTGCTCAATGTTTTTGGGATCTCTGGAGAGGTCTTCGAAATCTTTTGCCTGGATGCATTCCCGGGTACCTTGTAGTTTTACGTATACCGACCTTGCAGTCTTTTGAATGCTCTTGATCTGAGGGTTTATCTGTACAGTCTCTTGAATCTCCTCTGTAGAACTGCACGTAACGGTTTCATGCTTTCCTTTTAGAATTTCCTTTATTTCTCTCGCAATTTTTTCTTTATTTACTGTTCTTTGGGAAGGGTCCCACTGTTTATTACAATGCTGAATGCAAGTGGTGGGTAAGGGAATACTGGTTCCTTGATGTGAAAATATCAGTCAGCAATTTAATCCTTAGTCAACTTAATATCTGGAAGTTAATTCTTAAATCAAGGATCGAAATGACTAATTCTTAACCTAGAAATACTACAGTGTGAAAAGTAGGTTTGTCCGAGGCAAGCCAGGTGTCTCTGTCACTTATGTAGGAACAGGACACCAGATGAGAGGTGGGAAGCTGTGAAGCTAATTCACCAGGTGCAGACACAGTAGGGATTTGGTATCACGGTGCTCGTTCGGGATGAAAAGAAAAGGAACAAAGTAGGAACGGAAGGAAAGGTCTTCCCCTAATACAGGAACCTACGAAAACCTACGGCAACGCACTGAACGACACAACTTCAAAAGCATTTTTTTCATGTGAGTTAAACCCAGATTAAGGTTTTGATACTGAGGTCCTACTGACCTCATAACGAGCTGCCCAGCTTTCTCTCTTCTGCTTCCCATTCTCTGAAACAATTTCTAGAAGACGGGATTATCTGAGCCTTGAAGAACTGATACAACTTCTCTATAAGATCACTTGATCTTGGTGTTTTACTGAAGTGGTACATTTGCTGTTAAGTAACTTACCTTGATACCAACAGTGTCTCCATCTTTCAAGTAATAAGGTGCTCCCTGCAAATTATCTTGCTTTTTCTTCTTCTTCCTCTTGGTAATTTGCTGGTTCTATAGAGAAATCAAGCATCTTGAATAAAGAAAAGTCAATCTCAGGTTCTCACTAAGTTCCCTATCTGTGGGAAAGCGCACGTGGCCTAGTGACTACACCGGCGAGGCCCAGGCTCTCTGAGAAAGGCCCACAACTTTACCCAGCTGGAGACTGGAAGCCACTCGAACTTTTCGGGGAAGTACTTGGCGATTTCAGTTTTCTCCACGGGAAGAGAGCAGAAGTGGGCGATGCGCTGCCTCAAGGAGCCGGCGGTCCAGCCGCAGGCGGTGTCCCACACCAAGTCCACGTGCGGGGCGTATGCCCTCTTGCCGGGGATGCGCATCTGTGTTCTCAGCACCACGTCGTGAGGCCTGCGCCAGAAAACAGTCGAGTGTCAGACTGAACAAAGTGAGAATGCGGTAACCATGGCGGAGCGTGACGGGCGAAGCCTCCCCGCCCACTCTCCTGGCTTTTCCCAAGACCCTCTGATACTCTTCCCTACTCTGACTTCCTTCGGTGCTGATCTGGCCCCGAGCGGGGCGAAGCTCCCACGCCGAGCCGGGCCAGTGTGCCGAGGTCGCCAGACAGAGCTATGGAACAGGTGCACGAAGGCTGAGCTGCTGCGGGGCGGCCAGGGAGAAGCGGGCAAAGGCTTGGCGCGGGGAAGAGGGGCCCAGGGAGACAAACGCAGAAGGATGGGAGGCGCTGGGCGTGTGGGGTGGTACGGGACATGGGGTTCCAGCTGGAAGGTGGGGAGGGGAGAAGCGGGCACAACTGCTGGGCGTTTAGGGTGCCGAGACCGTGTGGGATTTTAAGTGACGCGTTTCTGTTGTGTGGGTGCTTTCACCAAAAGAAGGGGTGACGTGATGGGGGAACAAGTGGGGGCAGCGGCACGGGGAGGGTGCAGGCGTGGTGAGGCTGGGGGTGGGGGGTGGGGGACTCTGGGGGCTGGTCAAGGACAGGGAGCCGCCAGGGAGGGGGTCCACGCAAGTGCACAGCCTGGTCTGCAAAGGGACACGTACCACTTACAACAGATGTGACCAAGGGTCAGTGTCACTGAGAAAGCACTCACAAACCACTTTTTCATATGACCCCGTTATAAAATCACACAAAATATATGAATTAATTCACACTCACAAAATGCAAATGGCTTATAATTACAAGCCTTTGAGAAATACCCAGTCTTACCAGCAATCAAAGAACTGAAGCAAATGAGAGAAGACAACCATTTCTCATTTATCAGTTTAGCAAACATTCAAACCAACACTGAATACTTGCAACTGAGGGCAAAGTAAGTAATACTACTCATAGACACTGCCTGTGGGAACAGCAGTTGGTGTAACTCACCCAGAAAGGACCCTAACTTTTAAGAAGTGTAAAATATCCATACCATCTGATCCAGAAATCCCCCTCCAGGGAACTACTCCTGGTCATATGGTTGGTATTAAGAATGCACTGTTACGGGCGCCTGGGTGGCTCAGTCGGTTAAGCTTCTGACTTTGCTCAGGTCGTGATCTCACAGTTTGTGAGTTTGAGCCCCGCGTTGGGCTCTGTGCTGACAGCTTGGAGCCTGCTTCGGATTCTGTGTCTCCCTCTCTCTCTGCCCCTCCCACTCTCTCAAAAATAACCGTTAAAAAAAATGGTAAATTAAAAAAAAAGGATGCACTTTTATAAACGCAGAGGGGTTAAATGAAAGTCCTGTCGATGGAGGGCTCCTGGTTACTACACAGCAGGACGAACAGCAGGAATGGCGTTCCCATCACATCAGGTAGAAGCAACCTATTTTATGATACTGATAGAAGGTCTTATAAAATATTTTATATTTTTTAATTTGAGAGAGAGTGAGCGGGGGAGGGGCAGAGAGAGAATCCCGAGCAGGCTCCACACTGTCAGGACAGAGCCCCACGTGGGGCTCGAACTCACAAACTGTGAGATCGTGACCTGAGCCGAAACCAAGAGTTGGACACTTAACCGACTAGCCACCCAGGTGCCCCTAAAAGACTTTCTTGTAATGAGAAAAGAAATAGGAAGGTTGATTACAGACCCCTTAGGGGTGTTTCTTTATTCAATAATTAGTGACCATGACGCAGGCACTGTTCTAGGTACTGCGGCAAGAGCAGTGACCAAAACACAAAGGATGTGTTCTCACAAGGCTTACATCCCAGCAGTGGGAGACCAGTAACACATAATTCGGTACGTATATGTCAGGCACTGTGAACACGAAAAAGTAGGGTGGGGGGGGGGCAGTGACAGGTGCTGTGCTAAGTCAGTCTGACAACAGACTACCTCAGTGCACTGGTGAGAGCTGGGAGTGAGCAGCTTCCTACACTTTGAGATCATTACGGAGTCAGTATGCATTTGTGACTCACTGTTTTCATGGAAAACTGAGTTCTAAATTCCAGACACCAGACATACAGACACATCTGCAGAACACAATCTGGTTTAAGCTGCCATGCTACTCAAGCAGTGGGAAAAAACCCTTCACTACTGATCACATTAAGTTTTTCAGGAAACTACCCACCTGATGAGACATGTACATGGAATAGGATGGCTTACCCCAAGTTTTCTTCCTTCTGAAGGGGCTCTAGACAGATCTCCGTTTTCCTTCCCAGTTTATACTCCCTGATAAAAGAAATGAAACAAAATACTATTGAGTGACATTTAAGTTTTTAGATTTTTGGGGGGAAAATTCTAAGTTTTCTCTTGAGCAAAAGAATATACTAAATAAGAACACTCGATATTTGAGAGGCAACTATGAACAAATGGATGCCAATAAACTGGACAGGCTGGAAAACAATGGGTAAGTCTTGGAACATACTAGACTTAGTATGCACTAAATAGAAAATCTGAACAGACCAACTACTAGCAAGGGAACTGAATCAGAAAAGTCCAGGACCAGATGGTTTTACTGGTGTGTGTGTGTTTTTATTTTTTAATGTTTATTTTTGAGAGAGAGAGAGCGAGAGCGCAAGCATGAGTTGGGGAGGAGCAGAGAGAGGGAGGGAGACACAGTAGGCTCCACACTGTCAGCACAGAGCCCACCGCAGGGCTCAAACCCACGAACTGCAGGATCATGACCTGAGCCAAAGTAGGATGCTTAACCGACTGAGCCACACAAGCGCCCCACACTGGTTAATTCTAATAAACATTTCAAGAATTAATACCAATCCTCTTCAAGCTCTTTCAAAAAACAGAATAGGGAACACTTGTAAATTTCTATTATGAGGCCAGCCTTACCCTGATACAAAACCTGACTTAGCAAACCAAATTCAATAGTACATTAAAAGAATCCTACACCATGATCAAGGAGAATTTATTGCAGGGATGTAAGAGTGATTCAATATCGGCAAATCAATCAATGTGATACAGTAACAAAACTAAGGGTACATATCTCATCATCTCAATAGAGGAAGAAAGAGCATTTGACCAAAATTCTACATCCTTTCCTGATAAATATTCTCAATACAATGAGTAGAGACAAAACGCAACTTGACATAATAAAGGCCATATATGACAAGCTCACAGCTAACATGCTGAGTGGTAAAGCCTGCAAGCCCTTCCTCTACCATCAGGAGTAAGAAGACGCCTGCTCTCGCTGCCCTCGTTCAGCACAGTCCTGGAAGTCCTTCCGAGAGCAATGAAACACGGAGTAGAAAAGGCATTCAAATCAAAAAGAAATAAGTAAAACTGTCTCCAGTTACAGATGACATATTATATATAGGAAACCCTAAACACCAAAGAACTATTAAAATAAATGAATTCAGTAAAGTCTCAGGATACAAAGTCAGTATACACAAATCATTTAATGTTTTACACACTAACAGTGAACTATCAGGAAGACTAATTAAGAAAACAGTCCCATTTACGAGCATTGAAAAGAATAAAATACGCAGGAAGAGATTTTAACCCAGGAGGCAAAAGATCGATATGCTGAAGACACTGATGACAGAAACTCTCTGAAGAAACAAGTAAGTGGAAAAGAAATTCCACGTTTGTGAATTGGAAGAATATTGTTAAAATGTCCACAATTACCCAGAGATAGCTATAGACTCGATGCAATCTCTATCGAAATTTCAATGGCATTTTTCACCGAAACAGAAAACCAATTCTAAAATTTGTATGGAACTGCAAAAGATCCCAAAGAGCCAAAGCAATCTTGAGAAAGAACAAAGCTGGAGACATCACCCTTCCTGATTTCAAACTACAGTAACCAAAACAATATGGTTTTGCCATAAAAACAGACACAAAGACCAATGGAGAAGAACAGAGACCTCAGCAGTGAACCCGTGCACGTACGGCCCATGAGTTTACAACAAAGGAGCCAAGACTCCGCACTGGGGAGAGGAGAGTCTCTTCAACAGACGGTGCTGGGAAAACCGGACAGCCACGTGCAAAAGAACGGAACTGATCGCTCTCTTACGCTGCACACAAAAATCTGCTCAAAAACTCTTCCTTGGAAGCCAAGCGGCCTCGCTCGCTTTCTGCCGCCACCTTGAGGGGAAAAGCAGGCCGTGGTGAAGCCGAGCGGCAGCTGCCCCGGAAGCGGTGCGCCGGCCGCGGGGGGGCAAGATGCGGGCCGCTGTCTGCTCTGTGCCACGGACAGCTACTGGCACAGCTGGAGCCTCGCATGCCCCTGCGGCCGGGCGCAGCGGGGCGACATCAGCCCTGTCCTGTTACACCGAGGGCGCTGTGGTCCCGTGCACAAGTGACTATGGTCGGTGATCTGGGAACAGCGGAGCCTGCAGCACTTAAGGACAGTCGATTCCTGCGCGTGAACTGGGCCCGAGGCGATGCACATCATCTCAGTGTCTTACGTGGTCCCAGAAGATCGGTTTCACTACATCAGTGGCAGTTTATTTTGTGGACGTGATAGACCCACAACTCTCATCGGTGGCCATTTACATTCACTTCAGTGCCATCCCTACTGCCAGACCCGGGCTGCTGGAAGGTCAGAGTAATGCCAGATGCGTGCCTTCAACTCAGACCGCATTCGTCACGGTGGATCCCGCGTTGTCTTCAGTAGACAGTCGCTTTGGTAGCCCCAGTGAGAGCTCCACGCCACCGCACCTCCGTCAGACCTGACCACCCTTCCCGCATTACCGGTGTATTAAAATGACTGAATACGAACATTAAGCACCCCACGAACCTGGGCTGATGGAGAGACTGTAGAGAAAATGAAAAAAAGATCCACGGGGGCACATCTTGGGTGGGGGGTGGGGGGAGCATGGGAGGAGGGAAATGACTAATGAAGCTAATTAAGAGAATTAAGAGGAGAATTCAAATCTGCTTTCTACTCTCATTAACAATTAGCAGGGCACTGGCCAGAGTCTGTACCCTGTGTTTTACCTTAACAACATTCTACTTACTCTTGGTATATTTAAGCGTTGTAAGGAAATGTGTTTCAATCAAAACCGAACATGAGATAAAGGAAAGAGATGTGGCGTTTGCAACACTCTATCTATCGCAAACGCTTTTGTTGTGTCTCTGTAAAACACAGCGTACGTATGCATGTAAGTGTAAGTGTTCTCGTCCTAATGTTGCTACTTCCATGGCAAAGAAGAAAAAAAAAAAAAAGAATGGAAAAAAAAAGAAAAAAATTGGAAAAAAATCAGGCTTATAGCAGCTACTGTGTAGAAATTTCCCCCTACTTCTAATTTGCTGAAACAAGAAAAAAAATCTTTTATTTGTGATATTTTTCAGAGACATGTGCTCTAATATGGTGTATTTATATAATACAAACTTAAAAAAAAAAGCAACTCAAAATGGATTAAAGACTTGAATGAAAGGCCACAAACCACAGAACTCCTAGAAGAAAACACAGGAGGTAGGCTCCCTGACATTGGCCTTGGCGATGACTTTTTTGGATTTGGTACCGATACCAAAAGGAAAAGCCAAGAAAAGCAAAAATAAGTGGGACTGACTGCATCAAATTAAAAAGCTTTTGCACAGCAAAGGAAACCATCAGTCAATGAAAAAGCAAGCTATGAAATGGGTGAAAATACCTGCAAATCATCTATGTGATAAAGGGTTAAGAAAGAACCCAGAAAGCTCAAAAGCAAGAAACCTCCGAAACAGTCCAGTAAAAAAATGGGCAGAGGAACCGAATAGACACTTTCCTGAAGAAGATCTACAGGTGGCCAAAAGGCACGTGAAAAGGTGAACATCACTCCTCATCAAGGAAATACAAATCGCAACCACCCTGAGATGCCACCTCCCACTAGCATCAGGAAGACGAGATAAGTGCTGGCGAGGGTGTGGAGAAAAGGGAGCCCTGTGCACTGTTGGTGGGAATGTAAATTGGTGAAGCCAGTTTTCTGGAGGTTCCTCAAAAAATTAAAAATAGAATTGCCAATATGACCTAGCACTTCTGGGTATGCACGGAAAGGAAAACAAAATCTCCAATAGGTACTATTCACAGCAGCATTATTCACAACAGCCAGGATTTGGAAACACCTAAGTGTCCATCACAGACAATGATGTGGTGTCTATACGTGTAAGCGACAGACTATCATTCGGCCATGGGAAAGAAGGACAGCCTATCGTCTGTGACAACATGGATGGACCTTGAGGACATTATGCGAGTAACGTGGAGTGAGTGAGACAGAGAAAGATAAATCCTGTACGATCTCACAAATATGTGGAATCTGAAAAGGCCGGACTCCTAGGAACAGAGTACGTGACGGTTTCTTGGGCTGCAGGAAAAGAGGAGATGCTGATCACAGAGTCCAAACGTCCGGGAGGAAGGCAAGTGAGGTCTGAGGCTCTAACGTACAGCCCAGCTCTTCCCGTTCACAGTGCTGTATCCCATATTTGAAAGTTGCTAGGAGAGCAGATCTTGAATGTTCTTACCACGAAAAAGAAATGGTAATTATGTGATGCGATGCAGGTGTTCGCTAACGCTATGGTGGCAATCATTCGAAATTTACACAGTGCTAACATGTCAATTATATCTCAATAAAGCTTGAAAAAAACCTCAAAATTCTGTTCACGGTAGCTGAAGCACAGTAAAACCACACAAAGCTACATTTATGCTTAATGTGGCAAACTAAAGGCCCAGAGTTTCTGCTTCAAAGCGTCTACCTGACAACAGGCTACCTGCCTTCTCCCCCGGCCTCTCACTACCTGGTACCACAGCGGTGGAGGAAATGGAAGACAGAGTATCGAGGGGGAACCTACTTGAGTTGCTGCAGGTTGGTCCGTAAAAGCCTGCTGGGGCGCTTACTTTCCAAGGTCCAGGCTCTAAGGAAGGCTGGGGACGGGATGACGAAATCAGAGGAGGACAAGGTCATGGCCTAGAAAAGAAACAAGACGTTTCTCCAATGGTGTGAAAAAGCACTCCCGCAACATGTATTGTTTTGGACGAAACTGAAGCCCTACACAATGTCATCTGAGGGAAAGAGTATCTCGCATAATGATAAAATCTATCAAAAAAAAAATCTCAGGGATATCGCTTGAATGAAATCAGTCCAGTTACTGTTGTATTCCTCTCTAGGGAAACCAGCTTGTGGGATAAGTGAATTTTCTATTGAGCCATAAGCTCCTTTTAAATCATGTTTTAGAAAATGAAACTTAGAAATTAATTTCTATGAGTATAACTCACAAGAGCTCCAGTGAAAGCAAGGGGTTCATCATCCGCTTTCTTTACCGTTAACGTAGTTCTTCAGAGTTTCCTCAGTCAGTGAAAGAACTTGAATTTGAAATGTTTCGGAATCTTTGGATGCAACTGCTAGGCCTCAACTTCTGCACTAATTTTGCAGGGGCTGAGAACTATTTATAGATTTAGGTTGTAGTATATAAAATGGCCAGTATTCATTTTTTATCTAAAAACCGCAATTTTGTATCTCTCAATCCAATAGAAGACAAAAAAGTCTCCCCTCCTGTCCCTCATGGGAATAAGACCGTTTGCTGCTTCTGAGGAAGGTTATTTCATACACCGAGGACACAACAGGAAAGTCAAGCTCAGCCACTGATACTCAATTGGACACCCCGATTTTTTTTTTTTTAAGAGAAAGGGATGCCCAGTAACAGTAAGATGCTTCTTAAGCATTTTGTGTTGTTTTCAATCCAGCCTTTCCATTTGGACCGAATGCCCTTTCTCTACTAATGTTAATACAGAAGAAAATGTTACAGTATCCAGTTTGACACCCTACCGTAAAGCTGATGTCTGGACCTGGGAGACAGATAACACGTCTTTTAACGGACAACGCTTGACACATGGATCACGATGATACAAAAACAATGTAAATAAAGGGGTAAAGTGAATGCTTTACAGATGTTTCAATAAATCATGTTTCCTTACAGACATCAAAATGAACATATGCTGCAAGCCACTGAGGACAAATTGAAATGAAAGCACACAGCATGCCTGTCAGAGTGGGGGGAAATGAAAGGCACAAGGCCAGTGGCAGAAACAAACACCAGGGGCCGTCTGAGCCATATGCGTGAGTCGCCTGTTGGGTACTTACCACTGAACATGGCATATAACACATGCCATATCAGAACAGACTGTAAGTGAGGCAAAAGGAAATAGAAGAAGATATTAATATCTCACTGGAAGAAGCCACGCCACCACTAACGTGCGCCACGGGAGCAAGTCTGACCTGGGACTTCAGCTCCAGCAAGGTGGCCTCTTCTGAGATCTCGAGGTCCCCCACGTGGCGGAGGGAAGCCTCTGCATACAGGTCACCTGGAGCGCCTACGAGGGACAGAGCTGGAGGTTAGAGAGGAGCTTTGCCGTGTGTTCGCTTCCTATTTCTGAAATACACGCCATGTTTTGATATTACAAACAGGGTTAGTATAGCTCCATTCAAGAAAGTATGAATCTGAGTTCCTCAAATTGGGTCCCTGGGGACTTGGGAAGGGAGGAGGCCACACCTGGTACACTGGCAGGGAGGGAGGATGCGGTGGGCACAATGCCACGGTTCTCTCACTGCAGTGGGTTTGAGGAGTCTCACGCTTGTGATGTCCTCCTAGAATATTCTCCTCCACATTTTCTCCTTCCTCAGAGAGGACTTTACTAGTAGGATCCTCAGCCCTTACTATTTTACCTTCTTGTTTCTCTCGTGACACTTACCCCAACACGTTTTGTCTGTTTTCTTGTGTGTATGGCTTTCCTACTCTGTCTCCCCAAGACAATGGTCATTTTCCACAGAGGGCAGGCATTCTCCATCTACCCTGTTGGTCTTCCCAGTGTCTGGGATTGGTGGACGCCACATAGTAAATGGCCAGTAAATGTTTACTGACTAAAATTTCCTTGACAGTAAGAAGGACTTTCTACATTTGTTTTAAAAAGGCAAAACCAAAATGTTCTCTTATCTAAAACTCTAGATACAAAAGTTGGTAACTAAATTTAAAACTCATTTTTGCTTTGTTGATTGCTGGGCACAGTGCTAATACACAGTAAGATATCAGATTAAGTAAATTACGTAAAAAAGCTCTTTGTGAGTGGTTCTTCTGTCTTAAGTACACCATGAGCTGATGCCACCAGAAGATACTTTTAGGAAACTCTCAGGAACGAAAACATATTTCCCATATATTGTGATATAGAAGGACTATCAAAAAACGAACTCTTTTGGGGGCGCCTGGGTGGTTGAGCATCCGACCGGCTCAGATCATGATGTCACGGTTCCAGAGTTCGAGCCCCGAGTTGGGTGCTGTGCTGACAGCTTGCAGTCGGGAGCCTGCTTCAGATTCTGGGCCCCTCTCTCTCTGCCCCTCCCCCACTCGTATTCCATCTCTCTCAAAAATGAACATTCAAAAAAAAAAAAACAACTTTTTTCTTTACTTTCATGGAGAAAGACACTGCTTTTTAAGTTTGTATCCAATTCTCTACGTAATTAATATTCTACCACCAAAGCATTTTTAGAATTAGTGCGTATGGAATATAACCCAAACAAACAAAAAAACTTAATGCCAATTTCAGAGGTAATTCAACATGAAGTATTTTATTGCTCCTTACGTATAATCCTGACTTCAGAGTAAGGAGACAACAACGTGACTCATCTGTGTTCATTTCAGTACTGAGGCTTTAAAAGGTAAAAAGAAATATTAAGTGTGTAATACCCCAAGGCACTAGAACCACTAAATAATGAAGTAAAACACAACAAAAGGAAAAAAATATGTAAAGTGTCGGTCCTACCATAAATATATTCTTTATTTAGCTACAAGGAAAACTAACTTGTGTTTTCTCTGTAATGAAGTGAAAATCTTTTTACGACACATTCCAGCTCTCTGCTAGTGACCTCTTGCTCATCACGATGTGCGCGCTCAATTCTGTCCGTGGAGAGCAACTTAGAGTAAAACAGCGTTCGCGCTCCGGCTTCTCAGAAGTCAGAGGTGAGGGGCGGGGACCTGGCGGGGGAGGCAGGAAGGAGGGAGCCAGCAGGTGTGGTCTCTGCCGTGGGGGCTGCAGAGGAGCCCCTGCGGGGACTAAAGACTCAGTGTCCCAATCTGTTACAATAAATGGGCTAAATTCATGAGGACCTTGTGGGGTGAAAACATCTGATACACTGATTAATAAGGATAATAAGAGCCGGCACTTTACAGGGGTTACAAAGCACTGTAGGAAAATAGGACAGTGTTATCGTGGCATGAGTTATGGAATAAACGGGTTTCGATTTTCAGCCTTACGCTGAAGACACGCACTTCCTTTGTCACTTTACTTTTCTTTAGGACACACTGGCTGCCACTGTTGTGTTCTCACCTTGGGTGGAAGTAGCTGTCCAGACCCCACTTGGAGAAGGGGTACCGTCCACCTGGTCCTGATGACTCTTCCAATGACCGGAGGGACCCCCAGGCTGGTACCACCAGATGGGCACCTTCAGGAAACCCTGAAGAATGGAGCATTTCTAACTTCTGTGACGTACATGAATGGAGTGAATTTCTACTTCCACAGAGAGAAATATCTTGATAACAGAAGACGTTCCTGAATGTATTACTTTTCTTTTTAGATTACTAACTGCCATACGCTACATCTGTTTATTGTTTTTACAATCAAAAGTTTAAGATCGGGGCTCTTGGGTGGCTCAGTTGGTTAAGCACCAGACTCTTGATTTAGGCTCAGGTCGTGATCTTGTGGTTTGTGAGATCGGGCCCTGCGTCAGGCTCTGTGCCATCAGCGCAGAGCCTGCTTGCAATTCTCTCTCTTCCTTGCCCCTCTCCTGCTCTCTCCCAAAATAAATTAAAAAAAAAAAAAGTTTAAAGTCATAAAAATTAGTCTTTGGGATGGATGACTGGGATCCAGTGTTCTTTGCTTTGAAGTATCTTAGTAGATACACTTACTTGTAGTATCTTACCACAATAAATGACAAGTATAAACAAGATAACAATGTATTTAACAGAATAAACTGTACAAATATTTTCAGGCATTGTAAGAGCTCCACTAGTACAATGCACCTGTTAGAAGCAGTTTTCACTCATTAAAATTCCTAAAGGAACTTTATAAAGAAGGAAGAACCTATTGCTCTAAGTTGGGATTCCTATATACAAACTACAGGAAATAAAGCTGATATATTAGCCCACGTACACAAAGCCACAGATGCAAACTGTTTACGGTGGCAAAAACCACAAACCGGTTACATTATGGTAGGCCATAACCTTTGACAAAGTGATTTCAGTTCTAGGAACTTATCCCGTAGATACATGCGTGCAAATGGCACATATGCGATATTTTTTGCAGTGTTATTTGTATCAACAAGAGACTGGAAACCACCTAAAACCTTGAAAAGAGACTGGTTGGATAAACCACGGTACCTCCACACAATGGACTATATTACATAGCCATCAAACAATGAAATAGCTGTATGTATACTAACATAACATATATATGGAGATAAAATATTCATGAAGAAAGGGAGGTACAGAAAAAGAATTGCATATGATCTTTTGTGTAAAGAAAAACATGCATGTACACAAACATGTATGTATGTGCTACGTATATACACATACACACGTGTGTGCATATGTGTGCATTAAAAAGTATATACTTCTGGAAGGATACAGTGGAAACTGGTTGCCTACAGAGGGAGGGCACTGACCAGCTGGAGGGCAGGAGGGATGCTTATTTTTCCTGGCCCCGCTTTTTATACACTTTAAATTTTGTATTATGAATATTACCCATTAAAAAGTTCACTTTAAAGGTCATGGAATAAAACAGAATTCTAAGAAGTGATGCAGAAGAATAAGGTGTGTGCTGATATGAGATCCTCAGGATACAGTAAGTGAATAAAAACAAAAACCAAGTGTAAAACAATGCAAAGAATACGACCCCCTTCACGTAAACGTTAGAAGGGAACACACATATCCTTCTGTACCATTCTGCATACAAACAGGCATCAGTTTTTTCTTGGAAGGATATGCAAGGGAAAGTAAATTCATTCTCTCTCTGGGGAGAAAAATATGGGAAAACCTTTTTCATTTTATGGCCTTCCATGGTATTTGAATTTTCTAATCATAACCAAATGGTTATCTCAGTGCTGGAATCTGGGATCATTTTTTTTAAACTTTTGCCTTTACATGTGTCCACATTAAAAATAACCAAATAGGGGCGCCTGGGTGGCTTGGTCGGTTAAGCGTCCGACTTCAGCTCAGGTCATGATCTCACGGTCCGTGAGTTCAAGCCCTGCGTCGGGCTCTGTGCTGACAGCTCAGAGCCTGGAGCCTGTTTCGGATTCTGTGTCTCCCTCTCTCTCTGCTCCTCCCCTGTTCATGCTCTGTCTCTCTCTGTCTCAAAAAAATAAATAAACGTTAAAAAAAAATTAAAAAAAAAAAAACAAATAAATAATGGTCTTAAAAAGCGGTAATACGGGGGCACCTGGGTGGCTCAGTCAGTTGAGCATCTGACTTTGGCTCACGTCACACGATCTCACGGTTTGTGAGTTCAAGGCCCACCTGGGGCTCGCTGCTGTCAGTGCAGAGCCCGCCTCAGATTCTCTGTCCTCCTCTTTCTGCCCCTCCACTTGCACTAACATTAAAAAAAAAAAAAAGTGGTAACATGCAGTGTTTATTTAAGAGCTCTCAGATGTGGCTGATTAGGGATGTCAATGTGGTGCAGCTTTCTGGGAAAACGTGGCAAGATACAGACAGTGTCTAGTCTGTAAAAGTTCGTACCTTCTGACTTGCTGATTTTGACTCTGGAACAATTTTAAGGAGGATTTGTATTTAAGTATTAAAAAATTTAAAACGGCAATATATATGAATTAAACCATGGTAAGGCATACACTGGCTATGATGATTATTTTTGGATTTTGTAGTCAGGTTAAAAAATGAAATATGAGAAGTAGGAAATAACATTGTATACAAACTGATTTTATAAGAGGGAAATCTATAAAGATGTAGAATCTGGCAGCTGTCTGATTAGAGAACTTACCCCAAACCTTATCATTCTCTTCATGATGGGTCGTATTTCCCCACGATGAGAATATACCATCTTTGTAATCTGAAAGCAGTACCTGTGATTTATAAAATGTCAATTCAGAAGCGAAATCTTACCGGAAGAGGAAGTTTTCCTTCAATTAAAAGCAAGGTATCTCCAGAACATATCGTAAGTTCTTTCAGGGATGCGTCCTGGGGAAAGAAATTCCTTTATGAGTTCTGACAGCAACAGAGATTAGGTTCTTTTCTTTACACCAGATGCCTCTACTACCCATTCAAGAAAGAAAGAAACAGTAAGGCAGCTATGGGGGAAGACAGGAAATAAACTGAGACTGTAAAACAGCGTATCATTACGTATTAAATTATCGGGTATGAACCGGAGGTATCATAAAAGATTAGGGGAGGGGGGAGGTGGACAGAATGAGAAAGGATGAGAGCCTGAGCTACACAGGATGAAATTCTAGTCAAGCCTAAAGGATGGGTTTGATTTGGGAAAAGCTGGAGGAAACGAGAGAAGGAATTCTCCTGAGAAGAAAAGGGTTACGGTAGAGGTTATGTCAAGAATCCAAGAAGAGCTGAGAGATGGGCCGACTAGAGTGTCAGTTGGAGAGGGAACTGATCGGAGGGCGGGGGGGGGGGGGGGTGTCACAGGTGGAAGGGCTGTGAACTAGAAATAAAGGAGTTTTTGGGTGCTTTGAAAAAAGGCACTCAAGTTTTCTGAGAAGGGTGTTTAAAGACCAGTCTGGCTGCCACAGAACGACATACTGAAGTGGGGGACACCTGACTTGGGGAAGCCGGTTGGTGTAATTTAGGTAAGAGGCCAAAAAAGAAGAAAAAAACTTGGCCCAGGCAGCCAGTGGTGAGAAGAATCAGGAAGGAGTGGAGGAGTTGAGAGGTCTCCGAAGGCCAAGACCAAATACGGAGGAGGCAGGTAAGCAGGGGAGGCGCCACTGTGGGCTGAAGACACCAGGCTGGGAAACAGCAGGTCTGGGAGGAGGAGCCAGTCATGAGGACACTGAGATGGCTTTTAGACGAACCGATACCGATGTGGGAATTAACAGAGAAGAAAACGCAGAGACCACATGACCAGATACGCTCTCTGACATCCGAACCGTGTGTCCCCAAGATTCTCTGAGGTCCACTTCTTACTCTGGGCAGTCAGATTCCTGGCCAAGACTCAGAGGGGCCTCTCTGTGCAGACTCGCTCAGCCCTGCACAGCGAAGAGTATTCCGGTGGGAGGGCCCCAGTCCACCTGCTTGAGTCAACCTTCTGATGATGTTCAATGCCACCACCTGTTACTGAACCGAGAGCACGCAGAGGCAGACTGCGGGAAGAGTGGCTGGTCACAAATGCCTAAGCTTTCTCACAGAGTTTCATCTTGGGGCTCCTTAGAGCCATGGTTTGATGCTACCTGAATCAGCAAGAAGACGGCTGACCAGATTCCAACTAGCCTGTGATAACACTGTTTCTAAGGCTACCGGAAGAGTCTGGATGGATCCTGAGATGCAGTTTTGATCAAAGCCTAAGTGACCGGCTGGGAAGATGAATTCTGCCATCGTTAACGTTCAGAGCAACGGAGATTAAAATATTCAGGTTTCCAAATTCAGAGTGTAGCTTCGCATTCTTTCACCGGCTCACATGTTTTCTGTTCTCTGAAGTTCTCTGTCTCTCAATGGGGAACTATTATTTCTAGGGACAAACTCTCTGAAGTCAAAAGAGGACTAACACAGCTGTTAGAAACATTCCCACAAGGCTGAGATTTTCCCTCTGTGTCAAAAGCCCACAGTAAAGAAGTAAAAGTAGACCCAGGTACAGATTTTTGTGTCCTAAAAAAAACGATTACAGTTTTCTCTCGAACGTATTCATGAGGGGGGTAGGTATCCTGCATGAAACACAAAATAAACAATCATTTTAAAGAACAAAATGTGTATAAATAGTCTTACTTCTTCACATAAAGGCTCTCCCGCTTCATAGCACCAATCCATTTTCCGTAAATGCCATGTGTCTCCTGTGAAGGAATCAAAATCAGTATGAAAAAAAATGATGAGTATATTTTAAGAGTTTGTCAATGATGTCCCTTTTGGCTAAATGAATATCAAATGAGATTTGGTCTACTAACTACTAACTAACTTTTAAAGTAAATGATCTCTTCCAGCCATGAAAAAAATTAAGTTGTTCCTCCAGTCTGGTTAATTTGCTCTCCACCCCACTAAGATCTACATACTTGTGAACAGAAATAACGCTTGCTGTGACTACACAATATTTACATTATACCTGTATTACTTACATGTCCACACCCATCACACACAAGTACACATATATGTACACATATACCCAAGTACAGAATCTCTTCTAAAATCATTATGAAGTTGTTTTATTTCATGGTCTTGGTTGAAAGTATATGCTCGTGTCTCTTAGCAACTGATAACATGCACAAACTATTCCCATCCAGTTATCAGTTAATCTAACAAAAAAAGTGTTTTTGAAATAGCATTTTAATGAAGTTGTTGTAAATGAACACTTAAAAATGTAAAATATTCTTTAATTAGATTACTGGCTCTCGATATGCTTCCTATATTGAGATGAAATGGGAAATTCTTTGAGGAGGAGAGGGAAGCTGAATAGAGCAAGAGCTGGAAATCCTGGTTATGAACAAACAAACAAACGCACCAGCCATGTCTTGTGAAGAGTGAGCCACGCCACCCACCCAGAGAAGCTGCAGCCAAAGGAGGAAACCTGGATCTCCTACTTCACCTGCACAGGCCACAGGTTTGAGTCCTTACAACACTGTTCTTTGCAGACCCTCTCCTGCCATTAGTTCTAGTTTTAAATACAGTAAGAATTACAGCAATATTTAACTTGATCTAAGTGTGTTTTAAAAACAACAAGCAAACACCACCAGGAAGCTGAAAGTGAACACCATTACTTCCAAGCATAACCCGGAAGGAAGAACTCGGGTTCTGTGGGCAGAGAGGCCCAGCTACTTGCCACGTGACTCTGAGTAAACCCTGCAGCCAGTCTCAGCCTCTGTCTGTCACCTGTGAGACGGGCACTGTTCCTGCACAGGAGTGTAAGCTCCGAGGACAGGGCCCCTTGTGCAGGCCCGTCAGCTTCCCTCCCGGCTACCGGAACCACAGGTTACCCTCCGGTGAAGTCTGAGGACCACAAATGCTCTAAGAGCTGCGTGATGCCCCTGTGAGCTGGCTCGCGTGATTCCACCCAGGTACCTACTTCAAAGATTTATTTTCTTCATTTGTATTACATTCCCTAGTCTCTAGCACAAAAATCCTGGCATGAAGCACAATGCGCTGAAATTCTGAATCCATGACGTTAAAAAGAAAAAGAAAAAAAAAAACCATCAGTGAACAGCCTGGGTAATTCTGGAGGGCATAAATCCTAACTGTGCCAGTGTCTGCTAACCCACAGCCAGACTTCTTCGAGCTTGCAAATATGAACCAGGAGACTTCACTATGCACACACAGAGGTGTAAAGTGTAACAGACCTGGCCCAAAAATGTCTGAAAAGCTTTCATTAGGCTTGCAGGTAATTTATTCTAAGGATATAGATAAGACTGCATCATCGTGGTCTGTAACTTACCTGGTAGGCCAGACTTCTCCAGCATGAGCTTTAAACACTGTTTAAAAAGAAAACACACACACACACACACAGACACACATAGAAAAACCATGTTCATTAGTTTTCTGTTTTTGAGTTACAGTACTGTGAGAGATACCCCTTTTGGACCCTGGGCCTATTTTATGACATTTAATAATTCCCGAAGACATCAGGATGCACATAGCCACAGAGAGGATTTAAGCAAGCTCTGCTTCCTAAGAGCTGAAGCAAACCCAGGAGGGAAAAACAAGTTCCTGGTGTTTGCATCTCAGACTTAGATGCACCCAGGTCTATAGTGTGACCTTCTGCTTGTGAGGACCAACACCACGGTTTTGACTGGATAGGATTAGACTGATTTCACAGATACACATTGAACTGAACCTTACAAAGAGAGATTAGTCTTTATGTAGCACTCAAGAAATACCACTGGTCATCTATAAACTCACAGAGAAAGATCTGTGCAGGTGGCGACCCCACAGCACAACGCAATAAGCGAGATGTGATTAACACAAGTTTAAATAATAATAAAAAATAGAAACTCCCAACTTCCTGACAGAAAAAACATTCTCAAATTAAGTGAGAACAAAAGAGTAGATAAAACGTGATTTATACTACACCAGAGTGGAAGGAAGAATAAGGAATAAAAAAAAAGACCAAAGGATCAAAATATCCATTAACAGGGGAACATTTAAATAAGCTATAAGAGGTCTTAAAACAGCTAAAAGGATACAGGAGATTTATATGCACTGGTCTTAAAAGATCTTTAAAATATCTGAAGTGAAAATTCTAGTATAATACATGCAGCGTGATCCCATTTATGATGTAAAAGAAACCATGCGAAGAAGCCCAGCCCCTCGTCTGTACATACATACACACACACACACACACACCTCCCCATGTTGGTCCGTGCATGTCCAAAGTCTGGAAGGACACACATTCACGGGTGTGGTCAGATCACACCTTCCCAAGACAATGGTGACTTCTGAGGGACCAGCACAGGCTGGTGACCAAGGAGGATCTTTAGCACTGCCCAACCCGCCCCCAGGGAATCCCCGAGTAGCTGTAGGACTAAAAATAACAAAGACTGTTTAGAAAAAGAGGACAATGAGAACACATCACATTAACACACAGGGAATGGGGCGAAGCTGCAAAACACACTGCGGTCTTCACAACAAGCATTATTTAAGCAACACAAACAGGGACGCCTGGGGGCTCAGAGTCTTGATTTCAGCTCAGGTCATGATCCCACGACCCTGCACCCTGAGCGTGCAGCTTGCCTGCTAGTCTCTCTCCCTCTCTCTCTGCCTCTCCCCAACCCACGTGTGCTGTTTTAAGGGTTAAATTGTAGTGTAGGGCTAATGCTTAGCTTGAAAAACAACAGCATTGTGTTGACACTGAAGGTTAAGAGATAACAGCCTTGCTTTGCTCTGGTAAACTACCCCTCATACTCTTGTAAATTAGGCTTCACCAATTAAGGAAACAAAAGTTCAAAGAAAAGAGGTCAGAGGCAGGGTCAAGGAGGTCCACTGGTTGCAACTTAGAGGCAGAAAGTCTAAAGTAAACACCTCATTAGGCAACTGTTTCTAACTCATCTGGAAACTCTTTCTTTGTTCTGTTCCCAGGTGATGATAAAACGATGTGATCGTTATAAAAACTCTGTACCCCGGCTGTTCGGGGCCGCACTCTTATTAAGAGTGTTGGTCCCGATCGGTCGGCCTTGCCTCTCATTGTAATAAACTTTGTTGTGACTGTCACTGGTGCCCGTAGCATTCTGTTTCAGGAGTCATGTGGATGCAACACTGTGTGCACACTCAAAAAAGAAACAAAAAGCAAAAAACCAAAACAAAACAAAAAACCACCAAACAAACAAAAACACAAACAGCTAGACATCCACCTTAGCTGTGTTCTAAGGAGGGGAATGGCCAATGTAAAGGCCGTGTTGGGGAACAGCATGGAGGCCAATGTGGCTGAGCAGAGTGAACACTCAGGGCCTCTGGCCGTGGCTGTGAATGAGACAGGGAAGCACAGAAGGGCTTTGAGTACAGTAAAGGGATCACTCAACTCCCCTGTAGGAACAGACCCTGGGAACTGCAAGGCTGGAAAGACAAAGATCCATCAGGAAGCGGTTGGAATAATCCAGATGAGAGCTGACCAAGGTGTGGCAGTGGAAGGAATGAGAGAGATGTAGCCAGATCCTAGATAAATTTTGATGGTAGAACCAAAAAGACTTCCTGAAGACCCGGATGTGAAATAAAGAAAAGAATCAAGGACGACTCCAAGGTGTTTTGGCGTAAGCAAGGAGAAAAATGGAGTCGCTACCATCAACCGAGAGAAGCTGGAAGGGTGAGTGAGGCCCGGAGACAGGTGAGAGGACAGATGTACAGAGCAGGGGTGTGGTGATCTGGGATGACGATCAGACAAGCAGGCAGCAGCTGGATACCCAAGCATGGAGCTCTGGGGCGAGGTCCAGTCTAGGAACTGAGCGCTGGGGTGCTGACAAGGGGAAAAAAGAGCATAAAGCAAACTGTGAAGGGGTAGGCCTGTGAGGCGAAGGAAATCCTGACGCCTTGTGGTCTCTTGAGGCCAGTGACAAAAGTGTTTCAAGGAACAGAGTCACTGGGGCGCCTGGGGGGCTCAGTCAGTTAAGCGTCCGACTCTTGATTTCGGCTCAGGTCACGGTCTCAAGGTTTGTGAAATCGAGCCCCACATCGGGCTCTATGCTGAGCATGGAGCCTGCTTGGGAATCTCTCTCTGTCCTTCCCCTGCTCGTGCTCTCAGAATAAAGAAACATTAAAGAAAAAACAGGAACAGAGAGGCATCAATCGTGTCAAAACGCCATGGAGAGCAGGAAGATGACAAGTGAGAACCGCTCCCGGGGCACAGCAACACAGAGGGAAGGAGTCTGCCTGCAGCGGGTTCAAGAGAGCGGAAAGATACGCACATCACATCGCTACTTTGGAAAGTTCTGTGGTTTCTTTTCTTTGAAGTTAAAAAGAACCAAAAAGCTACACGGCAAATGAAAAACCAGGAAAATATTTACAGCAGGTAACAAAAGGTAACAAAAAATGTTCTGCCACGGACAATTTCAAACACGTTGCAGGGGTGGTAAACACGAACCGCCCACACCCAGCCCCCGATCTCCATGCCTGCCCTGGCCCGGCTGGTGTGTCCATATTCCCCTCAGGTTCTTTGAAGCGAGAATGTCAGCCATCGTATCATTTATTAACATTCTGTACTCATCTCTAAAAGATGAACATTCTTTAAAAAAAAAACGTGAACCGAGAACAATTATGACATCTGAAAAACTTAGGAATTCCTTAATAACAAACACCCAGTTGGTGTTCACATTCTCCCGTTTTTTCCTTTTTTTAGTAATAAGCTCTATGCCCAACGTGGGGCAAGAGCTCATGACCCTGAGATCAGGAGTTGCGTGCTCCACCGACAGCCAGCAGAGGCATCCCTAATTCCCTGAGTTTCTCTTAAACCGGGACTAAGTTTTGGTGGTTTGCCCTTGCTCCCCCTAAGTCTCCCGAGTCCCTTTTAACCTCATCCTGCCACCGATGTCATGAAGAGGAGTTTTCCACCTTGGGACTGTGCAGATGGTAGCCCTGCGGTGCGGGAACACATCCCTCTGTCCCCTTATTCCTTATACACTGCTCCTCAGACCTAAAAGCTCAGGTCCACTATTTTTTTCTGGTTGTTGTTGTTGTTGTTTTTGTTTGTTTTTTTCCAAAAGAGCATGGGTATCAATTTGGAACTTCTATAAGGTCTAGGTTGTTAGCGGTCTTTCAGGATCATTGTTTAGATCCATTAATTCCCTAGGAGTTAAAAAAAAAAAAAACTGTGACAGTCTAAAATTCTTTCTTCATTTTATTAGCTGAGATAGGTCTATAAAAAAACCTTCTCATTACCTATTTGGTTACCCTGCAGTATCGTTTCCAAAAGAAAAAGGGGAAGAATGCTCGATCCCTTTCCTTATGGCTCACTCGTGTCCACTCTGTGTAACCAATGAAGACGGTCTTTTCAGGATCATTCTCAACTCATGAATTTTATGTATGTGGTATGTGTACTCATCAGCTTTACGATTATTCCTACAAAAGCTCCAACGGTCTTATCTGTGACCAGCAGAAGCCTCTTCCAAGGTGGGCCTGGAACTTCTCTGCTGCTCCCAGCAGTCTTTGCTAGCTTACTGCTTCTGTAGGCACAAGACGTTCCAGGCTCACCAGACATGTTCCTGACCTAGATACAGAATCAATGGCTACTTCAAGAAGCCCTAATTCCTTCCAGTAGGAAATGGTATTTAGTAATCGCAGTCTGGGCGCTGGGGCTCACTCCCGCCTGGCCAGTCACTGTATCTAAGCTGTTCTAGGGGACTGAGCTAGAAAAAAAAATTTTTAAAACACCAAGATCATTCTGTCTCTTCTGATCCAAATTCAGGAGTGCGGGCTCTATGCAACTACACCAATGTTATGTGTGTTTCCATTTTCCAACACCGAAAGTCCTAGTTCTTAGTGACACTAATACAATTCTTCGTTTGCTTTACCCTATAACACACACACATTCATGACTGTGCGTGTCATTATGAATATAACCTAAAAACACCAGTAGGAAATATGCCAAAATGTTAACATTAGTGAGATAAAGGATAATGAGGTTTTAATTTTTTCTTTTAATCCATTTCTACATAGCCCAGAGTTTTTATTTTTATTTTTTTAAATTTACATCCAAGTTAGTTAGCATATAGTGCAACAATGATTTCAGGAGTGGATTTCTTAATGCCCTTTACCCATTTAGACCATGCACCCTCCCACACCCCCTCCAGTAACCCTCTGTTGGTTCTCCGTATTTAAGAGTCTCTTATGTTTTGTCCTCCTCCCTGTTTTTATATTATTTTCGCTTCCCTTCCCTTATGTTCACCTGTTTTGTATCTTAAAGTCCTCCCAGATTTCTGTAACAAACAAGTATTATTGGTAATCAAAAAAGAAAAAAAAATAATCATCTTATTTTAAAACTTTGGGTTGGCTCACCAATTTCCGAGTTCCCCAAATTACTCTTTTAATGCATGCACAGAATTCTTTAAAATATATTATGTGAATCCTAACCTCAGGACCTCAAAACCCAAACACGGGTTCCCACAGCTCCCTAGACCAAACACCCACAGACCTTTCCCCACCCCCAAAATAGTAAAATTACTTACATCTCTCGCAGACATTGTTTCTTCTACGATGATCTCCATCTCTGTACCAGGCTGAACATCACTCCCCACAGTGAAAAACAGGAACAGCTAAGATCAATGAATGCGATTTAATCTAAATTTTAAAATTTTATACATGTGTTATTTTCTTCCAGAAAAGACAAGCCAACGCATGGAATTTTAATAAGAAACTCATATTGTATACAAATAAAGATGCAATTTAAACAATAATCTCAACCACCTAGAAACCTAAGACGCTCACACCATTGTTTTTACTCCTGTAGGTACTATTGTGTCAATGTTTGTCTGTCACAGGTATTATTTATTTCACTATGATCTTCACTTCTTTCTCAGTCACTCCTCAAAAGGATTTGCTACACACTGTAAGCATTAGCTGGGTTTTTTCTCTGTCATTTGGTTGTGATCTTATTTTCTGTCCAGGGAATCTGATCTGTCAGTTCATTTCCTTTCAGACTCAATCTTACTTGTCACATTCCCCCGCCACAAGCTTGTCATGCACTCCGACATGCTAAAGTTCACGGTAGGAACGAATTAAAGAGGAGGGAGCTGGGACACTAATGAAGTGGCTCCAGGAACCACAGGGATCCTGACAGGAGTCTAGCTTCCCTGGATACAGTCTTAACAGTAAGGACACTGACTTTTGGATGGTAATACAGTTTATTACAAAAGGTAGGGCTTCTCGCAAAGGTCGACCTGATATCTTACACAGAAAATGAATACTGATTAAAAAGAGACCTGCTATGAGACTATTAGACTCCTGCAGAGAGTAATTCGGGGCAAGATCAATACGCTGTTTTCATTCAATCTAAGAAGCCGTGGCGATTACTCATTACTTTCTGTACCTCTAACAAAGAAACAGTGTCAGAAGCAATCACAGACGCTACAGATTGTGGGATGGATCCTAATCTCACGGATGTCAAGATGTGGGGGGAAAAGGGCGCACTTTAGGTTCAAATAGGTGGCCACTCAACTTTAGATGCCCCCCCTTAACACACAATTTGCACAGAAAAAGAACTTGATGAATATACTCTGACAGGATATTCTTGATTTAAACACGAAGAACCATATGGATGTATGCCTAACATAAAAGGTACCACTTAAGAAAGAAACTTCTATGAAAAACAATTACTGCTGCAGTAGTTAAGGTAAGAATTATGAAATTAAGAACTTCTGGGAATGCCTGGGTGGCTCAGTCAGTTAAGTGTCCGACTTCGGCTCACGTCATGATCTCGTGGTTCCTGGGTTCGAGCCCCGCGTTGGGCTCTGTGCTGACGGTTTAGAGACTGGAGCCTGCTTCAGAGTCTGTATCTGCCTCTCTGCCCCTCCCGTGCTCGCTCGCTCTCTCTCTCTCTCTCTCTCTCAAAAACAAATAAACTTTAAAAACAGAAAAAGAACTTCTGACTCTGGGAAGGCTGATTCTGTACCTGGGAGGGAGTTGGTGCTTTCCCAGGACACAGTCCCAATGAACTGCCCATCTTCAGTTCCGCTTCCTTCACGGTGTAGCTGTCTGGCACTACAAAGAATGTGGATAACATGATGAGTGTTAGGAATTCCTACCTCTCTGGGCAAAATAACATACTGAAATCAGTATTTCTTTGCAAATCAACAGTGTCAAGAAAGAAAAAAAATGAGGTGCACTCCATGCAAAAAGATTACCTATACGATAGTTAAGTTTGATTTTCAATTTCCACACTCTAGAGTTATCTGTACAACAATGCTAAGAAATAAGAGGCAGCTATCTATGAGCCACTGTTTACATGGATTCAACGTTTATTTATTTTTGGGACAGAGAGAGACAGAGCATGAACGGGGAAGGGGCAGAGAGAGAGGGAGACACAGAATCGGAAACAGGCTCCAGGCTCTGAGCCATCAGCCCAGAGCCCGACGCGGGGCTCGAACTCACGGACCGCGAGATCGTGACCTGGCTGAAGTCAGACGCTTAACCGACTGTGCCACCCAGGCGCCCCTGTTTACACGGATTCAAAGCGAGATATTCCCCACTGATTCCTGAGTGATGGACCAGCCTCTTCCACATTTAAAGCTGCTGTAGTGACCGCCATTGATTATTTAAGTCAAATGACAAGGTGCATTACAGACGCGAGAGCAAAAACTGTTTCACAACTGCTCTCACGATACAATGAGCAACACAAATAAAACACTTTGACAATAAATCTAGAAAGATAGGACTCAATCAAAACAACAGCCTAAAATGAGGATCAGCTTATCAGAAAGGCAAGCGTTTTCCTTTAGACGACACAAGTGTCTGAATTTCTGGTTAAGATTTTCTGTAATACGTGAAGATGGCACTGGGACCATAAAATGTCCTAAAAATTAGTTTCCAAAAGGTAAATTTAAGGATGTTAAGCACTGGAAGCTATTACCGGAAGTTAAGTGTTAAGAAGGACTGATGGCACGAGTGTGCGTAGGTTCTGAAGGCTCCCGCGATTTACCTGGACAGAGAAGCTTCCCGTTTCTACCAATAGGTCTCAAACAGCTGTTCTCAGCTAAAAATAAAAAGAAGCTGGTTAGTGCACCAAACCAAACTAAGGAGAGATGCTCTACTGTGTTAATTAGCAGAAAGGTACAATGAGCTACAAGACAAAACCCCGCAAGTACAGGCAGCGTTCACTTCGCGGGAGCGAGCACCAAGGGAGTGCCGGTCAAGCTGAAACAGCGCAAAGCCAGCCTAGTAGCCATGAGGGCCACTGCAGACGTCCTGTGACCTTTCAGCACTGTCGTTAAAAAAACATTTAAAGGGGTGCCTGGGTGGCTCAGTCGGTTAAGCGTCCGACTTCGGCTCAGGTCACGATCTCACTGTTTGTGAGTTCGAGCCCCGCGTCGGGCTCTGTGCTTACTGCTCAGAACCTGGAGCCTGTTTCAGATTCTGTGTCTCCCTCTCTCTCTGACCCTCCCCTGTTCATGCTCTATCTCCCTGTCTCAAAAATAAATAAAACGTTAAAAAAATTTAAAAGAAAAAACAAAAAACAAAAAACATTTAAATCTCTGTTGGTTATGAGTGTATAGTGAAATTAAAACAAATAGTAAAACTAGTATTTAAAACACTAGAGACCCTGAGAATACTTTTTTTTTTTTTTTTTGTAAAAAACATAGCAAGACGAGTTTACACAGGGCTTCTTGCCGGAGAGCTTACAATCCAGAGGGGGCATCTGGTCTATCCCCTGGCAAACGTTCATAATCTAAGTTGGGTCTGCTTCCAAAATTTCCTACGTTGTGCTCAACCTCATGAAGTCCTCCAGGAGCTCCTTTTTTTTTTTTTTTTTTTGAGTTTTTTATCTATTGATTTTGAGAGAGAGAGCCTGAGTGAGGGAGGGGCAGAGAAAGAGGAGACGGTGAGAATCCCATGGCACTGGCAGTGCAGAGCCCGATGCAGGACTTGAACTCACAAACCGTGGGATCATGATGTGAGCCAAAATCAAGAGTTGGCCGGTTAAACAACTGAGGTGCCCCTCCAGGAGCTCCTTTAACGTGAGGTTCTCTGCCAGCGCCACGTCCTCTGGAATGTCGCCATCCTTTCTGTCACAACCACTTTCCTCACATTCATTCACGTCCTCTGGCTGCACATCTGGTCTCTAGAGCTGCGCAGTGCCATCGTGCCCACGGTTAGCTACTGCTATCCCTCTGTGTACCTTCTTGGCTGCACCCTCATTTTGTGGAGCGATCGGTTAGCCATTACAGTAGAAAGCGTGCAGGTCACCACAGAAGGGGGGACAGATCGCACGCTGTGCTGCAGTGAGATGAATCCCTGATCATGAGGCACGTCTGCTGTTTAAGCAGTGATCTGTGCAATGAAGGGCGAGTAGCAAAGTTTGTACTTCATGCAATTACTCAGTTAATGTCCAGTGTAGCTGGCATTTGAACCATGTTGCCGGGTGGCTGATGTTACGTAATGAGCCACGGTAACTGACATTCGTGCCCACTGCCTATGTGTAAAATACATTAAGTGACTTTTATGCTTATTAAACGGATTAGGCCCCTACTTTTGTGGGGGTGAGGATTCCTGCTTTGTGGGGAGGAGCCCACCAGGTTTTGAGTCCAGACAGAATTCTTAAATGGCCAGATATGAGTAGGGGGCTGGGAGGATAAGAACAGCATGGGCCTTCCCAGCTCACACTCTGCCAGACCACAGCAAATCTCTGAAATTCTGGAGTTCTCCATGTTACACGGTGGTAATATGAAGCTAGCAAACAATTCTAACACAAGTTTCTTGACAACTGAAACAGCTTATGGAGAGTTCTTCAACTTAAAAACATGCATTTTAAATACCACCTCCTTAAAATAGTCTCATTTGATTCCACGAGCCACATCGCCTATGTGCCAGACCCGCTCTAGAAGCGGACGGTGCGGCAGGAGGCGGAACAGCTATGGAGCCTGTGCTCAGGGGCTCGGCTGCTGGGGAAAGGGGTGCAGGTAGGGCCCCAGCGCTACAAGGGAGGTACGGGGTATCAGGACAAAACAGACAGCAGTGCAGACTGCGTGTTCCGGGACGACGGGAAGTAACATTTCTGCTGGGGTAACTGAGTGAAGTGAGTGGAGAGGAGGGAAGGGGACAGAGCTGAGGGAGGAGACAGCCCTGAGAAGTTGGGTGAGGTACGGCACAGCCGGCACACTGGAAACCCAGAAAGCCAGCACGGGGAGTGTGTTGTGAGTAAGCAGAGGAAGGGACCAGAAAGAAGTCGGAGGCCGCGGTCAGAGGAGGCCAGGTCTTGGAGGAGAGGGCGGGGAAGGAGGCTCCAGAGAGCTGGGCAGAGAGTGATACAATCGGATTCGCATCCATTTAAGAAGACCACTTGCTCAATGGAGAACGGCTTGGAGGGGAGCAAGAGTGAAGGAAGGGAGGCCGGTTTCACAGAAGAGGGTGAAGTATTCATTTTAATAAGCCAAATGCTTTCAATTTGAGGTGCAGGTTACAATAAAACACATCCAGTTTACGTGTACAAAGAGTCTGATTTAAACAGTGAGCAACCACCTGCAAACGGAGCTAGATTAGCCACATCCCTCAAATCCCTCATGTTACCTTGCAGTCAACCTCCACCCCCAATCCGATTTTCCACCCCTGTAACTACAGCTTAGGTTTTCTTTTTTGAAAACTTCATGTAAATGGAAGCGTAAGAATACGAATTCTTCCGTGCCTAGTTTCTGCTCTGCACTCCGAGAGTCTACATGTCTCGCAGGTGGTGGTTGTTTGCGGCTCTTCCTGATGAACAGCATCCCTCTAGAAGGCTACACCGTAGTGAGCTCACCCATTCACGGGCGCGTGGGCTTCTGGACTGTATCCCATTTTCGTTACGAACACCGTATAGTGTTTGTAAGGAAAGGTTTGAGTTCTCTTGGGTAAGCACCTAGGACGGGTAAGTGAACGTTCAAACTCATACTAAGCGGACTGTCTACCAAAGTGGCTACCGCTTTACACCCCCACCAGCACCAAGCGGGGGCTGCACAAGCCTCACATCTTCGCCAACACCGGGTTTGCCAGTGACCGTAAGCATCCCGCTGGGTGTGCGGTGCTGTGTTGTCACGGTTGCAGTCTGATGGCTGATGACACCGAGCATCCTTCCCCGTGCTTCCTGGTCATCCACAGAAAGACGTGCTTTTGTAAAGCGTCCTCCCAGTGGGGGGTTGGGCTGTCTTCTGATTACGGTACAAGCACATTTTATGTGACCTGGATGCAAGTCTATTGTCAAATGTGTGTTACACAAATTGTTTTCCTCCCAGTTTGTGGCCTGTCTTTTCAAATGTCTTTTAAATACAGAGGTTTTAAATTTTAATATTGCCAATTTGTTAGTTTTTTTCTTTTATGGTTTGTGCCTGTTGAGTCCTGATTTAAAAAAATCTTTTCGTTATGACAAAGTAACAAAGATTTTCTCATACGTTCTCTCCTAGAAATTGTATATAAATGGTTTCAACATTTAGGTCTATGATCCACTTAGAGTTAGTATTTTACATGATATAAGGCAAAGCTAGAGTATCTAGCACCTTACCTTGAAAATACACTCGTTTTCCCCAGGGAAACACTTTTGCTCTTTTGTTAAAAGTCAACGGATTAGGGGTGCCTGGGTGCCTCAGTCAGTTAAGCATGCAACTTTGGCTCAGGTCATGATCTCGTGGTTCCTGAGTCCAAGCCCCACGTCAGGCTCTGTGCTGACAGCTCGGGGCCTGGAGCCTGCTTCCGATTCTGTGTCTCCCTCTCTCTCTGCCCTCCCCCCTCATGCTCTCTCTCTTGCTCTCAAAAATAAATAAACATTAAAAAAAAAAAGTTAACGGACTATACATATTTGTACCTATTTCTGGATTCTCAATGTGGTCCCAATATAAATATTTTAAGTTCAAAACCACACACAGTCTCTATTCCACATTCTTCTTAAAAGAGTCCTTTAAAAGTATGAAAATTATTCTCGGCTCACTGACTGCAAAGAAACAGGTTACAGGCTTAGGCAGCTTGCTGCCCTATGTTTACTCCTATGCCAGCACCCACTGTCTTGATGCCTACAGCTTAGGACTGAATCTCGAAATCAGACAGGGTAACTCTTCCAACTCTGTTCCCCACCCCCACCCCCAAACTGTCAGAATACTCTAGGTTCTTTGCACTTCCATGTAAATTGAATCAGCCTGTCAATTTCTACACATACACATACACAAGCAAAACCCGATAGCATTTTGAGTGAGGAGGATGCATTCAATCTACAAATCGATTTTGGGAGAATTCACCTCTTAACAATGTCGTCTTTTCTGATCCAAGAACACGATACAGTGCTCCGCTTATTTAGGTGTTGTTTGACTTTTCACAACAAAATTTTTTTGTCGTAAGTATATATATACGTCTTGCACATATTTCGTTAAATTTATCCCCAAGTTTATCATGATATCTCATGCTATTGTAAATGTTTTCTTAATCTCATTTTCCATTTTTTTTTTGTTGCTAGTAAACAAACAACGGACTTTTGTGTATTAATCCTGACTTCTTGCTAAGCTTGCTAATTTTAGTACCTTTTTAGTAGAATCCTTTAGATAGACAGTAGGCACATCAAAAGTGCTCACAACTGCTGCATTAGGAAAATCAATTAAACACAATGACAGCAATTCATATCCACTAGAATGACTATAATCAAAAAGATACTTACAAACACTGGCAAGGATATGGACAAACAGCAATGCTGATACATTGCTAGTGGGGATGTAAATGATTCAGCCACTTTGGAAAGTAGTATGGCAGTTTCTTATAAAGTTAAACATACATTTGCCATATGACCCGGCAGTTACAATCCTATATAGCTACCCAAGAGAACTGAAAACATGTCCACACAGAGACTTGGATGTAAATGTGTACAGTGGCATTATTCATAAAACCCTAAAACTAGAAACAATGCAAATGTATATCAACTGGTAGATGAATAAGCAAAACGTGATCCATCTGTACCACTGAGTATTTAGTCAGCAATGAAAAGGAACACACTTCTGGTACACGCTAAATCGTGGATAAACCTCAAAAATGGTATGCTAAGTGAAAGAAGTCAGACACAAGGGACTACAAACCATATGTCTCTGTAAGTCTACAGAGACAGGAAGTAGACAAACGGCTGTCGGGGTTTGGAATGCAAAAGGTGCATGAGGGATCTTTTTTTTTTTTTAAGTTTATTTATTTATTTTGAGATTGAGAGAGAGAGTGAGCGAGCGAGTAAGAGTAGGGTAGGGGCAGAGAGAGGCAGGGAGAGAGAATTCCAAGCAGGCTCCACGCCGTCAGCACAGAGCCCAATGCAGGGCTCGAACCCACGAACTGTGAGATTATGACTTGAGCCGAAATCAAGAGTCAGATGGTTAACCAACTGAGCCACCCAGGCACCCGGCATAAGGGATCTTTTTGGAGCAATGTTTGGAAACTGGACTGTGCTGATGGCTGTACAACTCCATACATTTACTAATCATCGCTGACACTTAAAATGCATATTTCATAGGATGTAAATTATACCTCGATAAAGCTGTTAAAGAAAACCTAATGCTGAGTGAAGAGTAGGTTTCAGAATGTTATACTCAGTATGACAGAATTTAAATGTGAAAATACACACATACATCTCTATGTGGAAGCATAATATAGAAGTACAATACGAACACATACACTAGACACACACCGAAATCAGATACACTGGTTGCATCTGGGGAGGGAGAGGGACTAGGTCTGAGGAGCAGGACACAGAGAATTTTAACTGTATTTGCAATGTTTCAAACAACAATAAACACATGACAAAATGTTAACAATTGTCCATTTTGTGTGGTAAGTGCATGAATTTTCCCTGTTACTTATTTGAGACAGAGACAGAGAGAGAGAGAAAGAGAGAGAGAGAGAGAGAGAACACGAACACGCATGCACGAGCTGGGGGAAGGGGCCAAGAGAGAGAATCTTAGGCAGGCTCTATGCTCAGTGCGGAGCCCAATGCAGGGCTTGATCCCACGACCCTGGGATCGCGACCTGACCCAAAATCAAGAGTCGGACGGTCAACTGACTGGGGCCACCCAGGCACTCCTGAATTACTTTTTGTATTCCCACAGTTTTTTCAACCAAAAATCAAAACAAAACTAAATTAAACCCCAAAACCCGAAAGCAAACGTAAATGATTACCTAGTTCCTTCATTAATTTTAATTCCTTTATGGCTTTAATTCGAATCTCATACACCACCTAAAATAGAGAAATGAACTAGTGACTCTGCGGGAGAACAACGGGAGGGGACAGCATGAGGTCATCAGTGCGCACGTAAACAGGTTGGCTGCCTTACCAGTTACTGGACAGGGTTTCGGCCTACTTGAAAAAAGATTTTTTTTTCCTATCCCTGAAATTCATTTTCTATCTTCTACCAAGTTAAAAATAAAAACTCAGATCTTAATAGTTAAGATTTTACCAAACTGATGTTAACTGGAGCAGAAAGAAGACACTTATGGAAAAACTTAAAGCAATTCTAGCTACAAAGGCAAAAAGCTGAAAACCCACTAACCTTTTTAATGAGAGCAAACAAAAGAAAACAAAGTTAATGGTATTTGTTTATGTTATGAATGACGAATTCAGGGCCAATGAGCATAGAAAATATAAAAATGTACAATGCTAATCCAAGGGCACTATTTAAATCTGTTTAAATCATTTTATCTATATTGTTTTTTTTTTCCTTTTTGGTTTAGGCTAATTGCCTCTAGGGCATGAAACTGGAAATTCAGCGGTAAAGTGATGTCAGCGATCACGGACAGGATCCTCCCAGCAGCGCCCCAGAAGGTGCCAAGAAGGGACAAGGACTGAGTAACCAGGACTCCCCAAAGTCCTCACTTAGGGTCAGGATGGCAGGTCTCTCGAGCTTCAGGGCACCAGCCTTATACTGTCCCCTCTACTGTACCAACAAATATTAATGCACTGTAAGAAATTAGAGTATTTAAAGAAAACATTTTAACAGGTTTCTTTTGATGTTATAGATAAAAAAACCTCAATGAACTGAGAACACGTGAATATAAAAAGAGGTTTCCTGGAATGATGCTTAAGGAAATGAGGGTCACGGTCTTCAAGTGGAAAAGTGAAGAATCGCTTTTAAGAGCAGCTGGCTTTATTACAGAGCATGTAGAGCAAATGAAGATCAACAACAACACAACACAAAAGTAAAACATATATGCCTGGTTTAAAAGATAGAGAAAAGGTTGTAGGAAAACAACATTTTATATTTATCGAAGCCAGCAGATTAATAATTAATAGGCAATTAAACTAATTAAATAGGCAAATCCTATATTCTAACTCCAGCCTCTAGAGGGAAAAAACGGCCCATATTTTCTTGAAATAAATATGCCACTGATACAGGTAAACGAGCAGTAATCAAATGTTAGTAATAAAATTTTTATTTCCTCCCCCCCTCCCTTTTTTTTTTATTAAAGTAGGCTCAACGCCCAACATGGGAGTTTGAACCCATGACCCTGAGATCGTGAGTCGCATGCTCTACTGACTGAGCCAACCGGGTGACCCCAAAAGTTGATTTCTTTAGATCTAGAAGCCCACTGAGACAACTGTCCTGAAGACTTTGGGTACTGCTTTCCATGTCAAATTCTGTCCGACTAGAAAACCGTCCTCCAAACTTGAGGTGTAACCTACTCACTGTGTTCATAGTTGCTGATATCTTAACTTGCTTCTCCTCAGACTCCACCTCGCATAAATTTTGAACTTGGAGCCAGCTGGTCTCACTCGCACCAGTGAACCATTTCCCTTGTCTGAGCAGCAAACTGTAGGGAAAAAGACATTTAAAAAAATGGGTTTTTACACAGCACTTCTACAGATCAGAAAGGATCGGAAAATTAACACTTTCCCTTATGCGCTATTTCCAAAATTCCGCAGGCATCTCTGACGTGACTGACTGCAGGTAACCAGGGCGTACGGAGCTGGCTTTAAGAAAGCAGACTATGCTTTTAGGGCAGCGTTAGGCAGTAGGTCTACAGGGTCTGTATTCAGGACTCCAACTATTCTTTGGCTCATACAAATAACCTGGTGCCACGTTTTTCATCTTGTGTGTTGCCACCGTTTTCAAAGAGAAGTGTCAGAGCGCTTACACCTGCACCTGGAACCACCAGGGAAGCCGGCCCAGGGCACGGAGGCTTGGTCTTCGCTTCTCCGTTCCCCAAGTCCTAACACACATATGTTATTTTTTATAAAGGAACGTATAATAAACTTTTAAGTTAAATCAACAAAGTGCGGAAATAAATGCCTGGAAAACACTCGTCCCAAAGAGTGGTAGTAATAGATGTGATACAAAATAACAGCGGTTCTGAGCACCCTATGTCACGGCCACCATTACTGACAATACAGAGCCTGTAATGTAAGCATATTCGTGGCACTGGTCAAGGAGCGAACTCATTTGTTGATGGCAACCTCAAGTCCTCAGTAGACGGAAAGCTGGTGGGTGACGGTGAAGGACACATTGACCACAGAAAAGCACCACAACGGACGTGGGTGACAAGCGGAGAGACGCGGCACTTCGGAGCATCCGTGTGACTCATGGGGACCGAAGTTATAATTCCCGACATTAAGTGCCATTTCTGGGCAGATGGGAGGGTCTCAGGAGTCAGAAAAAGGATTGTGATGAAAACTGGAGTTGCCTTCTGGGAATCTTGTGACAAAATGGACAAATTTAGCTGTATCTTAATATCCTCCTCATGAAAAAATTCAGGAACTTTGTGAGAATGTGCCTTCGGTTTTGTAGTGAGTGCTAATCAGAACTGATTTGCGAAGATTCTGCTTTATAAAAAACCAGACTATATCTCATCTACACCTATATTACCGGCCATACTTACTGGAAAAATTAAAAAAAAAAAAAAACCCATTTCAGTATCATCTTTCCTCCAAGCTGCCTAACCCAGAACACTCCTGTATACGGTGCACAAAACACAATGTTTAGAAACAGAAGGAAAATACTGAACTCTTACCATTATTAAAATAAAGCTTTAGAGTTCTAAGAGATAGAAAAACTGTAATTAAAATTTCTTAAAAAGGAATTCTCTTATGTTTCAGCAAGCTACCTCTTATCATCGTTAGACTCCTGAACGAGAACCGAGCTCCCGTTCCCGAGGCCCTGTTCTCTGAACGTCTTCTTCAGATCTTCCTCGGGAATGGCGGCCCAGTTCTCTTCCCCGACAGAGTCGGTGGTGCTGACGAAGAGGACGGCTACGGGCATTGCCAAGGCTGTGAGCACAGCCCGCACTTCTGCATTGGACGGGAACACATGTGGGGCCTCTACCAACTGCTGACACTTTTCCCCCCGGCTGCTTGCTGCGAGATGAAGAACATTTATGAGCACAGGCTCACAGTCGCTACCGGTTGGAATGTGGATGCCACCAACCTACGATGACAGCAAGACAAGTGTTAGTATAGTTTCTATCTGCCACGATCAAGTCAACAGAACAACACAGTAAAAGACTACTCTTGAAGAATTCTCATTCTTTTTCAAGTGAAATACAGTTTTCACAAATGTCTTGTATATATCAGAAGAACAACTCTAGATTTTTCCATTGAAACTTTCTCTTAGCCATTTTTTACTTTCTAGGAGAGAAATCTGGAGTGGAGACAGAGACGGACGAGTCCCCAGTAGTGGTAATAAAGCCTCGGGGAAAAAACAACAACAGAAAAAGAGCCTTGGAAATACAGGAGATGAACCAAGGGCAGTCCACCGAGTGGGTGAGACGCTCCTTGCCCCTTTCCTGACTTAGAAAACTCACTCTGCTCTTGTAGGTAACTCCTAGAACTCAGTGTAAGTATTTGCCCCCTTCTGAACTCCCTCAGGGAATATGCACAGATCCCTACTTCAGCACCCGGATCAGTACAATTATTTACACGGAACGCATGAAGGACTATTTACTTTTGAATGGAGCATCTGGCTCGATGGAGGCACTCAATAAACGTCTCTTTAGCATATAACTAACACTGATTATACCTACAATTTATGAGACATTTCAGACTTTTTCTAAAATCTAGCTGCCTTCACGTATGCTGAATAAAGTTTTATTCAACAACTGAAAAAAACAGAACCATCACAAATATTTCTTCAATGTATTTTTACCTCCACCCCATTCCATACAAAGATGTCTTCCCCATCCTCAATTTCCATTTCACACAGTGTCAGGTTATCTCCTAGGAAGAAGAGGCCATCAGTGAGACCACCTGTCATGATCACCAAAGACAACCGAACAAAAACAAAAACCTGAGACACTTAAATATTTGTTTGAAAAAGCATTCTCATAAAGGAAAATTAAGGAAAAGGCAGTCATAATATTATACTGGTATTATTTACTATTACTCTTATCTTAAATTTTTTTAAACATTTATTCATTTTTGAGACAAAGACACATAGCACGAGCAGGGGAGGGGCAGAGAGAGGGAGACACAGAGACACATCCAAAGCAGGCTCCAGGCTCTGAGCTGTCAGCACAGAGCCCGACGTGGGGCTTGAACTCACAGACAGCGAGATCATGACCCAAGCTGAAGTCAGACACTTAACTGACTGAGCCACCCAGGTGTCCCGATATTATGTTTATCTTTATTCTTCTCATCATACTCTTACGGTTTTTTTTTTTTTCCATTTTATGTAAGCATTTCCGCACTGTTGTTATGTATGCCTCCCGAGCATGAGAGCAGGGGAAGCACTGACCGTAATGAACACCGTACAGGAGTGAGCTTAGGCATCACATGGCCTGGGACCCAGCACTAATTAGCTATCTGTCCTGTGTGCCTCGTCCCCAAGCGTCAGTTTTCTTGTTTAGGAAATGGAGATAAAAGAATTTTGTGAAAATCAAAGGATACAATTTACAGAAAACTTATCTCAGTGTTTAGCACAGTGAAGTCCAAAATAAATGTCACTGCAGCTACTGCTATTACTATTGTTTCGTTGTTATTCACAGGTAGCAAATACTTTTAAGTTCTCAAAGTATTTTTGTCTGCTTTGCTACAAAATCTGTGGTAATATAAAAAAAAAAATCCAAAGCCTCTCAAAAACTTGTTTTGGTGGAGAGGTGCCCTTAATTTGAAAAAAAAATATAAACCACGTCTGTGCTAGCAGAATTCACATAGAACATAAATCAGATAAATTAGTTCTTTGAAAACCGACAATGTGATGATAGCCTAGTTAAGGAAGTAGCAAGCAGGGGGAGAGACCGGCTAAGAGAAGACAATCACAGAGGAGATGATCAAAATATAAATATATGCGATGAGTTGCTGTATTTCAGTTATTTATCTTACCATCCAGCATCCGATAAACGTGAAGTCCTGCAGGAACAAGCTTTGCCACACTAAGCACCAGATCTCCTTCCCAAAATTCTAACAGCTACAGAGTATTAGTGGAAGAAAACAGAACGATGGGAAGTAACATTAATTTCACATTTCCAGGTGAAAGAATCACACTGTGCAATTTTACATGTGTTTAGATGAAACGGGGAGCTAGCAAATGAATACATCCATCCCACCCAGCACCAAAAATGTGGCAAGGAGGCATCACTCGTTGCTAAATAAGCCAAATCCAAGGATGGTTAATCTCAGCCATTAGCGACCGGAGAATGCCGCATACACAGTGAACGTGATGACCACCCCAATGACTGTACTTAATTCACGGGGAAGGCCCCTTCCACGGGAAGGCACACTGATAGCATGCCAGCCCAAAAATCTTTGTCCAAAGAGCAAGAATCATTCGTTTCACTAGCACTGTGCAGGGAAAAGCACACACCAACATTTTTGTTAACTTGAAAGGAATGTTTCCCACTATAAATTCAAAAAGTAGCATTGCCAGTTTACAGAATAGTATCACCATGGATTTTTTTTTTTTAAGTTTCTAGATCTAAGACTCTGGGGACTGGTCATCTCACCAGGATAACATCGCCTGTAAGGGTCAGTCCTACTTCATTCCTCTCCACAATACCACAAGGTAGCTCCCTTAAAAAGAAATCTCCTCTTTACACGTGATTAGTTAACTGAGTCAACCCTGCAGCCTCTTGCCAATGTCTTACCTCCAGAATAACAGAGATGTGCACTTAAGACACCAGAAAGCAGACTGGAGCAAATTTGAAACTTACGAAGGTGAAGAGGTCTTTTCCATCTGAAAGGTCCCCCTAGATGGGGTCCCCTTCCCAAACCTACCTATAACAACACTGCCTGGACTGGCTCAGGAGTGAACTTTTAATGCAAAAATTCAGAAACACTAGGAAATTTCAGAAATCCTGATACGAATCCAACATTTAAATATCATTCAAATCCACTAAAGTTAAAAAAGACATTGGCCTGCTTTTCTTTGTACGAGAGGAAAATCAAGAGAAAGTGAATAATTTTGGGAACTGATAAGTGTTTTTTTAATTTATTTTGAGAGAGAGTGAGAGTGGGAGCATGAGTGGGGGAGGGGCAGAGAGCGAGGGAGAGAGATCCCAAGCAGGCTCCACGCTGCCACAGAGCCCCATGAGATCATGATCTGAGCTGAAGAGTCAGATGCTTATAGACTGAGCCACCAAGGTGCCCTGGGAATTGATACATTTTTTCAGAAAATTCATTTATTCCTGCAAGAAATTAATGCCTACATTTTCTATTTCCCTTTTCCTTGAGTAGGAAGTAGCACAAGGTGAAAAGGTGTGATTAAAAGGAAGGAAAGAGTAAGGAGACCAGGGCCTAGTTCTACCACAACCAGAAGGCCGACCGTACACAAGCCATTAGATGTCCCCAAACCACAATTTTTTCACCTGTAATATGGAGTGAGCCTACCCTGGTTGCCGTGAGATTAAGAACCAGAGGACATGATCTACATGAAGGCACTGGAAGTAAAGTAAGCAGCACTGTTCTCAGTAAAGCACACCTGGACCGGTTACTCAGAGGAAATGACTGACGACGAGGCTCGTTTGTACTGCACACCAGGAGCGATTTTCCTTCACTGAAAAGCTTCAGTAATAATGCTATTCTCAGGGCGCCTGGGTGGTGCAGTTCGTCAAGCATCCGACTCTTGATTTCGGCTCAGTTCGTGATCTCACGGTTTATGGGTTTGAGCCCATCGGGCTCTGTGCTGACAAGTGTGGAGCCTGCTTGGGATTCTCTCTCCCCACTTCTCTCTGCCCCTCCCCTGCTTGCACACTGTCTGGCTTTCTCTTTTGCCTTAAATTTTTTGTCTCTTAAAAAAAATTTAAAACAACAAAAGGCTCTTAGGAAACGCTACTTAGGAAAGGGAGAAGTGTTAGATGCTTTTGTTTGTTTAGCTCTTGGTTTTGGGCAACATGCTCATCTTTATTTTTTCTCCTCTTTTAACAAATAATTTTCCAAAAAAGGGACAGTCTTATACTCTTTCTCCCCAGATAAAATATACCAGGCTTGATTCTCCCCCTGAAAACCTGCTGGCAGGACAGTGTGGGTCTCAGCATGCAGAAAAGCCTCTCTGAAAGATGTACACAGAGAGAACATCTGGGGCAACCCTCATGAAGTGGCAGCCGTAGGATTTTAAGTGGCTTTGCAAAAGAAATAGTTGTCTCCCAAACAGGGTTTTTGAAAAGGAGAGTCCAGCTTGAGACGGACCTTAATGTCTAAATTAGTAAGAGGAAGCAGGGCTAAATTACCTGCAGTATTGACTGTCGAAGATCTCCTAAAGTTTTTCTTTTATCAAAGGTGAAATCCCACATGCTTTCTGCTTGAGAGACTGTCGGGTGCAGAGCCCCATTGAAGAAATGATAATGAGGGCCCAGGTGCAGATGCAATTCAAAACTATTGTTTGCAGAATCACATTCTGCCCTTTAAAGAGGCATAAAAAATACACAAATGCTAAGTTTTTATAACAGACACTGTTTCATCCCCAAACAAAAATACTTGATTTACAATATAAATAAGTTCTCTATTCCACCTAATTATCACTAACGTCCTTTTCCTCCATGCTCCAAAAGTAACTCATTTTAGTTTCTCAATGAATAGCAAGTTTTCAGCTCTGCCACCATGAATTCCAAGGAAAACGAATTTTAAGACACACTGTGCAATATTATTCTGAAAAAGTATCCACGCTCAGAATCTTCCAACCCTGAGACTACAGTTACAAATATGCTCGAAACCTCTTCCTGTAATGCGTTAAGTGCCAGATTTTTAAACTTCTGTCTCACCCTTACTTTCACTAGACCCCGTAGACTCTTCCGTAAAATATTTAGAGTGGATCTCAAGATCCTCCAGAGTCTACTCTCCCCAGGTCGAAGGTCCTCAGCTGCAGCCTGGTGCCGGCTGCTTTTCTCTGAATCCGCTCGGCTCCCCCAAGGCCAGTGCTGGCTACTCCACTCCTGGCAATCTGGCCAAGGGAGAGCTGGGTGAGGCCACGGCTCAGGTTCTCCAGACACAATTCTATTAATGTGGTCAAAGACAGCACTAACTTTTCTGATGGTCACATAAAAAAGCTTAGTGCTGGCTGGCTAAACCCATTACGTTGTTGCTGCTGTTGCTCTGAACACCCGCTGCTAATGTGCACCCATTCATGCAGGTTATCTTTCCTGTTTAAGATGTTTTACTCTAGGTTGTATATTTTTAGTGTCTTGATTTCCTTTGACAGCGGTCTGCCATTCAATCCATTTGCCACCTTTTTCCCCCCAGCTTCAAGTCAATGATAAAAATGCTGAACACATCCCTGCTACATAATGAGCCAGCCACGTGGAGACCACGAGAACATCCACTTCCCTAACCCAATACCCCACTGACCCTGTCAGAGAGCAACTAAAGATCCAGTTTTTCAGGGTCCAAGCTGACACCTCAAAAGAGAACAGGAAATCATCAAGTTCTCACAAACCGCGCTTGGGATACCCCGTTAACGGGTTTCTGACACAGAGTTCGCAGAATCCACATTCCTTCCTTTTACCCACCTTCGGTCTTCTGTCACTACGTGTCACTTCTCCACAACTAAAATAAGGAGGGGTGATTTTCACAGCGGGCCCTTTGTACCTAGAGCACCACCTGACAGGCCAGGATACAATTCATTTAGCGGACTGTGTGTTTACCAAGTTCTCCAGTGTTCCCAGGCTTCATCCCTACTCGGCAACGGCCATTCGTGTGACATGATTGCATTCGCTGTCACAGAGAAGGATCATTTCAAAGCAGAAGATACTCTCACTATAAAAATTCAGCAGCTACACAGACACTGGCATTAATTGACTTTTTTTTTCCTTTTTAATTTTTCTGATTGAATACTTAAGACCTAAATTAGATCCTCATTCTCCAGAAAAACCATTCGAACTCTAAAAGTAGGTCAAACTCACCTTTTTCTTTGCAGTTCAATGTTGGCCGCATCCATTTCATTCAGCAAATGACCTGGAACCCCGTACCTTGGATTGGCTCGAGCTGTGAAAAAAAACGTCATTAACTTGGGCTGACTACACGAACTCTGGTTGCTGGACACCTGGCAGCAGGGAAAAGTAGAAAGTGCTGGGAGCTAGGAAAGCTTGTACTAACTATCTCTGTGAACACGAACCTCTCATGGATCTAAGCTCTCCCATCTGAAAAACGAAAACGTTACAACAAATGAAAGATACATGGCTCTTTAAGCCAAGCTAGTAGAAGGAGTCCATTTCTTTGATTCTCTTTAAATACACTTTTAAAAAAGAACACCATTTTCTCCCTGATAACAAATGTAGTAACTGGTCACTGCAAAAATTCTGGAAAGTATTTTTCCAATATAAAAGAAATAGATATTACCTGTAATCGCATTCCCAAGAGATACTCCTAAAATTTATTATATATACTTCTGGTCTCTCTTCTATGTACCTGCGCAACGTGTCTGTACGTGCACACACGCATGTGCACACATACACACGCTTATTTAAAGTGACTGGCACTGTATTTAACAAATCTGTTACATGCTTTTTCATTTCACATTTGTGTTTCTCCAAAGTTTTAAATGATTGCACAGTAGTCCATTCTATAAATAGCAGAATTAATCTTACCAATCTTTTCTGTTAGACATTGGGGTGATTTCTAGTCATTATTATAAGATAACGGGAGTAACGAACATCTCTGACATCTTTGAACATCAATATTTATACACAACTCTGATTATTTCAAGACCAACTTGTAGAATTACTGGTTTAAGGTTTTTAAATACACATAACCTAATCGGTTATACTATTTTATATACCTAACCAGACGAAGTGCCAACTATCGAGAACAAGATTAGCAGAAACATTTTACTTGGCAGGAAAAAAGTGGCATCTCACTGCCGTTTCAATGCCTGTTTTTTGATTATGAGTTAGGTTGAATTTTTTTTCCTTCACTTTATTGGTTGCTCTTCTTTCTTCTTTTGTACATTTGCTTATTTATATCCTTTTCCCAATTTTCTATTAAGCACAATGGAATATACACGAGAGCACTCTGCAGACTGGAAATAAATGTCATATATTTTCCTGTTTCCCACAGGGCTTGTCATTTGCCTTTTAGATTATTAAATGTTTGTAACATTTTTCCTTAAATTTTCTTTTTTTCCTTTTAAGCTTAGAAAGGTCTTCTCTACCTTAAGATCAGAAAATATATGAGGCGCCTGGGTGGCTCAGTCAGTTAAGCGACTGACTTCAGCTCAGGTCAGGATCTCACGTTTCACAAGTTCAAGCCCCACATCAGGTTCAGTGCAGACAGCCCAGAGCGTGCAGCCTGCTTTGGGTTCTGTCTCTTTCTCTCTCTCTCTCTCTCTCTCTCTCTCTGTGCCCCTCCCCCACTTGCAGTCTATTGCTTTCTCAAAAATAAACGAGCATTGAAAAAATTAAAGAAAGGAAAAGAAAATATGCTTATACATTTTAAGGTTCCCTTTTAACAAAAACATTAAAGGAACTCGAATTTCATTCAAGCGACGAATACAGTCACTTGATTACACTGACTGCTAATTCAAGTGATTAGTAGCTTACTTCCAGCTCTATTTCTTGAGTGATTTCCCTTTCCTCCCATTTAGCTGAAAAGTTACCTTACCACGGGTTAAAACCTTAAAAACCCTGGACGGGTATCTGGGCTAGCTCTACTCCAGTGATCTGCCCACCTCTCCACATTAAGCACTGTGCTGTCTGAACTGCTGGAGCTTTTACAAACAGGTTTTTACTGATGGAGTAAATTCACTTCAGTAGGTCCTGCATCAGTTTCCATTAACTCACCTCTCCAGGTGAATTTAGAATCCTTTTGCCATGTTCCATCCCTTTATTCCCCCCAGAAGTCCATTAAGATTTCAGCCAGATCTTTATTCAATTCATAAGCTAACTAGAAAACTATCATTTAGTACCTAGTCAAATCATACACATACTAAAATTCAATTTGGGGAAAAAGAAATACTCCATCTGAACACGTTCTTTTTTGTTGTTAATATATATTTCTAAAACTGTGAATTTTGCCTTCACAGTATTTTTATCAGAACCATTACTGTATTTTTTCCCCCTTCAAAAAAATAAAGCCTAGAATTTCTGGTTAAACAGAATAACTGTGTAACAGTTTTAGATCCAGAAATTTTATTTCCTTTGACTCATGTGCAAATTAGTAACTGCTCTCTTCTTGTTCTTTATAAAAACGATTACTATTTTCATTCTCTAAGAACAGTGTCCTCATTTGCAACCAGATTTGCCTGAATCCAAGGAACTTCCCTGGTTAGGATTTTTACTTTTGAGTGGACTTTGGGAAGTGACCGAAGTCTACACACTTTGATTCATGTTAGTGCTTTCAATTAAAAATGTATCACTGTGGGGGTGCCTGGGTGGCTCAGTCGGTTAAGTGTCCAGCTCTTGATTTTGGCTCAGGTCACGATCTGCCGGTTTGTGGGACTGAGCCCCACGTCAGGCCCTATGTTGACAGAGCACTAGATTCTCTCTCTCTCTGCCCACCCCCCCAAATAAACATTTTAAAATAATGTATCACTATGGGTCTCAGTGTTTAACCTCCCTGTCTTATGAGCTGTCTTAGAAGGTTTAACAAAGAATGTTTTGAAGATACTCCAATTGCTCAGAGACTACATTAATTATCTTGAGGGAAAGGAAAAAAGAAGTAAAAGGGGACATATGAAAACAAGACTAGGGCCCCTTACAACTCAAAGGCAACAAACACATGGCCAAACGACACAGCCAAGCCTAAGCATAGGGCAATCACAAGCAAGTCGGTCCACACAACAAGAACCCATTATGTGATCCAAGCACCCAATTTTGAAATACTAACTATGGCCTCATATTATTAAAGGAGAAAAAATAGAAATATATAATTATAAAATGACTGTTAGATATCTTTTGCATAATGTGTTTCCTCCTGTTAATCTTGAAAATATTTAAAAATGTTCCAAGGGGCGCCTGGGTGGCGCAGTCAGTTAAGCGTCCGACTTCAGCCAGGTCACGATCTCGCGGTCTGTGGGTTCGAGCCCCGCGTCGGGCTCTGGGCTGATGGCTCAGAGCCTGGAGCCTGTTTCCGATTCTGTGTCTCCCTCTCTCTCTGCCCCTCCCCCGTTCATGCTCTGTCTCTCTCTGTCCTAAAAATAAATAAACGTTGAAAAAAAAAATTAAAAAAAAAAAAAAAATGTTCCAAGAGTAGGGGGGCCTGGGTGGCTCAGTCGGTTGATCATCCGACTTCGGCTCAGGTCGTGATCTCAGTCCGTGAGTTTGAGCCCCGCGTCGGGCTCTGTGCTGCCAGCTCAGAGCCTGGAGCCTGCTTTGGATTCTGTGTCTCCCTCTCTCTCTGCCCCTCCCCTGCTCATGCTCTGTCTCTGTCTCAAAGATAAATAAAAACATTAAAAAAAAAAAATTAAAAATGTTCCAAGAGTAAACTTTTTAAGTTTATTGATTTATTTTGAGAGACAGAGACAGCATGAGTGGGGGAGGGGCAGAGAGAGAGGGAGAGGGAGAATCCCTCCTCGCTGTCATTGCAGAGCCCATGTGGGACTCGTACTCACGAAACCGTGAGATTATGACCTGAGCTGAAACCAAGAGTCAGATGCTTAACCGATGAGCCACCCAGGTGCCCAAGAGTAAACTTTCTTTTAAAAGGGTAAAAATTCAAACAGCATTAAATATTTATCACCTAACGTTATCAACTTAAACAAATAGAACATTTTTCTTTCCATACCTTCAGGGGGTCTCTGCAACTGGGATTTCCGATAAAACAACATGTAGGCACTTTCTTTACCCTGAAACTGCTGTTCAATATCTTTTTCCTTGATTGGTTGGACTTTGGAATCATTTATATCAAACCAGTGGGGACAGGAGTTTCTGTCATTTAATCCTGGGGATTCTGAAGTATGCATCTGGAAAAGGTGTTGATCCTTCTTTTGAAAATCGGACTCAGCGTGGAGAGAACCATTCTTCAAGAGACTAACTGTACTTTCATCTGAACTGAGCAGAAATATCTGAGAATGAAGCTGTAAGAACTAAAGAGAGACAAAAAACAAATACTAAGGTTAATAAAAAAAATATTTTTTAAATAAAAAACTACATCTTCCTTTCTGTGACTAAATATTTGAACTTCACCTTTATTTTTGGCCTACCCAGCTAAGAAGGGAAAAAAAAAATCTGTTTGAGTCCTGATGAGACATTTAATAACAATCAGAGTGCTCTCCTTTAAACAGTCTAATAGTCACATCAAGGGAGAAAGCTGCCGTGCCACAAGCCAAAAAATACTTTAATTATACCTCAATAACACTAGTTTTGAAAAGTACTTTACTAAAATAGATTAGGCAGAACAAACACTTTTGAGATGTTTCAAACAGAGTATAAACAGAGCATAAAACAAAGGCAATCACAACAGTGAAACGTTACGGAAGAGAATTTCAAAACTAGTGACTCAGACAAACTCTGTCTGAGTAATAAAGGAATAAAGTAATAAAGGAATAAAGTAATAATCATAAGCTGAAATTGTCATTTAACATGGACTAAATTGAATGTTGTCTGTCCAGGAAGCTGACAGGTTAGCTCAGGAAATCAAAGCACAGAAGGCTTAAGTCTTAATCCTAAAAACTATTAATCAAGTTCTCGCTAAAGGGTTAGAAAGAAAAAACCATTCTTCCCTCGTTGCCTATCCCCTCTTTCAGCCCTACTCTTGTCCCTTCTCACTCCCTGATTGCTGTGTGGCCTTGCATCTTCTTGCCTCACAGCACAAAGTTACTTTATGCAGGAAACCACCTGGGAGGTATGCACAACATCTGCTTAGTCCATCAGTCAATATGGAAAGGTGACTCTCTCATTTTCCACTTGGAAAGAATGAATGTGCAGCAATGCTAACTCTCTCATCAAAGTAGGATGGTACCACCAACAGAAGGGAATGAGTATATGACCCAGACAGTATTGTTAACACTGTGTATAAAAGATAGTAAAATAGTTTTGTAGCTAATTTGTTTACGTACAATCAAATAACAGTTTGAAAACTTTGAGTAATGAAATTTCTGGTTAGCCATTTTTTTCTTTGTTTAATAATTGAGGATTAATTCTTTTAAGCCTCAAACTTGGCACAATCTGGTCCCAGTAACAGCAGAGAACTTTTATTGGACTAACTTTCCTGATAAGAAATGATAAACTCTAGACAAAATAATGAAAACAAATGTTTGGAGAGTAACCAAAAATAGGCATAAAACAGGGGACATAATCCTTCAAAGGGAAGCAAACTCGATGAGTTTTACATTAACCCACTGCTTCCCAGTTTGTAGCGGTAGAGGGGTTCAAGCAAAGGGCAGGAGTCTTACTGAGCCAAGGAAACAGAATTTGAACATGCCAGAGAGGCTAGAAAGTGAAAGAGCCGTATAAAGGAACCTCAAATCTACTCCAAATCCCCCTAGAATCCTTGGCTGACTCCTGAACAGTATATGCACAATCCAAGATGCACAAAACCCCACAGGAAGCAACAGCTGGCAGATTCTATCTGAGCAGAGACTTTAGCATCCTGCTGCTGGATAGAAGAACGTGAAACTAAAGTCCTGGCAAGTTAGAGGAGTATGACAAACATCTCAGGCTTTCCACTGAAATCCTAGAAGGGCCATGCCTTAGGCTGGGGGCTGGCAAACTTGTAAAAGGTTGGACAGTAAACACCTTAGGCTTTGTGAACTTAAGAGGCAAACTTCAGGACATTATGTAGGCACCTATATAGCTTTTTAAAATAAATAACCATTTAAAAATGCAAAGAGAGTTCTTAGCTCAGAGCTGTACAAAAACAGGCAGTGGCCATATTCTGGCAACCTCTGTCTTAAGAGGGAGGACCAGGCGTGTCTCAGGACTAATAGCAACACTGCAATAGGCCCACCCTACAAACTGTAAAATGAAGCTACCAGAGGATCAAGACGATTCAAAGTAATTTAACAGCCTGGTATGACATACTGTGAAACTCTTTAGAGAACAGCACCCATAGGCAATATAAGATTAAATGACATGCAAAACAGGACAGTGTTTTTCATAATCAAGAGATGACATGGTCAATTCACAAGAGAAAAAAAAAGTTAATAGAAATAGACCCAGAAACGATCCAGACATTATGATACCGAGAAATTATTACAAATACTTAATTTATATAGCTTAATAAAGCCAATTAGACTTTCAAAAATGTATTTAATTTATAAGAAAGGATGAACAGAGTGGGTTCAGATAGGGAGTTTCAGTGGAGAAACGGACACTCTCCATTACAGCTAAGTGGAAATTCTAAAGCTGAAAAATACAGTATCTAAACAAAAAGTTCACTAGCTGGGCTTAATGGAAGACTAGATATAGCAGGAGAACCAATGACCTTGAAGATGAAGCAATGTAAATTATCCAAATTGAAGGAGAGGTAAAAATTTTCAGAAAAAGAAAAAAAAAAAAACCCCAGTTATCTAACATCTGTGAGGAAATCCAGAATGTTCTAATACATATGTAACTGTAGTCCCAGAAGGAGAAGAGAGATAATGGGGCAGACGATAAATTAAGAAGACAGTGGCCAAAACTGAAGAAAGACTTTAAGTTACAGATACAAAAAACTTAGCAGATACAAAGCAATTAACACAAAGAATACCATACTGAGACACATTATTGTTAAACTGCTAAAACCATGGGGGGCCTGGGGGGCCCAGTCGGTAAGGGCCAACTCTTGGTCTCAGCTTAGCCATAAAACACTGCCCTGACAGTGTGAAGCCTGCTTGGGATTTTCTCTCCCTTCTCTCTCTCTGCCCCTCTCCAACTCACACTTTGTCTCTCTCAAAATAAATTTTAAAAATAACCAAAAAAAATAAATAAACTGCTAAAAATCAAAGAAAGAGAAAAAAAATCTTAAAAGCTGGCAGAGAAAAGGACACATTACGTTCAAGTCACGGAACCAAAATAATGGAAGCCAAAACATAATGGAGTGTCATCTTTAAGGTACTGAAAGGAAAAAACAAAAACCAAAACCTATAAAACCAGAATTTTATATCCTGCAAAAATATCCCTTAAAAAAACTGAAGACAAAATAACAAATTTCAATCAAACGAGCCAAGAATATTTTCACCAAGACTTGAAGAGGGACATTCTCAAAAGACTTGAAGTTCTATTACATTCCAGGGCAGTGATACCAGATGCATGGCTGAATGTGCAAGAACCAGTGAACACCAGAATGGATAAGCATAAAACACAATTTTTTCATTCAGTTTTTTAAAAAGTTGCTTGGGGAGCCTGGGTGGCTCAGTCACTTAGGCCTCCGACTTCAGCTCAGGTCTCGATTTCACAGTGCTTGAGTTTGAGTCCCACCTCAGGCTCTGTGCTGATAGCTCAGAGCCTGGAACTTGCTTCGGATTCTGCATCTCCCTCGCTCTCTGCCCCTCCCCCATTCGTGCTCTGTCTCTTTCTCAAAAAAATAAACATTAAAAAAAAAGCTGCCTGAGTGTTTAAAGCAAAATTTAATAATAATAAAAATAAATAACGTAGAGTGGAGTTTACCTGTAATGGTAAAACATAAGACAACAGCAGAAATGCAATTACACCACTGTGAGCATGTGACACTGTTCATGAAGTGGTGTGCCATGAATCTGTAATTGGTAATATGGACTTACGTATAATATGATCCCTAGAATAAAAAAAACTACAGAAATACAGCTATTAGCCAACAGAGGAGATAAAGATGAAACACTAAAAATCACCTGATTAATCTAAAAGGTAAGTAAGAAGGAGCAAAAAACAGGTGGCAAATAAAAACCAAATACCTCGATGGTAAATTCAAACTCAACCATATTAATGCATTAAAACCAAATGGACTACACATTCTAATTAAAAGAAACTTATCAAACTATTATCTGATAGAAAACAAACAGCATAGAAGAATCAACACATACAAAGTTACTTTCTTAAAGAGTTTAATAGATGTGATGAACCCCTAGCAAGACTGATGAAAGAGAAAGCCGAAACACCCAAATTATCAAGATCAGAAATGAACCAGGGAACATCCGATCCTATGGACAGTAAGAAGGTAACACGGTAATATTTCAAACAACTTTATGCTAACAAATTATGCTTTAAATAAAAGGAGAGATTACTTAAAAATCACAATTATCCCAAATAAAAAAGAGCCAACTTCACACTGCAAGAGACACACTTATATAAAAAAGCTTGCAAGGTTACATCAATACTAGACAAGGTAAATTTCAAGGCAAGGAATATTAGCAGACATAAAGGAAGGGCACTGTATGTCAGGAGGCCATAAAAATCCAAAATGTGTATGCACCTAATGGTATCACTTCAGGGTACATGAAGTAAAGTTGTCCAAAGTAAAAGGGGGAGGGAGAAATCCACCATTGTTGCTGGATATTTAAACCAAAAGACACAACCAAAAGACAGAAAAATTAGTAAGGACAGAGAAGAAAACAGAACACTATCAACCAATGTGACACAGTTGACATTTACAAAATATATCCAGCAACTGCAGAAAATAACTTTTATGGTAAATTCTGAATATTCAGCAACACAGACCATATTCTGAAGTGTGGAACAAATCTCAATAAATTCAAAAGAATTAAAATCAGGGAGAGCATGTTCTCAAGAGTAAAATGGAATTAACTAGAAATCAATTTATGGATATAACAAAAAGATAAAAAGAAATCCCCAAATATCTGGAAATTAAGCAACACATTTACACACACACACACACACACACACAAGGGAGATTACAAAATATTTTGAACAGAATGATAATGAAAACATGCCAGATTTGGCTGCAGCTAAATTAGTGCTGAGAAGGAAATTGACAGCTTTAAAAGCATCTATTAAAAGGAAGGTTTAAGGGCGCCTGGGTGGCTCAGTCGGTTGAGTGTACAACTCTTGATTTTGGCTTGGGTCATGCTCTCATGGGTTCATGGGTTTGAGCCCCAAGTTGTGCTCCATGCTCTATGCTGGCAGTGCAGATCCTGCTTGGGATTCTCTCTCTCTCTCTCTCTCTCTCTCTGCCCCTCCCCTGCTCATACTCACTCACTCTCTCAAAATAAATAAGTAAACAAACATTTTAAAAAAGGAAGGTTAAAAGCAACTCAGATACCAACCCAGGAAACTAGAAAAAAGTTGATCAAATTAAATCCCAGAAGGAAAAAGGAAGGAAATAATTAAAAACAAGAGCAGAAATCAATGAAATAGAAGAGATGATCCATAGAGAAAATCAAAAGAGGCAAAAGTTTTTGAAAAAGTTTAATAAACCTGATAAACCCCAAGCAAGACTGATGGAAAAAAGTGAGAAAATACAAATTACTAATATTAGGAATGAAAAAAAAGAAACAACTTCAGGTTCTATAGACACTACAGAAAACACAAAATATTGTGAATAATTTTATGCTAATAAATTTGACATCACAGATAAAGGAACAAACTCCTTAAACAACAAAATTTTCCAAAATAATGCAAGAAGAGAAAATCTAAAGAACTCTACAATAAAACAAATTTAAACTATAATTAAAAAACCTTACTCCAAAAAAATTTCAGGTCTCAACAGAACAGAAAGCCCAGATGTAAAACCACAATTATATGGCCAATTAATCTTTGACAAAGGAGGCAAGAATATGCAATGGGAAAAAGACAGTCTCTTTAACAAATGGTACTGGGAAAACTGAACAGCCACATGCAGATGAATGAACCTGGACCACTTTCTTACACCATACACAAAAATAAAATGGATTAAGGACCTAAATATAAGACCTGAAATCATAAAAATCGTAGAAAAGAGCACAGGCAGTAATTTCTCTGACACTGGTTGTAGCAACATCCTTCTAGGTATGTCTCCTGAGGCAAGGGAAACAAAAGCAAAAATCAACTATTGGGGCTACATCAAAATAAAAGGCTTCTGCACAGCAAAGAAAACCAACAAAACTAAAAGACAACCTACCGAATGGGAGAAGATATTTGCAACTGACATATCTCTGATAAAGGGTTAATATCCAAAATATATTAAAAAACTATATAATGCAAACACCAAAAAACCCCACCAAATAATCCAATTAAAAATGGACAGAAGACATGAACAGACATTTCTCCAAAAGCATACAAATGGCCAATAGATGCATGAAAAGATGCTTAACATCACTCATCATCAGGGAAATGCAAATCAAAACCACAATGAGATATCACCTCATACCTGTCAGAATGGCTAAAATCAAAATCTCAAGTGTTGGCGAGGATGTGGAGAAAAAGGAATCCTCGTAAACTGTTGGTGGGAGCTCAAACTGGCACAGCCACTGTGGAAGACAGCATGGAGGTTCTTCACAAAGTTAAAAACAGAACTACCCTATGATCCAGTAATCACACTACTGGGTATTTACCCAAAGAATAAGAAAACACTAATTCAAAGGGATATAGGCACCCCTGTATTTACTGCAGTGTTATTTACAAGAGCCAAACTATGGTAGCAGCCAAGTGTCTCCATTAATAGATGAATGGATAAAGATGTGGTACTTATATACAACGGAATATTATTCAAATGAAATCTTGCCTTTGCAACAACATGGATGGAGCTAGAGGCTATTATGCTAGGTGAAGTCAGTCAGTCAAAGACAAAAACCGTATGATTTCACTCATGTGGAATTGAAGAAACAAAACAAAAAACAGAATAAATGAGCAAAGGAAAAAAAGAGACAAACCAAGAAACAGACTCTTAATGAGAGTGAACAAACTGGTGGTTACCAGAGGGGAGGTGGCTGGGGGGATGGGTGAAACAGGTGAAGGGGATTAAGAGTGTACTTATGATGAACACTGAGAATACAGGGAACTGTTGAATCACTATATTGCACAGCTGAAACCAATATTAACACCGTATGTTACTTACACTGGAATTAAATAAAATACAATTTCAGGTCTCAATAGCTTCATCAAACATTTAAGAAAAAAATTATCAATCTGAGAGAATTCCTCCAAAAATATAAAAAAAGGAGTATTTTCCAACTTCTGAGTCCTATATAACCTTGATACTAAAATCTGACAAAGACTTTACAAAAAAAGAAAATTAAGACTCGTATCTCTCATAAATGCAGACACGAAAATCCTGAATATGAGCTAAATGAAGACAGCAATATAGAGAGTATCATGACCAAGTGGGATTATTCTCAGAAATATGAGATTTGTTTAACATTAAAAAGGTCAATCAATGGAATTCATCACATTAACAGAAAAAAAAGGTGTACAAGACAAAAAAAACCCACAAAACTGAGTCAACATTTGATAAAATCCAACCTCTACTCAAGATGAAATCATCAGTCAACTATGAATTAAAAGCTAACTCCCTCAAAATTACAAAAGGTATTTATATTTTTCTTTTAAGTATTCTGTTTATTTTCAACAGACAGAGAGAGAGAGGAAAAGGGAGGGAGGGAGGGAGGAAAGGGGAGAGGGAGAGGGGGAGAGAAGATCTAAAGGGCGCTCTGTGCGCAAAGCAGAACCCAATGTGGGGCTTGAACTCACGAACTATGAGATCATGACCTGAGCTGAAGGCAGACGCCCAACCGACTGAGCCACCCAGGTGCCCCAGGGTATTTATATTTTTTAAAAATCTGCACAACTAATATCATACTCAAGAGTAAAATACCGAGACACTGACCCAATTATTTTTTGTTTTTTGTTTTCTTAAAAATTTTTAATATTTATCTTTGAGAGAGGGAGAGAGAGCACAAGTGGGGGCGGGGGGGTCAGAGAGAAGGAAACACAGAACCTGAAGCAGCCTCCAGCCTCTGAGCTGTCAGCACAGAGCCCGACGTGGGGCTCAAACCCATGAACCATGAGATCATGACCTAAGCAGAGGTTGGAAGCTTAAATAAGCCACCCAGGGGCCCTTACCCAATTGTTTTCAAGGAAAACCTGGGGTGGGGGGCGGGAGTTAAGATGGTGGAGTAGCAGGGGGAACATGGCCTTGCCTTGTTCCTCGAAAACAGCTAGATCAACATCAAATGATTCTGAATTCACACCTAGAAAATCCATCGGAGGATTAAGAGAACATTCTGCGCATCTTGAGGGAGAAAATGTGGCAGGTGCAGGTGCAGTGACATGAATTAGGGGACAGAAGAGCTGTGGTGCATGGAAGGGAGGAAGCCCTTTTTGCGGAGAGGAAAGGGAGAGGGGTTAGAGAGACCTCATGGGGTTCGTGCAAGAAAAGCACTCCTCCAAACCCAGTGACTGGGGAATCAGGAGGAATGGACTATATCACCAGTTTCTGCAGAGTGGAACTCAAAGTTGGAGGTTATCAAAGTCTACAGCATTCACAGGAGTTGATCTCGGTGGGCAGCTGTGCTCCTGGGGAGGAGGAGGGCAAAGGCCTGGGAGAGGACAGTGGAGTGTGGGGATGCCCCAGGTTATACTGGGAGAGAACGTTCCATTTCCTGGAGCGCATTAGGAAGAGAATATATTGCCTCTTCAAGGACAAAAGACCTGGCTGGCGCCTTTGAGCAGCCGTTCAGCACCAGGGGACAAAGGTGCAAACAGAGGGTGGATAACCTGGCCGGAGCTTTTTGCTGTGCTTCACCATAAACTCCAGGCACCTGCTCGGTCATGTGACTGCTTTTCTGGGACAGGCCGGCACCAGGCGCAGCGCTGCAAGAATGCGAGGCTCCCTGAAGGGGAGTGGATCCGGCGTGTGCAGGGTCCTTTAAAATTTGGAGTTCCGAATCTTAGCTGCGTGCCAAAGATAACCACAAGAGAGAAACCAAAGGCTGTGTGTTGACGGCCTGGGCACAGAAGGGTTGAGAGCAGGGATCTGACAGAAACCTGGGACACAGAAGGGGAGATTGTTCGCTGGTCTGTGAGGACTCCCTGAACAGTGGCAGATGTGAGTTCCCCTCTCCTCTCTGGGGAAGAGAGCAAGGTGACACCATCTTTCTCCTCCCACCAGCAAGGCCAGCACAGCGCCCCCACCAGCGGAAGGTGGAACTGCTTACACCAAACCACACACCCTGTCCCCTACAGGTGCATCTTTTTTTTTTTTTAATGTTTTATTTTTGAGAGAGAGACAGAACCAGCGCAAGTGGGGGAGGGGCAGAGAGAGGGGGACAGAAAATCTGAAGCGGGCTCTGCACGGACAGCAGTGAGCCTGATGTGGGTCTTGAACTCTGAAACCATGAGATCATGACCTGAGCCAAAGTCGGAGACTCAACTGACTGAGCCACCTAGGTGCCTAGGTGCCCCTGCAGGTGCAGCTTTACTAGGGCAGGTCTGACTGTGAGCCAGCACGGCAAGACTCTCCCCCAGAGGACCAGCACGCCCCCCAGCCCCACATGCACCAAGTCTATGGAACATAAAGTGCTCTGAAGCATCACCTTCAGTTCTGGGGGAAATAGGACCAGGTTTTTTTTTTTTGAATCAGGCTTATAGTTATTTGTTCATTTGTTTTTTCGTTTCCTTTTCTTGTTGTCTGGATCAGGCTTTTTATTTTTTTCCCCTTTCCTTCTTTTTTTTGGAACTAGGCTTACAGTTTTTTGTTTGTTTTTTTTTGTTCCTTTTTTGAATCAGGCTTTTTAAAAAAATCAGTCTTATTTTAACAAACAAATCAAAGCACACCCAGTTAAAGGTCCAAATGCTCCCCACTGCAAGCAAGGATGAACTCTGTGTAGGACTGACCTGGGGGAAAGAGCAGCCAAATCACAAAGCAGAGTGCACACAGCATACACCAGAGCACTTCCTGAAGCGCTAGGCCTGGGCAGCCTGGACGTGACCCCTTTTCTTAACATAGCATTACTCTCAGGAGCAGGACATGTAAGCTTTCGTAACATGCAAAAAACAGAAACCTAGACAAAATGGCAAGGTGGAGGAATTCTCCCCAAAAGAAGTATCAAGAAGAAACCACAGCCAGGAATTTGCTCACAAAAGATATAAGCGATATATCTGAACAAGAATTTAGAACAACAGTCATAATAATACCAGCTGGGCTTGAAAAAGCATAGAAGACACCAGAGAAACCCCTGCTGCAGAGATAAGAGACCTAAAAATCAGGCTGAAATAAAAAATGCTAACTGAGATGCAAAACTGACTGGATGTATTCACAAGGAAGATCAAAGCAGCAGGGGAACGAATAGGTGACACAGAAGATAAAACTATGGAAATAATGAAGCTGAAAAGAAGAGGGAAATAAAACCACTGCATCACAAATACAGACTTGGGGAATTCAGCAATCCATAAAGTGCAATAATATCCATATCATAGGAGTTCCAGAAGAAGAGCAGGAAAAAGGGACAGAAGGTTTATTTGAACAAATTATAGCTGAAAACTTCCCTAATCTGAGGAAGGAAACAGGCATTCAAGTCCAAGAGGCACAGAGAGCTCCCCTCAAAAATCAGCAAAAAAACTCAGAGCACCTGGGTGGCTCAGTCGGTTGAGCGTCCGACTTGGGCTCAGGTCATGATCTCGCAGTTTTTGAGTTCAAGCTCCGCGTTGGGCTCTGTGCTGACAGCTCAGAGCCTGGAGTCTGCTTTGGATTCTGTGTCTCCCTCTCTCTACCCCTTCCCTGCTCTGTCTCTCTCTCTGTCTCTCAAAGATGAATAAACGTTAAAAAAAAAAAAATCAGCAAAAAACAGGTCAACATCAAGACATACCACAGTAACACTTGCAAAACACAAAGATAAAGAGAGAATTCTGAAAGCAGTTAGGAACACAACGTCCTTAACCTACAAGAGCAGACACATAAGGTTAGCAGACCTGTCCACAGAAACCTGACAGGCCAGAAGGGAGTGGCAGGAAATAGTCAATGTGCTAAATGGGAAAAATATGCAGCCAAGAATCCTTTATCCAGCAAGGCTGTCATTCAGAATAGAAGGAGAGATAAAGAGCCTCCAAGAAAAGCAAAAACTAAAGGAGTTTGTGAACACTAAACCAGCTCTGCAAGAATTACTAAAGGGGACCCTTAGACAGGGAAAGAGAGACCAAAAGCAACCAAGACTAGAAAAGAACAGAGGCAATCCACAGAATCAGAAACTTCACAGGTAATACAATGGCACTAAATTCCTATCTATTGATAATTATTCTGAACGTAAACGGACTAAAATGTTCCAATCAAAAGACACAGGGTATCAGAACGGTCACAAAAACAAGACCCATGAATATGCTGACTCACAAAAGACTCATTTTACACCCACAGACACCTCCAGATTGAAAGTGAGGGGTGGAGAACCATTTCTCATGCTAACGGACATCAAGAGGAAGCTGCAGTAGCCATACTTAGGCAAACTAGATTTCAAGTCAAAGACTATCATAAGAGATGAAGAAAGGCACCAGATCATAATAAAGGAGGCTGTCCAACAAGAAGATCTAACTACTAAATATTTATGCCCCTATCTTGAAAGCAATCAAATGTACAGATCAATTAATAACAAACTTAAAGAAGCTTGCTGATAACAACACAAGAAAAGTAGGAGACTTTAACACCCCACTTGCAGTAATGGGCAGATCATCTAAGCAGAAGATCAATAGGGAAACAGGCTTTGAATGATACACTGGACCAGATGGACTTAACAGATATAATCAGAGCATTTCATCCTAAAGCAACAGAATACACACTCTTTTCGAGTGCACATGGAACATTCTCCAGAAGAGATCACATGGTGGGTCACAAATCATGCCCGAACCAGTACAGAAAGACTGAGGTCCTTACCATGCATGTTTTTAGACCACAGCACTATGAAACTTGAGGTCAACCATAAGAAAAAATTGGGGAAGCCCTCAAATACATGCAGGTTAAAGAACATCTTACTAAAGAATGAATGGATTAACCAGGAAATTAAAGAAGAAATTAAAAAAATAAATGGAAGCAAATGAAAATGAAAACACGACAGTCCAAAACCTTTGGGATGCAGCAAAGGTGGTCATAAGAAGTAATATATATTGTAATACAGGCCCTTCCTCAAGAAGCAAAAGTGTCAAATACACAACCTAACCTTACACCTAAAAGAACTGGAAAAAGGACAGCAAGTAAAGATGAGAGCAGAGACAAATGATACAGAAACCAAAAAACCAGTAGAACAAATTGATCAATGAAACTGGGAGCTGGTACTTGGAAAGAATTAAAAAAACTGATAACCCCCCTAGCCAAATTTATCAAAAATAAAAGAGGACCCAAACAAATAAAATCACAAATGAAAGAGAACACAACCAACACCACGGAAATACAATTATAAAAGAATATTATAAGCAATTACATGCCAACAAATTTGGCAATCTAGAAGAAATGGATAAGTTCCTAGAAACATATAAATGACCAAAACTGAAACAGGAAGAAATAGAAAATTTGAATAGACTCATAACCAGCAAAGAAACTGAATCAGAAATACAAGATCTCCCAAAAAACAAGAGTCCAGGGCCAGATGGCTTCCCAGGGAAATTCTACCCAATATTTAAAGAAGAATTAATACTTACTGTTCTGAAACTGTTCCAAAAAATAGAAATGGAAGGAAAACTTCAAACTCCTTCTATAAGGCTAGCATTACCTTCATTCCAAAACCAGACAAAGACCCCACTAAAAAGGAGAATTACAGACCAATTCCCTGATGAACATGGATGCAAAAATTCTCAACGAGATCCTAACAAATCCAACAGTACATTAAAAGGATTATCCACCACAATCAAGTGAGATTTATTCCCGGGCTGCAGGGGTGGTTCAGTGTCTGCGAATCAATTAACGTGATACACACCTTAATAAAAGAGAGGATAAGAACCACATGATCCTCTCGATAAATGCGGAAAAATCATCTGACAAAATAGAGCATCCATTCTTGATAAAAACCCTCAAGAAAACTGGGACAGAAGGAACATACCTCAACATCATAAAAGGCCATATACAACAGACCCGTATCATCCTCAATGGGGAAAAACTGAGAGCTTTTCCCCTAAGTTCAGGAACACAACAGGACGTCCACTCTCACCACTGTTGTTCAACATAGCACTGGAAGTCCTAGCCTCAGCAATCAGACAACAAAAAGAAATAAAAGGCATCCAAATTGTCAAGGAAGAAGTCAAACTTTCACTCTTCACAGATGACAGGATACTCTATGTGGAAAACCTGAAAGACTTCACCAAGAACTTCACTGCTAGAACTAATTCAGCAAGGTTGCAAGGATATAAAATCAATGTACAGAAATCTGTTGCATTTCTATACACCAATAATGAAGCAGCAGCAGGAGAAATCAAGGAATCAATCCCATTTACAACTGCACCAAAAACCATAAGATACCTAGGAATAAACCTAACCAAAGAGGTAGAAGATATGTACTCTGCAAAGTTTACAACACTTATGAAAGAAATTGAAGACACAAAGAAATGGAAAAACATCCCGTGCTCAGGGACTGGAAAAACAAATATTGTTAAAATGTTGATAGCACCCAAGGCAATCTACACCTTCAACGCAATCCCGATCAAAATAGAACCAGCATTCTTCTCAGAGCTAGAACACACAATCCTAAAATTTGTATGGTACCACAAAAGATCCCGAATAGCCAAAGTAACGTTGAAAAAGAAAACGAAAGCTGGAGGCATCACAATTCTGGACTTCAAACTGTATTACAAAGATGTAATCATCAAGACACAATGGTACTGGCACAAAAACAGACACATAGACCAATGGAACAGAAAAGGGAACCCAGAAATGGACCCACAACTATGTTGTCAGCTAATCTTTGATAAAGTGGGACAGAATATCTAATGGAAAAAAGTCTCTTCAACAAACAGTGTTGGGAAAACTGGACAGCGACATGCAGAAGAATGAAACTGCACCACTTCTTACACAATACACAAAAAATAAACTCAAAATGGATGAAAGACCTAAATGTGAGAGGAGGAAACCATCAAAATCCTAGAGAACACATGCAGCAACCTCTTTGACCTTGGCTATAGCAACTTTTAACTAGACACATCTCCGGGGGCAAGGGAAACAAATGCAAAAATGAGCTCTTGGGACTTCCTCAAGATAAAAAGCCTCTGCACAGCAAAGGAAATAATCAACAAAACTAAAAGGCAATCCACAGAATGGGAGAAGATATTTGCAAATCTGATAAAGGGTTAGTATCCAAAACCTATAAACAAATTACCAAACTCAACACCCCCAAAACAAATAATTCAGTTAAGAAATGGGCAGAAGTCATGAATAGACATTTCTCCAAAGAAGACCTACAAATGGCTAACAGACACATGAAAAATGCTCAACATCACTCATCATCAGGGAAACACAAATCAAAATCACAATGAGATACCGCCTCACACCTGTCAGAATGACTAAAATTAACAACTCAGGAGACAACAGACATCAGCAAAGATGCAGAGAAAGGGGAACCCTCCTACACTGTCAGTGGGAATGCAAACTGGTGCAGCCACTCTGGAAAACAGTATGGAGGTTCCTCAAAAAATTATAAATAGAACTAACCTATGACCCAGCAATTGCATTACTAGGTATTTATCCAAAGGATAAGAAAAATACTGAATCAAAGGGGCACGTGCACCCCAATGTTTATAGCACTACTATCAACAAAAGCCAAACTGCAGAAAGAGCCCAAATGTCAACTGACTGATCAATGGATAAAAAAGATGTGGTGTAAACACACACACACACACACACACACACACACACACACACACACGCACACACGCACACAGAGCAATACTACTGAGCCATCAAAAAGAATGAAATCTTGTCATGTGCAACGACGTGGATGGAACTGAAGTATATTAGGCTAAGTGAAATAAGTCACTCAGAGAAAGACAAATATTGTATGATTTCACTCATACGTGGAATTTAAGAAAACAAAACAGATGAACATAGGGAAAGGAAAGGAAAAATAAAATAAGATGAAAACAGAGAAAGAGGCAAACCATGAGAATCTTACCTACAGAGAACAAACTGAGGGTTGCTGGAGGGGGTGTTGTGTTGTGTGGGGGATGGGCTAAATGGGTGATGGGCATTAAGGAGGGCACTTGTGATGATGCTGTTGTATTAAAAGCCCTTCTTTTTCTGCTTACTTCTTGATTCTATAAATTATTTGATTTGATAACTTAATAAGCAACTTAACTGAATTTTAACCATTAAATAAAAAAAGTGATTTTATTTTCACCTAATTCAAATTTCCTTTGCAAAGCGATCATAGTAAAATTTCCCGGGATGGGACCTCCTATACAGATGTCATGTATTACCTTTCGCAGTGGTCCGTACTGTTTTCTGTACTTCTTGTTCCAAGATATTCCTATCTTTTTCAAGAGTTTCTGGCCCAGGTGATCAACAGGAATCAGATTACTCTCCTCCTTGTGAAAGAAACACAAGATCATTTAGGAAAATCTGAGATGTAAATGTAACATTTACAAGTTCAAAGGGGCCAATAGGATTATATCTAATTAAATGTGCCTATGACAGCTGAACATGGAAGTGGATTAACCGTAACTACTTCAAAATAAAAAAAGTTTTTTACAAGTAGATTAAGCCTCAGTTTAGAAAACCTGAATTGTGCTTTCCTGTGCCAAAGTTCAAACATTTAAGGAGCCAATATCCAAAGAGTATTCTGAGGTTTGGTAAATTCCTGATATTTTATGGGATGTTTACAAGAGATATTTAAGCGCAAAAAAGGATTATCAATATGTTTTCTGAATGTTTCCAGATATAAACCAGTTCTAAAAGGGAATAGGAAGTGACTGTTTGGGGCTGAAATGTACCCCCTCCCCACCCCCCCACATTCATACATTGACTCCTGAACCTTCAAGATTTCAACTATGACTATATTTGGACAGGACCTTTAAAGAAGTGATTAAGTTAAAAATGAGGTCATTAGGGTGCGTCCTAGTCCAATCTGACTGGTGTCCTTATAAGAAGGAGAAATAATGGACACACAGAGACACTGGGGATGCACATGCACAGAGGAAAGGCCATGTGAAGACACAGCAAGAAGGCAGCCATCTGCAAGCCAAGAAGAGAGGCCTCGGGAGGAAACAAACCTGCCGGCACCTTGATCTTGGACTTCCAGCCTCCAGAGCTGTGAGAAAATAAATTTCTGTTGTTTAAGCCACCCAATCTGTGGTATTCTGTTACGGCAGCTCTAGCAAACTAATACAGTGGCCACAGACCAATGCAGTTAAAGGACTCAGACTAGGTCCGTGGTAAAGAATTAAGAAAAATTGTTCACAGGAATGAATAAATACGTAAAAGGAGACCTACCACCTTTACAACACAGCACTACGCAAACGTTAAAAGTCACATACTTGAGGTATTATCAGTGTATCAATATTAGGAATGAAAGAGGACATAACTTCAGGTATTACAGGCATTAGGAAGGATAACGTGGGAAAATAGCAAATTCCAAAACAATATGTAAAGTGAATCCCAATTCCATTCAAAAGGACAGTAGTACCAAAAAACCCCATAACCCAATCCCAATATATATATGCATAAACACAGACAAAAAGCAGAATGTAAAAAATATACATCAAAGTATTAACAATAACTGGATATTTGATTTATATTTTTATTATCTTGATATATTTCCTAGTATTTTTTCTCTCAAATTTTCTACCACAAATATGAATTTTTTATAACCAGAAAGTCTCCAATAAAAAAATTATAAAAATAGACACAGAGAATGTCCCAAAGGAAAAAGACTGTCAACAGTACCAGAATCAGTTCTATCAATGAAATTTCATGTACCTATGTGCATGTCTGTAATACACACACACGAAAATATAAACTCTACCTGTAGTAAGATTGCTTTTAGAATTATCAATGGATCATCGTCAATCTCCTCTTTATTCTGGAGATCTGGTTTACTTTTTTCCTCCTAGAAAGGAAAACAATAAAAAGGTTTCTATCATTACTCCCTTAAAAGGTAATTAACAAAAGAGAAATGTTTGTGCCACGGAAGTTTCAAGAGGGAGAAGGGATAGTAACAGCATCGCAATAACTTATATATACTTTGGAATCAGGCAGACCTGGCTCTGAATTCCAGTTCTGGTTGAATAATCCTGAATAAACTACTTAATCTCTCGATCATTATCTGCAAATGGAATTATGAGATAAGCCTCCAGCACAACACACACTCGGCAGGTTCTGACATTCTCCCAGTAAGCACTACCCCAGCTGCACCCTACAAATCTTGACAGGTTGTGTGTGAATCACTAGCAAGCTCAGCTTCAGGCTCCCTTCTATTTCCCAGTCGTGTTAAGTTTTCACCCCATTCTATGAAGTTATTTGGGAACATATCAAAATAAGGTATTTTTTTTTTATTGGATTTTTGGTACATGCCATCTTGCAAAAGCATTTTAATTTGACTTAAAACCATAAATACAAATAGACCTAAACAATTAACACAAGACCAAAATACAGAAAGAGTAAAACAATATGGTACATTAAGTATAATCATCTTTACCAATTACTAAAAATGCTGGATAAAGTAAACTCAACAATAAAAAGCAAAGGCATCTTTTTAAAACACACACTGAATTGGCAAGAGAGTATCAGGGAAATCCTGAGGGAAAAAGTGAAATGGGAATCCAGGGAGGAAATCCAGAGCTGAGGCCTCCAGCCATCCAACCTGGCTGATGCAGCTGCCACTTTGATGCTCATACAGGACATGGTTTGGGAGGCAAAGCCTCAAGACCTCCAAAAGTATGGAGTTGAATGACTGGTTTTCCAAACAACCAGTTTTGCAGTTCTCTGACACCATCTGGGTGTCCTACAATTCAATCCAGTTCTGATACTAACTTTACTCAGTCCCACAGGACTGTCCCCACTTCAGACAACAGCCACAAATGGGGTCCTGAGCAGGGTCCAGGCCACCTGTGCTTTTGCCTGGCTGATTACAAATTCTAGGGTTCCTACAACCCCCACTTCAGGTTTGAGAATTTCCTGGAATAGCTCACAGAACTCAGGAACTTGTACACCCTGTGGACAGGGTGAGGTCAGGAAGGGTCCTGAGTACAGCAGGAACCTCTGTCCCTGTAGAGTTGGGGTGGGCACCCTCCCTGCACATGGATGTGTTCACCAGCCCACAAGCTCCCTTAGTCTCCTTGCTTCAGAATTTTAATCAAAGTTTCAGTATGCAGGCATTACCGATGGGACTGAGTTCAATCACCAGCCCCTCCCCAGGTCAGGGACTGGGGCTAAAAACACCAACCCTCTAAGCATGTGGTTGGTTCTGCTGCTGATCAGCCCTCATTTCGAAGGTATCTAGGTTCCCACCAAGAGTCACCCCATTAGCATGAACTCGGATGTGGTTGAAAGGGGTTCATTATGAATAACAAAAGACAAGCCTACACTCAGGAAATTTCAAGCTCTATTCCAGGAACCTGGGGCAAAGACAGAATATAAATATGTATATTTTAATTATACCACATAGACAGACTTCAGCAAAATGCTAGAAACCTGAAAAGAGCCACCCTCTCGGTATAAACATGGCCTAGAAAAATCCACCCCACAATAAAAAACAATGAGAAACTTGCTTTTACTTTGATACTAGATGAAGGCAGAAAAACACCTCCTCTAAATTTATAATCACAAGTCCCCACTTGGGTTTGTGGCCCACATGGTATGGCTCCAAAACCACTAGGTCAAAGTTAAGGGTTGGAAGGGACCCTAGGCATGTGGTAGAGACAAAAACTTATCTTTCTCAGAGGAAGGCACTTTCAACCTAGCTCATGAATTACTCCAGTAAATCATGTTCTTAAAAAAACCACCAATCAAGCAAGACTACAGTCTAAAATAACAAAATCCCAAGGAAATAGAAGCAGTAGATATCCAAGCAGACCTACAAAGTCTTCAGATACTGCAATTATTAGAATAAAATAATATGTTTAAAGACATGACTAAAGAATAAGAGGTTTAAAAATGGTAGAAGAGGAAAGGCAGGCCAGCACTGCCCCTACGTGTCTCGCTGGTGTGGGTAACCGACAGGCTAGGCCCAGTCCTCCTCCACTCTGCCAGTGTCCAACCTTGGCCTTGTCCGGACAGTAGGAACTAGCCCTGGGCTGCCTACTGGGAGTTGTTGTGAAGGCTTCTCTGACCCCTTTCTTCAAATGTGCAAGGTAATATTCAAAGTGATGTCAACAACCATCAATGAAGCAAAAGGTCTCTCCGGAAGCAAAAAGCAGGGGCACCTGGGTGGCTCAGTCAGTTAAGCATTTGACTTTTGATTTTGGCTCAGGTCATTATCTCACGGGTTGTGGGTTTGAGTCCTATGTTGGGCTCAGCGCTACCAGCACAGAGCCTGCTTAGGATTCTCTGTCTCTAACCTTCCCCTCCTCTCTCTCAAAATAAACAGGGGGGAAAAAAAAAGGAAGCAGAAAGCAAAGATCAGGCTCCTTTTTACAACCAGATCTAGAGTCACACTTTGCAGTTAATGGCCTCCATACTAGAAGAAAAGGGATCATCTTCTAGATACACTAGGAGACTAAAATGTTGCCTTTATTATACTATATCATATAATACATAATTATTGTTTTTTAAAGTAAACTCTACCCCCAACGTGGGGCTTGAACTTACAACCCTAAGATCAAGAGTCCCATGCTCTACCAACTGAGCCAGGCAGGCACCCCTGGAAAGCTGACTTTAAACTCATGAAAATTATGTCAGATTGGTCATGAAAGTTATTCCTTTGCAGACAGCAGCTACTAAAGAACTCCATGAACGCAGAGAACGGCTCCTTGAAAGGAAGAAGAAATTGCCAAACTATAAGCAGAAAGGACATGTAGCTATGATTAGAATATTTGGAATCCTATGTCTCTAGGCACAAGCAATCTCTCAGCATAATAGCAATACAAAGATAAGCAGTGTGCAGATGTACGTATTGAGGTTGAAATTTTTAAAGCATTAATCATTATTTGAACATCACAAAGCTCTGGATGAAAAAACTAGTGATTCTGAAAGAACAAAGGAAAAAATTTAACAAACGGGATGCTTCATAGAAGGCATGAATAGTAAAATATACCAAGCACAAAGGGAAGCATTCTGATTGTTCTTTAAGCCCCAAGAAAGACCTTGCTAAAGTCACAAAGCGTCAAGCATAGAGAGGCAGTGCAGAGAGCAAAACCAAACGAAAGAATGCCTGTCTCTCTTCCCCAGTCACATAACAGAACCAGGAGAAGAGCCCAATGATGCTAGAAAAGAGCTAATTAACTCTGAGGAAATGAACACAAAAGGGCAGGGATATCCAGGGAAGCACAACCCAAAACGAAGACACGGAAGACAGAATCAATGCTTGAGACACACTACCTCAGCACTGCAGGAGTCCACCTCTGTGTGTGACCTCCACGATAAACCTGAAAATGAAACTGCAAAAGAACAAAGACTGATGATAAATCTCATCAACTATAAAAGTGCCGGAAATCAGACAGCGGCTGAAGAAAATCTGCTGTGGGTATTGAGGGGAGCGGAGACACGCTCCCTGCCCTGGCATCTGACCGGTGCAGAAAGTGGGAGTGCTCTCTCGGACTGAAGAGACAGGGCAACACTGGAAAACAAGGTTACACAGACGAGGGCAGAGCTGGAAAAAAGAAGTCAAGACCACGGCGGGCAAGGCAAAGAGAAAAAAAATAAATGAACAACCGGTATTTATTGGATCTGTCCTCAAGCTTGTATCAGAAACTAAGAAAAACCTTCACCATCATCTTTTAGAGAGAAGGGAACTGAGCTAATTTAATTGTCTGAACAGGGTGGAGGGAGAACGGCTGCTTAGAGAACCAGAGGTCTCTGCTACGGGACCCCGGACACTAAAGACAGCAGCATGAAGAAGGCAGTACGATAAGAACCAGCGCAAACTAAGTACAGACACACTGAGGGCTGAATCAGAGCAGATGAGGGCGGAAGAACTTCCCTTCACCTGACTGGGAATGTGCCCAACACCTAACGTCTTGGCAGACGTGGCACAAGCACCCGAGAGTGATGCTTCCGTGGCGCTCTCGGCCCAGAACAAAATGGAAGGTAACAGACTGGAAAGGGGGACACAAACCAGTCCTTCTCCAAACATGTCTGCAATATAAGAGGCGTTTAGCGAGATGGTTGGTTGTAAAAATCAATAAACTAATGGTAATTGCGTTTCGTACGCTAGCCACAATAGTCCAAGAAATACAAAGCACGGCCACAGCCCCACAGAACATCTTCTTGGTGGAACAGCTTGACTTTTTAAACATCCAAATGCTTTTTAATATCCAAGTACAACTGACAGAGCATCAGAAATGCAGACAGGTGCTCTGGGAAGCAAACACCAACAGGTAGAACGTGCATCTGCAACACTGCCGGCACCAAGAGAAGCGATACTACTGCGTGTGGCCAACTATTCACGAACAACCCCAATTGTCTGATCGTCAGGAAGCTGTCGTAAGCATCCTATTCCTACCGTGATGGCTTGTAACTTACATATTGACATTTCACTGTGTTCTAGTTACACGTTAGAAAGCTGGCCAAGAGACTGGGGTTGGTGTGTTACATCTTACGACTTTTCCCACTGCAATTAATTGGAACTAAGACTTCAGTTAGTGCTTTCCTTCAGAACATCTTAAGAAAATTACAAAGCTTTTTTATAAGAAGCTCTAAAATATGAAAACATCTATCTGGTTTACATATCTAGATTCAAAACTCTACCACTTCTGAGAAGGTGTGTACGTGTGTGAGAATACTGACAAGCTGGTTCTAGGAATGTCTGCAGAAGAGTAAAAGGCCAAAACAGTAACAATACTCCTGAAGAATAACAACATACAGGGAGACTTGCCTGGATCACGACTTAATGATAATGCTACAGAAATTAACAACGTGGTATCTGCCTACCAATAGAAGAAAGAGCTATGAACACAATAGATGCCCAAATGGACTCATATGCAAATAACTGACAGAACAAAACTGGCACTAGGGATTGGTGGGGAAAGAATGGATTATTCAATAAATGGGAATGGGCAACCAGATACCTAAATGGGGAGAAAAGTCACACACCATTCACAGGAAACCATTCTGGGAAGACTGAGAAGTTTTATTTAAGTTTTTTAATGTTTATTTTTGAGAGAGAGAGAGAGACAGAGCGTGAGCAGGGAGGGGCAGAAAGAGAGGGAGACACAGAATCCAAAGCAGGGTCCAGGCTCTGAGCTGTCAGCACAGAGCCTGATGCGGGGCTCAAACTCACGAACTGTGAGATCATGAGCTGAGCCGAAGTCGATGCTTAACTGACTGAGCCACCCAAGCGCCACAAGACTGAGAAGTTTTAAATATATAAGGCAAAACTATAAAACTTTCAGAAGACAATACAAGAAGAAAATCCTTATCATCTTTGGTTGGTGCCACGGAAGACAGAGAAGCCGAGGAACAGTTACCAATTAAAGGAGACTTAAGAGATGTGCTTACTAAGTATAACGTGGGACCTGCACTCGACACTAGAGTGGGGAAGAAATGCTGTAAAGGATCTGGAAGAGACAACTCGTAGAATCTGAATATAAACTCTTTATTAGAGAGTAGAAATGTTTCAATGTTAAAGTTTCTGATTGTGATCTATGCTTGTGTAAGGGAACATCCTTGTTCTCAGGAGATAAATACTCAAGTATTTAGGAGTAAAGGGGCCGAATGTCTTCAGCTTAATTTCAAATGGTTCAGCACTCCTAAGATGTTAGCTGCATGTTTGCACAAATTTGGCAAATTGCTGTTGTTTTTAAAATGTTTGTTTATTTTTGAAAAAGAGGGAGAGAGAAAGGCCAGATGGGGAGCGGCGGGGAGGGAGGAAGGGCAGAGAGAGAGAGGGAGACAGAGAATCTCAAGCAAGTTCCACAGTCAGCGCAGACCCCGACGCATGGCTTGATCTCACGAACTGCGAGATCGTGTCCTGAGCTGAAATCAGGAGTCAGGTTAACCGACTGAGCCACCCAAGTGCTCCATTGTTGTTTTTTAAAGTTTAAGTAATTTCTTTCTTTCTTTTAATTAGTTTTATTTCTGAGAGGCAGAGAGAGACAGAGCACGAGTGAGGGAGGGGCAGAGAGAGAGAGGGAGACACAGAATTTGAAGCAGGATCCAGGCTCCAAGCTGTCAGCACAGAGCCCGATGCGGGGCTCGAACTCAGAAACTGTGAGATCATGACCTAAGCTTCAGTCAGACGCTCAACCGACTGAGCCACCCAGGCGTCCCTCTTTAAGTAATTTCTACCCTCAATGTGGGGATCTTGAGATCAAGAGCCACGTGCGCTTCCGACTGAGCCAGTCGGGTGCCCCAAATTTGGTGAATTGTTAACAATTAAAGAATCCAGGTGAAGAGTATATAGAAAGTGTTTGTACTATGCTAGTTTTTCTTCTGTATGAAACGTTTTAGAAATAAAAATTTAAAAGTTCTTACTATTAACTTTGCTTCCCTATAAAAATTTTCTAGGGTAAATACATATAATAAATGGCAAAAGGTCATTTTCACCAAAACAGTAAGACCAAAAAAGGGAAAAAGTGCAAAGATACTTCTAATTTCTATGCTTACTTGAAATTGCCAGTTTCCCAAATGATCAACATCTTTAACATACACGTGATAATGTCCTCCATAGCAACCACCTTGGTGGATAATAACCGAAAAGAGGTCATAAACATACTCCAAGTCATCCAATTCACTCTATAAGAGAAAAAAGCATAAACATTGATAGTTTACTTGAAAGGTGCCAATTATCTGAGAAACTTATTTACTTGGAAAGTAACTAGTATTTCTGGTTCAGGCAAAAGATGAGAGATACAAACAGATGCAAAGTGATAATTTTTTTCATTAATATAGAAATCGAAAAGTAAAATTATGGTCAATTTCCTAGCTAAGTGCTCAATGTTTTACCTATTTCACTTCTGTTATTTCAAAGTATGTTAAAATAATGTGACAAACTACTTTTTTATTTTTTTTTATTTTTTTTTTTTTCCAACGTTTATTTATTTTTGGGACAGAGAGAGACAGAGCATGAACGGGGGAGGGGCAGAGAGAGAGGGAGACACAGAATCGGAAACAGGCTCCAGGCTCCGAGCCATCAGCCCAGAGCCCGACGCGGGGCTCGAACTCCCGGACCGCGAGATCGTGACCTGGCTGAAGTCGGACGCTTAACCGACTGCGCCACCCAGGCGCCCCAGTGACAAACTACTTTTTTAAAAAGGGCCTAAAGTTTTTCTATAGGAGACAGTGGCTGTTAACTAAACCTGTGGTGGCCATCATTTCGCAATATACGTAAATCAAAACTTATCATGCTATACACCTTCAACTTACAGAGTGATGTCTATCAATTATTTCTCAGTAAAACTGGAAAATAAAAAAAGAATTAACTCAATTATCCTGTTTTATTCAGGCAGTAAATGGAGGGGGACAAGTATATTAACTTATGCTGGAAAAACTGTTCATTCCGTATGTCCCAATAAAATAAAACCCAAAAAGCTCAGAAATTAGGCTTGAAGTAGAGGAAGGCCCATCTGAATTTAAGAATAAATGAAATATTACTTTTATACGCAGAAATTCAGTAGTTAATTAATAAATGTCCTGGTCTTAATGAACATATAAATAATGGTTTGTAAATAAGAAACACAGCAGTCTCGTGGCTCTGATGTTGGCATGTATAGTGATTATATAGACAATAGTTTAAAATGGCTTATAAAGTAGGTTGCTTGTAATAATTTGTTTTCAAATTACGTGTCTCAAGGATTATCAACTCTAGCGAAGTTCCCATTACCTGTTCACTTTCTACATGTGTAATTCATTACTGCATCTCATGTAAACTAAATCCAAATAGCAAAGTACAAATTAATGGTAATCTCTCCTAATGTAGGGTCATTTCTTTTTTTTTTTTTTTCAACGTTTATTTATTTTTGGGACAGAGAGAGACAGAGCATGAACGGGGGAGGGTCAGAGAGAGAGGGAGACACAGAATCGGAAACAGGCTCCAGGCTCTGAGCCATCAGCCCAGAGCCTGACGCGGGGCTCGAACTCACGGAGCGCGAGATCGTGACCTGGCTGAAGTCGGACGCTTAACCGACTGCGCCACCCAGGCGCCCCTGTAGGGTCATTTCTAATTTTGTTCTTAAATTTTCCTTTCAAAGATCTTCCAAGGAGAGTTTAATAAAAAGAACTGAGAACAAACCATACTTCAGAAATTCAAAAGGACTGTAATAAACCAGTGGTTCTCAGCTGGGGCTGATTTTACCAACCCCCCTCCCCCCAGGAGACAAGGACATTTGGCAAGGTCTGAAGACATTTTTGTCACTACTAGGGGTGGGGTGGGAGGGTGGGATGCTACTGTCATCTAGTGGGTAGAGGCCAGGGATGCGGCTTAAAATCCTACAATGCATGGGACATAGACCTCACAACAAAGAATGACCCAACTCAAAATGTTAACAGAGCCAGGTGGAAAGATTCTGCAGTAAGTCAACTGAAAACCAGGCCGATAAAGATTAAATCCTGACAGGGTAAAAGAAAAAATTTCAAAATAAAAGAGTTCAAACCTGTTCACAAAAAGGCTTGAGATTGATCCGGAGAGGGAACGTGTAACAGCTAGTTTCCTTGTATCGTTCATGCTTCACAAAATCAAAATTAAATCTTAACAATGAAACAGTAAGAAAGGGAGGCAGCTTACGTAATTTGGCCGACTGTTAAAAGAAAAAGTTTTACAGTTTTTTAGAAAGCAGAGTTATAGAAAAGAATATGTAAGATATCTTAAGATCTGAAAAGGCAACCCATGATGCAGTTTTAAGAGAAATAATGTCCTTAAATCACATAAATTCATCACCTTGGATTCAATTCAGCTGACATGAACTCATCAATTTCATGGGACCAAAGGTGATTTATCACTTACTTATGTTTACAACTAAAAAGTTACAACCCGAGTTCATGTTTTTAGCGCGGATATCCCAAAATCAAAGCTGTCCAACAAACATGTTGTAACTGGTGCTCCCCACTCTAACAGTGCTCCCTCCCTGCATGAGCCCTGGCATTTCACCTTCCTCCTTTGCCCAGGACAAAGGACCCAATGATTGGGGTTTTATAACGAATGCCCTTTAAAGCAGATAAAAAAATATTTTTGTTTCCTTGTTTTAAGACAAAGCACTAAATGAAGCTGCTTTTTATTTAAAAGTCATCAGCTTCCCCCCAGTGTCTTAGCTCTAATGGTATGCTGGCTAGGGGGTGGCAAAAAAACCTTCTCATCTGTTAAATCATCGTTAATGGTATTATCATCCTTACATACAAATATCTAACGTTCTTAAAAATATATTTAAGACAATTCCACAAATTGGGGGTTAAAAAAAAGTTAAGTGAGAAAATGGCAACATGACATGGCAGATTTTCCAAGAAGTTAAAAAAAAAAAATACACCTAAAAAACCCGAGTATCTCATTACAACAAGGCTGAGAAAAGTGTGCTCAGAATAAGGAAATCTACATTAATTTAGGTAGCACGACCAAACTGAAATTTAAGATGCAATTTAAAAAATATCAAGATCAAAAAATTTCCATTGAAAAAAAATTAAACCAATGACATACCACTGACATACAAGAACCGCTTTTGTTGAGCTCAGGGTTCTTGTTTTACTAATGTGCTAATTAAGTTCAACCAAAACAAAGAACGTGTTTACGTATCTTTCCGAGACCTTTCATCCTCTGAATTTTATATTTATTTTACTAGACTGTAGTTGTGATACCAAAGGTGAAATACCAAATAAATAAGCAAAACAATGAACCTCTCCGTGTGTCACAAAAAGGCAAAGGCTGGATGGAAATGCATACTAAAGAATGTTACATTCACACTGGTTTCAAATCCTATTGTGAAAAGCTACAGGCATGGTTTGTTTTTCGTTTTTTATTTGTTTTTTACATTCTCACCTACAACCTCCAGGAGCTAAATCAGTATTATGTTATCGAAATCAGTCCTCATTTTGTTGGAAAATTTAGTAACTGTCAGCTCTAGGGATGGACAGAATACCTGCAAAGACCCATCTGCGGTGGTGGCTCCTGAAGCCAGTGCTCAGTAACCACTGACCGGGCAGCCTATGGCATCATCTGGCAGCAGTGGCTTAGTCACTACGGCTTAGCCCTCCTGTCATCCCCACAGTGAGAAAGGAAGCACTCTGGCTGAGTATTTCCCTCCTCTGTGGGAGGAGGAAAGGGCTTATTCGATTTGCTAGAGTCAGGGAGGTGTTATCTGTCAATATCGTAAAATAACCGCATGTGCAGGAAATGAGGCCGTCTGTTGTCACAGCAGGAGGCAAAGAAAGAAAAGCGCAATGAGCTTTTTGGCAGAAACAAAAACACACCACCTTCTTCCTAGTGGGACTTTGCCAAAAGCAAGGATATGGGCAGTCTATTTAAAAAAAAAAAAAAAAAAAAAAAAAAAAAAGGTGTTTTTAAGAAATGCTGAGGTACAGATATATTTTTCTTGGGAGGGAAAGAAGTTGTGAGAACTGTTGGGTTGAAAACTTAAAAAAAATGCTTTACTGTAAAAAATTAAATACAGATCTGTGGAATGGAAAGGTGTTTTCACTCCTCGGTTGCAATTAGGGGCTTCCTGTGTATCCTCCAGACTGTCTCACACAAGTTGGCTTCACTTGACAAACCTTGGTGCTGCCGAGTGCGGAGGGGGCGCCCAAGAGAAGGCAGGTGTCTGTCTTTACCTTGGCTGCTTTAACCAGCCTGTCACAAGTCCCACAGTGGTACAGGTTGTCATAGTCAAAAACTTCCTCTTCTACATACATGTTCCAGAGTGCATCTTCCAAACCTGATACGTTTTTGACTGCTACTGTGAGATCTAAGAAGTCTTCCTGAAACACACATGAATGTCATATTGAAAGAAAACAATTTCACAGTGGTTCACAAACATATCACCAACTCCTACATATGTTGGGAATATGAGATAACTTTTCCCTAAAACACTGTACGTAGTATGAGGGGACAGATGGCCTGATTGGATACTGTGAAATTCATCACACAATATTACCCTAAATCAAATTGTAATTTGGCCTAAAATATGTCACGAACTAGTCTGTAAGTTCCCGGCAGCTACAGTGAAACTTACTTTAGTTGGAAATAAGCCACTGAACACACATCTGGACTGAGAAGCGTATGTGTTCAGTGCTTACGAGTTCTGTCTCGTCTCTAGGCTAGAATGGCACAGGCAGGGCTGGACCCTCTAATGTAAACCCCGCTTCTTCATCTTCTGCTAGGGCTGGTTTACGGGAGTTGTAAGAAAATTAATTATTTTGAGCCAGCATAAAAAGGTATTTTTTCTGAAACGAGGACAGTATTTTGCAAACAGCAGTCTGTCAAGTCTGCTGTAACTGCATTTCAATTGCAACTTACTTATAACTTCTAAACACGTGAAATCTGATCAGTTTCAATCATACATAGTTCTGTGGGTGTAACAGCATTGCCCTAAGGGATTATAGGACTGTAAAATGACAGTACTAACTAGCTCATGGTGGAAATCTAAAGGAATAGAAGCAACATTTATATGTAGTTTATAATATGTACCTATGAAAAGTTGATGTCTATAACTTATTAGGTGCCTTCATGTACATTATTCTTAAGATTATTTTGTGAATTATTACAGTGTAGTTAAGTCAATCATATGGTAATCCAAAGACACACAACGTCTTAATATTTCCAAATTAAGCTGACCAAATCCTCTATCAGCACAGGCAAAAAGGACCAAAAAGTTTTTTTTTACCCCAACTCTTTCATTAAAAAAAAAGGAAAAGAATATATACATATATCCAAAGAAGCAATTAATGCAACATTTAGAAAATGGCATTTAAGGTGCGCCTGGGTGGCGCAGTCGGTTAAGCGTCCGACTTCAGCCGGGTCACGATCTCGCGGTCCGGGAGTTTGAGCCCCGCGTCAGGCTCTGGGCTGATGGCTCAGAGCCTGGAGCCTGTTTCCGATTCTGTGTCTCCCTCTCTCTCTGCCCCTCCCCCGTTCATGCTCTGTCTCTCTCTGTCCCAAAAATGAATAAACGTTGAAAAAAAAAATAAAAAAAAAATGGCATTTAATATTTTACTCATACAGTCAAATACAGCAATTTTCTAGAACTCTTGCCATAATAAAAAGAGGCTATTAAGGGACAACTGTTCAGTGAGGCAATTATGTGCTGCATAAGATTTATAAAGCAAGCAGAGACATTATATTTACAGGAGCAAATTTCCAATATCTAATTTTCAAGTAGATTAAATGGACAACATAAGCTCACACATACAAATGAATTTTCTAAAGGACATTAATAAACTAAATCCAATATTTAATTATAGGTGTTTGTCAATGTAAACATTCTTTAGTATTCTCTATTTCTATCACTTCCTTAATTAACTTTTGTTACAATACTCCAACCAACCATGAAATTGGGTCTGCTCATGAGGCCACAGATCTCTACCTATAAACATTCCCCAAATCTATTTTCTAAAGATTAGAGTACTGAAGAAAAGATTAAAGCTACGTTTTAAGATATTTGCTTCTTTTAGTTTATATGAAGAAATCTGAATCATAAACTCAGGATTTAGGTGTAGTTGGAGTAAAAGAAAATAACTGATAAAGTTATTTCTAGTAACAAACGCTTTAATCCTCATGTGGTATTACAGATCACAGATTTAACTATGTGAATTATAATTTATGATATAACTTATTACTAAAACACTCTTGTATATATATTCACCTGCTTTTCACTGACATTCTTACATTCTTTACAAACAACCTGGTTAACAATGGTCCCGTGATACAGACGATTGATGAGGTCATGGCCGGAGGTCCCGACTAAAGAAGTTTCCAAAGCACTAAAGAGAATTCGATTCAGTTCTTGCACATCATGCTGCCTCATTTCCTATAAAACAGGTAACTTTTAAATGTGATTTTGTGCTTCAGGTTTTTAAAAACAGATTTTTAAAGTGGTATTAGTTACAAAACATAAGATTTATCTAGAAATCCGAAGTTAAGCCTTGATCAAATACAAGGATGACTGGGCTAAGCAAACGGAGAGCAGGTGAAGAGATCATCAGTTTTTACTTTCACTACAAAATGAAAACATGAACAGGTGTGTTCAGTGTGTACATATAACTCAACTCACTTGAAAACAGGAAAGTGCTTTCATTCTTGTGGGAAACCACACACACGGCCACACCACAGGAGAGGAGGGAGAACACAGCAGGCACAGAGCAGTGTCTAAGAGCCGGCAGCATATGCACAGCGAAATCTCCCTTACATCAGGGGATCCGAATTACCAGCATTTGAAAAGAACCAGAATTTACTGTTTGCACATGCAGACCAACTAACACAGCGCTGAGAAAAATTCTGAAGCAACTTGCTTCACTCCACCAGGGGTCATGCAGCTGCGTGTGAACACACCGAGCGCCTTAAGCACAAGTGATAATCCAGAGCCAAGGGGACGCCAACACTCAGAAGTGGAGCAGAGGAGGAAGAGCCGGGGCCGGGGGAGAGTCACAGGAAGCAGCAGAAGCTGGTGCTTTAAGGGGGGAGAGGGGGCAGGGAGTGCTCTCGAGAGCCTGCTCAGAACAGAGAAGTGTCTCCTGGAACTTGGCCCGTGGATGTCATGAGTGACTTGGACAAGAAGGTAGAAAGGAGGTAGAGGGACAAATGAAAGGTGCAGAAGTAGAGACCATGAGGGAGTGAAAAGAAGCTGATAAAGTGGATGAAAGCTGGAGTAAGACGTGGGCTTCAGGATCTTTTTTCTTGAGTTTTTGAGATACTAGAGCATGTAAATTTCTCCAGTATCACTGGCTCTGAAGGGACCGTGTGGAAGTTTGCAGGCTCTGTTTCTGAATAATTCTGAGGCTGCAAAAGGTGCCTCAGAGTCCCTCTCTACCAGTCCTAGAGGGTTTCCTGAGAGGTTTTATTTAGAAAGTAATAAATAATAAGGTTTTCACTGCTTTAAGAGTATGAAATCAGCAACTCAGTGGCAGCTCATGATCTAAAAGGAAAATCCATCAGCAGATGACTAGACTGAAACATAGCGTGGCATATCCCTCTTGTACAATATTACTTGGCAATAAAAATGGATGAAGTGCTGATGTGAACAACACAAACGAAACTGAAGACATGATCTAAGTGAAAGAAGCTAGTTACAAAGGATCACATATTGTATGACTCCCTTTCTGTGAAATGTCTAGAACAGGCAAATCCATAAGGGTAGAAAGTAGATGAGTGGTTGCCAGGGTCTGGGGGGAGAGTGTCTGCTAATGGGTATGGGGTTTCTTTTTGGGGTGGTGAAAACGTTCTAAAGCTGACTGCAGTGATGGTTGTACAAGTCTGTGAACATACTGAACAGCTGCTGACTTGTACCCTTATGAGTGAATTTTATGGCATGTGAATTATAGCTCAACGAAGTGGTCATTTTTAAATGTTTTTATAATTTTTATTTTTTTAAGTTTATTCATTTATTTTGAGAGAGAGCAAGCATAAGCGGGAGAGGGCAGAGAGAGAGGGAGAGAAGTCCCAAGCAGGGTCTGCAACTGTCAGCACAGAGCCCGATGTGAGGCTCGAACTCGCGAACTGAGAGATCATGACCTGAGCCAAAACCAAGAGTAGGACACTTAACTGACTGAGCCACCCGGGCGTCCCGCAAAGCTGTCATTTTTAAAACAAGGAAAGAAGAAGGACTTGACCCTAAGCGCCTGCTCTAACCCAGAGACTTAACTGTGTAATACCCCACTTCACTTCAAAACCCAAGCCGTACCTCTTCAACCTCACAGCATCATCTGGTTTAGGAGTTGCTCGTCATTAGAAGACCACAGTTCGAAGTTTATTTTTGAAGGCAATGTTACATTTTTCTGGTCATTGCCTCTTTAAATTCTGCAATAGTCTCCCACAGCTGTCTCTTGTAAGAATACATCTACTCCGTTAAAAAAATCACAGCTCATCAATATCGACAACAAGCACCTTTACTCGCTGCTGACATGTTTAGTGTTTGCATGTAGTGAAGTACCCTTTAGACTCCAACAGAAAACGAGAGAACATGCACACACAGTAGGATATGGGAAGAAAATGAGGAGTCAGGAGGGAAGCAGGACAGAAAAATGAAAAGACCAGCTAAGAATGTTTTCACCATTTTCCTTGAAGCAAATGTTCCAATGAGAATACCCAGATTCAAACACAAAGGCATGCCATCAAGGCAGACAGAATTGTTGTCGGCCACTTTTTAAGCTGGTTAGCAATTTGTTATGTTACATAAATGAGAATTTCCATGTAATAGACACCATGATCTCAACTAGACTATATAAAGGACAGGGACTGTACAAGTCTCCCTGTGTCCTCTGCCTGTGTCCACAACCCTCTCTCCGAAGCCAAATCACACCCATTCATAAAATCTCGCATAGAGCAAGTGTCTAGAAATAGATTTCTGGCTTGTAATTATTGAACGTGAAAAGCAAATATTTCATCTATTTCTTGAGACCCTAAGACAAAATGAAAGGAAGTCAGATACTGTTATTAAACCAACATTTACTCTTTATTGCTGATAACTCTGTTCCTTGGAGAAGCTGACCTTCGTACCTCATCGCTGGTCCACCCGAAGCTGTCAGTGAGGTCCGTGGTGGACGCTGCATCCTGGTCTAAGAGCAGAAGCTGAGCAAACATCCGCTGTAACTGTAAAGGGATGATTCGAACCTGAAAGAGAAGCAAATGAGGTCTGCATCTCTAAATGAGGTCCTTTTTTTTTTTTTAATTTTTTTTTCAACGTTTTTTATTTATTTTTGGGACAGAGAGAGACAGAGCATGAATGGGGGAGGGGCAGAGAGAGAGGGAGACACAGAATCGGAAACAGGCTCCAGGCTCCGAGCCATCAGCCCAGAGCCCGATGCGGGGCTCGAACTCACGGACCGTGAGATCGTGACCTGGCTGAAGTCGGACGCTTAACCGACTGCGCCACCCAGGCGCCCCTAAATGAGGTCCTTTCAGTGTCGTTGGGGGCAGGGAGCTTTAAAGGAACTGCAAACCAGTTTTCTCCTTTCTCCTAGTCCATTCACTTCAACCAGGAGGAAGTTTATAACTATTACACGGGGTGAACTAAGATTCACTTTTTTATTAAGATTCTAATTCAATCCAAAAAGCTTTAGCTATCTGGAGTTTTCTACCTCGACACGGTACACGATCATTACTAACACCCAAATAGTTCTAAGAAACCACCCGATTACTGACAGCAGTTTCAGTCTCTACTAGTTCACTCCCTCTCTAAAATCTCTCAGAGACACACTCCCCAGGAGGAATTTTCCAGTCACGATTTTCACTCACTCTGGAGTCCGGACACCTCACAGGGCTGGCTGCACCCACCTCACCTGCTTCCTGCTTTATCTGGTGTGGGGCGGGTTAGGGCAGGCAGAGAATGTTGCTCAGAGCCTCGTGGGCAGACTGGACTTAAGTATCTAAAGTGAGAGTAAGACTTCACTTACTTTAGACACCTTTATGGCAATCTGACATCATTGCCGCCACATTTTTATTACATGTTACAAAGTATGACGTGCAGGAGATGGGGAAGAAAAGGAAATAGGTAAAAACTGCCTCTTCGCAACACAAGTGGTCTCAGAAGAACTGGGCTGGATCACAGAAGACTACTATTACGAAGTGCAGATGTTAGCCTGAAAGCAATAAACTTCTGAATGGTGTTTAGGCAAGGAGGGACACGATTAGAAATGCACTTTTAATAAACCAATTCCTCACGTGGTTTATTTCCAGACTACTAAATTAAAACAGCACCAGTGTCTAAGTTTTGTTGTTGTTACATATGTATTAGGTAGATTTTTTGGTAGGCTAGTATGGGTCATTTGCGAATATCTTCTTGATCAGGTTGTGTCTGTAAAGCCGCTCCAGCACTATATTTGGAGAAATAATTCTTTTTAGGGAGGAAGATTCCCTTACCAGTACGGTGTATGAGCCAAATCACTTTTCTGAAAATAAAGATTAATATTCAGTAATTAATAAAATTATGGATTTCTATGAGCAAAGAACTTAATTCCTTACTCAGAAAAACATTTCCTCAGGGGTGCCTGGGTGGCTCAGTCGGTTGAGCCTCCGACTTTGGCTCAGGTCGTGATCTCATGGTTGACGAGTTCGAGCCCTGCGTCAGGCTCTGTACTGACAGCTCAGAGCCTGGAGCCTGCTTTGGATTCTATGTCTCCCTCTCTCTCTGCCCCTCCCCCTGCTCATGCTCTGTCTCTGTCCCAAAAATAAATATAAACATTAAAAAAAAAATTTCCTCAATACTCCAAAAAAAAAAAAAACCCACAAAAACACCTGTAAATCACAGATTTAATACCTTTGCGTCAGGTTTATCCTTATTCTCGAATGAACCAAGCTCTTCTGGGCCAAGGGAAAATAAGGCTTCTAAACAAAAAGGTAGAATCAGTGATAGAGAAACGTCATTATTTCATTTTAGAAAACTGTTTTAGAAAGCCAAAGCCTCCAGTAAATAAAATCAGTTAGAGATTCTGAAGTATGATTGTGGCAATGTTTATACTGTGACTCCATACATTTTATTTCCTGATAACATTACTTTTAACCACTGACTCTATAAAGTGACATGCTAAGGTTTCATTAGGGAAGATCTACACAAGGAAAACGATGCTTATGAAAGTACAAACAGTAATATCAGAAATCTTTGAGGGTTTTCTATTGCCTGTGGCAGTGGGTCCCAAAAGCCACATGAGGAAACATACAATATATAAAAGTATCACATGTTCATTTACAAGCCACATGTGAGGCTTTCAACCATCTTTGAAGAGAAAGACCACCTTGATCTCTGAGATCACACCCTTCATTTTTAGTATAACGATGTCTTTTCTGTGTTAAGGGTAGTAACAGATGGTAGTGACCTTACCTGGAGTGCTAGTCTCCACAACTGTTTTATACTCCCAAGTCTAGGCATGTCGCTCAATGGGGCATATCTGAATCTTATGGGAAGTCTACATTCAAACCACATGGGAACCCCTACTAGGACACTTTGATCTACTCCAGGTAGAGAATGGATGGGATGGGTATGGTTTCCCTCTGCAGACCACTGCTGCCCAGGTGATCACTATTACGAATGCTACATTCCTTCTGAGCTCCAGGCAGGAAATGGGAAGAAATGAGCTACAAACCTAAAGGTTAAAGCATAAAACCATACAAGGACTTTTACGATCATTTCCCACTACTCTCCGTCACCCTGAACCAGTACAGCGGAAACCAATCCAGCCCTACTCAAGATACTGTGCCAGAAGGTTCCAAAATTATTCTCCCCTCAGTACTCTGCCAATTCCTACCCCTTCTAAAACTGTATCTCCTCTTCAGTAGGCATCAGGATCCATGCTAAGCCGTATAAGGAATGCACAGTCCACACCAAGATATGTGCTTGGCCAGTGACCTCCTTTGCTGAGAATAAGATGGCCTGGGCTCTTGCTCAGTGGCCATCTCCATTCAGCCCTATCTTTGCTCAGGTGCCCTCTCTATGACCTGGATTGCCTGCCCACCAATCACCTTCCTCAGTCTCTTTTCAAGGCTACTTTTCTACTGCAACTGTATTAAAGTTTGAGAGACTTTTAATCTCCTAGGAATCTGCTGAAATTTATGCTGAAAATCTCTAATGGTGGAATAACTGCATACATTAGGGAGATATGTTTACGAAGAAGATGGAGTCGAGGACAAATGGCTCCACTCTGAAATCCCACATGCAGTTTCATCCATTAGAATGGCCCTGGGAAGGGGATGATGGTAAATATTTACTAAATCTCTGGAGGCAGGAAGTCTTTCCAAGCTAAGAAGCAACAGAAAATGTCAAAAAATTTTGCTAAATTCGGTACTGATGGGAAGTGGGGGGATGAGATACTGGATACAGGATGAGCCAGGTTGTCTGTCCTCAGCATGAGGAGACACTGTGGAGAGCTGAGGCACAGTCATGCTCAGCTGTGTGGTTCAAGGCCCCAGTAGGGGCCACGTGAAGGTAATGTTCATATTGAAACCAAGAGACTAAGACCCTTGTGGAGGAAGCTAGTTTGCAGAGATGGGAATGGTACAAACATAAAGAGAAATACAGTGGCAAGAAATCAAGGGTCCAGTGAGGTCAGGCTGGCTCCCTGTAAGTGGTTTCAAGGAGATTCCCTTATATTCTTGTAGTAAACCCCCCCCTTTTTTTTAATTTTTTTTTCAACGTTTATTTATTTTTGGGACAGAGAGAGACAGAGCATGAACAGGGGAGGGGCAGAGAGAGAGGGAGACACAGAATCGGAAACAGGCTCCAGGCTCTGAGCCATCAGCCCAGAGCCTGACGCGGGGCTCGAACTCACGGACCGCGAGATCGTGACCTGGCTGAAGTCGGACGCTTAACCGACTGCGCCACCCAGGCGCCCCTAAACTCCCCTTTTAATTGACCTAATTGAGTGTGTTTCTGTTCCTTGCACATAGTCCCTTGTCTAACATCTTGGGTCTTTGGAATTTCCAGCTTTGAGAAAGGTAGTAAGAAAAAAGCATTATATATGTTAACATTACATCCCCGGCAGGATCTGGGATAAACAGTATCCATTAATTAAGGAGTTCACATTCCTGGAATAAATGTATGAATATCCACCCAAGTGAGACAGCTAAGACTATAAACAGCCTCACATGTGGTTGGGTTCTGAGGCTAAACAAGTTCAGACCAGGTTATTGGAATGTTCTGGATTTCAGAATTGCAGATAAACGTTTGTGGACTGTATAAATAATGGGACATCCCGTCCTTGCTCCAAAAGGCAGGATTTAATTGTTTTACATAACTTGAGTGTTTATTACTTTAGTGAAATTAAAATTTTTTTTAATTTTAAAAATACAAATAGCATAACAATAATGAAGGCTGGCACTCACGAGAAAATTGTCTTTATGTGGTATTTTAAATTATAGGAATCAGAAAAGCAATTCATCGCCTTATTTTTGTTACTAAAAACTACCGTGATCACAGAGAATATATTTAAGATAACGTAAGCTTCACATTTCTCTACAGAGAGAATTACCAATTTACGTCTTTCAGCAGCAGTAATACACCCATGCTGTGGAATACAACTTTAAGATACTTTTGTAATTTTGCACAATTGACTACAAGTAGAGACAAGGGTGCATATTACTGACTAATCAAATGCATGTAACACAGCATACCTCTGAATTCGGGTGTGAAATGAAGAGTCTGAAGAAGGGAATTGAGGTAACAGGTTCCACCCTGATTTCTAATTCCGCTTAAATTGGTGAATTCTCTAGGAGCCGGTGGCTCCAAAACCTTGGTCTTTAATTTCTTCTCGTTTCCATACTGATAATTTGACACACTGGAATAATCTTCTTCAAACAGATCCCCAAACATCGTGACACTAAATACTACCCTTAAAAAAAAAAAAAAAAAAAAGACAGGTTACACGAATGCTTTTATTTTTAAAACACATTTTCCATACATCTCCCTATCTTATGCTTGGGAATGTCTCTTTTAAATCGTTCCTTACAAAATTTATCCAGTAGTTTGGGGTTTTGGAGACTGCAAGACCTGGATTTTCTCATCCTTGCTACGACACCCTGCCTGTGTTTCGGCAGGCAACTTACCTAACCTGTGTTCTTTAGATATACAATGGGATACCACCTATCACTCAAGGTCCTTTAAACCAATTGAGAGAATTTAAGAAAGGCACTTGGTGCACAGGGTTTGGCTCGCAATAAATAATAGCTGTTTTAAAAGAGGCATATTGAGGGACACCTGGGTGGCTCAGTCAGTTCAGTGTCCGACTCTTGATTGCGCCTCAGGTCATGATCTCACAGTCGTGAGATCCAGCCCCAGGTCGGTTCTTCCCTGAGCGATCAGCCTGGAGCCCGCTGGAGATTCCACCCCTCCCCCACTCACGTTTTGTTGTCTCTCTCTCTAAATAAACAAAAACATGTATATAAAAAAAGTAAAAAGGCATACTGGAATCCCTAGTGAAAAAAAGAAAGAAAACCCTTCATTAACCCTTATCTACTGCTGGGGTGGCAAAGCCAATCCTAGACTCTTGCGAGTTAATAAGGGCCTGGGGACGTTCAACCACCTCCTGAAATCTCAGCTTCTCACACTCCTTGTACCAAGTTATGCCACTCGAAGGAATTAAATGGAACAAATTCATCTCTACGGCAGTTTAGGACATGGTCCCAAAGCCAGAGGGCGGGAAGGAGGTTCACTGGGAGAAAAAACTGCCATTAAAACCAACGAGCCTAAAGGCCCCCCCAACACGTATCCAGTGATGCCAACATTAGGTCTGGGAACCTACAGGACCCGCTCAAGGTCTCACCTCGAGAGTGGAGGAGGGTCACTTGGAGATGAGAAATACAAAGCGCCTAGCACAGTTGCTAAGGGACAGGAAGCGCTGAAATGCAATATATTCCTTTTCAACCCGTTCCTCAGAAGAAGAAAAAAAAAAAAAAAAAGCACAAAAAAATGGAACTTGAACGTCCGGCCTCGAATTCGTGGTCTGGATTCCGGTCTCCCCGACGCCGGGGCCCGAGGCCAGGCCCTCAGGCCCTGCACGCCACCACGGAGCCCAGGGGCGCAAAGAGACAGGGGTCCCCGCGGCCGCGCACCGCTGACGCCACGCCAGGAGGGCGCCGCGTCCCGAGGCCGCCCGGGCAGCCCCTCGCCTCGCCGTCCTCAGGTGTGCCACCCACAGGGTCCGTGCGCCTCCCACGTCCCCACGCCGGGAACCCCGGCCGCCAGCCTCACTTACTGCCTAAAGCCCAGCCCCACGAGCCGGCCCAGACCCACGGTCGAAACAAACGTACGCGCCCCAACCGGGCACAGCCATGCTTGCGTGGGCCGCTGTCTCGCGGCCCGGAGCGTGAGGGATTTATGCAACGCGCGGACTACGCTTCCCAGGACGCCCCGCGAGAGCGCCGGCCCGCCGCGCGGCGCCTTATGGGCAATGTAGTCTTTTGCCCGCAGAGTTCTGGAGTCGTGGTGGGAGGGCTACGTTGGAGATGCCATCTGTTCAGGGGTGCGTGGGTCAGTTTGGTCCGCCGGCCACGCGTGCGTTCACGTTTTAAGAGCTTATATTGACTGCTTTTCACAATCCAAACTAATCTTTTGGCATGGCTAATTTCCAAGTTACCTGCACATTGGAAACTGTAGGGCTTCAAGTTTGCCACGCTCTTTCATGGAAAAATGTTTCACATAACCGTAAACCTTTATGACATCCTCAGTGTTTATTTTGTCTGTACCAAGTCTAAGTAGCATACCCAGGAGTACGTAAAAACCTCAAAATTTCCCTCTCGTCCCCTTGGAGATCTTCAGTGTGGACTATTTCAACAGCCTGTTCAGGCTCTACTTCTGGCGTCTTCTTTCTCTTATCCAGCTTCCATCCAGGAATCAACGAAGAAGACAGGGAGAACACCGTTTTTACATCAGCAGGAAGGTCTGAGAGATTGAGAACAGCAATAGTGATAGATAAAATGGCAAAGCGGGTGTCAAAGTAAATCCTAAGGGATTTGTACTTGGAACTTTTTCTTTTTTCTTGAGATTTTAGTGTTTTAAAGTAATCTCGAAACACAACGTGGGGCTTGAGCTCACAAGCCCGAGATCAAGAGTCACGTGCTGTACAACGGAGCCAGCCAGGTGCCCCTGTACTTGGAACATTTTAGGGAGATGAGTGTGGCTGCACTATTCAGGGAGTGTTCCTAGAGGAAGAACCAGAGGCAGAGGACCAGCGGGAGGAAGCTAAAGGTTAAGATTAGGAAACCACAGTGGGAATGGCCGTTCCCTGTTATCATCAGTCATCACTGGGTAACCTTGCCCCCTTGATAGCCTCCTCTTCATGACTCTGCTCCCTGGTTCCATGATATTCTATCCTGCGATATTCTGCCCTTTGACTCCTTCTCCCTTGTCTGCTGTGCTTCGTCCTCCTTTTCCTAAAAGTAGATAGTCCTCAAACTTCCATTCCCTGACCCAGAATGAACGCCTGAAGGTCAGCTCCGTGAAGACACAGGCTCTCAGTTCCGCAGAGGTGTATCCCAGCCACCTCCACAGTGCCTGGCTCATCACAGGCTTTTAATAAATATTTGTTGAATAAATGAATGATTTCTTAACACCATCATCCTTCTCATACAGCATCAGAGTCTTGCAGCTGTATTTGAAACTTCATCTTTTGTCCATGAATCCGACCATTTGTGTTGCCTGGACAATACTTCTTTCATTTCCTATGCTCCCCCTCTGCCCATCAGACCTTCCCTGAGCCTCACCTGCATTAGGATGACCGCCTTTTCAGTGGAATCTCATTTTATCCATCCCATCCTACACGTCACTAGGAGATCCACCCTGAGGTCACACTTCCTATCGAGAAGCTTCAGCGTTTCCCCAGTGTCTACTCTAGAAACTCCTCATTGTGATGTTCGCAGTCCACTGTGGCCCCAGCACCCTTCATGCTGTACTTCTCACTACTCACCTGTTTTCTACTTAAAGTGTTCCGGATGTGCTGTCTGCCTTCTTGCCTCTGTGGCCTGCTTCACGTTGTCCTCTCTGTGAGGGATATCTGTCCTCTCCGATCCTCCCTTCGCTCCCTTCCAGTGAAAACCCATCTCAAACCCTGACTCATCCATTGAGTTTTCCACATCTCTCTAAACACGACATGACATTTTCTTTCACTAAGCCTTTGGGATTATATGTAACGCTCCTGTAACCCGTGAATCTCGCAACGTCACGTATGATCATTTTGTCAGTGTCTCCAACTCAAGGATTGCGCCGTATCTGCCCTGTCGCCCCTGCAGCAGTTACCCTCCAATTACAAACCCAGCGGACACCTTTGGGTCTAAATCCATCTCCCCATTCCCCCTGCCCCCATCGACTTCCCTTCTGTGTTAGTGAGTGATCCCATCACCTCTCCCTCTGCCTGTGCAAGAAACCCAGAAGCCATTCTTGAACCTACACCCGTCCTTATAACTCTACCCCATTCAAACCACAGTCCTGCCAGCTCTTCCCCCCGCCCTTCCCCAACTAGATTCGATCTCCTGTTTCCATGCCCCTGCACAGATCAGGCCCACACGCTACAGTTCAGCCTTCACTCAGCAAGTGCGCTCTGGGCGGTTGTGGGTGTTGGGCATAGCTGCAGGTGTGCTGGCCTCCAGCAATGGACACACCTGACAGGCCAGCTCTCGCTGCAGCTGACATTATCTGGGCCACCGAGAATACTGGGAAAGCTAGCAAACATGATCACATCAGACAGCAACAGGTGTTATGAGACGGAATGATATGAAAGAGCACGGTGGGGGTGGGGTAGGGTGGCAAGGAGAGATGAGTTGCCCTTTATTTTTCCATTCATTCCTTCATTCCTTCACTCATTCTTCGGTGAATATTTCCTAAGCATCAACTATATTGAATAAGCATTCACTAGCAAGCACAGGGCTAGCTCGATATCTAAGATGTAATATTAATAATGTTGACATATTGAGGTGCCTACATTCATGGAGCTCAATTTTGAGTGGAGGAAACTGAGAAAAGGCTATTTGAGAGCTGTGCACGGTGATAAGTGGCTCCAGGGAGACAATAGAGGGATGTGACAAAGTGAGTGGCTGGCATGAGGGTGGGGGCTGTTTCTGATGTCGTCCTCAGAGTAGAGTTCTTGGAAGAGAGCTAACAAATGAAGAGCCCAGGGAAGATGACTCCAGGCAGAGAGAAAAGCAAATGTTAAGGTCCTGAGGTGGGAAAGAAATTGTCGTGTTCCAGATGCAGAAAGGAAGCTGAGTGAAGGGAATAAGTGGAGTTGGTTAAAAAAGGTGGATGGAAAAAAAAAAAAAAGTGGATGGGAGCCAGGCTCATGCAGCACCTTTTGGCCAAGGGAAGGCATTCAATGGTGTTATGCAAGAGATAGCTTAGTGATCGATGTTGGAAAAGACCCCTCTGCAGGGCGAGACTGAAAGCAGGACCTTCAGTCAGGAGGCTACTCCCGGCATCCAAGCAAGTGATGGTGGCAGAAAGGTGGAGGTGGAGGTCGAGAGAAGGCAGATCGGAGATCTATTTTGGAGGTAGAACAGGACGCGGCGATGGGTTGTGTGGTGGCTTTGTAATGAGTCAGGCGGGTCAGGCTGGATTTCATTTCTTGGAATTCCCTTCCTTGGATGTTCCTGATTAGGATGTGTCCCCGATGTTTTTGCCTGAAATTACAGGGTGGAAGGGAGACAGAAGCCATTATTGTCTTCTTATGCGCGGATGTTCAGGACAGGTGATTTTGTGGCTCCCACAAGTTGTCGCCTGTGAGCTCCTTCCCTGGCTCCTCCTACACCTGAACAGGTGTGTTTAGCTCTGTGAGGAAGAGCGCGAGCTTCTCCTGCAGGACTGCCGGTCATCAAGGTTGGAGGCACTGAGCACACTGCAGGTTTCTAGTCCCTTCTTCTGGGTTTCAGCCCATTTTTGTGTGTCCCAGCTTGTCTTTGCTTTCCCCCACTTCACGCCCATCCACCCTTTCTGAAGACCCACCCTGCTGTCCTTAAGCTCCAGCATCAGACATGAGGACTGTTTATAGAAATCGTCCAACCAGCTCCCACTTAGTATAAAATCAATTCCCTGTAACAAATCCTTGACCATATGTATCTTTGGTGGCTTCACTTCTCTGATTGAGCCCTGTCTGATATGGGGCGAATGGTGGGGCTTGTACACTTTGTGACCTGAAGTACTTGGTAGATGGAAATATCATTACTGAGCCTGGAAACTTGGGAAGAGAAGGAAGAGGTCATGTAGGGAAATTGAGAGTTGGATAGACTAAATTTTAGAAGCTAGTGAAGTAGGATCTGAATGCCATTAGAGTCTAATCTGTACTGCCAGAATATATAGATCAGGACCAGGGAGCCGTTTTTGAGTTGTTTGCATAAGAAAGAGCTTCCCCAAAGTCTGGGATGTCTACAGATGGAACAGGTTGTCTCCAGGGTGGGTTGAACAGCTGACATGTTGGCCAGAGGTCCGGCAATGGGCAGAGCTACAAAGCTACATACTTGTTTTCAAGTAATCATCTAAAATCTTTTCTTCACTAAAACTTTAAATAGTGGCAAAGGATGTTTTAAAAGTTAATACTTTAATTTTTTTAAGTTTATTTATCTATTTCGAGACAGAGACAGAGAGAGGGAGAGAGAGAGTAGGGGGATTAGAGAGAGAGGGAGAGAGAGAATCCCAAGGAAGCTCCCCATTCAGCATGGGTTTAAAAGACTTGGTATGAAAAAAGGAATATAAAACATCTCATTCCTATTTGATTTCGTGTTGAAATGATCATATATTGCATATACTGGGTTAAGTAAAATATATGATTAAAATTAATTTTACCTGTTCCTTTTGTTTTCTTAATGTGACTACTAAAAAATGTAAAACTACGTATGTAACTCATGTTGTATTTCTAGGGGACAGCGCTGGGATAGACGTTTGTACCTAGGCCTTTTCCATAGATCCTACTGATCAGGAACTAGATCTGAGCCTTAAGTGCTGTTATTAGGGAGGGGACAGGCAGGGACCTGGGTGTGAGAGGATGGAGAAGTTTTGGTTCATGGATTGGGGGACACCAGGTTAGTCGATTTATGGCCCAACCCCCAAGATTCCTGATTCTGCGCTTGGGTGGAAGTTTTTCTTCCTCTTGGGTGCTGCCCACAGACATTCTCCAACAGGGCATCCTGCATACAGTGGAATGACACCACACCTAGAGGTCCACCCCGGCCAGAAACTGCACAGAGATCCCACAGATATAGTAATAGATATAAGCAGTAATCACTTAAGGCCAGCTCTGTCAAGGTTCATAGTTACTTTTACAAATACTCTGGAATTTTTGCCCCAAATGGTTGGCATCAGGTAAAAGACCCTGACCTGAAAAACTTACAGTTTTATTTAACATATTATGAGTTTCCTTATCTACACCGTGTCATTTACTATACAATGTATTTGTTATGCAGTGCCATAAATAAGAATCTTTTCAAACAATGGGGCACCTGGGTGGTTTAGTTGATTAAGTGTCCAACTTCAGCTCGGGTCACAATCTCACGGGTCGTGGGTTTGAGCTCCACATCAGGCTCTGTGATGACAGCTCAGAGCCTGGGCTCTCCTTTGTATTCTGTGTCTCCCTCTCTCTCTGCCCCTCCTGTGCTCATGCTCTGTCTCTCCCTGTCTCTCAAAAAATAAAATAAAACATTAAAAAAATTTTTTAAAAAGGTTCTTTCCAACTGAAAGTCATGTCTTATTAGTGGGTTATAAAATCTATCCAGAGGGGATTGTAATCAGCATTTAAAAGGAGACAGAGGTAAAAGAAAAGAAAAGAAATAGCATAGGATGGGATTAGATGGAAAAAAACAGAGTCATGAGGAGATCCATATCTGTGTACTGTTTGAATGTTATATATAAATTATCTCTGTGAATCCTCACCCAAATTCTTTGAAAGCCACTGTCTTCAACCACCTGTTGACCTCGTGGAAAACATTTGTGCAAACTTTTTTTTTAATTTTTTAAAAGTTTATTTATTTCGAGAGAGAGAGAGCCAGCAGGGGAGGGGCAGAGACAGAGGGAGAGAGAGAATCCCAAGCAAGCTCCATGCTGTCAGCACAGACCGTGACATGGGTCTTGAACTCACGAACCGTGAGCTGAAGTCAAGAGCTGGGCACTTAAATGACTGAGCCCCTTAGGCGCCCCCATTTATGCCCACTTTATACAGAGTGGGCCAGTGGTCACCAAAGTGGAGAGGACAAGACAGTGGGTTGAAATACTAGGATAAAAGAGTAGTTGTTCTTTCATGTATCAGGAAATCATTCCTTTTTACTGTCGAGAAGCAGTTTATTTATGGACATACCACAATTTGTTTATCCAGTCACCTGTTGATAGGCCTTTGTGCTGTTTCCAGCTCTTCACACTGCAAATAAAGTGGCTGTGAATATTCACATGCTGTGGCCGTGCACTGAAGAAAAAGTTCTCGGACACTAGACTGAGCAGACATGCAGGGCTGCCTCCGGAGACAGCAGCAGCAGCAACAGTAGGCTGCATGTAGCTTTTATTTTCTATTTTATCAGATATAAGTATTAGAGAGTATCAAAGTATGGAAAGAGAAGACAAATGATCTTAGTGAAAGCGTGCAGGGAGCACATGCAGCTCCGAGGAGTGTCAGGAAGTTACAGCGGGTTTTGGATCTAATGCCCTCTGTGGGATCATAGGGCTCTGTATCTCATAACGCTATTGCGTTCGACAGCCTTGAGCCCAGAACATCGCTGACGTTTCAGCTACTGCCCCATTCACCCTCCAGGGCTCACAATACTGTCTCTAGCAATAACTCCACGTCTCCCCGCTTTTGTCTTTTGGTTGTAGGAACAGGGGTTGCAGAGGAAGGGGTGAGCATCTGGGTATCGACAAAGAACACCTTAGGTGATGTGAAGCAGAGAGACGTCATCATTTTGAAGACTGCAATGGGAAACAAAATCATGACTAATACTATAATAGTAGTAAACCAAGAATGAAGATTGAACGCAGAGAACCAGTTTTTGGGGTTGATCCAATGAGAAAAGTCATTGACAGCATCAATCACTGCTTGTTGGTTTTCCCGTTGAAGCTCTCGTAATTGTTTTTGTAACCTAGTTTTTAGGTTATCAGTGGAGACATTTAGGGGTGAATCGAGTACCCGATTAAGATATCCATGTATTTGATCCCACGACTTGTTGTATAAAGTGGGGGCTGGGGATAGCATAAGTCTCTAAGGAATTTGAAAGCAAGGTTTTCAGGATCTTGAGGGGCTAGCTAATGTTAAGATAAGGTTACTTTTAGTCTCTAAAAAAACAAAAACATTAAGGAAGTAAGGCAGCCATGAGTTCTTTGAGCAAGGTCACACTCTGCATGTATCAGTGGGCTGCGAGCTATAAGGAGATTTGATTTGTGTTACATTTCATTTGCCTTTGTTTCCCTCATCATTTCTGCCCCCTGAACAACCTTGACCCTTAAATCTTTAAGGCTGTCAAAGGCGGAAGGTCTCATCCTCTTTAACTTCTTCCTGCTGAATAGCGGATGTAGAAATGTCCCTACCTATGGGCCAAGGTTGGCCAGTTGAGAATTTAACAGGAGTTAGGAAAGGCTCAGGCAGCTGTATCTAGACTTGATAATATGAGTGTTCTCTTGAGCCAAAAGGATCATCTGTTGGCTTGAAGTTGTGCCAGTGAAGGAGTCTTGGCATCAGGTGGAGAGACATGGGAAAAAACAGCAAAACCCGATTAAAATAACAAAAAGAAAAAGCTCAAACAAGAGTCCTTTGACAGTTGCAAAAATTTTTCTTTAGTCTAGGAGTTTAAACAATTATTAAAGGAAAGAGAGGGATCATTTAAAGGACCGGTTTATATATTTGTCAGTTAAAACCTTAGACGTATTCTTGTGGTGATCTGGAATGTGTACACAGTGTTCTGTTTTTATGAGAGTACAAGTTCCATCTTGTGTAGCACTTAAAACATCTAATGCCATTTTATTTTGTAGGGCTGTTTAATGCATTTGAGTTATTTTAGTGTTCAATAATAGAATGTTATTTTGAGAATCATTTAAGGCCTTCGTTGTGTAATAGGTGGTGTTAACCATCATATAGACTCTGTCTTGTTTAGTAAACAATCAAGTAATTAATAAGAGGCACTTTAATAGAAACAAGAACAATAGGGGTTAATGGTTAGAGCAAAATTATAAACCCAGTGTCTGCCAGCGAGAAGAGTTTTAGATGTCAGTATTGAAGCATCCTCAGATGGAGTGTGAATAGGCAGAGGTAATTAGATGGTTTTGTTTTTTGGTTTTTGGTTCTTGGGGTTTTTTTTTTGGGGGGGTCTTGTAACTCAAATGTCTGTGGCGATCTGTTTGAATGGCCCATAGAGCAACGGGCACAAAGATTGTCTATCTGTGAGTTTTGGGATATTTTTCTGAAGTTTACCTCAAGCTGTCTAGTTTAGGCAAACAACAAACATTTAAAGACAATCAGAACTAGAATGTAACATCCATAAATGTGCATTATTGAAATATAGTTTTTCTCTCTAAAAACCCTCATTTCCAGAGACAGCCAAATCAAGACCAGTTTGTTTGTAGGACAAGTCCAGTTTTTAACAAACTCAGCCTCATTGTTTACATAAGCTTAGCAAGAACGGTGATTGGTCATATAGATCTTTTAATGTTTGCTTTGCTGGAACTTTTTATAAGGAATCTCTAGATTGAACTTTTAGTAGTCTCTCCAGGCCAGGAGCCAAGCCAAATACTTGCCATCAGACATGCCTGCAGTACCTGTAGATTTGGGTGAATTTCTCTTCATGAGGTTACCAAGATACCCTGAGGTTTCTGCACCTGCCACGAAGTGCCATTCTTTATCACCTTGTAAGGCTGCTGGGAACTCAGTAAGCAAGGTATCAGGCCAACATTTCCAAGGGGCTTTATGGCTCCATGCTTCATAAAGTCAACCCTAATCCATCTGAACCACATATAAAAATTTTTTCCCAAAGATTTCCCTTCATGAAACGTCTACAACTTTCCTTTGCATTTAGATTTTGTCCCAAGCCATTTCTTTCCAAATAGCCAGTCTCATTTAGGACAAAATTACTTTCTTTTATCTTCAACAAAAATGTGTTCCCATTTCTTATATCTTTTTTACATATCTCCTTCTTTTCTACATGCAGAGTTGCTTTCCTTATTTCCGTTAGTCTTAATTACATTTGGCAGAATTTTAACTCTTAGAAACCTTAGTCTCCAGTGAAAAGTAGGTAGTAACCAATAGTGAACTGTCTGCTGCATTAGAGTTTTTTAGATGCCAAATTTCTGAATCAATTAAGCACAAAGCATGTTTTTTAACAGATGCAAATATCCTTAGTCTTTCTGCAATAAGTTAAAAATACAAACCTATGTTTAATAATCAGTGTTTCAGCATTCCATCCAATTTGGAAAAGGCCTAAATGTCCAATGAATTTAATCTAGTGTATCATCCAAACAAAACCGTAAAGTTTCAGGTTACAAAAACCTTGAAAGCTATGTCAACAATTACCCATGAAAACTTTTGAGACAGAATTAACCATCATTTTAAGTCATCTTTTTGTTAACAAATTGCAACAGAGATAACATGAGCTTATTTGACCTTCAGTAAATATAGGTAGAAAAGGTTTACATTTAATGTTGATAATTCTAAAGACAGGTCTGTCTTAGTTAAACCAACAAACTTAAATTACTTTAAATACAATACCAAATATGTTGCATTTGTGTCCATTTAAAAATCAAGAAATTTGTTCACCATTGTCAATTTTTACCTGGGACATTGGTGGGGAGATCTGAAGTGGGCGGTGTAGGTCCAAGGGGGTGTTCTTTGTTCCTGGACAGTGAGGGGAAGAGAGAGGAGGAACCCACGGTGCCAGAGACACCCAGATGGTAGAGGAGTGAGTTATGCAGGTGGTACCTGAGATGATGTAGAAACAGGTGGAGGGGGAGGGGAAGGCAGAAGAGGTGAGGTGTTGCCAAGAAGCCTGGAGGCAGATAAAAGGTCAGAGGACAGAGAAAGAGCTCAAGCCTGTCAGCTTGGACAGATGAGCAGAAGCAGAATTTCAGACGTGAAAGAGAAAGGAAAAGAAACAAGAAAAGGGATTCTGCACGCCTGATTGGAACAGAAGAGATTAGGGATGCTCTCAGCATCTCATCACAGGCATTGAGTGCCATAGTTCCCACCTGGATGAGTGGACGTCCTTTCCCTTCCTCGGACTTGAGAGACGAGGTATGTGGCCAGGAACCAGTCAGACTCTTCTGGTCCCTGTTAGAGGGCCACTTGTGGCCGCACACTGAAGACAAAGTTCTCCGACACTAGACTGAGCGAGCATGCAGGGCTGCCCCTGTGAGACAGCAGCAGCAGCAGCAGCAGCAGCATTAGATTGTATGTAGCTTTTATTTTATATTTTATCAGATACAAGTATTAGAGGGTGTCAAAGTCTTGGAAGAGAACACAAAGGATCTGAGTGAAAGCATGCAGGGGGCATGTGCAACTCCCAGGAGTGTCAGGAAGTTACAGAGGGTTTTGGATCTAACTGTCCTCTGGGGGATCATCGGGCTCCGTATCTCATAACACTATCGCATATTGTGTTCAACAGCCTTGAGACCAGAATATTGGTGACGTTTCAGCTATGACCCCATTCACCCTCCACGGCTCATGATACAGGGCTCTAGAAATAACTCCACAATATGCCATTTTGTGTATGGCAGAGTTCTGCGTCCTCTTATATGGTGTTCCCTTAGGTGTGGCCACAAGAGGGGACACAGGAGATGCTCAGGAAAACAAAGTGTATTATACTCACAAGTCCTATAGACAACAGGCATGCCATGCAGGGCTACGTGGGGGAAGTACCAGGTTTGTTCAGGAGGCAGAAGAGACAGGGGAGGACCCAGGCCATGGAATGGCAAGGCAGGGCAGGGCAGGGCAAACAGCTTAGGACTGCCTAGTGTGAATACTTTTGGTAGGCTATAAGCTATAGGGGTATTCCTTGGTTACCTGGTCTCTAGCCCTGGGATGATTATGGCAGGGGAATATTGCCTCCTATGGTTCTAGATTGGTTACTTTGGATATTAAAGTCATGCACTGGGCTGGGCACGTTTCTATCTCTAAGAATTAGTGCTAGTGAAAGTGTGGGAAGGGGTAGTCTCCCCAGCCAGAAGGTTTTTTAAGATGTCAAAACTTCACCATATATGGAAAATGGAAAATATAAGCAATTCAGGAAGTATGCGTTCTTTTCTCATGGATAAATACCTAGGAATGGCAAACTTGGGGTTATATGGCAGGTGTATGTTTGTTTACATTCCCAAGAAACTGCCAAATTATGGCAAGGTCTCACTGGCAGCATCCAAGAGGTCCAGCTCTTTTGCACCCTCACCAACAATTGGTGTGGTCCATCTTTCAAATTTCAGCCGTGCTCTAAAATTAACAACACAGGAAACAACAGACGTTGGTGAGGGTATGGAGAAAGGTGGGAATGCACCTGATGGGATGCACCTTCCATTGATGGTGGGAATGCAACCTGGTGCAGCCACTCTGGAGAACAGTATGGAGGTTCCTCAAAAAGTTAAAAATAGAACTACTTTATGATCCAGCAATTGCACTACTAGGTACTTAGCCAAAGGATACAAAAATACAGAATTGAAGGGACACATGCACCCTGATGTTTATAGCAGCACTATCAACAATAGCCAAACTCTGGAAAGAACCCAAATGTCCATTGACCGATGAAGGGAGAAAGAATATACACACACACACACACACACACACACACACACACACACACACACACACACACACATAATTCCTCAGGCATCAGAAAGAATGAAATCTTGCCATTTGCAACAATGTGGATGGAACTGGAGGGTATTATGCTAAGTGAAATAAGTCAGAGAAAGACAAATAACTCATATGTTTCACTCATACATGGAATTTAGTTAACAAAACAGATGAACATATGGGAAGGAAAAAAAACAGAGAGAGAGAGAGGGAAGCAAAGCATAAGAGACTCTTAACTATAGAGAACAAACTGAAGGTTGGTGGAGGGAGGTGGGTGGGGGGATGGGCTAAATGGGTGATGGGCATTAAGGAAGGAGCTTGTTATGATGAACACTGGGTGTTATATGTTAGTGATGAACCACTAAATTCTACTCTTGAAACCAATATTACACTGTATGTTAACTAACTAGGTTTAAATAAAAATTAGAAACAATAAATTAATTAAAAAAAATTTTAACCATGCTAATAGGTTTGCAAATAAATTATAGTTTTAATTTGACTTCTGTAATGACTAATGATGTGGAACACCTTTTCATGTGCCTGTTCCATATCTTTATATTTTCTGGTGAAATATCTGTTCAAGTCTTTGCCTATTAAAAAAAATTTTTTTCCCTATTACTGAGGTTCAAGAGTTCTTTATATATTCTGTATGTAAGTTCTTTATCAGATATATGCGCCACAAATATTTTCTCCCAGTCTGTGGAGTCTCCTTTTTTAAAAATAAAATTTTAATTTTAGAATAGACTTAGATTTACAACAAAGTTGCAAAAAGTAGTTGAAAAAACTCCCATATATTTTGCGTCCAGGTTCCTATTGTTAATAACTTCTGTTTATGATGCATTTGTCACAACGAATGAACCAATATTGACAGGTTATGATTAAAGTCTGTATTATATGCAGATTTCATTAATTTTTTTACCTAATTTCCTTTCTTTTCCAAGATACCATCCAGAATATAATATTATAGTTAGTGGCTCCTCTAAATAGTGACAGGTTTCTCAGACTTTCATTGTTTTTACAACCTTGGAAAAGTTTTTTCCATACTATGTCTTAGTGTTTTTAATTCCTCCAGTGTTAATAGTTATATTTTTTACAGTGAGGAATTTACGTGGTGTAAGGATCTAACTTCATTATTTTTCTAAATGGATAGTCCATTGTCCCAACATCATTTAATAAGAAATCCATTCTTCATCTGTTGAGCTGAAGTGCACCTTTACCATATTTTAAATTTCCATATTTATTAGCATCTACTTTTTAAAGTTTTTTTTTTTTGAGAGAGAGAGAGAGAGAGAGAGTGAGAGAGAATGGGGGAGGGGCAGAGAGCGAGGGAGAGAGAGGCTCTGCACTGACAGTGCAGAGCCCAGTGTGGGGCTTGAACCCATGAACTGTGAGATCATGACCTGAGCTGAAATCAAGAGTTGGTCTCTCAACCGACTGAGCCACCCAGGTGCCCTTGCAGCTACTTTTGAACTCTCAGTTTTATTCTCTCAATTTATTTGTTTACTCATGTGCCAGTATCATATTTTGCTTATAGTAGCTTTGTAGTAGGTTTTAATATGTGGTAGGGCAAGCCCCATACTCACTACTTTTCTAAATTTTCTTGGTGAGTCTCATAATTTACTCTCTTTCACAAAATTAAAAACTGTCTTGTGTAGGGGCGGCTGGGTGGCTCAGTCAGCTGAGCGTTTTTTAAAAAATTAATTAGTTAATTAATTTTTAAAATTTACATCCAAGTTAGTTAGTTAGTTAGTGTAACAATGACTTCAGGAGTAAATTCCTTAATGTTACTTACACATTTAGCCCATCCCCCCTCCCACAACCCCTCCAGTAACCCTCTGTTTGTTCTCCACATTTAGGAGTCTCTTAGGTTTTGTCCCCCTCCCTGTTTTTATATAATTTTTGCTTCCCTTCCCTTATGTTCATCTGTTTTGTATCTTAAATTCCTCAGATGAGTGAAGTCATATGATATTTGTCTTTCTCTGACTGACTAATTTCGCTTAGCATGATACCCTCTAGTTCCATCCCTGTAGTTGCAAATGTCAAGATTTTATTTTTTTGATTGCTGAGTAATACTCCACTGTATATATATACCACATCTTCTTTATCCATTCATCAGTTGATGGGCATTTGGGCTCTGTCCATACTTTGACTATTGTCGATAGTGCTGCTATAAACATTGGAGTGCATATGCCCCTTTGAAACAACACATCTGTGTCCTTTGGATAAATACCTAGTAGGGCAGTTCCTGGGTCGTAGGGTAGTTCTATTTTTAATTTTTTGAGGAACCTCCATGCTGTTTTCCAGAGTGGCTGTACCAATTTGCATTTCCACCAACAGTGCAACAGGGTTCATCTTTCTCTGCATCCTCACCAACATCTGTTGTTGCCTGAGATGTTAATTTTAGACGTTCTGACAGGTGTGAGGTGGTATCTCATCATGATTTTGATTTGTATTTCCCTGATGATGAGTGACATTGAACATCTTTTCATGCATCTGTTAGCCATCTGGATATCTTCTTTGGAGAAATGTCTATTTATGTCTTTTGCCCATTTTTTCACTGTGTTATTCGTTTTTTGGGTGTTGAGTTTGATAAGTTCTTTATAGATTTTGGATACTAACCCTTTATCTGATATGTCATTTGCAAATATCTTCTCCCATTCTGTCGGTTGCCTTTTAGTTTTGCTGATTGTTTCCTTCGCTGTGCAGAAGCTTTTTATTTTGATGAGGTCCCAGTAGTTCATTTTTGCTTTTGTTTCCCTTGCCTCCTGAGACGTGTTGAGTAAGAAGTTGCTGTCGCCAAGATCAAAGAGGTTTTTGCCTGCTTTCTCCTTGAGGGTTTTGATGGCTTCCTGTCTTACATTTAGGTCTTTCATCCATTTTGAGTTTATTTTTGTGTATGCTGTAAGAAAGTGGTCCAGGTTCATTCTTCTGCATGTCGCTGTCTAGTTTTCCCAGCACCACTTGCTGAAGAGGCTGTCTTTATTCCATTGGATATTCTTTCCTGCTTTGTCAAAGATTAGTTGGCCATATATTTGTGGGTCCATTTCTGGGTTCTTCATTCTGTTCCATTGATCTGAGTGTCTGTTCTTGTGCCAGTACCATACTGTCTTGATGATTACAGCTTTGTAGTATAGCTTAAAGTCTGGGATTGTGATGCCTCATGCTTTGGTTTTGTTTTTCAAGATTGCTTTGTCTATTCAGGGTCTTTTCTGGTTCCATAAAAATTTTAGGATTATTTGGTCTAGCTCTGTGAAGAATGCTAGTGTTATTTTGATAGGGATTGCATTGAATATGTAGATTGCTTTGGGTAGTATCTACATTTTAACAATATGTGTTCTTCCTATCCAGGAGCATGGAATCTTTTTCCTTTTTTTTTTTTTTTTTTTTGTGTGTGTGTCTTCTTCAATTTCTTTCATAAGCTTTCTATCATTTTCAGTGTATAGATTTTTCACCTCTTTGGTTAGGTTTATTCCTAGGTATTTTATGGGTTTTGGTGCAGCTATAAATGGGATCGATTCCTTGATTTCTCTTTCCATCGCTTCATTGTTGGCGTATAGGAATGCAACCGATTTCTGTGCATTGATTTTATATCCTGAAATTTTGCTGAATTCATGAGTCAATTCTAGCAGTTTTTTAGTGGAATCTTTTGGGTATTCCATATAGAGTATCATGTCATCTGCGAAGAGTGAAAGTTTGGCCTCCTCCTGGCCAATTTGGATGCCTTTTATTTCTTTGTGTTGTCTGATTGCAGAGGCTAAGACTTTCAATACCGTGTTGAATAACAGTGGTGAGAGTGGACATCCCTGTCTCATATCTGACCTTAGGGGGAAAGCTCTCAGTTTCTCCCCATTGAGGATGATATTAGCATTGGGTCGTTCATATATGGCTTTTATGATCTTGAGGTATGCTCCTTCTATCCCTACTTTCTTGAGGGTTTTTATCAAGAAAGGATGCTGTATTTTGTCAAATGCTTTCTCTGCATCTATTGAGAGGATCATATGGTCCTTGTCCTTTCTTTTATTGCTGTGATGAATCACATTAATTGTTCTGTGGATGTGGAACCAGCCCTGCATCCCAGGTATAAATCCCACTTGGTCATGATGAATAATTTTTTAATGTATTGTTGGATCCAGTTGGCTAATATCTTGTTGAGGATTTTTACATCCATGTTCATCAGGGAAATTGGTCTATAGTTCTTTTTAGTGGGATCTCTGTCTGGTTTTGGAATTGAGGTCATGCTGGCTTCATAGAATGAGTTTGGAAGTTTTCCTTCCATTTCTATTTTTTTGGAACAGCTTCAAGAGAATAAGTGTTAACTCTTCCTTAAATGTTTGGTAGAATTCCCCTGGAAAGCCATCTGGCCCTGGACTCTTGTTTTTGGCAGATTTTTGATTACTAATTTGATTTCCTTACTGGCTATGGGTCTGTTCAAATTTTCTATTTCTTGTTTCAGTTTTGGTAGTGTATATGTTTCTAGGAATTTGTCCATTTCTTCCAGATTGCCCATTTTATTGGCATATAATTGCTCATAATATTCTCTTATTATTGTTTTTATTTCTACTGTGTTGGTTGCAATCTCTCCCCTTTCATTCTTTATTTTATTTATTTGGGTCCTTTCCTTTTTTTTTTTTTTTAACCAAAGTGGCTAGTGGTTTATCAATTTTGTTAATTCTTTCAAAAAACCAGCTTCTGGGGGCACCTGGGTGGCTCAGTCGGTTGAGTGCCTGACTTTGGCTCAGGTCATGATCTCACAACTCTGTGGGTTCGAGCCCCACATCAGGCTCTGTGCTGACAGCTCAGAGCCTGGAGCCTGCTTCGGATTCTGTGTCTCCCTCTCTCTGCCCCTAACCCACTTGCATTCTGTCTCTGTCTCTCTCAAATATAAACATTAAAAAAAAAATTAAAAAAACAAACAAACCAGCTTCTGGTTTCATTGATGTGTTCTACTGCTTTTTTGTTTGTTTGTTTCGATAGCATTAATTTCTGCTCTAATCTTTATTATTTCCTGTCTTCTGGTTTGGGGTTTTATTTGCTGTTCTTTTTCCAGCTCCTTAAGGCATAAGGTTAGGTTGTGTATCTGAGATTTTTCTTCCTTCTTTAGGAAGGCCTGGATTGCTATATACTTTCCTCTTATGACTGCCTTTGCTGCATCCCAGCAGGTTTTGGGTTGTGGTGCTATCATTTTCATTCACTTCCATATACTTTCTAATTTCCTCTTTAACTGCTTGGTTAGCCCATTCATTCTTTAGTAGGATGTTCTTCAGTCTCCAAGTATTTGTTACCTTTCCAAATATTTTCTTGTGGTTGATTTCGAGTTTCATAGCATTGTGGTCTGAAAATATGCACGGTATGGTCTTGATCTTTTTGTATTTACTTAGGGCTGATTTGTGTCCCAGTATATGGTCTATTCTGGACAATGTTCCATGGGCACTGGAGAAGAATGTACATTCTGCTGCTTTAGGATGAAACTTTCTGAATATATCTGTTAAGTCCATCTGGTCCAGTGTGTCATTAAAAGCCATTGTTTTCTTGTTGATTTTTTGATTAGATGATCTGTCCATTGCTGTGAGTGAGGTGTTGAAGTCTCCTACTATTATGGTATCACTATCAATGAGTTTCTTTATGTTTGTGATTAATTGATTTATATATTTGGGTGTTCCACATTTGGTGCATAGACGTTTACAATTGTTAGGTGGATAGACCCCTTAACTATGATATAATGCCCTTCTGCATCTCTTTGATACAGTTTTTATTTTAAAGTCTAGATTGTCTGATACAAGTATGGCTACTCCGGCTTTGGTTCTCCATCCCCTTATTTTCTTTCTTTTTTTTTTTTTTTAATTTATTTATTTTTGGGACAGAGAGAGACAGAGCATGAACGGGGGAGGGGCAGAGAGAGAGGGAGACACAGAATCGGAAATAGGCTCCAGGCTCCGAGCCATCAGCCCAGAGCCTGACGCGGGGCTCGAACTCACGGACCGCGAGATCGTGACCTGGCTGAAGTCGGACGCTTAACCGACTGCGCCACCCAGGCGCCCCTCCATCCCCTTATTTTCAATCTGAAGGTGCCTTTAGGTCTAAAGTGGGTCTTTTGTAAACAGTATATAGATGGATCTTGTTTTCTTATACATTCTGTTACTCTGTGTCTTTTGACTGGAGCATTGAGTCCATTGACGTTTAGAGTGAGTACTAAAAGATATATATTTATTGCCATTATGATGCTTGTAGAGTTGGAGTTTCTGGTGGTGTTCTCTGGTCCTTTCTAATCTTTGTTGCTATATATATACATATATATATATATGTTATATATGTTTATATATATATTATATATTTATTTATTCCACCTTTTCTTATTATACATATATAATATATATAATATGTATAAATATATATATGTATAATATATGTTTATATATATATTATATATTTATTTATTCCATCTTTTCTCCCCTCAGAGTCTGCCTTAAAATTTCTTGCAGGGCTGGTTTAGTGGTCACAAACTCCTTTGATTTTTGTTTTCTCTAGGCAACTTTTTATCTCTCCTTCTATTTTGAATGACAGCCTTGCTGCATAAAGAATTCTTGGCTGCATATTTTTCTGATTCAGCACACTGCCACTCCTTTCTGGCCTGCCATGTTTCTGCGGATAGGTCTGCTGCAAACCTGAGCTGTCTTCCCTTGTAGGTTAGGGGCTTTTTTTCCCTTGCCGCTTTCATGATTCTCTCCTTGCCTGAGTATTTTGTGAATTTGACTATATGATATGCCTTGTTGATGGTAGGTTTTGTTGAATCTAATGGGGGTCCTCTGTGCCTCCTGGATTTTGATGTCTGTGTCTTTCTCCAGGTTAGGAAAGTTTTCTGCTATGATTTGCTCACATAACCCTTCTACCCCGATTTCTCTCTCTTCCTCTTCTGGGACCCCTATGATTCTGATGTTTTTCCTTTTTAATGAGTCACTGCTTTCTCTAATTCTTAAGTCGTGCTCTTTTGCCTTCATCTCCCTCTTTTTTTTCTGCTTCATTATTCTCTATAAGTTTGTCCTCTATATCGCTGATTCTCTGTTCTGTCTCATCCATCCTTGCTGCCATGGCATCCATCCGTGATTGCAGTTCAGTTATAGCATTTTTAACTTCATTCTGACTAGTTTTTACTTCTTTTATCTCTGAAGAAAGGGATTCTAATCTATTGTTGACTCCAGCTAGTATTCTTATTATCGTGATTCCAAATTCTGGTTCAGACATCTTGCTTGTATCTGTGTTGGTTAAATCCCTGGCTGTCATTTCTTCGTGCTCTTTCTTTTGGGGTGAATTCTTTCATTTTGTCATTTTGAAGGGAGAGGGAATTAATGAGGTAAAAAAATAAAAATTAAAAAATATTAAAATTAAAAAAATATTAAAATAAAAAAATTAGACACACACACACTGAAATAGAATAAATGATTCTAGATCCTAAGCGTGTTTTGGTCTGGGTGTTGAAAGTGGTTTGACAGATTAGAGAAAAAAAAGGGGGGGGGAAGAAAAAAAAAAGGAAATTGAGAATTTGAAAAAATGAATACACTGAAGTAGACTAAAATGAAATGATGGGAGTAAAATAGAATTTGAAAAAATTTACACAAAAGTAAAGAATTAGTAGAAAAAATTAAAGAAAAATATTTTCAATAAAAATAAAAAATAAAAATGAAGTTTTTCTCTTTCTGTATTCAAGAAAAAGAAAATAAATGAAAAAGATAAAAAAGAGAAAAAAGGGAAATCGTTTGAAAATTTGAAAAAGTGAATACACTGTAGTAGATTAAAAGAAAATGATGGAAGTAAAACAGAATTTGAAAAAATTTACATAAAAGCAAAAAATATAGTAAAAAAAATTAAAGAAAAATATTTTTAATAGAAATTGAAAGTAAAAATAAAGTTTTTCTCTTTCTGCATTCAAGAAAAAGAAAAGAAATGAAAAAGAGGAAAAAGAAAAAAAAAGAAATCATTTGAAAATTTGAAAAGGTGAATACACTGAAGTAGACTAAAATAAAGTGATGGAAGTAAAATAGAATTTGAAAAAAATTTACACAAAAGTACAAAATATAGTAGAAAAATTAAAGAAAAATATTTTTAATAAAAATTGAAAATAAAAATGAATTTTTTCTCTTTCTGTATTCAAGACAAAGTAGTGTAAAAGAGAAAAAAGAAAGAAAGAAAGAAAATTGAATAGATGGACCTGCTAACAGATTGAAATAGGACTGAAATTACTTCGTTTTCCCCTAGAAGTCAGACTATGTAGCGCTTTATAGTCCATAAACCAACCCGGCAGTGAGACTTGTGTTCTTGAAGAGCAAGGTTGGTCAGCTGGGCGGGGCTCAGTGTATTGGCTCTGTTCTCCACTAGATGGCGCTGCTACCCTACTGGGGTGGAGGGTTGCGGCGCTCTTAGGTGCGTATGCGCATGCGCGGGGGGCTGAAAATGGCGTCTCCCAGCTCCTCAGTCTCTAGTATGGGAATTTTCTCTGCAATCAGCAATCGCTCAACTGTCCTCTGTCTTCAGCTTTCGTCCACTCCCGGCTTCTTCGCTGTCCGTGACCTAGTCCCAGGCAACACCTCTCTCCCGAGTCCTGTTTCAGACGCGGCTGTTTTCCCCGACCCCTTACTTCCGAAGGACCGTGGCTTTGACCCGTTCCGCCCCTCTGCGGGAGGGTCTCACCGAGCACTGGCCGAATGAGCAATGGCCGAATGTCAGCTGCGCCCAGGAACGCTTGTGGGACCCTGCTGCTGCCGGTGCCCCGAGACTGCGGCCAGGTGCCAGCCCGCCCCAGAAAAAATTCGCGAGATAGCGTAGCAGCAGCTTTTCAGGGATTATGGAAAAGCACCACACACTTCTGGCACCAGGCTTCACCCTTAACGACCTTGCCCCAGCACCAGCGAATGTGGCCGTTTTCTGGGGTCTGCCGGGACCAGGTGGCTTCAACCGTCTCCACCAAACGTCCTTCCAGCAGTGGAACCGCTTCTCCCCGTGTGGCCTGAGAACCTCCCGGACTCCACTCTGCTCCTGAGGATTCACCCTTCCCACCAGAGCACCGCCAGGTATGGAGCTGCGGAGTTGCAACGTTTGCGCTCCCCTTGTTTACAGTCTTAATGGAATTTAAACCCTCTCCTTTCTCCTCTCTCCCTTTTTAGTTTAGTCCCTGTGGCTGTTTCCCATTTTCCACTTTCTCTCCAGCTGCTTTTGGGGAGGGGTGCTTTTCCCGTATTCTCCCCCTCCACCCCATCTCCATCCTCTCTCCACCCACAAAAGCACCTCCCTTCCCGCGGCTTCTCTCTCCCCAAGTTCACCTCTCCACGCTGCGTACCTGCTGAATTCTGTGGTTCAGGTTGTGCAGATTTTTGTGTTTTCATCCTCCAATCATTTTTCTAGGTGGGCAGGATGGTTTAGTGTTGGTCTGGCTGTATTTCATGGACACGAGACACACAAAAAACTTCCATGCTGTTCCGCCATCTTGGCTCCTCCTCCTGGTGTTATTTTGATAGGGATTGCTTTGAATATGTCGATAGCTTTGGGTAGTACCAACATTTTATCAATGTTTGTTCTTCCAATGCAAAAGCATGCACTATTTTTCAATTTTTTGGTGTCTTCTTCAATTTCTTTCATAAGCTTTCTATCGTTTTCAGTGTATGGATTTTTCACCTCTTTGGTTAGGTTTGTTCCTAGGTATTTTAGGGTTTTTGGTGCAATTGTAAGTGGGATCAATTCCTTGATTTATCTTTCTGTTGCTTCATTATTGGTGTATAGGGATGCAACTGATTTTTGTGCACTGATTATATCCTGTGACTTTGCTGAATTCATGGATCAATTGTAGCAGTTTTTGGTGGAATCTTTTGGGTTTTCCATATAGAGTATCTGTGAAGAGTGAAAGTTTGACTTCCTCCTGGCCGATTTGGATGCCTTTGCTAAGACTTTCAATACTATGTTGAATAACAGTGGTGAGAGTGGACATCCCAGTCTTGTACCTGACCTTAGGGGGAAAACTCTCAGTTTTTCCCATTAAGGATGATATTAGCATTGGGTCTTTCATATATGGCTTTTATGATCTTGAGGTATGCTCCTTCTATCCCTACTTTCTTGAGGGTTTTTATCAAGAAAGATTCTGTATTTTGTCAAATGATTTCTCTGCATCTAATTGAGAGGATCATATGGTTCTTGTCCTTTTATTAATGTGATGTATGACATTGATTGTTTTGCAGATATTGAACCAGCCCTGCATCCCAGGTATAAATCCCACCTGGTTGTGGTGAATAATTCTTTTAATGTATTGTTGGATCCAGTTGGCTAGTATCTTGTTGAGGATTTTTGCATCCATGTTCATCAGGGAAATTGGTCTTCAGTTATCCTTGTTAGTGGGGTCTTTGTGATTTTGGAATCAAGGTAATGCTGGCTTCATAGAATAAGTTTGGAAGTTTTCCTTCCATTTCTATTTTTTGGAACAGCTTCAAAAGAATAGGTGTTAACTCTTCCTTAAATATTTGGTAGAATTCCCCTGGAAAGCCATCTGGCCCTGGACTCTTGTTTTTTTGGGAGATTTTTTTTTTTATTACTAATTCAATTTCTTTGCTGGTTATGGATTTATTCAAATTTTCTATTTCTTCCTGTTTCAGTTTTGGTAGTTTATAGGTTTCTAGGAACTTGTCCATTTCTTCCAGATTGCCCATTTTATTGGCATATAATTGCTCATAATATTCTCTTATTATTGTTTGTATTTCTGCCATGTTGGTTGTGATCTCTCCTCTTTCATTCTTGATTTTATTTATTTAGGTCCTTTCCTTTTTCTTTTTGATCAAACTAGCTAGTGGTTTATCAATTTTGCTAGTACATTCAAAGAACCAGCTCTTGGATTCATGGATCTGTTCTACTGCATTTTGTTTTTGCTTTTGTTTTTTCTTTTTTTGTGTGTTTGTTTTGATAGCATTTGTTTCTGCTCTGATCTTTATTATTTCCTGTATTCTGCTGTTTTGGGGTTTATTTGCTGTTCTTTTTCCAGCTCTTTAAGGTGTAAGGTTAGGTTGTGTATCTGAGATCTTTCTTCTTTCTTTAGGAAGGCCTGGATTGCTATATACTTTCCTCTTATGGACCACCTTTGCTGTGTCCCAGAGGTTTTGGGCTGTGGTGTTATCATTTTCATTGGCTTCCATGTACTTTCTAATTTCCTCTTTAACTTCTTTGTTAGTCCATTCATTCTTCAGTAGGATGTTCTTTAGTCTCTAAGTATTTGTTATCTTTCCAAATTCTTTCTTGTTGATTTCCAGTTTCATAGCATTGTGGTCTGAAAATATGCACGGTATGATCTCAATCGTTTTATACTTGTTGAAGGCTGATTTGTGTCCCAGTATGTGATCTATTCTGGAGAATGTTCCATGTGCACTCGAGAAGAATGTGTATTTTGCTGCTTTAGGATGAAGTGTTCTGAATATATCTGTTAAGTCCATCTGGTCCAGTGTGTCATTCAAAGCCATTGTTTCCGTGTTGATTTTCTGTTAAGATGATCTGTCCTTTGCTGGAAGTGGGGTGTCAAAGTCCCCTACTATTATGGTATTATTATCAATGAGTTTCTTTATGTTTGTGATTAATTGATTTATATATTTGGGTGTTCCATGTTTGGAGCATAAATGTTTACAATTGTTAGATCTTCTTGGTGGATAGACCCCTTAACTATGATATAATGCCCTTCTTCATCTCTCGTTACAGTCTTTATTTTAAAACCTAGATTGTCTGATATAAGTATGGCTACTCCAGCTCTCTTCTGGTGGGCATTAACATGATAGATGATTCTCCATCCCCTTACTTTTAATGTGAAAGTGTAAGGGTTAAATTGTAGTGTAGGGCTAACGCTTAGCTTGAAAAATAACAGCTTTGTTCTGACACTGAAGGTCAAAAGATAACAGCCTTGTTTTTACTCTTGTAAATCACGCTTCATACTCTTGTAAATCAGGCTTCACCAATGTAGGAAACAGAAGCTCAAAGAAAAGAGCATCAGAGACAAGGTCAAGGAGATCCACTGGTTGCAACTTAGCGGCAGAAAGTCTAAAATAAACACCTCATTCGGCAACTGTTTCTAACTTATTCGGCAACTGTTTCTAACTCATCTGGGAACTGTTTCTCTGTTCTGTTCCCAGGTAATAATAAAACGATGTGATCAGCTTTAAACACTCTGTACCCCAGCTGTTCGGGGCCACACTCTTATCAAGAGTGTTGGTCCCGATCGATCGGCCTTGCCTCTCATGGTAATAAACTTTGTTGTGACTGTCACTGGTGCCCATAGCATTCTGTTTCAGGAGTCGTGTGGATGCAACAAAAGTACATTGAAAGTACATTGTAATTTCACATTGAAAAAAACTGAATAGATGGACCAGTGAACAGAATAAAATACGATTGAAATTACATCCAGTTTCCCCTAGAAGTCAAACTATGAAGCACTTTATATTCATAAACTAAGCAGGGGGAGAGACTTGTGTTGGCCCAGTTGGGAGGGACTTAGTGTAATGGCTCCATTCTCCAACAGATGCCACTGCTTAGCGGACTGGGATGGATTGCTGTGGCACGTGTAGGCATATATGAGCATGCACGGAAGGGGTGAAAGTGCATCACCCAGCTGCCCAGTATCTAGTATCAGAACTCTGTGCTCTCCCTAACTGGCAATCAAGCACCCCTCCGTTGTCTTCAGCTTCCATCCGGGAAGCTGTCAGGCTGCATGCAGCACCTCCCTGCTGAGTTTGATCTCAGATGGGGTTGTGTTTCCCAGCCCCTCACTTCTGAGGGATTGTGGCTTTGATCAGCTCAGGCCATCTGGGGGAGTTCTCGCTGAGCAGTGGCCAGGTTCTGGCCTGCCCCCAGGAACGTTCACGGGGCCATGCTGCTGCCAGTGCTCAGAGACTGTGGCTGGGTGCGAGTTTGCTCCAGAAAGAGTTTGGGTGATGGTTTCAGGGATCATGGTAAATCACAACACACATCTGGTGCCAGGCTTCACCCTTAACGTCCTTGTTCCAGCACCAGTGAATGTGGTTGTTCTCCAGGGTCCACTGGGACCTTTGTTTGTGGGGAGGGCTCACAGCCTCTACCAAATGTCCTTCAAGGAGGGGAACCACCACTCCCTGTGTGGCCCAAGGACCCCTGGACCTTGCTCTCTGCTCCTGCGGATTCGCCTCTGCCACCAGAGCACCACCAGGTATCTAACTGCAGAGTTTCAGATTCTGCACTCCCCCCATTTATAGTCTTAATGGAATTTAAACCCTCTCCTTTCTCCTCTCTCCTTTTCCCTTTTTTGTTCAGTCCCTTGCAGATGTTTCCACTCTTCTACTTTCTCTCCAGCTGATTTTTTTTTGGGGGGGGGGGTGCTTTTCCCATATTCTCCCCTTGCCCCCCATCTCTGTCCTCTCTCCATAAGCAAAAACAGCTCCCTGCCCTCCATGGCTTCTCTCTTCCCCAGTTTACCTCTGTGCATCGCATACCTGCCGAGTTCTGTGGTTCAATTTGTGCAGATTGTTGTGTTAACCCTCAAATCAGTTTTCTAGGTGTGCAAGATGGTTTAGTGTTGATCTGGCTGCATTTTAGGGACGAGGGATGCAAAAAAAAACTTCCATGCTGTTCCACCATCTTGGCCCCTCCCCCACTTCTGACTTTTGATTTTAGCTTAGGTCCTGATCCCAGGGTTGTGGGATCTAAACCTGAGTCGGGCTGAGCATGGAACCTGCTTAAGATTCTCTCTCTCTGCCTCTACCCCTCTCCCCTGATCTCACTCTCTCTCTAAAATTAAAAAAAAAAAAGGTCTTATCTAGTTCCAAAAATAAAAATGAAAACATTAGGGCTCTGTTTATATTACATAAAATGCTTTTATTAATTTGAGAAAGATTGACATCTTTAGGCTATGAAATTTTCCTATTTAGGATTGAACTATTTCTCTTTAATTATTCAGATCTTTAAGTCTATTGAGAAAATTTTGCATTTTACTTTACATGTCTTTCACCTTTCTTATTAAAATTTATTCCTAGGCATATTATTATTTTTGAAACGATTGTGAACAGGACGTTTTTCATTACTATTTGAACTGATTATTAGTAATTAAAGAATAGTTGGTTTTTGCAGATTTATCCTGTATCTATTCATGTTACTAATTTCTCTTATTAGTTTGTAAGACTCTTAGGTATACAATATTATCTGCAAGTAATAATCCCTCCCCATATTCACACCTCTCATTTTGCTTTATTGGAGCATGTACCTCCAAAACATTGTTGAACAATTAGTTCAGAACAATTATCCAATAGTTCATGAATAATGTTAAATAGTTGGTCCATGGGGTGCTTGGGTGGCTCAGTCGGTTGAGTGTCCAACTTTGGCTCAAGTCATGATCTCATGGTTCATGAGTTCAAGCCCCACATAGGCCTTTGTACTGGCAGGGCAGAGACTGCCTTGGATTTCCTGTCTCCCCCTCTCTCTGCCCCTTCCCTCCAAGATAAATAAATAAACAAACATTTAATAATGTTAAGTAATTGGTCCAGTCAGTTTGATTTGGGGTTCAGTCATTGTAGTTGAAAAGGTCTTGGCAAATACAAAAGATTCCTCATAAATGAATCACATGTAAATCCGGATGAAACACGTGGTGGCATGTTTCTGTTTTATTTTATTATTATTATTTTTAAATGTTTGTTTATTTTTGAAAGAGAGACAGTGTGCGAGGGTGGGAGGGGCAGAGAGAGAGAGGGAGACACAGAATCCTAAGCAGTTTCTAGGCTCTGAGCTGTCAGCACAGGACCCAATGGGGGGGGGGGGGGCTCAAATTCATGAACTATGAGATCATCACCTGAGCTGAAGTTGGATGCTGAACTGACTGAGCTACCAGGTGACCCTCAGTTAATTATTTTTATTATTATGATTTTTTTCCTAAAATTGCAGGCCCATACCACTCTAGCCTCTTGGCTTCATTCTGCTTTTTAAAAGAAAAATTTTTTTAATGTTTATTTTTGAGAGAGAGAGAGAGAGACAGATAGACAGAGCAAGAGCGGGGGAGGGGCAAAGACAGAGGAAGACACAGAATCCAAAGCAGCTCCAGGCTCTGAGCTGTCAGCACAGAGCCCAACACGGGGCTCAAACTCACAAACCATGAGATCATGACCTGAGCCAGAGTCGGACGCTCAACCCACTGAGCCACCCAGGCGCCCCTCAGTTACTTATTTTACTAGGGACATACCCTACATTTTATCTATTGATCTGGATGCTTGCAAGGTTCAGTACATTTTGTAAAAGTCATATTCTGTCATATACTGGGAGCCTGATTTTTCCGCCTCTGCACTCAGGAGTGGTTAGGAATGGATCGTACCCTCAGTAAATCTGTGTTGTGGACTTGTATACCTCGGATTACTCACAGCCTGAACCACGTCTGGCAAAGATAGCATTTTGTAAGGGGCTCTGCTCACCTTGCCTGCCCACTGTGGGCATCAGGATCTTCACAAAGCTGAAGAAGTTGCACTCAGATTACACCGCCCCCCCCCCCCCCCCCCACGTAAGAAATCTAAAATGATAATGAGGGTTTATTTAGCAGGACCGCAAGCAAATGAGAATCAAGGGATCTGTTGGCCTGTAGGGTATATAATTTCATATAATGCATCCCATTTATATGAGGAAAAGTTGGGGGCATAAGAGTAATTAAGCGCTTTCCATCATACATGTGTTACAAGTGAATTTAAGTGTTGTAGCAGACAATGTTTCTTGTCTGTTAAATTTACGATGCTACGTCGGAGATTGGCAAACTCTTTTGTAAAGTGCAAGAAAGCAAATATTTTACTTTATATGTTTTATTTATTTTTGATAGAGAGAGTGTGAGCAGGGGAGGGGCAGAGAGAGAAGGGGACAGAGAAACCTAAGCAGGTTCTGCGCTGATGGCAGTGAGCCCGATGTGGGGCTTGAACTCAGGAACTGGGAAACCACGAACTGAGCTGAAGTCGGATGCTCAATGACCTGAGCCACCCAGGTGTCCCAAGAGAGCCAAATACTTCGTACTTTGCAGGTCATGTGCAATCTCTGTCTTGCAATCTTTTTTTTTTTTGCTTCTTTGTTTAGAGCCCTTTAAAAGTGCAAAGTCCATTCTTAGCTCACGGGCCATACAAAAAACAGGTTGCTCAAATTTTCCCATCCCCTCAGAGGTGGGGAACAAGATTTCTGGGCCCCCTAGGGAAAAGTCAGAAGTGAGATAATTGAGGAAGAAGGGGAATCTGGTAAGAAAACTTTAAGTTTCTGAAAAAAAACCATTACACCACCAGGTAGTAAGAAATATGTTACTGTAAATGAATGCTACTGTTACAAAGCAGGGTTACTTACAGGAGTCATACATTTAAATTTGAAACATCTGGGGGATAACCAAAGTCCTTCTGATCAGCTGTGGACCCATGGTTTGTGTTTGCATTCATTTTTTAAAGAAAAATATTGTGGTTGGATGCAAAGATTATGTTCATGCTACTACAGTTGGGGTTCCAACATTCCCCCACAAGCATCTTTCCATCCGTAACAAATGCATTGGAAGCAAGGTAATTTTGTAATGTTCTCGACCCCCTGATGCTCCTCATTTAGGATTTGCACATGGCTACCCGTGTGGCCAATTGAGGGCTCTGTCCTGGCCCATCTGACTCCCCCTCTCCTTGGTTGTCTCACTTCCGACTTTTCCCTGTGCAGGAAGGGGAGGGTGGAGCGGGATGAGGGCGGGGGGAACCTTGTCCTTCACCTGCAAAGGGATGGAACATTTCCTGGGCCATGTCATTGAACTTTCTCTCCCCTGCACAGCCCAGGAGTGCTTCAACTAGTGCTTCCCAAAGGAAGAAAACAAAAGCCTTTTCTTTCCTCCTGGAAGAGACACTCAACTCACAGGCTTTGTTGGGAAGCTATCAACCAAGTTACTAAGAGATGCTGAGATGTGATGGTTCTACACTGATATTTTCCATCTTGCATTCAGAATGCAATGGGGCTAGGTCTGTGCTATAGCTAGAGGGCTGGGGACGCTCTGGTCCGGGGGATAGACTCGGGAAGTGGAAATGCCCACACATTGTGCAGAAGTGCACAGAAAGGGGAGCCTGGAACCGTGGCCAGGGAAATCAGGGAGGCTCCGGAGAGGAGGTGAATCAGACCTGGGTCAGAAAGGCTGATTGGAAAAGTGGGAGTCAAACCTCACAGATAGTCCAGGGCCAGCCCTGCTTTGCCCGTTTATGGTCTCTTGGCCATAGGCCGGAATGAAAACCAAGTCCCTTAGCCCGGCCCCCGCTCAGGCTAAGGACAGAGCTGGGGCCCACACCAGCCTTGGGAAGGTGTGAAGGAGCAAGAGCCAATCCTTCTCCAGCGTGGCCATCCAGTACCCGGGGCTGGGAGCAGAGGGAACCCACGTGCGGCCCAAGGGTGGCAGTGGTGGCCTCAGTTGAGCTGATATGAATTTGGAATTGCTGCCCACGAAGCCAGGCTGGTAGAAGCAAGCCAAGGGTGGCCCAAAGGCGCCTGTTTGTGGCTGTTGTGTGGTGATGGCGCGGCAGGTGGGTCTAAATCCTCCGCCGTCGCTCATTGGGCGGTTAATAAGACAGCTGGCAGAGGAGTGTCACCTTCGCTGGGTACGGCATCATTTGCCTGTCTCCCCTGCCCGAGGTGCTCTCCTGGAGGCCGGGGGTGAGTCTCCATCTTTTCTTTAATAGACTTCATGTTTTGAGAGAAGTTTTAGGTTCACAGTAAAATTGAGCGGAAGGACCAAAGATATCCCATGTACCCCCTGGACCCTTCTTAGCCCCTAGACTAGGTGTCTAGTCTCATGCTCAGGACCCAGCACATTCTCAGCAGATGTTTGATGAATAAGTAACTTTCCAGCCAAGTGATGGCAAAGTGAAATCATGCTCTTTCTAAAATCCAGGTGGTTAGACCTGTCACAATCAGGCACGACTTTCTGCTCTTGGCAGGAACAGTCTGTGGTTGTCTCGATGGCAAGGAGATCGAGTCGCAGCATTCTGAGGGGCTGGGCCTCCCCGGTTTGCTCTGTATCAGTGAAAATACCGAGCACCACCCAGGTACCCAAGGGTGGGGTCCTGCAGCTTCCCAAACCAGTGCTGAACTGGGTCACTCAGAGGGGTTTAGAGGTATATAAAGCCATATATGTTTTTATAGCTCCCTATCATACAGAGATCTATAAAATGTATTGAACCATATATAGCTCTGTCTATGCTTGGTTATACATATTTATAAATGTATCTAAAATACATATGGCTTTATATATCTACTAGAGGATATATATATGAGAGGTTTTATAGATGTAAAAGGTTATATATGTATAAATACGTGCTTCTATTTTAAAGCACATATTTATAAATATAAATTTAAAGTAGGTATAATTCTTGCTTTATGTCCAACATGGGGTTTGAACTCACAACACTGAGATCAAGAGTCACATGCTCTACTGACTGAGCCAGCCAGGCACCCCAAAGTAAGCAGAATTCTTTTTAAAAAATTTTTTTAAGTGTATTTATTTATTTTGAGAGAGACAGAGACAGCGTGAGTAGGGGAGGGGCAGAGAGAGGGAGAGAATCCTAAGCAGCTCCACACTGTCAGCACAGAGCCCAATGTGGGGCTCAAACTCACGAAATGGTGAGATCATGACCTGAGCCAAAACCGAGTTGGATGCTTAACCAACTGAGCCACCCAAACACCGCACAGAATTCTTAAAAGAGGAATTCTGATCTCAAAGAGGGCCCTTTAACAAAGAGCCTCGGGGGTGCTTGCATGGCTCAGTCGGTTGAGTGTCTGACTTCGGCTCAGGTCATGATCTCACCGCTCTGCTTGGGGCCCTGGGCTGACAGCTCAGAGCCTGGAGCCCACTTCGGATTCTGTGTCTCCCTCTCTCTCTCAGCCCCTGCCCCCGCTTGTACAGCGTCTGTCTCTTTCTCTGTCTTTCCAATATAAACAAACATAAAAAAAAAAAAGAGAGCATTGGATACAGCATAACTGCAAAAGTAAGTTTCATCGAAAGACCTGTGGACACTGTAAATTTCTCCTGCCTTGTTTCAGAGGTCCAGGCTGTCTTTTAGAAAAGGGACATCGTTTACTGTATCTTGCTTGAGAACAAGAGTCATAGTCTCAACCTCATCTGTCCCATAGAAGGAAACAAAGCCTGACGACAGTGTGTGTTATGCATGTGTGTGTCTGTGTCCGTGTGCCATGGCTCAGGCCCCATGAGGGGGATTTTCCTGAGGGTCTCCTAGAGCAAAATTTCCTTTAGTCTGTTCAGGGGAGTTATATATTCAAGGATGTAACTAAATAACAAGGATGACAGATCATCCTTCAGAAGAACATTAAAATAGTTCTAATGGGGGAAAAATCACTTCCAGTATTTTCCAATTTTTGGTGCGTTCCATCAGAATTGATTGCAGGGTCCAGCTGGAAAGAATTCAGGCTCAGCCTATACAAATCAGGGTAGTTGTTCCAGCTCTGCAGAACCAGAAGCAGGATGAGTTTACACGGCAATAAAAGATCCATGCCCTCCCCATTTCTCTTAGCTTCTGGCTTCATTCCAAAATTCAAATTTAAGTTTATCTGTTAGTGGGAAACACAGCATCTCTCACCAACATTATTTATTTCAACTTTTTATCATCAAAGTTTTCAAACAGGCACAGGAGGGACTGTAGAGTAACAAACACCCATATGTCCATTCCTAGGTTAATAATTTTCAAGATTTTGCTGTATTGATTCATCTTATCCTTTTTTTTCTTTCTTAACAATTTTTCACTGGTTTTTTTTTTTTTTTTTTTTTTTTAGTGTTTATTTAGTTTTGAGAGAGCACAAGCAGGGGAGGGGCAGAAAGAGGGGGCCAGGGGATCCGAAGCAGGCTCCGCACTGATGACAGGAAGCCTGATGTGGGGCTTGAACTCACGAACTGTGAGATCATGACTTGAGCTGAAGTCAGATGCTCAACCGACTGAGCCACCCAGGTGCGCCTTGGCTGTTATTTTTTAAAGGAAGTTCTTGACAAATCATTCCATTCCTAAAGACTCGCTCAATATAAAAAATAAGGAAAAATTTTTTATTCTGTAACTGCAATATCATTATTACACCTAACAAAATCAACAGTTCTTTAATATTATCTAATTTCCAGGCTATGATTAAATTTCCCCAGTTGTCTCAAAAAAATGTTTTCTAGATATAGATAAATGGAATAGAATTACAGATTTTGAAATAAACCTACATATCTGTGGCCAATTGACTTTGGATAAAGGGTCTCAAAATTGTACAATGGTGGAAGAATAGTCTCTTCAAAATGTTGCTGGGACAGCTGGGTATCCACAGACAAAAAATTAAGTGGACCCTTACCTCACACTATATATAAAAAGTAAGATGGATCAAATACCTAAATATAAAAGTAAAACTATAAAACTCTTAGAAGAAACTATTGGACTAAATCTTCACGACCTTAGATTTGGCAATGGTTTCTTAAGTGAAACACCACCAGTACAAGAAACAAACAAAGTGATAAAGTGGACTTCATCAACCTGAAAAAACTTTGATACACTGAAGGACACTATCAAGAGAGCAAAAAGGCAACCCACAGAATGGGAGAAAATATTTGCAAATCATGTATCTGATAAGATTCTGGTATCCAAAATAGACAAAGAACTCACAAACAACCCAATTGAAAAATGGACAAACAGCTTGAATAGACATTTCTCCAAAGAAGATATTTAAATGGCCAACAAACACATGAGAAGATGCTCATCTTTACATGCTAGAGAAATGCAAATCAGTGTCACAAAGAGATACCAGTTCATATCTGATATGACTATACTTAAAAAAAAAAAGGGGGAAACAAGTATTGGCAAGAATGTGGAGAAACTGGAACCCTCATAGGTTATTGGTGGGAATGTAAAATGGTGTAGCTGCTGTGGAAAGCAGTTTGGCGGCTCTCCTATAAGTGAAACGGGATTACCACGTGACCCGCTAATTCTGCTCCTGGGGATGTACCTAAAGAATTGAAAACAGGTACAGAAACAGAAAAGGTTTCTGTTCATAGCAGCACTGTTCATCACAGCCAAAAGGCGGAAACAACCCAAATGCCCTTTGACTGGTGAATGGATAAACAAAATGTGGTCTATTTATCCAGTGGAATGTTATTCAGCTGTAACAACAGACGAGGACCTGAGACGTGCTATCATGCAGTTAGACGCTGAAAACGTAATGCTAAATGAAGGAACCCAGACACAAAAGGCCATATGTACTGATTCCATTTGTGTGAAAGATCCAGAATAGGCAAGTCTGTAGAGATAGAAAACAAATGTGGGGTTGCCAAAGGCTCAAGGGAGGAGGGATGGGGAATGGCCATTGAATGAGAAGAGGTTTCCTTTTGGGGCGATGAAAATGTCCTGGAACTAGATCTTGGTGGTGGTTTCAGAGCACTGCAACTGTACCAAATGCTACCAAATTGTAAGCTTCAGGATGATTATGAAGAATTTTAGGTCATGTGAATTTGACCAAAATGTTCTTTTTTTTTTTTTTAAGTAAAAAAAATTTTTTTAAGGTTTATTTTTTTTAGAGAGAGAGAGAGAGAGAGAGACAGAGTTCTAGCAGATGGGCAGAGAGAGAGGGAGACACAGAATCCGAAGCAGGCTCCAGGCTCCGAGCTGTAAGCACAGAGCCCCACGTGGGGCTTGAACTCATGAACTGTGAGATCATGACCTGAGCTGAAGTCAGAGGCTCAACGGACTGAGCCACCAAGGTGTCCCTGACCAAAATGTTTTTAAAAAGAGAAACCGTATCTTTCAAAGGTTGATTTGTTTGAACAAACAAATACAAACAGCTTCCCACCTTGCATCATTTCTTCTAACACTCTGTTAATCTGTAACCATTCCCTCCCTTTTCAAAACTCCTGTGACTTTTTGTGGTAACTGGGTCAGTGTCCTGGAGGACGACCCCTCTTCTAGTTTGTCTGATTGCTCCCCGGCAGTGGTGGGGAAGCCGTTCCTGGAAACTGGAAGTTGGTGTGGCGTGGCTTTGATGGGTCCGTGTTCCACTGTTTGACAGGCAAGCTTCATCCCCAGCGCTGTGCACTTTGTATTGTATCACATTGGAAGGCACCATATATCTGACTCTTCAGGTGGAGAGTCACATTGTCATGTGTCTGCTTTGGCTTCCCAGCAGTCCTGAGGGACTCAAGACCCAGTGACCAAGCACGGGTTAGATTGGACGAGCATTAGCCAATGATCTTTTGGTGCGGACTTGGGGATCCCAGGCATGGTTGGCGCAGTTGACCAGACTCTGTGTCATCTAGCCTCTGCCTGCTTCTCCCTGTAGCCCTTTCTTTCTTCATGTTCCTGCCATACTGCCTGCTTCTGCTCTCTCACACCCCCATGTTCCACCCTACCTGAGGCCTGCTATCACCTTTACTTTTTTTTTTATTAAAAAACAATTTTTAATGTTTATTTATTTTTGAGAGAGACAGAGACAGTGTGAACAGGGGAGGGGCAGAGAGAGGGAGACACAGAATCCGAAACAGGCTCCAGGCTCCGAGCTGTCAGCCCAGAGCCCGACGCAGGGCTCGAACTCACAAGCCATGAGATCATGACCTGAGCTGAAGTCGGATGCTGAACCGACTGAGCCACCCAGGCGCCTCTTAGATCATCTTTTTTTTTTTTTTTTTTAATGTTTTATTTATTTTGGAGAGGGAGCGACAGAGCTCAAGCAAGGGAGGGGTAGAGAGAGAGGGAGACACAGAATCCAAAGCAGGCTCCAGGCTCTGAGCTGTCAGCACAGGGCCCGACGCGGGGCTCGAATTCACAAGCCATGAGATCATGACCTGAGCCGAAGTCGGACGTTTAACCGACTGATCCACCCAGGCGCCCCTATCACCTTTACTTTTTTATCACAGTGGCAATTAACGAATTCTTTGACAACTCTGTATAGTGTCTGTTACACCTCTCTGTGCTGTAACCTTCACAAGGGCAGGAACCACATCTGGCTTTTCCATTGCCCTGTCCCCAGCACTCAGCCTGGTGCCCATAACACATCTGTTAGATAAACGAAGAAGTTGGAGGAGAGAGGTGTGCCTGAGGATCTTGGGCCTCAGAAGATTGCTTAACGAGGACGAATGGCAGGTGTCCCATGTCAGACTCCTTAGGCTGTGGACTTTTATGAACACAAAGCACCTTGCAGGATGGGCTAGGGGCAAATGCTTGTGTGTGCCCTATGTTTCAGTCAAACCACTTTCCAAAAATTCACTTCTACTCTCTGAGACCTCCCAGTGTTAGGGAATGGAGCAGAGCAGACTGGTCACCATCAGGGGTCACATAAGTGAGATCGCTGGTGGCTAAGAGGGTTTTTAGGAACAAGAGTATCTACCTGTGCTTTAAAAAGTTTTTTTTTTTTTTAAGTTTATTTATTTATTTTGAGAGAGAGAGAGAGAGAGAAAGAGTGGGCAGGGGAGGGGCAGACAGGGAGAAAGAGAGAATCCCAAGCAGGTTCCGCACTGTCAGCGTGGAGCCCGATGCGGGGCTCGAACTCATAAACCTAATAGGATCATGACCTAATATGAAACCAAGAGCTGGACGCTTAACTGACTGAGCCACCCAGGCGCCCCTCTACTTGTGCTTTTAAGTAGGTTTCTCTGTGCTCCTTCCTTAGGAGCATGAAACAGCCTGGCATTTACAGTTGCTTTGGGGATGGTATGAAGGGGCTGGGTGCTACGTTTGATTTGAAATAAAAGAATATACAGAAGACAGAGAAGGGAAGACCTGGAATCATCGGAAGCTGCACACAGGACTCAGAAGGTTATACTCTGATGGGGAAGGGCTGGAGCTCTTGACTCGGTTGTTAAATGGGTGTTCAACTCAATCTTCTCTAGCTTGTAAGGGGCCAGAGGACCTCAGCTGATAGGCACACGGAACTGCCTTCGGATTTCACAAAATCCCTCTGCAGACCCTTCTCCTTTCCCATCTTCCCCACCCCTCTTCGCCTCGCTATTCTGTTCCCCTTCTGTATCTCCTTTCCCACCCATGTCTTTCCTGTCTGTGTCACCTCCTCACTTTGAGCCCTGCCACTAGGGCTCTGCAAAGAGGGACGTGTACTGGCTGACTCATGCCTGGTGGCCGTGGGTAGTTAAGAAGTGAGGCAGTGAGGCTTGAATCCCCCACCATGGTTCAGGCACCGGAGGACTTCAGGAGGAGGTACCGTATACAGGCTTTGCACGTGGGTTCTGGAACCATCCCAGCCTGGGTTCATACATACTCCAGCTCTTTCACTGAGCAGCGACGTAAGCTTGGGGAAGAACCGTAGTTTCTAAATAGGTAAAACAGGAACAAGGTAGTACCACTGTCCAGAGCTCTTTTCCGGATTAAATGCAACAATGCATGTAGATCGCCTGGTATGCAGTAAGGAACCAGTGTCAGCCATAATTGGGTGGGTCACATGCATTTCCCAGCACAGATTATTTCCTACCTCCACAATATTAACATCAGTCGTATGATCAAGCACACGATCAGATGTCAATAATCCCCTCTTCTTGGGAGCCTCCCATGAATTACTTAAGCCTCAGATGGGTGGACTGTACCCTTAGGGAGAGGTTCCAAATTAAATATTACAAAGCCAGTGAACATTGATATTATCATTAGTCCTATTATGCAGATAATGAAACTGAGGTGCAGAGAGGTTGAGTCACACCAGTGGTCACACCAGTAGGAAGTGAGGAAGCGGGGATTTGAACACAGACATTCTTTTTTTTTTTCTTTTTTTAATTGAGATACGATTCATGCATCGTAAAGTTTGCTCTTTAAAAATGTGGATTTTAGTGGTCTTTAGTATTTTCACAGATACGAGCAGCCATCACCACTGTCTAATTCCAGGTCAGTTCCTCGCCCCCAAAGGGAACCCCCTGTCCCCCTTGGCAGTCATTCCCATCCCACAGCCCCTGGCAACCACTCACCTACCTTCCGCCTCTGTGGATTTGACTGTTCTGACGTTTCATAGAAGGGGAATCACACAACACATGGTCCTTCGTGACTGGCTTCTTTTGCTTAGTTCCCAAGATTCATCTGTTTTGTAGCACGAGTCAGTACTTCATTCCTTTTTACGGCTGAATTATATTCCATTGTATGGACATCACATTCCGTTTGTCCATTTACAAGCCGATGGGCACTTGGTGGTTTCCACTTGATGGCTCCCGTGCGTAATGTTGCTGTGAACATTCATGTACACTGAATCCGAGCCCAGACGTTCTGAAGTTAGAGCCCATGTGCCTAACCTTTATGCTTGAGTCCCTCCCTGTGCAGACTGGAAACATCTCAGAAAATGTTCTGCCTGTGGTCTTTGGGGAATGTTACATGTGGTGAAATTTGCCGAGGGCAGGCTTGACTTACACCCCATGGCTTCCAAATTAAAAAAAAAAAAAATTGTTTTAACGTTTATTCATTTTTGAGAGACAGAGTGCAAGCGGGGGTAGGGCAAAGAGACAGGGGACACAGAATCCCAAGCAGGCTCCAGGCTCGAACTCACGAGCGGTGAGATCATGACCTGAGCCGAAGTCAGACGCTCCATCGACTGAGCCAGCCAGGCATCCCAATACACCCCATGGCTTCTAATCACTCAGTGGGCATGACTTTTGTTGGTTTTGTGGTGTTACAGAATCGTATGCCCCCTTCCTCCTTTTTTTTAGTGATTTAACTAACACAGAAGGTCCTTCTGTGTGCGTGGCTTGCTGCCCAGTAGGGCGGGCAGGCATTGATCAATTACAAATCTTGAAACATACTTTGGGAGAAAAGTAAAGGGTTTAAAGAGAACTGGTAATAGGGGGCCTTGCAGGCTGAGGAGGAGCAGTTTCGGGAGGAGTTGGGGAAGAGCGTGCCAAGAAGAGAAGCCGGTGTGGCATGAAACCACATATCACGAGGTCTTTAATGTTTGGGACCCAGGCATGTTTGTCCTCTTTCTCCTCGTGTTCAAGGGGCTCTTAATCTCGTAAATGCAGGCAGGTGAAAGTCTTATTGTCTGTACCCTCTGAGTAGTCCCTTTGTCATGACTAATTACTGGCCTGTGCCCCTCCTCTCTGCTCCTGGCTTCTGGGACCGCCACCCACATCAATGGGGACCTCCCAGGGCCGTCACAGACACAGCCCTTACAGTAGGATAAGTGTCCACTGGAGATGTCCAGCCGAGCAAGCCATACTTCTCTAGACGGTCCTGTCCCACCCATGGAGACTCAGACCTGACCATTTTGGATGTGCACCGGGACCTGGGCAAAGACCACTGATTTCTGCAGCTCTGTCCCCGCACCCTATTCAATGGATTAACCTGCCCCAGGATCCCACATCACACACACTGTCCATGTCACTCAATAAGCTGAACCACCGTGGACCACTCGCATGGAGATATATTTGTGTAGTTGTTTAATAAAACATTTATTCATTTGATTTTGCCATTTTTGTGTTCTGCGTTCAGCAAATGTCTTTTTTCAGGTCTCAGGCACTTTGCAGGGGCTTTTAAATCTGGTAGGTCCAGGCTTGTGGGTAATTCAAAGGGCAGTCTTTCTAACATTCCCCTGCTCCTATCCTGTCATTCCCTCCATGCTCGCCTTTACGACTCCCCTCTACTCAAAATGCCCGGTGTCCTCTGCTGTCCTCTGGGAAACCTGAGGTTTCATCCCAAGATCTGCCTCTTTGTCTCCACTGATACATGACCCACGCTTAGTTGTTGGGTCTGCAGGAATCCCTGAGACGAGATTGGCCTTCTCCTGGATACTCCGTGATGCCTGAGGACACATCGAGCTCCACGGCACCGCCCAGGGCAGGCCTGGTCTCCAGGGTAGCTCACCTTTAGGGTCTCCACACCACTGGGACTGTTAGACATACTGGATTCTTCTTCCCATTGCCCTGTGTGCACACACATTCTTAGAAATAGTCAGCTCTCGGAAGGAGGAAGAGAAATGCTTTCTAAAGCTTTCTTTTTTAAAAATTTTTTATTTATTTTTGAGAGAGAGAGAGCGCGAGCAAGAGCGAGCCGGGGAGGGGCAAAGAGGGGGTGGGGACAGAGGATCTGAGGCAGGCTCTGAGCTGACAGCAGTGAGCCGACGTGGGGCTCGAACTCACCGACTGCGAGATCATGACCTGAGCCGAAGCTGGACACTCAACCGACTGAGCCACCCAGGTGCCCCTAAATCTTTCGTAATTTGCGAGACGGCTCTCTGGTGATTTTTGCAAAGTGGGGTTAGTTCCTTTCCTTTGTCTCCTGCCTCCAGTGAACGTCCCTGTGGACCTGACGTTCCCAGACAAGCCATGTGCTTTTCCACCCACTTCTTGTTTAGCAACACAAAGACCAGAGTAGGGCTCTGCTAGGAAGGGCCCAGGCCAAGGTCCTCGGCAGAAGTGGGGGGTCCGGTGTGAAGCATCTGAGGTTTGTAGCACATTTTGCTTCTCCCCTCCCACCTCCGCACATTTGCATAAGCCTCTCCCCCTCCGGATGTACTGCTCTTACAGAGGACCTGCTCAGCCCCTGCCTGCCTGGAGCGGTGCACCTGCTCTGTGCTCGCTTTGTAACCATCTTGAGGTCTGATTGCTGTCACCCTCCTGCCTCTGATCATTGTAAGTGGGAAACCCTGCTGGCGTCCCTCCCCCTGCGAGGTTGCAATTAATTTGTGTCTTGGCCGCGTTCTTGGGGCCAGTCCTGGCACGCCACTCCTCAGGCTTCTTCTCCTTTCCTAGGTCCCAACATGCCTCCTGAGCCCACAGGCATGGCTTATGACAAGCACTTGTGTGTCAGTCTAGCTGTGCGTGACTAGCTCTGCGTGCGTCTGTTCTAGCCAGGCTAGGATTCACCTTTCACTTGGAAAGCCTGGTTTCCACATCCATCATCCTCTTGGACCTCCCTCAGCCATGTGATATATCACGCAGGATAAACATGACCCTTTCTCTCTGGATCTCCGTTGAGAAACCTGACCGTCAAGAGGTGGGTCATGCCTGGGGCTGACAGGTGGCAGGGCTGGAAGCAGACTCCAGGTAGTCTGACTCCTGCCCCAGGGCCCTCACCACGTGCTGGCTCCACTGAGAATCTGAGTTTCCTAAAGGCAAGTGACCGGTTACCTGCTCACATTGTCGTTGACCAGTTTCTTCTCAAAAAAGAGCGATGGTTCTTTAAATTTCATGTGTGAATTCTCACCACTTGAAAAACAAAAATGAAACGTAACAATAAAACAGGTAGGCAAACCAAAGCCTAGTTCATTAATCAGCAAACATTTATTGAGAGTCTACTGTATGCTTGGCATTCTTCTAGATGCTGGCATACAGCAGAGAGCAAAAGAAATATTGTCCCTGCCCTCAGGGGATGTCTCTGCCATCCCCTGATCTAGAATGGTAATTCTTTTTTTTTTTTTTTTTATGTTTATTTATTTTTTTGAGAGACAGAGAGAGAGACACAGGGTGAATGGGGGAGGGGCAGAGAGAGAGGGAGAGGGAGACACAAAATCCGAAGTAGGCTCCAGACTTTGAGCTGTCGGCACAGAGCCTGAAGCGGGGCTCAAACCCAAGAACTGTGAGATCGTGACCTGAGCCAAAGTCAGATGCTTAACCGACTGAGCCACCCAGGGGCCCCAAGAGCACATATCTTTAGCATTAGATTCTGTCTTCTGATAGAACAGAAAACTCCAAACAATGGTGGTTTGCCCAGAGTGTGGGGGGCAGTTGTATCAGACTCTTCTGTGCCCACTCGGCTTCCTGTGGCCCACCTTCTAATCCAGCTGTTGCTGAGGTAACCGGGCCACCAGGATGGGGACTGGGCAGCTGTGTGGTGTGTCAAATCGTGAGTTTGGCATCTGTTGACACGTCCCTTCTGAGAAAAGCTGAGGAAGTAGAGAATTACTAATACCTATTCATGCACGGACATCGTCACCTTGCTGTGGAATCCAGACAGCTCAGGACGGAGGACTGCCACCAGCCTCCAGGGGCCTCCCAAGCTGTCCTCAAAGTGTGACTGAGTTTGGGAAGGAGAGGCACAATGGTGGAGAGAAAGAGAAAAATAAACCTAGGGTTCAGGTGAAAGCTGGTAAGGGGCCCCATTGGCTCAAGTTCGCCGTGTGTATGAAAATGGTTAATATTAATTTAGGTTCTTTTAAAACAAAGGGCAAAATTCAGAGCCAGGAGAGGTAGGCAAGAGCTGTGAAGAGAAGTGGTTAGTTGAGGGAAAGTAGCCGGCAGCCCTGAAGCTGAGAGATCGTAAACTATTTATCCTTGTTGCTGCCTGTATCTGCCCCCCCTGCCCCCCGCGATGGCCTGCCTCCCCCATGCGTTTCAGAAAGTTTCCGCAGGGGTTTTCCTCTTAGCGCTTTGGAGTGAGGTGGTAGGTGACAAGCTGCTGGTGGTTCCTCAGGATGGAAGCCACGGGCTCAGTCTGAAGGACGCAGTTGAGCTTCTCAGTGAGAAGGGACATGACGTGGTAGTGCTGGTGTCAGAGGTCAATCTGCTTCTGAAGGAATCCAAACACTACACGAGAAAAATCTATCCAGTGCCATTTGACCGGGAAGAGCCGGAGCACCGTTTCTGATCTTTTGGAAACAGTCACTTCACTGAGAGGTGGCTCCTGAACCCTGCTGTGAGGGAGGACAGGAATACCATGATTGTTACCGACACTTCGCCAACTGCTAGAGCCTCCTGGAGGACTCGCCACCTTGAGTTTCCTCAGGGAGAGCAAGTTCAACACCCTCTTCACAGACCCAGCCCTGCCCTGTGGGGTGATCTTGGCAGAGTACCTAGGCCTGCCCTCCATGTATCTCTTCAGGGGCTTCCCATGCTCCTTGGGGCACACAATCAGCCAGAGCCCAAACCCCGCATCCTACATTCCCAGATGCTATACTCAGTTCTCAGACCGGATGACCTTCCCCCAACGGGTGGCCAACTACCTCGTTCGTTACTTGGAGGCCTACCTTCGTATTCAAAGTATGAAGACCTTGCATCCAATATCCTCAAGAGAGATGTGCACTTACCCACCTTGTATCGGAAGGGCTCCGTCTGGCTGTTACGATACGACTTTGTGTTCGAGTATCCCAGACCAGTCATGCCCAACATGGTTTTCATTGGAGGGACCAACTGCAAGGAAAAGGGAGTCCTGTCTCAGGTCAGTGGCTTTGTTTCTCTTTGATCGCTCTGTGTGTTCATGGGCAGACATCGTTCTCACGTGCACAATCTTCCCTCATGCATTTGGCTCTTTAAGCCAACCTGGGAGGGCTTCCTGAGGAAGGGGATGCCAGGCTCGGAGTGGACTGGCATGGAGGGGGTCAGAGGCTGAGGTTCTGAACGATGGAGAGGCTTTGAATGAAGACAGGGTACATGCGTGGCAATAACAGGCGGTATCTTTAGCGAGGTTGTCTGGGGACAGTCATAGAATCATAGAACGAGTCTTGGAAATTTCCAGTCCAAACCCTACACCTACCTGCCGAAGAAACAGGTGAAGCCTTGACCAAGAGGACACAGAGCTGAGGGGTGCCTGGGTGGCTCAGTTGGTTAAGTATCTGACTCTTGATTTCAGCTCGGGCCACGATCTCATGGTTTGTGAGGTAAAGCCTTGGGTAGGGCTCTGCGCTGACAGAGTGGAACCTGCTTGGGATTCTCTCTCTCTCTCCCTCTCTCTCTCTCTGCCTTTCCCCTGCTCAAGCTCTTTCTTTTTCCCCCTCTTTCAAAATAAATGAATAAACTTAAAAAAAAAAAGGGAGGGCGCCTGGGTGGCTCAGTCGGTTAAGCGACTGACTTTGGCTCAGGTCATGATCTCATGGTCTGTAAGTTCAAGGGTCATGTTGGGCTCTAAGCTGACAGCTCAGAGCCTGGAGCCTGCTTCGGATTCTGTGTCTCCCTCTCTCTGTCCCTCCCCCAGTTGTGCTCTGTGTGTGTCTCTCTCTCACAAATAAATAAACATTAAAAAAAAAAAAAGGGGGACACAGATCTGAAAGGACAGTCCGTGTGGAAACTATTCTCCCACTTCTGTGCCTCACTCTTTCCCAGAACTCTGAACCAGAGATCCGCAGACAACAGCCAGTGGACCAAATTTGCCCAGAGGCCTGTTTTTTATATGGCCCAGAGCTAAGAATTTCAAAGGGATATTAAAAACAGCAACAGCAAAGAATACGGGAGGGAGATGTACATGACCCACTAAGCTTACATATTTGCTACCTGACCCTTTATAGAAAAAGCATGTTGACTTCTGACCTAAGGCAAGTATGTCTTTTCAGATGCCTTCCTAACGTATGGGAAGAGAGCCCAGAGCTATTTGGAAAGTAAAAGCCTGTGAGTTTTTTGTTTTTGTTTTTGTTTTAATATTTACACCTTCGAAAGGCTTCAGATCACTCTTTCACACCAGAATTCTCCTTTTCAGTGCATTTTTTCATCAGAAAGAAATCCTCAAGTAGGTCCCAAAGACCCTTATCCCTCTTCTTTAACATTGGGTGATTTCTTTGCTGACACATGGGATAGTTGGACATACCTACGAGAGCTGGCAGGAATGTGGAATAAATGAACATAATTGGACTGGTTCTATAAGGCATGGGGCACGAAATAGAAATACCATATGCCAGGAAAATTGAACCAAGTAGTTAGTTCATAAGCAAAAATATAAGAAGAATTTGGCATAAGAAGGAAAAAAATAGCACTTTTGTTACCTTTGTTACCGACCATTCTATTTTTGCAAAAACAGAAATGTATTTAGTCGTATCGAAAAACCAGATGGTGGTGAATGTGTTTTTTGAGCATCATGAACTTAGTCTGGAATCTCAGTTGTCATCCCAACATATTATGATGTGACATCATATGTCACCATATTATGCAACATGTAATTATGCAACATGTAATTGTCAACTTGTACTTTTAAATCAGGAATTAAAGGGATCAGAGTCAGAGTTTTTTCGTTAAATGATCAAACCAGGTCAACACTGTGAAAAAAAATTTGTACTTCGCCGTGATGGAAATATTTTAGGATCGTGTAGAGGTGGTGGTTGCATGATATGGTGAATGTACTAAATGCCACTGAATTGTTCACTTTAAAATAGTTAATTCGCTTATGTAACCTCATATAAAAAAGCACTTAAAAAAGAAGATACATCATAGATCAGGAAAAATAAAGTCCTGATTTATAGCTGAAAAAAAACCCCCCAAAACCAAACATTCCTTAGTAGGCAAATAACTTGGTTGGGTAATCCGTAACCACAATACAAGTGGCCACGAAAAGTTTGGAAGCATATTTGACTTCAGAAATAATCCAAGAAATTCAAATTAATAAACAACGAGATTCCATTTTGCTTATGAAATCAGCAAGCATGTTTTATAGGTAACTCTTGGCTTACCTGTAAAACAGGGATAGTAAATTTCTTATTACGCTCTTGCTAATGTGCAGAGCCTTTTGAAAGCCAGAGCTTGGAGAACGGTCCATGCATAATGCTATGATTCACAGTTTGGGGAAGTGGGATTATTCTCAGGGTAACCTGTGTGCTCCCACTCTTGCTTGTGTGGAACAGCAAGAGATCACTTCCTAGTGCCCATGTTAGAGTGACTGACTACAGACTCTCTTGGGTCCTCTGCCCAGGGAGGGACTCAGCCACCTCAGCTCCCTGGTTTCTTGTCTGCCTGGTTGATGGTTTCCACTGGGAGACCTTCAGAGGCTGGACCTTGGGGCAGCCTCAGGTGTCCTGAGGCTTATCCCAGCCCTACCCAGGGCCCCCTCTCCAGCCCCATACACCTTGTCACCTGCCCCCAGAGCAGTTCTTCTCAGGCCACATTCTCAAAGGTGCCTTTCCCTGTGCCAAGAGGGGTTCCAATCCAGGTCAGATGCTGGAACAGTCTCTCTGTGGTCCTTGCTTCTTAACTGATACCCATCCTTCCCATGGCTAACCTCTTTTCCTTAGGTTTCCAATATCCCTATTTTAGAAGAGAGTTTGATGTCACTATTAGAAGGGGCATTGAAGTGTTTTTCTTAGAACAAAGGAATTCAGAGAAAAATTCTAGTCTCTTCCACTCGCAAAGCAGAGAACTGCTCAAAGCTTCAAGGACAGGTTTCCACTCTCCCTTTTGGGGCCACACAAACCCAGGGAGCTCAGGCTCCCGGACCAGCACATCCTCTCTGCACAGCCTGCTCCATGGGAGGGAATGAACCAAAGCCCAGCCCTAGCCTGAGCCAGGGTGGGAAAGGGGCAACTTTCCCTCCCCTCCTGGCTCCTGGGATCCCTCCTTTGCCCCCATTACATTAGTCAAGTAAGAGCTACAAGCCTTGCAGTCAAGCCCAGCTGTGTGGCCAAGGCAGGTGGCTTCTCTCCGGGTGTTCATTTCTCCATCTGCGGAAAGGGGACACTGTGGGGTTGGGGGCAGGTATGATGGTGTTTGCGGGAGAACTTTGAAAACCATACACACAACATATGCAGGACAGGCTGCTTTAGGCTGGAGTAACAGGACGGAGACCCCTCAGATAGGAGACAGTCCAATTCTCACACGAACGGGCAAACCGAAGCTTCCAGGCAAACCAAGTGCGGTGCCCAAGGTCACAGGCTGCAGTGAGAACCCACTCCCTTGTTACTCTCTCACCCTGAGACCACACTGTTGGCCTGTTTTTCCAGGGATACAAGACCTGGAGAGTAGCAGCCTCCTGAAGGGAGGAAAGGAGACTGAACAACGATTCAGCCGATGTCAGGTGCCTCGTCTTTGCCATGTGGCCTTGGACTTCAGCCTTCTCATCTTAGAATGGGGCTGAGAGCATGTGCCTCGCTCCTCACAGGGTTGTTTGAGGATCACATGGGCAGCGTGTGAAGGTGCTTTGTGGACTATCGGGGGAAGCTATGGTCCCTGTCCCTCTCTTCTCTGGACCTTAGCTCAACGCAGGCTGAGAATTTCTGTGAGGTGATGTAAACGTTGCTTCCTCGCAGTACGCTTCGGGGAGCATTTTCTCAGAAAGCCAGCTCCCGATTCCTCACGACCAATTCTTGCGTTCCCAGGTTTCCCCCTCTTGGGTCCTGGAATCATCTAGGTGGTGGTTCTCAAACAGGGGCAATTTTTGTCCCCTGGGGGGGACAACGTCTAAAGACATTTTTGGTGTCACAATTAGGGGATGACAGTGTCACTTAGTAGATAGAGACCACGGATGCTATTAAAAACCCTATCTATGAAGCCAAGAAATACCCACCCACCCTCTCCCAACAAAGAATTTTCTTTCCCCAAAAGGCACTAGCGCTAACGTGGAGAAATACTGATTTAAATCAATTCCACGTGAATATCAGTAACTTCTACCCTGCAGGGCCCACTCTCTGAGCCATCTTGTCTCCGTTCAGGGGTCTCTACAAGTAATAGTCCCTCGGGCTGCAGTGTCCACATTTATTGGGCAGCTGAGGATTGAATTCTAGGCAAGTCAGGGGAAGAAAACCTCAAAATGCCAAGTCATTCTTAATATGCACTTTTAGAAATACACGACTTACGCCAATGTCTACAATGCGTTTCATGGTTTGTTTTCCTCTCAAAAAGGGTTTTGAAATGTGTTTATCTTTATGACTGATTAGACGTGCAGAGCGTTTTGACCGTATTGTTTCTGTTAATAAGTAATTATCCAGAATAGCTAATGAGTCAGTATTTTTTAAAAAAGTATTCAACATGAGTATCTGAAAAACTCGAACCTTGTTTGATTCCTAATTCATGTAATTCTAAGAGAATGAGATTAAGTGGGTTTAAAACAAAAGCAAACAACTTTACCGAGATATAATTCATAGAGCATACAATTCATTCGTGGCAAGTTTATAATTCAGGTTTTTTTTTTTTTTTAGCATATTTGTAGATTTGTGCAACTATGACCACAATCCATTTGGGAATATTTTCAATCACCCCTAAAAGAAACCCTGGCCCCATTAGTAGTCACTCTTCAGCCCCTGGCACTCTGTCTTTACGGATTTGCCTATTCTCATCACCTCATACAAATGGAATCACAGAATATGTGACAGGGTTTTTGTTTCTTTTTTTAACAGAATGTTTTCAGGGTTCATCCATGGTGTAGCATTATTTTGATTGGTGAATAATATTTCCTTCTGTGGATATACCACACTTTGTGTATCTACCAATCAGTTGATGGACTTCTGGGTTCTTTCTACTTTTTGGCCATTATGAACGCTGCTTCTGTGAACATTCATGTACAAGTTTTGTGTGGACATATGTTTTCAATTCTCTCCGGTACATGCCTAGCAGTGGAATAACTGGGCTGTGTGGTAAGGCTATTTTTTATCTTTGAGGCACTGCCAGACTATCTTTCAAGGTGCCTGCTCCATTTGTTTTATTGTGGTAAAATACCCATAAAATAAATGTCACCATTTTAAGGGTTTTTGTTTGTTTGCTTGTTTTGGAGAGACAGAGACAGTGCGAGTGAAAGAGAGAATCCCAAGCAGCCTCTGCACCACCAGCACCGAGCCCAATGCGGGGCTTGAACTCACAAAACCGTGAGTTCACGACCCGAGCCGAAACCAAGAGTGGGAAGCTTAATCGACTGAGCCACCCAGGTGCCCCAAATTTCACCATTTTAAAGTGTGCGGTTTAGTGGTATTTAGTATCCCCCCAGTGTTGTACACTATCACTACTACCTAGTTCCAGAACATTTTTATCACACCCAAAAGACACGCACATACCTTTGTAAGTAGTCACTCTGCATTCTGCCCTCCCCGGCCCCCGGCAACCACCAATCTGCTTTCCATCTATAGATTTGCCTCTTCTGTATATTTTATAGAAATGAAACTGTATAAGGGCATCTAGGTGGCCCAATCTGTTTAGCGTCTGACTCTTGATTTTGGCTCAGGTCGTGATCTCGTGTTTGTGGGTTCGAGCCCTGTGTCTGGTTCTGCACTCTGTGGAGCCTGCTTGGGATTCTCTCTCTCCATCTCTCTCTGCCCCTCCCCTGCTCTCTCTCTCTCTCTCTCTCTCTCAAAATAAATAAATAAACTGAAAAAAAGAGAAAGAAATGAAATCGTACAAAAGTGGACTTTTATATCTGGCTTCTTTACTTAGCTTAATGTTTCAAGGTTCATCCATGTTGTTGCATCTATTGGTAATTCACTTCTTTTTTAAATATTTATTTTTTTGAGAGAGGGAAAGAGAGTGTGAGTGGGGGCGGGGGAGCCAGAGAGAGATGGAAAGAGAGAAGCATCCCAAGCAGGCTCTGTACTGTCAGCACAGAGCTCAGCAGCACGGGGCATGATCCCACCAACCGTGAGATCATGACCTGAGCCGAGATCAAGAGTCAGATGCTCAACCAACTGAGCCACCCAGGCGCCCCATTATTTCATTTCTTTTTGTGACTGAATAATTTTCCATTGTGTGGATGGACCACTGTTTATTTATACATTTATCAGTTGATGGACATTTCTGTCATCAGTTGATGGGTTTCTACTCTTTGCTGTTGTGAATAGTGCTTCTATGAGCATCTGTGTACACATTTTTGTTTAACTGTTGTTTTTATCAGCAAAACTAAAAGGCAACTGATGGAATGGGAGAAGATATTTGCAAATGACATATCAGATAAAGGGTTAGTATCCAAAACCTATAAAGAACTTATCAAACTCAACACCCAAAAAACGAATAACACAGTGAAAAAATGGGCAAAAGACATGAATAGACATTTCTCCAAAGAAGACATCCAGATGGCTAACAGATGCATGAAAAGATGTTCAATGTCACTCATCATCAGGGAAATACAAATCAAAATCATGATGAGATACCACCTCACACCTGTCAGAATGTCTATAATTAACATCTCAGGCAACACCAGATGTTGGTGAGGATGCAGAGAAAGACGAACCCTGTTGCACTGTTGGTGGGAATGCAAACTGGTGCAGCCACTCTGGAAAACAGTATGGAGGTTCCTCAAAAAATTAAAAATAGAACTACCGTACGACCCAGGAACTGCCCTACTAGGTATTTATCCAAAGGACACAGATATGCTGTTTCAAAGGGGCACATGCACTCCAATGTTTATAGCAGCACTATCAACAATAGCTAAAGTATGGAAAGAGCCCAAATGCCCATCAACTGATGAATGGATAAAGATGTGGTACATATTCACAATGGAATATTACTTGGCAATAAAAAAAATGAAATTTTGCCATTTGCAACAACGTGGATAGAATTAGAATGTATTATGCTAGGTGAAATTGGTCAGTCAGAGAAAGATGAATATCATGACATCACTCATGTGGAATTTAAGATACAAAACAGATGAACATAAGGGAAGGGAAGCAAAAATAATATAAAAACAAGGAGGGGGTTGGGGCGCCTGGGTGGCGCAGTCGGTTAAGCGTCCGACTTCAGCCAGGTCACGATCTCGTGGTCCGGGAGTTCGAGCCCGCGTCAGGCCCTGGGCTGATGGCTCAGAGCCTGGAGCCTGTTTCCGATTCTGTGTCTCCCTCTCTCTCTGCCCCTCCCCCGTTCATGCTCTGTCTCTCTCTGTCCTAAAAAAAAAAACAAGGAGGGGGGACAAAATATAAGAGACTCTTAAATACAGAGAACAAACTGAGGGTTGCTGGAGGGGTTTTGGGTGGGGGGTGATGGGCTAAATGGGCAAGGGGCATTAATGAGGGCACTTGTTGGGATGAACATTGGGTGCTATATGTAGGGGATGAATCACTGGATTCTACTCCTGAAATCATTATTGCACTATATGCCAACTAACTTGGATGTAAATTAAAATAATAACTAAAAAAAAACAGTTGTTTTCCGTTCTTTTGAGTATATACCCAGGCGTGGAATCACTGGGTCAGATGGTAATTTTATGTGTAACTTGTTGAGGAACTGTCAAACTGTTTTCTACAGTGGCTACACCATTTTATATTCCCACCAGTAATGTATGGATATTCCAGTTTCCCCACATCTTTGCCAACAGTTGTTATTTTGCATTTAAAAGTTTTTTTATTACAGCTATCCTAGTGGTGGAGAATTGATATCTCATTTTTATTTGCAGTTCCTTGAGACTATTGATGTGGAGCATAGTTTCATATGCTTGTTGACCTTTGGACAATCTATTCAAATCCTTTGCAAATTAAAAAATTGGTTTTTGTTGTTGTTGTTTTTATTGAGTGTCGGAGGAAGCAATTGGGAGGATGTTCATGCTGGGTTACATCTGGGGGCTGAATCCAGGCTTCTCTGCTCCTCCATTGTCCCTGGAATGTATGCTCTGCCCACTGTTATCACAGTGGGAGCTGTTTCCGAGGATGTAGCCTTGAGAGAGGAAGATATTGTTGATGGTAGACCATGTGGATGGTATACATGACTGAACCCAGTTAAGGGCTCTCTTAAGATTTGGCAGGCAGGGGCGAAGATCACTTGACCTTGCAGCCACTCAAGACAAGCCTTGTGAGTAAGTTCCCTTGCTTATTAACCCCAACACCCATCAATCTAGAGTGGTCTGCCTCTGTCTTCGGTCTCTCCTTGCCCTCCATGTACAGTGACCAATTTGTGAGCCAACAATTGGTGAACCAGCCAGGAAACTGAAGAAACGGGCTTTGGGAAAGAGGTGTCACAGGAGAAATCCCGAGTTGGCCATCAGCCTTTCTGTGGGAGGTGGCATGTATGTCAGATGCTTATGGACCCCCAGATGAGTATGGGGACACATGAAAACACTGGCTGGTTTGGTGCACTCGTTGGAGCCACTGTGCAGAGCGCTCTGTGGCAGAGAAGAGAAACAAATGACTGCAGGATGGGTGGGCCTCCATAGCTTAACTAGAGGCTGAAGGTCTAGTTAGAAGGTTGGAAGAAGAGCTGAGGTTGGAGAAGGATGTGCGGTGCCCGCTGCTCTGCTGGCTTCGGGGCTGGCAGACAAGGCATGGGTTGGGCACTACGACAGAGACAGCAGGAAGAGATGACCTCTAGAACTTTGGTCCAAGCTCTGGAAGGGGGCAGAGACCCGATGGTGGGTAGTGGGTTGACTGAGGTGCTGGCCATCTTCTGCTATGTGGCTACAAATGGGATCTTAATCCCCTATTAACAGGGAGGAGCTAGCAATGTAATGGGTGAGGGCAGAAGTAGGAGAAGTGAGTGCTCAGAAGAGTGGGAAACTCTACCCTGGCTCCTGGCCACCCTTATGCCATCCCATCCCCCCTTTCCCCTTTAGTTTCTGCACACTTCTGCTTGCTGCCTAACATTTTACAGGAGTTTATCATCATTTTCCGTGGGGCCACTGGTCTGATAGGAGCGACTCCTCTTACCAGAAGCCAGAAATGCTTCTCAGTGAATTGAAAAATAGTTTTTGGTCATGTTAAAAATTCCCATCTGTAAATCTATAGCTTAATTTGGGACAAAACCAGGAGCATTTCAATGTTAAATCTAACCATCCAGCATGGTATATGTCTCCTTTATTTATTCTAGCCAGATTTATATCTTGGAGTTGCTAAAGAAAAAAATCCAATTGAGTACACTTGAAGATCCACTGGCTTTATTAAGGACTCATGAATCGGCAGCATCTCATGTAGCAAGCAGAGGGGAGCTCTGAGGCATTGTACAAAATGGATGGTTTTCAAAGGAAGGAGGGTGGGGCAAGGAAGTTATTAGCAAACGACCCCCATCCCTAAACAGAATAGCAGAAGATTGGAGAAGAGGAGTTGAGACAGAGCCTGAGTCGAGGCTGGGTCATGGTGTCCAATTGTTCCAAGGTGAGCATGCCCTGCACGAGTGTGCTCTCTGCCCCCACTAGGTCATCGCTAAGGGTCACCTTGCCCATTTATGCTGTAGATAACAGCAACTCTTATTTCGTGGAGTAAATATAGAATGCTCAACAAACACTTGTGTTGTCTTCAAGTCTCCAACGCAGGATCCTTCAAGATACTTCCATATTTGACAGCCACCTCAAGTCTTCCCTGACCATTGCAAGAGATGTCCTGATATGGGAAAAAAAAAAAAAAAAAAAAAGGACAAAACCAAAGAGCTAGTGTTGCACTCCCTGTTTAGAGAAAGCTGCCTTAGCAACGTTATAGATCTTTCTGGGTGTGCTCCATGTTACCTGTGCATGGGAGGAAAGAGCATTAAGAGTTGTCAGTTAAGGGCACATCCACCAGAGAGGTTAGTTATGCTTGGAGACTGGGGCATTGGGGACTCCTCAGAGCTTGGTCACAGCCCTTTAGGATGCCATTAACAGAGAAATAGGAGGAGAGCCAATGAAGCGGGTATCCACAGTCTTGTTCTGAGAATTGGATAAAAAGCAAGAGAGTGAGTTAGAATGATCCTTGGAGAGAGCAGCGAAGGCAGGTGAGTTTTCCCTACGTACAGGGAATTGATCTCTCCCTGTGTGCAAGCAGAAGGGTGGGGCCAGTGGTGAAAGACTGGGATAGATTTAGTTTGTAATGATTAACATAAGGAAGGCACGCTGCCTTCCAGTTACTTGCCCTTCTGAGTGACTCAATGATAAGATAAAGATGATGGAAATAAATGCAGGAGACACAGCCTGATTGGAAAAGTCAGCTGCTTTGAGCTTCTACGGACATGGCTGCAGGATTCCTGGTTCCCCTGCCGGTGCTCACGGGGCTGTTGCTGTTCCTGTGTGTTGGGCCCCGGGCTGAAGGTGGGAAGGTGCTGGTCTTGCCCATGGATGGCAGCCACTGGCTCAGCATGAAGAAGGCCCTGCAGGAGCTCCATGCCAGAGGCCACGAAATAGTGGTCGTTTCGCCAGAGGTGAATCTGCATATCAAAAAAGAGGACTTTTTCACCCTGATGACCTACGCCATTCCGTACACCCAGGACGAATTTAATGACCTCATACGGGGCCACTCTTATCAGGTTTTTGAAAAAGTACATTTTCTAAAGATGTTTTTGAAAATCACGGAAAATTTGAAAACTGCTTCTTTCATTTATCAAAGGTCTTGCAAGGAGCTGATGTACAACAAGGACCTGATCGGGCACCTGAACTCCAGTTCCTTTGATGTGGTTTTAACAGATCCTGTTTACCCCTGTGGGGCAGTCCTGGCTAAGTACCTGTCACTGCCTGCCGTGTTTTTTTTGCGCTCTGTTCCATGCAACTTAGATTTTGAGGGCACGCAGTGCCCAAACCCTTCCTCATATGTTCCTAGGCTATTAACAATGAATTCAGACCACATGACGTTCCTGCAAAGGGTCAAGAACATGCTCTACCCTCTGTCCCTGAAGTACATTTGCCACTTTGTTTTCACTCCTTACGCAAGCCTCGCCTCTGAGCTCCTGCAGAGAGAGGTGTCGGTGGTGGATGTTTTCAGCTCTGCATCCATGTGGCTGTTCAGAGGAGACTTTGTACTGGACTACCCCAGGCCAGTGATGCCCAACATGGTCTTCATCGGGGGCATAAACTGTGTCAACAGGAAGCCATTATCACAGGTCTGTATGGGTGCCTACAATGTTCCAAGTAGAACACATGTTTTTTTTTTTTTTCTTAATTTACTTCCAGGTGTTTACTTATCTACTAGTCTTTCTAAAGATGTCTATCTCTCGTTCTCCTGACAGTTTGGTAAGATGAATGTTGAAGTGCCTCCACTAATGCAAGAAAGGTTTGCCAGGGTCACTGAGAAAAATGAGAGGCAGGGGTGAGCGTCTGTGATAGGATTGGCAAGTGCTGCTTTGAGTCAACCAAGACTGTCTTCCAGGCAGGCGCCGTCTTCAGAGTTGTGCAATTTTCTCCAGCTGTGTAGGAGCAGAGAAACCGAGTTGTGGGCTGATCCATCAGGAGGTTTTGCTTGTGGGTGTTTGCTCATCCTGGAGGACAAAGGAACTATCGCATTGTGTTTGTTGACACGGTCGTTTTTAGTGGCTTCGTCTTGGAAGGGACTAAAGTGTGATCATAGGAGACCTAAACACCAAAAGGGAGCAGGAGTGTCTGAGAGCTTGAGTAAATTAAGGGGAAGTGAGACAATGCAGAAGAGAGAAGGTGGGGTCTCTGTGACCCGAGAAAGTAACCAAGTTCAAGTTTTCAGAGAGGGAGCTGTGCTGACAAGTTTCCCGACCAGGTGTTGATATCTGGTATATAATTCGGGGCTAGCAGAATTGCATGGCAGGTCGGTTGAATGGCTTGGGATGCTGAAGTCATCAAAGGCTGGTGGGAGGGACTAAGGAAGAGATAAAACTAGGAGCCTATAAACCCAGTGAAGTGGAGGACGGTGATGAAAAGAATGGAGTCTAAAAGGGGAAAGGGTTGTTGGGAGGGCTGACCGCATCACCAGGCCCACCCTCCCAGCCCAGGTTTCCATGGTAGAAATTATTGCTTTACTAATACTTTCAGAGGCATCTGACATTAACCCTGGATATTTGGGTTTAATTGAAATAGGACTCATGGGAGCTATTTTATTTCTTAATCCACTGAGTTAGCCATCTTTTTTCCCCCCATTTATGCCATATTCACTTACTTTATATTAACTTCCATGACTTTAGATCTTTTATAGTTTTTGCATTCTTACTTCTGTATCTCTTTTTATTTATGTACATATTATTGCACAGGACTCTAATGCCATTTCTCTTTTTGCTTCAGACCACAAGGGAGCTATACTATCTGGCTTTTTCCTTTGTGCAATGCATTTATTCACTTAAAAAAATATTTATTAGGCTTGTAAAAATTGAAAAATAGGAAGGCATTTAAAAAGTAACTGGTACTCTTTTCTTTTAGTGTTGCTATGTAAATATATCCTCTGGAGTTAACTGCACTGGTTCAAATTCTCACTCCCGTTTTTCTAGCTGAACGGGCAGGTGGGCAGGTGACCCAACTATTCTGGCCTGACTATTGTCACAATGAGCATACAATAAATATTATCTATTATCATTATTTAAAAAGTGCCCAGCAGGACAATGTATGTCATCTGGAGACCGTTAGATGTTTGTGCCAATTTATTTGGTATGCGAAAGATCATTTACACTGAAATTCTCAAGTATTATACGTGCTAGGCACACCATTATCACTTTTGTTCCACTAAATTCTTTTTTACTTTGAGATTTTGTCTCCCTTACTTTGGTTTACCCTTAGATGTGACTTCTTTTGGTACTTGATGGAAATTTTCTCCAAATATGAAAGATCAGAGTCTAAGTCTTTCATATTTTTGCTCCTTTTCTTTCTTAAGATTTCTGATGGGTGGAGTTCTTTTATTGGTTTTCTCATAGAAATAATTTTTGGAATTGCTTATTCTTTTTACTATTTTTATTTTCTATTTCATGAATTCCAGTTTTCTTTTTATTAGTGATTGTCATTCTTGTATCTTTTGGTTTATTTTATAGTTATAGTTATTTTTCTAATTTTCCTTTGGTAAGCATTAAGTTCCTGTTAGAGTTTTCTTAATAATGAAACACTGAAGGTCATAAAACTTTTCCTGTGTTTCCTAGGTTTTCGCATAAATTGCTCATATATTTTTCCTTTTTGTTTTTGGTAACTCAATGGTTTGGATTTTCTCTTTAAGCTCATGGCTATCTTCAAAGCTGTTTCTTTATTCCCATATAGTTAAGGTTTATATTAGCTATATTTCTCTTATTTTTCTAATCATTTTATATTTTAATCAGAGAATGTTTAAAAAATTTTAGTAGGCATGTTTAAAAAAAGGCATGAAGAGGGTTAAAACTAATTTTGATGTATTTTATTCAATCAAATATATCTAAAACATTATACCTTCAACATATACTCAACATAAAATTATTAATGAGATATTTCACATTATTTTTTAAAAAGTTTATGTTGAGAGAGAGCATGCATGTGCTTGAGAGAGCATGAGTGCGTGAGCTGGGGAGGGGCAGAGAGAGAGGGAGAGAGTCCTAAGCAGGCTCTGTGCTGCCAGCATGGGGCCCAAAGTGGGGCTTAATCTCACTAATGGTGAGATCATGACCTGAGCCAAAATCAAGAGTTGGATGCTTAACCAACTAAGCCACCCAAGTGCTCTGAGATATTTTACATTCTTTTGCTTTCATACTAAATCTTCAAAATCTGGTATGTATTTTACACTTACAGCATATTTCAATTTGGACTGGCTGCATTTCAAATGCTTGGTAGTCACGTGTAGCTAGTGGCTTCTATGATTGGTAACTTATTATTAACATTTGCAAATGTTCCATAGATACACCTAAAAATGTATATTTAAGTTTTTTCTATTTAAAAAACCGTGACATCCCCAATTCTGAAAATGGTGTCTTAAACTACTTACTTATTTAACTGGGGTTGCTCTGTGGGAAAGTGCTAGAGAGTCCATGGAGAGTCCACTGCAGGGTCTTTGATATGGTCATCTTTTGCACCAAAGGAAATGCCATTTTCTCTACTCTGAAAGCCCACTCAAGCCTTTCCATAAAAGAGGAATATTGATATACAGGACTGTGATTCTGGGGCCAAGACATTTTTTAAAAGAGATTTTCAATTTGGAAAATTCTTTAAATAAAATGGTTTCTTTTTCTGTAAAAGGCAACTTTCCACTTAGCAGCACTAATTCAGATATATCAAAACTGGATGCTGTTCGCCCTCAATTGTTATAACTAGCCACCATTCTACTTTGTCTTCACGAATTTGGCCACTCCAGGCATCTCATAGAAATGGAAGCATACACTATTTGCCTTTTTCGTAACTGACTTACTTCACTTAGACTAATGTCCTCAAGGTTCATGCATATTGTAGCATTAGGTCAGAATATCCTTACTTTTTAAGGCTATAATAGTCCATCGTATGGGTACACATTTGGCTTTTATATTCATCCATTGACTCATCCATTGTAGGTTGCTTCCACTAGAGCTGTTGAGATCCATGACCTCTGAGTGACCCCAGTATGCCACCCAACTGAAGACTTTCCTGAGTAGTTGTTAACCCTTAATTAGCATAACCACCATGAAAGTGTGCACTTTCCTATCACTTCAAAACTCCTGACATCCCTTCTCCCCCTGCTCCTCCTCCCCTCCCCACCAACAACGATGAATATCTTCACTGGTGAGTCCCCTTGCCTGGCAGGCAAATGAACTCATTTTTTTAAAAGCTCTGGCAGTCTTCTTTATTATAATACTTCTTGTACAATTAGTGGCTAAGAAGCACTACCCAGGATACCTCAGTGACCACTTGACATGGTTTTAACAGACTGTGTGCCCTTGTGGGATAGTAATGGCTGAATCCTATGTTCCTGCTAGGTCTTGTATGCACACCATTCTATGGGGACTGGGCTTAACTCAACTTCACATGTTCTTAATTAAGTGTGTTCAGGCCACATGAGCTTCCTGTAAAGAATTACAAATAATGCTGCACTTTTAGTCTATCCAGTTCGGTTACCTTTTTGTTCCCATGTCTTACGCACACTTTTCCTTAGACACAACCAAAGGGGATGGATGGCACATTTTGTGATGGTCTATCCCAAGGTAGCCATGCCCAAAACAGTTTTCACGACGGGGATAAACCGTGGCAACACAAATGTATTCTCTCCAATATGCATATGCTGCCTCACCCAATCAGTATCCCAGGCTCTCCAATATTCCTGGCTTTTGTCAACCTATTTTAAAATAGATACATTCTGCACATGGCAATGGGATAGTTTTGTGTAGTTTTATGGAAATACTTTCCACATTTCCATACATCACAGTTGTAGAACCAAGCTGGGTACAGGCTAGTAACCCTATTTGTGTTGGGTTTTGAGTAATCACTACCACTGGTTTACTGCTTACGTGACCTGAACAGCATCCTAAGGATGTTGTTAACTAATCATGTAACCGTGAAGAATTCACTGAAGCATTTTGCTCAAGCCTGTGGAGGGAACATGTTCCTGCTAACACTGATGTCAGTCCATGAAACTCACTTTAGACTTCCGACCTCCGGATCTTTAAGAGAATAAATGTGCCTTGTTTTAAGCCACCAAATTTGTGGTAATTTGTTCCAATAGCCATTGGAACCGAATACACCACTTTGTCAGGTTAACCTGTTTTTTAAAAAGGCTACACTTAATACTACATTTAACCGGAAAACTCTTACTAGTCACTGGCATTTACGTGGGACTAAAAAGCATCTTTAAGCCAGAAGGATTAATATACTCACATCCTTTACTACCATGTGTTGAAAAATTGGAAGTGAAACGAGTTATCTTGGCAACGTTAACTTCAGAGCAAACTACCTGGCTCACATTTCAAACAAAATGGAAAGGCAAGGTTCAAGGTGCTGTAAACATTTTGTCCCAATACTACGAAATAATCAGCATCTGCCTCGGGATTATGTTTAATAAATAGCAAAGTGCATACAGGTATTTACAACAAGTTCTAAAGACAAATGGAGGTCTAACTTGTATGGTCCCAATAACAACAACAAATAGGCATCGGCATGAACTGTTTATAAATTCTCGAGTACAGTTGTTCTGAAAGTAGAGTGCACTTGCAATCTTCAAAAAAAAAAAAAAAAAAAAAAAGTCCTGCTGCTCCTCACAATGTTTTTTGAATTCAACTTGGACTGGAATTATTTGGCGTCAATGTGTAGCAACTGCTCTCTGCCGTTTATGACCAGGGACTTTAACTCTCCGTCTTCTTCCACCTCCACCCTTTCTTGGCCATTCTCAATGATTCTCTTGGTGGTGATTTTTTTGCCATTGACGATTTCGGTGGAAGTCGACATGGATTTGAAGTTGCCGGTCCCACCACTACCATAAGACATGGCGAAGGAAGAAAGGCCTCCATTCCCCAGGGAACCAAAGGAGCTAAATCCTGTATCAAAAGAAGAAACACCACCCCCAAATGCTGGAAATCCACTGAAGGCGGTGAAGAAGGGCGCGGTCCCCCTGCTTCTGCTTCTCCGGGAGCTCCTCCGACCGCCCACAAGGTTCCCCAGCGGGTCTCCAAAGAAGTCAAAGGAAAATGGGTCCCGGCCGCCGAAGAACTCCCTGAAGACCTCGGCCGGGTCGCGGAAGGTGAAGACGTGCTCGAAGGGGTCGCGGAAAAGCCCACCGCCCCCGCCGCCCCCGCCGCAGTCCTCCACTCCGGCCTCGCCGTAGCGGTCGTAGACGTCCCTCTTCGTGGCGTCTGACAACACCTCGTAGGCCTGGGCCACCTGCTTGAACCGCCTCTCCGCCTCCTCCTTGTTCTCGGGGTTTTTGTCGGGGTGCCACTTGAGCGCCAGCTTGCGGTACGCCCTCTTGATGGCCTCGGACGAGGCCTGGCGGGGCACGCCCAGCACCTCGTAGTAGTCCTCCATGGTGGACGGCGTGGCACGGCCCGCGGGCCACGGGCACGACGAGGCGATGCGGGCCCGAGTGCCCCGCGACGCCAGGCAGCAGGGAAGGGGAGCCCTTGTGACGTAGCCCGCGCCTCATTGGCCGAGGCCGCATCCCAGAATGCAGCGCCGGGGGGCGGGACCTGCCGCGCTTCCGATGAGGCTCTCTGTGGCGCGGTTCGCTCGGGCGCGGACGCCCCGCCTACCGAGGCCCCTCCCACCACCTGGCCCCACCCACCCGCCTTCCGCCTGGGGCCGGTGACCTACAAATCCCGCTGGAAAAAGAGGAAGTTAGCGGGTGGAAGTGGGGGCCCACGTTTTGGCGGTGGGGCAGAGTGGTATTTTTAAAGCAGGTTTTCTGTCAGACACCCCCCCCCCCCCCTTCGCCTGGTGGGCGTAGACTGATGGCGGTGCGTTTAGTCTGACCCTGTGCTGAAGGTCACCCACATCGTTTGTCCAGGACAGCAGTTCTCCTGTGTTTTGGCCCCAGGACCCTTTTGCTTTAGTTTATATAGGTTGTAACAATCAATACTAACACCGTTAGAAATTAAGGCACTAAAAAAAACCCTCGATAGTCAATTTAATAGCAATAAAACCATTACACGCTAAGATAAATCATATTTCTATGGGAAAACAACTTTTTCAAAACAAAACAATTACTGAAGAAGGGCATCATGTTACATTTTTTGTGTCTCTCTGCTTTAAAAGAAGAGAACTGGATTCTTCTGCTTCTGCAGGCAATCTATTGCTATACTACAGGTGATGTGGCCAGAGAGAGACTCCACTGTACATAAAAGAGATCATGTGAGTGAAAAAGCCAGATAGTATTATGGAAATAGTTTCGACTTTGCAAAATTCCCCTAAAAAATTCTTGGGTATTCCTTTGGGGCTTTGGCCCACAGTTTGAGAACTCCTGGTCTAGTATATCAAAACTAGTAAAATTTGCTGGCAATAGGGACGCCTGGGTGGCTCAGTCAGTTAAAGGTGTGACTTCACCTCAGGTCGTATCTTAAGGTTTGTGACTTTGAGCCCCGCATGGGGCTCTATGCTAACAGCTTGGAGCCTGGAGCCTGCTTCAGATTCTGTGTCTCCCTCTCTAACACTCCCCGGCTTGCACTCTGTTTCTGTCTGTCTCTCTCTCTCAATAATAAACATTAAAAAAAAAGTTGCTGCTGTGTTTACAGTGCTGGTCAACTTGGGTGCAGTAATTATTTCTACTAAAACTGCTCTACCTTGACTGTGATTTTCTTTTTGGCATTTTTGGACCTCTGACTTCTCTCTATTTTCTCCTTATTCTCTGACACTGTATTTTTTTGCTTTAATAAATGGTAAGTCAACACCAATAAAGGTCACTAAGCTCTAATAGGAAAATGATTAACCAATGAACTCTGTAATATTTCATCATAAAGGGTAGTAGACCCAATAAGGCACACTCTGTCACCAGAACAAACTGCTGACTTTATGTCACCAGAACAAACTGCTGACTTTAGGTCACTTTGAGGGACCGAATACAATCCTGTAATCGTGGATTTGACATTTTATAATCAAGGAATAAACAGTATTAGGAAGCAGATTTGGAGTAGAGTCTAGGGTGAACCAAGCAATGTGGGAAAAGCATGATTGGGAAAGGTCAAGTGCTCCAGAATGACTGGAGGGAAAGGGGCAGAGGGAGGGGTCTAGTGAAAGGGCTGGAGAGGAGGAATGAGCTTGGACAGGTGAGCTCAAGGTCCATTCCAGTGAATTCTGAGGGCAAGCCCAAAGACTCTGAATTTTATTCTGGGTCCTAGGAGATTGTTGACCAAGGTTTCAGGGATGGTGGTGGGATAAGGCAGTGCAGGGGGCAGCTGATGGAGGGTAGACGGGGGTTGGGAGCCTTGGGGTCTGAGTCCCTGATACAGGACTATGGCATCTCTGAGACAGTGGATCCAGCAGTTGCTTGCATGGATATGGGGCCTTGAGCAAAGGAGAAGGAAAGAAGGGAAGACACCTCTGTACAAAAAACATTTACTGAGTATTTACTGCCTGCAAAACCACCTGAGTGAGTGATTCCAAAGCCGAAACCCTGCTTGTAAGGGTAGAGTCATGGCCCCAAACCATGCAGGTGCAACAGAGGCCTCAAAAAGTTCTGAGGCTTTGAGTGATGCAGGGAAAGTCATAAAATCATCACAGTGGTGACTGTGTGGGTTTACAGCCCTTTTGCTCTGGGCAATCTACAGATGAACTCTTATGACACTGAGAGTTCAGAAGAATGATTGCCCTTAATGTTTAAATTGGATTGTGAATTTCAGAATGGCAGATAGGGGTACACCCAAGGAGCCAAAACATTGCTACCTCTTTGCTACCCACCCGGAATCTTAGTCCTGGAGAATGGAAAGTGCTTGGGGTGGGGTGGGTGTGGGTGGGGAGCTTCGGAGCTCCCATGTGTAGGAGTGCACCTATATACAAGTAAGTACCAGACTGGATGTCTGTGGAGGAAGGATGGTGGGAAGGGAAATCTTGAGTACCTATTCTATGTACCAGAATGAGGGAGGCCCTGTGAATATGCCCACAGGACATCAAAACTTTAAAGTTAGCATTTTCTCCATGACCTTCTAACAGGTCCCTGAATATGGGTGGCCAGTGACGTCCATGGTCAAAATGCCGGGGTCTGTGCTCTCATCCCGGGATTGTAGAGAACAGCAGTGATCTCCAAAAGAAAGGGCAAGGTGATCAGTTCTGTCTGCACTTGGATTTGCCATTTCTTAGAGAGGGGCGTTTTTAAAAAATGTTTATTTTATTTTTGAGAGAGAGCCAGCGAGCAAGTGGGGGAGGGGCAGAGAGAGAGAAAGGGAGACAGAGGATCCCAAGTGGGCTCTGCATTGGCAGCGGAGAGCCCGATGTGGAGCTTGAACTCATAAATTGTGAGATCATTGAGCTGAAGTCCAACGCTCAACTAACTGAACCATCCAAGTGCCCCAGGGAGGGGCATTTCTATTTGCGACTCCCATACTTGCTCTCTGACCCTTCACTTGATCTTTTGGGGCTCCAGCTAGTGCTGGGTGTTGCTGTGGGAGCACATTCTACTTGGTCCTCAAATCCTGCCCTCTGCCTTCTCTCCATTTATTTCAATTGAGTAATGACCTTGGGAATCACAGCTTTACTTCTGACTCCTAGTTGGCTGTAAATTTTGAACCCGGCTGTAAGATCTGGGAACTGCTAGAAGCCATGGGGAGCTGTAGGTAAGAGCAAGGTCTCTACGCTCTGACGCTTGGGGCCCGGATCTCAGTCTGCCGCTTAGTAAATTCAGGACTCTGGCAAATCACCTTGTCTCTCTGAGCCTCAGTGTCTTCCTTTGTAAAATGGGAATAATAGTACCTGCTTTAAGGGGATACTTCTGGGGATTACATAAGATGTGTTGTAAAGTGCTAAACACCACACTTGGCACCTAGTGCGTGCTCAGTAAATATACATTCTTACTGTTTCTGTTCACCTTTCCCCTTTGCTTCAATGGGGTCATCAGAATTTCTCAGAGTATCTGCTTTCCTTGGGCCTTGGGGCTGTGTGACAAGCACGGTTTCACTTACTTTTGCTCACTTACCGATTTTCGTTTCTGACTGACAGAGTGCTCTCTCACTGCCTCTCTGAGGGAACGCGGATCTGCCCTGGAAAGGCCTTCTGTGTGTGGCACACTCAGGTGGCTTTCCCTTCCTGCCATTCACTAGCCAGCAGCATTCATTTCCTTCCTGGCGTCCTCTCATGCATCTGCTCACCTGTTTGCGTCGTCAGTCTGTCCCTTCCGGTGGAACCGGAGTTCTGGGGAGGTGGGGGACTCATCTGGACTCATCTCTGCTGGTACCCCAGACCCAGCCCCAGGCCCAGCGCTGTGCACGCTGGACTCAGTAGGTATTTTGCTGGGTGAATGAATCAAAAAATGAGGCAGTGATTGGGCAGAGAGCCCTGAGTCACCTGTGGGGAACGTTCTTCAAGGTTACCATGGGCCCAAAGTAGGCTTGCAGTGTCTCGTTCTTTCCTTTCCATTTTATTTTTTTAATGCTTATTTATTTTTGAGAGAGAGAGAAGGGGGAGAGGGGCAGAGAAAGAGAGAGAGAGAGAGGGACAGAGAATCCCAAGTGGGCTCCGAGCTGTCAGCACAGAGCCTGACGCGGGGCTCGAACTCACAAACTGAGAGATCATGACCTGAGTTGAAGTCGGATGCTCAACCGACTGAGCCACCCAGCTACCCCGTGTTCTTTCCTTTCTAAAAAGACATATTCTGCTTTCTATTTCATTCCTGAAAAGGGTCTAATTTGTCACCCCATAGCCTTTTTCTCCCTCTCTGGTGACACTCTCTTGGTCCGTGGAAATACTCATCTAATCCATTCAAAGGTGCTGGTGCTGCATTCCCTTCTCTGGCCCCTCAAGAACGGGACCTGAGTGGTTGGAAAAGAGTTCCAGCCAGTCAAACGGTTGTTGTCTAATGAGAAACCTAGTACGCTTGTCCTGATCAGCACCCGGTGATGTAGGGAAGTGTTGAATCACCGTATTGTACACCTGAAATGAACTGAACTGAAATTACACTGTAGGTTTGCTAACTGGAATGAAAATAAGAACTTGAAAGTAAATAAATACAAAATAAAAATACTTGGGGGGTGGGGAAAGAGACCTAGAAAAGCTCTTGGCCCTCGTTAGTTGCACGATCTTTAGCTGACTGACAGCGACAGTCATGTGATACAATCAAACATTAACTTTGAGTGTAGATTGGTTCTTGCGACATATAAGTAGAGGAGGGCAAACTTTTGGCAGGTGAGAGGCTTGGTAGCCGATACAGGAGAACCATGGCAGCGAGGTCCCGGGGGCCACGTCCGCTTGTGCTGAGCCTGCTGCTGTGTGCCCTGAATCCCCTTCTGTCTCAGGGCGGGAAGCTGTTGTTGGTCCCAGTGGACGGCAGCCACTGGCTGAGCTTGTTCGGGGTCATCCAGCGGCTGCACCAGCAGGGACACGACATAGTGGTCATAGCTTCTGAGGCCTCCGTGTACATTAAAGAAGGAGCGTTTTACACCTTGAAGAGCTACCCTGTCCCATTCCGGAGGGAGGACGTGGAAGCGTCTTTTACTGGTCTCGGGCTCGGGGTTTTTGAGAAGAAGCCTTTCCTGCAGCGTGTGGTCGAGACATACAAGAGGGTCAAGAAGGACTCTGCTCTGCTTTTGTCTGCCTGCTCCCACTTACTGTACAACGAGGAGCTGATGGCCTCCCTGGCGGAAAGCGGCTTCGATGCCGTGTTGACAGACCCTTTCCTTCCTTGTGGCCCCATCGTGGCCCTGCGCCTGGCACTGCCTGTCGTGTTCTTCTTGCACTCACTGCCATGCGGCCTAGATTTTCAAGGTACCCGCTGCCCCAGCCCACCATCCTATGTGCCCAGGGTTCTGTCCCTTAACTCAGATCACATGACTTTCCTACAGCGGGTGAAGAACATGCTCATTCTTGTGTCAGAGGGCTTCCTGTGCAATGTGGTTTATTCCCCATATGCGTCACTTGCTTCGGAAGTCCTTCAGAAAGATGTGACTGTCCAGGACCTTATGGGCTCTGCATCGGTCTGGCTTTTCAAAAGTGACTTTGTAAAGGATTACTCCAGGCCCATCATGCCCAACATGGTTTTTATTGGTGGGATCAACTGTGCCAGCAAAAAGCCACTGTCCCAGGTGTGTATTTGAGGGGGAGCTTTACAAGCCTGTCTCCTTGCAAGTACTTTGGATGGATGAACTTGCCCCTGACATATGCTGAATGAGCACGCTGAGGTAGTGTCACATGCCCTCTTTCGTTAGTTTCTGCTGTACAAATCTCCCGGGTCTGGGGTCGTAATTTGTATCTGTCTTGGGAATCATCTTCTGGGTTATTTCTTTGTATGGGACACTTTAAGAAAGCATACTTTGGGCTCCAGTGGAGAGTAATCAAGTAGATGCAACAAAGGTTAATTGCCGTAAGCACAGAGCAGTGAGTTCGGGGATCCTTGCAGAGCACAAAAATCTGCAGCATGCACCTTCCTGCCCTTGACTGGGTTAGACACCCAAGGTTCAAGACTGCTAGAATAATTCTTTGACATCTATGGACCATGGTGGCACAAGTTGCCTTTATGTTTCTGGTGTTGAAGCTTCAGTTACTCGATAGTCTGCTAGGAAGCCGGGTCCTGCAGTCCCTTGTCTTCTAATAAGTAAACATGAGACAGTCCGATCCTGGCATTCGGCAGAAAGGTCCTGAGTCTCATCCTCTGCAATGCTGCTAAGTTAATTTTTTTCCCATAGAGATTTGAGGGATGCAAAAACATAGCATTCACAATCTTCTTCCCACATCTCAATGGAGGTGATAGAGAATAGCAGGAGAGTCTCTGTCAGTTGGGAGGTTGGGAAGGATTCTCCAAGAAGGTCACATTTCAGTGGGCATTCGTTCATTTATTTCACAAGTATTGGTTGAGGATCCATTGGTAACCTAGGCACTTTGCAGATTCTGAGTCTGGCTTCTACTAAAGGGACTCTACTCACCCTCAGACAGCACTGAATCTTATTTCCGGGGTGACTCCATTGTGATTCACATTTTAAACGATCATGTTAATGTCACGGCAAGGAGAAACTCTAGACAGCAGAAAGATCCCTGCGGGAGAATTCCAGTGCTGTGTGGATGCCTCCACTCCGTTGCCGCATGACCAGATCACCTCTGTGAGGCTCTGATTCCTCCCCCATAATGTGAAGCGACATCTGGTGACTCCTACCAGTAAGATTCTGATACCCCAACAGACCAGCAGGCCTGTTGGAGAAGTATGTGCCTGACGAGGTTATCTGCTTAAGAAAGGAGATGGTGTTGAGTTTTTAGAAAGCAAAATGACAAAACCTCATGTTAATAGAAAACCAGTCATAATTCTCTTTCATATATAGGAAAAGGTGAAATATTACCAAACCAGTGGGCACATCATAGATCAAAGGAAAGAGAGCTAGTCAGCATGGCCAAGTTAAGAGTGAAATTAAAGAGAAACATTTTTGGCATCATTATATAGGATCCAAGTGAAAATGATTGTTTGACATTTACTTTGAAATTTAAAACTTTGGAGATGTGCATGCATAATAGAAACTCCATTTGAAATAGAAGGGTTTATTTATAAACCTGCATGGAATGTCCCCCTTTACACTGGCCTTCTTTCTACTCCTGGGACATTCCAAAATCTTTCCCGGTTCAGGACCCTTGAACTTGACGGTCTGTCCTTTTGGGATGCTGTGCCTGAGTTTGTGAGGTGGCTGTCTTTTTATTTTTCAGATGAGCTGCGATATCACTTCCTCAGGGAGTCCTTCTCTCCAAGATAGCGTCCTGTGCTATTTCCTTCATAGCCCATTAAATACCGCAGTCATTTCATTTAGATAATTGTTTATTGACCATCTCTTCCATACATGTGGGTGCGGGGACTACTTCTGCCCATCACTGCATCCTTAACACTTGGCAAAAGGTCTGCCCGTGATTGGTGTAAGTATCAGCGTAAATATCAGAGTCTAATAGGCGCTTACCAAATGTTTGTTAAAGGAATGAATGAAAACCAACAAAGGGCGTGAACTGAGGACTAGTCACCAGATAGGCAGTGATCTCCACCAGTTTTCTGGACTCCTACAATTACATACAAATATAGGTACCTGTAGGTAAGTTTTTGTTCTTCGTTTTACGAATAAGGTAACAATATATCCCCACTGCTCACCTATCAGTATGTCCTGAATGTCGTTTTGGTTCTAAATATTATATCTAGTTTTTAAAACCGTTCCATGTTTCATGGTATCTATGGGCCGCAGGTCATTCTGTTTGTCACCTAATATATATTAGCAAGGAAATTTATACTCCAGAGACTTGCTCTTCCTGGTGCTACTTCAAATATTACCTTAACCAAAGATCAAGTCGTTTGTAGTTTTCTTCATATTTTTCTGTTCCTTTCTGGGTCAGATTTTCTTAAATATTTTACCTTTTTTTTTTTTTTTTTTTGGTCATTACTGTGAATGTGATAGTTTTTCCATTTCTGCCTGTAGCTGGTTATCTACTCACTATTCAGCCAACTCAAATAAAATTCAGCCCCATATAAAAATAAAAATTCAGCCAACTCAAAATATTGATTCTGTCATTTAAAAAACCAGTAGGCTGGCTTTCATCAATAAAGAAAATGTGATTTCTTCTGTTGTAAATTCCATGCCAACTATTGGTCTTATTTTTAAAAAAATTTTTTTAATATTTATTTATTTTTGAGAGAGAGAGAGACAGAGTGTGAGAGGGAGAGGGGCAGAGAGAGAAGGAGGCAGAATCCAAAGCAGGCTCCAGGCTCTGAGCTGTCAGCATGGAGCCCAATGTGGGGCTTGAATCCACAAACCATGAGATCATGGCCTGAGCTGAAGTCAGACATTCAACCGACTGAGCCATCCAGGCGCCCCTCAAATATTGGTCTTATTGAATTCACTAGAATCTTTCAAAATAATTGAGTAATGTTGGCAATCACGAGGATTCTTGCTCCTGATTGTAATGAAGATTGATTTTCTTTTTTTTCTTTTAAGGTTTATTTATTTTGAGAGAGAGTGAGGGACCAAGAATGCAAGCAGGATAGGGTCAGAGAGAGAGGCGAGAGAGAGAGAATTCCAAGTAGGCTCCACACTATCAGCGTGGAGCCTGATGTGGGGCTCGAGCCCATGAATTGTGAGCTCATGACTTGAGCCGAAACCAAGAGTCAGACACTTAACCGACTGAGTCACCCAGGTGCCCCCTGAAGATTGATTTTCATTTCATCATTTTGTATTATGTTTGCCATTGTTCTTTGGCAAATAGCCTTTATTTATTTAAATGATTTTCTTCTTTAGGATGTTTAACAGGAGTGGCTACAGAATTTTATCAACTGTCTTTCTCAGTATCATAGTTTTTAGCATCATTTATTGATATGTATATATATATATATATATATATATATATATGTTTTAAAGTTTATTTATCTTGAGAGAGAGAGAAAGAGAGGCAGAGGAGGGAGGGGTAGAGAGAGATAGAATCTCAAGCAGGCTCTGCACTGTCAGCCCAGAGCCTGATGCAGGACTCAATGTCACGAACCATGAGATCATGATGAGATCATGACCTGAGCCGAAATCAAGAGTCAAGACTCATCCGAGTGAGTCACCCAGGTGCCCCTCCATATATTTTTTCCCCTGTAAATTTCTCTAAGTGGTGAGTTGTGTTGACTGAGTGTTAGTTGCTGCCTTGTTTGGTGCAAACAAGCCTCAGTGTGAGAATGTCTTTGTAAACTGTACCTGGCAGAAGCCCTCTTTGTCCTACTTAATATTTTTAATTTGAAATTCCACTTTTTTGATATTAATATCACCGCTCCTGCACTATCTTGCTATTTCCCTAGTGTCTTTTTGGCACCCCTTTGTCTTCAAGCTTTCTTTTTTTTTCTTTTTAAATAACATGGAGCTGATATTTTTAGCCTGGTTGAGAGAATTTTGCCAGTTTGCAGTTCATTTAAAAATTGATAGATTGGATTCTAACTTACCCAACTTACTTTATTTTTATTTTATGTGGTCATTTTTCCTTTTCCTGATTTTTGCTGGTTTGTCAAGTTGCTATTCATTTTCTTTTTTCCCTTTTGTTTATTTTTTATTTTAGAGAGAGAGAGAGAGGTAGTGCAAGTGGGGGAGAGGGGCAGAAGGAGAGGAGGGGAAAGAGAAAATCCCAAGCAGGCTCCATGCTCAGTGCAGAGCCCGATGTAGGGCTTGATCTCACAACCCTGAGATCATGAACTGAACCAGAATCAAGAGTTGGACGCTCAACCAACTGAGCCACCCAGGCACCCCACATCCCCTTTGTTAATTAAAGAATCTTACTCCATGCTCCCATTCCTTTAGCAGAGATCGTGCTGGTCCCAATGCTCTTGGTCAAAGTCCTGATCTTCAAGAATAAAGATGCAATATTTAGTTGATAAGGAGAGTCCATAGGGACTCTGGGAAGTCCCTACTCCATAGGGAAAGCACACCTGGCATCAGACATGTGTGGGATGCCTGATGGACAAAAGATAGTAGAACAGCATTAAGAGCAAAGGAACGAAGCTCAAGAATTCCAAGATATCGTTCCCCGCTCAGAGTGAGAGACCATCATTGTGGACAGCAGCGATTCAGAGATGATATCCACCCAGACATGTTGGGTCTGAGGAAAACACCCAAAGAGAAGGTGGGTGAGAACAGAGACTTAGAGGTGGAGAGAAGAGAGAGTGGTGAGCAAGGAAGCTTGTGGTCTTTGTCAGTGGCTCTGCATGCATAGTGATAAAGCAACTGGTTTCCAACATGCCAAATGTTTACCAAGGGTTTTGAGAAACAGAAGCCATTTGGGAAGAGAAAATCTAATAAAGGCCTGGAACTCAAAATACTAAACTCTCAGCAGAAGCTAGGATCTCTGTTAAAGACTTCAATGAGGTGGGCAGGTGTTTTCACTTCAGAGGTGGCCTCGTGCATTTTGGAAGGGGATAAGAGGTGGAGGAATCGAGGATTATCTTCAGTTAACATACTGCCTCACTCTTTGACCATACCAGAGTCTGTGGAGTTAGGGCCAGGTTCATGGGAAGTTTTGCCAGTAGGGTGTGGACCTCACCGTTATTAAATCCCAGAAGAGCTTGCCGAGAGTGGACGTTGCCCATGACAACACCAGCTCTGCAGTTTGCCCTTCCGTGATCTGTAGATGAACTTCTGTGACATTTAAACTTTAGTCTTGCTATTTAACTTTGGGTGTTTACGGACCTGTGGATTCCTTTTTACGGTAATCACACCTGGCTGGGTGCTGAGTGGGTGTGGAGGAGTGTGCAAGGAGGTGAAACCAGATATGGCCCTTTGTAGACATAGTTAGAGGAAGAATGGGTTTCATGCAGGAGGGAAGGTCCTGGGAAGTGAGGTAAGCCGTGTACCTTCACTCAGGAGAAAGAGCTCACAAGGTCCTTGGAGAGGAGCCATCTTTCCCCAGGAAAGAAGGATGTAGTGCATCCTGGGGAGGAAGGACTTCAGAAAAGCCATCCTTAGGAGGTCTTTGCCACAAACCAAAAATGCAGCATGGCAGTGGGGAGGATGATGCTGGCCTCCCCAACCTTTCAGATGAGCCCCATGGAGAAGGCCCAGGACACAGCCACTAGGAGCTAGAAACCTTGAAGAGAGCTGCTGGGATGGGATGGGGGTGAGGACCAGGCAGGAGGCTCACCCCTGAGGAGATGTTGGGGCTTTCCTGGCCGTGCTCTGAACCAAATTTGAAAAAAAGTCCCTTAAAATCATGTGTGCTGAGGCCTGTCAGAAGTCTTCTACGTGTCACTCCGGGGTGGCCAGTGTTCTGGTCTGTCCGGGACTGAAAGTGTCATATCCCAGGAAACCCCTCAGTTCTGGGCAAACCCTACCACATCACACAGTCTCAATATCCGTGGCATTCTTGGGAGACATAGAAAACCATTTGGGAGATTCTAAGGGAGTTAATTAGATCATTGATAACCTACAGTTGGGGGGAAATTGCCATACTCACACCTTGCTCTGTTTCCTCTATGTGGGATTGCCATGCTGTGTGTGTGTGCGCGCGTGTGTGTGTGTGCGCGCGCGTGTGTGTGTGCCTGTGCACATGCATGTGTGCATGCCTGAGTGTGTATGTACTTTGCCTGATGACCAAGTACTCTGGAGTTGGCTTTGAAGGTTGGGGTCAGATCAGACTGAGCTGTGATTATCGCTGAGGGTTGAGTCTGGGGGCTTCCTTACTCTCTTCCGGGGGTCACAGCCACCACTCATGACTCAATGCAGCTAATACTGCTATTCTGATTGAATTAATTTTTGGTTGCTACCTCTCAGAGCTTTTGTTTGACATCCATCTCTAAAGTCGATTCCTTATTACTTCAGGGGTAGGGCCTCGATAGGTCATAATCTGTGATCTGCACTTACTAGTGGGGTCCCCACCATCACTGTCTCTCACTCTTATACACACAGACACTTCTAAGATCCCATCCCCCTGCTTCATCCACGGGAACGACAGACTGTTCATCTTCCAGTAGTTGTCAGGTTCATTATTCACTAGAAAACCACTCGCAGTTCAAATACACCAAAACTCACTCCATTAAAAAAAGTTGCTCCTTGAAAAAGAAGATGATTTCGTCGCAATAGAGCAGTATCTGCAATGGGAAAGGCTGACTTAGACCCCGCCGTTTTCTAATGATGTGGTCTTGCATGCAAGGCCCAGGTGGAGGGCTTGTCACACAGCCCCTCTCTGCTCTTCATTCCTTGTTCCTTGGGTCATCTGGTCCAGAAGTTTCTTCAGAAACAAGCCCCACTGCTTTGTCTTGAGCTTTGTCCTAACAGCCAAGGCTGCAATGCCCAATGGCGGTCATGGTTGGAGGAGTGGAGTGGCCTTGCAGCTGCAATCTTCTTTGGATGGCGGCGAAGGATATACTGCTCGAAGGAATCAGGACACGGAAGCATCTCTGGAACGGGACATGAACACTCCAGGGGGGTCATGTGCTGGGTGGGTTGAGACTCACTGCCTGTTTATCCTTCCCCCCCCGGTGGCTTGGGTACTCAGGGTTTTCTCACATGCCCCTGACCTTCTCTGAACTCCACAGAGGGGGCTCAGATCCTGATGCACACTTAGCAAGGTTTTCTCTTCCGCTTTTGTATCTTTTACGCTTAGGGAGATTTTCTGCTTTTGATAGTACTTTATGAAACCAGCAAAGAGAGATTCAGGTGTCTTTCTGTATGTTCTTGCTAAGGCAGGAAAGTTGACTTCCATTCTTCAGAAAGCTCTTCTCCAGGAAAGGTGGGGAAATGCCAGGTTGACTGGTTAAATTTCAGCACTGAGTTGACATGAATATGATCCCCAATCACCCCCGTGTATTGGCTGTGGGAAAGCAAGAATTGTTAAAGGTTGTCTTGGCTATTTGAGGGTTTTCCTTAATTGTGAGCCTCATCCTCAACACTATTTGCGGCTTCGTGCCTTGACTCATTCGTTCTTTCAACATAAAAGGAATATTCCAGAAGCCTTGAAAAGTAATATACATCTTTACTGTGGATTTTCTTAAAGGGGCTGTGCAGGAGTTTTAGAGTCTGCAGAAAGCTTTCTGAAATTCTCTTTGGGCAGCTTTCCTCTCTTCCAATGTCTCCCTTCACCAATCTGCTAAACGGTTCTCTCCCCTCTCTGTGACACTCATCCACCTTTCCTCCCTCCTTCCACACTGCCTGCTGCTCTCTCCATCAATCCCTTTCCTGAAAGCCTGCTTTCTCCCAAGATGCTCTCAGATGCTTGAAGCCCCTGGGAAGTGGATCTGGTCTTACCTCTGATTGCTTTTCCTTTGGGAAATTAGCACACTACCTGGATTCTACATCTCAAAGAAGAACCCAGAAGATAACCAGATAAGCAAGAAGCCTTCCTCCTGTGGAAGGAATAATGGGGGAAGGAAGTCTATAACATGCACTAATATTTTGTGTCTCTAACACACACACACAGACACGCGCATTCTTAACATGAAGAGATAGGATTCATAGCTGAATGGATGCAGTTCCCAAAGAACGTGAGAAGAAAATTAACTGTAAATTTCTCTTCTGGTTCTAGGAATTTGAAGCCTATGTTAATGCTTCTGGAGAACATGGAATTGTGGTTTTCTCTTTGGGCTCCATGGTCTCAGAGATTCCCAAGGAGAAAGCTATGGAAATTGCTGATGCTTTGGGCAAAATACCTCAGACAGTAAGAACATGCCATACAATTCTGTACCTTCTGTATCTGTATCTTCACAAGAGTTGGAACCCCAGACTTCTAGTATCGGAGTTAGTCCTATCAGTTGGACTTTAGGCTTGGGGTTCCCTGCGACTTCCTGATTACTAATCCAAAGGTCTTTTTACCATGTCACTCTCAACTGTTCTGTTAGACCGCGGTCTGCTTTCCTTGGAGGTCTCATTTTCTCTAAGAAAGTCAACAGCGTATTAAGGAGAATTTATTTTATCGACAAAATGAACAGGACAGTGTTTCTTCATGTTACATAAGGAGTATTTCTACAAAAAAAGCTGCTGGTCAGGACACAGGATTCATTTCTTATATTGCTGCACCTATAATTCTACACCCACTCGTTTTATTAAGTAAACTTTCCCCTGAAGTGCAGAAATGTGCAAAAGTCATAAGTGTACAGCTTGGTGGATTTGCACAAATTCACAGCTTGTTACCAGTCCCCAGGAGCCTTCCCAGTTGCTACACCTCCCTCCCTTGCCAAGGTTATGTTCATTCAGTGGACTCTACATTCTAGCTACTGTGGCAGATGTTTCGGAATCATTGTGTTTTTAAACTCTGTTCCTGTCTCTGCAAGGTCCTGTGGCGGTATACTGGCACTCCACCACCAAATCTTGCGAAGAACACAATACTTGTCAAGTGGCTTCCCCAAAATGATCTGCTTGGTATGTGATCAGGCTCTGGCGTGTAGGTCAAACCCAAGTGCAATTACGAAAGTGGCTTGCGTGTGGCTGTTCTAAAGGATTATTTAGCTGGAACATATCATGGCCAACGTATTCCACGTTGCTTTTTACCTCGTGGGGTATCTCACCCCATGTTTTCCTCTGCAGACTTCTGCAAAAGCCACATGTGGATGGCACTGAGTCCTTAGCATGCTTGCAGAGCATAGATGGTGTCAGACCATGCAACTCGGTGACCTGACTGCTGGCATCCTTCCCTATTTTGCTTCTCAGGTCACCCGAAGGCTCGTGCCTTCATCACACATTCTGGCTCCCATGGCATATACGAGGGGATATGCAACGGCGTTCCCATGGTGATGCTGCCCTTATTTGGTGATCAGATGGACAACTCGAAGCGCATGGAGACCCGGGGGGCTGGATTGACCTTGAACGTCCTGGAAATGACTTCTGAAGATTTAGCAAATGCCCTAAAAGCTGTCATCAATGACAAAAGGTAAGAGAAAATGTACAGAGGAATACTACTTGTATCTTGGCCATCTCATTCACAATAAATATTCAAATGTGAAAACAAATACATAAAAACCTAATTAATAAGTAAGATGACTTTGGGATTATTATTATGCATTTCATTAAAGGATGCTTTAATTCCTAGAGAACTTCTCATAGAAATGATTTTATTTATTTATTTTGAGAGAGAGAGAGAGAGGAAGGGAGGGAGAGCACGAGTGGGGGAGGGGTAGAGAGAGAGAATCCCAAGCAGGCTGTCAGTGCAGAGTGTGATGTGGGGCTTGATCTCACAAACTTAGAGCTCATGATCTGAGCTGAGATCAAGATCAAGAATCAGACGTTTAACTGAGCCATCCAGCCGCCCCAAAACTGATTTTAAATATTATTTCCCTTGGTAGGCTTAAAACTTCAATTTGTTAAAAAATATTGTCACCAAGTAGATGTCTACTCTACGAGATTCTACAAAGAGAGAAATATTCTGTAATGAACCTAGTGTCCATAAGATAAAAACAAAGAGCTTAGAAGCATAGTTCTCCCTAGCACTGAAACCCGTGAGAAATTTTGTTCATGGGGATTTATAAATGGGGGGGGGGTGTCATGTGATATCCCAAAGGCTTGTGATAAAGCAAAGGTGAGTTTATTCAAATACGGCTCTGAAAGAATTCAAGAGGCAAAAGCCATCAGATCAAATGGTCTTTGTGTGGAATTTATTGTATTGATGTCAAGTTCACTAGTAACAGCTTGGTCAAAACCTTGTGGGAAGAAGTGATAGCCAGGGTGGACTTCGTCCAACAATTAACAGCGCGCGTGTGCATGTGCATGTATCAGTGCGTGTGCATGTGTGTGTCTCCATGACAGTGGCGTCTTCACCCATAGTTGCTTCATCTTGAAAAAGACATCAGTTAGAAGGACAGATGTGGAAAACTGGAGTGTGTTCAGATGGGAGGAGACATTGCACAGGGTGACACAGTGAGGCTGGGCAAGGAAAAATGGGGGAGAGGTGGGGTGCCCACATGTGTGGTGCCAATGGATGGAGAAGAAAAGCCCACATAACCCAGGGGTAAATGCCCAGAGTGCCCGGTGGGTGCCATCCCTCTCTTCTGAATGGCGCCTTCCGGCTGCCCAGCTTGTTGGGGTCAGGATGTGCTGCTCACACATTGGTGCCACGGAACCCCGACTTCTCTCCACGTGCTGACAAAACTCGTTCCTGAGGTTCACATTCGTAATGCAATTTTGATCTTTTGTTCCGTGATACAGACGACTATCTGGAACCTAAAAATGACTTGGTAAAAGTTCTCTTATTTTTTAAAAACGTTCATCAATCAGCCTGAGAGTTTAGCTAACTGCATTTGTTTGTGAGTTCTCGCTACCTAATTGTGAATCTCCCTGTTCCCAACACTCTACACGGGGACATAAAATAAAGACATCAGACGATGCAGCCAGGCCATAACAGGTGCTCAATAAATAATGAGTGAATGAAAGTTATAGAAAATCTATCTGGTTTAAGAGAAGATTTATACAAAAGAAGATGTTTAACAGGCCTTATGGTCAAATATTGTTATCACAATACAATAATGTATCCAAATAAAATGGCAGACCTGTTTAAAGGTGGCAATTATCATAATTACTCCTGAATAAAAGTGTCTTCTATTTTTCTCTTTCTTCTCCCTTTCCTTTCCTTTTTTCCTCCCCTACCTTCTCTTTCTTCTCGCAGTGCATCCACACTAAGGGTGAAACATCTAACCCAGTTTGGATGTGGATGTTCCGATTCAGCTACCAACGCTGTCTAAAATAAACAAAAACCCATTTTGTTTCCCAGGCTGCATAGACACAGCCTCATGCTACAGTTAGCACTTGGACGGTGTGATGCTTCACCAATGGAAAGTATGCCGCCACCTTGCGAGGGCACTTACAAATGGCTTTCACTTTGAGTAGATGTGATTGTTTAAAACTGTGAGAGGGAAACTGCTCATAATTTCTGACATGACCTTTTCCTTTATTTCTTTCTCTTATTATAAAGAGTCATCTAATTTCCTACAAAAATATCATGAAAAAGAAGAGAAGAAAACAGGAAGCTAGGTTCAAATAATTTAATATTATAATTTTGGCTTCTTGTTTTCTTTCTACGTTTTTTTTTTTTTTTTTTAATTTCAGAGATAAAGACCAGTTAGTGTGTGTGTGTGTGTGTGTGTGTGTGAGAGAGAGAGAGAGAGATGTATGGTGTGTGTGTGTGTTCTTTTTGGCCATAATAGAAACACATTTCCTCTACCAAGTTTGTAAAATCTGGGAGCCTTCCCAACCACAGCAAGCCTAGAGGGAGGATGGTCAGTATGGTTGGTGTTCCAGAATTCACGTCACTGTCTTTGTGTTTAGCTACAAGGAGAACATCATGCGCCTGTCCAGCCTGCACAAGGACCGCCCCATCGAGCCCCTGGACCTGGCTGTGTTCTGGGTCGAGTTCGTGATGAGGCACAAGGGGGCCCCGCACCTGCGCCCTGCAGCCCACGATCTCACCTGGTACCAGTACCACTCTGTGGACGTGATCGGCTTCCTCCTGGCCATTGTGCTGGGTGTTGTCTTCATCACGTACAAATGCTGCGCCTTCGGCTGCCGGAAGTGCTTTGGGAAAAAAGGACGAGTTAAGAAATCTCACAAGTCTAAGACACACTGAGAGGTGGGTGGGAAGTGAAGTGACCCAAAGTTGCAACCAGAGGCAACGTTAAATTTATGTTATGCTTATTCAAGAAATACTTAGCCCTAAGGGAGATACCCCCGTGGTTTTTTTTTTTTAAATAGAAACAATCTAGGGGCGCCTGGGTGGTTCAGTCAGTTAAGCATTTGACTCTTGATTTTGGCTCAGGTCATGGTCTCACGGTTGTGAGGTCAAGCTCCGAGTTGGGCTCTGCACTGAGCGTGGAGCCTGCTTGGGATTCTCTCTCCGCCCCTCCCCTCCCCCCCTCAAAAATAAACAGATAAACAAACTTTAAAATAAAAGCAATCTAACTGCTAGTCACACCTAGAGGTAGAGATACTTGAATATGTTTTCTGCCCCCTTTAGGATCTTTAATTTGGACTACGTTCGTCACTTCAGATGACTTTCCAGGGGGCTTGGGCAGGTGCCTCCTGCACTTCCCATTGCTTTTCTTACTCAGCAAATGAGGCTTGTTTGGGGGCACAGGTTCCAGGTGGTCTTACCCCCTCTACCTGGGAGGACAGCTCTAACATCGTTGTCTGGCTTCTGTAGACTGTTGCGATCAATTCTGTCACCAGTAATGGCAGGTCCTAACTTGCATTCATGCTTCACAGATGTCACTTTGTGTATACAAAGAAGGAAACATTTGTTCCTTTAGGGCATAGTGCCTTGTACTTGAAATAAATGAATGACCTAGGGGCGCCTGGGTGGCTCATTCAGTTAAGCGTCTGACTCTTGATTTTGGCTCAGGTCGTGAGATCTTGCGTTCGTGAGATCAGGCCCCGCATCCAGCTCTGTGCTGATAACACGGAACCTACTTGGGATTCTCTCTCTCCCATTCTCTCTCTCTCTCTCTCTCTCTCTATCAAAATAAAGAAAAATAAACTTAACAAAATAAATCATTGGCACAGGTTCTTTTGAGAACAGTGTCTGATTTCTGGCTTTAGGGAAAAGAATGATGTATAAAATTGATGAGTGGTGGGCTCAAGGCTATCATCGTGGCTTGTGTGCCAAATGGATCTGAATTTGAGGGAAGCCCAAAGCACAGTGTCTCACAAGTGTATTTTCTCTGATGTTTGCCACAACTAAAGACATTAATAAATTCATAGAAATTCTATCTCTTAGGTGTTCTTCTCTTCATTGTTGTTGCATTTATTTGCTGTTACGCTACACGTGGTAATTCCGCAAATAATACACCAGTATGACAGAACTTTTGGTCGTCCAATCAGGAATGTGGAGGGAGGGTTTGCACAGGGAAAACATGGCCACCAGAAGCCATGACTGACCCCGGTGGTCAGGGGAGAGGGAGCTAGTGAGCCGGGGACAGGCTCCCGGATGTGTCCACTACACGTTTATGTTGTGTCCGTTTTCCCCACATCCTGCCTTGGTGCTTCTCGTGCATTTAAAGTCACGGGTTTCTACAGATACTTATTTTCAACTTAGTTCCTGTAGAAGCAGAGGTAGGAAGCCCGGTAGAGTGACAGCACACGAGGGTGGCCGATTTCATGAATGGATTATACGGGAGTCAAATGTTATTGCCCTACCCTGAAAAAGAAACCCAAAAAGCATTTTTATTTCAGAAAACCAAGTACAGCCCTCTTCTTTGTCCTTGATCTCATCGCTTTAGTGTCTTCTCTGGATAGTATGTGCAGGGGCATCTCACTTTTTCCATGGCTTCTGTACTCATTGTATGTGCGACAAAAAAGCGGCCCCTTTCTGCACCCCTCCTGATAGCCAGGCCCTTCACAATGTGGCTTTGCAGCTCTTCCCATCGAGAGGAGGATCTATTTCCCCACCCCTCAAGTCCCGGCTGGCCTGTGACCTGCTTGGTGGCATGTGACAGAGTGGGTGGGTACCACTTCTGGGTCTAGGTGTCAGGACGCCTTCCTGTTCCTGAAGCCCACTTACCTAATGTAAAAACATCCTGGGTGAGCCCTACTGTGTGACAGACATGTGTCCCAATCACGCTAGCCTCTTCAGCCAATAGCTAGCCAACTGCCAGGTGCCTGTGGGAGGCTGTCCTAGACCAGCCAGCCCTCACCCAGCCCACCAGCGGACTGCAGATGTACGAGCAACTCCATGGCTAGAGATGGCCCAGAGCAACAGAACTACCCAGCTGACTCACAGATTTATGAACAACAGTAAATGGTTGTTTTCTGTCCTTAAGCTTTGAGGTGGTTTGTTACACAGCAATGGCTACCTGATACATTCAGTGCTGGCCCTAAACCCACGATCTTCCATGGGTTGGGTCTTTAGACTGTCAGAGGATGCAGGCACGTCCTACCCACTTCTCTATCCACTTCTACACGGAGAGCTGTGCTTAGCTGCACGCAGCGGGCAGGCAGGTAGGGTCTGTGGAACGGAATGGGAGCCGTGTCATTTGAATGATCTTTGAAGGAAAAGAGCAGGCCCAGAGGAGAGTGGGAGAGGTAGCCACGAAAGCGAGGCATGTGATAACTGTCTTCTTGTGTCTCTTCCATATTGGTCAGTATGTCTCCAAAGGGCAGAGTGAGGAACAACGCAGGAATTTTACAGGGAAGAAGGGTTTAGCACCATGCCTGCGAAGCTCATTTTCCAAAGGGCAAAAAGCATCCCGCTATCAGAGACCGAGGAGCAGGCCTCTTGGCCGCATAGGCAAACTTTGAGTGGGAATTTTCACTAAGCCTTCGTGGACCTACGTGGCTCTGAGTCTTATTCTATTGCTCTGTGATGCACAGCAAGTTTCCAAAGGCCAATATTTCGTTGCTCAAACTTTTGATCTGGCCTGTTACAGCTACAACTGACGAGAAAATCTTGGGCTCCACTTTTGGTTCAGGAAATGGGGTACCTGCTCTCTTACCTGTCAGGGGGAACCCCCTGCCCCATCCTGTAAGCCACCCAGTCCTTGGGGAGGAAGAGTCCTCTTCCCAGGACCCCTCTGTCATCCATCCCACCCCAGCTGTCCTGACCACATCTTCCCACCCGGAGGTCCTATGACCACAGGGTGGAAGCGAAGAGGTCAATGAGAAGACATGACTGCCAGCTGACCTGTGAGCTGGACCTGGGAAATCGGAGGCTTTGCATCCCCTCTCCTGTCCTTGGAATGTGGGTTCTGCTTGCCTTTCCCACTCCCAGAGGATGATCCAAGGAGATCGTTTTGGGATACTGAGATGGTGTAGAGGCCACCTTGACGGTACAGGTGACTGAACCCGGTTAAGACCTCTGTATAAACTTGTAAGATGTGGTTGGCAGATGCAGAGATACACTTGTCCTGATGCTACTCAAGATGAAACTCCTGTGTAAGTTCTCCTGCTTATGAAAACTGCCACCTGCCAACATGGAGTGGCTTCTTCAGTCTCTCCCCGCCCTCTGAGTACAGAGGCCAGTTTCAGATTTCACCCCGGAAGCTTCTGTGGAGCTTGCAAACCAACAGGGCATCCCCAGGGGATGTGGTAGTCGATAATGCCCGCTCCCGCTATGCCCCTTTCCCAAACAGGCCACCGTATTCCACCGCACATATGGATAAAAGAAACGTCTAATGACAACATAATGTGGCGTTTTAACACAGGGCCCTGCGCACTCCTTGAAGCCCTCAGTTGATCAAGACTCAGGAAGGCAGTTAGATCTCAGAGTTCCAAGGGTCTGCGACCTAACGGTGATGGTTCTAGTGAAACCCTCCCACCCTGCCAGGAGACCTCTTCCTCATCCACATTACGGCTGAGAAGCCAACCGTCCCACTTCCTTGACGACCCACCTGCCCTTGTCCACATTACCTGTGATGTGTATTAGGCATCCTCTCCTTGTGGTGTATTTTTGTCCCAACCAGGAGGGGACTCCGAGGAAAGGTCAGTAGTTAAGTCCCAGAGTAGCTCTTCAACAGATTCCCAGGAGGGAAAGAGCTCAGGACGGTGAAGAGCCCGTGGAGTTTCAGGCTTGGGGAACTCTGGTCAGAGGGCGAACGGATCTGGGAGCATTCAGTCCTCCATTTTGACATCTGTGTTGTTGGTCAACCCTTGAGAAGCTGCTGATGTTACGAGAGCTCCTTGAGAGGAGCAACGTGGACGGCGGAGGTGGGTTTCTCATTAATCGTTAGTGTTCGGTGTGGAGAGGAGAGGAAGGGCCCTTCTTAACCAAGTTAGCCACTGCTGTGTGATAAATGACATCAACTCAGTGGCTTAAAACAACACCCGTCTATCATCACACGGTTTCTGGGGATCCGGAGTCAGGGGGTCTCACAGGCTGCCTTCATGTTGGCGCAGACACATCCTTTCCGGAGCTTAGTTCTCTTCCAAGCTTATGGGGTTGGAGGACTGATGTCCTCAGCTTCTTGCCACAGGGTCCCTTCCACAGGCAGTTTAGGCCACGCCGTTAACTTCAAGGCTAGCGTGAGACTCCCTCTCCCATCCCTAGGACACAGAGGCTGCTATGAGAGCACATGACCCTGGGAGTGGCTTCCTGTCACCTTGGCCTCGGTTTACTGGTTAGAACACGGGTCTAGCCAAGTCCCGGTTCTGCCCGCACCGAAGGGGAGAGGGTTATGCAGGGTGTGACTCTTGGGGGAGCGGTGGTCTCTTGGGTTGTGTTGATACACCAACGATTTTATACAAATCTTGTCTCCGAAGAGCTTGTGGAGGAGATGACAGAAGCAGTGGTAGGCTCAAACGAGGACCCGGCAGAGGAAACGGAGGACCCGGAACCCTTGGAGCCAGATGACGACGGAGGTAAGAAAGTCGGCCCCACCCCTGCATTCCTGTCCTGTCCAGTCCTGGCCATTGACTCCTTGAGGGCGTGTCCCAGCCTAGGTCTCGGTTTCTCTGTCTGCACGAGGACAGGGAGGCCCCGCCCAATCGTGGCAAGAGCATGGCTTCCCCGGCCGCGTCGGGAGGGCCTGGGCGCGGGAGCACTTCCCGCGACAGCCACCTCAGCGCCACCCCTGCACCACCTTGTCTCAGGTACTTTCCAACAAGTCACAAACCTCCTCAACATCATGGACAGCGGGTCAGCAAAGACGGACGCTGCTGGGGGGGCAGGTCCTGACATGCGGAAGATGCTGGCCTCGGTGATAATCACGGAGAAGGCCACCACGGAGCCCTCCGCGGTGATCAACGCTCTCATCCGTTGCCTGCAGGTGCCCGAGGTAGGACCCGCTGGCCCCCGGCCCCGCCTCGGAGCCCAGCCACCCGTGGGTCAGCACGCATTACTGACCATCGCAGGCACAGGGCTGGGTGCTGGGGCACAGACACGGGCAAGACCGTGAGGCTCACAGGACCCACGGGAGACTGGGGCTTTGGTAATTTTTAAAAAGCTGCCTTATTCTGACACGGTGGGTTGGGGAGCCCTTGTCCTAAGGCTCACGAACGTAGTCACAAAGATGTTGAAGGAGTGAAGCAGGTAGACCTGGGGCAGCCAAGACGTAGCAGAACCGGGTGCAAAGTGCTGGGCCAGCCCGGAGACTGCTTAGCCGGGGTCAAGAGTGGGGTGGAGGGCGTAGGAGGGAGTGATGGGCGGTGTGACAGGAAATCGCGGTGGGCAAGACAGGGCAGAGTTTGGGGCAGAGCATCAGGGTCCCCTGGAGAGCTCATTAAGACCCAGATTGTTGGGCCCCGCCCTGAGACTTACTGATTCAGTAGGTCTGTGGGGCTGGCCTGAGAATCAGCATTTCTAACACCTTCCCAGGTGATGCTGAGGCTGCTGGTCTGGAGACCACATTTTGAGAACTGCTGGAGTGTAGACTGTCCTGTAGCCTTTGGGGCTGGGAAGTGCGGGAGATCTTTGTAGGAATTCTTTAGAGAAAGCTTGATTTTGTAGAACGATCGGTGGCAGCTGTGAGGAGCAAAGACAGGCAAACGGTTTTGTAACAGACTTTTAAAATGTGGGTTTATTAGGAGGTGCGGCGGGGGGAGGGGACAGGCCATATCATGCAGGGCCACATGAGCAAGCACCAGGGTTGGCCAGGAAACAGAGGGAGCGAGGAGGGAACTGGGGCAAGAGTCTATATTGTGGTCTCTGGTGGGGGGAGGGGGGATGGGACAGGCAGGGTGAGCAGGCTGAAGATGGGCTAGTGTGAACAATTTCAGCGGGCTCTGGGTATCGGGGCTGTCCCTGGTTGTCTGGCATGTGGCCCTGGGGTCATTAGGGGCAGGTGGATAGTGGCTCCCAGTGGGAGAGCAGGTGGATGGTACCGGCTTTGGACTGGCTGGTTTGCATTTGAAAAGCATGCTCCCTGGGGAGATGTTTGCTCTTGGTAGTAACTGGCTAAGCCTGGGAGGGGTGGGCTCTCCAGGGTCATCGACCCCGAGGTGTCGGGAAATATAAAACATTTAAGAGCATGATTAACACCCAGGCCACAATTGATGGGGTTTTGGGGTGATGGGGGGTTCAGAGCCGATGGTCAAGAAAGAATTCTTTAAGACGTCTTTGGTGCAGAAAGGTGATTTTATTAAAGCACAGGGACAGGACCTGTGGGCAGAAAGAGCTGCGTTGGGTTGTGACAGATAACTCATTATATACCTCAGGTTGGGAGGGGGTTAGGGACAGCGTAAGTCTCTAAGGAATTTTGAAGCAAGGTTTCCAGGTCCTTGAGGGGCTGGCTGCTGTTAGAAAAACTGTTGAGTAAAACCTCAGTCATGAGACCCTTCAGATGTATATCAGGGGGCCATAAGCTTGGAGTATGATTGCCTGCATGTATCTTGGGGGGTTGAGATAAAGGAATTTTTATATGTTAAAGCAGACTTACAGGATCCTGGGGGGTCAGGATAACGTGAAGCCAAGATTTCCTTTTCCCCGTAACAAAGTGTCATCATCGAGGCAGCCGAGCTCCTAGAGGGAGGTCACTCTGTCTGTTTCAAGGACTCGTCACTGGGCCGTAGGCAGTACGGGCATCTAATTTTTCATTTGCCTTTGTTTCCCACATCACCACGGCAAGCACTTGAACCCCCTTACATCTCGATGAGGGTCATATGAGGGCTCCAGGAAACGGAGCCTATAGGTTTCTGGAGATTAGGTTCTGGATAAGATTGCTTTTTTCTTGCCATTACTAAGTCATCCGTAAACTGAAGGAGACTCCCGTCCTACGTGACCTCGATCTCCATCAGTCAACCATTCTCTTTCTTTCCTTTCCCCTCTTCTTGGGCAGCCAGGAGTGTCTGGGGAATATCACACGTATCCCACCTGCTGGGGGTGGGGGGAGGGTGCTGTCAGCCTGTACTTTGTCCTCAGCTCGCCCCATGCTCCCTCGTCAATAATCAGTGGCAATACATAGACACTAAACACGTGGGCACATTTGAAATTAACCTGTTTCGGAGATTTCCGTTCTTCATTGAATAGTGAAGGAGCCAGCAGAATGTCAAAATCTGTTAAACCAGACAAAAGTCGTTGGCATTGCCAGGAACAGCAATGATTTTTGTTGCTTGGGAGGAAGGATTTGCATTCGTATCAGTTTCCTAGGGCTGAGCTTCTGTTCCCAGATAACGTAGCCTAGACAATCACGGGGGATCAAGGGTGCCCCCCGCTTCAGGCCCCATAATCTTTGAGCGGCTGCAGACAGCCCCAAGACCTCCTCTGGTGCCTGTCTTTAGGTCAGTTTCCAAGTCTTTGACAGTTTTTGCCTTGCGACCATAAATATTCTCCAGAGATGCCTCTTGATCACAGAGGAGGCTGGTCTTATTAAAATTTACCTGGCTGTTTACACAGGTCCTGCAGGAGTGTTAATGAAGCCTACAGGTGTCCTTGAGTTCTCTTTGAAAATCAAGAGCATGCATTCTCCACGGGGGTGATACTGTTCCCCCCACCCCCGGGTAAAATGGATTCGCTGAAGAAAACCTTACTTTTTTATGTATCAAGTACAGAGATGCACATAAACAGATATGTCATATACTCGGGGAATTAAGGCTTCATGGGTAGGGGTGCAATCAGGAAAAAATGTCTAAGAAGGCTGTTTAGGGAACAATTTAAAAAAAGACTGAGGGACACTGGCCCAGGGCCAGGCAGTACCGAATGGCCAAGGCCCCCCAGTTTTCTTACTTCCAGGGATTTTCATGAGGAATCTCTGGTTGGAGTTTAGAAGCCTCGGTTATTTGCTAGGGCGACACCAGGCAAACAAAGCCACGACTCTCTGGAGCAGATTTCACTAGGTGAACATATAAGTTTGAGTGACTTTCTTCCTTCTTGAGGTGCCTTTTCCAAGGCCTCTGGGGCTGCTGGGAAGTGGCCACCCTCCCAACAGAGAGGAGGCCCCTTTCCAAGGGCTTTGCGGGCCATGGCCCCCATGTCAACGGCCCACACTCATTCTGTAAGAGCAGCTGGTCAAGCCTGATTCAGTAAGGGTTATATTTAAGTCTCCAGGTGTGGTCTGGGAATACGGTCTCTTTGTCCAATTCTACCTTAAACGGGGTCATTTAAGATGGCGATAAGGCTATCTGGGAATCAAAAGGGAGTGAGAGGCACGTTTCCTGGTATCGACTGCTCCCCCACCAGGGCGGACTGCGTTCTTGGGCTTTCAAGTGGGCCAGTGACAAGTGTGTGGAGAATCTGGGGCGCTGACCATGTGACACTTGTCTTGCTGACTCTGCCGGACCAAGAACAGGGAAGAGAGAACAGATTTGCGGGCCACACCGCCAGGGCCAGTTGGATGAGTCGGATGGGGGGAGGGCGGAGAAAGGTGTCGGGGGTGGAACCCTGTAGGGCCTGCCTCTTGGGCGGCTTGAGGACAACCCCCAGGTGGGGTATGACTCATTCTGGAACCAGTTGCAATGCGCGTGGGGTTCCCCACCCCCCTCCGCCACCGCCACCAAGCGGTTCTCAAACACCAGCGGGGCGTCCCACAGTTCAGCTCAGTTCTGACCTACCCACCTGGAGACAGCATCGGATCCCATAGGCTAAGGGCTCAGTCCCACAAAGCTGCCCCCGCCCCCGCTTGTCCCCCCCCCCCCCCCCCCCCCCCCCCCCCCCGTGCCTCTGACCGACTGGCTGTCGAACTCCCTCCCTGGGTTTGATTGATTTGCTAGCGTGGGTCACACAACTCAGCGGAACAGACCGCTCGCTGGATTACTAGTCTATTATAAAAGGATCGAACTCAGGAATGGCCAGATGGAGGAGATGCAGAGGGGAAGCCACGGGGAACGGGTGCGGAGGTTCTGTGCTTTCTTGGGGTGCACCGCTCTCCCAGAATCCCCACGTGTTTGGCAGCCCGGAAGCTCGCTGAGCCCTGATCTGCGATCGATCTACGGAGGCCTCATTACAGAGGCACCGCCGATTGAATCATTGGCTATGGTCAGTGCATTCGGATTCCGGCCCCTCCCCCACTCCAAGACTGAAAGTTACGACCCTCTAATGAAAGGGCTGGCTCTCCTGGCAGCCAGCCCCCACCCTTGGGTGCTTTCCGAGTCACCTCATTAAGGTAACAAAGGACTCTTTCAGGGCTCTCATCACTTAGGAAACTCCCAAGGGTTTTAGGAGCTCTGTGCCAGAAACCAGAAAGGGGACAAAGATCAAATACACGTATCTTGCGAGTCACGGGTATATGGGAGGAGGGCCAGTGGAGGGAGAAGATGGTGGGCTGTGTTGGGGGCAGGGCTGGGTCCATCCCAGGCGCCACAACCTAGTCCAGGATCTTCCCGCCCGCCCGTAATCGTTTCCCAGATTTCCACCCAGCGCAAAGTCAACATTTACAACATCCTCCAGGAGATCATCCAGCAGGAGGGGGAGCTAGAGGATCAGGGCGTCCAGAGGCTGGTCGCCATCGCCTCCAAGGAGATGAGGGAGAGCCTGGAGGTAGTGAAGCCCTGGGTCCATCGGCGCCCTGCCCCCCTCCCCTGCCAGCCCAGGGGCTGAGATGTGGGTGACCTGGGGTGGATGCAGGATTTAGTTCTGCACTGAGAACATCATGTGCAAAGGCCCTGAGGCAGGGAGAGGCTTGGCTTCTCTGGTCCAGTGACCGGTGAGGAGGGGGGCAAGAAGAGGCGGAGCCTGAGCTGGAGCAGGTGTGGGGCAGGAGGGTTTTCATGGCAGCCCAGCGGGTGGTGGAGACACACGTCCCTCCCCCGTCCCCTGCAGGTGGAGGGCTACGTGAAGGCAGAGGTGGCCAGCGACACCCTGGTGGCTTTGTCCCGCAACCACTTCAACTTGGTCATGTATGAGCTGCAGCACCACCTCAAGCCTCTCAACCTCACGGACGAATTCGTCATCGTCACCTTGGCGAAACTGGCCAATGGCAACGGTAGGCGCACGCGGGTCCTCGGCCTGGGGCGGTGGTAGGGGGGCGGGTCTGGCCCCGCAGGCCGACCTGGCGCTCCCTCCCGGTCACTGCCTCTCTCTTCTCTGACCAGCCCCATTTCTCTCTTTTCTAGTTTTTAAATTTTTATTAAGTTTTTCTTTTGAGTCCAGCGTAATATCAGTTTCAGGAGGGTCATCCAGTCACCTGACGATTCCATACATCGCCCAGTGCTCATCCCGACACAAGCTCTCCTTCATCCCTGTCTCCCGCTTCAACCATCCCCCCTCTTACCTTACCTTCCTCTGGCATTCCTTCTTTCCGTCTCCGCGTCTCCCTCAGCTGTCAAGATTCCGTGTTCCTGCCTCTCATTTCTGTCTCTTCATTCCTCTGCCGTTCTTTCTCCAGACCGCTCTCCCTCTCGGGCCCCGTTCTCTTGTGTTCTCATCTCTTTTCCTTCTTACCCCTCCCCTCCCCCCTCCCCCATTCCACAAGCAGGTGCTGAGCTCCCGCTGCACAGTGGCAGTGAGTACAATGCGCTCGGTCCCGCCTCCATAAAGGACGGTAAACAAGTAAACAAGAAAATCGGCCATCATCATATGAGATGACATGTGGTGTGACGAGAACAGCCTGGTGGCTGTTTGAGATCAGGAGGGAGGGGACCTCACCTCTGTGAGGGCCCTCACTGGGGTAGCGACATTTCAGTTGTGACCCGAAAGGACGAGACGATGGTGAAGAACCAGATGCGGGAGGGCGTTCTGCACGGAGAACGTCATGTGCAAAGGCCCTGAGGCAGGGAAAGGCTCGGCTTCTCTGAAGGACTGAGAGGTCACTGTGGCTGTCGTTAGGGTGAGGGCAGATGGTGGAAAGTGGGGTTGGAGAGGCTGGCAGGGCCTGGTGGGTGTGGTAGAGTCTGGACCTTACTTGAGAGCCCCGGAAAGCTGCAGGGTTGCCTTGTGACACACAGGTTCCAGGAAGAACATTCTAGCTGTTGTGTGGGTGGAGAAGGGATGAGAGGTGTGTACGTGAGAGGCGATGGTGGCTCAGGCTGGGGCCAGGCTGGTGAGGGGTGCGCAGACGGGAGAGATGAATGAGGTTCTGACTGATGGGACTTGCTGATGAGTTCTGTGCTGGAGGTGAAGGAAAAAAAAGAGAAGCCAAGGAAGACTCCCAGCTTCAGGCGTGAGCAGCTGGCTGCCGGGCAGGTGCACTGAGTTCACATTCCTGTGGGACTTTCGGGGGGCGGGGTCAGGTGGCCAGCTGATGGGTGGATGCGGAGTCGAGTCCGAGGGCAGGTGTGGGGGGCCTTCCTCCCAGGGTCTTTGGCGTGTGGGTGGTGCTCAAAGCCGTCCACGCCCACAGATGCAGACAGAGGAGAGGAGGCGGGCAGAACCCAGCTCGGAGAAACCCAACGTCAGGAAGAGAGTTGGCAGGGAGACGGGGACAGGGTGGCGGTGGTGTGGAAGCTGCGAGAAGGGCGGTGGCTCAGGAAGGGCCCGGGGGCCAGCGTGTCCCATTTTGCAGGGGCTCTGGTCAGATGGGGCCGGGTGGGTGGAGAGAGTGGGGCGGGGGGCAGGGGACTAGCTGCTCTGAGACGGCCGCTGGAGGGGCCAGGCTGGGAGGGGAGGGTGGCTCTGTCACCTGTTCCCTTTCCCCCAACAACGCCTCTTCTCTGCTCCCAGCATCCCTTGGTTTCCTTCCTTTCTTTGCCCGCCTGTTGCCTTCTTCTGGTCTGTTTCTTGCTGCCTGTCTCCCTGTGACTTTGTTCACCCAAGGACCTTGGTGGGACACGTAAAGAGCCAGGCATCTATCCAGGAGCCATGCTCAGTCTCCCCTCCCTGACTTTCTGCTCTGCCCACTCCTCCCTATGGTTCTATCTCCCCCTCCTCCTCTTCCTCCTCCTCCTCCTTCTGTCTCCCTGTCCCCGGTCTCCTTCCTTTCCTGCTTCCTCCCCCTTCGCTTGTTTCCGGTCTGTTCCTTTCACCTCCCACTGACTTCCACACTTTATCCTGTGGCCTCAGCCACACGCTGGGCCCCGTGGGGGCGGGAGGTGGCAGGAAGCGGGCTTGTCCTCTGCCCTGTCCCTGCTGACCCGCCCCCAACTCCCTGCCACCTCTCGTCCCGCTGCACAGTGTTTGAATTCATGCCATACATGGGCATCACCCTGGCCACCATATTCACGATGCTGAGACTCACCAATGAAGCCAAGATGTGCCAGGTGATCTGCAGTGGTACGTGCCTGGTGGGGCCCGCCGGTGAGGCCCGGCCAGGGGGCTGGACGAGGGCCCGGGGCAAGCAGGTGGAGGGGTTTGCTGAACAGGAGGTAGGTTGTTCACTTATTCCCGAGCATTTGTCCAACCTCCTGCTTCGTGTGGCCCCGATCGGCTCTCGGGGGGGCACAGGCGGTGGAACTGTGGCCGGTGCTTTCAAGGGAACACGGCTTAGCGGGAGGAAGTTGTCTCTGTGACTCGGTTTACCTGGCTCTGTTTCAAGTGTTTCAGGAGGACAGCGGGATTTCACAGGAGAGGGAACCAGGGAACATGGCTCTATGTTGGGCCCGACCAGGGCTGGTCTCTGATGCTCTTTATGGTCTGATCTCCTTGCCCCAGGTTTTGATTTCTTAAGTGTTTCGGGGGGTCCCAAATCCCTGATACCTGAGAAGAATAAGACAAAATGTGCTCACTGCCCTCTGTGGGACAATCCTCGGGCTGTGAGTAAGGAGTCATATCCTACCCTTGACCCCTGTATGTGAATCTCAAGGACTGGGGTCTGGACACACCCGTAGGCTTAACAGCCTCCCTCCCACACCGGGTAGAAAGCTGATAAAAATTGGAAAGCAGAGATCACGGGCTGAAGAGGGGCATTTTCTAGGCTGTCTGAGGCCATCTCTCTCACCTGCTGGTTATAGAAGTGTGCCAATGCTTCTGGAGGGAGGTGGCCCGGGGAGACCTCGTCCGGCTGCTGCCCCTCGGGGCTCACCGCCCCCACCCTCCTCCGTAGCCATGGAGACCTTCTGTGAGACGGTCCAGTTTTACCTGCGGCATCTGGAGGACAGTGTGTATCCTGTGATGACGGAAGATCAGTTTGCCATGAAGCTGTTCCCGATGTATCGCTATTTCGTGACCGTGTGGCTAAGGAACCACAACCCTGAGGTGAGAAGCACCCTTCTCAAGGGGGTCCTGTGGTCCCCCCCAGGTCATGGCTCCCCAGCCTGTGTGGCTAAGGAGGGCTGAGAGACCACTGGGTCCAGCCTCGTTCTCAGAACCGGGAGAGACGGTGACCTGATCAATGGAGGAGCTGACCTGCACGGGCCCTGGGGCCCCGGGGGGCCTGGCTTGAGAAAGACCCCAGGAGTTGCCGGAGGAGGGTCCCTGTTAACGGTGCGTTTTACCTAGAGGAGCTGTGCCATAGGACCGTTTTACAAATGAGGAAACTCAGGCGCTCAGACAGGTTCTCCCAAGTGACAGAGCTGGGACTTGCAGGGACAGTCCGGCCTCGTCGCCTGCCTGTGGGGTCTCGGGCGGGGCCCCGCCTACTCCCAAGGCCCTCTCTGTCACGTGCCCTGGACTCTCTGGATGGGGTGACCTCACTGGGCCTCGCTGGGGCTCCCGGGCTCCTGTGGTAGGTGAAGCTGGGGGTCATCAAGTCCCTGAAGCCCATGCTGACCCTCCTCCTGCCCAACGACGACCTTCGGAATCAGTTGTACGACTACATCCCCCTGCTGCTGGCGGAATACCGGGGCGGCCTGGAGGCCCTGTTCATCACGCAGGTGAGAGGCTGCAGGCTTGGCTCCTCTGGGTCCCACGTCGGGAGGGGGAGTGTCACCTGAGTAGAAGCTGGGGCTCCGCACTCACTGGATTTTTGAGACTGCTGTTCCAGGTGGAAGGGACGAGATCCCAAAGGGTCTTGGAGGCTGCGGTGAGGTTGCGTGTTAGTTTCCTGGGGCTGCCGTAAGAGAACCACAGGGTGGGCGGCTCCAAGTAACAGAAATGTAGCCTCACGGTTCCAGGGGCGCTCCTTCTGAAGGCCCTGGAGAGGAATCCTTTGGTTGCCTCTTCCAGCTGCCGGTGGCCCCACGCGTTGCTTGGCTGGTGGCTGCAGCCTTCTGTCGTCCCCCTCTCTTCACGTGGTCTCTTCTCCGTGTCCTCCCCTCTTCTTGTAAGGACGCTAGTTGTTGGACTTCAGACCCTTCTTAAATCCAGGATGGTTCATTTCATCTGAGGCCCTTACCTCATGACATCTGGAAAGCCTCATTTTCTTTTTTCTTTTAATTTTGTTAATGTTTATTTTTGGGAGACAGAGACAGAGCACGAGCGGGGGACAGACAGAGAGAGAGAGGGGGAGACACAGAATCTGAAGCGGGCTCCGGGCTCCCAGCTGTCGGCACAGAGCCCGACGCGGGGCTCGAACTCACAAACCGTGATATCATGACCTGAGCCGAAGTTGGACCCTTGACCGCCTGAGCCACCCAGCTGCCGCTGGAAAGCCTCATTTTCAAATAAAGTCACATTCTGAGGCTCCGGGTGCACATGAATTTTCGGGAGACCCTTTAACCCACGATAGCCCATAACCTGTGTGGGATGGAGCCTTGGCAGGGTTCTGAGTGAAGGCGTGACCTGGGCTGTGTCACTCACCTACAGCAGAGGCGTGGGCCTCAGCTACAAAAGCAAAGAGCAGAAATTAATACGATAGATTTAGGGGGCCGTCCTTCGATCACTCTGGCTGAAGAATGAGATTCGCTGCCAAGTGGATAGGGGAGAAAGGGGAAGAGGGCCTTGAATGCCATGCTCAGTGGCTTAGCACAGCACTTTCCAAGCATCACTGTGCCTGGGAATAGCTTGGGGGCTTGTTGACAATGCAGGATCGGATTCATCAGGTCTGGAGAAGAGCCTGAGAGACTGCATTTCTTTCTTTTTCTTTCTTTTTTCTTTTTATGAAATTTATTGTCGAATTGGTTTCCATACAACACCCAGTGCTCATCCCAACAGGTGCCCTCCTCAATCCCCATCACCCGCCCCCCATCAACCCTCAGTTTGTTCTCAGTATTTAAGAGTCTCTTATGGTTTGCCTCCTTCCCCCTCTGTAACTTTTTTTTGCCCTTCCCCTCCCCCATGATCTTCTGTTAAGTTTCTCAGGATCCACATAAGAGTGAAAACATAAGGTATCTGTCTTTCTCTGTATGGCTTATTTCACTTAGCATCACACTCTCCAGTTCCATCCATGTTGCTACAAAGGGCCATATTTCATTCTTTCTCAGTGCCACGTAGTATTCCACTGTGTATATAAACCACAATTTCTTTATCCATTCATCAGTTGATGGACTTTTAGGCTCTTTCCATAATTTGGCTATTGTTGAAAGTGCTGCTATAGACATTGGGGTACAGGTGCCCCTGTGCATCAGCACTCCTGTATCCCTTGGGGAAATTCCTAGCAGTGCTACTGCTGGATCATGGGGTGGGTCTATGTTTAATTTTTTGAGGAGCCTCCACACTGCTTTCCAGAGCGGCTGCACCAGTTTGCATTCCCACCAATGGTACAAGAGGGTCCCCGTTTCTCCACATCCTCTGCGTTTCCCGCCAGCTCCCGGGGGGGATGCTGATACCTCCGGCTGATGGGCCCCTCTGAGCCACAAGAGTCCGGAGTTCACTGACCCTGAATCATCGGCCCGTTCATTGCAGGTCTTGAGGCAGATCCTGGAAACGTCCGTCACCACCAACACCCCCGTCCCCCAAATGCAACTACACACCATTTTCACGGAACTGCACGTCCAGGTGAGGCCGCGAGCTTGGCGGGGCACCAGCATTCTCGGGCTGCTGCCGTGGGGAGTGGGCGGTGGCAGGTGGCGTGGCTGTGGAGCCCCCGTCTCGTTCATCTGGCTCCCGTATCCCACGGGGGCTGGGAGGCGTTGGTTGCCCACGCAGCTCTGCCACGGCCGGGCCGCCCCCGTGCTTGCATCCCGTCTCTGCTTGTCGTCTCACCACCCTCCCTGCACGCCCCCTCCCCAGGTGTGTGCCAAGGCTCCTGCCCAGCAGCAGTACAGCAGCCAAAACCTGGCGGAGATCGTACACTGCTTCATAGCCCTCGGTGAGGCTCCCCCAGGTCCCCTGTGAGCCTGGCGGGGGGGGGGGAGTCCCTGCCCCCCCCCCCCGCCCCCGGGAGTCCCCGTCCCCCAGGGCTGCCTCCTCTGGCTCCATCTGTCTGGCCCAGGGGGCGTATGACTAAGGCAGCCTTCCCCCCTGCAGCCCGGTCCTACCCCAAGGAGCTGATGAAATTCTTCCTCAGTCAGATGGAGATGAGCCAAGAGGCCATCCGCGTGGGGACATTGACCCTGATTAGGGCGATAGTGAGCGCAGCTGGTGAGCAGGACCAGGAGGTGTGGCGGGAGTCAGGGGAAGCGGGTCTCACACATATCTGGAACTCGGTCATTTCCTCTTTTGTTGACATCGCTGGCTGGGCCAAGGGGTCATGGCTGTCTGTTGCCTCGCATTTTCTGTGCTTGAACCTAACCAGCACTGTGACCCCCCCCACCCCCAGCTGTGTCCGCAAACCCTGAATCCCGGCTTCCACCTGAGTCTGAATTTCCAACTTTTTTTTTTTAACGTTTATTCATTTCTTGATAGAGAGACAGAGCGTGAGTGGGGGAGGGGCAGAGAGAAGCAGGCTCCGGGCTCCGAGCTGTCAGCACAGCACAGAGGCCCGACACGGGGCTCGAACTCACGGACCGTGAGATCATGACCTGAGCCGAAGTCGGACGCTTAACCAACCGACTGAGCCACCCAGGCACCCCTCCAACTTTTAATCTGAATCTTAGAACTACCCCCCCCCAAAAAAAAACTAAATCAAAGGCTTTATGTAAGGCCTAGTTATATGATGTAGGCATAGCCCCAAAGCCCCACTGTCCCAATGCCCAATCATAGTCGAAACTCCTGATTCTGAATCCCTAAGCCCAAACTAGAACCCTGGCCTTGTTATCAGCTCCCCAGCTGAGGCAGCAGCTCAGACAGTGCCTCTGTGTGAACTGGGACAAGACATCCCTCGCTGGGAGCACGTGGCCTGGCAGGTTCATGATTTGGTGAGGAGAGCATGGCCACTCCTGCTCAGTCCTTCAGCTGAGTGCCCTGTGCAGTGCACAAGACTCGGCAACTTTATATGAAGCACGTTCTGCTGACAGTGAACCTTTCTCTTAAAAAAAAAAAAAATGCAGATTTATCTGATGGACAGAGATAATAATGACTAGAGTTGGCCTCACCATTTTTCTGTGAAAGGCCTGAAAGTAAAAATACTTTCGGCTTTATAGGCCATATGGTCTCTGTGACAGTTACTCGGCTGTGTAAAAGCAGTCATAAACTGCACAGTGGGGCTATGTTCCAATAAAACTTTATTTACACAAATGGGCTCTGATCTGGATTTAGCCTGCGGGTTATACTTTGCTAATCCTTGTGCTAGAAAAAAAAAAAAAAAAGAAACTAGCTTCTTGTGTAAGTTGATAAAGCATTCTGGATGTTCAGTTGGATAGGGACCAAAACTTGGGCTCAACAGTCCAGCTTCTTGACAATTGTCTGAAGGATATAATTGCCCGAAGGTAACTGGACAATGACGTTCATTACCACATCGTGCATACAAGCAAAACGTCAGAAACAACCTAAATGTTTTTCTATAGGGAATTTCTGGAATGAAGAATAGTATACACACATCAACCTTAAAGGATATAGTCAATCTGTATTTTTTCATGGGAAAGAAGCCCTCTCTGTATTGAGGGTGATAGTATGGTGTGGGGGGTAGGGTGTTACATGATCTTGATTACTTGCAAGAAATCTACATGCTTAGTTTTGCCTGAGTGAGTGTAGGACACAAACTGTTGAGTGGTTACCTTTTATTTTAACTTTGCAAGGAACACACGTTATTTTTAAAATCAGAAAAAAAGTTTCTATTTTGCAGATAAAAACTCAAAATTGGAACCTGCTCTCTTAGTGCTTGGTTGCCCTCTACTTTTCCACCAGCATTGACTTGTAGTAACATGTAGCCTTGAGTGTACTGTGAGCCCGAGCACCCGACTGCAATTCTGTCCACACTGGACCTCTCCGGAATCTTCTCATGGCTCTCTCTTACCTCTCTCTCTCTCTCTCTCTCTCTCTCTCTCTCTTTTGTTTAAGTTGATTTATTTATTTTGGCAGGGGGAGGGGCAGAGAGAGGGGGAGAGAGAGAATCCCAAGCAGGCTCCATGGTGTCCACACAGAGCTCACTGCGGGGCTCGATCCCACGACAGCGAGATCACGGCCTGAGCCGAGGTGAAGAGTCAGATGCTTAACCAACTGAGGCACCCAGGCGCCCCTCTGTCTTACCTCTGTCAATCTTCCTTCTCCCCCAATCGGCTGTCCGCAATTCTATGACTAACAAACGCTTCCAAAGCACTTCTTGTGTGCCAAGTACTGTCATTACTGCTCACAGAAGCTCTGTGAGAGAGGTACTGTTGTTATCCCCATTTTAAAGGTAGGGAAACTGAGGCACAGGGGGCTGAGGAATTCACCTGTGGTCACATAGCTACGTTGTGGCAGACACAGGGTCTGAACCCAGGCAGCCTGGTACCAGAGCCCAGGCTCTGCCCTGCTGTGCTTAACGGTCTATGCATGCCCACCGTGTGCCCAGCCCACCATGTGCCCACTTAAAGGTGCTAAAGTGATAGTAGGTGGGGCTCTCACCTCAAGGAGGGTCCGGCTGGGTTCCATGAGAATCACAAAGCAGAGGCCAAGCTGTGAGGCATAAAAGCCATGCTCTCCCCTGGCACCAGGTGGGGTGGGACAGACATTGAGAGGACAGGGAGGTGGCCAGCGAGGCCTCTGAGGGAGGCGGCCCCGAGCCGCGGTGGGAGTCGGAGGCTCTCAGGAGGCGTGACGTGGACGAGCCAGCTGATGCCTGGCTCCTGGTAGAAGGTGGGGGGCAGGCCTGCTGCTCTGGGGGTCTCGCTGGGAGTCCCCGGGCATCTCCTCAGAGACCAGCTCTGAGGCTGGTGGCCCTCCAGGCTGGTGTTCCTCTTTCAGAGCCCAGAATGAATGTCAGGAACGTCTACCTGGCCATCCGGGTGGTCAAGACCACCCTCTCTGACACCCGCTTCAAGGTAACGGGGGCAGACACCCGGAAGGGGATGGGGCTCGGGGCACTCTGAGGGGGGCGGCGGAGGGAAGTCCGGTGGGCGGCCTTCACTCCTCTCCAGCTCTGTGGGGAGGGCGGCCTGCTGGAGGCTCTTTGATGGAAAACCTAGCTTCCTGGCCAGCACTGAGTAGGGCTGGAGGAGTGTGAGGCCCACGGGAACAGGACCACAGCTCTCCTCAAGGACCTGGAGTTGCCCGATGAAGGGGCCCAGCCAGCACCCTGGACAGAGGAGAGGCTGGGTGAATCCGGCGTCCTCCAGAGCTGCGTGGCTGCCTGAGGGTTTTGTGTAGCCTTTACTGCATTTGAAGAAAGCAACTTGAAATTCGAAAGACGCACACCTTGCGCCCTCCAAATAAAGGCCCCCAAAACCCCACAGTCCAGTCTCCACTGTAGCCACGGCCACCTTGGAATGTAGCTTCAGTTCTGGTCGTAGGTCCAGGAGGGCGAGGGTCTAGAGGGCCTGGGGGGGGGTTGGGTGGGATTTGGGCTGGAGATTTAGGCTGCGCTGTTCTCAAAATGTGGAGGCCGTCAAGGGAAGAGAGAACAGGTTTGTTCTGTGCTGCCCCCATGTAGGGTTTTGCAAACATGAGCCCAAGCCTGGGCGGGCCCAGGATAAGAGTCAGGCTGTCCCCTCCAGGGCTGCCTGAGAAGGGAGTAGCCTGTCTAGAAGGGAGTGTGCTCCCTGTCTCTGGAAGGCTCAGATAGGGCTCCTGGGTGGGCCTGCTGCAGAGTGGGCGCCCCTGGACGAGGCAGGGGGTGGGGGGCAGAGTGGGTGGTAGCCCTGAGTATCCTTCCCGCCCAGAGCACCCCCAATTCCTGGCCGTCTCAGGTCACGGGATTCGGCGTTAGATGCTGAGCCCTTCTCCCCCGGAGCCCATCCCAGTCCCCGGCTTGTCTGCTGCCCGTCCCCACAGGTAAGGATGGCTATTCTCCGCATCATCGGCCAGTTGGCTCTGTCTGGCTACCAGGACAGGATCAAAGGCTGGGGCCTGAAGTACGTGTCTGTGCAGCTGACTCTCTCCACCTACAAACTGGTGAGTGGCCCTGATATGCAGACCATGGCGCAGCCGGGCCTTGGAAGTGGTTTCCGAAGCACTGAGGCAAGAATCCGCCTGGTGTATCTGTGCTCGAACCTGCGTGAGTCTGCGTTCATGACACAGGCACAGAGACGCAGTGAGCTGTAGGTAAGGGTGGGCGCAGTCACGCCAGGCAGGGAATCCAGAAAACCCTGGAGACCTGGCTCCAGGGCATGGAGCCTCACGGGGGTGAGGAGGCCACACCGAAGGCTGCAGGGCACCCGCCCGCGAGCAGGGACCCCTCGGTTCTGCCTTCCAGACAAATCGCCGGGAGAGCTTTTATCAGAGGGACCTGGAGGAGAAGATGGTCCACAAAGTCACCATGGACACCGTGCGGATCATAACCTCTTCCGTCAGTGGGATGACCAATGTGAGTGGTCACCCTGCAGCCGACAGCTTGACTTGTGTGGGTCCCACACCAGGCTCAGAGTGGAGGGGGCGGACAGGGCAATGACGCATGCCCAGAGCTCTGTGTTGTTTCTTCTCCCAGTCCCGCTGCCTGGGGGCCCCGGAGGGCCTCCATCTTCCCACCACCCGAGCTCTTGTCCTTGAAGGTCCAGTTCCAGAGCTGGGTCCTTGATGGGAGCTTAGTCCCCCAGACACTAAGGCAGTGCTTGGCATGCAGAGGGCCTCAATAGGTATCCATTGACTTATTGCCAGAAATGCGTCTATTACCTTAAAGCCCCTGCAGCCCTGGTGTTCGTGTGTGTGTGTAGATATGATTTTAATTGTTTAATTGCACAAGCATCCAGTGAGTTCCTAGCACGTGAAGACACGAAGGCTTATACTGCGAGGGCTCCGTGTAACCCCAAGGAGATCACAAGCTTAAGAGGGAAACAAGGGTGTCAACTTTTCATTGCCATACAGTGTGATTTGGCCAAAAGTAGGAAAAAATTTACCCTGATAGCATCAGGAGGGAATCCTTGTCTACTCCGTGAGACTCTGGGCTGGACGCTCCCTGGCCGGGGGCAGCTTATCTGAATAACAGAGAGAGTGAGAAGATTCACGGTGGCTATAGCCCAGGGGGCACCTGCTTAGAGCCAGTCCTGGACTCACAGGCCGGCACCGTGGGGCGGGCCTGACGGATCTTGTGTGGCCATGGATGCCCCCACCGATCCTGCCCCCCTGCCCCCAACCCAGGAGTTCTGGCTGCGGCTCCTGTGCTACATCATGGAGACAGATCACACCGAGGCCTTGACTCCCATCTGCATCAGTCTCACAAACCTGGTGGAACACCAGCCGCGCACCAAGGATGTGGAGGCCAGCGTGGCCAGCAAGAGCAGGCACGGTGGGCAGCGTCCCTGTGCTGGCTGGGGGGCTTGGGCGGGCCGGTCACTCCGTGTCTCCGAGTGTGTTCTCTCCCCGTTTCCCAGGAAGCGTCTAGGAGTCCAAACAGCCAGGCCGGAGGCCCTTAGCATATCTGAGGAGGGGTTGAAATGGAGCCAGCTTCCTTTGGCGGGTCATTCCTCACATCCCTTCCCCCTGCACCCCTCCCAGGACCTCACCCATGGAGGCTCAGGCTTTCTCCACATGTGACTTGTCTGGGTCCCATGGGAGTCGTCTGTAACCCCAGTGCAGCACTGTCCATGTCAGACTCTCCAAGAAGTGACTGGCCCCACCTAAGGGTGGAGTGACACTGCTCTTCCAAGGGGGCTGTTCTCGTGGGGCTGGGGCTTTGCTGGATGGGCGTTGCTGGTGGTGGGTGTGATTTTAGGAGCCCTTTAGGACCCAGGGACGGCAAATGGTGAAGGGTCTTCTTCATGACCTCCCCCGGGCTCTGGACTAGCACCACCCCCCCCCCCCCCCCCCCCGCCCCGCCGCCGATGTCTTCTAAGCCCCAGCGCAAAGCGCAATTCTCCCTTCTTCCTAGGATCAACCAATTAAAATGATGTTCTTTATGGACCTATCACTGGTCCCTGTGCCAACCCATCCTCTGTTCTGGGGGCAATGGGAAGCTTCAGGAAAGTACCTTCTAGGGCAAGCCCTTCTCAGGGGCACAGGGGCATGGGAGCATGGGGTGTCTCCCAGTATCAGCCGGGCAGCTTCAGCAGGGTCACATCTCCTTCTTCCTCAGTGGATCTGCCCGCGCCCCAGAAACTGCTAGCCCGTCTCCTGGTGAGTGGCTCACCCAGGCTGTGCCCTGGGCAGACTGAGGCCAGGGCCCGTGGCATCTCTCTCTTGAAAGCCCCCCCAAGGGAGGAGGGAGCTAGACACTTGGCAGGACAGAGCTTTCCCGGTCCCTTTGATTCCTCTTGGGTACATGTGGCAGGGGCTCTGTGCTCGGATGCCCAGGAACCTGGTGGGAACGTGCTCCCACATTCCTCTGCTCAGCCTCTGAGCAGCCCCAGCGCATCCCCAGGACACTGCCAAGGGCCCGCCTGCCCCTGGGGGCCTTGCACGCACGCGTTCTGCTCCTTATGTTGACTCTGGGCATTAATCCACGCTCTGCAGAAGCCTGGGGTGGGGAGAAAGCCCATGATCTTGCCCCTCTTCTTTCTGGGAACAAAGTGCCTGGGTGGGGGGCTGCCCTGCCCCACTGGCATCTGGGCGTCCCCCACCCAGGTGCTGATGTCATCCCCCTACAAGGGGGAGGGCCGTGGGATAGCCATGCTCAACCTCCTAAGGACCCTGAGCCAGAGCATCGCGCCCGCCATGGCTGACGTGTGGGAACTGGAGATCCCGCTGCTGGTCAAGTACCTGGAAGGTGAGGCGCCCGGGGGCCCCGTCCCCGCGTGCCTGCTGGTGTACTAATCACCTGGCTTGAAGTGGGGAGGGGATGGCAGCATGTGCTGAGCCCATCCGTGGAGGGCTTTGAGTGCCTGACCCACGAAAGGGTCCCCAGAAGGGAGCAGTGGGAGAAAGTAGCACATGTGGGCCTTCTTTCTGCAGAACATACTGAGTTTACTTGGAATCAGAAGACCTGGGAGGACAAGCTAATTCAGGTGAGGACATGATCCAGCTTGCTGAGGTCGGGCCGGGAGAAAGGGGAAGGGTGCACGGGAGGGCCCTCGGTGGGGTCGGCATGGGGAGTTTAGGAGTCCTTGGAGGACACATTCTCCTTCTGTCCGAGAAGACTTGGGGAGCACCAGGCACGTCCACGGCTGTGTCTGCCAGCAGGGGAGAACAGAGAGCCTTCCAACTTGGGGAACCGTGTGTTCAGGAAAGCAGCACGGGGTGACCCTCCTCCCTCCAGCATCAAAGCCACAGCTGTTCCCCAGGCTCACGGGATCAGGGTTCGATGGGTCGAGCAGTCTGGAGGTTGGGGAAGGGGGCCAGAGAGGGTGAGTCACCGTGACTCAAGGTCACACAGCCCTCCCGCAGCCTGGGAGAGAACAGAACTGGGGTCCTTGGGCACTGCCCACCTACATCTTCTGTCTCCTCAGTTTCTGAGAAACTCCCTTAAGAAGACTCGAGGTTCCAACTGGAGCTTGCGTCTGAGCAAAGAGCTGAGCAACCAGATCGAAAGCTTTGACAGCCCCTCCCTGGAGAAGGTTTGTCCTCACAGCGTCAAGACAGTTCAGACAGGGAGGGGACACCAGGGACAGTGGGATGGAGTCCCACACTGTGGGTGAGCTCAGCTGTACCTGCAGCTGTCCACAGGGTTCTGGGAGGAGAGGTGGGTGGCTTAAGTCAGTGGGTTTTTGTTTCTTGCTTTGTGTTGTTTTTCTTTAAAAGCCTGCTTTGCTGAAGCTGGGGCCTCCTCTCCAGTCACCATCTTCCCCACCCTTCATCTCACTTTCCACCTGAAGTGGTCTCCTAGCAGAGTCCAACAGGCAAGGGCTGAGATGTGTGAGCAGGTTTTGGGAAATAGTGAAAATGGTGAGGGTGACATTGAGCCATGGAAGGCTAAAGGGGTGGCTGAGTTCTAACTCGGCTGTGAAGAAGATGAGGCTGCGAGGGGGACAAAGGAAGAAAGAGTGGGCAGGCTGGGTTTAGAGCTGGACTCCCAACTGTCCCCACCCCCACCGGTAGATTGCCGGATGTTATTCCACACATCCGACTCATCCAGCTACTGGCTCATGACCACGTATGTGTATTTTGTTGTAAAAAGGTTTTTACAAAACTGTGAACATAGTTGAGAGAAATCAGAGAAGGTCTCAATCAACAGAAAGGATCCCGTGTTCATGGCCTGGAAGATGAGATAGTCAAGATGGCATGCTCCCCAAATCTATCTACATGTTCATTGTGATTCCTGTCATAAACCCAGCTGGCTTTTTTTCTTTTCTTTTTCTCTTCTCTTCTCTTCTCTTCTCTTTTCTTTCTTTCTTTCTTTTTCTTTTTTTCTTCTTTCTTTCTTTCTTTCTTTCTTTCATTCTTTCTTTCTTTCCTTCTCTCCTTCTTCTTTCTTTCTTTCCTTCTCTCCTTCTTTTTTCTTTCTTCAGAGATTGACAAGCTGCTCCTAAAAGTCATGTGGGAATACAGGGGGCCCAGAATAGCCAAAATAATATTATGATTAAAAGAAAGGCAAAAGCTGGAGGGCTCAAATGTTGCAATTTCAATGCTTCTTACACAACACTGCAGGGAACAAGACAATGCAGTGCTGGCATAACGATGGGCAGACAGAGTGAGGTGATAGAATCGAGAGTGTAGAAACAAACCTCACATTTACTGTCAACTGATTTTGAGCAAGGCCTTCTTAGATAGATACACTAGACGCCCAAGCGATGACAGAAAAATAGATTAAGTTGGACATCATCAGAACTAAAAACTCTTATGTTGAAAATCAAACCATCAAGAAAGTGCAAAGACAGCCCCAAGAATGAAAGAAAATATTTTCAGATTAAGTTCTTAATAAGGGATTTGTATCTAGGATATATAAAGAACTCTTATAACTCAGTAACAAAAAGACAGGCCAGTTTAGAAATGGGCGAATGATATGAACAGACATGTCTTCAAAGAAGGTACATGCAGAGTGAATAAGTACGTGAAAAAATGCTCGAGATTATTCCCATTAGGGAAAACACAAGTCAAAACCGTAAGGGCATACTACTTCACACCCACTAGGATGACTATAAGAAAAAAGACAGACAACAAGAAGCATTGGTAAGAATGCGGAGAGATTTGAACACTCAGATATTGTTGGTGTGAATGGAAAATGGGGCAGCGGCTCTGAAAACCTGTCTGTCATTTCCTTGAAATGTTAAATATAGGGTTACCATATGACCTAGGAATTCTACTCCTAGTTGTACATGCTCAGGAGAAGTGGAAACATACATCCGCACAAAAACTTATACATAAATGTTCATAGTGTGATTCATACAGCCAACCACAGAAGCAACCCAAATGTCCACTAGTGGATGAAAGAAAAAACAAAACATGGTCTATCCATACAATGGAATGTTGTTCATCCATTAAAAGGAATGAAGTACTGATTTATGGTACAGAAAGGATGACCCTTGAAGACATTATGCTAAGTGACAGAAGCCAGATGCAAAGGAATGCAAGTGACCACATATTATATGATCCTGTTTACTTGAAATGTCCAGAATAGGCATCTTTTTAGGGATGGAAAGTAGATCTGTGGTTTCCAGAAGCTGCAGGGAATGTCCAGCGATGCTAACGGGCAAGGGATTTCCTTTGGGGGGGTGGTGACAAAAATGTTCTAAATTTAGATTGTGATGATAGTTACCCAACTCTGTGAATATACCGTTAAATTTGTAAACCTTAAATGGGTTGATTTTATGGTGTGTGGATTATATCTCAATGAAGATGTCTGAGAAAAGGTTTTACAGGTGTCAGCCAAAAATTATGTTTATCCAAATAGATAGCCTTTGTAGGGGAGTATGTAAAATAACAAAAAACAAGTGTATCTTACAGATAGTCTTCTATAGCTAAACATAAATTTGCAGGTATAAGATCTTATCTGATGTCAATTCAAGGACAGATATCCTTTTTATTAAAATTTTTTTTTAATGTTTATTTTTGAGAGAGATAGACAGAGCATGAGTAGGGGAGGGGCAGAGCAAGAGGGAGACACAGAATCCGAAGCAGGCTCCAGGCTCTGAGCTGTCAGCACAGAGCCCAAGACGGGGCTCAAACCCACAGACTGCGAGATCATGACCTGAGCCAAAGTCAGATGCTTAACTGGCTGAGTGCCCCAGACGCCCCAGACCAGGCTTGATTTTATATCCTGGTTGTACCCCTCCCCACCTGGTTTTTCATCTCCCCAAACAGCAACTGCATTTACAATCTAGAGATGCTGTGTGGGTTAAATGAAATAATGCGTTTGTTTTTGTTATTTTTCCAAATACACACACAAAACTCTTACAAATAAAAGAGAAAACAGGAGAAATGAGCCAATGGAAATGGGGAAAGAATACAGACAGGGATTCAGGGACTGGATCATGAGAATGTGCAAAGGTGATCAGCACGGCTAAAAAATCAAAGAAATGCAAGAAAACGTGGATGGTCTGTCTCTCACTGGTAACATCCTATGTGACAGAGGAATGTGGGGAAATCGGTGTTCTTAGATTGGTTAGTGTGAGTTGAAACTGGTTCGACTTCCATAGGAGGGAAATTTGGTCCCCACTATTTATAATACGCTTGCCCGCAAACAGTCTGACGCTCCAGAATAACCTCGATGTTTATTTCAAAGAATGTACGAAATGCAGAGATATCTGTGCATTAGAGAAAGAAATCTAGAGTGTTACGTAGGGAACTCTCCACGGCAGCAACCCCTGGAGGGTGGAGTAGAGAGGCTCGAAGCTCCCTCTGTTCCTGTGCCTTTCCAGGGCTTTCTGTATCGGGCCCTGGGTTTCACACTGGCCACAGGCCTGGAGGCTGACAAGGTAGAGACATTGCTGCTGGAGCTGCTGTACAAGACAGACTATGGCAACGACTTTGACCGGGAGGTGAGGGTGCCCTGCGGCCCCACCCCCATCCACCAGACCCCTCTGGTCCCTCGGGGATATGGGCACATGCGTGAAAGCTTGTGTGTGCATGAGCATGCATGCATATGTGTACTGGTGTGTGTGTGTGTGTGTGTGTGTGTGTGTGTGTGTGTGTGTGTCTCTGTGTGTGGACCTGTGTGTGCATGGGGGCGTCCATGCGTGTGCTTGTGTGTGTGTGTACGTGTGGGGGGCTCCTCCTCTGGCCGCTGCCCGCTGCCCTCACCCCCGCTGGCTGTGTCTGCCCGCAGGGCGTGATTCTGTGCTTTGGCCTGTGTGCCCGTGGCCAGGTGAAGACAGTGCTGAATGTGCTCCATGACTTTGAGGAGAGGATCCAGGAGTCAGAACAGTCCTGGCAGATAGGGGCTTGGCGGGTAAGGCACCCTCGCTCCACAGTCAAGTCTCTGGGGGTCGCATAGACCAGTGCTTTCAGCACCAGCCAAGGTACCTGCTAGATCTCAGTAGCAAACCCCCCCCAGTATCACCTGTCCCCAAAATGACTGACATCCGGAGGCCTCCCCCCAACAAAGCTTTTCAGGGTGCGTCCTTTCAGGGCCCAGATATTACAAAGGAGCGCTAGCCCACCGTGGGCTCTGCAGAGCAGCACTGGGTGCTGATGGGAATTCAGAGTCCCAGGCCTCACCCATACTCACTGGATCTGAAGAGGCTGCTCAGGTAGCACTCAGTGTAGGTATTTCCACGGGTCAATGGCACTGGGGTGCAGGGCGATCATGCCCGCTGTCATATAGAAGAGAGCACTGAAGCTTGTCCAAAAGCATGCAGACGGCCACTGAGCCGAGAAGCCAGGAGCCAGGCCAAGGCAGCCCGTGGGCCGACCCCTCGAGGGGGCCCCTCTGCCGCAGGGTCACAGGTTGGCTGAGGCCCCAGTAGGCAACCATCCAGAGTCACCGATGCCTCAGGCTTTGGCCTTGACCCAGGACCCTCGCCCCGGGCGTCTGGTAGTTTGGATGGAGAGAATCATGAGCATCCCAGGCTCCTGCCCCAGCTTCTCCACAAAGCGGGATCTGAGACGTGGATTCGTATCTGAGGCCTGGCAGGGCACGGGCAGCCCTGCGCGCCCTCCGTGGTGGGTTCGGTGGCCTGTAGCACCTCATTCCGGCATCACGACAACCCCTGGCCCAGAGCAGGGCCTGGCAAGGAGTAGGAGCTCAGTAAGGTGTGTTGAATGCATGAGTGAATGAATGAGCGTTTCAAGATATCAGTGGAAGCGCCTTCTGCTGACTCAGCGGCTCCTTTGGTCATGTGACCGGAGACTGTTCACATGCAGCTGGGGTGGCCAGCTGAACCCTGACACCCCGTCTCCTCCCCGCCCCCCCCGCCGGTGGTTCTTCCTCTTCTGGCTGGGCTCGCAGAAGGACCATCCCTGGAGGCGGGAGACGGTCAAGGGCGCCCTCATGGTCATGTACAGCTGCGTGGCCTCGCACTGCCACCCCCAGATGCTCCTCACCCACGTGGACACCCCCATCACCACTAAGATCATTCACCACTTCTCCAGCAGCTGCCAGGTAACCCTGGGAGGCCGCACCCCCCACCCAGAGCCGGGCTGGCTGAGAGCCACCTGCCTTGTAATCCGAGCACCCCGCCCCCCACCCCAAGTAGGCACCAGGAGTCCCACCTGACACCCAGCTTTGGGGAAGCCCATTTTTTCAAACTGGGTGTTCTCAGCTCCAGGGGGAGGTAGGGGACAGCCTTCCCCACCGCAGTGCCAAGTGGGCGGTTATGGGTCCCGGAAGTCACGGGACAGGTGCCCCCTCTTCCCGGCCTCGCTCTCTCCCTCAGCCCTCGCCTCTGCCCCCTCCCCTCCCGGCATCTGACCCAAGACAAGGAGTGGGGTCTTCAGGGATGTAGAGAGGCTCGCTACTTTCTTGGAATGGCAAGGAGGGGGAAGCACAGAAGGGAGCAAAAGCTATTTCGTTATTGTTTCTGAAGTTGTGGCAAGATACGCATAACACAATTTGCCATCGTCATCATTTTTAAGGTGCGCAGTTGGGGGGCGTTAAGTACACTCACATCATTGTGCAGCCGAGTCCACCAGCCCTCTCCAGAGTTCTTTGTCCCGTAAAACGGCCACTCTGGGCCCGCTGAACACATGCCCACGCCCCCTCTCCCCAGCCCCTGGCAACGCCCGTCCCGCTCTCCGTCTCTCTGAAGTGACACCCACAAGCGTCGCGTTTAACTGGGATCACGCACGGGTTGCCTTTTTGTGGCTGGCTTATCTCACTTAGCCTCAGGTCCTCAAGGCTCGCCCATGCCGTAAAGGCGAAAACGATTTTTATCTCAACTTAGATTTTTATCTCAACGTGTCTCTTGGGCGACACGCAGGGCATGGTGCCCCTGGCGGGTGAATGGTGTGAGCTGACCGGCATTGCTGTTCTTAGGGGGGCTGAGGGAGGTGGCGTTTTCAGAACGCTGTGCCTTGTCCGGCACCTGGCTGGCACCCTGGCCTTGTGGCAGAAGCTCGGGCAAGGCGGCCGAGGGACAGAACGAGGCCTGCCATCTCTCAGGGTGCCCCTGACTCTGCCTCTTCCTTGGCGCAGAGGAAGGAGTGTCCTCATGCCGTGGCGGGGTCCTTATGAGAGCTGTGGCTTCGGCAGCCTGAGTCTTTGGGCTCACTCCCGACGTGATACCTCCTTTCCCTCTTCTTGGTCTGGGCGCAGGACATCTGTCTCAAAATGGCCTTCCTGAAGAGTGTGGTTCAGGTCACCGATGCCATCGGGAACATCAAGGACCTGGAGGACTTTGAATTTGCCCAAAAGATGAGCCTCACTGGCATTATAATAGTAAGTCGGGTGAGAGGCGTCCTTGCTCCCGGGTGGTTTTGGGGTCTGACTGCTGACCGGCTTCCCCTCGCTCAGAGGTTTTCAGAGTCCCTGAGGGCATCTGAGGGACAAGGGGGCCGCGGGGGTCACTGAAGCCCCTCCCTGTCTCAGTTCCGCTTCCAGCCAACTGAAGGAGTTCCGAGTACCATATCTGTCTATCTGACAAAGGGTTTGATGGCCAGGGAGCCTGTGGTGCCTGGAAGCAGCTGGTTCCAGGCTGGGAGACAGAGGGCCCCCGGGTCTGCCCCGTGGTGGCCCCGTGTGTTTCTCCACAGGGGGGACCTGGATTCGGCCGCAGGCAGGTCTTAAAGCTCTTTGTTTTGCACAGAACTTCAGTAAGATCTAGAAAATGTCAACTGCCTAAAGGCAAGAAGCCGCGACAGAGGCTGATAGAGTTGTGGGAGCCACAGCCCTTCATCCCCAGACCTCCCCACTCCCTCACGATGCCCTGGGCCCCTGGAAAGCACCGCAGCTGCTTTGGAAGCTGTGCCCGAGGGAAGTGACGTGGGGTGGAACAGGAGGCCCCGAGAAGGAAATGAACACGCCTGCTCCCACTCTGGGCCGGCAGCGATCCGTGTGTCATTTCACGCTAGCCGGGCACTGTTTTACACGTGACGGCTCAGGCGGGGGAGGCAGTTTGCCCAGGGACGCACGGCGAGCAGGTGGCGGGCCTGAGCGAGAAGTTCTGGTCTGTCTGGAGCCCCCCTCCTTCTCACAGCAGATTTTGCTGCCTCCCCGAAAATGCTAAAAGGCCACGTGATCCTGAAAAGAGCGAACGTGGTATGGGTGTCCGCACCCCACAAAGTGCCAGGCCTTGGACACTAGCCCCCCCACACTCACTGTCCTCTCTGGTGGGCTCTGGGTGGCTCATTCACCGCCCTGCTGTGCCGGGCAGGCCACCATCAAGGCGGAACCCACCGACAGCCTGGTTTCTCCTGTGCGGACCATGGCGATAGAGGCCCTCTCGCACCTGAGGTGAGCTGGGCCCCTGTTCCGGCCCGGGTGTCTCCGTGGGGAGAGGCAAAGTCCAAGACCACCCTTCAGTGTTCCTTGGGGGGCCACACCCGCTTTGCCTCCCTGCCTCTGCAGCAGGGGTCTCGGGCAGCAGCCCTGGTGCGCTGGGCCATCTAGTTGGGTTGGGTGGGGTCAAGGAATTCATTTATTGATACGGTACTGACGCAGTTAATACAAAGTAATATAATACCTGAGATTTGCCCTCCTGGAGCTGTCCATTCACTGGTGGGGAAGTAGGGAAAAGGAAGAAGTTATGGAACATCAGTGGTTAGAGTGGCCGGGTGGTCTCTGGGAATTCCGCACCCGTCGGGGCAGATGCAGTGTTAAGTCTCATAACCACCTGTTGCCTGAAGAGGCAGCACGTAGGCAGATTTGAAATAAATTTCACACACCTGTCTTCGGGGACTCGGAGGTAAGATGAACACATGCAGAAGGAATCATGGGTCAGAGCTGAGTATTTGTGGATGAACAGCAATAACAAAAAAAAATCTGAGGCCAGAAGAAAGGGCTATGAACAAGATGCAATTCTGTTGATACAACAGGGGAGATCAGAAGGCATTGGCATCTGGCTTTTGACCTGGGCTTACACAAAAGAAGACGATCTGGGTAGGAGCTGGAGGTCCCGGCAGGGTGAAATGTCGGACCCCTTTGGGGGGCAGTAGTTTAAAGTTCAAATGGCATGGCGGCTCCCAACCAGGGAGGCACAATAGAGCCAGCTGGGGACCTGTGAACAATACCGATATCCTGGCTCCACCTCAGACCTTTAAATAAGGATCCCTAGAGCCTGGTTGTGGCCCTTGGGTACCTCAGAGCTTCTCCAAGTAATGCTAGTGAGCACCTAGGCTTGGGAACTATTGATGAAGGGGTAGGAGAAGGGTGCCCATCGGGCAGCCAGCTACCACCCCTGAGAGTTCACTAAAGCTCAGCCGGCTGGGCTCCTCTCCAGAGTTTTTGATTCAGTAGCTCTGGGGTAGGGCCAGAGAATTTGCATTTCTAAGAAGCACCAAGGTGATGTTTCTGCCGCCGCTGGTGCAGGTATTACGCTTGAAAGCCCTTGGGCCAGGGCCAGCCTCTGAGGCAGAGTCCATGGTCAAAGCCAGGGAGTAGCAGTGGAATATTTCCGAGCAGGAGAGGGAGAGGCTGAGAGCAGGCAACAAGAAAGAGAGCTGGCCTTGGGTCCCTGGGTCTCCCCATCGATCGCAGACACAGTCACTGGATACTGGCGACCGGGTGAAGCCAGGGCACCTGGGGAGGGATGCATGCCTGTACCCTCAACCGAGGAAGCTGGTCTCTCCCTCATTCTGTGACATGCCTCTGCACCCTGGACTGAGCAGTGGGGTGGCTGGGTCTCAGTCCCCCTCTGACCACCCCTCTTGTCCACTTCTTCTTCCCTTAGCAGTCTGAAGCCTTTCTACTCCACAGAGGAAAACAATGAACTGATGGATATCAGTATTCACTCTGTCATTTCTCTTCAACCCCCACTAGAGGACAATGAGTCCATTCAGGTAGGTCCCTCTGGGCCACCTCATTTTCTGGGTCAGGTCTTAGAAGTTTCCAATAACTTGGGCAGGGCTGAGAGCCCACCATCCTTAACCACCTGTGAGTGCAGCAAAGTGCAGTAGGCTCTATTAGTTAGTATAAAGTAATGCTAGCTGCTGTAACAGGTAAACCCTGACATCTCCATGACTTAACAAGAAGATTTATTTCACACTCAAGTCAAGTCCAGCTGGCAGTGGGGGTGGAGAGGGAGCTGCTGTGTGCAGTTATTCAGGAACCGAGGCTGGCAGAGGCCCCACTATCTTCCATGCGTGGCCCAAGGTCTCTGTGGGTACTGACATCCGGTAGAGGAAGAGAGAACGAGAAAGGGTGTCGAGGATGTAGGAGCCACTCCGCCCGCTTCTCATTGGCCAGAACTCAGTCACATGGCTATGCTTAGATGCAAGGGGTGCTGGGAAATGTAGTTCCTGACTGGATGGCTGTTTCCCAGCAACAAGGTGGAGAAGGAGGACAAATCTTTTGTGGACAGGTAGCCATTTCTGCCTCAAAGTCCTGGTCCTGGATGGGGAGTCAGAAGAACTGGATTCTGGGAGTTCAGTTTCCTCCTTTGGAAAATGGGTTCCTCTTCAGAGGTGGTCTTGTGTGTCACATGAGAATTTGGGTGTAAAGAACCCAGTCTAAGCAGAGGTAAAGGGGTGGTTTTCAGATCATTTCATACTTCTCAGCCCTGGCACGGGTCCTTGCAGAGTCCTGGTGGGTGGCTGTGCACACTCCCTCATTGCTGCCCAGTGCTCTCCTCTCTTGGCCATAGACCCTGTACGCAAATGCGCTTCAGGCCCTGGAACACCTGATGGAGGGCCTCATGCAGAGGCAGCTGGACCCCAAAGGGCTGCAGGAAATGGTACATGTGAGTTCCTTGGTGGAGGGCCAAGAGCCAGGGATGGCCACGCCCCCCAGAAAGCTGGTCTGAGGGCCAGATTCTATGGAAAATGGGGGTATGTGTTAAAAATTGTTTCGGTAACTGTATTTTGATAAAATTTCGTGTTTGCTGAAAAGTTGCAAAAACAGTACAAAGAACTCCTGTATACCCTTCACACCTTGATTCACAGTTCTTACCAGTTGTCACATTTTCTTTATCTCTCTTTCTCTTCCCTTATCTTTCTTGTTGTACACACACACACACACACACACACACACACACACATACGCAAACACACACACACACACACACACTTTTTGAACCATGGAGAGTTACTTGCAAACATCAAGGACAAGAATGCCCTCTTATATAACAATGGTACAATGATAAAAATCATGAGGTTTCATGTTGATGATACCATGCTGTATTCTAATCGATGGCCAATACTGAAATTTCACAAATTGTCCCAATAGTATCCCCAATAGGTGTTTCCCCCATCTAGGCTCTAAGCGGGATTACCCAATGTGTTTAGCTGCCACGTCCCTTTAATCTCCTTTAATGTGGAAAAATTCCTCAGTCTTTCTTTATCTTTCATAATATTGGCATTTTTGAAGGGCATTGGCTAGTTTTTTTTTAAATTGGGTTGTTTACTTTCTTATTATTGAGTTTTCAGAGGTTTTATATATTCTGAAAGCAAGTCCTTATAAGATATGTGATTTACACATATTTCCCCCCAGTCTGTGATGTATTTTTCATTGATTTCATAGTGTCTTTTGAAGAACAGAAGCTTTAAAATGTTGATGAAATCTAATTTATCATTTGTTTTCTGTAATGGATCATGGTTTTGGTGTTATATCTAAGAAGTCTGTGCCTAACCTAAGCTCACAAAGATTTTCTTTTAGAAGTTTGTAGTTTCCAGTTTTATAATTAAGTCTATGAAACATTTTGAGTTCGGTTTTGTATATGGTGTGAGGTATGGATCAAAATTTGTTTGGGGGCCTCTGGGTGACTCAGTCGGCTAAGTGTCTGACTCTTGATTTCAGCTCAGGTCATGATCTCATGGCATTGTGAGATCAAGCCCCAAGTCAAACTCTGCATGGAGCCTGCTTGAGATTCTCTCTCTCTCTCTCTCTCTCTCTCTCTTTCTCTCTCCCCGTCTCTCTCTGTCCCTCCCCTGCTTGCGCTCACATGCATGCATGCTCTTTCTAAAAACAAGTAAATAAACATTAAAAAAATTGTTTGCTTGCTTACACACAGATAACCAGTTGTTCCAGAACCATTTGTTGGAAAGACTTTTGTCCATTGAATTATCTTTGCATCTTTGTCAAAAATCAATTGGCCATGTATGTGTGGGTCTGTATCTGGTACCTGTTCTGCTCCATTGATGTATTTGTCTGTCTTTACACCAATGTCATCCTATCTTGATTACTGTAATGTTAGTTATAATAAGTCTTATGACCAAGATCAGATAGTATGAGGCACTGACTTTGTTCTTTGTTGCTGCATTTTACAAATATTCATACGTTGTGTTCCCATTTGTTTCAGTTAAAAATACATTTTAATTTCTCTTTTAATTTTTTCTTTGACCCGTGGGTTATTTAGAACTTCCCAAATGTTGGAAGACTTTCCAGAGATCTTCCTGTTTTTGATTCCTAATTTAAATCCGTTGTGGTCTGAAGACATACTTTGTATAATTTGAATCCTTTAAAACATTTTTTTAATGTTTATTTATTTTTGAGAGAGAGAGAGAGAGAGAGAGAGAGAGACAGAGTGTGAGTGGGGCAGGGTCAGAGAGAGAGGGAGACACAGAATCCAAGGCAGGCTCCAGGCTCTGAGCTGTCAGCACAGAGCCAGAGGCGGGACTCGAACCCACTGACTGCGAGATCATGACCCGAGCCGAAGTCAGTTGCTCAACCCACGGAGTCATCCAGGTGCCCCAAATCCTTTTAAATCAACCGAGACTTATTTTGTTGCACAGTATGGTCTATCTTGGTGAGGGCTCTGTGTGCACCTGTATATTGTGTTGGGTGGAGTGTTCCTAAACATCAGTTAGACCAAGCTGGTTGGTAGTGTTGTTCAAGTTTTCTCTATCCTTCCTGATTTTCCATCTTCTTGTTCCTCAGTTTCTAAGAAAGAGGTACTGAGGTCTCGGAATCTCACCATCGATGTATTTCTCCTCCGAGTTGTAGTAGTTTGGCCTCATGCACTGCTACTGCTACTGCCTGTGTGAACATTAAGGCCCTGGGGTGCAAGGTGGGCGACGATCCTGCCTCCTTCACCTGCAGGCAAACATTTGGAACAAGGCCGAACACATCAGCCAGGCGCCATCTTGGTGAAGATAGCTGGGGACTGTGGACTCTCTGTCCACAGCCGCATCTCCCTTGCAGGGGTGCCCGGAAGGAGAGGCAGAAGTATCCAGAGCCACCCAACACCTCTGGAAGTCAGAGTCTTGAGTGGGAGAGACGAGGCAGGCAATAGCCAGCTGGGAAAGGCTGGCCTTGGGATTTTAATGTCCCCTTCTGTGTTCTGGGCTCTACCCACAGCTCCTGGGAAAGTGGATCTTGTCGGAGAGAGAAGGGGAGCGGGAGAAGGCCATGAACCTCCATCTCCACCTCCTGCAGATCCACGTGCAGAGCGCCGGTGTCTGCGTGAGTCCCGGGGCACTGATCCCCCAGCCTGCTGCTCTGGCACCCACAGCAAAGTTCCCGTCTCGATCCCTGAGGAGAGGGAACACTTTATTTCTTAAGTTTATTTATTTATTTTGAGAGAGACAGAGAGAGTGCAGGAGGGGCAGAGAGAGAGAGAGAGAGAGAGAGGGAGAGGGAGAATCCCAAGCGGGCTCTGCACTGTTAGCGTGGAGCCCGACGCCGGGCTCGAACTTGCGAAAGCAAGGCCGGGGCCTACCCTCATGCTAGGTTTGAGGCCAGACGCTGTGCAGAAGGCATCGCTTGGATTTTCTGACATAATTCTCACAACATCCCCTGAAACGGGAGGCTCCGTTAGATGAGGAACACGAGGGCACCAGGCTAAGCAGCCTGCCCAGGCCACACAGCTAGGTTGGCGGGGCCGGGCGGGGGGGGGGAGTTCACATTTGAACCCAGGTTTCAGTTACAGGAACAAGGCAGGTGCCCTGATATAGAGCCTGGGCCTGCAGCCGGAGGGGCAGGTCCTGAGCCAGAACCGTCGGATCCTGGCTGCTCTGCCTCCAGGGGTCCCGCTGGGGTACCTTTGAGCAGGGCTCACCCTCTCTGGTTGCCCGTTATGCCACCCCTGGGCAGCCCCTGGTGTGCATGGATGGACAGAGGGTGTGAGCCTTGAGGTCTCCTGTCCCTCAGATCCCCCTGAAGCTGGGGCAGTTTGGCACACTGGTTGGACTCATTGCCCCTCGCACCTGTGACTCACACACAAGAACCCGCATGGCCTCGATGGATGTCCTGTCCAGCCTGCTGGATCTTCATGGTACGGAGACATGAGGACATTGAGGCTGGGAGGGGTGTCAGCTGTGGGGCTATCCTAGGGGAGCATGGCCTCTCTGTATAGACAAACAAGGGTGACCAGCAGAGGCAATGGAGGGGATGCAGAGCTTGCTGAGAGGCCATGGAAGTTTCTGGAGGGAGAGGCTCCCTGGTTTGGCACAACTCACCGAGGGCATGTCCTGGGTATTAAGGGGCCTCGCTGGGAAAACGACAGCTCAAAGATACCAAGGACACAGCAGAAGCGGCCAGACATGACCTCAGGGGCACATGCGGGGTGGTGACCTTCAGAAGGGAAGACTCTGCCTCTGGCTCACTAGTTGGTGGCCTCCCAGAAAGCAGGCATTTGAGCTGTGTGCAGAGGTGGTGTGGGGAGACAGGGCAGTGAAAGCAAAGGCAAGAAGAGATGGGATGTTCAGATGCTGGACAGTGGTCCAGACCCTCAGAGCCAGGGAGCCCCTAACCCCAACCCCATGGGCCAGGGCAGGAAGCCATTTTGACGTGGCCTGTGGGTGGGTCCTTTGTCCTTCTGATCGTGTCTAAAATTGTGTTCCCCGCAGCAAGCCAGACCTGCTCTTTGTGGGGCCCTTCCGAGGAATTGGAGCTTGCAAAATGTAAGGAGGATCTCCAGGGCTTGGACATGGAGGAGATTTTCAGTGCATCTTCCAGAATCGCCAAGGTGACACGCTGGGAGGGTCGTGTGGGCTCCTGGGCTGGACTCCAGTGCCTGGACCATGTCTGAGGCCTGGGACCTTGCTCAGCCTGGCCACACAGGCTTCATCCTCCTCCAGGGGATCACAGTCCCCATGGCTTTTGGTCCAACCCACGCCCTCTGTATCTAAACGGTGTGCGATATGTAAGTTCCCCGCTGTGATGCCTGGCACATAATAGGTACTTAAGGGTCCCACAGTCCCCACCTACCTCGTCTCCATGCCTATGATGTGCTGCACTGAGGGTGGAGGGGCCCCAGGAAGAATTAAACTCGGGATCCTGCACAGCGGTGTTGGCCCATGGGCACACTAGACCCCCAAACTCTCAGAGCTGCAGAGGGGCGGGGTCACTTCCACCTCAGGGGGCCAAGGTGGCTTTCTGGAGCAGGGGGCCTGTGGGGGGAGGCAGGATGAAGTCACGGGGCGCCAGGGCTCAGGGCACAGCTTGAGGGAAGGAAACATGGGCAACGTTCGGGTGAAGCTTCCTGAGCAGAGTTCAGGTGGGGTGGGCGGCGTCGGGTAGGTGAGGTGTGGGAGAGGTTGGGGAACCTTCCAGAAGAAGCCTGTGAAAGCTGGACTGAGCTGTGAGTCTTTGAGGTGGGGGAGTAACATCCCGAGCGGGCTGGTGAGGGGGCCGGTGAGATGCCGGGCAGGGAGACGGGTAGGAGGCCCTGGCGATGTTTTGAGAGATGGCGGGGGCCTGGGCTGGGGCTGCGGTGTCGGCCGGAAGAGGGGGGCATCGGCGATGACAAGTGGGGGCAGGGCGTTGGCCTGAAACTTGGTTGTTGAACGCCAGGAGGGCTGTGCTCTGGTCCTAGGTGGTTTGCATGCAGTTTAACTGTGACGAGGTGGTCTCGCTCATCCAGAAGCTTTGTGAGAACATCGGGGCCATGGACCTGTGGCATGACAAGGCCTCCGTCACCTGGATAGGCACCTTCCTCCAGAGGCGGACCAAGGAGCTGGAGGACAAGGTAGCAGAGCTGTGGCTGGGCCACCTGAGGCCTGGGGCTGCCCGGGGCGCCTAGGCTAGAGGGACACGTAAGGGCCCGGCTGCACTCTCCGAGAAAGCCTCCCCAAACCCTTGGTTGTAAAGAGGAGGAGAAAGTAGAGTTCTGGAACGAGAAAGAGACACGCTGAAGGTAGCCCGGTTAGTAAGTGGCCAGTGGGCCAGACACCCGTGGCTCTCTCTCCCCGAGCATACTGCCCCCTACATAGAAGACATGATAAAATCCGGGAAGAGACCAAAAGATGAGCTGGTGGTTTAACCTGCCCGCTGTCTAGTTGGGCGAGAGTCCCTGGAGGAGGGGTGTGCGGTGGGGGAGGGCAGACGCCGTGGGGGCCCAGGCTGTGCCGGTGATGCCCCGCCCCTCCCCAGGTGGCTGAGATCCTGGGTGCCCTCTTGGTCCACCTGCCTGTGGCGGACCACCCGGAAGTGCGGCGTCTCCTCATCGAAGGCATCCTCCTGCTGGCGCACTACCACCAGGAGACGGTCCTCACATCGCTCCTGAGGCAGCCCCTGCCCATGGAGAGGTGGGCGCCCCGGACAGGGAGCCACAGCCCCCGGGCCATGCCCGCCTCGCCACCACCGACGTATCTCAGGACGGGGCCTTGAGCGGTGCCACGTCTGACCCTGGGCTGGCTCAGACGCTCTCCCTGCCCCTCCTGCGGGAGGCGTGGCCCCTGAGGACCATGGACTTAGAGCCCCAGGGTTACAGGTCCGTCCTACGGAGCTGGAGTCCAGACCCCGCAGTTTCTCAGGCGTCCCCTCTGGACCCTGCCCACGGCAGCCCTTTCCTTCCCTGTGGAGAACAGAACTCTGGGCGCCCTCTGAGTTTGGGCCACTCTAGGACACGCCTGAGGACGTGGCCACCAAGGCCTGGGCGGGCCTCAGAGGGGCTCCACCCTGTCCCTCTGTCCTTCCAAGTGCTGCCCTGAGAGGGGATGTCCAGGTGCCCAACGGATGACCCGGCAGGACCTCATGCCCCTCAGGTGGCCTCGTGACCCCCTGCTTCCCGGTGTTATCCTCACGGACTGCTGAGTCCCCGCGTCTCTGTCACCGTGTCACACAGGCAGCTGGCAGCGTCTCACCCGACCGGGGGCATGTGTTTGCAATGGTACCGGGGTTCCCTGGGCACAACCCAGAAAGGGGTGGGCGCTGCCCCAGAGCAGCCAAGGCTGCGGAGCAAAGACAGGCCTGGAGACCGTTGGTGGAGGGAGAGGGGACAGGTGTCACCCAGCAAGCTGTCACATGAACAGAGAGGCCTCAGATCCAGAACCTCAAGGGCTGGCCCGGGCGAAAGGCAGGCCTGGCTGTGCTGTGGGCGGAGGGCAGTGCGGATTGCTTGATTTGATGGGGGATGGTGGCTTTCGGAGCAGTGCCGACTTGGGGGGGGGGGTGGGGCGTGCAGTGCAGGCCCCTGTGTGGCCTCCGTCGGGCTGGCGATCTCGGCGGCTGGGGTCACGCTGGCTTTCGCTATACTGGTGAGCTATCGCCGTGTAACAAACTGTCCCCACCTTGAAAGCTCAGAACAACCCCTGTTATTATCTCAGTTTCCACGGTCAAGAATCTGGGGACGGCAGAGCTGGGGACTGTGTTCAGGGTCTCACGGGGTGGCGGCCAGGCTGAGATTTTCCGGAACCCAGGTCGTCCCTCAGGCTCACGCGGTTGTTTCTTGCCGTCGCAGGCTGAGGTCCTGCTTTCTTGTCTCCTTACACCCCGACGTCTCCTTTATGAGAAGTGGTTGCTGATGAGCCCACGTGCCCACGCCTCCGTTCGGTTCCCGCCACCGGGCACCGGGTCATGTGCCCTCCCAAGCCCACCTCCCGCACGCGTGTGATTGGCTTTGTGGATTCACACGGGCCGTGTCCGCCTCTCCTTGTTCCGTTGGATCTTGGCAGACTTGCCGCTTTAGCCCTTTTAGAGCCCCCCCCAGACCCCCGCTCCCCTGCACCTGTGCACACCCGGCCCGTTAACCTATCCTGGGGACCTTCCCTTCTCGGCAGAGCCACAGGCTTGGACTTGGGGGGCGGGGAGCTGCTTCAAATGCAGTCTGGCAGGCTACCTGGCCTCTGCAGGCCTCCTGCCCCCTTCTGCGGGCTACGGAGATGAAAACATCATCCTCAAAGGCGTGTTGGGAGCAGGAGGCGCTGTGCTATCTGCAAGCTGCTTAGGACCCGACAGATTGGGTCCTTGGCAGCTGTTGCTTGATGTACCTATAAAATCATCGGACAGGAGGCCTGGCAGGTGCCTCTAAGGTCACCTAGTGGTGGAGCCGCAGTTTCCCGGGGTGAGGGGGGGGGGGCGTGGCAGAGAAAGACAGCAGCATGTGGAGTCACGGACCTGGGTTCTAGTTATGCAACCTTTGGGCAGCTCACTCCACCTCCCTGATGTTCAGCCTCCGGAGTCTAACCCCTACTCAGCGGCTCGCCTGGGGGTCCAAAGGGGCTCTTACCTGCCAGGGTACGAGGCGGGTGACCCACAGTTCTTGTCTCTTGTCTTTGGTTAGCCACCTGACGGAGGTGTGGCTGGCCGTGGCCGAGAACGTGCCCTTTGCCCGAACGATGCTCCATGGGCTGATGGGCCGGCTGCAGGCGAGCTTCACCCCCAGGGCCAATGCCACCTCCAAAGCTGACATCTGGCGCCTGGCCGCGGTGGACCCTCTGATGGTAAGTCACAGGGGTGGGCCCCGGGGCTCCTTGGGGGCTCAGAGTAGGAGCCCTGACGCCTCAGCCCTTGTCTCTGCAGACCCTGTGCACCATTCACCTCCTCATCCAGAAGATGGATATGGACGACAAGGTCCTGGACCTCTTCCCCGACCTCATCTACACCCTCCTGCTGCAGCTCAGTGGCAGCCAGGGGCCAGAGGCTGTGTCGCCTGTCCTCAAGACGTGGAGACTCGTCCACATGGGGACCCTGCCCAAGGAGATCAATCTGCAGAGGTGCTCTCGAGGGCGGGGGTGGGTGGGTATGGCGGGCAAAGCAGTGGGCCCGAGCTGGACATCGCCTCTGGGAAGTCACGGATCCCAAGAGTCACCTCCACCAAGAGGCCTTGTTGTCCTCTCCTGATGGGGAGAAGCTTCTGGAAGCAGATCCCACAACCCTCCCTCACATGAGTCCAGCACGGTGTGGTTTTTGCTGTTCGAGGACCCACTCTGCCACGTGATCGCCCTTAGCCCCTTGAGCTCGGCCCGGCGGACAGGGGGACCCCCTCTTCTCTGAGCCGGGTTCAGTGCCTGGGGGCGCCCGGGGGAAGCTTCGTCGAGACATAGCCCCACCTTCCTCCAGGATCACGATCAAGTCCATGAAGCTTCTGTTCAGAAGACTCAGCAGCGAGCAGCTGGTTCGCACGCTGGAGGAGCAGGGCGTGTGGAGCCTCCTGCAGACTAACTCCACGTTCCTGCAAGGCGCGGGCCTGCTGGCCAGGTGGGCGTCCGGGCTCCCCGTGCCGGGCAGTGGGACCTGCGGGGCCGTCTCCTTGCTGGAGGTCTAGGTCACGGCTGCACACCTCGCTCCCGAGGCGACCCATGTCCCAGACTCTGGGATGGCAACGTATAGGGCAGAGGGAATCTTTTATTCCAACCCTTCCCCCTCCAAGGCAGGAAACGTGAGGTCAGAGGCAGGGTGGGACTCGCTCGAGGCCACAGGGGGCAGGCGGAGAGCTCTTCCTGGGTCCAGGTCACTCACGAGTGGCCCTCATTCGGGTCCCTTTTTATAAAAAGGAAACGAAAAGTGGGTATTCCAGCGAAACCCTGACCAAAGCCCTCTGGTGAGGAGGGAGAGGCCCAGAGAGGTTAAGACATGGCCCCCGGGCGCCCAGCCCCAGAGCAGCTCCACAGGGCAGTGGCTGAGCAGCCCTCCCGGCCCCCTGGCCTTGTCCCCCCTGCAGGTTCTGCATGCGGAACATGGAGGGCTACAGGCAGCGGCTGTCAGAGCTGGTGCTCAGGGGCATGGACTCGGATGTCCTCTGCTGTCGCATCAGCAGCACGGCGGTCTGCGTGGAAGTGAGGCTCAGGGCGCGGAGGGCTGGGTGGGCTGGGGTGGGGGCTGGGGGGTGCCCCCCCAGCTCCTCTCTGGGGCAAGAGCCCAGGCTCTGAGGGGCATCTGAGTCAGGGGGCGGAGACTGTCCCACCCCGCAGGGGACGTGTTCATTCACTGGTTCGTCACGCGACCCGGGGTGTGCATCTAAGTGAGGTGTGCTGTGCTGAGTGCCGGCAACACCCAGGGGCCTGGATGAGGGCACCCTGGCTCTCGCCGGGGTCGGTGGTGCTGGGGGAGGCCTCCCAGGAAGGTTTTGAGGGGTCAGAGGGGCTTTGCCAGGCAGGAAGACCGGGGGAGGGTGTGATGGCCGCTGGGGTCCAGTTCCCCTTCTGTGCAGTCGGGGCACTTTCAGGGTCCTGAGGGAATTGGCCAGAAAACTTTTAGGAGAAATTGTGTTGGCTGCATGATGCCCAACATGCTTTAGGAGCCCAACATCACCTAGGGCAGCATTGGCAACCTTTTTCTGTAAAAGGCTGGATAGTACATTTCCCATTTTGGAGTCACCAATTCGGTGTTTCGTTTTCTTTAGGTTTATTTTAAAAATTTTTTTTAGTGTTTATTTTTTTATTTTTTTTTTTTTTAAACGTTTATTTATTTTTTTGGGACAGAGAGAGACAGAGCATGAACGGGGGAGGGGCAGAGAGAGAGGGAGACACAGAATCAGAAACAGGCTCCAGGCTCTGAGCCATCAGCCCAGAGCCCGACGCGGGGCTCGAACTCACGGACCGCGAGATCGTGACCTGGCTGAAGTCGGACGCTTAACCAACTGCGCCACCCAGGCGCCCCTTTAGTGTTTATTTTTGAGAGGTGGGGGAGGGGCAGAGCGAGAGGGAGACACAGAACCCGAAGCAGGCTCCGGGCTCCGAGCCGTCAGCACGGAGCCCGGAGCCCGACGCGGGGCTTGACCTCACGAACCCTGAGATCATGACCTGAGCCGCAGTTGGACGCTAAACCGACTAAACCACCCAGGCGCCCCTCTTTAGGTTTATCGAAAACACATTCATGTGTGCGTACATGTGTGCGTGCACACACACACGTCAGAGGGGTCCCCGTTGGCCGAAGTCCTGGCATTTTGAACGCTGGGCCCCTTGTGACTCTCGGAGTCCCAGATGAGTGAAGTTCACGCTCCTCGCGCACTCCTGTCCAGGCCCAGCAGGCACGGCTCTTGGACACGGTGGCTGCTTTGTCAGGGTAACTGAATGAACGTAAGGTCACAACGTACAAGGTTTTTCCCGTGTATTTCTCCATGAAGCCCCCCGACCACCCTGTGAGGCAGGTACTGGTGTCAGCCCCTTCTTACAGGCGAGGCCACGGAGGCTCAGAGGAGTTAAGTGACTTGCCGGGGGCCCCAGCCGGCCGGCGGAGGAGCCCAGAGCTGGTCCCGGGGAGCTGGGGCTCCGAATCCTCTCCTCTTCGCAGAGACCATTCTGTGCATTGCGTCTCATCACACGTCCCATCCTGAGGCTGAGAAAGGGGCCTATATGGGCGGTGACTGTAAAAAGTTCTCTCTTCTAGTTCATGAGCGACCCAGTTCTGTACCAGGAGAAGCTGCTGAAGCCCACGGTGTTGATGCTGGAGAAGGGCATGGACCAGGAGGACGAGGCCTTGAGGGTGCTCTCCCTGCGTGCCCTGGGCAACATGGCCCTGGGTGCCCCCAAGAAGGTCCTGCGCCCGACCCTGAGCTCAGGGGCCCAGGGTGCAGGGCCTGGGGGGGGGCTGAGGGCCCGGGGCTGGCGTGTTCTGGCCGATGGGGGACGTGAACCAGGTGGGGACTGAAGCTCCTCGTGGCCCCCTCCCCCACCGGCACCCCAGGTGAGGCAGTACCGGAAGCTGTTACTGGAGAAGTGCCTGGGCTCCCTGCGGGAGCCCGTGGTCACCAGCGTGACCTCCGAGGGCATGGAGGCCCTGGCCAAGATCCTGGCTGAGCTCCGGGAGGGCGACGTGGGGTCTTCGTTCGGCATCATCTCCGAGCGGTGCAGGGCCTTCTTCGACAACGTGAGTCTAGATCGTGGCCTTACTCGGTCCCGGCCCTCGCTGGGGGCTTCCCATGCACCCACACACACGGGCGAGCACCTCTTATCCCCGTAAGAAAGGACAAAAGACGTGCTCTGGGACAGGAGGGGCCTCAGGTCTCACTTGGTGCCCACGCATCCGTTAGCCGATCCTGGGATCCCGCAAAAGAAAAACAAACCCTCTTGTTCTAGGACTCGTGGGACCCCTCCCCTGCTCGTAGGGCGTGAGCCTCTCCTCTTAATGCCTCGCAGCCTGCAGAAGCTCTCTGGGCACCTGGGTGGTGGCGGGCGGAGGGCCGCCATCCTGAGGGAATGATCCAGAAGCCTCTGCGGGGGCCGAGGCAGCCCAAAGGGTCCACGGAGAGGCAGGTGGCTGGGGTTTCGTTGGGCTTCTTGTGTCCTGAATTTCAGGACTCGTCTGTACGTGTCGACCACAGGAGAGTGAGCTGCTGCGTTTAAAAGCCTTCGTCCTGTTTGGGAAGCTGGCAAAGTTGGTCAGGATCTCTAAGAAACACTTCTTCAAGGAGGAAGTGAAAAAAGCCTGGATTCCCCTCATGCTGCACTGCCAGGACCCCTGCTCCGAGGCAGCCCAGGTGAGACACGCCCTCCTCTTTGTGGCCCAGAGTGTGGGGACCTCTGGTCCCCAAAGGAGAACGTAGGCGGGTCTGCGGGCTCAGCCTCTCCCCACGTCCCTCTTGGTCGGCCCCGTTCCTCACGTGGGGCTGGGGAGGGGGTCCGGCCGGCTGACCCACCAACTGGCCTACTGAGGCATCTCGGCGCTGTGGGGAGCACGGCACGGCGGTCTTCTCCCCCAGTCACGGCCTGCAGGCACCCTCTGCCCAGCCTCCTTTTCCTTCCAGCAGATTCCACAGCTTGCCATCATCACCCTTGGGTGTTATGACCCGCTCACGCTCCAGATTTGCCTTAAATCCCTCCTCAGTGGCCCGTTACCCCTCCCTCTCGGGGGGCCCGGTTCTTCCGCCAGTTCGGGCGTGGGGAGGGCAGGGGAGACCCACAGCCCCTGCCTGTCCGACCGCCTCCCCTCACCCCGTGCAGGCCCGTGACCCTGACCTCTGTCTTCTCTCTCCACACGTCTTCCTGTGTGGACTGGGGCAGGGGGCCGGGGAGAGGGGGCCAAGATTAGGGGCAGTTCTGTCCCCTCCCCGAGAGCTGTGGGGCACTCAGCGGCTCACGCTCCACTCCTGCCTCAGTCTCCAGTTCCGGGGTCCCGGGAGTCCCGCCCTGGTGAGGGTTGCGGGTGTCCACGCGGGGTGGGGTGGGCTGGCGGCACCTGTGGGTTGCTGAGGGGCATCCTGCGGGGCACTCCTGACTCCTGCTCGGCCTCGGGGACTCTGGTGACCCAGCCCATGAGTTCTCAGCCCTCAGAGACTCTCTCCTCACAAATCCATCAGTGGCTCCCACTGGTCTTTCACCTTGTATCAGCAGCTGTCCTGCGGGGTGAGCCTCAGGGAAGGAACGCCTGGGAAGGCGGCCGAGAGGGTCTAATGAAGGAACGGCAAAGAGGGGTGGGGGCTGGGGAGGCCACAAGGGAGGCAAAGGCCTGGCTGGTTCCAGGCACACGGTTGCCCTGCGTGTCCCTGGCGAATAGGTACCCCAACCCCTCTCCACAACCCCCTGCCCAGTCTCCTAGCCTATCCTCCCGTGAACTAACCCTGTCAGAGGCCGGAGGCCAGAGTCCGGGGGGCCCCGTTGCTGCAGTGCTCAGGGAAGGTCTGGGAATGAGAAAGCTCACCCCGGTCCTATCTGTCCCTGCCAGGCCCCTGACCCCAATCTCCCAGAGGGGCAGGTCCTGGGCAGGGCTGCTGAGGGCACGGAGGTTGCTGACTGAGGGACAAGAGGGCTGCGTAGCTGGCGGGGCTCCGGTCGCAGGTACACTTCCCCGGGGCTGCCCCCGGGCTTCTCGACGGAACGCCAGCCCTGCCATCCCCACCCCTACCCCCAGACCGTGGGAACCCCCTCGGTCTGCCTGGCGCCCTCCCTGCCATCCCCCGCCCTGTGCCCCTCCAGGCCTGCATGACCACCATGTTTCAGTGTGTGCACTTCTGGGGCTGGAAGGCCCTGGAGAACAGCCCGGGCCGAAGTAACACCAGTGCGGCCGAGGAGATGACTGTTTTCCAGATGATGCTGTGCTCCATCCCGGTGAGGAGGCTGAGGGCGTGGGCCTGTTGGAGGGCCGCCCGGGGCCTGGGGCTCTGGGTCACGGCTGCCATAGACCTCTCTCCCGTGACCATGTGCTCACCTTCCAGGCGTGAAGCGTCCAGGCCAGCACGGTCCAACAGAGAGATAACGCAAGCCGCATACCCCCACGTTTTCTAGTAGCCATGTTAAGAGAAGAGAAAGAGGGGAAAGCAAACAATCATAGATTTTATCTGACCCAGTAGATCCAAACCATTGTCATGTCAACATGCAATCCATGTGCCAATTATTAACGGGGTATGTTCCAGTTTGGGGGTACGGTCTTCAAAATGCAGGAGGCACCTGACACTTAATTCAGACCAGTCACGTTTCAAGTGCTCAAGGGCCACGTGTGGCCAGTGGCTATGGTATGGGACAGCCACAGAGTCTAAAGGCCAATGTGATCTCCTCTCTGGGTCAGACAGAAGGTAACAGGGGGCTGAAAGTCCCTAAGTTGCCCAGCTAATAATTCGCTATGCGATGCTGGGATATGCACTTGCCCTCTCTGGGCAGACCCTCCCGCATCAGACAGATGGGAACCCACTCTGTGAGCAGCCCATCTCTAAGGCCTCATCCTCCATGGCTCTGCCCATCCTGTGTCTATTTGCAGACTCAGAAAAAGCCTGCTGTTCTCCATAGCTTCTTGCTAGAAACAATGACCTACGTTAATAGTAACTTGCCAAGGATCAGGATTGCTGCGTGTGACCTGGCAGGTGAGCGAGCAGATGTCTCGGGATGCAGGAGGGACCTTGAGGGCCACACCCAGGCCTGGAGCGGGAGGTGGCCGAGGAGGGGCCAGACTCAGGCGGAAGTCCCCCGGCATGTGTCCTATCACACCCAGCTGCACACCTGCCTGATTCTCAGCTAGGCATCTTCAGCGGAATCCTAAACAGATACCTCCTAAGGTCAAATGGAATCTCCCACTGGCCTAATATTTGTGTGATGAGCATCTCGCTGGCTCTCGTTTTAGGAATTATTATGCAGCAGATGCCTGCGCATCACCTGAAGAAACTGGACTTTCCGGCACTACGGAATTGTAAGTAGAGAAGACTCAATTATGCGGAGTCCTCGACCTCATTCGGGGAATTTAGAGAAAGCGCCTGGGGAAGAGCCAGCGCACCCTTTGTTGTCGTTTTGTTTTTTTCTTTTCTTTTCTTTTTTTTGTTTTTGTTTTTGGCGGGGTTGAGGGACGGGGGCGTGTAATCAGGGTGCACAGACGGACGAGCCTGCAGGGGGCTTTCTGGAAGAAAACGATTTGACCCGGGAGGTCTTTCGCTCGTTCGCTGGGCCTTCTGCCCGCCTCCCCATCACGAATGTCTACGAGATGTTTCCACCCTGAATCCCTCAACTGGTCTACACCGCATGCGAGTTCTGTGGGCGATCTTTCTGTCCCAGAGAAGTAACAGAAGGCTGAGATGGTGTGTGTGTGTGTGTGTGTGTGTGTGTGTGTGTAGATGCAGCTCCCCCACCATCTTCTGATTTCAAGTACATGGGGTTCTGCTTCTGCAGCCCGTGTGAGCCCCTAGCCGCACAAGCGGCTTCGGGACCTCCTACCAGCTCCACTGCCCGTGGCAGAGGGCACGGCCGAGCGGGGTCCCGACTCTCCTGTTTGTGCCCACTCTCAGCTCTCCAGGAGCTGCAGTTGGACTTGGATCCTGGGGTCCGGAGGGCAGCCCTGGAGACCCTCAAAGTCTTGGATACTTGCTGTCAGCACCAGCTTTTGGCTTCTCCCGAAGGAATTTGCTAGATGGTCCGAACGTAAAGCGCAGGCTGCCTCTTCAGAGTGCCGAACCACAGCCGTGCAAGCCACTTTTTAATTTAGTTTGTACGAAAAGCATCGTTGTAAAATAATCAGTGTCCCTTTCTTTCCTTCCCTTGGAAAATAAGCCTCCATTGCCGTTTGGAGTACGGACTCCTGACTTGGAAGGTGACAACGTCCCCGAGCCCAGGCAGTGGGGCAAAGGGAGGATTTACTTCCAATGGGGTCGTTTTACGTCCGCTTTCCCCGGATCGTGTGAGGGTCTGAATCCACGTTTGTGCCCCCACGCTGATGGTGTGTCCCCTGCCAGGCGCTGTGCCGGGAAGTGAGGGGAGGCAGGCGGCCGTCTGGCCCCTGCCCCCCAGGACCCCACCCTTGAAGGGATAAGAGGCATCTCTGCCGGGGACTGTGATACACATCCGAAGAAGGAGGGTGGAAGTGCCCCAGTGGCGCAGGGGTGGGTGGGAGGGCGGAGTGCCCACCAGCCTGGGGACGATGGGGGATGTCTCCAGGAAGCGACACAACACCAGGCCTGTCCTCACTCTTCCCATCGTGGGGCCGGATGGGACAGGCTGGGGCAGGGACCCGGCAAAGCCTGGAACAGAACCCGGTTGAGGGGCCAGAAGGGGAAATAAATGAAGGTCATGTCCAAGCAACAGGCAGGGGACAGGGGAGGCGGGCAGGGAAGGTTCCCTGCACTTAGGCCGTCAACAGAGTAGTCTGTGGTTGCCTCCTGAGCAGGTAACGGCGGGACTCTCAAAGGCAGTCGCCACCCCGGGCCCCTCGGTGGGAGGGGGCTGCTGGACAGCGCAAAGCATCATCGTCGGTGCGCCACAGGCTTCCCGGGACCCCACTGGTTTCCCCACTGTTTTGTGGCTCCCATGGGATAGATAGTGAGGGTATTTTCAGACACAGGCGGGAACAGACAAGCCATTCACTACAGGCACGGAGGAAAGGGCCACAGGTGTGGACAACAGTCTTCAATCCCCTTCATGCCTGTGCAGAACATTTCCAGACGGCTTATAGGCCTAAATTTGGAAAGCAAAGACGCAAGACAATAGAGTGTTTTTTAAAAATATTTTCTTAAAAAAATTTTTTTTTTAATGTTTTATTTTTGAGAGAGACAGAGTGTGAGTGGGGGAGGAGCAGAGAGAGGAGACGCAGAATTGGAAGCAGGCTCCAGGCTCCGAGCTGTCAGCACAGAGCCCGACGCGGGGCTCGAACTCACGAACCGCGAGATCATGACCTGAGCCGAAGTCGGACGCTTAACCGACTGAGCCACCCAGGTGCCCCCAAAGGATTTTATTTTTAAGTAAACTCTACACCCAATGTGGGGCTCGAACTCACAACCCTGAGATCAAGAGTCACATGCTCCACTGACTGCACCAGCCAGGTGCCCCACCGATAGAGTATTTTTTATTCTGAGAGTAGGTTTTCTTTAAAAGGTAACAGCAAAGGCCAGAAAAAAATAAAGGATTAAGCTATCTGATTCTGTTAACATGTAACTTCTGGGCAATAAAATGCCATAAAGTTAAATGACAAATCACAGATAGACGTCACTTGCGGTTTATATAAAACGAGATTGGTTCATATAATTGGACGGGCATCCAGAACATATCCTACATCGGTAAGAAACAAAGCCAGTTAACAAGAGAGGCCTGAGGGGACGCTTGAAAAGCCAGGACCCCTGAAATGCAAACTGCAATACGTCTCACACCCCATAAGTGGCACTGACTGGTGGCAATAATGTGGGCGGTGGGACCTCTCCTATCGCCAGAGCGCAAACTGAAATAACCGTTTGGGAAAGCGATTTGGCAATAATTAGGGAAGCTGAAGACACCTGTCCATGACCGGCCCCTCTAGACCTAAGCCACAGGTGAGCCCACACACGCACGCATCACGGCTGTGCGTGTGTCCTTAGCAGCAGACATCCAGCAGGAAGGGGGGGGGAACCAGCCACCTGAACTCTTGAGATACGAGACACTCGCGCCCATCACCTCCCGTCAAGTGCAAACACCTCTTGTGAAACCAAATTGCAGAATGTGAGCAGTACTATGTGCACGTTGAAGACACAGACCACCCCACATATAGCCTATGGGGTCCTTCATTGGCGGATCCCATAAATTAGCTAAGACCCCTGGCACCCGGGTGGCTCGGTCGATTAAGCGTCCAACTCTTGACTTCGGCTTAGGTCGTGATCTCATGGTTCGTGAGATCGAGCCCCGTGTCGGGCTCTGTGCTGGGCATGGAACCTGCTTGGGATTCTCTCTCTCTCTCTCTCTCTCTCTCTCTCTCAAAAAAAAAATAATAATTAGCTAAGACCCATGCCCAATCTCTTCCCCCTTGCCTTCTTCCTGTAGATGATAATCAAACCCCCGGTTTCCCAGTCTCTGCAGCAGCCGGGCCTGGCCTGGCCAGAGACAACAGCATAGGCCTACTAGGGATGAGGCAGGAGGCGTGGGGGGGCGGGGCTTGGAGCGGGTGGTGGTGCGGGCAAGGCACGTTTTGGCTAAGGGTATTTTTTCCCGACAAAGAGCAGAGAGTGGGTTGTGCTCTTCTTAGGAACACAAGGGAAAGGTCTGGAACTGCAGGGGCCACCCCAGCCTTGTTGGTGCCTGGGCCAGCAGCCCCTTGCCAGCCTGTGCCGAGGAAGAGTGAGCTGCCCGTGAGGGGTAAGGCTCTCGGAATGTTCTCTGCTGCGAGCAGCACAGCCCTTCTGGTTCCCACGGCTCTGGACCGAACGTGAACCCCCAAATCCACATATGGAGGTCCTAACCCCAGTGTGATGGAATCTGAGGTGGGGCCTCCGGGAGGTGATTCGGTTTAGTTGAGGTCACCAGGGTGGGGCCTGCACGAAGGGATTAGTGCCCTTTTAAGAAGAGACACCAGGCCGAGGGCCCTCAGCAGAGCAGACTGTCCGGGGACCCGGATCTCTGACTCCCAGCCTCCAGAACCGTGGGAAGTAAGTTTCTGCTGTGTAAGGTCCCTGGTCAGTGGAATTCTGTTACGGCGGCCTGAGCTAATTCCTACACTCGGGTAATGTGGTCCCAGCATGAAGGTGTAGGTGGAAAGGGGCACATATCAGTATCAGGAGAAGGGGACGGGAAGGAAAGGTGTGCAAAATTCAACATTTCTGACTTTCTATTTAAAAAAAATTTTTTAAGGCTTATTCATTTTTCAGAGACAGAGAGAGGCAGAGTGTGGGGGGGAGGGGCAGAGAGAGAGGGAGACACAGGATCTAAAGCGGGCTCCGGGCTCTGAGCCGTCAGCACAGAGCCCGACGCAGGGCTCGAACTCAGACTGTGGGATCATGACCTGAGCCGAAGTGGGACGCTTCACTGCCTGAGCCCCCCAGGCGCCCCTCTGACTTCGTATTTAAAGCAAGAAATCCACAACACACGGCAATACGTGGGCTGGCACACTGGCTGTCACTGTGTTCTGAATGTGTGAAATATTTTATTTAAAAAGTCACCATGGTACCCTATTATAAGCAGTGGCAACGAGAACCACTAGCCACCAGGGGAGCCCTGTGGCGGCAAGAATCCCGGGACTGTCTGAGAACAGCACGTTTTCGGCTAAAAACATGAAGAGGTTAGGAATGGCCTGTCATGGGTGAGCTACTTTCAACTTGCTCCCTCCTAATACGGGAGAGAGCAGGTCCCTGGTTCTGAACCTAAACCGTGGCAGCTCTTTCCGCGAGGGCCATCGTCTCCAGGGCTCACACAGGTACTGGGGCAAATGCTGCTCTCTACCTACAGGGAATAAAGAGCATTCTCAGGACATGTCTACAGTTTAAAAAGAACACATGAGAAAAACAGGTCTATAAAGGATCACATGAAAACTTTTAATTGAGCAACTTTATTCAAATAATTTCGATACCGAGAACTCAGAGTCATTTCAATGGGACCAATTTCACGGAAATTTGCTTTGAAGGGCAGGGAAGTGAATCCAAGTCTCACATATTCTTGAGGATTAAAACAAAAAACAAAAAACTCACACACGTAGAGTAAAGGAGAAGAGGGACAAAAGTCTAAAGTTGGCTATATACTTCTCCAGCTTTGAATTTTTCTAATACAAAATCACTTTTCTCTTCCATCTTGAAAGACGTGTTGTTCTTTCCTTTAGAAAAAGAAAAAAAAAGTGACAAGGGAAATGATTTCAGTACAATTCCACTAGAATTCCCAAGCCACCGAAAGCTGGACTGTTTTAGATTTATTCCACTGCCTATATGTAAATATTGGTGGGTCCACTAGAGAAAATGCCACCACACTGAACAAACAGCGTAAGGGAGGTAAAGACCCACCCGAAGGCAATCCCCCTGGGCAGGCGGGTGAACCAGTCGTTACGCCCACTGGCTTCAAATCCTGGCCCAGCCTCGAATGCGAGTGTGGACTCAGGAGTCCTGAGGCTTCAGCTACATTCGCTTATTTGTAACCTAAGACACAGAACCTGCCTGCTGGATGACAGCGATCTCATCAGAGGGGTCCTGTGCGGGTTAAGGCAGAAGGGTGTAAAGAAGGTTCCACACAGAAAGCACTCGCACGTTAGCCATTCAAATTCCTTCTGTAGTCACAGCTCGGGAAGATTTGGTCCCTTCCCTTAAGACATTTATGATTTAAGTAGGGAGAGAAGAAAAATATGGAAATGGTTAAGTATGTTTGTATCACGGGTTCAGACGGAACTGCGAAAGGCCCCCGGGGGCGGCCACCGCGACTTCTCAAATTCCAGGGGAGCCGGGAGGACCCCACGGAGGGCTGAGTTCTCCCCGTGCTTCACTGCTGGGCACACAAGGCATGGCTCATGGCCGTGACCTTGGTGTCTGCTCCATGTGGCCCTTGATGGGCAGGTGAATGAGAGGCGGGGGGGCGGGGAGGGAGGTTCCCGAGGTGGGAAGCAGGGGTCGGGTGCAGCTGAGGCACATGAGGGCGGGGGGCAGTGACCCCGCTGCGCTGGCCGGGCCAGCGGGCGGCCTGACCTGCCGGCAAACCTGGGGACAACGTGGGAAAGCCACAGAGGTGAGCCTGAGGGGCATGACACGTAGAGAACAGGTCAGGAGGGTGCGTGTGAGCGGGTGCAGGCCTAGACAAGCAGGGCCGGAGGGACAAGGGCGCTCTGACAGGTCGGGGCTGGGCCACCTCGGGCACGGCTCTCACTTGAGGAGCTGCCTTCCATGAAAACCAACCCCCTCTCAGATGAGAAGGAAGGTCAGGTGTCCCCCAAGTGCCTGCCACGGTCCCCGAAAGCCTCAATCCCACAGGACTCGGAACGTGGCTCCGCGCTGCCCTGCAGGTGGCCTGGCCCGAGACGGGCGCAGGCAAGGAGCCGGAGGCCTGGACTAAAGGGGAAGAGCCAGCCACCCGGCAGACAGACGACTCGGCCCTCGGCGGGGCCTCCTGGGGCGCAGGCCACTCTCCCGGTCTGGGAGACTCCCCCACTTTGCTCCAGCTCCACATCGGGCCTCACCCGAGGTCCTTGACCTCAATCCTTGACCAGAAAGACCAATCACAAGGCAGGTCCGCTTCACCTGACGAAGGCTACCTCGTGGTTAGGGCCACAGGACGTGTGGTGCCTGCGGAGCCAGACTGCAGGCTGAGAAAACAGGGGCAATCGAAGACCGCGGAAGCGAGAGGACAAAGGACCGGATCATGATTCTGACCTTGATGAAGCGGTCAGCCAGCTTCAATGCCGGCTTCCTGGGCTCGTTCGGGGGCGGGGGGGGGGGGGGGCGTCTTCCTCACCCAGCCCCATTTGTAGCCAAAGCACCCGCGGTTTTTGGAAATACCTGCCGAGAGGGGAGCCACGTGGGTCTGAAGGCTGAGAAGCGCGAGTGGGCAAAGGCAGGGCAGGAGCAATGCGGTCACTGAGGGGTGGGGACAGTGACAACTCAGGGCTCATCGGGGCTCATCTGGGAGAGGAACGCACTGTCCCCTGGGATGGGTCACAGGACAAACAGGCACAGGTGGAAAAGGAGAACACGGACACTCAGGGCAGAGGAGGCCCATCTGAACGACCGCCGAGGGGGCCGGCCATCTGCACGGGGAGAGGAGGGGAGAGGAGGGGAGAGAAAACCTCACCACCAATGCATTAAACCCCATATGTGCACCCGTCAGAAGAGCCGCATCATCCGGGACCCCGGCTCGTAGACCCACCAAGTGCGCGCTGGAAGGCCCGGAGCTCACGAGATGAAGTCTAACAGCCCGCGGTGACCCGTCCCACCTCACCGCCACTGGAGAAAGCAGAGTGGCGCTTGTACGTGCAAACCTGACCTCAGTGATCTGTGCAAACGCAAGTGTAGGCCGAGGTGGGACGGCCCAGGTGCACCTCAAAGCCCAGCACGGATACCGTGGCCCCGGCGGGCCGCTCCCGCTCCAGACCCACTAGGGAATCCAGAAGCACAAGGAAAGGCACTGCCTCCAGATCAGTTCTGCTCTACGACAGCTGTTTTCTGAGTGAGACCAGGAGAGGTTCGGGAACGACAGTGTGACAAGGACAGACCGAGCCCTCCGGAGGCTTTTCAGAGAAGTCCCCTAAATGCATCCCAGGGGAAAGCGTGTAAAACATTCCCTGTAAGGACATGTCCAGCCCCACCATGATGCATCTCACACAGGGACATGTGCTTGATATACATGCTGATTTCAGCGGAAGGAAAAGAATCTGGGAGAGGGTTTGGAAAACGAACACAGAAGCATCCTGTGGTAAAACACCCACGTTCAACGAACGGAAACGCACCTTTTTTTCTCAGCTGGGCTGTGAGGAGACGACCTCTCCCCCGGCCTTGGGATGGGCTGGCCCACCACTCTCAAGGAATCCTGGGAACTGGCCCACTGTCCACACAGCACAGAATCTGATAATCGGCGTCTCTTTGGAGGGGACCGATGGCCCCTAGCGGCAGTGAGCACAAGGCATGTTAAAGGCTGAGCCTCGGTGGCGGTTAAGCGCAGTGGACGTTCTATCCTCTGCTGGGGTGACACCGACAGCTTTGGGGGACTTTGGAAGCCAGAGTCTGGGTTTAATTTTCCTAAGGTGCCTCTCTGATACTGAACTTCCAAACTTGCTTTATCTGGACATGCTCCAACGCGTAAAAGTGCCTTCGTCCGCGGAGGCGATTGTTGGCAATACTTTTGATGAAGCTTGTCAAATTTTTCTTTTATTTCCTTGTAACGATCTCGAACACAGCTTAGAGGCTGCATCCCTGCTACTGAAGTAGGTCTGTTGGGTGAGGCGGACTTTCTAAGTATTCCAAGACTATTGTTTCCTTGAAAAAGGAGTGTCTGCTCAGAGCGGCGTGGGCTCTGCACGGGGCTGGTCTCTGGAAGCGGGGGAGGGGAACCCCTTCTCTGCAGGCATCTCCCTGCTCCCCTGGCTCGATCGCCCAGCTCTTCAAAGGCCTCATTTAACCTCTTAGCTTCTGCTGTGCGGAAAGTTCCACTGAGCCTGCGGGTTTCGAAGCCCTGGGGGCCACGAGGGCTCGCTGGACCACCCCCGTACACGTCCACGGCCGAGGATTCCGGGAGGGAAGTCAGGACGGGCTGCTTCCGGGGACTGGGGCAATACTCCTGATGAAGCTTATCAAATCTGATTTCAATTTCCCTGTAATGATTCCCTCGCTTGCCTGGGAGTATTCTTGGTCTGGAAACGATTTTTACAGGGGAAATTAACCATTTTAAGGCCTTGTATCTATTCTGATCCAGATGACACACTGCACGGGAGTCTCCATAAGGCAATGAAGAACGCCCCTGGGGTGTTAAACTCCTTAACTCCTTAAACTCTTTCCAACTGGGACCCCATTTAAGGACTTGGGGTTTGTTTACTTCGAGAAAAGCTTTGTCCAGTTTTAAACCCGTCTTCTGGCCAGAAGCGTCCAGTAGGTTCTCGCAATCTCTTAAGGCGCCCCTGTCCCTCCCTGGCCTGGCACGGACTGGGAGCCTCTCCTGGGAAGCCCTGTGAGGGCGCCTGCCGCCTCGGCAATGAGTCCTGTTCACTCTGCTCCTGGAGCATCTCCTCCTCGAGCTCCAGTTGTGAAGGACAAACGAGGTTTTGGTGGAGATGATACAGGACGGCTTTGCGCTCAGCAGCAGGCTCATTGAGTGCAGCATGCCCGCGTACAGGTCGCTGATGGTCACGTCACAGATGTTGTCGGGCTCGAAGGACAGGCTGCTTGAGAAGCTGTGCCCCCCGGTCCCTTGTAACGAGACACTGTCACTTCTAGGCACCACGGCCAGGTCTGCTGAGCAGGGGCGTGAAGCCGGCTTCACTGGGCCACCAGAACTCTCTCCGGACACACGGCCACGGCGTCCTGGAGGGAAACACACAGAGTAAAGTGTTACCGTTCAAGACGGTCCATCTGCAGAGACCACAGAATGAAAAGGGTGGATCGTGACAATTCAAAGAACAAGAGAAAAAACTCCACGAAAACGTGAGAATAGATTCTCCTCTGAGATTTCTTTCTAGTTATCAAACTCTAATTCCTACTTTCCACCCCAGCTTCCCCAAAGGGGTCTTCCTCCCCCATGTGATGGTTTACACGTTGGATGCCCTTTCAAAGTCTGATTAGAAACCCAACAATTACGCTGATTACCTGTGGGGACAGGTGACGGAGGCAGAGGACTCCTGAATATGCCTCTTCATACAGCTTTGACCTTCACATCATGTTAAATGTTTTATAGATTTAAAAAATAAAATTAAACCGGGGTGCCTGGGTGGCTCAGTCTATGGAGCGTCCGGCTTCAGCTCAGGTCATGATCTCACGGTTCGTGAGTTCAAGCCCCATGTCGGGCTCTGTGCTGACAGCTCGGAGCCTGGAGCCTGCTTCCAATTTTGTATCCCTCTCTCTCTGTCCTTATCCCCCTCATGCTCTGTCTCTTTCTCTCAAAAATTAATAAATGTTAAAAAAAAATTTAAATAAATAAATTAAAGTAAACCAACAAGGATAAGGAGAACTCTAGAAGTGAATAGAAAAAAAAAAGAAAAAAGAAAAAAAAAGAACCCAAGTGCGTATCGAAGTGATGACAACGGAAAGAGAAAAAAGGATCTGAGTGACTTTGAACACAATCCTCTGAACGTGCACCCTTGGTGGGATACTGTCTGAGCATCCAAGAGCTGCTCAGGACTCCTGAACCTTCTTCAGCAGACTGGCAAGCATGTGGCAGCAGGGGCCGTGGTTCCGAAATCAGTCTGCACTGCACAACGAACCTAATGAGTGCAGGACTTTGGTGCTGGCAACACCTGTGGGGTCAAGGTCATGGTGGGGGGACAAAGTGCTCAAAAACAGACAGGACAGGCAGGCCAGAGGTCAGGGAAGCCAGCATGAAGGGCTCCTGCAGGCTGATCTGGGACAACTGGGCATCAGTGGCTACTAATATGTGAATTAAAAAAAAAAAAAAAAAAGCCCATGGGTTCTTATTGATTCTAGAAAAAAATTGTTTTTAAAAAGTGAAAGCATGTGGGAATAAAGGAAGGAACAGAATTAGGGCACGAAGGGACTCGGCGTTTGCTTATGGAAGGATGCCAACAGGCGCACACGGAAGGAACGGCCAAGCCAGGGAAGGGTTTGCGGGCGGGGACGCAGGCGGGAGTCGTGGCCTGGTGCCAAAGCCTCGGGGTGGGGTTTGCGGGGACCCAGGCGACGGGCACCTGCAGACGATGCCAAGGAAAGGGCACTTCTGTAGTGAGAAACCTAGCGGGTCCTTCCTTAGCTAAGTGGCCAGGCTCATGCGTCACCAACAACGGGACAGAGTGACGTGATGTCCTGAGAGAACACACCGTCGCCTGGGCAGCATTTTTGCCAGGTGTTTAACATGCACTTAACCTTAGAGGAAACCACCGGAGAAGTAAATTGAGGGACGTGCTGCAACACTACCAGTGGCCGGGACTATTCAGGAAAGTTGTGATAGGAAGGTGCCCACAGAGACAGAGCTTGGCGAGATTTCTGGACTGCGGTGCGGGAAACGACTAGGCCCTGGCATGTGCCCCGCCCGCCGCAGCCGCGTCCCTGGGCCTAGGAGACCTGCAAGCACTTAAGGAGAACACGTATGTGACTGCAGATGACGTGCATGGTGTGCGTATGTCCGTGTGTGCACATGCGGGGGTGCTGTGTGCGTGTGCATGGGCGCTGGGTGTGCAGGGGACGGAGAAGCAACTGCGACAACAGGTTGATTGTCAAATAAACGCGAGCAGAGGGTGTAGGAATCCTGTGTTTCCGGAGAGTCAAAAACTTTCACCGCAGTAGGTTGAGCTGAAGAGCTAACCAGCAATTAGCGCGCTGGAGTCCCAGAGGAAACAAGCAGTTTGCCGACTACACAGGAGGCTTTCGCCTGTTAGGTGCTGGTGTCTCGAACAGTTTATGTCAAGCACACGAGAGGGTGCCCAGCGGTAGGGGCGCCGCGACTCTGCCAACAGCGATCGGGAGGCGGTTCATGCAGTTTCTGTGTCGCACTTACCAGGGGCAGGCCCGGCAGGCGAGGCCAGGGGAGGGGTCAGTGTCACGCATGCGTCCTCTCCACCTCCGTCACCAGTACCCTGAAAACGAAGCCGGCGATGTGAACACGTGTCGACTCTGGGCGCCCTCAGACGCCCCCCGCCGCAGTGCCGAGCCCCGCGGGTTGGTGAGGTCGGCTGCTCCTCCCCGACGCAGCGGCCGAGGCCTCCGGCAATGGTGGGGGGAGGTGTCAGTAACCTCTGGGAACTTGGCCCACGTGACCTCCAGGCTACACCCCCCCCCCCCATGCCCTCCTGCTGCTCCAGGTTAAAGGGAAAGGCCGTTCCCGGTACCCCCACCAAATCAACGGGCCTCAGACACCGCATCCTCGCCGGTCAGCAGCACAGTAAGGAAACGTCTATGCTCCTGTTTGCTGCCTTTGAGATAAAGTAGTCAGTCATCCCACAACGAGTACCTCCTACTTATGTGACATGAAGATGTTTTCTTTATGGGAAGACGTGACAGAAACTAGGGTTGGCACCCTTGCTCTGTCGGTCACGCTCTGGGAGCCCCCACGCGCTCCACAGCAAGGTGACCGTGGACAGGGTGGAAGTGGGGAGAAGTGGGGCGGTGGGAGCAATCCCTTCCCCAGGGGGTGGGGCCCCCTACGTTTCTGTGAGCGCCCCCCCACCCAGAGCAGTGGGCGACGGAGGGCGCACCCCACGGGTTTCCCTGATCGCCCCCACCAGGTGAGCGTCCGTCTGCAAGCCTGGGAGGGAAACAGTTGGGAAGCAATTGCTCCAAAGGCTCCTTACAGGCCCCACGGAGAGCGAACAAAAACCTGATTAACCCACCTCGGTGTATCACTAGGTTATGATTCAATTATATGAAGACACATCCTGGGAAACACATTACCTCTAAACACCCTTCATCCTGTAGCAATATATCCACTTGGGTCAAGTACTTCCTTCGTAATTCATTTTTTAAAGGGCTCCAGGGCTCTGCAGGCTGACACAAGAGAGAATCAGTGTTCTTGAGAGCTTTTGGGTCCGGATGAGCTCTCAGATTCTCGAGCTAGCTGGCAAGTTCATTAATTACACGTGGGTAAATGAAGCCCCTCGAAGTCATTTTTCACTCCTTGCTGTTAGCCCCTCTGAAAATCCACCTGACCCAGAAACCCAACTTTAGATAATTCATCCAGTGGCAACAATCCCAAAGTAAAAAGACAAAAAACCCCCCAAAACACAAAAACCACCCACATAAGCCTGTTGGGAGGTGTGTGATGGCATTGCTAGGGAACAATTCAAAACCATCTGAATATTCTTGGGTGAGTTCAGGACTCAACTATTAGAATTAGTCCCAATCAGTGTGCTCACAGGAAAGGACATTCAGCACTCTGGCTCAGGAGGCAGGCCCCCCATTCCCTTCCTGCCTACGCCCTGGGGACGGGGGGTCTTGACCCTCACTCTCTGCACCTCAGTGGCTGCAGACCAGGGATAACACACACGCACACTGTTCAGGAAGTTCTTTACATCTGGGGCCACCTAGCCCTGCACCACCGCCCCCCCGTAATGCTCCAAAACGTACAGCCTTCCCCCCGGACCCCTGTCACTACCTTATTTAGTTAGACGCCACAGGTCACACATTGGGTGTTTGGGCAAATTCTTCACAAAAAGAGCAGTTTTCGAGAAAAGCCACACACAACAGCCATTCTAGCGTCTGACTCTGGGGCCAGGAAAGACCCCCCAGCAGACTGTGTTCTTTGTGTATTCCCGTGCATCCCACTGGAAGGAAGGGGAGATGAGACCCAGTCGGGGGAAGAGGAGACAGGTGGTTCCCGGGACCAGAGGGGCACCCTGGGAGACACAGAACAATGGCCTGATCTCGTGACCTCGTGGACTAAATGGGCTTCCAAGGGCTGACCTGGAAATACTTCCTAGAAACACCGTCCTTATGACATTGTCTCTTCGGGCAAAGACCAACTTAGAGCCTAACTTTCAACACAGCGTGCTCGATCAAGGGTATTGGGCACACCGTGAACTGTGACTGTTCTGTCTGCACAGGGAACACCACCTGACATATATGTGAGTTCAGGAAATCCGGCTTGAACCGGGGGCAGTAAGGGCTGCCACGCGCCAGATGGAAGGAGGCCCCTGCTGCCTTGAGGGATGTGAAGGGAGGACAAGAGACGGGAGGGGTGGTGTCAGCAAAGGGTGAGCCTCCCAAGAGGATTTCAAAAAAGACACCGGAAATGAGGACACACACACGCACCCCAAGCCCTGGCTCGGTCCCTTCGTCACAAAGGGCAGGTCTTACCATGAAGGCCCCAGCAGCTACATCTTCCGGACACAAAGACACATCATCACCGCTTTTTGAATCTAAAAGCAAAAAAAAAGGAAATCTCGATCAGAATTTTATTTATTAAAATATTTTTAAATTTTTATTTTTGAGAGAGAGAGAGAGAGACAGAGTGTGAGCGGGGGGAGGGGCAGAGAGGGAGACACAGAATCCGGAGCAGGTTCCAGACTCTGAGCTATTAGCACAGAGCCCAACGCGGGGCTCGAACTCACGAACCGTGAGATCATGACCTGAGCTGAAGTCGGACACTTAACCAACTAAACCCGCAGGCACCCCAAGAATTTTAAAGAAAGCTTGTGTTTTCCTCTCAAGAATAGTTTTTACACCCCTCGAGTATGTTCTAGGGCGCTCCCTTTAATAAGGACACAGCCATCTGTCGCTGTCCTGATTATCAGTAATGCAACAAATGCATCAGAACAGGAACACGCCTCAGGGGGTAGAGGCCAGAGAAGCAGCTTTCTGTCACGTTGAGCTCCTTCGGTGGCTTCTGGTCCTCGGAGCTGGGTCGCTCTAGCCCAGCACCGTCCCAGTCTGTGATGGCAGAAAGTTCCCTACCTGCCGCCCGGTATGGCAGCCACCGGCCACGTGTGGCTCGTGAGGCACAGAAATAAAATTTTCCATTTGATTTAACTTTCAGTTCCTCTGACTCACCACAGGAGGCTGGAGCCACCTCACTGGACAGTGCAGCTCTAGGATAAACATTTCTATGTATTTTGAGCAGTCCAGAAACTCACAGACCTAAGGACCTGTGGGGCCAAAATCTTGATCAACACCAGTCGACAGATAAGACCTGTGAATAAACACCTTCCTTAAGGTCTAATTCTACCCTGAATGACCGCCAGTTTTCCCTGTGGGACTCAACCCATTTTACAGACGGCTAGAGCAGGCAAGGTGCCGGACGAGGGCTGGGGAGAGCGGACAGAGGCTGCAGGTCAGGGCCGGCAGGAGATGGGGGTTCAGGACCAGTTAGAAACCTGTCTACCCAGCTGGCTAACTGCTACCAGGAGGAGAGCCGGTGTAGACAGCTTGGGTGAAAGTGGGGGGGGGGGGTCTGTTCTGATGGCAGGTGTCAGCAGGGGCGGGGCTGGTACCGTGGGGGTGCGGTGGGACACGGGGGCAGAGCCGCACAAGGGACGGTGGGAGGCAAAGGCACAGGAGGGGGACGTCTTGGGTATGAGGAGGGCAGGAGGGGCTGGGTGTCTGGCTCGTTGTACAGGGAAGACGGTGGTAGGCCTTGAGCCAATAGGAATCCTGCTAGGTTGACCTTTCCAGTTTAGATTTGCCGAGTTTAGACAAAGTCTTCAAGAAGAGAGGCTGACAGGCAGTAAACACATGCAGACTGGGTCTGGGATGGGGGTTCCGCCAGAGTGAGGGGCTCAGACCGATCTCAAGAAAGGGCATCCAGTGGAGAGGGGAGTTAAGAGGGGCTGGGAAGGAAGAAAACCCAGCGGGCACAGGGCCACAGGCCAATTACAGGATTTCCAGAAGCTCCAAATGCCACCAACAGGGCAATGGGATAGAAGCCACAGAATGCCAGTGGGAGTCGCCAATGGGGGAGGCTGGGACCACGGAGAGTTACGCCTTCCCGATGGAGCCCGGAGCCTGCACAGAACTGGCAGAAGAGAGCATAGCAGTGGAGCAGAGCATCGGCTGTAAGTTTGTTCGAGAAGGGAAGTGACCCATGGCAGGTGGCTACAGAGGGACACGGAACCGGAAGAGCCGTGAACTCTGTTCCATGTGCTTAAGGTGGAACCTGAGCACGTTCAAACAGATGCATCCAGGGCAGACAGAGACACCAGAGAGAGAAAGATGGTGATGACAGACTCCCCGGAAAACAGGCTGGCTTGGGGTTTGGGCAACAAAACGTTCTGTAGGAGTCAGCAGTTCAGGGGTGCCTGGGGGGGCTCAGTCAGTTAAGCTTCCGACTTCAGCTCAGGTCATGATCTCACAGTTTGGGAGTTTGAGCCCCATGTCGGGTTCTGCGCTGATGGCTCGGAGCCTGGAGCCTGCTTCGGATTCTGTGTCTCCCTCTCTCTCTACCCCTCCCTGACTTGTGCTCTCTCTGTCTCCCAAAAACAAATAAATGTAAAAAAAAAAAAAGTCTGGGGCGCCTGGGTGGCGCAGTCGGTTAAGCGCCCGACTTCAGCCAGGTCACGATCTCGCGGTTCGTGAGTTCGAGCCCCGCGTCGGGCTCTGGGCTGATGGCTCAGAGCCTGGAGCCTGTTTCCAATTCTGTGTCTCCCTCTCTCTCTGCCCCTCCCCCGTTCATGCTCTGTCTCTCTCTGTCCCAAAAATAAATAAACGTTGAAAAAAAAAAAAAAAAAAAGTCAGCAGTTCAAACACGGCCTGCACGGCAAATCTGGCGTTTCATTATATTTTTGACATTAATTTTTTTACGGAGGGGCAATAAGTTAAAAACTGATGGGAGGGCGTATGTCCATTACTCAAGAACGCTTGAGCACTGTTTCTGTGTAGGCGCCACGGACGTAACAGCAAGACAACTCCTTTGGGGAGTGCAGACAGGCACTTTAAGATGCTCCCACTTTTAAAAAAGCCTTGCAAAAAGTCATCTTGAGGAATCTGGGCTTTAAATGCCATCACAGGGACGCATGTCCCTGCCAACCCCAATTCCTAGCGCAGGGACACTCACCCACTCCCAGGACTCGTGTGCTGGGCTCAGGAAGTGCCAGACCTCGGGCTTCGGCTTCCGCGGGGTCACCGCCGCTCCTGCTGTCTGGGGCATCCTCGAAAGTCTTCACCGGGGAGTCCTCGAGGGCATAGAAGTGGATAAAGACACGCTTGATTCAGTGAGAACACATTTCAAGCCACCGTAACAAACCTACACTCCTTCCTTTAGCATATGAGAGAGCAGGGGTCTCATAGGCCTCTCTTCTGGTACAGTTTGTGAGTTTGAGTCCTGTATCGGGCTGTCAGTGCAGGGCCTGCTTTGGATCCTCTGTCCCAGCTCCTCTCTCCCTGTCTCTCCCCTCGTTCTCTCTCTCAAAAATTAAAGATTAAAAACTAATAAATAAATAAGTAAATAAGTGTGACTGAATTATACAATGGATGATGAAAAGAAATGATCACAGTGTATAGTATGTAAAGAAGAAGGGGTAAAAATATGTGTATTATAGGCGGGAATTACATTATACGAAAATATCATCAGTGACTATAGGAGTCAGGTTGATTTTAATGGTTGTATGTATTTCTAATGTTTGTACGACCAAACGTATTATGGGTGTGATTCAAATAATCAGGAAGAAATTTTATTTCAGAACTGCTGTTCCTTGCTTTGGAACGCTAACCCTGACGTTTTCGTTCTGGGGTACAGGCTTCTGGGCTGGGAGGCAGTCGTTAAGGGAATTCTAGACATCCCTGCAAAAAAATGACGGTAGCAAGACTCTGTGGGTCTCCCAGAAGGCGGGCAGGCTGTATCGGCACCTCCCGTGAACATACCAGGCCGAGATGCCCCAGCATCAGTGGATGCATCTGGGAGAAACCACACAGTGTTTTGGAAAACAGCTCCATGCGGAAAGAAGCGTGACCCTGTACCCTCTCCCTGTTCTCTTCCCCTTGCAGAAGAGAAAGGAGGCACGTTTCTTTCCTCAAAGGAACTGGGTTGGGGCTTTTCTGTAAAGGACCCAACAAACTAAGCTCACAGATGCAGCTAAGTCTGGGGCAGGGGCAGGGGCAGGGGCAGCTTTCTCCCACTGGCCAGCCCTGCATGTGGGGCTGTTGTCAAGAACCCCTTGGCCTACAGCAGAGGAAGCGGGGCAGAAAGGGCTTAAATATCAACGCAGCTCCTCCTGCTACCTGACGAGCAACAGGAGAAAAACTTCTCAGCAAATCCTTAGAGGAAAAGGGGGGAGTTCAGGTGAGAAAGACCTAGAACAGAAGCCCCGTGGCGACCTCGGTGCGGTCACAGCTAACCTACGCCTTTATTCACATCGATATTCCCGCACGGCAGCACATGGCAGCAATAAAAACGGACATTAAATACCTGGATTTGTTCTTTGTTTTTCTCCTTTACTAGTCCTCCACCCCAAATTCTCAATCCTTCAGAAAAGAAATGAGAGAAAAGTTACCGCTTAAACAATCCTGACCGCTGAGTGCCTGTTCAGTCCGCATTCAGAGAAAACCAACGTGATGGGCCAGAGAAAGACGTGATCTACGGAAACCAAGCCACGATCCTGATACCTGTTGTTTCTCATCTTTGTGAGGCTGGAAGTCTTTTTTTTAAAATTAAGATTAGGGACGCCTGGGTGGCTCAGTCGGTTGAGCGTCCGACTTCGGCTCAGATCATGATCTCGCAGTCCGTAGGTTCGAGCCCCGCGTCGGACTCTGTGCTGACGGCCTGGAGCCTGTTTCGGATTCTGTGTCTCCCTCTCTCTCTGACCCTCCCCCGTTTGTGCTCTGTCTCTGTCTCAAAAAAATAAATAAACGTTAAAAAAATTTTTTTAAATTAAGATTAGACAGGGGCTCCTGGGTGGCTCAGTCGGTTAAGCATCCGATTTTGGCTCAGGCCGTGATCTCGCGGTCCGTGAGTTCGAGCCCTGCGTCGGGCTCTGTGCTGACAGCTCAGAGCCTGGAGCCTGCTTTGGACTCTGTGTCTCCCTCTCCCTCTGCCCCTCCCCTGCTCACGCTCTGACTCTCTCTGTCTTTCAATAGTGAATAAACGTTAAAAAAAAACTAAGATTAGACAGAAATCTGTCATTAATGGAAATCTCCTACCTAGGAGGCAGATTATCCAATTCCGTCATTAAGCCACAGAGTTAAGCAGAAACAAGGAACACACATGTGCCAAGTGCTGTACTCAAAATATATTTATTGAGAGCAATCTACATACTATGTATAGACTGGAAGCACTTTCTGAGGGCAATCTAGATGTCTAGAACAAAGCCTAAACGCAGGGTAAACACGGAGATTAGGAGTCCTGCCCCTTACTCGTTAGCAGAACGGGGGCAAGAATACTTAATCTCTCCCTTAACCTCCATTTGCCCCCAGGTAAATTCAAGGGAACAAGAAGGGATCCTTGGGTTGAGATGGTTGCCAACGAGGACACTAGCAAACGTTCACACACGGTGCTTACAATGCTCCAGGCTCTATTCTAAACACTTTCCAAGTACGCCTCATTCAGTGTCTACAACTCACCTGTACAGAACTCCTGCTTTCCAAGTTTGCTGGCCAGACGGAGACACAGAGGCAAGAAGTGGGTCCAGCAACCAGCCCGGGCTGCTCAGCCACGTGGCGGAGCCAGGCTGGGAACCCAGGGGAGTGACTCTCTGTGTTCCTGGCCACTGTGCCCTGTGGCCTTTCTGGAACAGAGTGACGCCGAGCAAATGTGCTCCGTCAGGTCAAGGCTTTGCCAATTTGGCTAAGTGACATGGGGCTGTTTCCTGTTTGCTGCATCCTCTGCTAGGAAACCATGATCCTAAGGACAGCACCTACCCCAAAGGGCTGTTGAGAATCAAAAACACAAGACTCTCAGAAGCAAAGGGCACACCTTAGCTATCCACACATGCGAACAACTATTCCTCCCCTCCTGTCCTCGTCATAATCGGTGTGGGAGTGTTAGCGCCGATCTGCACCCTACGGCGTTGCCTTAAATCGGGAGTTTATGCTACAAGGGTGGTCAGCTAACCCTAATCACGGTGGCGCTCCCCTGAGTACCTCTCCAGGCTGAGCAACAGGACAGAGGAACTGTACTATCAGCAGCCGGGAGCTCGTTAGACCTACTCAATCTGCACCCAGCACCGATGCCAGAGGCCTCAGGGATCCGTTTTAACGGGGTGTTCTCATTAAACCGGAGTCAGAAGTGAGTTTCAGCAGTGAAGTTAGTGGTATTCTAGATATGTGGAGTGGCCAGACCACTCCTTGCATAAACAGCACATCAGAACATAGTGAATGAAGCCTGTGGATGGCACCCTGGGAACGATTCCTACCCAGCCCTGGGTCCTGCCTTCGGGTTAGATTTGTCATTGCCTGATGAGACCAGAGAGTAACAGAGGCCTGGAGCTGGACTATCTTAGCTTCTGTCTTCACAAACTTTTCACCCAAGGTGTGGCTGCGTCAGCTAAAAATGCAGAGAGCTAAAACTTTATTTAACTTCAGAAGCAGATCTTATGAAGCTTTTAGTGCCTGTCTGTCCAATGCAGGGCAGAACTGGATCTGAGATCTGCCTTCATTAGCAGGTCCTAATGAGTTGGTAATAAGACAGAGGGGGAGGAACTGACGTCACCCAGTGCAAACTTTCTTCACCCAGCTACCAAAGAGAATCCAGGAGATTTAAGTCAGCTTACAACATCAACCACTGAACGGAATGGCTCCTTCTCCCTATATTCAGGTCAAGTTCCAAGTACTCAGAATCTCAAGGAGGACAGCTAATACTCCAAGTCAAACAGGTCAAAAAGTAGTCAATAAGAGTGATTACAAGAGCCGGGCCTTGTTCCAAGAGCTTCACAAGGAGCTCCTGTAACTTACAACATCCCCATCAAGTAGATTATTACCATTTTCCCATTTGACAGGTGAAGAAACAGAGGCACAGCCTTGGCTCTTAAAGCAACCAGCCCACAGGGTGCCTCGGGTGGCTCAGCTGGTTAAGTGTCCGACCTTGGCCCAGGTCATGATCTCCCGGCTTGTGAGTCTGAGCCCCGTGTCGGGCTCTGTGCTGACGGCTCAGAGCCTGGAGCCTGCTTGGGATTCTGGGTCTCCCCTCCCTCTCTGTCCCTCCCCCTGCTGGCACTCTGTCTCTCTCTCTCTCAAAAATAAACTTAGAAAAAAATTACAACCCCCCCCCCCCCCCAAAACCAAAAATCATCCCAACCGGCCCAGACCGACAGGGTCAGACAGGGGGTATTTTTAACCAGCGTGTGTCTGTGGATCTGCAGAATTCTGTTTTTAATAGGTAATTTAAAAAATAAGTAATTTATAGGCTCAAGGGAACTAGGAATGTTTTAGTTCTTATTAGGCGGACAAAATTTTCACAAGAGAGCAGGGATAGCATTTCAAACTCCGGGACGAAACTATCCTGTTCACACTCTGAACTGTACACATTCAGAAGGGGGGGATGACTCCGTACCCTGGGGTGTCTCATAGGTCAGCGTGGACATCTGCACCAGCGGGGCATCCTCGAAGGGCTGGTTGTACTGCGGGAGAGAAAGGGGCATCCCCTCAGCTCCGAGGGCCGCGAGGAGGCCCTGACCCGGCTGAGGAGGCGCCAGCACAAGGCTGGAAGTCTGCAGGACCCCCCCAAACCCGCCCGCCTCCCTCTCGCCCCCAAACCACCTCCCCTGTCTACCCCAGCGCCCCCAATCCCGCTGCCTCCTCTCCACCCCCTCTCCCCTCCCCTTCCCACCCCGCTTCCCCACCTTCGGCCCCGCGCTCGGCCGCCTCCACCCTTACCCCAGCCCCCAGCCCCGTTTTTCCCCTTCCCCATCGCGCCCGGCCTCCCCGACTCCAGCGGGCCGGTTGGGGGGCGGGGCCCTACCTTTTCTATCAGCCGCTGCATGCGCGTCTGGAAGCGGCGGCGGCTGTCCCGGAGCTGCCACAGCAGCGCGTCCTCCCCCAGGGGCTCGCCCTCCATGGCTCGAAGTGACCCACACCCGACTCCAGCTGCAAGACGTACCGTGGCCCCTTCGGCGCCCCGGTTCAAATAACGACTCCCGCCCCCTCTGCTTGCCCTTCCGGCTTTCTATTGGCTGGCGAGGAGAGGCCGGGCGCTGATTGGGCCTTTCAAACGCGTGGCGCATCTTACTCCCGGCCAATCCGCGGCCGAGCTTCTGCCCCCGCCCCACCCGGGCCGGCCCGGCCTCTGGGAGGAGGCGGTGGCGGGAGCGGGAGGTGTCCGCCACCGCGCATGGCTTAGGGCGATGGCCCGGTGGAACCGGCTACCGGTTGCGTTCCCGTTAATCGGCAGCGCCACTCGAGAACCCTGTGGAATTATGGGATTCCTCCGTTGTGCACCTGAGATGACTGGGTGACTTGCTGGGGGGCGGGGGTCTCGCGTCAGTGTGGGGACCGCTCTCACCCAGATGTTACCTGGCCAGTTTCCTCCCCTGGCCCCCCTCCGGGCCCGACGCAGTTACGACCCCGGGGCGGGGGAGGGAGGGTGCCCAAGAAAGACACCGCCAAATTACCAATGCAAAAGGAGGAGGAAAATGACCATACGTTTAGGAAGCAATGCCATAAATGTTATCGAATCCAGGAAAATAAAATATTTTTATTGGAGCACCCGAACACAGAAAGCAAATATTAACAGACCTGAAGGGAGAAAGACACAGCAGTACAATAATAGAGGACTTTAATATTCCACTCACATCAATGCATATACCATCCAGACGCAAATCAATAAGGAAACATTGGCCTGCGTGAAGTGTTAGATCAGATGGATTTGGACACATACAAACAAAACATTCCGTCCAAAAGCAACAATACACATTCTTCTCAAGTGCCCCTGGAACATTCTCTAGGACAGATGGTGTGTTAGGGCACAAAACTAGTCTTAATAAATTCAAGAAGATTGAAATCATCAAGCATCTTTTCTTAATCACTGAAACTAGTAATCGATCACATGAAGAACACTGGAACATTCATAACTTTGAGCACCATTAGGTCCCTTGGATGGACTCTTCACCTCCTCTCAGCCCGCACCCCAATCCTATCAGGCCATTGGGTAGATATTACGGGAGAAGTAGGGGGTGAGAACGGTGGGGCGCGTGGAGTGTAAGCGTCCAGGGAATATATCGTGAAGGGCACAGAGATGTGCTACCTGGATCTGCCTTCAAGATGCCCGGGCTGCTGGAGGGCTGTCCACAGGTGCTTTCAGGAATCGCCTCGGTTGCAGAGAGCCCACGATCCATGGTGTGCAGCCCCAGGGTGGCCTAAATCCACTGAGAGCTCTAGGGGGGGTATATGAGGGCTGGGCCTCCATGTCAAGCGGAGGGCGGCCCTGATGATTCATTCCAGCTCCTGAGCTCTCCATGGGATCAGTGGAGGCAACGCGTCCCCTCTTGATTTGTCCCCTCCCTTCCACAGGTGTCAATGGTGAGGGCACCTCCTAACAAACACCCTGCACCCTAACTCGGTCTTCCAGTGTGATCTCTGGAGGACCTTGATGCAAGCGGCCACTGAATCTACACATTGTTTCTCACTTTTCTGATTTTCACAACTAGGCTGCGTTTTCTCCCTCTCCCTCCCTTGGGAGTGTTCAGAAATTTAACATGCTGTTCCCTCAACTCTATGTTTCCACGCAAGTTAGTTTCAAACATTTAACTTACCACATGCAGAGATTTGAGACCTCAAAATTGGGCTTTCCCAGAGCTTGGTGCCCACTCCTAGGAAACCACTCCCGGGTTCCAGGGCTACCCTCCCTCGCTTCACTGACTGTCCAAAGATCTGCCTCCGACCCAGGGGTTCCTGGACAGCTTCAGGGGAACAATTTCTCAATCTCAAGTTTATGTCTTTAATTGAAGTTCTGAGAGGCCTGAGAAAATTGAAACTTAAAAGCTTAAGTTATGGGAAACTGAAACCTAACCAAGCTTAACCAGCTTGTTCCGCTTCTGTACAATTGCTTGGCGCGCCCATGTATTCCTGATCAATCATTATTGCCTGGCACATCCGTATATTCTTGATCAACCATTGTTACTTGGCACATCCGTGTACTCCTGATCAATCATTATTGCCTGGCACATCCGTATATTCTTGATCAACCATTGTTACTTGGCACATCCGTGTACTCCTGATCAATCATTATTGACTGGCACATCCGTATATTCTTGATCAACCATTGTTACTTGGCACATCCGTGTACTCCTGATCAATCATTATTGCCTGGCACATCCGTATATTCTTGATCAGCCATTGTTACTTGGCACATCCGTGTACTCCTGATCAATCATTATTGCCTGGCACATCCGTATATTCTTGATCAACCATTGTTACTTGGCACATCCGTGTACTCCTGATCAATCATTATTGCCTGGCACATCCGTATATTCTTGATCAACCATTGTTACTTGGCACATCCGTGTACTCCTGATCAATCAATCATTGTTGCTTGGCACATCTGTGTATTCCTGATCAATCATTGTGATGCCCGTACCCCCGGTTGTGGTCTGACCTAAAGGCAGGAACCAATCGAATACTGTTAAGTGTCCAACTTTAAACACCAACCAATCGCAGCTCTGTAACTGTGGAAAATTCCCGATTTCCCCGTGACTTGTTTGTACCTGTCTATAAAAGGGGTGTAAAAACCTCTCTCAGGGCCTCTTGGCGTCACCGGCAACGGGGGCGCAGAGGTCCAGGTTCGAACCTGCAATAAATGACCCTTGCTGCTTAGCTTTGACTCTGGACTCTGGTGGTTCGTTTTTGGGGGTCTCTTAGACTCTGGGCGTTTCGGTTCCTCAAACAGACTCACGTTGGCCAATCCTCTCTGACCCAGCCAAAGCCGATGCCTGACTCTTATCCTTCTGGCCACGTGGTCATCCAATCCTCTCTGACTGAATTTTTCCCGTCCTGTGGTCCAAAGTGGTGGCCCAACTAAGGAAGGAGCCCTGCAAGATGCTTCTGATTTGACACCATTCTGTACAAACAACCTGCCCCACTGTAGCAGCCTATACATGTGACCTCAGGACCCCAGAGCTGCCGTGCAAACTCCTTCCACAACACTCCCAAATAACAGGGAGGATCGCAACCACTCCCAAATAACAGGGAGGCTTGCAACGTCAGTCTGCAATTTCTCTGGCAGTGGAAGGGGCTGGGAACAGCACCCAGGGTCTCACAGAGTTTCCAAAGCGGCAGAGAGGAAGGCATGCTCAGCCCTGCAGCCCTATTTCCGCCTCTGGTTGCACCTACACAGCGCCCTCTGCTGGCCTTGACAGAATTTTCAACCCTGGAAGTGTTTAAAATTATGGGCATAGGACAGGGAAGGAAACAATCGACAAAGTTAAAAGGCAACTGACAGAATGGGAGAAGATATTTGCAAATGGCATATTGGATAAAGGGTTAGTATCCAAAATCTATTAGAAAAACTTACCAAACTCAACACCCCAAGACCAAATAATGGCAGAAAACAGGAATAGACGCTTTTCCAAAGAAGCCATCCAGATGGCTAACAGACACATGAAAAGATGCTCAGCATCACTCAGCATCAGGGAAATACAAATCAAAATCACGATGAGATACCACCTCACACCCATCAGAATGGCTAATATTAACAACTCAGGAAACAACAGATGTTGGCGAGGATGCAGAGAAAGGGGAACACTTTTGCACTGTTGGTGGGAATGCAAACTGGTTTAGCCACTCTGGGAGACGGTATGGAAGTTCCTCAAAAACTTAAAAATAGAACTACCCTACGACCCAGCAATTACACGACTAGGTATTTATCCAAAGGATACAAAAATGCTGATTCAAAGGGGGCACATGCACCCCAATGTTTATTGCAGTGCTACAAACATTGACAATAGTCTATTTGACTATAGTCAAAGTATGGAAAGAGCCCAAATGTCCATCAACTGATGAGTGGATAAAGAAGATATGACATATACATACAATGGACTCCTCCTCCTCGATGAAATCATGCCATTTGCAACAATGTGGATGGAACTAGAGTGTATCATGCTAATCGAAAGAATCAGTCATAGAAAGACAAATATCATATGATCTCACTTACATGTGGAAATTTAAGAAACACAGCAGAAGAACATAGGGGAAAGGAAGGAAAAATCAGATGAAAACAGAGAGGGAGGCAAACCATAAGAGACTCTTAACTATAGAGAACAAGCTGAGGGTCACTTGAGGGGAGGTGGGTGGGGGATGGGCTACATGGGGAACGGGCATTAAGGAGGGCACTTTTTGGGATGTGTACTGGGTGTCATATGTAAGAGATGAATCACTGGGTTCTACTCCTGAAACCAGGACCACACTGTATGTTCACTAACTTGAATTTAAATAGACAAAATAAAATTATGGGCATAGGAAATAATTGTCACTGTAATTATTTTATGACTGCTCTCATAAAATACGCCTAAATTTTATAAAATTTTTATACAATAGTTAGGTGTTTATTCTGCAGCATTTCCATGGAATAATGTGTTGGAAAAGTGTGGAAATGTCACCACCATCTGTGGTTGGGGAGACACAACTTTGGCTGGTCCCAGGGTTGACATAGCCACTGCTATGTCATAGTGAAAACGTCTTTATGAGATGAATTATCAGCCACAAGCAGCAAAGCCCCATCCGTTAGGCTGCTAAGAAAAGGGGTCACTCCCTTCCATTGGTCTAGAGCTGATGGAAAGAGACTGTCATAGCTGACCATTTGGGTTTCCAAAAGGTGTCCGTCGAAGCTCACAAAAGGCGTTTATTCTTTGATTTAATGAGTCTACTTTTTGAAATCTATTTTATTTTATTTATTACAATTTTTTTAAAGTTTATTTATTTTGAGAGCGAGTGAGCAGGGAAGGGGCAGAGTGGGGGAGAGAATCCCAAGCAGGCCCCACATCGTCAGTGGGGAGCCCTATGTGGGGCTCAGACTAACGAACCGTGAGATCCTGACCTGAGCCGAAACCAAGAGTGGGACGCCTAATTGGCCAAGCCACCCAGGCACCCCTGAAATCTCTTTTAAGTACTTAAGCCTCTTGGCAAAGATTTAGGTGTAGGACCCTTAATGAAGCACTGTTTACAAAGTCCAATACTAAAAGGGTGGTTGAATAAATGGCAATACATATGCACTGTATTCCATTCACAACAATCTTGAGACACTGTATTCATTGCCATCTAAAACGTATATGATTTTTTAGTATAAAAGGTTATAAGCCTGTATTATGTATCTGCCCTTAAAACATACATTGTATGTTTTTAGAATTTGACTATGTTTTGTATCAAAATGTTTCCCGTGTTATTTCTAGATGATGGTATTATGGGTTATTTTTAATATCAGTTTTCCTTAGCTGCATTGTCTAGACTGAACAGGTATCCTGCCATTGTGAGCGAACATCACTCATGTAATAGAAAACACAGTCATACGTTTTACCTTGGTGCCACAAAATTAGAGACCACTTAGGCAAATAAGACATGCATGGCTGCAAACATTCCTACATTCTGCTGTCATACAGCTGGACAACATTTTATCAAAATGATACCTCACCTCCCAGCTTTTACCCAGAAGTGTTTTTGTTTTTTCCCCAGGAAAAGTAGGGCTCTAGCTCTCTTTGGTGATGGTCCCGTCTCAGCTTTGTGTGGTGGGAAATTGCTTTTTATTCTTCACCTTAGGCTTTTTGCAATACAAGTAGACTTTTAGGGTCATGATTAATGTGTTTTAATGGACTATCCATTTTAAAAATCAATGAAAAGAATTTGTATTAAAAATAGAAGGCAATTAGATTGATTTGGGTGACCTATTTTTAATCAACCCCATTTATGGATCTGAAAACTCTCAGGACATCTTTCTCTGAAGCATTCAAGGGTCAGGTCTTCTGTTATTATGTGTGAATAGTTTTAAAACAGGAGGCACCAGGTTACTTGATAATATGCTAGCTACTTGAAAAAGAACTACTTACCTTAGAAATGTTCCAGGATTACCTCCCCCTTTCAGAGGCCTTTGCAATTCTGTCTTGGCCCCCATCAACTGCGGTGAGTTTGAAAGGAACAGAAGACATTGTTCGGTTTCTTTGCAAAGTTTCAGTGCATCCGGTCCTTACTTAAAATGAACCTTTACGTTCATGGCATGAACTCTTCTCACAACTCTCTTTAGCTTTTGATATTCAACTACCTCACCATTGCCTGTAAGGTTTTTTCTTGCAGGAGATAAGAACTATTTCTGTGTCTCTCTCATTTATCACGATTGTTCCTTAATGTTGTTATAAAGTGCAGAGAATGTAGGCTTTTTAGGAATTCTCTTTTGTTTTCTCCTCTTCTGAGTTTTGAGGTCTTGCTCATATCTCGGGTTTACTATTGCTGAGTGCGGTGTGTGTTTTAGAATTCTTTACAAATTTTCTCAGTTCTGTCATTTTGGAAGGATTTGACAGGAAAAGTAACAACTCCCATTTCAAAACCCACTCCTTTCTGTGGTTCATAAGTAGTGCTTATAGCACACATAGAATTTATTGTGAAAACGTTCATTTGCAGTCATTCCTCCGAAGTTAATGATATAATTTGCTAGTAGTCAGAGGAGGAGAAATGACAGAAACCGATGTGTCCTTTATCTGGAACATTCCTTAGTTGTTTGCAGTGTCCTTGAGTCTGTTCATCCCTGAAGGAACTGTATGAACTCCTTATATCCTGAGGGTATCGATGCAAACATGAACAAACCTTTTAGAATCTCTAAAAGTGAGACAGAGAGTTTTATTCGAGCTCGGGTTAGGACAGCTGCCCAGGAAACAGGCTCTTTGCGGGGAAGAACGTGCTCTGGAGGATGAATAGCTTTCACAGGATTATATACTTTTTGCATCTTGTAAGATCTCAAAAGATTATAGATTAACACATAGGCAGGACTCACGAGTTTCATCGTCAAGGAGCGCGCCCCCGGGGTAGGAGCATTGATCCGTATCCCATGGACAAGACGATTTTCCTTCAGGCTGCTCATTCTCAAAGCAGATGCACAGACTTATGGCGGACCATAATTCAGGCTTTGGGTTTGAACAAAGTTTACATACAGACATGTCGACTTAGAAAGAATCTAAACTGACTTCCTTTGTCTATCAGGCCTTTAGAGAGTTTTTTCTCTCATTGTCACTTGAAAAATTTTAGTCAGTTTTAGTTAGGTATAATTCATATATACTGCCATTTATTGTTTTGGTGTAGGGTGTATCAGTTTTGACAAATGCAAAGTCATGACCAAGATATGGAAGAGTTTCATCAATCCCCAAAACTCTCTTGTGTTTCTTGTTGTCAAACTCTTACCCACCCCCAGGCCCTGGCCACCGCCTTATCGTTAATAGATTTCAAGTGTAATTCTGCTATGGCTAGAATGCACACTTTGTATGATTTCAGTTCTTTTAAATTGGCTGAGGATTTTTTAAGGTCCAAAATATGGTCAATCTTGGTGATTGTCAATCGTTGTATGTCAATTAAGTCAAGTTGTATGATTGTGTTAATCAAGTCTTCCATATGCTTACTGGTCTTCTGTCTACTTGTTTTATCAATTATGGAGCGGAGAGTTTTGAATTTTTCGATTGTAGTTGTGGATTTGTCAATTTCTTCATTCAGTTCTATCAGTTTTTGCTCAGTGTATTTCAAAACTCTGCTATTACCTACATTTAGGGCAGTTATGTCTTCTCAGTGAATTGATCGCTTTATCATTTTATACTGTCTTTCTTTATTTGTGGCACATTCTTGCCCTGAAGTCTAATTTGTGTGTTATTAATATAACCATTCCTTCTTGGTTTTGGTTAGTGTTTGAATGGCATAACCTTTTCCATTCATTTTCTTTTTATTTATGTCTTTATGTTAAAGATAGATTTCTTACAGACAGCCTATAGTAGGGTATTGCATTAAAAAATTCAATCTCGGGGCACCTGGGTGGTGCAGTCGGTTGAGCGTCCGACTTCAGCCAGGTCACGATCTCGCGGTCCGTGAGTTCGAGCCCCGTGTCGGGCTCTGGGCTGATGGCTCAGAGCCTGGAGCCTGTTTCCGATTCTGTGTCTCCCTCTCTCTCTGCCCCTCGCCCGTTCATGCTCTGTCTCTCTCTGTCCCAAAAATAAATAAATGTTGAAAAAAAAATATTTAAAAAAAAATTCAATCTCATATCTCTGCTTATTAGTCAGTTTAGATCATGTACATTTAGTGTAATTACTGATATAGTTGGAATGCAATCTACCTTCTTCCTGGTTGTTTTCTCTTGTCTCTTCATTTGTTCTCCTGTCCTCTAGCTCAGTTTATGTTTAGGTTAATTATTGTCTACAATTCTGTTTTACCTCCAGCTGTTGGCTTGACCATTTTTAAATGGTTGTCCTACAGTTTACAACATAATTTTTGATTTCTCACAGTCTACCTTCAAATAATATCGTATCACTTCAAATATAGCATAAAAGCTTTATTTTTTTTTTAATTTTTTTTTCAACGTTTATTTATTTTGGGGACAGAGAGAGACAGAGCATGAATGGGGGAGGGGCAGAGAGAAAGGGAGACACAGAATCGGAAGCAGGCTCCAGGCTCTGAGCCATCAGCCCAGAGCCTGACGCGGGGCTCGAACTCACGGACTGCGAGATCGTGACCTGGCTGAAGTCGGAGGCTTAACCGACTGTGCCACCCAGGCGCCCCTAGCATAAGAGCTTTAAATCAGTGTATTTCTGATTCCCCCATCCTGTCCCCTGTGCTATGATTGTCATACATGTTATTTTTACACATTCTACACCCTGTAGTGCATGGTTTCTATTTTTGCTTTAGACAATTAATTATTTTTTAGAGCAAATAAAAACATGAAATTATTATTATTATTATTTTATTTTATTTTATTTTATTTTATTTTATTTTATTAATTGTTTGAGAGAGGCAGAGAGAATCTTAAGCAGGCTCCACACCCGGCACAGAGCCTGACGTGGGGCTTGATCTCACAACTGCGAGATCATGACCTGAACCACAATCAAGAGTTGGACGCTTTACCAACTGATCCACCCACACACCCATGAAATTTTTTTGTATGCACTTTCATTTTTACCATTTCTGGAGATCTTCATTTTTTAAAATTCGTTATCATATTCCTTCTCCCTGAAGAATCTCCCTAACCTTTCTTATAGCATGTCTGCGGGCCATAACGTTTCTTGGCGTTAAAAAGTAACCTTTTTTTTTTTTGGATCTGAAGAGCTCTTTATTTGGTCTTTCGTGTGAAAGATAATTTCGACGGGGTCTGCAGCCTAGTGTAGTAGTCATGAGAGGGACTCTGGGCCAGCCTAGTTCGGAGCCTGCCTCTGCTACCTCCTAGTTGTGTGGCCTTGGGAAAATATTTACCCCGTTTGTGCCTCTGCCTTCTCATCTGTGGATAGGAAAAGCACCCTCCTCATGGGGCTGTGATGAAAATTAAATGCAATGGTATTTTTTTTTTTAAATTTTTTTTTTCAACGTTTATTTTATTTTTGGGACAGAGAGAGACAGAGCATGAACAGGGGAGGGGCAGAGAGAGAAGGAGACACAGAATCGGAAACAGGCTCCAGGCTCTGAGCCATCAGCCCAGAGCCCGACACGGGGCTCGAACTCACGGACCGCGAGATCGTGACCTGGCTGAAGTCGGACGCTTAACCGACTGCGCCACCCAGGCGCCCCGCAATGGTATTTTTAAAGTCTTTGGTTCCTGCTACATAGTGCATGGGCCTTAAGCGTTTGTTGAGTTAACTCTTTAACAGCTGCTGAGGATGCCATTCCATGTGTATACCCGCCTTTATCTAACAGACTTACTACCACTGAGCAGATGGCTCTCATCTTGGATCTTGAACTATAAAAAAAAACCCAAAAAACAAACAAACAAACAAAAACCAGAGCTCTGCAATTCCTTGTACCCGCACGCGGCAGATAGAGAAGTGTGTGGAGGTGAGCAGCATTAATTCAGAGATAACGAACCAGTGGGCCAAAGGGTAATCATAGGTGCTACTTGATAGACAGCGAAACTGCCTACTTTGGGGTCCACCCCTCAACAGCTGACAAGAAAAGTCTCCCTCAACATCACATCTACTCTTATCAGAATCTTTGACCTTCGCTCCTCTCCTCTGCTAATCTAGGTAAATTCTTGGCTCAGTTTAGTTTTTGTTATTGTGTTGAACATGTTTTTATAGGTTAAATGGCCACTGCTTTTTTTTTTTCTTTCTGCAAACTGTCCTTTTTTTGTCCTTTGTTTGCCACAGGCTCTGCCCAGGGGATCCTGGGCCTCAAGGCTGGTCCTGACTGAATGAATCTTTGAAAGGGTCATGTAAGGGGAAAGGGAGTTGGATCCTGGGACAACCCACTTATATTGTATCTTGCAATCATCTTGTCAAAGGAGGGGACAACCCGTGATGAAGTCCCAACTCTGCAACTTGTAACTAAGGCCACCTTGGGCGATTTATCTGACCCTCAGTTCCATCATCTGCAAAGTGGGAATAGTGTTTATCCCATAGAGTTGTGGAAGTTTCATCAGACCAGCTCTGTAAGTGCCGCTGACCCAGTGCTTGACTTGAACAGTGATGGCTGCCAGGGAATGTAATTTGCAGGTGTGAGGCTGGAGAACAGGCAGAGGAGAGGGGTTACTTCTAAGTCTCACTGTGATGCCCTGAGAGGCAGTGACAGGAGCATGTAGTCGGAAAGGACTCTGGGTGGAGGCGCCATTTTCCAATTAGCGTCTTAGAGCTCGTGGTTTTTCTAAGGCCTGGAAAGAAATACCAACTTATTTTAGAGAATGGCTCTTGGATCTAGCTTCCAAGTTTTAAAGAGCCAAATGGAAACCAAAGAAGTATTAATGCAAATATAAAGACAGATTTCTAAATGGCTCTGGAACAGGGGCTTGAGCTAAATTACTTTCCTTGTGTCTTTCTGGAGGCCAGCCCTTTTGCGTTTTCCAGGTGTCTGCTCTGTGCTTGCTTTCTTGGCTTTTACAGGACACCTACCGTGTTGCTGATGGAGCCTAATGGACCACTTTGCCCTAGAAAGGTCTGACAATATCACAGTTCTTTGCCGCAGCCTTGAGTGGCCGTGAGCAGGCAATGTGGCCTTTCAGGCTGTGGCTTTCCTCCTTCCCGGAGCGCGAGGCTTTTATTAACTTTTCTGAAGGCTTTGACACTATGGCAAGGAAATTTCTAAGTCATGGTGTTTCCTTGGGCTGCATTCCCTGGAGCAGCTCATCTGTTGGAAAGATGGGGTTCGGCTCCGCTCCGTTTGTGGGGGATTATTACATCCTTCTTGGTGTCTCTATTCGCTTTCTAATTGAATACAAGTCTCAGGAAGGAGAGAATGTCCATTTATGTCACAGAGAGAGTCATTTGATGTGAAAAACTCACATCCTGGAAGTTGGGCTCATACATCCCACTGCTAGGAAGAATAGATAACAAGAGACCTGATCTCATTATTCGTAGAAACAGGTCAAAACGGCAGGCCTGACTTTGTCAGACAACCTGAAAAAGCCCTCATTGCTACTCACCTACATTGCCCTTACTTAGAATTCCTCTATATCAGGAAACCTAGATGACAATGTTTGGGAACGCAGTTGTCACACAGCCACAGCTATCCGTCATATTTACAGGGAAGCCCAAATAAATAAATAAATGGTCTTCCCTTCTTTCTGCACATCGGAGGGGACAGAACCCAGAACAATGGACACTGCCACCACTAAATGATAACAGTGAAAGAATGATGACAATAAGTACACTTTTTCTTGGTGAAATCTTTTCTGTTTTTAATGTGACATCTATCATTATAGAGGACTGCATTAAACACCCACGTACAGGTGGAAAGAGCACTTGTAGAGCGAACGCCACTGGAAACCCACAAGGATCAAGAAATGGGACGCCACCCCAGAAACTCCCTGTGTGCCCACTCCCACTGAGGTGATCTCTGGTCTTTGTGATGACAGCAGCCTCACTCTCCTGCAGTTTTGCAGAATGTGAGTGCATCCCCAAATTATTTATTATTTGGCCTGTTTCTGAGCTAAAAATGCATGTTGTGGTTTCCTTTGTAATGTACTGCCATATCAGGTTGGGAGGAAGGCTTTAAGGTAGAGTCTAAGGCAGGAGGTGTATTTAGGGTACTTGGGATGGACCCCTGTGGGAGGGAGGGATAGAAATGGGAGTGGACAGAGGGAGAAGTCGGCCTCTCCCCTGGTGGTTCTGGTGCTAGATGGTTCTTTGGATTGCCCCTCGTTGGACCAAGATGGCCAGGCCTTTTAACAGCTGCAACTATCATTTGTTGGATCTGGACCACCCAGTTAGAGCACCACCTTGGGCAGGCACCTCTGCAGATGAGGCGAGTCCAGAAGAGACTGCTGCCGAAGTTGTCTGCACACCAAGCAGCTCGAGGGGCGGCTTTTCCACTGGCACCGGAGGACGGTGCAAAGGGTTATTCAACTTCCAAGAGCCACAAAAACATTTGAATTACTTTTAAAATCAGAAGAAAAAAATGGATATAGCCCAGCTTGGATTATATTAGTCTTTATACCAATGCGGTCATGAAAATACAAATTATAATATATATGTATGCATTTTTTTTTTTTTTTATGGAGGAAGAGATCCATGAATGGAACATTACCCAGGCTCGTGAGAGTCACTGTGCTGCCCTGTTCAGTCCTGGGTTGCAAAGGTCTGGGTGGCACAGCACAGCATCCCCTGCAGTCCATGAGCACGGCCTGTGCTTGTGGCACAAGATAATTCTTTTTTATGCTATTAAGAAATCTCTTCAGGGGCGCCTGGGTGGCGCAGTCGGTTAAGCGTCCGACTTCAGCCAGGTCACGATCTCGCGGTCCATGAGTTCGAGCCCTGCGTTGGGCTCTGGGCTGACGGCTCAGAGCCTGGAGCCTGTTTCCGATTCTGTGTCTCCCTCTCTCTCTGCCCCTCCCCTGTTCATGCTCTGTCTCTCTCTGTCCCAAAAATAAATAAACGTTGAAAAAAAAAAAAAAGAAATCTCTTCACTTCCCTATCCCCCAATTTTGCTAAACATTTTGATCTTTAATTTTATTGACCACCATTTTGGTATCTCTCAGTCTGATGGTGTTGGTTTTCACCTTTGCCCACCTACTATTGTAGATAGTACAATACAATTACAATTGTAATAGTACAGTTACAATTGTAAATTGTCTTCATTAATTTCCCAATGTTGAGTAATCCCAGAATAAACCCCAGTTGGTCAAAGAGCTTTGTTCCTTCTCCTGCTGCTGGACTTTATTTTCATCCATCATTGTAAGGAGTGGGATCCATAATTTTCTTTCTCTGTTTTGTCCTATTTAGGTTTTTGTTGTCTTAGCAACTGCTTGTTGGGTTGAGTACATTGGGAAACTTTCCATCTTGTGTGTGTGTGTGTGTGTGTGTGTGTGTGTGTTTGTGTGTGCATGTGTGTATGTGTGCGCGTGTGTGTGTGCGTTGAAAAGGTGTAAATAACATGGGGACTATTTGTTTAGCAAAACTGGCAAAACATTTTGATAAAGCTCTGTGAGATTTGAGACATGTTTAGCATGCAATAAATGTCTCCTGCCTGATTCTTTTGCGTTATAGGTCTACCTCGGCATTTCCCAAAAGGTGCTTCGTGGAAAAGTTATTTTGCAAGATCTCAAAAAAAATATTTCCCTCGTTGAAAACTCTGGTTTAAGCTAGGTTAAACCACCTTCTTTACAAGATTCTCAGAGCATTAATATACTAGTTACATCTTGTAGAAGTGCTAACACATTTTATCACTTCTTAAAATTGTAAGACCCTCGTGTCCTGCAGAACACAATCTAAGGAATATTAAAGTATGTTCATTTTTTGTCTCTTCGCTAGAAATTTTAATTTTTACTCCTTGTTGTCAACAGGCCAACTTTTGCTTCACATTTCCATTATGCCACTTTAATTTTGTTTGGTGAACTGGAAACCATATAGCAAAACTTACTAGAAGTATGTCAGAACTAATCATACACAGATTCTTTATGATCTCCATGAAAGTCTGAGGTAATTTTCCATGGATGAAGTGGTTTCTATACATAAAAATGGTAATACCCACTTTGGCTACTGAGTGATCAAATCTTCCTGGGTTCTTGGCCATGTTCTTGACCCGAGCTGTCCAGTGTGCTTACAGACAGCCATGTGGCTATTGGAATTAAAATTAATAAAATTAAATTAAAATTTCAGTGACTCAGTCACAGTAGTCACATTTCAAGCCCCCAATAGCCAAAGGTGTCCTGGTCAGTGGCTACCATATTGGATCAAGCAGCTAGGGGCCAATGGATCATCATCAAGTTTTGTTGGACAGGCTGTTCCAGATAGTTGATCACGACAGATAACTGATGAGTCTGTGTTTTAAACCAGGACTCATAACTTAATTTGGAAGATTATCTACTAATGGTCTTATATTCTAACTAATATTTTAGTCTCAATTAATGTCACTTTTCTGAAATAAACTCTCCAACTAGAAGCAGGCAGCATTATTTATCCAGTAAGGGAGGACCTGATTTCAATATCATAGCAATGTTTGACGTGGACAGTTTCAGATTCAGTAAGGATTTGCTTTCTAAATTCCTTAAAGATTAATTTTATCTCCTTAGGAGACTGAGTGCTTACAGACAAGGCCCACATCTTTGTGCCCATGGTATTAATCCCAGGGTTGCGCATGTAATGGAAATTTGTTACCTTAATGATTAATTTTCAAGATGATCGAGTTCACAAAGACAAGTCATTTCATTTGAGCCAGAGACAACCTCTCACAGCAGAACTTCAAACAATACTTTAGCCGATGAGTGTTTTAATAGCAGCTCTGTTAATGTGCATTAAATGGTCCAAGTCTTCATACACATAGGGTAAAGCCGATTGCTTTAGTGATAAAAATCCAGGGAGTGCTTGGATGGCTCAGTCGGTCGAATGTCCAACTCTTGATTTCAGCTCAGGTCATGATCTTGTGGTTGTAGGACTGAGCCCCATCTCGGGCTCCATGCTGAGAGTGGCACCTGCTTGGGATTCTCTCTCTCTCTCTCTCTCTCTCTCTCTCTCTGTCCCTCTCCTCTACTCATGCTCTCTCTCGCTCTCTCTCTCAAATAAATAAATAAATAAATAAATAATCCAAAATCGTTATCATGGTTCATGAGACACTGTGTGATCTAGATCTGCCTATATATTGAGCCTAATCTCACAACCCTCTCTTCTCTTTCTAGAGTGCTCCAGCAATACTGACCTTCTTCTAGGTACTTGAATGTCTGGCTTCTCCCTCTGGTCCTAGTGGATGAGCTCAGCAATCCATTCTTCCAGAATGAAATGTGATTCTGGTGGGGCTGAGAATCATCTGGCCTTACCTCCTCAGAGGTGAGGGTGTGACTTAGGATAGGCCAGTGAGATTCCCTTATAGAAAGATGCTGGGAGAGAAGCCTTCTTCCTTCTAGAGTTGCCGGCCCCAAAAGCTGTCTGTGGCTCACACGTGTCCAGGCTTCGCCCCCTGGCATCTAGGAAGCCGTGCACGGTAAGGGAGAATGAAGGCATCACTCAGAGAAGCAAAGCTGAGGGGGGAAAGAAGTGGGTGAGGACAGAAGCCAAGCACAAAAATATATAAACAGTAAAAAGAAATGAATACACTTGACCAAATTAAAAATTTAGAACTATACATCAAAAGATATAAAGTAAAGAAACAGAGTAGGGGAAAGGCATTTGCAGCTAAAACAAAAGAATATGTACTAATACAGTAATACACAGCATATTTATTCCAGATCAATATGAATCAATCAACAAGACAGGAAACACAGTAGAAACATGGGGCAAAGATGTGAACATGCCCTTCTCGACAGCGGTACTCTCAGTGGCCAGTAAACATGGGACAAAGCACTCTGCATCATTAATAGGGGAATATGAATTAAAGCACAATAAGATACCATCATGCACTATTGGTTTGGTAAGAATTTAAAAGCCTGGTAATGAGGGGCGCCTGGGAGGCTCAGGTGGTTAAGTATCTGACTTCGGCTCAGGTCATGATCTCATGGTCCGTGAGTTCGAGCCGCGCGTCGGGCTCTGTGCTGACAGCTCACAGCCTGGAGCCTGCTTTGCATTCTGTGTCTCCCTCTCTCTCTGCCCCTCCCTCACTCATGCTCTGTCTCTCAAAAATAAATAAATATTAACTAAGTAAATAAATAAACTTAAAAGTTTATTTTAATAAATAAATAAACTTAAAAAAAAGTAAGTAAATAAATAAATAAATAAATAAATAAGTAAATAAATAAACTTAAAAAAAAGTCTGGTAATGATACCAAGTGTTGGCGAGGATATGGGGCACCTGGAATTTGAACGTCCTACTGACAGGAATGTAAATCAGTTCTACTATGTTGGAAAGCACTTGGGCATCATCTACACATTTGCAACCAACCCTTCTATGCCTGAGGAGTATAGACCCCCCCAAAAAGCTTATGTCCCCTTAGAGAAGGGGGTATGTGTGGCAAGGAATACCTATGAGAATGTTAGTAACAGCCCCAAACTGGAATCAACCTGCGTTCATTTTCTAGGGCCGCCATGGCAAAGGACCACAGTACAGGGTGGCTTAGACAACAGAGATTTATTTTTTCACAGTTCTGGAGGCTGGAAGTCTGAGTTCAAGGTGTTGGGAGGGTTATTTTCTTTGAGGCCTCTCTTCTTGGTTTAGAGGTGGCTGTTTTCTCCCTCACCTGTCTTCACACGGTCATCTCTGTGTGTGTCTGTGTCCCAATCTTCTCTTCCTATACGGGCACCAGTCATACTGGATCAGGCCCCGCCTTCTGAGGTGCTGGGGGTTAGGACGACAATGGATGGATGTGGTCAGGGGCAGGGAGTGGGGGACACCCAACTGGGATGGCCCACACCCGTGACTGATCACTGTGGCCATCTTGGCCCCATTTGAGTCAACTCCAGAGGACCCAGCGGTCAGCCAAGGCTGTCACTGGACCTGAGTTGCAGCTCAACCCTCTGTCCACCCTTGCTTCTGCCCCCAACTTTCCCCTGCACACATATTCGTTCCAGGGGAAGTCTTCAGTGAATATTCTGTGTTCTAAACTGCATCCCAAAGTCTGCTTCCTGGGGAACCCAACGAGACAGTTGATTCCAAGGGAGGTTCTACAAAGAAGGTTGTAAATAGTTTCCTGAGGCTGCCCTGACAAATGATCACTCAAAACAGTAGTCTGGAGACTAGAACTCTAAATCAATGCGTCCGCAGGGTTGGCTCCTTCCCAAGGCTCCGAGGGAGAATCTGGCGGCTGCTGGCGATCTTTGGTGTTCTTGGCTTGTCGACGCTCGGCTTGGCTCCAGTCTCTGTCTCCTCTTCGTATCACCTTCTCCTCTGTCTTCCTGCCTCTTCTCTTATAAAAACACTTGTCATTGGATTTAGGGTCCCCTCTATTCCACGATAATCTCATTTTGAGATCTTCGCCTTAATTACAACTGCAAAGATCATTTTTTCCAATACAATTACATTTACAGGTTCCAGGAGACATAGCTTTTTGAGGGACTATTGCTCAACCCGCTGCACGGGTGATAAGATGGGGTTTTGGACCCTGTCCTGATGGGAGGCAGGTACCAGGTGGAGGTGTAATTGTTGCCACTTTCTCTAGTGGTGGATGGGGCTGGTGTTGGAAGGGACTGTGTTAGCTGGTGCGGTGTTTCAGGCAGTTGGGACAGGGGGAAAGTGAAAGTTCTTCAACGGAATAGGATGCTTGTGTTACGCTGGGCTGATGTTCTGGGCATAGATAACAGAAAGCCGAGAGAAGAGGTCTCTTTGGTAGCATAGGAAGAGACTCATCTTCCGCAAAAGAGAGGCAGAGAGAGCGGAGGTCCCAGCCCAACACTGAATGCTCAGTGGGGCTGAGCTCCGGGAAAGGTGAAATCCCCAAACAAGGCAGGTCTGCTGTGCCCAGGTCAAGGTCCTGGTTGGGAAAGAACGGGAATATCAGGCTGGCGTCTCCAGCAACGGGGCCCTCCCAGAGCCTTTGGAAAGAGCTCACTGCTCCTTATGGGCGAACACTCACTCCCTTGCATTCGGAGACGATGCAGCGGCTTCACCCTCCCCAGACAGCAGCACGTGCTCTCTCCTGCCAGCTCCGTGGCAATAACTTGGGACAAGTCAAAACAAAACCTGGCAGGGGCTGCACTGGGTCTGCCTCAGGCTGCAACCCCAAGGCAGAAAGTTCCAGAAGCAGCCAGGAGCCCACTGCAGTAACTATGACAAAATCACAGGGGTATTTCTGTGCAGATAAAGAAGATAAGGATGTATGTTAATAACATTGTATCTATACAGTCATAACTGTATCAGTATGAATATAAAGAGCTGTCCAATGTATCACGTGTAAAAAAGGAAAGAGTTTAAACACCGGGATAGAATAAACAAGATGATTTGCCGACGATGCGATTGTCCGCTGAGAAAATTTAAAAGAATAAACCAACTGACAAACATGTAGAATTAAGTAGGGATTTCATTAAGTGACCGAATCTTTTTCCCCTTGTCTCCCTCCCTTTCTAGGTAACCGAAATTACAAGACATATATACATAAAATTCTCTAGTTTTCCCACATACCAACTACTAACTATAATATATAGTAGAAAAATAGAACAATTGGAATAGAAATCATAAGAAATATCTAGAGTCGACATGATTGTAACAGCAACATTTTTTGAAGGAGGCAAAAAATTTAAAAAAAATAATTGAGAGATATACCGTGTTCTTGAATGGCTAGACAAAATATGGTATAGTAGAAATGTTAATTCAGGATTAATGGATGAATTGGTCAATTAGATATTTAACTATGTAACTTTCTGTTTTTTTCCAAAATGGCTAAGCATAAAAAATTAGTCAAGTAATGACCTGAGCGGAAGTCAGCAACTTAACCGACTGAGCCACCCAGGCGCCCCGAACTTGTATTTTTCATTTGGCATATATCATGGACATCTTTCCAGGTCAAATATATATACAACCACACCATCACAGCATTCACTTGGGATATACCAAGATTTACATGAACGGTTCCCTATTCTTGGACATTGTTGTCATTCTTTTCCGTTATTAAAAATGCTGCGAACATACCACACAGTTAATATGTTTATCATAATTCCAATAAATATTCTAACACATTTTTTTTAATTTATAAAAGGGATAGAAAGTGCATCTGGAATTATAAATGTACAAGATTAGGCAGGAAATATGTGAAAGAGAAGGAACCATGTGGATTATTTGTCCTACAAGATATTAAAATACTTTCTACAGCCATAATGATTAGAATATGAATAGACTAGCCAAGTTTCAGAAACAAAGCAAAATAACCACTTAGAAAAAAGTAGAAGTTAGATTCTAATCTCTCACCATGAGCAAAAGATACATTTCAAAGTGAGTAAATATTTAAAATTTTTTTTAACATTTATTCATTTTTTGATAGAGAGAGACAGAGCATGAGTGAGGGAGGGGCAGAGAAAGAGAGAGACACAGAATCTGAAGCAGACTCCAGGCTCCGAGCTGTCACCATAGAGCCCGATGCGGGGCTTGAACTCACAGACTGTGAGATCATGACCTGAGCCGAAGTTGGACGCCCAACCGACTAAGCCACCCAGGCGCCCCAAGGTAAGTAAATATTTATTTATTTATTTATTTATTTATTTATTAAAAAAAAATTTTTTTTTTCAACGTTTATTTATTTTTGGGACAGGGAGAGACAGAGAATGAACGGGGGAGGGGCAGAGAGAGAGGGAGACACAGAATCGGAAACAGGCTCCAGGCTCTGAGCCATCAGCCCAGAGCCTGACGCGGGGCTCGAACTCCCGGACCGCGAGATCGTGACCTGGCTGAAGTCGGACGCTTAACCGACTGCGCCACCCAGGCGCCCCGTAAATATTTAAATGTAAAAGGTATCAGGACAAATTATAGGCAGTCATTAATATGATTGTGGGGCATGGAAAACTTTCTAAGCCTGGTACTGAAAGCCAAAACCATAAAGGAAATACCAGATAGATTTTACTTTAGTGAAGAAAATTAAGAACTTACATACACAAAACACTACATCTTTATGATGTAGAATGGTTTGACAGAAATAGGGCGTGAGCCACAAGTATGAGCCACATATGTAACTGTAAGCTTTACTAGTAGATACATCGAGAAAGTGACAAGCAGGTGACATTATTTCAATGACATATTTCATTTAATTCAATGTACCTAACATATTACCATTTCAACATGTAATCAATATTCAATTACTAATGGAATATTATATATTCTTTGTTTCCATGCTAAGTATTCGAAACCTGGTATGTATTTTACAGTAACAACACGTCTCAAGTAGGACCAGCCATATTTGAAGTCTCAAAAGCCACACGTGGCTACAGGTTGGTGTAATAGATAGTATAAATTAGGGGCGCCTGGGTGGCTCAGTCGGTTGAGCGTCGACTTCGGCTCAGGTCATGATCTCGCGGTTCGTGGGTTCGAGCCCCGTGTCAGGCTCTGTGCTGACAGCTCAGAGCCTGGAGCCTGCTTCGGATTCTGTGTCTCCCTCTCTCTCTGCCCCTCCCCTGCTCACACTCTGTCTCTCTCAAAAATAAATAAACATTAACAAAATAGAAAAATAATAAACTCTTAAAAAAAAAAGATAGCACAAGTATAGACTAATACAAATTAAGAGCCAGATGAAAACATGAAAAGATAGTGTTTTCTTTGTGTGTGTATGAGTCAGTAACGATGTTTCCTAGGAAGTGGCAATTGTTAGCCCAATCCTAGGGCTGCTGTGACAAAGTGCCAGGTGGCTGGAACAACAGAAATGTATTGTCTCACAGATCTGGAGGTTAGAAAGGCCAAGGTCAAGGTGTCAGCAGCGTTGATTCCTTCTGGAGACTCTGAAGGAAAAACCGGTCCCATATTAAGGTCCTGGTGGAAATGAGGACTTCAGCACATGAACCTGGTGGGGGCAGGGCACAATTCAACCCATAACAGAAGGTTAAAGATGGGAATAAAGGCTTGGTTGCAGGAGCAACCACTTTTCTGACCTCGGCTAAGCCACCATTCCCATTTGGATTTTGCAATTGCCTTCCCACTGGTGACTATGCTCTAATCCTTGCCTTCCTACGGCCCGTTCTCCATAAGCAGCAGTTGTGAAGAACACAACTCAGGTCCTGTCCCTCCTTTGGAACCCTCTGTGCCTCCTGTCTTCCTTGGGCTAAAATCCCAAGTACGGACGGCGTCCTCCAACGTCCTGTGTCATCTACTTCTCCATCACTCTGCCCCTTGTCTGCTCTCGTCCAGGCACAGGGGCCCTCTTGCTGTCGCTTGAACGTCCCCTTCTGTCCGGATGCTCTCCCCCTGGGTGTCCGCTTGGCTCACTCCCTCACCTCATGGACTTCTCTGCTCAGGGGTCAGCTTCTCACCTGGTCACCTGATTAACATACCAACCGCCCGGCTGCTCTCGTTTGATTTTCCTTATAGTCCTTTGTCACCATCCCACAGATCATATGTTTGTTGGTTTTCTGTCATTCTTCCCCTTTTGAAAGGGAAGGAAGGGATTCTTCTGGCCCCTTGCTGTGTCCTTGGCATAAGGTAGACAGTAATATTTCTTCTTAAAATTTTTTTTTTCAACGTTTATTTATTTTTGGGACAGAGAGAGACAGAGCATGAACGGGGGAGGGGCAGAGAGAGAGGGAGACACAGAATCGGAAACAGGCTCCAGGCTCTGAGCCGTCAGCCCAGAGCCCGACGCGGGGCTCGAACTCACGGACCGCGAGATCATGACCTGGCTGAAGTCGGACGCTTAACCGACTGCGCCACCCAGGCGCCCCTAGACAGTAATATTTCTTTTATTTAAAAAAAAATTTTTTTTTTTAACGTTTATTTATTTTTGGGACAGAGAGAGACAGAGCATGAACGGGGGAGGGGCAGAGAGAGAGGGAGACACAGAATCGGAAACAGGCTCCAGGCTCCGAGCCGTCAGCCCAGAGCCCGACGCAGGGCTCGATCTCACGGAGCGCGAGATCGTGACCTGGCTGAAGTCGGACGCTTAACCGACTGCGCCACCCAGGCGCCCCTAGACAGTAATATTTCTTAAAGAATGAATTAACCTATGAAGGAATGTTAATTGCAATGCTATTTATAACATACATAAAGCGGAGACAGCTTATTGGTTCAAAAAAAGAGGAGGCATGGCTAAATATATTATGGTGTTTCTAAAAATATTTAAGAGAGAGAGAGAGAGAGAGCATGAGTTGGGGACGGGGCAGAGAGAAAGAATCCCAAGCAGGCTCTGTGCTCTGCGAGCACTGGAGCCTGACTCAGGGCTCGAACTGTGAAATCATGACCTGAGATCAAGAGTCAGAAGCTCATCCGACTAAGCCACCCAGGTGCTCCTATTATGGTAGTTTCTAAAGTAGAGTATTATGTCTTAGAAATATATTTATCAGGGATGCCTGGGTGGCTCAGTTGGTTAAGTGCCCAACTTCGGCTCAGGTCATGATGTCACAGTTCATGGGTTCAAGCCCCACGTCAGGCTCTGTGCTGACAGCTCGGAGCCTGAAGCCTGCTTCGGATTCTGGGTCTCCCTCTCTCTCTCTGCCCCTCCCCTGCTCATGCTCTGTCTCTCTCTCTCTCAAAAAGAAATAAACATTAAAAAATTAAAAAAAAAGAAATATATTTATCAGCATGAAAATATTCTGAACTGTTAAAGTGGAAAATGCAGATTTTAAAACAGTATACCTCGAATGATCTACTTTGGAACATACACCTGGTTACTAAAATCTGGACAACTATCCAATGGCATGTGAATGTTTTTTTTTTTTTTTTTTTTCTGGTGTGGGGTTATTGGAGCTTTACATGTGTTTTCATGTACTGATCTTTTCTAATTTCTAATTACCTATGTGAATTTAAAAACTTTATCAACAGAAAAAAGAATACGGGAAAGTATGCAGCATATTTTAATTTTTTTTAATGTTTATTTATTTCTGAGACAGAGAGAGACAGAGCATAAGCGGGGGAGGGGCAGAGAGAGAGGGAGACACAGAATCTGAAGCAGGTTCCAGGCTCTGAGCTGTCAGTGCAGAGCCCGTCACGGGGCTCGAACCCACGGACTGTGGGATCATGACCTGAGCTGAAGTCAGATGCTCAATGAACTGAGCCACCCAGGTGCCCCCGTATGCGGCATATTTTGAAGAGCTTTCCTGCAAGATTAGCTAAAAGGCAAGGACACTCAGTGATCAAAGTGAAAGTCAAAAGTCATCAGCCATGATGATGCCGTTACACCCACTGACGATTGCACACAAATAAGAATGGCTGCATATACTACACATTACATAATATGTGACGGGTACTGTGCTAAGTGATTTCCCTCATTTAACTCAGGTGGGTGGGTGGGGTGTCTCAATCCTGCCTATGTTTCAGAATCACCTGGCGAATTATTTATTTTTTTTAAACATTTTTAAATGTTTGTTTATGTTCAGAGAGAGACACACACACACACAGCACGAGTGGGGGAGGGCCAGAGAGAGAGGAGAAAGAGAGAATCCCAAGCAGGCTCCACACTGTCAGCACAGAGCCCAACGTGGGGCTCGAACTCACGAAACCGTGAGATCATGACCCGAGCCGAGATCAAGAGTTGGACGCTTAACCGACTGAGCCACCCAGGTGTCCCACCTGTGGAATTTTTTAAATACTGGTATCTGGATGGTCAGGCTCTACCCCAGATATTCTGCTATAGTTGGGCTGGCCTGGCCTGAGCATCAGCATTTTAAAAAACCCTCCTGATGGCTCTAATATGTAGTCCAGGTTGAGAACCACAGCCTTAACTCATTTTATATCTCACAACAACCCCCAAAGGAAGATTCAATTATTATCTTCATTTTATAAATGAAAGAACTAAGGCATAGAGAGATTACGCAACTTGCCTAAGGTCACACAGCTGTCTGTGACGAATGTAGTTGGAACACAGGCAGCCTGGCTTCAACGCGACCCTCTTAAGCAAGCTCTGTATGGCCTCTATGCTCTGCTGAATACCCAGACACCTGGGTTTCATTTCATCCAGGCCAGCATGTAACCGAAATACGGGCAAATAAAAAGACACGGTATATTCAAAAGTTCTTTGTGACTGATAAGGAACTATTTAATTACGAGAAATTATTATTCCTGGAGATACGATTTCCCATTTGAAATCTTATTCTTTTACTGAGTGGAATCCATGATTTGACCGAGGGATAGAAGGAATCTAGCGTGTGAATCACACAGGAGAAAGGAATTCACATCCTGAGATTTGAAACTGATGAGGCACTTCTAAGCTTGTCAACAAGGAACAGTTTTCCCCTAGGTACGTCCAGGGTTGCTTTGTTGGCTGGGTTTTGGCGAAGTTCATCAATTCCACCACTTATGCCAAGCACCCTCTCTCTGACTTTTCTGGGCATGCCAGAATGCCTTGAGAATGCCAGAAGACGTCCCTGTCCTCACAGAAGTCACAACACAGTGTGGGGGGACAAATGTAGTGGCCGTTATGGTCACATGAAGCATGACTCAGGGAAGCTAAGGGTGGGAGCAGAGAGAGGTTCTTGAGACAGGAAATGCTGGAGTTGGGCCCTTCAAGGCTGAGTGTGGGCATTAGCCAGGCAGAGGAAGTGGGGGAGAAAATGCCCTGGTGAGAGAACAAGCCGACGTGCAAAACACTGAGGAGATAACGCCTCAGGCCGTGGTAGTTCAGCCATCGGGAGCATGAGACCAAAGGCGGTCGTGAAACAAGGGGATGGGATGCCATGGCCAGCCAGCTCGCTGGTATTTAAACACAGCCAGAAGGTGGGTTGGAATTCAGTAGGTTGAGCCAGGCTGGCCAATAGTTTTCCCCATGAGTGGGTGCATGCAGTTGAGCCCGTCTTGGAGTGACAGCGTCTTCCCCACCAATGACATGTTTACTGCCATCCCCTCTTCTTATCCCTGACACTCAGGAAGTTTCCTTTCTGTGTAGAGTAGGCGCCATAGTTACCATTAAAAATTCAAGAACAGAAAGGACCGCAAATGTAAAAAGGGAATAAAACAGCTGTATGTTAAATACCGTCCCCTGGACTTGAGTTTCGAGTTCATGTTGCCCATGGGGGGTTGACCAGATGTCATGAAGAAACCTGGGCCATGTCTGGTCTTCCAGTTGTGGGTGTGGCCAGGACATCCAATGAGCCATCTAATAGGGAATGTATCTGAGCCAGGACAACGACTAAGATGCCCATTGTGTTGGACTGTCAAGAATCTTCTTAAGAATAGCCTCATTTCTGTAATCAAGGAAGCTAATGGCCAAAAAAAAAAAAAAAAAAAAAATTGTAAAAATTGTCACCATAACTTTAGAGGGTGGAGGGCAGGGGAAGTCACTTCATTGTAAGGATGAGGTTGATTTTGATCCCAGCAGCTTATTCTTTCTTTCCACACCAGCCACAGGAGAGAAAGAAAACCTTGAAGTGGAATCTATAATCTGTCCCTTTAAAGAACACATTAAAGCACCCAGTCCTAAGTGGTTTTAAGCACACAGCATCACAGGACTTGATAAATAATTGATATAAATTAATGGCCAATGAAAGAAACATATCCGCACTGATCTATAATTACTGGAAGCAACCTCATATATTTTTCATAAACGTGTCGTTTCGTTGAAGCTTTTTTTTTCTAAAATTCAGTGTATTCAGAATTTAAATTGTTTTCAATAAATGCTTTCAACTGCTTTCAAATGGCTGTGCTTCTCCGTCAAAATGGGCATCGGAGAAGCCTGTGTTTGGGCGCTCCTTTCTTACCTTCTGATTCTTCCTGACTCTCACCTGGGATACCCAAGAAGGAAATCGGGATGACCAGGGACACCTGTGGAACACTTCGGCTTCCTCCCACTCTGAACATGGCTCCCACCAAGCTCAGGGGGGATGTCTATTGCTTCAGAAGTTTGTGGAAGCAGGAGCCAAGTCCAGGGTTGGCACGACAGCAAGTTTCCAGTCCAGCCGACTGACGTTTCCATTGGGTACGGCGTAGACGTAGGATTCCACAGTGAGATGAATCTCCGAAGTGGTGATTGAGATTTCAGCTTGGGTTCTGAATTAACTGCGCCAAAACGATCATCCAGACAAAACAACAACAACCCAAACCTGGTCCTGATCTGGAAACTGACTTTTGTTATTAAGAGCATGGTTTCCGGAACTGGACAGATCGCAGTTTGCTTTCTGGCTCCAACACTTGTAGCTAAACACGAGCAAGGTACCTTCTATTTTTGAGCCCCGACTTCCTCATCGGTGAAATGGAATAATGACGCCTGCTCCCTGGGGTGGTTCAGAGACCAAATGGACTCGAATATCCAAAGCTTTTGCTACAATGACTAAAAGCTGGTATTTCACAGCCAATCGGGACAATTGAAATGGGTCATTTTGAGAAGACCTGTCTCCTAGCGTGCATGTGGAACATTAAGTGTCATACGGAGGTCGCCGGGATAAGGATGTGGAGACTATGACCCAGGTGAATGAGACCCTCTGTTTGTATCATAGTTTCTCATAGATTCTGGCTAGTTGTTCATAGACCCTATTTTCTTTTCTTCCTGGTCGCATAACTAGACCACATTCCCAGCCCCTCTTGAAGGTAGCTGTGACCAAGGACTCGGTTCTGGTCAGTGCGATGTACTTACAAGCAGTATTTGTCACTTCTAGGCCCGGCCTCACAATTCCTCACTTCCCTTTTGTCTGCTTGAATTTCACAGATGACCTTACAGAGGACTTCAAGGCCCAGGGGATGGCAGAGCCACAGAATAGCAGAGTCTGGTTCTTGAACACCACGTGGGTAGCTGTCTGCTGAACACCCACACTCCACTTGGGCATGAGGAAGAAATGCATTTAAAAACTTTTTTAAAAAAATATTTATTTATTTTTGAGAGAGGGACAGAGCACGAGTGGGGGAGGGACAGAGAGAGAGGGAGACACAGAATCCAAAGCAGGCTCCAGGCTCCAAGCTGTCAGCACAGAGCCCGACATGGGGCTCGAACTCATGAACCATGAGATCATGACCTGAGCTGAAGTTGGACACTTAACTGACTGAGCCACCCAGGTGCCCCAGGAAGAAATACATTTTTCAAATCTTTTTTTGGGGGGGGCGGGGCGCTGGGTGGCTCAGCCAGTTGAGTGTCTGACTCTTGATTTTGGCTCAGGTCATGATCTCGTGGCTTTGTAGGTTTGAGCCCCACATTGGGCTCTGCACTGACAGCACGGAGCCTGTGTGGGATTCTCTCTCCCTTTCTCTCTGCCCCTCTCTGCTCTCTCTCTCTCTCTCAAAATAAGTAAATAAGCTTTACAAAAAAGTTTAAAAAATAAACTTTTTTTTCATTCATCCTCAACAATGAATGGGTCAGCGATTCAGTGGGACCCAATCTCCAAGTCCTGTAGACTCTTGATTGAGAAGGTCCTTTCTGTTTGTTGGTTGGTAGATTGATGAGTATAAATCAGCATTTTTACGTGCTGCCTTTGTGCAAGGCACTGCTACTTGTTGAAGACAGATGAATCGGTGCTCAAAGATCATTGGTTCAGCTACACTGAATTCTTGAGTTCCGTGTATGATGTCCAAACTCAACCATCTGCCAAGACCAGGTGGTGATGTCAATGTGTAGTCAGGCTGAGCAGACGCAGGAAACCAGAGATTGAGGGAATCAGCCAAAAGTGCCCAAGTGAAAGATCTTAAAATACTGTACCGGCCTAACGAAAAATGGGTTTGGGTTGGGTTCAGCCCACCTGCTCCCCAGCTGGTGACTGCTGCTCTAAAACACCCCCAAAGATGGGCTTGTGATCTGTGCACAAGCCAATCATTGAATTGCAGCTGATGAGAACAGTAATTGGTTAGGGTTGACACATGACTTCAGTCAGGCCAATCAGAAGCCTATAGATTCAATTCTGAGACTTCTGTTTGCGTGGTCTGGGGAGTGGACACTTTCCCCGCTGTGTTCTTTGCACAAGAGATGATGTAGCCCTATCTGCACGGCCATCCTAGAATCATGAGTAGAAAAACATATCTGAGAACAAAGCCCAGATAGAGAAACATATAGACAGAGGCTGGATCCTGGTGATGTAATCTGAGCGCCTGACCAAGCTGATCCTTAAGACGGTATGACCCTGTAGGGGCGCCTGGGTGGCTCAGTCGGTTGAGTGTCCGACTTCGGCTCGGGTCATGATCTCGCGGTCTGCAGGTTCGAGCCCTGCGTCGGGCTCTGTGCTGATGGCTCAGAGCCTGGAGCCTGCTTCAGATTCTGTGTCTCCTCTCTCTGCCCCTCCCCCACTTGTGCTCTATCTCTCTCTGTCTCTCAAAAATAAATAAATGTTAAAAAAAAAAAGACAGGGGCGCCTGGGTGGCGCAGTCGGTTAAGCGTCCGACTTCAGCCAGGTCACGATCTCGCGGTCCGTGAGTTCGAGCCCCGCGTCGGGCTCTGGGCTGATGGCTCGGAGCCTGGAGCCTGTTTCCGATTCTGTGTCTCCCTCTCTCTCTGCCCCTCCCCCGTTCATGCTCTGTCTCTCTCTGTCCCAAAAATAAATAAAAAACGTTGAAAAAAAAAATTAAAAAAAAAAAAAGACAGTATGACTCTGTCACTTTGAGTTTCCTGAGCCAATAGATCCCACATTTACTTATACTAACTCAGGTTTGGGTTGGGTTTTCACTTATTTGCAGTAGAGAGTCAAACCTATACACCGATCCCTTTAAAAGATCTGGTGAGTCAAGTTTCTCCAAGTCTTTAATCTGATAGATATGCCCCAAAGGGTGGAGAAAGATCTAGTAACTTTCAAGTCTGAGCATCAGTGGTTGGGCTCAGAGGTGATATTAGAAGTGCCAAGAGTCCCGACACACTGGTGAAAGAGAACGTACAGAATGAGGAGTGAAAAGGCAGAGAGAGATAGAGAGACGGAGGCAGGCAGAGAGAAGGAAATGTCTTTCACAGGAAAAGAATCACGACGGGAAGAAAAGTCCTCGCATGCGTTTCTGTTCCGTTTTGCAGCCTGAATAGCGTGGACTTGTTGTGAGTCCACAACTGATGACTTTCTGTGATTTGAGCCCAGAAACAGAGTTGTTTGCAACTGATGACTTTCTGTGATTTGAGCCCAGAAACAGAGTTGTTTGCAAACAAGAGTCTCTCGATGAAGGAGACTTCTTCAAGTGAAGTCGGAAAGGAGCCCATGTTCTGCGGACGTGGAAACATAGGCAGGGGACGTACTGGACCTTAGTTTCTCTTTAGAGAAATGCCATTGGAGGAACACTGGCGGTCCCTGATGAATCAATCGACCACTATGTATGGGGCACTGGCTGTCCCAGGAGCCACGGGAGGCACGGGGATGGTGGCGTTGTCACCCTCTCTAAACCTGAGATATAGCATCACACAGTCACTAATTTTCCATTTGTTCGTCGTTTGTAAGAAAATGAACAAGAAGGCACTGATCATATTTGAGTCGGAATTATTTTATCTCGTTCTAGGATCAAGAAAAGGTTAGTCAGGGGCCAAAAGTCAGGGGCCACCCACCAATTCACCCGTAGTTCCCGGGGCTCCATGTTAATGGACAGAGTTGTAACCTTCTTTGCGTGAAGGCCGAAAATGGGTACACGGGGGCTGACCTCCATCCACAGCCTGCTATTGATCAAGGATGACGTATTCAAGGGGAAGTTCGAGGCTTTCTTCTACCGTGTTTCATGGTAAAGAAGCTAATGTAAGTACTGGTCAACACAGTGATGAAAAACAAGACAGGGGATGTGACAGAGTGATGGGCCGTAGATCAGGGTGGGTTTCTCGCATGAGTGGCTGGTTTCTGAATGCTTACTGGGCGCCAAGTGCCATTTCCCATGCCTTACATGTGTTAACAAAGCCTCACAACATACCTATGAGGAGGGTGTAATTATGAGCTCCCTTTTACAAATGGGAAAACTGGGCACAGAGAGGTCAAGCAACTTGCCCAGCGTCACACAGGTACGATGATGGAGCTGGGGTTTGAACCCAGACAGTCCCCTTCTGGAGCGTGAGCTCTTAACCTCAGCTCTAGGCATCCTCAAAGCAGCTGTGTGCTAGGAAACCTGGGGGAAGAGAGTTCTAGATGTGACAAGTGGAACACGCCAAGAGCCTGAGGAGGGACAAGAGGTGGGATGCTGGGGGACGAGGTCAGGAGTTGGCTGCAGGCCACTGTATAGACGTGGATTTTCTCCTGGCTACAATGGGAAGCCGTGTGAAGTTCCCACAAGGGGACTGATAAGAGCTGACAGGTGCTTTGAGGAGATGGCTTTGGAAGACGGTGGAGAAAGGGTCGTGAGAGAACAAGTGGGAAGGGACAGGCCAGCTAGGCGCCGTGCCGGCTTCCAGAAAAGAGACTGTGGTGGCCTGGGGGGAGAAGGTAGCAGCAGCGACCAGAGGAACGGTTGGCTTTGGGGTACACCGAATTGGGGCTGGAGGCAGAACCCACAGGAGCTACTGATAGACTGGGTCTTGGGGGGAGAGAGAGCCAACGATGGCTCCAGGGGGGGGGGGGTGGGTGGGTGATGGTCACCAGCCGCCAGGGGGGAGGCGCAGGTTAGGGAGGGGCGGTGTGGACTCAAGCGCTCTGATTGGGGCGGGTCAGTCTGAGATGCCTCCTGGACACAGAAGTGGAGACATCAGGCGCGCTCCTTGGAAGTTCCTGAAAACGAAATTATGCCACATGCGTGTGGCTGAAGAGGCGAGCCGAACAGCCTTGACTTTCCTTTGAGTTTTATTAGGGCCAGACTGTCTCTCTGTGCCTCCTACCCGAGTAGCTCTGCGTGTGTGTGTGTGTGTGTGTGTGTGTGTGTGTGTGCACCTATAGCACAGAAGTTAAGCGAAAGGGCCCTGGACACAGACAGCCTGGATTTCCAACCTGCCTTTGCCACTTGCTAGTTCTATAACTTTGGGCAAACTACTTAGCCTGTCTGCGCCTCACTTATACTACCCGTAAAACGGGGCACCTACCCGCAGATTTGTTGGGAGGTTCCGTGAATCGGCACGCGTACAGCACTCCGAACCGTGCTTCGTGCGGAACAGGCAGCCAGCAGAAGGCGGCTACTGTCACAGGTGGGTGTGGACACACGCACGTGACGCGAGGAGTTTATGATTGTGCACTTGTTAAAAAGAGCGGGGCCTTCCTGGGTGGATGGTCCGATACTTTCCTCTCTGAGCTGTCATCAGTATAGAATGGGTGCAAGGAAGGCTAACAGCAAGCCCCTCCGTCCTCTCTGGGGGGGGGGGGGTGCCTCACCCACACAGACCAGGATCCCGCCGTGATAGACTCCTGTTTCCTCATTACCTACCGCGATTTTTATGGGACCGAATGCTTTGGGTACAGCGTTCTGCCTTCAGCGTGTTTGAACTTGCAGCCCCCGGCCCGGGGACCTGGTCTGATGAATGGGGACGGGGCTTCGGGGGGCCAGCGTGCTGTGGCGTCCCCCCCTCCCCTTAGGAAACGTCTTTCCCGTCACGTTACTTTGGGGGCAAAGGCTCAGTTGTCATCTGGGGTCTCTTGGCTATTTTGGTTTCTGACATTTGAACCCCTTTCCACTCAGGGCCCATTTGGGGGAGGATAGTACTTCTAATAATCCTAATTGTCCACCGCTTTTCACGTTGTCTTTCCATTACGCTCCATCACCTGTGGCCACCATGCCTTTAAGTAGCATTCAAGCATCCTTCCCGTCTCGGGGTGGGTTTCTCGTCCCCAGGAGCGGGAGGTGAGAGGGCTTGGCTAACCCAAGTGGGCCTGTTGTATCCCCCCTCGCAGTTGGCGACCACATCAAAGTGGTCAGAAATCACTCAGAACTCACTTTGTCTCCTCAAGCAAAGTTTCGGTAATTTGGATAAAAGGGCGGAAATGGGCTCTTAGTGCCTCGAGCTCTAAAATGGGATGGAGAGAGGTCAGATAGGCCAAGTTGACTCCCGTGTGAACGCAGCGTTGTCTCATTTTCTGTGACACTCAGGAGCTGAAGCTCACTCGGGCTGGAGTCAAGGTGAAAATAGTTCCTCAAAAGACTCACCCTCCCCCCCCCCCCCACCTCATTGCCCTGTTTGCTTTGTCTGTTTGAATTGCAGATTTTTAAAAAAGTTCATTTATTTATTTTTAAGAGAGAGAGAGAGTGTGTGTGAGCAGGGGTGGGGCAGAGAGAGAGGGAGAATCTCAAGCAGACCCTTCCTCGCTGTCAGCACAGAGCCGGACGTGGGGCTCGAACTCACGAACCGTGAGATCATGACCTGAGCCGAGATCAAGAGTCGCAGGTTGAACCGACTGAGCCACCCAGGCGCCCCTCCTTCTGTGTTCTTAAAAATTACGTTTCAGGGGCGCCTGGGTGGCGCAGTCGGTTAAGCGTCCGACTTCAGCCAGGTCACGATCTCGCGGTCCGTGAGTTCGAGCCCCGCGTCGGGCTCTGGGCTGATGGCTTGGAGCCTGGAGCCTGTTTCCGAATCTGTGTCTCCCTCTCTCTCTGCCCCTCCCCCGTTCATGCTCTGTCTCTCTCTGTCCCAAAAATAAAAATAAAAACCGTTGAAAAAAAAAATTACGTTTCATTGTGGCAAAGCACACGTAGCATAAACGTTTGCCATCTCACCCGTTTTCAAGCGTGCGGCTCATTGGCACTGAGTGTGTGTGCACTGTGGTGGAGCCATGACCCCCAGCCATCCCCGGTCCATCCAGTTTCGAAGTTTTCTCCCGGCGCAGAAAATGGAAAAGCAAAGCTGAGAATCCAGGGCTCCAGATTGGGCAGGGAGCATGCTGACAGGCTTTGCTCGCCTTGTGAGGCAAAGAAGGGTCTGGAGGAAGATGCTTGGCCCCTGTCAGTAGTGACCTACGAACCCTGCTTTGAAGACACAGGTGCGGGAAAACCGCTGGGCTGCAGCCATGATTTTGCTCAGAGGAGCCACCTTCTGGCACTGAGAGGTAATGCAACGACCTAGCCTCTCTTAGGAAGTCTTTCGAAATCCCTCATGCCAGTGACATCATCTGATATCTGGCTTTCTCGGACCGACTTATTTCGCTTAGCATAATAGCCTCCCGTTCCACCCACACTGTTGCAAATGGAAAGATTTCATTCTTTTTGATCGCTGGACTTTCTTCATCCATTCATCCGTCAACAGACATTTGGGCTGTTTCCGTACTTTGGCTATTGTTGATAGTGCCGCTATAAACTTTGGGGTGCATGTGCTCTTTCGAATACAACAGATGAAATAGGGGAAGGGAAGGCAAAATAAGAGAAAAACCCAGAAGGAGGCAAGCCATAAGAGATTCTGAAATACAGAGAACAAACTGAGGGGAGGTTGGTTGCTGTAGGGGAGGGGGGTGGGGGGGTGGGGTTAAATGGGGGGCTGGGCACTAAGGAGGGCCCTTGTTGGGATGCGCACTGGGTGTCATATGTAAGAGATGAATCACTGGGTTCTACTCCTAAGGCCAAGACTACACTGTATGTGAACTAACTCGGATATAAATTTAAAAAAATAATAAATAAAAGGTCTTTAAAAAAAATCGGTAGAGGAATTTGGGCATTTTGTTAAGTCTTGGGGAGAATGGCAAACGTAGGTTTTACATCTGTGCCTCTCCCGCGTGCGTACCTATATGTCTATGCCACCTCTGTCTCCGTCCCAGTGTGTCCCCATGTGGAGACTTCTCTGTCTCCATTCCTCCAGGACATGAGAGCATTTGCAGCAAGGATCCATTCACTTAAGACTTTCAAGATGTACTGAAAACACTTGACTAGAACTTGTTTAGGGTCCTTAGGAGGATCCTTTGTTATGGACACAAGTTCGGAATTAGGGTGAAAATTGGGACAGAACAAAGAGCCTGTTGGTTGAAGAATCAGACAGTGAAGGAGGAAAGCCCACACGCTCTTGACCCGCCTCACTCTGAAGGCGGGACAGGGCCACCGGGCTCCCAATGTTACAGGAAGAGCCCATTCCGTCACCCTGCATAGGGTGACTTGGCTCTGCTGAAGTGGGGGGGACGGGGGGATGCCACAGGCTCCCATGGGGCTTCTCTGCTCTTCCCTGGGCCACCCGTGGTGGTCCCCGCCATTCCCAGGGACGGGTCAACGACCCCCTTTACACCGGACCTCGGGGCTGTGCCAGGGCCGCTATAATAAATACCACAGGCTGGATGATTTTTCCTCACAGTCCTGGAGGCTGACTTTTCAAGATCAAGTTATCAGGTTTGGCTTCTTCCGAGGCCTCTCCCCTTGGCTTGCAGATGGCTGTCCTCTCCTTGTGTCCTCACGCGGTCTTCCCTCTGTGTGTGTCAGCCTCCCAATCTCATCTCCTTATAAGGACACCAGTCATATGGGGTCAGAGCCCACCCCAAAGACCTCATCTTAACTTGACCTCTGTCAGAAAGACCCTATTTCCAAATACAGTCACATTCTGAGGGATGGGGGTTCGGGAACCCACATTGGGCCCAGAACAGGGGCTGCGTCTAGCCTTCTAGGGGCAGAAGACATATGGCAGGTGTGGCTTCTAGGCCTGGGGTGTGGAACTGCCCTGTTCACTCTCAGAAGGCACTGTCTTTCCCTGGACCTCCTAGCGACCACATCCCTGGAGACCCTCCTCCTTGCAGACGGACCCCTCCAGTCTGTGCCGTGTGTGACCTTCAGCGTAGGCCTGACTCTTGCTGTCACTGTTAAGGACCTACAGGGGATCGCCCGTCCAATCAAATCCGAGCCCCCAGGCTTGTACTCAAAGCCCATCATGGTGTTACTCCTGGGTGCCATGACATCACAGTGTGGATTCTCCCCAACACTGCCCTTCCGCCTCAGCCCCCGCCCCAGCCTCCATATCCTTTGGTCCTTCTCTCAAAGTATATTTTATTTTTATTTTTTATGGAAAAAAATTTTTTTAATGTTTTATTTATTTTTGACAGAGAGAGAGAGAGAGAGAGGCAGAGCATGAGTTGGGGAGGGGCAGAGAGAGAGGGAGACACAGAATCCGAAGCAGGCTCCAGGCTCCGAGCTGTCAGTACAGAGCCTGACGCGGGGCTCGAACCCACCGACCGCGAGATCATGACCTGAGCCGAAGTCAGACGCTCAACCGACTGAGCCACCGAGGCGCCCCTCAAAGTATATTTTAAACCCAAGAGGAAACTGTTCGCTCCAGTTTTGCAACCTATGCCAATCACTTGGCAACATGGATTTTGAGTCTTTCCCCGTAGATACGCTCCAATCAAGACGCTCATGGGCTCTATAATGTTTCACCTGCTGAACAGGCCATGCTCCACCTGGTTTGCCCACATCACGCCCTTCCCCTCTATTATCAGCTTGTTCTCTGCCAGCCTGTGATGGTTGCCGCATCACCTTCCGCCAGTATTCCTGCATAGCACATCTATCTGCACTTTGGACTTCAGTCTCTGTAATTTTCTAGCTTTCTAGTCCTTTCCGGTTCATTTTCTGAGTTTCACACTAGATTGTAGATTCTGCCTTCTGATTCCTTTATGTCTGAAAATACCTAGAAGAATGCTGTGTAGACTGCAGGCTCAGGAAACAGAGGATGGGATCCAGGGGCTCTGTCTGTATGCATAGGTGTGTGGGGGTCAGGGAAGGAGATTGTAGGAGGGTGGGAGTTTTAGTCCTGGGATCCACATTAAGGGTGATTTTGAGAGTTCTCTGATTCTCTCTCTGTCTCTTGCTAGACCTCTTCTCATGCGGGTCCTCATTCAAATGCAGTATGGGTCATACCCAGTTTTCCACAGTCCCCACTCTTCCCTATTGCCTTGCACTTGGTGTCTCCATTCATTTTCATGGCCTGCCTGACCCTCAGAGTATTAGTTTGTGGTCCTATGTTAAGTTTTTTTGTTTCTCTTTGTCATAGGGGTTTTCTCTCTCTGAATCAAATTTGCTCTTTATAGGAGCTACTGCTTTTGTTGATGGCATCTTATCCCTCCTTTTAGATCGTGCTTGGATCCCTCTGCCTTGATGAAATCGCCCCTGACATTCCTTATGTTCAATCTCTAACACTTCTGCATTTGCTTGTACTATGTAATCAACTTTAAAATTATACTATCCTCTCACTTCTTGCCTATAGCACATACTTCATATATAAATATGTCATACCAAGAACAGGCAAGGTGCCTGGCTGGCTCGGTAGGGAGAGTGTGTGACTCTTGACCTCAGGGTTGTGAGTCTGAGCCCCACATTGGGTGCAGAGATTACTTAAAAATAAAATCTTAGGGGCGCCTGGGTGGCTCAGTGGGTTGAGTGTCCAAATCTTGATTTTTGGCTCAGGTCATGATCTCACAGTTCATGGGATCGAGCTCTGAGTCGGGCTCTGCTCTGAAGGGATTCTCTCTCCTTCTCTCTCTCTGCCCCTCCCCTGCTCGCGTGGCGCGGGCTCACTCTCTCAAAATAAGTAAATAAACATTTAAAAGAATCTTAAAAAAAAAAAAGAAAGGAAGATCAGCCAACACTCCAGGAGCATTACCTATGACAAAACTATTGAAATGATGTTTGTGGTGCAACATTTCAATAAGACGGCTGATGGCCGCCCCCTGATGATGATTACTTTTCAGCCTTGCTGGTGGAGTGACTACCAAGGCCAAGTGTTAAGAAGGCGTAGGTGTTACTACAAGTGAATGAAGCTAGCCTTGCTGAGACAGCCTGCTACCCCCCGACACCCCAGCTAGCCCAATGCTGAGTTGGTGTAGACAAATTGAACAGAAACTGCAAAAAAAAAAAAAGTTTATTAAATGTCCTTTATGATTTTCTTCTAATCAATTAAAAGCTTTTCACCTATTAATTAATCTTGTCATCACCTTCCATAATGAACATTTCCGATTTCATTTGTGGTTTTTAAGATGTGCCATAAATTGTAGAAATTAAATGCTAGTGTGACTTAACACTGACATTGGCAAGCCAAGAGAGAGAATGTTTGTGTTTACTCTTTTAGCACTTAAAGTACTGTGTTCTCTAGTTATGCTCTGGTCACTCAGACGCGATCACTAAATTGCTACCGTCGTGGCTTTTCGAGTGTTCTCTTAGCTGATTAAATTTTTTTGTTCCTCTCCTTCCAAGAGCCTCAGGGAGGAGGGCGGGGCTGAGAAAGCTCAGATTATAAAAGCCTCCTTCCTCTGCAAGAAAGGGGAGGCCAGCAGGATCCTTCCAGTGCAAGCAAATCCTGCCGGACAAAAATCCTACCTCAGCTGGTATGTTACCAACCTTTGCTTTTTTTGTCTCTCCGTAAATGTCGCGATTGTTGTGACTCGTAGAATTGGCACGAATAGGGTGTGTTTGGGAAGGGCATCGTTTAGATTTTCTGGGAAGATGTGAAATCTGTGAAGATTTGGAAGGAACAGAAGACAAGACGGGAAATTTCTCAGGGAGCTGTGGGGATAAGCGAGATGGTAGTCCACAGATAAATACAGTACTCGTTTGGATGTATTTAGAAGTGTAGACGTCTGCAGCAGGTTTCTGAATGATTTAAAATATAATTACAGTGCCCCCCCCCCCCGACTGACAGAGTCAGAAATTTCCTCAAATGAGCTTTATTAAGAAATGCACTGGCATCTTAACTGTGCAGCGGACGGTCTAAAGCGATCCTATGTTCTCCAAACATGGGATGATCGAGGACGTCACCAGTTTCTTCTTAAATCAAGACGATGAGGGAGCCTAAATTAGCATCAAGAAAGAACGTGTCCAAAGCGTCAACAGTCTTTGATGGAAGGAGAAAAGGATATGTGACCGATTTTTACACACTGCGCTCCCTTACCTTTTGTCAGCTTCCGGAACACGCTCATGGCTTGTGTTCTTTAGAAGCAAAAGTGAAACACTGAGGGCTTGGATGAATAATTAAAGATTTCATTTCTATTCGGTTTTGAGCCCATGACTGCCGGCGCTGACTTTCTCGGAGTTAAGATTCTTCAGCAGAATACAGACCCCCTCATGGTAGGGGGTTTTGGCTCCTCGGTGTCTCGAGAGTGTAAAGCACTTTCTTTCAGGGTTGTGACTTTTGATTTATGGTTCTTTAAAATTTGGAACAAAGTTGGTATCACGCGGTATTCATTCTTTGTCTTGCCTAACAATTGACGTTATTCCTGGTACCCGTGAAGAGACAGGGCTCCAGGCATAGAGGGACCCCTGGTCTTTCCCCCTTATTCTAGGGAGCTCTCAGCAACTAGCACCTTCAAATTCATTTGCTGCTGGGACTCACCTCTCTTCTCTCTCCTCTCTGGGGCCGGAGACCCTGGGATCGATGATTTTAGGAGCTCCCCTGGGTTTTCACCGTTCCCCCAGTTTTTACCCATCGATGCAAACTTCAAAAATGTGACTGACAAAACTACGGCCCCTTGGGAAAGCGGGATAATTCCCACGACGACACCGATCTCAGTCCTCCAGGGTGAACCAGACGGGGGAGGCGAGGCGCACGTTAACCCTTGTGGGGTCACTGTAACTCTTGGGTAAACCTCCAGGGCTGGGGCGAGAAGGAGAAGGGAGAAGATGTCTCCGCATGGTGTCATTTCTGTCTGAAGCTTCTGCAAGTATCACTCACCGTTATGAATAATTGATTCATTGAGGGGGTGGAGGCAGTGGAGATGGTCGGGCTTCGGCACCGGCCCTTTGGAACATTCTTTCGGAGCACGAACGAGACAGTCCCTCTCATTTCGGGTGACATAAGGAAAACTTGCTCTCTGGTCTCCTTTACCACACGGAGACTTAGGTAACACATCCTGCTTGAAGAGCACCTGTCTCCCTGGTGGCGAGAGGCAGGGAAACCATAATTTTAAACACATGCCCAATGCTCTTCTTGTACCCGGACGATCGTGTAGCAGATTGAGTTTTGGTTTTGGTTTTGGTTTTGCAAAGGGCTCGCAGGATGCAGAAGTATTCTGTTAGGAATGGGTGATTTCTAGATGAATCGGAATGAGCCGTGAACGCCAGTAGTGAAGAGAGCATTAGGCCAACCTCTTCCCCTCGAGGTTTCTACTCCTCGATTTAAATTTTAACGGTGTATGAAAGGAGTGTAAATGACAGTCTGTCTCTTCCCCAAGAGGTGGTAATGTGGCATCCATAACGTTCTGTGCCTTGGTTTCCTCATCCGTTTAAGCGGGGGAATAAGAATCATCTAACTCACAGGAGGACTGAGGGTTAAGAGCTCAGCATAGCGCCTGGCACGTAACAGACCTTGCGTGAGACGCGGCCACTGGTTTCTCCTGGCACGAGGGGGCCGTTCACGGCTGATGGGGATGCGTCTCGTGTGTTTGCAGGACAAACTGCGTTGTCCATAAATTCAAGTTATGACCCACAGAAGAACCCCGAGCCCAGATTGACACGATACGGTCTCTGAAGCACCCCAGTTACATGCTTGTGTTTTAAAAAGATCCCGGGGCGCCCGGGTGGCTCAGTCGGTTGAGCGTCCGATTTCGGCTCAGGTCACGATCTCGCAGTTCGTGAGTTCGAGCCCCGCGTCGGGCCCTGTGCTGACAGCTCAGAGCCTGGAGCTCGTTTCGGATTCTGTGTCTCCCTCTCTCTCTGCCCCCCACCCCCCCCTTGTGCTCTGTCTCTCTCTGTCTCTAAAAAGTAAATAAACACTAAAAATAAATAAATAAAAAGATCCAATGATAAGTGCTGAAGAGCTGGGATTGAAGCCAGAGACGAGAGGGTCATGGAGACTATTTGCAGTGTCCTGGGTGAGGTCGCTGGTGCTGTAAATGGGGTCCCCTGACCAGGGGCCCCAGCGGCACCTGGGAACTTGTTAGAGATGCAGAGCCTGTGGGCCACCTCGGAGCTGACGAGCAGTTTCGGGGGCCCCGCAAGCTGAGTTTTAATGAGGCCCCCAGCCATTCAGTCTGTGCAGAGAACATGTGCTTCTCTGCGTGGGCAACTGGAGACACCGTGGGTCTTTGGTTGGGAACTGCTGGGGGCCTGATGTGTGCGGGCATCTATGCCTTCGCGATCCCACTGTGAAACTGTGAAACCGCCAATGGCATTTCAGAGTCCATTTGGGTCTTAATTCTCTACTCAGGCAACGTCCGTCCGCAATCTTTGAGTGTCAGGGCCATCAATAAAAATAATCGAGAGATTGCTAAGACTCTGAAAGCTGAGATCACGCACAGTTAAACGGGTAAGTCCTCCATCTGGCCAGCCTCTCAGGTGCCTGTACCCTGGGGCCCATCGCTCCGGGAACCGCTTTCCCTGAGCAACTTCCACGAGCGTTCAAGGCCTTAGAGGCAACAGGCCCCCAGGCTGGTGCGTTGGGGGCGCTGGGTTCCGTCTGGGGTGGCTCCCCCTGTGCGGCCCAGTGTTCCTTTTACACGGGAGTCATTTCCCTTTCAAATCATTATTTGGAAATAATGGTGGATTCACAGGGAGTCAGAAAAATAGTGCCGAGGGGTCCCAAGTAGCCTTCGCCCCTTTTCTCCAATGGGGGGGCGGGGCTCTATGCTCTAGCATCCAATCCAGGAAACGGACATCGGTATCACCCACAGACTGCACTCAGATTTCTCACTGAGATGTACTCCTCTGTGCGTGTGTCATTTTATTCAATTTTAGCAGGAGCACATTTGGGTAACCACCACCACCAGTCAGGTTCTGGAACCGTTTCACCATCGCTAGAAGGAGCCCGCTTTATCGTCCCACCCATCCGGCCCCACCCCCTCCCCCGACCCAGGAGCTCTTTGTACCCTGAAGGCTGCTGGCTCAGGGCATGGGGGGTGGTGGGGGGGTTGATCTTTCTTGCACCTGACCGTGCTCACCCCTTTGCTTAGGCCCCCAGCGAGATCAGGCTGCAGGAAGTTTCTAGCAGCCCCAGCAGGCTGGCTTTCCATGTGCTGGGTCAGCCCCGCACGTCTGGAGTCTCTGACCTTTTGCCCTCTGCTCGCGAATTGCTCTTTGCTTCCTTTGTACCCGGCAATCTTTCAGGAAGTCTCTTCCAAACGTTGCGCACCTAGGACAAAATAAACATTTAGACGGTGAGGCAAACAGGTTGTTCCCATGTGTCCTCCATTTATTACCTATTTATTATTTTTTTAATGTTTATTTATTTTTGAGAGAGAGAGAGAGAGAGTGAGTGGGAGAGGGGCACAGAGAGAGGGAGACACGGATCCTGAAGCAGGCTCCAGGCTCCGAGCCGTCAGCACAGAGCCTGACGCAGGGCTGGAACCCTCGGACCGAGAGATCATGACCGGAGCCCAAGTCGGATGCTCAATGGACTGAGCCAGCCAGGCGCCTTTCCATTTATTATTTAGATTCTTCCCCCCACCCTGCCCCCTTCCAGAACCGGTTCAAGCCCTGTGGGTGGCTCCCTGTCCCCTGCTCTCTGGTTCCCAAGCGCACCTCTCTGGGGCGCTCACAGCTGAATTGGCTGAGCATGTAATTCCTAGATCACCGTCTTTTCTCTCTAAAAAATACACATATGCTTCATCTTCCGGCTTATGGTGCCACCGAGGAGAAGTTTGATGCCAGGCTTACTTCCCTCCCTCTCGTACCTTATTTTTTTCTGCTCGTACAGTTTTGTGTTTATTCTTATCCTTGAATGATTTCACCAAGACACCTCTAAGCCAATTAATTTTGCCTGGCATGCGACTCGGTGGAACTTCTTTTTTTTTTTTAAAGTTTATGTTTATGTTTATGTTGAGAGAAACAGAGAGAGCCAGCAGGGGAGGGGCAGAGAGAGAGAGAGAGAGAGAGGGAGAGAGAGAATCCCAAGCAGTCTCCACACTGTTTTAGCCTGGCTCGAACTCACGAACCATGAGACCGCGACCTGAGCCGAAATCGAGAGTCAGACACTTTGGGCACCTGGGTGGCTCAGTTGGTTAAGTGTCCAACTTGGGCTCAGGGCATGATATCTCACAGTTTGTGAGTTCAAGCCCCGTGTCGGGCTTTGTGCTGATAGCTTGGAGCCTGGAGTCTGCTTCAGACTCTGCATCTCCCTCTCTCTCTGCCCTTCCCCTGCTCATGCTCTGTCTTTGTCTCTCAAAAATAAATAAACGTTAAAAAAAAAAAGGGTCGGATGCTTAATTGACTGAACCACCCAGGCACCCCTTGGTGGGACTTTTTTGTACTAAAGACCCAATTCTTTCATTAGCCCAGGGAGGAAGATTTATCCTGTTGACCTTTTGACTATGGTGTCTCCTCTACAGGGATCATTTTCTTTTTCTGAAAGGCGTGTTACTTTCATGGCGCATCTATCCGTGTTCCCCGTGGCTCCACACATGACGGCCACAGCAAGGGGTGGCGCGGTTGCCCCGAGGGGCTCCTGTCCGGGTTGGAGAGTTGATGGGGCAGAGCCTCGCGATGTCCTCAGCCTCAGCCTGTGCTGTTCCCACTCTGCCGGGGGTCACTGTGTAGGACACTGAGCTCGTGTCCACCAGATACCTGAGCACAGTCTCTGGTTTGATGTTGGGTGCCACGATGGTGCCCGTGTTTGCCACCCCTGAGGAGGGTGCCAGTTTCGTGCACAAAGAGGACTGGAGTCAGTTCGGGAAGGCACTTCGCTGCTGGGTCGTGAGACTTCTTTTCTGAGCAAACCCTCTCCTCCTGTCTTGGTCACAACTGCCTTCATTACACATTACGGGGACTGACTGGGGAGGCGACGTGCTCCCTGGAGCCGTTCACACCCAGGGGGGGGCTGTAATCAGAACACAATAAGAAAACACCAACAACAGGCTTAGTAGAGCTGCAAAAAAACCAAAACAACCAAACCCGAGTTTGCGTGTAAAAAGAGTTCACAAAGTAAACATTTTAAGCCACTAGCTAGCAGGAGTCAATAAAATATTAGCATTTAAGAATAAGGGGGAGGGGCGCCTGGGTGGCTCAGTCCCTTAAGCCTCCAATTTAGGCTCAGGTCATGATCTCACCGTTGGAGAGTTGAGCCCTGCTGTGCTGACAGCTCAGAGCCTGGAGCCTGCTTCAGGTTCTGTGTCTCCCTCTCTCTCTCTGCCTCTCCCCACCCCCCCACCCCCCACCTCTCAAAAATAACTAAATATAAAAAAAATAGAAGAAGAGGGAAAGGCAAATAAATGCTGGGAAGAAAGAATAAAAATGAGGCTGCCCTCAGGGTTTTCTTTTACAAGACCAAAAGTCTAATAAGAACGGAACAGGTTCTACGGTGGGGGGAGAATGTTGTCAAACTCTTCACGTGCGAAAAGACATTCACATGAACAAAAAGTACCCCATGTACACCTCCTGTGAGTCGCTCCTCTCAAATCATCCCCAGGGACTTCCTGCCGACGCAGACAGATGAATCCAGGGTGGAGAAGTCCAGAATGAATGGACTCCCACCGGGACACCAGTGATACATGGAGGGTCGAGTCTGAAAGAGGGTCGAAAACATAGACAGAAAAAGTATTCTCATACATACAAATATACAATCTAAAAAGAATAGCTTGACAATAACAAGCTGGGTCTAATTCCCGGATTACATGGACTGCCGTGGGGCTGGGGGAAGTTGGGTGACAGTCATCCAGAGAGTAACCTGATGGCAGCGGGCAGATGAACAAACTTGACCCAACACTGACTTAGTGCAGTGAGGGTCAGGTTTGCGGGGGTTCTGTCATTCTTTCCTGAAGCTACTCTGATTTCCTCCTTAGCATTGCTGCTCAATCAGATACCTTAGGGGGTCCCGCTTTGATTTTTCCATGTACGGGACCCAAATAAAATTGAAGAGTCTTAGGACTGGTCTCGCACAATATTTTATTCAAAAGATATGTAGGTCCAACATAGCAAGAGCATTGGAAATAAATGTGAATGAAAGGACACGGTGGCAGGCAGGCTTCTGAGATGGCCCCGAAGGACCCCTGCCTTTCGGTGTTTGTGTCTGTGTGTGGTCCCCTCCCCTGGAATGTGGCAGGACTCAGTGATTTGCTTCTCACGATAGAATATGGCAAAGGTGATTTGGGATGTCACTCGCATGATGACATTACAAAAGCCAATGACTTTGCCTTGTGGCAGATTCTATTACCTTATGGGCTGGCATGCTTTGACCAAGCAAGTTGCCGCATAGGAGGGCCCACAGAGCCAAAACTGAGGGTGGCCTCCAGCCACCGGCCAGTGAGGTCCTGAGGACCCTAGGAACTCAACCCTGCTGACAACCACGTGCGCTTGGAAGCAGGGCCTTCCCCCATCCAGCCTTCAGATGAGACCCCAGCCTCTGCTTGTACCTCGACAACAGAGAACCCACCTCAACTGTTCCTAGGTTCCCGACCTGCAGGAAAGTGAGATCAAAGTACGTGCCGTTTTTAGTAGTTATGTTCTGACGTAATTTCCGACACGGTAATAGATAACTGAGAGGAATGGTTGAACTCAGAAAAAAGTCCAAAAGATGCTGTCTACCTGTCTCACGACGGCCTTACTCACGGCGGCCTCCCTGTGCACCCGGCTCCCCTCATACACCCCTACCATCTCTCCGGAGCCTCCCCCTCCCATTTTCCACATTTGTTCTCCTGTGACTGGCTCTGGGTCCTTTGCAATATAAGTCTATTCAGCTTTTCTAGGCTTCTCTCCTTTTTTCACTCCCCATGAGCCCCAGGAGCTGAGCAGATGAAACACGTTTCCCTCGTGGGCGAGGCAGGGGAGGGGGTCACGATGCTTAAGAATCAGCGGTGTTTCCTGCCATTTTGCTTTTCCTGTGACACCTTATTCATTCTTCTTTTGAAGTCCCTACACTTATGGTGGCAGTAAGGACAGAAGCACTGAAGCTAATGGCACCCAAGCACTGTGCTGAGCTGCTGTGGGCTCGTCCCAAGTAATGCTGACCATCCACAGGCCGATGCTGCTTGAGCCTTGTGTCAAGCTTGGTTTTTCCTGACTCCAAGCCTTTGCTTTTGTTTTGTTTTGTTTTGTTTTTCTACCACACAGTCTTCATCTCCCTGGAGGTTTGATTATTATTTCTTTTTAAGTTCATCTATTGATTGAGAGAGAAAGAGAGAGAGAGAGAGAGTGCACATGAGCCAGGGAGGGGCAGAGAGAGAGAACGAGACAGAGAATCCCAAGCAGGCACCACACTGTCAGTGCAGAGCCTGACGCCGGGCTCCAACTCACAAACCAGAAGATCATGACCGGAGCCGAAATCAAGAGTCGGACGCTTAACCGACTGAGCCACCAGGTGCCCTTCCCTAGAAGTTTGATTGTATAAACGCGTTTCTCAGTGTGTTGACTTGAATTCCTCTTGACGTTGAACTTTTCGTTATTAAAGACAAGTATTTCTCTTGGTTTTGCCCGAACTTTTGACTCCCTGGCCTGTGGTATGATGTCTGAGCTTTCCTGATGTGTTTGCCAACCCCACGATTTTTGAGACGAATAGCACAGTGAATGGAGGGTCTGCGTTACACGAAATCACCCCCTTCAAATATGGTTATTACACACCGTGGGGTGCCCTTGCTGTCATTTTACTGGTGGATTCTATCAGAGAAGTTCTATCCACATCACGGGCCGTCATTTTCTTGACTTTGCTTTCCGACTCCTAGCCCAGAGTTCCATGAATTTAAAGAAATACACTCTGAGTTAAAGAGAAAATAAAGAGATGGTCCTAGACTTGAAACTCACGCTTTTAAGCCTCATACTCCAGTGCCCTCCAAATGGGTGGGAAGCCCGTGTCTCTGTCATGTGAACCCCAAATACTGCAGATCGGATCCCTGGAAAGAAGCAGTATCCGAGAGGCAGTTCTGGTGAGGCTTCAACACCATACACTTGATGCCATGGTTGTATAACGTTTTCCGTTGCATTCTAGTTTCGGAGTGACGCAATCATATTTCCCAAGTTGTATGTGAAACTCCAACTCCCATTCGTTGGGGGTTGTCATGGATAAATCCATCACTTGCAACTTTCGGGGCATGGTAAACCATCGACAGACTTACTTTTCCTCAAGTTCAGTAGTGGCTCTCTTATCGATTCCAAGAGACTGAGGCTTCAGATGGCCCCTGTCTGCCAGTGCTGTTGGGTGATGGGGAGCAGGTGTGCAGAACAGTCCAGAGCTCAGGAGCTGGATTCTAGCTGCTCTTCAACAGCAGAAACCTTTCCACAGAGGCCACCTTCTAGGACCTTCTAGGACCTTCTAGGACCTTGGAGGCGTGAATGGGGCGAAGGCAGTGCTGCTCCCACCGATGTGTGTGTGTGTGTGGCGTCCCTCAGCCCCTCTTAGCTGGGAGGGAGGCCCCCAGGACGCCCTTTGAAAACACACTCTAGACTCGGCTGTTGAGTGAAGCCCTGAACACCTGGACATTGTCCCTATTTCATCTCTGCAGTAAGAGTCAGGCAGGCCACGTAGGACCAGGGCGCCGGGAGAGGAACACCAATCACTTCCTTATCCAGGAAGTGTTTCAGAAACTGTGACGCGAGGGGGAAGAAACTGCCAAAGTTTCTCATCCGTATGCATTATGCGATCGTTGGCTTTCCTTTCCTTTGATCTTTGATTGGTTATTTATCTCCGATTGGCGATGTTAGTGGGGACCGCTTCAGCAGTCCTGCCTGCCCCACAAAGCCCTCCTTCACGCCCTTATTCTCGCAGTTATCATACCTGCCCCCTGTCTGCTAGTTTTCTTCTGAGAGATTGAAACAGGCCCCAAGTCAGCCATCGCCCCCCCCCCCCCCCCCGCCTCCCGTTTGCTCCTCTGGAGGGGAGGTCCACACCGGTTGTCTTCACCGGTGTCTACATGCTCTCTCAACCCCCATCGCTGAAACTGCCATTGTTATGGCCACTGCTTATCTTCCCCTTGCCCAGCCTCTCGTGGCTTATCCTGTTTATTAAGTGTATTTTGAAGACGGCACAAGCAATGTATTTACTTTTGGTAAATATAAAAAGTAAAAAAAAATGAAACGAATGACTCTCTATCCTACCCTGCCCCCACGTTAGCATATAGTGATTAGCATTTCGGTGTATTTACTCCCGGGTGCCTTCTGCACATCATCTGTAAGGCACTTACATTCCCTACGGAGGCAGATGCCTTTCCTGCAGGCGCTGAGCCGCCTTCATAAGGAGGCCAGGAGGGTGAAGGACCCACTCAAGGTCTGCGGCCTGGTGGTTCATCCGAGAGCCGGTCCGTGAAGCTGTGTCTCTTAACCACCAGGATTCCTTGCCGCTTTCTTCCTTCCTTTCTTTCTTTCTTCTTTCTTTCTTTCTTTCTTTCTTTCTTTCTTTCTTTCTTTCTTTCTTTCCTTTCTTTCTCTTTCTTTCTTTCTTTCTTTCTTTCTTTCTTTCTTTCTTTCCTTTCTTTCTCTTTCTTTCTTTCTTTCTTTCTTTCTTTCCTTTCTTTCTCTTTCTTTCTTTCTTTCTTTCTTTCTTTCTTCTTTCTTTCTTTTTTTCTTTCCCCCTATTTGGAACAAATCATAATCATTTCTCCATGTCATTAAATTATACCCCCTTAATGGCACCACCCTTTTACTTTTTTTGGGTGGAATGTTCTATGAATGGAAATTTAGGTTGTTTCTGATTGCCCCTGTTAGAAAGAACTCTGCGATCAACAGCTTTTCAGTACAACTTTTTGTGTTTCTGACTCTTCCTTTTATCTGGGGTCTCCAAAGCTGGTTCCCTGGGGTGACAGTATTTAAATGCCTTGCTACTTTACTGCCAAGTTGCTTTGAAGGCCATAAAAGGGTTTTCACCCCACCCAGTCGTCTGGCATTGTCTGTCTCATCACCATCCTCCCACCATCAAATATTATCATCTGAAAACACCTCCTTGTGGAGTTTCATTGTTATGGGCCTTTTATGGCTTTTATGAGAAAGGAAGATTAGTCTGTTTTCGCGTTTTTTAGCAATTTGTGCTCCCTCTTTGATGGATTTGGATTTCAGCCCTTAGCCCATTTTTTTCTACCGGATTTTCTATCGTCCGGCCTGGTGATACGAGCCTATTTTCCACAGCACCAGTGCATCGGCTGGTTTCTCCCTGGTGTGACCTTTCTTCCTTCCTCCCCTCCTGGCTGTCAGCCTATCCAGTTCACTCGCCCTTTCCCGGGGTTCCTGAGCGTGGGGGCCTTGGATACCCTCCTTTCACTCTGCAGGCTCTCCCCCCGGGTGTCTCTTCTGCCCTTTCCCTGTGGCCCTCTGCCCTATAGCCCCTTCTGCCAATGCCTGGCTCCTCTCTCCCCCACGCCCTAACCCCTGACCCCGTTCAGGACGATCACCCAGAGCACCTGTGACATAAGATGTCGTGAAGAAGGCCTAAAACTCATAATCAATCGACTTGAGCATCAGCTCGCCTCAGAAGAGCAGGTGGAAACAAATATCTCATGTAGGCATTGGACGTGCCAGGACAGGGCCGCCCCCTGCACATCTTACGTGACTTGCCTGTGTCTTGTTTGACCGAAATGTGATTAAAAAGCAAAAAAACACCTTTTCCCATTGCAGAAAAAAAAAAAAAAAAGCAGTTTTTCATTGTGGAGCAAACGAAATCATTTCTTGCCCATTGGTGCCCTACTTAGAAGCAATTTGCTGTATGGGGATCACAGTAAATACCTTGCAGGATTGATCTGTGGTTTTACGATAATGTATGTAAAGTACCAATTAATACTCCGAGCCTCTCTTTCAAATGTCTGGGGAGAGAAGTAAAAGAAGAACTTATTGTCTTAAACAGCCTGTACCAGCTGTTCTGAGTGGGTTTCAAAGAAGCTTCCAGTCTCTGCGGGGTGGGAGCCTTTTGAGGCTGCCTGGGAGGGGCCGTTGGGCCGGAGACAGCAGGAACACCGGCTGGGCGGTGGTGGGTCCAGACCTTTCCACACCCAGGGAAGGCTGTGCAAAAGCAGGAGGAGGATTTAGGGGTCAGTAGGGGGTGTTATTTATTCGTTTAAATTATTCGCTCAATACATATTTGTACAGATCACCTCTGTGTGCCTTGTCGGGTCCTGGGCATATAATGCTGAACAAGACGGATCTGGTCCAGGAGCCAAACAGATCATTAAACGAATCAGGGGTTCCGGCAGCTGGGTGGGGAGTAGGGGTGCTACGGGAGTCACCGGGGCGTGCCTCTGCCTGGGGGTCACATGGCACCTCCCCACAGAAGCGGTGCAGACGTGAGGCCCCGAGGTTGAGCAGACAGACAGACAGACAGACAGAGAGGGTCTGCAGAAGAAGGTTCCAGACAGAGGGTGGGGCCCCGGGGGCAGCTGTGGGCTCCTGGAGAGGCTAGCGACCGACCGGGGAGGAGGTGGGACTTGCCCCTGGATGTGGTGTGGCCATCATGCGTGGCAGCTTCGTGCTGGAGGAGGACACTCAGGGAGATGGGAAAGGATGATGCTTTCGTTCTAGAAATGTGTTTACTGTGTCTGCCAGACAACACAGGGAAGTGGAGGGAGTAGCCGTGGGTGTTTTTGTCTGCAACCTGGGCTCCGGGTCCGAGGCAGTCCCCGCAGGTGGGGATGGGGGCGTCTGGGCATCAGGAGAGCAGGGGCGGCCCCGGAATCCTCCGCAAGGCGGCTGAGGCTTCTCGGTCCCCTGGGCTGATGGCCTGCTCCCAGGCCCGAGAGGGAATTGCCAGGTATCCCTGGGGCCCAAGTGCCGGCCCAGAGCCACCTTAGACACACAGGCCCTCGGCCCCTGCTACCATGGGGAGGATCAAGGCCAGGATCCTTCTCAAAGTCTGGCCCCCTCCTCCGGCTGACACAAGCCATTGTTACGGTTTGTTCTTTATGGTTTTACTACAAAGCCCGTAACTTGGAAGCAGCCACTGAGAAACTCCCAAGTGTGGTGGTCTGTGATGCGGGGCCCCGCCTCACAGAGCAGCATCCAGGGGGGCCCTGCCCCAGGCCGGAGGGAGGGGCCGTGAGGACAGGAAGTCAAGCAGGTCCCGGAGGGGTGTGGGGGATGAGGCCAGAAGAGCAGGGTGGGGGTGCGGTGACCGGTGGGGGACCTGGGGCAGAGCAAAGGGCCCTCTGCAAAAGGGCCCGTGACAAGGCTTCTCGTGAAGTCCTTTTGCTGTTTGCGACTCAAGCTAAACCCCCTCCCCGCCCTGTTCTCCACAGAAAAGATGTCCTTCGAGGGTGCCAGGCTCAGCATGAGGAACAGAAGGAACGGCCTGCTGGACAGTACCCGGACCCTGTACTCCAGCACGTCCCGCAGCACGGACGTGTCCTACAGCGAAAGTGTGAGTCCAGGCGGTGCTGGGCCGTCTGAAGGCGTCGCTTTGGTCATTATGTTATTTGGGGACCTGTACTCCTTTGAAAAGACCCTACCTCAACGTATAGTACGTTGTTCTGTGGGTTATGTTTTGTCAAACATGGAAGCATTTTCTCTTTTGTGCTGTTTTTGCATCATCTTATTTTATTGTATTAAAAAAAGTTTTTTTTCAACATTTATTTATTTTTGAGAGACAGAGAGAGACAGAGCATAAGCAGGGGAAGGGCAGAGAGAGAGGGAGACACAGGATCCGAAGCAGGCTCCAGGCTCTGAGTTGTCGGCAGAGAGCCCGACGCGGGGCTCGAACTCACGAACTGCGAGATCATGACCTGAGCCGAAGTCGGACGCTCAACCGAATGAGCCACCCAGGCGCCCAACGGCATCCTTATTTTATTTTATTTTATTTTATTTTATTTTATTTTATTATTTTTTAAATGTTTATTTATTTTTGCGAGAAAGAGAGAGCTCGAGCTTGCACAAGTCCCAGTCGGGAAGGGGCAGAGAGAGAAGGGGACAGAGGATCCCAAGCGGGCTCTCTGCTGACAGCCTTGAGCCTGATTTGGGGCTCAAACTCACAAACGGTGACATCATGACCTGAGTCTAAGTCGGACGCTCAGCCGACTCAGCCACCCAGATGCCCCTCCAGCGTCCTTACTTGAAAGGTGGTAACCTTAATAAGTTGGGAAAAGATGCCTTTGTTAGTGGACGCTCCTGACATTTACGATGCTGCCCTGTTAACCCTCGTTTCCTCCTCGGTGTTTCTGCTTCCAATCCTGTGGGTTCGCCAGAAACGACTCTCGAATCTAAGTCCTTCCTTTCAAGTCCACGGCTGCATCTCTGTTCGGTTCTCATCTGTTCTTGCAACAGCTTCTAGCTGGTGTCCGGGGCACCCGCGTCTCCCGTTCTAACCCCGCGTCCACGCTGTCCTGAGCTCATAGGGACTCGCAAGTCCTTGCTTCCTGGGACCAGCAGGGGCCCTTCTGCGCTGTTCCCGGTGCTCCTGCTGGGGCAGGTTCCACTGGCTTCGTGCCCACCCTCTGGGCAGATCGAATGTGTTCGCTGGTCCGGAAATAAAGACGACACTGCAGTCTGATACCAACGGTCCCCCTGGACTGGGATGTTGGAAGTCAGGATGGTGGCTTGCCGTGGGAAAGAGGACGGAAGAGGGATGGGGAAGGATGCTCCACTGCCGGGCCCATCAGTGTGCAGGTCTGACCGGTGGTTACACGGGGCTGGCTTTGTGAGCTACCAGGGAGCTCTGAACAAACAAACAAGGGAGCAAAAACACCCCCCCCCCGGGCCTCCGCGTATTTAAGGCAGTGCTGGCTCTCAGGCACTCCTCCTGCACTTGTCCATCCCCGACCCAGAGCCCCCCCCCCGCGCCCCTTACATTTTGCCCCTGGCCTCACCTTAGCCCTGGCCCTGCAGAAACAAACGGTGGGCAAAGACGAGGGGGCCTGTCCCCCAGCCTCAGGCAATGAGAGACCTCCGGGGAAGGCGGGGAAGGCCGTTACCCATCTCACTCTGGGTTTGGATGGGGCTTTGATGCTTCTGGGCAATGGACCAAGGCTGACGGTGGGACAAGGCCACTCCATGGCTCCCAAGGGATTTCTGGACAGCTTTTCTGGTCACACCTTCAGCAGTGCTGGCAGCCCCCTGGGTAGGACTTCTGAGACCACCAAAGGACGCCTCAGTTCTAGAAAGCCCTGTTTGCGCCCCTCAAGAGCACACACTTTTGAGGGCACTCGGGTGGCTCAGTTGGTTAAGCAGCCAACTTCGCTCGGTTTGAGCCCCTTGTTGGGCTCTGTGCCGACAGCTCGGAGCCTGGAGCCTGCTTCGGATTCTGTGTCTCCCTCTCTCTCTCTCTCTCTGTCCCTCCCCCACTTGTGCTCTCTCTCTCTCTCTCAAAAATAAACTAACATTAAAATAAAGGAACACACCCTTCTGCACAGTGCATTTTTAGCAACAGAGGGAATTTTTAGCAACAGAGCTGTGCTCACACCACTGCCCCTCCACGACCACTGATTTCGCTGGCTTCTACATCTGTTGAATCTTCTTCGTTTGTGGTTAAGCAGATTCAGAATTAGTTAAGAGGTTAGAAAATATTATCAGGGAGGAAGGGCATCAAAGGCTTTCAAAAATTATGCATTCAGATGAGGGTAGGAATCATCGTTGCTTTCCGTATTTTTAGTGTCTGTGGACAAGAATGTGTAAGTGTAAATTTCCAGCTTAAGGAAGAGTAATATAATGAACACTCTTGTGCCGGCCACCAGCTTAGGGAACAGAGTATCACCAGGACTTTGGAGGGCCCCCACCTGCCCCCCCCCGTTGTCCCCTCTCTCCTGCCAGAGGTGACTGCAATCCTGAATTTTCTATGACCCATTCCTTCCTTCCTATATATATATATATATATATATATATATCCCTAAACAATGTATTATTTACTTTTATCTGTTGTTGACATATATGAAATTCTACAAGTATTCTTGGGGGAACTTGTTTTTTTCTTCCTCATTATATTTTCGAGATTCATCTCTGTCGATTCCTTTCACTGCCGTCCAATGATCCATTGTGTTCATCCGGCCTACGGGGAACATTTGGGTTTCTGCGTTTTGCTATTAGGAGCAATGCCACGTGAACATTTTGGGGTGTGTGAGTTGGGGCTCCCTGGGAAACGTTCTTAGGGTGAAGCTGGGTGGGTGAAGGGTAGACACCTCTCCATCATGAGGTCTGGTTTAAGACCCGGGGTTTGTGGGATAACTTTCGTTCGAAGGGCCGGGAAGAGGAGGCGTGTGGTCCCTGTTTCTCTGATGTCTCAGAAGGGAGCAAGGGGCCGACTGCTGGGCGCACCGTGGACTTCATGCCAAGACGCTGCCTGTCCCCCCCGTATGTGTGAGCAGCTGCTGTTGGGGATGAGGAGTCACGGCTGGCTTTGGTGCCAGCAGCCTGACTTGGGAAGCCAGACTTGGCACCACGCTGTCTGAGAACTGCACCTGCCCGCACCCTGCCCCCTGCACCCATACCTGAGGGTTTGGACTGCCGGCCCCACCTCCCCAGGGCAAGACAGCCCCCCCCCCCCGAAGGCTGACCACCGTGGCCAGGCATTCTCAGCCTGTGGGCTCACGTTTCGTGGGACAGACCTACCTCTCTCTCCAACTGGGGGCGCTTTCTAGGGGCGTGAGTTGCTGGCCACGGCAGACCATTTTCCAGAGTGGTCGCGCCAATGTGCTCACCCACCCCTAGGGGGCGCGAGGCCCCCCTGCCTTCCCCTTCATCACTCTCCGCGTCAGTTGCCTTTTTGATTTTTCCAACCTGGTTCCCCGGGGAAGTGAGAAATCATGGTGGTTTCGCTTCACGTTCGCCTCATGACCGATGCTGGTGAGCCTCTCTTCACACGTGCACGGGTTATCCGTGCGTCCTTGTTTATTCTCTCTGTGCTCACGTCTTTTGCCATTTCCCCCGTAGGTTGTCTGTCCTGTCGTTCGTGATTTGAAGTCCTTTATATAGTCTCTCTACCAACTGAGTATGTTGCAATTCTGGCCTCCCACTTGAAGAGTGTAGTGGTTTCTTCTTTTTAAAAATTTTAAAATTATTTATTTATTTAATGTTTATTAAAAAACTTTTTTTTAATTTTATTTTTTACTTTTTAAAATTTACATCCAAATTAGGTGCAACAATGATTTCAGGAGTGGATTCCTTAGTGCCCCTGACCCATTTAGCTCACCCCCCTCCCACAACCACTCCAGTAACCCTCAGTTTGTTCTGCATATTTATGAGTCTCTTCTGCTTTGTCCCCCTCCCTGTTTTTATATTATTTTTGCTTCCCTTCCCTTAGGTTCATCTGTTTTGTCTCTTAAAGTCCTCATACGAGTGAAGTCATATGATATTTATCTTTCTCTGACTAATTTCACTTAGCATAATACCCTCTAGTTCCATCCACGTAGTCGCCAATGGCAAGATTTCATTCTTTTCGATTGCCGAGTAATACTCCATTGTATCTATATTCCACATCTTCTTTATCCATTCATCCATCGATGGACATTTGGGTTCCTTCCATACTTTGGCTATTGTTGATAGTGCTGCTATAAACATGGGGTGCATGTGTCCCTTAGAAACAGCACACCTGTATCCCGAGGATAAATGCCTAGTAGTGCAATTGCTAGGTCGTAGGGTAGTTCTATTTTTAGGTTTTTTTTGTTTTTTTTTTTTTTTTTTGGTGAGGAACCTCCATACTGTTTTCCAGAGTGGCTGCACCAGCTTGCATTCCCATAAAAAAAATTTTTTTTTTAATGTTTATTCTTGAGAGAGAGAGAGAGACAGAGTGTGAATGGGGAAGGGGCAGAAAGAGGCGGGCAGTGAATCCAAAGTGCTGAGCCATCAGCACAGAGCCCGACGCAGGGCTCGGGCTCAGGAACCATGAGATCATGACCTGAGCCGAAGTCGGACGCTTCACCGACTGAGCCACCCAGGTGCCCCAGGAGTACAGTGTTTTCCAATGTATTTTTCATCTCTTTCCATATAGTTTGCTTTCCCATCTTAAGGGAAGCTTTGGGTGTATAAAAAATTGTGGTTGTTTCTCAGAATGAGGTTCCGGATATGCCTTACCACCTTGCCCATGGGGGAGAAAATACAAGCCCAGAAGGAATCTCTGAAATATGTCTTCTTTAGAAAAGCAAGTGTAAGAGGACAGAGTATCTGCTTTGATACATTATTTATGGTAAACTATCAACAAATGCATATACATTCCCTCGGTAGTCCTAGAGACGGGAAAACATAATTTGTATGTGTATCACGACATTTATTACAAGATAACTCCAAGTTGACTTTTAGAAAAATTCGCATTTAGTTATAAAATTTAAATGTATGCCTCTTTTAAAAACAGTCGTGTACTCTAAGAACATGGATGGACACTGGGTGCTATGAATACGTGGTAAATTCTTAAAGCCTTTGAAGTAGGTTTAGATCATCTTTCGTATTTGTTAATAACAGCAGTGTGTTCGAATAAATGAGTGATATGCTGTCCAACGTTCTTTCTCCAAAGGACTTGGTGAATTTTATTCAAGCAAATTTTAAGAAACGGGAATGTGTCTTCTTTACCAAAGATTCCAAAGCCACGTAAGTGTCTATTTCCCCTCCGTTTTTGCTTCCGGGTTGGAAAATAAATTATTAACAACCATTACAACAAACAAACAAATGCTCACTAGTTCATTATTAAAGTTGTTTTCATCTTGCGATTCTCAGAAATGGTGTGCGAGCAGGAAGAATTTGGCAAGTAGCTCGGACTTGGTCCCTTGAGCGGGTCCCCAAGGGCGGTAGCATTTCGTTTTGTATTTTTAGCTTTGGCAATAGTTGGTAGAGGCTCTAAGAGAGGCTGTCGCCCCCTTCGGTGTTCCCATGAGCCTGGGAGCCCACCTGAGTGGCCGCAGCAATGAAGGCTGTTGTGTTGTAGCTGTTGGCAGGTGACCCCGGGCACGAGCACACGTGGCCATCCGATCGACTCCTCCGTGAGGCTGTTGATGTACGGCCTTCCCATCCAATCGGGGGTTCATCCGCTCCGAGTCTCTAGCGTTTTGTACCATCAAGGCTGGGTTTCCAAACACGGGGAGCAGCCCCCAGCGGCTCTGAGTGCAGGAGGAGGTCCTCGATGAATGTTAGTTAATGAGGGAGGGACTGAATGAGCGGACCCCTGATCTTTCCCATAGAAGATGTGCCCGGACCCAAAGAGACATTTTTCACGCCGCCCACCTCTCATCCTGTCCCTCTGCCTTTCCTCTGTTGCCCGCTGCCGAGAGAAGAAAGAATCTAACTCTTCATTGGTTAGATAGTTGCTGCTGTCGTTTACAATTAAAGCACTGACCTTCTGCGGAACAGAGACAGCGAACAGAGGAAGGATGTAAGAACAAGTAAAAGCAGGTTCGTTGGAACCAGCCCCGCATCGCACCTTGGCTCGGCTGCCCGCTCACCGAGTGACCTTGAGCCAATTATCCTTTTTTTCTGCACCGAATTCTCTGATGCTAAAACGCTAGCAAAGAATTCCTCATGGGTTGCGGTAAGGATTCGATGCTGTGATGCCTCAGGGCATAAAAGGTTCTTCATAAGTGTGTTTTCTTGCTTCGTGTGAATGAGAAAAGGAACATCAGAAAAACTAAGAATCTCTGTTTTGCCACTGGTGTAAACGTATTCCTCGTGAGTCATTTTGATGGGATGTAAACCTCATGAGTCAGCTCTTTATTCCCTGAATGTTTCAATGAAAGATTTTGCTGTTAATATATTTGTTTGATGGGTAGAAAATACAATTTGGATTCATTCATTCACTCAACAAATATTTATTGGGAACCTGCTATATCACAAGGACTTAACATACTTGATCGCTAATTCTACAACCCCCCCCCCCGACCCCGCCCCTTCAAGGTGGCTGCTATCATTCGACAGACAAGGCACATGAGCCCCGAGAGTTCAGTATTTTGCCCAAGGTCCTATGGCCAGTGGGAGATGGATGAAGGACTGAACCCAGGTTTTCTGATTCCTAGCTTGTGTGTTCTTTTTATCCCCTGCTCCCACCCTTTCTAAGAACGACACTGGCTCAGACAGACTGTATTCCTCAACAGTTTCTTAGGTACAGAAGTCCAGTCTAATTGGCTTAAGTCAAAGGGATAGTAATGGGACATTTCGGCTGAAAAGCACAGCCAGAGCCCGAGCTTAATAGCACCAAGACTCTGTCTCTTTTCCACCTGTCGTTTCTATTGTCCTCTGGGTGAGCAGCCTCTTAACAAATGGTGCCAAAACAATCACCATATCTCACAGGTTATCAGCTTACCATTTTGCCAGTGGGGGAAAGAGGGCCTCATTCTTAGCAATTCCACCAGAAATTCTGGACTGATGTCCATGGTTCTTTTTGCCCTGGCTTGGGCCATGTGCCCACCTCTAAACTCATCCCTGGGGCTAGGGAATGGGTGTGTTGATGGGCCAGGCTTGGGTATCGTGTCCACATGGACCCAGGGTGGAGAGGGATGGTTCTTCAAAGGAAAAGCAGGCTGTTCCTACCAGCCAACCAGGAAATGGATGTCACATGGAGAAACCTGTAGTTGCCTACGTTAGAGTGCTTGATGACAGCTTGAATCTTGCAGGAAACAAAGAGGAGCAGTCCCCACCTTCAGCAACACAAGCTGAAGACCAGAACGCCTCAGGGTATTCTGATTCCCTTCTCCTAAGGGCACAAGGTTGTAGACCGAGGTCAAGACCCTAGACTCTTTGAACTTCCCCATCTCTCCATAGATGGTGGGAATACTCTGTGTCATCCAAATTACCCATCGGACAGGGAAATCAAATGAAGCGACTATTGGTATTGATACCCTGAATTTGCTTCCTTCCCCCTCAAACTAACACAGGCTGTCCAAGTCTCCCCAGAGAATTCCTGGGGTTGCTTGTATGTGCTATGCCCAGACTAGTCAAGTCTCTCCACTTTCTTGACTAGTCACTGGAGAGTGAGCCCCAACCATTGCACCCACTGCTGAGCACCCTCCGAAATGTTGCTGCCCTGCTTCTGGGTTGCCTCCTGGCACTTCCGAGACTGTGAGACCCCGATCTGGGTTTGTTCTCTTTAGTTCGCATTGCCTTGGCCATGCTGCATTCTAGGTAGAAGTAAGGAGAACTCTACCTTCTCTGTAGCTGCTCTGTGCAATGGAACTTTCCGCCACGATTGAAATGCCCTATATCTGCACTGCCCATTGCGGTAGTCACTAGCCACAGGTGGCTATTGAGCATTTGAAATGTGGCTAGTATGATCAAAGAATTGAATTTCTTTAGTTTTGATCTTAATTAATTTAAACATAAAATTACATTGCCGCGCGTGGCTAATGGTTGCCTTATTGACCGAGTCGCTCTATAGGTTTCAGACTTGGTCCTAGAGGTAGAACTAGGGTCCTGATGTTCTCCCATCTGCCCCACGCCCCCTCTCCATCACCCCATCCCTCCTGCAGGTATCTGTGCTCCTAATGCCTTTCTGGCCTCCTCTCCATTTGTAAACCAATTCATGCAAATTCCTGCGTAGAGCATTACCAGCCTGCAGACCATCAAAATGGAGCCAGACAACTCTCTCAGCCAAGGTCACCTGAGGCACACACCTCCCCATAGAAGGGAAAAGGGCTTAAGAGTCTGTCTTCAGCTGTAGCCAGGGCAGGTGAGGCAGGGACTTCTCCCCCCCACCCCCCATCCTGCACTGACCTTCGGTGGGTGTGGACAGACCCCAACAGATAGCAAGATGGTAACAGCTAAAGGGAAAGGAGAGGAAGTCAACTTGGACCCTAGTGGGGAGGACTCTGAGACCACTGGGGGGCAGCCTTGACTCAGGAAGTGCCCTGGGACTTAGTAAGAAAAGCACCCAGGAAACTGGGGTCAATTCACTTTTTTTTTGGCCCAATGCGTGATGCCCAGAGAACTGTTCCAAACTGTTCCAAGGCAACATTGCTGCGTGCCTTTGGATCCAGGCTTTACTTAGATTTTTACAGCCCAAGAAAATACTGAAAGTCTGACATATATTTTGAGCACAGAAAATTTCCATCCTCTACAGTAAGGAAAACTTTCAGTTACAAGGAACTCACGCCAGCTTAACCTAAAAGGGTTGGTTTACAGTTGGAAACAGTCATGTCACCCCGAACCCAAGGAAAGGCTTGTCTCAATCCAACCCACGTGGATAGGGTTGAGGAACAGGGACAGCTTCGCTGGGGTCCACATCACATGTGCACTCTCCAGCAGGGACCGCACTGAAGTATCACCATTAGGAGTTCGAGCAGCCTGGGAAGGTTCCTGCTGGGATGTGTCTGTTCCTCATTAGGGATGGTCTTTGTTGTGTGGCTTTGGCAGTTACCCTGGGCTCCCCGTGGTTCAGAAAGGTCTGAGTGACTCATTTCAGGTCACACGGTTGAGGCCAATTGCTTCCAGGTAGTAGAATCTTGGTCCCTATTAGAATCTGTCTGCTTCTGGAGCGATCATAAAACCTCCTCCCCAAACTGGTTTCTGCTCCATCGAACTTTTAGAAGGTGTCACAGAAAAACAAGACCACTATTGTCATTTTGTACAATTGAAATGGGATCTACTGCCACAGAGTGTTTTTAGAATTATTTCTACATTTTGCCATCTGTTAAATAAAGTCATCAGTGAGGAAGACCTTGATAACATTGCCCTTCCTCTGTGACAGCCATGTGACAGTTATGTATGCTTAAGCCCATCTTCCAGAAGGCAAAAAATACCTAGTTTACAAAAATCGCTGAAGAATGATTAAGATACAAATGATTTACAGGAGACTAATCAATGTATCCATTTACTCATTTATTCCTTCATCGTTTGGAGGATATTTGCTGGATGCCCTTATGTGCCAAGAAAGAGAATATAAAATAAACCCTAACAGGTTTTCTCAGGCTTGTATACCTTTATTTGACCCAGCCTGCCCAGGGAATCCTTGCTTCAGAGTCACTACGTATGGTTGCCCAGGTTGTGCGCTGCACAAATGTGCTAGGCGTCACAGGCTCGTGTCTGCCAGAGGGGCATCTTTTCTAGCAGGTTGGTGATTAGGGTGACTGCATACTTTGAGACTTGGAACACTGATAGCACGATGGAGGCTCTGACCCTCCCAGGGCTTGAACAGCAGATATAAAGTGGAATTTTCCTGGGCAGATCGGGACATTTGGCCTCTCACTGGTGGTGGCTCTGTCTTGCCCCATTATCCCTTTCCTCCCCTCTCTGGAAAAGGAGAGCTCTGCCCCTCTGGCTTATTTCAGTGGCCAGACATGGGTCTCCCTTTGCCACTCTCCAGCCTCTTGGGACAGAACTCTGTCCTGCTTCTCCACTGGTCGTGGCTCCTTTGAATTCCGAGTGCCCTCCCGAATCTTGTCCAAAGACTGACGGGAGAAAGAATAGGGGCAGCCCAGTGGGTGGGGCAGGAGAAGGGTGAGCAGTGCCTCGCTAGGGAGCGTTGCTTTGGCCGCGTTGACGTTTTTGTCGTGGTGGTCAGGACGCCACATAGCCCCGGCTACAGGAGCCAAGTAGTCATCGCATTTGTTTATAGATTTTTTTTTAACTGCTTTTTTCCTCTTTTTCTGGTGTCACCACGTCTGCTATTCCTTGATTTGCTCGTATGGCCCCGCCACAGCCTGAAAGTCCCTCGACAGAGTGTGCGCCACTGTTTCTGACCCTCTCGAGCAAGAGGCGGGGAGAAGGACTGTGCTGGGGTAGAGGAGGGGTCCGCTTATTCTGCGCCGCCCCTCACAGCCAGGCTGGCTGTTCCCGAGAGGTCCCCCAAACCGGAGAGCGGGCTTCCCATCCCGTGATTCCCTGGGTGCAGTGAGCTCGCCCCAGGCCTGACTCAAGGCGGACTTTCAATCCTTTACCTCTCACTGCCTATTTTTTCATCCTCCTCCAACTTCGTATGGTCACACGTGTCACTTAGCAAACACGTACATGTTAGTTCCCTTGCACTTTTCATGGGAAGCAATAGTGTTCATGTGTTGCTCAGCTTGTGCTTGTCCAGCCCAAGTGGGGAAAGTCTCCCAAGCAGGTGACATCCAGTATAGACGGGATGGTCTCTCTAAACTGTGGGTTGCTTTGAGCCCCGGCCAGGGGCCCCCTGCCTCCCGGGAGAAGGGCTCACCTTACCTCGGAAAGTCTGGTGCTGCCTCAGAGGCCCGCCTCAGAGCTCCCGCGCGTTGTGAACCACGCAGGAAGGTCAGTCATGGTCTTCAGACTTCCGAGGCTTAATCCTGTAATAACCTCATGGCTGTTTATGCAGAGACAACTCCCTGAGGGCACTCCTCTATCCTAGCTCGCGATCTGGAGCCCGCTTTTTGGTGGATGGATAGCAGACGACAGGACTAAGGCACCAAGGTGGTTTGTAAACAATCAGCCGAGATGATGACTATAGTCTGGAAATAAGACTCGATGGTCAGATCTCTTTGTGCGTTTATTTAAGCTTGTCTTGTGCGGTTTCCTCTAAAAACATGATGAACCCCGTCCAGTAGGCTTAACGAGATCTGTTCCTTCCTTCTCGGTATCATTCCGCTCAGGGAAAACCTGTGTAAGTGTGGCTACACCCAGAGCCAGCACGTGGAAGGCACCCAGATCAACCCAAATGAGAAATGGAATTACAAGAAACACACCAAGGAATTTCCAACGGACGCCTTTGGGGATATTCAGTTTGAGACTCTGGGGAAGAAGGGGAAGGTAAGAGACGGTTCTCTGCTTTAGCTGATTCATATACTAACACAACCAGGGAGGCACCTGGTAACCTTGTAACACAATCCTTGGAGGTACCTCGAATTGTCCAACAGTGTGGAGGCAGGAGGGGACGGGCAGTCAATCCCAAAACGATTGCAGGAAAAGATAAACCTTGTGAAAGTCAAAAAGCCGTGATCACCTTACGTGCGACTGGAAAACTCAGCTGGTGACCGGCTGTCCCTCAGAGGCCCTTCCCCGGGGCACACGGCAGGTGACCTCGGAACATCCACGTGGACCCCCCCGCTGCTGCTGAAGGCCGTTGACCATTTTTGGGAGTTGTCTCATTTAGTGTGGCGCGTGGCATTCTTGAGAAGACATATGGCCCCGAATAGGGTGCCCTGTCCCTCTACACACCCACATGTCAGGCTCTTACAGGGGTGTCACAGCAAGGTTTGAGGCCGGAAAGTGGTACCCTGGGTCTTCTGTGTCCATGGCAGTACCCTCCGTAGGCAGCCTGGAGCCTGGGTCTGGATGCCTCAAACCACCCCCCCCCCCAGCCCCGTGGTCGCAGCCCCGGAAGGTGACCCACACTGCTGTCTCTCCCCAGGGCCCCTGCTCCAGGATGGGTCACTGCCAGCTCTTGTGTGCGCACGGCTGGCTCCCCTGTGTCAGTCTTGTCCCGTGGTCTGCAGTCAGCCCTAGTGCTGTAAGATTCCCTAACATGTAAACCCCACGTGCTCTGCTTCAGAGCTTCACAGGCGCCCCACAGCTTGTGGGATAAATTCCCAGGTTCTCCAGCCGGCCCCGGGGGGGCCCTCGGTGGCGCCCCCAACCCCTAGGCACCCCCCCCCCCCCAGCCTAGTGCTTTTCTTACACTTCCGCGCGGGGCCCCCTTAGCTGCCTCGCCCCTCCCCACAGGAGCAGGTGGCTGTGGCGACAGGTGCGCTGACCCTGCCGCCTTCCCCCTTCCCCGCAGTATATCCGGTTGTCCTGTGACACGGACGCGGAGACCCTCTATGAGCTGCTGACCCAGCACTGGCACCTGAAAACGCCCAACCTTGTCATTTCCGTGACCGGAGGGGCCAAGAACTTCGCCTTGAAGCCGCGCATGCGCAAGATCTTCAGCCGCCTCATCTACATCGCGCAGTCGAAAGGTGCGGGGTCCCCGCGCGGGGACGGGGACAGCGTGTCCTGGGGTTCCGCCCTGGGCTGGGCGACCGAACGAAATCCCCCAATGTAGTTCATGCGCAGAACCTAGAGGCTCTAGAAGCACACGGTTTAATCGCGATCTATTTAAAAACAAGGTCCTCAAATGAGTGGGCAGACAGGGGGCTCTGGCAGGTGGTGGGGGGCGGAGGTCCCAAAGCAAACAGCGCCGAGGGGCTTCCCTGTGGGTGCTTTTGTTTCCTTGAATCAGCTAAGGTTTTCATTGTGTTGTTTCTGCATGGAAAATTTTACCCAGAACACTCTGGCGCGTCAAACAGGAAAGTTTGATTTCTTTGCTCTTTAATTTTGAGACCAGTGATGCGCTTTTGGGACTAGTGGTTAAGGCCTGGCAGGTGGTTGGCGCCAGGTAAGTGTTTAATTGAGACCAGGACAAATAGCTGTGGCTTTGTTATGTGAAATATGTGGCTTTAGTACCTCCTTTCTTTTTCACTTTTTATTATGAAAAATTTCAAACCTACAGAAGAGTTGTAAGAATAACATAATGAATGTGTGTACATCCTTCCCTTAGAATGACCACTTGGTAACATTTTCTCACATTTTTCATATGGTTTTTCAAAAACAGTCACATAAGGGGCACCTGGGTGGCTCGGTCGGTTAAGCTTCCGACTTCGGCTCAGGTCATGATCTCACTGTTCGTGGGTTCGAGCCCCGCGTCGGGCTCTGTGCTGACAGCTTAGAGTCCGAAGCCTGCTTTGGATTCTGCGTCTCCCTCTCTGCTCCTCCCCTGCTAGTGCTCTGTCTCACTCTTTCTCTCAAGAATAAGCATTAAAAAAAAACCCCCAAAAAACAGTCCCATATTATTTTTAAAGAATCATTTGCAAGTACATTGCAGGCATCACGACCTTTAGCCCCTAAGTATGTCAGCACGAATCTCTCAAGAACAAGGGTGTTCTCTCCCATAACCCAGTACAATTTTCAAACCTGAGGAAGCTAGCTGCCCAATACTGTTATCTAAAAAACAGTCCTTATTTTAATTAATTATTCCAATATTATCCTTTTGAGAAAAAAACCGAAAACACCTTTTTTCCCCCTCAGTGGACTCCGTTGAATTTAGCTTTTCATGTCAAAGCAAACCGATAGGCTTTTGTTCATCTGGAATTGTTATCTTGAGTTTCTTGGTCTTTCAGGACGTTTTGAAGAACACAGACACATTGTTTTTACAGACTGTTCCGTCATTCAATTTGATGCTTCCTCATGATTAGGTTCAGTTTATCGAAGCCTAATATTTTAGGAACTTCTTTATTAAAACCGAGGGTTGATGGGGGAGTGGGGCAGAGGGGAAAATGGGGGATGGGCATTGAGGGGGGCACTTGCTGGGGTGAGCACTGGGTGTTGCAGGTAAAGCCATGAATCATGGGAATCTACCCCCCAAACCAGGAGCACACTGTATACGCTGTATGTCAGCCAACTTGACAATAAACTATATTAAAAAAAAATTAGTTAACTGGGAGAGCTAAGGACACATGCCTTCTTTTATTTTATTTTTAAAAGTTTATTTATTTTGAGAGAGAGAGAGAGAGAGAGAGAGACAGAGAGAATGACCGGGGGAGGGGCAGAGAGAGAGAAAGAGCAGGGGAGGGGCAGAGAGAGAGAGAGAGAGAGAGAGAGAGAGAGAGAGAATCCCAAGCAGGCTCCATGTGTCCGTGCAGAGCCCAATGTGGGGCTCAAACACACAAACCAGGAGATCATGACGTGAGCCAAAGCCAAGAGTGGGATGCTTAACCCACTGAGCCACCCAGGCACCCCCACACGTCTTATTTTAGGTAAGAGTTTTTCTTTCAACATCAAGAAGAAACTGGGCCGTTGTCCTCATTTGTTCTCAATTTCCTGACCCACCAGGGGGAGCTACAGTAGGTGCTTACTCTGGTACGAAACGGAGCAGGTCACTTTCCTTGCTACTAAGTCCTGAACACACGTCATTCATTCAGAATACTTATTGAGCGCCTACTGTGTGTCAGGAATTGTTGTAGGTGCTGGGACTACAGCACCGAAATGGACAAAAGTCTCTGGCCTGAGAACATCCAGGGAGGTGAAGGGGTGGGGGGCCCGGGCTGCACGTGGACAGTCTCGTCCTCTGTGTTGGCCGCGTGGAGGCCACTTCACTTGCCATTGCCTGGGTTGAAAGGGGGAGGTTGATGATGAAAATCTGTCTGGAGGAAGGAGATTGGGTGCCGAGGGTCTGGAGTTCACATCCTCTGAGAATGGCTGCAGGAATCAGGTATGACAGTCCTAAGGACCATGCTGCATTTACCTAAAAATATAGGAAGAACTTTTATGTGAAAGGTGACTAAACTCGTTCCTTATCGCTAAAGACAGTAGTACAATTAGAGAACGGAGACAGGGGACGCCTGGGTGGCTCAGTGGGTGAAGCGTCCGAATCTGGCTCAGTTCATGATCTCGCGGTTCGTGAGTTCGACCCCCGTGTCAGGCTCTGTGTGGACAGCTCAGAGCCTGGATGGAGCCTGCTTCAGATTCTGTCTCCCTCTCTCTCTGCCCCTCCCCCGCTCATGTTCTGTCTCTGTCGCTCTCTCTCAAAAATAAAAATAAACATTAAAAAAGAGAGAGAATGGAGACAAATAGTGAACAAAGGGACCTTCTAACAACTGGGGGCAGAGTGAGCCTTCCATCACCAGAGCTAATCAAGAGATGCCAGTGCCCATCCTCAGGCTGGATTCCTTCATGGCTAGCACGTTAGACCGGGGTCACCTCCGACTTTAGGTTCGATCATTGTGCCAAATAATATTTTATAAGTATTTTCTGCATTTCTTAAAAAACCAAAGCAGGACGAATGTGCAAAGCCCTTGACGCTGTGAAGATCACCAAATATAAACCGTAAAATACCAGTGTGCAAAGTTGTATAATCACGAAGTAAAGCTCGATGGTCGGCCCGAGGCTCATAGCACTGGGGTAGGAGTCCGAGAGAAGAGAACTCTGCTTCCCATGGCGCCATTGCCTCACCTGCTCGCAGGCTCAGGCCCGGCATTTATTATCCATAATAAGATTTACCTGAGAAGCTGGTTAAGGATGCAGATTCCCTCGGCCCCTCGCATTCCCCCCCGGAGACTCTGATGCTTTAGATCCAGAGCGGTTCCCAGAATCTGTGTCTTTTTAAAAGCAGCATCTTCTAGAAACGCCTCCTGAGACCCTCTTTTCCTTCTTCTCCATACGGTCGGCCCTTGGCAAGGCCCATTATAAGGTGTGGCTGGCAGTGCTGGGCCCTGGTGCTCGCAGGGTGGAGGCTTCTTTGGGGGGGGGGGTGTGTGGCCACAGGACAAGAAAGATACTCAGAGCCAGCTGAGCATTTATCTGCTCTCTTCCCTCCTTGACAGGTGCTTGGATTCTCACTGGAGGCACCCATTATGGCCTGATGAAGTACATCGGGGAGGTGGTGAGAGACAACACCATCAGCAGGAATTCAGAGGAGAACATCGTAGCCATTGGCATAGCGGCTTGGGGCATGGTCTCCAACAGGGACACCCTCCTCAGGAATTGCGACGCTGAGGTATGGAACAGGAGGAGGTCTGGGAGGTCACACAGGAGAAAGACTGTGGCCTGGGGCTCTGGCCTGCCCACTGGGGCTCTGTGATGGAGCTAGCTTACGGGGAGGTCGGCCTTATAAGGAGCACCCTTGGGACCGACAATTAAAAACAAAGAGGACACGATCAAGGAATTCCTGAGAAGGAGTTACCAATGGATGCGTTTTGTTCATTAAAATTTCTGCCTGGCAATATCGTGTTAAAGTCAGGCTCTTTATTCTTTATAGCTGTGACCTGAGTCTGTCCCAGGAGGACTTAAGCTCTGGCCACCATACCCTTATTGCTTGGCTACGTTCACAGGAATTGAAATCAATGCTGTGAACCCTGGTTAATTTGGGATTAAGAGGCCTGTGAATAGTTCTCCCCTCAGAGTTTCCTGAGAGCATATTTAGAGAGTAATCAATACACATTTCACGTTCTAAATACAAGGTAGACCTATGAGGTTTTGTATCAAGCATGGAATTTTGAAAACAGCATTTCTAGTGAGTTGAAAACCTCCTCAAGCAATAATAGGTGATGTCTGTCTAGAAGCTTTGGGCCAGATGTTCAGAAATCCCAATTTAATCTCTACCTTCTCCCACTTGGGGCTCCTTAGAAGTTTAGGCGGAGTTTTAGAATTACTCTGGTTGTTTTTATTTTTCTTTAAATGATATTATATCTGTATTTTTGAGGTGTAGAAGGGACCGAGGAAAGCGAGGAGCCATTCCGGAGAATCTTCCAGGAGGCAGCCTGGTGGGGTGGCTGGAGGATAGGCTTTGCACACAGAGTAGACTTTTTCTAGCTACATAGTCTTGAGCGAGTTCTCTTTGAATTTTTATAATGATAACCTTGTATTATTTTATAATAATAACCTTGTATGGGACGGAATAATTGTGCAAAGTCAATGGTAGCTTTTATTTGTTATTGCCGGACACGCAGCCAGGGAAGGCAAAATCATCTCACATCAAATGCCAACTTCAGGATGAGTGCCGCCTGGTAGAATTCTGAGGACAGTGGGCAGGCTGTGTGGGAAAGATCGCATTGTTTGTCTCTCAGCCATGTTTGTCCTGGGCATCAGCTTCGTGTTGGAGAATCACCACTGTCGTGGTGGATATATTTTATATATGAATTCATAAAATCACAAGAGCAACCCCAGAAAGTAGGTACTTTATGTACCAACTACCAATCCCCCTGGATTGGAGCAATGACCACAAAAGACTTCAGTATTTCCCTCATGGCAGTTTATGAGGCCCATCCTCTATCAACAAGTAAAATGTGACGTGAGTATCTAAAGATTAAACAGAGAGTTCCAATCACTTGGGAAGCAAGAAACAAACTAGCAACCCCTTGCTAAATAACTATTGGGTCAAAAATGAGCTTTCAAAAAATATAATTGCAAGTCACTTAGAAAGCAGTGGAAATGAAAATATTATATGCAAGGACTAACAATATATGGCCAAAGCTGCCCTCAGAGTGAAATGCATAGTCCTATACCTTTATTAGCAAAAATAAAGAAAATAATTCAATGATATTAATAATAATCTTCACAACAATGAAACTAACTCAACAAGGAGTTAAGTGCTACTGTTACCTTCTCATTATAGATGAGAAGATTAAGGCATAGAGAAAGTAAGAAATTTTCTTTTTTTTACATGGCTAGTAAGTGGCAGAAACATGGTTCACGGCCTTTTAACCACCATCGTGCTCAAATTAATGGGTTTGAAAAATGACACTCTAACAAAACTTAAGAGGAGCAGGAAGAAAAAAAAATATTTGATCGGAACTAAATTAGAAAAGAAAAAAGAGGAAGAATAGAAATATTCTTTATTCCCCGAAATCATTTTAACAATTTAATTTAAGGAATAAATAAAACCGAGAATTCGAACATGATAACAAATATTGAGAAAAATTGTGTGGATGTAACATAATTGTATGCCAAAAAAATTGAAAATCTCATGGGAATTTATATTTTTCTGTAAAACTATAATTTTCAAAACCCCTTTCAACAAGAAGAACTAGAAAATCTGACTAGATGAATTATCGATGAACGAGCTTAAAGGGAAGTAAAAAGCTCCAAAATTGCTCTGGGCCAGATGGCTTCACCCAGAAAAAAATTTTAAAACTCTATTATTGGTTAATTTCAAAGATGTTTATAGTCTCCAACACATACAGAAGTGTGAGATCCTTATACATTGCTGGAGAAAGAACAGATCGGTGCCCTTTCTGGAAAACCATTGCAAAGTATATATCAAGCATGTGAAAACTGTTCATACTGTACTTACAAATATCTCACTCGGAATTTAATATTTAGACAAACAGATGATTAAAATATTTCTGACGATATCAAGAATTGACAGAAACCTAAAGAGCTGGGAATCTCAATATCAGAGGGATCTTCTGGTAGATTACTTTATAAACATGGAGGAATATTGTGGAAAATAATACTTCCAAAGGTTTTCTGATGGTATGGAAAATATTTGCAGTTTTAAATAAAAAATTATGAAAGCTATGTAAGTTAATCTGTGTGCCTAGGAAAGACAGAAGTTCCCTAAAGTCTTGATGGTGCTGACCACTGAGTTGTGGAATTAAGCATGATTTTAATTTTTTTTGTACTTTCCTGCATTTTCCATGTTTCCTACAGTGAGTGTGTATTATTTTTAAATACTCAAATTATAGCACTAGTTTGTATTCCTTTATGTGTCTGTTAATGATAATCTCTGGTGATTTACAGTGGTTTCACAGCCAACACGTAGGATCTTGTGGTTGACTTCTTTGTTCCTTTTCTGTCTTCCCTGAAAAAGAGTGTTTGGTCTTTTGTGGAAGTTGTTTACAATAACTTTGTTGACCGGATCTTCCTTTGTGGTCTCTATTCGTGGCTTACAACCCCCCCTTCCTAGTAGACGGGCTATACCAGGACCAGGACTTAGCTGGTCTGAAACAATACCACATTTCACAAACACTGAAGTTTTATATATTTTGAGGATCTCTTTTGGGCTTTTTCTCATTTTCCATCAGCTGTTTTTTCTTTTTTCTGGAGTCAGTGCTACACTTTCCAAAGTAGTGTTGCAATACACATGCATGAAAAAAGAGCTCACGCCTCTCCTTATTCTTGGTATTTAAACTTTAAAATCCCTTTGTCAGGCGTGCCTGGGTGGCTCAGTTGGTTGAGTTTCTGACTTTGGCTCAGGTCGTGATCTCACGGCTCTCATGAGTTCGAGCCCTGCATCAAGCTCTGTGCTGATAGCTCAGAGCCTGGATCTTGCTTCGGATTCTGTGTCTCTCTCTCTCTCTGCCCCTAACCCACTCGCATTCTGTCTCCGTCTCTCTCTAAAATAAATAAACATTAAAAAATTAAAAAAAAGAATAAATAAAATCCCTTTGTCAAAGCACAACCACAAAGACAAACCATGAGGCAAAACAACACAATAAAATTTCATATTCACTGAGTGGGAATCATGTTAAAACCTATAATCTGATGCAGGAAAATTGAAATTGTTGTAATATCGAGTCTCCTTCCAATGATAGGATATCTCTCAGTTTCTGCAAGTCTGTGTCTTTGAGGAAAGCTTTACACTTTTCCTCATTAAGACCTACATATTTCTTCTTAATGTTATTTCTAGTGATTATGTATTTTTGTTATTATTGTGAATGAGGTCTTCATTCAATGTAATTTTGGAGGCCGTTTTTTATATAAAAAAGGATTTATTTGTTGTTTTGAATCAAATGTTTTATGAATTCTTTTTTTTCAGTAGATTCTCTGAGTGTTCTATGTTTGCGACTATATTACTGATAAAAGTGTTACTTCTAAATGCAACTCTTCCATTTAATTATATCTTGCATTTTTTGCTTGTATTCATGCCTGGGCTAAAATGTCCAGTGTGATGTTAAATACCAATGATCATAGCAAGTATCCCAATGGGCATTCAAAATACCTGGTGTCAGGGTGGTAGGAACGAGGCTAGTATTTTCACCAGTAAATGGGATTTGGTGAAAGCTTCAATATACATGTATTTTCAGAAAGTATCGTAAGGCATCATCCTTTTATTTCCACTTTATAACTTTTTTTAACATTTATTTTTGAGAGACAGAGCGAGACAGGGCATGAGTGGGGAAGGGGCAGAGAGAAAGGGAGACAGAATCCGAAGCAGGCTCCAGGCTCCGAGCTGTCAGCACAGAGCCTGACGCGGGGCGTGAACTCAAGGCAGGATCATGACCTGAGCCGAAGTCAGCTACCCGACCAACTGAGCCACCCAGGTGCCCCTCCAGTTTATAATTTTTTAAATCCAGAGTGAATGTTGGGTACAAAGTGTCTTTTTGCATCTATTGGGTTGGAATTTTCCCCTTGAAGCCATAATCTAATGGACTTAATCTTAGAAACAATGCTAATTTTTCTTTAATAACCTTAACTGGGTTTAATCATCCAATGCTTTGTTAGGAGTTTGGTATCCTTATTCATTAGACAGTGTGGTCTTTGGCTTTTCCTTGTGTGATTCTTCCCTTGTTGAGTTTTTGGAATTAGTGTTATGTTCTGGAAGAATATAAATGGAATAGGAATGATTTGTTCCAGGAAAGTTTACAGGGCTCCCCTGTCAAGTGCCCAGAGCCCTGTCTTGCAAATATTATCCCATTTGTCATTTCCAGGACTCTCCTGATTGGAACTCCTGACTGGGCCAGGACTACTTTCAGAGGAGAACTGTAATATTTGGATTTTGTTTTCATTCTTCTTTTGTTCTGATTGAATACATATGGCGTTAGTAGGCAGTAACCTTCCTCTCCCTATTGAATCATCCCTTATAAACTTTGCTTATATTCTTGGAGTTCAGATTGAACTTTTTTTTGTTTTTAAGAGACAAAGTGACGGAGAGCAAGAGAGAGAGAGAACGAGAGTGCATGTGTGTGAGTAGAGGAGGGGCAGAGGGAGAGGGAGAGAGAATCCTAAGCAGGCTCCACGCCAGCTCAGAGCTTGACGTGGGTTTCCATCTCACAACCATGAGATCATGACCTGAGCTGAAATCAAGAGTTGGACGCTTAACTGACTGAGCCACCCGGGCGCCCCAAGATTGAACATCTTTTAATGCAACCCTAATACTCTGAGAACCAAACACCTTCGAATGGAACATGAAGGTCAGAAATTCCTTTCTTCATGCTACCCCAGCACTTGTTTATTGTATGGAATTAAGTGTTAGGACAAAATATCTCTTTAATTGCTTCGGTTTTTTGGCCTTGTAACTATGGGCTTCTAAAGAGCAAAGACTCCATCTTGTTCAATTTCTAGTCCATAGACCCTGGCAAAGGTCTTGGCATGTGATAGATTCCAGACAAATATGTATGTGTATATATCAATGTCTACCTGTATCCCCCCCACACACAAATATAAGTAGTGTATGTATGTGTGCATGTATAGATACATACACTCACAGATTTCTGTGTGTGTGTCTGGATACCAACACACACACACAGAAGCACACACACACTTCCTGGAATGCTATCAGTTTCAATGAGTTTACACAAATGAGCACAGGTCAATGGAACAAGAACTAGATTGGAAATGTGATCCTTACACGGTCACTGGCCATTTATGTGACAGCGAGTAAGTGACCCCGCCATTTTGAACCCTCATTTCTTCATGTTTAAAACGAAGCCCTGTTCCATAAGATCTCCAAGACCCTTCTGCATTTAGGACTCTGGGAGGAGACATCAGTATAGTTGGACCTGAAGGGTTAGCCTTAATATTGACATATACAAATGCTATCCTGCATCTTGGGCCACAAATCTCAAAGAGAAGTTTCTCTGTACTTTTCAGGGATATTTTTCAGCTCAGTACATAATGGATGACTTCAAGAGAGACCCTCTATATATCCTGGACAACAATCACACCCATCTGTTACTCGTGGACAATGGCTGCCACGGACATCCTACGGTTGAGGCAAAACTGCGGAATCAGCTGGAGAAGTACATCTCTGAGCGCACTATTCAAGGTCAGGATTTAGAAAGTGGACTTTAAGGGAACAATGCAACAATGGAGCAAAAGCCTTTATTTGCCACGTAGAGTGGCAAATTCTCTGTGTCTTCCCACTGCTGAGATGCTGGTGTTGAGATGTGTCCTGTTATGGAACCAGAGTACGTCATGATGTAGTAATAGACTCGGTAACAGGGACGCATTGGAGGTGTTCTCAACCTGTTTCCTTTTTCAGTGGGGCACACATGAAGGAAGGCATTTGTATTGGTAATACTCTTTCTGGAGAGAACACATAGTCATGTAAAGTTTTCACCCCTTCAAGAAAGCACAGGAGTATGCAGATTAGTGAGAGTGTAATTATTTTAAGGATACACTTGAACCTGGCAAAACTAAATCATTCACAGACGTTAGCCTTTTAAATATCAGTAAGGAATTGCAATACGACCCATGTCATGCTGTTGCTGGCTTGGGCACAGAGACACATCCGTCATGGTCAGTGGATAGGTAGTCAGTCTGAGATCTGCAGCCATCACCTCACACCCTGTAGTCAGTCTGAGGTCTGCGGCCATCACCTCACACCCTGTAGTCAGTTTGAGGTCTGAGGCCATCACCTCACACCCTGTAGTCAGTCTGAGGTCTGAGGCCATCACCTCACACCCTGTAGTCAGTCTGAGGTCTGAGGCCATCACCTCACACCCTGTGGTCAGTCCGAGGTCTGCGGCCATCACCTCACACCCTGTAGTCAGTCCGAGGTCTGTGGCCATCACCTCACACCCTGTAGTCAGTCCGAGGTCTGAGGCCATCACCTCACAGCCTGTAGTCAGTCTGAGGTCTGAGGCCATCACCTCACAGCCTGTAGTCAGTCTGAGGTCTGCGGCCATCACCTCACACCCTGTAGTCAGTCCGAGGTCTGAGGCCGTCACCTCACAGCCTGTAGTCAGTCTGAGGTCTGTGGCCATCACCTCACACCCTGTAGTCAGTCCGAGGTCTGAGGCCATCACCTCATACCCTGTAGACAGTCTGAGGTCTGAGGCCATCACCTCACACCCTGGGCTCATGGAGCAGAAGCTCCTGGTCTACCTCTTCTTGAAGTAGATGAGTGCTTCTAATGAGTACGTTTTACATTTTATGCCTTACAGATTCCAACTACGGTGGCAAGATCCCCATTGTGTGTTTTGCCCAAGGAGGTGGCAAAGAGACTTTGAAAGTGAGTCTTGGTTTGGTTTTCTAGAAGATTGATCAACAAGCGAACCCAGAAAATTTGCATTTTCAGGGCTTTGGGGCTTGTGTGGTCAATTTCTTTTACTACAGCAAGTAGGTAGTATTCTCTTAGCCACACAATTTTTCTCTAATATTCCAGAAGAGGCTTTGGAAGAACATGAATAGCCTGTATACCTAATGTTGGCTTTGGCTGTCAGCCCACCAAGGAGAAGGGTTGACATTAACTCCTAAGACAGATCATAAGCAGCATGTATGTTGGAAAACCATGGTTACCCCATGTGCGTGGAGATGGGCTGTGATCATAAACACACAGGTTGCCCCCAGATCAGGATTCCCAGACCCACCAAAAGCCCATCCACATGCTTCCTGGGCCTGCAAAGCCTCTACCCACAAGAAGGAACCCCAAACCCTAAGTGACTCTGAGATCACAGAAACTTCCTGAACAATTCTACACTTCCAAGTTGAGCAGTCAAGCAGGAATTCTGCTTCCCACCCCATCCGTGCAGACTTTGGTGTTACTGAGAGCATTTTGCCAGCAGCCAGGTATCTGCTTGACTTTAGAATGCATCAGTGTTACCACATTTTTGTCGGTGTCTCAAGGCATGCACGTCATGCTGAAGATGCCTAGTTTTAGGAGTAGGACTTCACAAGAAAGTGATTTTCAACTCCTCCTTTTAATTAATTTCACATTGATTTGCCTGCCCCCTCATTTTCCAAACTATTCTGTGTAGATACTATGATTCTTTATCTTCCACTTCCCTCCCAGAGCCTCCTCCCGGAGTTACAAGTAATTCCTGGCCAAGTTGTTTGGAATCATAACCTAGCACTTCTCTTTGTTTATATAACAATGGCCTTCTCATTCATTCATTCATTCATTCATGTGTATTTATTGAGCACCTGCTGTAAGATCTGCTACTGAGACCATTGGTAAATGAACATTTTTCAGGGAAAGCCTTATCAGGGAAACATAAACGATTTTTTTTCAATATGAAACTCTCAGTAGGTGACATGCACTCTCTTTAAGAGCAGAAGAGGAAGAGAAAGTAATTGAAAGATGGTTATGTTTGTTATCTCTCTCTCAAATTTTAGATTTGAAATTCTGATTTCCAGAGGGCCACTACAGTTCCATGGCATTTTCCCCGAGCACCTGTGCAGCCAGTAACCGTGCCCAGAACAGGGGACAAGAGAGAGGAGGGACAGCTCCCTGTCTGATCACCCCACTCCGGCCCCAGCATGCAGATACTTGCCCGCAGGGCAGGTAGTGGGGTGCAGAGCTGGGAACACCCTGGTGTCTGCCCCAGTGAGGCACCACATGCTCCATGGGTGACATGTTCTCCATGAAGGCATTCAGTGTCTCCTAAAGGTTGGGGACTCAAAGTTTCTTCTGGGCATATATATCACTTTATCTTGCCATCAAGTGAATTAAGACTCTGAAGAACGATTCCCCTCTGCCAGCCTCTGTGGAAATAAAAGCGTGGTGCATATTTATATAAGAAACAAATTTAATTTTATTCTCTTTTTGTAAAAGGGGCAAGGAAAATGATTTGGGAATTCTAAGGGAAATAGGTGTCAACATAATAGAAAATATGTAGCTGCTTGAAGGTATTTTCATACTTCATGAGTATGAATATTTTTAACCTATGCCACATAAGCTGTCAGTGATAATATTGAATACCGTTTTAGAAGTTGTCATGCAAACCTATGATGTCAGGAGTTGAAATGATCAATTTTGTAGGTAGAGATATTTTAAAGCACTTATTATGGAGAACTTAAGCTCGTCACACGTGTCCTTATTATGAGACTTGGTATTAGCACAGGGTGTAATACACCTGGCCCACATTTCTCATTCATAAACAGTTGCAAACATTTGGTTTGCTTCTGATTGAAATAAAACCCCAAAGGAGGGGCGCCTGGGTGGCTTGGCCAGTTAAGCGTCCGACTTTGGCTCAGGTCATGGTCTCACAGTTTGTGGGTTGTAGCTCCACGTTGGGCTCTGGGCTGCCAGCTCAGAGCCTGGAGCCTGCTTTGGATTCTGTGTCTCCTTCTCCCTCTACCCATCCATGCCTTGCGCTCTGTCTCTGTCTCTCAAAAAAAAAAAAAAAAAAAAAACCAGAAAAAAAACAGAGGAAAATGTGCAGAGATGTGTCAAGGTGTCTGGTCGACCACCTTGGTCCCGAGTGCGTTGTGTTGGCCATCAGTGTGTCTTTCTTCTGGCCGACTCTGTCTCCCCTCTCCCAGGCCATCAACACCTCCATCAAGAGTAAAATCCCCTGTGTGGTGGTGGAAGGCTCAGGGCAGATTGCGGACGTGATCGCGAGCCTGGTGGAGGTGGAGGATGTGCTGACGTCATCCGTGGTCAAGGAGAAGTTGGTGCGCTTCTTACCCCGCACGGTGTCCCGGCTGCCTGAGGAAGAGACCGAGAGTTGGATCAAATGGGTGAGCTTTAGGGGGACTTCCAGGTGCCGAGAAGAAGGCAGCTAAGTTCTTGGGGAGGGAGGAAGCCTTACATGCCCGACTCCGCTAGAGCTGCATTATTTTATCTATTCTCAGTGACACTGAAGTGATACTCTGGCCCAAACCAGGTTTCTCGCTGGAAATTGAAGCTCGCGTAGGTTAGATGACTTCCAAGTCTCTGTACCTGGTAAGGGTAGCATATGGGGTTCAAAGTCAAGTCTGTTTGCAAAGCTGGTAATCCTTTTACGCCCTGACTTCACCACATGTTTAGCTTCCGAATTTTGTGTGTATCAGTGGAGGGGAGGCAAGAAATCCCAGGCAATGATGTTTTAGAAATTCACTGGAGGAGTTGTTACTATGAAATGATTGCCTTTCTAAATTAATTGGCCTGTGATTCCATTCAGAATCTCTCGCCCTTCTTATCAGATCATGTAAGAAAGGTACTTACCAGAATATCTATTACACTTCTTATCACTAAGCCTATAAAAGTATTTTAACATAATGCCATGCCTCCTCACTTTTCCGTCTGTTTCATGACTGCTGTTGACCGGAATTGGCTTCCATTTTCTTGATCGCTCAGTTCATGAGAAAGCTCACGTTAATATTAGTGGGTGAATTCACCTCAACTCATTCCAGAATGGCGTTCGATGTTTAGATAGTTTTAGGAGCACAGGCTACCACTTGGGAATTTATCCATAAAGGGATAAAAAAACAGGCTATAGGCAATGAGCGGGTGATTTTAGTCATAGAGCCCATTTTGTCATGAGAGTTCAAGGTTGGATTTAGTATAAAAAATATTCCTTAACTAGATTGGCATTTCAACAGTAGTTAGTTGTGAAAGCATCTCAAAATACCGAACACGGCAAGCTGAAATCCTAGAATAGTGCAGATAATCTTGTTCATGGTAGCCTCTGCCATTATTTAAGGTAAGCCTAGACAAACCAAAGCCTTGTAAATAATGAGAAAAAACCCAGGCTTCTAGGCTGTTTGGTACTCTGTGGTAAGTTAACACACAGTGGGACCCTACTGGTCTTCTTTAATTTCATATGAGTGGGCACTTAGCTGAAATAATCAGGAAGCAAGTCCTTTCCGTATTAAGCCTTATTACCTGGAATCCAGAACTGAAAACACAGATGCATCTTCTTCCAGAGTCGGTGTTGGTGTGGAATGGCATCCTGACCCACAAATTCTTGTATGATATTCCTACTTGAATTATTGCTTTTCCCCAATTTTTTTTAACAAGGTAAAGCTGGTGGTTTTCTATAAAAGTTTGTGCTGGGATTTTCTTGTATCTTGGCCCAAGTCCAGTTAAGAGACAGACACAAGAATCGGGTGGATAGACGTTAAATTTTATCAGCTTCATTGATGATGAAGGCAAGGTTGACAGATGTGGCTTGGGGTGCAGTCATAACGGGCTTTCTTGTGCTGAGCCCCGGAAAGAGCCAGATGAGCCCACCTAGATGGAGGTGGCCCTGGATAGCTTCTGTGTCTCCTGGGCTAGGTGTGTGGCTGAGGGCAGACAAGAGCACGGGCACTCTGCTAGGAGCAGATCCCAGTGGAGACGCAGGAAAGGGCTGGCCAGGCAAGGCGAAAGTCACCAATCAGATATGTCACTCTCTCAACCTGAGTAGGAGTAAGTGAAGGGGTAGAGAGTATCACAGGGCCTAATTTGGATAGAGCTTGCTCTGCATACAAATACACGGGTAAGGAAAAGGAGGCCTCCCTCCCCGAGTGGTGGTACATTTTTGATTGTCCACCTGTTGAAACCTAAATGGTCTGAGTTGATTCCAAACATCTCAGCAGAGCAATCCCAGAGTATGCATATCAACGGCGACATTGTATGTTGAGCGCTGTACTCAAGGTGCTTTCCCTGGGTGGAAGGAAGAAATTCAGTGGTTGGGTCAAGGATACCCACAGAGGAAGGAATCGACAACTCTTAGCTTCCCACCAGCGATGGCCCTGGGTCCTCTCCAGTGACTTTCCTTCTACTCCTCATGCAACTTTTCTTCTGGAGTCCGAGCCACATCATGGCCAAAGAACAGAGGCCATCTAACAGGTCCCCCACTCTTGACAAAGGATTTTGATTTCTGCTTTAAGAAAATCTGTTACTGGAAATCTGAAACAGGCTAAAAATCAGACACATTTCACTTATCCTGTCTGGGATTCATACCTCATTCGTATTCATATCTAATATGCTAATGATCTATCATAGTTATAATCATGTCAGAAGACATCCGTCAATAATACAAAATTAGTCTGGCATTTTAATTATGCACTTATATAAAGTTTTGCAATTGGTACAGGTTTCCCAAAAGACCACGGTCAAGAGTGGAATTATCGATTAATGAATGCATACATCCAGTCAGATATTAGTTGAGCAACACCCCAGGCTACTTGGGGGTGACCTCACTGATCTTGTGGACAGCCAACCCCCAAATCTGCACTCATGGTTTCCTGACCTTTCCTGGAGACCCAGGGCACCTCTTCGCTACGATCGTGCTTTCTCCTTCTACCAGTTCAACCAGAGTTATCCCCCTGTGCCCACTCCTCACCTTCTCGAGAAGTTGACTCTCCATAGTATCCCAATCTATCAAGCAGTCTAGATACCATTCATTCATTTATTTCAAACTCATCTACGCATTTATGCAGTTGATATTTATTGAATGTATACCAGATGCCAGGTTCTGGAATAGGCACTTCAGGAAGAACAGGATACCCAGCAGGAAGAGCCCTTGTCCGCATGGAGAGAACAGAAATTGGAAAAAAGTTTAGGTTGAGTGATTACAATGTATAAGGTTGAACTGAAATGGGTGTTCTTAAGAAAGGTTACGTGGATTTGTAAGGGCACGCGCCAAGGGAGCCTGGCCTGGTATGAAAGGGGAAGGCTTCTCAGAGGAGGTGATATGGAAGCTGTGATCTGAAGGCTAGGTAGTTAGCGGGGTGAGGACTGGGATTGGAACGGCTAGAACAGCATGTGCAAAGGTCCTGAGGTGCAGGGCAAGCACGGCCTACCCCAAGGACCTATAATATGGCAACGAGGGTGGAAGCTGGAAAGTTTACCAGGGACCAAGCCAGGCAGCTTCTTGAACACCGTTTCAAACTTTGGGCCTTGTTCAAGTGCAATGGGAAGTCCCTGAAAGGTCGAATTGTGATGGGTTGTGTTCAGGAAAGTGCACACTGGCTGCAGTGGGGGGACAGGACGGGAGGAGGTAAGAGGGAGGTGTCGGGGAGGGGCCCAGTTAAGATTCCCTGCAGCTGTCCCTGGGCCCCGTCAGTTTGCTCCGTATCCATATTCACGTATTCCTTCTTCCTTTTCCTTTTGAAAGAAAAGATGTCTCCCCCTCAACTTGTGCCCCCAGAATCGTGGGACCTGGACCCCTTCCACCTGTGATTTCTAGCTGGACCCTTTCCTTCTGAGCAAGGACTGCCTGTGTGGCGAGAGGGCCCTTCCCTTCACCCCACCCCCTCCCAGCCTGTCCGTCGGGCTGCCCACCCTGGATGTGTCAGGCAGTTTTCCTTTATTTCCTGGTCACCCCTTGATCTGAGCCTCTGAACCCCCAGCACGGCCTTCCCAGGAGACCGCGGGCTGAACAGTCACCCCCTAACGTCCAAATCCGAGGCCCTGCCTGCCACACAGCTTTCATCCTCCCGACCTGGCCCGAGACCCCCCTCCCCCGGTCCACCTGACACTCTGGTGCGCCACATCGTCATTTCCAGACGTTGCTGGGCCCCCATCCCCAGCCCAGAGCTCAGTAAACCCAACCGGCTTCCTCCGCTGGGGGAGCTCTGCCTCATTAAGCTCCGGCCAAGCTCCCCAGCGCCTGAAGCCCTGGGATCGGGTTTTAACATAAAACATGACAGAAAAATCACAAAGGATAACAGCAAATTCCTTATCTCTTTCTCCAGTCACCAAGTCTTCTTGGCTGTTGTGCACATTGGACTTTAGCTTCCCGTGGGTGAAGGCCTTATGACTGCACTTGGTTTCTGTGGCTTAAAAAACTTTTTTTTTAAGGTTTATTTATTTATTTTGAGAGAGAGAGTGTGAGAGAGAGAGAGAGAGAGAGAGAGCGAGCAGGGGAGGGGCAGAGAGAGAGAGAGAATCCCAAGCAGGTTCCACGCTATCAGCTCAGAGCCCGACATTGGGCTCCAGCTCATGGACCGTGAGATCATGACCTGAGCACAAATCAAGAGTTGGATGCTGAAGTGACTGAGCCGCCCAGGCGCCTTGGTTTCTGTGGCTTCTGTCGCTCTTTCCTCATTTATTTCCTCATTCAACAATTGAGTGCCTACCGCGTGCCAGGCTTTGTGACATGCACACGCTTGTGCGTGTACACACACACACACACACACACACACACACACACACTCACCCCTAGTCCCTTGAGTCTCAGCTCTTTGCTGGGGGCTCTTTCACATGTGTGCCCTTGTACAACCAGTGCTCTGTTCTCGTCGTGGTTAAGGGCTCATTATTCCAGTTCAGAGGTTAGACGCTACGGGTACAGATGCCCTAAAGGGAGGGAAGGAGATTGGGAACGCCCTCTATGTGGTGTTTAAAAAAAAAATGGAATAAAAGGGTCTTCACCAAAAGAGAGAAGCTTATGTGCTCCTTATGTCTGAAAGCAGTTGCCTGATGACAGTGCTCTTTAAATCTTGCCAGCTCAAAGAAATTCTCGAAAGTTCTCACCTGTTAACAGTTATTAAAATGGAAGAAGCTGGGGATGAAATTGTGAGCAACGCTATTTCCTATGCTTTGTACAAAGGTGAGTAAAGGTAGCGTCTCAAGTTTCAGCTTTGTGTTGCTTCCTGCGGCTTCTAATGGCCTGTGCTTATTTCTTCAAACAGCTTTATTGAAATATAATCTTGCACTTAAGTTTGGTTATCATAGATCGGAAGCTAGAATGACTATTATTGGCCTGCTGCGTTAAATCTCCTTGGTTGACTGTATTTAATAGAACAAGAATTTTTATGTCGTTAAAATACCGGTCGAATATGATCCCAGCACTCTCCAAAGAGCTGTCTGCGACCGTGGGTTAAAATTTTCATCTGGGTCTCAGGAGTTGATAAAAGCTGTGGGGCTTTGTCCTAGGGCTCCCTGTGTACTCAGATGCACACACACTTCACACATATGAGAAAATTTGCATCCAGTTTCAGGAATTTACACACCTCCTGAAGCTTACGGATGAACCTGTTTTAAAATTCTCATCCGTGATCTTTGCCATCTTAGAATTCCATCAAGGTGGTATTACCCACAGTAAAGCAATTGTTGGCCAAGACCATGTAGAGTTGAGCCAGCTGAGTAAGAGATGTGAGGTATGCAGAGTAGGGTAAGGCACTAGGAAGTGTGATTTAAGCATTAGCCATTTATTAGCATTATTCTTGCTGTGTTTGCCAGAAAATTGGCTGTTTCAGTGTATTTATTAACATGGGATTATATTTGTAGAGATACATAGATACAGAATATATTAGCTCTGGAAAAGACCATGAGAACGTTGTTATACTATGGCTCATTATTTCATAGATTTAGATATAATTTAAGTCAGACAGGGTCCTTGAAATGTAACATTTATGGAGTCTGAATCTGTGGAAAACATCAGCATAGCATAGTTACACTGTTAGGATATGAAATGGAAAGATATTAACATTTGAACTGATCTTCATTATATACCTTAGGACATACAGAATATGGACAAGAGTGAGTACCATAGAGAATGTGGCTAAGAAATGACAATTCTGAGTGTCAGATTCTAAGAGAACATGCTTTAGAATCTCCTTTATAAATGGCTCTGATAATTGGCTGCATGGCCAATTCTGACTCTCTTTTTTCTGGCGTGTCGATTTCCTTCCCTGTCCTCCTACAGCCTTTAGCACCAATGAACAAGACAAGGATAACTGGAATGGGCAGCTGAAGCTTCTTCTGGAATGGAACCAGCTGGACCTAGCCAGTGATGAGATTTTCACCAATGACCGCCGATGGGAGGTAACAGAAGCCCTTCCGGGTTATCCCAGTGTCAGGTCGGGCCAATTCAGACAAGGTCTTCAATACCAAATCTCATAAAGCACTGTTCCACTTCGGTGCCAACCTTTACTTCCCTCATCTGTGGTTTTGGACAACCCCGTTGACTTAGTAGGATGGTTGTTGAGAGATACTAAAAATGGAAGCACTTACTGTAGGAAAGTTATCAAACCACTACCGCCATTCAGAGTTTCCAGCCTGCGGTCATGATGCGAGATGTGCTTCTCCAGTTGGGTGTGGTGGGACAGACACCGCCCTAGGCGCAGACCGGGAGACGTACGGGGACACTATGTGCAAGATGATTGGAAGGGGTTTATCAGAAGGAGCTCGACTAAAAATGGAGAAAACAGTACTCACTTTGCACCGTGTCCCAACTGCCCAGCCCAGTCTCTGGTAAGAGACTTGTCAGCGGTGAGATGCGTATGGGAAAAATAGAACAGCTTGTTTGAAGACCCGCAGTGAATGTCTTAGGAGCGAGGGACTCCGGACTCCCAGCCAGACAAGCACCTCCAATATGGAAGTGGTATGTCTGTTAAAAACGGTATTTTTTTTTCCCCCCAGTGGACTGATTCTTCTCACTGGTAATTTGATCAGAGTTGTAGGACTGCGTTTCTTTTAGCAGTGTCCTCTGGTGGCCTACTCAAGTTAAATCAGCCTTAGGAGCTCTGTTTGGTAGACCCAAGTCCCCCTTGGGTCTGCAAGGCCGTGTGCTACTTTGCTTTTGGCTCCTCTGGATTGACCAAGTCATCAGTTGGTGGGCAGTGAGAATTCACTGAATCGTATACGCGTACGCGTGGCGGGGAAGGTTTGTGTATTTCTTAACGTTCATCGTGCGCAGTCAGGCTCAGAAAACGTTTTTAAGGCCTTGTTGTATAATCGAAGACAAAGACGTGATCTATATTATATTAACACGTTATCAGTTTTCATAATGTGATGCAAATGAAGTAATGGCTTATGGGTTTTTAAATTATTCATTCCTTCGGCACACATTCACTTGTGTTTGGTCTTTGCAGCATAATGAGCCCTATTGCATGATGCAAGGCTTTAATAAGTTGAGAGAAGGTAGAATTATAAGCAGATCTAGTTAGGTGATTTGTAAACTAATCCCTGTGTGTGAAATGTTCTATTGGTGTAAGGTCAGACGGTGCAAATAAACATAAGCTTAGGCATATAGCGGATGGTACGTTCAATTTTATGGACTCACTAAAGATAGTTAAGGGTGAAGGGCATAGTGGTTATGAGAATGGACCCTAGAGGCAGCCCAGCTGTGTGACTTAACTCTGCAAATCGCTTGACCTCTCTGTGCCTCAGTTTCCCCACAGGTGGTGCGTTGGCGTCAGCTGATGCTGACTTGGAAGAACTGACCGCTAAAGTTTTAGACATTTTGTGTCATTTGCGTCACTTGTTAAGTACAGTCATTATTAAAAATTGCATAAACTCAGAATTAAATGTTTTTTAATTAAAAACAGGCAATAAGGGGCGCCTGGGTGGCTCCGTCGGTTGGGCGTCCAACTTCGGCTCAGGTCGTGATCTCGTGGGTTCGTGGGTTCGAGCCCTGCGTCGGGCTCTGTGCTGATGGCTCAGAGCCCGGAACCCGCTTCGGATTCCGTGTCTCCCTCTCTCTCTCCGCCCCTCCCCCGCTCATGCTCTGCCTCTCTCTGTCTCTCAAAAATGAATAAATGTTAAAAAAAAAAAAACTTAAAAAAAAACCCAAAGGCAATAAATAATCAAGACTCATCACTTGAGCATTATTTGACTGCATTTCTATCATCTGTGCTCTGGAGGTTGATCACGTCTGCCGTCTCTTCATGCTGGAAATTCGAGACAGTGATGTGCTTCTTCTCCCTGCTCCCAATTTTGTGTTCAGTGAGATCACACTGGTGCCTGGAAATCAGGCACAGTGGGAGCATTGACACCACAGGAATTGAAAACGACCACAAATGAGCGCCTACTTCCCCCGCAGAGATGCGATTGGCAGACATTTACCAGCACAGCACCCACCGCTCATCCGTCAACGGAGGTGATAATGATAGCGTCTACCTCATTGGATTCTTCCGGCAATTAAATCGGATGATGTTTCTGAAGCACTTAGAACGGTGGCACGTATTAAACACTACCTAAGAATCTGTTTAAAAATAAGCAAAAGCCTTTGGCATAATGGTAATGTTGGTGTAACCTTTTACAGCGCACAAAGCAGTCTCGTGGTGTTTGTTTATTTGTCCCTCACACCAACCCATCGCAGGGACGATCTCATTTTGCTGGTTAATAATCCAGGCCTCCATGGGTACCACAGGATCAAGAGTTACTGATGGGTTTTGGAGGGCCTGCTCTGCCCTCAAGTCTCTGAAAAGACATATATACATTTAAAAATTTTTTTCAATGCTTATTTATTTTTGAGAGACCGAGAAAGAGAGAGAGAGAATGAGCCAGGGAGGGGCAGAGAGAGGAGGACATAGAATCCGAAACAGGCCCCACGTTCTGAGCTGTCAGCACAGAGCCTGATGCAGGGCTCGAACCCACAAACCAAGAGATCATGACCTGAGCTGAAGTTGGACGTTTAACCGACTGAGCCACCCACACACCCCTGTAAAGATCTTGACCTGTGTTAGCTGGTTTCATCCCTGTAAACACCTATTGTACAGAAGAGTGAACTGAGGCTCGGAGACACGGCCTTGTTCTAGGTGACCCATCTAGGTAATGGAATGGTAGAGACAGGATTTGGAAACAAAGACGTGTCTGACTGCAAAGCTTTTCTCTTTCCTCGTATTCCAGCGGTTCTCAAAGTGTGGTCCCCGGACCAGTGGCAGCGTGGGCATAACCTGGGGACTTGGTAGTTAGCGACACAGCTTGTCAGGCTCCATGTCGACTTGCTAAAGCAGACATTCTAAGATGGTCTCTAGCCACCTGTGTTTTCAGAAGGTGACTCTGACTGAAGTCTGGGGACCCTGTCCTATCAAGCGTGTGACCGAGGGAAAGGCAATGATTGGAAGGATATGGGAGGTGCTGGGCAAAGGAACACGTGACTTGAGGACAGAGGAGAAGGTGTAGCTGTCTCGTGCTGGCCCGGGGCAGGCCTCCCTTCCCCTTCTTATCCCACCTGGAGCCACAGCGTGGGGACTCAGGGGCCACTTGGCAGGTCTATCTCCAGGCAACATGTGATCCCCAGAGGCCCAACATGAGACAGAAACAGAAACGGTTAATGCCGCCCTTGGCAGAAGATATTCCCCCAAACTGGGGTCAGAAAAGCATCATGAGGGAAGTGGGCTGGGCGAACAGTAATGAGGAGTGGCCGGGACGTTGGGGACTGGAGTCTCCAGGTCCCCGGGAGCAGCTGTCACTTGGCTCTGGCTGATGGTTCTCCGTGTTGTCAGGCTTTCTGGTTTTCACTTCTAAATGTGGATTTTAGTGCTGGAAATGTGTGGATATGTTTTTTTTTTTTAATATTTACTTATTTATTTTGAGAGAGAGAGAGAGACAGACAGCAGGAGTGGAGGAGGGGCAGTGAGAGAGGGAGAGAGAGAGAGAATCCCAAGCAGGCTCCACACTATCCACACTATCAGTGCAGCACCCGATGCGGGGCTTGAGCCCAGAAACCATGACATCATGACCCGAGCCAAAGTCAGATGCTCAGCCGACTCAGCCGCCCAAGCACCCCGGAAGTGTGTGGGTTTTTAAGAGCCTTCTAAACTGTCACGTTGGCAACAGAATCACATTGTAGGATCTATTCTGGAGGACAGGCGGAACATATCCGGATGCTACAGTGGCCTGTCATCCACTGGTTTGGGTCTGACGTAAACATGAATTATCTTTAATAAGAGTCTCCCTAAGCTCCCATAGGATAGGTTTATCAGAGGGCCCAGAGAGTGGGGGTAAAGGTAAATAATGACCAGGTGTACTTGTCAAGTGTCCCACAGCCATTGGCCTGGTCATGTGTGGTTTGCTGGGCAACGGGAGGGTTCCAAGGTGCCGGTGGTTGGCTCACAATCAATGTCTAGTGTAGACTTCAGAGAAACGGTGTGAACCACACTGCCTCGGAGGACTTCTGCTGTGCCAGGCACCGCAATAAATTCCTGACCGACACGGTCATCTCTACTCCGCCATAGCAAGAGGCCAAACCACCTGCACACCCACATCCAAGCCCAATATTCCACCTCGTCGCTTCCCCGTCTGTTTGGGCTATAATCCAATGTTGTATTAGAGCTGAAAAGATAAAACGTATTCCCCCAAACAGGATTAAAAACAAGTTGAAGGTACTGTTACTTGGTGGCTGGAAATGTGATGTGGTTGAGAAAGAAAACGCTTCGTGTTTCCCTCAGTGGCCTCGGGGTCTGAGTCCTTGCTCTGCTTTCTCCGTAGTCTGCTGACCTTCAAGAGGTCATGTTTACGGCTCTCATAAAGGACAGACCCAAGTTCGTCCGCCTCTTCCTGGAGAATGGTTTGAACCTGCGGAAGTTTCTCACCAACGACGTCCTCACCGAGCTCTTCTCCAACCACTTCAGCACCCTTGTGTATCGGAACCTGCAGATTGCCAAGAATTCCTATAATGACGCCCTCCTCACGTTTGTCTGGAAACTGGTAGCTAACTTCCGAAGAGGCTTCCGGAAGGAAGACAGAAATAGCAGGGACGAGATAGACATAGAGCTTCACGTATGTACCAGGGCGGTTGTCCGCTTTTGCGTCTTCCTTCGAAAAATATCTCAACCTCCCCCTCTCCCACGTCTCCCCTTGACGCCATAAAGTAGCTAACATGTTGGCGTGGTTAATTTTTGCTACTGCCTTTCCTTAAGATCATGAGTCTACCTGCTGGGTCGTCTGATATCTTGCTTTAAGCTCTGTGCTATGTTTCAAATTACTGTCACGGTTTTTCTTAACTGCAAAGCTTGGTGTGGCACACATACTGTCTGAAGGCGTCTAACAAGGAAGAGGGAAAGGTGAATGGCCCCTGTTCATGTCTCAGCCTCTTGGGCATGATGGATTGCCCATGTGAGGGACTGCCAGGTGTTCGTGTGTAGACAGAAGAGGCAGTGATTATTTCCAAAGGGATAATCCAGGTTTTCATCTGGGAGGCTGTTGTCGATGCACCTGAATTCTCTCAGGCCTCTCTCTTCTTGACCACAGGCAGGCTCTGTTTCCAACTGTCAGCACCTGCTACTCTTTGCCATAGGTTTGCTTGGGGCCCCGTGACTGCCAGCGGTTGGTGTATAAATATCCCAGCTCCCTCCCCATTTGGAGGAGCTAATTCTTTTTTTTTTTTCAATGTTTATTTATTTTTATTTTGAGAGGGACAGAGGGAGCACAGGAGGGGCAAAGAGACAGAGAAAGAGGGAGAGAGAGTCCCAAGCAAGCTTCAAGCTGTCAGCGCAGAGACTCGTGTGGGGCTCAATCTCATGTACTGTGAGATCATGACCCGAGCTGAAATCAAGAGTCGGATGCTTAACCGACTGAGCCGCAAGGCACCCCTGGAGGAGCTAATTCTGAGTCATGTGTTCTACACTGGCTCCCAGGACTCCCTAGTGGTAGTAATCTCTAGTTACCTGCAGTGACAACTTGTTGATAACACACCCTTCTCATTCGTTCTTTCTTTTCCGATCTTATTCCTCACTCTCCTATGGGTTTCCCTGGGATCACTTCTCAGATTGACTACTCATCTCAAATTCTTGATTGCTTCTGGGGAAACTCAAACGAAGTCATTATCTCCTATAATTCTATGAATTGTGTATGTATATACATGTGCATTGCAAAAATCTAAATGAGCTAGGTGTTTGAAGGAATCAGAAGTGTTCAGAAAGCTTGTTTGGGGGGCCTGGGCGGCTCAGTCGGTTAAATGTCTGACTCTTGGTTTTGCTCAGGTCGCGATCTCACGGTTTCATGAGTTCAAGCCCCGAGTCGGGTTCTGTGCTGGCAGCCTGGAACCTGCGTGGGATTCTCTCTCTCTCTCCCTCTCTCTCTTCCCCTGCCCCACTCATGCTCTCAAAATAAATAAATACACTTAAAAACATTTAAAAAAAGAAAGAAAGCTTCTTTTTGACACTATTTATGTTAAAACCCTCTGCGATATCCGTAATCCTGCCTGAAGCATTTTGGATCTTGGTTAAACCCGTAGGGAAGTTATAGATGGTTAGTTATTTTCCATCTGAAAAGTTTCCATTGAGAGATCCGGAATTCTGGAGAGGAGCTGGTGAATGTGTTAGGAATTGGAAGTTTGAATAACACTCCAAAGACAGAAGCGTGGTTTTATGTCATAATAATTGAACTTAAACTGTGGGAAAGTTAGATTTTAGTTCGAGCGACTCTTGTAGATAAGAAACGGATTTCTGTGATGGGAAGGAATGCTTCAGGCTGTCAGAAGCTGTTCAGTTTTTACATTGCTGTCAGACATACTCCTGCCCTTTGTGCTTTTCTGTCTAGTCATACTCCGTCTTTGATGATAGGTAAGAGACTGTCAGATCGTCCTACCCGGTGAGTCGCCGTGATGAAAATCGCACCTCTGTGCTGTTACACTGGATTCATATACTAACATACAGAGCCCTCCAAACGTGGGGTTCTCCCCTGGGGCCTCCCGGTACCTGCTTCCATTCTTACACCGGCGTATCTACTAAAGGGATCTCCCATTTGTGTGCTGACCACATGTTCTATCTCCTCCCAGGACGTGTCTCCTATAACTCGACACCCCCTGCAAGCACTCTTCATCTGGGCCATTCTTCAGAACAAGAAGGAACTTTCCAAGGTCATTTGGGAGCAGGTAAATGTCTGGGCCCCCTGCCAAATTTACTCCAAATGCATGCTTTGCTGTGGTCGTTCTGACCTCGAAACTCACACGCCTAATCTGAAACGTCATCAACACGACGGAATGTCTTACATCGGGTGAACATGGTTGTGCCTCTGTTTCCGTGGCGACGGAGGGATGTTTGGGAGGGGAGGTACCTTCCTGCAAGGTAGCTGTGCTGGGTGGGCAACCCAGGAGGCTCTCGCTTCTCCCGTGTGTGCAGGTGCGGGATTGTTTTCCAAGTGGATGCAGTTTTTAAGTTTAGTTTGAAAAATTAATTTCTGCCTTTATGGCATCAGGGATAGGAAGGAGGGCTTGTGTAAATTCTGCTTTGGGAAGCTTGCTGAGATTTGTCCTTGTGGTTTAGCACGTAACGGCTTGTGTTCAATTGCGGAGAAGAGACGTTCTCCGTTATTGGAGCACGAAGATGGATGTTAACTCTGCAAGGCTTACTAACCCCATCGTCAGCTCTCCCGCATGCTCAGTCCCCTCTTCCCTTTCAGCTGCTACACGCAGTGTGGCGGCCGGGCCGTTGGGCCTTAGGCCGTCAGTTTCTCTTGGCATTTAGCTTGATATTTTCTTTTTAGATGCCAATTCCACATTCAAGACTGGGAGTGCCTTCAGGGTCGACAGTGTTTTGTGTATATTGCAAATTTGACTTTGAATCATCATGAACCGTTCAGATTTTGCCATTTCCTGCTTTTGCCATGAGTTTGTCCTTGTCTGACGTTAATGTTGACTTGACCACTTGAAGGGATAAGGAACTAACTAACATTACCCGCCCCTCTGAAAGACCAGGGGCTGCACTCTGGCAGCCCTGGGAGCCAGCAAGCTTCTGAAGACTCTGGCCAAGGTGAAGAATGACATCAATGCGGCAGGGGAGTCCGAGGAGCTGGCCAATGAGTACGAGACCCGTGCAGTTGGTGAGTCTCCGGGAGCGGGGCACCATGGCGGGCGTCCGTGTGGCAGGAGGCACGCACGTGCCTGTAGCACCCACGGGTGGCAGAGGTCAACGGCATGTCCAGGCTCCCTTATCTGGCCTGATTTAGGGGCTGCAGACCACACGGTCAGGGGTGCGCGTGCTGTGGCCGAAGCCATAGTCCTTTTGGCCCTGGCACTTACTGACTTGTCCAAGGTTGGATGCAGGAAATGTGGGCTGTCTCCTCCCACAACCGCCAGGGCCGCGCCCAGGCCAAGTCTAAGAAACTCAGCACCGCAGGGAATTGGGGGGCCGGGGAGGAGTCTTTTTGGATGCTGTTGAGACACTGTGACAGATCTGAGATTTTTATTCGACTTGCAGGTTATCAAGTTAGCCTGCCTGCAACCTACAGATAAGACCCCAAACCCCTGGGTCAGGGACACAGATGGTTTTTTGCTAATTGCCAAGGCAGCAGCCAGACCAGAATCTTGGGTCGGTTCCTCGTGCCTTCATTCCCCTGGAGTGACATGATTACGGGCTGCTGTTGCCTATGGTGCAGCTCCCCAAAGTTTAGGAGAGTTGGGGCTTCTACTGGGGCTGTGGGTGACCTTCCCATGCTCCCCTCCAGGGTGCGACTGTTCATTACCTGGAACAGAGAGGCATTGCTAAGCATTGCCCTTCTGGAATGCCTGTCTTCTGTCTGCTGTTCGGTCATTCTTGAACAAAGCAGTGCTTTTTGCTGAGAAGATCCAGACTAGGGCACCTGGGGGCTCAGTCGGTTAAGTGTCTGACTTCGGCTCAGGTCAGAATCTCACAGTCCATGAGTTCAAGCCCCGTGTTAGGCTCTGTGCTGACAGCGTAAAGCCTGGAGCCTGCTTTGGATTCTGTGTCTCCCTCTCTCCCTGCCCCTTCCCAGCTCATGTCTGTCTCTCTCTCTCAAAAATAAATAAACATTAAAAAAAAAAAAAAAAAAAAAAAAAAGAAGGTCCAGACCATGCAGGAACGTGAGCGACCCAGAACAATTGCCTCCCACCGACAGACAGTTTGGACCTGCTTGGTTTTTCTTCCCGTTTCACTTGAGGGTTTTCAGTTGGCCATGTGGCCCGTCGCAAAACGCACACGTTTGTCCGTTGTCTTAGGTAACGAACAGACGCTCGTGACTTTGGCTTCTCTGTGTTGGCCGAAGGGTGTCCGATGCTTTCTTTTAATACATTAAAATTGCGAGGAGAGTCTGTTTATTTCTGATAGACTTCAGAGGAGGGATCCTAGGGTTTTGACTTTTGAAAAATTCCCCGCACGGATTTATTCCCCGGGTTCTCTGGTTGGGTCTCAACGTGTAAGAACGGCTTTGATGCGGTAGGTCAGTGTTTCTTCCACTTTCTCATGGTTTTTGTCGTGGTCGTCGTGGTTTGGCACGGGGCCCTGTCTGCGAAGAGCCGTCACCAAGGAGGCCCAGGAGGTAAACGGGATGGGGGCGTAGGTGAAGAGGAAGCAGAGGGTCCGCAGCCCCTCTGCTGAGCCCCACCCAAGGCGGGGGGCTGCCTGTTCAGCGCCGCTCGGTTCAGGGGGCGCTTGCGGACACCTGCCGCGTCAAGGGCGGCGCTGGGCCTGGTGTGCCTCGAGAGCCCCTCTGTTGGGTGGGAGACGATGTGGTGCCTTGCGCTGGCGTTCCGGAAGCCTGCTGGGAACCAGGCTCCGCGCAAAGTCAAGGCTGGGGTGTGGGGGGCGGGGCGGGAGCTGTGTGCGCCTCCGCCGGCCCCGCGCGCAGCCCCCCTCCCTCTGGCGACACTGTCCCCGCAGAGCTGTTCACGGAGTGCTACAGCAGCGACGAGGACCTGGCCGAGCAGCTGCTGGTGTACTCCTGTGAAGCCTGGGGCGGCAGCAACTGCCTGGAGCTGGCGGTGGAGGCGACGGACCAGCACTTCATCGCCCAGCCTGGCGTCCAGGTAAACGGCGCGCCGTCGCCCAACGTCGCCGCCGCTGGAGGCTGGAGGTGGGCCTTTTACGCCAGGTGCTGTCCGCGCGCGGCGTTAAAACAAAACCATCGCCTCCCATGGAGAAGCCGGCAGGGGAAGTTGAGTGACGCTCCAGGAGGTGGCAGCACATAGACGTGGGTAGAGACCCCTGCTTCCAGAGACAGTGCAGGAGAGAGAACGTTCTTTGACTTTCCGCCAAGCGCTGGGCGGCGCTGCACCATAACGGAGGAGGGCTGGGTCCCCAGATCCCGCGCCTGGGTCTCCACCCACCGGATCCCTAATTATGTGCGTGGTGATGGGTCAAAGCACGCGAGCCCTCTGAGCCTCAGTTTCCTCCTCTGTAAAGGAAGGTTGCCGTGAGGGTTGGGGAGGCGGGATGTGACAGGTGCCGGCCCTTTATTTCGGCGGATGCTGTTACAGTTATTCTTGGTAGGAGCGGCACTTAGAGGAACCAGCTCGAACTGGGTGAGGCCTAACTAGAGGTTTTCTGCACCGACTTCCACCGGCCGTTTGCACTTGGCGTCTCCGGTCGCCGAGGGGAGGTTTTTCCCCCACCCACAATCCCAGTTGGAGGGGCCTGGGTGTGAAGGGGGGGGCAGGGGAGACGTGGGCGGGCTCACCCTTACGTGTCATACACATGATGCGCGTGACCACGTTTTGCCTTCACAGCACGTGCGGAGGTGGAGGTCATCCCATTCTGCTGATAGGGACGCAACAGCTCAGAAAAGGTTCTGGAACATTCTCCCGGTTGCACGGCCAGAAGTAGCAGAGCTGAGGCTTGAATCCGTGTTGATTGTCCGTCAGGTGGACTTTCCATTACACCGTGCAACCGATGATTAGCAAAGTTAGCAAAGCGTTTGTGGGAAAAACAACCCCAAACCCGCAGGCGGCTACAGCTAAGCCAGAGTAAACGGCGACAGTCATCGGTGACCAGGAAGGCACAAAGGAAGAGTCTTGCTATTTATTGCTGTTTGAGGGTCTGCACCACAACGGGGGGGGGGGGGGGGGGGGGGGGGGAGAGTGAGGCCAGCCCTGGGGGCAGGATGGGCTGGAGGCGGGGCTGGATGCGGAGGTGGGGCCGTGCTCAGCTCACCCGCCTTTGACCTCAGGCCTCACCTTGCTGGTGCCCCCAGAGCTTTGGGCCTGGGGGAGGCTGCCTCTTGCTCTTGTTCCAAGTTTTCCAGTCCCAGGGGTTTCAACCAGAGGCCGATCCATTAATGTTCGCGAGAAATCTCGCTGCCAGACACGTGGGCCCAGGGAGCTGGCTTCCTGTGTGCAGGCTGCTGCCTGGGGTCCGAATTTGCTGGTGGCCGTGGAGGCTGAGCTAGGGAAGAGCCTCCCGTGACTGGGGACCTAGCGGTGCCGCTGGATGTGCTCGTCCCCTCGGCAGGAATGCGAGGGTGCGGAGGGCTGGACAGGTATGACCTGTCTTTGTCCGGCTCCCTGAGGGAGAGGCCCCAAAGCAAGGATTTAAATGCAAGTAGTTCGTTCTGGCGGTGAACCCAGGAAGTGCACGGGGTGGTGGGGACGGTGAGAGGGGTGAGGGAAGGAGGCAGACACAGGTACGCTAAGGAGCACGCTGTCGCCTTGATCAACAGGGCTCAACCCTGCGGGACTTGTGGGGGCTGCAGGGAGCCTGCCCTGGTGTGGCCCCTGTGGGCACAAGCCAGCTGGTATTCGCCCAGCAGCTGCAGGCCGTCCTCTGTTGCGGCTGCCCCTCCTGGGCCGGGCACACTCCTGGCTGCAGCCGCCCGGCAGAGCATGGCGGGCTCCCCGGGGGAAGCGGCTTCTCTCAGATGGAAGGTCTGGTGGGCACACAGGCCCTGAGCCTCCCAGCCAGCGCCAATCCCCTCCTGACTAACAAAGGCCTTTTTTGAAGCTGTGTGTTCCTTTGATGAGGACCGGTCTACACTGGCCCTTTTGTGTTCATGTGAGGTGTGGCTCCCAGAGGCGACCTGAGGTTTCTCATTGCCACATTCTTGGGGGGCCCCCGTCCCACCTCTCAGGGGTTGGCACAGTCTGGGAGAAGCTTATCCATGCATTACGACTCCGAGTCCACTGTCTCCCCCTTCCTGTCACCTATCCGCCTCCGGAAATAACCCCGGGGGTCCTGCAGGTGGCGCTGGACGGGTGTGTGGATTTGCAATCAGGGGGAAGGAAGGCGCTAGAAGGACACTTGTTTAAACTTAAGAAGAATTAGAAGTGGTTAAAAATCATGGCTTTAGGGAATTTGGACTCACACAACTTCTATTTTAAAGTTCACAGAACCTTGGGGCGCCTGGGTGGCTCAGTCAGTTAAGTTTCTGGCTTCGGCTCAGATCATGATCTCCCAGTTCGTGGGTTCGAGCCCCGCGTCGGGCTCTGTGCTGACCGCTCGGAGCCTGGAACCTGCTTCAGATTCTGTCTCCCTCTCTGTCTGCCCCTCCCCCGCTCACGCTCTGTGTCTCTCTATCTCTCTCAAAAATAAATAAGTGTTAAAGCTCACAGAACCCAAGTCAGGAAAGGGTTGACAATCAAACACATTCGTGAATCATTTTATCGAAGCCCCTCAGAGTCCAGGTAACTAATATAAAAGGATAGGACCTTGATTTGGAGAGTTATTTCTTTTGAGGGGGTGTGAGGGTTGGGAAGAAAGGTTACAAACCATCCTGCATTTCGCTGCATTAATAAGGACTCGTGTCCTCTGTCTCTGTCTCCTTGTAGAATTTTCTTTCCAAGCAGTGGTATGGAGAGATCTCCCGAGACACCAAGAATTGGAAGATTATCCTGTGTTTGTTTATTATACCCTTGGTTGGCTGTGGCTTTGTATCATTTAGGTATGAAACTGAGACATATGATGACAGGTGAGAGAGAGAGAGAGAGAGAGAGAGGGAGTGTGTGTGTGTGTGTGTGTGTGTGCACGTATCCTTAGGTAAATCCTTAGGTAAAGGATTATAAAGCCTGGAATGTATGATGGGACTGTAGGCAGCATGCCCTACACAGTAGGGCTGGGAATCTTCTCTGGCTTTTCCCGGGTTTGATTCCAAACAGTTGGAGATAGAGTTACGTCTTCAGTATCCAAGGCAGAACTCGGATTTGTTAACCCTGAAATGCCAAGGGCTGAGTGTTGGCGGGGTCGATCTGGCTCCCCTTCCCCCGGCCGTGGGTCCGAGGCCCCCGCAGGCCGCGATGCTTCGGACGGTGATGCGGTGCTCTTACCTCTTGGTCCAGGAAGAAGCCCATCGACAAGCACAAGAAGGTTCTGTGGTACTACGTGGCGTTCTTCACCTCCCCCTTTGTGGTCTTTGCCTGGAACGTGGTCTTCTACATCGCCTTCCTCCTGCTGTTTGCCTACGTGCTGCTCATGGATTTTCACTCGGTGCCACACTCCCCCGAGCTGGTCCTCTACGCCCTGGTCTTTGTACTGTTCTGCGATGAAGTAAGACAGGTAGGACCGTCCCCACGTGGGGCCCCTCCTCCTTTGCTCAGTAGGTGCTGTCTTCCCCAAGCCAGCGAGGAGCAGAAGTTGCTTCCGAGGTTCCAAAGTCATGGTTTTCCTAAAGTAAACGGGGCCCTTTCAATATCACAGCCCTCCGGTGAGACTTCTTAGCACCAAGCTCACTCCTTGCTGATTAATGTTAGTTGATGGAAATGAATTACTCAGGATTGGGAATGTGTTCAAAGAGAAGATTGACCTTGGACTGCAAACCCACGCCTGCCATTACCGTCATCAAGGGAGGCAGGGGAGATGGGGGGACTTTCAAACTAAGAGCATCTTAATGCCCAGCGTGTCAGAGTGACAGTGTTAGAAAGTCATAGAAGTCCCCGTGGAGTTCAGGGAGTGTGTGTGAATTATTCATGGTGCTTTTCTGCAGTTTCTTTGGGATCTGCGTCCTGTGGTATCCTCTCCCCACCACTCAGTCCAAAGCTGTAGCCCATGCCTGGCACATAGCAGGTGCTCCCTTGGTAATTGTTGGACAGATAAGCGTTGATGGCAAGGGTGATGCTGTCCCTAAACCGTTATGAAAAGTCCCAGGAAACCCTTTCAGACTTAGTGATGATCTGAGAGCAGTGCTGTGGCTGTCACTTCTGTTGCCCCCTTTCTGAGCCCAGACCCAACATCATACCCACTCAGGAAGCATGGCCTCGGTGCTTATGTTTACGCGATGCTACGGCAGGTGCCACAAGAGATTCAGAGGGCCATAGAGCGCCGTCCTTGACCTCACAGTGTCGCTGCCTGGTCCGGCAATCCCAAAGTGGTTTCAACCATCATGCCAAGTCTGATAGACTTTTTTTGTGGCTTCTAGGAGCCCTCGACTGAGGATGATTTGAGTCTGTTTCTGTTCTCAGCCGGCGAGTGTCTTGACCAGTTCTCAATGTCTGCTGTGGGCCGGGGGGAGGGAGGGAGTCTTTGCACCAGGGCCCTGCGTCTGCCCTCCCCGGCCCCGTAGGTGCAGGTGGGGGATGGAGATAGGGGACAGGTGGGGGTTAGAGCAACATGAACGACCCACGTGGGTGTCGCACATGGGAAGATATCAGGCTTTCTGTCTACCGGCAACTGTTCCCCAGGTCAGGGTCCTGCTGACGCGCAGAGGATTCTGACTTCGCGTCGGCCTCTTGGGGGCCCCACGTACTGGCTCGTGAGGTCACAGCCCCAGCGAGGTACATGGGGGTTGGGACGTCAAAGTATGAATTTTGGGGGGTGCGATTCACCCCATAACCCCTCTGTAAAGGCTCTTTCTCCCAGCTGTCTTTTACTTGCTGGCTTTGACTTACTACGTGTCTGCAGCCAGGGGGTGAAAATGTCCTGCTCGGGAGAAGCAAAGACGGAAGGAGGTTCCACATTTAAGGCAGGAATGGGCCCAGGCCGATGTGAGGAAGTAAGGGAACAGCACCGTTTTTACTGGGAGCCTCCTGACGCCGTTGTAGGCGCTGAGCTGGCTCTCCACGTGGGGTCACGCGTGTTCCCTTCTCCTAGCCTGCTGTGGCTGGGCTCTGGGGTCGTGCCTCCTTTTCCTCCGCTCCCGGGTGTGGTTTCTCAGCTCCTCATACATATGCTGCTGTTGTCCAGAAGCGAGTGGCATGAAAATGACCCAATGCAGAGATTGGCTTCGTATTCACGTGTGGCCCAGAGGGGCTTAGCTCAAGGGATGACATTGATGTATATCTGGCAAGTGAATGTATATTTTTTTAAAAAAACTTCTAACGTTTATTTATTTTTGAGACAGAGAGAGACAGAGCATGAGCGGGGGAGGGGCAGAGAGAGAGGGAGACACAGAATCGGAAGCAGGCTCCAGGCTCCGAGCCGTCAGCACAGAGCCTGACGCGGGGCTGGAACTCACGGACCGCGAGATCAAGCCCTGAGCCGAAGTCGGATGCCAAACTGACTGAGCCACCCAGGCACCTCTGTTTTTTTTTTTTTTTTTAATTAAAAAAAAATTTTTTTTTAGTTTATTTGTGTACTTTGAAAGAGAGGGAGAAAGAGAGAGAGAGTGCACGCACACCGTGTGCGCACAAGCAGGGGAGGGGCAGAGAGAGAAGGAGAGACAGAATCCCAAGCAGGCTCCACGCCTGATGCGGAGCTCAAGCTCATGAACTGTGAGATCGTGACCTGAGCTGACATCAAGAGTCGGACGCTTAAACAACTGAGCCACCCAGGCGCCCCGAGAGTGTATGTTTTTTAAGAGGTGAGTTGGCGAGGCAGGGTCTTCCTCATTCAGTCCCACGGCGGTGCTCTGGCTGGGAGCAAGCGGGGGCCGCGACGGTGGCTCATGAGGCCAGAGCGAGGGAGACTTGGGAAGCCCGCGATCAAGGGGCTCGAGGGTGTCCTTTGGAGCAGAGGGTGCTGCCGGTGGCTGCTTCTCGGAATGTTCTTTTCTCGCTCATTCATGCTCCCAGGCATTTCTTCACTAGTCTCGAGGCTGACCCTGACTCCCACATGGTGTGAAGGCACAGAAGCTGCAGCCATTGTCTGGTTCCTCCAGGCATCTAGAGAAGTCGTGGGCCCGAGACAGGACTTTGGGTTGCGTGAGAGGGCGGGGCTTGGCCCGGCGGCTGGAAGACGCAAGGAGACACGTCTTGGCGTAAGCCAAACTCTTCATTCGTGCCTCCTGCCTTTCAGTAAGTGTTTACTGAGCACCTACCAGATGCCAGGCACTGTTCTAGACATTGGAGATACAGCAACAGACCAAGCACGCAAATCTCTCTGTTCTTACGGAGCTTTTTACCGGTTAGAGAGGATCGGCGGGGGTCGTTTCTGGGAGTTTCCGAGGAGAGAACAGCACTGCCCAGAGTCTTACATTTACTGGAAGGTTGGCCTAGAGGGTTGCAGCTGTGAAATGAGAAGTCCTTAGGTCACAAATATCTCCATCCAAAGTTGTATGGACGTTTAACTACGAAGTCATTTATTCGAAGGAGGCTCAGGACAAGTGCATTTTGCTTGGAGAAGGACCCTGGGCAGGTGTAGTGTGACATGTTCCCTGGAAGAGACCCAGAGTAGACAGAGTGGTGGGCAGGGGGGCAGGAGCCTCGGGAAGCGAAGTGGGCTGGGGAGAAGCACTGCCCAGTCATCCCGGGGGCCTGCCGGGAGGAGGTGATGCCCACAGCTCTGACCCAGTCCCGCTATCCTGTGTATGTTTATAATGGGTGATGTTTGATACGGAGGGTGATGATGCGGGCGTCCAGCTTTGGGCAAATATTTCCTCTTTTTCCTCTTTTTTTTTTTTTTTTAAATGTTTTTATTTATTTTTGAGACAGAGAGAGACAGAGCATGAGCAGGGGAGGGGCAGAGAGAGGGAGACACAGAATCTGAAGCAGGCTCCAGGCTCTGAGCTGTCAGCACAGAGCCCGACGCGGGGCTCAAACTCACAGACTGAGATCGTGACCTGAGCCGAAGTCGGATGCTTAACCGACTGAGCCACCCAGGCGCCCCTCTTCTTTTTCCTCTTAAACATCACTTTGGAACGGACCGGTTTCATTCATCGATCCTGTGTGCGTTAAGGCGATGTATGGGAGTGCCTCGGGCTGAGGGTTGAGAGCGGCGGGGAGGGGGATGAAAAGATTCAAGTCCATCTCTGCGCCCCCGACAGCTGACCCTGAGGTCTGTGAGCCAGACTGGGGAGCATGGCCTCCGGGTTTCTCGTCGTTCAAGGAATCCGACGCTGGGGGTCGCTGTTTCTCTTCTGCCTGCAGACTCGTGCGGCTGGAATCCTCAGTTTGGTTTCCTCCAGGAATCTGCTTTGCTATCCTGGCACTGTCTTAATGAACCGAATTCACACGTGTTAGGAAAAACCCGGAACCAGACGGGATGTTACCTGTTTCAGGTTGTGTCTGGGTATCCCAAAGTGCACTCTCCTTATATCTCCTTCCCCGGGGGCGGCTGTAATAGGCTAAACTGACATTTTCAACCAAGGCAGTCCGTATGTACAAGCGTCCATCGATCAAATTGTGGATCTTTATGCAACACGAGATGAGTTCCATCACCCCTTCAGTGTTAAGGCCCATGGAATCCCCAAATCCTGAAAGATACGCTGGAATATGGTTCTGGTATTTGATGAGTATAGCCCCTGTCTGTCATTCCACTCAGAAAAGAGGCCTCTGTTCGTTAAAAAAAAAAAAAAAAAAACAAAAAACCCCGCTTTCTTACTACAACAGTGCCTCCAAGCCCCGGGCTCGATCTGTTCAGGGTTTCTCCCCCGGCTCAGGCCAGGATTCTGAGAGGCCGAGCTGGACTGGATCCACCTGGTTGCTGTGTTCCTATCTGCCTCCCGGATCAGGGTTTTAAAGGGGGAGCAGGTGGCTGGGGCCTGTCCCCACCGCTCTCATCTTACAGACGGTTCTTGGCGGGTCATCGGTGAGACTGGGGCCGCCCGCATGGACGGTGAGGGATGCTGATGCGGTTTCTGGGCCCCCGCGTTTAGCCATCCCACAGAGGAACGTGGTCGAACCGGGGCTGGGAGATTTTATTTCCCTGGTGCTTGATTTCGTAGTGAAATTGAAAAGTGCCACGTACCTTTGAGGACACGTCCTTGCCGATGTTTTCCTGCGTCGCTCAAGTAAGTCTGGTGGTTTCCTTATCTGAGCTCACTTGGGCTTGGTGTCACCAGCCCTCCAGCCCTTACCGCGTTTCATTTTAAACATGTCCAGTGACTGCCTTTCCCCGGGGCCAGTGGATTCCTTGAGAATCAGCATCGCACCTAATCGGACATCCTGTGTGCCAGGAGCCCGGCACGGATATATGGAATCCTGTGGGCTCTCGGTAAACAGGTTTGAAATAGAGGGACGGACGGGAGGGTCAGGTGACTACCCTGGGTCCCCCAGACCCAGCAGACAGATCACCAAGGGGCTGTCCTTCTACTGGATCGTCTTTTCCCTCTTTATCTCCTGACAAGTTTTCTTCTGAGAAATCATACCCAATACCCACAAGTCATGATGAAAGGGTCCCTGAGGCACACTGTTCCTGTCAGTCATTTCTGCGACTGCACCTGTCCTCATAGGTGCCGCATAGAACACCTGTGTGCAAAGTAAAAAAGGAAATTCCTGGGGCGCCTGGGTGGCTCGGTCGGTTAGGCATCTGACGTCGGCTCAGGTCATGATCTCACGGTTCGTGATTTCGAGCCCCGCGTCAGACTCTGTGCTGACAATTCAGAACCTGGAGCCTGCTTCGGATTCTGTGTCTCCCCCTCTTTCTGCCCCTCCCATGCTCGTGCTCTGTCTCTCTCCATCTCTCAATAATAAACGTTAAAATAATAAAAGAAAAAGAGAAACTCCTTTTATCAAGATGTTTTATTGCCATGTGCCAAAAAGTATTTACAACAAATACGCAAATCTATGACGACGACAGTCGTCAGTTGTGCAATGCACAACTTATACCACTGTACTGGGCAGCTTGGGTGTTCCACATTTGTCCACGCAGGTTGTGCTCACTGTCTTCCGGTTCATCTTTAAAGAACGGCGATGGTGCATGAGTCCTTTTTCTGACTTTGTCAGCAGCACATGAGTAACGGAACAGCAAGTGTGCAACCTACTTTCCAATCCCCCCAGAATATCACGGGGCATGTGGCAGGGCACATGGGACATGTGGCTCAAAAAGGATGTGGGGAAAAATGTGTGAACGTTAAAAAAAAATCTGGAAGCAGTTGATGTTTCCCAGCTGCTGATGCTCTCTCTCTCTCTCTCTCTCTCTCTGTCCCTTTCTGTGCTGCAGTGGTACATGAATGGGGTGAATTATTTCACTGACCTGTGGAATGTCATGGATACACTCGGGCTTTTTTACTTCATAGCAGGAATTGTGTTTCGGTAAGTTGGCCTCACCACCTTTCCTAGTTTCAGGCGTTTTCTGGATTTTCTTGAGTGAAGAGGTGAAGAAAAGATCTCTTCTACTTCAAGCCCAAGATCAACCTGTCTCCCCTCCCCCCCCCATCTCGAGATTACTGCAAACGCCACCGTCTGAGCCTCTTAGAGACCCAGCGTGGTCGGCATGGAGTTACGTCTCCTCTCTTCTCCCTCCTGGTGACCTGTAATCGAAAAGTTCTTCACAGTTTTTCCTCTCTGTGCTCGCAGAATTTTGGGGAGGGGGATGATTAGAGACGGAGGAAGCAGAGGATGATGAGCACGTGAAATGTTGCGTAACATGTTCCTTTTGGACCACGTAATCTTCTTTTTTTTTTTTCAACGTTTTTTATTTATTTTTGGGACAGAGAGAGACAGAGCGTGAACGGGGGAGGGGCAGAGAGAGAGGGAGACACAGAATCGGAAACAGGCTCCAGGCTCTGAGCCGTCAGCCCAGAGCCCGACGCAGGGCTCGAACTCATGGACCGCGAGATCGTGACCTGGCTGAGGTCAGACACTTAACTGACTGCGCCACCCAGGCGCCCTGTATTCTTTTTTAAAAAAAAATTTTTTTTTTCAACGTTTATTTATTTTTGGGACAGAGAGAGACAGAGCATGAACGGGGGAGGGGCAGAGAGAGAGGGAGACACAGAATCGGAAGCAGGCTCCAGGCTCCGAGCCATCAGCCCAGAGCCCGACGCGGGGCTCGAACTCGCGGACTGCGAGATCGTGACCCGGCTGAGGTCGGACGCTCAACCGACTGCGCCACCCAGGCGCTCCCCACGTAATCTTCTAAAATGTACCTAACTGCCTCGTGAGTGCTGGCTATGGAGCCCGCCCTCCCAGAGTCAGAGCGGATGATTAGAAAAACCCGTGTAGAATCACCGCTGAAGGCAGAAAGCAATGTGTACGCCACATGAAAGGGGAGTCGAGGAGGGGCGCCTGGGTGGCGCAGTCGGTTGAGCGTCCGACTTCAGCCAGGTCACGATCTCGCGGTCCGTGAGTTCGAGCCCCGCATCGGGCTCTGGGCTGATGGCTCAGAGCCTGGAGCCTGTTTCCGATTCTGTGTCTCCCTCTCTCTCTGCCCCTCCCCGTTCATGCTCTGTCTCTCTCTGTCCCAAAAATAAATAAAAAACGTTGAAAAAAAAAAAATTGAAAGGGGAGTCGAGGTACACCCAGACCGTGGCGCACATCGCCCGTGCCCGCACCCCCGCGGGCCTGCCTCCCCCGAGTAGCCTCAAGGCGAAGCTCGTGGTCGTATTCGAGCTGCGCACATGGCGTCCCTTGCAGAGAAGCCTGACTCTTTGGACGAACGCCTACCCGTTGCTCACTCCGCAGTCTGAAGCGAGTGAGAGCTCCGTTTCCCCCTCCGATACCTTTCCCTTCTGCTGGGGCTCAGCGTTTGAATCACGGTGGGTTGGACGTGACTTCTGGAGAATTCCAGGGGGTGAAAACACACGGCTCCCGATTAACACATTCGCAGGTGGCCAGCGAGTCAAATGATCTGGTGCAAATGAGGTGAGGTCTCGTTAGGGGAAACCTGGCAGAACCTAGTCCCAAGTGGCTGGTCTGGGCTGGGGACCGGGATCGTCATGGTGGCCGAGGGAGCCGGGAAGTTAGCGACAATGAGACGGCGTTCTTGCAGTGGGTAGAGTTTGAGGAGGACGTGGCAAAAACCTCTGCAAGCCTTGTTGTGTGCCCTGTCGTTGCTCCACCGGGGGCCACGAGGGCAGAAGACCAGGGCCTTTGGTCCTCAGTGACTGACACGCGTTGTCCTTGGTCTGCTTCCACTCACTCTCGGCACCCTGACCCTGTTTCTTCGTGTTCGGTTAGTCTTAAAAACGAAAGTTTGAACTCTTTTGTCAAAGTCTCACGGGCCCTGCTTCTCTTCCTTCCGTAGGCTCCACTCTTCGAATAAAACCTCTTTGTATTCCGGACGGGTGATCTTTTGCCTGGATTATATCATATTCACTCTAAGGTTGATCCACATTTTCACCGTAAGCAGAAATTTAGGACCCAAGATCATCATGTTGCAGAGGATGGTAAGAGTGGAGGGGGTTTGTGGTTCGCATTCTGCTTGCCAGACCGCTCCAATTGTCTGTAGAGGGGCTTGGTCCCCCGGCAGGTCACAATTGGCAAGGTTTGCTGTCTCTGACGTGCTTTCATCAGGGCCCTCCCCCGGTTTAAAACTTAACAGGTGGCTGGTAGGAGCAAGTGGCTAATTAAATGTGTTGCCAGTGAAGCGATCTGTCCAGATGTCACTCTTTACCAGCTGTTTTCATTTGAGTCTGGACAACTCAGAGAAGAGGCAGGAGTGCAACGTTTATACCCGTCTTATAGATGCGGACCGCGGAGGTTAATGTTCGTCTGGAAGCGTGCAGGGGGCTAGAAGCACAGCGATGATCAGAGCTTCGATTCTGTAGCCACGCAGTATAGATGTAGGACGAGCCCTACCAGCCCCCTTTCACAGGGACGTCCAACAGAAAGAGGATTATCCACTGACGATGTGGGTTTCCTAAGCTTGTCTTCCAGATGACCCAAACCTCCCGTGCTTCTGTCTGTAAGTCAGATGGGCGTTTGGATTAGCTCATCTGGAGGTTGCTTTCCAACGCTGAGGTCCTTTGAATTTGCGGTTTTAATTCAAAGCATATCTGAGGCACCATGTCACCATGAAGTCATGCTGTGTGTGCAAAAAGTCAAACAAGAAATTAAACCGTGCGTTCTTGTCTAATAAAGACGGCTTTTAATTTTTCTTAAAAAAAAAAAAAAAAAAAAAAGAATACCGAGGACGCGATGTAGGGATTTAAAGAAAGGGAGCCTGATGAGGAGTCGAGGTACAGGTGCTCCAGAATTCGGCCCCTCTTTCGCTCTCGAGCTGGGCTCTCTCATCCAGAAGGTTTCTGTGGCTGAGCTGGTTGGGAGACGTAAAGCCAACATACATCCGTTGGTTTTCATTCCGGAAAAGAGTTGTCCCAAGACCCAAAGGTGGCAAATTAGGGGGAACACAGGGTGACTGGAACTTCGACCCTTCCCTGTGGTCAGCTGAGCAGACGAGCCACCCGCGGGGCACGGTCCTGACTCTGTTCTCGTGTCCTCCCTTGACAGCTGATTGACGTGTTCTTCTTCCTGTTCCTGTTCGCGGTGTGGATGGTGGCCTTTGGCGTGGCCAGGCAAGGGATCCTCCGGCAAAACGAGCATCGTTGGAGATGGATATTCCGCTCGGTCATCTACGAGCCCTACCTGGCCATGTTCGGCCAAGTGCCCAGCGACGTGGACGGTGAGCCTGACCCGGCCCGGGTGGGGACAGCCGGGGGTAGGGGGGTTGCTTCCGGAACCGGCCTCCGGGGCTCCCTGCTCTGATCCACAGCTGGCGCTGAGTCAACACCGGGGAGTGAACACTGACCCTCATGACCTTTTCTTGGAGCAGGACTTTACGCCCGCCTTGCAGACGTGTTCGGCAGCGTAGTCTGCGACGTTTCGACTTCTCAAAAAATAGCGTTTCTTGTGTTTTCGACAGCGACGTGGCAGTTGACAGCAACAAGCCTCGCTAGTTTAGGAACAGGTGTTGTGAGTTGTCCTCTCTTGTGTAACTGGGAGCCCATTTATTTCAAAAGGAGCAATACTGAAATTTTTGCACTGGCAATTGGAATTTAAACATCCGGCGGTAGCCCACTGTCCGCTCTCTTTTGGAGGCAGGTTAGTGGCAGCACGGATGGCACGGATGTGCCCACACCCAGCTTACGTAAGGAAGGAGTGGGGCATGTGCAGGCCAGCGTGTGTGTTGAACGAGCTGTCGAAAGCATCTTTGTGATGCCGACGATAGCCTGGGCTTGTCGTGTTTGGTCCTGCCATGACACAGCGATCCCGATGTTCCCCTGCCCTGTTGGTCACATTTCTCAGCTCCCTGGTGTTCTCTCAATTAGCCCTGTGGCCTCGGGCAGCCCTGGCCTCTTCTGCTACAGCCTTTTCCAAGGCTTTAGCTCTTTTCCTGTGCGTGATGGAAAGGCACCTTGCTGTTGTTAACTTCCCTTCTGCACACCGTGCTCACCATTATTCATCAGGGAGTACGTTTCATCCTCGTGGCTTTAGTCCCACAGCACCCCAGTAGTTTTAGTCCTTTGTGAGGACTGGGACTTTTTTCAAGGTCCCCCATCTGGGCTCTGTCACTCAGTTGTGCAAATCCTATCCTTGACCCCTCCTGTGATCTCATCCCTCACCTCCAATCCATCAGCTAGTTTTGTTGATCAGGTCTCAGTGTCTTCGAAACCCAAATGCTTTTTATCATCGCTATCCCCCCCCAAGCCATCTTCATCAGGTTGTCTTGTGTCCCCCCACCCCCTCACCCCAGGTGCCGTAGCACTGCCTCCTCCAGAGGGTCCTCACGTTGCCTTTTGGTTTCTACATCCGCAGGTACCACGTACGACTTTGCCCACTGCACCTTCACTGGGAATGAGTCGAAGCCGCTGTGTGTGGAGCTGGACGAGCACAATCTGCCTCGGTTCCCCGAGTGGATCACCATCCCCCTCGTGTGTATCTACATGCTCTCTACCAACATCCTGCTGGTCAACCTGCTCGTCGCCATGTTCGGGTACAGGCTCATTCGCGTTCAGTCTGAGCACGTGCTCGGTCGTGACTTTCCCGGGTGTTCACGGTGTACCAGGCAGGGGTGGAGGCACCGGGGGGGGGGGCAAGATCCTAGAAGTCCACCCGCGAGGAAGTTAGGTGAGAGCTTAGGGCATAGGGGACTGGAGGGGGTGCGGCCTTCGAGGGACTATATTGACAACACAGCGAGTGAGTCCCTGTGAGCTGTGCTGCAAGTTTCTGTGACACCAGACAGGTACCTGTAATGCCCTCCAGCACACCCAGACTCTGCACGTCTGGCATCCACGTAGCCATCTTTCCGGGTGCCACGATGTGGACGTGATACCGATGCAGTGGGGTTCAGCTCCTCTCCAATGTCTTTATTTTCTAGGGATTCGGTGGCTTGGATTCTAGGGTTTAAAGGACTCAGCCTGTAGTTAGTGGCTGCTTTAACAATTTTCAGTTTACATACAAATCGTAAGAGCAGAGTCAGGAGAGTGACTTTCTTTTGGGGCTCATGTCTCATGAGGTGAAGAGAGAATGCGACGGTGACTCTAAAATGTTTTCGTTGCCTTTGGCAGTTCTCCCTAATACTTTCAGAAAATCGTGATCTTCATTTCCCTTCATCTTTCTTAAGAGGGTTTCGGGGCGCCTGGGTGGCGCAGTCGGTTAAGCGTCCGACTTCAGCCAGGTCACGATCTCGCGGTCCGTGAGTTCGAGCCCCGCGTCAGGCTCTGGGCTGATGGCTCGGAGCCTGGAGCCTGTTTCCGATTCTGTGTCTCCCTCTCTCTCTGCCCCTCCCCCATTCATGCTCTGTCCCTCTCTGTCCCAAAAATAAATAAAAAAACGTTGAAAAAAAATTTAAAAAAAAAGAGGGTTTCGCCGGGTTTCAGTGGTAGTTTCAGTGCGAGCTACTTAGTTGTATGTTGTTGTTTTAAGGCAGGTAGTCATTTTTTTTAAAGTTTATTTATTCTGAGAGAGAAAGAGAGAGAGGAGGAGAGAGAGAGAGAGAGAAAGGGAGAGAGAGAATCCCAAGCAGGCGCCACACTATCATTGTGGATCCCTATGTGGGGCTCGAACTCGCGAATCTGTGAGGTCACGATCTGAGCTGAAATCAAAAGTCAGACACTTAACCAACTGAGCCACCCGGGTGCCCCAAGGTAGGTAGTCATTTTGGGTATGTGATCCCAGCACAGACAGACAGAAAATTTAGCAATAGTGTATCATTGTTAAACGTTGGGGTGGAAGAGAAACACCTCGTCGGAGTCAGAAACCCAGAAACGACGAAAGGCAAGATAAACACCGTTGGTTTCCTACAGCACGTGTTGAAGGTAAAGGAAAGCTCAGGTGAAGTCACATGATAAGTGGTAGCTTGGAGGAAACTGTGGCATGAGATGAACGAAGACTTTTTAATTCCCGATGTAGAAAGAGCGTCTGCAGGTGGATGGCAGAAAGATGATCCAATAGGAAATTGACAGAGGAACGTCAATTCAGAGAAGGAAACTTCATGTGGCGGGAAATCACACGAGAAGGGCCTCCGTCTTGTTGATGGGAAAGGCCAGAAAAGCCAACGAGATGCTGGCTTAGGACCCATCAGATCTACAGAAATTTCAGAAAGCCTCTTGTGTTGGGGGTGATGCTGAGAAATGGGCATCGCTGCTGGCAATGTGAATTGCCTCTCAGTCTCTGGAAAGTGATATGAAAAGAATTATTAAAAGAAAACACACACAAATCTTTGAGGCAGCTCTCTCGCATCTGGGACTCTATCCTAAGGACATATATACAAGGATGCTTGTTGGATCATCGTTTGATGCCTCTTGACCGCGGGGATGGCCGAAGAAAGCTTGTTACAGATGACAGAGTATCGCGCAGGTTTTAAAAAAGATAGCTCTCTTTTTATGGACTTGAAAGAATGATGTTTTGTTAAACGTAGAAAGCAAATTGCAGACTAGTTCTTATGGTGTAATCTCATTTTCTTGCAGTAAAAACCAAGAAATTAAAAGAATTAGTACAATTAATTTAAAAAGCAAGTGTATGGGGGGGTGCCTGGGTGGCTCAGTTGGTAAAGCATCCGACTTTGTCTGCTAGGGTCATGATCTCGCGGTTCCTGAGCTCGAGCTCCACGTCAGGCTCTGTGCTGACAGCTCGGAGCCTGGAGCCCGCTTCGGATTCTGTGTCTCCCTCTCTCTCTCTGCCCCTCCCCAGCTCCCATACTCTCTCTCTCTCTCTCTCTCTCTCTCTCTCAAAAATAAATAAACATGTAAAAAATAAAAAAAAAATACAGGTATGTATTTCACTTGTTACAGTAATCGCATAAAGCTTCTATAATGTAGAGAAAAAATAAGAAAAAGACAGCTGTTGCATAGAGCCCTGGGCTCCCAAGAGACACAAGGATTGTGGACGAGGGTCCGTGGCCTCCTTTTGCACAGGGGTGGGTGGGGCCACATGCCTCTGGACTTGTTACCCATCTAGCAGGCTGAGCAGTGAGTGGCCATCTGGTCTACCCGCGTACAAAGAAGTCCTCCCTCGGTCCCACCTCTACACTGTGGCCGCAGTAATGTTTCTAAAATGTCACTGCTCTACTTAAAATTCTGAGAGGATGTCGGTATTTCCCCGTGGCTTTCGAGGTAAATTTCAGGTTCTTCAGCTTTTTCCAAGGCTGTGCATGACCTGGCTTTTGAGCAACAGTCAGACATCTCACGGTCTGTCCCTGGGGAGCACCTGGGTGTCTGTCCTGAAACAGGGTGGTGACCTATGACATCTGACGCTTTGCAAGTGCTGTTCCTTCTGTCGGGATTACTTGCTCCATCTTGCCTGTCTCTTGCCCTGATCCTGCTCGCCTTTTAAGGAGCTGAGCATCATCCTCTGCCCGAGTGGTCCCCGATGCCCTCCCCACTTGGTGTAGAGACTCCCCGCACCCCCCACACAGTGACAACCCTCTGTCCTTCTGGACCGTAAGCTCTAGAGGATGGAGACGGGTCAGGCTCAGCACCTGGACCTTTGTGGGTTGGATGAATGAGAACAGGGCTCTTCCTGTGTTTAGTTCATTATTCAGTTACGCCTTGGGAGCTTGACTCTCAGGTCTTTACATTTCCTGAGACGTGTCATTGGTGGATCACAGACCAGCGGGGGCTGTAGCACATAGATGTATAATGTCTGTTCTGTGCCTGGGGGGGCCATGGAGATCATATGGTTGTTGTGTCCACGTGGACCTAAGGAGAGAATGTGCAACCCTCTCCGTCACCACCCCAACGGGTGGCCAGGCAGGGAAGGACTCGGGAGTCAAGAAGCTACACAGGGTCATGCTGCCTGAGGTCCCAGTCTGAGCTGCAGAGAGAGTGGCAGCTGCTGGGTGATTATGTGTCCACATGAAAGCCAGGGAGGGAGGACACACCCTTACAACCTTTACACCGATCACGGGACAGGCTGTGTGAAAACTGGCCACCATGCAGTTTCCCCAGAAATTAACCAAAGGGGCTGATAGCTCCCAAAGCCGTGACATCTGAGTTGCACTAATTTGGTAAATCTCAGAGAGGCACAGAGTAGAATATGACTTAGATCTGTCCTGGGTCTGTGTGCTGTGAAGGGAGGACCTTGCCACATTTCTAATCCATTATCTGCATTATAATGATGAACTGATAGAATCTGGAGCCTGGAGGGACTGGAGCCCAGCGTGTCATTTTCAGGTTGAGGAAGTGAATGCCTGGCCATGGGTCTGGCCACACGGCCGTCCAGCTTACCTGTGTCCATTCAGGTCTTGAATGCAATTCTCTTCCCCAAGACACCCAACCATGGCACGGTACCCTACTGTTGCCCTATTCAGCGCTTAGGTGTGACAACTTAGGGGCATCCCTCCCCTTGGGGGGGTCTCCTAGAATAGTCCTTGGTGAGGGGTGCCTGGATGGCTCAGTTGGTTGAGCGTCCGACTCTTGACCTAGGCTCGGGTCATGATCTCATGGTTCGTGAGTTTGAGCCCCACCTCTGTCAGCATGGAGCCTTCTTGGAATTCTCTCTCTCTCTCTCTCTCTCTCTCTGCCCCTTCCCCTTACTCGCTCTCTCTCTCTCTCTCAAATTAAATAAACAAATGTAAAAAATTAAAAAAGAAAAAAGAAAAGAGGATAGTCCCGGGTTAAACCAGAGACCTTTTCTTTGTTGATGCCTGTCTGGGAACTTGTGAGTAACTGGAGCCACCCTCCCGCCACCCTTGGGCGGAATCTTCGGAACACTGTTTCTGACAGCCATGGGAGTTGTTCTGGGCTTTGTGGGCCAGTGGCCGCCAGGCGGTGACCCCTGTCTCGCATCACATCCAAGCATTCATGTGAAAGCTTAACCATACACAACGGCGACCTTATGAACTGTAATGTAAAGGAGCACTTGGGAATTTTAAAGCAGTATTCGAGTGCTCTCTAGATGGCATTCAACGGGGAGAGGTAATGGCTGTAAACCTCTGTGATTATTCTGCATTAAAATTATCGATCACGGGCCCTGTGCAGCTCATCAGAGCATGAAGTGAACTTACAGTCAGTAGATGACTCTGGGTCATCTTGACACGCAGCTGTGATGCTCACGGGCACCGTCCTGGAGATATTCCACCCTTTGCCTTTTTTTCCCAAAGGGGATCCGTCAAACATGTCCTCATCTAGGAGAATTTCTGTAACCAAAATATGTTTCCATCTTAGGAGGAATATGCGTTCATTACAATATGCAGAAAAGTAGAAAAAAAGAAAATAATCACCAGGACCAACTAGAGGTTTGGGTGACACTTCGACTGGCTAGGGGGCGCTGTTGAAAGGGGTGAGAAGAAGAAGAGCAGATAACGTGGTCTTAAGAATAGCTCGTATTGGGGTGCCTGGGTGGCGCAGTCGGTTAAGCGTCCGACTTCAGCCAGGTCACGATCTCGCGGTCCGGGAGTTCGAGCCCCGCGTCGGGCTCTGGGCTGATGGCTCAGAGCCTGGAGCCTGCTTCTGATTCTGTGTCTCCCTCTCTCTCTGCCCCTCCCCCATTCATGCTCTGTCTCTCTCTGTCCCAAAAATAAATAAACGTTGGAAAAAAAAATTTTAAAAAAAGAATAGCTCGTGTTTACTGATTCTCTTCTGGTGTGGCCATGCAGGTGCCTGTCATTGACCATTTTGGTGGAGGTGTGGCTTTCTTATCACTTTGCAGATGAGGAGCTGGAGGCAGAGAGAAGTTAAGTCTGTGCTGTTAAAGGAGCTGAGGGGCACATAGACATATTCATATAGTATGATATGATACAATGTGCGATATAATGCAATACATAACATAATGTAGTATAACGATATTACGTAATATAACATAACAGAATATTATATAAGAAGTACTAAAAAGGCTGTTTTCAGAGACTGTGGAGATCAGGGCAGCGTTATTAGGTGTGACAGAACATTGGAGGTGGGGCCAGGGTCAGTGGCACTGAGCAGAGGTGACATTCACTCAGAGGACCCCTTACTGGGGGGAGCCCATAGCCTGACTCAAGGCGGTGGGTGGGGGGCGAAGCAGGGGAGATAAAGCTAGTCTGGGGAGAATCAGCCACTGAAGGGGGTGGAAAGGGAGGCAGGGGCCAGGTCGTGGGGTGTCTTTTATGCCACGTTAAAGAAGTAGGACATTTTCTCGCAGATGAAGGAGCATCTGCTGGGTCTTGATGCCGGGCACAGGGCACAGTCTTAGTCGTGTGATTCTGAGAGCAAAACACTAAACCGAGTTCGCACTTCCAAAATCAGTGTAGTGAGGGGCGCCTGGGTGGCTCAGTTGGTTGAGCGTCTGACTCTTGATGTCGGCTCAGGTCCCGGTCCTAGGGTTGTGGGATCGAGCCCCGTGTTGGGCTCTGTTACTGAGCGTGGAGACTGCTTGGGATTCTCTTTCCCTCTCTCTCCCTCTGCTCTTATCCTGTGCTCATTCTCTCTCTCTCTGAAAAAAAAAAAAAATCAGCGTAGTGAAATGGTTGGCTGTCTCTTACTGTTGACTTTGAACCTGTTTTTTTGATCTTGTGGAATGAGAGGGGAACAGAGATGTGCAGGAGGGGTCTGGGGGGAGGCAGCAGAAGTCGGGGTCGCCAAGGCCACCGGGCAGGTCTGGCCGGATATTGCTGGCGTGTCTGGGAAGAAGTAACAGATGGAAAGCGTGTGAAATCTGCGAAAAGCTCAGAGGAGGTGTTTCCTGATTGAGATCTAGCTGGCAAGTTTCTCGTCTTTCAGTTCATTCTAAAATTCTGCCATTGTTTTAGCGTCTTCTTTTTCTTAGTGATTTTTTTTGGCAGACTTGCTGTTCTGGTCTGTTGATCAGTCTATTTTGGTTTTTACTACCAAATGGCTTTAATTACTGACTTAAAAAAATGATTTTAGCATCTGTTGTGCAAGTCCCCTTCCTTATTCTCATTCAAAACTTTTTCTGGATTTTCTCGTACATTTAATAACAGGGAGGCACCTAAGGCTCATCTTCCAAAACCTTTATTCTTTCCCCTTCAAAAAAAAAAAAAGACCCTTGTGAATTTTATTGTGATGATGTGAACTTGACAGAATCATTCAGGGGAGGCTGAAAAAAAAATGGTATCTTGCCATCCAGAAAAAATGGTGTGATTCTCCACTTTTTCAAAGATACATGGTTTCCTGGTGATGATTAACAGTTTTATTCTATGGATCTGGAAGATTTTTGGTTACCTTTTCTCCTAGCCATTTGTGATTGTGAACAAGGTATTGTTTCCTATTATTTTTTTTTCAGTAAGTAATTTTTGACATGTAGGAAGGCTATTAAAGATTTGCTTATTTATTTTGGAATGAGTCTCCTTACTGAATTCTTTTATTCTCTCTCTCCTTTTTTAAATTGTGCCATGGAAGTTTCCTCTGTTTCTTATTTATTTAACTCCTTTCTTTTCCTCCTACTTCTTTTTTTAGTTTTTCTAATCAGAAATGGATGTTGAATTTGCCAGAAGACTTTCTAGCAGCTAGGGAAATGGCATGTTTCCTTTTGATCTGTGATGTATTAGGAAAATGATATATTATATAAATGATCTTAATATTTAGTCGTCCTCTGTTCTTTGGTCATGGCACATTATTCTGTTAACGTGCTGCTGGATCTCATTTACGTTCAAGGCCATCTGAATCCTAAACATTTGTTATCTCTTGGTAACATTTTCAGTGTCAGCAAATCTCTGAAACTTTGTGTCCCTGTGAGGTTCCTGCCTCCTCAGTCCTGCTCCACAGAAGGCACTTGGGTGGTCTTAGGGGACCAAACTCAGTCATCACTGCAGATCTCCCACCAGCTGGGTAGCGGAGGGCACATGATATCTGTGGAGTCGTAGGGTCAAAGGGAACATCGTGGACTTCCTCTCCAGGAAGGCTCTGGATGGTCAGCGGCCGACAGGGAGATGCCCAGAACCTGGGTGGGAGAGATGGTGTCTGAGTTGCTCTGGACATTTGCTGAGGGGGGGTGGTGCTCACGTATTGGCACCAGGATCCTGCCTCTCCTTTTACAGAGATGGAACGCAGTGCCTAAAGAATATAAAAATTATTTTAACAAAGCAGTTTGAAGAGGTGCTCAATTATCGATCGGCCTTCCCTGGGGAACGCTCCTGTCTCTCTCTTTGTCTGAGTCTGGAACTCATCTGCGGGGGGAGGGGTGGAGAAGTTTAGAAGCTCCTGCCGTGTGGGGAAGGTGGGCCTCAGTATAAATAAGCCCCAGCATGGCCAACCCCAGAAATGTGTTATTTATGCAAAGTGGCTTTTGGGCATTCAAGTCCAGTAATCAGCTGGCTCGAAGTCGCCCCCTGGGATGCGGATAAGGGTTTGTACTGTTTGCCCAGGAGGATGATACCAATGAAGACCTTAGTTTACGGGCATGGGCCCAAATGCATTCTAGACCAGGGCCTGGCGACTTTTCCTGTGAGGGCCAGCTAGGGTCTTGGCTTTGGCCCAGTGCCAAGCACCCACCCCCACCTTTCTGCTTGGCAAAGACCATTCTAATGTGGCGATCCCTGCAGAACAGTGGGGGTGGGGGGTGGATTTGGCCCCCCGGGCACAGTTGGCCAATCCCTTCTCTAGATGATCCGGAAGACATGGGATGTTCTCGCAGCTTCTGAGCGACTAGTGAGGAAGCCAAGATGCAAATCGTTTCCCACTGGGACTCTTCTTGGCCCGAGTGCGGTGCTGAGCTCCCGAGGAAGGGAGAGAGGTCCACCTGCTGGAGAGGCCGGCTCCCCCTGCTCGAAAGCATCCGGCATGTCCCTCCCTTCAACAGGAGTGGTTGATTCCTTCCGGGCGGAACCTCAGAGAACAACATTTGATGCGTTGAAATGGATGCTGTGGCTTTTGCCCGTTTGACTAGTTACGTCAGCATTTTGAGATCCTCCAGTGACAGTGATTTGGATGGTGGCATTTGTTCTGTCACAACGTAACAGACGGACCTCTGGCAAGTTCTCAGCCTGGACTTCGTGAATCCGGAGTGTGCCCGCCACCCTCCCCTCTTTCAGCGCAGGGGCCTACGGTGCCGTTTGAAGAGCCAGCGGGGACCCGCGAGGACAGGTAAAGATGTTGGTGGTGGCCTCAGAGCAGCCTGACCCGCATCTGGAAGAAACTGCAAGCTAGCTGCCGAGTTCACTCCGCTCCACTCTCGTACAACACAGTCCTGTTTTCCACCTAAAAAAAAAAAAACATCTGCGTAGAATGGACAGAATTGACATGAGAATCAGCCAAACAACCATCTTCCGTGCCTCGTGGAGGAGTTTATGTGTTATAGATGTTCAAGAAGCATGAATTCCCTTCCTGCAAAGACGGCTGGCTCCCTGGGGCTGGGCTTATAGGTGCTGAAGGGGCACCTGCCGCCGACACCGGTCCTGCACGGAATCCAGGACCCGGGGTGTCCCGTTCATGAGCAGGCTCCGACACGAGCAAAGCCAAGCTTTTGTAACCAAAGCCATAGCCGTGTAGGTTAGTGTTTTGCCCGTGTGTGTGATCGTTTCTTGGCTAAAGGTATTTAAGCCTTAGATCGTAGCGTGCAAGAATGAGGTCTCACAACAGACAGACCCGGGTCCCCTGCCTGGTCACCTCATCCAGGTCTGGCCTGCGAAGTGTTTACCCAGAATTGGGAGAATTGAATGCAAACCCAGTCAGAATTTGCTTATAGATTTCAAAGACTGATTGCTGCTTCTTTGGCTCTCAGGGCGGCAGGGGGGTGGGGGGGTGGTGGTGGTGATTTGATATCAGCAATACAAGTATCTGCGATGGTTGAACTTCCCAAATGGTAAAACGCTTCATCGTTTTCTTTAATGAAGTAGTCCAACCAAATCCTTTGGAGACACAGCATAGCTCAGAACCTTTCCTGCTTTACTCTGGGAGGTGGTATTATGTGGTAATGAGGCAGACAGACGCTGGGCAGGACCGCAGGGCCCAAGGCCTGGCCTTATCATTTCCTAGTTGGGAAATTCAGACAATATTCCTATGCCTGCTATACCTCAGTTCTCTGATCCGTCCGTCGTAGACGAAAGTAGGACTTTTATCCCATGGAGAGTTGTTTGCAGATTACGTCGTTAGTAGAAGTAGGCTGCTTCGAGCAGCGTCTGGTGCACAGCGTTAGCTGTGTTATGGTTGGTTTGATCTGTAGCTGATAAATCAGTGGCACAATGAGACGTTCTTCTGACCAGTGGATGTTTTTTCTAATTACGTGAATAATTCATGCCCATGGCGTAATGCTTAGGAAGGGAACAAAAGAGAATAGAGAACATTCACGATGTGGGCTGGAGAGCACCACTGTGAATGGCGGATTTATTTCTCCCTGTGAGTTGTGATTCACGTAGTAAGATGATGTGGTAAGTGTGAGTTTGAGCCTAATTATTTCATGTGTTATAAGCCTTTCCCCAAAGTATAAAAATGATTAGTAATCATTAGTTTGAACGGCCACGTAATGCAGTCCTATTGATTAACCATGATGGGTGATTCATTTTCTTAGTGTTGAGCATTTTCGTTGTCCCATTCTGTTGAGGTGGGAGGTTGGGGAAGCTGGTTTTTTCAGGGTTGTGGCAAACAGCCATGCGTGTATATCCTTTGATATATTTTCTTTTCTCAGTACCTCCATAGTCTTAGGTTAAATTTCCAGAAGTCAAGTCATTGGATCAAAGGGATGAACATTTCTTTTTTAATGTTTTATTTTTGAGAGAGAGGGAGACAGAGCATGAGCAGGGGAGGGGCAGAGAGAGAGGGAGACACAGAATCCGAAGCGGGCTCCAGGCTCTGAGCTGTCAACACAAAGCCCAACGTGGGACTTGAACTCATGGACCGTGAGATCATGACCCGAGCCAAAGTTGGCGGCTTAACCGACTAAGCCACTTAGGTGCCCCTAAGGGATGGTTGAACTTCCCAATTGGTAAAATGCTTCATTGTTTTCTTTAATTAAGTTGTCCAACCAAATCCTTTGGAGATAGAGCATCCCCTAAGGGATGAACATTTCTAAGGCCCTTGATAAATATGAACAAACTTCCTTCCCAGACTGTTTACAATTAAACTCCCGTTAGCAACATATGAGGAGCAAATTGTTCCTAAGAGAGTCGATACCTTCGCCTCTTTGTGACTAACACAATAACAGACCAACGACAGAAGGGAATCCTTGAAAGGTCTTGAAGTAAAAAGCTTTTTACAAGTTCCCTGGACAGTATTTTTTGTGCGCTAAAACCCCAAGCCCCAGACCCCAAGGCCGTAGACACAATTCTGGCCCAGCCCCAACTGAAGAGTGCCCGATGCTGAGCTGTCCTGGCCCCAGTCTCGGCACGGATTCTCCTCCCTGCCTGGACTTAAGCTATCATTTAAGCTATATCACAGTCATGCCTCGTTATCAATGCCACCGTGTTTGGCAATCAAATGAGGAGGCGCGTGGCAGGCTGAGGCTTGACCTTGTCTCCCCTCCTACCAGCTACACCGTGGGCACCGTCCAGGAGAACAACGACCAGGTCTGGAAGTTCCAGAGATACTTCCTGGTGCAAGAGTACTGCAACCGTCTGAACATCCCCTTCCCCTTCGTGGTCTTTGCCTACTTCTACATGGTGGTGAAGAAGTGTTTCCAGTGCTGCTGTAAGAGGAAAAACACGGAGACTTCTCCTTGCTGTGAGTCATTGTCCGTTCCGTGCCCGGGAACAGGAGCAGTGATCAGTCGTGGGGGACGCGCGCCATGTCCGCTCAGGGCAGCGGGAAGGGGCTTCTTTGTAGTCACGGCCTCGCTCCCATGCGTATGTCCGTAGAGACAGGGAATTACCCGAGGGAGAGAGTAGGTTAAGGGAGCGTTGCAGATCTGTGGGCTGGTCTCATTCTGGGGGGATAACTTTCGGGTGAGCATCATAATCGTGCAAATAGTAGGTTGAACAAGTGGGACGCGCAGGACAGTGTCAAGACGCGACTTCGGTTTTGCCTCCGTGAGATGTCGACTCTGGTAGACGTTAGCCCCGCCCCAGCAGAGCTCCTGACTTTCCTGGTCGCTCTGAGCGAAATCGAAAATCTTATCATTACTTCACTGCACGTACGGTCTGGTCTGTTCACCAGCCCATTGATGGCCATGCGGGCGGGAGGCTCCCCTTTTTGCTGTGCCCCCCTCAGCGGGTAGAGCTGGAAGGAAGTGTGGGCCGCTGGCTTCTGCCTCTCTCTTCGCCCCTTCTCTCCCACCCGCCAGCTGCCGTCACGGACCCTCTGTGGGTTGGAGCACCGGGAGGGAGGAGGGGAAAGAAGCAGGAAGTCTTTTCTGGAAACAGTGGTGCTGTTCTAGGCCGGCTCCGTGCTCTCTGACCTGGTGTGTGTGCACAAACTGATCCTTTATTGTGTGGGCACCTGGTGGGTCCTTCAGCTGTTCCCTGGCTGGCCCCTCGACTCCCAGGGCTTGCCGGTACTTTCTCCAGTGCTGCTTCCCCTTAACCTCTAGTCCACACCACGCAGACTCTCCCTGATGGGGACCCATTTCCTTCCAGAAGGCAGGGATGCCCACAGCTCTCCTTTTCCCGTGGCTACCCACCTCCTTAGCCCCGATAAGGGGTAAGGAGCAGGAGGGTCCCCACTGGGCTCCCTCTCCTTCCCCCGCCGCTGTGGGAGCCAGAATCTATCATCAGGGAATTCTCAGTCACCCTGGGGGGACCCCCTCCCCCGGTACAGCTCTCTTCCCTGCACTAGGCTGGGTTTTCTTAACACTTGATCCTGGGGCCACGGACCCAGACAGATCTTCCTAGCTTGCAGACACGTTTCGACCAAATTAAGCAGGAAAGGAGGGAGAGGCTTATTGTTATTCATTTGGGTGTTTGGGCTCAGAGAAAAAGATAGAAAGGGCACCGCCAGCCCATTCATTTTGCCTTCTGACCTCAGATTTAAGCCAGGGTATCTGGCTCTGGGGGAGGCCTGCAGGCTGACCTCTTCATCACGCATGGCACCAGGGCTCGTGTGTTTCGGAGCTGTGAGAGGCTTTATATTTCTTTTATTTATTTTTTAAGTTTATTTATTTATTTTGAGAGAGCACAGGCAGGGGAAGGCAGAGAGATGAGGAGAGAGAGAATCCCAAGCAGGCTCCACGCTGTCAGCGCAGAGCCTGACGTGGGACTCGAACTCACGAACCGTGAGATCCCGACTGGAGCTGAAATCAAGAGTCAGACACTTAACCGACTGGGCCACCCAGGCATCCCATAAATTTCTTTTAAAAATCATCAGGAAAAGCATGAACTTTTCGGTCACAAACTTTAAGTCAAGGAAAGCAAAGCACAAAAAGGGATACACCCTATGGCGCACAGAGAAGAAACAGTGTAAAAACAGTCATATTGCTCAAAGCCTTCCTTCCTTCACAAATACTAACTCTGTTCTGGGGGTACCAGTTCCGAACAGAGGCATGCGGGGGCCGGGCTGCTTGGCCCATAGTTTTGCCTACATGGTTCCAGAGAAAGAACCGTGGATAAAAATTTCAGGGAGGAAGATTTTGAGTTGGTAAAAGTTTAAGACGGTGTCCAACAAATCACATTATCAGGAAATGAAATGAATAGCTGTGTGAGGTCGTGAATCCCCATCACTGGTTGGATTCCGGCTGGGGCTGGGTAGGTGGATTTGGAATGAAGATCCACTCTCCACACGTACCCTGTGCTCTGTCCAAGATCAGTGGAACCAGAAAATCCAGTGTATCATTAAGGACAAATCAGTCTTCTGAATTTGGATGGGTTTGACGACACAATGCATTCTATTCCCCCCAAACTTAGTCAACAAGTAAGCACGCTAAGAACATAAAAATGGGAGCAAATCCCCCAACTTGGCCATCAAATGGGCAGGACTTCAGCTTCAGGAGGCAAACAGGTCAGAAATGAGCTATGTGAATCTGCACCGGTTTCCTTGGGAGAATGATGCTCTTACAACTATTTGAGAAAAAGATGACATTCTCTCTCCCCATATAGTTCTTAGTCTCAGGGAGGAATAAAGAAATAGAGGGAATAGGGGGGCACAGCGGGACAGGTCCTTCTCCATGCCGGGCACAGTGATGGCGGGAGAGGGCGAGCCGAGAGCCCCGTTTACTCGCTGGAGACTTCTGGACACCCTGCTCGCCATTCATTCATTTGTCGCTGCTTGGAGATCACGGATTCCAGAAACCGCAGCACTCGGTGGTTGCCAGAGCCTCTCGTGCTAATTCGTTTCCCAAATTCACCTTGCACTTGCCTCCAAGTCACCGGGACGTCATGGGATTTAAGCTCAAAACTGTCCTTTGGAGAAAAATGCCAAGATTTTTCAAACAACTTTTCAGATAAGGTAGAATCCAACCTTCCATTAAAAAATTTTTTTAATGTTGGGGCGCCTGGGTGGCGCAGTCGGTTAAGCGTCCGACTTCAGCCAGGTCACGATCTCGCGGTCCGTGAGTTCGAGCCCCGCGTCGGGCTCTGGGCTGATGGCTCGGAGCCTGGAGCCTGTTTCCGATTCTGTGTCTCCCTCTCTCTCTGCCCCTCCCCCGTTCATGCTCTGTCTCTCTCTGTCCCAAAAATAAATAAACGTTGAAAAAAAAAATTTTTTTTTAATGTTTATTTTGAGAGAGAGAGAGAGAGAGAGAGAGAGAAAGAGAACAAGTGGGGGAGGGGTAGAGAGAGAGGGAGACACAGAATCCGAAGCGGGCTCCAGGCTCTGAGCTGTTAGCACAGGGCCCGACGCGGGGCTCGAACTCACGGACCGCGAGATCATGACCTGAGCCGAAGTCGGACGCTCAGCCGACTGAGCCCCCCAGGCGTCCCCCAGGCTTCCGTTTTTGCTACTTTTTGGTGACATCATAAAGTAACAATGACAAAGTATGCCGCCCCTTCCCAGTAATTGCACTGTTAGGAAATATATTGCTTTCCATGAGAAAAAACCAATCCATATTCGTTATGGAACATTTGAAAAATACAGAAAAACGTAAATAAGAAAGAGCGAGGACACACGTAAGCCACCACTCAGATATTGTTAACATAATGGTATCTATTCTATTAGTTTCGTGTGGGTGTATGATAATTAGGTTGTTCTGTACAGACACATTCATAACCTTATTTGTTCATTTAGTTAATAATACATCATGCACATTTTCCATACACATAAATATCAACCTGTACGACAGTTTTGAACTGTAGACTCTCCCAGCCTACGGATGCGCCACATTCAACGTCACCAATCCCTCGCTGTTACACACGTAGAGGGTTTCGGTGCTTTCCGTGTCCTGCGGCATGACGATAAATAGCTATATGCCTTCATTTTTTAGCGCACCGCTGATTTTTTTTCCCTTGGAGTTATTTCTAAGAGAGAAATTTCTAGATAAAGGGTACTTACAGGTTTAAATCTTTTCATATTGTCTGCCACCCTCCTCCACCTTCTCCATCATGTGCTGCAGCTGTAACAATTTACAGATCTTTTTCCCCAACTTACAGGACACCTGCTCATCCACATCTTTGCCAGCACAGGCCATAGTTATTACTGTAGACCTTGCTAATTTTCCACGTTGGGTGGTGAAAGTGCCATGCCATCATCTCAACGGCATTATTTCGACTGCTAAACAACTTGCCATTCTGTCTTGGTCACTGTCGTTCGTGACCGTCGCTCATTTGTCACTGTCACTCTTTGGCCATCTGTGTCCAGGAGTGTGTGTTGTTCCTTTCCGTGTTGGTTGTTCAGTGCTCTCACTGGGTTTCTACATGCATCGCGGTTTGAGCAGAAGACATTGGCAACCACTTTGCTAGGAAAAATCCAATGGAAAAAAATCCAGTTAGGAATTATTTTCTATAAACCGGCATTTGCTATATAGGATTTGCTGAAATCCGTGACTTGCCTATCGGCTCTGCTTTTGATTCCCGATTAATTCTTTTTAAATCCAGGAAGATCTTACACTTTAAAGGCAATTTAAAAATAAAACTAGATTTTTTTTTTTTCCCGCAAGTGGATGCCTTCCTGAACCTAGGTGCTTTTCTCCCCCCACGAGTTCATACGGAGGATTGCTGTCCGTTGTGCCATTACCTGAAACGCAGGCGCCTTGTTGATCTTTGATATTGTTTGCTTGCCTTCTGAGAGGCCCAGGTACTGTAAGAAATTGAACTGAGAATCTTGCTGGAACATGCCCCAGGCCAGTTTTACAGCAGGCCCTGCCTTAGATGAAAGGAAAACGACTGAGTGGAAGAATTTTCCTTGAGGTCCACACCCAGACGGCGTATTATTTCACAAGGGTAGGAATGATGTCCGGGCTTTATTGTCCTCTCTTCCAAAGTCCCTACGCCCCTTTTAGGTTGAGAGAGTAGCGATCCGTCCGTAATTATCCAACCGAGTGGTTGACATAGCCTTTTTATGTCATCAAAATGAGAGAGGAGCACACATAAAACGTGAGGACAGAATTCATTGGTGAAATGATTTTACTAAGTCACAAAAACACCCAGGCAGGCTTTTGATTGATTTCTGTTTAGAATAAAGATTGCATTCCTATTTCACTCAGACAGCTCCAATTCTTCATTGTTACCAAGAAATTCATTAGCATTCCATCGCTTTGCGGCTGTTACTAGCAAGTAACGTTACTCACATCAGCCTGTGCGGGACGAATTTAAATCTTCCGGGTCCAGGGTATCACCAAATGACGAGCAGGTGTTGATTTAGGAGGTAAGGGGCAGAAGAAACAGTGTGATTTTTTTTTTTTTTTTTTTTTTTTTTGGTCTCATTATTCAAGGTTTCAAAAACGAAGACAACGAGACTCTGGCCTGGGAGGGTGTCATGAAAGAAAATTACCTCGTCAAGATCAACACGAAAGCCAATGACACCTCAGAGGAGTATGTCAGTCGTTCGCTTCTGCTTTGCACGGCCCCCCCTTGCGTACATTAAGTTTGCAGAACATAAGTAGCTTCTTTGAGTAAGCTCTGGGAAGAGAATTTACAGCAGGAAGAAAAAGCACCAAAAAGGTATTACCTGGGCAATTGAAGATGAGAAACACGTGAGTGTGTATCAGCCTTTCCAGAAGGGCAGGACCACCCACTTGCCACCCCGATTGCCCTCCGAGGCCCCAGGGAGGGAAGAGGTACTGGAGGCTGCAGGGCGGGGCCTGGGAACCAGGTGACAAGAGCGCAGGTCGCTCTGCCATGGCCGCAGAGGTGGATTCTGGGAAGACCCACCCACCCATCTCGGGCAATTGGCATCGTCTCACAGGTGACGCACACCTGTCTCTGTGATGAAGAACTAGAACGGGAGACCATTTGGTGGGTCCGTTACGGGCTGTCCTTGAGAAGTCCTGAAGCTCAGTTATGAGTTGCATGGAGTCATTGTAAACATGCCATAGAATGAGATACGTCACAGCTAAATCCGTAGACAGTCCCCAAGTAAAGGGCATGCAGGGCCTCTAGGAGCGGTCCCCTTCTCATTATGCGGGTTAACGTGGCTAACGGTCCGATGATGTCACTCTTCCTGAGAGCTCCAAACATGGCTCAAAATTCACTCTAACGAAGAAAGAGTAAATAGAAGCACAACCAATCCCTTTGCCGAGTTCAACCCAGCTATTACGTGGGATGGATGGCATGCTCTTTCTCTGAGTGACAAGGCAGATGCCCTAAGGTCTTCTCCGCTCCTGGTCTCCGAGATCTTGATTCTGGAACGGGGGTGGGTGGGGGGGTGGACCTTACAGGTCAGATTCCGCCACTCCGCCAGTGGAGATAGCATGTGTATGCTGTACCTCTGACGGGGGTGAGTGTGGGATCCCGCTTCGTGTGGGTATCGGCGAGAGGACGTAGCTGACACGGATTTAGCTGAAAATGAAAACGATCGGCGTTTTGTTCTTTAAAAGACTGTAAAATGGAGTCTAATAGCCTTTTCTCTCCCCCCTGCCCTTCTCTTGTTCTCTCTCTCTCTCTTTTAACTTCTTTGAAGAATGAGGCATCGGTTTAGACAGCTGGATACAAAGGTATAGTTCTGATGATAGTTTGGGAAACATTATTTTTTTTTAAATCTGTGTTGTCTTTGATCTTTCAGCAGGAGGCCAGTGGTTGTGGTCTGAAAACAAAAGAAGTCAATTATTAAAAAAAAAGAGGAAAAGATAGAAGTGACCCTGTTCCGTGTTCGTTCAGTGTGCAAGGTCTGGGGGCTGGAACGGAGTGACTTCTCAGATAGCCCCCTGTGTGCTAAAGTCCTATTTCCCGACCTTTGAACTGTCTCCTGTGTCTGTCTGACCCAGGGCCCCCTCTGCGCTTTCTCTCAGCTGCGAAAGCAGGTGTAAGATGCCTGCAGTTACAGAAACACCAGCGAGGCTCAGAAGAGTGATTTGGGAGGCTGTGAGCCTCTGTGCTCGTCCTCGATGCTGCTCTAATTTGTTAGCTATTTAATTGGAAGGGCATTGCGAATGCACGAAGACACACGTGAGCATTAGGCGTGGGGAGAGTGTGCCCACATCCGCCCTGAGCTGGGTGGCCGGAAATTGTGACTTAGGATTAGCAGACATTACAACTGATTCATAAGTACCGGATCCCTGGTAGGCTCTGTGGGGGAAATGACACCTGGTGTTTTATCACGGTATTTTGAGAACGGCATGCTGGATGACGGCAGTCACATTCTGCCCCAGGGCCATGCCGTGTGGTGGCTAGACGGTACCCCATCGAGTAAGGCAGACTCTCCAGCACCCTGCCTGGACCGCTAGGGTCTCAATGAATGTTTATTGAGTGAAGAAATGACCAAAAGCTACCCCCTCATAGAGCTCTTACATGAGAAGTTATCCAATTCAAATTTTGGGGGTTATTTATGTGTTATTTACCACCAGAATTTTTTTTTTTTAAGTTTATTAAATTTGAGAGAAAGAGAGAGACAGAGAGCACCTGAGCAGGGGAGGGGTAGAGAGAGAGGGAGAGAGAGAATCCCAAGCAGGCTCCACGCTGTCAGTGCAGAACCCAGCCCGGGGCTCAATCTCACGAACCATGAGATCGTGACCTGAGCCAAAATCAAGAGTCAGGTGCTTAACTGACTGGGCCACCCGGGCGCCCCTGATGCGAGGCAGGTCACCTGCCTGACAGGTCCTGACTGGACGGTGTGTCTGTGTCTGGTCCCCCAGAGTAGCTCTTGTCTTCCTTCGGAATCTTCATCTTCCCTTTCTCTGGAACTGCCAGCTGTGAACATTGGAGTCGACTACTCCGGATGATGGTCTGTTTTGTGCGGACAATCAAATGCTTCCATCACAATTTGCTTTAGTTACCTACTGCTGCGTAACAAACACCCCCCCACCCTTCAGTGGCTCCCAATAGCCATTTTGTTTGGCTCTTGTTTTTTTGTGGGTCAAGAGTCTGGGGGCTCATCAGCCGGGCGGTTCCGCTTCCTGTGGGCGCGGCTGGATTTATCGGGCTGGATTCAGTGGGTGGCGAGGCCAGGATTTGGCACCCCTATGCTCCTCCATGTGGCTTCTCTCCCACGTGTGACGTCTGATCCCGGTGGCTTGGGCTTGTCGCCGCACGGTGGTCTTGGGGCTGTCCCCTTGGTCCACAGTTGCTGGCTTCCAAGAGCGAGGAAGCAAAGACTGGCAATGCTCCGGAAGGCTAGGCCTCCACCTGGCATGATGTCATTTCCACCAGAGTCTATTGATCAAAGCGGTCAAGGCTGGCCCAGATTCCGTGACCCACCTCTTGAGGTGAGAGCGGCACTTGCGTGCAGGCCAAAAGGAACTGGTGGTGGCCGCCATCTTTGTTGGACACGCTATCGCACGATGGTGTATTTTGTTACAGCTGCTCTCCTTCTGAAGTTGTGTTGTTTGTTGTTAATTGAGGGGCTGGGAAGATTCCTGTTTCCTTGGACTTGAGGGCTGTGCATGGGTGATCGTGCGAAGATGTGTATCAGGATTATAATCAATGGGGAGGGAAGAGAAAAGTGCTGGACATTTTTTTTAAGGTTTATTTTGAGAGAGAGACATCGTCAGCAGGGGAGGGGCAGAGAGAGAAGGAGAGCGAGAGAATCCCCAGCAGCTTCCACACTGTTAGCATGGAGCCAGACGCTGGGCTCGGACTCACGAACCACGAGATCGTGACCTGAGCCGAAACCGAGAGTCGGATGCTTAACCAACTGAGCCACCCAGGTGCCCTGCTGGATATTTTTTAAAGACTACAGACAATTTAGGGAATTTTAAGAGAATACATGAAAGGAGCAGCAGGGGATAGTATTCTAAGATTGAGGATTTATATTAGACATATAACGTGTACTAAATAGTATACATATGCGTAAATGATATATTCACTTTCCTACCTCATGTATTTTTGTATTTAAATATGTCGTCTGCTGCTTCTGTGCCTAGGTCACATAGCACATAATATTGAAGGAGCCCCTGCTACGTGCCAGGCTTGGGGCTAAGTGCCATCAAAGCAGATGTGGCCCCCAAATGTCACGACTGGATCCTTTGTGGGGTGGGCTGGTCGTAGGAGCCGAGGTGTGCGGGATGCGACGGCGACAATGATTTGCATGCAGTATCCGGCACGCGTCCCACAGGCCGCCCGTGTCTGCGTCAGCAGGGGGCCGGGTCAGCAGCTGTGAAGGTCCCAAGTTCAGAGAAGCACGGAGGGTTCCGGGCAGCTAACGAGGCACGGCTCTGAGTGGGAGGAAGCGGGGGTGGCCGGGCTGCCCTGTGTGGGAACCTGCCTCTTTCGAGTTGGATTTTCTTCCTGGGCAGGGGAAGCCTCAGCGTGAGAAGGACGTGCCTGGCGGATGCTTTCAAAGACCAATCCGAGCCCTCGGGGTGGCCACAAAGAGCAGCTTGGACGGTCTGGTTTGGGAATAGAGGCGGCTGGGCCTTGTCTGGGTGTTGTGTGTGTGGAGAAGGCAGGCTGTTTTTGGTTGTCGTGTTGTTTCCCTCGTGGCTTCCCCTGGGGTGGCTTTGGAGGGAGAGAGGGGCAGGGGCAGAGCCTCGGGTCTCCTGGTCACCACCAGGCCTGGGTCAGAGGTCATCGGGAGAGCCAGGGGACCGGACAGGCTGACCTGTCTCCCGCGGCCCAGGCTGCTTGGGGACGGAGGCCTCCTGACGGCCGAGGGCCTGGCGGTGACACTGTCGGTGGGGACGGTGGGCCTGAGCCGCGGGGCTGTGCGAGGTGGGGGCTGGGGAAGTCTCTTGGAACTGAAAGCGTAGCTGAAGGCCGTCCGCCCCCTCGTGCAGGCCTCAGAGAAGAGCTTGCGGGTTCCGTCCACTTCACGCCCCTGGCCGGGGAGCTCAGCCCCTTTGCCGGCTCCTACCAGAAGCCCACCGGCACCATCCATGAGTTTTGTAGGTTTGGGGAGAATTTGGGTGGGTCCGAGGGAGCCCTCAAACTACACAGGATTCCACTACCTCTCTCCGCCCTTCTCTTCCTGCTCCCCTCTCCCCTCCCCTTTCTCTTCCCTCTTGGATCCTGTGCCCTCCTCTTCTGAGCAACAAAAAATCTCTCCTTTCCAACCACGGAGAACTTTAGGGATCCTCACTTATCCCTTGAGCAAGCTCTGGGAATCTGACATCCGCTTTGAACAGCTTATTAAAGCCATTCTACTATCCCCCAATACGCAAGCTTTTATTGAGTGCGCTGATGTGGCATGTAATTTAGAACAAGCTTCATTCGGGGAGCCTGGGTGGCTCCGTCGGGTAAGCCTCCGACTTTGGCTCAGGTCATGATCTCACAGTTCAGGAGTTCGAGCCCCGCGTCGGGCTCTGCGCTGACAGCTCGGCCCCTGGAGCCTGTTTCAGATTCTGTGTCTCCCTTTCTCTCTGCCCCTCCCCTGCTCGTTCTCTGTCTCTGTCTCTCTCTCTCAAAAATAAATAACCGTCTTAAAAAATATTTAAAAAAAAAAGAACAAGCTTCCTTCGTCTTGTGCGATAAGTTTGCGAAAGATGCATGTATTGAAAGTAATTTTATTTTGCCTTTTACTTAAATTGTTTTACAAGTTATACTTTTTTGGTGGGAGTGGACACTTTATTTGCAAAAACTTGATTCGTTAGTATTCTATCACATTATTTTTATTAGTATTATGCTTCTGTCAGAGTGAAACTTTGTTAGTAGCTTATAATTTTATTAGTGTTCATCGCACATGCCATTATTATCTCTACACGTTATTTCCCTGTGTTGTTAAAACCTATCATTTCAACGTGGGAACCATTTTTGATTTACCTTTGAGAAAAGCTCCCACTAATTGGTGCTAATGAGTGTTGGCTAGTGACACGATTTTGGAAAGTAAGCAGTGGACAGGGTCCATAGCACATGCTACTGACTCTGTTCTAAGATGTGTCATACTTTCTTTTTTTTTAATTTTTTTTTTAATTTTTTTTTTCAACGTTTATTTATTTTTGGGACAGAGAGAGACAGAGCATGAATGGGGGAGGGGCAGAGAGAGAGGGAGACACAGAATCGGAAACAGGCTCCAGGCTCTGAGCCATCAGCCCAGAGCCCGATGCGGGGCTCGAACTCCCGGACCGCGAGATCATGACCTGGCTGAAGTCGGACGCTTAACCGACTGCGCCACCCAGGCGCCCCTTTTTTTATATATTTTCTTTTTTAATTTTTTTTTTCAATGTTTATTTATTAGATGTGTCATACTTTCTATTTGGTAATATACGTCTGTTTCATGGAAAAGTCACAATTTAAAATTGAAAGTTGGAAAATTCATCTTAAGACCGTTCTACTTTTTTTTTCCCTCCCCTTTCAAGATTAATGATCTCAAGGGTCTTCTGAAAGAGATTGCTAATAAAATCAAATAGAACTTCATGGACTCTAATGGAGAAAAATCTAATTACAGCAAGGTAAGTCATTTTAATGGGTTATATTTTTGTTCTGAAAATTTACATATTTTAAGGCTAATTTAAAATCGTGATTTTTTTATGCTAAGTGAAATAAGTCAGAAAAGACTGATATCATATTTTGCTCATATGTGGAATTTGAGAAACTTAACAGAAGACCATGGGGAAAGGGAAGGGGGAGAATAGTTTCAGAGCGAGAAGGAGGCAAACCATGAGATTCTTTTTTTTTTTTTTTTTTACATTTATTTATTTTTGAGAGACAGAGAGAGACAGAGCGTGAGCAGGGGAGGGGGAGAGAGAGAGAGAGTGACACAGAATCCGAGGCAGGCTCCAGGCTCCGAGCTGTCATCACAGAGCCCGATGTGGGGCTCGATCCCACGAACTGTGAGATCATGAGCTGAGCCGGAGTCGGATGCTTGACCGACTGAGCCATCCAGGCGCCCCCAAACCATGAGATTTTTAAATACACAGAACAAACTGAGGGTGGATGGGGGGGAGGGTGGGGGAGAGGGGGAAACGGGGGATGGGCATTGAGGAGAGCACTTGTTGGGATGAGCCCTGGGTGTTGTATGGAAGTGATGAATCATGGGAGTCTACTCCGGGCGCCAAGAACACACTTTACACGCTGTATGTTAGCCAATTTGACAATAAATTATTCTTAAGAAATAAATAAATAAAATAAAATCATGATATTTTTTCCGGTTCTTTTATTTTCCTGTGTCATCAGATTTGAAAATGATGCACTGTTACCAAAATTCAAACAACGTAGGGATATAGGAAGGAAGAAGCGAAGCCTGGATTCACATTACTTTTGCATCAGTGATGCTCTGCCACAGAGGTTAGCGCTGGCAGCGATAGGGTGCAAATGTCCTTTTGAATCTCCGAAAGTGACTTACAAACGATGTAGCTCTTTTGGCATTCATCGAATCAAGGCCCCCCCCGTTCAAGACTTGGCATTTTTCCTTGCTACTTAATTCTCTTTTATGGATATTTTTATGGATCGGTGCCTAAAACGTGTACCTTATTCTCATGATACACTATACATGTGTATTACTGTGCGATAGACAAATGTATGCTGGTCATGTTTTTCCTACCAACAAATGTTTTAGTGAGCCATCCAAGGCTTTTCAGCCATAGCTCAGTTGCACGGTAAACATGTAATTCAGGGAACTGGCAGTTGAACCCAAGGCTTTGCTCCGTGATCTTACCGTTTGCTTCAATATTGTGTTTCCATGGCCTGTCCACCTTCTGAACCTAAGTGTTAAAATGTTAACATGGAGATATAGGAAAAAACAGCAGTGGGGATTCCATTTGGCTAGAATTTGTTGAGAAAGTGTATTGCGAGGAATGGAAACACAGTTAAGGTTTCCTGACTCCCTCTCCCTCTTCTTCCTTCCATCCTCCCTTCCTTTCCCTTCCCTCCCTTCCCTTACTGTTTACTGAGTGCCCATGAACTTCTCACAGATGTCCTGTGTCAGGATCTGTGCTGAGGCTCAGACACTGATTACAGGCTGTGCATTAAACACTTACACTGTAAAATTTCTCATTGCGGATTGTGTTACAGGGGAAATTGTGTCGCGTTAGGCTCCTTTTGATATTTCTGGTCACTCCATACTTTCCCTTGGGTTCTGACAATTATGGATCGTATATGGAGGACTTTGTTAGAGCAAGACGGCACGTCGTATACAATCGGAAAGGCATAGAGCCTTAGCAGCATAAAGCCTGCTTCTCTCTCTACCTCTCTCTCTGTCCTCCCCTGCTCATTCTCTCTCTCTCTCTCTCAAAATAAATAAACATTAAAAGAAGGAAGAAAGAAGAAGAGGAATATATGAGAAAACAGAAATCCTATAAATTCATCACCACTGGTATCTTTAGAAACAATGAATTTGGCGTGCCCAATTTTTTTGTATATTTTTTTTCTTTTCAATATAAGACCCGTTTTCTTTTCTTTTTTCTTTTCTTTTCTCTTATCTATCTGGCATATCCTTTTGAAGTTCACTGAAAGTGTAATTTTATAGGCAACCATCTACATGCTGCTAAAGCATTATTCTTTTTTTTTTTAATTTTTTTTTTCAATGTTTATTTATTTTTGGGACAGAGAGAGACAGAGCATGAACGGGGGAGGGGCAGAGAGAGAGAGAGAGGGAGACACAGAATCGGAAACAGGCTCCAGGCTCTGAGCCATCAGCCCAGAGCCTGACGCAGGGCTCGAACTCCCGGACCGCGAGATCATGACCTGGCTGAAGTCGGACGCTTAACCGACTGTGCCACCCAGGTGCCCCTAAATTTTTTTTAATGTTTATTTATTTTTGATAGAGACAGAGCCAGAATGTGAGTGGGTTCGGGGCAGAGAGACAGGGAGACACAGAAGCAGAAGCAGGCTCCAGGCTCTGAGCTGTCAGCACAGAGCCCGACGCGGGGCTCGAACTCACGAACCGTGAGATTATGACCTGAGCCGAAGTCAGACGCTCAATCGACTGAGCCACCTAGGCACCCCTAAAGCATTATTCTTGTAGTGTCTCTCTATACTTCTCTCTCTGGGGGGGGGGTGGCGGTAATCTTTTTGGGGGGAAGGGCAAGGAAAGAGAATGCAGCTGCAGGTGGGAGTGAACTGGCTTTGGTAGGGGCAGGTCTTCACCAACTGGCCCGTCTAGGCTCTCCATCCCCAAGTTGATCCAGTAACTTGGAATAGAATCAACAGATGGCTGTACAGCTATTTCCCTTTGTCGCACACTAAGGTTGAAAGGAATTAGGAACTGGGGACAGCGGAAAGCCATTCGTTTTCTCAGACCTTTGCACTTAGAGTGGACCCGAGGACCCGAGGGTTGAGGGGGAAAGGCAGTCACCGGAAATGGTTTGATCCCTACACAATAATCCATTGATTTTTGCCCTTGCTACACCGAAATTCTAGGTCAGTGAAAGAATGTGACGTTCCCTGGGGGATCACGACAAAACTTTATTTCAATAAGTTGTTGAAGTTTTTAACTTTATTTTCCACTCACCCTTTTATTTTTAAAAATTATTTATTATTAGCGAGAACATGAGAGAATCTTTTTTTTTTTTTTAATGTTTACTTTTGAGAGACAGAGTGTGAGCAGGGGAGGGGAAGAGAGAGAAGGAGACACAGAATCCGAAGCAGGCTCCATGCTGTCAGCACAGAGCCCGACGCGGGGGCTCGAACTTACTAACGCAAGACTGTGACCCGAGCCGAAGTCGGATGCTTAACCGACCGAGCCACTCGGGGCCCCAGAGTGAGAGAATCTTAAGCAGGCTTCACGCCCAGTGTGGAACTCGATGCGGGGCTCAATCCCGTGACTCTGGGATCCCGACCTGAGCACAAATCAAGAGTCAGACGCTCAACCGACTTGAGCCACCTAGATGCTCCTTCAATTCATCCTTTTATTAGTGGAAAACCACTCGTGAATAAAGCACTCAGAACCATTCTGGGTCTTAACCTGGGCTGAGCTGAACCTCTGTCACTCACCTGTGGTCATTGTGTCCTCATGGCAAACTGGTCAGAACTCACACCTTTAAGAGAAAAAAAAAGAAAGTGGTCTGGTAGCCAATTCAGTACCAAAAGAAAATCCATGTTTGGAAGTGTATTTGGACCCATGACCAGTACGTTACCAGTGAATTTAGAAGCACATCGTCTCCTGAGAACGGAAGTGGGAAATCCATTCCTAAAACGGTGCTCTTTCTCTGTTTCACAGGTGATCTCAGAAATCTACGTGGGAAAAAGTCAAGTGCTGATGAACAGTTTTGTTACTGAGGACTCAGTAAGAACTGTTCAGGCCCGGGGTACCGAGTAGACGGCTTTAATCACCCCAGTGTGCTCAAATCTGAGAAACGGACGTGTGGTTGGCCTCACACAGGAAGACGGGCACTAAGGAAGAACTTCCCCTCAAGGCTGCCCGGTTACTTCCTGAGTCTCGGTCCCGCGGACTTGCTGTGTGATCGGAGTATGATCCTGAACCCCCCCCATCTTCCTTCGATTTCCCTACTTCTGACCCCCGCGTGTTGCAGAATATGTCTCCCGGGAAGAAGAACCCGGTCGTGCGTTCCCTCCTGGACGGTTGGTTTGTTTAACTCAACTGATCCCCGGCTATTTCCCTTTGGGGAATATGTGACTAGTTAGTCGGCGTGTCGTTCAAAAGTCTCCCCAGTCAGGGCAGATTCTAAAACCTGCCAGGACCAGAGGGGCCCGCTCTGCTCAGGAAAGACTGTTCTCACTTCTCATTATGCTTTTTATCTCTCAGCGGAGGTGATGTAGCAACGTCTTACCCTCTTACCCTCACCAGGAGCCCCCCATTCTTAACGGTGTGAATAATCACCCAAAAGTGGGACCTTAAGAGGTACCCCTGATTTTGTTTTCAGTGGAGGCTCCTTTCTCCTCTTTCTTCTTCTCCCGGTAAAGATAATTCATGGATGTTGTAGAAACTTCAGACGACACAGACAAGTAGAGAGACTATAAATACTCCTGTTAGTGGTTCAGGATAATCGCTGCTAACATTTTAGGAGGCGTTTCCAAATCTGTTCTCCTCTATGCATGTTTTATCTATCTTTTAAAATTGCACATGATGTCATCACACTACATACACGATTCTGTATAAGCTGTTTCACTGAGTATTTTATCAAGGATGTTTTGTTACGTTCCTGGTCTTCTAAAACATTATGTGAATAATGGCATAATATACAACCTCCGGTGATTTCCGTAACGCTGGTCGTTGAAGGCTGTTTCCAACTGGTCAGTGGGACAGGCATCTTGGCGTATGAATCTTTTTCTGCACTCGGGAAATTTTCCCGTGGCTGGATCCGCAGGAGTGCGTATTTATGATCAAACCATTTATGAGGCTTTTTTCATAATTGTAGAGCAAATAGGAGTTATTAACTTTCGTCTAAGTTGCAAGATCCATGAACTTAGAACTCTTTAACATAAGACATTATATTTAACCCTTAGTTTAGGCAGAAACCAACATACTTCTATGAATATCGCAGGTAGTGGAGTTATCGGTATAGAATTGGGGAGATGATCTTATCAGACTCTTCTCGTTCCGGCTTTCTCTGCAAGGGGTGGTGTCTTTGCCCAAAAGATGTGCTCAAAGAACATAAGGCACTTTAAATGTCCAGAATTAGTTTTCCCCGCTTTGAATACACTATAAACTCAATGGCTGCAGAAGGAAACCGTAGAAGGAAGCTATTAAAAGATCATCTAATTAGAAAAACTACAAAAGCACGAACCCCCCCAAAAGTGTCTTATCATTTTGTCTGGGTGTTAGTTAAAATGATTACTCACAACATTCAGAATGCTGGCAAGGAACGAATATATGGGAATGACCGTATTATTTTTTACTTTTATTTATTATATACTTTTATTTTTTACTTAAACTTTATTGATGGCTTAAAGGGGAATCCCCTTCAAAAGGGTTGATGGGTTCATGGTTTTGGATGCTAAAAGTAGATGGAAAATTTAAGTGGCAAAAACTGCCAATGAGTGGAATTTTCAAAAATTTCTCTGTTAGTGGGAGAACGTTACTTTTGTTTCACTACGGCAACTGGAATATCTGCCTTTTCTGAAGCCACCAAGAAGAGATTTATGTCCTCTTTGTGCTGGTGGGAAAAAATAAAGTGTGTGGCACATTGGATCCATACCACTGTGCGGGGAGAAACAATCTTCGCCTCTTACCCTCATTCAAGTAGTGAATGTGAATAAAACCAGGAAATCACATTGCAAACCTCTCATAAGACCAAATTTAGCATAACTATCGGTGGACCCGCTAAAATGCATTTGCCCACAGATTCCTATGTCCGTTGCCCATGTTTTTATTAGTTTGAGAGAGACGTCTACATGCCCATCAGTATCAGCAGCCCAAGAACGTCTCCGATTGGCGCTCGTGACAGAGAACCTGGACGGATACTCAAAATCCACTGGTGTTAGAGAAGGACTGGCTGAGTGTTTTCAGCTCGGCTTGTCTGTTAGCTGGTTTTGCACGGCCACTCTACGTGAGTTTTGCGTATTCAAAGTCGTTACGTTAGGTGTAGCTCTAACACGTTAAGGTGTAGGAAATAGCACAGGTACGGAACGTGCGTCTAATCTGAGCTGCTGTCCTGTGCCCCACTGCTGGTAACGTGCAACTTGGTTTAAACGAGCGTGTAAATGAATTAAATAACAAGGAAGAACTGTCATGTGTTGCTTTGGTCATTTTATCGACGGTGAGAATAAAATGAAATTACTTAGTTGTGTTTTTTTTTTTTTTTTTTGAGAAAGCAGTAAGGATTTTTATTGTCGACACAAAGAAGAGACACGAGTGTAACAGAAGACACAAATAAGTGAATGATCCTGATCATTTTAGACTCCAGGGCCTCTCTGTGGAAAGGTCTGCTCAGCTCCTTAGGTAGACACAACACTATGCAGAACAAAACAAAAAACAAAAAACCAGGGGAATTTGAGACAGTGCGTAAGACAATGACCAAACATGCACGTGGCAAGAGGAGAAATAAAACGGTGGCTTCTCTAATTCTTTCCTTACTGAGTTATAGGCAGTAAAACCTTGGTTTGCAAGCATAGTTCATTCTGGAAACATGCTCGTCATCCAAAGCGCTTGTATATCAAAGCGAATTTCAAGAACCATTGGCTCAGTCGTGATCATGTGACGTTCGGGGTCACATACTACTCGCATCGCAAGACAATTCACTTGTTTATCAGGTTAAGATTTATTAGAGACGTTTGCTCGTCTTGTGGAACGCTCATAGAACAAGCTACTCGCCATCCAAGGTTTTACTGTATTTATAAAAACACACGGCCCTTTGCGTGTGGGGGGATGATTTTGTATAGAAAATTTTAAAATCCTTCCACCTCCTGGGAAAAAGAGTTTTACGCCTGGCCTGAACAAGAAAGTCAAAATAGGGTGACACTAGCTTCACACGAAACTCGACAATGATCTTTACTTTTAAAAAGTTTCATGTCCATTTATCTATACCAAACCAGTAGACCGAATTTTCTCCCCTAGGAAGTTTTCAGCCAAACTGGAGTTAGATTAGTCTCGCTTTAAGAGGGCAAAAAAAAAAAGGATATTCAAGACAAATGTCTGTTCTGTGACACCTAAATGGAAACATCCCTCTGATAGCAGTGGCCAAAGAGGTGCTCCAGTAGGAAGGGGCTGCGGGGTGAAGTGACCCGTTAGGCCTCCCGAAATGCAAGGACACTCCAGATTCAGCACAGGAAGAGGGTCCCTGCCAAGTCTGGCTGTTGACTGTACCCAGGTCTCAAACGGATCTCAGGTCCCCCAACCGGCAGGGCTGGAGCACGCAGAAGATCCTGGTCAAGTCAGCCGAAGTCTAAACTGGTCCGTGAACTCCTCTACTCCATGACTTGTCCGTGCTCCTGTTGATAGAGGTAAGGAAACGGAGAAGCCCCAGTTCTGGAACAACACAAACATCGCTTACCTAGTGGGGGAAGTTCTTGCCTACGGTAAATAAGACAAAAATGGGTAATGAGGTCCCCATATATCACTGCTAGGATTATGTAGGTTAACTGTAAATGAAACAGTACAAGATGGCTTCTTCCACCGAAGGACAAGCTTTGTACTGATGCTTCTCGAAAACCAATTATGTCTCCGGCCCTAGCCTTGGTTTAAGAAGTTTAAAAAAAAAATGAATAATGTCAGAGCCAGGGCAAAAGGGGAGCTGGGCACGAGGTACCCTCTATCCAGAGCCTCTGGAGTACAAATAGCTCTAGATGCCAGTGAGTGTGACGCATTCAAGTCACAGGGTTTGAGATTATGGGTCCGTGGTGGTGGTTTCTTCCCTTCGGTCACTGGGATGTCCATCTTGGGGGCTTGATGGTGTCTGGATCTGTGGCCACGTGCGTGGTCTGGACATAGGTCAGTTGCATTGGAGAAGGCTTCAAATCCCTTAGTTTATTTATTATTTTAAAAAATTTTTAATGTTTATTTTTGAGAGAGAGAGAGACAGACAGAGCATGAGCAGGGGAGGGGCAGAGAGAGAGGGAGAGACAGAATCCGAGCAGGCTCCAGGCTCTGAGAGAGCACAGAGCCTGACATGGGGCTCAAACCCACGAACTGTGAGATCATGACCTGAGCCGAAGTCAGCAGCTTAACCGACTGAGCCACCCAGGCGCCCCTCAAATCCCTTAGTTTAGTCAGATTTGTTTCTACAGGGATTTCGTTCCCAGGGTTACCTGAGCTGACTTCTCTAAGAAGTCCCCCACATATCACCACCCCTCAGACATGCCTAGTTATTTCTGAGGTTAGGGATATCCCCTGTGGGCTCACAACAGGTTCTCAAGGTTTATCTTGGGGGCCAAATGGATGTCCATTGTCCACAACCCCACGTGATAATGGAGCCTCAGCCCCGCCTGGGACGTGCTTTCCTGGATGAAGGCAGGATCCTCTTGCTCCAAAGCCAGCACATTTTTCCAGGGAGAATTGAGGGAGTGTGTGCCCCCCTACCCCTCTCAGCTTCTTCTGGGTCAAGTAGGGACCGAGCTGTTGGTTGCCATGGAGACAGCCTCTGCCCGCAGCCTCTGTCTCAAAAATAAAAGTCTCCAAAGTCCGGCCCTCGGCTGAGCTGGAGCTGATTCAGACACAATCGCTCCAGCGGCCTCCTTCCCTTCCCACCTGGGCCTTTATTCTCCTGAAGATGGAAATCTCTAGGGGAAAATCAACCTTCGGCGGCCTACCCCATTCATCAATCAGACCAGAGCGCCCCAAAGCCTCCCCAGCTCGATCCTGTTCAGACTTGTGTTCAGAATTCAGAAGAGCCGTTCAGAAACGTGCGCTCTGCTCTGATCAACACGTTTTATCGCATCAGTTTGCAAAAATCAGTCTCTTCCCGCTGCGGGAGTCTTGTTTGACCAGGAGAAGCCGGCCTCACTCCCTTACACATACAATGCGTTTCCATTAACTGTCCGCTGTGAGCCCTTCCTGGGTAATAAGATCGGTTCAGTGTAGACGATAGCGATGGGAGGCCCCTGCCCTCCACCGTCTTACCATCGCCCAGAGGAGACGGGATGGATTTACAAAACGGAACACCACGACGCAGTCTGCCCAGTGCGGGGACGGGTGCAGGAGCGGTGGGACGCACGCTAAGCAGGGAGCGATCCTGTGAAGGATCCGAGCAGCACCTGCTCCGCAATCGATGGAGGAAATCTGCCGCCCCCCGGTTCTGCTCACGAGACCACTCTGGTGTTTGCACAGACGCCTGGCGGAGCTCCTTGGGGTGCAGAGCGAAGTCTGAGTGGCTCCAGATGGGCACTGCTTGCTGTGCACAGGCGGGAGCCAGGCGTGTGGGGTTAGCGGGAGACGTCAGGGAGCATTCGGTGGGGGGCGTTTAGGGGGGAGCCGGGTGCTGTGTTTGGGATCCCCCTCCCTGCGACGGTGCACATCTTCAGAAAAGGAACATATAAACCGCGAAGCGATCGCGGCAGATCACAGGTAATCTAGATTGTGAGCCCCCGTGGCCTCCCGCAAGGCCGGATTACAGCAGCATCCTTCCAAGGCATGTTTCCGCCAAAGTCTCACCTCCCCTCTCGACTCTGAGACTGTCTTCCTGACATCACCCCGGAGCCTATCGGGCCCTGCTCCTGAGTCTTCAATGGCTCTCCGTTAATTCCTGCCCAGCTCCCAAAATGGAGCTTTGCACCATCAGCAGCCTGGCCCTTACCCACCTCCACGGACACTTGGTCCGACCTCTCCGTCTAGTCCCCAAACTCCAGAAACAGCCGTCTCACACAGACCCCAGGCCGCTGCCCGTGTGGCCCTCCCGGCCTGGGCCGAATGCTGTGTCCTCCTCCCAGCCCGTTTCTTACCTCCTACTGCCCAGTGCTCCACGGCGCAGGGAAACCACGTGACTTACCGGGCCCTCCCTTCCCCGTGGCCTGCCTCCGTTCTTTGGTTTCATGCCTCAGTGGATTCTTGAACAGGTGGCGGTGCGGTGCCCCCAGCTCGGAACTGCGGGACAAGGGCGCTGGCCGTGAATCCCAGCTTCACTGCTGGCTGGCTGGCTGTGTGCCTTTGCAGAGGTTACACAAACTCTCTGTGCTCTGATCCGCTCATCTGCAAAAGGACCTCAAACCCACCCTCGTCCTTAACTCGGAGGGTTAAGAGGATTAAACAAGATAGCTTAGGGGGAATCTCAGGTCCAGCTGGCCCTGGGTAACTGCTCTGTGGATTCAGCATCTCTATGGTCACCACTTTCCACTGTTCCTTTGTCCAAAGTCTCTTCCACCTGTTGTCCTGGTGAGCTCCTACTCTACTGTCAGGGCCCAACTCAAAAATCGCCTCCTCCAGAAAGCCTGCCTGGATCCCCCACTCCCTAGCTTCCTGATATCTGGGGGTCACTGGCGTGCTAGATGAAGCCTTCTGGAGGCCACAAGCCCTGGCCAGGCCCCTACCCAGAGGCCCAGACTGGGGTGGGGGTGGGGGGCGGCGGTCAGCACTCGGCACAGTGGTAATCCATTCCTGGTCCGGAATCCTGGCCAGGGAAGTTGTGGCTATCAGCTCCTACCGTGGTCTCCCCGCTCCCTCTGCGTGGAGTTCCTGAGCGAAGAGACATTCCTGCTGGTTTGTTTTAGTCACCGTAGCTAGACGACGCTGGTCTCTCCCAGGAGCTCGGTTAGGTGTGCATATGACGGAAGTGGAATACTTTTCGCCGCTCTCCAGCGCGTCCTGAGCTGTCTTCACTCGCGTTGTTTCTTCTCCCTTCTCGCCTGGCCAAGCTATTACTCAGCCCTAATTAAACACCATCGCTTCCTTCCTTGTTTCCCTGGGCGGAGGTCACCAGCCCTTCCCCCCGTGGGTTTGGCACCTGACTTGTCAACTTGGCCACAACCCTTGCAGCCCGTCTGTGAGGGGTCAGGGTCCTCGTACACCGAGCTGTCCCCCCCTGGATTTGTGGCTCTCGCGGGACCAAGACCTGGTCTTTCTCATCGTTTCATTAATCTGCGCGCTGAGACGCGTCAATGGGGTGCCTTGCAGTGCCGGATATCATGCCCACCCTGTCCTCAGAGACCTCACCGTCTACAGGAAGAGGCAAATCCACCAGTGTTTCAGTCCTGAGTCTTGCCCTCTGGCGGGCACTTCAGCACAGGGCTGCAGGGAAACATACAGAAAGGGCTTCCAACGGAGCTCTGGGGAAGAGAGCAGGGAAGCATTTTCTGGAACCAGCTAAGGGCTCTCGAAGAGGGTTCCTCCAGGGAAGAGTGTTTGAGGTAGGGGAAAGACACACGGGCCAGTGGTGAAGAGAACAAACTTGAACCAGCTCGCCTGGGTTCAAATCCCGGTTCTGAACCTTGCAGAGCCCAGTGCCCGGCAGGCAGTCCAAACCCACACGACGTTAGTTATTGTATCTTTCACCCAGCACCCACCCGCCCCGCCCACCACGTTAGTTACTGTATCTGCCTGTCACTTATTAACTTGGTTTAACTTCAGTGTTCTGGGCACAACGTGTCACCCTATGGCTAGCCTGTGAAATTCACCCTTGGGAGAGATTTTGCCAGGAAACTGCAAACAAACCAAAAGCCTCCAGGCAACTCTACCTGTGTAAATAGAGAGGACGGGGCTCCCTGCAGGGTCACAGGGGACCCTTGTGGACGGATGGTGGCATTGATGTGCGTCTTTGACGGCTCCTTCCCACCTCAACCCCAGCGTGTGGCTCTTCCCAGAGCGCAGAGACTTGTTTGTATTTATTTATTTATTGTTTCTATTTTTGAGAGACAGAGCGTGAGCTGGGGAGGGGCAGAGAGAGAGGGAGGGAGACACAGAATCCGAAGCAGGCTCCAGTCTCCGAGCTGTCAGCACAGAGCCCGACGCGGGGCTCGAACTCACGAACTGTGAGATCATGACCTGAGCCGAAGGCGGACGCTTACCCGACGGGGCCACCCAGGTGCCAGACATAGCTCCCAAATTAAGAGTTTTAGTAGCCTTTTGGTTTTTTTGTTTTTCTTTTTTTTTTTTTGAGCTGTGAGGTGGGGGAAATAGGGTTTGCAATAATTTTGCGTGGATGAAAGGGAAATTGCACGGGCCCATTCTGCCGTCCTGCTTGGAAGTAAATGCGGAAGAAAGCAGTGTGTCCGAGCGAGCCCAGACTCTCCAGCACCCTCACAACTCCAGCCTGATCCACTGTGAGGGGCTGGGCACTGCCTCCCGGTTCCTGCCACCTCCTGCTGTCTTTGACCCGCCCCCAAAGCTTCCTCTGTCCTTTTCCATCTCAGCACTGGCAAATGGCCCCGACTCCTGGTTAATTCTTTCCGAGATGAGTGACAGATGAGAGAGAATCCGCTCTCCCGGGCTGGTGGGGAGGGTTTCTGGAGAAACCTCCCGCCGCAACACGAAGCCCCCCCACCCCCCCGCCCCCCGCCGGCCCCCAGGCTCTCTGCTTTTCCTAGAATCTGCTCATCAGACACTGCAGCGCTCTGGGATTATTCCAGAAATGCTTTCCTTTCAAGCCCCGCTGTCAGTTTCCTTCAGGCGGATTAGGCGGTGTGTGGATGCTTCACTCTGAGTCGTGGGCCTTCAGTGACCCCGAACTGAAGACACCCCGGGCTTCCTGCCTCGGGCTTCGGCAGCCCCTGCAGGTGCCCCTGCCAGCCCCCTCCCTGGGAACGCTGGGGCGCTGCTGTCTGCTCCCCGCAGGCCTCCCACCTCCCTCCCCACCACCCCACCAGCCCTTCAAAGCCCCAGGCTCTGAGCCGCCCCCCTGTCCCTGGCGTGTCAGGAAGCAGGAGACTCATTCCAAGTGAGGGTCGTTTCCAGGTCAGGAGAACAACTTCCTCCCACTCCTGATGGCGCTTTGCTTTCCGGCTCCCCAATCCTGGATTTAAGTCCCTTCTTTGTCAGCTCTCCTCTTCAGATCCTTCTGTGAGTAGGTGACACAGTTTCCCTGTTAGAAAGAGTCATTTTCAGACTCGAAGTCCATCTGACTCGGAGGAAGCGTTTTTACACTCTGAAACGGGAAGATAAATTCGCTCTCACCCAGCAGCACCCACCGTCCGCCCCTGGACCTTCTTTCACCTTCTCAGCGAACACGGACAGCCCATGGCTGAGAGAGTAGAAAAAGGAGAGCTCGACCTGAGCCGTTCCCCAGCCCCCTGCTCCCCGGCCTCTGCCTGGACAAGCAAGCAGAGACCGCTTTGATCGAAACGCTGACGGGCTTTCTCTTCTCGGCCATTTGGGTTGCTCTGAATTCATTTCTGTAGGTGAAGCGGGGATGAAGGACGGATGTGAAGGGGTGAGTGTGAGCAGTTTTCCACCCCCTTGCGGGCTCCCCCAGCCCTCTGAGGGGCGGACACTCTCGCTTGGTTTCATCAGGAGCTGATCCTGGTGAGGGATGGTTCGGGAACGGACGCCGGGCGGGAGGAAGGAGGCCCGGCCGGCTGGATTTGAGAGGCAATTTAAGGCAGGTGGAGACTGGATTGTGTCCCGAGTGTGTGTGCTTGGGCACGTGTGCAGGCACACATAAACTCTGTCCCACCCTCCTCGCTTTCCTCTGCCCCTTCCCCCCCGCCCCCCAACTCCGGTGGCCACACCAGGCCTCCCCCATCCTCCCGAGCTCTGGCCCCGCCTCCGCCATCTCCTTCTTGGCAAATAGCCTGGCCTCCTACCTCCCCATTCCCATGAGCGCTCACTCAACCTCCCTCCTCCAGATTTGGAGACTGCCCTACACCTGGACCCGGGGTTTCCTCCTTCCTCCCCACCACCACCCGGGCCCGGCCCCCCTCTTCTCCAAGTCAGTTCTTCCTCTTGCGCATTGGACGCCGCCTGCTCAGCTCTGTGCGTCTCAGGAACCTGGGGTGAACTCTCTCCCCACCCTTATTTGACCTCGTCCCGTCTCCACTGACTGGTTCCCACTAGAAGATTTCCACCTGCTCTAACCTTTCCTAGCCACAAAATGCAAAGCCTCTGCCCTCCGTCTCTCCATTGGCCTTTCTGTCCCCCCTTTTCGTCGTCTGGATTCTCACAGAGGTCCCTGTATTCGCGGCCTCCATTTCTGTCCCTCTGGCTCATGGCCGAGTCCTCCCCAAGGCTGCTTCAGCCCTCATTCCTGCCCAGAACACGCCTTCCTGAGATCACCAGCGAGGCCAATGTCTTTACATCTAGTGGAGTTTTTCAATCCTCCTCCTCCCTCATGACCCAGCAGATTCGACACGGTTGATAGTTCCCGTCTCCTTCTCCTCTTCACTTCTCTTCGCTTTGCTTCGCTTTCAGGAAGCCACAGTCTCCTGGTTCTCCTCGTACCTCTGATGGCACCTTCCCGGTCACCTTTGGAACCCATTCTACCCTACGTGTCTATTCACGTTGGCTTTCTGAGGGCTCTGGCCTGGGCTCCCTCTTGGCGCCGCTGTGGGGCCTCTCGTTCACGCTCACAGCTTCAGCTACTATCCCTGTGATGTTGACTTTCTGGTGGATAACTCCAGCCCGGATCCACCGCCCGACCTCCATGCCTGTTCAGCCGCTGGCCTCGCTTCCTCGCTGCCTCTCTGACTACACTGTCCAGTGTTTCCACCCGCCATGCCAGGTGGGAATCCTTGGGTCCTCCTTGGTGGCCTCTCTCCTTTCATGTCATTACCCTGGTAGGCGTACCCCCGAGTGTCTCTTAAATCTAACCATTCTCTCCTCGACCACTACTGGTCTCCTCCCAGAGGCAGCGATGGACCCTGACCCTCCTTGTTCACTATTCACTTCCTCTAAACTCCCCATCTGGGCCCAAGTGCCCTCTTCAATACGAAAATCTGATCATGTGACACACTCTGTCTCTTGATTTTAATCTTTTATCTATTTTTGAGATAGACAGAGACTGAGCATGAGCAGGGGAGGGGCAGAGAGAGAGGGGGACACAGAATCCGAAACAGGCTCCAGGCTCTGAGCCGTCAGCCCAGAGCCCGACGCGGGACTCGAACTCACAGGCCGCGAGATCACGACCTGAGCCAAAGTCAGTCGCTCAACCGACTGAGCCACCCAGGAGCCTCTAATCATGTGACACTCTTATTTAAAACCCTTAAATAGCTTCCTGATGCTCTGCAGATAATGACCATGGGTATTAATAGAGACCGCGAGGCTCCGTGTGCTCCTGTCCTATTCACCTTTGTAGCCTCATCTGACACGCTCTCCCTCCCTGAGCCCTGCCCCCTCCCCCCCCCCCAGTTCCTCACAGGGCACCATGCAGAGGGGAAGGGATGCTGTGAACAGTCAGTCTGGGACAACAGGCACGAGACAGGACTGTCTTGGGGAAGCTGTGTGCCCGACTCAGAGGTGACAGATTTTCGCAGCATCCCACGATAGACTTCTGCGGTGCCCGGAGCCTCCACTGACGTTCCTTGTCACTGTGTTTTGCATGCACTTATGGGATCTTGGAAGAATGCTTTTTATCCCCGCCGAAGTGCAAGCTCCCCGAAGTCAGGAGCTACGTCAGGTCTGTTCCCTGTGTATATCCAGGAAGCAGCACGGTGCCTGGCATGTGACTGCTCGATAGTGTTCAATAGCTGAGTGAATGCAGAAGTCAGATGCTCCCTGGGGTGGGGGGGGGCGATCATCCATCGGTTTTTCAGGTTTCTGCACATCTGCCTTTGTTTCTGACTATTCAATGATTCTCTCTTTTTTTCACGTTTTAGTTATTTACTTGGTTTTGATGGGGGGGGAGGGACAGAGAGAGAGAGAGAGAGAGAGACTCCCAAGCTGATTGCACGCTGTCACTGCAGAGCCTGACGCGGGGCTTGATCTCACGAACTGAACCATGAGATCATGACCCGGAGCCGAAATCGAGAGTTGGACACTCTACCTCCTGAGCCGCCCTGGTGCCCCTTAAGATTGTTATACGATGAACAGCCTTGGAAGGTAGAGATAATGTCTCCCTTCAGAACCAAGGACAGGCATGCCAACTTTCTGCTATGAAGGTAACGTTCTCCTCTGGAGAGAAGGGTTGGGAGCCCTACTGTGTGCCAGGGAAGATTCGGGGTCACCAGGAGCAGGGATCTTCGTGGAGCAGGCGTAATCTGGCTCGTCTCCTGTCGTCTGGGGGGAGCTGGGGCTCAGGTAACCGACGCCAGGCGTGCGGATATTCCAGCTGCTGCCGTCAGGAATAAGCTGTCCTTCGTCTCCGGCGCAGGAGGGTGGACCTTCTCCCAGCTTCCATGCCCGTCCCTGGTTGGGCGACATCTCAGACCTTTCGGAGTTCCTGACGTTAATTAAAGTCATCATACTTTACTCCTTCCGTACGTTCCTTGAACTGTGGTGTCGAGATGTGAAGAAAGGAAGCGTGAGTCCCGGGCCCTGTAAATTGCTTCCACGAGACAAACCTCAGCCCCGGATCGCGGCTACGTGATCACCTGAAGGAGGCGCTGGTTTTGCTGACCATCTCTCTTCCTTGCTCTTGTTTCTGTGGGTTCTCTGTTCTCTTCTTCTGATGTGTAATTCTTTTCCCTCGGAGTTCCTTCATCTGTGCTCTGTTCCCTTACAAGTACTGAAGTGAAGTGCTTGCCCAGTGTTAGCGGAGTTGCAGAGGGGGCTCGTAAAGAGGGAAAACCTTCCAGGTTTGGTAGGCGGTGTTGGGAAAAACCCCGGATCGGAAGTTAGGAGGCACAACATTCAGATCCGTTCTGGCATCGCTGCTTATGTGGAGTGGGGCACGTCAGGAAACTCTGATTTCCTCACCTGAACTCATGCATTCATTCGTTCATTCATTCATTCATTTATTATTTTTTAAAAAAATTTTTTTTTCAACGTTTATTTATTTTTGGGACAGAGAGAGACAGAGCATGAACGGGCGAGGGGCAGAGAGAGAGGGAGACACAGAATCGGAAACAGGCTCCAGGCTCCGAGCCGTCAGCCCAGAGCCCGACGCGGGGCTCGAACCCACGGACCGTGAGATCGTGACCTGAGCTGAAGTCGGACGCTTAACCGACTGCGCCACCCAGGCGCCCCATGGGACATCTTTTTTTTTTTTTTTTTTTTCAACGTTTATTATTTTTTTGGGACAGAGAGAGACAGAGCATGAACGGGGGAGGGGCAGAGAGAGAGGGAGACACAGAATCGGAAACAGGCTCCAGGCTCCAAGCCGTCAGCCCAGAGCCCGACGCGGGGCTCGAGCTCACGGACCGCGAGATCGTGACCCGGCTGAAGTCGGACGCTTAACCGACTGCGCCACCCAGGCGCCCCTCATTCATTTATTTTTGCGCTCACTTGTTCATCAACCATCACTTGTTAAGTTATTTAAAATAAATGGCGCCACTCTTCCTTCAAAGGACTCACACTCTAATGAGGAGACAGACAGAACTCCAACCCTCACCGGATGTGAAAGGCGTGCTAACGGAGGAAGTCCTGGGGACTCACTGGAGGGCCTGTGGGGGCACAAAGAGGTGCGAGAGTGAGCTGCAGGGCAGCTGGGGCCTGAGCCGAGTCTGGTAGAGCAGGTGCTTGGCCATGAAGAAGGTCAGGAAGGAGATTTTAGTCCAAGGAAGGAGAAAGTCCCAATGATTCCTGTTGAGACTTTACCTACCAGGCTCTGCCTCTAGCAGTCGATTGCCCAGCCCTCCAGTGGTGTCCCTAGGGGACGGTCTTCATCGCCCGTAGGGCCATGAAAAGTGTGGAAGGCGGCATGACAACACAATAAACTCTGCCATTGGCCCTACAGTCTGGGCCCCGCCATCTTGTCTGCCCAAAAGGGATCGGGTCAGTATTCCCCGGGGGCTGGCTGTGGGACGAGGTTCACCACGGTCCTTGGCACTTGGCAAACATCCAAACGACTGCATCAACACAGGGCAACGTTTTGGAAATTATTCACGACTTTGTTTTTGCCTCTTTGAGAACATGACCTTCTCCCTAGTTGGCCCAGGATCTCCATCTGCCTGGGCTGGGAGGAGGGAGCTGAGAGGAGAATCCTGCAGGAGGGCAGAGGTAATTCTCAAGTTTCCAACGTGCTTAATAGGATTAGGCAGCAAGAGGTTAGCCTTGAGAAGCGGGATATTGTCTTGAGGTGGAATCACAAATTCTTTATTCCCTTACCTTGAGTATTCTCCCCCCTGCCATCACCTTCATCACAGATGACAGAAGGAAGGCAGGGCAATGCAGGGCATCTGGTGAGAAGATGCCAGACTCTCGTCATTATTTACATCCATGTGAGTCAATGAAAAGAATTTAACAGTCTCAGTCACGGGGGGTTGGCTGCCCTTCCAGAAGCCTGCAGGGGGACAGGGCCATGCTGGCCTTCCAAACAGCTCCTGCCCCCCAAGTTCTTCAAGCGAGCATATGCTTGGAAAATGACTACCAGGTAGAAAAAAAAATGGGGGATCTCTTATTAATTTCAGGGAGGCACGAAGCAATCCCAAGAATTTGGAAGCATCGCAGAAACTTCTTGACAAATCTCTGGAGCGCATTCCGTGGTTGAGCCGGCACACATGTCCACTGATTTGCATTTTTAAAAGGGGAGCGTGTTGTTGTAGAAGTCTCTGGATTCCTGTCTCTTAGAAACGCTGTGGTGCTTCCAAGGCGTTAGCGCCGGATTAGACATGGTTGCTGGAAGCAGAAAAGTCTGCAAATTATCCTTCCTTTGGGGGTGATTGAGTTCTTTAGTTTGCTTTGCTCTTAAATGGTGCTTATTGGCTGCTTGTGAAAATAGAAACAGAGCAGGATTTGTTCCAGGGCTGAGCACCCGGGGTCGAGGGGCAACGGACCAATATGGCATCTCACTGCATTCCTCCCTTTTTGTCCTAGGAGGGTGCCACGTGGGGCTGTGCATTCGAAAGATAAAGAGACGCTTGCTATCAAACATCCGAGGCATTTCCTCCCACTCTTGAAACTTGAAATTTAATTTCTTGCCTTTCCAGAATAATATTTGACATATTTTAAAAAGCTGAAAAGCACCACAAGGCTCATGGTGAAAAATAAGTCTGTGCCCTGCCCACCCCCACCCCCAACAAAGAACCGAGGCAAACACTGAAAAGCCTTTTGCCTGTCTGTTCTGCTTTCTTATTTTCATCTCTCTCTCTTTTAAAAAAATTTTTTAACGTTTATTTATTTTGAGAGACAGAGACAGAGCGCAAGCAGGGGAGGGGCGGAGAGAGAGGGAGACGCAGAATTGGAAGCAGGCTCCGGGCTCCAAGCTGTCTGCATAGAGCCCGACGTGGGGCTCGAACCCACGAGCCGTGAGATCATGACCTGAGCTGAAGTCGGCCGCTTAACCGACTGAGCCACCCAGGCGCCCCTGTTTTTATTTATTTTTGAGAGAGAGAGAGACAGAGAGACAGAGAGTGAGCAGGAAAGGAGCAGAGAAGAGAGAGACACGCAGAATCCGAAGCAGGCTCCAGGCTCCGAGCTGTCGGCACAGAGCCCGATGTGGGGCTCGAACCCACGAGCCGTGAGATCATGACCTGAGCCAAAACCAAGAGCTGGACGCTTAACCAACGGAGCCACCCGGGCGCCCCAAGGACTCCTTTTTCTAATGCCCCTTCGCCACCCCCACCTCGATGTAGTAAACGCTTCCCACAACAGCCATCCTCCCAAACATCATTGTTCGATGCTTACACGATCATGGTTATATCTGTATTTTCCACAGCAACTCCCCGTGACCTCGTGTGGTTGTCACTGTTGCTCGATGTCAAACATTTGGGGATCTACCTTCAGGGTACGTGGCAAGACTTTTTTCTGCTCCCTTTGAATCCAGGCGGGGCGGCGTGGGGGGCGGGGGGTGGGGGTCGTGTGACTGATCTGGCCAACAGACTCCGGGGCATTTAATTGCTGATGTGAAATCCTCCAGGGGTCTCTTTGCATCAGGCACCACAAGTTACCCGCGTTCCAGAAGGTGTTTGCTCCATCAGTCTGGGTCCTTTTGTGACTATGATGAGGACAGTCCCTTTCTTTTTCAACTGGCGGTGCACGCGTTTAGCCATAAGCAAAAGATAAAATCTGGTTGTTTTAAGCTCCTGTGGTTTGGGGGACCATGTTGGTTAGCACACTGTAACCAAAGTTTTCCTAACTGAATTCTTTCCTGAGCAAATGTTTATTTTTCCTGGAAATAGCAATGCGTCATTTTCAAAGGTTTGCTTAATTTTCTCTGTGCCAGACAGAAATTCAACTCCAAAGTCTACACTAAGGGTATAAATCGCTTCTCAGTATTCTTTGTCAGAGACTCTATTAATTCCATCTTTTCTTTGGGGCTCTCTGTTCAGGGGTGGCCTTCTAGCCTCCTGCACAATGGTCTTCCTGGAGACCGCCTTCACCTCTCTCCTGTGGGGCATAAATCCCCTGCTAACTTGTTTTTGGCCAATGAGTTGTGAGCAGCAATGTGGTGCGTGACCTTTGGAAAATGTCCTTAAAGAGAGGAGGCTCACGGCACCTGGGTGGCTTAGTTGATTAAGCGTCCAGCTCTTCGTTTTGGCTCAGGTCATGATCTCACAGTACGTGAGTTCAAGCCCCGAATCGGGCTTTGCCCTGACACTGTGGAGCCTACCTGGGATTCTCTCACTCTGACTCTCTTTCTGCCCCTCCTGCGTTTTCTTTTTCTCTCTCAAAATAAATAAATAAGCTTAAAAAAAAAAAAAAGAAGAAGAAGAAGAGGCCCATCTTTTTCTTTCCTTCTTCAAGCTGCATGGGATAGAATGTGATGGTTGGAGCTCTGGCAGACTTTTTGGACCATACTGACAAGATGTCTTGAAGGAATCCAGATCCCTGGTAATTGTGGAGCCTCCAAACAAGCACTGGCCTGCCTATCACACTTTTATTGATGGATGGATGGATTGATTGATTGATTGATTTTAACATTTATTTATTTTTGAGAGACAGAGACAGAGCATGAATGGGGGAGGGGCAGGGAGAGAGGGAGACACAGAATCCGAAGCAGGCTCCGGGCTCCGAGCTGTCAGCACAGAGCCCGATGTGGGGCTCGAACTCACAAATTGTGAGATCATCACCTGAGCGGAAGTCGGATGCTTAACCGACTGAGCCACCCAGACGCCCCACGCTTATTTTTTTAAATGTGAAACATAAACATATTTTATTTAATCTGGTTTTGAATTTTTGGTCACGTGAAGGTGAAGCCGATTCTGAATAAACCGTCCTTACGCTTAGCTAGCTCTTTTGTCGTGGTGAAGCACATCCTCTTATCTATCATGGTTTGGTTAGGAAATAGAAGAAGTTGTTAAATCATTACTTCACAACTTTCATCAAAATTCATTCCAAGCGGATTGAATAAGCACAATGTAAAACGGAAAACTGAAACATCTAGGTGAACAATCAAGACTTCGACCTGGAGGCTTTCAAAAGATGACCATGGTAGAAATCAACAACAAGTTTAACAAAAATGTAAACACAAAAATAAAATCTTTCCTAGGACATATCACACCAAAAACAAAATGAGCGAAAACTAATAGGAAGCCGTAATTAGGGGCGCCTGGGGGGCTCAGTCGGTTGAGCGTCCGACTTCGGCTCAGGTCATGATCTCACGGCTCGTGGGTTCGAGCCCCGCATTGGGCTCTGTGCTGACGGCTCAGAGCCTGGAACCTGCTTCCGATTCTGTGTCTCCCTCTCTCTCTGCCCCTCCCCTGTTCATGCTCTGTCTCTCTCTGTCTTAAAAATAAATAAATGTTAAAAAAAATTTTAATAGGAAGCCATTATTAAAACTCAGGGCTGCTGGTCAAAAAGGTTCTTCCCTTTACCCAGGGTTTCTCAGCGTTGGCACTCTTGATATATTGGACTGGATAATTCTTTGTTAGGGGGTCTGCACATTGCAGGAAGTTCAGCAGCAGCTCTGGCTTCGAGATGCCCACTGGCATCCTGTGCCCTAGTTATTGACAACCCAAATATCTCCAGACACTGCCGCACGTCCTTGAGGAGCAGAGTCAGCCGGGGGTTGCGAGCCACTGCTCTGCGCGGGGGTCTCACATTTGAGCGTGCATCAGAACCACCTAGAGCGTCTGTCAAACACAGATGGCTGGGTCTTCTCCCTGGAATTTCTGACATAATTGGCCCCGGGTGGGGTTTGAGAATTTGCATTTCTAGTAAGTTCCCAGGTGGTGCTGAAGCTGCTGGCCTGGGGACCACACCTGGAGAATCTCTGATCTGTAAGCTTTGGCTGGCAAAAACACATCACCCCTAGAATATAAAAGTAACAATAATATTGACATTTCCAGAACATGGAAAGGCTGTGACATGCCTACGATGTCCCGTAGGCAATCGAGGGACATCTTGACAGTGGAGTTCAGGAGTTTAACATTTTTTTTTTCAACGTTTTTTTATTTATTTTTGGGACAGAGAGAGACAGAGCATGAACGGGGGAGGGGCAGAGAGAGAGGGATACACAGAATCGGAAGCAGGCTCCAGGCTCCGAGCCATCAGCCCAGAGCCTGACGCGGGGCTCGAACTCACGGACCGCGAGATCGTGACCTGGCTGAAGTCGGACGCTTAACCGACTGCGCCACCCAGGCACCCCTAACATTTTTTTTTTAACGTTTATTTATTTTTGAGACAGAGAGACAGAGCATGAACGGGGGAGGGTCAGAGAGAGAGAGGGAGACACAGAATCTGAAGCAAGCTCCAGGCTCTGAGCTGTCAGCACAGAGCCCGACGCGGGGCTCGAACTCACAGACTATGAGATCACGACCTGAGCCGAAGTCGGATGCTCAACCGACTGAGCCACCCAGGACCCCCCCCCCCAATTTTTTTTTTAACGTATTTATGTTTGAGACAGAGAGAGACAGAGCATGAACAGGGGAGGGTCAGAGAGAGAGGGAGACACAGAATCTGAAACAGGCTGCAGGTTCTGAGCTGTCGGCACAGAGCCTGACGCAGGGCTCGAACTCGCGGACTGCGAGATCATGACCTGAGCCGAAGTCAGCCGCTTTACTGACTGAGCCACCCAGGCGCCCCCAGGCGTTTAGAAACTGTGTCGTTACAAGAGACTGCATGATAGAGGCAAAATTTGTGATTTCTGGTTCAGACAAAGACTTGGTTTACATTTGCTCTAAACTTAGCGATTTTTCTCAAGTAATATTACTGTAGACGTGACCAAAAGAAAAAGAAGCACTCTCAAGAGAAATGATGGAGATGTTAGCAATGACCCTTATTAGTCTGTGTTATGGACGACCACCGTCTTTATTCAAACTTTTTCCAATTGCTTGTTAAGCTTCCCGTGATAAACGTTATGTAGACGTCCAGGAGCTATGTAAGAAAAAAGTTCTAAGGCCTTCTTCACTTACTGCCACGTAACTTTTAAGAGCTTAACTAAATAATTTTTGTGGGAAGGGCAGAAAATTGCTGGAATTAATGCTGTATACCTTGCTGAAGACAGGCCAAAAAAAAAAAAAAAAAAGTAATAATGAAATAAATCATGACGGCCTGAATTTCATTGGCTGGCTTATATATAATCTTCTAGGTTTACCAGAAATGATGCATTTTTAGATCATCACTTCTTCTAAAAAAATGTTTATTGGGGCGCCTGGGTGGCGCAGTCGGTTAAGCGTCCGACTTCAGCCAGTTCACGATCTCGCGGTCCTTGAGTTCGAGCCCCGCGTCGGGCTCTGGGCTGATGGCTCAGAGCCTGGAGTCTGTTTCCGATTCTGTGTCTCCCTCTCTCTGCCCCTCCCCCGTTCATGCTCTGTCTCTCTCTGTCCCAAAAATAAATAAACGTTGAAAAAAAAAATTAAAAAAAAATGTTTATTCATTTTGGGAAGAGCGCAAGTGCGGAAGGGGCGGGGGGGTGCGGACAGAGGATCCGAAGTGGGCTTTGCACTGAGGGGCTGACAGCCGCGAGCCCGGTGAGGGGCTTGAACTCATGAACCGTGAGATCATGACCTGAGCAGAAGTCAGATGTTCAACCGACTGAGCCTCCCAGGCGCCCCCGGATCATCCCTTCGTAGCACCAACCAGCCCCTGCTCTCCATTGTTTATTGTAGCCAAGCGAATCCAGCCCTGGAATGATGTCTCTGGTGCCAGCAAACTACAAACAAAACCAATCGCCCTGTGCCGGCAACATTGTTTCACTGTTACCTCCTTCATCTCCTCTATTCTTTTGCAATTACTTTAATTAGCACTGCTCACTTAATGGGACCTTGGAGGTTGGAGCCAGGTGGTGCCATTAGTTAAATCTGGAAGACTCTAATGGAATTGAGTTCAAACCAGGTTAAGAGTAAGAGAATTATAGATCTCGTGGCACACTGCTTTGTGTGACCTTTGGCGCCTTGGAAGTTACTGCTGGCTCGAATCGGAAAGAGCTTGGATGAAGGTTCCGAGAGACCACGTGTGCGCCTGTCTGGATGCTGCAGTTCGGCACGGACAGGACAGGCGTGTCCCTGCCTCATGGAGCGTGTAGTCTAGCGATGAAAGACGATATCAAACAAGCAAGCAAGACCGCCAGGCTTTGCGATGAGGGCTCGGAAGGGAGGAAGGGGAGAGCTGATGTGGAGGGGTGAAGGGTACGCGAACTTTAGGGGTGCTCGGGAAAGCTCTCCAGGGAGATGCTACTTAACGCTGCTACCCGAATGATGGGAAGGAGCTGACCTGGGGAAAACACAAGGAAGGAAGGCCCTCACTGTCAGAAGGAATCGGGCACAGAAGGGCTCTGGAATGGAGGTTGTTTTGTGTCCCCAAGGAACTGCGAGGGCACCTGCATGACCGGGACCCGTCCAGGAAGGCCGGTGGCCCGAGGGGAGGCCGAAAGCTGCTGGGTCCAGAGGTGTTGCATGGGGCAGACAGACATTTAGACCCTGAGATTATCAGGGATTTTTAAAAGTCTTTGTTTATTTATTTGTTTATAATTTATTTATTTACTTACTACTTTTTTTTTTTAATATTTATTTATTTTTGAGAGACAGAGGGAGACAGAGCATGAGCAGGGGAGGGGCAGAGAGAGAGAGAGAGGGAGACACAATTCGAAGCAGGCTCCAGGCTCCGAGCCGTCAGCACAGAGCCTGACGCGGGGCTCGAACTCACGGACCGCGAGATCGTGACCTGGCTGAAGTCGGACGCTCAACCGACTGCGCCACCCAGGCGCCCCAAGATTTCATTCTTTTTGATGGACCTTTGGGCTCTTTCCATGGCTTGGCTGTTGTTGATAGCGTTGCCGTAAGCACTGGTGTGCATGTGCCCCTATGAATCAGCGTATTTGTGTCTTTTGCACACAAAACTAGCCGTGCAATTGCCGGGCCGTAGGTAGTTCGAGTTTCAATTTTTCGAGGAACCTCCGCACTGTTCTCCAGAGCGGCTGCACCGGTTGGCATTCCCACCGGCAGTGCAGGAGGGTTCCCGTTTCTCCGTTTCTCCGCGGCGTCCTCGCCGACACCTGTTGTCTCCTGAGTTGTGAACAGCCTTTGTGGCAATGTGCTGATGAATGGGATGTGTGCAAAGAGCACCCTTGGGCTCGGGGCGGTAGATGTGTGTGAACCGGCCGGTAGGCGAAGTCATGAGACGCACGATTTTGACCCTTTGTGCAGAGGGCAGGCAAAACAGAGGCAATATTTTGATGGATCACGTTGCCTCCTGTGGTAGCGTCCATTTAACGCTTGCCCACCCCACTTTCGCTAGGGCACAGCGGCGGTGGTCAATGGACCCCGTGTCTCCTCCTCCTCCTCCTTCCTGTCTGTAACAACGGGCCTGCCTCTGACCAGCATCCCTCCCCGCACCGCGTCCTTGGTAAACGGCCGCAGTCTCACTGAGTACAGGAGATTCGTCTCTATAACATGGGTGGGTCTCATCCGATCAGTTGAAGGCACCAATCGACAAAAAATGACCTCCTCGGAGCAGAAAGGAATTGGGCCAGCAGATTGCCTTTGAATTCAACTGCAACTCTCTTTGGGTCTCCAGCCTGCTGGCCCACCTGGCAGATTTTGGACTCTCTAGCCTCCACCGTTAGGTGAGCCAATTTTTTAAAACAAATCTGTCTCTCTCTTTTTCTGCTTCTGTCTCTGTCTGTCTATCTGCCTGCTTCTCTAAACACCCTGTTGGTTCTGTTTCTCTGTAGAACTCTGATTAATAACACACTGCAGGGGTGCCTGGGTGGCTCAGTCAGTGAAGCATCTGACTTCTTCAGCTCAGGTCATGGTCTTGAGGTTTCTAAGTTTGAGCCCTGCATCAGGCTCTGTGCTGACAGCTCCGAGTCTGGAGACTGTTTTGGATTCTGTGCCTCTTTCCCTCTTCCCCTCTCTGCTCCAGTCTCTCTCTCTCTCAAAAATTAGCCTTAAAAATTTTTTTAAAGTAGCTCACTTTATATTTTACTATTTATGCCCATTTCACAGACGAGGAAGTTGAGGTTCAGAGGCATCGAGTGCTGTGCACAAGGGTAGACGCTTGATGCGTGTGGAGCCGACATTCCGGGCTAGGTCTTCCTGAGCCACAGCACAACGCAGCTTCTCATGCACGAACATGCACCGTTTACTATAAAGTATCTCTCGCTTTTAAGACTCACCAGCGACGTTGGGCTCTTACGCCACGTGAAAATCATCAGCACGCACACACCTTTTGGTCTAGGTGATGTGCACAAAGGTCCGTTAGCAGAGAAGCCCGGTCACCAGGAAGCTTCCTGCTGCACATGTACTTGCCTGACACACTTAGCTCCTATACATCAAATTATCTCCTTTGCCGCCATCGTTTCGAAACACATCTTGCGGTAGCCACACCGTTTCCGTACGCATCAACCGCAAGATCTTTAGGAACGGGAGGGGGAACCAAAGGGACGACCGTTGAAAATGCACGGTTTTGCCGAAAATACGATTACACCCCCTCCTTCTACACATGCAACCGAAAGGAAGAGACGGAAGCAGCACATGTGGATGAAATTAAGACGGAAAAACAAACAGCACACGCGGGGGCCCCGGACCTCCCGATGTCTTTGGCCGTGGGCTAAAGTCCCCCACTGAGGGCAAAACTTCAAAAGTAGCCTCAACCTGGCCCGTTTCCATAGGAAAAGCCAGCAGCAAATATTGACCCCAGGATCAATGGTTTCTGTCGAAGCCGCAGCAGGCAGGCCAGAGAGGCAGGGGGAGCAGCAGGCAGGCGGAGAGAGCAGGCCAGGTCACACGTGATCAGGGGCCGCTTCGTCCAACGCCGAGAAACGATCTCGCTGCCTCTGAATTAAAACTACTCTCCCCCGAACGGAGAAGATGGTGACGAAGATGCCGATTCTTCTGGTTCTTGCAGTGAACTTCCTGTCTTGTGCAGGTAAGCAACTCGGCGCCACGGCCCCCTGCCCTTCATGCTGCAGGTGCCGTCCTGGCCCGGGGCGGGGGCGGGGGGGTTGGGGTTCTTGTCTCACTGTGTCCCCCGTGTCCACTCGCGTCCAGGTTTCCCGGTGTATGACTATGACCCGTCCTCCTTACGGGAAGCCCTCAGCGCGTCCGTGGCCAAAGTCAACGCCCAGTCCTTGAGTCCGTACCTGTTTCGAGCCTTCAGGGGCTCAATTAAAAGGGTAAGTGCGGGGGGGGGGGGGGGGGGGGGGGGGGGACGTGGGGTAGGGGTGGGGGGGGGGGCGCCTGGGTGGCTCAGTGGATTAAGTGGCCGACTTCGGCTCAGGTCATGATCTTGCAGGTTCGTGGGTTTGAGCCCCGCGCCTGGCTCTGTGCTGACAGCTCAAGCCCAGAGATGCTTCCGAGTCTGTGTCTCCCTCTCTCTCCGCCCCTCCCCCCGCTTGCGCTCTGCGTCTCTCTCTCAAAAATAAATAAGCATCAAAAAAACATTAAAACAAAAAAGGGTAAGTGCACATTCCATCTTCTTGATTCCTTTTTCTACCGTTTTCTGTTCTGTTTTTTTTTTTTCCTTTTGTCTGTTGGGTGCCCTTGAAAATTTTTTCCAGTTTAGAAAGATAATAGCTAGTCCTCTTTTCAGACTTTTTAAAAAAAAAATTATTTATTTATTTATTTGTTTATTTTGATGAGAAAGCATTTAATTACCGTTCTTGTCATAAGACCCTCAAAGCCACTTCAGATGCCAGATTCTTCCGTCCCTCCCTCCTCTGGCCTGGCTTCCTCTTTCCAGATGTTGCCCTTTGTGTATCCTGCTTCTGTGTCCATGGTCCGCCCCCCCCCCCCCCCCCCCCCCCCCCCGGTTCCTCTTGAGCAGTTCTCTATGAGGAACTGCTCCTTTATTAGAAATGAGGTTTATTTTCGATTTCGGAGGTCCCCCTCCTCGCCCTCAGAGGAAATAAATTCTGGCTTGTAAGCCAAAGAAATCCCACCTTCCTTTGTCAATTTGGTAATGGTCTGTTTCCTGTTAGCTTCGGGAAATGGGGAAAACATGAACTTTCTTGGGCTTCCGATGACTCAGTCTGTGATCGGCCAAGAAAGAAACACAGAAAGAGGCTTCAAAGCCCGGACAGCAAGTCCCCTGCCCCTCCCCCATCCCCAGGGGACTTCATGACCTACTTTTATGGTCCTGGGCCCTGGGCCCGGTTGGAACAGAAGTGCCCCCAGGGTAGTGGGTGCTAAGGTGGGAGGTGGGGGAGGGTCTGTAGAGTGGCAGGTCACAAGACTGAGAGCTCCCCGCAGCCAGGCCACAGGGCACCGGGGTGGGGATGCAACCGGGGGTCCAGGCGGCAGCTATGCCCCCACAGGGGCAGGAGGGCCTTGCTTTCCCTCTGCCTGCCGCTTGCCTCTCCCACCAGGACTGGGCATCACCCTGGCTGATGCTTAGCTTGTTCCCTCTCCTGCCACGGAGAGCACGCAGCTCGTGGCTTTCCTAGCCCTGGTTCCCAAATACAGCACATCCTTCTTGACGTTTGTCCAGAAACTGGCTCAGTTTCTCACGTCCGGATTCCCAGGAAATTAACTGAATTGTCTCAGTTACGTTTTCTAGTTGGGCCCTAGGTCATGAAGATGATGGGCTGTGTGTCAGCTAGGGGCCCAGCCTAGGAGCAGGCTGTCAGGGCCCGGGGTGGGGGGGGGTCACTTGGCCCCGACGTTGTGGTTCGGGGACACTGGGAGATAGGTCAGCGCCCAGGCTGAAAGGTGAAGTCCTTCTGGAAGAGTAAGGATCAGAATAAAGGATTCCCCTTTTGCACACCGGCTGCCTTGGTTTCCATTTTCCGCATTTAATGAAATGTACTTGTGGTGTCAGGGGCTCGGTGCTTACAGACATAAGCTTTAAATTTACCTGTAACCCGCTGATACCACAGAAGAAAGTTAGTGGTTTGTCACGTGAGCAAGGGCTCGGGGCAGACCCTCTTACATGGGTCCCGACACCATGGAAATCTGGCCTGTGGCGATGGGCTAGGACGAGGCGCCCCAACCCAGGCAATTGATCCTACGTGACTTGAGCCCACGTTTAAAAAAGACGGGAGAGGAGAAGACAGTGACCTCCGACGTGGACGTGGGACCTGCTCAGATGCTTCTGTCAGGGACACGGGCCGGGTAGGACAGTGGACACGGGCCTTGTGCTGGGGAAAAGAACGGAACTCAGGTCTCATTGGGGACGGAGCAGAGGGTAGGAAAGAAGGAGGTTGGGTTGGACAACGACATAAACAAATGAAGGTCATTTCGGAGGGTGGGGAGCACTGCAGAGGGGGGTGGGGCGGAAACAGACCAGGCAGAGGGAGGGGTGGGCGGGCTAGGGCTGGCGCTGGGGCAGCGACAGATGGGGTGGAAGCCTCCGCCGTCATATGTGAGCGAAGCCTCAGTCAGTGACAAGAACCTCCATCCGTGGGGAGACCGTGGGGGAACCTGGAGGACCAAAGGCCTTGAGAGAGAGGTCGGAGAGGTGGGCCGGATTGGGGACGTTCCCGGAGCATGACTTTGAGAAGCCTGAAGCCTGTTTTAAGGACAATGGGACATGCACACACGCTCAGGCAGCTCTTTGCCCTTGGGAAGGTCTCTCCAGCCACCAGGTGGAGTGGGGTGCCAGGGAGGAGGCTGGACCAGCGACCCTAGGCAGCAGGTGGTGCTGGAGGACAGCTGAGCCTGGGGTGGGTGCGGGGAGGATGGGGGTGGCTGGGTTCTGGGACAGCCGTAGGCAAAGCCACAGAAAGTTTGGGATCCTTTGATGTCGGTGCCCCTCTCTGTCCGTTTTTACCATTCATCTTCTTTTCTTTTCTTTCTTTTTTTTGGTCACTGTTTTGCTTTCTAAATTATTCTTAGTTGTACCTGATCTTTACTTTTTGTCCAATTGTAAGGATTAGTTGGAAAAACCTAAATGATCACCGTGTTAGGCTTCTCCAGAGCAGAATCAATAGTGTGTGTGTGTGTGTGTAGAGAGAGAGAGAGAGAGAGAAAGAAATGTGGGAGGAGAGAGAGAGAGGGAGAGTGAGTGAGATTTACTTTAAAGAATTGACTTACACTATGTGGATGGAGGTGTGAGAGATCCGAACTCTGCAGGCGGTGGGGGGGTGGGCTGGCAGGTGGACGTTGTAGTTCACGTCGGAAGGCAGGATGCTGGCAGATTTCCTTCCTGCTCAAGAAAAAGGCAATTTTGTTCCATCCAGGCCTTCAACTGATTGGGTGAGGCCCACCCACATTAAGGAGGGTGATCTGCTTTACTCAAATTCACCAATTTACTTTTTTTTTTTTACTTTTTAAATGTTTATTTACATTTGAGAAAGAGAGAGAGAGAGACAGAACGAGAAGGGGAGGGGCAGAGAGAGAGGGAGACACAGAATCCGACACAGGCTCCGGGCTCCGGGCTGTCCGCACAGAGCCCGACGCGGGGCTTGAACCCACAAACTGTGAGATCATGACCTGAGCCGAAGTCGGATGCTTAACCAACTGAACCACCCAGGCGCCCCCCACAAATTCACCAATTTACATGTGAATTGCATTCAAAACACACCTTCATGGAAATATCCAAATATCCATTTGACCAAAACTCTGGGTATTGTGGCCCAGTCAAGTTGACACATAAATAAACCATTATAATCACCAAAAAGAATTGTTATGGGTTTATATATTTTTGTTTCTGTTTGGAATAAAACATTTTCTGTTTGGAATAAAAAAACCCAAAATATTCTCATTATACAAAGTCAGAAAATACAACAAGAAAGAAAACACCAAAATTACTATCTATTGCCCATTCCTCTGAGACCACCACTATGAACATGTGAATGCCTTTTTGGATCTTTTTCATATATTGGAATAAAATATGTTTTGTTTGTTTTTTTACGACACACAGTAGCATAGTGTAACGTCAGTCGTGAAGTACTACAATTTATTTCAGCAAAGATGCTGGATTTTGGATTTCCTCTAGTTGATTCCTTACCGTGGGGCATTTAGGTCGTCCCACCTTTTTCAAACAACACAGAGAGGAAATTCGATGGTTGAAACTGAGTTTACATGAAAGGCAAAACCATTAGGCTTTCCTCCTTATTCTGAACAGAGTGCTTAAAGGTGCTTAAAGATGCAAAAAAAAAAAAAATGGTTGCAAACTTATCTCAGAGTTCAATAAAATCATCTGTACTCCAAAATTCCCACATTTTTGTCTTTTCAACCCAGCCTTTGTGTCTCCAGCTGGCTTTCGCTGGGTCGCTTTCAGGGAAACTGCTGAAGTGTGATCGGTGAGAGGGTCCCACCAATGGTGTCCAGAAGAAGAGAGCTCTGTTTACGAGACTCCGATTTATTAGCCATTATTTTAAAATTACGAGTAAATGAAGTAGTAAATATTGTGGAGGCTGAATTTTTAGTCTTACTTCTTTCCAGAAAACTCTACTTCTATGAGCATGCCTCACCCAGTGTTAAAAGGGACATGAAAGGACGCCTGGGTGGCTCAGTGGGTTAAGCATCTGACGTCGGCTCAGGTCACGATCTCGCGGTCCGTGAGTTCGAGCCCCGCATCGGGCTCTGTGCATACAGCTCGGAGCCTGGAGCCTGCTTCGGCTTCTGTGTCTCCCTCTCTCTCTGCCCCTCCCCACCTCGCTCTTTTCTTTCTCTCTCTCTTAAAAATAAATAAACATTTTTAATTTTTTTTTCAACGTTTATTTATTTTTGGGACAGAGAGAGACAGAGCATGAACGGGGGAGGGGCAGAGAGAGAGGGAGACACAGAAGTGGAAACAGGCTCCAGGCTCTGAGCCATCGGCCCAGAGCCCGACGCGGGGCTCGAACTCACGGACCGCGAGATCGTGACCTGGCTGAAGTCGGACGCTTAACCGACTGCGCCACCCAGGCGCCCCAAATAAACATTTTTAAAAAATTAAAAAGAAAAAAAAAAGGAGGCACGAAGGCGCCCCATCCCGGGCTTGGGGTTTGCTGCTTATTTCCAAACAAAATGTTCTACGTGTTCCTGTTCTTTCCTACGTGTGAATGGTCTGTGCTCTCAGAGAGACATCTCCCCACCGTCTCCTTACTGGGAAGTCGGTTGAACGTGTTGTTGACTCTGATTTGCCATAAGATTGCTCAAGGACTGAAAGGGACTTGAGTTTTGGAGCCTGGGTGTGTGGTCGGGTACTGGGCTGTGGCAGCTCCCGTCCGGCCTCCCCGCTGCCATCTTGTTCCCACCCCCCCACCTTGTGTTTTCTTTGTAGCGGTCGTGGTGACTCACATCTTAGCTCTTAAATCCTTCTGCGAACTTTCCATTGCAATGAGAATGAAATCTACACACCGTCCCATGGGCGACAGGACCATCAATTACTGGACACACCCCATCTCGCACACATCATCGTGTAGAGTTCTTCTCTTGTTCATTTTGCTTCGGCCACAACCTCTGTTCTGCCCCAGGACATTGGCCCTGCTTTTTCCCCACACGACGGGCTCTTTCCCATTCTATGAGCCTCAGTGGGAAATATTTCTTCCTTGGGAGGATTTCTCTGGCACGTTGTCTCCAGTATTTCCTCCTCTCCATCCCCACCACCATGTTGTTTTTTCCCTCATAACACCGTAACCGTCTAGAACGACCTTGCTTAGTTTCCTTTAAAGTGTTTACTGTGTGGCACTCCAACTGGAATCCAAGCTGTGTGGAACCTTCCCTGCTCTGCCTTTGGCGCTGGGCACACAGTGCGTGGTCATTAAGTCACGGGACTTCTGGGTCATCAGAACATTGCAGATTCATCCCACTATCTCACCCTTGGTGGAAAGGAGTTGACAATTGTGCAACCTCATTTATGGGTCAGAAGTGATCAAACAGGAAGCAGGACTAGACAATACTGTGCAGCAGAGTTGAAGTTACCCCTTAATTTCTTATTTCGGGGCTTATTAAGAAGTCATGGCGCATTCTTTTAGGAAAATGTCCCTTAAAAATACACCCAGTTGATTCTCGGTATTTGCAGGGGTTGCGTTCTACGCAATCACCACGCACACTAAATTAGTACCTACTGAACCACTGCTCCTTGTCGGACACGCGTGTTTTCTCCATACGGCACATCCAGGCTTTCTGTGTTTGAGAGCCCTGGACAGCACTGTAAGGCTACATCTGGGGGGCCATTTTAAACAGCAAAATCACCAAGGGAAAAAAAAACACAAAAATGAGAAAAACATGCTCCAAAAAAGAGCAGGAAAGGGGCGCTTGTCTACAGCACGACAGTGGAAACAAGAAGGCAGAGCGCTGCCTTGTCTCCGCTGGGAACGTGGGCGCAGGACAGCTCAAATCCTCAGCGCACGCGTGAGGATGACTGCCAAGGGACCCTGAACCTTGGTTCTGGGGTTATAAATAAATTTGAGCAAGTAGGCAAATTGGCAAAAACGGAATCTGCCATGAGGATCAGTTATAAAGGTAAGTCGTCGTAAGCAACGTTGACCTTGGAGTTCCCGCCAAGAACGCCTAAGTTCTGGCTCCGTTTTTTTAAATGAAGTATTATGTGCCTTTGGAAAAAACGTTTCTTCTTGTCTCAGACTGAGGGCCGGGAACTGGGAGATCGTGAGTCCAGAAAGCTCTCACCATGGAGGACTCTGTAACTTTTTCTTACTGTGCAGGGAGAAACATTTGGAGCATTGCAAACCCCAGTAGCTCACCCATGGCAAACTGATGCTTTGTTTTTGTGAAGGTCTATGTCCTGGACCAGGATAGCTTGAGCATGGACCTAGAGTTTGGCATTCGGGAGACAACATGCAGGAGAGAATCTGGAGAAGACCCTTCTACCTGTGACTTCCAAAGGGGCTACTACATGGTAAGTGTGGCGGGAAACGCCGTGTCCCAGAAATTAACCTGCGGAAGCGCCTCGCTTCTTCTGTGACCTGGAGCTGTGCCCCGCCACACGGACGCTCTGGCATCCGGCCACACTGGGAGGCACTGATTGTGTCCGTGCTGTGCTCCCTGTGCAGGGGCGCAGTGCGGCTCAGTGGCTGAGGGCTTGAGCTCTGGACTCCATGGTGTTGAGTGATCCTGGCAAATTGTTTAACCCCCGCTGCCTCAGTTTCCTGCTCTTTGAACCGGGTGTAATGATGGTTCCAGGCAAACTGAACACAAAGAGGCCAATCCCAAAGGCAAATTCCAGAGGTGTTTCGAGTTCCATTATAAACTGATCTAAAAACTGTGTCCTTGGTGTGAGTCACACTATTTTGCAGTTGGCTGTTGTGCAGTATGTCACCTGGCTCTGGTTCTACTGAACCACAGTGTGTTCCATTTTGCATGCCCGGTGGCCAGAACGTGGCCCAACACTTGTTCCCACCCATGGGCAGGTGTCTGGGGCGAGCAGACCACCACCACCGGGCCAACTCTTGCTGTCCAAGGTGTTTGCCAAAAGACGTATGAGTTTTCAGGGTTTTGTGAGCTTATGAGTTCGTTACTTTATGAGTTCGTTACTTTATGAGTTTGTTACTTTATGAGTTTGTTACTTTATGAGTTTGTTACTTTATGACAGTAAAGTATGACATCATTGTCGCTTGGCAATGATGTAAATTCTGAAAAGGGAATCCTTTGTTTCGCGACCGGTTTCACGAGACTTTTCTCTGTGACTGTTGGGCGAAGGACTCAAACCCAAGTGTCACAGCGTCCGCTCCTAACAGACTCTTGAGGCCAAAGGAGAGGAGAACACAGTCCTTGGGTTCTTCCTGCTTCCTTTTGTTCCATTGGGAAACTTCGGGGCAGCTCACTCAGGGCTCATGGGGAGGGGAACACGTGATACCCACATGCCTGACAACACATCTTTAGGTATTTCAGTTGTGTCTGCTTCGCTGCTGGGAGATTTTCGTTTTGGGAACATGAGGTGCCTCTGTGAATTTCCCCTTTCCGTCTGCATCATTCTGTCAGGCGTTACGCTATCACCTGATCTCTGAGATGGGTCCTAACCCTTTCTAGGAGCCGCTGGCCACGGAGCTCACTGTTTTCTTTTCCAGCCGGCAGTTGTTTGCAGAAGCACGGTGCGGATGTCTGCCGAGCAGGTGCGGGACGTGTGGGTTCGCTGCCACTGGTCGTCCAGTTCTGAGTCTAACAGCAGCGAAGAGGTAGGACCAGGGCCTTGGGGTCCCCCGGGACAGCGCCCTGTAGGCTCTGTGTGGGTCTGTGACAAGCAGACACGTGTGATTGAGTCACTGGAGTATCCCCAGGCAGGGGCAAACACAGCTTTGCTCACTTGGCTGGAGTCTCCCCTCCTTCTCCAGCCTCTCTCTCTCCTTCTCTCTCTTTGTTTCCCAGAGAGTTGGAAACAGAGAGCTTAAAGCAACAACTGGCAAATCGTTAGAGTTTTAGAACTGAGTGTGCAGGCCACTGACGCTGTGGTTTAGTGGAGGGAAAGGGGAGGGGCATTTTTGTTGGACTAGAGTTCAAAACCATTTAGCAGCTCTGCGGTCCAGGCCAGGGTACTTAACTCCATGATCGGGCACCTCTTTACCAGCGAGATGCCGGCAGTAAAGGCCATCTGACAGTGCTGAGAGAATTGAGTAAATTGGTGGACAAGTAAGATCTGGCCCAGCGTCTAGTCCATGAGAGATGCTTGGTGAATGGCAGGCTGGCCCCTCACCCCCGCAACTGCGCTGAAATTGATTTGGTTCCAAGATCTATTTCCCGGGTGTTAGGACAAGTACGAAGGACTTCCTTTTCCAGACTCCACTGAAGCTTACATAAAGTCTGATGTGTTTTTGAGCTGACACACTCACACATCCGTGGCCCGGCTAATCCAGAAACGACAAGGACCAAGCACAGCGTTTCACAAGCATTTTGTGCATGTGGATTTTGTGGCTTATATGGGAACAGCTGGGGAGAGAGTGAGAAGCGAGACAAGCAAGTCCCGACCCGTGTGGAGTTTGTAGATGAGGAAGGGGGGCTCCGGGCAGCAGGGTTGATCCTGACTACCAGGCAAGCGTTTGGGGGTACATGTTGAGAGGACGGAAGATCGTCTGGGCGCAGGGAGAGCTTCCCTGGGGAACTGACGTTCACATCAAGAATGTCCATCAGTTCAAAGGGGACAGGTGTTGAGGGGAGGAGGAAAAGTGATTCCAAGCACAAGGGGACCATCAGGGAGTTCTGTGAAGTGCAAGAGAAGCTGGTGGGTTGGAAGGGACACAAACCATTATGACCGCGATGAGCAAAATACGGGCACAGAGGCACACGGTTGATCTGGAGACAAGGGCAGGATGGACCTCCAGGGTCATGTCTAGGGTCCCTGGCCTCATCCTAATGACGACGGGCCTATTGATGGCTGAGAGCAGGTGGGGGCACCAGGGGGCTGACAGGACAGGTGCCAGGAAATGCTAACGGGAGCCGGGAGTTACTGGTGAGTGTTGAGAAATGGATTCTAGTTCATTCTGTGGCCTTTAACGTGTTGAAAAGAATTCAGTAACTGCCCCCCTCCATTTAATCCCTCTTCCATCACTGGTTTGGTAAGTCAATTCTGATCGCACGACCCACAGATCTGTTGCAACTTTTTCGTAGCATAGTGGACTGTCGGCTTGTCTTCCAATCTGAGTTTTATAAGAAGACTCTGACATTAAGTTAGGCGAGCCCCTGAAAGAAGCAAGATTTTGAAATAAACCCTCAGGTGGATGTTCTCCAAAGATTAGGAAATCATAAAGAATTAGGGGCAAATTAAAAAAAAAAGAACTCCTTAAATTCAAGAATTCTGTAATTCGAAGGAAGAAAGAAAGCAGATGGAGATTTCAAGTAATTCCTGGAAACTCTGAAGTAGATTTCATATATGAAACAGAAAAAAAAAAAGAGAAAACAGCTGCTAACCATTTTCAGTGAAATAGGCAGTGATATTAGAAACAAAAGATATGGAAACCAATTGGACAATAAATTTCATATTAAGGAAAGAAAAAGAAACATAAAAGAGACGAGACTAGGATGCATTTAGGCATCAAACAAAGAAATCATTGTTGGAAGTAGAAAATAGAAGAAATAAAACCAAAAAAAAAAAAAAAAATCCCGGAGTGATGAAAATGAAGATCGTTTGAAAAACATATGTAGGTTATAGAAAAATTTCCGGGGAAAGGAATATAATGTGAAGAAAGGGTTAAGCCATGGAGAATAAGACTGAAAAATCCAAAATATGAAGACTAAGGACTTAGATCAAAGGGAAGATATCTCACAAGGATATGATGAGAGAAAGTGTCAATAGTAGAAGGTTTGGAGTTTTCCCTTACGTGATTTTAAGAAGTATAAAAGCTGGGGCGCCTGGGTGGCGCAGTCGGTTAAGCCTCCGACTTCAGCCAGGTCACGATCTCACGGTCCATGAGTTCGAGCCCCGCGTCGGGCTCTGGGCTGATGGCTCAGAGCCTGGAGCCTGTTTCCGATTCTGTGTCTCCCTCTCTCTCTGCCCCTCCCCCGTTCATGCTCTGTCTCTCTCTGTCCCAAAAATAAATAAACGTTGAAAAAAAAAAAATTTAAAAAAAAAAAAAAAAAAGAAGTATAAAAGCTGTAAGGACATATGAGGGAATAAATGTCTCAATTTGCTAACATTCTGCTGTCCTTAGTCAAATGTATATTTGAATTATAGGTAGTTTTTATGATTTCTGGTTGATTTGGAAAGAGAAATCTAGAGAGGACGGAGGGTTCTATGTGCACACGAGTGCACAGTCAACCACTTAATGGTTTAGTCACCGTCCAGAGCGCGGCACTCATGCCTGTAGGTTGATGGGGGAACTTGACTTCAGGCAAATCCTGATGCGGAGTAGGTGGGATGAGATTTGCCTAAGGCTTCAGCCAGGAGACCCAGAAACAGTCCAAAGGGAGAAACTGAGGAAGAATAACCAGAATGGAATTCTGAGCTCAGGGGATGAGAGGCGACTGTGTTCCGTCGCAAATGATAGAACTTGAACTACAAGTCGCCGAAGCCAAAGTGGGTAAGTCCCTGGATCACATTCCCAGAAAGGAAGGGGAGGAGTTGACCTCATGGACCCGTTCATTTGGGAGTCTTCGATGCCACCTGGGCCAACTTCTCCCTCCCTTCCCTCCCTGCTCTCCCCCAAGCCCCATCCCCTTCCTTTCCCTTCCCTGCTTCCCTCTCCTACTGTAGATGAGCTTTTCCCTTTCAGCAAGGCCACAAGCTGCTCCAGATTCAGATGCTCTAACTTAGGAGGAAGACGGAGCATTTCTCTCTAGCTCCACTGGACATGCCTCTTGGCATGACTCCCTTTGGCCTGGCTTAGGTCATGTGTGCCCCAGGCCTTTTTTCAAGTTTATTTATTTATTTTGAGAGAGAGACAGAGAGAGAGCGTGCACAAGTCGGGAAGGAGCAGAGAGAGAGGGGGGGTGGAGAGAGAGAATCCCAAACAGGCTCTGTGCTCATAGCACTTGGTACTTAATTCCGTGAACCAGAGACAATGACGTGAGCTGAAATCAAAAGTCGGACGCTTAACTGACTGAGCCACCCAGGTCCCCTCCCTTTTCTTTTTTTTTTTTTAATGTTTATTTTTGAGACAGAGAGAGACAGAGCATGAACGGGGGAGGGTCAGAGAGAGAGGGAGACACAGAATCCAAAGCAGGCTCCAGGCTCCGAGCTGTCCGCACAGAGCCCGACGCGGGGCTCGAACTCCCGGACCGTGAGATCATGACCTGAGCCGAAGTCGGATGCTTAACTGACTGAGCCACCCTGGAGCCCCCTTCCTTTTCTTTTAATAACACCTTTACTGAGTTATAATCCACATAGCATACAACTCACCCTTTTAATGTGTCCAATTGGGTGGCTTTCAGTATATGAATATAGACTGAATATAGCCTCCACTATCTAAATCCAGAACATTCGCATCAACTCAAAAAGAAATCTCATCCCCGTTAGCAGCCGTTTCTGTGCTCCCCGTTCCCCCAGCCCCCAACAACCCCTCATCTGCCTTCTGGGTCTGCAGATTTGCCTATTCTGGCCATTTCATACAAATGGAATTATACAACACGTGTCCTTTTGTAACTGGCTTATCTCACTAAGCATCGTGTTCTGGAGGTTCCTACCTGCTGTAGGATGTATTGGTACTTGGTTCCTTTCTAGTATTAAGATTCTATTGTACGGGTATACTACCTTTGATTACCCATTCGATACTCGATCAACACTTGGGTTATTTCCGCTGTAATGAACGATGATGCTACGAGTATTCGTGCGCAAGTCTTTGTGTGGACGTATGTTATTCAGTGGCTTCATGGAATCTATTTGTGCAAGCCTTTCCCTAACTGAACACATTAGGGGAACTTCATACCCAGAAAACCCCCACATCTGATCTAAATGCAGTCTGTTTGCAAGTTCATAGGAAAGGTGCCATATTTCTGGTCCCCCACATTTGGGAGCACGTTCTGAGTCCAGTGGAAAGCTTTTCAGGCGATTTAAACATCGTGTGATTTGTTCTTCCCCATGTGCTTTCCTAGACACACATGTTTGACACCACATAAAGTTATTTAATACAATATATTGCCTTATTTCATTAAAAATGAATTACGTAATACCTAAGAATCTTCCTGATAATATTTGCATTTTTTACAATGTCTTTTTTTCCCCTCTTTCACGTGCTGATCTATCCTGATGCCGAAATTGACTTAGATGGGTTTTGGGGACATATTGGGATCCTCTACATGGAGAAATATGTACCTACCTGGTAAGTTGAGATCTGTTCTTTTTAATGTGTTTTTTCTTGAAACAACTTTATATTGTAGTTCTCTGTTAGTGAGTCATTTTTTTTTTCAACGTTTTTATTTATTTTTGGGACAGAGAGAGACAGAGCATGAACGGGGGAGGGGCAGAGAGAGAGGGAGACACAGAATCAGAAACAGGCTCCAGGCTCCGAGCCATCAGCCCAGAGCCTGACGCGGGGCTCGAACTCCCGGACCGCGAGATCGTGACCTGGCTGAAGTCGGACGCTTAACCGACTGCGCCACCCAGGCACCCCTGTTAGTGAGTCATTTAACACTGGAAACACTATACATGCCTTTGAACAATTATAGTGTTTCCAGAAGATGAGCATTTTTTTTTGTTTGTTTGTTCCTTTCTTACCAGTAGACGACAATGATACAACTTTTCATTTAGGTATCTCTTTATATTTATACAGAGATTTTCCATATATGATTCCATCTGAGGTGTCAAACAAACAGAGCAGATGTGAGTTTACACCTCGAGAGGCTCCCCCAACTTGAACAGGCTTATTTCCTCCTGGGTGCGCAGGCCGAGTTACAGGACCCAGGTGTGCCACAATGTGTGGCTGGAGGGTCTGGACTAAAGCTCATCTAATTGATCGAGAGCGAATTCTGTCATCCTGAAGCCACGTGATGAGAACCAACCATCCCTTTAAGAGTCTCGGTTGGGGGAGGGAGGGCCCTCCTTTCTTTCCTTGGTTAGGGTTCAAAGGGTTAGGGGCCATTTTTATCTCCCTGAGCCTTTTTCCCGGTGCTGATAGCTACAAAACTGTTTGCTGATCCTCCACTGTGTCTTGCTTAAAAGGAGGCATATTTGGGGCATCAATAATGAAAGCACAGAACATTCTGGAAATGGAGAAAGGGGCCTTGCCTGACGACCATTCCTGTATTACAGGTCTCAGTCCTGACAAGTCCAGAAGCGAACGCAGTGAACGGTCGCTCGGTAAGTGGTCCTACTTTTTTCCACGCAGCACCAGCAGATTCTTTTTGGATCGAGCTCGACTCTGCTGGCACCATTTCACAGTAGATTAACCCCCGAAATACAAAATATTTCAAGCGCAAACGAAAAGAGCAGCACTGCACAAGCTTGCTTTGCGAATCACTGAAAAGGTAAAACGTGAGGCATGGAAACTTACTTAAATGTTAGCAGGAATCGAAATGTCACAGCTGGCTCAGGACGTCAGCGTCGACCTTCCCTCCTGCCCCACTTTGGGGCATTTTCTGAAAAAGCGTGAACTCTCTCGAACCACCTCTTTGCCATCCGCTTTCAAAGGTGTTTTGGGGCCCGCGGATGGAGTTAACAAGACCACAGTTCCTCTCTTTCTACGGATCATTTTCCTCGTTTAGTCTTCTTAATAGCTCTGGGAAGCAGGTGTTGTTTTACCTGCTTTTATAGATGAGATAAATGATAATTCGTGGTGTTAATCGCAGATGCAAAATGCAAAATGCATATGCAAAAGTGCTAATCGGTTGACACGGCTTTGTCTTTCACAACCATCCTGGGAGGCCGCACTGTGTTCCTTCCCATTTTGTAGATGGGCAAACGGAGGCTTAGTGAGTTTCTGGAGTTTGTCCAAGGCTACATTGCCAATGTAGGACTTGATACAGATCTGTCAGACTCTAAAGCTTCTGTTTTTGCCAGTGCTATTTTCTGGACGAGCTGTGAAATTCACTTTATTTTGGATTTCTTCATTAAAAGGAATAAGACAGATAATAATATTGTATTGAGGCCGGTGTTTGATCCTCACTAGGCATACTGAAATTTATCTGAAGTGCCGGGGCTTACAATCCGAGGCTTGATTTCAAACAAAAAGTTTTAGACACCCTCTGCGTTGTCTGGGAGAACATACAATTATTTGCACAGTGCGACCATTGCTGAGGACGTTTTTTTGAACACTTCTTTTTTGGAATTGCCTTCAGAATCTATGGCCCATCCTTTCAAGCTGGTGTAGTGGTAGAAAATGGGTGTCCTTGGATTTGGTTTTGGAAATGGCCAAAATACATGTGATTAATCAGAGTAATAACCAACTTGGGTACATTAGTTATAGATTGCTGTGTGTCAAATTACCCGCAAATTTAGCAGCTTAAAGCCACAAATGTTTGTTATATCACAATTTCTGAGGGTCAGGAACCCAGAGGCAGCTTAGCCGGCTGGTTCTGACACAGTCTGTAACAAGGCTGCAGATAAGGTATTGTCTGGGGCTGTGATCTCATTTGAAGGCTTGACTGGGTCTGAAGGATCCGCTTCCAAGGTCACTGACGTGGTTGTAAAAAGCCTTGACGCTTCATGGGCTCTTGGACTGAGGGCTTTAGTTTCTCCCACTGTGGGCTTTTCCATCAGGCTGTCTGAATGTCCTCAAAACATGACAGCTGGCTTCCCCCAGAGACAATGATGAGAGAGAGACAGAGAGACAGAGAGAGAGACAGGAAGAGAATGAGTAAGCTGCAGAGCACCTGAGACAGAAGACACGGTCTTTTGTTACCTAATTTTGGAAGTTGTATATCACTTACTTCTTTGTATTTTCTTAGTCACACTGACCAACTCTGGTCCAGTGTAGGAGGGGAATACCCAAGTGTGAATTCCAGGAGGCCATCTTGGAGGAGGCTGGCTACTACAGTGGGAAAATGCCATTTGGGACCAAAACTATTTTACGTCTAAATTAACGTGACTGAGCCTTCTTATATGGCTCAGAAGATAATTCCAGAGTTGCATTTTAAAAACGTGTTGGGCCCTGGGAACATCACGGATGCGGTTGAACATCCGTCTCCGAGATTTCTTTGAAGACGACAATTTAATTTATTTCACCAAATGTGTGTGACAAGCACTGGGCAGATCTCACGGAGGCCTGAAAGACAAATGTGACAGTGCCTGCCTTTGAGGCTTACAGTAGTGGCCGGGACAGGTCACACGTGGAGAGAAACACACACGGGTTCAGCTGTGATGTCTCGCAGGGGAGGGGGAGGGACAGCCGGGGAGGGCAGATGGAGCTGTCCTGTCTCGGCATCCCTCGGCAGTGTGGGTTTGCTTGTGCCGGTCACGACCCTTCCGACTACTTATTGTCACGGGGCCCATGTCATCTCAGATGTCGGTGTGAATGACAGAGCCTATCCGTCCTTCCGTCTGCAGAGAGCCTGAGAAGGATCTTTCCTCCCGGGAATCGAGGGTACCCGTACAAGGGGCACAGAACAAGGACAAACGCTGGCTTTGAGTAACAGCCTCGAGGTAAGGGGACACGGCTAAAAACATGCGTATTTAGAAAAGGAAGCCGCTTGGAGTGAGCGCCTGGACGGACGCCGCGGCCCCCAGATGTCCTGCTCGGCCGCTCGGCTCCTGTGCTCGCCTTCCCACCCCCTCGTCTCCTCCCAGGCTCTGCCCCTCCGTCGCCTCTTCCATCCCGTGCACCTCGAGCTTTCTCCTGGGGCTCTTGTATTTGTCACCACTGGTGTCATCACGTGTTGAAGAGCGAACAGACAGACAGAACAGCCGCTCCTTTGACGCATCCCCCTTGCAGCGACTGCCCCCCCACCCCCGTCCGCCGAGCTTCTCGACTCCACTGTGGCCTTCGGCCGCTGCCCTAGTCTTCTCACCTCTCATTCGCCTTCTGCCCCTCACACCCTGGATCTTCAGCCCTCGGATCCGTGAAATCAGATCTGCCTGCCTCTCCTCGATCGGTAATTTAAAAACCGGTGACGATTTGTATTACCTTCTTAGCCCGCTGTCTCTTCCTTCTGCAGATTGCTCCGCGGTCTCTTCCACTTGCCCGCCCTCATCAATGATCTGCAGTTACTTCCAAGCACACGTCTCTTACCACGCTCTATCCCGAGATGCAGGCCCACTGGATGCAGTTGCTATGGTTACCTGTGACCTCTCGGGTCCCACCCAGCCTCCTCGTCAGCTCCCTGCCTTAATTGAGGGCATCGCCATCCACCTAATTTTCTCAAGCTCAAAATTTTAGAGCACCATTGACTCTTTACCCTTTCTCTTCTCCCAACATCCACAGGGGTCCAGTCTTACTGAGTTGGGCCGCACGTTTTCTCTGGTATTGGCCGATCACTTGCTCGCCATCACCACCGACCGGGGCATGCTTTCCTGCCTCCGGTCCTGATCTTATGCTGTCCACCTTGCACGCTGTCCTCAGGCTTCTCTTGAAACACAGGGGGGTCTCTGATCCTTTCCACGTAACCACCCTAATTCTCGCTTCACTTACGGGATAAAGCAGAGGTGTGCAAAAGACAGGCACTAAGCCAAAAGGAAGAAAAGCCCATTGGCCCCCAGTGCTGTGGGGAGCTGCACACTGAGCCCTGCTTCACCAAACCAGCCCTGAGTGTCACCGACTCTCACGAGTATATAGATTCCCAGTTGCTAGGGCATTTGTAGCTAAGTCTTGTTAAAGGCTCCCAAGTAGTAAGGGGATATCAGGAAGTGGACACCTAGAAGGAATCCTCAGATGCGATTACAGACATCGATTCCCTGCACATCCACTTTTGCACAGAAACACAAGTTAATAACAAAGCTTGAGCTCTCACAGGCTTCAGTTTACACAGCACTGCAACCCTTCAGGATAAAGTCCAAACTCCTCAGCGTGGCCCACAAAGGCCTTGGTGACCTGGCCCCTGCCCACTTCTCCAAGTAGGCCTCACCCCGAAGCTCCAGCAGTACTGACATCCGCCCGGCTCGCCCTGCTGTGACCCCTGCAGGGAATAGCCCCCTCGCTGCTCTCCCCTCACTGGTCAGGCCTCAGCTGGGCGTCCAGTCTTCCCATGGGCGGTCTCCTCTGATCCCTTTAGGACGGTCCTCATCACGGGGCCTCCGCACTCGTCCGTCCCCTCTCTGCCGCATCACGTTGCACGGGACCCCCGGGCGCAGGGCGCAGGGACTTCACTTGCTAACATCCGACTGCCCAGCACGGAGCCTGGCACGCGGCAAGCGTTCAGCAAGTAGTTTTGAGTGGGTGATGGAATCTTCCACGTTCGGTCCCTGAAATAGTTATTTTTTAAAAAATCACTTAAGCCTCGTATAATTAATTTTTAACCGCCGGAGTTTGAAGGAAGTCAACTGGCATTTTACTAAAATAGAAGGAAAATTTACCAGTGAGGCCGTATTGGATGAAAGATGCAAACAGTAGGTTTTCTTTTTAATCCGCGTGCCTCCTAAAAATAAACACCAGCTTCGTATGGAGATCAGGAAACTACTCATTACGAAGAAATGGACTCATCATATTCCTTTTTTTTTTTTTTTTTTTATAAATTTAAATCATTTCCTTTTGCTTTATAGAGCATCCTTGGGGAAAAATACAATGCTCAATGAACTGGCTGTATTTCATCTATTAATAATAGGATTATATTGGGCATATACGCACACACGTATTGCAATACAAATTCTTGATTTGATTTCCATAACAAAATTGATTGCTTAACAAATGTCTCTTTAAAGGCAGTGGAGGGGCGGCTGGGTGGCTCAGTCGGTTAAGCGCCCGACTTCAGCTCAGGTCATGATCTCACAGTTTGTGAGTTCGAGCCCCGTGTTGGACTCTGTGCCGACAGCTCGGAGCCTGGAGCCTGCTTCGGGTTCTGTGGCTCCCTCTCTCTCTGCCCCTCCCCTGCTCACGCTCTGTCTGTCTGTCTGTCTCTCAAAAATAAATAAACGTTAAAAAAAAAAAAATTAAAGGCCGTGCAGACGAAAGGTTCAATGCGGCCGTCCTCACCTGGACACTGACTTTGAGTTAAGTCCCAGTTATGTCCCTGCCCTCCCATGACCTTTAGATTTCCCCACTGCGCTCTGAATTTCCAGGAATCACAAAATGAGCCCGGGAAGGCCAGCACAGGGTCTGGAACCAGCAGACCTGGCTCCCAGCCTGCTCTGTCACCACGAGCTGTGAGACAATGTTCCACTCTCTTAACTTCTCGGCTCACTTCCTTCAAAGGAAATCATTATTATTAGTTTTGTATTTGTTTTTGTGCCTGTTGGACCGGGAACTCCTTGGGGATGCATGGCCTTGTCATTCTTATTAATTATTTTAGTTCCTACCATAAAGTTAAGGACGATGTCTAGACCATAATAAAGGTTCAATCAGGTTGGAAGGAAGGAAAACACACACGCGTGACCCAAATCAGGACAACTGTTTGCAAGCTGTGAGTGACGTTCTTCCAGTGGGGAGCTCCTTGAAGGCGGAGGCTTCGGTTCCAGTAGCTTGGAGCCCTCAGACCCTGGTTCAGCTCCTGGAACAAAGCAGGGGCTGAGGAAGTGTTTTTGTAATTCAATAAACACTGTTCTAGGATTCTTTCAGGTTGCTAGAAAATCATTGCGTACACAGGAGTAGATCGTGAAAGGTGATATTTAGACAAGAGCTTTGGAATTTTTGTCTTATTTGCCCCTCTAGTATAGGGGCCATGAAAATGAGGCTCCAACCCTCACACTGGAAGGGATCTTTCTGAGTGTCTAACCCTTGCTTGATCCTTAGAGCTAAATAGTCCACACTCCTTAATTATGCAGTGGCCAGATGGTCACAAACCACACCAGACCGCAGCAGTGTGAGCGAGGCCTTTTCCTTTACGTTGCCGCGTCGATTTGTGCGGACCCCTGGAGTTCTATGTCCAAGAGCAGCAGAGGAGGCCATTGCCAGTGAGGCCTGTTGGGGATAGCTGCATGGTGGAAAGAATTAGTCTCAGGATTATATCAGTTTGCCCAACAAGTACTCAACTCCCAAGGGTGCCTGCGTCTGTGTTTGGACCCTTTATGTGCATTGCCTTTTATAAATCTTGCAACAACTCCTATGAAGCTTTGCCATTATTGTCTGTGTTTTGTAGATGAGGAAGCGGAGGCATCGGAGAGTCTTGCTCTCAGAGGGGGTGTTGAGATTGGGGTTTTCACTGTTGATGTCTGGGTGTCTCTCTTTTCCCGCCTGTGATACTGTACTTCATGCCAATACCTCCATGTTTAAGAAAGGGCAAAGCCCCGAGGATTATTTATTTAAGATACATGTGTCAGGTGTGGGGTGAAGCTAGGTAGGTAGCCGGCCCGAAGGTAGACTAGTTGACTGGAAGTGTTAACACATACCTATGTGTCATCAGCCAGGTGGGAGGGGTGACCCTACAACACGGGCCCCTAAGTGAGTGGCTGAGCGATTTCCATATTCGGGTGTGAGACCCGTGGGTGACAACTTCTCATGATCTCCCATGGCTCCCACCTCCTGGGGGAACCAGACTCCATCGGAGATGGAAAGGACCAGCAGGTGCTTGGGAGCTGGCAACCTGGCTATGTGCGGGCTGTGTCTACTTGTACTCTGTCTGCCCTGACGCTCATCCATGGCATGCATGTGACGATTACTCCACCAAGTACAGTCGGTTCTCATTAGCATCGTAGTTATGATCTGTAGAGTCGATGCCAACACTGATTTAGTGGATACTCAACCATTGCTCCTGTGGGAAGTACAGGGTGAGGCTCCTGTGAGCCTCTGGTCACCTTTCATCAACCAGTCAGTGCACGACCTTGATGTATGGGTGTTTCTGTTTAAAGACACCTTATTTACCATACCATTGATCCACGTAGAACTCACGGCCAGCGGCACTGCCACTCGCGCCTGAACCGCGTTTCTCTGACACAAGCGTATCTCCCCGAGGCGCGTCACAGCCCGTGCTTAGCAGCGCTAGACAGCACTTGGGCTCCACGTGTGGGGGCCGCAAAATCACCACCAGGAAGCACAAAAATGCCAAAAATGTGGCACCGAATAAACTGCGAGAAGGACACTTGTTGACAGTCTGAGCCGCAATAAGGGGGCAGAGCGTCGTCTTACATGGCCAACAGCACCCATGTTGGGAGACTCCCTGAGCATCTCCTGGAATGAATGCAAAACCCCCAGGAGTATTGATCTGGGGGTTACAAAGGAATGTTAGCGAGCAGGCGAATTTCTGAGAATTCAGAGGGTCTACAGAGCAATGGTTTCCACCCCTCGCTCCTCCCCATCCCCTGTTTACTCTCTTGGGTTCTCTTCCCACTTGGCTTGAAAGAAGTGGGGTCTGTACTGCTGCCTCCTCTTTCCATTGGCTCTGCCCTGCTCTCTCTCCGCCTCTTGGGGCCTCCAGCCCCCTGGCCTTCCCTGTGCCCACTGGACTTCGTGGCTGCATTTAGTGCCTCTTTCCTGGCTCTCCTTTCAGCCAAGACTTCTCTCTCTTCTGCATGGGTCTCTCTTCTTCTTCCTGCACCCTGAATGGTGGTGTTCCCCAGGACTCCGGCCTCAGCTCTTCCTCTATGCACTGTCTTCTCTTTCCTGGGTGATCCCAGGAACCCCCGGCACTTTGATGCCTATCTGTCTGGGGAGCATTCTGCCCTCCATGTCCACACTGCACCTCTACAGTGTTTATAGACTGTGTCTTAACCAACAGCATGCTAGACGCCTGCGTCTGTGTATCCTGTCACATGCCCGAAGCACAGTTCTTCCCTTCGGGACTGGTCTTTCTCCTGTAACCAACTCATCTTCCTGGTTATCCAGAATCTGAATAACAGATTAATCCGAATAACATCTTCCTGGTTATCTGAAACAGAATCCTCTCGGACCTCCTCCCTGCCCTCCGCCACCCAGTCACTGCTTTCTGCTGTCTCCCTCTGAAGTTTCCTGGCTCTGTCCCTTCGCTGGCCCAGTGTGGACAGTGTCTTCATGATGGCTTCATCTTGTTCCCTCAAGGTCACCTCCACATGTCACCAGAATTGTTAACACTGGTGGGGGCAGGAGTGGAGCGGGACACAAGGAATGGGGCCCTCTGCCCCGTGGTGTGGTCCATGTCTGTGTCCCCCGATCCTCTCTGCCTCCACATTGCACAGAAGAGTCACATGGCTGATTATTTCCATGGGCCCCCAGTCTGGCTCAGACCTCCATTCCCAAGCCCCCGATGCCCTGCTACAGCACCCCACCCCCACCTTGTCCTCGGGGTCTCCTGCACCAGATGACTTCCTGGAATTACATTTATCATACTGTATTCTAGTCCCTTCCGGTTTCTCTACAGTTTGTGATTTCTTCCTTCCTTCCTTCCTTCCCCCTTCCTTCCTCCCTTTCTTCCTTCCTTTCTTTCTTTCCCCCCTCCTTCCTCCCTTCCCTCCTCCCTTCTTTCCTTCCTTTCTTCCTCCTCCCTTCTTTCCTTCCTCCCTTCCTTCCTTCTTTCCGTCCTTCCTTCCTTCCTTCCTTCCTTCCTCCCTCCCTTCCATTGAGGCTACACCTTATTCATCTTTGTAACCCCCAATACTTAATGGATGCCTACATGCTATTGAACAGATGAATGGATGACTGTAGCTGAGGCCTGTCTCCTGCTTTACTGATTCCGGTGGCTCCCTCGCTTGTACCCTGTCTCTTTCCTGGCTGCAGCTTTGCCTCAGGGCCCTTCTGGCCCTTTCTTTTTTGAGACTTGAGCTTCCTTTCTGGGGCCACCTCCCCTTCCCCCTGCAGGTATCTCTCACTTCTTTGTCCGAGACGCTGACCATTTTGTATAGTTGTTCCAGTCTCTAGCGCCATCTTGAATTCCCCTTGAATACACTCAGGAGTGCTGGGCCCTGAGCCTCCATAGCAAGGAAGTGGAAAGCATGCTACAGAATCTAATCCCTCCCCCCTTCTCTCTTTTAACAGCAAAATGCATTGGAAGGAATAGAAGTTCCAGAGAAGAAAGATACTTTATGAATTGTGTAATTTTTCTTTTGATCAGTTCCAGTCGTTAATGAATGTCTTACTCTTCCTCTTTTTTCACTGTTTGATTTTTTTTTTTTTTTTTTTGAATAGGCATAACTGTCGGGGCACCTGGGTGGCTCAGTCGGTTGAGCGTCCGACTTCAGCTCAGGTCATGATCTCGCGGTCCATGGGTTTGAGCCCCATGTCGGGCTCTGTGCTGACAGCTCGGAGCCTGGAGCCTGCTTTGGATTCTGTGTCTCCCTCTCTCTCTGCCCCTCCCCTGCTCATGCTCTGTCTCTCTCTGTCTCTCAAAAATAAAGAAATGTTAAAAAAAATAAAAATAGGCATAACTGTCAAGTTTTTAGATAAGAAGCAATGACATGAAGAGATTAGTATTACCTAAGGATTTTAGGAGCTGAGAACTCACAAAGTGGCCACGCTTAGCCTAATTATGTCAAACACATGTTTTGGATCAATATGCAATGATTGTAAATTCCTTACTCTTACAGAGACAGTCAGTCCCAGGCAGCTTGGCGTTAAGAGTGTCTTTCCTTTTGTGACTTATGTTAATTTTAAAAAATAAAGGACCTGAAAAAAAAATCATCTGGTGATTTAGGGATGAAAAGGCAAAGGCCGTCCCCTCCCCACCACCCAAATGCCCCTGTTGATTCTTTTTCTCCAGACTTCTCAGTCCTAGGCATCAATACAGCAAAGCCAGCTTTCTGTCAAACCAGGTATTGCCGGGAATGAACCCAAGGACAGAGGTCCGTGTTCCCAAGCCACTTAGCGATTGCTGCAGTTGGTGGGGGGGGGGGGGCTCTCCTGGAGCCAGGCCCTTGTGAGGTGTCCTGGGGGGATTAGAGGAGGTGAGAATCTACAAACCCAAACACAGCACCTCACCAGTGAGATTGAAACCCCGTCAGTTTCCCAGGCTTTCTGGGGAAGACGTCACAAGCCCCTGAGAACCATTTCCTGGATGGGAGGCACATTAAGACGTTATCGGTCCTTTGCACCGACCTCGTATGAGGTGAGTTGTTTGCTAGGGAACCACTGGCAGTCTGCCTAAGCATGACGATGTTGCATTCTTGCGAGCCCCCGGGGACACGCACACCCCTCTCCGGGGAGACCACATTTACCTCCCTTGTCCCTTCCCAGCTTGGATTAAAAATTGCCCAGAGTTCCGACATTTGATGTTCTTTTTTATTTTCTCTCCCAAAATGTCTCGGTGTGGCTTGGCTTGTCACCAACGTGTCGCACGCCATGCCCTTCTTCCCACATCCAGAGTGTGTGTGCCAGGAAAGCTGTAGGGTCAGGTCTCACCTCTGGGGCTGCCTCAGCTGCAAAGTTTGCTGGTGTTTTCCTCAAGTTTGGGGCAGATTCCCAGGGTATTCTGTTTTGTGTTATCTTCCTTTCCAGACTGTAGCACGCGATTTAATTTTGATCCTAAGATTAATTATATATACATTTCACAATACATGGCCTGATTTCTTCAGCGACTGTCAGGTATTAGTGGCTCACGAGGAGTGGGACAGGGACAAGGCAAGAGCCATTCTATAGAATGTTCTTCACTGCAGATGCCATGTTCTGACCTTTTAAAATGAAGCTCAGCTTGATCCACTCTCAGCTTTCTGGACTATCTCTTTCCTTCTTTTCGTTTTCTTTCCTCAACACCTGTCTTGTCCTTCCCTTGGTTGTGGTATCTTCAGTGCTTCAGCAACCCAAGGAAGGCAAATGAGGACTTCCCACCTTGCTCAACTGTCCTATGTGAAGAGCTCTGTTTATGTGAATGGTAGATTTTTAGGAGGGTATGTGGGACCCACTGTGGACGAGTGTGAGTGGGATAAGGAGAAGTCCAAAGGGGCTTCAGCTGGGGCCACAGCTATAGTGTGCAGGAGTGGTGCTGGATGGGTGGGCTTTAGGGTCTCAGGACACAAGGAGCCTAGAATATGGTAGGAGCCAGAGCCCCCTGGAGTCTTTCTGGAGGTGATTGGTTAGACTTGCCCAGAGTGGTAGCCCCAAACCCTTGCTACATTACATGGTTTCTTACGGTTGCCCTAGCTGCTGCCCAAGGCTTGTATGGTCAGGAGCCCAGCCATAGTTGCCATGGTGACAGCTATGGCCACTGGTCCAAGTAGCACATGAAATCTGTAGCTGGGATCAGGTAGTGAACTGCAGGGGGCTACTAGGGTCACATGCAGACAGTTGAGGATTGGTGGTCAAGAGAATTAGACACATCAGAGAGATTATAACCTCTGTCCCACCCTGGGAACTTTGAGAAGCCAAATCCCGGATTTAATTTGTGACAACCTCCATGCCCCCACATTCCCTGGCTAGAACCATTTCTCCAGAAACGCAGCATGTTTCTACTATATCTTTGAACTGTCATAGTTGCTACAGTCGTGATTCTACCCACCAGCTCCCGCTGCCAAAGAAATGGACTCCCCAGGGCAGGAACCCGTCCTCCTGGAGATGCTAATAGACAGAGGGAGAGAAGGCATCCAAGGCTGCCCATTCTGATGGATTTGCCAGTAGAATTTACATGGAACAGCAAGAGGTCAATGAGAAAAGCCATGGGTCTGAGACCCTCAGATTTCTCAAACTGCTATCCTTGAGCCTGCATATTTATCCCAAACCCACACTTCTCTCTTCCTTCTCTCTTTTGAGTCCACTCTCTTCTCCACCCTCCATGTTGCAAGGTCTTCTGCGTCAGCCCTGGCAGACCCCCAGATCTGATTTTTCCCTTGGCCAGCTCAGTCTGCCTCTCTCTGTCCTTGTGTTCCCAAGCCTTTACGTGTGCGATGTGGCGTAAGGTTGGCCCCAATGTCTGTGTTGGCTCCCATGCTCTCTTGTCTTGGTAGTAGATTGCTTTAGCCATTGTTCCATGTTCCGAATTAGGCAAATTATCAAACATTTATTTTCTGTTATATCTTGAATCGGTGTTCACGTGAGCTGAGCTTTCTCCCTGCTGTCCTTTATCTCTTTGTTCTGTTTGGGGCAAGCCTATTTTATCCCAAATGGTACCTACCCATTCCTAAAATACGATCCAAACTTGACTGTATTACCATAGTTAATGGTCAGTTTTTTACGATCAACAGGTCACTCACTAATAGGTTCACCCTGAATGGATCCTTGGGTTGGGAGGTCCTCCCTGACTGGGAGGAAATCCCTTTTATAGAAAGATCCCGAAACCAATATCATGGAGCCAACCATATTGGGAGGATTTTGGTATTTATAACTATATTCTTTTCTTATTGCTGCTGAAGCACAAACTGAGTAGCTTAAAATAACACAAATGTATCATTTTACAGTTCTGAAGGTTAGAAGTTCAAAATGGGTCTCCTGGGGCAAAATCAAGGTATTTTTAGCAAGGCTATGTTCCTTCTGGAGTCTCCAGGGAGGATTCATTTCTCTGCCTTTTTCAGCGTCTACAGGCCAGCCTCATTCCCTAGCTTATAGCCCCTCCTCTGTCTTCAAAGGACGAAACTCCAACCCTCGCTTCCATCATACATGGCCTTTTCTGTGACCACCCTGCACCCTTCTTACAAGGAACACGGGGTCGACCCAGATATTTCAGGATATGTTCATCTCAAGATCTTTAACTTAACCACATCTGCAAAATCCCTGTTACTTTGTGAGGTAACACATTCACAGATTCTGGGAATTAGGATATGGACGCCTCTCGGAGGCCAGTATTCACCCTACCATAATAGCTATCATTTATTGGACACTACGAAAAGGCAGACACTCTACATGGATTCCATCATGTAATTCTCAAAATAACCCTAATGGGCACCTACCCACTCTGACCACAATTTGACCAATGATGAAAACATGGCTTAGAGAAAACTTGTACCATCACCAGTAAGAGGCAAACCCAGGCCTCATAGCCTTATATCTCAGCTCTCTGAATTCTACCCTCCCTCTGAAAGAAAGAAAGAAAGAAAGAAAGAAAGAAAGCAAGAAAGACATCAAACCTTCAGAAAGCTAATCAGCGGGTTTGAAGTTCTCTCAGTAGATATGAGGCAAAGAGAAGGTTAGCCAAACTGTCAGCCTGATGGATCACTTTGGCCATCAGATGTCGCCAGTGCAGGCTTCTTACAAAACCACCGCAAGCCCACCCTGCAGACCCACCTACCCCTTGGATGAATGTGCATTAAGCGAATCCAGAAGCGAATGGAATCCATAAGCGAATTCCATTAAGTGAATCCGGGGAGCATGGTTCTCTGCCCCAGCTATAGGGACTCCATACAGGTGGGGGTGGGGACTGTTTTACCCCCAAACTCCCTGTTAAACACACACACTGTTGCCCTTCTATTTAATTCTTCTTTAGACCGAGGGCCGATTATGAAATTGGATGAGGCGCTGGGTTCATGCCAAGTTTTCCTTTGCCCATGACCTTGGCATTCTTTCTTTGGGTATCCAAACAGACACTCCCTTGGCCATCACTCAACAGAAAACTCGCATCCTTAAAAGCCAAACACAACCTACCTCAGAAGAAAAAACACAATTAGCGAGCAGATAAGACATCTGAGCTTTATTTTTCTCATAAGTGGGACGTGGTAGAGTAATGGCTTTGTGGGTGAGGTGGAGGAGGGGAAGAAAAAGGAGCTGTTTCCTTAGACTCCCCGGCTGCTCCGGGGCGCTCTGAGCCGGAGGGCACTAGGTGGCGGGATTTACTAAGCTGGGCTCTGCGGGGCTGGCGGTGAGGAGGGCGAGGCTTGTTGTGTTCACCGTGTCACGGTAACTAGGTCACAATTAAAGTGGGAAATGTGTGTCGGTCTGTGGGCAGAAGCACAGGGACTGTTGCTGCTTCTTCAAAGGCACAGCTCTGCGTGCTCGCGGCCACCGCAGAAGCCTGACTGCAGTTTCCACCCTTCCCTCCTCTCCCCTCTTGGCCGCTCTGTCATGCATTCATTCATTCCCCTGCTCTGTCCCCTCCACGGTCCAAGGTCTGCCGCGACAGCCCCTAGTTTAACTCCTGGCGGCTCAGAGGTTGGTGCGCCCCTGCTTCCCATTCTGCAACACACATCCGGTTGGGGACATCCCATTCCCAACTCTCAAAAGTAGCTTTGGTGGTAGGAGATCTCACATTTTCAAGAAATTACATTGCATATTATTACATATTAATATGCACATCCTAGCACATGTCTTGTGATACAGTCAAAACTCTAATCTGGGTTCTGTCCACCTTCTCTCCCATCTCAGAGGCACCTGCAGTGCGGAGGGGGAGGAGGATGGTCTTCTGTTCTCACACTTGCCCTGCAAGCACGGGGGAGGGGACCGGACAGTTTTGGGGGTGCTGGGTAGCTTTGCCCTGGGGCCTGGCACCTGCTAAGTCTGGTTCTTCCACTCAGGGCTCTTTAGAAATGCCTTGTGCTCCCTTCTGCCCCGGGTTCCTTTGGCCTGGGCCTGGAGTGGACATAGGTCCATTCAGAATGGTCCCTGCGGCTCCTCGCTCAGCCCCGGGGCATCCCACCCTCCTTTTTCCAGGTCTTCTTGCCTGTCCACGCAGCCACGCCGGACTGACTCAGGATGACCCCGTGCCAGCTGGCGTGGGTTCAGTAATGTTCCCCCCAAACTCATATCTCCCTCGGAATGTGACTTCATTTGGAAATAGCATCTTTGCAGATGTAATCAGTTGAGATGAGGTCATCCTGGATTCGAACGGGCCCTAAGCCAGTGACTGGTGTCCTTAGAAGAAGAGAAAACAGAGACGTCAAGACAGAGGGAGGAAGTCCGTATGATGATGGAGCCGACACTGGAGTTTTGTGCCTATAAGCCAAGGAAAGCCAAGGATTGCCAGGGTAACCAGGAGCTAGCAGGGAGGCCTGGACCAGATTATCCCTCGGAGCCTCCAGAAGGAACCAAGCCTGCTAACACCTTGGCTGGGGACGTCTCCGGAACACCTTCATTCTCTGAAGTCTGCGTATGGGGGCAGCGGTGGGCTTTTTGCATATTCGTGTTGGTTTCCCAATCCCGTTACAGGCCGTATATATGTACCTAGCTGAGGCAGGATTGAATAAAGCTATAGCCAGCCTTTCTGACTAATTGTAGTAGATTGAGTTGTACCTCCCCCCACTGAAAAGACGTGTCTTCCCAGAACCCATGAACATGACCTTATTTGGAAAAAGGGTCTTTGCCGATGGGATTCATTCAAGGATCTCAAGATGAGAGCATCTTGACTTTAGAGTAGGTCCTGAATCCGATGGCACGTGTCCTTACGAAGAGGGGAGGACACAGAGACACAGAGGGGAGAAAGCCACGTGAGGACAGAGGCAGAGATGGGAGTCATGGCGCCCCAAGACAACAGCCACTAGCAGCTTGACGAGGCAGGGAAGGACGGTCCCCTGGAGACTTGCTCAGAAGCGTGGCCCTGCGAACACCTTGGCTGATACCTTGATTTCAAACTTCCAGCGTCCACAACTGTGAGTGAATCCATCTGTGTTGTTTGAAGCCACCCATTTGAAGTCATTTGTTATGACAGTCCTAGAAACCTAACACACGAATTATATCATAAACATTTTTCCATGGCGCTAGGCATTGCAATTATTTTTAACGACCGCACACTATTCTCTAGTATAGGACGCCGATCAGTCTTCTCTTATAAAATATTTAATATTTTAAAACTGAACTAACTAAAGAGCAAGGAATTCCAAACACCCAAATATGCAGTTTGAGTATCTGATGAAGTCTTCAGGAAGGTCTTACCTAGAAGGGAAACTGCTTGGTCAAAACATACACCCTCTGCTCGCACGCGCCTCTCCTGCATGAAGCCGACTGCTCAAAGCCTGTAATTTCTGTAAACATTATTTCACACCAGTTGGCATAAGACGTGTAATAACTCCGTGACTCATTTGTATGACCATGTTTGCAAGTGCTGTCCTCGTGAGCGTGAAAAATAACCCTCTGAAGACCAGGCAACCTAGTATTTAGCCGTCTGGGTTTCCTTCCAATAGGTTTTAGTCATATCCTTCCATCTTGGTGCCAGACACGTATTTCAAATATGTGCCTTTTCTTTGACTGGCCTCAGTTCTAAGAAGCACACCCTTAGTTACAGCCAGTCATGCCTAAGCAGACAGAGCTACAGTTGAGTGGGGGCGGCTCCCTCCTCAGTCTCCAGGGTTGAATAACACGAATGCACTGGTTGTTGCATGTAATGTGAGCCCGAGAAGTCTGTGGGCATCATTGTTCTGAAGACGTCAGCATAGAAGAAGTGCTGAAAACTGTATTTATCTGGAGTCAAAGGATCTGCGATTCAACTTCTATTTTGCTAACATCAGATTATTTTTACCTAGGGAATGTTTGGGAGTATCACTTCGCCTTGGTGGCATCTCCAGGCGATGAAAGCAGTGGGCTAAATAAACTCTAAGGTTCCAGATTCTATTCTCCTGCTAACGTCTAAATGGTCCATTGCAAGGGTGTTGGCATGTTCATCTCTGAGTGTTGGAGCAAATGTATCTGAGACATATCAAGCTGTCTTATGTGCTCAGAGGTGATATTTGGAGTCAAGATCTGGCTAAGATAACTATCCCAAAGATCCCAATTAACAGAAGCAATTGTTCTGGGAGCCCACCTCAGTTTTTCAGTCGAATGAAACATTCTATTATTACAGGAACTACCATCTTGATGCCAAAGGTTATAATTAAAGGCAATAAAATATATCGTGGAATCATTACCAAACTAACGATTGTGTCTTATTTGTAGGTTCGTAAGAGACCGTGGCCTGCTATAAGCTTACAAAATAGGTCTATATAATTCTGACCCGGAATCTGAAAATGACTTTAGGAATTTAGTCCAGAAGGAAGCTGATCAGTACCATTAAATACGAGATTCCTTCTTTGGCCAATGACTTTTGGAGAACCCTCCTTGACGATTCGAGGATAGAGACACAGCACGTACGCACATCCACACACACGGGCGTGTACACACGCATGAGCGTGCACAAGCACACGTACTAAAAAGGATGCAACAGGTGCGGATCAGAGCCTCCACCTCCCTCTTAGCAACTCACACCAGTGCCTTTTCTTTGGGAGGAGGCGACCACACCATGCATCATGAGGGAAGGCCTGGAGCAGCAAAGCCGTCATAGAGAAAGATGACATTTGCCCGGAGCACCCTTTGGAAGTTGATGAGGGGCCAGTAGACACGGGTGGTGCATGCAGTATCCCCGGAGGACCCAGGGTCAACTTACTTACATTATTTGGAACTACTTTGCCTCAATATCATGTTGCTATCTGGTTTCCTTCATTTTTCTAGGTTTTCATTGGTGTGTGTCATTTCATAAAACTTGCTGAGTCCTTGGAGTTGGGGGGGCCTCCGAACACACCTGTGGCAGAGGGGCGCCAGTCTCCGGTCCCCCTGGAAGCCGGGGGCAGAGTGACCATGGCCGGCTGCGGGAAAGCCAGGTGCACCCAATGACGGCTCCGGAAATGGGCATGTGAATCCACTGCAGCCAGGGACAAGCAAGGAAGAGTGTGCCAGAAGCTGCTGGAGACGTTTGCGTGCGTTGTGGGTCCATCTCTCTTCCGCAGAGGTGAAGCCGGCACAGGGTGGAATGCAGGGCTAAGAGGCTCTGAGGCCTGGAGACAGAGCCGGGCGTTCGGTTCAGCCCCAAACCCGTCCTCCACCTGCATTTCCAGAGCCGACCCGTTCTTTACCATCCAAGTCATTTTGGGCTGGCTGTTACGGCAGGGGTTGTGTGATATACTACCATGTCCGGTCCCTCTCATTTTATAGAAGAAACCAGAACCTCTTAGGCCACGGCTATGGCTACAGGGCTTGCCCAAGATCATCAACGACTCACACAAACACCAGTAACCAGGGCCCAGTATCCCGAGGCCCGGACCGCGGCCTGTATGAGCTTGAGCAGATTTTGCACACGCTTTCTCAAATGTTCCTCTTGGGTGGATCCATGGACTTCTCTGGTGAAGGCCTTTAATGATCAGAGAAACTAGATAAAGCCAACGGAGCTGTGTTTGTCTGAGAGACACGGTTATCTTGATGACCCAGTTTACTGAGATTCGTCCTGATCCTTGCTCACGCACCAAGGCGCTTGCCTGATGAATAACATTTTAGAGTTTTGATACTGATGGGTAGGCTAATGAAGATTCCTATCCTCTAATTAGTTCTTGCCTTCTGGTTTGAATGTTTCTGTGTGTTGCTGTTGCAAATGCTCAGAAAAGACCTCTGGGTCCCGAGGACATCTCGCACACATACTTGTTGGAGTCTTTGCCTTCTAGGGAAGAAGACAGCACCCCCTCCCATGTGCCTGGGCTTTTTCAGAGAAGTGTGGACCCTCTCTTCTTTGTCTCTCGGCTCCTCATGGCTTATCTCTCCCTTACTCCTGATTCCACCGCCAACCCCATTAACACACCTGTTGTTGTCATTGTTCTAGACAATTCGGTATAGGACAGAGGTACAAGACCACGGATCAGACAACGTGGTTTTAACACCCGGAAATGACCCCGGGCAGGTCATTTCCTTGACACCCTGAAACACTTTGTGTTCCCAGGCCTCTCCTGGCTCATCTGAAAATGAAGACAACACCCTCCAAACGCATTTCTTGCCCATGCCGCCGTGCAACCCCCAGTCTTGTCATGCTGATCCATTAGTTCACTGACACATGTTGGGTGTTCAGTACGTAAAAGGCACGTTGCCAGGAAGGAACTATAAAAATAGATTGTGGAGCATTATCTGAGTGTATCTCGTTACCATTAAAGCCTCATCTGGAAACTGCATCAAACATTTTATTTCTTCCTAAACTACATTCATCGTCCACGTCCATAAACTTCCCAGCTGTCCTCTTACGTCCGTGGTAAAAACAAAATGCCGTCCTTTTCACGCCCTCCACTGAGCAATTGTCGTGCCGACTGGAAACATTCTAAATGTCATCTGGCTGGGGCATTTATTCCACGTCGTGCATCATTGGGCTTTTAGAGTGTTGGCTAAATATTACAAGTGATTAACGTCCCGCAAGTCTCACTTTTTGTTTTGTAGTTAATCAGTCACACGTGGATCAGGAATAACAAAGATTGTGGTCAGATTAGGCTTGTTTAATTCAGAAATGGCATCATGTATGGGGCGCCTGGGTGGCTCAATCGGCTCAGCGTCTGACTCTTGGTTTCAGCTCAGGTCGTGATCTTGTGGTTCATGAGTTTGAGCCCTGTGTAGGACTCCACGCTGACAGTGCTGTCACTGCTTGGGATTCACTCTCTCCCTCCCTCTCTCTAAAATAAATAAATAAACATTTAAAAAAGGAAGAAGTTTGAGAAGCATTTCCAAATGCTATTGTATTGCTTATCTGTTTTTGTGCAACAAATCGCCTCAATGTTGCAGCTTAAAACAATACAATATATTATCTCACGGTTCCCGTGCATCAGGAAACGGAGCATGGCTTAGCGGGGCCTTCTGCTTCCAACACTTAGATGTCAGCCAGGGCTGGGAACTCATCTGAAGGCTCGACTGGGACGGGGTCCATCATGAACTGATGGTGGGTGCCTGGTCCCAGCTGAAGGGCAACATGGGAGACCCAGCCTCCTTGTTCTTTAGCCTATGAAAGCTTCCTGCTTTCTGGCCCACTTTGCAGCTCTGGGCGTGGAGTGTTAAACAAAGTTTGTTTGCATCACCTAAACTGTCTTTGGTAATCATTCTTTAACATATACTGCTGTGAACTGAAGTCTTTGAAGACACAGAGAGGGCATGCCACATTTTGAAGGGTAGCAGAGTGTGCTATGTTTCTTTGACATAAGGATTATTTTGAGCTGATTATTTTGAGAAACAGCAGACCCAGGAAAAGCTCTGAATGTGGAATTGAAATTACCCTTTTCAAAGGGAAATCAACATACATAAAGGAAATCTCCATTTGTGCGGGTGTCTCTTTCTCTGTACCAGGAAGAGGAGGATGGCTCTAAATCACAAGAAACTTTCAGTGGAGAAGTCACCACTCGACCCTGCACAACAACCTTGCCCTCGTTTACCATGGCTTTCCTAGCAACCTCTCTTGACTGGCTTCTCCTTCCCCAACCCATATCTTCTTTTCTTTTGTCTTTAGCTAAAGATCGCATCTAAACCGGTGGTTTGGGCCACCTGGGGACTTACGCATTTTCCCCTGGGTATCTCCTGTGTGTAGATGAGGTCTACATTTTGATCAGCTTCAGTTTGTTTTTCTCTTGTTCATCTGTCTTCTATTTAGGGGTCTCATCTAAGAACTCAGAAGGGTAGAGGGAAAATGATGTTTCCTCCCCTGCAATTTCCTAAGTTTAGATGGTGGGACTTCCCCTCCCTTGCTGTTTTTTTTGGGGAACTTTCCAAGGGACGTTTTGGGAAGCGCTAATCTAGAGTTATATTTTACAAAGTAAAATTTAAAGCCACGACATTTGCTTGTTCTGGCTCTTGGGTTCAGGGAGGATGTGTTCCTGGCATTGCAACTTGAAATTCAAGATTCATTTTCCACGAAACAATGCAGCTAGATGTAGCTGAAATAGTATGATTAGAGCTGTAATTTGGGTGTATGTGGGTAAAACAAGCTTTTGTGGACTAGCCTGGAAACCAAACCACCAGGGATAAAGCTGTCACTAGAGAAGCATCCACTCAGGGTTGCAAGCAGATTAGAAACATACATGTGCAATTCATCCCAGGCTTCAGCGGGGAGCTGACTTTGCTGGAATTTTCAAAGCAAAGCTTTTTATCAAGCTTAAAATATGCACTCGTTTTTTGAATGACCGAACCTAACATGAATGGTTTTTACTTGTTGCCAGCTTACATGCCTTGAAATTCTGAGACATTCTTTCATATTGAATTTTTCTTAAGAATCTAAAAAAAAAAAAAAAAAAAAAAAAAAAAAAAATCCTGAGTAAATGTCTTACAATTATAATCAACTTTAATTACTTGTTGCTATGGAGTTTTGCTTGGTTACAAATTCTTCATCTGATGTTCCTGATTCAACTCAAGTTTCAGCAGCTGAAGAGATACTCTGTTTCTGACAGGGGACAATACATACATTTTTCGACAGTTTTGGTCTTTACTCCAGCAATGTCTACCCAAGGAGTGCCAAGGAAAGAAAGCGTTGGGGAGGAAAATTTTTTCCTTCTACCCCTGGTTTTTTGAGTGGTCTAATAAATCATATTAGCAAAAGAGAAATTAACAGGAGAAAAACACATTTAATTATGTAATTAAAGAGGAGACCAGAAAAGGAGCTAGACAATGGAGGCTTATCTGTCATCTTGAGCTAAGGGAAGGGATATAGCCTGGGGGCTCCAAGGGGGAGGAGGGTGGGTCACAGGAAACTGAGGAGATCAAGTGTCTGGTAAACAGATGTTTGTCCTGCCCTGCAGATAGGTCATTAGGATAAAAAAAAAGTGATCTCTTGGTAATAGCTCTCTTTCTGGGCTAGGTCCCCTGTCCAAGTTCTTTTAGATAATTTACAGGAGAGATGATGTTTTCTTTTTTCAGAATGGAAATTTTGTCCTAGCAGCTTGAGAAGGAGAGAAAAGCCATTTGTCAAAAGATTCATTTTAAAACTCAAGCTGTTAGTTGGGAGGTGGGCTCCCTTCAGGAGTTCTATGCTAACTTGTTTTTCCCAAAGGAAACGAAACTTTCAGCATTCGTCAAAATGATTCTGATGATCTTACTCCATCATTTGGTGGAAGCAAGTAAAAATCAGTGCTAGACCAGGCCAGGCGAATTTAACAGAATCTTTCCAAAACGGAAGATACTGTATTAAACGCGAGGAAAACTGAACTCCAGCAGCGCCCAGGGCTCGTTTCGAACACTTAATCCATACCACTCTCGAGAGCTGAACGTTTGCCATTAGAAGTTCCTCACATGGCTGTTCTCTCCTGCCCTTTCAGAAGGGAAACTTGAGGTGAAAGTCGAACAATTTAGAGGTGAAATGGCAGCATTTTGGAAGCTTGATTGGAGACGGTGGCTTTATGACGTGTTTGCTCAGCTCTGCTGACCTGTTTCCCAGAATTGCTTTTCTTGTATGTTTCTGGTCTGTGGGCCACGAAGGACATTTGTAGGAGATGCTGAGGGCACAGGGACACAGTAGGCATCCGGCAGGTCTTGCAAATGCCTGAGCAGTAGACTCACCTGTCACCGTGCTGGCATGAATGAGCATCTGGGCCCTGCAACCGGCCCACCCTCCCTGCGATTTCCCTTCGGTTGGTTCAACTCTCGGGCCGGGTGTGTGTGTGTGTTCGGCTCCATGAAGAACGGCCTGGCTTTTGCCAGGGGTCCTGCCTTGTCAAGGTTGGAGGTGGCAGGAATGGCTCGAGTCTGCCAACTATAGCCTTCTGCTGTTCTCTGAGGAATAGCCATCCGTCCATCCTTGTGGGGGTCTCTTGAATCTCTTCCATTTTACATCGATTTTCTCTTCTGACTCCTGCCCTCTGGACTTCAAGCCCCAGCATCAGAAGTGAAGATAATGGCCTTACAGATATATGAAAACAAATATAGATATGAAGATACAAAGACGTGTAGTGGTTCCGCATCTCTGAACTTTAATTAGTACATGTGCCTGTCCACACATATAAATAAACGTAATATTGACAGAAATCAATTAAATAAGCTGTTAACAATTACCGAACTAGAGGGCAGGTGCATGATTATCTGTTTTACTATTCTTTCAACTTTTTGTGTGTCTGAACTTTTCTATACATATGATTTGGGGAAAGAAAGGGTGAGTCATTGGCTATGGAGTAATGTCATAACAAATGATACTTTTTAAGTGAAATTAAGTAATACACTCATTCAGTGAGTAGTAAACCAGTATTCAGTTGAGCCAGGCACTGTCCTAGGTGCTGAGGATTTTATGGCAAACAAGACCATCAGAATTCCTGCCCTCATGGAGCTTGCATTCTAGTATTTTCTTACACACCTACAATTCATTGGCAGTCTTACGTTTTGGCCCCTCATGGCCACTCTTGATATTAATGAATAATGCAAGTGGCAGTAACCAATCACAGATTTCCTCTGCTCTCTGAAGACCAGCCATTGCCTGACCTTCCTTACCAGTGCCAGTAAGATGCCAGTGATCATTATGGTCCTTCAGTTGTGCATAAACAGTAGAACTGACCTAAACAAAGGAACCGTGGGAGGTTCCAAGCTCCCTTTTCCCTTTTCCCTCAAGGGGGCCAGCCTCTAACGTTGCATATCAGGGCAGTGCTTTGGTGGGAGATGATGGGTTGAGAGTGGGGGAGGTGTAATGCTGGATCATGGGTACCCAGATATGGAGGTAAGAGAGTGATGCACAGAGAGATGCTGAAGTCCTGCACAGGTCACAATTTGGGATCCACTTCTTTTGTGAAGACCCAGTGTTCTTGTTGTGATAACATGTCTTGTGATTAAGGATTTTAAATGTCTTAGATGACAGTATTTGGGGATTGCTCTTTTTCCTCTTTAGCAAACCCCAAACAGGAAAAGCAAACCTGTATAGTTTGGAAGGGAAGGAGTAGGTGAAAGACTAAAATCTGAATATAATTAAAAAAAAATTTTCTATAAGTTCAAAACCAGAGGAAAAAGTTGCCAGTTGTGTTATCATTGTCTGCCAGTGAATTGTTTCTGGTTCAGCAGCATCGTCTCCCCTGTCTATTCTATTCTGGGGAAAGGATGTGATTAAGACGGTAGTTCATTAATAGAGAGTGCTTAGAGAAAGAAAGGCAAAGAAATGAGGTCTTTTGTGTGATATTGCAACCATGAAAATTTAGAGAAAAAGATGAAGGCTCGCTTTGGATCTCCTTCCTTGAGATCCACTCCTTCCCCAACCCCTTCCGTGTTTGTACCCTGAGCCCTGCAGGTGATACTTCCCAGGCTCCGTTATTGTGATAGAATAATGGCCCTCCAAAGATACTCATGTCCTAATCCCCAGAACCTGTGAATATGTTTCTTTACATGGCAAAGGGGACTTTGCTGATGTGATTAAAGTAGACATCTTGAGATGGAAAGATTATCCAGGTGGCCCCATGTAATCAGTAGAGTCAGAGGAGTGGTGACAATAGAAGCAGAGAGAGGAAAGAGAGAGAAATTTGAAGATGCTTTGCTGCCAGCTTTGATGATGGAAGAAGGGGCTCTGAGCCAAGAAGTGCAAGGAATTCATTCTAGAGCTGGGAAAAGCTAGGAAACAGGTTCTCCTATAGAGTCTCCAGAAGGAACCAGTCATGTCAACACTTGGACTGTAGCCCAGTGAGACTGGTTCTGGACCTCTCACCTTCAGAATTGTAAGATAATAAATTTGTGTCATTGCGTATTGAAACTTTATACTGGTTTGTTACTGATTTGTTACAGCAGCAACAAGACACTAATACAATTATCAACTGGTTTCCAAATAGATTTGGCCAAAGGGAGGCATTGTTGAGAGATTGGAGGGTGAGGGAAAAGAAAAGCCAAAGCATTTCTTCTCTTCTCTCTCTGCTTTGGAGATATCACTAACAGGGGTCATGTCTCCTTGGATCCAGTTTAGACCAGACATACCCAGCCTCTAATACACGGCACCATCTCTGGGATTTGGTGGCACCACTTTCTCCCTTGGTTCCTCCACCTGGCGATGGCATCGGGTCCCGCTGTTGCTACCTTCTGGGCTGCCTCACTCACTCGTGTTGGGGTTTTTAACAAACAGTCTCAAGTGATGTGTATGACCAACTATAGATAGTGAGGAATATATACTTCAATGGGTTTGTTAAGATCCCTTTCCAGTTGTATGGCCCCACCTTGTGTTGGTCGTGCTACCACTACCATTGTTTTATCAAAACCATTGTTTTGTCATTGGACATGCCATTGTTTTATCAAAACCAGTTTTGATTTGCTGTAGAAATGTCTTTATAACCAATGTGCATTGATTCTACTTATCTCTTTCTTAATGAGACAAAAGCAACTACAACACGGCTTTGATTAAAACGCTCATCTAACATATCGTCTATCAGATTGGCTGTTGTTTTTATTACATTAGCAAGTCTATCACTGTGTAATACTTTCTAATCTTAGATAATGATGACCTTGCCCATGACATGTTACCTGTTATTATTCTGTAGTAGCCACCCTCTACGATGGCTACAAATGATTCTCATCTCCTGGTATTTATACCCCAGATACTACCCGCACATTGGATCAGCACTGGTTCTGTGTACCCAGAAGAATACAGCGCCGTGGAGCATTGACGGTATAGTGGTGAGCATAGCTGCCTTCCAGCAAAATATAGCAGAAGTGACAGTTGAGACAGTCACGTGAGACAGAAGTGACAGTGTGTGACTTTGAGGCTAAGTCATAAAAGATATTTTAATTTCTACTTTGAACTGATTTTTTTAAATGTTTATTTGGAGAGAGAGAAAGAGAGAGGGTGGGAAGGAGAGAGAGCAGAGTGGGGGAGGGACAGAGAGAGAGAGAGAGAGAGAGAGAGAAAATCCCTAGCAGGCTCTACACTGTGAGCAGAGCCTGGCGTGGGGCTCAATGCCGTGAATTGTGAGATCATGACCTGAGCTGAAACCAAGAGTCAGAATCTTAACTGACTGAACCACCCATGCGCCCCTGAACTGATTTTTTAAATCTATTTTTTCTATATTTTTTGTTGTTTTAATGTTTATTTATTTTTGAGAGAGAGAGAGAGAGTGGGGGAGAAACAGAGAGAGAGAGGGAGACACAGACTCTGAAGCAGGCTCCAGGCTCTGAGCTGTCAGCACAGAGCCCAATGCAGGGCTCGAACTCAAAAACCATGAGATCATGACCTGAGCTGAAGTCGGACGCTTAACTGACTGAGCCCCCCCAGGTGCCCCTAGTTATTCACTATCCAGTTTTCAAACAATGGCCTCTCAACTTTTAAAATTTAACCTCGTAGAAAGAAGGAAAGAGACACGATTATAACCACAGGAGCAAGTTGGGAGTTCTTTTTTACATTCCTAACTTTAACTCACAGTAACCGAAGTATAAAATTATCACGGGGAAATTAAGTTAATAAGCCATCCCCTTTTTTCAGGTTTAGCAGCCAGGTTTTGTACACCGGCCATGAGTCCTTCAGGCTTCATGAATTTGGTTACAGTTTCCACTCGGTAGGAATCTGGGTCTGGTGTCTGAACCTCTAACCTCCATTCTCCCTTGAGCTGTGTAAGTATATTCGTAGGCAACTTAGAATTGAAAATGAGCCCCCTGCCCCCACTGTAGTGATTGGCTAGGTCAGCACAAGGTCTAATAGTGCTGACAACCCAGCAACTTTGTTTTGAAGACTGTATCCCAAACAGCAAAGAGTACTTAGACCCCAACAAAGACTTCAGGCATACTGCGTTTCTGGGATTGGGTTTTGCAATCTGTAAAATCTGTAAACTTTGCACTCACGTGTGGTTTTTTGTTTATGCCTCATATAGGGACCCTTTTCATTGAAACATAATTCTGATTGCATTTTTCAGTTAATGAAACTAACTTTAAAATTTAGCACCAGAGGGAAGAGGGGTTGTGGTGGGGGGGGGGGGGGAGAGTGAGGGGCAAATGGATGAAGGGGAGTGGCAGATATGGACTTCGTATACACAATTATATATCTATGTAATATACAACGATTTCATACAGTCTCATCATCTGCTAACTGTATTAACGCAATCCTCATTCTTACCCACATCTTCCTCGCTTCCCAAATATTTCATCCTTCTAAAGAGAAGGATTTTATGACCTCAAAATCCCAAGAAATGAATTTTGGCATAACTCCTTTGTTCTCTCCAAGCTCCTTTGAAGCCTTTATCATTTCTTTCAAATCACAAGTACGGTATTTCTTTCCCTGTTTTTAAAAAAAGAAAAAAAATCTCTCATTTCTCTTTGAAGCATGTTTTTATAAGCCTGTAACGCTCATCATTTGGTAGAGACGTAACAGTCTAAGTTTATACCAATGTTCACAAGCCACTTGACTTACTGGCCACTTGTATCACTGAGGAATTGTTTAATAAACTCTCAATATTTCAACTATTTAAACATTTCCTCAATCCCTATCATAACAGCAAACAACCCAACATGTTTGGAACCGGTAGGTAGCTGCCAGTGTGATATATTTTTACTTTACTTTGTTGATATTTTTAGTTTGCCAATCTTTTTTTTTTTTTGTAAATGCATAAATCCTGCTGTATAAAAATGGACAATTGTGATACAGATCGCTATTTTCCCATCCAATATCGATTCTACTACCTTTCTTTAGAAAATGCAGAGAAATAAACCTGATTTTAGCCACTTGGGACAAAGATTACATTTCCCACCGCTCCTTGAAGGTGGATGTAGCTATGTAAGTATATCTGATGAATGCTAAGATGAATTGTAAGAAGTTCCTTGAAGTCAACTGGGCGCACTGGGAGGTAGGCCCCCTTTTTGCTGCTTCTTCTCCTTTTTCTCTATAACCTGGAATTCAGACTGATGGAGCTCTAGCTGTCATCCATCTTGGACCATGAAGCCAACATAAAAATGGAGGCCAGGCCTTTGGAGGGTAGAGCAGAAGAGAGAAGGGTCTTTGATAATCACAGAGCTGCTATATCAACACTGGACTGCTGATCTCTGGCCTTCTTTGTTTTTTTAAACATTTTTTAAAGTTTTTTTAAAATTTATTTTGAAAGACAGAGAGTACAAGTGGGGGAGAGACAGAGGCAGAGGGAGAGAGGGAGATTCCCAAGCAGGCTCTGCCATGTCAGCACGGAGCCCTATGCGGGGCTCAAACTCACAAACCATGAGGTCATGACCTGAGCAGAAACCAAGAGGCGGATGCTTAACTGACTGGGCCACCCAGGTGCTCCTCTCTAGTCTTTTTTTGTCTTTTTTTTAAAGAGAGAGAATCTTCTATTTTGTTAAGCCACTTTATTTACATATTCTGTTACATAGAACATAAACTAATACTAATACAACAATGTTAATATTTTGAAAATTATTCAGTTTCTCACAAAATCTCAAATTATGTTGATGGAAAGGAAATATATATATACATATATATTCATATATGTGTATATATGAATATATATATTCATATATATGTATATATGAATATATATTCATATACATTCATATATATTCATGTATGTATATGAATATATATTCATATATACATATATATGTACATATATACATATGTACATATATACATATATATGTATATATGTATATATATGAATGTGTGTATATGTATATATATATCAAACATCAATATATAGCACTTAAACATATATGGTGATTAGCATATCCTTCAGGAAGTTTGTCAAAATTCCTTCTTAGGAGAGTGGCCCTGCCTCTTATGGGTAATATCATCACAGACCATGCCACTATTTCGTCAAAATCAATGTCTCAGGGCATCTGGATGGCTCAGCCAGTTGAGCCTCCAACTTCAGCTCAGGCTATGATCTTCCAGTTTGTGAGTTCGAGCCCCGCATCAGGATCTCTGCTGTCAGTGCAGAGCCCGCTTCAGACCCTCTGTCTCTCTCTCTCTCTGCCTCTCCCCTGATCATGCTCTCTATCAAAAAAATAAAAATGGGGCACCTGGGTGGCTCAGTCGGTTGGGAGTCCAACTTCGGCTCAGGTCATGATCTCACAGTCTGTGAGTTCGAGCCCCGCGTCAGACTCTGTGCTGACAGCTCAGAGCCTGGAGCCTGCTTTGGATTCAGCGTCTGCCTCTCTCTCTTTCCCTCCCCTGCTTGTGCTCGCTCTCTCTCTCTCTCTCTCTCTCAAAAATAAATGTTAAAAAATGCAAATAAACATGCAAATGAAAGTTTTTATTTTTTTATAGAAATACTTTTATAACTCATTTGTGTTGATTCTAGTTACCTCTTTATTAAAAAAACAATAACAACAGCAACATTTATTACAATGCCATGGAAAATATGAACTCATAGCTTGGCTGTTATTCTTTCATTGTACTTGAAAACATATTATTATGTATTATCTTATAATCCTAATTATTATCTTATAACATTAGATAATGGTGACCTCACCCGTACATTTCAGTCTTTATTATTCTGTGATAGCCAGCTTCCAAGATGGCCGTCAATGATTCTCGTCTCCTATCTGAACACCCTTGTATCTCTCCATCTATATTGAATCCGAGCTGGCCCTGTGCACCTAGTGGAATATGATGGAAGTCACAACGTGTGATTTTTGAGGCTAGGTCATGAAAGGGATTTCGGTTTCCACTTTGGTCTCTCAGATCATTTACTCTGGGGGAAACTATCACCATGTTGTAAAGGCAGCCCTCATGATGAGGTTCACATAGAGAGGGAATAACTTGTCGTACCAACCTGCTGGCCACATGAGGGGCGGTCTTGGAATCGGGTTCTCCAGCCTCAGGCAAGCCTTAGGATGAATGCAGCCAACCTTTTAACTCAACTTGTTGAGAAACTCAGAGCCGGAACCACCTGAGCAAGCTGCTTTTGAATTTCTGACCCACAGAATACATGACAGATAAAATATAATTATGGTTGTTTTAACTCACTATGTTTTATGATGATTTGTTATATAGCAATAGGAAATAATAGGTATGTTAACGATATATTTTAGAGTTTTGGATATTTTATAGATATCACACTGAGTTCATCATGTGAGGTCTTTCTTCTCCTTTATCCTTTGGTCAATTTCTAATAATTTACAAAAGACTCCCCCCCTGCCTTTGTTCCCCAGAAAAACAAAAACTCAATAGTGGCAAACATAGGTTTCCAGGAAATAGGTATTTTCTTTAAAAAAATTTTTTTTTAAATGTTTGTTTATTTTCGAGAGAGAGAGAGAGAGCAGGGGAGGGGAAGAGAGAGAGGGAGACACAGAATCCAAAGCAGGCTCCAGGCTCTGAGCTGTCAGCACAGAGCCTGACGCGGGGCTCGAACCCACGAACCGTGAGATCATGACTTGAGCCGAAGTCAGACACTTAGCTGACCGAGCCACCCAGGAGCTCCAAGGAATAGGTATTTTCAACTGTAAGTTTCAGGTATATTTTAATTTATTTTTCTCAACTTGTTTTGAGTGAGCAGATAGCAATTTATTAGCTACAGTTTCATGTAAAAATTCTTAATTTAGGGGGTGCCTGGGTGGCTCAGTCAGTTGAGTGTCCTGCTCTTGATTTCAGCTCAGGTTATGATCTCAGAGTCATGGGATGGAACACCACATCGGGCTCTGTGCTGTGCATGGAGTCTGCTTAAGATTCTCTCCCACTGCTCCTCTCCCCTGCTCACACTCTGTCTCTAAAATAAGCACAAATAAATAAAAATGAAAAAAATTAATTAAAAAATTAAAAATAAAAAAGAATACTTCTTAAATTTTAAAAGAATACCTACTTCAAAATTATTATTATTCCTGTTATATTTCAGGTATTTCTTTCCAAACTTGTTGTAAATTTCTAGAGTTGTGGGGTGCTTCGTGACTTAGTTGATTAAGTATCTGACTCTTGATTTCAACTCAGGTCATGATCTCACGGGTTGTAGGTTCGAGCCCCACATTGGGCTCTGGGCTGACAGTGCAGAGGCTGCTTGGGATTTGCTCGCCCTTTCTTTCTCTCTGCTCCTCCCCACTTGTGTGCTCTCTCTCTCTCTCTCAAAATAAATAAATAAATAACTTAAAAAAAAATTTCTAGAGTCAACCCCCTAGATAGAAACTCCTCGTATTATAAATAAAGTTTTTGCATAACCGAATATCTCATTGGCATACCAGTTGGCATGAGTCACATGTGAAAGTAATACATCCTTAGTAACTATATTCAAACTTCTGAAAATATGCAATTCAAGGTTCTCTGACATTTTACAATTGGAAACTTTTTTATATGTATATTCTGAAAGGAGACTTCACTGTTACCCATGACCCAAATACTCTGTGTCCATGTGTTCCGATGTCTAGGTTGGGGGTCTATGTTCTGGATTTGATCCCCATAAAGCAGATATACAAGTGCCGAACCTTCGCCTTGTTCCAAAATATGGATTCCCAGTATCCATTTGTTGTTTTCAGAATGCCTTGGGCAAAAGGCACTGCTTTTTGCAACTGACCCTGGACCCACCCTGGTCTTGTCATTGCTGGTGACATGAGAAGAGAATTACATCCAAGTCTGAAGCAAACATTAAGCGGCCTAGCGAGGTGGTCTAAGTAGGCGGTAGAGGGGGGTAAGTGATGTCTCCCTCTTACCCTTGACAGGAAGAAGCTCCAAGGTCTGTGAGCCTTGGACTATCTAGGGCAAGGACTTCCAAAGGCCGAGAAACTTTTATAAGCTCAACTTCACTGTGCAGATGGAGGGAAGACCTATATGGAAGACCAAGGAGAAGCTTTATCCTCTGAATACACTTTCCCAGGAAGCATCTGGGATTCTGAGTTAGGAAGAAGAAGGCACAGAGCCTGTTGGTGAATCTTTCTCACTATGGAAACTTCCTCAGAGGAGGGCCTCTGCAGTCATAGGGGGCAGAGCTGTACTTGCTCAGCCAGCCCCTGAAGAGAGGCACCTTGTTCTGCATGAGGGAAGTGCCTCCAGGCAGCAGGAGGAGGCTTACCCTGCACTGCCTGGGTGCTGAGAGCTGCTGTTTGCATGGACGGACGGACGGAGACCAGCTGGCCTTGGACTTACTCGTACTGGAAACTTGATCCTGATTCTCCAGCTATGACCCTTTGGAACAATTTGCCCAAACTCATGATCTCTCAGCCTTCTCATCTGCAAGATCAGGTTGAAAAATCCACCCCCGCCCCCCCCCCCCAGCCAAGAGTTGATGTGTGGACTAAATAGAGTGCAACCCATACTGCACTCGGCACCTGGCCAGTGCTTGGTATCTGTGAGCAAGTCTTCTTCCCACCCAAACAACCACAGGTGATGAGCTCTTGGGGAGTTGGCGGGGTTCAGCACTGACAGCCAAGAAAGAATTCCCGAAGACATCTTTGGTGAAGAAAGGTGGTTTGATTGAAGCACGGGGACAGGATCCTGGGCAGAAAGAGCTGCACTGGGGTTGTAATGGGTGACTCATTATATACCCTCAGGTTGGGAGAGGGTTAGGGACAGAGTAAGTCTCTAAGGAATTTTGAAGCAAGGTTTCCAGGTCCTTGAGGGGCTGGCTGCTGTTAGAAAAACTGTTGAGTAAAACCTCAGTCATGAGACCCTTCAGATGTATATCAGGGGGCCATAAGCTTGGAGTATGATTGCCTGCATGTATCCTGGGGGGTTGAGATAAAGGAATTTTTATATGTTAAAGCAGACTTACAGGATCCTGGGGGGTCAGGATAACGTGAAGCCAAGATTTCCTTTTCCCCGTAACAAAGTGTCATCATCGAGGCAGCCGAGCTCCTAGAGGGAGGTCACTCTGTCTGTTTCAAGGACTCGTCACTGGGCCGTAGGCAGTACGGGCATCTAATTTTTCATTTGCCTTTGTTTCCCACATCACCACGGCAAGCACTTGAACCCCCTTACATCTCGATGAGGGTCATATGAGGGCTCCAGGAAACGGAGTCTATAGGTTTCTGGAGATTAGGCTCTGGATAAGATTGCCTTTTTCTTGCAGTTTACTAAGTAGTCTGTAAACTGAAGGAGACTCCTGTCCTTCATGACTGCAATCTCTATCAGTCAACCATTTGCTTTATTTCCTTTCCCCTGTTCTTGGGCAGCCAGGAGTGTCCGAGGAATATCACACATATCCCACTTACGGGGGGCGGTGTGCTGTTAGCCTGTACTTTGCCCTCAGCTCACCTTATGCTCCCTCATCGCAGGTATGGGCTCAGGTCATGGCAGAGAGGCAGCTGTAGTGGTCGGTTCTGGTTGCTGTAACAAAGACCACAGGCTGGGGGGCTTAAGCAACAGACATTTATTTCTCACAGTTCTGGAGGCTGGAAGTCCACGATCAAGGTGCCTGCAGATCCGGTGTCTGGTGAGGACCTGGTTTCTGGTCTGCAGATGGCCTTCTATTGTGTCCTCCGCAGCCGAGAGCAGAGATAAGGTGATCGCCACTCTCTTCCTCTTTTTGCAAGAGTGCTGCTTCCATTCCTGAGGGCTCCACCCTCATGACCTAATCGCCTCCCCAAGTCCCCACCTCCAAATACCATCACCTTGGGGATTTAGGCTTCACTGTATGCTTTGGGGGGGGGGACACACACATTTAGTCCACAGCACAGCTGGAATATTAAATCCTCTCCTCTGCTCTTTCCCCAACTTCCAGCCCACCCCAGCCTGCACCACAGCTGAGAGAAAGACTCAGAGGAACCTCAGAAGAAAGAAAGGTAGGCACAAAGCCACAGGAGTCCAGTTTCTTGGGGAACCAGTTTCTCCACTCCCAAGGACTAGAGAGGGCAAATGGGGGGAGGAGAAGACTGCTGGAAGGAGGTCATTGGGTAAACAGAGGAAGAAGGGGTGAAGGAAGAAGGACCTACAGGCTGTCCTGAGGGCAGAGCGGAAGGGACATAATGACTACTTAGCATCCTTGAGTTTGGACCCCACTGACACATCATCTGGGGACACTTGCAGTCTAACTGGCAAGGCTACTTGTGATCCTGCCTCTGTGTAGAGGGTGGACCTGGGCACCTGGGTCCTGGGAGTGGAGGTGAAGCAGAGCATCCCCCTCTGACCAGGTGACGGTGGGATGTCCTCAGGATGGCCCTGAGGCCAAGACAATGGTGGACACCTCCCCCTCGTCCCCTCACCATCCTTCCTTTGCTGACACATGCGACAGACGCGGATGCTGATGGGTCACTCACAGACCCTTGAATAACGTGGCTGGTATTTTGGGGACCCTAGATGTTGGCAGATTTCTATTCTTTAAAAGTGATATAAAAACACAAACACACTACCTTCCCTTGGCACTATCAGTTTATGGAAGAATGGGCACTCTAACATAAAGCAAAACTTCAGAAGGGCAGTATTAAAGCAAAGGAGAATTCTTTAGGTTGAAGACACTCGGTTTTCTTCAAAATTAACAGTGACTGTGACTATCTTCTCCACCTGGGGCAGGTGGCCTGGAGGGGGACCCCCTTTGAGCACCCTGCTGGAGCCTCCTTTCCTGGGGAGCACTGACGTGAGAGCCCAGCAGGCTGGGCTGGTTCCTGCACATTGGTGCATGGTGTCTGGGGGGACATCAGCAGAGCTGAGTGGCTTCCTTGGGTCACCGCTTCCTCCTGGGTCGCACGGAGTATAAATGCCCACGTGACAGACTTGCTCTGAGGATAAAGTAGGTGACTATCCACAAAGCCCTTAGCTCAGCATCCAGAACTAGGACAGGGGTTAGAAATGGTGGCTGTCGTCGTTTTTCATTATTTTAACTTTAGAACTTCCAGCAACTGCTGCGTTTATCCAGGAATGACTGTTTTCTCCTAATTCAACGATATCGCTTCAATTGACTTTAGGCACAATCAGTAATATCCATGACGTACTCGTGCACGCCCAAGGGGGGCCCTCATTCTCTACTGTGCTTCTGAGTGATCCTGAACCTGTTTTGCAGTTGCTTCGGTTGAACGTGACCCCACCAGCCTGGCCAATCTTTTACCTCCCAATGCTTGATTTTCAGAAATCAGTGCTCAGCAGGCACGGCCTGATTACACAGTCCAGTGGGGCGGTGAGCCTGCCCCCTCCCCCTGTGTTTTAAAGAAGGTTCATCTGGCCCGGACCTTCTGCAGTGACCTGGGGTGATCTTGACGTCCCTGTAACTTCCTCCCTCTCCTCCTCCCCACACACCCCGCCTCTTTCCCACAGATAATGAGGAGACGATTGTGTAAGAGACAGGTTGGCCCACAAACTGTGTGTTTGGACAGAGCCACAAAGAAGGCTGACATTGAATGTGGTATGTCCTGCCTCTGTCCCACTCACATCCTCTCTTTATCTCTCTCTTCAAAATAAATAAACAAGCATTAAAAATAAGTAAATAAAAGTGGAAAAGTGTCCACGTCAAGCTTGTTTTGAATATTGAAAAGATGAGGGTCCGAATTAGTTTCTGTAACGTCCATATGAAACGCTGAAGGCATACGTACCCTGTAATGAATTACAGAAACAATCCGCAGCGCCAATATAAGGAGGTAAAAGATACAGATACACATCCCCAGCAGTACAAATCCACGATTTACAAGTCATGAAACAAAAGATCAAAATCCACGGCTCTGATTGCAGATACTCCCTGGAGACCACTCTCTGTGATGTTCCGTAATGTGAATATCGCCAAGATATCACAGAATCATATAAATGATCTCTGGAGAATCTCTGGAGGGAAAGGCGAGATAAGAAACCCGGTAGTTGAAAAACGGGAAAATGAATGAGCCCGTAGCTGGAGGAACCTCATCTCTGTGTAGTGAGGGAGCACTGGTTGCGACTGCCCGTCCTTCATCACAGGGAATGAGTCCTGGTGTGGTTTGGTGGGTTGTATCGGGCCACTAACCACCCCCCCCCCCCAATAAACAGCAGGAGTGTGGGAAAAGCTTGAAGCAGAAAAGAAGGAGAAAAGCAAACATCCAAAGCACCCCTCTGAGCCCTATTCTGACTTTATTTCTTTCGTTTCCTGACCGCAGTCTGCAGATTTCCAGAGCCCAATCTGATGAAGTCAAAGAGCTTCGAAGAGATAAATTGAGCTAAAGGGATTTTATATTTTTATTTGCAAGCCTGGAGTTTTATTAAATACCTCTGATCCATTAAGCAGATGTTTGCCAAGGATCCGGATTCCTCTTGGGCGGGGAGTAGACAGCCTTTTTTGATTCACTTAGGAGGAGGAAGGAAAATTGCCCATAATAGATTTTGCAAGGCTTTCACTGATAGTACACGACTTAGATCATTACGTAACACAATGGAGGTAAGTATCGGAATGAACGTTTCCATGCTTGGAAGGGCCATCGTTTTGAAAATGAGAGCACTCACTAAGGGGGAGTCCTTATGTTTTCCAGCTGCTCCCATCAATGATTATAAAAGTATCGCTTTATGGGAATGTCACATCTCTGCTTGATGACAGGCAGAGCCAGCCCTTCCTGGTGTCTTCTTGCCCGATTACATTTTCTTGGGGTCTATGGTAGGAGGACAGGCGTGCTGCTGTCCTTCGAGCCTTGGGTGGGTGTCCGCTATCTGCCATCCCCCATCCCGAGGTGGGGTCCCTGGCCTGGAGAAGGCTCTCCACGCTGCCAATCACGTTCTGCTGGCCCTGCCACTCTCCACCGGCCTCTGCCCTAAGCTGTGACCCACTCTCTCCGGGGGTTCCCTCTTCATTTTGTCAACTTGCTTTGTTTGTACAGTATATAGAGTCAAGCCTCGTGCCAAATAACCCGACTGCCTTCTGATTGGGAGTTGTGTTCCCTTTTCACGACTCCGGGGGTTTCTGAGCATGCTCTGTGCTCTGCAAGGCCCCAGAGCCAGGGTTCCAGGGTATGAATCAGGGGAGGAACGTTGGGAATCAAGTGAAGGGAATCTGTCTGAACACCCAGAGCTGTCTGCCAGGTGGCTCCAGAGCAGAGGGGCATGGTGGCCCCCGGACAGGGTCAAGGCTGTCCTGAGGCAGAGGTGGTGGAGGGTGAGTGCAGGGGTGTCATGGGTCCTGGAGGCTCTGTGGAGAGCTGTGAGATCCAGGAGAGCAAAGGTGGAATTTGCAAATCACACAATGGGGAATCAAAATGGCAGCTCCTGAGCAGCCCGTGGGGCCACGGGCCACATGCTGATGGTGGTATTAAGAGTGACAGAAAATGTCTTTGTCCTCATCAGTGAAAGTCACCTCCAGGTAGCAATAAATTGATTCCTGAATATCGTGAGCAGCATAAATAAATAAATCAATGGCCCAGAAATGAAATTCTAATAGACTTGGTGGGAAGTAATTTGCAAAAAAAAAAATCTTTCCTCTGCTCGGGATGCAAACGGCATCTCTGGGAGAGGTCGTCAGGTATCTCTTTTCTAATTACTAATGCTAATTACTTGCATCATCATTTGCATACCATTATGAGGCAGGAGCTACAGAGGGCCGTGGCTGTTTGTTTTTTTTTTTTTTTTTTTTATCTCTCCTATTCATTCAGGAATGTGGAAACTTCCACCTAGGCTGAGCATTTTGCCAATAGACAGGCTGGCTGGGGCAGGATGTGCCCCTCTCCATGTTCTCTGGGAGCTTCCAGCAATCAGATCTAAACATAAATACAAATTAATATATACCTAAACCTATACCCACACTTAAACCTATACATGTACCTAGACCTATACCATCTATGTATATCTGTGTCTATCTATCCACCTCTAGGCCCATGGCCAGTGTGTGAAGCTGGGACACCAAACGGCCTGGTGGCAAAGGAGTCCAGGCCGTGGAGTTAGATCCCAACCCAAGCAGACGAGCACAGCTGCAGGGCTACAGGAAGACAATTGTGGTTACTTCTACTGCATGACGAACGTTGACTCTTGTCCTGCTCCGTCAAGCACTTTATTTTTCCTAAGTTGCTGGTGACGTGCAGGGTGTGGTTCTTCGACCGGTGCTGTGGCTCCCAGGCCGGGCTTCCCCTACCCTACTCACCATTAGGGGGCATCCCAGAAAGTAGCGGCCTCTGCATATCCCCCCTCTTGCCTTCCTGCCGACCGCAGAGGGTTACAGTCTGCGAGGGGGAGTCTGGGGGGTGTTCATGGGTCAGGGGTGGGGTGGCAGGCTGCTGTGCCCCTGACCTGCTTGATGGCTTCCTGGCTTTTGGCTTTTGTGTGCTTTCCTGATTAAGGCAAAAAAAAAAAAAAAAAAAAGACAGCAGGAAATTGTAGAAAATCAATTATACATTTATATTATATATATATATATATATATATATATATTTTTTTTTTCAGTTCAGAAGATGGAGTGTATATTACTCAATCTCCCTACATAGTCTACACCATGGCAGAAAATTTACCTCGAAGGAGTGCCTGGGTGGCTCAATCGGTTAAGCGTCCAACTTCAGCTCAGATCATGATCTCACAGTTCGTGAGTTCGGGTCCCACATCGGGCTGTCTGCTGTCAGCGTGGAGCCCACTTTGGATCCTCTGACTCCCCTCTCTCTACCCCTTCCCCGCTCTTGTGCACTCTCTTTCTCTCACAAATAAATACACATTAAAAAAAAAAAAAAGAAATTTCACCTCGAAATTGGCCCCTGGCTTTTCCTCTCCATATTCGCCTATCTTTATGATTTTTAAAATGAGAAGTGGGATGAAACCATTTAAAACACAGCTAGTCAACCTTTGTTATTCTGACCCTGAGGTTTAAGTGTTATTTCTTGAAAGGAAAACAAAATGGGAAATTTCCTCCTGGTGCACTATCGAGCAGTTATGATTAGATTATAAACGATATAGAGCGATTATTTGAGATGTGAAATACGGGGTTTTATTCACAAATGAGAGAACCAAGATGCCTTTGCAGCTTGCTAAACTATGATTTGTTGTGTGCTAATGTGCTTGAAATTATACGTATGAAGTCTTGCACAGAGTTCCAAAGTGAACTTTGCTGCACGTAATAACATGTTGTTCAACGAACATGTTACGTTCCACTCCACAGTAGTTTTCTGAGTCGTCTTCTTACAGGTATAATCACAGCCCTTGCACTTCTGCAATACACTAACGCATATGTACGCATCAATCTTCGCATGAATCACAAATCTCGCCCATTACTCAGTGCTGCCCTATATTAGTGTTCTGTTGGTACCTATCAAATCATCACAGGCTTAATGGCTTAAAGCAACACACTTCTATCACTTCATGGTTGCCAAGGGCCAGGAGTCTGGATGTGGCATAGCTCGGTTCGCTTCTTGGGGTCCCACGAAACTACAGTCTATGTGTTGGTCAGGCCGCATTCCCATCTGGAGGCTCAAATGGGGAAGAATCTTCTTCCAAGCTCCCTCTTGCTGTTGGCAAGACTGACCTGGGGACAGTGGGATGGGGGCTCCTATTGTCTTGCTGGCCATCAGCAAGGAACTGCTCTTGGCTTCCAGATGCTTCCCGTGGTCCTCTCCCCACCCCCACCCCACCCACCCCCAGCTCTCCCCAGAGCCAGTTCACAGCGTAGCTATCTGCGTCTCTCTGTGGCACTCAAGGGGAGGGGATTAGTCAGGGCATCAATGCAGGGGTGGGGATGATGGGGCCACCTTAGGACTCTACTACGGGCCAATTCTTTGTGACTCCAGCCTAGTGCTTTATGAGTATCTACGAGGGTAATAAACTTGTTTTGATGGACAGGGAAGAAGGGCCTTTTTATTCCCAACTTAGATTTAGAGGATGTGAGAAATTTCACTGCTTATTTGCTTGACTGTTCCGGTATTTTTGGAGCATAGAATCTGCTAGATCCTCTTTACCTACTGGGCACTCATCCTTGAGGCTGCTGACTCATACAGCCTGCTCCCCTTGCGTCCAGGTGGGACAGTTTTGTGGGGACACCCTTGCCCTCCATTGTGTTGATTAATCCAAGGCTAGATTTTATCTGAGGCCACATTCTCGCCTCGCTCCTTCCCCCCCTCTCCTGCTTTCTCCCTCCCTTACAGATGTCGCCTGAAGAGCACCTTCTCAATACATCGACTGTACCCGAGGCTCTGACTCAGGCTTTGCTTCTAGGGGATTTGACCCGAGATATCTGTCATGTTTCTAAAGAGACGTCCAGTGGTCTAGCACAGCCATTACCTGCCTGGGTTTTGACACCAGACGAGCTGAAGTTTGTTTTTTGGCTCTGCGGCTCATGAGCTGTGTATACTTGATTCATGACCTCCGTGAGTCTGTCCTCCTACCAGTAAAATGGACATGATAAGGGTAAGGGAGTAGCGAGAATATGTAGAAAATGCGCCTCACAGAGTAAGTGCCTGAGATGTTTATTATTGTGATTACGATTTCCCAAAATGTGGGTCTATAGACATACTTTTCAAGGAAATATGCTTATTCAAATGTCAAGCTCCACACATATGCTTTTCTTCACATCTAAACTCCAGGCAGTTCTCCAGGCAGCAGCTTTGATTTGTTTTTTGAGATTTGTGGCAAGGGGATCCCATCGGAAGTTGCCTCTTTCAGGCGCGGCCCCTGGACCCAAGGCCCCCGTGACGAGGCTCACTGCACTTCCCAGGCAGCCCCAAGCCAGAGGTCTGAGCCCACCTTCCCTTTGGGGACCTGGAGCCAGGTCTTTGAATTCTTTAGCAACTGGCTCTGGCTGGTCTTTGAAGCAAATCAACCCAGGCGTTCTGGATTTCTTCCAGTTCTGTGGCTCACTCATCGCCCTGAGCAGTGAGTTAAAGCTCAGATGACGGTTGCCTCCTTCATTAGAAGGTGTTCGTGTGTGTGGAGGGCAGCAGGCAGGCTCACAGGGGAGAAGGAATGTAAATACTTACCTAGTAGATTTTGTTTTATCCCTGTTCCATTAGGAATGACCTTATAATCCGTGGTGAAGAATTTGAATTTTACTCTGGGCAGTAGGGAGTCATTAAAATGTTTTAAGCAGAGAAATGGCGGGGTCAGATTTGCATTTTAGAAATCTTTAGCTCTGTGGAGAATGGATGGTAGGCAGGACGATTACCAGGCTGCTGCGGTTGCCCAGAAGAGAGGTGGCGGGGCCCCGAATTAGCGCAGTGCTAGTAGGGATGCGTACAGAGAGGCGGACAAAATGCTACATCTCATTCGCTGAGATGGGGGCACGATGGAAGCGGCAGGTTTGGGAGCGAGAATGTGAGTTAAGGCTGACCCTTGTGAATGGACACAGGACATCTGGGTCAAGATGTCTGGGGGGAAGGTGCCGTGAGGAGGGAAGAAGAAGAGCCTCGGTGTAGCGGTGACGGGAGAGAGTGGGGTGTAGGAGAGCTATCGGTCTCCACGAAAGGACTGTTGGGGAGCCCTGCCCCCCCGCCGGGTGCAGCCAGACTTCTGTCGGGGCAAGAAGGAGAAGGAACCCTTGGCGAAGTGTTCCGTGGCGTAGGCTGGTGCACTGACCCTGAAAATCATTTATTTGGGGGACAGAGGGAGTGCGAGAAGTTGAGTGATGGGAGAAGAGCGGACAATACGGGAGTGTGATCGTGGTGGAATGGGGTGACCATGGCTGCTGCCAGCTCGAGGGGCAGCCAGCAGAGGGGTGCAAACCACAAGGGTTTTGTTAGTGGCAAGGATCCTAGGCTAATTAGGCAGCCGTGGATATAAGGGTCCTTGTCTAGGTGAGAAGCTCAGGATCGAGTTTTTCTGGCTCCCAGTTTTCTGTTTCTCAGACCCTCTGACCAGCAGACGTAGGCTGATATGCACCTGCTCTGCCCCTGAGAGAGCTTCATGCCAAAGCCAGGCCGTGGGCCCCGCTTACAGACCACCCGGCTACATGTCCAAGGCGTGGTTTGTTTTCTTCATCTTCTCCAAGACGTTTTGTGAACATCTCTGCCACGTCATGGCCGGTATCTCCACCGTCTTTCTCACTCTCGGTTTCCAGTCCCCACTTTTTTTTTTTTTTTCTATTTATGCCCTATTAAGGTGTGAATGACTTCGGATTCAGGAACTCTTAACCCAAAGGTCTCAGGGTGAGGACTTGGGAAGACAGAAAAGAAATTCATGGGGGAACTGGTACACCTCCCTCTGCCCCAAAGGCAGGGCAGGGACAGAAGGTCGGAAGTGAAAAAAGGAATAGAATTTCTTAGGAGGAGAATCCAGATGTCCATCAGCTGAAATGGTGTGACAAGTCAGGTGGAGGTAGAAACCAGAAGGGGAGACTCAAACAGGCAAAGGGCATCCTGAATTGAGAACACAAGGGGGTCGAAGGGAGCAGAGGGGCTTGGACTGGAGGTGACATTAGACCAATAACAGCATCAACTCTTGCGTCACAACTAACGTCATCACCATTGTTTCTTAATTCACTTTTTAAAACTTTTATTATTATTATTGGCATTGGATTCGTATTAGTATGAGTATTTACTATATGCTGGGCACTTGGAATATTCAAGATACGACCACCATTCAGGTACAGCCCAACTCGTGGGTACCATTCCCTCTTTGCAAAGCAGAAGTATGTTAAAATCCATTTATATGGTGTTTAACTGGGGTAAAAAAATGTGCAGAGTTCTCCACATTCAGGCAATCAAAGCTGTTCTCAGAAGTACTTTGTGGCAAGGTGGAATTCTTTGCCCTCCCTTAAGCAAAATTCTTCTGTTTTGACTCCTGAAAATAATGCCTTTAATGACACGGTCTCTCACAAGAAACACCCCTTTGGGATCAGAGACAGCCCCCAAACCTCTGCAGACAGTGAGGAGTATTAGCAGAGAACCTTCTCCAGAAAACAACGCCTCGTGATGGGTGCGGAACAAGAGACACAGAAAACGGTGGCAGCTGCAGAGGGCAGATTGTGGGTGGGGGGCCTGGGGGTGAGCACGGCCGTGTGCTTGCTGGCTGTGCATGGCCCCCCGGGCCTCTTCCTCCTCCCGCTCCCCTTCTGAGGCTGCCATCACTCCTGGGGGGCTGGGCCCTGGAAAGGCATCAGTCCCTTGACTCTGCTTTGCCCAAAGCCCTCCCGCAATTTCAAACAAGAATGTTGGTCAGTTTCCATTTCTGCGGCTTCTTCCTTTTCTTCCTGATTGTCCCTGTTTCCAAAAGTGTCCTTCAACATCTCTTCTGTGATCAGAGCCTGTCGTGGCTCCCACGGGTCCCTCGTGGACCCTGGATTTCTGGAAACTTTGGAAGACCCTGGAGGTTGCCGTCACTTCTGTGCTTTTCTGCAGAGAGCTGGTCACCCTCCCAAGACCAAGGGCTGGTTCTTCACCCTGCTGAGCACAGCGTTCAAGGAAGCTTCGGACGCACCTGCTCACAGGCTGCGACCTCCTCATCTCTTGGCCAGACCACACAGACATCCTCTGGCCCCTCTTGGCATCATTTCTCCTCATCATCTCATTTGCTGAGAGAGAGAGAGAGAGAGAGAGCATGAGCAGGGGAGGGGCAGAAAGAGGGGGAGACAGAGCACCCCAAGCAGGCTCTGCACTGTCAACCCGGAGCCCAACATGGGGCTCGATCTCACCAACCGCGAGATCATGGCCTGAGCCAAAATCAAGAGACAGACGCTTGACCGCCTGAGCCCCCCAGGCGCCCCCATCAAACATCTTTAGGTGGCTTTGGTCGTCCTGGTTGCCAGTGAGGTGCAAGAGCTACTCAGAACGTAACGGGGCACCGGAAGGGAGGACGTGGGACACACAGGGTCCCGTGGCTTTGGGGACACAGGCAAGACAAGGCTCCTGCCCAAGACGTGAGGTGATCTGTAGTCACGGCTCAAGAAAACAAATGGCGCCAGGAGGTTGGAGAGAAGCGAGAGCCACTGCACTTGGCAGACCAAGGCAGGGAGCGGTCTGAGGGAGCGGAGGGGAGCCCAGGTGGGCAGTACTGAGAAGCGAGACCTTGCGTGAGGAGGAGTTTGGGGGCAGCATGTGAGTTCTGGGAGCGGCAAAAGCGAGATGGAAGCAAAGCGATTTCTAGAAGAAGAATCCAGAACTGACGCCGAAGCCGGAAGCCTCCCTTTGCCCAGGTATGTGTCTGACGTCTGTCACTCGAGGGTCCCCGAAAGGCTTCCCTAAGCCGTGTGCCCTGCCACTTTTCATGGCATCATCCATCGTCGGGAACTGCCTCGCTTGCTGGCTTTCTGTTTCTGCCCCATCAGCTGAAACCCTGAATCGGAGATCTTGTCTCCTTCCCGGGCCTGACGACATCTGACATGAAGAGCGGATTCAACAAACATTTGTTGACTGAGTGAAAATAGAAGCCCCGCGGCAAGACTGAAGCCTGTGAAGAGGGGAGGGTGAGCAGGGTGAGGGGTAGGGAGGGACGCGTGGGGCTCGGCGCGGGGGTAGAAAGGTGAAGTGACTTGAGTCGCGTGGCAGAGAGGTTGTTCAGAAGCAGACCATCAGCGGGTTGCAATGGCTGTGGTCACCATCTAGGAAGAGGGGATGTGAGTCTAGATCAAGGGGCTGGTGGTCAACACAGAGGGCTGGATGGCCGTGGGCACATTAGAGGAGGAGGGAGAGAGAAGGTGGTGCCCAAGGCTTCTGCCCTGGAGACAGAAGGTGGGTGTCCTGTCATCTGAGGCATGGCATTAGGGGCTGACCTGTGTCCCTTCCAGAATTCATATGCTAAAATGCTAACCCACGGTACACCAGAATGCGACCGTATTTGCACATAGGTCCTTTGAAGAGGTTATTAACTTAAATTGCGGTCATTGGGGTGTCCCCTCGTCCGATATGACCACTGTCTTTATAAGAAGAGGAGATTAGGACATAGAAACACACAGACTGAGGGATCGCCATGTGAAGACACAGCAGAAAGATGGCATCTACGAGCCCAGGAGAGAGGCCTCAGAACGAACCAACCTGCGGACACCTTGAACTTGGGCTTCCAGCCTCCAGAAGCGTGAGAAAATAACTTTCTGTTCCTTAGGCCCCCCAGGCTGTGGTCCTTTGCTATGGCCGCCCAAGTGTGCCGGTATACAGACACTGGAGGAGGGACGCATAAGGAGGCCAACAGCTTGATTTTGGTCCCCACCAGGGCAAGCAGCTAGCAGAGTGTTCCTACGGGGCTCTGTCCACCCAGGAGGAAATGCCGTCGTACCGTGAGGAGCCAGGCCGTGGCCGGAAGGGCTGACTCGGAGCCACAGAGAGACTCTGGACATGGCTCCATGCAGAATGAAGCTCGTGTGCAATGAACACCCACAGGGCTGAGGCTGGGGGTGGAGGTGGGGGGACGGGAAAACGGGCAAAGGCCAAAGCCCTCGATAAATGGACACGCTAGGTATAGGGGCAACTTGGAAGGTGGTTCCGGGGGGCCTCTCCAGCCCACTGCTTACCACCTGTGACCTTGGACAAGCTACACAACTTCTCTGTCCCAAGTCTAAAATGAGATGATAATGCTAAAATGGTGCCCTCCTGGGATGACCTTGGAATGCTAACACGTAGGGGGCACTTAGATCGGTGCCTGGCCCCGAGTAAGCAGATTTTCTAACACATCTCTTCCGCACATTGTTGGTGTCCTCCTGGGCACACATACTGTGTATCTATCTATCTATCTATCTATCCATCTATCTATCTATCTATCTATCTACTTTGGGGGGTACAGAAGGATCACAATCAAGCAATGACCCTGAAAACGTGAGGTCTCCCATGTTGTCACCAGTTGCTTCGTAATTTGTGCTTTGTTTTACCCAACTCGGTTTTTACAACAACAGCTTTACTGAAGTAAAACGTACCCTTCTGAAGCATACAGTCCAATAGCCTTGTCGATGCATATAACTGTGCAACTATCCTCACAGTTGGATTTAAGAACCGCCCGGTCCAGGTGGCCGTCATTCCCTCCCCCCATCCCCACGCAGGCAACCACCGGCCTGCTCTCCGCTGCCACAGTTCTGCCCTTTCTTGAGACTTCACAGAAATGAGATCCCGCAGTATGCAGTCTTTGGCGTCTGGCTACTTCCCCTTGAGCACAATGTTTGGGGAGCTCGTCCATGGTATTGGCTGCGCTATCGGTTCGCTCCTCTGCGTTGTCACGTAATTTCCCGTTGCACGGACGAGCGCCATTTTGTTCTCTACTCATCCGCTGGAAGACTTCTGGGCTGTCTCTGCTTGTTGGCTGGCATGACTAATGCCGCTGTGAACACTCAACGTTCACGTCTTTGTGTGGACACGTTCTCATTTCCCTCGGATGTGTGTGTAGGAGAGGAATGGCCGGGCCACGGGCTAAGTGCGGGCTTAGCTTCTTAAGAGACCGACCAACTCTTTTCAGAAGTGGCTCTGTCCACCCAAGTAGACTTTAATTCCTTTCAAACACACACTGCGCTGCGGCCGTTCTTTTACACCCAGCCCCCACCACCGTCACCCTCCTCCTCCCTCGAGACCGTGGAGTGGGCCAGCGGGAACTCATGGAACTGCCTGCTGGCGGATGAACGAACCCCTTCGAAACATGTCGCTTGTTGCCTGCCAGAACAAGCGTGGTCCTGTCAGAGGTGTCGGCTCTGCGTGCGTGTGTGGTGACTGATTGAGTGCCAGGTGCATTCGGTCTGGAGAGGGGCTGAATGACTGACAGCAACTCTCCAGATCCAATCGATCCTTCCCGTGAGTGGGCTGGTGATCGCCGGGACGCCAGTGTGGCCAGAGGCCCACTGGGCAAGCTTTCACCTCCCGTGCTCCCTACGATAGGAGACTCTACCGATTTTTTGAAGTCGTGTCTATCAGCTTGGAAACAGCGAGGTCAGAGATGCAGAGGGTGGGGTCCCCCCATGAGGCGTGAGCTCAGAAGGCTAAAGGGACTCTGTTCTGGGATCCCCCCCCTTCTGGATAGGGCCGCTGGGGTCCATGGGGAAGTAGGACTCGGAAGCCGTGTCCCCAGGCCTTTGACAGCGTTGTGCCTTCGGAGTCGTCTTCTCTCCGTCTATGCGAGCATGGCCATCCCCTTCTCTGCCCCATGGCTGGTGAGGAGGTCACCATGGCTGGTGCGCAGGTCAAGTGACACGGCTTGTGAAGGCCCGGTGCAGACTGTAAAGGGGCTCCCGGAGGAAGAGGCCGCAGCCGTGCCGAGCACATCTGTGGCACCTCACCCAGCCCTCCCGGAGGATCGGCACCCCCTGAACAGATGTGCAGAAAACCAGCCTCTTCCCTGGGCATTCTCATCCCAGGGTGGGTGGGGGCGGCAGGGAGGGTCGGGGCCTAGCAATCTGCATTTTAGCAAGTTCCCTCTGATGATCCTTCTCTTTGAGGGGTTTGGGGAAACGATGGTCTCATCCAGTGGTTCTGAGCTGAGGCTATACCTGGCTCTGGAATCAAGAGAAGGATCCCATGTGTGATGTTTGACCACTGACAGCTTTCAGACCCTACCCATCCCGCTCCCCTGCTGCCCCCCATGTGGAAACGCCGATAGGGATGCTGAGGGCCCCTTCTTTGGCCCGTGGGAGGTTCAAACCCCGGTCCGTACGCAGAAGCCCCCAACCCGGTGCGCTCGTAACCACGAAGAAAACCAAAACCACCACTGACCGCAAGCGTCACCTTCTCTCAAGTGCCTGGGCTAGCTGATCTCCCCAGCAGTCCCACTGCATGAGGGATGTCCCTTTTCATGTCCCCCTGGGGCCCCATCTCAATGTCCTAACCAATTTGGGATGGGGGTCGCTCCTGCCCTCCGTGAGGCAACCACAGGGCAGGAGCTAGAAAGCTCTGTGGAGGGCCCGGGAGAGTCGTGTGTGACCTCCTGTTAGGCAGCCTGGCCACGGCTCTCAAGGGCTCCCGGGTGGCTGCGATGTGCCGCGGGGACAAGGGACACGGGGCGAGTCCCCCCCCCTTCCCGTCGAGGTGACAGCAGCTGTCTCCTTGCCTCCGCCCTCCAGGGTAAGGCTGCGTGTTTTGTTACAGTTCTAGTCCCACGTCGTAGCGGAGGGACCATGGCCGGTGCTCTGCAGGGGGGGGAAACCGTCGAGTCGAAGCTGGCGAACAGCGATTCCCTGCCAGCCATTTGGACGCCCCTGCTCTCCACCCCACCCTACTTTCTCCTGCCATTCACGCGTGGAACTCTGGGGTCAAGCAGCATGTTAGAAATTTAAGGAACAGGACTCCAGCTGAGGGATAAGGTTCTAGCATTTCGAGTTGTCCGAAAATGCAGTAGGGAGTCCCCGTACGGGGGCACTTTAAGCAAAGGCCAGGTTTAGGATTCTTTAGAAGGGATTCTCTGAAGCCGGTGGGTCCTCAGGATGAACAGTCTCCGTGCAATCCTCACACATTCCTCGTATCTATGGCCCTTTGTCCCCGGGAGGCTCACTTACCCTTCCCCGGGCAAGATGGCAGCCAGGCACCTGCCGGGCCTGGGACCTGCAGACCTGGTCTGGGCTGGTGGCCCCGAGAGGCTGTCATGGTCATCCTGTCCGTGGGCAGGAGACCAGAGAGACTCGGCGGGGCCAATGACGTCGTCTGGGGATCACACTGTTGGTTCGTTAAAAAAAAATTTTTTTTTAATGTTTTATTTATTTTTGAGACAGAGAGAGACAGAGCATGAACGGGGGAGGGTCAGAGAGAGGGAGACACAGAATCCGAAGCAGGCTCCAGGCTCTGAGCGGTCAGCACAGAGCCCGACACGGGGCTCGAACTCACGGACCGCGAGATCATGACCTGGGCCGAAGTCGGACGCTTAACCGACTGAACCACCCAGGCGCCCCAACACACTGTTGGTTCTTAATCCGAGTGGATGACGAAGCAGGCTCCATGAGTTCCCCTGGCCCCTGCTGAGGCCAAGGGGCACAGCCAGCGAGCCAGGCCAGGGAGCAGGGTTGGTCCAGGTGCTGTGTAACCAGGAACGGAGCAGCAGGCCTCTGTAGCTGCTGAGGGCGTTTGAAGCCCCTTTAGGTGCTGTGTGCTCCAGGCCTCCCACACAGGGCTGCCCTGCCACCACCCAGATGGCTCTTTATTTCTTTATTTTAAGTTTATTTATTTATCTGGGGTGGGGAGGGGCAGAGAGGGAGAGAGAGAATCCCAAGCAGGCTCCACACCATCAGCTTAGAGCCCGACGCGGGGCTCGAACCCACGCCATGAGATCATGAGCTGAGCCAAAATCGGGCGCTTAACTGACTGAGCCACCCAGGTGTCCGCAGCCCAACTAGGGTGCCTGGGTGGCTCCGTCGGTGAAACATCCGACTATGGCTCAGGTCCGTGATCTCACGGTTCGTGGGTTCGAGCCCCGCGTCGGGCTCTGTGCTGACAGCTCGGAGCCTGGAGCCTGCTTCGGAATCTGTGCTTCCCTCTCTCTCTGCTCCTCTCCTGCTCCTGCTCTGTCTCTCCCTGTCTCTCAAAAAATAAATAAATGGTAAAAAAAAAAAAAAAAAAGTAGCAACAACTATTAATCTCCTACCATTGTCTAAGTGCAGTTTTGAGCACTTTCTGTATTTAACCCTCATACTAGCACTGTGGAGAAGGCACCATCATCACTCATTTTGTAGGTGCAGAAACGGCCGCGGAGAGATTCAAGAACTTGCCCCAGCAGCAAATCACGCTGCTGGTTGGATGAGAGAGCTGGGATTCAGACCCAGGGCTCCTGGCCCGGAGTCTTTTTATTGCTTTGTGTTGCCTTTGAAATGACCGGTAAGGGCAGATCTATTCAACTCGTTCATGTATGGACCCGAGGGCTCTTCCCATAGCTTTGAAGTTATAGCGTCAGAATGGTCCTGCTTGGGGGGAGGGGGGGGAGCCGGGCCTGGGGACGAGCTGCTGACGTGCTTGACCAGCGGGACGCAAGCAGCTCCTTCCCCAGGCTCTGGCACCGGTTGGTCGGAGCACTTTCCAGAAGATTCCTGTGTGAGTCCGCCCAATAAGGAGAGGGCTGGGCGCCATTTCTGAGCAGCCTTGAGAGGGGCAAGATGTGTCTTTTGTGGAGAGCGCGGAGGCAGAAAACAGAATTGTTGTCAAGAAGGACTCGGTTTGCTGCAGCCCCACCTCTCACATCCTTTTTAAGGCCAGGATCAAGCTTCCTCGGCCCTCCCAGGGATGAATCAACACAGTCCCTCGAGCTGGAAAATTTCTATGACATTCGACAAAAGCTGTCAAATTGCCATGCCTTTGTTCTTTGAGGACTTAGCACTACCTCCACCCCCCCACCCCACCCCAAACGCCTGGGGTTATGTTTGCAACTCGTGATTCACTTCCCTGAAATGAGTTCTTTTTTTCTATAATGATGTCAAGTTTGGGACACTACTTGGATCTCGGTGGGAACGCTGAATGGGAACCAGAAAGAATCCCACAGCCCAGTGCCATTAGGTCAAGCTTTGAAAAGCCCTTTCACTCAGGTGAACCTTCACCAGGTGACGTGGTAAATGCCAACAGCCCCCGGGGGCCAGCTCAGTGACAGCCACCTGCCACCCAGGGGCACTGGGCCACCGCCTGGGACTTGCTGGGCTCAGTCCGGACGCCGACCCCGAAAGCCCTTGGCTGGCATGGATGAAATTCTGCCCTCATGGTCCTCTCTGGGGAGGGCAGACGGGGCACAGGGCAGGGTGAGGACACCCTCCTGTGCCCGGCCTCCACCGAGAGACTTGGGCTGGAACGTGGGATTTAAAATCAAGTTGCTTTTGCTGCTGCTGCTGCTGCTGCTGTGATTCAAAAAATTTTCTTTTTCAAATTAAGTTTTGTGAGCATCACATTTGAAACTCACGGCAAGACGACGCAAGGCCAGTGATTCGAGAGGCTTGAGACTGTCCTCAGACTCTTGCCGAAATGCCACTTTCGTAGGGAAGCCTCCTCTGACCCAGCCCTCCAGCCCCTCCGTCCCTCGGGCCAGCTCTTCTGCGCGGCCCTCACAGCACCGCGTTCCCTCACTTTCACTGTATCTCAGTTTGGCATCGTGTACTTGGTGTACATCATGTACCTATGTGATTATTTCCTGTGTGGTGGCTCCCTCCCCACTGAACCCCGCCTGGGTTTTCATAACCAGAGGGGTCAGGGAATGCTCTTGAACCTCAGAACATGGAGCACTTGAATCACTGAAAAAAAAAAAAAAAGAAGAAGAAGAAAAGCGAATGAGACATTCGATTAAAGAAGAGGAGCATTTCCACACAAGTCTGGAGGCCCCACGGAGAGATGGGGAAAAACGTATGCGTTTAGCTCTTCAAACTCTGAGTTTTCTGCACAACAGACACTCGACCTTGACTCTTCCAGTCCTCCTTCCACAGGTAGGACCTCTTCCAGGGGTATTTTGGCTTCTCTATCCCGTGGGGCACAGGGGGATTCATGCCGAGCATCAGGGCTTCTCTGACCGTCGTCGCCCTGGAGGGTGGTAACGATTCATGGTGGGCACCGTCATCACGGCAAAGGCAGTGTTCTCGAGTGACTTCTGAGGGCAAGGGAAGATCTCGTCCGAATTTCACACCATCCTGCTTCGTTCACAGAGGGGTTCCCTCCCCAGACCCCATTCTCCTGACCTGCTTCACCGGAAGTAGAATAGAACTGAAGACGGCCATCTTTTAATTTCTCACCAGTGACTCTGGGGCAACAGGAATTATATGATTAAGTCAAAGGTTCAGAAGTCACTTCAGACCAAAGGCATCTCCTTGGAAGCTCTCCCTTCCAAGAGACCGTATCTAAAAGAATTGCAAGTAAACGTGACTCGGGTCCATTTATGTAGATTCCACCATTTTAAGAGCACATACCGCCAATGTTTGCCTACAGGGCAGCAGAAATAGCAACATGAATTATTTAAGCAATAACATCTCTGAGAGCTGCTCGAGTGATAGTTACGGCATTACCATGGCAACCACTCTTGTTTTGAGTATCATGAAAGATCTCCCAAACTGCAGTGGTGGACTTCTGGTTTTAAAGTGCCCTGGGCTAGTAGCCCCTGAGACGGCCTCTCCCAACTTACTGCTGAAACTCCTGTTCGAGTTGAAGAAATGATGCATACAGCACTTGGACCATGAACTGGCTGGAAATGGGAACCCCTGGGCAGAACCATCATACCACCAGGACAGAACGCTGTGCATCCCGGGGATGGGTGAAATGCCTTCTTACATGGTGTCATGAGTTTCCTGTGGCTGTTACAGCGCATTACTCCAGACTGAGTGGCTTAAAGCGACACAAATGGATTATATTATGGCTCTGGAGGACAGAAATCTAAAATAGGTTCGCAGGGCTGTGTTCCTTCTGAAGGCTCTGGAGGAGAATCTGGCTCCTAGCTTTCAGCTTCTAGAGGCCGTCTGCATTTCTTGGCTCATGAACCCTTTCTCCGGAATCGCATCTCCCTCGCTCCCCGTCTTCTTCTCGGACTCTGGCACTCCTGCCTTTCTCTTACGACCGTGTCCTTGTGATTATAATGAGCTCACCCTGACAATCCAGGTTAGTCTCAGGATCCTCGACTTAATCACATCTACAAAGTCCCCCCTCGGCCATTTCAAGTAACGTATTTGCAGGTTCTGGAGATTCACGAAGGACATCTTTTTTTTGGAAGGGGGCATCACTCAGCCCACCACAAGGTTCACATCTTGTGTTCTGGGAAACATCTGGATCTCCTGGGGAAAGTGGCTCTGTGAAGCTCTATGAAGGAGAACATACACAGCCCCCACCACTGGCCCAGCCCCCCACCTTTGAGTCTCCTCTCCTCTTGCGCCCCGACTCAGCCCCAGCCTGCTTGCCTGTCTTGATGGCACCAGCCTGTTGGATGCCTCTGTGCCCCTGTAGATGCCCTCCCTCCTGTCCGGCACCTTCCCACCCCCTCTCCACTGGCGGACCCACACTCCACTGCAGAACCCTCTGGCTTTGGGTCCCAGCTCTCCCCAGGCCCTGCCAAGTGGGAAGCCAATGTCATGGCAAAAAGGAGAGCCCCAGGGGCCTCCGGCTCTAATGAATAATCCCTCTGCCTCATCAAAGTCTCGCATAAAATTTGTATAATTGTTTCATGCTAAATAAAACACTATCTGTGACCTCTTACTGGTCATTTCTACTCCCCATCTCCGATGTCCATTTCAAATACATAAACGAGTTTAATAAAGGGACTTGAGGGCTCATCCGCTCGCTGCTGGGCCACAGACACCTGCGTTCTGACCGTGAATAGTTATCTGACACCTATGTTCCTGATTATTAAGTTGGCGTTTACCAGAGCATTTCTAAATTGCCTCGTCCCTCAAAGATTCTCAGAGGAGGCCGGGTGACAAAATGGCAAAGCCGTTTTATTGCAGCGGTCTAGCGTCAGGCCCTAATAAAACGTGAGCTGCTGTACAAAGACACCCACGAGGATCGCAGGGAGGGAAACCAGCCTCAGCGTAGGGCCATCCAATCACTCTCAACGGCCATCGGGGCTAATTTTCCCATCAGCACAGGGGGCACGGTGCTCGAAGCCTGCATACTTTGCGGGGTCCACAAAAATGTGTCCATTTCTTTTAAAATCAGAAGAAAAGAGTGACCTTTCTTTTATCAGAAAGAAATGAAAAATCTTTAGGGCCCGTGTTAGTTTCCTAGGGAGAGCAGAACCAAATACTATAGACTGGGGTGGGGGAAGGGGCTTAAACAGTGGAGGTTTATTTCTCACCAAGATCAAGGTGCCGTTGGGGTTGATTTCCTCTGAGGCCTCACTCCTTGGCTTGTAGAGGGCCTTTTCCTTCCTGCCTCTCCACAGGGCCTTTCCTTGTCTGTGCAAGCACATCCCTGGTGTCTCGGTGTGTCCTAATCTCTTACAAGAACACCAGTCATACTGGATCAGGGCCCATCCTAACGGCCTCATTTGAACTTGATTGCCTCTTTAAAGGCCCATCTCCAAATACGGTACATTCTGAGGTTCTGGGAGTTAGGGCTTCAACATATTAATTTGCAAGGGGACACTACTCAGGCCATAACAGGCCCCACAAAAGTCTATTATGATGGGAGGGACCCACAAGGCAAAAGGCCCGTGAAAGCCATCATGTGGCCCTCAGGATAGCAGATGAATTGGATTTTCTGCAAGGAGGAGAATAAGACAGGATGGTATCTGGGCCTTCTGCAGAAATTCCAGAATGATTCAACTGACTCCGGCAAGGGCTCTCATGCAACCTTCTCCTGTTAACTACCCCCTTGCCTAAAGCTCCAAAGAACACACAGGATCAACAAAACATGTTACGACACTTCTTGTTTGACTCCCTCCTTCAGAGATCTTACTATTTGCCAAGTCTATAAAAGAGAGAAGGTTTGTACACAACATTCACTCGACAAACATTGAATTCTTTACCTCTAAGCTACAAAGATCTATGCTAGACCCTTTGCTGCACTACGAAAAGAGACCGTCAATGTGCTTTCCGTGTCCCGAAGCGGACAGGGGGGCGGTGGGAAAGCAGCCCAGTGACTCAGGGTGAGGCACCAGGCCCAGAACTTGAGTAACTCAGGACAGGGAAGACCGCTTCCTGTCTTCTGTTTCTGCTTTTCATTAACAGGAGATTGTGTGTGTTCAAAGAGTTCTGCGGACATTAATCACATCCACAGACACCGAGGGAGACTTTTTACGTTAAAGAGTCAAGCGAAGGTCACCCAGAATGGCAATGTTAAAGGAAGAGACAACCATGCTGCCTGGAGGCTGGGGCCACAAGATGGCCCCAGCGTTAATCTGGGCACAAATGGGTCGTCGGTCCTTGTCTTTCCCAGGGCGCCTGTGCGGGGGGCATCCTCACTCAGCCTCCGGGGGCTGCACCGAATTTCGAACTGCCGGGAGGAAGGAGGAATCTTGGGAGAGAATGCTCTTGTGAAGTATCACATGGCTTGCTTGTGGTTTCCAAGGCCGTGTTTTCATGTTCTAGCATGCTCTCTCTGATTTCCTGTGGGGGGCTAGTCCCCAGGCCTGCCGGTCGCTAATAAAATGGGTAGAGTCTGATCGGCTGTCTCAGGGTCCCACCAGCAGAGGGGGCTGATGTCGCCGTGAAGACTTGGGGGTCAACTCTCGCCTGGGGAAGGTGTGAGGGCCTCTGCAGCCGGCTCACTGACCAAATCAACTCCATGAGGCCGGAGGCCTTCGGGGACCGGTTGGCAAAGCATTCATGATTCCTTCTTCCCAGTCAGCTCTGTGGGAACAAGGGACTTAACCCAGACCCAGGGGCTCCCAGTTGGCAAGGACCTCTAACAAGTAAACTGTTAAAGAGGAGCCTATTAAGACTAGTAAATAATTAACATGGGCTCATGGAGATAGATGCTCGGTGAAGCATTTCCAGGGCATCCGACCACTACCAGTAAACGTTAATCGGCGCCTTTAGATTATAGACTCAGATAATGAGATCAAAGGGACAGGAAGTCACAACTCCCAACACTGCTTTTCAAACAAGTCAAGGTAGACTAGAGTCTTACTCTTCAGAAACGCTTTCTGTACTCTTTCTGCCCTGACAGGTAGAGAAAGTTTAATTATAGGTGGCCAGCATGGGGGTAGAGTCTGCCCTCCATAACCAAGCTTGGAAAAGTACATACGACGAGTATTTGTTTAGAATGAGGCTGGTTATTCTCTCTCTGAGAGCTGAGGCACAGCCCTGCTGTCGGATTAATCATTAAGCTAAGTCATTTCAGGGGAATTTAATACCACAGTCTGAGTTTGGGTGGACAAACAGAAAGCTAGATACACTGGGGGGGAGCCCCGTGGTTTTTCCTCCACCTAAGCCCAACTTCCTTGAACTATTGGATGGTCGTGCATTCCCCAAACCTCCCTCTTCCTCTCTGTGTAGGTGTAGGGTGGCTTCTTCAGGGTCCCAGCCACAAAGACTGTACCCCACGGGAGCCTCTTGCCCGCCTGACTCCCCACAAGGGCGAGTCGTTGGGAAGAAAGAGAGGAGAACGTGGTTCCTCCTGCGACTCCTGCCAGGCCCAGCCCTGCCAAAGCCTGCTTAGAACCCCGCTGGCCCTCATTCTGGGCTTCCTGGGTCCTCCGGGATGTGGGTGGAGACACAAAGGCACCCCGACTCAAGGACGTTTTGTTTGGTCGTGACTTTCTTTCAGCCTCTGAGTGTCCACTTGCCTTCAGACAAGCAGTAGTATCAGTGTGAGCCTCTCTCCAAACTCTCAACATAGGCCGGTCCCACCTAGTCCTCACAGCCTGGAATTGTCCCCTCCCCGCTGTCCCTAGGGGCCCAGGGTGGCTTCCTGGGGGATGAAGACACACAAGCTGCAGGACAACAAGGGGTGAAGCTGCTCCCTGCCCATCTCAAGCCCCAGCGTGCTGGGCACAATTGGGGCAGGGCTTCCTCTGCTCCCCTGCCGGCCCCCTTGGGACGGCCATGCTGCTCTGCAGGTGTGGGTAAGAACCGAACAAGAACTGGGTGGCCCAGGACAGGTGGCACCCGCGCTCAGCCAGAAGCTGATTTTCAGAGCTTGTAGGTAACGACTCTCGGCCAGCCTTGCTCCAGCAGATTGCACCGGTCACGGACTTCACTTACACTGGGCAAACAGCCTGCCTCAGAGCTGGGGAGGGACCAGAATCGCGTCCGCACAGGGGGCCTTCCGACGGCTTATTTAGAGCAGTATCCCGTGCTGCTGGCTCAGTGAGACCGGCTCGGCTCCCCTGAAGCACCGAGACAGTGTGTGGTCAAAGTTCCTTCTCGTTAGGAATGGAAGCAGAGCCTTGGGGCTGTTGGGAGAGCTTCCTGCCAGAGTCCTTTTGCAATTAGTATATTAATTCTAACGAAGGAAGGAGCTGTTGCGTGTCATCAGTGAAGATAGATGAGCATCGTCTGTGGGCCAATGCACGGCACAGGAAGGAACAGATTCAGGGGGCCGACAGGATCAACTCCACGGAGGAAGAAAATCCAGGCCAAGAATGAGGCCAAATGTTCCTCCTCTCATTCGGGGCCATGGCCAGAGCGGGGAGACAGAAAAACCGCACGGTCGCTCCGTGGATGTTTGTGTCTGGGCGCGTCACTTCTGCATGGGCTCAGACCCTCACCTTTATGTCACGTGACTCTCCACCTGCCACGTTTGTGGGCGCAGTGGCCAGAGGCCCGGGAGGGACCACGGTAGAAAATGCCGCCTTGGAGGGATGGGCGGTCCAGGGTTGTGGGCCAGGCCGAGACTCGAGTCCGGCAAGCTCTGGTTGTCCCCACAAACCACGTATCTGCTTTCTCCTCTGTGCATTTTCATACGCTGGGTGTTTCGTGTGAACGGAGTCATATGCCGGGTGGCCTTTTAAGTCTGGCCTCCTCACTCGGCATAACGTTTTCAAGTGCATCCATGCCGTAGCCCTGTCAGGCCTTGGGTTGAACACGCTGGGTAGCATCTACCCTCTGCTCACAAAAGCAAACACAGCTACCGGCAGATGGTCACGTCCCCCCTGTCCCCTTCCCCAGAGAGATATTTGACGGATTTTTTTTTTTTTTTAAGGCGAATGATTTAGTAGCCAGATATCCGTGCACAAACGACCCCATGTTTTCTTTCCATGGCCCGGCTCATGCTACCGTTGGGGTTCATATCCGTAAGAACAGGCGTGACTCTGCTGCCTCGGTGGCTCCGACATGCAAGGCTGTCAAGCAACAAAGTCACTGCTCCTGCTGGTGCAGAGGCCACTGCAGGTCCCAGAACTCCCCAGGGCAGGTGTCTTCCTTGCGGGGACTCGGGCGGCACCTCAACGGTGGCCGCACGGCTGGGATCGACGAGGCGGGAAAAGAACAAGCTTGTGGGTCTCCCAGCTGCTACTTGAATACCTTCACCCCGTGTGCCGCCTGCACCCACAACTCGGCCAAACCAAGTCCTGCAGTCACACCTAGTCTCCAAGGAGAAGAGGAGAACAACTCCCAGAGTGTTCAGAAGGAAAAGAACTGGAAGCAGTGGGGAGGTGCCTTGATGTCCGCCAAGGGGTGCACCTTCCTAGCGACTGGAACGCCATGTCTGTGCTCCCTCCAGACAGTAGAGCCCCTAAAAATGAAGGTACCAGGCAAGGGCCAGCGGGCATAAACTGCACAACAGGAGCTGCACATGCCATTGTTTTGACCATGATAGCGAACACAGTCGTGCCCACCTCATGTGTCCTGTCCCAAGACACGTAATGTTGACTGTTACGATGAGTCTGATGGGCCTTCTTTGCTCTTCTATCGAGTCGGTTTGAAGGTTAGATTATTTGCAGCCGTGAGAGAGAGGGCTTCCTGCATCTGTTCACTTTGTGCATGGAAAGCACTGGAAGAATGTTACTACGTGGCAAACATTTTGTAGTCAGTTCACTTATTCCTTTGTCTTTGTATTGCATACCTGGATAGATAGATGATAGGTAGGTAGATAGATAGATAGACGATTGATAGATGATAGATAGATGATAGATGATTGATAGATGATAGATAAATAGATGACAGATAGATAAATGAGAGATGATTGATAGATGAGAGATAATAAATAGATGATAGATAGAGATAGATAGATAGAGAGCTACAGCTGTAGTTTGTGTGTGTATGTATGTGGATGTATATGTGCATGTGTGCAAATTATAGCTACCTTTTTATGATTATCAGTGATCTATTCCATGATCCATTTCAATGAGGTTTCTTATAATTTTTTTGAGAGATTTTGGAAGCACACTGATTTCCTTGATTATATTTGAGAAATCTCAATATTACTAAGAAAACAATTTTCATTTTTTTTTTTAATGTTTATTTACTTTGGGGACAGAGAGAGACAGAGCATGAATGGGGGAGGGGCAGAGAGAGAGGGAGACACAGAATCGGAAGCAGGCTCCAGGCTCTGAGCCATCAGCCCAGAGCCCGACGCGGGGCTCGAACTCCCGGACCGCGAGATCGTGACCCGAGCTGAAGTCGGATGCTTAACCGACCGAGCCACCCAGGTGCCCCAAGAAAACAATTTTCTTATCTCACCCTCAAATTAGGAAGAGGGCCTCACGGCAGCTATTTCTAAACAGATCACAATTCCTACAAGATTTCGTGTTCCCTAGATGAAAATAGTAACAATGGTCTTATCTCAGGATCTTCTGTGACTCCGTTTGGGATCGTGCTCTAACTGGAGGAGATAGTATTTTAATTTATTTATCTAGTTTAATATTAAATATCTCAACAGATGGTGCTCATGAAACTTGCTGTATTGGTAATTTTATGGTTGAATAAAGAGAATCCTGTCTTCCCTTTTAGTTAGCTTAAATTACCATATATTTTCTATAATTGTGTTTAGTTATTCTGTTTTATGCCTAACTGTACCACAATAGGTTACTCATCCTCACTTTGATATTTCAACATCTTTAAAGTTTCTGATGCTGGTCGACTCTCCTGAGGACCTCCCTTTGCCGCACATTAACACAGTTACGGGTAAATTAAAATGAACACACTTATTGAGAAAATGGAAGCAATTCCAAATGCCCATCTCTTCTTTGAGTGGGTTGATATCAGATGCAAGCTTCCCATAAATGAATGACCCTTTACTTTAGGTGCTCTGGCCATAAAAATGTCTTCGGTGCGAATCCCACAGTTGGCTGAAGTTCAACCCTAGGTGGCTGATCTGAGCCTTCACCCTGAAATTTTAGGTCTCCAACCTCAGTAGATTTCCTTGGCAAATTGTCCATCTTTTTTCCCAGAGTGAGAATTATAATGGAACAACAACATTTTCTTGTTTCCTCTGCAGGCCATGGGTGGGTTTCAGTGGGATGGCGGGACTCCCTGTCTCCCCAGCTGGATTCCCTCTCTTCTTCGAGTGCCGGTTTCCTTTGATTGATGATGGCTGATGGCTGATGATGGTTGCTTTTCCCAGTACTCTCTGATGTCATCACCTTTTGCCAGAGCCAGCTCATGGTGCGGATTTTAAAGCCAACCTGCTGTCAATTGATGGTGAATCCTCTTGGTGTTAATAGCTGCTCGACCAGCAGCCCCCATCCAGTGGCTCTGCCATACGGGAGTAAACAGCTACTAGCCAAGCAGCTCCCTCTAGCAATCATGGACTTTTCCCTGTGGCCCCTGTGGTCCCTGTTGCCCTCTGCATCTTTGCAGGGCCTTGAACTTCAATATTGCATGTCTACTTTAAAAAACAACGCAAAATCTTTTCACTGCCTCCAACATGTCACTTGTGGAGCTGTCAGCCTCGCCTCTATCGAGCAGCCTGGAGGAAATCTCTGATGGGCTGCCTCTCAGAGAGGCCACCTTGCCCTTTGACTTCCTCAGAGGCAATGCCCACACCTCCTTGGAGAGCAAGGGCTAGGTCTTAGTCAATCTTATGAGCCCCACACAGTAGGTGGGAGTGTAGAGTCCTGCACGCAGTAGGTACTCAAGAAATGTTTGGTGAGAAACCCAACTTGTAGGATGAACCATATGAAATTGCCAACATACAACTATTTTTGTAACCTGCAAAAACGACAGTTTCGTAGGCCTCAACTTAATGTATAGATGCAGTAATTTCCATCTCATTAACAGTATAATGTATATTATTCTTATCAGCTTTCAAAATAGTTCCTACGAAAATATGTTCACTTAAAAATTTTGGACTTGGTCTCTGTGGAGTCACAACTATTTCATTCTTTTCCTAAATATTCTATGCTTTGTATAATGCTAAGGCATGAGAAAGAGGGTCCCATATGTATTTTAATAAACTGCGTAATATCTTTTGATGCAATGCTCGATGCCTTTCTTGTTCTAAAAGCCCAAATAGCTCAAAGAATCACCCAGAAATTGTATCAAAATTCTGGTCTAAAGCCATGCAGGACCTCTTCTAGGTTCTTACCAACATGGCCATGAATCGGGCAAAATACTAAAACTCATGAAGCCCTGATAACTGGCAGACCCATTAACACCATAACCTTGGAGGAACTGATGAAAATTACAACACAAAACAGAGCTGGACAAAATCAAACGACCAAACAAGTAAATACGGACAATCCTGGGAATTCAACTTGATGGCACTCCCAGGCTTTGCTTGAACAGAATTCGGATGACCTCAAAAAAAAAAAAAAAAAAAAAAAAAAAATCAGTTTATCTGTGAATTTAGGGAGCTGGGGCCTGCACCATCAAGGGAATTGCATGGTCAGTTCCTTTCCCTCCTTGGGCTGCATTCTCCTGTCACACCCACTCTCCTCTCTACTCTTCCCAGAAAGCTGACAAAAATAGGAAGGAAGACTGAATGGAAAGAAGAGCAGTGCATTTTGGGAGTTGTAGGCTGCAAGAAAGAGGAGCTGTGCATTTTGGGAGTTGTAGTCCCCAGGAATGTATACTAGTAGCAATGATTGCCAATATCAATGGAGTGAGTGCATCAGGCCCTGAATTCAGTACTTAGCATAAATTCTTCAGGAAAATTCTATCAAATCTCCACTTTTCAGCAGGAACTCCTTTCAATTTTTGTTGCTTTACTCTTGTGAGTTATCTGGGTCCCTTTTTCTTCACCCCCTACCCCCAATTCCAAACAATTTCGATGTATCTTTCTGGATAAATCTAGAAGTCCTTGAAAATTACAGTTCAGTGATACATCAATCTACAGCAGATGAAAGAGCTCTTTCCATTTTGGAATGATTCGAGAGCTGAGCGCTCCAGTGTATGTTCAGGTGAAAATGTACCTGTGGACATTTATAATTGCTGCAGGGGTATTCACATTAATCATGAGCTATATTAAGAATTAAAAAAAAAAAACCCTCTTTTATCATCTTGCATATTTAGCTTTTAACCCAATTCTGTAAGGTCATGTCTGCAAAGCTATCATTACCTGTGTAATTAAGGTAAAATATATTCTTCAAATAGTCCCTTTTTTAAAAAAAGAAGCCCCTGTTTCGTTTTTGTGAAATTCACGTATACTTGTTGTAAAGAATTCAAGCAGGGTAGAAAGAGTTCGAAGAGGGAAGTGAAAGAGAACAGTCACCCACATTTCTGCTTCTGAGAGATGGCCATTCTCGATTTAAGGAGAATATACATCTCAAGAAAAGATTCTTGATAATTGAAGACCTACCAAGCAAAAGGGATTTCTTTTTTTTTTTTTTTAACATTTTTTTAAATTTATTTTTGAGACAGAGAGAGACAGAGCATGAACGGGGGAGGGGCAGAGAGAGAGGGAGACACAGAATCGGAAGCAGGCTCCAGGCTCTGAGCCATCAGCCCAGAGCCCGACGCGGGGCTCGAACTCACGGACCGCGAGATCGTGACCTGGCTGAAGTCGGACGCTTAACCGACTGAGCCACCCAGGCGCCCGCAAAAGGGATTTCTAAAACACACTTCACATGAATCATATTTAGAGTCTGCATTTTGATTAGAACTGCCTACGGAGTGTGATTTGGGGCCCCTTGGCTAAAACAGAATTCTTCCGGGCTGTCAGAGGTGTGTGAATTCCTCTCCGCCCTCCTCAACCCTCTCCCTAGGGATTTCTCTCCAGCTTCCAAGATTCTGCTGACCTTGGGAAAGTCACTGCACTCTCATGCACTGGCTCCCCAACTTCAAGTTGTCGCCAAAGGCCTCCCCACACCTCATATTCTAAGGGCTATTTTCCTTGCTAAAATGGAAAATCTCCTAAGTGGTGCTTGGATGGTGAGAGTGGGAGTGGAGGGCTCAGGAGAATGGGCAGGATGAACACTGGAGAAGCCTGGCTTCTAGAATACACAATGGAGGAAACTTTGGATATTTGGGCTGGAGATGAAAGAGGAGGGCGGGGGGAGGGAGGGAGACCAAAGTTAAGAAATTTCATTTCTTCCACATCTACTCATCTAGGATTGACTTAACTTTTATTGTCTGCATCTTTGATTGTCAGTACATTAAAAAATAATTATAAGGGCAATGAAAGGCTGAATTTTTTTTTAAAAGCCCATTAGTGATGGGTCTTTAAATTACACCAGGGCTGCCTGCATTTCCAGTCCTGATTGTGTTCAGATCATTAACCGATCCACAGAGAGGTGACGGGTGGGACAAACTTCTAATGCAAGCGTCAGGGAAGAAAATGATCAGCCCCAGAGTGAGCGTGAGTGCGAGGCTTCACCGAACAGAAAATGTAAGTCAAGGTCCACACGTGCCTCCGTTTATGAGAATTTGTTGATCTCACACGTTTTCCTTTCAGGCGTCCTTTGGGAGGTGATGTGCATATGGAGGGATGCCCATGGCTGCACAGAGAGTGTGCAGTGAAGTGATTCCATCAACAAAACCATCCCACTGAGTGCAAACATTTAAACCTCAGTCAGGGGCTGCCTCTGTTTGCTGTTGGCCTGTGCACTGACATGTAACTCTGGAACTTGCTCTATTTGTTCCCTGCTATGTCCCTGAGCCTGGGACAGAGCCCAGCTCAGTAAACAGCGACGCATGATGCCCCGCCCCCCATCTAGCCTGAAAAGATGGGCTTCCTGCTGGGGACAGATGATTTGCAACATAATCGGGACAGAAAATTCTTTCCTATTCCGGGTCCACACCCCAAGAAGACAGTGAGGAAAGGACTTCCCGACTGACACGGGACATCTTGACAACCTCGGTGGGTGGGGGTCTGACCAAATGTATTTGATTTAAGAAAGACGAGCGTTCCGGTTGCCTCCTGCTGTGTCAAAGACCACCCCTAGACTTAGTGTCATTACAACAGCCACCTTCTTACTATACTCAAAGGTTCTGTGAGTCCAGAGTTTGGGCAGGGAGGCCTCATCTCTGCTCCGTGGGGTCTGGGGCCTCCACTGGGAAGGTGTTAAGGGCAGAGTGGCTGGGGTCTTGAGGGGCTCCATCGCTCATGAGTCTGGGCACTAGGCTGTGACCACTGGGGTCTGGGACCACTCGGGTCTGGGCTCAGCTGGGTCGCTTGACCACAGTGCCTCAAGGTGGCCTTGGCTTCTCAGCGTGTGTTTGGCTTGAGGGCAAAACTTCCTGAGAGCAAAAGTCCCTGGAGAACAGGTGAAGGCTGCCTCAACTTTCTGGTCCAGCCTCAGAAGCCACACAGTGTCACTCCTGGCACACTCCATTGTCACAGCATGTCCAGATCCAAGGGCTGTAACCCTACCTCTTGATGGGAGGGACACCAAAGAACTTGTGGCTGCATTGGAATACTTCCCCAGTGTCTGAGATCTTTCCAGCAGATGTCTACATGGAGATAAAGGGCATTTGATGATGGACCGAAGGCAGCTGGTTACCATAGCACCGTGATCTTTCCCACAACTGTTTGCTGAGTGGCTATCGTGTGCCAGGCACGACCGTGGCCACGGGCTACAGTATGGAACAGCACGGGCCAAACTACATGTCCGTAAGTAGCCTATATTTCAGTGCAGAAAGATGAACAAGAAACACGCAAATGGGTAAAATACCCCAGATTAGTGGGTTACCACTTCATGGACAGAAACGAACTCTGGAAGGGTTTATTACGGACTGTGGGGCATGGAAAAGGGGACCGAAGTGGGGAGGAGGGCTCAGCGAAGAGGCGACATTTAGCTAAGAGGACTGAGGGAGGTGTGGGAAGGTGATGGATGCAAGGAGGCCTTCGGTGCTCTGGCCCGTGGGGCCCGTGCGTGTTCCGTGACTGATAGGACACGAAGGAGGGGACTTAGTGCTGGTTTCCTGGTTAAGGCAGCTTCCGTCTCCTGTCTTGGAGCCACTGCTCGCGGGGTCCAAGTCACCAAGTCGAAAGCCCCAAGAACCGTGGCAGGGAGACCATGCGGACAGGCATCGAGGCCACAGGGTAGGCCAGCCTGCCAGGGCCCCGGCCGTGACATCTCTGCGACCCCCCAGCTCAGTCCACCCACCAGCAGAGAGACATCTGTTCCTGGAGATGATCCATCCGGGGAGAGTTTTTGATTAAAATCATTCCAGAAAAGTTACTGACTGAAGTAGAAACGGGGGCCGACCCGCCTCTACAGGTGACAGGAAGGCCCATTTCCTGAACGCTGCCGACGACGGACCCCACGGAGTCAGTTAGCGGAGTGACTCGGTGAGGTGGGCTGTTATTATCTCCAGTGTCTCCATATTATCTCCATATTGAAGTTACTTATTCAAGATGGCACAGCCCTGAGAGGCTGAGGGAATTCAAACCCAGTTCCCTCTGGCCCCAAATCCAGTGTTCTGTGCCCTCTCTTATTCTGATAGTATGGGGACCTTTCCGCACCTTTCCCCAGCCCTGATGACACATCCGAGGATCACCCCGTGCTCTCTGGAACCCCGGGAATGTCTCTTACAAACAACGAGGCAGGTGGAGTGAAAACCACGTCTTGACATTGCCTAGTTCTAGATACGTATCCGGTGGATTCCTCGAGAGACTGAAGGTTTTAGACTTTTAAAGCTCTTCGTAGCCAGGAAAGTGCACTGCCCTTCGCGTTCAGTAAACTGCACTCCCACTGGTGTCCTCCTCTGTCTGTCCCCACGGACGTGCCGCCAGCACCCGCCCGAACAAACAGGTCGTGGCTAGCCGACCACGTGATGGAAAGACTGGATCCTAACGAATAATCTAGGCCATGTTGTGGTCAGCCCAAGGCATACATGTTAAAGTTTCTTTTATATACTTTATGTCATGCACATGTAGAGTTGCTCTGTCGGTGTAGTGGCCTCTCGGTGGTACGAGTCCAGACACGATGACAAGCGTGGGGTGAGTTGTAGTCAGCTGTTGGGCAGGGGGGGGGGTCTCCATCCACACTACTCAAATCACTCCAGATGAACAACTCTGCTATTCAGCACGCTGAGCCTGAATGCAAGCTTTCCACACCAGCAGTTGTAGACAGGACCAAGCTTACGGTTGCAGGATGAGTCAGCCCCACGAGTCTGAGGAATTTCTGCTGATCTACAAGTCTGGGTGAGTCATCGAGGCTCCAGGGTCATAACTCGACAAAGGGAGAAATGAGATATCAGGTCAGGTTACCATCCTAGAGCACACAAAGAAAGATGGTGTGTGTGTGTGTGTGTGTGTGTGTATTATGGGTGCTGTATGTGTGTGTTGTATGTGTTATGGGTGTTGTGTTGGGTGTATGTGTGTGTGTGTCCCGTATGTGTTACATGTGTGTGCATGGGTTGTGTATGTTGTGGGTGGGTGTGCGTGCACACATGTATGTCTAGTGTCAGGAGAGAGTGGAAGCAGACTTAGCAAATCAGGCTCAAGGTCAGGAAGACAGGTGGTCCAGAGTGGGGTGGGGTGCGATGTGTGTCTGGCCAGGTGGGCCCTGGGAGGCAGCTCAAGGGAACAGCAGCGTTCCGGGGGACCGGCCACATCTGGCCAGGTGAGGGGCACTACAGCCAGGGGCCTGGGATGACGGAAAAATGGACAAGTTATTTCGAGATCAACACAAAAATAACCCCAAACCGAGGTTGGCCCAAAGGAAACCAAAGACCGGGGAAGGAGACGGGAAGTCCAGCCTTCTCTGCCTCTGTCCCAGGGGAGGATTGGAGTAGAATACAGTCACGTGCCCGTCATCCGTCTTATCTAATTCAGATCTGAGCAATGATTTCCCCCACGAAGCCCGCTATGCCTTCCGGCCTGGCGTCTGCATTTATCTTGGGGTAACTATTTATGTTTGCATCTGATTCTCTCTAGCTTCCTCCTCTTTTTCCTTGACGTCTCCGGCTCTTTGTCGCTCAGATGACAGCCACGCACATGGAAGGAACGCCTGACTTTGTGCTCTCGTTTGGCTCTACCATGAATTCTGTTCTGCCGCCATATTTATGAACCCCAAGGTCCTTACTAAAACTGGGTTTCGTGAGGATGGGAGGAAGAAACCCCATGTCTCCCACATAAACAATGCAGGTGCCGATGGCTGAAGGCTGCTGCGTGGGGCCCATTTTTCTTCTTTCATTTACAGCCCCTAGCTTCTGCTCACAGTGCGTACCCAAGAGGAAGTCCACCTCGGGAACCCTGGGCTCTCAGGAGGGAAGGGGAGAGAACTGAAGGAGACAAGACAGGGCAAGACAGGGTCCAGAATAAAAGCCCAGGGGGCCAAAGGTGCACCCATCCACCTCTGCCCAGGAATGAGATCAGCTGTGGACCAGACCTTGGTCACCAGTGAGGAATGCAGGAACACTCCACATGGTGACCTTCTTATGACCTTGGCTATGTCCTTGGCCATGTCCATGGGAGTTTCTCTGTGGAGGTGCCTTTAAGTGGCAAAGGAGCCTAGGGTCCTTGAAGGCCTATTGGGGCTTTGATTAGTCAAGGGAGAGACTGTCCAAGGATAGCCTTGAGCGAAACTTCTAGCTTCTGAATCCCTGAGCAGAGGGTCATCAAGGTAGATCCCTGCCTCGTGGTATAGTACGACCATTGGCCTGATCATGAATCCTGGCTCTGCTGCTTGTGAACGCTGGGTCTTAGGCAAGCCACACAGCCCTTCCAAGCCTTTGCCTTCCCATCTGTCAAATGGGCTGACACCAATCAGCCCTGAGGCTGATATTGGGATAAAGGAGACACTGAGTTGTAGGAGCCTCCAAAATATTGACAGAATGGGGTCCACACCCAACAGGATGGGGATCCTTTCTTCCTTCGAGGCCACTGGCAGTTTCCAAGGGACGACTATCCTGCACAGTTTGGATATAAGAGGAGGAGGAAACGTGATGTCTCCCCTGAGATTTATCTCACCTCCTTCTTGTTCCTCAAATGTCACCATTTTGCTCTTTTGACTCTCCTTGTGGTCCCCTGAACCAGAACCTGTAAGTCAGAAGCTAAGAAGAACCTGGGAGGAAAGCTATACACACCTTGTTGCTGGCTCTGCACTGATGGATAAATGCAGGGTCTCGGAAACCCAGGGAGGTCACAGGCCAGAGGCTGTGTGCCCTTCCCGGGGTCCCTCTGTAGATCCACCCCTCCCATCGCTCTCTTTGTCCCTCCAGACCCTGGGTCTGCGGTGCCGGCCCTTCCCCGCAGCCACACCACCCCCAGCATCGTCTGTGCACATAGCACCCTCGGGCTGTCCCTGCCTGCGCCAGGTGACCCATTCCCAACACCTCTTCTGCAGCTGCCTCTCCGTTTCCACACCTGCTTCCCTCAGTCCAACCTTTTCACCCTCCGAGGTCACCTCCCTGACACATCTGCCTCAAATCCTCCAGGGACAGGCTGATGGCTGCGACACAACCACAGCCGCTCCCTGACAGGTGACATCTGAGGTCCCAGCTGACCACCCCAGCGCTTTCTTTTTTTCTTTAATTTTTTTAACGTTTATTTATTTTTGAGAGACAGAGAGAGACAGAGAACGAGTGGGGGAGGAACAGAGAGAGAGGGAGACGCAGGATCCAAAGCAGGCTCCAGGCTCCTAGCGGTCAGCACAGAGCCTGACGTGGGGCTCAAACCCACGAACCGCAAGATCATGACCTGAGCCGAAGTCGGACGCTCAACTGACGGAGCCACCCAGGCGCCCTTGTCCCCAGGCAAGGTCACCTACGGTATTTGGGACATTCTTACACCAAAGTATTCGCTGTGTATTCAGGCAACCAAATATACAAGACACAATTTTTTCGTATCAGAACGCCCCACGAATCACATGGGGCTTACATATGCTAAAAAAGTATTCCCCGTGGCTTGTGTGAAATTCAAATGTAACTGAGTTATCCTTGTATTTTCTTGGCAATACTGGCTGGAGACGCTGATCCGCTAAGCCACCCAGGAGCTCCAGGGCTGTTGTTAACAGTGAAAAGGTGGAGCAAGGTGAAGGTCATTGGAATTTGCAGAGTCTACTGTATTAAACATTCCCACACGGGCACTCGGACCTTTCCATCGGTATGACACTTTGTTATTTATAGAATATTTAATTTAAAAAAAAGTTTATTTATTTTGAGACAGAGAGAGAGTCTGAGCAAGGGAGAGGCAGAGAGAGAGAGAGGGAGGGAGAGAATCCCAAGCAGCCTCCGTGCTGCCAGCCCATGGCCCGATGCGAGGCTCGAACTCAAGAACCGTGAGATCATTCTGAAACCAAGAGTCAGGGCCCCCCGGGGCGCCCCTAGAATGTTCCACGGGGAACTTGCTGGTGCCTCCACCAATTGTGTGAAGCGTTTATCTCAGTTTCCTGAACGATGAGATTAATTGACAGAGAGATTTCGTAACTCAGTTCATTCTGAGAGAGCCGGGGCGGGGGCGGGGGGTACAGGGTCGGAGAGACAAAGCCAGCCTCCCGAAGCAGACATTCCTCCGCGCGCACACCCTCCTGCACAAAACCACCGTTCTGCGACGTTTGGGGAAAATGAAATACCTGGGGCAATGAGAGGCATCCACTTCGGCCCCCCATGCCATCCCCAAATAACTGAAAAACGGCTGCGGTGGCATCTTGTTGGAACACACGCTCTCGCTCAACGAGGCCAGAGGACACACGTCCTTCGGTACCACATCCATCCCCTCCCTTGGCCGTCTCCCTGCAAATTCAGAGCTCGGTATGTCTGTCGTGGCACCGTGGCCAGCATCGATCTTGAAGCCGGGGCAACGCTTGAGTTCCCGGGGCCATGAGTGGTTTCGGCCTCCGGCCCCCAGACCTTTCTCTGCCTTGAGCAGCTAAGGGCCCCGCTCCTCTCCTCTGTGGTTGCGTGTGCAGCTGAGACGTAGATGTAAATTCTGTGTCTCCAGGTGGTATCCAGCTTACGAATAGGAGTAAAAACCTGGGGGTGTTTACCTCTAGGAAAAGATGACGTGTGTGCGTGTCTCACGCGTGTGGGGGCGAGGGCTGGAGGGGTGGGAGGCGAAGGTCACGAGTGTCTGGAGATTCGAGAAGAGCTGCCATAGACTTATTCCACCTAGAGACAGGCTGTGAGGTTGCGAGAGACAGGAAGGCAGATTTTGTTAAACACAGAAAAGAATTTTCTAGCAATTACTGCTATTAAAAATGGAATGCATTACTTTATGAAGCACGGAGTCCCCTGGTCCTAGGAGTGTTTGAGCTGAGACTGGACGTCCGTTTGGTTATCCGTTGCTGCGTCACAACCCATCCCACACCTCAGTGGCGGAAACAGCCGCCATTTCATCGATTGGCTCGAGGTTCTGTAATCTGAGCAGGGCTCACGCCGGGCTGGCAGGCCGGTGCTGGTGGCCACCTAGAAGTTCCACTGGGGCTGTGGGTTGGAAGCCTCATCCTTCTCGGCGTGGCCCCCGCACCCGGCTGGGCTGGCCTCTCACAGCATGGCGGTCAGAGAAGCCACTAGACCTCACTAAGGTTTAGGCCCAAAACACATGGAATCACATCCTCCACCTTCCACCCCTTGAAGCAGGTCACTGGGCCTGAGCCAATTCAAGGGGAGGGGACTGCATGAGGGCATGAATACGCCAAGTTCTTTGGAGGCCACCGAAGCCACGTTCTATCGTAGAGCCCACCTAGCTTTATTTTATTAAGAAGATTTATTCCCTGTGTCGGCTGTTACATCGGATGACCAGTGACTCTTCTTCGAACTCTGGAGTGCTCTGGTCCAATTTCTTTTCAGTCTCCAGTTCCCTGGTACCACAATGGACATGCCATGAGCATTACCGTGGGACCTACTGACTGATTGATTTCCCACGTCTTCTACTTGCCAGCCTTGGTCAGTCATTTCACAGGAGCCCGTAGCTCTCTGCCAGACGCAATGCCTTCTCAAGCCAACGAGTGATTGCTCCTCATGCTGCAGATAGCAGCTTGGTCCCAAGGAATTCAAAATTCATTTTGAACGTGCCGTTACCAGGCAGAGGCACACGTTAGTCTAGTTTCCAAATAGCAGGACCGGTGGGGAGGCACATGGTGTAACTGATGCGTATATTGATTTTTCTACTTGAGTTGGTTTTTTTAAAGGTAAAGTTTCTGTTTGTTTTAATGTAATCTGTTTGTTTTAAATGTAATCTGCACCCACTGTAGCACGTGTATAAGGAAAAGAACCACACAGAAAAGAAAAGCGATCCCAATGACCCGTAGACAACTACCCCAGCGTTTTAATACATACTTTGATATGAACTAACGTACCGTTGTTACATGAGCTCATTTCTTTTCGTCATGAAGATGTTGCATAACTTACGTTCAGCGACACTAAAGAACTTTATGAGATCAAAATAGTTTACGTTATAGTGATATCCAATAAAGTTATTAAAATCTGTGCAAATGTTTTTAAGGACTGTGTATAATTCTGCCATCCGCATAAATATTTTTATGCACAAAGGCTTTCTTTACTTAGAAATATGTTCTTGAAGTACACTTCAAAGAGATGTTTAATGTTTACTCATTTCATGCCACAAACATTTTATTGAGCACCTCCCATGTTTCAGACACATGCTAGGCGAATAAAATCCACCTATATATTGATCGTGTGCTTCATATTTGCTAGGTAGGTGTTATGCTAAGGGCATCTGCATTTGTTTGCTAGGGTTACCATGAATTTCCATAAATTGGCTTAAGCATCAGAAATTGATTCCCTTGCAGGAGGCTAGAACTCTGAAATCATGGTGTTAGCAGGGCCACGCCCCCTCTGAAATATCTAGGAAAGAATCCTCCTCTGCCTCTTCCAGCTTCTGATGGTTCTTGGCAATTCTTGGCATCCTTTGGCTTGATCCTTATTGATAATGACTCATGGTCGCATCATATCAGATGGTCTCTCCTTCCCTCTGTGTGTATCCCAATTTTCCTCTTCTTATTAGGACACCAGTCATTGGCTTAGGGTCCACCTGAAACCAGTGTGACCTCATCTTTACTTGATTTCACCTGTGAAGGCTCTATGTCCAAATAAGGTCACCATCACAGACTCAAGGTAGACCCAGAGTTTTGAAGGAAACTACTCAATCCGTACAATGTTCCATGAATATGATCCTCTCTGGTCCTCACAGTTGCCCCGTTGGGTAAGAGTGTTGATCATTCTGAGGCTTAGGGAAGTCAATGATCTCTTCTAGGGTCGTACAACGAGGGAGTCATGGAGCAGGTGTTCAAAGCCAGGTGCTCCGACTTCAAGGCCCCTTGCTTGCAAACACCAGCCCCGTTGCTGGAGGGGCTATTTGCATCAGAGGCCAAGGAGTCAGAAGTAGCAGAAGGGAGGGGCTTGTCCAAGTCAGGAGGAAGATAAAAACCCAGGCTTGTGGATTTCTAAAGGCCTCACTCCTTATCTTTCCCTTTCAGGAATTGAGAAGAGAGCCTAGGGTTGGAGAGGGGAAAGAGGTGCCCTGATCAGGGACTCCTTAGAGCCCCAGCTGGGAAGGCCAGGGATGGCCCCAAATTGTGCTCAGGATCCAGCTGTGGAGCTGTGAGGGGTTCTGGGGCTGCTGGGGTCATCGGGTGATCCTGAGAGGCCCCGATGCTAATGGCAACAGAAGGGGACGTTTCAGCCGACGAGACTTCCTCTCCTAATGAATTTTGCATTCCCCCTGATGAGGACACACGGGTTAGCCTAAAAATAGCACGAGTGGCGCCTCGATTAGCCTCTTCGTTCCCACTTTCACATCCTCAATGAGCGCCTCTAAATTTGGAACTGACAAAATGCTGCCGAAAGATTTCCTTTCAGAAAATAATGGGCTTAATGGGGCTTTTGACAAATGGCTGAGGCTTCACTTTCTCCTGCTCCTTAGTTTGAACTATTTTCGGGTTGTTTTTTTTTTTTTTTTTTTTTTTTTTGAGATGCCACGTGCATCTTTGTTTCCAAATTGGATCCGAAGGGAAAGGGAGAGACTCTGGAATGAGTTTCCTGTGAAAATCGGATCTCAACCTTCTAAAATGAAACGGTAGTAAGGAGCTGTCTGATGTCTAGGAGCTAACTGTGAAAAGATGATCTCCCCCCCTACTGCTGTCGAAAAGGCGGGAAGATGGCTGGGAGGCGGGTGACAAGGGAGGCGATGTCCCCGGGGTCAGGGCTACGTTGGTCTTGGGCTCCCAACAGCTCTAGACACTGCTTCCCTGGGTGGAGGCTCGGGGCCCTTCAGAACCGGCTTCCTTGACATCTGCTGTCCCTCACCTTAGAAAGCCGTTGGGGCCATGCCTCCCTTCTTCTGTTCTACATTTAGCAAGAAAGAAGAAATTTCCTTTTTAGTCGAACACTACGAACGTTTCAGTTAAAATGGTGACTGGAAAATGTGCGTCCTCCCCCGACTCCATTCTCAATTTTCAATCAAGAAAGTAATTCAAGAGCAAAGAGAATACGTTCGGAAGGAATGGCGCCTTTCGAAAGCAGGCCAGGAACTTCATGGGATCTCTGCAAAACGTCATGCAGTGGGATATCAGATGGAAGGCATGTGTGTCCCACCCGTCCTGGGAAGATCTGTAACAGAGAGACAGCCACTGAAGGCCATCGTCACAACAATGTCACAACAACGTCCCCATGCACAGGGAGACACCCCCTGACACCATGGGCACTGTTAATCTCCAGCTGCTAACAAGATGCACGACATCTGGAGATGTGACCAGCAACCCAGCCGTCCGCAGCAAAGAAAGTCTTTGGCCCAGCCAGAAAGCCCCTCACGGACGACGTGACCTCTGATCTACGAAAGTAAGAGGCATGGTCGGCCACAGCTTTCCTCTCTCCCTCATCTGGTCTTAGACTCCTTGAGCAGCACGCTACGTCGTCTCCCCATTGCTTCTAGAAGTGTGCTCTGCCCTCAGATATAGTCAGAAACCCCTCCACATGACGAGCAAGCCGGGAAAGACTAGTGGATTCTTGGAAAAAGGTGATGGCTGCAAAAGGGATCAATCTAGGGACAGAGGGCAGACATCACCTCACCCTCACCATGACCCTAAATTCCTGGGGGCGGAATAGGCGACTGACCCGAAAGGAGGCCTTGGAGGTTCTCCTGTCCGTGTTCTCGGTGGGGAGCACATCTGACCAGAGCATGACCTGTGAGCAGGGGAGAAATTTTGCTGCTGAAAAAGCACAACCCGTGAAGCAACAGGGAAAAAGTCAGTGGAAGCAGAGAAGTCCAGAGCAGATGCTCCGAGATTCTCAAAGGAAAAGTCTGCAGAGATGAACGAGAGGAACAGAGTTCTCCAGATAAATAAATACGTGAGGGACTCAGAGAGATAAATGAGTGGCACAGAGGACAAACTCAGGACATTAGGATATCTACCATCAGAATGGAAATACCAGTGAAGGACAGAGCCATGACGGAAGGATTTTCTCTAACAGATGACACTACCTTCTTTCATACTTTCTAACTCTTCTCCATAAATGTGGGTCTGGTTCCTCTTACATTCATAAGCTTCTCAATCTGAACGACTGCCCCTCGTACCTTGATTAACTTTGTTGAAGACTGACTACTGTCAGGGTTTCCTGAAGTTGCCCTTTTAATTTTTTTTAATGTTTATTTATTTTTGACAGAGAGAGAGAGAGAGAGAGAGACAGAGCATGAGCGGAGGAGGGGCAGAGAGAGAGGGAGACACAGAATCCGAAGCAGGCTCCAGGCTCTGAGACGCGGGCTTGAACTCACAGACCACGAGATCATGACCTGAGCTGAAGTTGGCCGCTCAACCGACTGAGCCACCCAGGTGCCCCTGAAGTTGCCCTTTTATAAGAATCTCCTGGAAAGCGTGTTTGGAACACAGAGTTCAGGGCCTCTCCTCCCAAATCCTGAATTTGAATTTGGGGAGGTAGAAGGACCTGGAAATTTCATTTTATCAAGCGCCAGAGGCTTTTGGGATCACCCCAGTGTGAGAAATTGGTATACACCATGGCCTTTTCAAATAATTCATTTTTGGATTAATTTAATACTTTCATTGTTGGTTTTTTTTGTTTGCTTGTTTTTTGTAATTCATGGGTTTTTGCTTTTGTTCTCATTATTTTTTCCCTTGGAGTTTTGCTTCCCCTACTCCTTTTGTAGATTCTTAGGATAAATCTTTGGTTTATTGACTGTTTTCTCTTTTTTGCTAAGTAACAGAAGCTTTCAAGACATAGAATTTTCATCTGGGGATGGCTTTGTCCAAATTCTATGGTTTTTGATAAGCAGTATGTACGTATATATGTATGTATGTATTTATTTATTTATTTATAATTTTTTTAATGTTTATTTATTTCTGAGAGAGAGACAGAGTGCGAGTGGGGGAGGGGCAGAGAGAGAGGGAGACACAGAATCCAAAGCAGGCTCCAGGCTCTGAGCCATCAGCACAGAGTCCGAAGTGGGGCTCAATCCCACAAACTGTGAAATTGTGACCTGAGCAGAAGTCGGACGCTCAACTGGCTGAGCCACCCGCGTGCCCCACTGATAAGCGGTATTTATGTACTGGTGGTATCTCTAAGCAGATTCCTTTTATTAACCAAAGCAACATGCAGGATTTTTTTTCACTTGGTTTTTCTTTAACCTCTAAATTAAAATAAAAACAAAAAACAAAAAAAAACCAGCGTCAGTGAAGACCTGAACTGTTCTAACCAACTGGAAAAAATATGGTCAATATTGACATGTAGTCCAAATTGTGAAGTTGTTGGTACGGGTCTCTAACTTTGGAGGTTACGGAGATGCTGATAAATGGAGAAAAATAGAATTAAATGTCAGAATACATCAATTTCGAGCAAAGTTCCTCAGCCTTGACACTATGGACAATTGGGACAAGGTAATTCCTGGGGGTGAGGGCCGCCCCGTGCGGGGTAGGGCGTTTCGGGATACCCCTGGCCTCCACCCCCAGATGCCAGGATTAGCACCCCCCGCCCCCCGCCCCAGGCATCGGTGGCCACCAAAACTGCTGTCTGGGAGGTAGAATCACCCCAGCTGAGAACCTCTGCGGTAGAGACAGTGACTTCTAGCCTTGCACAAGGATGAGCCTGGCAACCTGCAGGTCTCCAAGCTACCTTCTTTTTTTTTTTTTTTTAATGTTTATTTTATTTTTGACAGAGACAGAGACAGAGCATGAGCGGGGGAGGGGCAGAGAGAGAGAGGGAAACACAGAATCCGAAGCAGGCTCTAGGCTCTGAGCTGTCAGCACAGAGCCCGACGCGGGGCTCGAACTCATAGACCGCGAGATCATGACCTGAACCTTAACCGACTGAGCCCCCGAGGCCCCCCTCCAAGCTACCTTCTTTATGCCCTCCCAAACCCTTTCTCTAGCAGAAGCTCACTCCCCTGGGCTTTAGAGAGGAGACCAGCGGATGGAGCTCGCTCTGAAAAGCACACAGTAATGTGCTGTCGTCGATTTATTGATTCTTCTTCTGTCCGGCAGAGCTCCCAGCCCCTTTGCTCTCCCTCTTTGGCAACAGTTTCCTAAGCCAATGTTATTCAATTGTCAACAAAAAGCAAAGGAGCGGAATCTGCCAGATAGTCAGCAGGCCCTTCGTACATGTTAATAGCCCGCTCCAAAATGTTTATTTTACATCGCTCTTTGGGGGGCATTTGAATCCCTCTTTACGGTCAATAAATGGAGGCTTGGGAGGTTAAATAAACGGCCCAAAGTTACGTTTGTTCTCCGGAAGTGGTGAACGGGAACCAGGAGCTCAGGGTGGCCTGATTCCCACGTGAGTGTTTGGGCTTCCTCGTTAAGATGAAGGCCAGGTGACCGAGTCTCGTTTCTCATAAAATTGCCCATAAATTTCGTAAAAGCGCACAGCTCCGCAAAGCAAGACTATCAACCAACGAATCGCCAACGAGAGGAACGATATTTGCCAAATAGGGGTCTTGTTCTCTTCTGCTTTATTTCATGAAGTTCGTATTTTGTGGTACGAAAGGTAAGGAAATAGGGGAGTCAGAAAACGTTTGTGCCATTTGGTCCACCAGCTCCGCTGAAAAATACTTCAAAGTATGATTATAGTGCTATTTTACAAGCTTTTATGATTTATTTTTTTAAATTTTTTTTTTTAACATTTATTTATTTTTGAGACAGAGAGAGACAGAGCATGAACAGGGGAGGGGCAGAGAGAGAGGGAGACACAGGATCTGAAACAGGCTCCAGGTTCCAGGCTCCGCGTCAGCACAGAGCCCGACGCGGGGTTCGAACTCACGGACCGTGAGATCATGACCTGAGCCGAAGTCGGACACTTAACCGACCAAGCCACCCAGGCACCCCAATTTTTAATTAAAATTTTTTTTCCAATTTATTTTGAGAGAAAGGGAAAGATAGTGCCTGAGCGGGGGAGGGATGGGGCGGAGGCGGGGGTGGGGAAGAGAGAGAGAGAGACAGAGAGAGAGAGAGAGTCCCTAGCAGGTTTCATAATGTCAGTGCAGAGCCCGACATGGAGATCGATCCCACAGACTGTGAGATCATGACCTGAGCTGAAGTCAAGAGTCAGACGCTTAACCAACTGAGCCACTGGGCACCCCTTAAAAATTTTAAGTATATTTATGTGTTTTGAGAGTATTTTACAAGCTTTTAAAAGATATATGTTAATCCTAAAAATAAGGTACTACAGGTGCCAATGTGAAAATATTGAATTTGTAGTTATCCTTTCATCACTGACCCATTAAGTCATGTAACTGATTTTTATTCTAAATGATCTTTGCATATATAACCCATTATCTGCCAGATTGGTTGCAAACATTTATCCCCTTTCGTCATGTTTTTCCAACTTGGTTCATGATTTCTTCTCACAAAGAAGGTAATGTTTCTATAGTTACATTTCATTCCTTGTTGAAAGGTATTGGTTTTGGGGTGCCTGGGTAGCTCAGTCGGTTAAGTATGCGACTCTCGATTTCGGCTCAGGTCATGATCTATCTCATGGTTCTTGAGATCGAGCCCCGTGTCAGGCTCTGTGCTGACAGTGCTGAGCCTGCCTGGGATTTTGTCTCCCTCTCTCTCTGCTCCTCCCCTGCTCACTTTCTCTCTCAAAATAAATAAATAAACATTTTTAAAAAAACGAAGGTTTTGGTCTTCTGCTTAGAAAATGCTTCCCCACTTCAAAATCACATATATTCCCTAAAGCAGTATCTTAGTGTTTTTACGTTTTACAAATTTAATACTTAAAATTTTTATGATCTGGAATTTATTTGGGAGTAATTGAATTCAAACGCGCTCAAGAACTGATTCAATCTTCTTTCTTTTCCAACTAGTTACTAAGTTGTCCCAACTTTATTTATAAGAAGCCATTTCTCATATCCCCATTGACTTAAAATTATGTACGTTTTGTTGCCGTTAACAGGAGAATGCACTCATCACCACGCCGGGTGGAAAGACCTGAATGAAACAAAATTATAACAGACAGAAGGAGCCCTCTCCCCCCACCAGAGATGTTTATCAAAAGAAAAAAAAATTGGAAAGGATTATATAATACTGGATTTCTGGAGAGCATTTTTTACTTTAATACTCTTATATATTTTCTCAAATCCCTACCATGCACTATACTGTTTTACAATCAGGAAAGAAGCATACGTCATTTTAAACTGTGGTGCTCTTGGGCGAAGGGAGGCCAGAGGCCGATAAATTCAGTTTAGTTTCCTCATAGAATTATCTTGCTTGCCTTTGCCGTGTTGTTCAAAGTTCTCTGCATTCTGGCGACATAACTAGTTAATTTGCTGCTATCTTGTGCTTCCCTATCTCAGATTCATCACCCCATAAAGCTCCCAAACAGTGGGGATAAATGTGAGTTTTCTCAAGTGAAGAATTATAGTGCCTCTTTAGCGGCAAAGTAAAATCTTAGAAGTGCAGTGGAGTTGTGCGCAAAGTGAAGATGTGCGGTGACCAGACGACTTGTTCCCCCGCTGTTTAATGGTTTTCTTCTTCCTTTTGCTTCTGGTTGCAAGAGATTAAGGAGATGCTTGGCTTTTTTTATGTTTTTCTTTTTTCAATGCTTTGAGAAGTCAAACCGCTCTCGTCCAAGGACATCTTGGTACAGTCCACCCCTCGCAAATCACAGCGAGATTCCGTGCAGCGGTGACAATAAAGTAACTAGATCGGCCGCTTATGGGTATGTTCCTAGGAATCTGTGCACGTATGTTCGTATATTTATGAGAGGCTTCATAAGTATTAACTCGTGCAGTAGAGAAAACAGAAATTGATGCAAAATAAGCAAATGACTGGGTTTACCGTAAGATGCTACTTTTATTATTTTATCACTTAAAAAAAAAACCTTTATGAAAGTTAAAGGGATAATGCAGGGACGATATACAGAAATGCAGGAGGAGAATGATAATTGTCCATTCGCGCCGGGGGTTAGCTGAGCGGAGGATATAATGGAGAGGTGACTGGGAGACAGGAGAAGTCCAGAGAGTTTCCACTGCCCCAGAGAGCTGAATCTAGGCAGAGATGGGGGAGCGTGAGGGAGAGGCCAAGGTGACTCCAGGTTGCCAGGGGATGGCTCCACTATCCCCCGAGATCCAGGATGTAGGAGAAAGCTGATTGATTACACTTTCTATTCTGTGCCCAGTAGGACCCATCTTTAAGGATGGATCAGTTGGGCCCCGTGGCTTGTGGCTGGGCTGGGCCCTCGGGCAGCCTCAACAGAGATCAGGGGGCTGGAGGAGGGAGCGGTGAGGACATTTATTCACTGGCTCCCCCTGTCCCAACCTGCAAGCCCTCCCCGCCGCCCTCTCTGGGCTCCCCTTTGGTCCCACGGAGTAACGGCTGCCCGATGTCACCCACGCACAGACGCATCACCTTCCTTCCTTGGTTTTCTTCAACTGTGCCCGCATCTTGAAATTGGCTCCTTTGCTAAACTGTCCTCGGTTACCCGTTTTGAATGACTCATCTATTACCTACAGGTCTTGTGACTCATCTGCGGAGATGACAGATGTGTTGGTTTCCTGTGGCCGCTGAAACGAAGCACCACAAACGGAGTGGCTGAAAGCAACACAAATTTATTCTCTCGGAGTCCTGAAGGTCAGAAGTCTAAAATAGGACGCTAGGGCTGCAATGCCTTCTGGAAGCTCTAGAGAATGCATTTCTTTCTCTTTTTATTATTAATTAATTAATTTTTAAAAAGTTTACATCCAAGGGAGTTAGCATGTAGTGCAACAATGATTTCAGGAGCAGATTCCTTAATGCCCCTTAAGCATTTAGCTCATCCCCCCTCCCACACCCCCCTCAGTTTGTTCTCCATATTTATGAGTCTCTTCTGTTTTGTCTCCCTCCTTGTTTTTATATTATTTTTGCTTCCCTTCCCTTGTGTTCATCTGTTTTGTCTCTTAAAGTCCTCATGTGAATGAAGCCATATATTTGTCTTTCTCTGACTAATTTCACTCAGCATAATACCCTCCAGTTCCATCCACGTAGTTGCAAATGGCAAGATTTCGTTCTTTTCGATTGCCGAGTAATACTCCATTGTATATATACACCACACCTTCTTTATACATTCATCCATCGATGGACATTTGGGCTCTTTCTATAATTTGGCTATTGTTGATCATGCTGCTATAAACATGGGGGTGCATGTGTCCCTTCGAAACAGCACACCTGCATCCCTTCGATAAATGCCTAGTAGTGCAATGGCTGGGTCGTAGGGTAGTTCTATTTTTAATTTATTGAGGAACCTCCATAATGTTTTCCAGAGCAGCTGCACCAGTTTGCATTCCCACCAACAATGCAAAAAAGATCCTCTTTCTCCGCGTCCTCGCCAACACCTGCTGTTGCCTGAGTTGTTCATGTTAGTCATTCTGACAGGTGTGAGAGGAGAATCCATTTCTTAGTTACTTCCAGTCTCTAGGGACCACCACACCCCTGGCATGTGACTCTACCTCCCTCTAGCTTCTGCTTCTGTTGTCTCATCTTCTTCCCTGGCTCTGACCCTCCTGCCCGCCCCACCCTCCCTGCCCTTATAAGGACCTCGTGACTATGTCTGACCCACCCCAATAATCCAGGATAATCTCCCATCTCATGACCCTCAACAGAATGACATCTGCAAAGTTCCTGTCGCCATGTGGGCTAAAGTTCACAGGTTTGCATTAAGATGTGGCCACCTTTTGGGAACCCATTATTCTGACTACTATGCCAGATTTCTCAGGAAAGATGGTACATATGTTTTTTGATTTAAGATGTCTGTGGCAACTGGAGGGAATTGGAAGGAATACAAAGTGGGTTGTTGGGTATCTGGGTCTGGAGGTCAAGTTAATTTTCAAGATCTTCCCTCTACATGGATCATGTCACATTCCTATATTGAAACCAACATAAAGTCAAACATAAGTCATCCTTCCATATTTGGTTTTGCTAAATTTTGTGAAGGAAGCAATCCATATTTCAATACCACTTAATTAAAATGGTCTTAAAGATAGCCCTGTCCCTCCTTGGGCCTGCCTTTTCTATCTTACTGATATAAACCCTCTCAATTTTATAGTCTTGTAATTTCAGGCGATAGTTAAACCCAAAGTGAATTACAGCACGATTCAAATCCAATGACCTCATAGGCAGTTGATGGTTTTTAAGACCTTGCACATGATGCATTGACTCCACTATGGTATTTTGGGCCACTGACAGTACGGATATGTTGCTCTAAGCTAAGATTAGCTGGATTTAGAAATCTAACTTTTTTTTTTTTTAATTTTTTTTTCAACGTTTATTTATTTTTGGGACAGAGAGAGACAGAGCATGAACGGGGGAGGGGCAGAGAGAGAGGGAGACACAGAATCGGAAACAGGATCCAGGCTCTGAGCCATCAGCCCAGAGCCCGACGCGGGGCTCGAACTCACGGACCGCGAGATCGTGACCTGGCTGAAGTCGGACGCTCAACCGACTGCGCCACCCAGGCGCCCCTAAATCTAACTGTTTTTAGATCATGACAATAACTTTTACAGGCTTAGATTCTAAATTAGCTTAAATATCACCTCAACCCTTTATTACATAGGTGTCCTTGAACTTATCCCTTTTTTGCCTCATCTTCCCTTCTTACGACTAAGTGATGGAATCATTTACCAGGCCATCACCAGGCTAAAGAGAGTAAAGATTCAAAAACTTACTAACAGCCCCTGTAACACAGAGAGCACGTGAAAACATAAGTTCCTTGGCTGCTTTTCCACTTGGCCTCTATGCTTTGCAATAATGCACCATGAGCACTCTTTCTTGGTAAAATTCAATTCAATGATCACTTACTGAACACATACACTAAGTAACACTGGGCACTGAGGCAGACACAAGGATGAATGAGGTTTGCAGTCCAATGAGAAAAGCAGGCGAGAGCAGAAATGATCCCGATAGAGCATGGCTGGTAAATATATCTCTTTACCCAGAGCAATGGTGACAGTCGGGGACCAGTGTCTCCAGCTTTCCCATCTGATATTTTCCTGTTACACACAGCTGGCATTTTGGCAACAGCTGGCTGGAAACAGGGGTGTGTAGTTTGTGGCCAGCGACCAGAGGGCGAGTGTAACCAGCATGGTTTTGTTAACACAGAGTTCCAACTGGCTGAGCTCATCAGTCAGAGACGCACAAATTTGCCCTGGAAAGTGGTATTGATTATAGTCCTGGAATGAAAAGAATATTTATGGAGAGGAGAAAATCAATAATGATTAGTGGATTCCGTGCAGGACTGCTTCAAAATCCAATTCAATAAATAATGAAGTCATATCCTCTGTGTGCAGGCACTGTGCTTGGGTATGAGGGGTATTATGCCATGAATAAGTCAGGGGCGACACAGGCTTACTGTCCAGAAACTGGCAGTCTAGCGAAGGAGACACAAGTGTGAGGGTAGCTAAAGCAGAAGGTGGTAAGAGCCTTGGGGAAAGAGCTACACTGGGGGGTTTGAAGGAGAACAAGGAGAGATTCGGTCCGGGGCGCCTGGGTGGCTCAGTCGGTTAAGCGTCCGACTTCAGCTCAGGTCACGATCTCACAGTTCATGGGGTCGAGCCCCACATTGGGCCCTGGGCTGACAGGGCGGAGCCTGCTTGGGAGTTTCTCTCTCTCTCCCCCCTCTCTCTGCCCCTCCCCAGTTCTCTCTCTCTCAAAATAAATAAATTAAAAAAAAAAAAAGAACAGATTTTGTCCAATAGGTCAAAAAATAAGCCAAGCAGATGAGGCATTTGGAATAGATAGACCTTGGGGAATGACCTTGTGGTTACGCTCCAAATATTACGTTTACTTTCTAATTTATTCGTTCAAGTTTGCTTCTATCTTGCTTGCTTTTCTGAAATTATTTAAAAAACAAAATCAACCCAGTAGTGTATCGTTACATTATCGTAACATGCGAACTTCAACCCTTTTCTCCAGAGATTAGTAAATGTGTATTATTTCAGACTATTTTCTATGTGCTCACATACATTTGTCCTTGAATCAAATATTTGAAAAAAATACTATACCATGTACACCCTAAACTCACACAATGTTACATATCACTTATATCTCGATAAAGCTGAGAAAACACATAGCGTCTAAATGTCATGAAAGATTGAAAGAGTACTTTATGATGTTGATTGCTTCTAGGAGTAATTTTTATTTTTTTATTTTTTTATTTTTTTTTTAAATTTTTTAATTTTTTTTTCAACGTTTATTTATTTTTGGGACAGAGAGAGACAGAGCATGAACGGGGGAGGGGCAGAGAGAGAGGGAGACACAGAATCGGAAACAGGCTCCAGGCTCTGAGCCATCAGCCCAGAGCCCGACGCGGGGCTCGAACTCACGGACCGCGAGATCGTGACCTGGCTGAAGTCGGACGCTCAACCGACTGCGCCACCCAGGCGCCCCTAGGAGTAATTTTTAAATTCTGGTACTTTCTTCTATTTTTTACAACAAATGTGCATTTGAGTGATTTATTTTTTTATATTTAGTTATGTGTTTTGAGAGAGAGAGATAGAAGGAGTGAGCAGGGGAGGGGCAGAGAGAGGGGGGAGACAGAGAATCCCAAGCAGGCTCCGCACCATCAGCGTAGAGCCCAACGTGGGGCTCGAACTCACGAACCGTGAGATCACGACCGGAGCCAAAATCGAGAGTCCGATGCTTAACCGACTGAGCCACCCAGGTGTCCCTGGTGTCATTGGTTCTTACACTGAATCTCTTGCCATCTTTCCACATCCATGGTTGCCCTCCAGAGCCAACCTGCCTTCTCGCTCTCTCTCTGTTATCTCACTTGGTTTTATTTTTAGCAGAGCGCTTATGCTGTCTTTTGTTCTCCTGTTTACTTATATGTGTGTTTATCGACGGTTCCTCTCTGCAGGACATACGCTGTATGAAGGCAGGGACCTTGTCCGTCTGGTCGACCGCTACATCCCAGGTCTGGAGAACAGGGATTGGTCCCTGACAGGTGCCAGAAACACGTGAGTCGATGAAAACATGGGAGAGATACAGCAAAGAAGAAAGAAATGCTTTCCTCCACTAAGACGGTAATTTGGCAACATTTTGCTGCAAGGAGCCCCTGGTTGAGGAAGTCAGCCTGCTCCACCCCACCCCATCTCTCTCTCCACCCCGAACTCAGAAAACCACAGAGCAGGAAGTGGGGGGGGGGCCTTTGTGGCACAGTGCCCCTCAAGAGTTATGGTCCGTACATGCAGGACATGGGACTGCCGGTCCTTCGCACGTGATTTGTTGTGTTGTTTCAGAATCTCAGAGTGCTGTGCTTATCAATGATCAGCTTTTTGGAGTTCGGGGTGGGGGGAAACCCCTGATTTGTGGCACGAGCCAAGTTTTTGGCAAATGAAATAAATACTACCACGATAGCCAGTTTCAAGCCACCAACATGAAATCACGGAATACGGAGCTGGTGAGATTTGTGCGCAGTCGGGTCTCATGAACCCGTACACCGCCTCCGGCCCCACCACAAGGAAGGTGCGGGCACCCCAGGCTCCCACAAAATTCCAGGCGGCTTATATCTTCGTAGCGGGCGTGGCTCTCCCTGCACACGCGGATGCGTTTTATGATTTTGCCCAGTTGCTGGCGGGACCCTCGTTCTCCCTGACTGGTGGAACCTTTGCCTTTCTGTGTGGCACTTGCGAATAATAGCTAGGCTCTGTGTGGTCGTGGGCTGAGAAGAGCTGAACAAAAGGCTTTTTCTTCTCTCTCCACATGCAGCAGAGACGATCAGAACAACATAATGGGCATCTTCAGTGCCAAAAACTTGAGTGGAGGTTTTCCGCATCTTCCACACTCATGACGATGGGCCTGAATCTTTGGATACTTTTTGTTGTTGTTGTTAGCTGAGCACAACCCATAAACCAAGAAGCAGCTTTTCTGGGATGAGCAGGCAATCTCTCTGTAAACAGGAGGAAATGGACTTGAATGCCATTTTGCACAATTTTGAAGGTACTGCAGGGTCTTAAGGACAGTGAGATACGCAGATCTGGTAAGATAGAAAGATAGAAACTGTTAAGATAGAAAAAAAAGACTTGAAGGAAACTCACCCAACTATTAGCTGGGCTTGTCTTTGCTAATGAAAATGTTCGCAATGTTTTTCTTTCCTACACTTTTTCCTTTGAGTTTCCAAACTCAAAAAGAAAAAGAAAACCAACAAAAAACTTGAGCGTTACTTTGATAATAGAAAAAAAAATTATTTCTTTGCAAAAGCAGGAGAATAAGCAAAGAAGTAAACCATGTTTCTGACGCCACCAAGGGAAGCCAGAGGGGGCCGCTGGGGGACGGATGTTGCCTTGAACTCGTTCTGGGGACCAAGGCTAAGTGTCCGCCTGGGGTGGAAGGTGGTCAGAGGCACAGCCAGACCCCAGTGTCTTAAGTTCTGGCCTCACACTCACTACCTGACACTTACCTGCAGAAACTGGCAGGTCCTGCCTTTGACCACTGGTTCCCCAGTACGCGGGTGTTGGGGGGCCAGGGTCGGGGGTGGGGAGGGCTTTGAGGGCTGAGCCGGGAAAAAGACATGACCACAAGGTTGCAGGAGCACAGGTTTGCAGGGGAGGAAAGTCCCCCCGGGGTGCTTCTCAGAAGGGAAGGACGGCGGGGGAACTCCAGGGAGCGGGGTTCACAAGGTCTAGGTCAGAGAACACTGAAGGTGGGTGGCGGCTTACAACCTTCTAACTATGGCTCTGTCGCAGCTGCCGGGGGTCGTTTCCCACGCAAAGGACACAGGTTCTGAATTTTCTTCTTTGGGTTCCTTTGTAAATAGTTGGGGTGTAAAATTTCGAGTCTGGCAGCAGGGAGCTTTCGAAATACAGTGTCTCCATCTGCAGGGAAGAAATAAACGAGCTGGGGGCTACTCCCCAGAGGCCATCTTCTGCTCATGCATATACAGTAGGGCACCATGGGGATGGGGGGGAAGCCTGCTGGATGGGGGTGGGGGTGGGGGCTGATAAGAAGGGGTATAGGGAGAGCTCCCAGCCTCTCTGGGGGGGGGGGGGGGTCCCGCCTCCATCCCTGCCTCCAGGCCACCAGGGCTGATGGATTTCAACCCAAGGGACCGTCTGCTGCCGGCCCCTGAGCAGAGGGCGCACGGAGACGCTGGTGGCCGTAGGCATGAGACCCAAGGCCTGTGTGCTCGGGTCTTCTGGAGTTAGTCCCCGGCCCTCCGTAAAGTAATCGGGCCCACACGCCTGTGGGCCCAGCCCTTGGCATTTGCAACAGACTGTTGTCAGCAAGAGAGCCTTGGAAGGAAAGGACACACACACAGCTTGAAAAATCCAAGAGTGGAAGGAGACGAACCGCTGAAGTAAAGCCCGGAGAAAGCAAAAGGTAGGAACGTCAGTTATCTGAGAAAATAAAATTTAAAGCAAAAAGTATATGCTAACGAGCAAAGACGCGTGTTTCATATTTGTGTATTTGTAAAGGGCACGCTGGAATAAAGAGACGTATCTCTCAGAAACACGTGCGTTAAAGAGTCTCAATCAGAGGTGTGACAGTGGAAGGAATGGCCTAGAAACAGGCAACGCAGTAGACTGGAGAGGCCAACACCCCTTCCCCTAAAGCGATATGTTCAGCAGGCAAAATTTTTAAATGATAATGATAAATAGAAATACCAAAGACTTTCCCAATACCATGAATGAGCTTGAATTGCTACATATATGGTAATAATTACGTATATGGTAATAATAATAACCAAATATCACATATATCATTACCAACATTATTACACAGTACAGTGCCACGTAAACAAAGAACACATGTCCTTTCCAACCACTTCTAACGCCTTTGCAAAAACATGAATGCGTTTGATCACACAGGAAATTCCAAGAAACGAATATTTACATACTGTGTTCTCCAACCACCAGGCGACACAATTAGGAATTAACAGCAAAAGGCCAGCTTTAAAATCCCTTATCTTTGTAAGTGTTCCTGGGTGGCTCAGTCGGTTAAGCGACCGACTTCAGCTCAGGTCACGATCTCCCCGTTCGTGCGTTCGAGCTCCACGTTGGGCTCTGTGCTGACAGCTCGGAGCCTGGAGCCTGCTTCGGATTCTGTGTCTTTCTCTCTCTCTGCCCCTCCCCTACTCGTGCTCTGTCTCTGTCTCTCTCTCAAAAATAAATAAACATTAAAAAAATTCAAAAAAAAGAAAAAGAAAGAAGAAACCATTCACAAAAGCATCGAAACATTGATGAGTATTTAGGAATTAGCCAAGAACACTGTAGAATATTTCTGAGGATCAAACTTTAATAAAAGACATCTAGGTAAATGAAAAGGAACTCCATCCTCTCATAGAGGATAATTTAATGTTGTAGAGATGTCTTTTCTCTCCGAACGAATCTGTTAATTCAAGTTCATGTCAAGAATTTTGAGACATATCTTAAACAATATCCAAAGAGACATTCATCACTTTAAATACATTTATCAGGAATAAAAACCAAATAACTACAACCTAACAGGTTTAAAGTCAAAATTGAAGGTGGGTTTTCCCCTGTATAAAACGTTATTGAAAGCATGTGCTTGAGGGAATAAAAGTACACAAATAGCCAAAGCACCACCAGAGATTTTTGGACTCAAACAGAAATCCTACAGGGTCATTTTCTTCCTTGGCTTAATGTTGTCACCTTTAGAAACAGAATATAAGGGGTGGATCTTACCCTATCATGTATTCATGCACACGCAAAGCCAAAAACAATTTGTAAAAACCCAGTGTGGGGGGCGCCTGGGTGGCTCAGTCAGTTGGGGGTCTGACTTTGGTTCAAGTCGTGATCTCATGGTCGGTGGGTTTCAGCCCCACGTCGGGCTCTGTGCTGACAGCTCGGAGCCTGGAGCCTGCCTCCGATTCTGTGTCTCCCTCCCTCTCTGCCCCTCCCCTGCTCATGCTCTGTCTCTCAAAAATAAATAAATGTTTTAAAAAACAACAACATGACGGTGTGGCATTTGTTCCCAAACAGACAAACCTCAGCGGGTGGACACCAACAGAGAGCTGAGAGATGGGCCAGGGAGCAGTCCTGGGTGTCTCCTCTCCTGTGCAGGTTCTAGGGGTCATCCCCACCCCCTCCCCAGTCCTGCCCCTGACCTGGTGCCCTCCCCCCACCTCTCATCCCTTTTCTGAGCGTGTGTTTGGAGCTAAAACGGTCCTGTAGATCACTTAGAATCTCAAGACTGTTTAAAGGACCAGATTGTCTGAGAGATCAATCACAAGAGGAAAAGAAAAGAAGTCACTCCGGCCTTGACCCCCAATCTTTGCCATTGTGTTTATTTGCCACTTGCTCAACCCCTGACGTGGCGGCTTCTGTTACGTGCGTTCTCAAGCACGATTGTTGCACTAGAGGCTTTTGTGGAAAGGAAGAAGGAAGCGGGAGCTAACACCATACATTTCACGCAGATCATCTGTTTTGTGAAACCCCTTGTTCCCGAGGGCGAAGAGGTGCAAAGACTCATTGGCGTCCCATCACCTCCTCTTAGACATTGCTGGATCTCAGGCTCGAGTGGAGTGTCGACCCCCAGGGCTGCCAAAGCAAAGCGCCCTTCACAATGGAGATTGTACTCTCTCCCAGCTTCTGGTGTCGCTGGCAAGGCTTGGCATCCCTTGGCTTGTAGACGTATCCCTCCCACCTCTGCCTCTCTTGTCACACATGATCCTCCCTGTGTGTCTGGGTTCTCCTCTTCTTATAAAGATACCCGTCATATCAGATTACACGCCCACCATACTCCATCTGAATGGGTTACATCTGCAAACAACCTGATTTCCAAATAAGGTCACCTTCTGAGGTTTGGAGTGGATGTGAATTTGATGGCGGGGGCGGGGGGGGGGACCCTATTCAGCCAAGCACAGGCGTGCTTGCTGGCTTAATTTTCCATTAGACTGGCTTTGGCGTCATCTAAACTCTTCGGGACGCACCTATTCTTGTGTCCCGCCATTGTTTTCGCCATGAAACCATGGTTATCGTGAGACATTTGTGCACGCGTTGATTCTGTAAGCGTTTGTCAGGCATCTGCTGTGTGCCAGGGATTGTGCTGGCGAGGACGTCGAGGGGTTCACATTCTGGGAATGGAACAGACACCTAAACAAACAAACAAAATCGCAAGAAGTTGAAACAGACGCTAAAATGAGGAGCACAGAGATGGGAACCTCACCAGACCAGCAAAGGCTGTCCTTAACGAGAATGCGGTGGGGCTTGCAGGGAGGCAGGAAGGGAAGGGAGCCTGGGGAGGAGGACCAGTGCATGCAAAGGCACAGAGACCTAGAAGAACATTTGCATTGGAGGAGCCCCACGCATTTCAGGTTGCCCGAGGGGTGTGGAGTGTGCAGGCTCAGGCAGCGAGGAATCTGGAAAGACCATCCCAGTCGAGAGGGCAGACAGGCACAGAGCTCCTGCTTGTGGGTGGTGGGGCGGGCTCTAAGCAAGGGATAAAAACGAAAGCGCATGAATTTTTAAGAAGGTACCTGGGAGCAGCAGGGAGGATAGATTGAAGGCGAAGGGACAGGTAGGGAGACCTCAAATGTAATCATGTCTTTTTTAAAAAATTTTTTTAAACATTTATTTATTTTTGAGAGACAGAGAGAGGCAGAGCATGAGCAGGGGAGGGGGAGAGAGAGAGAGAGTGATACAGAATCCGAGGCAGGCTCCAGGCTCCGAGCTGTCAGCACAGAGCCTGGCACGGGGCTCGAACCCACGAACCGTGAGATCATGACGTGAGCCAAAGTCAGATGCTTAACCGACTGAGCCACCCAGGGGCCCCCAAACGTAACCACGTCTCAAAATTAGTCCAGACCAGGGAGGCTGTTGCATGGGAAAAGGTGGGGAGAGGCCTGGGGGAGGAGCTCAGGACAGGGTAGGAGGACAGGAGTCCGGGACGTGGCGGGAGGTGGTTCTTGGACCCAAAGCTATGCTCAGTGACATGTCCAGAACACTTTGGGCTCAAAGACTATGGACCACATACACATAAATGATTTCTATCACAATGGTCTCCGAGAACTTAGCTTTCTAAATCTGTAAAGTTAGCATTTTGATGCTGATCGTTAAGGATGTGTATCTATTTCAATGCCGGGGACAGTTAAAACCATTTCAGAAACACTTGGAAGGCATTTTTGCTGAAGGAAATTTACTGCAGCCACTGAATTCCATAGATAGAGACAAGAGGAAACTAATTCAGAGTTCTGTCGTGGCGCTCTAAGCCAGCTCCTCACTGCTCTGCCACAAACGTGTTCTCTAGTTTGTTCTCTAGATCGATGAGGGGAACGGACCCAGTGATGCTGTACTGTAGTGACAATTATAGGAATGACATTCACACACACACACACACACACATACACACACACACACACACACACACACACCACATCTTAAAATTAAAAGCAGTCTGGGGGCACCTGAATGGCTCAGTCAGTTAAGCATCTGACTCTTGGTTTCAGCTCAGGTCATGATCTCATGGTTCGTAAGTTCGAGCCTCAGATCGGGCTCTGTGCTGGTGGCATGGAGCCTGCTTGGGATTCTCTCTCTCTCTCTCTCTCTCTCTCTCTCTCTCTCTCTCTCTCCCTCCCTCCCTGGTTTGCTCTGTCTCTCTCTCAAAAAAATAAATAAACATAAATTAATAAATTTATATAATTTATTAAATTACATTAAAAACAGTCTGTTATTAATAAGCAGTTCACTATTCTTTCTTTCTTCTTCCTCCCTCTCTTCCTTCCTTCTTCCTTTAGAACAGCAAACTTAAGCATCACCTAGAAGCTATTTCCTGGTTTTGCACACTTGGGGCCAGGAAATGGTGATGATAACTCAGAAGTAGTTATCTAGTCCAGCTATCTACAGATAACAGTCCAGCTATCTACAGATAACAACAGTCCAGCTATCTACAGATAACAACACCTAAGGATTGAAAAACAAAAACAAAACCTCTACATATCTTTATGAAGATAAGACTGCTTTAAGAATAATGGAAACCGTGCAGATGTAACAACATACTAGAACTCATCACGCATGTGCATAGATTAGGACGCGTCAAGAATACGGCTGAGCACGTATGCTTTCGCAGCTTGACTGTGCCAAAGGTGTGGTGGTTGCTGGGCCAGCATGGTTAAGGGCACAGTTATGCTGACCTGTGTCCCTCTCTTCTGGGCTCCAGAATCCTCTTCTGTGGGGTCCAGCCTGCTCAGGCTCATCAGTCCTGCAAGGATGTCTGATTTCTGTTTGCTAAGGTGTCTCATCTCTTTCCACTAAGCCTTGACTTCTGCTTACACATCTGTCCAAACCTCAGGCTTTGAGGTCTGAATCTTTATCAGTTGGTATAAATGAAAGACTTGTAAATTCCAGGCGGTCTTCGTGAACTGAACCACTGAAATGTCACCTTTCTGCCTCTTCACTGCGGTTGGTCACAGCTCTGATTTCCCTGTGGGGAAGGACGGTCCTTCCCTTGGAAAGGGTTCATCATCTCCTGCTAGGGTTCATTGAACACGACAGTAGCCACGATACTCCCTGCAAAACACCATTAAATATCAGCCCAACCCGTCCTGTCCCTGGAAGCCAACAGGCCTTGCTGTTTACAGACAGCTTAGGCAAGTCTGCAGTTAACCTGGGAAAACTCTCGGTTTCTACTGGGCGTGGCTTCAAGCTTCTACTGGGCGTGGCTTCAAGCTTCTACTGGGCGTGGCTTGAAGATGGCAGGTGGTTTCACCTTTCAGTAGTCTCTGAGTTTATGCGGGTTTTATTCAACAGGTTTCCAAAGTCAGTTTTTATTATCTCACCCTTCTTCCACACCTTTTGCTACAGAACCTTTACTTCCTGCTGCTACTAAGATCCAAGCCCCCGTTCACCACAGCTAACGTTTTTCTTCACCGCAGAGTTGGTTCCCTCCTAGGGATCGCTGTTGGAACATCTGGACTCAGCTTCCAGAGACACACGGGTAAGTTGCTGCCCCTTTAAGGACGGTGTTTCTTAGCAACGATGGATTGTTGGCCCTGTTTCCTATCAATCGATTCTCTGCAAGCCGTGCTCTGCTAAGTTTCCAAACTAACCATTGAGAAGTAGTAGCCGATGCACTGAAACTAGCATGCTCTTCCAAAAAAACCAAAAAAAAAGTCAAAAAAATCTAATCAGAGGAACATGTCGTAGGACTATTCTAGTTGTACTGATTCATACTATTATCAGTGTTGCTTAATATTTTCTGTGAAGCTCCAAATGTGCTTTTTGTTTCAGTGCCTGGAACAACTGTGGCCAACAAAATTTAAATATATACATCTAAGTCTCTAGGTACACATACATATTCATATATTTACGTATATATACTTTACTTTTGATTTCTTCCGTTTACATTTCATTTTCCTTTGCATTTCTTCACGTGCTTATTCGTCGCTCATGTTTCTTGTTGAATGACTGGTCAGTGCTGGGCAAGTGTGACCTTTGTCTGCAGAGACCTCATCCGGACCCCTGCTAACCAGCCAGGAAAGCATGGGTTCCACTCAGAGCCTCAGATTATATGTCATTAAAGCAAGAAACTTGGACCAGAGAATCCTCGGGTCCTTGCAGGCTCTCGGTATTTATGATGCCAGGAATAACTTCTCTTCATACTCAGAAATAAGTGCCAGGGAGGGAAACTTCAGAGCACCATGAGAGGAGGAAATAAGGGGACCCCGCTTATTTTGGGGGCCATGGAAGTCTCCTTGGAGAAGAGATGGGACCATAAGTAGAAGCGAGCAGTTGCAATGGGGACCAATAAAGGAGAAATGGCAGTGATAAAGACAAAAATACATCCAGTGACACCTGTTAACACATGGAAAGGCAGTCTCCATTTGGGACCACTGTGATAAGCACAGAGATCGCCATGATGGGGTTTTGCAGTGGAAATAAGAGGGGGTCATCTCCAAATACCGCATGGGCAAGTAGGGATTTCTAGCCAAGGGGCAGGGTGGGGATCAGTGGATGGAAAATTACTAAGAGGAAACATCAGGAATAAAGGAGGTTCTGGCTACACCTACCTGCTGAGTCTTGCTGAAGACAGGCCAGACGTGACCACGTATCACCTGGGGGCTGGATCCTGGTCAGATATTGAGGGCCATCAGATAGCCAGGGCAGGGGGTCCTGGTCCATCTCCTGAAGCAGGACTCTTGCGAAAACCAGATTTTACAAGGTGGTGCACAGATAGGTTCAGGAACCTGACTGGAGTTTGGTCAAGCAAAGAATCTTTGTCAGGGGTGGCAGGGACATTTGGGATTAAATGATTAAATTTAATCCAATGGGTTTTATGTTAGACTAAGTGATTAAGTCTAAGGCTGGGCATGGAAGACACGAGGACATCTGAATCAGCCTCTGAGAAAGATACGAATAAGCTGGAGGGTGCTGTCGTTCCCAGTATCTGTTCCCTTTGCCATGTAGTTTCTCCGTGTCCACCCACTGAGGGCAGGGTCACTTCCCCATGCCTTGGTGATGGGCCCAACCATGTGATTTGCTTGGGCCGATGGGGTGTTGTAGGCACGGAATGTTCCCATGCGCTTCCATTGGATCTGTGTTTCTGCCATTTATCCAAGGGGCCCTGCTGCGCCTGGAGGGAAGATGGTGGCCATGTAGAGCAGAGCCACCTCCAGCCATGCTGAGTCTACACTAGCTGACCCCCGGTCAACCCACGGGCTCGGGAGCTACATAAACACCTATTGCCCCATGCTGTGATCGATGACATTCAGAAGTAAGGCTACGGTTATCTGCTATATGGCAAATTTGGGCTTGAGTGGAGCTAATGTTGACCTCCAGGGCACTTCAAGCCACACCGCAGGAAGAATTATGTCTGTTTCCAGGGAGTTCCAACACCGGGTAGAAGCCAGGACACCGACTTGGGTTAAGGCAAGGAAGTCCAGTGGGACCCTAGGAAGAAGGAACTGGTGAGCTGTAGAAAGGCCACCAGGATCCAGGCAAAGGGAAGGGGAATCAGCAAAACCAACTTAACAAAGAAACAGGAGTAGATCCAGGAACCATGTGGGAAGCCTGCTGTATTAACCGGAATGGATAGAAGGTGTTGGAGGAAGGTCAGAAAGAACTTCATGGCCTGTGCATGTCCTGGGGAAGAGCCTGATCTCCCTGCTCATGGGAACAGCACGGATTCAAAGCACACTGCCCTTTGGGACAGGTGCACACCCGGCACTGCCAAGGAGGGATCAAGACCTGTGGGGGACTTAGCCTCAGGGTCTGAGATGTGGCAGGGGGCAGCGCAGGTGGAAAGGATAGCATTTTCCATGCCTGTGGTGCTGTCGCGTACATCGTCTCCTTCATCTTCCCCATCGTCCTAGAAGTAGGTACTAACACGCGCATCCTCTGGATCAGGACCCGGGGTTCGTGTAAACGAAGCGGTTTTCCTCCAGGTCACGTGAACAGAAAGAGGCAGCACCGGGGTCCAAACCCATCACTTCTGGATTCTGCCCTCTTACGGGAGAGCTTGCCCCCAGCACACGCGTCTGAGGTCTGTTCTCTTGGCTGCAACGGCGTTTGTCGTCAGTTGTTCAGAATATCCAGCAAGTTCCTTTTGCTTTGGTTCCATGCTCGCAAGGCCACTTTCTGTTTACCTTTCGCTTTCTCGCATAGACTCGTTGGTAGGCTGACCCTAAGTGTTTCCAACTTTAGGAAGTTTATTCTGTGGTCCTTGCGGCGAGTTCGTAGGTTGGCATCCCTGAGCATGCTCGAGCCTCTGCTGATGCTGGGTAGGATAAGGCTTGGTAGCTCTGGGTTTATTGACCATCGAGGTTCCGGACATGGAATGGACCTCAAACTTGGGGACCCGCTCAGCCAGATTTGGGGTGACTTTCCTGGACAGCACTGCTCGGGCTTCACGTCTTTCAACTGCGGAACACAGTGGCAAGACCGGGCTAGCGGGCTTATTTTTGGAGGGCGTGTTCTTGAACTCCACACTGCCTTCTTCTTGGGTTAATAGCACCATGCTTTGGTGACACATTAATACCTTCTGCCGTCATTAGCTCCCAATGCAAAGGGTAGAAAGCAAACCGTAAGATGCTAATAGAGCTTTTTTTTTTTTAAATAAATAAAAAAGAAGGAATGCATCGTATCACAGTTACAAATCTCCGAGACTGAGACGAGGAGGTTCCTCTGTGTGGCAGCCTGGTACCGTCTACACGGAAGGACGGGCTTGGCGTCCCCACGCGCAGGCTCCGTGGCACTGTTCGGTGGCCCAGGTGACACGCTTGTTTTGTCTGGAACACGCTCTGAAGTATACGTTTTCTGCTGGAAGAAAAACATGTTTTAAGAGGTTTTGTTTCATTTCGCCGGCTGCTGATTCAAACACTTGTCCTGCTTTCATAGTCCGTGATTAATTGCAGGTTCCTACTCCTGTGGGAATTACTCAAGGCTCCTCTCAAAGCCGTGCTGCACTCGTCAGCGTGACTCACCTTTTCACGATTCCAGAGCTAATAACAGGGATTATCCAGTCGGCACTTCGGGAAATGAGAGTGAAGTAAGCTAGCGAGCTCTTTCTACTTCTCTTGAGTTTGAAACGGAAGGTTTTTTTTTTCTTTTCCTAAGCGTTTGCTTTTCTGTTTTTGTTTTCTGCAGAAGGGGACTGTTACGTTTGCTTTTCTTGGGGAAAAAAAAAAAAACTTTTTAATGAAGTCTAGCCTATAGAAGAAAGCACGGATCGGTAATAAGTGTGCAGCCCGATAGATGTTGGCAGTATAAACCCACCGACGTTTCTGGCACCCCAGAACAAGAATCAAAACATGGCCAGCTGTTTGAGGTATAATTACCAAATAAAAATTATACATATTGATTTGCTGTGCAGCATGGTTTTTTAAAATACATATACATTGTAAAATGATTACCCCAAGCAAGTTAATTCACGTAACTGTGACCTCACGATGTGCATGCGTGAGAACGCTTACAATCTACTCTCTCAGCATAGTTCAGTTATGTAACACAGTATTACTGAGTCTAGTCACCCTGGGGTACATTAGGTCTTCAGGACATATTTATCCTGCAGAACTGAAACTTTGTGCCCTTGGCCGACATCTCCCCATTTCCCACCCCTCCAGCCTCCAGCAGCCACCATCCCAGTCCCTGCTTCTGTGAGGTAGGCTTTTTACGAATCACACACACATACAAGTGAGATCATGTAGTATTTGTATTTCTGTGCCTGGATTATTTCACTTAGCATGATATCCTCCAGATTCATCTGTGCTGTCACAAATCATGGAGTTTCCTTCTTTTTAAAGGCTGATCATTTTCCACTTAAAGACTGTGTATATATGCGTGCGTCCATATATATTATGTATATATGTGTGTGTGTGTGTGTGTGTGTGTGTATAATGTGCATGTGTGTATATATGTGTGTATATGTAATGTGTATATATGTATACGTATATATGTGTATATGTATGTATATGTATATATGTATATAATATATGTATAAATGTGGGTATGTATGTATATAATGTGTATATGTGTATATATAATGTGTATATGTGTGTATATAATATGTATATATGTATACATATATGTGTGTATGTATATATGTATACAATATATGTATGCATGTATATGTGTGTACATATGTGTATGTATATATATGTATATGTGTGTATATATGTGTATGTATGTATGTATATATGTATACATATATATATATATATACACATTACATACATATATATACACACACATAAACTTATGTCTCACATTTAATATCTATTCATCCAGTGATGGACACTTAGGTTATTTCCATGTCTTGGCTATTGTGAATAATTCTGCACTGAACATGGGGGTGCAGATATCTCTTTGAGACACTGATATCATTTCCTTTGGACATGTACCCAGAGGTGTGATTGCTAGGCTATGTGCTCCCTAATTTCTAACCCCTTAAAGATTTTCTTTGCCTTGAACTTTATGTAAATGGAATCAGACTATATACTCACTTGTCTGCTTTCCTTTTTTTCACACACTGCTAGGATTGTGAGTTTGAGTTTCGTCCGTATTATTAGGCCTAACACTATTTGTTCATTTTTATTGCTGTATAGTATTCCACATCAAATCACAACTTATTCTACTGTTGATTCTGTCCCCAGTGACCAATGACGTGGACTCTCACTTCAAATATTCATTGGCCAATAATACTTAAATAATATTTATCTAACAGCGTTTCTCCATTTCTCTGTCGAGTCTTCTTTCTTTGGACTTTTAAACCTTTATTTTATTTTCTATAAATTTTTGAGTTTTTATTTTAGCTTGTAATCTACCGAGAAGTTGCAAGAATTATCTAATGAATACTCATATATCTCTTCATCTAGATTCATCAGTTATCAGCAATTTGCCACATTTGTTTTATCTATCTACCTATTTACGTATGTATCTATCTACTTATCTATCAATGTTTTGCGGATCATTTGAGAGTAAGTTATAGACACTGTAACCCTTCATCTCTAAATACTTGAGGAGGGATCCCTTCAGCACAAGGACATTTTCTTTCAAAACAATATTATTATCAAATGGGATGAATTTAGCATTTTCATATTGCTTTTATATGACATGGAATCCATATAAGAAATGTGGCAGGTGTCCTAATGCGTCTGTGATAGCATTTTCCCTGGACCAGGCCCACACGCTGCAGTCGGTTGTCACAGATCCGTAGACTCCTTTAATCAAAACAGGCTCTTACTCTGTCTTTGTTTTTCATGATATTGACATTTTTGAAGAATACAGACTAGCTATTTTAGTTTTTTTTTTTTTTTAGTGTTTATTTATTTTCGAGAAAGTGCAGGTAGGGGAGGGATAAAGAGGGGGGGACTGAGGGTCTGAAGCAGACTTTGCGCTGACAGTGCAGAGCCTGATGTGCGGCTTGAACTCACGAACCGTGAGACCACGACCTGTGCCGAAGTTGGATGCTCAACCAACTGAGCCACCCGGGTGCTCCCAGACTAGTCATTTTGTAGAATGTGTTCTGGTATGGATATTTCTGATATTTAAATCAGAGTTTTTATTCCTCCCAGGAGATTCCATAATTGATGCTGTGTCCCCAGCGCCTCACTTCAGGAGGCCATAATGTCACTTTGGTCACCCAAATAAAATGATTTCCACCCTATTTCTCCACCAGAAAGCTAACCTTTTCCTCCTATGTTATTAATCTATGGAGAAATGATACCATGTTGATATCAGGTTCACCAACAACATTCACCCAACATTCACCCATTATATTGCCACTGTGGTCGTCGCAAAGTGGTGATTTTCCAACCCCACGATGCCTTCTGTACTTGTTAGCTCGCATTTTGCCATCAAAAAATGAGACTTCGCTTCTTTCCTTTGTGTTTCACTGTCTCTATTTTTTACCACAGGGTGGACTCCTGTGTTCATTTTACATTCTGTGTGTTGTTCATTTTGGTCATTATTCTTTTGGAGAATCAACTCATTCTCCAAATTTGACCAGCGGGAGGTCCTACGTGCCAGTCAGGGTGCTTCATGTTCAGGACCCGTCTCTGAACACTTCCTCGCTTTATGGCACAAGACATTCCAGGCTCCTTAGTAGAGTCATTTGATGAGTCCCTTTTCTTAATGAAGTCTTTTAAGGTTATCACTTTCTCTATTCTGATTGGGAAATCCTCGCTTAGCTCAGCATCGTGAAATGTTGTTCCCATGATTTCTTCTACAGGCTTCAATATGTTACCTTCCACGTGTGGACATGCGATCTTGCCTGAATGGAGTTTGTTTCTGGAGCTGTGGTGAGCTGTAAGAAGAAGAAACAGAACTTGAGAATGAAATGGGGCACTACTGATTACACAGGGCCAGCAGGCATAAACCAGAACGGTCTTGGGGAAACTGGGACAAAGCCCACCGGGACCCTGAGACCCACTGATGATGTGCGTTGCTTGCTGGTAACTTCCTGACCTCAGTGCCTACAGGTGTCCCCACCGCTCTGATGTCCTTGGTCTTCCTCAGACCCGCCAAGCACTCCCTCACCCGTAGCATGTGCTGTCCCCTCCACCCAAACTCAGCTCTCCCGGACAGCCATTGGGTTCCATCCACCCTTCACTGGGGCCTCTGCTTAAAGTCACGTCCTCGGACACCCAATCCAGAAGAGCTCTGCCCTACACTCTTGGTCACTCTCTTACCCTGCATCCTTTTCTTCGTGGCACTTACCACTGCCTGATGTGGCCTGACACACTGGCTCAGATTCTCTTTATGAACCGTCGGGGCCTGTGACACTCATGACCGCACCTGCCTCCCAGCAGGACGCAATCAACGTCCACCAAATGCACGACTGAGCGAGCTTTTGCCACCGCCGCGTCCTCACATCCGATGGACCTGGTCTTTCCCACCATGTCTTCTTCTTCAATGTTTACTTGCTTCTTTTGCCTGCTTCTTTTTCTGGGGAAAAAAAAAAAGTTAGGATCCCCCTTCCCAAATTCTAAAATAAACAGAAACCACCTCTATTTGGATTATTTTTTGAAACTGTCCACAGCTAACACCTAATTAGGAGGCACACGCCATGGTCACCATGCTGTGCCTTACCACCCAGCGTGTAAGAATCTCCAACCTTCCTTCCCTTGTGCCAGGTTCTCTTAAGGCTCTCAGTATGGAGTTCAGTTGTCTCCAAGATGATCTCGAGGTATTCTGTGTTACTGTAGTAAATGGTGTCCTTTTTCTATCGTATCTTCTCCCTTGGGATTTTGGGTGTGTAGGAAAACTTCTTTGGGTTCGATTGTGTCGACATGTCCCCGTGAATTTATGTTTACGTGTGCTACATTGCAGCGCACTTCGGCACATCAGGCAGGTGGCGACCGTCATGATGGCTGACACAGTTATGACGGCAAGGTTCACAGCGACAACCATAGCAATGACGTGGCCACGCGGAGCATAACGCGGTCTCCAACACCAACAACATCTGGAGCCTAGGAGGCTCACGATAAGTATTTGCTGGATCCATAAATAAATTAGCACCCGTTGTCACAATCTTCATTTTTCCTGGTTTTACTGAGTGCCCCAAGTGAATCGCTGACTTACACCGACGACCATTGTTTTAGAGTAACTATCCTTAACCTGTGAGGCAAGAACCCTTCCTGTTCCAGTTTTCAAAGAGTTATGGCTGAAAAGGGGGCTGAAAGGTATCAGATGTATTTGCAACACCTTTGAGACGCTTCTATAACTTTCTTTTCAAATGTATCAATATAACGGATCGCTTAAATGTTACAACATCTTTCCACCCCCGGGTATAAATTCTGTATTTGTGTGTTCGTGTACGTGCATGTTCAGGTTTAGTCCAGAGGGGCGTGGTAGGGTTTTGATTAGGATTTTTACATTCTAACAATTTTTGAAAAATGTTTATTTTTGAGAAAGAGAGAGAGACAGAGAGAGAGAGAGAGAGAGACAGAGCACGAGTAGGGGAGGGACAGAGACAGAGGGAGACACAGAATCTGAAGCAGGTGCCAGGCTCCGAGGTGTCAGCACAGGGCTTGATGTGGAGCTTGAACTCACAAACGGTGAGATCATGACCTGAGCCGAAGTTGGACGCTTAACCAACAGAGCCACCCAGGCGCCCCTAGGATCTTTACGGTCTAGTTCAATGGATACGGATTTACAATTGCCATATCTGTGTTGTGCAGGTCAAATGTAGAAGTCAGGTTTACGCTATCTTTGCAGAAACACATCTTCTGTTAAATTATCAACGCAATTTGCTTAAAGAGATACCTGAAATCAGAGCCTCAGGAAGTAATTATTCAAAAACCTCTATACTATGTTTTAGTTATCGGCCTTGTCATTTAAAAAGTTTCTATTATTTAAAAATTTGCACAAAATATTTCTCTGTATTGGCATTTTCAATTTTTTACTGAACACTTTCACTAAGTAGACTCATATCTTTAAGAAAAAGGTGTCGTATCTTTTCTCGTAACAACTTACAAATTTCTAATTTCATTTCTTTGTATTTTGGAATTTCAAAAATTAGATTTAACAAAGGATTGCCTGTTTTACTGATTAGGAAAGGAAGCAACTTTTAGCTGAATTTATGGATTCCATTCTTTTTCTAATTAATTAATTTCTGCCATATTTCTCTTACTCCTCTCCCCAGGTTTCTTTAGGACTGATTTGATTTAAAAACAAAATTAAAAAAATGAAGCCTGGGGCGCCTGGGTGGCGCAGTCGGTTAAGCGTCCGACTTCAGCCAGGTCATGATCTCGCGGTCCGTGAGTTCGAGCCCCGCGTCAGGCTCTGGGCTGATGGCTCGGAGCCTGGAGCCTGTTTCCGATTGTGTGTCTCCCTCTCTCTCTGCCCCTCCCCCGTTCATGCTCTGTCTCTCTCTGTCCCAAAAATAAATAATAAAACGTTGAAAAAAAAAAAAATGAAGCCTGAGGTGAATTTGAGCCCAGGTACTTTCTGTTATTCCTTTTGAAAAAGTGCGCCTTTCTCCCCGATGGCCTTATTGGTGGTGGTGTATGTGTTTTGAAATAACGTGATCTCATTTCTATTCTCATCTAAGTAACTGACCATTGTATATTTTCATTTACTTTTTACTTTTTACATTTACTACCAGTGTTTAGATAAGTGACTTTCATTTTTACTTATTTTTACATCTTTGAATGATTTTGGTGTTTTCTTTTGAGTCCGTTTGTTAACTTGTAAGTTTATTGGGGGCACCTGTGTAACTCATCGGTTAAGCGTTCGACTTTGGCTCGGGTCATGATCTCACGGTCCATGGGTTCAAGCCCATGTGGGGCTCTGTGCTGACAGCTCAGGGCCTGGAGGCTGCTTCTGATTCTGTGTCTCTGTCTCTCTCGGCCCCTCCCCTGCTCGTGGTCCCTCTCTCTCAAAAAAAAAAAAAATAAATAAAACATTAAAACAATTAATTTGTAAGTTTATTGTACCGTGGTAGAAAAGAATGTGTTTTGTGCCATTTCTAGTTTGGGGAATTTAAGAGATCTGTCAAGGTTAGCATGTGACCAACTTTCTAAATTTTCATGGACACAGAAGAAGGAAGAAAGCCTACTTATTTCTAGGAAAAACTACAATATACCTGTACATTTCTTCTTATTAGTTTCTTCTTATTAATTAACATCAAGTCCCTGATGTTCACATGCTTTTCGTGTGTGCTTTATCTCTCTTGGACTGACAATATTGTTTTAAAATCTTATCACTGCTTCTCTGTTAAATGTCCTTGGCGATTATAATAATTTTTGCTTTATCGGTTTTGAGTCAGTGTATCTGTGTAACTCTAACGGCACTATCCTTTCCCATTGGATTTGGGTTTTGTGTCCATTAAAAATGGCCCTATTTGCCCCCATTAAATAGTATTTGCTTAAAATTCAGTTTCTCTGCAATTCTATTTCTTTCTTCTTCTTCTTTTTTAATGTGCTAACATTGGCATGTTGTGTATTTGCTCATTCTTTTATTTTTTTTATCTCCTTGATTTTCCCCCTTGGGGTGTATTTTTGTAAGTAGCACGTCAGGGAGAATCTTGGCATTTTAATAAGTGGGTTAATCCATTTCTCGTCCTGCTTGCTTTTGTGTTTTGTGCTCTCGGCCTTAAAGCTCCGTGCCGCTCCATTTCTCATCTGCCCTTTGCCTTTGCCGTAGAGAAATGCGTTTAGCTTGCTCTTATCTTCTGAAATGGTTCTGAACTTTGACATTCTACATGTAATCCTATCAGAGCAGTGCTTTCCCGTCTGTTTGGCCGAGCCCCGGCCCTGTGAGATGCTCTGTGGGAGAAAGATCTGTGGTCAAACCTCATGAGGAAGGAGGCATGCCACGTACCCCCTTAGACAGTCTTAAAGCCCAACAGTGTAGAAAATGCTCTGATAAGTCCTGCGGTGCCTGTCTTTGCCCTTTTCCTGAGTTACTTTTTTTAGGAGGTCTTATTTTACTATCATGGCCTGAAGCCCTCATGAAGATATTTCCCCAAATGTCAGTCAAGTATGAATTTCTGAGCTCATCCTGGTACAGTGGGGAAACTTGCAGTATTGATAGGTTCCTCTCCCTGTAGCCCATCTGTCCTTAGGACTCAGCCATGGGGCCTGATACCTCTAAGAAGAGAATGGCGAGTGCTCTGGAGCATAAATGCTCCCAGGGTAGGGAAGAAGAAGCATCTGACCTCCGGGAGGTCCCCGTGGGGCATGAAGGGGTGGAGAATCTTCAGGTTGAGAGGGAAGAGAAGGAGGGGGAAGGGATAAGGGTGAAGAGGTGAAGGCCAGAATCCTGACCCCGCCCTAGGGTTAAGCTCTCCAGGGATAGAAAGGATAGTGACCCTTGGGGGGGGGGGAGGGGGACAAGAAGAGAAGGTGGAAACAGGGAGGCTTTTGTCGTATTTCCTGTTGGGATCTCAGGGACACCAGCTGGTCTGTGGCCTCGCACCAGCCGCAGAGACTGTGCACCCTGTGGTCCAGAGGGATCCAGAAGAAGGAAGCTGGGAGTTCTGGAGGGTCTCACAGGGACGTGGGGCTGCCCCTGTTGCCAAGGCTGCCGGAGGTGGCTGAGACCCTGAGGACCCGCAGCTCCGATGAGAATCAGTTGTAGGGCCTCGTGGGGGGTGGGGGGCGGGGGTCACCTGGCTGTGCCCAGGGAGTCCCAGGCTTCCGCAGCAGAACCAGATGAGCACAGGTGGAATGGGGCCTCGCTCAGAGGTTTGAGAGGGACCCGAGCCTCGGTCAGAATTCCTTCTGGAAACACAAGGCACATTTGAGTTAGGACACCTGAAGTAGAGGTAAAGGAACTGTAAAGGCAAATAGACAACATGTCAATGTTAGCACATTAAAAGGAGAAGAAGAAGAAGAAGAAGAAGAAGAAGAAGAAGAAGAAGAAGAAAGAAAGAAAGAAAGAAACAGAATTGCAGAGAAATTGAATTTTAAGCAAACACTATTTAACGGAGGCAAATAGGGCCATTTTTGATGGCCACAAGGGACACTGCAGCACCCCGGGCATGGAGAGAGGGTACTTACTGAACCCACACACAGAGAGGGCTGCATGGAGGGGGCTGGCTCTGGAGCTGAGACCTTCAGTCAAGGGACCAGGCAGCCCTCAGTGACTCCGCAGGGAAGGAACCAGGGAAATACATTCCCCGGCCTCACTCTCCTCCTCCTTTCCATCTCTTGCTAACATCCCCATTTACTAGACCCAACCGGTAGCCAAGGACATGGAAACTTAGGGATGGGGTCCCTACGGGCCGGCTTCGCAGGGCCCAGAATGGCCTGGGGAGGACAGGCGTGCCCCTAGAGGACAACACCCGGCGACAGCACAGGGACCGGCCGGGGATTCAAGACCATGCCCGCCCCCGTGCTGAGAGGCTAAGTTCACTTTCCTCTCTACCCAGATGCAATCCTGCTGGAAGGAGGGGCAAGGGTTGCAGAAAAAGAACCTGGCACACTCTTCAGCCGGACGCTCACCACCTGCTTGCCTGGCCACCTCTCACCTCCCAGAGGAGGGATTTTCGCACCCACAGGGTACAGCGATGCAAAGGAGCACTAGGCATGTTTGCTCGCGCGAGCGAAGCGCGTTGACTGTCGACCCGGATCCACAGGTGCGTGAACACGTACGATGAATCAGCCTTAACTATTTATTTATTTTGGTAGCAGCAGGCGATTCCGACGGAGAGCCTTAGTTTCACGGCTACTGCCTCAGAACGATTCTCACTGTGTTCGCACGAATCAGCATCCGTGGTCGACAAGCCACGGATTGTCAAACAGTGATGTCTTTGCATTTATTTCCCTGTAACCGAAGGATTGCATGATTAGGAGCCTTACGGGAGCAGCTCCCACAAGGCCCCATTGACTGGAGGCTCTGCAGCGACGGGAGGGACAGCGTGTGTTTCTCCGTCTGTGACGTGTCAACGCCAGGAGTCAGGCCTGCTGGGTTTTGCTGCCGCGGCCTGGACTTGAAGGAATTGGGAGAACACGTGTGTTCCAAGGGGCTTCTTCCCGTCTTGGCCCCCATTGTTCACGTGTAGCGCCCGCGCCCAGGCTCGCTGGGAGCCGCGGGGTCAGACCAGTGCAGACAGGGGCGGAGGTCACCGGCCTGATCCCTAGAAGGTTCAGAAGGTGGATGGTCCTGGTGGGATCAGCTGTGAGTGACAGGAAGAACGGATAACAGAGCCCCCCAGAGTCATCTCCAAGACTACCACCAGGTCCCCCCCTTCTCTGGCTGTTGGGTCCCCACGCCCGAGGCTTCCTCGTGGGTGGACCTCAGCCCGAGCTGGTCCTCGACGCTGGCTGCACATCAGAGTCACCTGGGGGCTTTGAGAGTGCTGGCGCCTCGTTTCCACCTCCGTCCATCCAGTCGGTAGTGGGTGGGCATCTGTGCTTTGCAGGGAGACCAGGCGATTCTTGGGTGCGTGTAGGGGAGGACTGGGGACCGCTAGCCCCCTTGCCTCCCACCTGTCACTCACGGATCTCCCCGGCAGGGAGCGGAGCCGTGGCTCCTGTGACTCCCGCGGAATGATGTGGGCACTTCAGCCCAGCTCCTCTCACCCTCCCTCTTGAGCCTCCTCCACTGCCTGCGGACAAGTGTGTTCCAGTCTGGGGACCCGTCCTGCGGCGAGAGCCAGCCCCGAAAGGCGAAGCCCTGTGCGCGTCCAGCTCTGCGCCTGGCCAGAAGGATGTCTGCTGATTCGGTGGCCAAGAATTGGGAGCCCACCTGGCCGAGATCTCAAGCCAGATCTCCAAGGAGCTTTGGCCGCTGATGAAGCTAATATTCTCATCTCGTCTGGCATCTCTTTGGTTCAGAACGCGGAGCACGAAGTGAGGGGCGGTGTGGATAGATATCCTCTCCGCTGGGTGGAAACTGTTTGCTCGGCATATGCTCCCCCCACCCCCCCCACCGTGGGGGAGTATGTATGGAATACTTGGGATGTTTCAAGAACGTCAGTATTTGTAATGAATAATTATAGAAGCAGATCAAATTCATCCTCATTATAATAAACACTTGCCGTGTATTCCTTTGTTTTTACTCTAGGTTCTGAATTAACCCTCCGGAGATGACATGTTTGCGGCGGGGGTGGGGAGGGGGTGGGGGGGGGACAAAAGGTGATGAGTACAGAAAGGCAACTTAGAATGGAGCCCTGGGGTCTTAGATGTGATTATATATGGATCAGCTCCAACATGTTCCACTGGGGTCTGGCCTGGCCACAAGTGGCCGACGTTGTCACAGAGCACCTGCCATTGTGTCATAGTGCTTGAGGGAGCTGTCCCCAGCCGAGACCTCACTGTGGGCTCAGCACACAGCCTGACCTGGAATGCCACCCTTATCCTAAACCAGAGCAGATCAGTACTACCGCGTCAGACGACGTGTATTTTGCTTAGGCTTCTCGATTCATAGAGGAGAAATTCCCTCTCAGGGAAAGTTACAGTAAATTATATTCTCCACAGAAAGAGATGGAAGTTCTCCAGTCTTTGCTAACGGGAATGATTCTTTTTTATCCTTAAGCATAGAGATGAAAAGTACTATCACACGGTTATTTTAATTTTTTTTTAATGTCTATTTGTTTTTGAGAGAGTGAGGGAGGGAGACACAGTGTGAGTGGGGGGCAGGCCAGAGAGAAAGAGGGAGACACAGAATCTGAAGCAGGCTCCAGCCTCCGAGCCGTCAGCACAGAGCCTGACGTGGGCCTTGAACTCATGAACTGTGAGATCGTGACCTGAGCCGAAGTCGGACGCTCAACCAACTGAGCCACCCACGTGCCCCTCACATGGTTTTTTTTAATCTTCACTTTGTTGACTAATGCCGAGATTAAACCTCTATATCTTTTTATGCTTTTTGAATTGAATATCTTCTTTGTTTTCCTCTTAGAGTATTTTTTCCTAATTGATTTTTAAGAGCTCTTTATATAGTGAGGCTCATATAAATTAAAAATATTCCCCGCAGATTGTCATTTATCTTAGGTTTGGCTTTGGTGGTTTTCACAAAAACTTTATAGTTTCTGTAATAAAATATATCACTGCCTTTCTCTCCATTTGATACTGAAAAGAGAACTCCTCTCAACTGTTAAGGAACAATTACATGCTGACAGAATTGGTTTGAGGATTTCAGCCAGTCCCCCTTGGGGAGCTCGAGGCAAGTTCCCTGGGGTCTGGGGACACAGTGAACTGGCATCTGACTTCCCAGAGCAAATAGGATACGTGAGAGGAGCTGGGCCCACTGCTGGTCAGAGGAGGGCAAGGGACGAGGACATTCAGGGACTGATGTGTGTGCCCAGCTTGTTGGGGCAAAGCATTCAGGGGCATTTCCTCATTCGGGCGCACACAGGTAGGTCCACGGTGTAAGGTGTCGGGTCCTGTGATAAAGCCCATCAGAGGCGAGCTTCAGGTACCGCCGGGTTCCTAAGAGGCTGGCTGGGATTTATCCATGTTATGGAAACAACGGGTAAGAAACATCCAGAAATGGGAGCAGGATTTCTCCAAAGAACCTAGAAATGCACCTCCAAGCTGTCAGCATAAACATCTGCTCTTCAACTCAGAATGTCCTTGCTCAAATTGCCCCCTCGTTTCCCACGGCTCTGTAGCAGATGCTGTGGAGACTGTGTGTGAGTGTGGAGGGGGTGACTGACTGGGGGGACAGGAAGGAGAGGAAACAAGGAATAGCCCCAGCCCCTGGGAAGCCCTACTATCTGTGGGCCCAGGCCGGGGCTGCATATCTGAATGAAGCACAAGCTTGAACCCTTGCGTGGACCGGACATTCTGACGACCAGCAGGGGGACTGACTGCATGATGCCTATGAACGGCCAGAAAACACTAGAGACGTCCTAGGTTTTCACCGGGGCAGGGAAAACTCAGTGCTGCAGAACTCATTTGAAGACAGACTTTTTCAAAAATTATTTATTTATTTTTTGATTCACATCCAAGTTAGCACATGGTGCAACAATGATTTCAGGAGTAGCTTCCTTAGTGCCCCTCCCCCATTTAGCCCATCCCCCCCCCCACAACCCCTCCAGCAACCCTCAGTTTGTTCTCCATATTTGAGTCTCTTATGTTTTGTCCCCCTCCCTGTGTTTATATTATTTTTTATTTCCCTTCCCTTAGGTTCATCTGTTTTGTCTCTTAAAGTCCTCATAGGAGTGAAGTCATATGATTTTTGTCTTTCTCTGACTGACTAATTTCGCTTAGCATAATACCTTCCGGTTCCATCCACGTAGTTGCCAATGGCAAGATTTCATTCTTTTTGATTGCCGAGTAATACTCCATCGTGTATATATACCACATCTGCTTTATCCATTCATCCATCGATGACCATTTGAGCTCTTTCCATACTTTGGCTATGTTGATAGTGTTACTATAAACACTGGGGTGCACGTACCCCTTCTAAACAGCATCCCTGTATCCCCTGGATAAATACCTAGTAGTGCAATTGCTGGGTCATAGAGTGAAGACAGAATTGTTTGACCCTTCTATGCAATGCATCCTCTGGTTTGATATACGGGTTACATTTAGAATTCCAGGAGAGGACACAGGGATAAGCTAATATTGCATTTACCACCTTTCAGGCTCTGTTCTTGGGGCTTCCACATGAATTATCTCACTTAATTTCCATCATCCACTGGGGGGAGATGCTCTTATCTTCCACACAAGGAGACTGAGCATCACGGAGATGAAGGATTTTGCCAAAGTCCATCAAGTGCGTAATGAGTGCATCTGGGGTCAATTAAAATTCTTTCTTTCTCTTTTCTTTAATGTTTATTTATTTTATTGAGAGGGAGAGTGTGCGTGAGTAGGGGAAAGGCAGAGAGGGAGAGAGAGAGAGAATCCCAAGCAGGCTCCGCACCGTCAGTGCAGAGCCTGACGCTGGGCTCGATCTCCTGAATCGCGAGATCACGACCTGAGCCGAAATCAAGAGTCAGATGCTCCACCGACTGAACCAGGCATCGGTGGGAGAAATTGAAATTCTGAACTTAATCCAGTTGAGGAGGGAGACTAGGGGTATTGATGAACACGACTGGTCATGAGTTGATAACTGTTGAAGGCTGGTGGTGACAGACGTGTTCACTGCTCTCTCTTCCTTTTTATGTGTTTGCAAATTTCCATAATAAAAGTGTAAAAGTGCATTGAGCACGTGGTTTGGGGAGGTCACTGCAGGGACTGGCTGAGCAGTGAACACTGAAAATTTCTGGAAGGCCCCCACCTGTGCATTCTAGTTGAGGACAAGCTCTCAGTGCAGTGGGGATGCAGACCCAGCAGTCTGCCTCCAGCCCAGGCCCCTGCCATCTACCCCAACTGCCTGCCTTGCCGAAATGGCCAGAGGAAAAATGGATCTGGGTACCGGACCTCTTCCTGCCCCTATGCCTATAACCTAATCTCCCTGGGATTCTCCCCTCTCTTCGCTCTAGGGCAACCCCCTTCAAGGGTCTTTCCAAGGACGTGGCAGTTGGGAAAATCAGATTTGCCCCACGAAGAGTTAAATTCACCGCCTGATCTCAGGGTGGAGATTGGTAAAGCCACACTGCAGAGGCAGAATGGGTTTCGAGCCATTAACAGAGGAAGGAGACGCTCATTTGTCTAATTAACAGGTTTCGAGGTCCTGCTCCTTTCTTCTCCATGAATGCATATCTCTTTTAAAACTCATTAAAATAATATTTCACGGAAAAGGGTTTGTTCACAAACGCTGAGCCTCTTGTACATCTGTGGTTTTCAACCACTAATGTGTCGTTAGAGTGGCTCCGATGTAGTTTGGGCTGCAAAGTTTATGAGTTTTATTTTTATCGGCAAGAACTAGAACGTATTTAAGATTATCCTTGTAAATTGTCACAATCGTTATTTTTCTTGCATTCTGACTCATGTTTCTAAGTGTCCCCGGGCCACCCTGGAAAAGATTTTGTATATGTGATCACCATATGGCATTTGTCTTGCTCTGGGGAATAGAAGGTTGAGATCCACCGTTTAGATGCCAACACGTGATGGTCAGGTTGGATTGAACACCGAATCCTACGGTATCTATTCAGAACGGAAGCATAGAGATAACAAAATGGATTCCTTTGGACGAAAACCTCACCGGAGGGGAGGCATGTGTGGACAGAGAGATAAGTCACTGTTTGCTTATAAGCTTTTTCAGGGAAATCACCACTAAGGATCCTCTAAGTGGCACATCAAATGCTTGTTTTGTTAAAAGGTATTGATAATGATGAATCTGCCTTGGATAAAAGGTTTATAGTTAGAGGTAATTTTATTGATTCGGGCCTGGCTGGCCTCTTGGAAGTACAACATTATTTTCAGCAGACCGATTGTGTCTGGTTTGGAAAGGCTTGGCACTACGTTGGTCTTCAATTATATTTAAATAATTGATCGCGATTTGTATTTGTTAATGACCTTTAACTGAACTGTCATTGACCTGTGTTGGGCCACAGAGATCAATTCTGTGGACGGCTCATTACTCTTTGTGACTTTTCTAAAATACTCGGTGTTACTCCACCCTCGAATCCACTAGGTGCCTAATGCAGAAATCGAGGGTTCTGGTTTATTTCTGTGAACAAAAATGGGATTTCCACGAGGAGAGATGTGTTTCCACGGCCTTCACGGCCATAGACACGACACACGGATGTGCCTCTTCCTCCTGCTTTGGGGGTCAGGGAGCAACACTCTGGGACAGGGGAGGAAAAGGAACTCTTGTACCTGGCATGGGCACGCCCCCTTTCGTCTCCGATCCGGGTCCTGGTCGCGTTAAGGGCATCTACTGCCACTCATCCCCCAGCATGCCGGCCTGGATGCCACCTTTGTCTTCGTGTTCTTTCCCCGACCCCCGCTCTATCTACTTGTGAAAATCCTCTTCACGCTTCTTCTAGGCTGCAGAACTGAGACTTCTTGCCCCATTCAACCAGCCCATTTCCACTACTCTGATTCAGATCCTTAAGGAAGGGGAGTCGGCAGAAATACAACAGGCAGCTGCCTATCTCTTGCTGTCCAGAGACACCCTGGAACTGGGTATCGTTGCGCACTCAGGTTCCCAGGAAACCGGACATCAAATCCGGAAACGCGGTTGAGTCCTAACTTGCACGAGGAGGGCAGCTACTCAACGGTCAGTTGTTCATCCAGGGTTTCCCAACTGGGTGCCACAGGAGCCCCAGTGGGCCAGGAGACCCCCAGCCCCTACATCACCCAGAGCTCATACACTTCCATCTTTTTGAAATAACTTGCCAGCCTCTCCTTCCTTCTTGTAGGGAAGTGGCAAAATTCGTGGGGTGGGCATGGGGGATAAGTGACTTTTTTGCTTTCAGAAAGCCTTGAAGGGGGTCAGGCTACGGGAGATTAAAGTGAGCTACTTTGCTTTACATGGTGAAATAGGAAAGTGTCTGGATTTTCTGCAGGGAGCCTGATGGATGGGGATTCAAGGGGGTGGGGTTAGGAGCTGAATCTCAATGATGCGAGTGTATTAGCCTCTTTGAGCTAGTGTTACAAGGGACCACAAACTAGGTGGTTTAAAGCAAGAAAAAAATGTTATCTCACAGTGCTGGAAACTAGAAGTCCCAAATCAAGCTGTTTACAGGACCAGACTCCTCTGAAACCTGTAGAGAAGAACCCTTCCTCGCCTCTTCCAGCTTTTGATGTCGGGCCAGCAATGTTCGTTGCTCCCTGGCTTGTAGACTCATCACTCCAATCCCCTGTGTATCTTCACATCTGTGCATCTCATGTCTATCTATGTGTCCAATTTTGCTCTTTTCATAAAGACACCACTCATGATGGATTAGCCCCCTCGCCCCCGAATGACCTCATTTTCACTAAATTATCGTTGAAAACACTCTAGTTCTAAATAGGGTCACAATCTAAGGTACTGGAAGTGAGGACTTCAACATCAGATCTTTTTGGGGGGGAGGAGGGCCCAACTCAACCCACAGCAATGGGAAAATGGAAGAAAATGCTCCAGGGGTGGAGGTCCAGATGCTGGGATCTCAGGAAAGCGAGCTATTTGGTGGGGAATGGGCAGGGATATTTTAATAATAGTGAAGTCTGACATTAAATTGGAAGGCATCCTTAGTCCTAATCTATAATCACGCTTTATTTTCCCCACACTTCCAATAAAAGACCTGCGCACGGCAGCCTTGGGCTGGTGGAGCTCGGGGGAAAGACAGAGGAACAGGTGGGCCCATGTTCAGTCAAGGGAGAGTGGCTGTTCTACTCTGTCACTGGTGGTTAGGACGTTGGCTGAGTCTCTTCCTAGATTATAAGGAGCACAGTCATAAGAGAAGGGCTCTGTCTTATTCATCATGCAGAACGGTGCCCAGGAACCAGTAGGAATTCCATAAATCCATTACCTTCCAATCCCAGCCACAGCACTGGCTTCTTCCGTACCCAGTGGGGACTCAAGGAGTCTCGTTTGGGTATTAACAGAAAGGGCCTCCGGAAGACTGAAGAACTCAGGAGCGATCAGTTTCCACGTCTATGAGTAACCACCTTCCACATTTGACATGGAGCCATCACAGAGATGGGTGGCAGGTGGACAGCAGCAAGCCTTTCCCTGAGTAGATGCTCAGTAAATACTTACGGAACTGAGATAAGTAATGTGAAGGGGATATTTGTGAGGCGCCGAAAGGAGGGGAATACAATGGCTGAGGATCTAACTTCTGCGGAAACTGAAACTCAGGTTAAACTTCAGATGCGGTATCACCCTGATGTTCTTAGCAAATAGCCCAGCTTTTTAGAAACTTCTCTTCACGATCCTTACGTCCACCTCATTCGTATCCTGCCTGGGGAACTGAACACGAGATCCAGATCGATATCATGGCATTTAAATCTTCCCCGTGACATTCTTCCGAAGCCCTGCCTCGCCGTAACGCTGCCTCCAGGGCAGTGCAGTGGTCGGAGGGGGGCAGAGCATCAGTGTGGTCCTGGCCTTCTGGTCGAGCTTACATCTGCTGCTGAGGATATTAAGAAACACTAGGGTCTGTGGGGGGAAGTGCGCCCTAAGCCTTGACGTAAACCGGAGTTGGACCTGGTGGGGAAGGATGCTGAATGAATCTGGTGGCAGAACATGTGAAGTCCAACATCTCCACTGGCTGTATGACCTTGAGCCAACTTGCCTCGCTGCCTGGCAAGGTCGTTTTGAGGACCAAATGAGAAATGCATATACAAGTACTTTAGAAATGGAGCCCTCCTGGGGCGCCTGGGTGGCGCAGTCGGTTGAGCGTCCGACTTCAGCCAGGTCACGATCTCGCGGTCCGGGAGTTCGAGCCCCGCGTCGGGCTCTGGGCTGATGGCTCAGAGCCTGGAGCCTGTTTCCAATTCTGTGTCTCCCTCTCTCTCTGCCCCTCCCCCGTTCATGCTCTGTCTCTCTCTGTCCCAAAAATAAATAAACGTTGAAAAAAAAAATTAAAAAAAAAAAAAAAAAAAAAAAGAAATGGAGCCCTCCAAATGAGTATACCGGAAACAGTTTGCCTGCTAGCAAACAGCAGGCCTTAGGTTCGGAGCTGGGCCTCAGTCAGATGCCCTGTGGGAAGGGTCCCCCCAGCAAGCGCTCGCTGACCCACTATGGTGAGAGGTGAGGGGTCGGAGCCCTCGGTCTGGCCTCTCACAAACCCATCTCTTGATGTGCGGGCTCCGTATCTGGCCGGTTGCGGCACTCAGTTCATTCCTGAGGGCAGGCAGTCTCTGGCCGATGGTCTCCAGGCAGGGCCTTCCCATGGAAGCTTCTGAAGGGCCTGTTGACCTTGGAGCGGGCGTCATGGAGGGACTCCCTCTGTTTGTGGCTCTCCTCTGTGGAGGCACAAGGGACCACGTGGTGGTCTTGTGCCCACTGAAGTCCATGCTGGGGTTGGACCCCCCCCAGAGGCAGGGCCGCGTCTCCTCTGACCCTACATCTCCAAAATTTTAGTTGGGGTTGGGCCCAGCGGGATAAAAGCTCTTTTCTGGTTCACCTAACAGTCCCGGGCAGGGGTTCACGTTGGTGGGGTCTGTCAGGGACTCAGGCTGAAGCAGACTCTCCCATCCTCCACACACAGCTCCCATAGCTGCCATGTTGTTTCGGACCCAGCCAACTGGAAGGGAGGGACTCAAAAGGACAGGCCTGAAGAGAGACACTTTTCTTCACTTCCCACCGGCTAGAACCAGCCACGTGGCCTCAGTCGCTGCGAGGGTGACTGGGAAATGACCCAGAAAGGAGAAAATGCATCTTGACGAATAGCTATTTGCCAACATCCAGGAACAGGGTGTGGTAGAGAGTAAGTGCTTAGCACATGCTCACCGATTGAGCAGGCCCAGTGAAGGATTTAACTAGTGTGTGCAGCAATAGCACACGGTGCACACGTGCAGCCCCAGTAGCACACGGTCTTCAGAGAATCTGGCAAAAGTTGTTGATTTTCTGCCCGCTGTTTCCGCGTACCTCATCAGGCTGAATACCATTTCATTTATTTTGTTTTTAAATGGATTTATTTAAATCCAAGTTAGTTCACATGCAGCATAGCGTTGGTTTCAGGAGTAGAGCCGAGTTCATCACTTCCATTCAACGCCCAGTGCTCATCCCAACAAGCACCTCCTTAGTGCCCATCCCCCATTTAACCCTTCCCCCCACCCACCTCTCCTCCAGGAGCCCTCAGGTTGCTCTCTGTATTTAAGAGTCTCTTCTGGTTCGCCCCCCTCTCTGTTTCTATGCTATTTTTCCTTCCCTTCCCCTCCGTTCATCCGGAAAACCATTTCACTTAATGCTTATTGCCCTCACCGTGTCCAGGGAGCTAAGCTACATACAAGACATCGCTTCCAAATAACATCAGGTTCCTGCCTGCAAGACGCTTACAAGCCTGGGTAACTGAGGGCATCGGTGTCTTTCTGCTAAACTAGCTTCGCTTCCCCCGGAGAGCCAGGTACTATTGTATTCATAACCAGAGCTGTGCCGTCTTCAATGGATTTGTCTAAAATCCTTTGCACACGGAACCATATGTTGAAGCCCTCGATGGAATATTAATCAACATTTTGTTCTGGGCTCTGGAGCCCTGATTGAAAATGCATCTGTGTAAGTAGCCTTTTTAGGAAAATTACACATCTTACACGGAAGCGGGTAATCAAGCCTTCCCTTCCCTTCACAATGGAAAAGCAGAGATGGCAGCTTATCCAGATGAAAACCAGGCTGATTTTATTCTAATGAGAACGCAGGGCTAGATCAATTACAGACAAGTGTGCAAAGTTAGTGAGGTCTTTCTTTCTGTCTTGATGAATAGTTATAGGAAAATACCCTAAAGCTTCCCAGCCGCCCTTGTGAGGATCAGAAATGCCTCTTCATAGAGTATCAGTTTCCACTTTATTAAAAAAAAAAATCTTTTTTTTTTAATGGTTATTTATTTTTTGAGAGACAGAGTGCGAGTGGGAGACACAGAATCCAAAGCAGGCTCCAGGCTCCGAGCGGTCAGCACAGAGCCCGTCGCGGGGCTCGAACTCACAGACTGTGAGATCATGACCGGAGCTGAAGCCAGATGCTTAACCGACTGAGCCACCCAGGCGCCCCCATCAGTTACCACTTTAGAAAGGGAGCCGCTTTCTGGGGAGCAGTGAAGCCACGCAATCTGAAGAGTCGGGAGAAAGAGGGTAGAGCCCAGGCGGACGGCAGGGACCGTCTAAGGCGCGGCCCTCCAGCACCTTGCCTCTCTGTGCAGACACCCCTTCAGGTTAGCCACAGGAGAGCCTGATTTAGACAAGAAACTGAAGAACGGTGGAAGACAATTCCAGAATCTCCGCTACTCTTACTCAGCTTTGTTAGGAATAGAATTGATTCACATTTATGCCTTTCCTGCATTCCACCTTAGAATTTACAGGTGCCCATCTGGCCGGTCAGTTGTGGGGGCTGGTCTGGCGAGAAGAACGGGCCGTCGAAGGCAGTGCATTAGAGCCTCCTGATGTTTCCAACTTTGGATCTGTAAATACGGATTTCTCGTGCCCATCTGAAGTCAAAATGTTGTTAGTAAAGAATGTCTGATCTTTGCAGGAGAAGGCGAATGTGTGTGTAAGTGAAGGCACAGACAGGCCCCAGAGCTGGCATGAATGTTTTAATTATGTAAGGGATTAATTTATTTCAAATGTATTTTCTGCCCTTGCTGTGTGCCGGCTAATTCCGTTTTTAAGATGCCAGACCCTGTTTCCCCAGGGGAACAACAGACCTGTATCTTCAAAGTGTAAACTTCTTCTCATCACAGAGGTAAAAAAAAAAACCCCATATATAGGCTGTTAGAATGTCAAAGGCTACGAAGACTTAGACTTTATCTAGGAGCATTTGTTTTGAAAATAGTTACAAACAGAGAGGGAGGGAGGCAAACCATAAGAGACTCTTTTTTTTTTTTTTTTTTTTTAAGATTTTTTTTTTTTTTCAACGTTTACTTATTTTTGGGACAGAGAGAGACAGAGCATGAACGGGGGAGGGGCAGAGAGAGAGGGAGACACAGAATCGGAAACAGGCTCCAGGCTCTGAGCCATCAGCCCAGAGCCCGACGCGGGGCTCGAACTCACGGACCGCGAGATCGTGACCTGGCTGAAGTCGGACGCTTAACCGACTGCGCCACCCAGGCGCCCCGAAACGTGTTTGGTTTTAACGAATTCATTTTTTTTTTCAACGTTTATTTATTTTTTTTGGGGGGACAGAGAGAGACAGAGCATGAACGGGGGAGGGGCAGAGAGAGAGGGAGACACAGAATCGGAAACAGGCTCCAGGCTCTGAGCCATCAGCCCAGAGCCTGACGCGGGGCTCGAACTCATGGACCGCGAGATCGTGACCTGGCTGAAGTCGGACGCTTAACCGACTGCGCCACCCAGGCGCCCCCATAAGAGACTCTTAAATACAGAGAACAAACTGGGGGTTGATGGGGGTGTGGGGGAGACGGGAAGATGGGCGGTGGGCATCGAGGAGGGAACTTGTTGGGATGAACACTGGGTGTTGAACATAAGCGACGAACCACGGGAATCTACCCCCAAAACCAACGCTGTATGTTAGCCAATTTGACAATAAATGATATTTTCTTAAAAAAGGAGTGTTTGTTTTGAATTTCAAGTTTAACTAAGAAAGCCACGCCTCCCTCACCCCTCTTCTTCCCCACCGATGGCCAAGGAGAGAGAAACTTCCAAAATGTTCCCGAGAGAGAGAGAAAAGAGTGGAACTCATCTGCCGTACATCTCTCAGACCCTGGGATAAAAAAGCTTTGCTGTGTTTGGGGACCTAACAAGAGTGGAGAATTAACGGAGGGTCTCAGGCGTGTCACAGTCCGCCAGTCCCAGTCTGGGGCAGGGGTCATAGGAATGGACGTATTTTGTCCGCCCACACTCGGGTTCTTTTCACAGGGCAACGACTGGCCTCCCCAACCCTTGAATTTGCAATGGTTGAGAATGACTTCAAGGGATCTGCTGGGACAGTGCGTATGATGGACTGGAAAGGAAGGGATGGGGAGGGAGGGAGGGTGCAGAATGCAAACAAGCCCCACTCCCTTCCACCACCACCGGGAAAGGGGAGAGCCCATGGGAGCTGAATGACCTGGCCCAGCCGGCCAAGGGCATATTCCAGCCACCTGCGGAGGAATTACCCTTGCTGTGAACAAAGAATATACACATTTGAGATTCTATTTAATGTTGTTACACCAGGGGCACCTGGGTGGCTCAGTCGGTTGAGCGTCCGACTCTTGGTTTCAACTCAGGTCGTCATCCCATGGTTCATGAGTTCAAGCCCCACGTCAGGTTCCATGCTGATGGCACGGATTCTCTCTTTCTCTCTGCTCCTCCCCTGCTCATGCTCTCTCTCTCTCTCTCTCTCTCTCTCTCTCTCTTTCAAAATAAATAAACTCAAAAAATAAAAATAAATAAATAAATAAAACCACTCACACCAAAACTGAATACTGGCTGAATTAAAAAAAAAAAAATCATAGGGATTATCAGGCTGGATAATCTTCACCTGTTCTACTTTTTGGAGGGCAGATTAGAACATGATGACTGAAGTTTGCATGATTTGTGATTAGAGTCTCTGCATGCAGTTGGGACTTCCCACACACCGATTGATCCTTTTTGATTCTTCCTGGGAAAAAACCAACGACAGTAGCTACTGTGATGGGTAAAGCTCTTTTCATGTTTCGCATTCTGTTCAATTCTTTTTCCAAAGTGTTTACTTATATCCTTTGCCCACTTTTCCCTTGTGGTGTTCGTCTCGTAATTGTTGATTTGTAAAAGCTTTTTATATAAGAAGGGCATTAACTTTTTTCAATTTTGTTATAAATAATTTATCACAGGTCTTTCAACTATTCTGGTTATATAGAAATCATTTTTATTATTATTTAGCTCTTTATGTCTTCATATATATCCATTATTTTCCTTTAAGGGTTTCTGGCTTGGGAGTTATAGTTAGAAATTCATGTTCATTTTATTTACTTAGTTTTTAAAAAAAACGTTTAGTGTTTATTTTTGGGAGAGAGAGAGAGCACACAAGCAGGGAAGGGGCAGAGAGAGGGGGAGACACAGAATCCAAAGCAGGCTCCAGGCTCTGAGCTGTCAGCACAGAGCCTGACGCAGGGCTCGAACTCAAGGACCTCAAGATCGTGACCTGAGCCAAAGTCAGGTGCTTAACTGACTGCGCCACCCAGGCGCCCCCGCATTCATTTTAAAATTACAGAATCATTCACTAAAATTTTCTCCCCACAGGGGTCCCTGGCTGGCTCAGTCAGTGGCGCCTGCGACTCTTGATCTTGGGGTTGTGAGTTCGAGCCCCACCTTGGGTATAGAGATTACTTAAAAATAAAATCTTAAAGAAAATAAAAGAAATTTTTCTCCTAATAGTTTTATATTTAAAAATATATATATATTTAAATCTTTATTGTGTGTAGGCATAAGATATGAGTTCAAGTTTCAACCTCCCTCCACCCCCAAATGATTTGTAGGTTTTCTTAACCTCGTGCATTGGATTTCTTGCTCATTTTCTCATTAGTTTAAATTCATATGGCTATGTGGACCTATGAGCGGACTTTGAATCTGTGTATCTGTTCTTGTGTCAATTATACTACAGCTCTACGATTATAGAGATTATTAGGGTATGTCCCAGTCAATATTTTTCTGTTTTCAATATTTTCTTTTTTTTACTATTATCATAGGCTTTCTTCCAACTGAATTTTAAATTTGTATGATCTTTACCTTTTTTTCAAGAAGGGCCCTGTTTGGTTGGTATATGCGGTAGTCAGAATAATGTCCCCCACCCCCAAGAGATATTCCTGTCCTAATTCTCAGAACCCAGGAACATGTTAGCTTACATGGCAAAGGGACTTTGTTGATGTCATTAAATTACGGAGCTTGAGGTGGAGAGATTATGGGCCATCTGGGTGGGCCCAGTATAATCACAAGGGTCCTTTTTAAACGGAAGAGAGGCAGAAGGGGGGGGTGTCAGAGGGATCTGGGAGGATGGGGGAGTGGTCACAGAGATACAACTTGTGCTGGCTTTGAAGACAGAAGGAACCACAAGACCGCAGATGTGGACGAGCTCTAGGGGCTGGAACAGGCAGGAATGGAATCTCCCCTAGCACCCCTTGACTTTAGGATGTCTCACCTCCAGAACTGTAAGAGGATAAATTTGGTTTGTTGAAGCCACTAAGTTCATGGCGGTTTTTTATGGCAGCAATAGGAAACAAAAACAGTATACTTTCTAATTTCCTCCGTTCCTGAGGATCTATGACTCTCACACACAAGCGATAGCTTGATAAGTTAAAGAATTGGGCTACAATAATTTTCCCTCAAACTTGTAGATATCTTGCTTTGTTGATTTTTGGCACTTTGTCCTGCAGAAGATAAGTTTGAAGCCAATCTGACTGTTTTCACTTTACTTTCAAAATGCTTCCTCAGGGCGCCTGGGTGGCTCAGTCGGTTAGGCGTCTGACTTGATTCCGTCTCAGGTCATGATCTCACAGGTTTGTGAGGTCAAGCCCCACGCTGATGGCGAGGAGCCTGCTTGGAATTCTCTCTCCCTCTCTCTCTGCCCCTTCCCCCACTCTCTCTCAAAACAAATAAATAAACTAAAAAAAATAAAATAAAATAAAATCCTTTCCCTAGGTGCTGGGAATAAGTTCCCTTTATCCTTGAAATATATCTCTGCAGACTATGGGTCTCCTACTTATTTTTTTCTGGGGTTGGCAGGCCTTTCACCTTGAGGGCTTGTAAATGTCTTTAGCCAAGAGAAACTTTCAGGCAGTATTTCTATGAATCGTGCTTCTGCTCCCTTGACAACATTGTCTGCTGCTGAGAATTCCTTTCATGGTAACTATTAGAGTTGTCGAAATCTCATGCTACTGGGTTGTTGTCTTTTTTTTCAATAAACTGCTATAATACAGAATTTTATTACAGTTCGGTAACACATGACTTCTTACACTTCTTAGGGCAACAGGAAGCAAGCTATCACAGAAATCAACAGCACACTGAGATCAGAACTCGTGAGTCCATGGCGTACCCATCACCATCTAAGCGATCACACCATCCATTTGCACCTCATATTCATTTCATTTTGTGCACACGCAATTCTTGGATCTAACCAATGTGGTTTCTAGAAAACGAATTCCATCATTTGCATATTAATGGCTAAAAAAAAGCCCCCCAAATATGTATAAAAAAGCTGACTGAGCTCATGTCATGCTTCCCGCGTTGGGAACTTCCCCCTAAAAGCATTTGTAATGAATCATGGGTTCAAACGCACACTCAAGTGGAGGGGAATAATGGGAAGTGGAAACCAACAAAGCGTCAGGATTTTTCTGGAAATGACTCAGAAAAGGCTTTTAGTTTTTTTATTTAAAAAAATTTTTTTAACGTTTACTTATTTTTGAGACAGAGAGAGACAGAGCGTGAACGGGGGAGGGTCAGAGAGAGAGGGAGACACAGAATCTGAAACAGGCTCCAGGCTCTGAACTGTCAGCACAGAGCCCGACACGGGGCTTGAACTCACGGACCGCAAGACCATGACCTGAGCCGAAGTCGGTCGCCCAACTGACTGAGCCACCCAGGCGCCCCAGAAAAGGCTTTTAAAGAGAGGTTTTTGTCGTGGCTTCATGAAGTACAAGCATCCCGTGACTAAGCTTGTTCTAACGAGGCATAAACACATGATGCAGGAGTTCCAGATAACTGAGAAGTGGACTTCCTCTCTCCAGAGGTTGGCCTCCAGAAAAGCTAGGTGAAAACATCGTTACATGCATATAACAAACAACACCAGGAAAAGGCCACTCGTGTTTATTTAGAATATACAAGAGTCATGACTTCAACAACCCCAAGGAAGCTGTCTTCTGGGGCAGGATTGCTGGGGAAGGACATGATGAAATATGTTTCTTATGAAAATCCAAACCAAGTTAAACACAGGCATCAGTGGGCAGAAACATTACTCAAAACCATGCGGTAACTTTTGTTGATTTTGAAAACTTAATACTTAAAAAAAAAATTTTCCCATGGAGCCAGGGTGCCTCAGGGGCTCAGTCGGTCAAGTGTCCCACTTTGGCTCAGCTCATGATCTCACAGGTCATGAGCTTGAGCCCCGCATCGGGCTCTCTGCTGTCAGTGTAGAGCCCACTTTGGATCCTCTGTCCCCCTCTCTACCCCTCCTCTGCTCTCTCTCTCTCAAAAATAAATAACACGTTAAAAGAAATCTCCCATGGGGACCTCCTGGAAACTTCTGAACCATGAAACACGTAGGTTACTTCAGATTAATGGGGGTATAATTGATGCACATATAAGCTTATGATTTACTATAGTTGCTTTAGTCCTAGGTGTATTCCCGAGAAGGTACCAGAAATAGAAGTGATGTAGACAGTAGAGGCTGAGGGTGGGTGTTGAGTGAAGACCAGGTATAAAGAAGTCTTCCTTCAAGATTTCTACTGAGTCGTGTTATGAGTGCTGAAATGGTTAGGACCACAACTCCTTGCGTCTGAATGAACTCACCATGACCGCCAGAATCCCCCACACCAGACACCTGACGGTCAGCCTTCACTGTGTTCCCTCCCATCGTCACACCATTCTGCTATCCCCGCTATGACTACCTCAGCTCAGGTCTTCATAACGTCTTGCTACGTTAAAAATGGGCGGTAACTTGAACAGACACGTCACCAGAGAAGACAGTGACGAACTAACACGTGGAAAGATGCCCAGTGTCGCTGGTCTTCAAGAAAGTGAAAACTAAAACCACAACAAGATATCACTCCGTACCTAAATGGCAATGAAAGCTACCAAGAGCACCAAAAGTTGGCCAGAATGTGGGGCCCCTGAAAGTCTGGCACCCTGTGTGTGTGAGAGCATAAGACAATGCAACCGCTTTACAGAGAGCTCCGTGGTGGTTTCCTGTGGAGTTGGACACAGGGCGCCCTGAGCAAATCCTCTGCTGGGTATTTGCCCAAGAGAAGTGAGAGCACATGCCTCCAAAAAGCCTCGTACGAGAATGTTCAGAGCAACTTTATTTATTACAGCCCCAAACTGGAAGCAATCCAAATGTTCACTAGCCAGAGAAATGACAAACAGATTGTTGTTTATTCATACAATGGAGTATGTCTCAGCAATAGAGAGGAATAAACCACGGATGGATTGTGAAGGCACATGGAGAACAAAAGAAGCCAGATGCTTACATACTGTCCAGTGGCATCTATATGAAGTTCAAGTACAGGCAAAAGTGATCTACGGTGAGAGACATCAGAATGGTGGTTGCCTCTGGGAGTGTGAATGATTAGAAGGCAGGCGTACCTGGGTGGCCCAGTTGGTCAGGAATCCGAGGCTTGATTTTGGCTCAGGTCATGATCTCGAGGTTCATGAGATCGAGACCCTCATCGGACTGTGAGGGCGGAGCCCGCTTGGGATTCTCTCTCTCTCTCTCTCTCTCTTCCCCGACCCCATTTGTACACACGCTCGTGTGGGCTCTCTCTCTCTCACTCTCAAAATAAATAAATAAACATTAAAAAATGAGGGGCCCCTGAGTGGCTCAGTTGGTTAAGCATCCCACTTCAGCTCGGGTCATGATCTCATAGCTTGTGAGTTCGAGCCCCGTGTTGGGCTCTGTGCTGACAGCTCAGAGCCTGGAGCCTGCTTTGGATTCTGTGCCTACCCCTCTCTTGCCCTTCACCCACTCGCGCTCTGTCTTTCTCTCTCTCTCAAAAATAAATAAACATTAAAATTTTTTTAAAAATTAAAAAAAAATTATTAGAAGGCAGCACAAAGGGGGAAGCCTGGGTGGCTCGGTCAGTTAAGCGTCTGACTTCTGCTCAGGTCATGATCTCGTGGTTCTTGAGTTCGAGCCTCGCATCGGGCTCTGTGCTGATGGCTCTGAGCCTGGAGCCTGCTTCAGCTTCTGTGTCTCCCTCTCTCTCTCTACCCCTCCCCGGCTTGTGCTCTGTCTGTCTGTCTCTCTCTCTCAAAAATAAATAAGCATTAAAAACAAAAGAGGCAGCGCAAAGGAATTTACTAGGTTTTGGGAATTATTTTCTATCCTATTTGTGCGCTGAAACTTCTAGAACCAAACACTTAGGGTCTGTGCATTTTCTTGTATTTCACTACAGATAAAAATACACAGAACACATTTATCGTTTCTGTTTTCTGGTAATTCTACTCTATACTTAATGAATCTTTTCCAGGTGCAGAATCAGGTTTTTTCTTAGCTAAAGGAGTTTTTATTCTATCATGTTTTCCTTTTCCCCCAGGGATTCTGATCTCTTCCAATCACCAGAAATTCCAAGCACCCTGATACTTTTTCACCATCTCCGGGGCTCGACTTTTTGTCCTCCTCATCGGCATTCGGAGAGAACTTCTCAGCTGGTCCTCCACCTCCCAGAGGTCGCCTCTTCTCTCTGCGGCAACCATGCGGCGGCTTTAATTCTGAAATAGATCCCGCGTCTAGGAATATTCTCTCGGGGCACACAGCTCCCTTTCTGTTTCCCCTGCTGATGCAGAAATGAAAAACACAGGCTTTGGCATCAGATCTTGTTTGTCAATCTAGGCTCCTGCCTACATGGATGGCTTCGGGCAAATTAAATTTTATAAGCCTCCCTTTTGAACCCGCAAAATGAGGATCTTAGCCGCGACAACTTGATGGTGTCCTTGTAACAGTTTTGTGAGATAACGCTTGCGCAACACTTACCCAGCTGTAGGCATAAAGAAGTGCATAAATATTAGCCTAGAGCAACAATAGTAGCCACCTGTGCTTGCCTTCCTCCTGACAGCTATGTGGTTTCAAACTATTCGCTACTCGCCTTCCAGGTCTTTCCTACACTGGCTGCTGACACGTGGCGGAAGACCAGCGAACATCTGTTGAAGAAATGGATAAACTTCCTCCTTTATTTTCGCCGCATCCTCTGACATTGCAGCGTAGCTTCTCTATATTTTTGTTGTCAATGAGACTCGATTAATGAGAACCTATTCCTGGAACAGGTTTTCAAACAATGCATCAATCACTTTCCCCAGGAAAATATTGTTACCATGTTACCTTGACAGGGGGCTTCAACAATGAACAAACGCATCAGGAATGGAAAACGGATTCCGTGTTGAATGTTTCTTCAGACGTGCATCATAACAAGACCACGTTAGAATTCGTTTTCGTGAACTAGGAATTGGGGGGTGGGGACTCGTGGCACTTGGTGGTTAAAATTTTATTCTTTAGGGGTTTTCAAACGTGGTCTAACTTGTTTTAGTTTTCCTTCATTCAATCTCAAAATAAGTTATTGGAGAGGTGATAAAGCAAGGCCCCTCTCTGCCTGCCTTGCTCAGTTAGTGGAGCACACGAGTCTCGATCTCGGGGTTGTGAGTTCAAGGCCTGCGTTGGGTGTAGAGGTTACTTAAAAATAATTCTTAAAAAAAAGAGACAAAAGAGAAGAGGAGAGGAGAGGAGAAGAGAAGAGGAAAAAAGAAAAGAAAAGAAAAGAAAAGAGAAGAAAAAAGAAGAAAAAAGAAAGGTCCTTTTCATCTAGTTCCTTAAAGTTTAAGTAAATACCAACCTTAGAAGGATAGTAGGTACACCTTAGGTGTTAATTTCGAAATTCCAATCCAGATGTCCAAATGTGAACTTTTCATCCTCTGTGGGCCGGAGAAATCAAGATGTTTCACCATTAGAGTTCAATCCGTCCATCTTAAAGCCCTAGGCATTGATGAGCCAAATCCTTTTCATCCTCTGCAAAGTTATTTTTTTGCACCACCGATGCCAGCACCCCCGGGCGAGGCTTTGGCCCTTTGCCAGCACTATCTCTGTGTCTACACTTTGCCGCCCCCACGGCTGTGCTCACGAGCTCAGGACCCCACCCCTTCTGTCTGCTTTGGGCAGAGAGCTGAGCTGCAGGACCATTCCTGTATCTCGTGAGCTCCTTGCTACCCTCACCTCCTCACCGGTAATTGAGCCTTCCAGTTCGAGGGAATTCCTTTCCCCACCAGACCAACGAAGACCCAGCCACGGGAGTAGATACGCATTGCCCAAGGTGGCTCCCCCGGGCCCCGAACAGCTCCGTGATCACTGGATATGGTGGTCACCTAGAGCTGCGTAACACTTAGTGTGTTAGCACAACAGGCACCTTTCTGAGGGTCAAACATCCGGGAGCAGCTCAGCGGGGTGGTTCTGGCTCAGGGCCTTTCGCGAGACTGCAGGAAAGCTACTGACGAAGACTGTGGTCTCTGGAGGTTGACTGGGGCTGGTGGGTTCACTTTCAGGCTCCCTCCCGTGGCTGTTGTAGGAAGATTCTTGCCGTGTGGACCCTGTCCACGGACTGCTCAGGACACAGCTTCCCCCAGAGTAAGATTCGCAGGAGAGAGAGAGAGAGAGAGAGCGCATACCCAAGAGGGGGCCGAAGTGTCTTCTGTAACGGTCTCAGAAGTGGCATCCCTTGTCTTTCCGCCATATTCTATTCATTAGCAGTGAGTCACGAAGCCCAGCCCACGCTCACAGGAGGGACAATTAAGCTCCACGTCCCGAAGGGAGGCATATCAAGAGTTTTTGGATGCATTTGAAAAATCACCACCCTGGGTTAACCTATGTATCTTCTCAGATGTATGGAAATACAGTTAAGTCAACTCATAACGTGTGAGCTTGTTTTTTCATCCTGGAATGTAAGATTCGTATAGAAAAAAAAAGCCACTCCTCGTAGCTGCCCCAGCCCTGGGGCGGGTCGGGGGGTAGGTCACTGCTTTTCTGTCCCTCTGATCCATCGGGCTGCTCATTAACACGGTACAGGCGGCCCCGGACAAAGCAGAACTAATGAATGATCTCAGTGCAAAAGGGACAGTATGTGAGAAAGACGGGGAAAGGGGCAGAAATGGTTCGGGGCCGCAGGCAACATAATAGATGAACTCTTCATCTGCCGAGTGATTCATCGCCCTGTCATGGACTCCCTGAACTGGAAGGAAAGAAAGTCAGGTCTCTGAACTGTCTAGAAAGTGGGGCTTTGGATGCGAGTCAAACCCAAGCGAGTCATGGCCGTCCCGACACGTTTGAGGAGTTTAAGGAGCCCTTACTGTGGGTCTCAGAGCTCTGACACGGATTCGCGCGGCTCAAGGGGCTCGAAATATGAGAACAATTTATTTTTTTTTTTTTAATTTTTTTTCAACGTTTTTTATTTATTTTTGGGACAGAGAGAGACAGAGCATGAACGGGGGGAGGGTAGAGACAGAGGGAGACACAGAATCCGAAACAGGCTCCAGGCTCCGAGCCATCAGCCCAGAGCCTGACGCGGGGCTCGAACTCACAGACCGCGAGATCGTGACCTGGCTGAAGTCGGACGCTTAACCGACTGCGCCACCCAGGCGCCCCGAGAACAATTTAAAAAACACAAATATTCCTGCCTGCGCCTGGCTTCCTCCCGCCGAGGTGATTCTGTCCTGTTGGTCGCAACGTGCTGCATCAGGTCTGGTGACGTCTGTCAGGTTTGATCAGACTTCATCCAGATGTCACATCCGGCCATGCGCTTGCGACAGGAAGGGAAATAAGGTTAATACTAATATGGTTATGTATTGGGGTTTCCCAACGTGTCTCCCACAGAACACTGGCCCTGTGAGTTGCCCCATGAGGAGAAAACTGTGCGGTGAAATGAACGTACGGAACATTGCCTTCAACGCCGCCACTTAGAGACGCACGACATAACGTTAGCCTGGGAAGGCACATGAGAAGTCCTGCAGCTGAAAAACTCTTTTCCTTCTCCTCTTCCTTCTCCTGATTATTATTAAACTGGATTTCACCCAGCGTTTCCCAGATATCTTTGTCCACGGAACGCATGGGATGTTAATTTTGGAAAACCACATATTTCAGGTAATTTCTAACTGGTCTGCATTGCTATCAAAGAACATGATCTGCGAGCTGTGTGTTTTTTTATTTTTCAGGTTGTGAGATTCTCTATATGGTCTCTTGCGCGTTCAGACGTGTAGCTGTCCCACCTGTACGCGAGAACAATGTCCGTTTCCCCACGTACCCGTCGGGATATCTGAATTTCTACGGAACCACGTTTGCAAAGCAGCGTGGGGCAGATCGTGTATATCTGTGATAATGCGTTTGTCCTTCCAACACATCCGTTACTGAGAAAGGCGTGTCGCAATCTTTCGTTCTGGAGGAGACTATCTCTGTGTCTCCCGGCAGTCTCTCAGTTTTTGCCTCGTATACTCCGTGGCTCTTTAGGATGACGCAAACTCGGAATGGTCGCACCAACATAGAGTGACCGTTGTTGTCCCCAGTACTAATTTATTTTGACTGTTCTTGTTATAACTGCTTCAGATTTCCGTGGTATTTGCTTTGTAGCCCTTACTCTTAACTTGCAATATCTTTATGCTTCAGGAGGGTCACGTCGAAATAGGGCGTCGTAGATGTCTTTTCTTACTTGAAATTGGAACTCTCTACTTTCAGTGGAAAGTTCATTTTAATCTATTGTAATTACTATATTCAAAGCCTTCTTTTCCATCATCGCCTTACTTTGTGCTTCCTATTTGCCTTGGAAATTCCTCATTTGGTTTTCTCTCCTGTTTGAATAAGTTGATGTGTTGTTGTTGATTGCATTTTCCCCTCTTCCAACTTGAAAATGATACTGTCTCCCCCTCCGTTTCCCTGTCTCTCCCCCCTCCCCGTTCCCTCCCTCCCTGTTCCTCTCCTTCTCTCTCTGTCTCTTGCTCTCTCTCTGTCACATCTGGAATTCTGGTTTACCAAGCCTCAAATCTAAAGTTAGTAACTTGACCATTCCTGAGCAATGATTCCACCTCCAGACTTAGCTGCTGTTGCTTTCCGGCACTTTGTTCTTTGTTTAAATTATTATTATTTTGTATAGACTTTAAAAAAATTTTTAATGTTTATTTTTGAGAGAGAGATTGTCAGAGGATGAGCAGAGGTGAGGCAAAGAGACAGAAAGACACAGAATCAGAAGCAGGCTCCAGGCTCCGAGCTGTCAGCACAGAGCCTGACAGGGGGCTCGAACTCATGGACCTGACTTGAGCCAGGTCATGACCTGAGCCAAAGTCAGACGCTCAATTGACTGAGCCACCCAGGCGCCCCTATATAGACTTTTAAAATGTATCTACTTGTTTGAAAACTATTCTAGTCACTATTTCTTCAACATCAGACTTTTTTTCTGGAATCATTCTTTCTTCCTGGAGAACATATTTTGGAGTGCTTTTTGTTAAAATCTCCTAGCGGCACAGTTCTGTGTGTCCGTAAAATTCTATTCAATTTGCCATTGTTTTGAAAAGTTAGTTTGCAGGGCCATCAATCCTATGTCAGTGTTTTGAAAGGATCGTTACACTGAAGCATCACTATAGTGAATCTCTGACCTCACTGAGGGTAGTAAGGAGTCTTTAGGTTTTGGGATCTTTGATTTCTCATTGGATTCCTGTCATGTCACAGGAATCCAGCATGGTGTGGATATCTATTTATTTAACCAGCTTAGGATTCACTGAATTCTCCTTAACTGGGGATTTAGCATCAGTTCTGGAAAGTTCTGAGCCATTATCTCTTTAAATACCTCTAGGCTTTTATTTTCTCCCTTCTGGATTTCTGCTTTAGACACACATCACACTTCCTCACTCCCTACTTTGTATTTATTCACCTCTCTTTCATATTTTCTATCTTATTTCTCTGTGCTCAATATTGGCTAAATTCCTTCAAATCTGCTTTTCGTTTCTTTCTCTAGTTGCCTTTAACCTACTTCCAACTCATCTGTTGAGTTTCTTGTCTTGTTAATTGCTTTATGAATTTACTTTGTAAATGTGATTATTTAAAAAATATTCTCAGACATTTTGATTATTCTTTGTGGTCATCTATAGTCTTTCACTTCTTCAAGTAAAAATAGTTATGTTATAGTCTGTATATTAAAATTACAATAATTAAAGTAGTTGTGATTTGCTGCTTTTCCTCATTGTGGCTTCTTTCTTTTATTTTTTTTTAACTTTTGTTGTTAATGTTTATTTTTTTTTAATATTAAAAAAAATTTTTTTTAACGTTTATTTATTTTTGAGACAGAGAGAGACAAAGCATGAACGGGGGGAGGGTCAGGGAGAGGGAGACACAGAATCTGAAACAGGCTCCAGGCTCTGAGCTGTCAGCACAGAGCCCGATGTGGGGCTTGAACTCACGGACCGCGAGATGATGACCTGAGCCGAAGTAGGACGCTTAACCGACTGAGCCACCCAGGTACCCCATTAATGTTTATTTATTTTTGAGAGAAAGAGAGAAAGAGAGAGAGAGAGAGAGAGAGAGAGAGAGAGAGTGAGCACAAGCAGGGGAGGGGCAGAGAGAGAGGGAGACGCCAAATCGGAAGCAGGCTCCAGGCTCCAAGCTGTCAGCCCAGAGCCCCACATGGGGCTCGAACTCACAAACCCGAAATCATGACCTGAGCCGAACTCAAACGCTTAACCAACTGAGCCACCCAGGCACCCCCATTGTGGCTTATTTCTTTGCATGTTTTGGAGTTCATTTTGAATTCACATTCACCTGCGTGCCAGCCATGGCAATCCCAAGGACGTGCATCGAGGCTGGTTTTGTCTTTGGAGGTTTGCTTCTGCAGGGAACCTGGCCTGTGGTCTTGTGCCTCTCCCTCCTGAGCTCTAGGCTTCCTGGAGCCTCCTCCTGGTCTGCCTCCCTCCCCTCCCTCACAGAATGAGTCTCACTCACAAGAAGCTGAGAACGTGGAAACAAGAGTTACTCGTCTTTGAACAAATCTCCCCCAGAGTGTTCAGTGGTTATCAGTGGCCTTCCCAAGGCTTTGCCGGATTTGGTGCTCAGATGACTTAGAGTCTTGGCTGAGGCATGGTGAGTGCTGTTTTCCTGTGAAAGCCACACTCCCAGAATGAGACTGAGGGAAAGGGAAAGCAGAGCCCCACGGACGGTGAAACGACACACAGGAACATTCTTTATGTGCGATGGCCTCATAATGGCGTGACTCACAAACTACTCTTTTTCCAGCAATGTTACTGAAAGACACCAGTATCCAGGGGAGAGCCTCGGAAGTTTCCAGTGTTGATAAAAAAAAAAAAAAAAAAAAAAAAAAAAGTTAAACCTAGTATTACCTAATCACTCAAGAAGATCTCAGAAATTTATTATAAACCATTTCAATCCAAGAGACAATGTTATGTGCGATGAATATTTAAATCCAATCACATTAGATCTAATAACACAACAAGAGATGTCATTTCTGTTTGTGCTGAGCAGCTTGAGAAAAAGGGTGATTTTTTTTTTCCTATTTGAATAATGAAGACAGTAGAGATGAGAAATTTTCATGACACGCTGAATTTTGTTGCTGTTGAAATCAAGTCCCAGACGTAATACTGGAGAATCAACTCCGCATTCCCCATTCTGATCTCAGCTCTGCCGCAGGACTTTCGCGTGACTCTGGAAGGTCACTTCGGCTCCCTGGGTCCCGGTTTGCTCAGCCATGAAGAGCTTCTCCCGAAGGCTTCTCCCAGCCCTGGAAATGCAAGATTTTGGGGATACATTTGCATTGGTTGTGGCAGCATGAGGAGTGCTCAAGATTGGCCCCAGACTTTAAATTTTGTATCTCATGAAATCCAGGCTTTGAGAGATGCTGTGAGCGGCACAATCGAAGTGCCCCAGCCAGCTGTGAAGCGACTCCCACAGAGGTTGAAGCTGTTTCGCTCGAAAGAAAGAAGGGAAGGAGGGAGGGGAGGAAGGAAGGGAGGGAAGAAAAAGTCAAGTTGACTTTCAGAGGTCACTGGCTGGCTCAGTCGGGGAGCGTGTGGCTCTTGATCTTGGGGTTGTGAGTTCGAGCCCCACGTTGGGTGTAGAGATAACTTAAAATTAAAATCAATCAATCAACCAATAAAGTTGACGTTCAGGTAGCATAGTAAGGCGAGAAAGTCATCAACCCCTATGGGCAGGCACTGATCCACGTTTTAAGCACGCAAAGATCACCATCTTGAGGGATAAGGACCCTCTTGTGTTCAGTGCTGTCTATAATGCAAAGCCCCTCCATTTCTGTAAAAACGCAGCTTAAAAAAAAAAAAAAATCTCCGTGTGGTTCTACTGAAGGGTAAGACGTGTGCTGCTTTTGCTGACGGGTGGTTGTAGACGGCGTCAGACGCCTAGGTGCGGAGATGACAATATTTCGCAATTGTTGGACACGCTTTGATCTGGAGAGCAGGAAAGTCGGAAAAGGAGGGAGAAGTTTCTGAAGTCAATTTTCGTTTCTTGGAGACTCCCTGTAGGAAGCGTTCTTAACTGGCTCTGTTCGAGCATTACGGAATGGGCACGCGTCGCTTCACTAAGGCGACGCTGTGCTCCAAGTGTCCTTCCTCCGGAGGGCGGAGAGAGGGGGAGGCAGAGAGGGCAGGATGGCAGGGGGAGCCGGGCAGGGACCTGCGTCTGGGGATGCAAGGTTCTCTCTCTCCAACGTGGGTGCTCATGTTTCCAGGTGCTGCCAGAGTACTTCCCGTCTTTTGTGTTTCTCCCAAGTCACCTCCTGGCTCCCCACATTCTTGATCCCACTGCCCCAAAGCACAGCAGCGTTCCTGTGAAAACGTCCACAGGCTGGAATGGCATGTGGCCCAGAAGCCCTTGGCGTCAATTCACATGGAAAGAGCCTTGAGCGCTCCCAGACCCCCAAAGTCACCTCGCTGAGGCCCCTCTGATACCTTAGGACACAGTTCGCCAGTAGGCGCGCGGAATGAATCCGGAGCAAGCACGGATGCTCAGACCCAGCTCAAGGCTCCGGCAGCCGAGCGGTTCCAGGGGAGGTGCCGGCGGGGGCCGCGCTCACTGGCCGGGATGCGATCAGCCTCGGCAACGGTTCGCGGCAGACCCGTGCCGGACGCTCCACAATTGCCGATTTTCGCCTTTTCTCATAAAAGCTGAACTCCTCCGATTTCCTTCCGTTCATAAAAACAGGTACTGACGGTAGGTGGGTGGTTCGTGAAAACGAAGGAGGGCAGCACGAACTTGCAAAAAAAAGCAGGACGTAGCGGTATTGCATTGACTCACAGCTGGTTCCTTCCGTCCTGCCGGGGACCGCCCATCATTTTAGATCGATTTTTTTCAAAACGTCTCCGGAAACTGTACATTTCTCTGTATTTAAGCAGCTTTGGGGAAAAACATGTTCGTTTATTTTATTTTATTATTTTTTAATGAAATTTATTCTCAAATCGGTTTCCCTAAAATATGTTCGTTTTTAACACAACATTACTATATGTGTGGTAGAGACGACCGGTGTCTACCCAACGTTCGTATGCCCCTTCTTTCGTTCTAACAGATTCTATTCAGAATGGCCACGTGCTCGTGTATCTTCTCAGCTTTCTTTGCTGCTGAGGATGTTCCTGTGACACAGTTCTGGTCAAGCAACGTAAACACAAGGCCCCGGGAAGGGCTCACCTTGTGTAAGAAACAAAGCTTGTAAGGTGAGTCCCTTTGCCCTCAACGTGCCCGGGATGTACGATGACTGGTGAGGCACAGCAGCCATCTTGCGATCCAGAGACTGAAAGGCGCAAACTGACAATGACAAAAATGACAAAGCAGAAAAGTAAAGGTAGCCTGGGTTTCCTAATGACTGTGGAGCTGCCTTAACAGCCTTGGATGTCCTACCTTCCGTGTTCTCAGTGCCCGAAACAAAATCTCTCTTTTCTGTTATTGTATCTGAGCAGAATTTCTAACTGATGTAAAAAGCCTGCCTCGGGTACGTATTTCCTAAACTGTTTTAAAGATTGATGCATATGGTCAGTTTGTCTTTTATTTTTAGTGGAGAGTAATGGCAAGGAGGAAATAGCATTCCCATGATAGCACTAATGAATAATTTCAAAATACTTTATTTATACTTTATGCCTCTTCTTGAGACTTTCCAAAGAAATAATCCTTATCTTATTTATTTTTTAAACGTTTATTTCTTTATTCTTAAGAGAGGTGGGGAGGGGCAAAGAGAGAGGGAGAGAGAGAATCCCAAGCAGGCTCCACACTGACAGCGTAGAGCCCGATGTGGGGCTCGATCTTACCAACCCTAAGATCATGACCTGAGCCCAAATCAAGAGTCGGACCCCCAGCTGACTGAGCCATGTAGGCGCCCCAATCCTTATATTATTTAAAGCTTACGTATAAATCTGTTTTCTACAAAGCTGTTTAAGATACTAGATTACTGAAAAGAACTTAAATGTTCGAACGATATGTAAAGATAAGACAATGTGGTACCTCCGTAGAATGGAATGGTCTCTGGTCATGAAGAATTGTGTTTTTCAAAAAGATTCTCAGTGGTCATGGAAAACGCATGCACTACAACGGCAAGCCAAATATGTAGGATATAAACAATAGTTTTAATATGATGATGACTACGTTGAATTCATTGGACAATATAAAATTCCATTTGTATTGGTCTATGCGTGTAGGTGTGCTTGCTTTATATTTTTTATGCTTTCCCGTATTTTCCAAATTTTCTACAATGAGATAAATCAGCAGGAAAAAATGTGACTTTTTTCCCTTTAAATACCTTCCATTTCTTTTTCAGTTTTTTTCTCCAGCGAAGCATCTTTGATGGGAATCCTTTAGACCGGTTTTAAATAAGGTAAAATGGGCTGTTTTACAATGCACTGAAGACTCTACAGGAGCTCTAAGAACGTGGGGCGTCTGGGTAGCTCACTCGGTTAAGCATCTGACTTCCACTCAGGTCATGATCTCACAGTTTGTGAGCTCGAGCCGTGCATCGGGCTCTGTGCTGACAGCTCAGGGCCTGAAGCCCGTTTCGGATTCTGTGTCTCCCTCTGTTTGCCCCTCCTCCGCTCACTCTCTCTCTCTCTCTCTCTCTCTCTCTCTCTCTCATAAATAAATAAATAGATAAGAGCTCTAAGAATTCTAAGAAGAGTGCTAGGTCAAGATGCAAAATATTCACTACCCCCCAGCCTTACCTAAGTTAAAACAGGTCTTACCGGAGTTCACCCCCAATTCGAGTTTCTGAGACCAGATCTCTCTGGCTCCAAGAGAAGTCAGCCTCCTGTCTGTTTCCACCTTTTTGTCCCCCTCCTGCAACTTCTGGCCTCTGGCAGAGCAGCGCTCCAGGACCCAGTGCCCTGGCTTTCTTGGACTTCTCGGTCTTGCTCTATCCAGCTCTGTCTCCTGATTCTGGAACCAGGAAAGGTCTTCTCTATGGTGCCAAGCTCTTGGTCAACTGCCCCAGCCTCTCTGTCTCCTTCAAAGGATTTCTTCCCTCCACCCTGGGGTCCTGGCTCTTCCACCAGCACAGAGGGGCTCTGGGCTGCTCACTGTCCTTCCTGGGACCACGGCTAGAAAGCTGTCCTCGGCAGACACACAGCAGACAGACTGGAGGGTATGTTTGGTGGTCATGGCTGCAGGGAACAGGTTTACTACTGAGCAGATTCGGCCTCTGAGCCTTTATACAGGGATCTTGACTCGGGTGACAAGGTTCTACACTCTTTCTGCCCAGTTTACACCTGGAAACTACCTTCCCTCTGTCAACCTGGTTGGAAACAAGAGATGCCACCACATTTTAAAATGGGAAACCAGTATTTCCATTCATTAAGCCTTTTGTTTTAAATTGTTTTCATGTTTATTTTATTTTTGAGACAGAGAAAGACAGGGCACGAGCAGGGGAGGGGCAGAGGGAGGCGGAGACACAGAACTGGAAGCAGGCTCCAGGCTCTGAGCTGTCAGCACAGAGCCGGACATGGGGCTCGAACTCACAAACCGCGAGATCGTGACCTGAACCGAAGTCGGACGCTTCACCGACTGAGCCACCCAGGCGCCCCCCGCCCTTTTTTTTTTCTTAATTGATAACTCATCCCTCAGCTATTTAGAGGAAAGGACCCAGCCCCGGCAAGTGAAAGGCATTCAACAGGGAGAAACAGAGGTAGTGACTCACGGACTATAGCCCTGGGGCTGGTAGGTCCTGGAAGGCTTACAAGCGTGCTTGATTTCATGATTCACATGAGACTGTTACTCTTGGCCCCTGCACTGCCAGCTCAACTCTTACTGTCCAGGTTGATTGTTCTGATGCAGAAGGACCACCAGGGCCCGACTTCTCATTCGTGACCCACCAAGGCTGACCTCGAACACCGTCCGTTCTGAGGCTTGTCCACGAGTAAAACATACCCGAGACGGGGAAAGAATTTATAGAGAAGCACATTACAGTGTGGATTAGCATCACTGGTTACCTTGAACCAGCTGGTTTCAGCATCCGCCACATCAGAAGGTCGCTAGAGAGGTCATTCTCAACACTGGAAAAAACAAAAAAGGAAGAGAAAGGCAAGCACACCTGGCTACTCCAATATCTGCCTCCTGCCAGACTTCCTCGTTCCGGAAATGCTGTAGGCGAGGAGGTTCCTACCAGGGGAAGCGAGTGGGAAATGTGAGGGCTCTGTGAGGTCACAGGGTCTCCGAAGTAGGGAGATGAGCCCATACGAATAGATCATCACAGTCTGGATGGCCTCTTCTGTTAACCCTCTCTCTGTGTTTGCACCGAAAACCGTGAGATCGTGACCCGAGCCGAAGTCGGACGCTTAACCGACCGAGCCACCCAGGTGCCCCCACAGTGTTTTTTAAAAGCGGGGGAAACACAAGAGAAAAGAATGACTCCTGATCAGCACTGTCGGGTTTTGTGTCCAGGCACACTCGATCCTCAAGCACCTGGCTCGATGCCTCGAACTCTTATGGGTCCTCAGAGTTCCAGAATTGCCACGTTTGCTCCTGGACAAAAGTGGCCCTAATTCAGTCTGCGACAAGGTTCGCCCCAACAGGCAAATCCATTTCAGGACAACAGAGAGGCGCACAACGGAAGGAAGAATGGAGGAAGACTGACAGAAACACCAGAGGCCTCTGGAAAAGCCCAGTGACCATCCTTAGGTAGCACCCCTAATTTGTCCCAGTGGAATGAAAGCTTCCGGGCCACAGGCTGGAGGTGTGGCTCTCACGACGGGCAGTTTCGGAGCCCCCCGGCGGTGTGGGCTCCTGGTGCAGCCCACTATACCGTGTGCTCGATGAGAAAGCTTTCTCTGGAATCCTGTCCACGTCAAGAGCCAAGGATGAAGCTCTGACTCAAGGAGGCTCACCCTGGAATGATGGGTAACCCCCACCCTCCCTGCCTTCCTGGGCCTGACCTGGGGGCTCCTTCTTGAAGGACTTGAGCAGAATGTACAGTGATCTCTGGCAAGGTCCAGCGGGGCGCCTGCCTGTCTATAAGCTGATGCTGGCCAAACACAGGACTTGCTCTGGCAGGTTGACCAGAGAATCCTCAAGCCCTGGCAACTCGGCACTCTTCCAGAGAGAGAAACCGATCGGCTCTGAAAGACCCAGAGGGCCTGTCTTCCTTTGAAATAACTTTCCTTCAAAAAGAAGACAAGGTAATCATCCTAGAGAAAACACCCGATTCATGGTCTCAAGATTCAAGGAAGCCTAACGCTTCATCAACGATAAGAAACCTCTCTGAAAAGCGCTAAAACATGAAACAGGGCACAATGGTGTGAAACGGGCAGTGCGACTGCTGAACGCAAAGCATGAGTGGTCACTGTGGAAAGTGAGCTGGGACCGGCTCCCTGGGTGACGCGTGGCTTTGGGGCTGACGGTGGGAGCTGCATGTGACAATGACAATCCGGTCACTTTACGGAAGCGCATCATGCACAAACCCCCGTTCGCTTCTGAAAGGGAAGCATGTGTGGAGGCCACGGGTGAGCTTTTCTGAAACGTGGCCCCTTATCCCCCAGTCCCCATCCCTGGGTCAGTGGCTCTCCCATGAGAATGGAAAGTAACGGGCCACCTGTGCGTGGTAGAGGCTAGGGCAAGAAATCGTTTCGGAATGAACGAATGGAGCGTTACTTCCGGCCCGTTCCGTATCCTTGAACATCACTCAGGGATGCTGACTGTGTTTGCAGCATCATTTTGCCCTTGACTCTCAGTTTACTGGTGTTCGAACACACATCCGCGTTCGGGAAGGAGAAGTGGGCCAGGCGGCAAGACTTCTCAACACGCGTTCAGAGCTTTGAAACGAACTTGCGGCAAGGTCTGGATTCTCCAGGGGTGGCCGCGTCTGGAAGAGGAGACGAGCCCCGTCAATGCAGCGGGCAGGACAAGCCGGCAGCACCTTCTCCCCACCTCGGTGCTCTCTCAGCTCGGGGCAACCGGGTCCTGCAGCGAAAAAATCCCGCTGTTTGAGCCTCGGCTCATTCTTGGCAGACAAACGTGTGAAAATAGACGTGTCAGTCATGTTCAGGATTTCCAATGTGACTGCCAAGTAACCAGCACGGCCACACGTGGGAACTGACGTGGTAGCGTGCACCTGCTATTTTCCCGTTAACGTTTTCCCACGTGGGGGCTACGATTCCGCCCGCTCGCTGGAAGATCTGATCTGTTGACATTTTAATGCGGGAATTCCATTTTTTGTTGTGGGGAAAAAAAAAAAAACCTTAGATGAGCCCCTCTTGATTATATCGCCCCGGTCTTCTTTGGAACACGCATCTGCGTTAGGAATATGCAATGGCCAGCTCAGGAACTCGCTTTGGCCCTACAGTTCACGTCTGTCGTCGCCCTTCTTCACCGGAATGAACGCCAGTCTCGACCGACCCAACAGTCACCCTCTTGCCTGGTATTTGACTCAATACAACTTTGGAGGGGTGTGGTATTATTATCCCCATTTTACAGATGAAAAAACTGAGGCCCGGCAAGGTCAGGCGACTTGCCCCGGGTTTTGCGGCCCAGACGTGGTAGGGTCAGGGACGTAGCCCTGAGAGTTGAACCCAAGGGTCCATGCTGTGAACCTTCTCCCTTGCTGAGACTGGTGCCGATACCATTATCAGTCGCTCAGCAAGAGCGTAGAAACAAACAACCAGAACAGGACGCCCAGTTAAACTGGCATCTCACCAATGACAAAGATTTTTGGCACCGGCCTGTCCTATGGAATATCTGGGACATGCTTTGACTTAAACATTCCTGTTATCTGCAATTTAAATGGGCGTCTTGTGTTTTCTCTGGCTACCCTAGGCAAGGGGAGCATGGGCCGTGGACTGACCCCTGGGAGCTCCAGAATCCTGGAGGTTGGGGGCAACCGGGGTGGGAGGTGGGGGTCAACGAAGACAGACGGGTCAGCGGAGGCAGCCTGGGGCTTCAGCTCATGCCGGCCAAGGTCTGAGTCCCTAAAGAGAAGCTGGTGGAAATGCCACGGAAAGTGCACATGCCCCCTCACACACGTGGGAGCATGCACGCTCACACACGCACTCCTGCACACTCGCAAGCACACGCACACTCATACACACGCCCACACACACGCTCACACACACACACACACACACACATACACCCGGCCCCCTGCCTGAGCCACCAGCCCATCAGGTGGGAGTCCCCGCCGTGGTGGAGTCTCAGGGCTTCCGCTAGGTAGGTGGGAAGCAAAGTCAAGTCGAGGGGCTTCAGAGAACCCCACCAGAGCCAAAAGCCCCTGCTCTTACCCTGAAGGGGCTGGAGCGCATTATCAGGGCCGACCACAGTTCCTTAACAGGCCCGTGTATCTCTGGATGTGAAGTGTTTCTCAGCAATCAGTGTGTGTTCTGTCTGTCGACCCTGTATTTTCAGAAATTCCCTATGGATTCTGGGACGGGGCTAGATTTTCATTTCATTTTGCAAGGGAGATACACAGTGCCTCTGTTTAATGGTGTTAGATATGCACGTACCTGCGGACATACAGACAGATACAGAGATACAGACATGTGCTTGGTGCAAAATTAGTCCAAGGGGATTTATGTTGAGGCTGTTTATTTATTTATTTTATTAAAAAAATTTTTTTTTAACGTTTATTTATTTTTGAGACAGAGAGAGACAGAGCATGAATGGGGGAGGGTCAGAGAGAGAGGGAGACACAGAATCCAAAGCAGGCTCCAGGCTCCGAGTTGTCAGCACAGAGCCCGACGCGGGGCTCGAACTCAGGAACCAAGAAATCATGACCTGAGCCGAAGTCGGCCGCTTAACCGACTGAGCCACCCAGGCGCCCCACGCTGAGGCTGTTTAAAGGAGAAGTGTGGTCCGCCATCTTGCTCGGAACACCAAGCAGCGTGTTATCCACTAGCTTGTAAGCCCCTCGACACAAGGATGGGGTGATCCCATCTGATGCCTCGTACAGAGCCTTGTACACGTGTACTTACTGTTCTATTAGTTCATTTGTATAATCTGATGAAGCAAACACTGTCTGGTCAAAATAGTATGCACTGCTCTAGGCAACAGTATTCCTCGGCCGATTAACTAGATGATTAATAACTATAATACATAATTGAATTCGAAGTTCATTTTTGCCATTCCCTACGCAGATGAGGTTTCATTGTTTATTGTTTTCGATGGAAACAATTGAGTTACCTTGGCTAAACAGCAGAGGCCACAGACGGAGGTGTACTTGACCACACGAGGTGAGCCTTGCATGCCAAATGCACCTGCCTGGCATTTTAGTGGAGAAACAAGGTGTTTATTAAAGCATTCAAGTAAATATCAACAAACGGACAATTCATATTTACAGTAAAGATTTGGTGCAGAGCTTTATCAGGATTTTGTGTTTGTTCAGGGCCGGGTAGAAATATATTCGAGGCCAAAATATATCTTTCTGGAACTTTCAGGAATACATGGGGTGAAAGAAAGATTAGGATATGATTATCAAGCAGCTCTAAAATCAAAGCGATTAGGGTTTCTAGAATCTGTGTCATATGATAAAGGATCTATACGGATACCACATTGCTAGATGTGAATAGGTTTTATACGGAAAGCATTACGCTTATCAGTTCCGCCACTAATGACACTTCAATGCACACTTGTCAGAACAAAGAAGTCCGAATCACTCACTCAAAATATAAGGATAGATATGAATCGCACTAGCCATACTGGATGAAGCTAGGATGGCCCGGCCCAGCTCCCCCCCGCACGGTCCAAGTGGAAACTGGGTAGATGTTGTTCATCGCAGAACACAACCAGGCGAGGTCTTGATTGCACCAATCGGAAACGCCTCTCTGAGCCCAACCATTCGAACAGACACCCAAGGAGGCTGTGAAGTGTCTCGTGGACGTGTGTAAATTCTAAACGCGAAGCAAACGTCCCTATTACTACAAGTGCCCCAAGCCCATCAGCCATGAACCTATCATAACTTCAACCAGGCCAGGGTTGAAGGGGGGGGAATGTTGGTCTAAGCGCTGGCATTTGTCCCTAGGCTGGTCAGACTATGACTGGATGCTGCTGGTCTTTGGTGCTATTGGGCCAAGAATTCTGGGTTAGGTAGAGGTGTGTGTGTGTGTGTGTGTGCGCGCGTGTGTGTGCGTGTATCTCTATATAGATGTATATGACGTCTTTGGTAAAATGTATCTCAAAAAGTCATCCTTGTCAGAGTTGAACTAAGGGACACGGAGACTGCCCATGAAGTAGGGAAATCGGGCTGCTTGTCCAGGGCAGGGGTACAGGGCACATTCTAGACCTTGCTTGATGTAGGCTGAGGGACCGAGGAATCCCGTAGCTCCTGAGGTGGCCAGTACCAGCGAGGGCTGGGCTGGGAACAGCTGTGCGTCCGCGTTCTGGTCAAGCTGAGCGTGATCCTGCCCCAGGTGACCTAGTGTGCTGATCCCACCAGGTGGACCTTTCTGGAATAAATGCCACTCTGTGGAGTCCTGGCCGTGCCCGGGCCTCTCAAGAGACTGTGGGTCTCTCCATGAGATGGGGGTGTCTGCCTGTCTGGAGCTGGCTCCCCTCATGGGTTCCCTTGTCACTGACTGCCAAGGTCATGGCAGTCTTGCGTTTAATGAAAAGTCACTGAAAACTGCTGAAGCTTTCGTGAAAAGTCACCTCTTTCAGGTCACCCTCCAGGTGACCTAATGCACCTGTTGACAGATACCTGGGAGGGATACAGACTCTGCAGCCAGTAGCACCCGGGTTCAAATCTCTGCTCATCTTACAGGTGGGAGGGCTCAGCAATCTCGGTTTCAATGGTCGTGAAGATACGAGTGACCACAGCCGGCACCACAGGGTTCTATGTGGTCGAAATGACAGAATCCAGTATGACGTGTAAAACACTGGCTCTGACCCACGCACAGCATCGTCGTTATCGTCACGGAGTGAGTGTGGGGTGACTCTGGGTGGGAAGAGACCACAGAAAAGGTTCCGTTACCCTCCCGAGCTTAGGACATCTCAATATGAATTTTGCAAAGTGAGCCAAAGAACAAGTATCTTCTGCGCCCTTACCCCGTGCCAACCTGATTCAAGGGGCTGGGGGGAGAGGGTGGGCGTCCTGCCCTCAGGCAGCTTACGCGCCGATACAAGAGAAGAAAACTTAACTCAGGCGAAGGTTCGAGCGCTCGGGCATTACGTCAAGGATGGTTTCTGCCAACCCCCTCCAGCAGTCACGCAACTTAGCTCTGGCTCTGTCCGAAATCACTGGCTTGTGCGCTCGTAATGGAACTTCTCGCCGTTGAGCCGGAGGCGTGGAGACAGGATCCTTAGACCTTGCGGGGGCGGGGGGGGGAGGGGGGGGGAAGGTCAGGAAGGGTCGAGCCTGTGTGTGAAGAGTAGGGTACCTCCAGCCGGAGCTGCCTCTAAGCAGTGCCTATGGCCCTAAGCAGAGAGGTTAGATGTGAGGATGTCACTCGGTGGAGAAGAAGAGTGTCCACGCAGAGCCAGCATTTCCGGGGTCTTCGGAGGGTCTGCGAAGGCAGAGTACTGTCTCAAAGTCAACAGATTAGAAATGCAGTAGGGGTGGGGCGCCTGCGTGGCTCGGTCAGTTGAGCTTCTGACTTCGGCTCAGGTCATGATCTCGAGATTTGGGCGTTCGAGCCCCCCCGTCGGGTTCTGTGCTGACGGCTCAGAGCCTGGAGCCCGTTTCGGATTCTGTGTCTCCCTCTCTCTGCCCCTCCCCTGTTCGTGCTCTGTCTCTCTCTGCCTCAAAAATAAAATACACTTAAAAAAATGCGTTTTTCACCACGGCTGGCTCTGGCACGTTTCAAGGGGCAGGTGTAAGAACCGTCTCTCCTGAGAAGGACGGGGCCTGGCGCTGGCCGAGCACACGCGGGATGGCCTGTGACACAGATGCAGGTCCTGGGAGTCATAGATATGAAACGGAGGGGAGGCAGAGGGCAGGGGTCAGGGGAGGTGGGGGCGGGAACACAGGACAACCGGCAGCAAAAGGCAGAGGGCATCCGTTCTTTCATCAGGCGATTGTCCGACGACACGGCTCAGTTCCCTGGTGGCTTTTCCTAGAAGGGAGGTCTGGAAGCAGCGGGTCCTTTGATCGGGGGGATCCAGAGGCAAGGAGATGCCAGTTTGTCATTTGTCATTTGTACCAATTGGGCTGGGTCTTCAAAAAATGGCAAAAAGCAGTCACACATTAGAGAAACCGTAGTTGGAAGCAGAGGGGAGGGAGCTTTTTGGCAAAAGCGTCCCTCGCTTCAAAGGGGAGTCGTTCGCCCAGAATCGTCTTTACTAGCAGGTGGCGAAGTGTGCCGAGACCAGCCCTGGGCTGGAGGCGGCATCGTGGGGACGCTGGACCTGCCCCGGGGCCGTCAGCAACGGGGGCGAGTCTTGTCTGACCCGTTGTCCTCTGTCCTCCCCCTGCAAACACCACGGGGACCAGGTGAAAGCGGCCCCTGGAAATCCACAGTCACGAAGGAGGGTGAGGGGCTCATTACACTTGAGATTCCATAATGCCCACTGATGGCGCCCCGGGAGGGGACACGGAGCAGCCCCACACACGGGGACCCAGGCCCACGGCTGCTTGCGGCTGGCTGGGGGTGAGGGAAGGACATATGCGGAAAACAGGAGGGAGAAGAAGGTGAGTCGGGCCTTCGATACGAATAAATATACTCTGACTGTTTTTTGCGTCTTCTGTGCATACTTCCTTAGGTGCTGTGCCGTGATCTCTGGGGGACTCTGTCATGATCTCTGGGAGGCTCTGTCATGATCTCTGGGGGGACTCTGTCGTGATCTCTGGGGAGACTCTGTCGTGATCTCTGGGGGGCTCTGTGCCATGATCTCTGGGGGACTCTGTCATGATCTCTGGGGGACTCTGTCGTGATCTCTGGGGGACTCTGTCATGATCTCTGGGGGGACTCTGTCGTGATCTTTGGGGAGACTCTGTCGTGATCTCTGGGGGGCTCTGTGCCATGATCTCTGGGGGACTCTGTCATGATCTCTGGGGGGACTCTGTCGTGATCTCTGGGGGACTCTGTCATGATCTCTGGGAGGCTCTGTCATGATCTCTGGGGGGACTCTGTCGTGATCTCTGGGGAGACTCTGTCGTGATCTCTGGGGGGCTCTGTGCCATGATCTCTGGGGGACTCTGTCATAATCTCTGGGGGGACTCTGTCGTGATCTCTGGGGGACTCTGTTGTGATCTCTGGGAGGACTCTGTCATGATCTCTGGGGGACTCTGTGCCATGATCTCTGGGGGACTCTGTCGTGATCTCTGGGGGGCTCTGTCATGATCTCTGGGGGGACTCTGTCGTGATCTTTGGGGAGACTCTGTCGTGATCTCTGGGGGGCTCTGTGCCATGATCTCTGGGGGACTCTGTCATGATCTCTGGGGGGACTCTGTCGTGATCTCTGGGGAGACTCTGTCGTGATCTCTGGGGGGCTCTGTGCCATGATCTCTGGGGGACTCTGTCATGATCTCTGGGGGGCTCTGTCGTGATCTCTGGGGAGACTCTGTCGTGATCTCTGGGGGGCTCTGTGCCATGATCTCTGGGGGACTCTGTCATGATCTCTGGGGGGACTCTGTCGTGATCTCTGGGGGACTCTGTCATGATCTCTGGGGGGACTCTGTCGTGATCTCTGGGGAGACTCTGTCGTGATCTCTGGGGGGCTCTGTGCCATGATCTCTGGGGGGCTCTGTCATGATCTCTGGGGGGCTCTGTCGTGATCTCTGGGGAGACTCTGTCGTGATCTCTGGGGGGCTCTGTGCCATGATCTCTGGGGGACTCTGTCATGATCTCTGGGGGGACTCTGTCGTGATCTCTGGGGGACTCTGTCATGATCTCTGGGGGGATTCTGTCGTGATCTCTGGGGGACTCTGTCGTGATCTCTGGGGGGACTCTGTCATGATCTCTGGGGGGCTCTGTGCCATGATCTCTGGGAGGCTCTGTGCCATGATCTCTGGGGGGACTCTGTCATGATCTCTGGGGGACTCTGTCATGATCTCTGGGGGGATTCTGTCGTGATCTCTGGGGGACTCTGTCGTGATCTCTGGGGAGACTCTGTTGTGATCTCTGGGGGACTCTGTCGTGATCTCTGGGGGGGCTTTGTCGTGATCTCTGGGGGACTCTGTCATGATCTCTGGGGGACTCTGTCGTGATCTCTGGGGAGACTCTGTTGTGATCTCTGGGGGACTCTGTCGTGATCTCTGGGGGGCTCTGTGCCATGATCTCTGGGGGACTCTGTCATGATCTCTGGGGGGACTCTGTCGTGCCCTGCTGTCAATGAATTCAGAACGTGGTGAAGAATGTAAGGGTCACATAAACATACCTGTAACACAGGCACTGTGAGCCAGGTCACTCAAGTCACTTCCACCCCCACCAGGGGTAAAGACCCTCACGGGAGGGGTGCCTCTGCCCTTGGGGTGGGGGTCTTGGCAGCTTCCGCCCACGGGCTCTGCTGTCACGTTCGGAAAATTCGGTTCCATGTCTCCTGCTTGGAATCCACCATGCTCCCGGTCGTGATGGGTTCTCCGGGACATTCCTACGGTAGGTCTACTCCCCACGCCCACAGAAGACACCTGGATGCTTCCATATCCGGATGGATTACTTCCGTCTGGGGCCCCTCCCACCTCCCACCCCTACTGGTAACTGGATCATCTTCTTTGGGAAACCCCTCCCTCCTCTATTGTAACCAGGTCACTGCGGTGGGGGTGTCGTTTGGTATTCCTCATGCCGCTGGCCACACCGATTACTCCATGGGTGGGCACAGGGGTCCTTGTGAAGCCAGCTGCATCCATACATGTAGTGAAGTGTGCGGAAGGCAGTTCTCTGGGGGGGGGGGGGGGGGAGGGTCGCTGAGCTGGGATCCCCACTATGTCCACATCTTCTGCTGCTGTACAGCCCATTGCAGGTGAGTGAATGAGCCTAACACACAGAAAAGGAGGGGAAGGGAGACAAAGCCACACCAAGGATAACATTTGCACGCTGGGATCCAGCTTTACCCGGAGGCCAGCCCCAACTCTGGCCCTCCTACATGCGCGAGCCAGTAAATCCTCCTTTTCGGCCGCAGCCGATTCAGCTTCACTCTCTTCCATTGGCCAGCGTGTTCCCTGCTGCCACCAGATGGCCCGGATGTCCCCCACCCCCACCCCCCGGAGCTGCCCACACTGACACCCAGGCCTCTGAGGTCTGCTCCCCGCCCCCTCGGGGCTGGTCTTCACCCACAATGTCAGCTGGGACGCAGCTGTAAATGTTGTCATGGATTCTGATGTCTTCAGACCCATTGCCATTGACCTCTTGGGGGCCTCAGCTCTCTTCCTGTAGGATGAGTTCTTGCTAAGAGGTTCCACAGGCTCCCAGGTAGATGATAGATTTCCGGTAGCTTCTCCCGATGCGCCCTGAAGACACACGCTGGCCGGCTGAGAGCCAAGATGAGGTAGCTTAGGCTCAGGATGGGAGTCCTGGAGCAGAAAGAAAGAAGGTTCAGAAGTGCCATGGCAGAGGAGAGCAAGGAATGATTTCTGAATGACAGGAATCTGGTTGCTTCATGCTCCATGGAGGATGTGGCGTCTGCAATGAGTCTGAAGGAAAGATGGCCTTCTGCTATTTAAGGCATGTGCAAAGGAAAGTGGGGATATATGGCAGACAAAGAGCAGGGCGGCAGGTATGGAAGTGCCCAATCTCAGCCGCAATGTGCAAGGTCTAGGATGCTACTTGGAAGGTTGGAGTGGTCTTGTGCGGGCAATGGGGAGCCATCAAAGAATTTAGGGGAGGGCGAGGTTACCAGAGGGGAGAAGGGGAGGGTGAAGCTATCAAAGCCCTGTTTCAAGCAGGCTCACGAGGTTTCAGCTGCAACTTGACCTGAGTCAGCCTCTGGCCGGACAGCTCTCCTCCTGTTCCTGGAATGTTCGTCCCAAGCCAACCAGCTTAGCCCAAGCCCAAGTCCAAGGGAAGCTCACAAAGAGGGAGGGAAGGCTCGAACATTGGGACTCGATGTTGTCCAGTTTCTTCCAGGTGGATCCAGAATGCAAGCCAGCTTTGGCAGGGCAACGAGGATGAGCCCAGAGAAGAGGGGTCCAGAGATGGGCTGAAGGGCTGGAGTCTTTCTGGAGACAGTTGAAGCAATATGGCCAGAGGGACTGCTGGCTGGAAAGGAGCCAGGGGACAGCACTCAGTATTCCTTCTCCCTGTTCTCCCTCAGGATCCCACTCTACTGACGTCTCCTTCTACGTCTGTACCATCGAGGTTCCCCCAGCTGGCTCTTTCCAGTTAGTATTTGAATGGACTTAGTTCTCTCTAGTCTCAAATAAATTCCTCTCCTGACTACACACACCTCTCCTTCTACTTCCAATCCCATTTTTTCCCTTGGCAGCCTTTTTAAAAAGTTTTAAAAAATTTATTTATTGGGGTGTCTGGGTGGTTCAGTCAGTTGAGCATCCGACTTTGGCTCAGGTCATGACCTCATGGTGCGTGAGTTTGAGCCCGCATTGGGCTCTCTGCTGTCAGCATGGAACCTGCTTGGGATTCGCTGTGTCTCTCTCTGTCTCCCTCTCTCTGTCTCTCTCCCCCCCTCTCTCTCTCTCTGCCCCTGTTAGTGCAGAGCCAGATGTGGGACTTGATCCCATGAACTGTGGGACCATGACCTGAGCTGAAATCAAGAGTTGGATGCTTGACTAACTTAGCCACCCAGGTGCCCCATCCCCTGGCAGTGTTGAAAGGGGCGTCTACACCCTCTGTCACCACTTCCTCACCTCCCATTTTTGCCTCAGCTCTTACAAGGTCACTTCTGTTTCTGTTACCATGGAGCCAGCGTGTTCCAGTTCTACCCCATCCACCAGATGCCAGCTACATCCCTTCACTGATCTTTACAAGATTTTCATTGTATGCATTAGCGAGTCTGTAAACTCAACAGAAAAAGACTGTTTTAGGAGTTCAGGATCCAGGACATTCTCATCAAAGGTGCTGCTAACAAGCAGAGTGTATCTGGCAGCCCGCCTCCTCAGTCCCAGGGATAAATTATAAGTCATGGCTTTATAATTTATAAAGTCATGGCTGCCACTGTTCTCTGTAATTCCTACTTTTGCCTCCTTCTTATGAAGCCACGTGTCACTTGCTCTGGAATTAATCTCTCTGCCATGATGACTATCCATATTTCAGAAGGTTAACTTGGATCCTTATTGTAGGACAAGCCTACATGCTCCCAGCATATAACACCATTCCCTCCGCAGCCGCCTCCCTGATGCACCGGTGCACTGGGGTGGAGGTTTGGTGGGGTGACTGAGACTTCTCCAGTTTTACACTCTGGAAATTCCTGATACGTTTTGAAGAATGTTAGAGGTGGGGCTTGTCTCCACCTGTTCCCCTCCCACCGCTCCAGGGACTGGGGTGGACTGTGGAGTCTTGGACACCCTATATTGGAGACTCAGCCCCACCCCTGCTGTCTCCTCCTTCATGTCTCAAAAGATGCGATGTCCCTCTTTCTATTTAAGGACACTGCCTCACCTGTGCTTTGGATCACAGCCTTTCTGGGAAGATGCTCCATAAGAAGGGTGGCAACACAATACATGATCCAAATTGGGACACTGTGGGGAGTGAAATATGGCACCAACTCAACTGGATGCTGTGACAACTGGCACATCTAAGGACAGTCCCAGGAAACTGGGAGGTGTGGCCACCGTATCCAAAGGGATCTCTTCCTTTTTAGTGCCTACTGTCTGGTCTCTGAACAGGCTCTTTTCCTTCCCCAAATAAGTCTGGCCATACTGTTCTCACCTTTGTGCCTCTGTTCTCTCTCCCAGCCTTTCCTTTTCCTCTTCTCATCCAAACTCATTGACCCCCCCTTCAGTGTCTCATTTCTTTATCTCCTACTCTCTCCGCCATCCGGTGCAATTTGTTTTCTACTTCTGCTCCTTGAGACTGCATTTACTAAGGTTGTAAATCACACCCTAACTGCTGAATCAAATGGAGACATTTTCATGCTTATCTTACTGAGTTTGAGACCACTGCTTCTTCCTTTCTTTTGTCTAGACACTCTCTTATCCTTAGCCCTTCATTACACAGCTATCTCTGAGTTCTCTGTGACCCATGGTGGCTTTGCTACTAGGAAGTTAGGGATCAGTTGTGTGTATTACAGCTGTGTATTATGCAGTGAGTGCTTTTCTGACATGCTTGAACTATTGCCTTTGTCATACATTTAATTCTTTTTTAGAACTTATTTATTTAAAATTTTTTTTAAGTTTATTTATTTTTGAGAGAGAAAGTGAGAGAGAGGGCAGGAGGGGCAGAGAGAGAAGGAGAGAGAGAATCCCAAGCAGGCTCCTCACTGTCAGCTCAGAGCCTGATGCGGGGCCCAGACTCATGAACTGTGAGATCATGACCTGAGCCAAAACCAAGAGTCAGACACTTAGCCAACTGAGTCACCCAGGTGCCCCACATTCTTAAAATGTACTGGAATCTATCGCAGAATTTGCTATTTTCTTTCACTGATCTTTTCATTCTTTTCTTAAATACTCTCCATATATATAAAAAAAATCTTGGGGCGGGGCGCCCGGGTGGCGCAGTCGGTTAAGCGTCCGACTTCAGCCAGGTCACGATCTCGCGGTCCGTGAGTTCGAGCCCCGCGTCAGGCTCTGGGCTGATGGCTCAGAGCCTGGAGCCTGCTTCCGATTCTGTGTCTCCCTCTCTCTCTGCCCCTCCCCCGTTCATGCTCTGTCTCTCTCTGTCTCAAAAATAAATAAACGTTAAAAAAAAAAATTTTAATAAAAAAAAAATAAAAAAAAAAAAATCTTGGGGCGCCTGGGTGGCTCAGTCGGTTAAGTGTCCGACTTCAGCTCCGGTCACGATCTCGCAGTCCGTGAGTTTGAGCCTTGCGTCGGGCTCTGGGCTGACAGCTCAGAGCCTGGACCCTGCTTCCAATTCTGTGTCTCCCTCTCTCTGTGCCCCTCCCCCATTCATGCTCTGTCTCTCTCTGTCTCAAAAATAAATTAAAAAAAAACGTTAAAAAAAATTAAAAAAAATTCTTAATACATCCCTCAGAAATAAAAATTGTCTACATTATCTAACTACAATGAAAAAGAAAATCAAGAATTATGAACAAACTACCAACAATAAAAATACAAACAATTGGAGGGAGAAAAAGCCTTCTCACGCCAAAGAGAAGTCACAGTTTCAGTGCAACTATGTAGGAAATAGTAATCAGCCCACTTGTGGAGCAGTGTAATCCAATAGAACCAAGCAACTGGAAGATGTCAGGAGAAAATCTTGGCCTGCAAGGAGGCGTTCTCTGTATTCATTAAAAGATACATTAATTGGGACAACTGAGCTGTTATAAGAAATAAACCTCAAATTCCCAGGGCAAAAACATAGAAAATAGTGATCAGAATACTACATATGAAAATAGATGTAATTCAGCCAAAATTTTTCTTAGAGGTAAATTCATAGCATTCAACATGTTCGTTAACTTTAAAATGCATTAAAAACGACACCTTCAGCTCAAGAAGTGGGAAAACAGTAAGAACAAAACAGAAGAAGAATCAATAGAGAAAACAGAAAAGCGGAAGAATGAGTGAAGAAATCTAAAAAATCTAATAAATCTAATAAACCAATAAAATAGAGAAAACACTATTCATTCTAACAAAGAATAAAGGAAAGAGGAGCTGGAGATTGTTAAGCGTTCTTGTCATACCTAATGGTTGTGTCAAGTATTAACCACGTCCTGCACAATACTTCTGAGTCAGGAGCACAGCACTTATTTCAAAACGTTGGTGGGTTCATTGCTTTATTATGTCCAAGTACTAAGAATGGCTCCTGGCACATAGTTGGAGCTCAACAATCACGGCGATTTCACATAAATGAGCACCTGTAATTGTTACGCAGTGTGGTTAAGTCCTGCCCACTTGACCAATCGTTGCTGTTAAGATGTAGACTAGCTAAGGCATACGGTGAAAATGGAAAAAGCAGTGAGGGGAAAATCCTGGAAAAGCACGTGTATCTTTGACAGAGGAGAATGGATAAATCACCGCGTAGTCAAATAGAACACCAAGAAGCCATTAGAAGTGAGGAAGGTCTACACAGACCGACCTAGAAATATGTCCATGATGTTAAAAGAAGTCAGTCTATTTGTACATATGCAAACACCAGACACACACACACACACACACACACACACATACACACACACGCCAGGATTCTGTTTTATATAAATGTGTCTGCCTATGGATGTAAATAGATCTGAATGAATTTAGGACACATTCAAGAAGGCAACCCACCACCTGTTAAGAGTGGCCATGTGCTAGGCAACAGATTGGGAGGGTGAAGTCGTGTTCCTTCCATTTCTTACTTTCTGTAACTAAATTTGAAACCAAGAAGGGGTACGGTGGGTGATTTTCAAAATAAAAGAACAGAAGTAGCGAGACGTGGGTCAGGCTCCAAAAAAGGAGCTGCTATTAAGCCATGCGACAGCCATGTGGGCCACCACCGGCTGCCTGTCCATGGGGGGTGTGGCGCTAACCACGCCCCCTCCCCAGGCTCTCGGGAATCAGGTTTGGCCTCCCGAGCTGGCCCAGAGGTCGGCACATCAGAGGCCCTCAGTGAAGGCCAGGTCCTGAGGGGTCTCGGCTTGTCGTCAGGAGAGCGGCAGAAACCCCACACGTGGGCAGTGGGATGTGGAAAGATCCGGCGTGAGACAGGGCTGTCCCCTCCCTGAGCTGAGTGTGGAAGTCCCTGCCCTCCTGGATCTCAGAGGCTCCTATAGCCTTTCCTCCCCGTGTCCCCAAGAATCCTGAACCGCAGGCAGAAGCAGGCTATCGATCGTGTGTGGACATTAGCAATCCCGTGCCTAAAATGACACGGGCAGGTGGTCTTCCCTTGGAGAAATTCAGAAACAACAAAAATTTAAAAAGAGTCTTTTTTTCCTTGCCTTTTATGCCACGTCTCATCACATGAGAGCCCTGGAGTTTTCGACACCAGAAGCTTCTTCCTCGGAATTATTTCTTCCCCTCAAATAAGACCTTAAAATATCTCATAGCAGCACAAAACAAAAAAATAAACCCACACACTGAGCAATTAAGCTTTTCCATCTCCTGTGAGAAATTGGAAGAGAATTAAAATTAAACAATTTATAAAGCCCCTTCTTCCCCAGCACAACCCAGATGGGAGGTGCTGAGTATGTTCATCACAGGGGTGAACCCTTCGCTCCTGAAGGGATCAAACTTAACGGCGGGCTTGTGAGCTGGTCAGGGGTCGTCCGATCAGGTCACCACCGTACCCCGGGGTTCTGGCGAGCATGTGATCGAAGCGCCTTCCTGTTAGAAGGGAGCTGGCGAGTGGCGCACGGGGTTAAGGTGCACGGTGGGCGAGCGAGTGGGCTCTGAGATTTTCCAGATCACCCTCAGGATAACTCTTCATCACTGTCAGAATACAGGGGCAGGGGCGCCCGGCTGGCAGTCGGTCGAGCAGGTGACTCTTGATGTCAGGGTTGTGAATCTGAGCCCCATGTTGGTGCGGAGCCTACTTAAAAAAATACACGGGCTTGTGTGTTTCATTTCATGCCCAACATGAGGCTGTAACATGGGCAGGGAAGCCGTCTTTATCTCCGAAGGGTTACCTTGAAGCTCCTTGCTTCAAGATGCAGAGATAGGGGGAGCTAGATTATACTTTCTCGTTTTTTTATGTTTATTTTTATTTATTTTGAGAGAGAGAGAGAGAGAGAGAGAGCAAGCAGGGGAGGGGCAGAGAGAAAGGGAGACAGAATCCCAAGCAGGCTCTGAGCACACAGCACCGAGCCTGATGTGGGGCCCGAACCCACAAACTGTGAGATCCTGACCTGAGCCGAGATCAAGAGTCGGACGCTTAACCCACTGAGCCGCCCAGGCGCCCCAAATTACACTTGGTTCGTAGGATTTCCCAGTATCCAATTTGTCCTCAAGTCTTTTATTTGTTGTTTAACTTTCCCACCAGGCCGTAACGGCATCAGCAAGAACTTCATCTGCTTTGTTAACTGCTGCTTCCTCCGCATCCAGAAGGGAGCCTGGTACCCGATCGTCCTGAAGGAAGGCTTTCTGCAGAAAAGGCATCTGAGCTGAGCTGGAGGGCGAGGAGCAGTGAATACGACCAAGGGGAACGCACAGAGGCTTCCAGGCTGATGGACCCGCACGTGTAAAGGCCCGGGGGCAGGTAGGAGCTTGGAAGAGAAAGCAGCCGGGAAAGGCGGTGGGGGCCGAGACAGGGAGCACTGGGTCTGGAAAGGGGACCGGACTCCTCTGTGACTCCGCGTTACTCGTTCTTCCCGCACCTGCTCTCACAACGTTCACGGGCTGTGGTGCTAGCTGGCCGCCTGGTCCCGCCCCCCACACACCCTGCTCCGTGGCCAAAGCCAACTTTTAAAAATTCAGACATGTGCAAATTCCGCTCTTCCTCAATGTCCCGTAAGGCCTTCTCGACCCACCACCCAAGGCCCTGCCGGGCCTGCCCGTCTCCCAGAACAGCCACGGCGACCGGCCGCCAGCTCTCGTAACCTACTAAGCTGTCAACAGAAGGATGTAATACCGACACGCAGGAGGATGGACAGACGGACCGATGGGGTAGAATGACATCCAGAAACAGACCACACAAGCACAGCCATTGGTTATATGATAAAGGTGACAAGACAGGCAAAAGAGTTGGGGGATTAATAAACTGTTCGGTAAATTTTGATGCAAAACATTAATCCTGACCCCTCTCTTAGAGTCTACATCAAAAACTCGCTCCTAGGGGCGCCTGGGTGGCTGAGTCGGTTAAGCGTCTGACTCCAGCTCAGGTCATGATCTCGTAATTGGTGAGTTTAAGCCCCACATCGGGCTCTGTGCTGATAGCTCGGAGCCTGGAGCCCGCTTTGGATTCTGTGTCTCCTTCTCTCTCTGCCCCTCCTCTGCTCACGCTCTGCCTCTCTCTCTCTCTCAAAAATAAATAAACGTTAAAAAAAAAGAAAAAAAAAAAAAACAACTTGCTCCCAGGTACATTGCAGAGCCACATGTGAAGGAAAACGTCGTAACACGTTTAGATGAAAACAAGAGTGCATCTTCGTGGTCTGGGAAGAGTCACAGATTTGTTAAATACGACACATAAAACACGTTTTCACCCCAGGGTCAAACATCCAGCGGCCCTAACACACGCTGACCGATCACTAGGTAAAGAGACACTAATTACATCAGCAGAGGGGCCTTTTAGCACATCTCTGGAGCCACTAGTAAAAGGCACAGAAATCTAACACCGGGGTCCCCCCTCCGTGCCGTCAGTGTCCCCGGGGGGGGGGGGGGGCGAGCCAGGGGTACCGCGTGTAAAGCTCGGAGGACAGCGACTGTCAAAGAGATTTCGTGCTTAACTAGCCCAAAGAGAATTAGAATTTCCACGGCCCTTTGTCCCCAGCACATGTGCAACAGCTTAGTGCTTACAAAACTAATATTTACTCTTGTGAACCGTATAGAGCACCGGGTGTGATATCTATCTATCACTCCCTGCCCACCCCCAGTCCTTTTACGGTTCAGATATGCTCTTTGTTTTCCAGAACATGCTGCCAGCTCTTTAGAGCAGGGCAAAGTCTTCTCCTCAACCGCGACTTTCAGAAAAACTAACCGGTTTTATTCTACTGAATTTCCGCACCAAGCTATGTAGTGCACACATGTCGTTTGTGATTTAGCTGAGGCGTGAATGGTTCTTTAATCTACACGTAAAACGACCGTAGGTCCTACTCGGTGTTTTCTGCCTAAAACTCTTTGCCTGGAATTAATTTTGCCACACCTATCTTTCTAAAAATTATTATTATTCTGTTATTGCTGGTTTTGGTCTAGAGTCTATGTTGAGCCTTCTGTTTCTCTTAAATGGAGTTTTTCTAGAAAGCTAGTTAATGAAGTTTGAATGATATAATACGAATGATGCTAGTCAATAGAGAACGAAAGCACTTTTATTGCCATGATATTTTGCTGGGTCTTTTCCAATCTCGTGCATAAGTTCTTGCTCTTTCTTTTTTGCTTTTTTTCCTCCGTCTTTTCTTACAAACACTGCTCTATTTGCTTTTGCTTCTTTCCAATCTGGAAGTTTAAAATAGGATTTTAGGTTCACTAGCCTTTACTTTATAGCTTTTCGAAAAGATCTTGACGCTAAATTTGGGCATTTCCATGCTGAAAAAAGACAGTAAGCACGTTTTCCTTTCTTTTGCGGGACATGAAGGTCATCAGGATTTTTTTACTTATTCCAGTGCCTCCCAATCTCCTCTGATTTTATCTGAGGTTGTAAAGTACATCCTATCATTGTGTAGATTTTTGTATTAATTTTTTATTATTAATTTTATTTATTATTTGTTCTGATTTCAGATTCATGTGCAAATTTGGAAGAATTACCGGGGCCCCTGGGTGGCTCAGTCGGTTGAGTGTCTGACTTTTGGTTTCAGCTCAGGTTATGATCTCACGGTTCGTGAGTTCGAGCCCCAGGTCAGGCTCTGTGCTGACAGAGCAGAGCCTTCTTGGGATTCTCTCTCTCTCTCTCTCTCTCTCTCTCTCTCTCTGCCCTTCCCCTGCTCATGCTGTCTCTCTCTCAAAAATAAACTTTTTTTTAATATAGGATAATTACTGTGAATTATCTACATATTGAATTGACCTCATCACCTACCCAGTTTCCTTCAACAACACTTCATCATGCTTAAATATGATTCTTCTAGAATCTTAAGAACGTTTATAAGTTATTATTTTGGAAGAGCATTATGATGTCACATTACAAGAGAGGATATGTATGAAGAATGTTTTTCAGCTTCTTCCTGGCAAATATCAATCACAAACTCTCCAGATAAAAAATGATTAAGGGGTTGGGCGCCTGGGTGGCTCAGTCGGTCAAGCGTCTGACTTCGGCTCAGGTCATGATCTCGTGGTTCTCAAGTTCGAGCCCCGCATCGGGCTCTGTGCTGACAGCTCAGAGCCTGGAGCCTCCTTCAGATTCTGTGACTCCCTCTCTCTCTCTGCCCCTTCCCTGCTCATGCTCTGTCTCTCTTTCTCTCTCAAAAATAAATAAACATTAAAAAAAATTTTTTTAAATGATTAAGGGTCACATACGACTGCTTTTTTTTTCTTCCAAAGCAAGTTATTTTTATTAGATTGAACTGGCAAAGAAGTTTGTGATTAATCTAAGTTTTATTTTTTGAAGGTAATACATTACTTATTTGGGTTTTTCCTCCTCCCTGAATATCTGTAAAACTGTTTTACAGTATCTGACTTTTTTTTAAAGTTTATTTTTATTTTGAGAGAGAGAGAGAGAGAGAGAGAGAGAGAATCCCAAGCAGGCTCTACACAGTCACTGTCAGTGCAGAGCCTGATGCAGGGCTTGAGCTCACAGACTGTGAGATGATGACCTGTGCCGAGATCAAGAGTCAGACACTTAATTGACTGAGCCACCCAGGCGCCCCTACAGCATCTGACTTTTTAAAACTATAGTTCACGTAAGTCTGGGTGTTACCAGCTTGTCATTAAGTGTGTGAAAGTGGGTTGGCCAGATTGCTCACATTCAAGCCTTATTAGGTCTGAAAAGTTGGTTTAAAAAATCTTTTTCCTATGTTCAAATACCATTTCTGCCTCATTTATTCTTTTTCTTCGTGGGCATATTGTTAGACTCATTTTCTGTTCAAATTCTTGCATGTCTGTGGTGCCTGGGTGGCTCAATCGGTTAAGCATCTGACTCTTGGTTTCAGCTCAGGTCATGATCTCATGGTCTGTGGGATCGCACTCTGTGTCGGGCTCTGTGCTGACAGCTCGGAGCCTGCTTGGGATCCTCTCTCTCTCTCTCTCTCTCTCTCTCTCTCTCTCTGCCCCTCCCCGGCTTGCTCTCTTTCTCTCTCAAAATAAATAAATACACTTAAAAAAATTCTTCCATGTCTGTTATCTTGTCTGTCTTTTCACTTCTGTATTCCTTATTCTGTGTTCTGATTTTCAAGATTTTCTTCCACGTGAATGAAGGTGCTTTTCTGTTGGGAACAGATCTTTGTTCATTGTCTTTGATATAAGTTTTCATTTAGCTTTGATTCACAGGCCGGTCCTGTACTTATCTTCCTGTAATCATCCTCTTGCATAATTAATATAAAAATAAATTTTTCCTAAAATTTCTTTTGCTTTTCAATAAATAAGAGAAATTTATATTCAGAGGGTGCCATCATCTTTGAGAGCTTTATAGGTGCTACATAATCACTGTGACTCAGCATCTGTGAGAGGTCTCTGATTGCTGTGGGTCCCCCGAAGGCCGTTCCCAGCGGTGGGGCCAGACCCCACTGTCTCTGGTTGCGGCTGATGGCACGGTCAGGTGGTAACTGCAGAGCTCTTAGTTTGGGGGTTCAAATTAACCTTTAAAGTAGAGGTCTCACAGATTGAGTTTCTACTTCTCCAGCTATTTTTATGTTCTTTGCATCTGCACAGATGCGAACACTAGCGTGTAGACTGTGGAATACAAACGGACTCGGCAATTTGCATCTTTGCACACCTGCTACAACATGAAGAGGCTGGCACCTTGCTGAGTCCTTCCTGCTCTTGCTCCCCCCCGCCCCCGCCACCGCCCTTGGAAGTCATTTCCCCTGGTTTTCAGGCTCTAGGAAACATCTCTCTCCCCAGCTGCTTTTTCAAGAGTTAAAACCCTTTGCCCTTGGGCATTTATCTCAGAGAGATGAAAATGTACATTCGTGCACAAACCTGTACGCAAACATTCCTAACAGCTTTACTCATAATAGCAAAAAATTGGGAACAACCCAGATGTTGTTCAAGGGGTGGGTGGTTACACAAGTGTAATATACCCGTGTCACCGAGGGAGGTGGTCCTCTACCTTGGAGGCAGACCTGTACCAAGGAACACTGCCAGTGATGACAAGGAATGAACTAGTGACACACAAACAACCTAAATGAAACTCCAGAGAATTATGCTGAGTAACTACATACGCATAGTTGTATGCTATGATTCCCTTCATATAACATTCTTAAGTTGACAAAAATCGCAGAAATGGAAACAGATTAGCGGTTACCAGGGGCTGAGAATCACGTAGGAGGAGGAAGGGAGCGGGTGGGACTATAGAAATGCAACACGAGGGGCGCCTGGGTGGCGCAGTCGGTTAAGCGTCCGACTTCAGCCAGGTCACGATCTCGCGGTCCCGTGAGTTCGAGCCCCGCGTCGGGCTCTGGGCTGATGGCTCGGAGCCTGGAGCCTGTTTCCGATTCTGTGTCTCCCTCTCTCTCTCTGCCCCTTCCCCGTTCATGCTCTGTCTCTCTCTGTCCCAAAAATAAATAAACGTTGAAAAAAAAAAAAAAAGAAATGCAACACGAGGGGCTCCTGGTCGTGATGAAATGTCCTGCATCTTGACCCCATCAGTGCCAATATCCTAACTGGAACAGCGTGCTCTAGTTGATGGATGCCACCATGGGAGGGCATTTTTTTCAACTTCCTGTGAATCTACAGCCAACTCAAGATAGAAAATTAAAAAAAAAAAAAAAAGGACCCTTTGCCTAATGCCTTTCAGAGACTCCACATTTTGATGTTTTTTATCCCCATTTTCACTGCCATTACCTTACACGTGTGCAATAAGTTACAACCAACACGAATATAATCTTGTTGAACGAGACTGGTTCATTGGGATCCATGCCAACTACTCACTCTACCTCACATCATCATGCTTTTTTTTTCTTTTTTTTTTTTTTTTTGTGCAAGATGGCACTTTAGTAGATGTGCACCCTTCAACATTTATTTATTTTTGGGACAGAGAGAGACAGAGCATGAACGGGCGAGGGGCAGAGAGAGAGGGAGACACAGAATCGGAAACAGGCTCCAGGCTCTGAGCCATCAGCCCAGAGCCCGATGCGGGGCTCGAACTCCCGGACCGCGAGATCGCGACCTGGCTGAAGTCGGATGCTTAACCGACTGCGCCACCCAGGCGCCCCAGATGTGCACCCTTCAATGTGCACAGAGATACGGTGTTCTCTCTCAAGGAACTGATGTTACGAATCGATCACAGAGTAGTTAGGGTGCAAGCATCACGGGGATGGAGTGAAATGTGTCCCGTTCCAGGTCTGGGCGCCATGAAGCTGAAAGCCAGAGTTTCCAAATAGCCCATATCCTGAAATGGGTTGCCAACTCAGAAGGCTGCCTGAGGCTCTCAAGGGGATCTGACTCAGTCAGCCACAACGCCAGGCTCCTGGGGAATTTGGGCTGCTGCCCCCACCCTCTTCCTGAGGGCTGTTTCTCCCAAAAGGCTGGGGAAGAAGTGGATGCAAAGTCCATGTTTGGCTCTTCTCTGGAGGTCAAGAGGTAGAGCAATGGCCGGAGAAACGTGTTGTAGCAGGGCAGGTGGAAAACCAGTGGGGACAAAAGCCAAAGGCTCTTTTCCCTTCTCCCCTGCCCTGAGGATGTGCCTGCGACAAGGCAAGGACTGAAGAATTTCAGGGAGCGGAGGAGCACTGTGACTCAACTTGGCCAACGCTGTTCTGATTGGGCTCCGCAGATATGGAGAGAAAGAGAGAGAGAGAGAGTTCAATAAGGTGAAAACCAAAGCCAGGTTGCAAAGGAATAAGGGAAGGCGGGAAGAGAACTGCCATCTTTTCTGTTCTGATGTTGTTTTTATGAAAGGAAAGGAAGCAAAAGAAGCAAAGACCGGGACGTTGGGAAGTTGGATTTAGTGTGGTTCGTGCAGTGCGAGACCTGGATACCCGTCTTTGCAGCTTCCTCTGAGTTAGAGAAGGAGAAAGACGCCAAGCTAGAAAAGAGTGGACCAAGTCAGTGGGCCACACCGGACAGCCGTGGGCTCTGTGGTCTAAGCTCTGCCACCAACACACTAGCTTGTCCTTGGACGGCTTAGGTAGCCTTTCCGGGCCTCAGTTTCCTCACTAGCAAATAAGTACGTTACAGGGTTGGCAGAGGATTCCAATGAGACAAGTTGATAATCGAAAAGCGTGCCTGGCGCCTGAGCACCCAGAGCGTGGTGGCTCTCGGCTTCCTCCCAGCGTGTCGGCCTTTGCGGTGGAGCAAAGGTGGAAGCCTCTGGCAACTTCTGATGGGGGGGGGGGGCGCCTCCAGTACTGGAGCGAATGCAGCCTTCTGATCCCTGTGCTGCTGTTGATTATCCAGAAAGCGTTTCCTGCACATGAGACCGAAGCTGCACGAATCGATTCCGTCTCGCTCAGTCCTTCGAATTTTTGGCCTCGCTGCAGCCGCGGAAGTATTGCCACGCTGAGAGGGAACTCTAAAGAAGTTAGAGAAAGAGGAAGAGACAAACTCAAGAAAACTTTTTTAAAAATGTCTCCAGGCTTGGGGCGCCCGAGTGGCCCCGCCGGTCAGGTGACCAACTTCGGCTCAGGTCATGATCTTGCAGTGTGTGAGTTCGAGCCCCCGCGTCGGGCTCTGTGCTGATGGCTCAGAGCCTGGAGCCTGCTTCGGATTCTGTGTCTCCCCCCTCTCTGTACCTTCCCCTGCTTACACTCCGTGTCTCTCTGTCTCTCGATAATAAATAAACATTAAAAAAAATTTTTTTTTAATTAAAAAAATAAATAAAAAATGTCTCCAGGCCAAACACACGTCTGCCCGGCTGGGAGCCTCTCCGCGGAGCACCGAGCAATGTTCCTGTCCCTCCTTCGTGGTGGCTCCCAGAGGAGTGTGGGGCAAGGCATGGAGCGGAATTGCAGGGGTGTGCATCTCAGGTTCTCCTCCACCCCTGGAGACACTCAGATCCAGATCGCTCCTCTCTCAGGCCTTGGACTCGGTGAGTCAGGTTGCTACAGATTATAATTTAAAAAAAAAAAAAAATCTCGTTGCGTTCTTATCTTCGGATGAATACAGAAAGAGGTAGAAACAATCTACTCCATCACGCTCGCCGTGCCTGAAGGCCAGGGAGAAGAAGTCTGAGTGATTGTTTTCCCCATAATTTTGGACCCGGATCCACCTCTCCATCTGCCCCAGGTCACATGGGTGGCCCTGGCGTGTCCCCTGCTCACCCTAAAACGTGTGTTTTGTCCACTGCTTGGTAGCTGCAGGGGCAGCTGGTATGTGAGCCTCATCCACTGCTGACTCCCCTGTTCCCCACCCTCCCTCCTGCACCTCCAACTTTCTTTTGTTTATTTGATCCAAAATGTGATAGTTCCTCCCCATTCAGCCTTTTCCTCTCCCCGTCCCCCAGTTTGGCTTCCCATTAAATATGGTGAAGGCTGAAGAAAGAAAACAGAGGAAGACACCCCCTTCGTGGCAGGTACGGCAGGCAGGGGAGGGCGCCAGACGGGACAGCCCGGATCTTCCCTCTAGAGTGAACGCACCTCCCAGGAACACCTGAAGTCAGGAGCCACAGGATGATCACAGAGCTATGTGGCAGGTGCCACTGCTGTTGTGGCCTCTGAAGCTCACATGTGCCCAGAGCCGGCCCTAGAGGGTCCTTAAACTGTGCAGATCTGGGACCTTGGGGCCACACTTGCCTGGTACCAGCACTGAGTTGTTGTTGATGTTGTTACGGCATAAAATGTCTATTGGTTGGTTTTTAAAAAATTGTAATGGGGAGGGGGCAGAAAGAGAGAGACAGAGAGAGAGAGAGAACGAGAATCCCAGGCAGGCTCCACACTCATCACAGAGCCCAACACGGAGTTCAATGCCACGATCCTGGCATAATGACCCGAGCCTAAATCAAGAGCTGGACACGTAACCAATGGAGCCACCCAGGCACTCCTACTTGGTTTTAGTGGACACAGCCATTCATTGTGGAGAGGGGTGTTGAGGTGAGCAAGCCTTGGAGTCTGGAAGCTTGTGTCCAGAATCAGGACTGAAGGTCTTTTGTCTGAGGGGCCCACCCCCTCCACCCCTCCCTGCTCAGTCTAAGCTGTGTCACCAACAAACCAGCTTGTCCTTGGACGGCTCAGGTAGCCTTTCTGGTCCTCAGTTTCCTCACTAGCAAACGAGTACGTTGCAGGGTTGGTGGAGGATTCCCGTGGGGAAGAAGGGGGAGTCTTGGGGAAGCCACCAGGCTGGTACAGGGAGGAACTGGAGGTTTGCGGGGACCCCCAAGCCCACCTGCCATGCACAAATGGCCCGTGTTCCTCCCTTGCCCGTTTCAGTTAATTTCCAAAGCCTCCCTGTCCAGGATGCCACTCGTAATGACCATGCAAGCCCCCAGAGTCTTGGCCTCTGAACCTTGCTTTTACATAACTGGGCACACCCATGGATTGGAGAAATAAGGCCTCTTTGTGTCTGTTTCGGATGTCAGCGGTAAGAGCACCCAGCCCAGAGTCAGGGGCAAGTTCGCGCTCCAGCCCTTGCACCGACCGGGCGAGAGGACTTTGAGGAACCACTCGCCAGGTGCCCACACGGATTCCCATCCTGCCTCCCTCACTAGCTGGTTTTAAGGATCAAACGAACAACGTGCGTTTGCTTTCAAACACTAGAACATTCGACACACGGGACAGCTTTTTATCTTTATCTTAACCCTTGGTTCTTCAGGCCTCCCTAGTACCAGGAATATGGGAGAGAACATAATTTAATTTTTTTTAATGCTTTTTTTTTATTTTTGAGAGAGAGAGAGGCAGACAGAGCGTGAGCAAGGGAGGGGGAGAGAGAGAGGGAGACACAGAATGCGAAGTGGGTTCCAGGCTCCGAGCTGTCAGCACAGAGCCCGACGCGGGGCTCGAACTCATTAACTGTGAGATTGTGACCTGAGCTGAAGTCGGACGCTTGACCGACGGGGTCACCCGGGCACCCTGGGAGACAAAATAATTTAAAGCCTGAATATTAACGTGGGAGTTAAAATTAGACCTCTGCTCCCCAGACTCTAACAGCAGTGAGTCTGAGGGATCTGGGATCTTTTATCCCTAGGATTCTGTCAAGCAGGGCCTAGGGTGGCACCTTCTTTGACAGGGGCCAGCCCTTGCTCTCCCCACCCTCTGTCACCTTCGAGTGTCCACCCCTCCGTGAGTGGAGTCAAGACGTTCACAAGCAGCAGGGCAGAGAAGAAGGATGTGCCATGTCTGAGGGAGCCTGAGACCCGTAGTTCTGGACGTTCCCAGGGCCTTTCTGGTTCTACTTCATTAGAATTCCCAGGGGCACCTGGGTGGCTCAGTCAGTTAAGGCTCCAACTTCGGCTCAGGTCACGATCTCGCGGTTTGTGAGTTCGAGCCCCACGTCGGGCTCTGTGCTGACAGCTCGGAGACTGGAGCCTCCCTCAGATTGTGTGTCTCCCTCTCTCTCTCTGCCTCTCCCCCTCTCCCCCTCTTGCACTCTGTCTCTGTCTCTGTCTTTGTCTCTCTCTCTCTCTCTCAAAAATAAATAAACAAACAAACAAAAAAAGAATTTCCAGAAGAATTTCCAGCCTCCGTGGACCGATGTCGACTTGCTTGAGAAATGGATGCTTGCAGACCTGCTGATATCCACTCTCTCCAGATACTGGGGAAGATATTTCTGACATATCAGAATCTTCCTCTTCAAAACTGTACGCTTTCCATGCTGAGTGTCAGTGACCACGAGCCTCCTCAAAGCTGCTGACCGACCAGGAGCCCAAGGACCCTGTCTCTGTCCCTGGAAGGGACCTTCTGCTCACTTCCACTCACCCGCAGACTTCTGCTTACCACTGCTTTGGCATCGAGATCCCTGTGCGATGAGGGACACACCCAGGGGGCCAAATCACTCATGACCCTTCCTGCTCCTGCCCGGAAGTTACCCACGTCTCCAGGAGCCTCTTGCTCAGAGAAGGCACTCAATATGTTTTGTCGACTGAACGGATGAATTTTAACTTCATAATTCATATTAATACCTGGTAAGAAATATATTCCTTTAATATTTTTCTTTTTCAGAAATGTCCTGGGGGCGCCTGGGTGGCTCAGTCGGTGAAGCCCCCGATTCTTGATCTCGGCTTAGGTCATGATCTCACGGTTCGTGGGTTCGAGCCCCGCGTCGGGCTCCACGCTGTCAGCGTAGACCCTGCTTGGGATTCTCTCTCTCCCTCTCTCTCTCTGTCCCTCTCTTGCTCGCACTCTCTCTGTCTCTCTCAAAGTAAATAAACAAAGTTAGAAAGAAAGAAAGAAAGAAAGAAAGAAAGAAAGAAAGAAAGAAAGAAAGAAAAAGAAATGTCCTGGCTATCCTGCACATATATTTTTTTTCCTACAAGTTAAACCTAAAGTTATTTGGCCAAGTTTCAGAGATTCTGTCAGGCTACGGATTGGATCCTATCTAACATAGGTGAGAGTAACTAACTTTTTTTATAATGTTGGGTTTCTGTCCTATGTCTTCTATTTATTTAAGTAATCTCTACACCCAGCATGGGGCTTGAACCCACAGCCCCGAGATCAAGAGTCGCACGCCCTACCGACTGAGCCAGTCAGGCGCCCCTCTATGTCTCTGTTTAGCAGGTTTTTCTCTTAATACCCATCAGCAGAGTTTATATATAGTTTTCTTCGTATAAACCTTACCCCTTCTTATCTTATTTCTAATAATTCTGCCTGGTTGCTACCGTGAATGGAAGTTGTCTCCTCAATATTTTCTACCTGGGTTTTGAGCTCAGTAACACACTATTGACTTTTGTGCCATAATCGCTACTTTAAATAAGCACACGTAGAGGCTGCGATCACAACACAGAGTAATTCTTGTCTCCCCTGCCCTTTAACATCCACTTAGTGGGGGAAGCTTTTCCTTTGCCTGTGAGAAAACCCTTGTGGGTTATGTGCTTACTCTTCCGTGAAGACAGCCCCGGGGCCGCTTTTCGTGAGAAGACGTAGTTGTGAATCAGAATTTCGGGCGGCCTGTCGCCTGGAATGGCCAAAACACTGACCTTGATTTAGAGAACGTCTCCTCTTCTTGACTAACGCTGGTAAATAAAAGCAGTGAAAAATGGACTCATTTTTTCAATGTGAAAGGAATGTTTTCAACACCTCCCCATCTAGGAAGACATTTGTTCTGTATTTTTCACAGGTACACTTTACCGCATCAAAGAAATCTCTTTCGAAATTTCGACTTTTAAAATAAAATCGTATTTGGGTGTTTTCTTGTATCATGGTATTCTGAATTTGCCAAAATTATCAGAGTGTTTTCTCTTTTGACTGTAAATTATATAGATGCCTTTTATAATATCAAACCATTTTTGCATAACCGGTATAAAGACAAATGCATCGTGTTGGATCATCTTTATATATGTTTTTAGGTTCCATTTTCCAGTATTTTGTGTCTACAGTCATGAATTACATAGGCCTGAATATTCCTTTTATGTGATGTCATTGAATTGTATTAGTATCGGGCTATGATGACTTCATGGAATGACTTTCGAAGTAATCCCCCCCTTTTTTTTATTGTCTAACTGAATTTGTATAAAATGTGTTTCTTAGAGTTTTGGTAGAATTAGCCTCTGACCACATGGGACGGACACGTCTACATTTTAAATATGTTAGCTTTTTTTAAAAAATAAAAGTTTATTATTTTTTGAGAGAGAGAGAGAGAGAGAACGAGGGAGGGGCAGAGATAGGATCCCAGGAAGGCTCCACCTATCAGCACAGAGCCCAATGCGGGGCTTGAACTCACAAACCCTGAGATCATGACCTAAGCTGAAATCAAGAGTAGGATGCGTAACCGATGTAGAAATCCCAATTTTATTCTATTGATATAAAAAGCACAACGTACAAAGGTTTGTGCATAAAGATATTTACTTGTAGAGACGACAAACTATCGTGAAACATCTCTTAACTCTATGCTTACATCTGCAAAGACGTCCAAATCTGTTGAGCGAAACAAGTAACGTTGCTCTAGAGAAAGAAAAAAGAAAGAAAAGGTGGACTATGGCCGTGTGTTTAAGCAAAGAGCATGGACATCTACGTAAACTTTGCCCAGAAGGATTAGCAGAGCAGAGGTTCTGTGACCAAGGGGCCGTAGGGCCAGAGACTGATGCTGCGACCCCAGCTCTGACGGGTACTAACTCTGGGACCTTGGGCAACTTCCTACCTTCTCTGTGCCTCAGTTTCCGCCCCTGTGAAACAGGGGTGAGAAGAGCCCCTGTCGGGGCCACTTTGTGGATTCGGTGAGTTCACCCGTATTCCTGGCACAGAGTAAGCACTTCACGAATGGCGGCATTTATTACTGTGAAAGTGTTCGTTAAGTGACATTATTCAAGGCATTTGTTTTCCCTTATTTGAGTGCTTAATTTTATTTCAGCATGACTGTTTTGAAAAGTTGACGGGAGGAGAGAATAGCTGGCCACGAACTATTTTTTCAATCCATTGCTGTAGCTTTTTCAAAATTTCAGTGGTTTACTTTCGTAACTGAAGAAAGAAAGAAAGAAAATGCAGAGGAAAGGGGTGACCGACTGTATCGAGGGTGAGAACAGTCTCTGGGAACAGCGGAATCCCCGGGGCAGACAGATGTATTTGTGGCAGCTTTGATGTCTCTCAAAACCCAGCGTTCAGCTGAGTCACAGCCTCGCTTGTAGCTTTTTGTCATTCTTCGGTTGGAATCGGAATCACTCCGACCAGAAACCATTGGGGGTGGCTCACTTACTTCCTGGCATCGTCATTAGGAGCCCACATAAGTAAGCATTCTTCTTTCCCAAATGCTGGGCTCCGGGACGGGAGCCCTGCGCCAGGATTCCTGAGTGTAGGGTGACACGGCCTTTGCGGACATAGCGACCGGGGTCAGACCCCCCGGGCCCTGCCACTCGTGCACCTGACGCCCCGTGCTTTGGAGAATCGTTTCTTCCTTAGAGGGTCCGCTGGGACGATTTCACGGGAGCTATACACACGGCTCCCACAGAATTGCCCGGCATCGAAACCTCGCTCAACCCCGATGGAGAAGGTAACGGCGGCCGATCTCCAGGACTGGAATGGCACGCAAAAAAAAAAAAAAAAAAAAAGTATATTGGGAGAAATCATAACCTAAACGCTTTCGTAATTCATAGGCATTGTAAATAAGAGGAAAAGACCAACAAACTTTTAAAAATGACTCGGTGAATCTCTTGTGCATCTCGGTCTCCAGGGAAAACACGCAGAATAAACACTAATAGAAGGTGCAGGTGGCTGATAAAAAGAGTAGAGAAGTGACCCCCCTCCTCTTCACTCTCCAAATACCCTAGCTGGGGGGGGGGGACTTTCCCCAAATGCACTGATCTCCCCGCACCCCCTTCTCCGATGCTCCCCTGAGACAAGAGGACCCCTCCGAAAAGTGCAGAGGGGTGTCCCCGCTTCCTTTTGGGAGCCAGATGCCCGCTGGGCGTGATCGCCCTCCGCCCCTGCATGCTGAGACTCAGTGGACAGTGCCCAAACCAGGGAACGTGTGTCCCAGCCGCCCGCCCGTCCGTCTGTCCAGCTGGCCCTGCCCGGAATGCACGCAGGTAGGGCTGCTGAATTCTGAATTCAGCGAGAGCCCTTCAGCCCTCACACGGAGCGGCCGCCTCCACAGAGGTGAGCTGTCCAGAAAAGACGTGATACTTTCGTCCCTCTGTATTTTTCTGCGTCCTGCACGCCATCTGCAAGGTGGACGTCCGTACCCTTTTGATAAGAAGAGAAATCATAATAAGGTCTCCAATTTATCCGGTATGAAATGCGGGCTAATAAGGCCGTGCAGGGACACAGAAGAGGGAGCGGCTGGCCTGGGTCGGTTGCCAGGGTCTGCCAGGAAGAAGGACGTTTGAGCACAAAAATAAAATAAAAGGGTTCACCTGCCGGAGGAAGAGAGGAGAGTTTTCCGAAGGGAGCTGGGCTGTGCAAAACACACAGGGACCGGCTGTGGGGGAGGAGTTGACCTCTTGCTGTTTTGAGGCAGAATGTTGCCCAGGGAGGGGTGGCTGGCGGGGGGGCTCAGTCGGTAGAGCCTCGGACTTCGGCTCAGGTCATGATCTCACGGTTCGGGAGTTCGAGCCCCGGGTCGGGCTCGGTGCTGACAGCTCGGAGCCTGGAGCCCGCTTCGCATTCTGTGTCTCCCTCTCTCCGCCCCTCCCCTGCTCGTCCTCTGTCTCTGTCTCTCTCAAAAATAAATAAACATTAAAAAAAATTAAAAAAACAACAACTAAAGAATGTTGCCCAGAGATTGAGACACACAGAGCTCTGTCTCCATGGCCAGAATCCACGTGTTAGAATGTCTTGTTTCACTGTTACCCCCCGTACGACCTTCACCCAGGTCCCTCCGGATCAAGCCCACCTCGCCCCCTCCATCCGGCTCCGGGATCAGAGGGGCTGAGCCTCAGAAGGGAAGTTTCCTCTCTGGCCAGAAGGGGGCGCTGTGGCGCAGGGAGTTCACCCAAGACTGCGGGCGCCGGTTCAAGTTCTCGTTTTGTCCTTTCCATAATCTGGGACATCCACATGGGGAACGAGGGAGAAGGCTTTCATCACACGTCTCCTATAGGATTAAATAAAGCATTTCCACGCAAATGTTTATGAAGCAATGGTCCGCAAAGGAAAAAAGGTCGGCGGATACGAGGGGTGGTTACTTCTTTAGCGCTTTCTTTGTGGGCGTTAGCCGCCTTGTTGATGACACCACCCACGTCCTCCAACCTTTCATGTCCCAGATACGTGTGGCTGTAGGCCTGCTTTGGCGGACTGTGATCCTGCCCGTGTCCTGCTCCCGCCCTTTGGGCTTTGGGGGCCTGGTGGACTCTGCTCCTGACTCAGTTTGACCACCAGGCCGGGCTCTGGCGCCATTGGCCGCCAAGGAGGAAGGATGGTGGTTCCCTGTCCCAGGTGCTCATGGGCTCAGTGATCAGCATCTTGAGCCACGGACTCTCTCAGGACCGAATGCCAGCGGAACCCTCCTTTCCTTTCTGGGGAAAGGCCCTGCCAGCTGCTTTGCTGTCTGGGCTCCAGACCAGCCTCCTGCTTTTGTGTCCACCACGGGACCCAGCCCATGCAATGGGACTTCTGTGTCACTATTGGTCTTTGCCCCGACTCTGGCTCAGAATGTCTCTGTACCGTTGTGCGGTCTGTGCACTGCACACCGCTAGGGGGAGCTGTTCATACTGTAGTCTACGAGGAGCAAGGCAAGGCTGAGCAGCCACACACAGCGGCCCTGCTCTCTTGCAGCAATTACACTGTGATCCAGGCAGGTTGGCCTGGCTTGTTCATGAAAGCTCCTGGCCTTTTCTTTTTTCCCTTTAAAATTTTTTAATGTTTATTTATTATTGAGAAACAGAGAGACACAGAGCATGAGCAGGGGAGGGGCAGAGAGAAGGGGAGACAGAATCTGAAGCAGGCTCCAGGCTCTGAGCTGTCAGCACAGAGCCCGACGCGGGCTCAGACTCACGAACTGTGAGATCATGACCTGAGACAAAGTCATGAGCTGAGCCACCCAGGGATCCCTCTCCTGGCCTTTCTAGCTGAAGAAAGAGAAGACCTCAGGATGTCTCTGAATCTTGTTTTCCTCAACTGTGAAGTGAAGGGCTAGATTGGTTGATTTCTAAGCTCAATTACCTAGACATGCCAAACTGTACTATTTCCGGAGTTCTGGAATCTTGCCAGCCTAACTAACTTAGTCCACTGGTAACAAAGGGTTCTGGCCAATGTCCTTGATGTTACCAGATGTGTGCCAGGGCTCAGCCTCAGGATTCAAGATCCCAGCACTGTCCTTCTCCAAAAGCAGCCTTTAACCTGCTGTTGTTCCTGGTCCTGTTCTAGCACCTTCCACCCACCGTCACAGGAAGCTCTTTCTCAAGGCCCCAGTAACAGACATTTGTACCCTGCAGGCTCATGCCTTCATGCTGCACCTGCTACAGAGTGGGGGGGGGGGGATGTGTCCCCATTCTATTCACAGGCAAGAAGGAGCAGGGAGAGCATGGAGACGGTTGGGAAGGTTCTAGACAGCCCAACTGGACTCAGAGAACTCATGGAGAGTACTAGTGGATATTATGGCCTGAAATCTGTGACCATATATAGGGCTATGTTTGCTCTTGTCAAGATGATTGGGGGGCCTGGGTGGCTCAGTCAGTTGGGCGTCCGACTTCGGCTTTTAGCCCGAGGAGCCTCTAGAGGGTGTTAAGCAAAGGAGTGACCCTTTTTTTTTTTTTAAGCTCTTTTTTAAAATGTTTATTTATTTATTTTGAGAGAAAGCAAGCGCGAGCAGGGGAGCAGCAGAGAGGGAGAGGGAGAGAGAGAATCCCAAGCAGGCTCCACGCCGTGGGTGCGGAGCCCGAGGCTGGGCTCGATCCCATGAACCGTGAGGTCATGACCTGAGCCGAAATCAAGAGCCAGTCGCTTAACCGACGGAGCCACCCAGGCGCCCTGCCAAGGAGCGATCTTTAAAAGGGATCACTCTGGCTGCCTCCGGGACACAGGTCCGAGAGGGGCCGAAGGGGACCCATGAGAAATTTGGGAGGTTGTGCAGTCGTTCAAAGGATGGGTGGTTGTAGCCGACGCACAAAACACGTGCGTGGGGCACTGGGGACACCGGATACATCCAACCAGCCTGTGCAGAGCGCCTCCCGGGGCTCACATGCCTGGGGAGGGCAGAAGTGTGGAGCCGGGTGCCCCAATGTGCTACAGGATGCCTTGAGACCGGATTCCGCCCCCCTGGCAGAATCAGGAAGAGGCCAACTCAGTGACTTCCCTCTCCGCCCCACCAGCCCCCACCCCCCACCTCACAGGGGTGAGGCTGCGAACAGGCAGGGGGCCCGTCTCCACCACCCACAGAGCCAGGGCCATGTATCCACGATTGTCACAACAGTCAGGGACCACACTGATTAAACCAGAATCCCCTCCGCGTGGCCTGGACTGGATCGTACCCAGGGAAACAACATCGTGGGACGCGGCCGCACGGAGCGCTCAGGGAAGATTCGTCTTTCTCTCCTTTGAGATGACGGCCGACCTGCCGCGGGCCGAACACACCGCATCCGGAGAGGAAGTGATAAAGCTCAGAGGAGCAGTGACAATAACCATGGTGACAGCCCTTGCAACCGGGAGGTCGCAAACACGAGGAGTGTTTACTTTGGAATTGCAACCGAAAAAAGAAAAGTCACAATGACGACAAGCAGGCTGCGACAGCCGTCTCTTCTGGGCACAACTCTAAAGAAGATACAGATCATGAACCATTTCCCAGGGGCCGTGTGTAAATCCGAGATTTCCTTTTGACATTCCCGTGTAAGACATCTTCAGTGAGGAAGATGAATAATTCAGGGTTTTTTTTTGGTTTTTGGTGGGTTTTTTTGTTTGTTTGTTTTGGTTTTTGGTTTTTGAGCTCTTTATTTTGAGATCATTGTAGATTCCCCTGCAGTTGTGAGAAATAACACAGAGAGAGAGAGATCCCATAAACCCTTTCTCGTTCAACCCCCGGTAACCTTCTGCACAACTGTGATGTAACAGCACAAGCCAGAAATTGACATGGGCACCATGATTCAGTTTTGAAGTGCCGCATGGTTGCTTCTGAAAATATAAAAATATAAAACTTCTGTATTCAAAAAACAAAAAAGAAAACCAAAACCACCTGGGGGCCCCTGGCTGGCTCAGTCGGTTAAGCCTCCGACTTCGGCTCAGGTCATGATCTCGCGGTCCGTGAGTTCCAGCCCCGCGTCGGGCTCTGTGCTGACAGCTCGGAGCCTGGAGCCTGCTTCCAATTCTGTGTCTTCCTCTCTCTCTCTGCCCCTCCCCTGCTCATTCTCTGTCTCATTCTGTCTCTAAAATAAATAAAAACATTAAAAAAATTTTTTTTAAAAACCACCTAAAATTAAATCACAAGGTAACAGGGAGAAAATGTTTTTACCTTAATTCTAGTAAGAAGTTTGTGTCCACAGAACTGACGTGTTTATAAGAAAAACATTAAGTGGCCCTTGGAAATATTTTGATGGCCTGTCAAATTATAACCAAAATGACTACAGCACAGTGATACCTGAGGAAATTTATGAGGCCGCATTGGATGTATTTACTCACCGAGGGAAGGTTCTTTTGAGGTATTACTGTTTGTCTCCTTTCTGATGGCTTTTATCATTCTCTTTTACAACTAGGAACCCACCGGTTCCTTCTAGTATATTGCATTGTAAATATCTTGTGTCTTTTTACGGATTCATTCATTCAACAAACATAGAGTCATCGTCTGCTATGGCCAATTATGTTTCCGGGGTTCGGAAAACCCCAGATCAAAAATCCTAACATTCGAATTGGTCTCCCCATCTCGTCTCAACTACACTTGCCCTTGTTTTTCATTCCATCCCTTTCCAGAAGGACCATTGTAGAAGCTTCTGAAACTGTCAATCTCTATATAGTCTTTTCCCCACCTCCCTGTTCATTCTCTGCACTGCTGATCCTTCTAGGGACCGTCTTATTTTCGTTGTGGCCCTAACTTATCAATACAAGGGATGTTCAATTTTTTTTTTCCTTAAAAAAGACACATCTGATTATGCAACATTCTTTCTGGAAATACCATGTTCCCATCCTTCCTGTCCCACTCTGTACAGAACCAGTTCTAAACACTTTTGCAGCCCTTCGTGGTCCGGCCCCCATCCTCCTGCCCACATTCTCATTCATCCGCCTTCTCTCCAGCCCACCCGCTGGCTCAGACATCCCATCTTTGCACATGGTCCTTCTTGGACTAGTGTCCTCCCCTGGCTTTTCTGCCTGAAACAGTCCTGCTCATTAACCTTTTAGTCTAAACATGACCTTCTCTGCTGAATGAAGTAGAGTAAATTCCACTTAGTGGGCGATTTTATTTACTTGGAGATCACCAAATAACTACCTATCGATTGGGTTTATGTGCTGTCACTCAGTTTATTATGAGCAAAGAGATGTTTGTCTGTTTCCCATTGCTGGAATCTTGACACCCTCGTTACGGTGTGGCGACAGTGATTCCCTTGGTGCTGCAGGGAATGCACTTAGCATTTTCTGTTTGTTTTATGAATCCTTTGTTTTGTGAATCTCTCCTTAAAGGAGAGAACACCAAATCTGAGAGTGTAACATTGCAAGGTTGCTTCGTTTTTCCTGGTATTTTTATTTACTTTACATTGATTATATGTATGTAGTTTAAACCCTTGTGTTTTCTTCCACAATTATTAACATGTTTTGAGCTTTTGACACAGACTGCTAAATTTGTTTTCGAAAAGATTGCTCATTAGATCCAAAAATGCACGGCTTATCTACCGCATCTTTACAAACTCATATTAATTACTAGGTCAGGAGGCCAAAATTCTTTTTTATCTTCCACGTTGCTTTTCTTTGATTCTTAGTAAGATTGACTGTATTGTCATCTGTTTGTAAGATTCTTGTATTTCATATTTCTGAGTTTTCTAAGCTTTGCCTTTCTCCTTTTACTTAGTGGAATATTCCAGCTCTTCTCATTGATTTAGAGGAACCATTTATTTATTCGCATTCTAAATTTTTTCTCAATATTGTTTACTGTGAAAAATTTTTTCAGCCTGTAATGGGCTGTCCTTTCTTTTGGTGTGTTTGACATATAATCTTTAGGTGAATTCAAATCTCTTTTCCTTTTTAATGCCTTCCATTGGGTTTAGAAAATCCTCTCTCCACCCAGAACCCAAGGAGCTATTTTGTGTTCTCTATTTTTCAAAATAACTGAGCTGTGATCAATCTGCAGTTTATTTCGGTGCATGGTAAAGTTACAAGCGGACGTTTCCCCCAAGCATCTGGCCAGTTGTGGTGTCATCCTTGACTGAGACATCTTTCATTTCCCATTGGTGAGTGACGCCTTACTTCACGTATGTTAAATACTGATCGGTTTTTTGAGGGATCACTGTTCATTGATCTCCTGCTGCTTCTTGGACCGGGTGATGCTCAGGGTGATGTGTCTCAGGTTTACCACGTGGCATAAAATCTGGTAAAGCAAGTTCTCCTTCATTTTTCTTTTTGTAGAAGACTCTCTTAGGTATTTCCACTTATTTACTTTCCCAGTTTCGGTTGGGAAAGCTACTCACTTTAAAACCTAGCATTTTCCACTTCAGGGAGCCCGGGGGGCTCAGTCGGTTTAGCGTCCAACTTCAGCTCAGGTCACGATCTCGCGGTTTGTGGGTTCGAGCCCCGCGTCCGGCTCTGTGCTGACAGCTCAGAGCCTGGAGCCTGCTTCCGATTCTGCATCTCCCTCTCTCTCTGCCCCTCCCCCTGCTTGTGCTCTGTCTCTCAAAAAAAAAAATAATAAAGTAAATAATAAATAAAACCTAGCATTTTCCAGTGCGATACATGACTGCTCCTTCTGAAAGCAAAACTATTTTTCAGTTCAATTTTTAGTTTTATTTATTTGGTGCCTGGTATTTATCATTAAGGTTACTCTTAGCCATTGTATTTGTGGGTGCTGTCGTGCATGGGATTTTTTAAATCATATTTTTTTTTTAATTTTTTTTTCAACGTTTATTTTTTATTTTTGTGACAGAGAGAGACAGAGCATGAATGGGGGAGGGGCAGAGAGAGAGGGAGACACAGAATCGGAAACAGGCTCCAGGCTCCGAGCCATCAGCCCAGAGCCCGACGCGGGGCTCGAACTCACGGACCGCGAGATCGTGACCTGGCTGAAGTCGGACGCTTAACCGACTGCGCCACCCAGGCGCCCCAAATCATATTTTTAACTGGTCAAATGCTCCTAAAAAGGAAAGTTACTTCGGTGTGCCTACAGCGATTTCACTTATGTTATTAGCTTCTCTTATTACTTTGTCAACTACTGAGTGGCCTCTTGAGTTCCTGGTATACCTACTAGAAGAAACTGGGAGTGGAGAACGGGGGTATCCCCAGCGCCAGGCATTCAGCGTGCCATGCGCATGAAGTTCAAACCCAAGCGAAGCTGGCGCATAGTGAGTGACAGAGGTCAGGGTAGAGGCCAAGCCAGGAGAGACGGAAGGGGGATGATGGGGAAGAGGCCTCTGTGGGGACTCTGTGGTCCTGGTGTTGTTTTAGGTGGTGGTGATGATGAGGGAGCATAAGGCAGGCTGGGGGCAAAGCACAAGCCCGCACACCCCCTTCCCCCCCGAGTGCGATGTGCGTGACATTCCTCAGGCACCCCGGGCTGCCCAGGGACAAAGGAAAGGACGCAAAACAAATGGTTAAACTGGTTACGGTCTCCATCGGTTTACAAATATCTTAGAAAAATCACAAGAAAAAGGCAATCTTTTTCTATCAATAACCTAATCTCCAGAAACCTACAGACTCAGTTTCCTGGAGCCCCAACGTCACCCTGCCCTCCATAGAGACGTGGGGAACAAAGGCAGAAGGAAATGATAGATAACATTGAGTTTCCTTATAACCTGCAGCCCGTTGACAAATACTTGAGGCCGGCAGAGCAAAACATTTCTCCTCGGGGAACTCCCTACTGTCTTAATGCTAAAGTTTGGCTGGAGGGAAAAACAACCTTAGGGTGACAGTAGCTAGGCCTCTAGTAATCTGTATGAAAATCTCTTTGGAAAATTCCCTCTTGACTTTACGTCCCCCAAGTCCATGGTATATAACCAGTTACCATCCCAACCCCAGAGTAGCTCTTTCTGCCCTCAGGTCCTGTCCCCGTGCTTTAATAAAATCACCTTTTTGCACCAAAGACGTCTTCAAGAATTCTTTCTTGGCCGTCAGCTCTGAACCCCACCATTACCCCAAAACCCCATCAATTACATGAGCGCGCCCCATATATAAAAGTTACTGAGGGGCGTCTGGGGGGCTCGGTTCATTGAGTGCCTGACTTCAGCTCCAGTCATGATCTCACAGTTCATGAGTATGAGCCCTGTGTCGGGATCTGTGCTAACAGTGCATAGCCTGCTTGGGACTCTCTCTCTCCTCTTTCTCTGCCCCTCCCCCACTCAAGCTTTCTCTTTCTCAAAATACCTAAATAAATTAAAAAAAAAAAAAAAAGCCTCAGGACCCCAGGACCCCTGGGTGACTCAGTGGGTTAAGCTACTGACTTTTGGTTTTGCCTCGGGTCATGATCTCATGGTTCATGAGATCGAGTCCCAAGTCATTGTCTGTGCTGACAACTCGGAGCCTGCTTGGGATTCTCTCTCTTTCCCCGTCTCTGCCCCTCCCCAGCTCGCTCTAGCTCTCTCAAAATAAATAAATAAGCTTAAAAAAAGTTCACTGAACTGTCCACTGTAATTTATGAACTTTGACATATGTATGTCTATAGTGTGGTGAACAGTGGTCCTCAAAAGGATGCATCTAAATCCTAACCCCCAGTCGCTGTGAATAGGACCTTATTTGGAAAATGGGTCTCTGCTGGTGTAATTAAGTTAATGATCTTGAGATGAGATCGTTCTGGATTAGGGTGGGCTCCAAATCTGCTAACTAGCGTCCTTTTAAAAAGAGGAGCAAAGCATGGGGCGCCTGGGTGACTCATTCGGTGAAGCATCTGACTCTTGGCTCAGGTCACGATCTCGCAGCTCGTGAGCTCGAGCCCCACACCGGGCTCTGTGCGGACAGTGTGGAGCCTGCTTGGGATTCTCCCTCTCTCTCTGCCCCTCCCCTAAACTTAAGTTTATTTAAGTCAATAAACTTAAAATTATTTTTATAAATAGAGGGAAAAAGCGGACACACAGAAGAGAGGGTGATGGGAGGACAGAGGCAGAGACAGGAGTGTGACATCTACAAGCCCTGGAGCACCGAGAACCCTGCCGTGCGCCTGGAGCTAGAAGGAGGCGCGGGAGGGTCCTCCCCTCCAGCTCTTGGAGGGAGTCCGGCCCTGCCGATACCTTGGGGTCAGACTTCCGGTCTCCAGGGTCCTGAAAGGGTAAATATCTAGTTGTAATAATGTGTTATGCCAGCCCAGGCCACGAAAACAATGCCGCACTTTAATAAAAACGTTATTTACACAAGCAAACAAACAAAAAAGCCAGTAAGGACCAGCACCAGCCGGGGTGTGGGAGCAGGCGCTCTGATGCGTGGTGGTTGGGAACTTTGAGGGGAAGCCTTGAATTAACGACGTAATCATTAAACACGTTCTTTCACCCTGTTCCGTGGTCACAGGACCATGACCCAGGGCACAGTTACAGACGTCCACAAAGACTTTTACTCCAACATTGACTCACTCGGGGCCTTTGGGACCGCTCTCTCAGACGCCCGAGGCTGATCTTCTGTGCTGCAATCCTGCCCCAGTTCTGCTTCTTCCCTCTCTTCAAGGCCACCGCCCCAGAGACTCACCTTTGGTGCTCCCTTCAGCCACCCTCTGCATGAAACAGCCAGGGGCCAGCCCTGCCTCCTGCCAGCCAGAGCTCCCGTTAGGGACCGAAGGCTTGCGCCCTCCCCGAATCCCTATGTTGAAGCCCCCACCTCCGTGTAATGTTATGTGGAGGGGGGAACCTCGGGAGGAAATTAGGGCTGGATGGGATCAGGAGAGTGGGGCCGTCACGGTGGATTTGGCCCTTTAAGAAGAGACGTGAGATCTCACCCCTCCCCGTCCTCCTCGAGCACACAGAGAAGAGGCCATCCATCCATTTGGCAAGCGTTCACCTCCAACAGGCTGTGCTGGCTCCTTGACCCTGAACTTCCAGCCTCCAGAATTGTGAGACACAAATGCCTGTTGTTTAGACCCCTCGGCCTGTGGGACTTTGTTACAGCCGTTCACACTGACTGGAACAGCCCTGAGCCCCTGTCCATCGGTCGGGAGGGGGCAGTTCACTGATAGGCTCCTGTCCCGGGAAGAAGCTTGCGTACGTGTTCCTCTGCTCTCCCGCCTCAGCCCCATAGTGTCACCCCAGACACCTTCCTGCCCCTCGGGAAGCCTGTTTCTTTCCGTTCCCATGACCGGGGACTTCATTCTGACCCACCCGGCCCACCTGGACTGTGCCCACACTCCAGCTTCTGTCCTCCAGGCCCTACGAGGGGGACCCTTTAAAACCAGACATCTCGGGGAGCCTGGGTGGCTCCGTTGGTTAAGCATCCAACTCTGGGTTTTGGCTCAGGTCATGATCTCACAGCTCGTGAGTTCGAGCCCCGCATCGGGCTCTGTGCTGACAGAACAGAGCCTGCTTGGGATTCTCTGCCCCTTCCCTGCTTGCGCGTGCTCTCTCTCAAAATAAATGAACCGAAATGAAAAAGGTGTCTCCTCGAGACTTACAGGCGTCATCTTAATGGCCGTTTCTTGTTTTGTAATTTACACAATCACATGCTTATCTATTGCGGATAAGTCTCTGCCTCACCTGACTGCCGTCACACACACTCACACGCACACACACACGCGCGTGGGCACATGGTATTGATGGCAGAAACCGCTGCCCATCTCCAAGTGATCAACCACCTGCCTCCGTAAAGTCGGGCACCGTAAACCACCCCAGCTTCAGAGCCCCTTGTGCCGTCGTCCAGAGGAAGTCATTCTGGTCTGACCCTTGCCCGCTCGCCTGGCCTCGTCTCCCTCTCCTGTCCGTTCAACAGATCCCGCACTGTCACCCCAGGTCATTCCCACAAATGCGCCTCCAGGCTGGTGCGCCCCGCCTCCTACCTGGCACATACCTCTCTCTCCTGTTACATTCGCCGACTTGCCTCCTCTCACAGGAAGCCGTCCTGGCCTCTGGAGGCAGAGCGAAGTGCTCCCTAATCTACCCTTCCCTGGCCCTGTTTTCATACCTCTGCACGAGGCCGCTACTCTACCTTTGCGGGGCCACGAGCCCTGGGGGCACAGCCTGTGTGTTCCCGGCGCCCCGCACGCTGCCCAGACAAGGAGCCTGGAAGGAGGTGTGTTTTATGAATGGATGAGTTTCAGATTCACCCCGGTTTCTAATATCTGCCAGCCTCTCTGGAGCCCGCTGGGGGTGTCTATCATGCCAGCCCCCACCTCTGCATCTATAGCACTCGGATTTCCACTATCAAAGGTTGGCATTTCTTCAAGAAATTTTTCATTCATTGGACAGACTTGAGTCATGTGTTTAGGGCAGAGGTAGCACAAGGGCTCTCAGGACTGAGAGCTTGGGCTTGGCCTCAACTCCCCCTTGACCACTTGCCCGCTCTGGGAAAGTTATTCCCCACCCCCATGCTTGGGATGTCTCCCCCGCACGTTGGCGGGTGACGGCAGCCCAGCTCCTAGAGTGTCCATGAGGATCAAATACAATTACACGTGCAAAGCACGTAGCACAGGTCCGCAGCTCACGTTCCCGACTTGGAGGCACGGTGTCAGCCCCCCGTAAGGGTGCTGAGTTCCTGGCTCACTGCAGAGACAAGACACAAGACGACCTTCTGTGTCCAGAAGAGCTCTGTGAGTTTCCGGCAAAGTCAGGTCGTCTTCAGCCTCTTCAGATGGGTACGGTGTCCATTCTAGTGGCGACACTAATAATATCTTAGCAGAATGGCTGCCCACTGAGATGAGACACAGGCCCCAGGGGAGGTGCTCACGGGTCCCTTCGAGAGCACCTGCTATAGGCAGACAGGTAGGTGGAACCTGATTGGTAGACACACACCTCCGGCTGCTGCAAATTTGGGTCCTCCAGAGGGTCAGCCATATTCTCCCAAGGTGCACTCGGCCAATGGCTAAACATGGCGCCAGGGATGAGAGTTAGGCATTGCCCTGCTGGGCACCAAGCCCGAGAACCCCCATCGGCCAAGACTATAGCCCGAGGTCCTTCTCATGTATCCCTTCCTTCCCTCTACCTTTTCCCAGGTGTCAGACCTGCATCCATCAGAAGGCTCTCCCACCTCCCTGCCCCTCTCCATCTATCCTTCACAGGGAAAGCTCTCATCTGCTATCCCCTCTTGGCTTCTGCTTCTTAAAAGACCCAAACAGCAGATCTACAGAGACAACAGTAAGGCCAGGGAGGTACAGCAGACCCGAAAGGAATCCCAAAGAGCTCCTGATAATCTACTGATCAGTAGGCAAGAGAGGAAAAAACAAGTTGGGATATTTTTGTATGTATGTATTTATTTTTGAAAGAGAGAGAGAGAGAGAGTGTGTGTGTGTGTGTGTGTGTGCACTTGCGAGTGGGGGAGGGGCAGAGAGAGAGGGAGGCAGAGGATCTGAAGTGGGGCTTGAACTCATGAACAGAACTGTGAGCTCATGACCTGAGCTAAAGTCGGATGCCTAACTGACTGAGCTTCCCAGGCTCCCTTAAACAAGTTGGGATTTTTATCTGCACTTTGACTTAATAAGGACTCCTAATCTCCCAGTGTAAACAATCAATGTCCAGTATAATTGCCTAAATTATACATATTTTAAAAACGTTTATCTATTTTTTAGACAGAGAGAGACAGAGTATGAACGGGGGAGGGGCAGACAGAGAGGAAGACACAGAATCTGAAGCAGGCTTCAGGCTCCGAGCTGTCAGCACAGACCCCCAACACAGGGCTCGAACCCACAGACTGTGAGATCATGACCTGAGCCAAGGTCGGACGCTTAACCGACTGAGCCACCCAGGCGCCCCTATAATTGCCTAAATTATATAAAGTGAGTTTCTAAGCTTAAAGATATTCAGTACCTAGAGGCAATTTCATAAAAAGCATCACAATTTAATAAAATTATTACAATGTTATAACTCGATAACAAAAAATACCTGATTAATAAGTGGGCAGAGGAACTGAATAGACATTTTTCCAAAGAAGACATAAAAGTGGCCAACAGGTGGATGAAAAGACGCTCAACATTGCTCACGATCAGGGAAATCCGAATCAAAGTCACTGTGAGATCTCACCTCATATCTGTTGAAGTAGCTGTAATCAAAAAGGTAAGAAATAACAAGTGTTGGTGAGGAAGTGGAGAAAAAGGAACGCTCATGCACGGTTGGTGGGAATGTTAAGTTGGTTCAGTCACTCGGGCGAACGATGGGGAAGTTCTTCAAAAAATGCAAAATAGGACTACCCTGTGATCCAGCAACTCCACTGCTGGGTATTTACCCAAAGGAACCGAAAACAGGACATCACAACGATAACTGAACCCCATGTTTACCACAGCATTATTTACGATAGCTAAGATATGGCAACAACCGAAGTGTCCACGGATGGATCCACGGATAAAAAAGATGTATATAATGGAATCTTTTTTGGCGATGAGAAAGAGGGAAACCTTGCCATTGTGTGACATCGTGGATGGACATTGACGACATTGTTCTCAGGGAGGTAAGTCCCAGACAGAGAAAGGCAGACACTGTAAGGGCTCGCCTATTTGTGGAATCCAAAAACGCTGAACTTGTAGAAACAGAGTAGAATGGTCGTCACCAGGGCCTGGGGGGCACGGAGGTTGGAAAGAATGTTGGTCAAAAGACACACACTTGCATTTAGATGATGGGTTAAGTTCTGAGGACCTAATGCATAGGCTGGTGACTGCGGTTAAAACTGCTCACATACTTAAAAGATGTTAAGACAGTCGATCTTAAATGTTCCCACCACAAAAAAGAAATGATAATTCTGTGACATGACGAAGATGTTAATAGACACTATAGAGGGGATCGTATGGCAACGGGTAAGTGTATCAGATTAACATGTACACCTTAAATTTCCACAACATTGTACGTCAAGTACATCTCAATTTTTTCGAATGATCACAGTGTCGAAAAAGACTTGAAAATGACGCAGGAGTTGTTTTGCTCAGAGACCTAGGGAGTGTCCACACACCCTTGAAAATGCACCTGAGACTTTAGGGGCCGTGAGAATCCCGAGGTCTATCCGTGGAGACCTCCGGAGATCTCTGGACCCCAGTTTCCTGATCTGAAATTTGTAGCGATGAAAATATATCCAAGATACTTTGTTCAGTGAAAATAAAATACGCTGCAGACAGTATGTAGAGCTCAAAACCCATTTTTCCTTTCACTGATGTGTACCTAACATTATCTGCATTATCTGAGAGGCGTGAGTTTGAGGGTTTCTTTTACCTTGCATTTCAGACACTTCTGAACTCTTTGAGGTATTTGAAAAAGCACATGTATTACTTTTGTCATCATAGTTTCCAAACAAATTTCTAAAGAAGGAATGATAATAAATACATTTCCGACAAACCAAGAGTCTGACCCTGTCTCGCATCCCTGGTGGCAGAGAGCAGCCTGACCACCGACCCGGACGCCCGTCCATGGTGATTCCCCATCTCTGTCCGCTCGCGGCTCTTGGCCGGCTCTGTCATGGCTACTCTTTCGCCAACTGCCTCAAGGGCTGACGGGGCCAAGGGCATTTGAATGTCAGGTGCGTCCCCGCTTTACTGAGCTGGATGCCGCCGGCACACATGCAGTCCCGTCCTGACACCAGAAGGCTGAATTTCTCAGCAACAAAAGCCCCAACCTGCTCTTGAAGACTTACTTACTCATTCGTTATTTTTTAATTCAGACATTCATTCAGCAAATATTTTTAGAGCACCTCATGTGTAGGGGTTCTGTAGGAACAGAGAAATTAGCCATAAAAATTAAATAGAAAAATGCATCCGGCTGGAAATTAAGATAGTGTGTTCCCAACCGCTAACAGCCGCTCAGCTAAGAATTAGCACATGAAAAAGGGTGTCTCTCGCTAGGCGTAAAAGAAATAAATGCCCCTTAAAATAACAACGAATTGACATCTTCACTTGTCAATGATTAAAATAAAATGATAAAACTCATTGCTGGTGAAGAGATGGTAATCGAGGTCATTGCTAGCCACTGTGGGAGACCAAGCATCAACACGGGTGTGGCATTTAGTGACATGTGTAGCGACATATTGATTTGTGTCTTTGCTGCTGAGTTTTTCCTTTCTCTTTCAAAGAAAATAGTCAGGCTGTATTGGTGATCCATGGCTGCCTAACGAACATCACCAACTTAGTAGCAGAAGACAACACCCATTTAATAGTTCACGGCTCTACAGGTCAGGAGCTCAGGAGGGGCTCAGCTGGGTTCTCTGCCCAGGGTCTTATCAGATGGGAAGTGGGGGTGGCTGCCAGTGCGTGTTCCCTTCTGGTGGCTCTGGGGGCGAGCCCATTTGCAAGCTGATTCGGGTCAGGGACAAAACTCAATTCCTTGGGGTTGTAGGACTGAAGTCATCAGCCAGCGACCATTCTTGGCTCCTAGAGGCTGCCTGCAACCCTTGTCACATGCTCTCCCTCATCTCCAAAGCCAGCCTCTGTTCCCCTCACATCACATCCCTCTTGTGCTCTTTCTAGATACACCCTAATCTCCTGGAAGGACTCATCTGATCGGGCCAGGCCCAGTTGTTGAAAAAACGTAAAATAATAGCGAGCAAATGAAATGACAAATAGGACAAAAGACTGAATTTTGGAATGATATTTGCGCCGTACTTTTTGGCAGAAGATAACTGATAGACCGACCTGCCTAGAAGGGAGACGAAGGTAGCCTGGTCAAACTCTGGTCCTAAACACAAAACCAAGATGGCACAGAAGAATCGTTCGTAACGTGTGGAACGGTGGTTGCTTCTCTATCCCTCGGCCTGTCTCTTGAAAGTGAATCCCATTTGTGTCTGTCAGTTTTTCCCCGCATGCAAACACACACACGTGCACGCACACGCACACCTTTGCCCAGACAGACCAACAAGGACCAGCAACTTGGCTGCCTGGCAGTATCTGGAAGGTTTCCAGCCCCTTCTGTCAATCCCCAAAGCGCTGTGCAACCTCACCAGAGGCGCGGTGTATTTCTAGCCACAGAGGTTCAAGTTTTCGATCACAAAGATGCAAGGGCTGTGGAGAAAGGGGAAGTCTGAAGCCGATGCCTTACGTGGGGGACCCAGCTGGGAGGACGTTTAGCAACCGTAGATTGGAGCTAAAGAACCACATCTCCTTCTCGCTTCCTCAGAAGGGAAGGAACTGAGCTGACCGTGTGACGATGGTGTCAGTGCCGTGACTTCAGTGACTTCAGCCCTTTGCTCAATGATTCTACTTACGGTTCTCTTCCTGCTTGTGGCCCCCACCTTGCACATCCATACACCCACCCACGGGGGGCGGGTACGTGCACACACACCCGCATGCACCCATTACGTAGACTTACCCCAGTTATATGCATACGCATACATGCAAGACCAGACAGACGCACAGCTACACAGACACTCGGATAAACGCACTTAGCCACACACGGGCACACACGTGCTATCACACTCAGACACACACTGACACATCTATCCACATCTGCATATACACGTTCTTTTAACGGTAAACGCACACACTCTGGAACGCAGACACGCGTGCACAAATACACGCAATGCTCAGAGGCACACGTGTGCACGTGACTTCTTGGCAGAGATTCCAACCCACGTGTCCCGTCGGCGGTGCATGTGGATTCTATTTCTCGATTCTTGTGGACCCTTTCCTTATTTTCCTGCAAACTTAGGTAATCGCAGTTCTGAAGAAGTGAAAAATGCCAAACGGGCAGAACACCTGAGCAGGCGACAGGGGAGCCCAACGCCAGCCCTCATGAGGGATGGGGGACGGGGAGGGGGCAGCGAGCTGTGCTGACACAGACTTTGGGTTTGGGTTGTGAAGCCCTTGGGTGGTCCTTGGTGGTCCTCACGGTGCCAGAGGCGGAGCAGACCCCACACCCCGGTTGCCACGGTCTCTGCAGTGTTGAATGCCTTGCGGTCATGGGAGCCACATCCCCCATCACTGTACGTGTCCTCGGACCCAGCTACCTCTCTGGGGAGGGCCGCTTTTCCTGCATCTAGATTGCCCTGTGGTGTGTGGATGTGGTCCACGCTCCCCCGCCGTGGAGATCTGTAGCAGCAGTTTAGGTAGCGACATCGAACTTCCCAACCTCAGGGAGGACAGAAGTCTTCCTCTCTACTTCGGCCGGACGCAGCTACACTTGGACTGGGGAATGCAAACAATCACAGTGGCTCCTGTGCGAAATTCCCCTGTGCACATCAAGAGCGGGGTTGGTGGAGCGCCCGGGTCCCGGGGCGGGTGCCAGCACAGGCTGGCATCAGGAGCGCTGATGGGTATGTTGCTCTGCAGTACGTCTCGGCCTGGGCAGAGCCCCTGGAGGATAGGTAGGTTCTGTAGCGGCAGTGCTTTCGTGGGGCCTGTGCACTCATATTTCATTTTGCAGAGGCAGTTCCGGGGGCTCTACCTGAGAAGATAAGGCTGCTCTCGGGAGAGGGGCAGGCACCAGGGGCCCTGGCTCTCCTTCCAGGGGCTCACACAGCTTGTGCGTGGCCTGCCTTCCTCCCGCGACCTTCCCTTCATGGCCCCCAAATCCCAGCTCAGGAGGACAGCTGGGCTAGTTTCACCCTCACTATTTCCCCTCCTCTGTCTGCGCCCCCAGGATGGGCAGGGGCCGACGGCATGTGCCAGGATCTGGCTGTCTTCCCCGCTCCACGTGGATGCTCGGGGTTGGCAGAGGTGAGCGGCAGACAGATCTCTCCGTCCCACAGGACCGTCTACTCCATCCTCCCTGCCTCATCGAGGGCAGGGCTGCTTGGAGCCAGGGAAGAAACCACCTAAAAATCTCCTTAAGAAGAATCGTAAAACTCCCTTCCTTAAGACGTGTGGGCTCCCGTTTCTACAATTTTTAACCTGCTTGACGAGCCAATGCCTCCGATGTCTATCTGAAGGTGTCCTCTTAGGTGGGGACCAGGTGAGGCCGGTGAGGCACCCCAGAAGTGGAATCGGAGGAGGCACTCGCTCCCAGGTCGGGGAAGAGCAGGGTCATGACCTTGAGACAGAGGCCCCTCAAGTCTCTCACCCTGGGCATCTCACCTAGTTCCTTCTCTGGTGCTGTCTACTCCCCATTCCTGATCCATTAGGGGGCATCTGAGGGTGAACAGTTTGATGCCGAAGCTAGATTTTTATCTTCTCCTCCTCAAGGGGACAGAAGAACCACTCAAAACAGAAGGTACTCAGGTTCTGATAAACTGAATGCAGTTACCAGACAGCCCAGAAATTGCACTCTTGGGCATTTGTCCCAGGGACACAAAGTCCCAGATGCCCTTCAGGGGGTGAGTGGCTAAGGAAAGAGAGACATGTCTGCCCCATGGGCCACCACTCGGTGATAAAAGGAACGAACCACGGATGCGTTCAACACCTACAGCACATCCACTCCTGTTTGTGGGTCTTGTAGATGTCTAGAAGCCAAACTTTGTCAATGAGCAAGTAACGCCTCGTCCAAACACCAGGGACCAGCACCACTAGACCCGTGGGGCACTGGAACAGCAAAACACATTTTCTCTGGAGGACGTGCTTAACATTTGATCAATGTCTCTAGTAGTCCTTTGTGAAAAAAAGTCCTCTGTAGGTCTTGACTTGTACATCACTTGTAAGGTGCTTTGTTTGCCTGATAATATCTGGCACAGGACTAGGAACGGGGGGCAAAGCAGACAGCAGGGAAAAGCAGGAGAGCATGGGACTTCTGAGTAATTGACATCTTCGCACAATTTTATGTGAGTCCGCAAAACGGAGAATTACCGGAAGCCCCAAGCAGCTGAGGGTAGGGAACAGAACATCAAGCCAGTGCTGGGCTGAGCCTGACATCTTGGGGACCAGCCAGCGTGTTCTGTGCGAGCTTATTGGCCCAGCCCTTCCTGGTGGCTACACCTTCTCAACCAGGGGTCCCGCAGAGCAAGCAGGACTGTGGATGCAGTCACGTGGCCAGCAGCCCCACTGGCCTGTCCTCACCCACTGGCCACATACACAAGTTTGGCTCCCCATCAGGAGACCCTTTGGACAGGTACCGGCCCCCCAAAGCTGGTGCTACCTCTCTAGACTTTACAGAAGGAGTCATGGCATACCGCTGAATTTTATAAGCCATTAGTTTGAACAACATAACTTTTAGACATGTTTCTCAGGGTGTTACTCTGGGTCACAACAATATAACGTGATCCAGAGAATAACTCCTTTCCTTTTTTTAAAAAAAAATGGGGAAACCGCGGCACAAACAAGGCTGCTTCCCCAGGTCACATGGAGAGGTCTGTGTCAGCCTCCAAACAGCCAAGGCAACTCAACCTCACCCAGGCTCATGACTCAGAAGTGGAAGTCTCTGCCACAAAACCCAAACCCAGAGTCCAAACCCTGCGTGTAAGCGGGAGAGCTTCAAGGGTCAAGGCTCATGGTCTCACAAGAGAAGTCAGCTCACAGAAGTCATCACAGGGAAAGAGGATGCTTTGTCAGTGAAACAAACAAAATGATGGAGAGAGTGGCTATTGCGAGTATGACAGAGTTGCCAGTTTAATTGTAAACAACTGGAAAAAGGTCCCAAGATGTGTTTCCCAGAGAGTCTGCAAATTCCAGCAGGGTTTTCTTTTTAATTTTTTTTAATGTTTATTTATTTTTGAGAGAGAGATAGAACACAAGTAGGGGAGGGGCAGAGAGAAGGGAAGACACAGAATCCGAAGGAGGCTCCAGGCTCCCAGCTGTCAGCACAGAGCCTGATGCGGGGCTTGAACCCATGAACTGCAAGATCATGACCTAAAGTTGGACACTTAGTCGACTGAGCCACCCAGACGCCCCTCCAGCTGGGTTTAATAGAGCAATTCTATGTATTCCAGCTGCCAGTTTGCAGGAGAAGTGCTGGGAAGTGGTTGGATTCTGGATATATGTTGAAGGCAAAGCAGACATAATTTGCATATGGTGGAGATGCAGGGGTGGGGGGAGAAGGGACAGCAAGGATGAGGCCAAGGCAGTGGCTCTTTGTCTCCAGATGTGTAGGGGTGTGTGTGACTTCACTGCCCCCTGTCCTGGAGCCCCTTCTGTCACAGGCTTCCCTTTCTTCCTCCAAAATGAGGGGAAAGGGGCAATGTTGGCTTTTCTTACAGAAGATGTCAGGAGCCAGTGACCCCTGTGCCCATGGCCACCCGGCTGTGAGTGTCCAGACCGAAGTCACCCATCAGCTACACTCACGCCCGGGAGCAGTTGATTAGCAAACGTTCCCACTGTCCAGTCCTGGCTGCTGCTACCTAGGAGACGTTTAGACGGACAAAGCACGGGACAGATGGCTACCGAAGGACAGGGACAGCTGGCCGTACTTTTCAACGCTTTTGTGGTTGTGACCCACCAGAAGAAGTATCTTTCACATCACAAGCCGGGATGCACACTCAACACACACACACACACACACACACACACACACACACACAGCCTTCTGTATTCTCTTCTCTCCCATTTAGGTTCATTTTTTTTTTTTTAATACAGCTCAAAACCTACTAAATAGACACACAGTTCTGCAAATCCCTCTTTCACACAACGCCGGATAAGAATATTCTTCCTGCCTGAAACTGAGGACACAGTTTGTGACCCCAGTCACCTGTTGAAGGTGCCCACCGTCCTTGGAGGAAGGTTGCAGAAGCAGAGGCAGGTAGGTGCCTTTAGGAGACGCTCTTGCCCTGCAGGTACTGAGTTTGCAAGAGAAATGCCAAGAAATCTGACTTTAGTCCTCCTGGGGTCCCAGGACCATGCCCTTGGGATCAAGTCGTCACCCAGCCCCATGGTGGCTGCCGGGCTCAGATGGGGTTACATCGACCCCTCTTCTGGGATCGGAGCTCTGGGCGCCGAGTGAGGCACGGTCTTGTTTGTTGTCTCATCTTGGGGTGGCCAGAGAACCAGCCCATAGGTCGTTTTCTTACTGTTTTTTTAAAGAGATGATCTCTATGGAGACACAGACAGAGGACAACACAAATAACCAACGCAGAGAAAGGTCTCAGAACATGACAAGGGCTCATACTGTCTTGGGACCAAGGCCTTCGGAGAATGGCAGCTTCAACTGTCACCTTCCAACTGTCCCTTCCTTTCATGAAGGTCCAGCAAGGACTTCATTCTAACCCATGTTTATCAGCCACCCGCCACTGACATCCTTAAGGACCTCAATTTAAATTGTTTTCATGGGGCGCCTGGGTGGCTCAGCCAGTCAAGCGTCCGACTCTTGATTTCAGCTCCGCTCTTGATCTTGGGGTTGTGACTTTGGGCCCCACATTGAGCTTTGTGCTGGGCATGAACCCCACTTTAAAAAAAAAGGAAAGAAAAAACTAGATTGTTTTTGTAAGTCAGACTTACTATATTTTGTAACCATTGATTGGTGTTTATGATCCGAAGTTCAGCCTTTTCTATAGGCCCTCCTATTCATTTTGATAACTTTAAATTTGTGACTCTTGAGTGTTCTAGGTACACAATCGCATCATAGGCAACTAAAGATAACTCCGCCTCTCTTATTCTAAAAGCTGTATCTTTTATTGTTTCTAGAACTTCTAGAGCCATGTTAGAACACAGTAGTAGAACATGGCAGGACACTATCTCTGATTTTATTGGAAATGCTGCCAGTTCCTTACCCTTAAAGCATAATATTGTCTATTTGGTATAAATCACCCAAAAAGAATGGTGGTTGAACTTTATTAAATGCCTCTTGGGGCGCCTGGGTGGCGCAGTCGGTTAAGCGTCCGACTTCAGCCAGGTCACGATCTCGCGGTCCGTGAGTTCGAGCCCCGCGTCAGGCTCTGGGCTGATGGCTCGGAGCCTGGAGCCTGTTTCCGATTCTGTGTCTCCCTCTCTTTCTGCCCCTCCCCTGTTCATGCTCTGTCTCTCTCTGTCCCAAAAATAAATAAAAAAACGTTGAAAAAAAAAATTAAAAAAAAAAAAATGCCTCTTCAGCATCTGTTGATATTTTTTCTACTTTTATCTTTTTTTAATATTTTTATTTGCCTTAAGTAATCTCTACAGCCAACATGAGGTTTGAACCCACTACCCCAAGATCAAGAACCTCCTGCTCCACCAACTAAGCCAGCCGTGCACCCCCTCTGCTTTTATCTTTCATAGACTTCCCGCCAGTATAGTACCCTTGGAATAGCTCCCTGGAATAGGCCTTCAACTGATGCCCGGAAATATTGTAACATGTCTACGAAATCATGAGCAAGTACTTTATTTAGAATGCTTGTATCCGTGTTAATAATATGCCATCTTTTTTAAAGTATATTTTTCAGTGTTTATTTATTTGGTGGGGGGAGAGGGGCAGGGAGAGGGGCAGAGAGAGGGTGAGGGTGAAAATCCCAAGCAGGCTCCATGCTGGCCACCCGCGTAGAGCCCGACGTGGGGCTCAAACCCACCAACTGTGAGATCATGACCTGAGCTGAAACCAGGAGTCGGACGCTTAACCAACGGAGCCTCCCTGGTGCCCCAGTAATGTACCATCTTTGACAAAAGTACTGACATTACAATATAGGTCATTTCCATGGGAAGAGTAATACCAGACCCATCTTTGTCTAGAAGAGTTTATAAAGCACAAGAAGTCTCTTTTCCTTGAAAGTTTAAATGGCTTCTCCAGTGAAATCGTTTGAGTCTGGGTTTGGGCGAGGAAACAACGCCTTGTGTCTATTTTCTTTGGTTTGATTTTGTGTTGAATTTTCTCTTCGTCGTGAAAATTTTCTTCGTGTATTTTCTTGGGTTAAAGTTTTTCATTTAATACCGGGGCAGGAAAGCGACGTCTCTCTACACAATTTCAAATTGCTTGGCATATCATCCTGCAGTCTCCTTACGTAGCCCACATCCACATTTTTGTCATTTCTGCTTTTCACGCGTATGATCTGTCTTCGTGCGACTTACCAGAGATCTCCCTGACAAACCCTCCAAGAACCAGCTTGGGGGTTATTTATTAATTCTCTTTTATTCTCTTTATCTTTTCTTGTTTTTAAAAATACATGGATAAAAATATTCTTGTAAATATTTAAAGAACTCGGGAGTATTCAGAGCAAGAAGGGGCAGCCTCGCTCCACCCCTCCCGGCCCCTCGATCCTGATGCCCCCCCCCTTCCCAGGGGGGTCACAGGCAGGGCTGGGGACCTCTCTCCTCACCCTCTCCTTAGCTGCTTTTTCCACACACGTTTTGATATTTTTTAACACCGATGGTTCATACCATGCAGGCTGCTCTGATCTGCTATGTTCACTTAGCAGTACATTTCAGAGATCCGTTCACTTAATCAGCATTTATTAAGAGACAGCTATGTGTCCATTTCTGTTCCAGGGTCTTGGGATTCCTATGTGAACAAAACAGAGATCCCGGCCCCCACCCCGTCCCACTCACAAAGCTGAGACTCAGCTCTCTTTCCACGTCAACAGTGTATCACCAAATTCTTTTTAATGGTCCCGTGCCTTAATTACATTTACCCCTATTAAAGATTCTCAGGTTTTCCCACAAGGGTGTGTGTGTGTGTGTGTGTGTGTGTGTGTGTGTGTGTTTGCTTTCTTTTCAAATTTTTATTTAAGTTCTAGTTACCATACAGTGCAAGATTGGTTTCAGGAGTAGAATTAGTGATTTCTAACTTCCATAGAAATACCCAGGGCTCATCACAACAAGTGCCTTCCTGAGTACCCATCACCCCTGTGACCCATCCCCCACCCAGTTCCCCCATCAACCCTCAGTTTGTTCTCTATTAAGAGTCTCTTGTGTCTTGTTTTCTTCTCTCATCCCCCCCCCCATATGTTTGCCTGTTTTGTTTCTTAAATTTCACTGAGTAAAATCATACGGTATATGTCTTTCTCCGACTTCTTTCGCTTGGCGCACCACATTCTAGCTCCATGCACGTGGTTGCAAACGGCAAGGTTTCATTCTTTTTGCTGGCTGAGTCCCATTGCCTTGTATATACCTATACGCCACCGTTTCTTTATCCGTTCATCAGTCAGTGGACGTTTGGGCTCTTTCCATAGTTTGGCTATTGTTGGTAATGCTATTATAAGCATTGGGGTGCATATACTCCTTCAAATCTATATTTTTATATCCTTTGGGTAAGTACCTAGTAGTGCAATTTCTGGGTCACAGGGTAGTTCTATCTTTAACTTTTTGAGGAACCTCTGTACTGTTTTCCAGAGCGGCTGCACCAGTGTGCATTCCCACCAACGGTGCCAGAGGGCTCCCCTTTCTCCGCATCCTCGCCAACACCCGTTGTTTCGTGTGGTGTTGATTTTAGCCATCCTGACAGGTGCGAGGCCGTATCTCCTCGTGGCTTCGATTTGAATTTCCCTGATGATGAGTGATGTTGGGCATCTTTTCATGTGCCTGTTAGCCCTCTGGATGTCTTCTTTGGAAAAGTGTATTCCATCCATGTCTTCACTGGATTACTGGTTTTTTGGGTGTTGAGTTTGATAAGTTCTTTATAGATTTTGGATACTAACCTTTTATCAGATACGCCATTTGCATGTATCTTCTCCCATTTCGTAGGCTGCCTTTTAGTGTTGGTGCCTGTTCCCCTTGTTGTGCAGAAGGTTTTTATCTTGAGGAAGTCCCAGTAGTTCACGTTTGCTTTTGTTTTCCTTGCCTTCGGCAACGTGCTGAGCAAGAAGTTGCTCCCGCTGAGGTCAAGAGGTTGTTGCCTGTTTTCTCCTCTAGGGTTTTGATGGCTTCCGGTCTCACATTTAGGTCTTTCATCCATTTTGAATTTATTTGTGTGTCTGGTGTGAGAAAGTGGTCCAGGCTCATTCTTTTCCAAGTTGCCATCCAGTTTTTCCAACACTGTTTATCGAAAAGACTGTCTTTTTCCATTGGATATTTTCCTGCTCTGTTGGGGAACAGTTGAATATACAGTTGTGGCCCCAAGGCTTTTACTATTACAGACAAGACTGCAATGAATGTCCCAGGGCATACATTTTAGCGCACTAGTGGATATTTCCAGGGGGTGGTCTCTAAGAAACGCATTTGTTGGGTACAAGGTCAGCATATTGTAGATTCTGATAAAGACTTACAAACTGTTACTTAGGCAAAGTTCTTTTTTTATTTCAAATTTCCAGATGGTTAGGATTTTTTTTAACGTGATTATTCCTAAAAATAAATAAACGTTGAAAAAAAATTTTTTTCTTAACGTGATTATTTTTTTTTTTTTACATTAATGGACCGGGATAGACAACTTTGCCTTTTGTGTGTGTCACTTCTTATCTTTGTAAAAAGTATTGGAAGGCCCTTGGGGTGATAACCAGGCCATGTGTCTCCAAGGGATTCCCTCTCAAACCCTTCAGGTGGTTGTGGTGGGGGGTGGGGCTTACTTCTGCAGTTGCGTGTAAGCTTCTGGAGGCTTCTATAAGAATCTTTGTGCTGCCTGGGACCTGTCCACTGAGGGGAGTCTTCCCTTTCTCCATCAGGGACACCCTTGCTCCCGCTTACCTGATGGCGACTGTTCTGCCATCACGGTGACCACGTGTTGCACCTCGGGCTGGAGGTGGGGGCAGCCTTCCCTTGTACACCTTCTTCTTGTTCTGGGCTGGAAACTCTGCTCGGCCAGACCCAGGGCCAAGGCACATCCCTCCACAGCCTGTCCACGCTGACGTAGAGGCAGAAACATATTCTTTCCCAACTTCTGTTTCACCAGGGGGATCCTGGGGAAGCCCTCAAATTTTGCCATTTACATCCATCTATGGAACTGCAGAAATCACATTTTTCTTTGTTTCACTATTCGTTGTTTCTTTACATGTTCAAGTTCACCGAGTGTCTTCCCCCCAGAAGCTAATAAAGAGATTCGTATTTCTCTTTAAAACTTTCATCACGTGGAATTCCTGAGTACCCATCACCCCTGAATATCTGAATATCATTGCATGGGTTTTCACGGAGTGGGGTTTCCTTTTGGTGGTATACAAAATTGTCATCTCTAAATGTGACATTATCGTTTCATTTTTCGCTTATCACAGGTGTGTGTATGTGATCTTTGATGGACTTACTGTGACCTCATAATGGCTTCTCCCATGTGTGTGATTCTTTCCAAAATGCAGTTCGTGTCTTACTTTAAGGTCATGGATGCTGTGTTGCCTGGGACGTGAAAGCTCATTAAGGGCAAATATTAACATATCTTGGGTCAGATTGCTTGAATTCATTCATTCATTCATTCATTCATTTTTGTTTGTGTGTTTGCTTATTTATTTATTGAGAATGAGTGGGGGAGGAACAGACAGAGAAGGAGAGAGAGAATCCCAAGCAGGCTCTGCGCTAGCAGCATGGAGCCTGATGTGGGGCTCAAACTCATGAACCATGAGATGATGACCTGAGCCAAAATCAAGAGTCAGAGGATGCTCAACTGACTGAGCCACCCAGGCACCCCAGACTGCTTGAATTTAAAACCCCAGCCCACCCCTTACTACTGAGCTCTTAATTTATTTCAACATTTGATAGATAGTATTTGTTGAGTACCCACAATGTGACTTGCATGGTTCTGGGTACTGAGAGTAGATCGAGAAATAGAATCTATGAGGTCTCTGCTTCATAAAGTTCACGCTGAGGGGCAGGGAATGGACGGGAGGAGGGAGATCACAAAAGGGTAGCAAAGCCGTAGTAGGTTGGATGGTGATTCATGCCATGAACAACTAGAAAGGAGAATAAGGGATAACAGGGACATGGGGACTGCAATTATGTATGGAGTTGATGGAGTGATACTTCTGCAGAGATCTCAAGGAAGTGAGATTATCAAGCCACATATGGACAGCTTGGGAAGTGTGTCCCAGGCAAAGAGAATGACAGCCACAAAGGGAATATTGACTCTTTTTTTTTTTTAAGTTTAATTATTTATTTTGAGAGAGAGAGAGGGAGAGAGAGCATGAGTAGGGGAGGGACAGAGAGAGAGGGAGAGAGAGAATCCCAAGCAGGCTCCTTGCTGTCAGCACAAGGCCCAACTCAGGGTTTGAACTCACAAACTGAGAAATCATGACCTGAGCTCAAACCAAGAGTTGGACGCTTAACCGACTGAGTCACCCCAGGTGCCCCAGGAATGTTCACTCGTGTTCTAAACTCGGAGGGAAAACACAAGGGAAAGTCAGAAGATTAACACGACCAGATTTGCATTTAGTTAAAAGATCAAAGTGTTTGTTATGTGGAGATAAGTAAGAAGATTCTGAAAATCCAGCTGGGAGACACCATGATACTTTTGGCAAGAGATGAGCCAGGGAAGTGACTGGGGATGCAGACAAGTAGACGAGGTTGAGATTTGTCCTAGAGAGAGATTTGGCTGGATGTTTTTTTTTTTTTTTTTTTTTTTTTAATTTTTTTTTCAACGTTTTTTATTTATTTTTGGGACAGAGAGAGACAGAGCATGAATGGGGGAGGGGCAGAGAGAGAGGGAGACACAGAATCGGAAACAGGCTCCAGGCTCTGAGCCATCAGCCCAGAGCCCGACGCGGGGCTCGAACTCACGGACCGCGAGATCGTGACCTGGCTGAAGTCGGACGCTTAACCGACTGCGCCACCCAGGCGCCCCTTGGCTGGATGTTTGATGCTATATGGTGAGCCGAGTCTTGAAGAACAGGAAGCTGTAAAGCACCCCCCCCCCCCCATCCCAGGCTTTGGTTTGAGAAACCGGGTGATGAAGAACATTCCAGAACCCCTATGATTGGCAGTGAGCTCTAAGGTCCCAAACCTGGGGAAGCCTGAGGAGAATGTTCCCGACACACAGGAAACCACGGGCCAGCAGGGCACCTTGACTCGGTACAACAAGCACGGTCCCAGAATGAGGCAGAGTCCACTCCTATGCAGGGGTGAGGGAAGAAGTTTGGGACTTCTGGTCTCCACACAAGGGAGGGGAGAAGAAGTGAGAGGGGAGAGAGGAAGAGGAAGATGGAAAGGAAGGATGACAAAGTCTTCTCCCTGGGCTTCCTCCCCACCTCCTCTTCAGGAACAATCTGCAGCACTCACGAGCTTACAGAGAGAGTTCTTGAAGGAAGCGGCCAAGCGTCAAGATTGGGTGGCGTGTAGAAGGTAGAGAAGGCCCTGAGGTGGGGAGGGGACTCAAGACTCTGCAAAACGTGCCCCCTTTGAATGCCAGCTGCGTGTGATTGCTGCTTTCTCGTCCCACAATGCAAAGCTCCCACGGGCCAGGAAATGGTAGTGGGAACCCAGAGCGTTACGTTTGACACTCTCTTTCCACCTCTTCAAAGGGCGACCCGTCTCTGAGGGGACAATGAACTGAAATCATTATTCCCGAGTCCTTCCTCCCTCCCCACACATTACCCTCCTCATTCGTTCTTGTTTTTCTTCCTTTTCTCCTTTGTGTTTTCTCCTTCTGGCCCATTTCTTCGGGAGAAGTTCTTCCAATTTGTCCCTGATAGCAAAACAGACCCATCTGGAACGACACACCTACCTCTGCCCAGAACTGCACCCGGAGCCACGGCTTCAGAAATGAGGCGACCTCAGTCTGCACGTGGGGAGACTGATCTCAGACCAGAGGCTTGTTGTTGTTGTTGTTGTTGTTGTTGTGGGTGGGTGGGGGGGTGGTTTACCACGATGGGAGCCTTCCCTGTTTTAGCAGTTGATTCTTCTACAGGATTTGCCACGGAAATATTTGATCTGGGAACATCTGTTACTGTCTGGAACATACTTCTTTTGCCTAGTGCTCGACTTGGCACTTCTGGATAAGCGCCGTCTCACAGATTCTGTGACGTTGCTCAATATTCCTGAACAAACATCAGTTATGCTTATGGTGGGAATTGCGTCAATCTGAATGCAAAATGGGCCAGCTGTCTTCCTCGCTGGCAGACTTCTTAATTACGGGGGCTCCATTATGCTGATACAGCAATACCACTTGTTGTGGCTTTAGAAACAAAAGTGGTGTCACTAGGTGACTTCTGAGGCTCTTCCCAATTGGGCTGGGCTTTGCAGGTTCAAAATATTAGCACGCAACATCCTGAACCACTCCTCAACTTGGGACCTTGCGTCACCTCCCTGTAGTCTATTGGTCTCACTTCATCTGAACCCTCTCTGGAAGTTTCCATGGTGTAGGTACCTCCCAACTGAGTAAATTAATTCTATCGTCAAGGTGCCTATTGTTAAAATAGAATCATAGAGACGTATTGGAGGGGTTTCATTTCAAGCACTCAGGGTGTGACGAAAATATTTCCAGTGTTTCTTTCTCCAAACTTCTGTGTGCCTGCTGTTTAAAATCTCTATGACTAGCATATAAGAATGGTCGTATCTGAGATGTGTATTTACGCTGGTGGTCCTGGTGATAAGCATCATTCTTTTGAAAAACAACATGACTCTCTCTCTCTCCTCTTTTTCTTTCTCTAAAAAAATGTTCAATTTGAGATCCAGTAGTCCTGTTCCTAAAAAATAATCCTAAAGAAAAATTTCAGCTGAAAACATCTGTATGCACAAAACACTTCTGGAAAAATTGTTTTTGATAATAATAAAAAATAATATTATTGGGGAGCCTGGCTGGCTCGGGGGGTAGAGCGTGCAACTCTTGGTCTTGGGGTTGCGAGTTTGCACCCCACATTGGGTGTAGCGATCACTTAAAAATAAAATGTTAAAAAAAATCTTATCTAAATATAATTGCTTCTAACTGTCACCACGAAGGGCACTCAGATTATGATCCTTGTCAGCACTCCACTTTTTTTATGCGTAATACATCGTTTGCCAGAATGAATGAGATTGTTCCCTGCATATCGTACCTGGCAAGACCAGTCACTGGGCACAAGATTATTCTAGGATGATTAATTAATGATAAATGAGACATCACATTGTTTGACATTAAATACTTGGACTCCCTGCGGATCTAAAGCTTCAAGGACATCACTCATTCGGCCCCGCTGGGGACAGGGCAGGAGACATCCCCTGTGCGCAACGCTGCGGGATCCGTGTCCGCTACGTGCTTATTGGGGCCTGCAGTGGACACAGGGAACTCTCTTCTATAACAAGAACTAATTTCAGGTGAGCACACGGTCCCCCAGGCTGGCCCTACGTGAATCAAGAGGATAGAAAGGAAAAAACCAATCCTTTCAAACACATCCCAGGCAAACCACCACCTTCTCTCTCCTGTCCCTGCCCACCCCCTCCCACCTGCGTCTGCATTCTGCTTCCTCACCTCCCTAGACCCATAAGCAAGGTCAAACAGGGTGAAAATAAAAACACGGGAACAAGGGGGCAGGATGGGCAGCAAATATTTTCAGCCTTGGCGAGCATTCCCCCTTCCAGTACATCATACGGATTGAGCAAATGCTACCAAAATGCTAAAGCAAGAGAACAGTGGCCAAGAAAGTGAAATAATACGCGCCCGTTGTAAATGATAATTATACAGACACCAGCGACGTAGAATTGGTCTGGGGTGACATCAGCTGATAAAAGCAGAACGTGACATTCAGTGTGCTGCACTGTGTTCGCAGTTTTAAAAAATGAAGATAGTGGGTTCTTTTGGTGCTATTATGATTTTTTAAAATCTTCTCATGATAGGGATTGGGATGAGCTACCCCGGAATATGGCACCTTGGCGTATGGATAGTTGAGGCTGAAGGGGTTTGATAAAAGAGCAGACGCAGAAAGGTCACTCTGACTTTCCTCCCCTTCTTCCCTGAAGCAGGTCACAGCGCCCCACGTGCGGGGTGCACCCCTGTACGGGAGGAGAGGAGCATCCTAGGTCCGAAGACACGGGGAGGCTGAGAAGAATCTCAATGAGCGAGCCTTGCCGTTTCGTCCCCATCACTACACTTAGCTCATCCTCTGCCCCCTCACCTCCTCACACAGCTGCCCACCCTTCATCAGACCCAGCACAGAAACACCCCGGTTGACCCATTCCTTTGGGTCTTCATTTCCTTGTGTCACTTAAAACTTATATTAAATAAGTGTGTGCTCTTCTTCTGTTGATCTGTCTCGGTGAGCTAAAATTTCAGACCCAGACCCAGGGACCCTAACTGGGTCGAGGGGGGACTCCTCCTCCCTTTCCCTTGTTTAAGAATGAAAGAGGGGGCACCTGGGTGGCTCAGTCGCTTAAGCATCCGACTTCAGCTCAGGTCATGATCTCACAGTTCTTGGGTTCGAACCCCACGTCGGGCTCTGTGCTGACAGCTCGGAGCCTGGAGCCTGCTTCGGATTCTGGGTCTCCTCTCTCTGACCCTGCCCCGCTCAGGCTTTCTCTTTCTCTCAAAATAAATAAATAAACTTAAAAACAAATTTAAAAAAAGAATGAAGGGAAAACTGTCTTATGATGTATTCTATAGACTTCTTAACAAATTATGTAATCAAATAAAATACTTGTATCCCGTTTCACACCTCTCCTTTCAAATGGTAGAAAGTCATGATACTTAGGAATGCCTCCATCGTAACAACCAAATGCAGCGTGCAGACTTTATGGGGAATCTGATTTGAACAAACCAGCGATGAAAAAGAGATTTTTGAGAAAACTGGGGACATTTAATTACGGCATGTGTACAAGATGATACTAAAAATTATTGTTAATTTTTTAAGGTGTGATAATGGCCATCGTGGCTACGCGGAAAAAGAAGGTCATCTCTTAGAGATACATTTATGAAAAAAAACATGACGCTTGAGATTTGTTTTAAAAATTTTTAAACCTGTGAAGCAGAGCCATGAGAGACAAAATGAGGAAAGTGATGGTAATTGAAATGGAAGCCGTAAGTGGGCGCTTGGAGGCTTACAGTTTTCAACTGCGGGGGGTATGCCTAAAACTTCCGTTAAGAAAAAGAAAAAAAGGTCCTAACTTGAGCTGGCTCCAGCTACAGAAATGAAAATAACTCAATATCAGAATAATCTTAGGGTTCAGAGCATTCAATCAGAACAGTTCAAGATTTTGTTGACACTGAAAACTGGTATTTACCGGATTCTTTTTCTTTGTTCCCATTACTGTTTGCGCTGTCGATCCATGAGTTTTGAGGCTAGGGATGTGTGGTTAGTGTTTGTCCTGGGAAATGCCAAAATTGCCTTGACTTCCTTTAGACAAATCAAGTTGACTTTTACCTGTTGCCTCCTTGACTTGATCAACATGTGACAATAGAGAATCTAAATACCAGTGAGTTGTCAAGGGATTCTTTTTTTAAAATATGTATATTTTTAAATGTGTATTTATTTTTTTGATGGAGAGTGAAAGCAGGGGAGGGGCAGAGAAAGAAAAAGGCAGAGGAGCTGAAGCCAGCTCTGTGCTGACAGCAGCGAGCCCCAGGTGGGGCTCGAACTCACATACCGTGAGATCACGACTTGAGCCGAAGTCAGAGGCTCAACAAACTGAGCCACCCAGGAGCGCCTAAACTTCCATTTTTGAGTAAGTTCTAAGATGTAACGTACAGCATGGTGACTGAGTTGTACATTTGAAAGTTGCTAAGAGAGTAGATCTTGAAATTTCTCACCAAGCACACACAGAAAAGGTAACTAATGATGTGAGGCCATGAACGTGCTACCTTACCTTACCGAGGTCATCATTCTGCAATATAGAAGTATATCAAATGATCACGTTGTGTGCCTTAAACTAACCCAATGTCACATGTCGATTATGTCTTAATAAATCTGGAAAGAAAATCCAGAGATTGTGCCAAATGAGCAGAGAAAGCTGATGTCTCCAGATATCTTTGAGAAAGCAACTTCGAGAAAGAATGCTGTACTGACTTCTGAGTTTCCTGGTAACCAAGACCAAGAGAAAAACACAGATGATACTCAATGGTTGAAGAGGAAATCAGACACATTTATCTGTGCTTGTAATGAAACCATACTTCTGATGAAATCCGTCTGTACAGATTATTCCTCGATATTGAGTAACACGAAAAGGCGGTGTTTTCGGTAGCTGTCTCATTTGAGACACGGAGACACAACTAAAATGATAGCAGCCTTAATTAATTTTCTACAAAGTTTGAAAACACGTTGCTCATTGCAAATCAGGAGCGTGAGTTCTGCGGAAGGTGAAGAAAATATGCTCGAGGCATTTTGTTTTCTGAAGATCTAACTACTATGAATAATCTAGAAGAATCAACAAGCTCTGTGTCCACGCCAGGGCTCTGGTGAAACGTGATCAGGGGCCAGAGAAGCAGGGCTGCTTCCCCAGGTGTATTCTGGAAAACCACCCGTTCCGTCCAACGTTCTGGCTGCCCTACCAAAAAGGTGTGAAAGCCAGGTATTGAGATGGGTTGCTCTAACCAAGTTAAGTCACTTCCTTTGCTACAGGATACGCCCAACCTGTAATACACTGCCACGTGTTTTGAATGTCCAAGGGACATAGCGTGTGCTGATTTCCCAACGTGATTGACCGTGACCTCTTCCTCCCCTGTTCTGTTTCGTTGTTAAACACGGTGTGCTTCGTGACCTCTTTCTCCTCAACACACAGTTTGGAAAACGCCGGACTGTGGTAGCTGCTGAAATGAGGGCCACAAGCTTTCTAGAACCAACCCCGAAACCGTGGTTCACGTCGTGTCATTCAGAGGCACACTTACAGACTCCCAGATTCAGCTGGTAGCTCCCAGCAGGTGCCTGATGGCCTGATTCGTCCTCTCTCACCCTCCCCCTAAAAGACCCGTGACGGCGCACGCAAAATTGCAAAACTCCAAGTGCACCGGCAGCTAAGAATATCAATTAAAGCTTGGCCCCAGTCTAGGAGGGATTTCTGCCAACGCTAGTGCCCATGAGGACAGACTGAGGGACTCTCATTAGCTGATGCACCATGTGGTTTCTGGAACAGAGCTCTGAGGTCAGACGAGAGGGAGCCAAGCCCTTCCCAGAGGCGTCAGTAAGTGCCGGGCAGTGAGTTCCCGGCAGGATGCGAATTGCACCCCAAGGTGTTCCTTCTCCTAACCACGGACAGTCCTGCTAGTCTGTGTTTTTTAAAGGGCGCACCCCCCAGTGAAGCAACATGCAGCTTCATCTGGAAGGTTGGATGGCCCAGGTGAGCACCTACGAACACCGGAAATGGGGCTAATGGCCCTTCCTCCTGCCAAGGCCCTGAGAAGGCCATTCTCTGAGCCCCAGAATGGCTGGGGTAGGGACCTTGGGGACCAGCTCTAGTGGGCTTCCACAGCTTGGTTCTTTGTTTCCTTCTTCTTCACGGCTTTCTTTAAATTCTAGTTAGTTAGCATAGAGGGTAAAATCAGTTTCAGGAGTAGAATTTAGTGACTCATCACTTACACACGACATCAGGTGCTTATCACCAGTTTCCTCCTCAGTACTGTCACCCGTCTAGCCCATCCCCCACTCACCTCCCTCCATCAACCTTCAGTTTGTTCTCTATTGTTAAGAGTCGTTCGTGGTTTGTTTCCCTCTCTTTTTTTTTTTCCTTCCCATACGTTCATTTGCTTTGTTTCTTAAATTCCACATGAGTGAAATCATATGGAATTTGTCTTTCTTGGGCTGATGTATTTTGCTTGGCATAATGCACTCTAGTTCCATCCATGTTGTTGTAAATGGCAAGGTCTCATTCTTTCTGATCGCCGAGTAGTATTCCATTATATATACATCTATACACACACACACACACACACACACACACACACACACACACACACGACGTCTTCTTTATCCATTCATCATTAGATGGACATTTGGGCTCTTTCCGTACTTTGGCTATTGCCGATAGAACCAGTATAAACATCGGGGTGCGTGTGCCCCTTGGAATCTGTATTTTTGCACCCTTTGGGCAATCACCTAGTAGCCCAACTGCTGGGTCGTAGGGTCATTCTACTTCTTTAACTTTTTGAGGAAACTCCTACTGTTTTCCAGAGTGGCTGCACCAGTTTGCACCCCCACAGCTCGGGTCTCATGCTGTGGAGGAATATCATTTTAGTAGATACGAAGTCAGTCAGGAGACATCAGGTTTTGGACAGATGGGAAAGTATCTTACAACTTAGAGTCAATGTTAGTAAAATTAAAGATAAGGGCATGAAAAAGTAGCTAATGCTATTGTAGGAATCATATTGCAATAAATATAGATGTATCAAACCAACATTAAATGTGAGTTGTTGCCATAAAACTCCCTTAGAGGCTCCTGGGTGACTCAGGTGGTTGAGCCTCTGACTCTTGGTTTGGGCTTGGGTCGTGATCTCATGGTTCATGGGTTCGAGCCCCACATTGGGCTCTGCATCTCCAGCGCAGAGGCTTCTCTCTCCTTTTTTCTCTGCCCCTCCCCTGCTTGATCTGTCCCTGCCTCTGAAAATAAATAAAATTTTAAAAACTCCCCTAAAATAGAACAATGGAACAGAAATTTTAAAAGATGGACAATTATATATATAGGCACACACAAATACAAGAAAGAAAGATTTTTAAAAATGGTCTTAGACAAAATAATATGAAGGGAAGATCATTAAACAGGAAAGATTATGGTCTTAGACAATGTTGGGAAAGACAGGTTGGAAAATATATAATTACGATAAAACCATAATGATCATGAATATTTATGTGTCAAATAAAATAACATTGACAATAGTATTTAAAGCATAGACTGCTAAAAATCTAAGACGAAGTTCACTACAAAAATATTTGGAGAGGCGCCTGGGTGGCTCAATCAGTTAAGCGTCTGACTTTGGCTCAAGTCATGATCTCACGGTTGGTGAGTTGGAGCCCCAAGTCGGGCTCTGTGCTGACAGCTTAGAGCCTGGAGCCTACTTCGGATTCTGTGTCTCCCTCTCTCTCTCTCTCTGCCCCTCTCCCACTCTCACTCTTTGTCTCTCTCTGTCTCTTGCTCTCAAAAACTAAATAAACGTTAAAAAATTGTTTTAAAGAAAAAAAATACCTTCTTTCAAAGGTCTAAGGGATTTTTGTAAAACTAACTATTAATAGTTATAGGATAGGAAAACCTGTGCATAGAAAACCAACGTGCATAGGAAAACCTTGAATTACAAAAATGGCTACATGGTATGAAGTTTGCAATTAAATTAGAATTTGAAACTAAGATTTAAACTACACAAAACAAAAATAATTAGAAAACTTTAAACACATTCCTAAAAACAGTGCTGATTAGGAAGGATAGCTCCTCGGACCTACCAAGAGCTCTAACTTTTTGCCAGTGACTTTGACGCCTGGAGACCATTCATTCATTACCATCCACAAGGAAGGATGCTACATTCCTGAAAGTCACGGTTTCAGAGACTCTAAAATGGCACCAGGAATCTCTAAAACAATAACGTAAGTGCAAAACAGATCTCAGTATACCATGGAAGCAAATGCTCCTGTTTTGGGGCTAGAAATTAAAAAAACAAAGGACACGAGCCACCTGGGCCCAGTGACTGAGAGGTGAAATTATAGGTGAGTTAAATCTGCTTCTTTCCATTTCGTGATTCTCAGATTTTGGACAATGATTATGGAATTACGAGCACAGCCTGGGACCCAGGAGGGAGGGGAGTCCCCAGTATTGCTGACTCCCACTGAGGCAGTCCCGGGGTCCTCTTGCAAGAGCTGGGGAAGGACACTTCTAGAACAAGGGGATGAAGTTCCCAGAATAGTGGGTGTGAGCAGCACCTTGGGAAAACTGCCTAGGACCATTATCTTGACCCTGGTCTTCCCCATGGTCATGTGGCCAAGAAAGCACAGATTAGACCAAAGTCGCCCATTAGTCACTATTCCAGGGAAACAATCCCTCTGTGGGACAAATCGCAGCCTGCTGCTCATAAGACAGAGATGTTTCCCATGTCACAACAAGCAGTTAGGTGTCAGTGAATAAAAAGCATGTATTAATTCATTCCCTGGCAATCAGCCATTTGTTTTCCATTTTAAATCTTGCACAAACCTGAGACTCTGTCCTCCTGCGCCACCCGGTGAAGCCTTTGTTTCTGATGGGTGAGGGAGACAGTTTGTCGGCCGGCCACCTTGACACTCCAGGCCACTTGGTGGGCTTTTCCTTCGTGTAAACAAATCAGCCTCATCACCCATCTGTGTCCCCTGGAAGCCATGAGTGGAGATCCACGCAGGAGGTTTAGGGGGGAGCCCACTGAGGTCAGCGCCGGAATAGGGGGGCAGGGGGGCAGCAGGGGCCCAGCGGCGCCATACCACGTGGTGAAAGCCTCGACTGACCCCGCAGGGAGGCCTGAAGACGGAATATTCTTCAGCATGGCAGAGCCCGGTGCCCAGAGGCGAGGGAGAGAAAACTTCAGGATGGAAAGATACCTGCACACAGAAAGAGGAGCTGTCTGGGAAAGAAGCTGACGGGGGCTCCGGGCCGTGAAGGGTGGAGGGGGCGCTCTTCTCTACTGTGCACACGGAAGCCCTAAATCTGCCCTCCTTGTATTCTGCGCTCCGTTCAATGGTGCGCCCATCGCCCTTCCATTCAAGGCCAAGACCATGGGCAGCTTCCGCCTCTTGGCTCGCCCCCCACGTCCAACGCATCAGCAGTTCTTGTTGGCTCTAAATCCAGAATGACTTCTAATTTTTCAAAGGCTGAGTGCCAACTATTTTTTTTAATTCTTTTAAACATTTTTTAAAGTTTATTTCTTTGTTTCGAGAGAGAGAGAAAGAGAGAGAGAGAGAGAAGGAATGAGTGGGGGAGGGGCAGAGCAGGAGAGAATCCCAAGCAGGCTCTACCCTGTCAGCACAGAGCCCAATGCGGGGCTCGACCCCACGAACCATGAGATCATGACCCGAGCCGAGACCAAGAGTCGGACGCTTCACCGACTGAGCCACCCAGGTGCCCCGAGTGCCGGCTACTTTAAAGCTAACTCTCATTCAGCCTTCAGCACCCCCCCGAAACAGCCCTGAAGAAGGAGGCAGCTACGAGTTATTCACTGCCGTGCAGGGCAGAGCAGGCTGGCGGGGAGTGTGGCGGGTTTCTGGCCCCGTGAGTCTGATCTGTGTCTCTGTCCGGCCCAGTGGTCTCTGTGTTCTGCTCATCTACATCTTGACTGTGCTCTAGCACATAATCTCGGCTGTTTAGCCAGGAAAACAAACTCCTTGACGGTTTCTAAGCTCATGCGTTCATTTATCAACCCAACAAAAAATCAGGAAGTGCCTCCTGTGTGCCAGAGACAGTGCGTCTATGTGTTGATGGGATTATGTCTTCCGGGGCGTCAGGGAAGAAAACCATGAGGAGAACACAGAGCTCCTTGAGCGGGTTTGCATGCGGGAGACCCAGGGGTGTTAACAGGGCCCCGCTCGGGGAAGGATCCAAAGCGAGTCCTGAAATACAAATAGGAGCCCTCCAGGTAGATGGGGGGTGGGGGGGCAAGGTGTTCCAGAAAAAAACAAGGAGCCACACGCCATGAAAACCAAGGGTCCCCGAGGGAAAAAACACGTGCATCCCGCCAATTCCTGTTCAACACCCTTTGGACCACGTTGCCTGCTTTGGAGATTTCCTTCCAGAAGAAGAGAGCGTCACAGAGCTAACGTTCCTGCCTGTCTTGACCCTCCCCAGGGTTCCAGGGAAGGTGGAGGGGTTTATCTGACTGAAGACTTGGGGGACAAAACTGGTAGGACAGCTGCAGGCAATCCCTGCCCGGCCCAGATGCCCACCCCCGGGCTCACTGGCCTCTGCTTGAGGCACAGAGCTTGGGGCTCCCAGGAGCACCTCTCTCTAAGGGGGTGTGGGCTGCCCAAGCTCCCGGGGGCTGTGCGCACCGTCCAAGAATTGAAGTGCCTAGCTGGGCTCAGTGTCAAGAATGTCGCTGTGGCTGCACACCCAAACACGTTACGGACTGAACGTGTCCCCCGTACGTGCGTGTTGAAACTCTAAATTCCAACGGGACAGCATTAGGAGGTGAAGCCTTTGGGGTGAGTAGGTTTACATGAGGTCACGAGGGTGGGATTCTCATGACGGCATGAATGTCCTTTTTTTTAATAGCTTTTTTTTTAACTTTATTTTTTTATTTTGAGAGAGAGAGAGAGAGAGAGAGAGACAGTGCATAAATAGGGGAAGAGAAGGGGGGATGGGGAGAGAATCCCAAGCAGGCTCTGCGCAGAGGGACCGGAGAAGAGGGACCAGAGATCACTCTCTCTGCCGTGTGAGGACAGCAAGGAGGCAGCCTTCTGCAAACCAGGAAAAGGGTCCTTCCAGACACCGAGTCTGCCAGCACCTTGACGGTGGACTTTGCAGCCCCCGGGGCTGTGAGCAGTAAATGCCTGTTGGTGGAGCCCCCAGTCCGTGGGACTGTGTCCTCACAGCCTGGTCTGAGACGGCCCCGCTCTCTACGACCAGCTGTGTTGGCACCAGGGGTCCCTCTTGGTCCCCACCTGCTCCTGGTTGGTGTCTCTCAGTTGTTCCCAGCTCAGGGTGTCACTTCCTGGGCTCCGCCCCCACTAAGAATACCGTCCTGTGTCCCCCTTCCTGAGGCTCCTCAGGGTGACGACCCCTTTGCCCCTCGTGGCATCGTGAGTGGGGAGGAGCCCTTATTGGGGAGCACTCATCAGGAAGCCCTCTCCCTCCAATGCTCTCTTTCTCCAAGTGGGGGAATTGAGGCATGGGGACTTACTCAAGATCACACACCCCGTGGGACCAAGGGCATATGACAGACCTGCAGCAGGTCCAGGCACATAAGGCCCCGAGCTCAAAAGACCCCTGTGCTTGGTTTTAACGGTCTGCTGTTCCCACTGTGAAATACTTTAAGAATTTCTGAACAAGGCCCTGCGTTTTCTCACCGGGGCCTGCGCATGTCATTGGTCCCGTGGGCAGAACCGAGCTCAGGCGCCCTGAGTCAGTCTGGTGCATTTTCCAGCACCCCACCCTGATAGCTGAGTGCTGGTGACCCTGAACTAACACATTTCCCTGCTCTGATATTCAAAGCTAAAAAGCAGAGGCCGCAGCAATTTCTTCCTTGGCCTGAAAGCCCCCGATGAGTGACATCCCAGATTTCCCCCAGGCAAGATAACTGTTGCATTTTCTTCCTGTAAAACCGACCTCCTGGGACCCCTGATTGCTATCCGAGCTGAGGCTGCCGGCAGCTAGCATCAGAGTCACCGAGAGTCAAGTGCGCATGATGACCAGGAGAGGTAAAAAGGTCAGGACAACCCGGAAAGGCTTTGAGAAAATATACAGGGCAAAGGGGACCTGAGTGCTAAGAGAGCTGAAGAAATCAGGAGACTCAGAGGGGAGCTGGCGTGGCTCAGTCAGTTAAGCATCTGACTCTTAATTTCAGCTCAGGTCACGATCTCACGGTTTGTGAAATTGAGCCCCGCGTCAGGTTCTGTGCTGACAGCCCGGAGCCTGCTTAAGATTCTCTCTCTCCCTCTCTCTCTCTGCTCCTCCTCCGCTTGCACTCTGTCTCAAAGTAAATAAATAAACTGAAAAAAAAAAAGAAAGAAAGAAAGAAAAAGAATTTGGGGAACTTGCAAGCCTAAAACATGAGCCCCAAACGTCTCCACCCCCTTTACTCCACATCTCTCCGTGGAAACTGTGGGCTGTGGCTCTTTTTAAGGTCACATTGGTGAAGAGCAACCATGCGTCTCTTGCCAATCCAATGGCAGTGCTTCTGAGCTACAGCGGTTCGTCCGCAGCCGAGGACAAGGAAAAGGGTGTCTTCAGTAGACTGGAATTTGCCACAAAGAATAGCTTTTCGTGACAACTTCTTCTGCACGGGTTCCCCATATCCATGAGATGCCCACCATCTTGGCCTTTCTCCACCATCTTGGCCTGTGTGCTTGTTCTTGCTGGATTATTAAATTGAGAGCGGATCCCATGCCTCACTGCGAGGGGAGCCCTCACCCCACCGGCCCAGACCCCCTAAGCTCCCGGGGTAACTCACAGGAGGAGAAGGCAGGCTGGTCCACGGAGCCCCGCGGAATGTGTCCATGCTCTGTGGCACCTTCCACAATCTGGGGTGGGATTCTGGTCCAAGAAGCAAGATTATCATAATCCACGTTACAGAAACCACCATTTTAGAATACCTGCCTTTCAACTGACAATTAGTTCAACCACTTGGGGAATGAATCAATGGGAAAAATTAACTGTTAAAAAAATGCAAGCCCCCTAATTGCAGAATAGAACTTCCAGAAAGAAGTCAAGGGTCTTAAATAATTCCTGTTCCAGGTGGCCCCGTTGGAAGATCCAGGGCTTCCTAAATGATACATATCGGGATCACTGTAGCCTCAACAGGGAAACAAACCATTCTGCAGGCAAATGTGCGGGAGGACGGTCGGGGTCTTCGACTGCCACAGACATCAGAGATACAACAGTGGCAAAGCCAGTTACTGACGTGCTTGGCCAATCAGCTACCTTCCCTGAGGGACATATTGCTAGATCCCTGGCTAAGACTCCAAGGAAAACGAAAAATGTTGCCCGATATCACCCATTCCGTTCCAGTTCTATTTCTTTTTTTTTTTTTTTAATTTTTTTTTCAACGTTTATTTATTTTTGGGACAGAGAGAGACACAGAGCATGAACGGGGGAGGGGCAGAGAGAGAGGGAGACACAGAATCGGAAACAGGCTCCAGGCTCTGAGCCATGAGCCCAGAGCCTGACGCGGGGCTCGAACTCACGGACCGCGAGATCGCGACCTGGCTGAAGTCGGACGCTTAACCGACTGCGCCACCCAGGCGCCCCCCCAGTTCTATTTCGATATTAGAATGCTCTACTGGGATTGTGCTCGGTTAACATCAGACCTCTGCGGGGTCAGCCGCGGAGGGCTGCAATATTTCCCGTGGAAAGGTTCTGTTTTCTGAAGTCATGGGAGTTTCCAAAGCAGCATGTTGATGTACGATTCGCAGTCTTTCCTCCCGAATTATCAGGGAGCCAGGGCCCCCGTTGGGGGGCTCGCAGAGCTTTCTGACCCCCTCCCTAGAAATGAGTTCACGCCAAGGCCCACAGGTTGTTTGGCTCCCCGGGGCCTGCGTGGGTATCTTAGTGGCATCCGTCCTGAGGCTATTGCCTACTAGACCCACGACAGCCGTCTGCTGGCCGGATCGCCTTTGGATAAAGAACAGGCTGGAAGGCAGGGCGATGCCCTGTGTGGTTTGTACAGGGGCACATGCAGGGACAGGTTGGGGGCAAAGGTCGCTCGCTCTGCCTGTCCTCGGGTGGAACCCACCAGCACTGTGTCCCATGCCCTGTCATCGTCGGACATGCTTCTATGGAGCCACTCCGTGGTGAGCAAGAGGACAGGAACCCGGCTTTCAGCAGCACCCCAGCGACGTAGACACCCCAAAACTAAGCAGGACAGCAACCGCCAATATTTGGGGCAGGCACTGTGCCACCTGCTGTTACACTCTTGGCGTCTGAGGTGAAGATCATGAAACACGAAGGTGGATGGAAAAACAAGGTGAGTGAGGCCCGCAGCCAGCACATGTCATCGGCAGCAGGAGAGCAGTGCCCGAGGCTTCCCCGTGTCGGCTCTGGTCCCCGAGTTGCCCTCCCCTGTCTGGAGCCGCCACCCTCGGGAATGAAGTGTTTGTACCTCGTGCTCCCCAAATCGCTCCACAACGCAGGCGATCGAGGAGGAAGGAGTCGTCCAGGCTCCTCCAAATGGATGGCGGGCTGATGGAGGGCATAGAGCCTCTAGTCACCAGTGACTTTCCTTCCTTTTTTCCATTCCAGAGCTTTTCCTTCTCAATCTCATCCCGTGCCACAGAATGCGGCTCAGACTGTGGGTCAGGGGAGCGAGGGACAAATGGGGACCTGATGTCTCTCTTTGGTGTCCCCATTCCTCCTTCCTGAGCATTCATCTGCCGTGCCGAGGTGACAGCACCCCTGATCCGTCAGAAAGCATGCAGCCAGGCACGTGAGTTACGCAAAGGAAGTCTCAACGGACTTGTCAGGATAACCTGATTCCGGACAGGCGTGTTACGGATGTGAATGTGAGGGATGTGCCTTTCCTTCGAAAGAGACATGCGAGAAAAGGAACCACTGGAAAGAGTGGAGGGAGGGCAGATTCCCTGAGTCGAGAAGCTTCTTCTTCAGCAACACTTCCCGGGCTGCATTTAAAGCTTAGTGAGCAGTGAGCCTTCCCACGGAGGCTGGCTGGTCACTGCTACAAGTCACCCAGAGTGACATCTAGGCAGGGTCAGTGAGGCCCTCAGCTGCTCCTCAGATGGCTGGGTCAGAGCCTCAGCCTCTCAGGGAATGCGGATTGGTCCTCCCTTGGGGATTTAATAGCGCTGGCTGACCTCACGGCAGTGTGTCTGTGTGTGCGAAACACAAGAGTGGGTTGAAAACTAGTAAGAAGGCAGACACCTGTGCACCCACCATCAGGATAAAAAGTAAGGTTTCGATCTTAAGGTACCTTAAATTCTTATTAATCATAATCCCAGGCTCACGATGCAATATCATGGCTTCACGATCTCTGTGCAACCTAAGTGAGCACAAGCGAACTCATCACCCAACCAAAAAACCATACAACACTTGTAAACTATACCCGGCAGTAGGCTCCGCCCACAGCTCACCCTCCCCCAAAGCCTGCCCGCCACCCGGAACTGCATATCGATCACTCCCTTCCTTTGAGACCCCAGGTAGCAGGTGAATCCATTGGACAGCCGTCTTCCCCAGTTCCTTCTCACAGAGCCTGCTCCTATGAACCCTTCTGAGTGGGTCACAGATCTTGCGACTCACACGAGCAGCATGTCCAGGGTCAGAGAGCAACTCGTGATCAAAGCACCGGTCTGATTTCCTCTCTTGGAAATTTAGAATTGCTACCTCAAGGCTCCGTGTAATTGTTGCAGGGCATTTGGAGCTGGGAGGTCATGAAAAGCTGTGCCTCAGTCGGCTACATTTCTGCCATGTGCAAGTGAGACAGAAAGAGCTAATCCTCAGAGAGAAGGAGAAACAAAGATGGCCTGTAGCAAAAACCAAGGAAGGAAGAGGAAGCAGGTGGCTCCCCCAGACAGAGTTGGAGAGAACAGTCTGCTGGTCCCTGATTGATTCCTAAATCTTGATTCCAGAACCTCTTGGGACTGGGTTGCCTGTCTTCCTTTTGGGTTTTGGAGGGGCTCCTGCGTTGTTGTGTTTAAGCTGTGCTGGGTGGATGGCTCTACCTAGCAGCCCAGCAATCAGAGAATGCAGCCGTGTTGGCATGGTCCAAAGCCACACCTATATCTTATATTCCAGCACCGGTTTGCTCATGAATCTGTGACCTTCGTGGGCTAAAATAGTAGAGATAGAAGTGGTTGTGGAGGGAAGAGCTAGACATCTGATCGGTCCCCTGAGGTCTTTCCATTCCAAGGGCTTATTTATCCTATCTTCAATGAAGATTGCTCGAAGTAGAAGTGACTTTGGACTCATTACCACTAAAACGAGGGAAGTGTTACGTTCAACCAGAAGCGTGATATGTAGCAAAGACACAATATGGGCCAGCCCAGGCTGAGCAGCCCTAGTGCTATGCCACCAGCCACCAGAGCTGCACCAGGAGCCCCAGATGAAATTTCCCTTCTTGAACATCTGACATGTAACCTTCCGACTATAAGCCGCTGTACCAGCTGGTTTGCAGAGTCCCGCGGAAAGTGGAAACAGAGCCTCTTGTTCAAAAGGCAATAAGCATTTCAAGACAATGACAGCAGAGCATTAAACCAAATGTAAGGCCTCTGTGGGGACCTGTATGCGACTGTACTGCACCCATAAAACTGGCCATGGCCACCAGAAGAGTCGATGGTGCTCTACTGGTCAAGAGACACATCAAACGGAGTCCCCTGAAAAGAAAGCCTGTTTAAGTCCTATAATACAGTTTCTGCACCACTGGGAGCTGCCATTCAACATGTGTTGAATAAATGAATTGCCCATGGCATGAGCTAATGGCCGATATGGTAACGTAATGTAATTTCTCCTCCAAACACCAAATGAAGGAAAGAGTTGGGTAAAGCCAGCTGTTACGGGGACTTGAGGCAGCGTCGATAAATCAACCAAGTCTAGGTCTCCAAAAAAGTATAAGCAAGAACAATGCTTTAAAATGCATTGAAGACACAGGAGAAATAGTCCTAATGGCTGGATTGAAATACCCATGAGGCTCAGGGGAGTTGCCTAAAATTATGATTACAAGTCAAGAAGTAATAGGAAGTATGAAACATTGCTTCATTGGCTCTTTGGACTTTTTGCCCCTGGTTGAGCCCGGCCAAGTGTTTAAAACATCTCTGGATTCACTCCAAAACCACTGGACCAGCGCCATTACTGAATGAGCCCTGGATTCTGAATTTTTCACAAAGCTTCCAGGTGATACTTACACACGAAGAAATTTAAGACTCCCTGGTGTAAAGGAACTGTCGATCCTTGACCTCGTATGTCCTAAGGAGTATTTCTGCCAATCTGTTAAAAGATGTTTTTGCTAGGCAAAGATGAGAAAACACGTGCCCCAGTGGACATTTGGAAGAGAAACGTTGGATGGTGTAGGCAGAGAGGGGTAGCGACAGAGCTGGGTGTATGTAGAAACAATGCTCTGGAGTAGCTTGACTGTCTCTTAGCTAACCCCCAGGTCTTTTCCTCATGGCCCAGGCACTCCTTGAAATCATTCCATACCTTGCTCTGGGAGAAATACTTAATGCAGTCCTAAGAATACTATATTAGAAGAGAAGACAATGGCCATGTTCAGTCATTGGTACACCAGGCTGACTTACTTCTGTGCGCCCACGTCACTCATCCAATTTAGGGGTTTGTGCGAACCAGGTAATTTCTAAGACTCAGCTCTAATACCCTAGCATAGTAGAAACCATGTGATCATGTAGAAGGGACACTGGACCAGACCTCAGAGGACCTGGACTTAGTCCGAGCTCCTCCTCCAATCAAGTCTTGGATTTTAAGTAAGTTCCTAATTTATCACTTTTGAAATTTTGAAATGGGCATGAAAAATTTATTACCAAGAGATTTTTGAAAATTGAATGAGAAGAGGTGATTGAAAACATTCTGGAATATTTGTATCAAGAAAATGTCAGACGCCATGCCGTGTTTGTGAGTACAAGCAATGCTCCAGGGAACATCTTTGGTGACTCATTGGCTGCACCTTTGTTTATTCCAAGAGGCGGTATTACTGGATAAAAGGCATTATTCCAAAAAGTGGAACTTGGGAGTCAATAGATGTGAACATTTTTAAGGCCACGGATGCATACTGCCAACATGCCCTCTGCAAAAGTTGTTCAAATTTACCTGAAGCGAGCATCGTATATGAGTGCTATTTCCTATCACTCTGGTCGACATTGAGTCCTATCTTTTATTTTCACATTTCCAAATGTGGTCTTGTTGCTCAAATTAATACTTCTTAAGTCTCTAGTGGTGTTGTGCTATCCTGTAGCTCCTGTTTTCATTTTTTCTGATTGTCTACCAGCATGGCCAATGCTCTCCGAGGATGCTACTTCACACATCACGTTTCATGCATCTCTTGACACATTAAAGAAAAAAAAAAAACAAAACTTTGAATTTTGTGATAGTCAAAACATTTGAAGCATGAGCTATGAGACAGCTACCTTCCCCCACCCCCGTCTACATTCTCTAAAATATATTTCAGAACAGTTTACATTACACGGATACTGGAGGCTTCTCAAATCTTTAAAACAGTAGTCACGTGTCGACCAGCCTCTTTTCTCATGTGGGCCATAATTGACACAGCTTTCCCATGGATATTAGTTTCGGATTTTTTTTTCTTACTGACTTCATTTCAATAAACATTTTTTTTTCTAATTCCTTGAAGGTTTTCAAATTTAAGAAATATTTTAAGTTTTAACCTCCCTGTCATGTTATCTCCATATTTCCCTTCTTAATGTTCCATAATTACTTTCTCTAATCTTTTCATTTTATTTTTCAAGTGGCATATCTATTTTCATTTCTTCAGAAATTATTTATGAAGGACCTACCAAATTCTAGGCATTTTCTAAGGTGTTGAGGATGTGATGGGCAAAAAAAAAAAAAAAAAAAATGGGCAGGATTCCTACCCTTGTGGTACAAATATGGTCTGGTGTTCTCTGTGTTAATTGTTTCTCAGAGAAAGATGTATTGGTCAACCTTTTCTCTTGATTTATTAATATGTGCATTTGTATTCATGATTTCCTTCCTACTATTTTCTCATATTTGCTTTCCTGAATTTTGTTCTAACATTCTTTCCTGAATGCTTAGTGTCTTTATTTTAATTTTTCTTAGTAGATACTAAAAGAATTTTAGGCTATAAAATGGGTCCTACGTATAACCTAAGTTCATTTGCAGACTTTTTTTTTTATGAATTTAACTTTTTCTGATTCTATAAGTATCGATCTTTACGTTTGTAAATCCTTGCATGCATTTATAGCAAAAAGTTTCTCCTAACAAGAAAATATGTTACAGTTTTCAATTTTTAAAACTCTTTGCTACCTTAATTAAAGTTTATTTTAAGCTACATCAAATAAGGACTGAATTCCTCTTTAAAAAAATAATTTTAGGTCGCTAACTGAGGGTTTGGCTTATCACATCAGGGTCACCAACTGTAGGTTTGGCTTTTGGCTTTGTCCAGCAAAGCTGAAGGCGGCAGAGAGGGTTACTCAAGACTCCGTGCAAGTCAGGAGAGGTGCGAGGGGGGCTAAGGGAAGTCTCCTTCTTAAGCTCCCGTATTTATTAGACATACGTTATAGGGAAAACACTGCGCAATATGTCAGTGGCTACGTGCCGGTAAAAACATATAGAAAGTTGGGGCGCCTGGGTGGCGCAGTCGGTTAAGCGTCTGACTTCAACCAGGTCACGATCTCGCGGTCTGTGAGTTCGAGCCCCGCGTCAGGCTCTGGGCTGATGGCTCAGAGCCTGGAGCCTGTTTCCGATGCTGTGTCTCCCTCTCTCTCTGCCCCTCCCCCGTTCATGCTCTGTCTCTCTCTGTCCCAAAAATAAATAAACTTTGAAAAAAAAAAATTAAAAAAAAAAAAAACATATAGAAAGTGCGCAAAAAAACAAGGTGTTCCCAAGACTACAAACAAGCAGATGCGGAAAGCAGGGTGGAGGACAAGATAAGATATTCCATGGATAACATGGTCTAAGGAATTCATGAGCACAGGCAGGACCCAACCCCTAAATACACCTTAACTAGATACTGGTCAGCTGTTTCCAGCAGGGCCAGAAAGCTGTGTAATGGGTTCCCTATTATCTCCTTAACCAAGATAGCTATTTGATTTCCCACATATCCCCCTTCTGTGTTTGAAGACTCTTGTTCATGGGAGTTGAGGAGGACAATCAGTCGTCATTCGTGATGTCTTGGGGAGGTCACTATGGTATATAGATCATTCGGAGGGCTATGAGAATACAAAAAAAGATCAACAGGTGAAGAGCTCCAATAGTCCAAATATGTAAACTGAGGCCATGGAGCCAGTTGGTTGGATTTAACCGTTTCACATTGTCAGATAACTGCTGTTCAACTTGTATCTGCGTTTCCTGTTGAGTGTCTAACAGTTGCTGATGCAGCTGGAAAGACAGAGCCTTAACCTCAGATTGTAAATTGGCAGAGAAAGTTCGGTGTAGGTGTTTTTTCACCAAATCCCAGGAGTGTTGAGGCATAGTGTATTGTAAGGGAGTGACCCATATTTTGTCATGTTGCCGTTCACACTGTGTGTTTTGGCAGTCCCCTATCCTTTCGCTGCGCCTGCCGCATACAGTCCTCGCGTGACACTGTTGTCACTCTGTGTTTGAGTAATCATTGCCTTGGTGATATTAGTCATTATGCGATCGACTACTTTAGCAGCGTGGACAGACTCTGTCCGGGAGACCGCTGCAACAGAGGCTGTGGTAAGATGACAGTCGATGAGATACGGAAGACAGTGAGTCATCCAACAAATCTTGTAGGTCTCTACTTAGAAATGGCTTGGGCAAATTCCACGAGACCATTGGACCCTTTCCAGGGCCTTGTTAGATTTACTGGCAGCCAAGTTTGGGGCTGTATTTTTAAGATAAACATATGTGAGATAGAAAGTTCGGTAATATTATAATGGCTGAGATGGGCTGTGTACCAAGCTGGAGGAGGTACTTCAAAAACATAATATGGGTTGTCAAATGTTATTTTAACTGCCTTAAAGAAAGAGGTGGGGGCGGGGTCTATGATTTGAGGCCACTACAGTGGTGAAAAAGCAGCAGCAGTCTGCGCGAAAAGAAACAGACGAAGCAAATCATTGCCTTAGTGGAGTTTTGGGAAACCACAGCTAAATACGCTAAAAACCTGTGTTCTGGGGTTGGTGGTGCTCCGACACGGCACATGACTTCGATGGCATGATGATCCTGTAGTAAGTTGTCCCCAGGTGACATCATTTGCCTTGGTCGTTCATGGGTATGGTCTCCCTTGTGGTCCTTGTGAGGACAAATTGGCCATCTGAGCGGAGGGTTGAGGGGCTGATCCTTCCAACTCATGGTACGGTTTAGTCAGATGGGCAGGTGCCCAGTGAGGTCCTGATGGGAGGACACATGCATATCCCGTCCCAATGGTTTGTAGGGCCCTTTCCATGAATTATCACCTTGTATGTCTTTAAGTAGCACCTTGGTTGGTATTGGAGCCGGTAGATGGAGTAAAATGTCGTGCGGCAGCTATGAGGCCAAAAGTTTACTGTGTATGAGGCTTTATAGAGTGAATTCCGAGGGGAAGCATTATGTATGTTCCCCCTTTTTTGTTTAGGAAGCATTTGTTCTAAAGTGCATATGTACGTTCTAGAATAGCTTGTCCGGTAGGGTTATGTGCTATGCCCATAACGTGTTGTATATTCCAATTTTGGAAGAATTCCTGTACCATGGAGGAAAGGTATCCGGGACGTTGTCAGTTTTAATTGTTGAGGTTTACTGGCTTGTGAAAATGCATCGTGCTCCCTCATCATATCCCCCCTGAACAATTTTGACCCTTAAATATTTAAGGTTGTTGAAGGTGGAAGGTATCATTTTCTGTAGCTTCTTCCTGCTGAGTAGGGGTGTAGAGACGTCCCTACCTAAAAAATGACAAATGATATTTTTTTGCATTTTCTCCGGTGTGAGTAGAGGCCGTAATAAATCCTGAAAAGGTGTCCATGAACACATGGATATATTTGTGACACCCGAATGGGGCATAATGTGTAGTATCAGTTTGCCGAAGCTAATCTGCATTTAGACCTCTGGGGTTTATTCCCCATCGCTTGTGTCCTGATTGCTGTTGACAGTCAGGGCCAGCAGCAACAATTTGTTTAGCTTGAGGGACCGTGAGATGGAATTGCTTAATAAGGGACTTACAATGTTGATGAAGAAAGTCATGAGATAATTGAGCAGTCTTGAGAGCCATGGTCTGCAACCTTGCTTCCTTCTGTTAAAGGTGATCTTATGTGAGTGACAAAAAGAGGGTGTGTTCGTTTACCTAGTAAATAAGGCTTGTAAAGTTAAAAATAACGACAGAAAGTTATCCTTTAATTCCCGAATAGAGGCCTGGTCTATATTTTGTATCACATAAATTGCATATTGAGAATCTGCTCCAATATTAATAGGTTGGCTTGGAAATTGTTGTCAAGCTAATTCTGCTCTTTGAGTAGATGTTTGTTCTTTGGAGATTCCTGTAGACCATCATTGGTCAACCAAGCAATGGCAGATTTAGTAGTTTTTCCTGATTCATCTAGAAAACAGTGACTGCTTGTGAAATTGGCTGTGGAGAATTGGGGGGGGGGGTGAAGTTATATTTTAAAGAGGTAACAATTTGTCTGATGGCAGAAAGTGTATCAGTTGGCCAACAAAGTCTGCCATAGCACTTTGCAGTTCACCAGATTAAGAATCCATTGAAAGCATTCATAAGATTCCCCAGGGTATATTTTTTTTTAAATTTTTTTTTTCAACGTTTATTTATTTTTGGGACAGAGAGAGACAGAGCATGAACGGGGGAGGGGCAGAGAGAGAGGGAGACACAGAATCGGAAACAGGCTCCAGGCTCTGAGCCGTCAATCAGCCCAGAGCCTGACGCGGGGCTCGAACTCACGGACCGCGAGATCGTGATCTGGTTGAAGTCGGACGCTTAACCGACTGCGCCACCCAGGCGCCCCATCCCCAGGGTATATTAAATCAGGATCATATCCTGTTAGTTGTTGGTAATGGATATCTGCCCTTAAATAATAATTCTGTAATTTGTTGTAGATAGGGAGTGAGGGTTTTCTTAAATGAGTGGGAAAGAAAAAGCTGATGAGGTCTTAGGGTGATGGGGGGTGTTCAGAGCCAGTGGCCAAGAAAGAATTCTTGAAGACGTCTTTGGTGCAAGAAAGGTGATTTTATTAAAGTACGGGGACAGGACCCGAGGGCAGGAAGAGCTGTGTTGCAAGTGTGGGGAGTGACCCTTTTATGGAGTCAAAGTCAAAAGGGAGTTTCCAAAGAGACTTTCACACGCTTACTGAAAGCCTAGCCTAGCTATTGTCAAGCTAAGGGTGTTTTTCCCTCTAGCAAAGCATTAAGACAGTAGGGAGTTCCTGGACTTTAGACCGTTGATTGGGATTGCCTTTTTCTGGTAAACATGTGGAGACTTACCAGTTTCACCATTTGTTTTTTGTCCTTTCTGGCTTTGGGGTAGCTGGGAGTGTCCAAGGAATATCGTACTTGTCCCACCTAGGAGGGGGCGTGTGCTAGCTTGTACTTTGCCCTCAGCTTGCCTCTCGCTCCCTCATCGTATCCTCCCTGAACAATTTTGACCCTTAAATATTTAAGGTTGTTGGAGGTGGAAGGTATCATTTTCTGTAGCTTCTTCCTGCAGAGTAGGGGTGTAGAGACGTCTCTACCTATGGGTCAATGTTGATCAACTGGGGAAGGTGTAGGGGAGTTCCAAAAGGCAGAGGCAGCTGAATCTAATGTGGACGGTAAGCGGGTATCTCTGTAGGTGAGGATCATCTGTGGCTGAGAAGCTGTTGTAGCCATGGGGTCTTGGCGCCAGGCAGAGACGTGGGAGAAAACAGCAAAACATAAGCAGCAGAACTGGAAAGATTAGCCCAAACAAAAGTCCTTTGGGAGCTGACGAAAATCCTCCAGTCCAAGAGTTTAGTCATTAAGGGAAAGAGGGATGGCTAAGAGTGTCAGCTGGAAATGCAGAGATATCTGTGGGGTCATCCGGAACGTATGCACAGCATTTTGCTCTTATGAGAGCGGACGTCCCCCCTGGTGCGGCAGTTAAAACGTCTAAAGCCGTTCTATTTTGCGGAACTGTGTTCCGCATTTGAGTTATCTCAGTATTCGTTATATAATGTTATTCTGAGAGTCATTTAAGGCCTCCGCTGTGTTTCATTCAGGAGGCAATCAGGTAGTTAATAAGAGGTACGTTTGTAGAAGTAAGAAAAATAGAGGTGAATGGTTGGGGCAAATTACAAACCCCATGTCTCCCAGTGCTGCCAGTGAGATATTTGGATGTCAGGCGTGGAGCCTCCTCATATGAGAGTGGGAACAGGCAGCAGCGATCAGATTGGTCTTCCTGATTTGTAACTCAAATGTCCGTGGTGATCCTTGTGAATGGCCCATTGTAAGAAGGAATTGGTAGTAGAAATCGGGGAAAGGAGAATGAAAGAGAAAGGTACAACCAACCTAAGAGAAGTTCGAGGCTCACGGGAGTGAGAGGGCATATTAATTTGCTCACTGGTTTCCAGAAGGGGGAACAGGTTTTATTTTAGATATAGGGGGGCGCCTGGGTGGCGCAGTCGGTTAAGCGTCCGACTTCAGCCAGGTCGCGATCTCGCGGTCCGGGAGTTCGAGCCCCGCATCGGGCTCTGGGCTGATGGCTCGGAGCCTGGAGCCTGTTTCCGATTCTGTGGCTCCCTCTCTCTCTGCCCCTCCCCCGTTCATGCTCTGTCTCTCTCTGTCCCAAAAATAAATAAAAACGTTGAAAAAAAAATATTTTAGATACAGGAGCCCATGAAGAGTGCCCCTCTAACTTTATTGCAGTGGGGGTACCTAATATGACCCTGTAGGGGCCCTTCCATTTTGGAGTTAAATCCCCTGTTGTATTAGACTTTCAATCCTTTAAATAAACCACGTCTCCTGGGTTTATATGGGTGGGTTTCTGGTAACTGTCAGATGAGGTTTAGGGACGAAATGGTTTGCACGTTTAGAGACTTATGAATTAACCCGACCTCAAGTGAATAATTTAATAAAGCACCATAGTCTTTATCTACTTATAGGTTTACAGTGAGAAAAGACTTTTTATATATAATTTTCCAGGCGTTCAAATAATCTATAATCTATGCCCATGGGGTTTGTTACTATCACCACAGAATAACAAGCAAGAAGGTTGTCCATACCTGTGATATTGTGACAGCATCTCTGAAGTTTACCTCAAGTTGTCTAGTTTGGGCAAACAACTAACATTTAAAGACGATTAGAAGTAGAACACAACATCTATAAAGGTACGTTATTGAAATATAATTTCTTTCTAAAAACCCCCATTTTCAGCGATCGTTAAGTCAAAACTAATTCCTTGGTAGAATAAGTCCAATTTTACCTTGGCTTCATTGTTTACATAAGCTCAGCAAGAATAGCAGTTGGTCATATAGATCTTTTAAAATTTGCTTTGCTGGAACTTTTTATAAGGAACCTAGATCGAACTTTCGGAGCCTCTCCAGTCCAGAAGCCAAGCCAATACTTGCCATCAGACATGCCCGCAATACCTGTAGATTTGGGCGAATTCCTCTTGACGAGGTCCCCAAGATGTCCTGAAGTTCCTGCACCTGCCAGGAAGTGACCTTCTTTACCACCTGGTGAGGCTGCTGGGAACTCGGTAAGCAAGGTATCAGGCCAACAGTTCCAAGGGGCTCTACTGACTTCATGTTACATAAAGTCAACCTTAGTTCCATAGAGCTGTATGGTCATATCTGAGTCCATGCGGGTCTCTCAAATATGACATTCCAGGGGCGCCTGGGTGGCGCAGTCGGTTAAGCGTCCGACTTCAGCCAGGTCGCGATCTCGCGGTCCGGGAGTTCGAGCCCCGCGTCAGGCTCTGGGCTGATGGCTCAGAGCCTGGAGCCTGTTTCCGATTCTGTGTCTCCCTCTCTCTCTCTGCCCCTCCCCCGTTCATGCTCCGTCTCTCTCTGTCCCAAAAATAAATAAACGTTGAAAATATGACATTCCAGACAAAGCCTTGTAAAATAACCAATGTTTCCAATGGTGTCCTGTTATGGGAAGAGCAGATTCTTATTGAACTTATGCAGATAAGTGTAACTGCCCTGAAAAAACAAAAGAACACTTACTGAGAGTTTTTGAATTTTAGAGGGTTTAGGGAAAGAGAAACTTTAAAGTTTCTTGGCAAATGAATAGTTTATCCTATTTTTGTGTATCAGGGACATCTTAAGAGAATGTTTCCTTAATCTGGAAGAGCAAACATTAGAGAACCAGCAACACTTTAACACAAGAGTCACAGAGACGATACTCTTCCTCAGTTCATTTTGCCCCCCGTTCCTAATTCTTGTTCCGTTTGAATGCAGCTTTTTAGTTCTGGAAATGTCTACCCATTTTAGTATTAATCTTACAGATGTCAAATACCTGTATTTGTCCTAAAAGTCCTTTTGGTGAATCTCTTAGAAGATGAAGCACCTTCAGATGATGTAAGAGCATCAGAACAATTAAGTACAAACAACAAAACTCAAAAACGGACATGGTTCACGGTCCCATGAGTTCATTATGATGCAGTTGACAAGGTGTTCCAGTTACTTCTTGAACACATCACTTTGACAATCGGAGTATCAGGTGATGACCTTATTACCAAGACATAGGAAAACTTCAGGAATTGCACTTATATTTGAGCAGTTAGAGCATTTACCCAAGCAATACAACCTAAGGTTTATCATTATTTGTTTGACAGTGTTTCTTTTTTTTTTAATTTTCTTTAATGTTTATTTATTTTTAAGAGAGAGAGAGAGAGAGACAGAGACAGAGCGTGAGTGGGGGAGGGACAGAGAGAGAGGGAGACACAGAATCCGAAGCAGGCTCTAGGCTTCGAGCTGTCAGCACAGAGCCCGATGTGGGGCTCGAACCAACGAATCGTGAGATCACGACCTGAGCCGAAGTCAGACACCCAACCAACTGTGCCACCCAGGTGTCCCTGTTTGACAGTGTTTCTAGAGTAACATAAACATATCAAATAAAAATGCCTATGGGCACCTGGGTGGCTCAGGCAGTTGAACATCCAACTTTGACTCAGGTCATGATCTCGCAGTTTGTGGGTTCAAGCCCTGCATGGGGCTCTGTGCTGGCAGCTCAGAGCCTGGAGCCTGCTTTGGAATCTGTGTGTCCCTCTCTCTCTGTCCCTCCCCCATTCATGCTGTCTATCTTTCTCTCTCTCAAAAATAAAATGAAAACATTAAAAAATAATAATAATAAAAGGCCTAGTTGCTCACAGACTCCATTTACAACTTAAATCCTGGGAAAATTTGTTAAAACCTTAGAAAGTTATAGAGTGCTTCCTAAATAGGATTATGGATTGTTACAAATCTTAAAACTTTAAATTATTTAACCAAGTTGGCAATAAGAGATTCCAAAGGCATATATATAGGGTTATATAGTTGTTAGCAAAGCAAATCTCCTTTAACATTGAGAAGTTTTAACTAAGTAATCAAAGACCTGATAAAGACAAAACATAAACCTTGGTTTTCCGGCAGACAAAAGAGAGAAAAACCTTTGTTTACATTTTCTTATCAAGAGCAGACCAACAATCCAAGAAAACTTAAATCTTTTGAACAGAGAAAAGCAAAATTTCAACTTTATACCAGTGTACCTTTAAAAAACATTCATTGCTGGGAATGCAAGCTGGTGCAGCCACTCTGGAAAACAGGATGGAGGTTCCTCAAAACACTAAAAATAGAACTACCCTACGACCCAGCAATTGCACTACTAGGCATTTATCCAAGGGATACAGGTGTGCTGTTTCGAAGGGGCACATGCACCCCGATGTTTATAGCAGCACTATCGACAATAGCCAAAGTAAGGAAAGAGCCCAAATGTCCATCGATGGATGAATGGATAAAGACGATGTGGTATATATATATACAATGGAGTATTACTCAGCAATCAGAAAGAATGAAATCTTGCCATTGGCAACTACGTGTATGGAACTCGAGGGTATTTTGCTAAGTGAAATTAGTGAGTCAGAGAAAGACAAATATCATATGACTTCACTTATATGAGGACTTTAAGAGACAAAACAGATGAACATAAGGGAAGAGAAACAAAAATAAAACAAAAACAGGGAGGGGGAGAAAGCATAAGAGACTCATAAATATGGAGAACAAACTGAGGGTTACTGGAGAGGGGGGATGGGCTAAATGGGTAAGAGACACTAAGGAATCTACTCCTGAAATCACTGTTGCACTATATGCTAATTTGGATGCAAATTTTAAAAAATAAAATAAAAAAAAAGCAACCACCATTCATTGCAACCTTAGTCCATGTTAACCACATGTAAGATTCCTTTCCAAAGATTTCCCTTCATGAAACTTCTACAACTTTCCTCTGCATTCAAATTTTGTCCCAAGCCATTTCTCTCCAAACAACCAATCTCATTTAGGACAAAATACCTTTTTTACCTTCAACAAAAATATATATTTCCATTCCTTATATCTTTTTGACACATCTCCTACTTTTCCATACAAAGTTGTTTCCCTAATGTCCCATCAGTCTTAATTACATTTAGCAGAATTTTAACTCTTAGAAACCTCAGTCTCCAGTGAAAACTAAGTAGTAACCAATTGTGAACTGTCTGTTCCATCAGAATTCTTTGGATGGCAAATTCATGAACCAGTTAAGCACAAAGCATGTTCACCGACAGACCCAAATAGCCTTAGTTTCTCTGCAGGAAGAAGTCACAAGTACAAACTTACGTTCAGTAAGCAATACTTTAGCATTCCGTTACAATTATCCATGAAAACTTTGAGACGTGCAAACTTAGCCATTATGTTAAGTCATCTTTTTGCCAGCAAATTGCAACAGAGATCACATGAGCTTATTTGAACTTTGGTGAACCTTGGTAGAATAGAAGCTTCATATTTAATGCTGATAACTCTAAAGATAGGTCTCTCTCAAACCAAAATTTCAATTAGGTTAAATACTGAATGTGTTTCACCTGCATCCATTTAAAAGTCAATTTGTTCCCCATTGTTGGTTTTTACCCGGGACACCAGCTGGGGAATCTGAAGTGGGCGGTCCAAGGAGGTGCTCTTCTCTCTTCACCTTGAGGGTGGGAGGAGGACCTGATGGTGCCTCAGGCACCAGGAGGAGGGGGAGGGGAAGGTTGAGGAGGTGAGGTTTGGCCAAGAAGCCAGAAGGGAGTAAAAAGCCCAGAGGGCAGAGAGAGACATTTCCTGGTCCTAAAGCCTGTCAACTCAGACAGATGAGCAGACACCAGGTTTTTGTTTTTCGGTTTTTTTTTTTGTTTCTGTTTTTCCCACCAGCTAGTGGAATTAGCCAGTCCACGTCAGGCCAGAGAAGATAAGGAATTTCTCCAAAAACAACTGGAGTTTCAGCAGCTGCTTGGGAATATCCCTTCAAGTCCCCATCCTGAGATAGACTACCCACAGTCGGTTTTAATTATAGCCCTTAACCCAGGAAATGAATGAGGGAGAAGCCCTCACATCCATCTGAGGAGGAACAGAAAGAGTGGAAATGAGCAATCCTTCATTAGGGATGGCTGTGTTTCCTCCAGGGACTGGGTTCTATCAGGAGGAGGCCTGTTTAGATGTCCAATGTCAGGAGGGAGTTTACCTGCTAAACACATTCAAGCAAACACCTTCTGCAAGAGGCCCTTAGTTCTGGGTCCTGATTTAGAGCCAGGAAGGCCTGGACCCAGGGTACCTCCATCCGTTTGCCCTGTTTCCTGCGGAAGAGATCTTCCCGCTAGATCCTATTAAAGGCCATGCAGTGTTACAGGGATCAGTCCTTTCCTAAATTTTGCAATCCAAATAGTTTCCAATGGGTCAAAAAAGCATCTCAAGGGAGAGTCCTTGGGGACCAAAGAGAAGCTTCCGTGCTCCTCCTAGAGAGAAAGACAGAGAGAGAGAGAGAGAGAGAGAGAGAGTCCATTACCCCAAGAATCCTCCGGGACTCCTGGGTGGCATCCCCTGCGAAGATTATGTCAGAGGTTCCTGGTGTCAAAGCGACCCTAGGCGTCCCTCAAAAGAAATCAGAGCGTCCAAATGACTAAAGGCTCCCAAAGGACCGATGCTAGCATCTCCCCACTTCCCCATTGCATCCTAGGCTACAAATGGGTGCCTGGCATATGGACTGAGTTTGCCTTGCTGAGAAAGCCAAGGAACCACCATTTTTAACCCATGGAAAACACTAGGAAAGTTACAAGGTGGGAATTGCCCAATTTTGTAATTTAACTAGTAGTCAGTAGAGGCCATTGACAGGAAACAGTAGAGACGAAAATCCATCATGGCCTAAGCCACATTCCAACACATACAGTCTTTACAGCCAACTTCCCTAGGAAACACCCCCTCCCCCAGTTGGGTTTTAATTCATTTGGGTGCTGGTTTCGGCTGGCTCCCAGTGGAGGTCCCTTGGCCAGAAGTGGCTAGACCAGAGTTGTGGAGGGAGTCACAATACACCAATGAGGGGGAAACCTCACACAGGAGTCTTAAGATTGACTGGTGGCCGTCCTGGGGACTTAGGTGGCTATCCTGTGCCCACGACAGACAACTTTATATCAGGACAGGAAAGGGCATCAATTTCCTGGATCTTATTACCATTCTGGGCAGGGTACTAGCCTCCAGCCAAAAGCCAGGCTTCCTCCTCCCCATGAAGTAGCCACAAGCTAGAGGACCACAGCCTGAGCGATCGACGTGAAAGTGTTCCAATCAGCCATACTTCTTGAAAAGCCCCTGAAATGAAAGTAAAGGAGGAAAACAGAAAGTCTACTTTCCAAATTTGCACCGGCTCAGAGTCCAGAGGAAAAGACCGGAAGCCCCACCTTTGGTCACCAAAGGATGAGGTTTGGAGGTGATGGTGGGGTTTGTGGGATCTGGAGCCGGCGAATTCTTGAAGACGTCTTTGGGGCAAAAAGGTGATTTTGTTAAAGCACGGGGACAGGACTTGTAGGCAGGAAGAGCTGACTGCAGGTGTGAGGAGCGACCCTTTTATGGAGTCAAAGGCAAGAGAGTTTCCAAAGGGACTTTCAAAGACTTACTGGAGGCTTAGCTATTGTCAAGCTGAGGTCGTTTTTCCCTCTAGCAAAGCATTGACACTAAGACAGTAGAGAGTTGCTTCGACTTTAGGCTGTGATGGGATGGCCTTTTTCTGGTAAATTGGTAGAGACTCTTATCAGTTTAACCATTTGTTTTTTTGTCCTTCCCTGTTTTGGGGTAGCTGGGAGTGTCCAAGGAATATCATACATGTCCCACCCGGAAGCAGGCTGTGCTAGCTTGGACTTTGGTCCTCAGTTTGCCTCACACTCCTTCATCGAAACCATTCTAAACATTGGTTTCTTTATAAGTTGGCCGAGAAGTCTGGTGGGCCTATGGAGGGTAGGAAATAGAAACAGATAAACAGGGTAACCCAACCGTTGGTGATGCAGTTGCCTGTTTTTAAATGCCTGTTCAATAATAATTCTTTTTCTGCTTCAGGGCTTAAACTATGAGGAGAGTCTAAAGCAGTGTCTCCTTTTAAACCAGTAAATAAATCACAAAGTTGTTTCATAGTAATTCCCAAAGTGGGATGAGTCTAATTAATAGCCCCTAAAATTTTTTGAAAATCACTTAAGGTAGGTATCAAGTAGTATCTAAGGAGATGTGTTGAGGCCGTATTGTCCGAGCAAAAGCTATATGCCCTAGATATTGCCAAGGCTCCTGCATTTGAACCTTTTTAGGAGCTATTTGAAGCCCATGGTCTTTTGTGGAAAGTTGTAAATGTTGATCTATCGTGAAAAGTAAGGTCTGTGTAGGAGCAGCAAGAAAAATATCATCCATATAATGATAAATTAGACAGGATGGAATTTTTTTACGAGTGGGCAGTAAGGCTTGTTGAATGAAATATTGACATACGGTTGGGCTATTAGCCATTCCTTGAGGCAATACTTTCCATTGATATCTAGACAAAGGCTCTTGCTTGTTAGTCACAGGTAGAGAAAAGGCAAAACGTTCTTTACCTTTTTTTGGCTAAAGTATAGTAAAAAATCAGTCCTTAAGATCTATGACTATAATAGGCCACGTGGGTTGGGCAGGGTTGGGCAAGCCTGGCTGTATTACCCCCAAAGGGTGGATAATGGCCTTGATAGTCCTGAGGTCATGTTACAATCTCCATTTACCTGATGTTTTAGGAATTGTAAAAATGGGTGTGTTCCAAAGACTGGTGGAAGTTTCGATATGACCGGCTTCTGAAACCAGATTTTTAGCTTGTTTTCATCGCTCCCCTTTTAGGGGCCACTGTTCAACCCAAATAGAAGTGGAAGACTTCCATACCAGGGGAAGGGGAAGAATTGTAGCAGTGGCCCTATTACAAAGACTGAATGACTACTTTCCATTGTTTAAGTAAGTCCCCTCCCTATAAAGACATAGGGACAGGAAGAATAAAGAGTTGGAGGTAACCTGTTTGTCCTTCTGGCCCAACACACCTGGGGAGCCTTTTGCTTTGTAATGGAGTGTTGGGGCCTCCGGTGCCACTCCGGTAACAGCTAAGAGGCTAGGTCTTTTTCTGACTCTTTAAGACATTCATGGGAAGCAAGAACAAAGATATTTGCTCCGGTACCAATTAGCCCTGTCAATCGCTTTCCGTTCACAGTAATAGTTTAAAAAGGTTCCTCAGATGGAATGATCTGAGTCCAATATAATTCCTTGGATCCCATGCCGCCAAATCCTTTATTTCCCCTTTGTTGTGTTAAAGCGTCCGGAACTTTCAGAGGGATGAGGAGTAGTTGTGCTAATCGTGTTCCAGACGGGGTAATTTGTAACCCATTAACCTTTAGCATAAGGTGAATTTCCCCCAGGAAAATCGGAGTCGATGACTCCACATAGTACAAAAATTCCCTTTCTTCTTGGGCTGGACCTTCCTAGAAAAAATCTCCACTGTACTGGGAGGTAAGGAACCCTATATCCCAGTGGGTGTTGCATACACACGATCTTGTTCCTTTCAAAAGAATTCCGAGGTGGTGCATAAATCCAATCCTGCACTTCCTGTGGTGGCTGCCCCCAAGTCTGTAACCCATCCTTGACCTGGTTTAAGAAAACCTGAGGAATAGGGGTTTCCCACCACTTGGGATTGGGGGCGTGGGAGCTGATGTCCCTTTCCCCATTTCCCGAGAGGGGTCGTCCTTCCTTATCAAATTTAGACGCGTGTTGACCTGCCCAATGTTTTCCTTCTCCACTTCTGGGACCATCTTTATTGGTTTTTCCTCTTGTTCGTTGGTGACAGTCCTTTTGTATGCGCCCTGGTTTTCCACATTTAAAGCAGGCGTGAGAGGCTAGAGATGGCCTCATAATAGCCGCAAGAATTTGTGATTTATGTATCTCAGTTCCCATATGCTGGCACGCCCTGATGAACTCAGTGATACCTCTGGCTTGAGTATGGATGCCAGAGAGAACGGCCTGGCAGGCCACACTAGCATTGTCTTGGCCAGTTGCTGCAATACAACTTGAACATCTTCCTCATGATCAATTTGCCCAGAAGTCCTCTGCTGCAATCTACTCCTACCGGAATACCCAAGTCTCGATTGCGAATTGCCTGTGTGGCACAACCTTCTTGATAGTCTCAAGTGCACACAGCATGCTCAGCGAGGGAAAGTGTGGGTTTTGTTAATGCCTTCCAATCCCAAGGGGTCATTTCATAACCGTTCCCCTTAGGAAAGGAGCTTTGGACACCATTCTCAGCAACACTTCGTTTCGATTCCTCAAAGACAGTAAAAAGGAGGGACTCGTGCCTAGGCTGATGTCCAGCAGTGGTAATGACAGGGAATGCATGAAACTCCCAGCAGCGTATCCCTCTTGTAAACATCACCGCTTAATTGATGGTTTGCTTCCTTCCCATCTAGGTATTGGCTTTAAGTGATCGGGAGGAATAGGGACAGGAAGGGCGTTGGAGAGAAGTCATCCTCCTTTGTAGGAGGTGCCGTAAGAGAGGTGGGGGTCAGGCTTTCCTTCTTAATTTGTTCCCCCCTCTGGAGACACGTACAACAAACATAATGTCGTACAGACTAAACTCCAGGTCATTAAAATGGAAGCAGGAACCTTCTCTACTTTTTCATGTTTTCTTCTTAAAATTTTTCCCCACTGGTTCCCATAGGTCTAAGTCAACTGTACCATGGTCGGGAACCAGGGACGGGCACCTCGTGTTGTTCCTAACAGTTTACTTAACTGATCTTTTGTAACAGGACAATGAGCCGCCTTTTAAAAGCTGCTGTAAGGTTTTTAAATACAATCGTGTTCCTTTGTCATTTTTTGGCCCATGGTTAAGAAAGAGGAGAGCAATACTCTTACTGAAAACTAGACACATTGGCAGCTCTCCCCAACAGGTACTGCTGTCCCTTATCTGGGTAAGGACTGTCTGGAGTCTGGACAGTTTCACTTTCTTCTGAACTTCTCGATTCTGCCACCTGAAAATTTTCCTCTCAAGGCTATCATATCGGGTCAGGGTCACCAACTGCGGGTTTGGCGGCAGAGAGGATCACTCAAGACTCCGTGCAAGTCAAGAGAGGTGAGAGGGAGGCTAGGGGAAGTCTCCTTCTCAAGCTCCCGTATTTATTAGGCATACGTTAGGGAAAACATCGCGCAATACGTCAGCGGCTACGTGCGGGTAAGAACATATAGAAAGCGCGCAAAAAAACAAGGTGTTCCCAAGACTACAAACAAGCAGATGCGGAAAGCAGGGTGGAGAACAAGATAAGATATTCCATGGATAACACGGTCTAAGGAATTCATGAGCACAGGCAGGACCCAACCCCGAAATACGCATTAACCAGATACTGGTCAGCTGTTTTCAGCAGGGCCAGAAAGCTGTGTAATGGGTTCCCTATTATCCCCTTAATCAAGACGTCACTATTTGATTTCCTACAGCTAACCATGTTCTCAGTACTATTTATCGAATGACTCTTCCCCACGAATTTATTATATCACCATTTTCATGCGAAGCCTTCTGCGTCTTCTGTCAGAACAGTTTCCTTTCTTTAGATGTGTTTATTTTTTAATTACTGTAGGTTTATCGTATGTGTTAAAGCCTTCATCATCACTCATCTTTAGAAATGAGTACACCTACCTATTTATTTTCTTCAGATTATCTTTGGAATTGTCATTCAATATTAGAAAAAAAATCCATTAGAAAGTTCGCGGACTTTCATTGAACCTGTAGTTAATTTGGGGCAAAAATGCCATATTTGCAACTGATAAGTTTACCCTCCAGGAACATGACAACGTTCTCTAAACCTCTCCAGTTTTTTAAACATTTTTATTCACTTTTGAGAGACAGAGAGAGACAGGGCGTGAGCGGGAGAGGGCCAGAGAGAGAGGGAGACACAGAATCCGAAGCAGGCTCCAGGCTCTGAGCTGTCAGCACAGAGCCTGACGTGGGTTTCGAACCCATGAACCGTGAGATCATGACCTGAGCTGAAGTCGGACACTTAACCGACTGAACCCCGAGGTGCCCCCATCCTGTTTATCTTTAGATGTCCTTTATAGTCTATTTTTGTTTTTCTTGAATGGAATCTCACATTGTTTTGATAAGTGTATTCCTGGGCATATGCTATAGATATATTTGCACATATATACATAATATACACAATTATATATACATACACACATCTGTAGACACATACATACAGTGGCTCTTTCTCCTACTAGGTATTGCCATTAATAACGAGGTTAATAGGGGCACCTGGCTGTCTCAGAAGAGCATGTGAGTTTTGGTCTCGGGGTCGTGAGTTTGAGCCCCAGGTTGGGGGTAGAGCTTACTTAAAAGAAATAAACAAAATTTTTTAAAAATAAGGAAGGGGCACCTGGGTGGCTTAGTTGGTTGAACACCCAGTTCTCGATAGCGGCTCAGGTCACGGTCTCATGGTTTTGTGGATTCAAGACCCACGCCAGGCTGTGCTCTGATGGCCTCGAGCCCCGTTGGGATCCTCTCCCCCCCGCTCCCGCCCCTGCCCTTCCCCGGTCACGTTCTCTCTGTCTCTCTCAAAATAAATAAGCAGACTTAAAAAGATTTTTTTTTTATACTGAAAAGAAAGAAGGAGGTTAAGAATTCGTTCACACTCATTTAATTACATCTCACAAGCTGCTTTACAAAAGGCTTTATTTTGGGGCGCCTGGGTGGCGCAGTCGGTTAAGCGTCCGACTTCAGCCAGGTCACGATCTCGCGGTCTGTGAGTTCGAGCCCCGCGTCGGGCTCTGGGCTGATGGCTCAGAGCCTGGAGCCTGTTTCCGATTCTGTGTCTCCCTCTCTCTCTGCCCCTCCCCCGTTCATGCTCTGTCTCTCTCTGTCCCAAAAATAAATAAACGTTGGAAAAAAAAAAATTTTAAAAAAACAAAAAAAAACAAAAGGATTTATTTTTTTAGAGCAGCTTTAGGGTCGCAGAAATATTGAAGAGAAAATCCAGAGCTCTCGTATACTTTCTGGTGAGGTGTCTGTTAAAGTCTTTGATGCGGTTTTTTTTGTTGTTTGTTTGTTTTCTTGTTTTGTTGTTTTGTTTTTGTTTTTGTTTTTTGGCATCAGATTGTTTGCTCTCTTATTGTTGAGTTTTAAGAGTTCTTTGTATATGTTGGATACCAGTCCTTTACTAGGACCGTGTTGAAGAGGCGTGGTGACAGTGTGAACCCTTTTCTGGTCTTCTCTTTAATGGGTCTTCCTAGAGCATCTCAGCTATAAGTATGATGCTAATTACTGCTTTGAGATTGACATTAAATGTCCTCGGCAGCAAATAGCTTTTCTCCCTTACAGTAAAATACGATTTCATATTTAAGTCATACCAGTGTCGACTTTCTGCCACGTGTTCACATGATATGGTAAAGAAGAGATCAGAGGCTCTGCAAAATGAAGTGCTTTGCCTACTTTTAAGCTAGCCCTAATATTCTCGTCTCCCTGGCAAAATAAGGGCTGTGCTTTTCTTTTCTTCCCTAAATTCAAATGAACCCTCCGGGGATTCTAGCTTCATTCAAACTGTCTTCTCTCACTGTTATTTGTACTGAATTTGTCATGTGGTGATCCCGACTTGTCACCTTTCGTTGACGGGGATTCTGAGTTTTCCAAATCCTTGCCTCTAAAGAGAAAAGAAAGATGGAGAAGAAAAAGAAAAAAAGGAGGAAAGTAAGAGGGATTCTCATGGGTGCCCATTCTCGCCTCCCTTATCTGGCTTCCCTGGAATCCCAAGTCTTGCTTCTGTAGGTGAAATGGTGCTGTCTGGGCTCTTCTGACGGGCGGCCCCCTAACTCTCTGGGGTCCGATCACTCCTGGTGTTACCATGTATGATTTCCTGAGGCTCAGGACACAGAAATCACAGGTCACCATGATTATTTTCTCCTTCAACGAGACTTGCTAGCTATCGAAAAGGGTCTTTTTTTGGCTTAAGGGTAGTGCAATTTCTTTTTGTCGTTTGTAGACTGAGTCGGGCCGATTTGTATTTAGATTCTTGAGGACACGTCAAACCAGTTTCTTTCTCCCCCCCACCCCTTGTGTTCTCTGGAGAGGCAATTATTTTGCGACTGGTAGGTATGGATTTTTTTTTTTTACATTTAATATTTTAGTATGTCAATAGGTGCTTCAATTTTTCAGACACCCATCTATCATCCTGCTGCCTAAACGGGGACAGTTGTGTGACTTCCTCTTCTATGCCACCTGTGGGTTGTAAGCGTCAAAGGGGACCCTTGGACTCTTGTGACCCAGCATTCCCCGACCCTGTTCAGCACACGCTAATTTTCAACGACAATCTTTGCCGGAGGGTCTGGTGGCCAAGTCCACAGATTTGTAATGAACAAAGAGAATTTTGCCACAGGGAACTGTGTTTCACTCCGTTTCGCCCCGACATATTCCAGACAACTTTATCATACGTATAATCCTTTCCTTGCCAAACAACACATCAGGTCAGGGAAACACTTGGGAGACACATCGCCCCTACCCGCTTGTCACAGAAGAGTCTCACCCTTGCCCTGGTGAGCAGCGAATTGAAAATTGTATCAAAGCCTCATGTGAACCGCGTCGTCTTATTCGTAATGGTGACAAAGTTCGCGGTGGAATATGTGTGTAAATACAACCTCGTCATGTGCAGGGAGCCCTGTATCTTTCCTCCATGTGAGCGCAGCCAGTCTCTGCTTTTGTTTTCCTAAACCCTGCATCTTTCGGGTTATTCTTGAAACTTCGAACACTTGTTGTTACAGGCACTTGTGCTGCACACACCCACCTGACGCTTCAGGCAAGGTCCTGGCCCCTTTGAGCGGAGGGCTGCTGTGGGGAGTATGTTTCCATCTGGGGACACTGCAGGCTCACAGGGCTAATTCGCTTCCAGGGATCCTGAGGCCGGAGCCCTGAGTCCTTTACCTATGGGGACCAATTCCATTTTCTCCTTCCCGGGGCTCAACACCGCATGCCTGACTTCAGCTAGCCAACTGGCCAGAGTGCTTTGGAGCTATTTTCCCAGAAGGGATAAAAGGGTCTGGCTCCTTTTTTTTTTTTTTTTTATCCTCCTTTGTTCCATCTCCCCCTTAACCGGGGCAAGAATTTCCAAGAATTTCCCAGGGAGCCACAGGGGGTTAGGAATCCGGAGCCAAGTAATCCAGAATATTACCAGCTGCCTTTGGCCAGGCAACCGTGGTGCCCCAGGACCCCGAATTTCTCTAATGGCTTTGGAAGCCTTGTCAGGGGGAGGCCCCACACCTCCTTCCTAGGGCACTCAAATTAGAGTGCAGATTCCTACAGGCCCAGCTCAATATCCATGCCCCCTCCAGTGAGTCCTGGGAAGGGCCTTTGGGAAAAAGCCTCCCAGGTGATGGATTGGCACGTGAAAGTGTGAGATGATTTGTTTCCAGAAGCGCAAACCGTCTTTTTCTTCACCAAGTCTTAGCAACTCAAGTATGAGATGGACGGCTCTCGCTGTAAGTACAAAACCAAATTGTTTCTTTTTTCTTCCTTCCTCTCTTTTTTGACTGCTTCTCAATAAGCAGCCCCTGAGCCCCATTCACTGGCAACCTCCAACCTCCCTCCAGCTGCTTAGGACTCAGATAACCCCCTCTTCCGTCCCTAAGAAAAACCCTCCAGCTTTGAAGTACTAGAAGCAAACAGAAGAATAAAGGGCCTCTTCAAGTGGCTTGAAATAAACCATAACAAAGGGACGCCTAAGCCTTCCTTGGGCCATTATCTCTCCCTGTGTCCTCCAACCGGCTCCAAACAGCTAGCACAAAACAAAGAGAAGCCGTGGGGGTCCTCTCCCCGCCTCTGAAAACCTCTGTTAACCCGAGACAGGGTCCTGGCTCCCGCTGGTGGCCGGTTCACCTGGGCCGCTGACTCTGGATGCCCTGTGGATGCCAGACTAGTCTCATCGTGATGCCATCCCGTGGTGTTCAGGGCACGTCACACCAAGAGCAGAGTGAGTAAGCACAGCATCGAGTTAACTTCTGGCTTCCTAAGGGAAAAGGCAGACAGGATCATTTCATCCATTCGTGAATTACAAATGCAAAAATATCAACAGAAAAACAAACAAGCTTTTACATGTCAGCGTGTTGGTAGGACGGCGGAGGCGAGGGCTTTGGCTCTTTCTACGAGGGTTTTCCTACTTACGAACGCGCGAGAATAAGCATTTGCTGACACCTGCTATGTGCTGTGTATGAGCGACACATGTACAGACGTTTACGTTTATTAAGCACTTACTTACTGTGTGATGGGCACCGGCTAAGAGTTTACATCTTTATCTCACTTACTCCTTACGACAACCAGAGGAGGAACTAGTATAAAAGAATATCCATTTTACAGCCGAGAAAATTGAGGCTGGTGGCATTTCCAGGTCACAGATTTATAAGCTTCTTTTTTTTTTTTTATGTTTTCTTCTCTCTCTCTCTTTTTTAAATGTTTATTTATTTTTGAAAGAGAGAGAGAAGGAGAGAGAGGGCACGAGCAGGGGAGGGGCAGAGAGAGAGGGAGACAGAGGATCCGAAGCAGGCTCCGGGCTCTGAGCTGTCAGCACAGAGCCCGACGCGGGGCTCGAACTCACGATCCGTGAGATCATGACCTGAGCCGAAGTCGGAAGCTTAACCGACTGAGCCACGCAGGCACCCCTAGAAGCTTCTGAATTGGAAATAAAAGCCAAGGCTGTATGAATCTTGACTCCATTTCTTTAATCCCACATATGATACATTGTTTATTACGATCTTCCGAGATGGTACCTGTTTTCATAACCGAGATATTCCGTGGTCCTGGAAGGGGGAAACAGGTGCTTTCCGACCACATTCTGATGCTGCCAGGTAACCCGACTTGGGGTCTGCTCCGTGCCCAGTGGGACAGGAGTCCCACCTGCATGGGCTGCTGAGACGCAGCATGGCTTTTGTCCAACAGCAGCGCCCGCGCAGGGACAAGGCCTCCAATGAGGGACCCGGAAATTCACTTGTAGGTGTACAAGCAGGTGCCCCGGGCCCCTTCGTGTTTGCTACATGAAGTGGGAGTGACTCTTCTATAAATTCCAAGTCTATTTTTTAATTTTTCTTCTTGTTTCAGAGAGGATCCACGATTACCTTAGATTTTTTTTTTCCTAATTTTTATTTATTTCTGAGACAGAGACAGAGCATGAGTGGGGGAGGGGCAGGCAGAGGGGGAGACACAGAATCCGAAGCAGGCTCAGAAGCAGCTCTGAGCTGTCAGCACAGAGCCTGGCATGGGGCTCGAACTCACAGACTGTGAGATCATGACCTGAGCTGAAGTCGGACGCTTAGCCGACTGAGCCACCCAGACGCCCCAACCTTAGATTTAAGTGCCTGCACGTGCTGCTCAACAGTGGGTATTCTAGATCCTGGTTTCCTGATCCTGATTCAAGATCCTGGTTTCCTGATCCTGATTCTAGATCCTGGTTTCCTGATCCTGATTCTAGATCCTGGTTGTCCTCAGAAGGCAAAGGAGACCTCTTTCCACCACCAGGAGAGACAGGACCTCGGACTGATGCCCGCAAAGCCATTGGCCCCCCCGGGGTAACCACACCAGTGCGACCATCAGGCATCCAGTTAAACTAGTGGAACCTGGCCTCAGAAAGAGGAAGCAGGGAGAAAAGCACCCAGCAGGATTCTCCGCATTCTCCTACCAAGGGCGGGAGGCTCAGCGGGGCGGGGACACTGTTACCAAAGAAACAAGGTGCAGACCTATGTGACCCGGAGGCTGGGGAAGGTCGGGTCTTTCCGTCAGAGTTATGAGGCCTCCCTCCACCACTAAACACAGAGAGGAACTGATCCCCACCTCACACACGGGCCCAACTGGCGGAAGATGAGGGGCCAGAGGCCCTTGGGTGCAGAAGAATGACGTAGTCGCTAAAGTCTGAAAACCAAGGGCAAGTCCACGAAGGCAGGCAGCTGTACCACTGGCATGGGCTCGGCGCGCTTCACCGAAACCGCAGAGGTTGTCTGGAAACGGGCTGTGGCCCAGTGGACGTGGGGCACAGCCGGTGAGCAAGTTAGCTGCTCAAGTTTGTTGACTGCAGGACTTCTCAGAGCCTTTGCTGGGCGTCGTCAATCACGAGACAGCGCCTTACCCGAGCACAGAAACCTTACGTGTGCGGGATGAGTATCACGGGGGTGCTTAGCGTGTGTGTGTACGTGTGTGTGAGTGTGACCGTGGGGTGCCCGCGGGGGTGTATAGAGAGTCTCCCGTCACCCCGCTGAGAAACACTACAATAGAGGTACGTGCCCAAGTCACAGCAAAGCCGACACTTTGGTGGCTTCCTGTCTCTGGATCTGAGTTTCAGCCTCTCTCTCCAGGTTACGATCCCACTTGTACAACGCACACCACTGATGTCCAGGCAGTGACTCCAGGGTCGGAAACATCCTAGGGCCGCGTCCACCCCGACTCGACACAACGTTCTGCCTCTGCAAAAGCAGGTGCTTTGAAGATGAGCAGGATGGCGACCCACCCCCGGCCTCTGAATGAATGAGCCTCAAAGGGCCGGGGCTGAGCCCTACTTAGCATCTGCGAAAGCCCCGCAACCCAGAAACTTGCAAGGGATTCTCAGCGGCTCCCTTGAGAAAATGCCATCAATTAATTTTGTAGCTTCTGGCCGTGCCAGACAAGCCTCGGGAAGTCGGTTTGCTTCTCGTCTTTGCTTTTGCCTAGATCGTTAGCAAGCCTTGGGAACTGAGCCAACCAGCCCTACAAGGCACAGCATCTGGAAAAGTCTCTGCGGTGATCGTTGAGTGTTGCCCTTTGAGCCAATGCTTCGTTAAGGAAGGGACTAGAGCCGCAGGGGTGGGGGGTGACCCAGAAAAGACCATCCACCATAGAAAGTACGAGACTGAAAGCTCGCAGAGGCGCGGGGAGAAAATGACGTCTCTTTTACGGACTGGGAAGTGCATGCACTAACTTCGGGTTTAAATTAGGGAACCCGGGCCCTGCTGAGGCTCCCAGCTGGTGTAGACTGTGCCAGGTCGATTCGGCCGACGACGCTGTTCTTTGAAGTCTCTGTGGCTGGAGAACTGACCGTTTGAGCGATTGCAGATGAGGGAGGCCCGCGGTGCGAATGCCCGGCCGGTAGTGATAAGGCCTCTTGAGAAAGTCCACACCGCTCCCTCCCGTTATCTGTGCGGGGACAAGCACAGGGCTGCTGTTTACCTTTCCAGTATCTTGATGCAAATTCTTGTCCAGGCGAGCGATGACTGGGTGGGGGGTGGGGGGGTGGTGACCAGAAGCGGGTGACTGCTTTAGCCAAGTAGAAACGATGCATCAAAGAACGTGCCCTAAGTGTGGCGGGGAGGGGGGCAGGGTGTCAGGGGGGTACGGGGAAGGGGCAGCTGACCCCAGAGGGTCAGCATTGACCCCTTCACAACTCCAGGTCTTCTGACGCCTAGCAATGCGATTCACAGAGTTCCCGAGGAGGCATACATGGTTTACGAGGTCCGCTTAGGATTTCCTTGTTTTTTTTTACTTATTTTATTCATTTTTCCACTTAGGATTTCATTGTTTTTTTACTTACTTTAATTTTCTTTCTTTCTTTCTTTCTTTCTTTCTTTCTTTCTTTCTCCTTTTTTTCTTTCTTTCTCCTTTCTTTTTTTCTTCTTTTCTTTCTTTCTTCCTCTCTTTCTTCCTTTCTCTTTCTTTCTTTCTTTCTTTCTTTCTTTCTTTCTTTCTTTCTCTTTCTTTCTTTTTTTAGGATTTCATTGCTTTTCTTCATTCTGCTTCTTCATTTGAGCATCGTTGTGGATTTCCTTGTTTATAACTTATCCAGTTACCGCTTACTTCTGGGTGCAATTTTAAATATCTAGTTTTGTGTGTGCAGAGGCTTTCCTTTTTTGATTTAAGGCCTTTGAAATCCCTATAAGTTATCACACTCGGACAGTTCCAGTCATGAATTTTTGTTATTGTTATTCTAGCACGGGACTGCGGTGTTTTATTGATTATTACAAAATACAGGGACGTACAGATAAGAAAAAAAGGATGTCTCTAAATTTCATTCCTCTGAAACAACCACCATTAATCGTTGACATGCCTCATGCCCAAAAACATTTTTTTGTTTATTTATTTATTTTGAGAGAGAGAGGAAGTGCAAGTTGGGGGAAGGGCGGGGGGCGGGGGGGGAGAGAATACCCCAAGCAGGCCTAGCCCCGTGCAGGGCTCGAACCTGTGAACCATGAGATCATGACTTGAGCCAAAGTTGGACGCTTAACCAACAGCGCCAGGCAGGCGCCCCTGCCAAAAAATATTTCTATGCACATGCAACATTTTGTTTGTGTCAATAATCGAAGCAAAGGACTTTGGAATTGACGTTAGGTAAGTAAAAATAAGACACATTTTTAAAAATTACAATACCGCAATCTGGGTCATGCTGTATATCCCAACTGCACTTTGTTTTCTTGCTACTGACTTCATAGTATTTCATGGGAGGGATGTTTCATAATTGTTTACATGAATTCCCAACTGATGGACCATTACATTGTTTCCATTTTTTTTTTTATGCATCTGAAAACAATGGTGCAGTGGGGTCTCTCAAAGCAATACTTTTGCAGATTTCTGCTATTATTTCCAGAGGATAAATTCTGAGGTATAGAATCATTGCACCAAGTTCTATGGGCAATTTTCAGTTTTGAATGCTTAATATTTCTTATTTCCCTGTTGTCTTCCAATGTACCACTCTGCCTGATAGTTTTTACTTCACTCTTCTCTGCCAGCCCTAAGGATTATCATTCTGTTTGGTCCTTATCCACCTGCAGGGGAAGAATACACCCCGTGTTAACAGCGATTCCCTTCCGAGGAGCGGCTCTGTTTCTGTATTACTGTTCTCCCCGTCATTTTCTTTAATTTCCGAGTTTTCGACCATGACTATAAAACGTATTAAAATGAGGGGTGCCTGGGTGGCTCAGTCGGTCAAGCGCCCGACTTTTTCTTTCAGTTCAGGTCATGATCTCACAACTTCGTGGGTTCGAGCCCCACATCAGGCTCTGTGCTGACAATGTGGAGCCCGCTTTGGATTCTCTCTCTGCCCCTCCCTGGCTCACACCGTCTCTGTCTCTCTCAAAATACATCCATACACTTAAAAAAAAAAAAAAAAAAAAACTTTTTTTTAAAATAAAGAGAAATAAAATTTATTAAAATGAACGTTGAGGGCCAGTTGTCATGGTTGAGAGGGATTCCATACCATCAGAGATTAGAAAAGGTTGAGTGGAGATTGGAATGCAGGAGACTGTCCAGCTCCTAGTGGGCGGCCAGAATTTCCTTAGGGACAGGAACACACTGTAATTGAGGACAACCTCTCCCCCTCCCCCCACACACACACCCGAGACCCAGGGAGGCAGGTGGAGATATTGATGGACAATGGGGAGCCAGCAAAGATTTTGGTCCCAGAAGACTGTGATCGGGCCGGGGTATCAGAAGAACACTCCAGCAGCGATGCCCCTCCGGAGAGAGTCCAGCCCTAAAGCAAGGTCCCAACTCCTGGCCCGAGGTAAGGAAGACTTACCCCTACACCCAAGGAAGGGGCCAGACAGGGGGGCACCCGCAGCGGAACACGATGTAGGCCAAGTGCTCGGTCTCTGGGACACAGCCTTGCACTTGACAGAAGCAAGGGAACCCCGGTTGCCTGTTTGCAGAAACAGCTCTAGGCAACGTAAGCTGGTTTTCCTGGCTCGGCCGCTGGCACAAAAATAAATCCGGGTGCAAGGCCTGGACGTGTTGTGCAATCTCTCACTCGAGAGAGGTCACACTCAGGCGAGCAAAGAGAGGCCATTTCAACCACAGCGACTGCCTTTTCCCACAGGAAGACTGCATTTGTCCAACACATCAAAAAAAAAAAAATATGCATGTGTTTTAAGTGTTTCGTTTCTGGATCAATATTTTCCAAGGAAGAGAGAGAGAGAAATTACAACTCAGGGGAAAACGATACAGAAACAGTTTAAACTCTGGCCACTGGCCCTCTCTTTCGGTGGCCAGAACACAACAAACGTCCAGGGGACAGCATCACCCTTTATTTGTCCGTGTCTCTCAGCCAAATGTGTATCCAACACCACTCTGCCCATCACCGTTCCCTTCCCCCAAGAGCCACATGAAACAGGTCTTTGACAGTTTAAGAAACTGGTCTCAGGGGTTAGCATTTTTCATATTGGTCTTTGGTGACAAAGTAACACCCAAGCCAGCCCCTTGTAACCACAAAGTTCCTTTTCTCACACAAGTTACTGTGTTGCCAGAGGGCTGGGTGTGGCGCCACGGTTTTCTACAAACCAGATTCTGAGGGTGTAGCTGATTTCGGGGCGGAGGTGTGCTAGGGGCAAAGCGGAAAGGGCAAGAAAGCTTTCTCTCAGGGTTTCAGCAAAGCAAGTCCCGGCCTCGGCCCACTGTCAAGGGCATGGGTAGCTGAGGTCCCAGCGAAGGGACTGTGTAAGCTTCGGACAGGGCAGGGGAGCCATCGTGCAAGCTGCGGTGGGGCCAGTGGCTGGGGGGGACTGAGATTCAAACGCCCACCTCTCCGGCAGGCTCCGACGCTCTGGATCCTTCTACTGCGACACACTCCCTCTCCATACCCTACCCAGGGTTTTGGCCCATCCGATCGGAGCTCTGATTCCAGAACTGTGCCTTTTTCTCCTAGTCTCTCTCTTTTTTTAATGTTTATTTTTGAGAGGGGGTAGGGGGGACGCGGACAGAGGATCCGAAGCGGGCTCTGTGCTGACAGCAGAGAGCCCAATGTGGGGCTCGAACTCATGAACTGTAAGATCAGGACCTGTGCTGAAGTGAGGCGCTTAACCCACCGGGCCACCCAGGCAACCCTCCTAGCCCGTATCTGCATTTCGGTTCCATGTTGTAAAGGGCCACTTAGCGGCACCAGGCTTCTGGACCGGGCCTCAAAGAGCAGAATAACCCACTGGGGCGAAAACAGTGACTCAAGTCCAGTTCAGGCTCAGCTTTCTTTCTGGATGGATTAATTTGGGCTATTGACTCACCCTCCCTGGATCTCCAACACATTTAGTCGCTCCCACGGGGATCCTCACTCTTTCCAGCTTCTCCCAATTCTCCATCACCCCCTTGTGAGCTCCCAACACGCTTTGCAACCACGTGGCAAGCACAGGGAAGAAATGAGGGCGGGTCCCCCCGAGGAAGGGCATCTCCCCAGAGTTCTCCATCCAAGGGCGTGTGCTGGTGGAGGGGCTGCGCCCGCCCCCCCGTCCATCTTGGTTGGACCTGTGGAGTCAAGAGCTCATCTCTCTAATTCTGCCCTGTTTGTGCTCTTTCCTTCTTTTCCACGTCCTATTAGCAAGAGTCACCGTTAGGAGCTGCGACAGCCAGGTCTGTGCAAATTTCCTAATGCTAACGGACCTGAGGAGCTTGCCCGAGAACAAACCGTGTTTTGCAATTGGCAAAAAAATCCTCCCTCACGTGTGGGGTACTTGGTGTGGAGAGAATGAGAAAGCTGGGGTGCCCGTCGAGGGGTCTGGCAGTTTAACCCTCTGACCCACAACCAGAAGGTAAGGGGAGAAGACCAACAAAGACAGGATTGCTACAAACAAGAAAGGCAATTTAGACAAGGCAGAATCAAAGAAAGAAGAGAACACCCATCATCTCATCGCCTGGCTCCAATCCCTCTTCGTACGCATATAAAATCTAAATACTTGTTTACATAAACTTGGGTGTTTAGTTAAAAAAAAAAAGTTAACATCGGTAACGGCGCCTCTCCCTAGAACAACCATCCTGTTTTTGGCCTCAGAGTTGTGAGTTCAAGCTTCATGTTGGGCATAGAGCCAAAAAAGAAGAAGAAGAAGAAGAAGAAGAAGAAGAAGAAGAAGAAGAAGAAGGAAAAGGAGAAAAGAAGAAAAAGAAGAAGAAGAAGAAAGAAAAAGGAAAAAAGAAAAAAGAAAAAGGAAAAAAAAGAAAAAAGTTAATGTCAATCAATGTTCTTTGTAATCATTGCTTTTGATGGCTGAATAATTTTCCATTACTGAAAGGATTGTTCCCATGTTCTGTAATTTACTTAGCCAACCCCCTTAATGCTGAACATTTAGTGGTTTTTATTTTATACTTTTGAAATTATAAAGAACACTATTGTGAACATTTTTTAAAATTTTTTTTGAGAGTGTGTAAACATGGGTTGGGGAGGGGCAGAGAGAGAAAGAGAGAGAGAGAGAAAGAATCCCCAGCAGCCCCTCACTGTCAGCACAGAGCCTGACTCGGGGCTGGAACCCACGAACCGTGAGATCACAACCTGAGCCGAAACCAAGAGTCAGATGTTTCACCTACTGGGCCACCCGGGGGGGCCTACGAATGTATTTATACATTTATACATATTTATACATTTATACACGTTTGTGCATGAACAGAAGCTTGTGGCTTTCTGAGTTTTTTAGGCAAGGAAGCTAGATTCCTGTCCCAAGAGTAGGGACAGAGAGTGGAACTGCCCATTTCCAGAAACCTAAGGAAAACTGTTCATTTTCTTGTAGGTTTTGGAATCTGTAGGAAATGAGACTGACCCCTTCAAGAGCTTACGACAACGTCAGCCTACAGTGGAAGATGTTATCAGAATAAAACTTGGATGAAGTTTCTTTCGTAGCTATGCATGCTTATTTGGCGGGGGGGGGGGGGGGGGGGGAATGGAGCCTCCCTAAAAGGACTGTTAAGTAACAAAATTCAACGAAGAAATTTTAAAGATCTTGCTGGCTTTATTCAGCCCTCCATGAGTCAGGCAGCAGCCCATCTCACAGACAAAAGGAGTGCCGAGGAGCTGTGCAAAATGAAAGAGTCCTGGGCAGAAAGGAATGGGGACGAGGAAGTTATGTTGGACACAAAATCAGGTTGACTGTTCCGAGGTCACTTTCATTTAGAGGACGGACGGTGGATTATCGGACTTGGGCGGATCAGGCGATTCCTGATGGATTGGTTTAAGATTCTATTTTGGGGAGCGTCGAAACTGTAATTAGGTCTCGGTGTGGCGATGTGAGGCTTAAGTTAAATTTCAGTTTCGTGATGTGGGGCTTAGCATAAGCGACTCTGTTTGGGGCATGTCGTCTTATTTTTAACAATTGTTATACGTTTCTTGGCTAATCTCACCATTAACTTTATTTCCAGTATGCTGTTGCTGTCTTAAATGATGTTTAAAAAAGAGTTCTAGGGGGCGCCTGGGTGGCTCAGTCAGTTGAGTGTCCAACTCTTGATTTTGGCTCAGGTCTTGGGATCGAGCCCCGTGTCAGTCTCCGTGGTGAGCATACAGCCTTCTTGATCTTCTCTCTGTCTCTCCCTCTGGCCCTCTCCCCTGCTCACACGTGCGTTTTTCTCTAAAATAAAATAAAAATAGGGGCGCCTGGGTGGCTCAGTCAGTTAAGCGTCCGACTTCAGCTCAGGTCACGATCTCGAGGTCCGTGAGTCCGAGCCCCACGTCGGGCTCTGTGCTGACAGCTCGGAGCCTGGAGCCTGCTTTGGATTTTGTGTCTCCCTCTCTCTCTGCTCCTCTCCCGCTTGTACTCTGTCTCTGTCTCCCAGAAATAAATAAACATTAAAAAATAAAATAAAAATAAAAAAAAAAGAGTGCCAAGCAACGTGCAAAAAAGAAAAAAAAGCGGAACACCATAATGCACACACTGTACAAAGTAGCATTTTATTTTATTTATTTTTTTAAATGTTTATTTATTTTTGAGACAGAGAGAGACAGAGCATGAACGGGGGAGGGGCAGAGAGAGAGGGAGACACAGAATCCGAAGCAGGCTCCAGGCTCCGAGCTGTCGGCGCAGAGCCCGACGTGGGGCTCGAACTCACGGACCGTGAGATCATGACCTGAGCCGAAGTCGGAAGCTCAACTGACTGAGCCACCCAGGCGCCCCCAAAGTAGCATTTTAAAAAGACTGGAAAGAAATGCATCTGAGGTTAAAAGCGTGTAGAGTAGCGGGATTATAATACTATTTGCCAAGCTAGTTTCCGTGGAGGTTTGTTTTTTTTTTTTTGAACAGTCTTTTTTGTTTTGTTTTGCTTTAAAGATTTTACTGTAAGTAATCTCTACGACCCAACATGGGGCTCGAACTCACAGCCCCGAGATCAAGAGTTGCACACTCCACCAAGGGAGCCAGCCAGGCGCCCTCCCTTTTTTTTTTTTTGAACATTCTGTATTTTCAGTAAATGAGCGTGCGTTACTTTTATAAACCTAATGGGAAAAACCATTAGCTTCGGAAGCCAAAGGAAATGCGAGGGAAGGTCATGCTGTGTGCGGCCAGCACCATTTAATGGCATCAGGAAATTTGAAACAGCAGCACACGCGCTTGTAAAATTCACCAGTTTGCCGATCACTGCCACGCATTAGATGCTGGCTATTTTGTCGACAAAGCATTAGCCTCCTTTGTGTGGTGAGTGCAGCCACGTTCAACATTTGGATACTGTCTGTATTCCCAGGGCTGGTCTGTTTTTTCACCAGGAGCTGATGTGGCTGCAAGTGAGGCTTGCCTGGTGAGGGGCGGGGAGTCTGCTTTGTGGGGTGCCAAAAGTCGACGGGCGCTCTAGGGCAGACCGCCCGGTTTCGTTTTTCCCCCCCTTTTCTCCTCTCTGCCTGTGCAGGGCATTTCCTGGGTGGTGAGTTCTTTTCTCATTTTGCTTGATGCTAATAGCGTTTTGAAAAGGCAATTTCCCCAGCTTACTTAGAAACGCACTGGGATATTGTGATAGCAATGTTTCCAATCAGTGCAACCCTTTCAGCCATATATATTTTTTTTTAATGTTTATTTATTTATTTTTGAGAGAGAGAAAGAGAGAGCAAGCAGGGGAGGAGCAGAGAGAGAGAGAGAATCCCAAGTAGGTGCTGCACAGTCAGCACAGAGCCCAACTTGGGACTCGATCCCACGAACCGTGAGATCATGACCTGAGCCAAGATCAAGAGTCAGTCTCTTAACTGACCGGGCCACCCAGGTGCCCCTCGGCCATATTTTTAAGACTTTTGGAGTGGCGGATTCACGGAAGATGAATTGAAAAGATTGAAGGAACGGTTTCCCTCCCAGCAGTTATGCAATGCAACACAGTCAAATTCTGAGTTTCTAAGTCTACCCTCTCTGAAAAATACCTGCATGAAATTAAACTATCCTCCTTATGCCTTTGTCTTAGGGCTGCTAGATAAAATATAGGATATCCAGCCGAATTTGATTTTCAGGTAAACGACAAAAACATTTTAATGCCAGCGTCTCCAACAATGCACCCTGCTTTTCTCCACCAAGCCAATCGCTCCCTGACTTCCGGTCGGATCGGCAAGGGCAAGTCGGGTCAGCGCCTTATTGCCGCAGGGTGCAGATGACAGCGCCCTTGCCAGTTTGGACAGATAGCCCGTTAGTTGCTTTTCTCGAGGACAGGGCAGTTTTTACTCTGGTGAGGCTGTTTGGGAGCCCAGCAAGGGAAGATCTGGAACGTTCTCATCTCCATTGTGGACAAAGTGCCTGGATCCGGAGCCTGGTGCATGGGTTTCGAGGGGCGGGGGGCGCGGGGGTGCCGGGTGGGGTGGAGGAGGAAAGAGCTGTGGCTTGTGGGCTCCTGATTCCACCCTCAAACCTGTTAGTCAAGTTGCTAAACCCGCGAAATGCTTGGTGCGACTAGAGGGCTTACCCAGCTGAAGTTGCAGTTGCATCAGTGTGTCTGAGGAATGGAACCAAAGCAGCTCCCGCAGACCCCCGGGCACTTAAACTGCAGAGACCCTGAGAGGGGAGCCCCTCGGAGGTTGAGAGAACAGTAGAAGGACCAGAAGGTCCGTCCCTCTGACATCGGGTCACCGTTTGGGGGTAGGGGGAGGCCTGCTTGTCTATAAAGGCATCCACCTGCATCGATTCAAGTCCTGTATCAACTACCTACTAGCTGTGTGACCTCGGACAGATGACTTAACCTCTCTGATCCTCAGACCCCGCACCTCTAAGAAGAGAATGTTAACACCTGTATCCAAGGGGTCCCGGAGAGTTCAGGAAGACACTGCAGCAACGTACCCGTCGGGATAGGAGTTGTTTCCAAAAGTTTGTCCCTCCCTGACCCCTTTGTCTCATTTCCACTATCTCTAGGAGATGGGTGTGCCAGAAAAGTGCAGAGGGTTAGGGAACTAATCACAAACACTGCCGTGAGCCTCCCTTCTTGTTTCTCCATCGCTTCCAGGCTACGGTCGAGAAGGAAAGGGGAACCAGATGAAGTCACGAGGGCAGATTTAGCTACACGGGCAAACGGCGGAGCCCCTGTGCACCCGAAATCCCGGTTCCTCGTTCTCACGCGCGTGCGCACCCGCCTGACTCCTCTATCCTCCAGCCGACCTTTTAAAAACAGTTCAGGAGTTTGACGTGGTTCGTAGCAAATCTTTTCTCAATGTTTGGCCTAAACGAATAATCCGACTTCTTACTTAATAAGAAGGACTTGGCATTTTTGGCTTCCCGGAAACTGCGGGGGGGGGCCGGTCTGAGAATTAAGTTGCCATAAGACGGTTTAATAAGGGGAAAGCCCCCCAGCTTTAATTATGTACGTGCCCACGGGGCTCACAAAAATAGGGGACCCAAGGTGACTCTCGGCTGGCGGAGAGTTACACACCATCCTGAAGGCAGGAAAGGGAGGGGGGTCGGGCTTGGTGGGGGGGTGGGGGGGTGGGCGTGGAAGGAGGGAAATTAAGTGGTGGGCGAGGGAAGGAAGTGCAAATAGCTGGTAAATCCCAGCGGCCTTGTTGTGCACGGGAGGGCCTCTGGCGTGAAAGACGCCGGCTGGGAGCTCTCTTCCTCTACAAATGTAAATTTCCTCTGCAAAAGGGTAAGTACAGACTTTATTTTAGGGAGTTCGGGGGAGGTAAAGAGCTTTTCTTGTGCCTTCTGGTTTTCTCCCCCCCGCCTTGGCCTCAAAATAATAATCCACATGCCAAAATGTCATCCTTTTTGGGGGGAGGCACGTTCTGAACCCTCCCAGTCTTCTCAACACAGACCAACACAGAATGTATGATGTTTACCAAACTTTATCCAGAAACATCGGCGTGCTGGGAGTAAGGACTTCCCCAGGACGGCCAGTGAGGCTGCCCGCCTCTTCAAATCCATGGGGGGGGGGGCGCACTCCCCACCCCCACCCCCCCGCGCGCAGAGACCCAAGAACTGAATTCAGTCTACACTCTGGGTGTCAGACAGCTCGAGAGGCTCCGAGAAAATGCCATCGAACATCTTACTCTGAATGCAGACGAGCAGGAGAAACTCAGGACTCAGGCCTCTGGCCCCGGAGAGGTGCCGGGAGCGGGCCTGGCTTGAGGACCCGCAGTGTCAGCGGAGCCGGACCTGGGGGGGGGGGGCCGGGGTGGGGGGGGGGGAAGAGTGCTCCCCAGGCACCTGCGCCACAGGCCCCGCCCCTGGGAGCTGGAGCACCCAGTGGGTCACCACGAAAAGGAAGCGGGGGCGACCGCGGGTCTCAGGTCTGGTGTCCCCGGAGGGTTTGGGCGGCGGACGGGACACCTCATCAATTCCAGGCTTGCCACCCCGGAAGAGCTTGAGCCCAGAAATTAGGAACGCAGACAACTGGTCGCGTCCCCGGCGGCTCTGGCCAGAAACAATTATCCACTTGGCTCGTTAAAACAAGTAACAAATGCTAATTGTCTCCACCATTAGCCAAGTCCTGGTTCAGCCATTTGTGCCTACAGCGCAGGATTGTGAGAGCCGCTGGCAAGAAGAGGAGTTAAATTCAGTCCTAAATAGTCTGTCATTTTATTTTTTTGTTCTTCTCTTTTACGTGGGGTCGGAGCGGGGGGGATGCAGGTGTAAAAAGAGGGAGGTTGGTCAAGGTGATCCCTACGCCGCTGTCAAGCTTTCCAGTACTGTGATTTGTGGTGAAAGACAATGCACGGAATCATAGAAGGTCTGTTTCCACTGAATCTTCATTACTGGACCTGCCCTGGGTGGGGGAGGGCAGGAGGACGGAAGGGAGGAGGGAGGGGAAGGAGGAGGGGAGAGGAGGGCAGGAAAAGAGAAGTACCACCTATGCAAGGCAGCATTCCCCACGTCTTCTTTTTTTCTTTTTTTAAAAAACCTTTTCTTTATTTTGTTTTTGAGACAGAGAGAGCACAAGGGGGTGGGGGGGGGAACGGGGAGGAGCAGAGAGAGAGTTGGACAGAGGATCTGAAGCAGGCTTCGAGCTGACAGGCTGACTGCCCCAAGCCTGATGCGGGGCTCGAACTCCCAACTGTGAGATCACAACCTGAGCCAAAGTTGGACGCTCAACTGACTGAGACACGCGGGCGCACCCCCCCAGCGGCCACATTCTTTTTTTAATGTTTATTTATTTTGGAGGAGGGAGGGGCAGAGAGAGAGAGAGAAAGAGAGAGAGGGAATCACCATCGGGCCCCACACTGTCAGTGCAGAGCCGGGCTCGGGGCCAGAACCCGGGAACCGTAAAATCACGACCTGAGCCGAAATCAAGTCAGGTGCTTAACTGACTGAGCCACCCAGGCACCTCGGCATTCCCCACGGTCTCTGGAAGTTTCCTGAAGCCCTGCCTGGCGTCTCTGGGGGCTACACGAGACCCTGGGGCAGGTACCCTTGCTGCGGCCCCTCCTATGAAGGCCCCTCCTGTGGAGGGAAGCTTCCCTTCCAGTGGAGGGAAGCTGGGGCAGGAGGGTTACCAGAGGGCAGTGAGGGCGGGTGGCTCATGCTTCCCTTCTCAAATCGCTCAAATGATGGAACTCTGGCTTTCTGCCCAAACACCCCCCCTTCTTCCCTTTTTTTCTGCATTTGCGTTTAGCTTGATCTGCCATTTTCGCCAGGTTTTCTGAGGACCCTGTTGTATGGGTACATTTTCAGGAGAGGACAGAGGTGTCCCCCCCCTTCCCTCCTCCCCCCTCCTCCGCTAGGGACTGCAAGGGGACTCAAAAAAAAAAAAAAAGAGGTGTTAAAAAGAAGTCAATAGGGGCGCCTGGGTGGCGCAGTCGGTTAAGCGTCCGACTTCAGCCAGGTCACGATCTCGCGGTCCGTGGGTTCGAGCCCCGCGTCGGGCTCTGGGCTGATGGCTCAGAACCTGGAGCCTGTTTCCAATTCTGTGTCTCCCTCTCTCTCTGCCCCTCCCCCGTTCATGCTCTGTCTCTCTCTGTCCCAAAGATAAATAAACGTTGAAAAAAAAAATTAATTAAAAAAAAAAAAAAAAAGAAGTCAATACAAGGCAAGAAATACTAAAGCTTTAAAAAGGAAGAAAATAGGGGCGCCTGGGTGGCGCAGTCGGTTGAGCGTCCGACTTCAGCCAGGTCACGATCTCGCGGTCCGGGAGTTCGAGCCCCGCGTCGGGCTCTGGGCTGATGGCTCAGAGCCTGGAGCCTGTTTCCGATTCTGTGTCTCCCTCTCTCTCTGCCCCTCCCCCGTTCATGCTCTGTCTCTCTCTGTCCCAAAAATAAATAAACGTTGAAAAAAAAAATTAAAAAAAAATAAATAAATAAATAAAAAAAAAAAAGGAAGAAAATAGAAAAGAAGGAAGGGCGGGAAGGGGGTTTTGGTCTGAAGACGCCCAAGTGGGAAGCCTCTGGAGGCAAAGATGCCCCTCTTCTCTCTCTGCTCCTGCCTTTCTGCATACCACATCTCCCTCTCTCCAGCAGATCTGATTGCCAGATTTATTCTAATATCCCAGTGATGGATGAAAGCTGAAATACTCATCAGCCGTAAAGTATTTGTATTACAAAAATGAGTACTTGAAGCAACACCCTGATTACCCTCCCCAAAGGGGCGCAGGCATTATATTATATTACAATATTATATTATATTATATTATATTATATTATATTATATTATGTTACCCAGTATTTGCTGGGGCCTCAATCTCAATAACACGTGAATGCAAAGAAAAGAACAATACAAAACTCGAATTTGTGCGCAGGCTCAGATTTCTATTTCACGTCATTTTTATAGTCAGGACATTTGTTGAGCAAAATCCACAATGGAGTCTGATTGAGCCTCTGTAGGTTTCAAAACTTTCCACGGGGCCAGTTTCGCAACTTTTCCAACTTTTGTTGGCAGACTCCGGCTCTCTCTGCGATTGTTTAAATGTTGTCAAACTTCTGTTGGCGACGGACGAGCCCATCAGGGTTATCAAGAGGTCTTTTCCCCTTTCGGCGGTGAACCCTTGGCCAACAGTCGGTCTCTGCAGGGGACGGACGGTCCCGGTGCTGGGGAGCCGGTGGATTTTCCGCTCCGAAAAGCAGTGACAAACAAGATACACCGGCGAGGGGGTGGGAAGGTGTGTCCTACGGGTTTTTAGGACGGTCACTTCATGTTTTTGAATTTGTGTGTTTTGCAGATGTAACAGCGTCAACTCCACGCGCCCGCAAACCCTAACCTCTACTAGGCTTCTAATCTAACTAGTGCCCACAGCCAACAACGTCATCAAGAATGGGTACCAAGCACAGGCTGTTCAACTTCCCCGGACAGAACCGGGGGAGAAGGAGCTCTCCCACGCCATCAGCCAAGGGGACAGATGTGACCAGCTTCCTAAATGTCTTTCCTAGGGGCGGAAGAGAAACTTCTGGGGCAAGGTGTGACAGGGCAAGATCCTGATAGGCGAGCATGCGAACAGCTCCCCGCTACGACGTGTGAACTGGAGAGATGGCCCTTAATTTCTCGGGAGGGATTTCTAAGACCAAAAGCCAAGCGGCTGCTGACCAGTGGCTGCCCCAGGACGTCTGCCTCTTTTACTGAATCCTGCTGAATGCGGCGCCTGACGAAGGGTGTGTCCAGGCTGAGGAGGGTGCATTTGATGGCAGTCAAGGGCAGCCCAGTTTCGTATTTTAGAAGTGAAACAGAGAAGTCCACTTATCTGATGCACTTGGGAGAGTAGTTGACGAAGAAACACGCATTTGTGAAGGATTCATAGACAGAGACGATGCCACTGTAACTGAAAAGATGTAATTTGTTGGCTGCTCTTTGATCCCAGAACCAAGTTCTGTTCTTCGAGCAAGATCCCCTTATGAGCAAACCCAGATGAATTCAGCTGGGACCCAGTTATAATCTACATTTCTCTACATTTTCTTTTCTTTTTTTAAAAGTTTTTTTGTAACGTTTACTTATTTTGAGAGAGAGAGAGAGAGGGAGAGAGACAGAGTGCGAGTGGGGGAGGGGCAGAGGGAGAGGGAGACACAGACTCCGAAGCAGGCTCCAGGCTCCGAGCTGTCAGCACAGAGCCCGACGCGGGGCTCGAACCCACGAACCCAAAGATCATGACCTGAGCTAAAGTTGGTCACTCAACCGACAGAGCCCCCCAGGCGCCCCTTTCTACTTTTTCTTTTTAAGCAATCAGGAAATCATTTCATAAACTTTGGGACTAAATGTTCTCATTTAAAAGTGTGTGATAGAGCTGCCTGTGTGGCTCAGTCAATGGTTGGGTGTCTGACTCTTGATTTTGGCTCAGGTCACGATCTCACAGTTTGTGAGATCAAGCCCCGCGTCGGGCTCTGCACTGACAGTGCGGAGCCTGCTTGGAATTCTCTCTCTCCTTCTCTCTCTCTCCTCCTCTTTCTCTGCCTCTCCTCCACTTTCTCTCTCTCTCTCTCAAAATAAATAAACATTAAAAAAAATAAAAGTATGTGATGGCCAAATTCCCATTGCATTAAATATTATTTTCCAATATCCCATGAATGATGGCCTGTGAGCCTACCACATGGAAATCTAGAAATGAACTAACCATTATCTCTTTCATTCTTTTCCTTTTGTTCCTTTTGCTATCTAAAAAGCATTGCTATTATTCAACACTCTAACCAATTTCGTAAGTAAGATATAACCACTGGAAAGAAGCCAAAATTATCATTAGTCATAGCTGTGATGCAATGGAAAAACTTAATAAGGGTGACAGGATTATGGTACACAAAAGTCAAAAATAAAAAATAATATACATATATGTGTATATATGTGTGTTTGTGACCACCTAAAACATAACGTAAAGAAGACTATCTCAAAACATTTGTAACTACTGATTGTGTAGCCGAAATCAGATATTATTAGGTCCTATAGGAAGGACATCAGACTTTGCTAAGGGACACAAAAAGGTTTGAATAATGACATAATGAATGTTATCATGTTTTAAGTTTTATTTATTTATTTTTTATTTAATTAATTTTTTGAGATAAAAAATTTACTCAAAGATAGAAAGTGTGCTTTCTCTTTGCTTTGAGAAGCAAAGCAAAGAGATACTTTACTTTGAGATAGAGAGAGAGTGTGCATGAGCAGAGGAAGGCCAGAAAGGGAGAGAGAGAGAGAGAGAGAGAAAGAGAGACAGAGAACCCCAAGCAGGCTCCAAACTGCCAGCACAGAGCCCGATGTGGGGCTCAAACTCACGAACCGTGAGATCATGAATGACCTGGGCCGAAATCAAGAGGCGGACCCCACAACAGACTGAGCCACCCAGGCGCCCCTTTAGTTTTATTGTTTTTAGTAAGTTCTACTCGCAGGATGGGACTCGAACTCATGACTCTGAGATCAGGCGTCCTCTGCTCCGCTGACTAAGCCAGCCAGGTGCCCCAAGAATGCTATCATTTTAATATGACTACTTTCAAAGTCCCCATGGGGTTCTGTTTTAGAACTTTCAATAGGATATAAAAGTTTATCAGGAAAAGTAAGTGGGAAAGGCTGGACGGGCAGATTCTTGTTCCCCGTACCGTGCACCCCCTACCCGGATGAACTGAGGTCTAACTGACAAGTAAAATCACATATATTTAAGGTGTACGATGTGATGAGTTGATATACGTATACACTGTGAAACGGACACCACAATCAGATTCATTAACACGTCTAATACCTCGCATGGTTACCTTCTTTTTCTGTTACGATGGTAAGAACGCTTAAGATCCGCTGCTATTGTATTAGCAAATGTCAATGCAATATTATTGACTGTAGTCACCATGCTGGAGGTCAGATCCCCAGATCCTGTGTTACGGCTGAAAGCTTGTAACCTTTGACCAGTATCTCTCTTCCTCCACCCCTGAGCCCCTGGTAAGCACCATTCTAATCTCTGTTTCGATGAGTTTGACTCTTTTGTTTTTTCATGTCATATATCAGTAAGATCGTATAATATCTTTCTCTGTCTGGCTTGTTTCATTTAGCATAACATCCTCCAGTTTCATCCATTTGTCACAAATAGCCAGATATCCTCCTCTCTCATGGCTGTAATATAATATTCCATTATATTACATCTTCTGTATCCATCCGTCCGTTGACCGACACTTAGGTTGTTTCCGTATCTTAGCTATTGTGAATGATGCTGAGATGAACATGGGAGTGAAGATACCTTCTTGGGTCCATGATTTCATTTCCTTTTGGATATAGCGTGGGATTGCTGGATCACATAGCAGTTCTGTTTAATTTTTTTGAAGAACCTCTGTATCGTTTTCCAGAGTGGCTGCAGCATTCACATCCTCACCAACAGAGTTGCCTTTGTTCCACATCCTCGCCAACACTTGTTACCTCTAGTCTTTTTGATAAAAGCCATCGTAGCAGGTGTGAGGTGATCTCTCCTTGTGGTTTTGATTTGCATTTCCCTGATGATTATTGATGCTGAGCACCTTTTCATGCACCTGTTGGCCATCTGTATGTCTTCTTTGGAAAAAGGTCTATTCAGTCCCTCTGCCTATTTAAAAAAAAAATTTATTTTAACATTTATTTATTCTTTGAGAGACAGTGACAGAGCATGAGCAGGGAAGGGACAGAGAGAGGCGGAGACACAGAATCTGAAGCAGGCTCCAGGCTCCGACCTGTCAGCACAGAGTCCGACGTGGGGCTCGAGCTCACGGACCGCAAGATCATGACCTGAGCTGAAGTCGGATGCTCAACCGACTGAGCCACCCAGGCGCCCCAGACCCTCTGCCTATTTTTAATCCAAAAAATTGTTTCCTGCTATTGAGTTATGAGTTCTTTATATATTTCGGGTATTAACCCCTTATCAGAAATATGACTGGCAAATATTTTTCTCCCATTCCGTAGTTTGCCTTTTCATTTTGTTGATGGTTTCCTTCACTGTACAGAAACTTTTTAGTTTGACATTGTTCCGCTTGTTCATTTTTGCTTTGGTTGCCTTTGCTTCTGGTGTCAAATCCAAAGAACCTGAAAAATTGCCAAGAGTGATGTCGAGGGGCTGACCCACTGTGTTTTCATCTCAGAGTTTTATGGGTTCAGGTCTCCTGCGGAAGTCCGATCCATTTCTAGTTGACTTTTGTGCATGGTATACGCTTTTCCCAATCTTCTGTGTGTTAAAAGTTGAATGATATGAATTTCTGTTTTGTCAGTTAACGTGGTCAAATATTGGCAAGTTTGCATGGGTTTGTCCTTAGGTAGAGTGATTCTTAATGGTGTGTAATAGGCATAGAAAGAAGGTCATGCATCTGGGTGATGACAGTGGTCATCCCTTGAGCTGTCCCTGAGTGCTCATCTCATGAGTGACTTTGATCCTTTTCTTTGTGGGTCTTCAGGATAACCTAAAAATTCTACAACAGACTGTACAATTTTGTAATCAGGAGAAGAAGAAGAAAAAAAAGACCAACCCTTGCCCCACCCCAGCCACCAAAAATTCTCTTCTTAAAGGAAACAAAAACTGCTTGAAAAAACGCACAAAACGCTCTTCCTTGTGAATTTGTCTTCTGTGGAGAAAAGTAGAGAAAATAATGTAATTATCACCTGCCAATCCTGGTTTAACCATTGTTGTCATTTTGCCATTAAAAAAAAAAAAACATCTTTTAGGGGCCCTTGGGGGGCTCAGTCTGTTAAGCGTCTGATTCTCAGTTTCGGCTCAGGTCGTGATCTCACAGTTCATGAGGTCGAGGCCCGCATCAGGCTCAGCGCTGAAGACAGAGCCTGCTTGGGATTCTCTGTCTCTCTCTTTGCCCCTCTCCCACTCACTCGCACATGCATGTGTGCTCTCTCTCTCTGTCTCTCTGTCTCTCTCTCAAAAATAAATAAAGAAATAACGAAAACTCTCAAAATATCTTTTATTTTTGTTGAAATTTTTTCAAGTCCAACATGATATCTTTCACCTCAATGCTTTATCTCAAAAAGATGCAAACTTTTAACTTCCGTTATCTTACCTAATAAAATTGACAGTGCCGTTTGTGCATTTAAAACCTCCAACAATTATGTGATTGCATAGGCGGGCACTTCTGGTGTGTTTACCCATCCCAACGTGATATCATTGATATCACTGAAGTTTCGTTTGTGTTTTTCTTTAATTTTGGAGGCACCTGGGGAGAAGGGGATGGAAGACGGGAGGGAATTAGTTCCTGGCCTCGCTCTGGGTGCGAATGGCTCTTAAGTCTCGGCTTTAGCCACCGGCAGTTCACAAAACACCGGGCACGAAGGTCACATCTCTGTGGTGGTTCCCTGTTGGAGCCCATGCATCCTGCGGCTGGGTACTTGGGTGGCTCGGCATTTGCATACAAACAAATTCACTTCAAATCTTGTGCTCCTGCGGGCTGGGGGGAGGGGGAGAGCAGGTAGCCGCACTGAGCACACAAGGGGCGGTAGGGTTGACCCCTTGACAGTGGGGGCACAGTTTCTGTCATGGAATAAATGTGTCCGGTGTTTATTAGAAGCAGGAGCAAGTTAGTAGCGCCCTAGCCTTCTCACACGGCTTCACTGTGGCACAGGAATCAGGGGAGGGATGAAGTTAGCTCAAGGTTCCCATTGACTGCGTCCGCCATTTACGTACGCTTCTTTCTTTTTACTCCTTCAGCTGCCTCTCCCGACACGCTATGAAAGGTTGAACCCTTCCTGTCTGGGAATCACCTGTCAGAAAGAGGTATTGGGCTACCACCAGCTGGAGCACCCCGCCTCCCTGACACAAGCTCTCCAGAGAGATTCTTGAGATATGAAGAGATGGGCCCACTGTGTTTGCTGCTGGGAGGGGCAGCCTGGAAGCCATTATCGACTGTCCTAGGGTTGGGTCCACTCGGCCTTTGCTTGGCTTGGCATCCGTCCTCCGATTTACTTTAAAATGATGCTGACTTTCCAGAGGCTGAGCAGTCCCTACATGGACCGGTTCTGGCCTTTGGGGTGCTGGGTTCTGGAATCAGGGTGGGGCACTTCCTCCGGTAGACACACGACGTGGTGCCTGTGTTTGGGGTTTAGAGCCAAGTAAGCTTGGCCCGTGGGCGGGAGAGGCGGCTCTCTCAGCCCCCGGGAAGAAAGGAAGCGGTATTTATGGCCATGCTGGGGAGGGAGAGATTACCCCGCCACCTCCTGTCGCAACATCAAAGGAGATCTAATCAGGTGGCAGGAGGTTCGGGAAGTGGCTGGACTCCATGCCAGGCACGTAGTAGTGTCTGAGGTTCCGAGCTGGCCCCCAGCCAGGGTAACCAGAGCAGCCTCACGGTGGGGAGATGGGCCAGCAAGAAGCAGGGAGCGCCAGGCCTGGCCGTGGGTGTGGTGTGTCTGATTACCATCAGAGTTTCAAAAGGGGCTGAGACACGCGCCTGGACATAAGGACCCATGTGAAATGCCACCTGTAGGTGGTGCCCAGCTGTACCCCAAGCACACAAGGGCTGGGTCCTTGCAGCCAGACCACTCTGAACTTGACAGTCTGGAGGTGGCAGGGTCCTACTTCTGTCCTCTGTCCCGATTCCAATGACAATAGCTATCGGGCATGGCTGAGCGTGACATTCCAGACATCTTCGTGGCCACAGCTGTGTAGGCAGGAGGCCCCTTCGCTTAGTAGGCATCGGAAACCCAAGGCTCGCTCCCCTCAGGTCCTTCCTCCATATCTTCCCCCACCCCACCCTTGACGCTTTATCCTCTGTCACAAGACAGACATTGACCTCTTCAGAACAATGACAACATTAAACACAGTTCTCGAGTAGATTTCCCAAGTTCAAGGCTCAACTCTGCTATGTTCTGGCCCTGTACAACTTTAGAAAGTCACTGCATCAGCTATCTGTGGCCGCGGAACAAAATATCTCCTTGTTGGAAATCTAAATAACATAGAAGAGTCGGTCAGAAGTAACTGGAAATCCTATTTGATCATAACTCCCGTAGCACCGATTTGCCAAAATCTTCCATTTCTTTGAAATATCTGCCTTTAAGCACGCATGTGTACATGTAACTAATCGTTACTGTGCATCGATAACACACGTTTTCCCCAAGTTCAGAATGCCACCAAGGAGAGGGACAGCGTCACAGGCTGCTCGTCTACTGTGCTCATGAGTGTAAGCTGACCACACGGCTGAATCCATTCCTCAGCTCACCAGGATTGTGGTCCCTTGTTACACGAGCAGCAGGGAAATGAAACCCTCTCCAACGGCCAGGGTCAGCCAGTGTACACGTAAGGATCGGAATGGGTCCACTAACTTCTGGTATTTCATTTCCTTCATTATAATTCACTGTAAATCAACTCAAATTTATTTATTTTTATTTTTTTGTTTATTTATTTTTTGAGAGAGAGAGAGAGAGAGAGAGAAAGGGAGAGAATGAGTGGGGAACGGGCAGAGAGACAGGGTGACAGAATCCGAAGCAGGCTCCGGGCTCTGAGCTGTCAGCACAGAGCCCGACATGGGGCTTGAACTCATGAACGATAAGATCATGACCTGAGCCAAAGTTGGAAGCTTATCCGTCTGAGCCACCCAGGCGCTCCAACTCAAATTTATTTTGAATTTTTTAAAGTTTATTCATTTCTTTTGAGAGAGAGAGAGGGAGGGAGAGAGAAAGAATCCTAAGCAGGCTCCACACTGTCAGCACAGAGTCCGACGCAGGGCTCGAACCCACGAACTGTGAGATCAAGATCTCAGCCGAAATCAAGAGTCACACCCTCAACCGACCGAGCCATGTAGGTGCCCCTCTAATCTATTTTTAATTATCTGAGGTGTGGTTTGGTGAACTAAACCCCTCCCAGGCTGGTCTATTAGTACCCCTAGGAGCATACTGAATAAGGGGGGAAATGCAAGTATATGTAAAATAAATGAGCACTCTCGTGATCAGCACTCACTTTCGAAACACGTTGCTGGGGAGAACAGTGTTCTCTCAAAGAGCAAGTCTTTGGTGGTGTATCCGAAGCAACGTGTCACCAAGAAGGAGAGACGTTTTAAGTTTAAGAGCCTGCCTGGTATCCATCCCCAGAGAATATCCGTTGGCTGAGGTCCCGTACCAGGAAACCCGCCTTGAGCATCCTGTGCGTTGGTGTCACATGAAAATGCTTCCCCCCTTAGATGGGAGCTGCGAGCGGGACGCGTGGCCCTGGTTGTCCCTGATCAGATTAATACAGTGAGTGGATGGACCGGCCAGGGTCTTAGCCACGTCTGAGGGTCCGTGCTCACTTTTACCGTCAGGAGTTCGGCTATTCAGAAAGCTCCAGAAGGAAGAGCCCCATCTTCCCCATCTCTCGGTCCGCCATGCTCAAGGCAGGTTGGGCGAGATGTTAGATGAGTCCACTTGCTCCATGAGGGAGCTGTCGTGGTGGCTGGGATGGGCAGGGGCCTCCCCTGAGTCTTGCTGTGTAAGGACACGTGTCCGTCGACACTTGAAATCTCAAAGAGGGGGGCGCCTGGGTGGCGCAGTCGGTTGCGCGTCCGACTTCGGCTCAGGTCACGATCTCGCGGTCCGTGAGTTCGAGCCCCGCGTCGGGCTCTGGGCTGATGGCTCAGAGCCTGGAGCCTGCTTCCGATTCTGTGTCTCCCTCTCTCTCTGCCCCTCCCCCGTTCATGCTCTGTCTCTGTCTCAAAAATAAATAAACGTTAAAAAATTTTTTTTTAAAAAGAAATCTCAAGGAGGATTTCCAAGGTTCTCAGGGGGACCTACATCTTCCAGGTTGTGGGTACCTCCCAGTTAAGTTAGAGTGAACGTAATTTTTTTTTTCCTACGTAAAGGACGGAGGCTTTGGTGCTGTTTCCTGTGTCAAAGATGGTTCTGGCAAATGGAGTTTGCCGTCCAGAGAATCACAGCATCTGAGAATTTTAGTGGTTTAAAGGAGGAGAAGCATAATATTTGGAATCCAACCGTTCCCAGGACATATGAGGCGCGCCGGCTTACCACTCATTTCTGGAAACTTCTTCGATCCCTTTGGCTGCTCCTTTTGAGAATCCGTGACCAAATTTGCCTCATCTCATCCCTAGAGTGTTATTTTCCCAGAGCTTTCTCTCTGTCCTTTTGCTGAGGGCCTTATTCATTCCCTTGAGACGTAAAGAGGCTCCCGTCAGGGGGAAGCTGACAGCCCTGCCCCACCCCCACCGGCCACAAGACCGGCCAACTCTCTAATCACAGCTCGGCCTCACCATCGAAGGTCTGGAGGGGACCCATCTTGTGTCCTTCGAAGGCCCAAGCCTGAGTATAATTACTAGGTACTTTCTCTGTGGAAAAGGGATAGAAATCCTGCTCTGTGTACCCACTGTCAGAAGCGGGCCGGGGGGTATCATTTCCTCTGCATCAGAGCTGCAAGCCCATTGCCATGTCTTCAGACACCAGGGTTGACCAAAGACACCAACCTGAGCCCTACAGCCCAGCACCAGCAGGCATTTTCCAAAGCACTTCCCCGGCAAAGTGCCTGCGTCCCGTAAAATCACACGGGTGCCACAGCAAACTTGGGGACCAGTCCCGTGACCCCCCACCCCCACCCCCCGTCTCCCGCCCCGAAGGCAACATACTATACTGGTGCTCAAGGAGCTTGTGGCAAAATACCTGGGACCTGATTGAAAGGCTGTGTGGGCCGAGTCGTCCTGGGACAGCCAGGGGACAAATGAGGGAAGGAGGTGAGCCCGGAGACCGCGGAGCTGGGCAAGAGGCTTGAGGGGTCACGGTCGCCGCGGTGGGTGGTACCAGCTCTGAATCGGAGGCCTGTGCGGTCACCTCACCCAGCACGGGAAGATGCCCTGCCATGGTTTGTCCTGGGGATTAGATGGGGCCCTGTGTCTAAAAGCCCCACTTGGCACAGAGCGGGCACCCTGGAAATGCTCAGGAGCGCAAGCTGATGTGACCGTGACTTTCTGTTTGCATCTAGCCAGGCCGGGGATGCCCTGGGGTTTTCACTCCTAAGGCCCATGCTTTCCATGTGGTCGCAGAATGACTGGTGTGCTGGATAAATGCAGGTTCCGGGCTCCACCCCACGCCGGCTCATTTGGAATGTCTGCAGCACGAACCGATGATCTGTATTCCTGAAAACCTTTCTGAGGGCTTCTGGTTAACGCTGGCCCGTGAGAACCACAACGTAGACCCACATTCCCAGATCCAAACCAAAGACGGAAAGACGAATACGTGGTCTCGGCATCTGCCTGACGCAGAAAGGGTGCAGAGAAGCTGGTCCCAGGTCCTGGGGTCATGTCGGGGCAGTAAGGAGGGGGACTGTGGTCAGAGAGGGAGGCCAGTGTGTTCCCTCCCGGGCTCGGGGAGCCTGCCAGGCATTGGTGCCCCGACATAAGTAACCATAGCAGGCCCTCCCCTTCCCCCACGTCACGGTTAAAGCAAAATGCCCTCTGAGATGCCGCCCCAAGCCTACCCGGCGGATGACAGCCAGAAAAATTAAAGTAACAAACTTGGCTTGTTGAGTTTCCTAAGAGTTGGGCCAAGAGTTCTGCCTTCTTCCTCCCACTAGGTCCTCCCAGCTTTCTAATCCTTATCCTGGGGCTTCGGATGAAGGATCTGAACTCTAAGTGGTTCAAAGTGACACTAAATAGCCTTTGATCAATGAAAAGGGGCCAGGGACAGCCACCCAGCGTCCTCTTACCCAAAGCAGCATTTCTTCAAGGCCCTGCAGCGTCGACGCCGTTCCTGGACAGGCAGACACAGCTTAGGAAAGCCAAGAGCAAGCTCGTAAAAATGACAGTGAGCGCGTTTCACTCATTTCCTGCCTGTGTTGTGCAGAAACAAGTGACTTCCTGACCTACATGGTCTGTGAGCCAGGCCCTGGGCGGTGGCTGTTTTTGCCTCCATATGCCCATTTCACAGATGAGGAAGCCAAGGTCCGAGGAGTCGGACACACCCTTAACACCCAAGGACCCTAGCCCAGGGCCTCAGACTCCCCAGTGCCCAAGAGAAGGGACTCGTCGGAGCTGGCTCAGAGCTACGTCTGGAGCCTCTCTTGGAGAAGTCATCATTCTCCCATTGGGAAAGGAGTTACGAGACGCAGAGTAAAAAGTAGGGGGCTGGGGATCCAGGTCTGAAGTCAGCGTGGCTGGGTTCATCAGATCCTGGGTCGTCTGTGCAATGGCCGTGTGGCCTTAGGCTGGCTCTGACCCTCTTCCCCGGGCTCATCCGCATCTGTACAATTGCCAGAGGGGTGGTGATAACAACACCATCAGTGATGTTAAATGAGGTTATCAGAGCCCAACGCCCAGCAGGTGAGAAGGCACCCTAACTGTCGAGTCTTGCGTTTGTTTCTGGAAGCGCGTTAGCAGGGCCCACACACAGGAGACTGTATGACGTCATCTCTTGGGAGTTCATAGGGAACCTTCTCTCGATGGCAGCTACAGATGTCTACGGCACCATCACACCCACTCCTCGGGCTTTCAGCATAGAATTTAAGATCAATGTGGGCAGTCAGATTCCTGAGTAAAAAATGCCACTGCTTAAACACGATTACAGCCACAGATGCTACGAGCCAAGAAGAGCGTTAGAGATGGAGACCTCCCCGGGACCGTCATGAAGATATCGGGAACTTTGTGACCCGAGATGTGCCTCTTTCATTCTGATGTTTAATGAATGTCCATTTGGGAAGTATGTTAATATGTTGGCATGTTTTTCACGCAGAGCAATGCCAACCAGAAGGCAAACGTTTGGGGGCCGTTTTATTGCTCTGAAATACACCTCAGTGACTGATTTCATGATGACGGAATTGAACATTTATGGAGTTAGAATCAAGATGACATATGGAGACTACATCAAGAATAGCCTCCATTTCCTGCCGCGGTTAATTGTTCTCTCGTTTTGGCCTTAACATTCATTGTTTCCTTCTAAGATTGGAAAGACCACGCAGAACTCGCAAGTTAGCTTCCCACGGAGGAAACCAGACCCCATCGAATGCACAAGAATTTGTTGGGAAACTGGTATGGGAGTAGATGTGTTTCTGCATTACCAATATGGTGCAGAGTCAAATACACTCTTTTAAAGAGTGATGTGGGGAGGCGCCTGGGTGGCTCAGTCGGTTGGGCATCCGACTTCGGCTCAGGTCATGATCTCACGGTCCATGGGTTCGAATTCTTCATCGGGCTCTGTGCTGACAGCTCGGAGCCTGGAGCCTGCTTTTGGATCCTCTGTCTCCTTCTCTCTCTGCCCCTCCCCCACTCACACTCTCTCTCTCTCAAAAAAAAATAAATCTCTTGCTCAAAAAATAAATAAATCTTTTAAAAAAATTTGTAAAAAAGAGCGATATAGATTTACGCATCACCAGCAGGCCCCCTACACTGACTTCCTCTCACACTTCATGAGCTAAAGGGCACAGGAGGGACCACACAGGCGGCCCCAGGGGATTTTCTCTCCTCCCAGAGGGGTCTCTTTAAACTTTTACTCAGGGTCCAGTTACTAAGGTCCAGTTACTCCCCTGTGTCAAACACGCAGTGACACTCCATGGAAATGGGAAATATTTGCATGACCTGGCCCCTGCCTCTGTCTCTCTGTCTTCCGTCTCTCTGTCTCTGTCTCTTTCTCTATCTCCTTCAGTGTCCACAGCGTCTCTGGTCTTTCAGGTCCCTAAACTTGTCTTATTTCTCCCAGGCTTAGGGGACTTGTGATGACTAATTAAAAAAAAAAAAATTAATGTTTACTTATTTTTGAGAGAGAGAGAAAGGGAGGGAGGGAGGGAGGGAGACACAGAATCCCAAACAGGTTCCAGGCTCCGAGCTGTCTGCACAGAGCCCGATGTGGGGCTTGAACCCACGAGCTGTGAGACCCTGACCTGAGGCGAAGTCAGATGCTTAACCAACCGAGCTACCCAGGCGCCCTGTGATGGCTAACTTGATTGGTCGATTTCATGGGCCTGAGGGCTGCCCAGAGAGCTGAGTGTGCCTGTGAGGGTGTTTCCAGAAGATACTGACTGGCACTTGAATCGGTCGAATGAAGATGATGCCCTCAGCAGTGTGGGTGGGCATCACCCGATCCCAGGAGGGCCTGCCTGGAACAGAGGTGGAGGAAGAGGGAATACACTCCCCGTGGGAACCAGGATGCCCTGCCCTTAGCCATCTGCACTCCTGGTTCTTGGGCCTTCAGACTGAGCCACCCCACCTGTTTTCCTGGTTCTCTTCTGCCTGCCTGCCTGTCTGTCTGTCATCTTTCTCCCCCTTGTTCTGTTTCTCAAGGGAACTCTAATACAGAACAATCGTATCCCGTCTGCTCAAACCTCTGTCTGCTTTTCCCATCACACGGACGCTGGGGCGTCGCCCGGATCTTGGCAAGTCCCCCAACGTACAAATGCCGTCGTCTCCTTCGGCGTGGGCTCCCCCATGAGGGGGGCCAAGGGACAAGGGAAAGGTTGAATTTCAGTGGAGGTGGTGGGTTCGGCTCCCTCGGGAGCACGAGTGGCTCTGACTGTCCAACCCTATGAAACCCGTCTCCCAGGGCATCCCCTGCTCTGCCCGCTCTTAATTCTAGCCTCGAGAGAGACCCTGTAGCTGAAGTGTCCTGCTCCCCGGTGACCCCACTACACTGTCATGTCCTGTCTCTTGTCTCTCAGCGCCCCTCCCTGTCTGAAGCCATCCGAGTGGGGCTGTGCAGTATGAGGGATGGTGGGCCTGCTGGCTCAGTGCACAGCCCAGCCTCCCTGCTTGCTCGCGACGTGGCTTCCGACGAGCCGCTTAACTTCTCTGTGCCTCAGTTTCCTCACAGACAAAATGGAGGTGATAATAGAAGCATCTAAAATGTGAAGCTGTTGGGGGGACTACATGGAGAAGCCCTTGGATTCAGTCTCTCCAGCTGTCTAGCGGGTAACTGGATATCTACTCCACTTCAAAGCTGGAACCTGACGGTATCATGATTAATCTCTGGTGCATACGCCGAAGTGATTCTATCACTTCAGTGGCTCAAGAAAAAGTAAAGCCTGCTTTAAGTGAAACCAAATAGAATATTACATTTCTATAAAGCTCTTTAAAGTGTTGAGCAGTCTCAGGTAACATCCCCATAGAAGTCGAGATTTGTTTTCCCTGCCTTCTCCGGCCGTCAGGGTTCTGTACTGAATGTCACTGGAGGTGTGCTGTTGTTACTAGTGAGGACCCTGTTGCGCACTGCGTTTTTTCATTAAAATGGTCGATTAGTTGAGGTTATATTAGACAAGCTTCTGTGGACCTAACCACCAATACTCCACAGTTTCCGTTGATAAAGAGCTTTCTGACTTCCACACAAATCATTGAGCACATGAGCCTTCAGAGCAGCTCTTTTCTGAAAACTTGCCTGGGTAAGGAATTCAAATTAAATGTATTCTCTGGGAGTCTTATCCACCTTTTCTATCAAGGTTGAGACCAGATTGAGGTGATTTCTGATTAGAAAATGACCCGCGATCTGGGAATGCAAGCTGGTGCGGCCACTCTGGAAAACAAGATGGAGGTTCCTCGAAAAACTAAAAATAGAACTACCCTACGACCCAGCAATTACACTACTAGGCATTTATCCACGGGATACGGGTGTGCTGCTTCAAAGGGACACATGCACCCCCGTGTTTATAGCAGCACTATCAACAATAGCCAAAGTAGGGAAAGAGCCCAAATGTCCATCGATGGATGAATGGATAAAAAAGATGTGGGATGTATATACAATGGAGTATTACTCGGCAATCAAAACGAATGAAATCTTGCCATTGGCAACTACGTGGATGGAACTGGAGGGTATTATGCTAAGTGAAATTAGTCAGAGAAAGACAAATATATGATTTCACTCACATGAGGACTTTAAGAGACAAAACAGATGAACATAAGGGAAGGAAAGCAAAAATAATATAAAAACAGGGAGGGGGACAAAACATGAGACTTAAATATAGAGAACAAACAGGGTTGCTGGAGGGGTTGTGGGAGGGGGGACGGGCTAAATGGGGGAGGGGCACTAAGGAATCTACTCCTGAAATCATTGTTGCACTATGTGCTAACTAACTTGGATGTAAATTAAAAAAAAATTAAACTAAAACAAAGAAAAGAAAAGAAAAAGAAAATGACCCGCGACCATCTGGGAATGCTGGGGTAGATTCCAGAAGGTGTTATCAGGATGGCGAGGCAGCTGTCGGCCTGTGGAAGTCCCTCAGCTGCATTTCTCCGTTCTTTCTTCCTTTCTTTCTTTCTTTCTTTCTTTCTTTCTTTCTTTCTTTTACGTTTACTTATTTTTGAGAGAGCGAGACTGAGTGGGGGAGGGGCCGAGAGAGACCGGGAGGGAGAAAGAGAATCCCAAGCAGGCTCTGAGCTGTCAGCACAGAGACCAGTGCGGGGCTCTAACCCACAAACTGTGAGATCATGATCTGAGCTGAAATCAAGGGTTGAACCTCAACCGACCGAGCCACCCAGACGCCCCTGCACTTCTCTGTTCCTTAGGGGAACTTCTGTGAGGTTCCAGGCGTAGCCGTAAGGGGGGGCAGGGACCTCTCCTCGTCTTCTCGCTGGCTGGTTAAGCAGTTATGGAGGTAAGGAAAAATTAAGGGCTTGACTGGAAATAGGGGAATCCCTACACAAAAGAAGGAAGTGTGAACACAATAAGAAATGAAACGGAGTCCCAGGGAGAGGAAGCAGGGGGCTGTACTGTGTTGACCCAGAGCCCAGAAAAGAAACGGCTCTCGATCGGCCCCTGACAGTAAGGGAAGTCGGTGCGGCCTCCGGCCGGCTGGGGGGGACGTGGGGACACAGCGCCTGCACGCCGCTTAGCGGGTTAAGCAGTGGAATCACATGAAGGCAGGGTCAGTCCAAACAGTGTGTGTGCCCTGCTACCGGTCAAGGAGGGTCAACCATGGAGGAGTCTACACAGAGAGCTTCAGGGGGGCGGGGGCCAGCAACACCACCTTCAGGAAGGGAAAGTGTGACCGTCATCGCAACAGCTGCTGGCGCTGGAACCGGACGGGCGGCGTTCAGGCCGGGCTCTCACCACTTCCCGGCTCCCTCCGTGGACAAGGGGCTTCCTTCTTCCTTCGAGGGACAGGACACCAGAAGTGCCTGTTTCCATGGGGCTCGTAAGGACTGTGCCAGGCTTGGGGAACGTCCCCACGGTTAGGGTGAAGGCCATTCATTCCACCCCCTTTCGTTCAGTAATTTGGAGACTGGGGGTGGGCAGGAGGGGTTGAACCGGGTCCGGCTCGGGGACCTCACCACCTAGCAAAGCTGCAGTCCCTTTGCCGTGGGACAACTGAGAGAGGGTGTGCCCCTCACGCATAAGGCAACATAGGAAGCTGGGACATAATCCTGGGCATAGACATGAATTATCTGGATGCAAAGGGAACTTGTGGTCACTCTACATACAGCTACCCTGCCAGCGATTTCACTCTTTGGCACGAACCCCAAACAGATGTGCGCACGTCCATTGGAAAGACCGACATAGGTGTGTCCTATAGGATTGATTCATGGTAGCCGTCAACTGGAAACAACAGGCGTCCATCAACCACACGGCGGATGAACAAGTTGTGGGGTGTCCATACAATGGAAGACTAAGCGCCAGGTGTTTTTTTTTAATTTTTAGAAACGTTTTTGCTTTATTTTTGAGAGAGAGAGAGAGACAGAGAGACACAGCATGAATGGGGGAAGGGCAGAGACACAGAGCATGAGCGGGGGAGGGGCAGAGAGAGAGGGAGACACAGAATCCGAAGCGGGCTCCGGGCTCTGAGCCATCAGCACAGAGCCCGACGCAGGGCTCGAACCCACAAACCGTGAGATCATAACCTGAGCCGAAGTCGGACGCTTAACCGGCTGAGCCCCCCCCAGGCGCCCCAACAAACATGTTTTTAATTTGTCCACATAAAGTGAAAATGTTCTGTCCCGGGAGAGGAACCCTAATAAAGAGACGACAGAAACCGTGAAGTAGGGGAAGATGTTCGTGAAACACGCAATTGTCGAGGGATTGCCGTGTGGAATAAATAATGAACTATGAGTCTGTTAGCATACACGCATATGCATCACTCGTGTAAATTGGACGAAATCATGGGCAGGCATCGCGAAGGAGAAAGCGTAATTGTTGAATAAATACATGAAAACGTCACAATATTATAGAGTATCCGAGAGATATAGATCGTAGCCAGACAAGGTACCATTTTATAGCCTCCAGCTCAGGGAAATTCAGAAGTGTGGCAGCAAAGGAAAGCAGAGATGCTTGGAGAAACGGCTGACCCAGGTACAGGGCAGGCGAGTGACTCTGGGACATGGCGTCATGCCAAAGAGCGAGGAGGTCATTAAAGGCCAGAAGTGAGCCTCAAGGACTCACCGCCACCCCAGGGAGGCAGCCACCTGCGCTCCGACGAAAACAATGACGGTAACAGATTAACTCATCAATCCACGGATTCTTAGGGATGCCCCCCAAAGGCTAACTGATCCTCATTAGAGGATGTATCGAGGATCACATGATAACTGTTGAGTAAGTAAATATATTTACTGGAATTAACTGGGTGGATGAACCATAGGAGGCAGAGAGTGGAAACGGATGGGAACAGCATGCCCTCGGGGGTCTGAGGACAGGGTCCTAGAAACGTGAACGAGCTGGGCTCTGAAGGACAGGGTAGAATTCCTCAGGAGATGGGGTGCCTGGGTGGCCCAGTCGGTTAAGTGTCCGACTTCGACTCGGGTCATGAGGTCACGGTCCATGGGTCTGAGCCCCTCGTCGGGCTCTGTGCTGACGGCTCAGAGCCTGGAGCCTGCTTCGGATTCTGTGCTTCGCTCTCTCTGCCCCTCCCTCTCTCGCACTCTGTCTCTCTCAAAAATAAGTAAACGTTAAAAAAAAATTATATCAAAAAAGAATTCCTCCGGAGGGCTGGGAGGGAGGGATGGGTCCTAGACAAATGTCGGAGGGAGGAAGCGTGCAGGGAAGTCGTGGGAAGCTGGCACGGGGTCTGGTTCTCTGGGTTGCAGTGGCCGTGCAGGGAGTTTTCAGAGGAGAAGCAGAAGCCGCAGCGTCAAGAGCCCGGAATGACCATGCGAGCAGGTGGGCTTCAATGGAGTCCTCAAGGGTCCCTTCTGCCCTTGGCCCGGGCAGTGACAGACAGAGGGCAGAGCCTGCAGCTTCTCCTACCGGGTCCTGAACCAGCAGCGTGAGCAGGTTCCACCCCAGCTTACCTCCTTCGAAACAAAGCCCTGCGCCCTGACTGATCCCCACAGGAGATGCTTGGAGCAACTCGAGGCCCCTCTCCATCGCCTTTAGATTTCGAGATTAAAAATTTGAGACTCTCCTAGGCATTTTGAATGGTGACAGCGAGACGGGCAGGCAGATCAGCCACAGACCAAGTCACCAGCCCTGCACCCTGGACAGACCCTTCCCCTACAAGCGTCCAGTTCCCCTTTTTGGGAAAGTCTGCCCAAGTGGGCGCAAAGGGCCCACAGCCTGGGGGCTCAGGGAAGGCGTTGAGTAAAGGGAGTCTGTGCACCCCCAGGGCGGCCAGTTGCCTCTGCTCCCTTTCAAGTCCCCCGCCATCCATCATGTTTATCTTCTGCTTTCAAAGCTCTGCTTCCCGGGATGTCTCCCTCTGACCCCCCAGGTCAGGGCTAAGAGGTGACTGCATTCCTCTCCTGCTTGTCTGCATAGTTAGCATTCCCCCCGCTGGAGCACCTACTCTGAAAAGGAATATAATCACGGCTGCCAGAGACTTGGTCCCACGAGAGCACCCAGCAGAGCGTGAGTTTTTAAAAATTTGACCCGGTGTCACTTCGTTTCTGTGGCCGATGGATAAATGCAAGAATTCAACCCACGCATGCTCAGATGCGTTCCAAACATTAACTGTTTGCTTTTTATCTTTTTTAGAGTTGGTTCAACTCCTCCATTGTATATTTGGAAGCCCATGCTGACCCCGGTATGAGTTAAGAATCCAATTTGAACAAAAGAAGAAAGCCACACGTGGCAAGCCACAGTTAACATTACGTTCTCAAAAACATCAACATGCCTTCTAGAGATGATTGTCCCCCACGATAAACGTGTGTGATTCAATCACCCAACAGAACAGAAGCAAAGAAGAGATCATACTTCCCCTCTTATTTCAGTGGGTTTCCAGGTGGCCTGAAAAACATCCAGCCGCTGGCCAGTGTGTGAGTGCTCTCGGTAGGATTATACTTAGCTAGTCATTTTTTTTCTGAGACTTTGTGCCATGTTCCAAATAGACTTCACTGTCCACTGCCCACCCCCACGTTAGGTTTTCAGACTGAAGCTCGGGGATCAAAGTAAAAATGCAAATAATTATGTTGTGATTACTTGGGGGCAGCGAGGTCACCGATTTAGACACCACCCTCACTTCTCGGGGAAACCCACGCTCGTTGGAATCCCGGGAAATCATCTCCGGAGGGAGTGATGGCATTTTCATGGTGTGAGAGGGTTTGCCTCTTCAGGAGCAATTTTTAGAAAATTTAAATTTAAGCCACACTGATGCAAATTTTCCTCAGATGTAACAGAAACGTTCTAGTCTTTCTTAAGTGAGTGTGCTGGAAATACTGAACGAAGTCTCTGTATGTTTTAGCAAAGCCATCAGCTATGTGGTCTTGGGCTTCTGTTTCCCTTCGGAGGCTTGGACTATTTAATCCCTCAGGCACTTACAGACCTCAGATGCAGAAATTCTCTGGTTTCCCCCCATGGGACTGATGATCAAGATATCCAGAAGCTTTCCAAAAAGGCGGATTTCTGGCCCCGATATCAACCCACTGGAGTTGGGTCTCTGGGACTCTGGGTCGGCGTGACCTCCGTCGGGAGGACATGGCTGCTGTCCTCTGCTGATTCGTTTCATTGCTATGATCCCTGAACAAAGCTGATGAGAGATTTTTCCACTGTCGCCGCATTTTAGGGGGAGGGGAGAGGTACATGGATCCTACGTGGTTAATGTACGTGGCTAATATTTTCACGATAAGAAGGAAAGGCAGAGAAGAAACGGTAGCACATAAAAGTAATAATTCGAAAAGCTTCGAATTATTCGAAAGCTTCGAAAATTCGAAAAGGAGGTGGGTGGAGGTGGGGCACGTAGGAAGAAAACCAGTTTATGAAAATCTGATGGGAGAGGATCTGACCCTGGAGGGGAGGTACAGCCCAAACTCTGGACACTGGCCACAGAAGTCACTGGGTATGAATCCTGTCCAAATTGTTGGCTTCTTCTCATGTAGTTGGATCTTATTCCAAGTCCAAGGATGACCTCCTACGTGGTCTCTCCTTATGTGCAGATACGAACGGTTTGTACAGAGAAACATGTGATGGGGCCACAGTGGGTAACAGTGAACCACAGAGGGCTATCCGAATTTGTCCACAGGCTGCCAGAGGTATATCCGGAGTCATAGGTCAAAGACTCTATGCATGGAATTAGAGGGAGAATGGTATAACCTAATCCTTTGGCAAGGTCTTCTGTCTCTGAAAAATAGTGCCAGCAAGAGAGACAGATGGGAAATGATCAGCATCAACTATGGATTAATTAGTGCTGTACATTGGACCCCAGTCAAATGGAAGGCTGCCGAAATGTCACAGCAATGTTTTGTAGCTAATGTGATAAATGATTTAAGCGGTACCCCAAGCATGCTAACTTGCACACGAGCAGCCAACTTGTTCTGTCCCTGTCCACTTCTCTCTGGAATGATTTAATTTAGGGCTAGGATAAAAGAAAAAAGAAACCCAGACAAAGAATCACAAAGCTCTGGGCTTTACAAAAATGATAAATTCAAAGTCACAATATCATTGGTTTTTTGCAAACTGATTGAAAAGCCGTGCACGCGACCAAGCTGTCCTCTGTTGGTCAAACAGTCTCAGGTGCGCAAGGACTCAAATAATGAGCCTTTGGTTAAGCTTCCAAGCAAATGATCAAAGATGACTCAAAAATTAAAAATGCTGAAAATATTAAAAAATAAATATTGCTTAATGTTTATTTATTTTCGAGAGACAGAGTGCGAGCAGGGGAGGGGCAGAGAGAGACGGAGACACAGAATGCTAAACAGGCTCCAGGCTCCGAGCTGTCAGCACAGGGTCCGATGCGGGACTCGAATTCGTGAACCGCAAGATCGCGACCTGATCCGAAGTCGGGTGCTTAACTGACTGAGCCACCCAGGCGCCCCTAAAAAATAAAAGATGAAAGATGGACCAAGATGTGGCTTAAAAAGACTGACTATGTACATGGTAGCAAATAAACGCCTATAATCGTTTTACTTTGATTACAAAATGCAGCAGAAAAAGTCTTTGGCATAGGTTGCCTGTATTGTTAAAAAAATAAAACCCCAAACAAGCCAAGAGGACAAAAGCAATTTTTGAAAGGCGTCTATTATCCCAGAGCACAATCGTGGGGTGCTTGTGTCACTCAATTTCTTACGTTCCGTAAAGAACCGTCAAATTATTATTTTATTCATGACTTAGCTAAGTGGAAATATATAGATCGGTCCAAGAAAGGCTTTGAGAGATTTTGTCCCCTTCTGATAGAATTGAACGAGTCATGTGGATTTTCTACATCGCTGTGGGGTGTGACGTCAAAGAAACCCCAGTATATGTAGTAACAGCGGAGAAAGAGCTCTTCAGGAACAGACCAAATGGCGGTGTATGGGACGCACCCAATAATACCACGTTAAATTAGAAGGGCTGTAATTCAGAGCGTTTCTAAATCAGGGATCTATGCTCTACCCTGGTGCCAAGAGGTTTGCTTGTGTGACACGCGGAGCTACGGCTTGCACGCCGGCCCAAGATCTCCCCCACCCCCACCCATCTCCTCCGTGTTGGAGGAGCCCACGGGAAGGACCGGCTATGGCCTCTCTTCTTGGTCTCACCTTGGGTCCGCCTTCCGATGCAGGAGGAGCCAAGGGCTGCTGAGTCCAGCAACGTCATGAACATTTCCGTGGCAGTGAAAACATATTCATGAAGACGAAACCCTCCATTTCTTTCACCGTCACCCTCTGGGCGTTGACTTTGGCGTCTAGGAGGGCCCTGCTCCGTGTGAACAAGCACTGCTGGCCGTAAGACCGCCAGTAAATATACGACCGACCAACCAACCGGTCAAAACACCAGGAGGTGAGGGGGGCTGTAAGGGAAGTGAAATGAAGGCATGTGACAGTGCTACCCTGGCTGCGGTGAAGGAGAAAGTGTGAGCACGCAGCCTGGAGCCGGACCCAGAGGCCAGTGTCGGCCGAGTAAGGAAGCGGCAGAGAACGTTCCAGGCGGAGCGAAGAGCTAATACAAAGGTCCATTGGAGGGAGAGAGCCTGCCGTGGGGGAAGAGCCGTGGATGGCCAGAGACCAGAGCACAGAGCGAGGCTGGAGAGGAAAAATGAGACGGGCTCAGCGAGGCCAGGGGCAGCCAGGGAGGGCCAGGGCTCTGGAAGCCAGGTGGGAGTTTGGATTTGTCCGTGTTGTGTGGGCCCATCAGAAGGATACAAGCCCAGGACTGTGAGGCTCTAATTCCAGGGTTTTTATGGAGTGGGGGAGACCACATTTTAGCAGGTTGTGGGAAGCACAATGGATCCAGGAGACCAGGAGGAAGCCACTTCGCTCGGCCAAGCGTGAACGGGTTGTGCCTTGGACCAGGATGGAAGTAATAAAGACAGAAGTTGGGTAAGTTTGGGTACGTTTTGAAGGCACACGGGTGGGACGCGGGACTGAGGAGAGAGAGGCGGTCACACATGGGGAAGGAGAGCTTTGGCGGGATGGGAGTCGGGGGCTGTGTTTTGGCCATCCTGCGTTTGTGATCACAACTGGGCACCCGCAGGGGACAGGGCTCCAGAGCTGTGGAAGTTAGAGATGACACATTGGCACGTCGCTGCCAGCAGATGCGTTTCGAAGTCCTGGCCCGAGGAGTAGTCCCGTAAGGTAGGAGGGGGACCAGGGCAGTGCCGAGAAGGAGCCAAGACAAGGAGGAAAGGAAGTAATGTCAGCCACGAGTGGTGGAAAAGCCAAGCCCGTGACGCAATGACAGTAGTGTATCATTGGCCGTTTGATAAAACAAGACTGGTCAAGTCCCCGTGTGTAATTTCACCACAACCTGAGGGTGATATCTGCTTAGCCTTCGAAAGAGCATAGACATGTTTTCTTTATTCATGCCACCTGCCGCGTGCGGATTTGGTAAAACAGGAAAAGAGCGACAAATTGAGAGAAAAATATTTCCTTAAAAGTTCACTTCGAAAAGCCGGAAAAGCCCAGTCATGCGTGCGTGCACGCACACACACGCACACACCTTGAAACATCATAATTAGTCTTATGTTTGTAAAGTACTTCATGTCAGGGGCGCCTGGGTGGCTCAGTCGGTTAAACGTCCAACTTCGGCTCAGGTCATGATCTCACTGTTCCTGAGTTCGAGCCCCGCGTCGGGCTCTGTGCTGACAGCTCCGGGCCTGGAGATGCTTCCGATTCTGTGTCTCCCTCTCTCTCTGCCCGCCCCCCCCCCCTCACGCTCTGTCTCTCTCAAAAAATAAACATTAAAAAAATTAAAGTGAAAGTACTTCATGTCTTGATAAAATCTACATGGTGTGATTTGCCCATGTGCAAACCTAGAAAATCTGAGCAGACCCATAAGAACATGTTCCCGTGTCCCCCGTGTGAACACCGTCCCTCATGTAAAATTGCAAGTGAACGCAGGGATGGCTGTTCTAGGGTTGGCCACGCTTGTGCCCCCCACGGACTGCCACACCTCTCCCGGCCACTCTGTGCCAGGAGCTGAGCAGAGCCTGGAGCAGGGGCGGGGGAGGGGGGGGGGCGGGGGGGTAACAACGCCTGCACAGCTGATGGTTTTGTTGGGAAGTTTTCTCCTTACCAACACCTGCCTTAGCTTCTTGACAACTGGTAAGCGCAGTGGGGGGACCTCTCGGGTTTCCACATCAAGCACAGCATCATTCGTGATGTTAATGTCACATGTAGAATAACGGTGGCCCTGCCGACATCCCTCATGGGTTGACAGAGTCATTAGCCTTTGTCTCTGCCCACCTGTCTATTCCCCATCCACTGTCATTTGCCCCAAAGCAACCACATGAAAATGAATCACACTGGGGGCGCCTGGGTGGCTGAATCGGTTAAGCGTCCAACTTCAGACCAGGTCATGATCTCACGGTTCGGGGGTTTGAGCCCCCTTGTTGGGCTGTGTGCTGACAGCTCAGAGCCCGGATCCTGCTTTGGGTTCTGTGTCTCCCTCTCTCTCTGCTCCTCTCCTACTAGCGCCCTTTCTCTCTCTCTCTCAACGATAAATAAACATTAAATTTTTTTTTTTTTTTCTAAAAGAAAATATATTTGCCATGGTTACAGCTTTTCGCGAAGTAATTAGGCTCCGGGCCGTGTAAGGATCGCTGATGGGACTTTGCCGTGGCTGTGCGTACATGGCCTTGTGAATCGAGATCTGGGGCCTAAACGAGATGCCAGTCCAGTTGGTGGGGGCTATTGAAGGGCATATTTCATTACACATTGAAAAACATGTTTCCAGAATTTTGTCAAGCAGGGCTAACAGTGACCCCAATAAAGTTACCATGGATAGAACAGCTTTGCGTGCAAGAGGGCCCAGCCTGATGCCGTTTGTAGCGGTGAAAACAAAAGAAACCAACAAAAACAGGGGAACGGCTAGATACATTAGGGCATAGGTATGTATTGGAATAGTATGCAGACGGATGATTTTGTAGGCTATTTTAGGTTTGGGGAAATCCTTCATAGTATAATAACATAAACAAATAAGACCAAGAAAACAACAGAATAAGAAAAAATGGCAGGAAACATCCTAACAGGTTAACAAATGTTATTTCAAAACAGAGGGACCCCAGATGTTCCTTCTTTATCTTTTTCTGTATATTCTAAAGTTTCAATAATGAATATGTATTTTATAAGGTAAGTCGGATTGTGTCACCCGAGGATGGCTTCCTGTGCAGCTGAAAAAAACGTTCCAAACTCAGAAAGGTCAAGTGCAAGCCTCGCCCCTGCCTGCTTTCTCTGCAACTCTGAACACCCTCCCTTCCCCACAGGCCTTGTTCAGTTTCCCCAAGAGGCCCTCTCTGTCCTGCTAAGAGGCCACACACATGCTGTTCCCTCTGCCTGGATCACTGTCCCTGAAACTCCCCCCCCCCCCCACGCCTCGCTCCAACACTTCTGGTGGCCCTGTTTCCTCTTAGCCTTACACTCCTTCCTGGAACCTTCTGGAGCACTTTCTGTAGAAGATCACCTGTTCTTTGCCTTCCCAGCCCCCTCACACCTTTACCTGTGTGCTCCCGTGTTTGCTGTCTCTGGCCGACTGTCAGTGCCTCCCCTCCCCCGCCAGCAGGCCTCTTGTCCATCCCGCCCATCGCGACCGTCAGCACACGGCATCATGTCTGGTAGACGGCCAAGTGTTCAAGACACATTTTCTGGGCAAATTACACGCGTGAAAAAAGTAAAGTAGTAAATAAATTTTAAAATACAATATTTTATTATTCACGCACATTTGTTACCGAATTGCATGTATGGAAACTAAAGTAATAAATACGTTTTGAAGACCTGCTTTTTAGGGGTGCCTGGGTGGCTCAATTGGTTGAGCATCTGACTCTTGATTTCGGTTCAGGTCATGATCCCAGGGTCATGGGATCAAGCCCCGCGTCAGGCTCTGTGCTGAATGTGGAGTCTCTTTGGGATTCTCTCTCTCTCCCTCTGCCCCTCTCCCCTGCTTGTGCTTGATCTCTCTCTCTCTCTCTCTCTCTCAAATAAAAACATAAAATAAAAATATTTTTAAAAAAGCACAGAGAATTCCCATATAATCTACACTCCCTCTTCTGTTACGAACAGCTTGTGTCACTATGATTTGTTTATCACAACAAATGAACTCATATTTATACACTATTGTTAACTATAGACCAGACTTTAATTCATACTTTCTTAGTTTTTACTAATGTCCTTTTTCTGCCCCAGGATCCCATCCGGGACCCCACACTGAGTCCAATTGTCAAGTCTTCTTAAGATCCTCGTGGTTTGACGGTTTCTCCGCATTTCCTTAATTTTAGTGACCTTGACGATTTTGAGTAGTGGTCAGGCATTTTATAGAATGTCCTTCAACTGGGGCTTGTCTGATGTTATTCTCATGGTTAACTCGGGTTAAATATAATTTCAAGAAGGAAAATGTTGTTGGATAGTGTGTTAGGATTCTATGGAGAAACAGAATGAATACAGTGTGTGTGGGTGGGTGTGTTGGGGAGGAGGAGGTGTGTGTGTGTATGTAGTTAGATTTATTTTAAAGAATTGGCCCATGTGATTGTGGGGGCTGGCAAGCCTGAAATCTGCAGGGTGGGCTGGAGACTCAGGGAAGAGTCGATGTTGCAGTTGGAGTCTAAGGCAGTCTGCAAGCAGAATCCCTTCTCCCTGGGGGAGCCTCAGTCTTTTTCTCTTAAAGTCTTCAACTGATTGGACACGGCCCACCCACATTCCGGAGGGTAATCTGTTTTACTCCAAGTTGACTGATTTAAATGTTAATCTCACCTAAATAAATACCTTTGCAGTAATATCTACCCTACTGTCTGACCAAATATCTGAGCCCCATAGCCTACCCCAAGTTGCCACATAAAATTAACCGGATAGAAATGCTTAGTCACTTCTGGTGGGGTGGATACCCAGAAGACTGGCCCCCCAACCAAATAGCGGGAGTGGTGGACTGGAAGGAAGGTCCAGCAGTAGCCTCTGAACTCCAGGGCTATGGGCCTCCAGTTATACTGTTCCTTATTAACTGCAAACCAAACGTGACTTTGGCCAGACTGCAATAGAGAGGCTACTAGGAGGTAATTTTTACAAAGAAGTCTCCTCCCCCCCCCCCCATTTCCCCTGCTGGGAGAAGGTCAGGGCCTGTCTGGGTTGATGGAAATGTAACGTCAGAATATCCCCTTCAGCTAGAGTCTACACGCAAAGGAAGGGAAGCCTTAGAGACCCTGGCACTATCGTGTAAGTGATAGGTGAGTTCATAAAAAGCAACTCCTTCTCATTATTTCCCCAGCAATCCCTGGACTTTCCCTCCCTGTGGGGGTGCGTGAGCAGTGATAACCACCCTGCCTCGCGTTGACAGTGAACACTGAGCTTCCCCGGGCTTCCCCCAGGATGGTTTCACCCCCCTGTGTACACGATCACCCCAGCAGGACCCACATACCGGTGGCCGCTAATAGGGAAGGCATAGCCGTGAAACAAAGATCACGCTGGCGGGATGCGTCTGTTCGCAAATCAGAGCAAACCCCAGCTTGAAATGGCTTAAGCCGTAAGAACGTGAACTTTTTTTAATAGTAGACTTTAAAAAAATGCTTGTTTATTTTTGAGAGAGAGAACGAGTGGGGGAGGGACAGAGGATCCAACGCGGGCTCTGCCCTGACAGCATCGAGCCCGACGCGGGGCTCGAACTCACCAACCGTGAGATCATGACCCGAGCCGAAGTCAGATGCTCAACCGGCTGAGCCACCCAGGCACCCCAAGAACGTTAATTTTCTCTTATAAGATGAAATCCAGAGAGTGGGCAGAAAGTTCCAGAGGTATGTGTCTCTCAATCCAGCAGCCTATGCAAAGTTCTGCCCACGCTGGTCGACAATCGGTGGAGCCATGAAGCTCTTCTTTGAGGCCAGTTCAAACTCGGGACACTGGGACAAATTTACTCCTTAGGGGTCAAGAGCAGAGAAGCCATCAACAGAGCAGTTAGCAGAAGGCACGAGGGGAGAGATCAGACACATAGCAGGAAATGGGACACGAAGAAGGACAGACAGGCGAGTGACAGGTAGTCACGATGGAAGGGCCCCCAAGGAGCACGCAGGGGGTGTGGACGCGCACGGCTTTCGTGGCGACGAGGGCGCAAGAGCCAATTTCAAGCATGTGACAGTTATGCTTCCCGATCTTCAGCAGAGCACGGCTTTCATGTGACCGTGGCCAAGGTCACACTCTTTCGTGAGGACCGACATTGAGAGGAGCGTAGACACCTTACACGTGAATTGCATGTGTTTGTGTTCTTAGCGAAGCTTTTTGAAATTTGAACTTAGGAATTCTGTCACGCATTAACTCTAAGCACGTCACTGGTTTTGAATTTACCACGGTGCATCGAAAATATTTCTCAGACTTGCAATGGTCTCTCTTTGCTCTTTGAAGGACGCTCTGCAGATGGGAATACCTACTCGCCGATTCAAAATTCAAAAGTTCCAAGGAGTATCAAGATGGCCGAACAGAGGCAAGACGTTTAGAAACCAGAGAAACATTCAGAAGCCGTGGCAAAAAGCTCACAAAGCATCAGGGGAGAAAAGCGAGTCGGTCACAGAAGTAAAAATGAATTTTGATTGGAGATGGCAGAGATTCCCAGCGAGAGCCAAGAGCTCTCGGATGGGGAAAAGACGGACGCGGTCATCGAATAAGAGGGCTCGAAACAAATAGTTAAAAAAAAAAAAAAGAAAAGAGGGGGGCACCTGGGTGGCTCGGTCGGTTGGGCGTCCACCTTGAGTCCGGGCCGTGACCTCGCGGTGCGTGAGTCCGGGGCTCTGTGCTGACAGCTCCGAGCCTGGAGCCTGTTTCAGGTTCTGTCTCTGTCTCTCTGCCCCTCCCCTGCTTGCACACGCTCTCTCTCCCTTTCAAATATAAAATAAAACATAAAAAAAAGAAAGAGAGAGAGAGAGAAAGAGGGCTAGAAGCTTTGATCCGCGGGGATGTAAGTTCACACTATAAATGCTGCCCCGTAGACTCTGGTATCCTTCAAAATTAGGAAGTGGAACCCACATGGACGTGAGCTACCCTGAGCCACGAAACAAGTGAACTCCACGTGCATTCCAGAATCCAAGGCCCCCCCCCGGCCCCCCGCTGGCACGATGGGCCTCAGGCCCCAGTGGAAGGGGAAGGGGGGATTCCTCTTGCAGGAAGATGGCTGGGGAAAGGCACTCAGGGTCATACTTGGCCCAAGTCTCACTGGTGATAGTGGGGGAAGGGCAGGTCAGGCCGTAGGAGGTTCCACGGGAGACCACTGGGAGGTCTGTGGAGTGCAGCCCACGGAAGGTTCCCTGGACAGCTGGGTGTTGCAGGAGCTTCGAGGGCTGGAGGGGGGTGCATTTGGGGAACTGAGGCCTTGGGTCCCCTCCTGGGGCGCAGCCCCCGGCGGGGCAGGAGATGTGGCAGAGGGCTGACCCACTGCCTCCCTGTGAACCAAGGGTCCTGGTCAGGGCCTAGGACCCAACGCGCTTGGGCCGTGACTCCCTGGGGCCGAATTCCCAGAACTCTGCTCTTCTTCTGGAATCTTCCCAGGTTTTCCCCTGCCCTTTAGCCTTCCCACCTCATGGAAAGACCAGGCTTGGGCCACCCGGGGAAGAAGTAAGGAAGGCCACACGGAGTCAGTTTCTCCGGAACTATTCGCATTCAGCGGGAAAGCGGGTTCCCAGGGAGTTTCTGCCTCACCAAGTGCACACGGGCAGGACTGTCATGGAGGGCAGGGGCAGAAACTCGGTTCCCTCGCCCGCTTTCACCCCCACCGCCCGCTTTGTGTGGGAACAGGCCCACCTCCCACCTTTCTGGGACTTCGAAGTCCACCTGCCGGCAGAAGCCACATCCTTGGGAGGCGCTCAGGGGAGGCTGGGCGCCCCAGCGGACACACGCACCCACCCCTGTGTGGTTTCTGTCAACCAGTCAGAAACCCGTCTTTCCGAGGTGGCCCTGACACGGCTGAGAGAGATGCAAATGATACAAAGATTTCAAAGATAAAGTGGTACATTATTAATCACTCGCACACCTCGCTCGCCTCTGGGAGGGCATCCTTGTCTGTTTAAAAAAAAGTCACAAGGGGCGCCTGGGTGGCTCAGTCGGTTGAGCATCTGACTTCAGCTCAGGTCATGATCTTACAGTTCGAGGGTTCGAGCCCCACATCAGACTCTGTGCTGATAGCTGGGAGCCCGGAGCCTGCTTCGGATTCTGTGTCTCCTTCTCTCTCTCTGCCCCTCCCCAGCTTGTGCTCTGTCTCTCTCTGTCTCTCAAAAATAAATAAATGTTAAAAAAAATTAAAAATAAAATAAAATAAAATAAAGTCACACGAGTCAATCGGGAAAGGAGACATTTTGTTTTTCTGTGCTCTCAGAGCCCCACTCCCCAGGGGACTGCTGAGCGATCTGTTCTGTCACGGCTGAGGTGACAGAGCTCATGGAAGACCATCGCTGCGGACATGGAAAGTTCTCTTCAATTCCCCAAGAGATGGGAATACAGAATCCGCTCTGCCCCTGCCCTGCGGGGCCCTGCCGTTTGGGGCCTCGGGGTCAGTGGCGTGTAAGCTCCAATCACTGCAGGGAGCAGCTGTTCACCCAGCACACAGGCCTTTTCACCCCGTCCCTGGAAGTCCCCAGAAGTTTCCAGAAGTGGTAAGAGACGGGGGAGGGGTTGGCCTCTCTTACCCTCCAAACTTGGCAAGGTTTCTCCTTCCATTTGTCTAGGAAGCAGTGGCCATGGGGTTGCCTGAGGCAGATTTCCACAGAGAAGGCGGAGAAAAAGCCTCAGAGGTTAGCAACCCTCCCCCTGGGGGGGGGGGGGGCAGAGATCAAGTTCAGTCAATGCCTCTCCCTGGGCAGCGGGAATAAATCCAGAAGCGGGCGCTTTCCCGTCTGCCACAGAATGGGAGTGAGTCTTGATTATGCCATCGATATTTAGCAGGTTCCACGAGAGCCTAAATTGTTATGAAGTACCTTTCAATCATTTATGACCTGATGGTTTAAAAGTGGCTGAGTTGGCTCACCTTGGAGCAGGTGGCAACCATCGACCCTGCGGTCTGTGCGGCTCTCTGCCCTCCTCTGCCCCCCCGGGAGCCACAGCCCACACCACCAGGCTGTCCGGCCCACCCTCCCCTGCCCTCACAGGCGACCTGGGCTGTCACTCCCTCCCTTCGTGGGCAGCCAGTCCCCTGAACTTCAACTCCGATGCCCACAAAACACCCCACAGCCACAGCCTTGTTAAGTTGCAGGTTCTGGTGGCCTAGAGGGTGGGGCCTGCGTTTCTAACACTTCCGGGGGCGCTAAAGGTGGGACCACCTCGCTGATGGTTTCAGAGCCCAGATCCATTGAGGGGTCGGTCTCTGGCTGGGCCATCCTTCAAGGTCACCTCCTTTATCTGAGATCAGCATGGAGTCGACCGCCCCACCCCCGCTATTTCCGAACATCTCTTACGTGTTTGTTGGAGGGGCGCCCGGCGGGCTCAGTCTGTGAGGCGTCCGACTCTTGACTTCGGTGCGGGTCATGACCTCCCGGTTTCGCGAGTTCGAGGCCCACGTCTGCCTCTGCGCTGGCAGCTCACGGAGCCCGCTTGGGATGCTCGCTCTGGCCCGTCTCTCCCGCCCCTCCCTCTCTCATGCCGTCTCTGCCTCTCTCAAAATAAAGACACAAACCTCAAAAAATATGTGTGCTGGAGGAAAAAAGTGTCCCCTCCGTCCCCCTCCCTCCGCCCTCCCCCTTCGCCCTCCCAGCCCCTCATCTAGTCGTTGGTCTGCCTTCACCCATGTCTCCTCTTTGCTTCCCTCACAGGCTTTAACTAAGGTGACCAAAGGCCTGCTGCTACACCCCTCAGCATAATGAGCCATCGTCCGATCGGTGGCTCCAGACCTCTCCCCGAGGCATGAAGCTTCGTCCACACGGGCAGTGCCAGGAACTGGCAGTTTTTACCCCGCCGCCGGCCGATGTCACCCCGCCAGGTACCCAAGGAACACAGCAGCCACGCCACCCCCCGCCCCCAGAACCTCACCCCTCTGCAGAAGCACCCTTCCGCACCCTTCGGTTACACTCCGGCCTTTTCTCTTGGCGTCTGCATTTCACACACTGGAAGCCACACTGCCGTTCAAATTGTATTTCTGGATGTTTTTCCTTGATAAGTTTTTAACTCATTGAACATTCCTGGAAAAAAAAAAAAACATCAATTTTTTTTTTTTGAGGGTGGGGGTGTGCATGTGCGTGTGCAAGGGAGGGGCAGAGAGAGGGAGGGAGAGAATTCCGAGCAGGCTTCACGCGGTCGGCACAGAGCCTCCCTCGGGGCTCGGTTTTGGGAACCGTCAGATCGTGACCTGAGCCGAGATCAAGAGGTGGACGCTTAACCGACTCAGCCACGCAGGTTTCCCCAAGCCCATCAATTTTTAATAGCTGCCGGCAAAAACATGGTTGGTTATCCAAGGTCGCTTTCCCTTAGGGGATGACTAGGGCCGGTCAGGAGATTCCTGTAAGGTGTAAGGTATGTTTCTGTTTCGGGGACAGCCGAAACTGTCATTAAGTTAAGTCTCCATTTGGTGACGTGGGGCTTAGCATACGTGACTCCGTTTGGGACCTGTGGTCTTGTTTTTAACACCTGAAACCACAACAAGGAATTTAGGAGGAGATGCACGTTACGACAATCATATTAGTGAAGGGTTTTATTGAGCATTTCGAGCCAAGGGCCGTGTTTTGTAGGGCGCTCGTGTTGTTTCTAGAGATGGTCCTACCGCTTTGGAAGTGACGCAGGTGTTCCGACTCCCCCCACTGCTGAGGAGGAAACCGAGGTACAGGAGGGTGAGTCATCCACGGTCCCGGAGCTGTCCAGAGGTCAGGCCAGAGTCGCCCCAAATGGCTCAGCTCCTGGAACGGTCTTCTCAACCACCTGCCCGCTAAACTCACCACCCTCTTCTCCACGTCTTAGAAAATGCTCGTACGGTTCGCGGCGAGCTCTTTTGCGACAGCTTAGGTGATATCGGACAAGGAGTGTGGTTATTTGCCCTGAGGATGGCCGTGAAGACCCTCTTCATCTACCCACCCACTCACCCATGCAGCCCCCACCCCCTCCCAGGGTGGTTAAAGTGGTAAGGCCTATGTCCAGGAAGTACTCGACACATGAGTCTCATGTTATTAGTAGAACTGTTCTCATCCCTCCACGGGCTCTCAGGACCCCCTGCTCTGGGCTCTCCCCTCTCCTCTTGGTCTCCCCTGTTTTATCCCACCAGCTGCAAAAGAGAAGTGAGCTGCTCTCCACCCCTCAGTCCACGAGGGGGTGGGCAAGGAAGAACGACTTACCTGCTCTACCAACCCACCTTCCACACTACTCTGGGAGGTCCTTTTTCTCACACTGGAAAGCCCACAGTGTCCCCCTCCCCACACTGCCTTTAGGGTACGTCTTCGTTGTTTAACATGGTGACACTCCAGGCCCTACCCAACACCACTGTCTTTTTTTAATTAATTAATTTTTAATTGACGTCCGAGTTAGTTAGCATATAGTGCAATAATGATTTCAGGAGTAGATTCCAATGATTCATCCCCTACGTATGACACCCAGTGCTCATCCCAACAAGTGTCTTCCTTGATGCCCCTCCCCCATTTAGCCCACCCCCCCACCCCCAACCCCTCCAGCCACCCTCAGTTTGTTCTATATTTAAGAGTCTCTTCCGTTTTGTCCCCCTCCCTGTTTTTGTATTAGTTTTGCTTCCCTTCCCTTATGTTCATCTGTTTTGTCTCTTAAAGTCCTCACGTGAGTGAAGTCATGATATTTGGCTTTCTCTGGCTAATTTCGCTTAGCAGAATGCCCTCCGGTTCCATCCGCGTAGTTCCAATGGCCAGATTTCATTCTTTTTGATTGCCAAGTAATACTCTAGATCATGCTGTCCTATTTCTACACCTTTGTGAATCTTGCTAGACTGTATATCTTTGGGGCCTGTGTGGTGATGGTCATATGACACGTATTCTAAAAACGAGTGGGTGAAGGAAGGTGTAATTTCAACTGTTGTGACGGATAGTAAGAGACCTATCATACTTATTACATTGATTACTTGTACCTCAACTTGATTTTTCAAATGCTCTTTGATTTTGTTTGATTTTGGTTGTTCTGTGTACACCCATCCGGAGGGAGAAAAGGGACTACGTCTTTTGTCGTTTTTCCGGAACCTTCCTGGTTGTGGCTGACGGTATTTTACAAAAATGGTCCTTGTGCCATTTCTGGTCCTACATACTCTTCTGGACCCTGGTTCTCCCATCAGGTGGTAGAATCTGTTGCCTTCCCCTGGGTCTCAGGGGGCCTGTGACTGCTCCAGACGAGAGTATGGCAGGGCTGAGGCTGTGTGACCTCTGTGTCCAGATCCAGCTCTGTGGGAGGGCCATCGAGGAGGACAGAGCCCCTCAGCCCGCAGTCGGCATGGACTACCTCGAGGAAATCCGTGCTGAGAGATCCCAGCCCTCGGACCCTGGGTTTCCAGCCAAGACCCAATATCACAGAATAGAGAAAACCTTCCTGCTCTGACCTGTCCCCACTGCCGACCCACAGATTTCAAAAGCGTAATAAATCGTTGCTTTTTATCCCCAAGGTTCGGGGTAATTTGTGCGGCAGACGTAATAACTAGGACACAGGTCTTCCTCACCGTCAAGATCCCGGCTGTCTCTGTACCAACACATAGTGTTTCTTGAGATGAAAATTAACGGCTTCATTCTGCATCATGTTTTTCTTCTGCTATCATGAAAGTGCTGCTCAAAACTCACCTTTGACACTAGTTAATATTGAGATGAGGGGCCCCTGGTGGCTCAGTCGGTCAAGTGTCCGACTTTGGCCCAGGTCATGATCTCGTGGTCTCTGAGCCTGCTTCGGATTCTGTGTCTCCCCCTCTCTCTCCACTCTATCTCTCTCTCTCTCTCTCAAAAATATATAAACATTAACAAAATTTAAAAAAATACTGAGACGAATGAGCTCATAAATGAACGGACATCTGAAAACAGTGATAGATATCATTCTTGCCCAAGCACCAGAAGCAACCTATGCTTTCAGACCGCCTTTGGTCCTGATTCACAGGCACTGGCCTTTCTTCGGTCAGAAAACCCTGTCATAGCACACATTAGAAATGGTTAAGTTGATTTTCCAAATAAACATGCCGTCAATGGGTCAATCGGCAAATCTAATCCATAAAAAGAAGGAAACGCAAAGAAAGTTAGAAATGAGAAAGATGTACAGAAACAAATAACAGATTAAAACTTAGAGGATGTGGTACTGAGACTTTTTGACTTTTTTTCTTTAATTTGTTTTAATGTGTATTCATTTTTGAAAGACAGAGAGAGGCAGAGCACAAGCAGGGGTGAGGTGGAGGGAGAGGGGGAGCCAGAATCCGAAGCAGGCTCCAGGCTCCGAGCTGTCAACACAGAACCCGACGTGGGGCTCGAACTCACAAACCGTGAGATCATGACCCGAGCCGAAGTGGGAAGCGAAGCTTACCCGACTGAGCCACCCAGGCGCCCCTTGAGACTTTTTGGCTTTTAACTCAAGATTTTTCTTTTTAAAAAATGTTAACAAAATTGCTCAAAGTAGAAAGTAGAAAACTTCAAAAGACCATAATCATGAAAGAAATGCAAAAGGTTAGAAAAGATTTCTCTCTCTCAAAACCTTCAGACCTAAAAAGATCTCTCGGTGAATTTGTTTTCAAAGATGTTCTGCTACGTAAACTCACCCGGAAGATGGAAACGGACTAAAGTTTGCTTTAATTTATTGGATGAAACTTGCTTAATCGAAGGTCAAAACTTGGTAAAGCTAGAATAAAAGCTAGAATAAAAAATGTATTCTTTAACTTTTTTTAAATTAAAAAAACTTTTAAGGTAACGTTCACACCAAATTTATGTCAGAGGAGCAAGAATAATTTAATACCAGGAAACATAAATATGTAGCATGGCAACTTAAGAGGAAAACCAAAATCACGTGCATGAATGAATACTGGAAAAAAAATTGAGTAAAATTGAGCCTTCCTTTAAGATCATCCGGGAAGCTCTCTAAGCACATAAAAAAAAAAAAACAATAAATAATCACTGTTAGAATTAAAAATGCAAAACTGCCATTGCTTATATATATGTAATACTGTGACCAGGAAATTTTAGAGAATCAGCCGAAAGTGTCTTAGACTTAATGAGTTAATAAAGAGGGCAGCAACACGAAATCAATGTGGAAAGCACACATATTTGCATCATACCAGCAAAACCAACCAGCAAATAGAGTGTGCGTGGAGGAAGAATATGTTTGCTTAGATAAAATTAATCAGATACATGCTGGGGAAAAATTAAACATTGGAAATCATAATGAGACACAAAGAATAAAACTTAAAATCAATGGACCAACATAGCACATTCCTGATGAAATGTCAAATACTATAAAGAAATAAACCCTTCTCAAGTGAATTTATGAGTTCAACACAATCTAAATAAAATCCCAAAGCAATATATATATTTTTTTTTTTAATTTTTTTTTCAACGTTTATTTATTTTTGGGACAGAGAGAGACAGAGCATGAACGGGGGAGGGGCAGAGAGAGAGGGAGACACAGAATCGGAAACAGGCTCCAGGCTCTGAGCCATCAGCCCAGAGCCCGACGCGGGGCTCGAACCCACGGACCGCGAGATCGTGACCTGGCTGAAGTCGGACGCTTAACCGACTGCGCCACCCAGGCGCCCCGCAATATATATTTTTTAAGTTTATTTATTTATTGAGAGAGAGAGAGAGAGAGAGAGAATCCCAAACAGGCTCCCAACACGGGGCTCGAACTCACAAAACACTAGATCACGACCTGAGCCGGAATCGAGTCGAATGCTTTAACTGGCTGAGCCACCCAGGTACCTCACAAATATCTTTTTTTTAGAACAAAGTAAAAAAAAAAGCTAATTCCAACACTTAATATTAAAGAAAGAAAATCGTAATGTTTCTCACGCAAGAAAAGTCAGATCAACAGAATTAAAGACATCACCCAGCAATAGGCAAAGTACATGTAAACCTATTGTACCAAAAAAAAAAAAAATTATTCTATAAAGAGGGTGTGAAAATGGACTATTTAGGACTATGTAGAGGAAAAATTAGATCCTCACCTCGTACCGTAGGGGGGAAGAAATCCTAAATGCATTATCACTTAGAAAACTAGGGAATAAGTTTCTAGCTTAAAGTTATCCATCAATATATTTGGTCATAGCTGCAAGAAAACATTCCTCGGTAGCAGAAAACAAAAATGAGGAAACACTGGTAACAAATGAGAAAGACGAGAGGCTGACATCCCAAGTGAATAGAGAATCAACCCAGGCTGGGCCAGGGCAGCAAATAATACGGAATCGCTGGGGAAAGAACACGGACTGCTGTGTCCACAAGGCGTCTCAGAATCAGAAGCTGCTGGTGCGGATGCGAACGGGCCAGTTTTCCCGGAAAGGGATCTAACAGTGAGACGGGTGCCTACCTTCTGACCCAGCCCTTCCATCCTGGAGAGGCGTCCTAAGCACTAACCTGAAGACAGAGTCACGCGCCCAGGTCGTTGATCTCCAGGTCACGTACAAGGAAGAAACACGGCCGCCGAGCTAAGTAACTTCGAAGGCGGCGCAACACATCAGCTGGGGGGGGGGTTTCTGGTTTTGCCTCTTAACTGCCCGTGCAGAGAATTTTTGCAAGATGGGACCATGTGTGGTTTGAAGTAAGACGGGATACGGGGTTTGTAGGATGCGATTTCAAGTCTGAGCAAATGCATGAAAGGACGTGGAAACGCCGCGATACGTGTGAACGCCTCGTGCCCGCGTGCGCTGGGCCCTGAAACGGGTGGAAACGTGCACATTTTCTCCTTCTGGTTTCTAGTTCTCTCTCCTTTCAAGTCTGTCAAAAATAAGCATCTGCTGTTAGGATGACAGGCACAGGAACATGCTTTTGGGGAACGAGCGAGACCCTGCTGGGTAAGAAGGCGTTGAAAAGTCGGCAAGATGGGGGGACGCCTGGGTGGCGCGGTCTCTTCGATTTCAGCTCGGGTCATGATCTCCCGCTTTGTGAGTTCGAGCCCTGCGTCGGGCTCTCTGCTGTCCGTGCAGGGCCAGCTTCAGACCCTCTGTCTCCCTCTCCCTCTGCACCGCCTCCCCCCAGTAAAACATTAAATAGAAAGCGTTTTAAAACACCGGCAAGACGGGAAGCGATGGTGGGGTAGGTCCTGTAGGACAGGGGAAGCCGGATCAAAGCTTCCCGTGGACGTATCAGCCCAGACCCAGACAGGAGGAAGGGTGTTTCTTTCCCAGAGAGTGACGACCAAGAGAGGAGAGGTGTGTAGGTGAGGGCTCGTGTTGGGGCGGGAGCCTGCTGTCTCTCCTTGGGTTACCTGTGAGGTTGGGGGTGAGGCTGAGGAAGGGCCGGGAGGCTTGAGGATGTGATGTGGACCAGAGTACTTTGGTGGCGGCAAAGGAGCCCCAGGGACAGGCGGGAGGTGGACGGGGCGCGCTGCGGATCCTATGCCAGAAGCTGTGTGGCGATTGTGTTCACCGCCACCCAGGAACTCATGGACACCACACGTGATCTGCCCCCGAATGTTCCCTCAGGTGATGGTAAGTGAAGGTCGGGTTTTGCTGGTGTTCTTTTAAGCGTCAGACCCAAGCGTTCACGGGATGATCCCGGATTTTCCGATGAAGCGAAACGTCTGTCTGGTGAGCTGGAACCTCCCTGTTCTGATCCCCCCCCACCCCCACCCGCTTTCACAGCCCCCCCCCCCCGTCTGATTTCCATCTCTGTTTGGGGTCTCCCCTCTCTCTCTCCCCTTACCCCATTTTCCCTCATGGCCCCTCCTACCACCTGGCTGATTAGGTGTATTGCTTCCTCTCTGGCCCAGAAGGTGAGGAATAAAAACCATCTGGTTTTCTTTCTTTCCTTCTTTCTTTCTTTCTTGCTTTCTTGCTTTCTTCCTTTCTTTCCTTCCTTCTTTTTTCCTTTATTCCTTCCTTCCTTTCTTTTCTTTTCTTTTCTTTTCTTTTCATTTCTTTCTTCCTTCCTTCCTTCTCTCCCTCCCTCCTTCCTCTTTCTCTTTCTTTTTCTTTCTTTCCTTTTCTTTCTTCCCTTCTTTCCTCCCTCCCTTCCTCCCTCCCTCCTTCCTTTCTCTTTTTCTTTCTTTCTTCTTTCCTTCCTTCTTTTCTTTTCTTTCTCTTCCTTCTTTTCTCTTTCTTCTTTTCTTTCTCTTCCTTTCTTTCTCTTTCTTTCTTTCTTTCTTCCCTCCTTTCCTCCCTCCCTCCCTTCCTCCCTCCCTCCCTCCTTTCTCTTTTTCTTTCTTCCTTCCTTCCTTCTTTTCTTTCTCTTCCTTTTCTTTCTTTCTTTCTTTCTTTCTTTCTTTCTTTCTTTCCTCCCTTCTTTCTCTCTTTCTTTGTCTTTCTTTCTTTCTTCCCTTCTTTCTCTCTGTCTTTCCTTCTTTCTTTCTTTCTTTGTCTTTCTTTCTTCCTTCTCTCTCTCTCTCTCTCCCTCTCTCCTGTTGGATTTAAACCAGGTGATTGCCAGCAGAGACCCAGAGAAGGTGGCGGGGGCAGCAGTGGGGACACAAGACTGCAGCCGGCCAGACCTGAGGCTAACACTCAGACTTCCCATGCTGATGTGAAGGGGAGTCTGTGGCTGCCTCCCTGGGGTGGCCTGTGCCCTCCGGTGCCGTGGGCTCTGCATGGCAATGGTCAAGGCAGCTGCGCGATTCCCTCTCCAGATTTCTGAGTTGCTTCTATTCCCAGCCTGCCCGTTTCCTCTTCCTGACCAATCCCCTGGGCTCCCCGCCAGTCTGATACATACCCACCCGGAGCGCAAAAATCCACTTCTGCCCAACTAGTGCTTTCCGGATCTCCTTCCTTGTTAAAAAAAAAAAAAAAAAAAACCCTTTTCCGTCACTGTAAGTACACCTGTCTTTGGCGGCTTGTCACATGGATGGCTTTAATGTGCATTGTGAAAACCCATATCTGGTGCTTCTAGGATATAAAAACGTGACGAGACGCAGTGGAATTGCCTCTGTAGAAATCAGGCAGTGTCCGAGAGGCTGTTCTGAAACTCTGTATCCTGGTGGTTTGGTGATCTGCTGGTCTCCTGTGATCTCCCGCTGAATGCTGGGGTTGGAGGGCATCCGCGTGCCCGGATTTGGGGTCGGTGGAGCCAACTGCCGAGAATCCCCCGGGCCTGGCCCAGGAAGGAGGCTGGTGGGCAAGGACGCTGGGGGAGGGACCCAACTGGGTGCTGAGGCCCTGGGAGATGCCGCTGGGGCTGTGGGAGCACCTCGGGGTGTCACGGCTGCCGGACTGGCTCCCCACAGACAGGGAGGCCTGGAGAGAGCCCGTTTTCGCGGAACATCACACCAGAATGCCCCCTGCCAGTCCTAATCCTCTCCGCTCTGCACTCTGCAGAGGGGAGCCCTGAATGTCAGGCCACACGGTGGCACTCACTTTGGGCTGCCCTGAAGGATCCCTCAGGCCTGTCCAGTGCAGGAGGGGGCCCCGGAGTCCCTCTGAGTGTCCTGGCGGGGGGCTAGCTGTCCTGGGTCAAGACCTAGAGAGAGACACTGAGCAAGACAGCGCCCCATGCGAGGTCCCCCTGCCTCCTCCCTTGTCTTCATATTGTTTCGCAGTATTTACCACTATCTGATATTCTAGCCCCTGCTCGTTGGCTTCTCTGGTTTTTAACTGTCTCCCCACGTCAGAACACAAGCACCGAGGGCGAGGGCTTGTTTTTGTTCGTGCCTACAGTCCCGGTTCCTACAACCACGCTTGGTACGTAGCAGGTGTTCAATGAATAACTGTGGTGGGAGGAAGGGAGGTGGGGAGGGAGGGGGATCAGTTGGTTTCCCCTAGGGTAGCGTCCGCCACCCTCTCCGGGAGAAGCCGAGAGACTTCCGCCGCGTCCCCTCGAGGTCACAGGGACCACCTGCACGTGGCCGGGCGCCTGCAGTGGCTCCGCGGATGTCACCCTTGGCTGTGAGCCTGGCTCTCTGCTCCCGTGGATGGTGCCCTGATCCAGGTCTCCTCTGAGCGGCAGGGCCAAGAACGTTCCAGCTGAGGTAACAAGACCCTAGAGAGTGCAAGAAGCAGATGCATCTTAGGAGCTTCTAGCTTGAGCGACCCCAGGAACCCCAGGGCTGCTTCAGAAGGAGAGAGGGGAGGGGAGAGCCGTGGACTCGGAATTCTTAGTTCTTTGAAACTCTCCTCACGTGCCCTCGTTCAGGGGCGAGGGGACGGTCCCGAGATGTGCTGCTGAGCTGAGCCACCCCTGGTTTGCTCCTGACCCGGCTTCAGACCCTTCTCTTCCAGGCCCACGAGCGTCGCCGCTCACTGTGGCTTTCTGGTCTGTCTGCCAGTTAAGACAGTCCCCCGGGCTGCAGGCTTCGCTGGCCAGGCCTTTGCTCCCTGCACGGGGCGGGTGGGCGTTCAACGAAGAAAGTAGCTGGGACCAAAAAACCCCGTTTCCTCCAAGATCCCCTCTGCCTGTTTTCCTACAATGACCTTTCTCCGCTCAGCGCTTACCTCCCTCGCTGAGGGCAACGGGGCCAAGTTTTAGGCCCCGTCCGTTCAAAACCAAGTGTCCAAATGACTGCTCCCTGCAGGGTTTCCTTTAGAACAAAGACGGCTTCTCCTGTTCCGCGTTCCCTCCGCCCATGGTGAACCGAGGCTCCTTCGGAAGCCAGCCTTCTGCACCCTGAATGGAAATCGCTCTATTGATGCACATGGATGTCCACACCATGCAGGGCACCTGCTTTTCTGGGACAGTTGCCATCTGGAATCAGGCGACTTCCTCATTGTGCGCCTATTTCTGGACAAAGGAGAGGAGACTTGGATCAGAAGCGGGCATCCTCTCCCACATCCTGCAGCTGCCCGGCAGACCCGATTAAGATGCTCGCTCTTGCTTAGCTGGTTACCTGGCCACCAGGAGGAGGCCAAGGTCCTGCGTATCGGCCACTCGGGTAGGCACGGAACAAATGTCCTGCAAGGTATCCCCGCTGCCTTTCTCCTCCGTGTGTCCAGGTGTCCTGGGCTGGCTCCTCTCCTGGAGGCTCAGCGGCTGCAGCCGGGTCCAGAGCTCCGCTTGTCCCCACACCCCCTGGCGGAGAAAAGCCCCCCTCCCCCCCCTGCTGGAGCCCTCATGGACCAGAAGGGAAGTTGGAACTCCAGCAGCCAAGGCCACCATCTCCTGGCTGTCCGGGCTCGCAGGTGGCTTGAGTCTCTCCCTGGATCGCAGCTGCAGGAGCCGTAGGTGGTCCTGGAGTGTAGACCTGCGGTGTGCCGGATGGTCACTCGGGTTCACGCGGGGAAGGTTTCTATGTATCCCTACGCTTTTTGCTTGCTTGTTTTTTTGTTTAAGTTTATTTATTTTTGAGAGAGAGAGAGAAAGAGAGCAGGGGAGGAGCAGAGAGAAAGAAAGAGAGAGAATCCCAAGCAGGCTCCTTGCTATCAGCAAAGCCCAACACTGGGCTCAAACCCACAAACCACGAGGTCGTGATCTGAGCTGAAATCAAGAGTCGGATGATTAACCGACTGAGCCACCCAGGAAACCCCCCTTTTCTTTTTTCTTTCTTTCTTTCTTTCTTTCTTTCTTTCTTTCTTTCTTTCTTTCTTTCCTTTTCTTCTTCTTCTTCTTCTATGAAAAGGTAATGCCTTTAAAATAGAAAAGTAAAACCTCACCTCACAAGGAAAGGAAGTTCCTAATTTAGACCTCACTGAGTCTTTCCATCTAGGGCCGGTTTAGAGACAGAAGAACTGACTTCTTTGCTGTGGGAGGAAACGGGGGCGGATGAGGGGGCTTGTCCTAGGGAGGAGGACACCTGTTCAGAAGTGGAGTCCGTGTGGACAGAGCTCGGGCAGGTGCCAGCTGCCACTGAAATGAGCTATGGAGAGAAAGCCCAGCTCCGGCACTGGTGTGGGAAGCGTGAGCTCCACGGTTTCGCACACAGGACACCTCCCACGGAGGAGCGTAGCATCTCCAGGGGTAAACGTTTACACCACAGTACATTTCGCTGCTGCTCAGTGTCTTGTTTTCTTATAAAACAATATTTTCACGGAAAATACTGGTTTGGAGTGGTTTGTTAAAAAAAAAATCTAGCTCTGTTAGGCTTTTATAAACTGTCTTTAAGAGCTCTTGGAAAAATGGCGCTATGTTTTTGAATAAGTCAAGATCTAAATTCAAGGAGAATTAAATCAAACTAGAGAAAATTGGAGACGATGGGGAGAACTCATTCCCAGTGATAGGAAATCCCGGAAAGCAAAAGATGTATGTGTGAATATGTGTGTGTGTGTGTGTGTGTGTGTGTGTGTGCGCAAGTGAGTATATGTAAACACCAGACAGATGTCTTCGTATATCTTTCATATATATAAAGATACCATAAATGTAACCCAAAGAAAGATGATAGTCTGGGAAATAGTTTCATTTCCTATAGACTGGAAGTTAATATGCCTGTTATATAGAGCGATCCCATAAATTGATAAGAAAAAGACATAGTCATATAGAAAACTTGGTCAAGAGCACAGTTAATTATTTGACAAAATGGCACCCCATCCACATGAAGAGATCGGCTACAAAGACGCACTTCAGACTCTTGTTGCAACGTGGGGGTGGCCTGGCCTTCTTTTCAAAATCTCAGCTACTGTAACTCTGTGCCCACCATGGGCTCTCTCTCTCTCTCTGTGTCTCTCTCTGAGATGGTCCTCATCAATATCTCCACCATCAGCAGACGCTGGGGGGATGTGTGTGGGGGTCCCCATAAGCCAGAGTAAATGGTGGCAGGGGGTGTGCGATACCCACGAGACCAGTGTGTGTTTCCTACATGATTAGTTGGCCAGGGAACTGTGGCCACAGTCACCTGGGAGCCTCGCTGAGCATATCACACAGTGGGGCCAGTGGGACCAGCCAAGGGAGCGGACAGTACCCGTCTTTACCAACATCGGTGGCAACGATTGCTCAGCAGAGTGACCAGGAAAATGCCGATGCCATTAAACCTGCACGAGCAGTTGACTTCGATCCCAACGGAATCGGTTGTGACATTACAATCCACGCAATCATGATTTTCTGCCACTCACTATCTCAGCCAAGGACACTGCCTTCCTTTCGCCCTCATGGCTCACCGGTAAGACAACCGCACAGCTTGTTGTTCGAACCACCTCCCTTTGGGGAGGAAAGGGAGGGAGCATTCAGGATTGTGTTGAACCAGCAGGCATAAACCCAGACTGTCCCAACAGGTCAAGATTGACAGCCCCCCAACTCAGAGCCGATCCACCACGTGGTTCTGTGCACTCTACCTCGTAAAGACCTCGTCGCAAATCTGTCCACGACCACCTTGGCCCCCACTAAGTCTTCTCTTCCCCAGCCACCCTCATGCCTGTTTCCAGCCAAGCGACCATTTCAAAGGCAAATCGGAACCTGACAGCTCTCACTTGCCTCCTTGCAAGATTGTTTTGAGACTCCATTTGCTCCTAGGGGAAAATTAGAAAGTTCTCTACGCGTTTCCTCCGAGAGGCTGCCTTCCAACAAAGACCGGAACCTTGAGTGCCCACCATTTTACCTATAACATCTGCTGTGTCCCAGGTGCTCCTAAAATATCAGCTAAATCCATGAAGGAAGGAGTCCGTCAGATTTCTTGGGCCCACCGAATCTGCTCTGACAGGAAAAGACGGTTCAATTACTGCGTGATCAAAAATTCCCCTTATCCGTATAACACCAGCTTGGTTTCCATCGGAGATGTGTACCATCATGCGCCTACAATGTTTCCCCCACCTCAAATTTGCTGTTCCTTCCATAGCTTTGGGGGATTTTTCAGATTCAAACAAAAACAGTAAACAATTCTCCATACCACTGAAACAAGGTATTTCTCTCCCAAGAAGCAGAGGAGGGACCGCAAATTAGCAACATCGTTCCGTGTTTATTTCATTTAATAAAGGTTTCACAGACACAGGAGTGTTTTAACGGAGAGACACGAGGGCTACTCTTACTTCACAAAGGTTAGCAATAAAAGGCATGATTACGACAAATCTGCATCGCGTCTAAAAGAGATTAAAAACGATTTTATAACTCTGGAGCACACATCTGGATAATAGCAGCATTTTACAGAGCAGGTCGAGCACATACTCCTGTGGTTCATGCTTCTGACTGTGCTCTTAAAAGACCAAACACATTCGCAACATTTAGGTTGGGGGGGGGGGCGGTGCAGGGACGGAATTTAGCAGAAATGTGCGGTCTAAATAATGCATGGTGATGGCTTCAAGGTAAGAGAGGCTGTTGTCAAAACCGTCTAAGAATAACCTAAATGCTTTTGATGGGAAAGGTTTGGGGCAGTATTTCTTCACATACTGTGCTCAATTTAGCTGTGGAGAAAACCCACACATTCACTGGGTGTTTCCCCTCATGAGAACCAAAAGCTTTTTCCCATCAAAAGCGGAAAAGTTGCCGTGTATCTCTAGCTGCTGCTTTAATGAGGAAGAGACCCATAAATAGCAAAATGCGGAGAAAAGCCCAGCGGATGCCAATAGCTCCGGGTTCCTGGTTCTTTTTTTTTTTTTAATTGTTTTTTAATGGTTATTTATTTTTGAGGCAGAGACAGAGACAGAGTGTGAGCAGGGGAGGGGCAGAGAGAGACACACAGAATCTGAAACAGGCTCCGGGCTCCGAGCTGTCGGCACAGAGCCCGACGCGGGCGCGGGGCTCGAACCCACAAACCGTGAGATGGTGACCTGAGCCGAAGTCGGACACTCAACCGACTGAGCCACCCAGGCGCCCCTTGGGTTCCTGGTTCTCGTTATTTCTCTTCTGTGGAGACATAGCGGCCACTGGTATACATAGGTCCCACCAGATTGATACAATGGGCATCTTAAACTTCCTCATCAAAAAAAAACAAAAAAACCCAAAATCAAAAACCAAAAAACACAAGAAAAAAACCCAAACTCCAAATGGAACGGTGCCTGGGTGGCTCAGTCAGTTAAGCATCCAACTTTGGCTCAGGTCATGATCTCACGGTTCGTGGGTTTGAGCCCCATGTCGGGCTCTGTGCCGACAGCTCGGAGCCCGGAGCCTGCTTCGGATTCTGCGTCTCTCTCTCTCTCTGCCCCTCCCCTGCTCACGCTCTGTCTCTCTCTCAAAAATAAATAAACGTATAATTTTAAAAAACCCCACCAAACAGAGATTGAAAACATAAAGGTCAGTATCAGACAGCTGATACTGTCTGAATAAGGGCCCCTAGAGATAACAGCTCCTACTCTCCTGATGCCCCTCCCCTGTGAATGTGACTTCATTTGGAAAAAGGGTCTTTTCCAATGTGATTGACTTCATGATTTTGAGATGGGGGGATTTTCCTGGATTATCCAGGTGGGCCTTAAAGGTAACCCCAGGGGGGCTCATGAGAAAGAGGGAGGGGGAGATTTTGCTCACCCACGAGGAGAAGGCCACGTGACCACAGAGGCGGAGACCAGAGTGATGGGGCCACGGGCGTGGAAATGCCAGCAGCCACCAGAAGCTGAAGGAGGGAGCAATCAATTCTCCCCTAGAGCTTCGGGAGGGTGCACGGCCCCGCCGACACCTTGATGTTGGCCCAGTGGAACCGTCTTTGGGCTTCTGGCCTTCAGAACTGTCCTGAGAGAAGAAACCTCTTGTTTTAAGCCTCCACATTTGTGGTGGCGTTTGAGAGCAGCCACAGGAAAGAAATACAACCGACGGTCTCAGGCAGGGGTCCTGGGCCGCAAGCAAGGGGCATTCCCTCTGGCTCATGTCAGTAGGAGGGCGACTGGCGGCTCCACGGATTGGAGGGGGCTGGGAAGGGAGGGATGCTCAGAGGGCAGGTCTGGCATCGGGGCAGAAACTCCCACGGGCGTATTTGCAGCAGTCTGTCCTGGAATGATAACGCTCCAGCGATGTGCCCTCTGTTTCTCAGGCAGCAGGCGCTATGTGAACACCTTTACGTACCTTCGCGTCCTCACCAAAGCCTGGGACGGCCTGGCGAAGCCGCTCCCCCGAGGTCACATAGTTACTGGCTGAAGGAATCCCGGGATTCCTATCCCCTCAGACCTTTTTTCCATTGCCTCAACCTGGCTCCTTTTAGAAGTGCAAATCAGATGTGTTTAACACTGAACTTGGAGACAAGCAGAACAGTGAGCCAAGACTTAATGGCATTTCTAAAAGCCCGCTTCTCCATGTTAAGATGTCCTCACACCCTCCCACTTCTGGAGTTTTTAGCATTGTGCGAGTCATGCGTTCGATACCTTGCCACGGGTCTTCTGGCTTTTCTGCAGAGTCGGGCCTCCTTGCCAACATTAGGGAAGTACCTCTAGATCGAGCTTGACCTGTAATCCAGTCCTTTCCCTGCACGTGCCTCTCGGTTTTTCCATCTGGTCCTGTTAGCAAAGGGAACGTGCATTGTTACGGAGAAGCAAAGCTCACAATTAGGGATCGATAAGGAGCATGTATATTCTGCTGTATCAGCCTCAGGGCTATTTCATCAGCTTTAGAACTTCCCCGCGTGCTCCCCCCCCGCCCCCCGCGAGGTCCCCGTCCCTCCCCGTGCACGTCAGCAGCCCAGGGTGCATGAATCACCCCGCCAATGGTTTATGCCGCTGCACCACAGCAAACTAAACAAATTCTTTCCACGTTAGCCGGAGGGTTAAAAAAAGAAGCGTGCGCTAAAGGAGGCACAATTTTGAGCTGAGCACTAGAAAGAAAATTAAAAGGAAGCAAGACCTCAGTCGACCATGTGCACAGGGGCCTGACTGACTTCCTTCCTCTGTGACTTCTGATGCGGCGGCCTCTCAGGAGGATGCTTTCCGCGGAAAGCTGGGGGGTCCGGGCCAGGGCGGGCAGGAGGCGCAGAAGTCGCCCAAGTGTGGCCAATGACAGAAATTCACCGTCAAGGAGTCTGTTGCTCTAAGTTCTGTGCAAAAACGCCCCCTCGCAGGGCGGTCTTCCGGGTGGTGTGAATGGGGTCCTGTCTCTGAGAGGCCTTTTGGCGTCTCCATCTCCTCACCCCCCGGCCAAGGACCTTTGAGCCTGGACCCACCTGGCTCCTCACTGCCCCGGCCTGCTCCCCCTTCTCACCTCCTCCTCTTTCCCCCCTCCGAGAAGGAGCAGAGGTTGCCTCTCTCTTCCCTCCCGGTCTCCGAGGCCCTTACTCAATGCTCAGTCCTGTACCTCAGGCATAGCGCAGAATGGCTGGCTTCACCTTTACTCCCAAGTTCGTCTCTAAGCCGAGGTCGATACCTCTTCAAGGCAGCCAGGAGTCTAGTGGAGCCTTTTCTCGTGTCAAAGCGACAATATTTGTGGTGATTAAAAAAAAAAAAAAAAAAGCAACTAGAAGTTCAGGAAAATTCCATCTCGTAGGAGAATCATGACGTACTGGGCTGAATGGTGTTCGCTCCGAAATGCCTGTCTACCTGGGACCTCAGGATGTGAGCTTTTTGGAAAATAGGGTCTTTGTGGATGTAATTCGTTAAGGAAGGTCATCCTGGATGCAGGGTGGGCCTGAAACCCAACGGCTGGTGTCCTTATGAGAAGGCCACGCTGGCCACAGGGAACACGCAGAGGAGGGCACCATGTGACAAGGCAGACGGAGACTGCAGGGATGTGTCTACAGGCCAAGGAGCTCCAAGCTGTAAACCGCCAGAAGCTAGAAGTGGACGGGACTAGAATCTTCCTTGGAGCCTCCGGAAGGAGCCACTCGTGTTCACGCCTTGATTTTGGGTTTCTGGCCTCCAGAACCATGATAGAGTCATTTCTGTTTTTGACTCCCGGTCTGTGGGAATTTGTCACGGCGGCCCTGGAAAAGTCGCGCACAGGTGACCAGTTGCACGGGCTATGTCCCACAGCACGGTGGGTTTCTCTTTTTCACCCCGTAGCTCCGCAAAGCCCACATCCGCAGAGAGGGACCGTGATGACTCCTGTCCCCGAGCATCGACAACACAGTGCTGAAGACAGCGTCACTGACCCGGACTGGACCACCCGAAGAATCTTCCGGTCCGGAGTAAGGAACAGCGAGCTTTTTTGTGACAGGGATCAAAGGCCAGTGGAGATCCTTTTTCCTTAATTCTAGCCATTTGGTGGCTGAAAAAAAAAATTTTGTTTTGAAAATCACTATAATTTTTATTTTTTAAAAAAATTGTATGCAAATTAGTTAGCATCTAGTGCAACGATGATTTCAGGAGTAGATTCCTTAGTGCCCCTGACCCATTTAGCCCATCCCCCCTCCCACAATCCCTCCAGTAACCCTCAGTTTGTTCTCCATATTTATGAGTCTCTTCTGTTTTGCCCCCCTTCCAGTTTTTATATTATTTTTGCTTCCCTTCCCTTATGTTCATCTGTTTTGTCTCTTAAAGTCCTAGGATGAGTGAAGTCCTATGATTTTTGTCTTTCTCTGACTAATTTCGCTTAGCATAATACCCTCTCGTTTCATCCACGTAGTTGCGAATGGCAAGATTTCATCCTTTTTGATTGCTGAGTAATACTCCATTGTATATACACACCATGTTTTCTTTATCCATTCATCCGTCGATGGACATTTGGGCTCTTTCCATACTTTGGCTCTTGTCGATAGTGCTGCTATAAACATGGGGGTGCATGTGTCCCTTCGAAACAGCACACCTGTATCCCTCGGGTAAATACCTAGTAGTGCAATTGCTGGGTCGTAGGGTAGTTCTATTTTTAGTTTTTTGCGGAACCTCCATACTGTTTTCCAGAGTGGCTGCACCAGCTTGCGTGCCCATGAAAATTCATTTGCAGCAGAAAGTTTAAGCAATAGCTTGAATGTTCGATTTTTCCCAATATTAGGATGCCCCAGCCCCTACCTACTGAGTTGGGGGGTTTACAGAAAACCCCACAGGGCAGAGCCACACGCCCCAGTCACACCTCAGGCACGCCTTTGGGCTGCTGTGAGGGAAAGAAGAGGGTTGCACAAGGTAACTTCACCAGAGCACTTAGCCAGCACACCCCCACCCCCACCTCCCGGCCGCCCCCAAGCTCTGGCCCTTTTAACTCTTCTCTTCGCAAACACAGACTGGAGCAGCCAGATCTGTGTGTGTGATTTTTCCCATTTGGTAGACAAGAGGCTGGGAGTTGAGTGGGGTTGACATTCTTTCTTTCAAAAACCTGGTGAGCTTCTCTGGAATGCCAGCCTTCCGGAAGCTTCTCCGCTCAGTGCCTGTTAATCCTCTATTGAGAGCTGATAATGAGGTTGGGATTTTTTTTTTTTCTTTAGATGGATAAAAGGAGCATTGCTTCTTCTTCTTCTTCTTCTTCTTCTTCTTCTTCTTCTTCTTCGTCTTCTCCTTCTTCTTCTTTTTTTTTTCTGGCCTGTAGAGTCTATGTCAGTTATTTTTTTGCCCATTAAAACGTGTCATAGTTTTACCACATTGGCTTTCACATTTCCCAAGATGATTAACCTTTCTTTGCTTAAAAAAAAAAAAAAAAAAAAAGGAGGGAGCTTTTCCCCTCAATTGAATGTGTCCTGAAGATAAGCCCGACTCAAAGTTCTGCTTCTTTCTTTCCTCTCACGTGTTTGTTTTCTTTCTCAGCTGAAGTCTCGGCCCGGCTGTCAATCAGAGGTGGTCACGATTAGAAACCAAAGCGACAACTGCTGTTTGCTTTAGCTGGGACAGTAATGCATCCTCCACCTCAGTGGCAGCTGCAGAAGAAGCTTTAGCCTGCCGAGGAAAAGTAGTAGAACAGGATTAGTGGGGAAGGGGGGTGGGGGGCCAGAGCCTCTGGAATCTTTTCTTGTGCTTCAGGGAAAGGTCACCAAGCCCTCTGTGTTCTCTCCCTCCTGAGGGCCCAGACCTGAATGCCTTTTTATCGGAGTCATCTGGCCCCGCCCTGGCCACTGGCCGCAGGTGGCCGCCGAGCATCAGAAATGTGGCTGCTCGTGACCGAGGCGTTCTCTAAAATATAAACCTGTTGCCAGGTTGCAAAGACTTAGTACAAAATACATGTCAGCAATGATATTTTTGAGTGGATTGACACCCAACACACCACGGCCTCGGCTTCGGCTTTTTGTTGATTATCTGACCCGCGGACCGCCGAAAACAGACCTCCCAGATTACGGCAAAAGACGTAGATCTCGTAAGACTTCCCGGGAAGCAGACGGGGTCAGGGCCAAGTGCTTTTGGGAAGAGCCGTGGCAGAGTTCCACTGGGGATCAGAAAAGAGGTGAGCAAAAGAAAAGGGTCCTGAATAAAGTCTCTCGTCAGAGAAACAGGTCTGCTTTTGTCAATATGGCATTTCAGGAATGTGTGCCCACAGGACCCCTTGTTCATCCCTTTTAAATGTCGGTTTAACAGCAACGACCCTGTCAAGCGAGTACTGTTCCAGAGGCCCAGCCGAGCAAGTGTGTAAGGTTGTGAATAGCTGTCCAGGACCCAGGAACACCCCCACGGAAAAGTGGGGCAAAGCTTGGGACCCACAGTCCGAAGATAAGAACTCTGTGTAACCGATGAGTCATTGTAAGAGCATGTTGAGGACTCAAGGCTGGGGACTGTGACAGCCTTTTCATCTTGCAAACATGGCCCAGCTGCAGTGACAGACCCTCCAGTGACATCCCACTGCCTGGCTTGAGCTCCCACAGGAGGAGCTCCCACACTTCCCCTTAAGCATCCTAAAACCAAGGAAAGGAGCCCTTCGGCGACAAAGAACGAAGAGGAACTTTGCACTAAAAATCACTTGGTTGGCTCAATGTCTTTCTCAACAACAGCCAGTAGGTCGGGTAAGTAGAGATTACCATCTCTGTGTCACGGAATGAGTCTTTAGACTGAACCTCTGTGAACTTACGTGCCAGAGGCTTGAAGGATGGGGCCATTTTGATCTTCAACGCAGAACGGGGAGGGTAGGCAGCATCACCACTGAGGAGGAGGGGTGGAGATTTAAGCCTGGGTGAGGAAGGGTGATTTATAAGCCTCAGGAAAGAAGATCTGCGGACACTTCAAATATCCCCAGGGAGGACACGATGGCCTAATGTCCTTTCTTTCCCAGGCGAAGAGAGAGTTGGGCACTCTTGGGTAAAGGAATGGAAAAGCAGTCTGTTGAAATTCTTTCTTCATACCCTGATGTTTACTTGTATTTCGAAAACAAACAAACAAACAACACTAAAAACACTTGGTCTGGTTTTATGTTTCATAAATATAATTGTAAAAATAGGGAGAACAAAAGATCATACTTCAGAGGATCTATACTTTTGCCTTTCTTATGCATATACGCATATACATTTTTTAAATTACTCTAGTTGACTTGTACTTCCCGAAGATCTGAATAGAACTGAAAGATGAAAGTCCAGGTTGCCATCTGATCACCACGTACGCTTCTCTCTGACAAGCTCACGGTTCCCTCCCGGCTGATTTATTATGCTCCTTGGCTTTGCGGCAACATTTCACAAACTCATCGATACAGAAATTCCCGAGAGTGAGTCTCTTAATTACATAGGCTCTTCTTGGGGGGTGAACAAAACAACAAATGTATTTCTCCCCACGTGGGTTGAAATGCCCCGTGTGATGTCCAACTTTACCACAACACTGTGGGGTGGGGGAGGGGCGGGGGCGGCTGGCTTTACCTCGTGGTGCCGCCGTCTCCCAAAATGTGTTGGTGCCTTCACGTTGTCTAACAGCTGGGCCCCTTATGGCCTTACAGCTCACAACCTTCTTTTCCTCAACAAGAGTCCCCACATTGCAGTCCTGTGGATGATCCAGCGATCTCATGGGCCCTGAGCCCCATGGTTCTAACTTCCTTCCTCTTTATGTCATTTCAGCACTCGTGTTCATGGCCAAACCAGGGAACTGGTGATGGGTTGACCCACACCAGCTCCAAGGTCTTGCTCACTTCCCATAGAAGATACCAACCATGGGGTAGCCTCATCTTATCAGCAATCCAAGGGGACCACGGTGCAGTCAACAGCAAGATGGCGGAGTCCTGGTTGTCCCTGTGTCAGGTTGACCTCCTAAGAGCTTGCAGGGGAGATGGCTTTGAAATCCTTGAATGAGTTCATGCTCTTTTCTTGAAATACACTGAATTCTGGTAACTTCCTAGAGTGCCGTGTCCCTGCCTTATGCTGGTTTCCCTTGTGGCCCCATGAGCCCCTTGCATGGATTTGAGTATCCCGGGTGTTGAGTTCATTGTTGCATCTTGGCTCAACATCCTAGACCAGGAGCCAAGGAGAAAGGTCTTTGGATACTTCTTGCTGAGTCCTGTTTCTCATCCCCGGTACACAAAGGTGAGGGTGAAGGGTGGGACACTGAAAACTAAGCAGACTGCTCATTGGTGTCACTTTTGTACTGTTTTTCATCTTTCTGGGGACAAAAGTGTCTGTTCCAAAGGGACAGAATGGGAAATTTGACTAAAAGTTTTAAAATTCAAACCCAGGGATGCCTGGGTGGCTCAGTCAGTTAAGCGGCCGACTTTGGATTTCGGCTCAGGTCATGATCTCACGGTTCGTGAGTGTGAGCCCTGCATGGGTCTCTGCATTGACAGCACGGAGCCTGCTTGGGATTCTCTCTCTTCCTCTCTTTCTGCCCCTCCCCTGATCGCCCGAGTGTGTGCTCTGTCTTTCTCAAAATAAATAAATAAACCAAAAACAGGTGGAGAGATACTGGCTGTTGGATGGTTCTAGAACAGATTCTGAGAAGGGACTAAGGATAGGGAGGGAGAGGGGCTGTCTGGCACGGACTCCTCGTGGCCACTTTCCTTCAGGCTCTTCCTGGACCTCCACACATACAGAGGGACTCACAGGCTGAAAGATCACCATACTCCCCTCCTCAAATCCCTGCTTTCTGCTGGAGCCCCGGGCTCGGCTCTCAGCACTCTCCACCCCACCATTCATTACCTTGTCTCCTGACTCATTTTCTTCAGAGCACTTATCACGAATCACAAGCCATGATTGTCTTGCTTTCCTGCTTCTTTTCTACTCCAAGCCTCAGGGGTCTGCCTTCTTTATTCTTTATTTAATCCTCGTGTCCAGTACAGTGCCTGGCTTAACTCCAAAACGACTCGTTGAACACATGCAACTTGCAACTTGCATAGGAGACATGGCACAAGGGGCTAGGACTTGGACACTGAAGAGGTCGGATCAGTTCAAGTGCTCAGTAAGCATGGTGTTATCATCAAAGACAGGGCAGTAGGGGGGCTGGAGGGAGCTTCGGTAGCATTGCGGCGAATTCCGTGTAGACATGGAATTCTAATGTCTCTGCTAATGTAGTGAGTGGACAGCCGCCAGAACGAGCCCAGGAGGAGACAGAGGACAGGAATGGAGAGAAGACAGTCAGGACTGAGAAAAAGGGAGAGCAGGTGTATTCCATACAAAAGAAGACATAGAAACCCCAAGGGGGTAGATGAACCCAAGAGAGCTGCAAGGGAAGGAGGCAAAGACCAAGGTCAGGAGGAGGAAGTGCATCGCCCTGGTGTCAGGACCTGGAATAAGCCCCGCCCCTCTGGTTCCTTGGCAACTTAAGCCCAGCAGAGCCTCTGCATGGCTTCCGAACGGCAGTGACCTCTACCCCCAGCTTTCCCGCCCCTGAACCTTTACCAATGACTCAAGAGCTACCAGGAGCTTGTAAGGCACTTCGTCCAGTGTTCTTATCTTGTAGTTGAGAAACTATGAGAGGGACGTGTTACCCAGTTAGTGGCAGAGGTGGGCCGACAGTCTGACCTCCTGTTCGAAGCGGTTATGGGTTTAGGGGCAGGGGTAGGGGCAGGTCAGCCACCTGACTCCTGGACTGCTCAGGACGGTCTCGTTTTCATGTCTCCCAATTTCTCAGACTTTGACTTAAATCAACCATACTCTGACTATCCCAAATATCCATCCAATGTCTGTGAGATTCCTCCTCAGGCTTCCCGGCAATCCACGGGGAGAGAAAATAGCAGAAACAGAATGACATGCAATTATTTCAATACTGGAACCATGTTTTGAGGGATCCACTGAGCTAAGGGAGGACCCTACGCTGGCCCATAAACTATGATTAAACAGGACCTTGTCTGCATGATTGACACTGGGTCCAACTCTGACAGTGAGCCAACATCCAGGAGTGCTAGTTAACTTGATTTTAACAAACCCCAGAGACTGGGCTTCCGGTATTGGCTACTTGAAGGACTCCACTAATGCGAAATGCCTCCGGCTACGGAGATCTAAAAATGTGAGATAAAATATGACACAGTTTATTTCAGATACGTAATGGAGTTAACAAGAAAGAGAGGCCCTCGGACGCTAGAAACAAAGAGGGAACCCAAATCAGATCAATCTAGTGTGATTCGCGGCTGCAGTCACTGAGGGGGTTTGTAGGGAGTTAATTGGCCCAGAAATACACTGAGACAGCTTTTGTTCTCTGTTCGCACCTGGTGAGGACAGAAGATGAGGTCTTCGTAGAAGTTAGAACTCAAACCTCTGCCGAACGTGGAGATTCTTGAAACTCAGCCCTCTTAACGAAGAGAATTTAAAATAACTCCACGCACCAACCAACGTGCCCCTGTCCAGGGCTCTGAAAAGCAGGGGGGGGGGGGGGAGTCAGAGTTGATATTATTTATGTAGTGTAGCAATCCTTAGTTGAACTTGCAACATATAAACTGATCCTGCATTGATAATACCACCGGAAGCAATGCAAGACCCTGACATAATAGAATCATCTGAAAAAAAGATCCCACAAAAAATGAGTATGTCAAAGCTACGAAAGCATTTTTAAAGAAGGAATAGAAAATCTTACCAAGAGGGGCCTGGGTGGCTCAGTTGGTTGAGCATCCGACTTTGGCTCGGGTCATGATCTCACTGCTCGTGGGTTCGAGCCCCGTGTCGGGCTCTGTGCTGACAGCTCGGAGGCCGGAGCCTGCTTCGGATTCTGTGTCTCCCTCTCTCTCTGCCTCTCTGCTGCTCACCTTCTGTCTCTCTCTCAAAAATAAATAAAACATTAAAAAATTAAAAAAAACTTTCATGAAGAATAATACGCAATGAAAAGACAACAAGCAGATTGGAAAAAGCAACACTAGAACCATGAAGGTAGTCTGAATTGAGGATAGAACGAAGAATGATTCAGTGAAGCTCTTGCTCCTAATGTGTGACTTAACCTCCCTTTTATCTTTTAGTTTCATTACAACTGTTATTTAAAAATTACCCAGGGGTGTCTGGCTGGCTCAGTCAGTAGAACGTGTGACTCCTGACCTTGGGGGCATGAGTTCAAGACCCACATTGGACATAGAGATTACCACCAACAACAAAAATAATAATAAATAAACTAATTAACTAACCCCCCTTTAAAAAACTATCCAATCATTCAGCATTGTACTGGGTTGAATAATGTCCCCCCAGAATTCATGTCTACCCAGAACCTCAGAATGTGACCTTCTTTGGAAATAAAATCTTCACGAAGGTAATTAGCTAAGATGGGGGTCCCAAGACGGATGAGAAGAGAGCCAGTGGGGAGAACGTGGGACTCTTGATCTCGGGGTTGTGAGTTCAAACCCCACATTGGGTGTAGAGCCTACTCTATTAATAAAAAAATTAATACAAATAAGTCAGTAATCACAATCAACGTGCACAAGGATACCCAAATAGTTAGACGCCGTATTAGCTCAGATTAGGGAAAAGAAATTCTACAGCGGGCTGTTTGCTCCTTTCTGTCATTCAGAGGCACTTCTCAAGTACAGTCTGCTCATGAACTACTGTTTTGAGGGGAGAGCGCCCCAGCGAGAATCAGACCTGAGTTTGCTACAGCGGTTTTGCAGCTCAGAGCAGTGGACGAAGAATTGTGTGGCAGGTCGGGAACCGGCTCCAGTATTTTCTAGGGTGGTAACCATGGGGAAACACCTGAGCTTCTCGTTTGTAGAACTGAGGGGGATTCTTGCCTTGACCTCATCACTTGGTACGGTGACCCTTGCAAAAGGACATAGTGGGAGAGAACGTAGTTAAGTTCCGTACAAAAACCCGAGTTACGGGGTCTAGACTGCAATCTGGCTGTCCGCTGCTTCACTTTCCGCTCTTTGCATTACAGACGCACAGGAGTTTGCGAGCACAAGACTCTAGTTGGCTCGTCCTGGGTCATTCATTCAGCATTTACTAACCCACCCACAGAACACGCTGAACCCAGGCGGCAGGACGAGGAGGTAAGTACGCCAAGGCCCCGACCACGGCTCACGGAGGCCACTCGTCGGCAGAGCCATCCAGCCGCGTTGGGACCCTTCTTCCCTCACAAAGCCCTGCCACGTCGAAGTGTTCCGGGCTCCGCAAAACATCATCAAAGACTTGGGAAACTTGATTGGCTTATTTACCCACAAGTGTGAGCCTCCGTGCATCCCACATTCCCCACATTCCCTTAGACCTTCTTTTTCCCTTTAACTGGCTGAGTTCCTCTGGGAGTTGGTTCATCACTACGAGCCTGTTCCGCAGCTCCTGCACACGGCCCAGCCAGCCCGCACCTCTGCACGGACTCTCCAGGCTTTATGGCTGCATCCACGGGCACCATCTGCCGGTGCCGGGCCCCCACAGTGGGACCCTTTCTATGGCTGGGGTGGCCTTTCTAGAAGGAACTGGGGGAGGGAGGGCAAGTCTCACAGAGTGCAGGTACTGAGTTAGGGCAGCTAAGCTCAAAGCTCAGCTCCTTGCTCCTTCTGATTCAGGTCTTCTTCTTCATCTGCAGAATTTGCTGGAACCACCACTGAAAAAAACCTTCACGTAAGGGACTAATGGTCTGAGAACCCTCTAGTTATAAAATATGAAGGGGAAAAAAAACCTTAGCAATTTCAGCTTCAAGAAAGGTCACTCTTATGAGATCAGGCTACATTCCTGCAGGGTTGAAATGAGTCATCGTAAGTGCCCTTCAAGTGCCAGCTAGGAGGGTAATGAACTTGCAACTTACCAATATTGCTGAAACACACACACACACACACACACACACACACACACACACACACATGCACACAGACGCACCCAAGTACACACACACACACAAGCACACATGCACACGCAAGCACTCGCACAGACATGCACACACACACACACACATACGAGCTTTCTTTTTCATTGCTTTTCATTATGTTTGCAGCTTGTTCAGAAACCCCCAACTCTTACCAGATTTTAAAGGAAAATCCACCTTTCAGGAAACTCAAGATTTGAGCTTTCTATTTCTTTAAAAACAAACAGATTTAAACCTGTTCATTACGAGGCATAATCTTTAACGGTGATTTTAAATTTTCTCACAGGAATAGCAGCCATATAAGCCCCTCTGCCTCATATATGAGTGTACATGTGAGAGCTGAGCCAAGGGTTGGATTCCCCTCCCGGGCTCCTGTAGACATTGGAAACCAAATTTTTCCATTTTAGAGTTAAATTTTAAAATCAATACTGGTGGGTCAGAGGAGACACATAATGGCCTTGAGGGATAAGCCGGGAAGAAGTCACTGCCTTCAAAGAGGGACTAACATTTCCGAAGGATGTGTCCGGGAGAGCGCCTCGCTTCGGTCACGCGTGAGCTCCCTAAACCACACCCCAGGGAGTTCACTGGTCTGGCTGAGAGGTGTTTCTAAACCCAGTTGACAGCTGTGGTCCTTCTTACAAACCAGTCCATTGGCATCAAGGTTTCGATCAATTCTGGGTCCTTAAAGAGACGATGTTCCAGAGCCTGTAGGGCTAAAGATCAGAACACTGACTCCAGCTCATCTACCGCAGGGGGCCCAGTCCTGGCTACCAGCAGGTTCTCCAAGCACATGCCGTGCCCCTTGGAGCATGGAAGGATGCTGACAAGGCCCGAGTTTCTTTCTGCTAGTCACCTTCACAGACAAGCCCAGGATCTCACCTCTTATCCAGAGTTGGGGATTAGAACACGTGTGATTTCAGCCCTTGGCCTTGGCCACTGTGCACCATGGTGCGGACTGAATCCTGTCGCCTCAAGTTCATATGTGGAAACCCTAAGCCCCACGTGATGGTATTGGGGATGGAACCTTCAGGAGGTAATTAGGTTCAGATGAAGTCATGAGGGTGGAGCCTTCATGATGGGGATTAGTGCCCTTCTAAGAAGAGACACCAGATGGGGGCCTGGGCAGCTCAGTCAGTTGAGCGGCTTGAGTTCGAGCCCCGAGTCGGGCTCTGGGCTGGCAGAGAGGAGTCTGCTTTGGATTCTGTGCGTGCGTGTGTGTGTGTGTGTGTGTGTGTCTCCCAAAAATAAATTTAAAAAAATATAACATTTAAAAATTATAATAATAAAAAAAGAGACACCAGAAAGCTGGCGATCTCTCTCTCCACTATGTGGGGACACAGGGGACACATCTGTAAGCCAGGAAGAGGGCTCTCCCCAGAATTCAACCTTGCTGGTACCCTGATCTATGACTTCCAGCTTCCAGAACTGTGAGGAATCAATTTCTGTTGCTTAACCCCCCCCCCCCCCCCCCCCCCCCCGGTCTGTGGCATTTTGCTCTGACAGCCCAGCTGACCAGACAGACTGTGATGTCACTAGGGTCCCGGTATGCAGGAGCTTGAGTCAGAGGGGTGTGGCCTCACACAAGACCTTGTCCACAGCCCGGTGGCTGAATCCTTTCTCATGCCCGTGTCCTTCACATGGACCACGGAGCTTTGCTTCAGTGGGCTCTTTCCCCCACAGCCACCTGCTCTGGTCTCTGCCTCTGCAGAGTCGCTGTTCTGATTGGCCCTTCTGGTCTATTGTGAGACCACTGCCTGGTTCTACCCACTCTGACACCTGCACAGACATCACCTTGGGTGCCCAAGGCGGCCACAGAACCTTTACTGACAGATCACCTGATAACCCTACACTTGCCTACTGACCCAGACAGAACGAAAGGGAAGCAGATTGCCCACGGAGAGGACATACACATGACGAGAGATGGGGAGGCTAGCCAGGTACAGCCATGGACTGGCAGTTTCTTCTGGCGAGCAACTCCAACAGCACCTCCTTCGGGGAGCCCTCCAGGATACCTGATCTAACAATGCCATCCTCTGAGCTCGGCTCTCCCCTCTGTCCATTCTCAGAGGCTGCGCTTACGACGTTGTCTTGTAATTTCTTTGGTTTTCAGTCTCTAGCCTCTTCCGAGATGCCAGGACATGGGTGTCTGTCCCATTTTCATCCTTTTATCTCAAATACGAAGAGCGGAGTCTGAAATATAGTCTTAATTGAATGGAATGGGGCATCCCAGCCCCGTGAGAATCTTCCTTTCCTTCCTTTAGGTTCTCTTCCCTCCCGTTCCCCCAACGACACTTTCTTCTAACCGGTTGTGATGGCCCCTCCCCCCGGGAGGAGCTCAGAGAGGGGCATTCAATTCATTATCATTCCTCTCAGCTTCATAAAACCAATGGGCCTGGATACGACACCCAGTTGTCTTCCCCCGGGGAAGATCCTCCCAAGGTCACCTCGGGGCTCCGATTCTTAGTTTCCTTAAGTTTCCTTGGTAAGGGAGGTGTTCGCCATTCGGAATGAATTTCTGAAGCTGACTGCTCAAAAGTGTCACTTTCGGCGTCCCGGGATGATTAGATAACCACATGCTCACGTTAACCACTGTCCTCTAGGAAAAATCCTTGTAAAGCGTTATTAAAAATCTGTTCCTTGATGAGTCGTCTCTTGCTTTGTCTCGCCCCTTGTCATAATTGTTTACCGCACCCCAAACGTTGGCGGGACGCACAGGCGGGCGCCACCCTGCAACCTTACTACTTACGCGCGTCTGGGCCACGCGCTTGGCCATAGCGACGGCTCCGCGGTTTCTCCGAGCATGCGCAGAGCAGGCGGAAGCGATACACCGAAATTCATCGGCCCAGATTCCGGTGGATTCGGCCCTCGGGGAATCGCGTGCAGCTCTCCTCTGCCGCGCTCTGCAAAGGGTTGCATGAGCCCGGCTCAAAAATGTTTTCAAGTGCAAGGTGTATGCTTTCAGGACAAAAGTAGGCCACCCACCCCGTGCCGCCGACCCTGTCAACATCTTCCGCAGTGTAGTTGATGCGTAAGTCACGATAATGAAAATAAACCCAAGCCTTGTCCACAAAGCACCGCCGGGCATGGGGTGCGAACTTCTTTAAGGGGTTGTATTCGTTTCCTGTTGCCGCTGTTAACAAATCACCAAGGCTATAGTGGCTTCACGTAATGCAAGTCTATCATTTTACGGTTTGTGCGTCAGAAGTCCTTGGCGGGCTGGAATCAAGGTGCTGGCGGCGTTGGGGTCCTTCCTGGAGGCTCCGGGGCCTGGGGAGCCTCTTTCTTTACCTTTTCCAGCACGGGGGGTCACCCGCGTTCTTTGATCATGACCCCTTCCCCCATCTTCAGCGCCAACCCGCTGCCCCTCTCTGTGTCAGTCGTCCGGGGTCCTCTTGTCTCGGTGCCCCTGTTCCGCCTCCCTCTTCCACTTATAAGGCCCCTCGTGGGTACGTCGCGTCGCTTGGATGGTCTAAGCAAGACAGCCTCCCATGTCAGAACTGTTGATTAGTAACTTTAGTTCCACCCTTTCCCACCTACCATAGTCACAGGCTCCCGGGACTAGGGCGGGGACATCTTTGGGGGCCACTATTCTGGCGGCCAGCAGTGGCCTGCAGCCAGGTGGCGGGCGCTGGTGTGGCACCATGGGTGAAGAAGGTGCCGGATCCACATTCTGGGGTCACCACTTGCTCCCTTGTATGGTCTTGGGCAAATGACGGTGCCTCTCCCTCCGTGCTCATTTGGGTTCCCAGGCTTGTGGGTGCAAGGAGCTTGATTGGGAAGTGATCCCAGGAGGCACCTTGAGGGAGCGGGGACATTTGTCAGGGAGGCGAGCTGGAGGGCGTGCGCTATGAGCGGGTCGTGACTGTGAGAAGACTGGGAAGACGACGGTCCCGATGACAGGCAAGGATGCCCGTGATTCCTCGAGGCCGACCCTCAAAGCTTGGAGGCCCGGCTGAGCCTGCTCTCATGGCCAGGGGGACCCCTGAGACGGGAGGCACAGGGAGCCGTCCCCTATCGGCAGGTGGCTCCTGATGGGCCAGGGGGAGCTGGTGGGACGCCAGCAGCAACTGTGACCTCCTCTGAGCCTCGGTTTCCTCAGCTGTCCATGGAGGACGACCATGACCCCGCCTCCATCCAGGTCGGTGTGAGGGCTAAACAGGACAAGGGGTGAAAATTCGTGTGATGTCTAGAGCCCACAGATGCGAGGCTGGCTACTCACTGCTTCCCTGGCCGTGCGGCCCAAGAGCGGGCACTTTATCTTTTGCTCTGCCTCGGTTTCCTCACCTGTGACCCGAGGGAGTTCGTTCATCACGGCACAGGTGTCGGTGGGCGTTAGGCACATTCGCGAGGCTAAGGGGATAAAGCAGACGCTTTCCGAGCCTTTTGGAGCCTGCCCAGAGAAGAGTGCGATCCCACGGGTGACAGGACGCTGCAGCCGAGTGCTGAGCGCCCCACGTCACGAGGGCACGCGACGAGGCCTGAGCGGTCAGCCGGGTCAGGAGGGCAAGGCTGCTGGAGGGAGGGAGGGAGGGATGGGCACTGAGGCAGGAAGGAAGGAGAGCTCTCTGGGCAGCAGTGTGTGTGCGCGCATGTCCCCAGCCTCGCCAGGGAGGGAACGCGCCTGTTGGAAGGCCCATGGGGCGCCCTCCGGGAGGAAACCATCGCTCTGCTGTCTGCACCCCAGGAGCTTAGGGAACCCCACCGTGCAGCGCCAGTGGTCCCTGCATCCGGCCCTCCTGATGGGAAGTTCACTTCCCCTCCCTGCCCCGGAGTCATGCCTCCTCTTGGTGGATTCGCTCCACGACCCACACTGGCGGCAGTAGGAGATAATGTGCCTTCTGGGCCCCGGGCACACCTCTGGCAGCGGCCCCCTAGCAGCTCCGCGAGAGACGGGCACAGAAGCCACGATCTCTCTGTGATGGTCGGTGTTGTGGGTGGAATGTAGGGGGGCCCAAGTGCACCCCAGAGCTATTGATGCTGCTGGGAAAGCCACGGACGGGGAAGACCCGGGGGCTGGCCCTGAGCCACCGATGGCCCTCCCGTGATAATGAACTTCACCTGAGCGCACCGAAATGGAGTCGAGTGCTTACTCTTGGCCCTGCCGTGAGCTGAGTATGAAGGTTGCAAGGACAAGAGAGATTCCAGGCTGGAGGAGGAGGGAGGCACAGACGAGACCCTCTGCGAGATGTGGCCAGGGCCCCAATGGGGCATGAACAGTGCTCGGGTCACCCTGAGGGGCTGTGCTGAGGGTCTGTCTACATAAAGGGTTCCTTCAGGGGCGAACACTGTCCACGCATCAGCCTGGCCCCCTCAGCACTGGAGCTGATTCCCGGGCCCAGGTAGATGTTGAAGAAATTCATATTACATACTGCACTTGAAAAAAAATTTTTTTTAGTATTTATTTATTTTTGAAAGGGAGACAGATTGCGAATGGGGGGAGGGGCAGAGAGCGAGGGAGACACAGAATCCGAAGCAGGCTCCAGGCTCTGAGCTGCCAGCACGGAGCCCAATGCGGGGCTCGAGCTCACGGACGGTGAGATCATGAGCCAAAGTCAGACGCTTAACCACCTGAGCCTCCCAGGTGCCCTGACGCTTACCCAGGACGGTTAAAAATGACCAAGTGGTAGAGAACATGTATCGTTGCGTGTGAATTTTGATTCCTAGGTTCGAAGTCCCGTCAGACTTACTGGACTGCAGATTCTGCAGGCTGGGCTCAAAACAAGTCAACTTTGGATTGGAGCCGTCGATGGTCGGCTGTAGTAAAGTAATGATAGAGAATAGTTAAAACTGGCTTGTTAGGTCATAAATATTTTACTTGCCAGGCTCAGCAAGCTGCGGGTAGACACCTGCCCTAATGAGTAAGTATTGATTACACTCTAGTCTGGAATCAAGACACATAACTGATGGGTTAAAGATTTGAGGAATCCCGCGCTACACACGAAGACAGAAATTACCCTGGTAACACCATTAGGGGGTACTTTCTCATTGCGTCTCAAAACTTAAGCGTAAGCAGGGTTACGGCCTAAGCTAAAAACGAAGGCGATAGGCTGGCCAGCCGAGCTGGAGAGCTGACTTGATGGGTCTTCGTGTGGGTGCAGGGGTGGGGACTCATAGCGTGGGAGGGTTCCTTGGGCAATCCACTCCAGTGTCGCCCTACGGTGCGCGTCGTTCTCTGACACCCAACTTACGATCACGCATTTGTGAACACGTCCGCTCTTGGTGTGTTCGGTTCTGTCCGGAGCAGCTCTGAGCACACACACGAGTCAGGATCCCGCCATTCAGTCTAGGCGGCTCGATACATCTCCCTCTCCCTTCAGATGGCCGTCCCACAGGGGAAGTCGTTGCTGGGAGTTCCACAGTGAAACTCGTCCTGTTGGCCCCGCATGGGATGGCGGTCTAGCAGAATCCGTGGCAAACGGTTACATGGTGGGTCGGGATGACAATATTGGTGTGGGTTTCACGAGAATGGAGTTTTGAGCAGGAAACCTGGTGCGGGGTCAACATAGCGCCATGACTGTCTGGGCTTTACCAACCTGCCAGACCCACGGGTTGGGAGGAATCTCTTGGTGCCGATGGCCGCAACGCACACGGGGAATGACACGGACCTGAGTTTGGCCCGGGAGCATCTACCTGTGGCCTCCTCGGTAATCTGGAGCCCGTGCCTCAACCAGGTTCTTACCCCGTTTTTGTTCTCTTTACATTAGCAGCACCAGGAGCCATAAGGAAGCTTTCTCTTAAGGACCCTTGACCTTTCTGAAGGGCCGTGCAGCTTCACCTCGGTGACCACAGGTGACCGAGACGGTAAGAGGCAGGGATGCCGGTTTTGTAGTAACGGGGGCCCCTGGTCAAGGTGATTCTCTAGACAGAACTCAGGAAAAACCGCTCTATTCAAGAACCAAGTTCAGACTAACAGGAGATCCCATCCCGATTGGGGTGGACCCTAATTGCAGCGACAAGTGTCCTTATACGGGAAGAGACGGAGAGGAGACACACAGACGACAAGGCCAGGTGACATCAGGGGCAGAGACTGAAGGGATCTGTTTACAAGTGCGGGAACGCATGGGTTCCTGGAATCTTCCAGAAGCTCAGAGAGAGAGGAGTGGGGCAGATTCTCCTGCAGACCTTCCAGAAGGAACCAACCTTGACGACACCTTGATTTCAGAGCTCCGACCTCTATTGCTGTAGGAGAATAAACACCTGTGGTTGCAAGCACCCCCCGTTTGTGGTGCTTTGTTACGGCGGCCAAAGGAAAGCTAATACACCTCCCGAGACCAGCGTTTACTGCCCACGGACACCCAGCACTCTCTTTAATCTTGCAGTCATTTTGAGGCTGGGGTGTAATTATACGGGCCCTCCAGGGAAACCTGAGATTTAAATAAATCTGGGGCTCACCTAATGCTGACCTTTGGGAGGCATTGCCCTTGATAGCAAAAGATTAAGGGTGCCTGGGAGGACCTGGGGTGCCAACAGGCAGAGGCTGTTACAGAGACTGAAAACTAAGAAGGTGGTCGAACGAGATCCCTGAGAACCAACTCCGGAAAGCCAGAGGGCATTTTACACGGGCAGGTTCACCGTCACCAGCTCTCCTAATAACCAGCTGCTTGTCGCATGTTGCAGCAGTTGAGGGTGGGGTTGGGGGGGGCTGCCTCGCGGAGCTTTGCTGTTCAGTAAATAGACTCTGAGATCTCAGCGGCGTAAGACAGGTTCCTGTCTGGCTCACGTCGCAGGTGCTGCTGGTTGGGCGGCTGGACTCTTGCGGAAGAGGTGACTCGGTTTTCCAGGCTGTTCCCATCAGCCCCTCCGTGATCCTGGAATCCCTGTTTTCAGTCTTGGAGAGGGGAGTGAAGGTTTCGGAGAAGGGACATCCTCCCGGGACCGCCCCCTTTTCACTCAGGTTCGCAGACAGCATCAGTGCCGTGGCCCTACCCCAATCCGAGTGCACTGAGTGTGCAGGGGCACGGAGCCGTGGCCTCAGTGGCACCGGAAGGAGCCAGGAGGGGGTGTGCGGTAGGGAGCAGGCACGAGCTGTCAGCTGCTCCTGAGACGTTGCCGCGCCCACAGCTAGGCAACCAGCGGCTACGCGACGTCTGGTCAATATCACAAGGTTCTGTAAAGGACACGGGACCTCTCGGACCCCGGGAAGGTCGTGGCTCCAGATGGGGTGTCCTAGAAATGTGACAGGTTGGGCTGCAGGCCATGCGTCGTGTCTCCCGGACAACGTGGGCGACACCAGCGACCGGCTGGCGTGGCGCTGCCCTTCTGGCCACCGTGGGTGGGCAGACGCGGTGACATTGTTCGCTTCACGCAGACGCGCGCGTCTTTCGGGTTCCCTCCCGGCGCGATTGCGCACCGTCCTATGTTGTTCACCATCCACACTGGCTCCCTCGGCCACGAGTGGGAGAGCGGCATATCAGGGGTCACTGAGGTGGGAACAGTGGCTTTATTCCTTGCTGCTCACGGTGTGTCCACAGACGAGCAGCACCAACACCACCAGGAAGCTTGCTGAAGCGCCAAAGTTTGGGTCCCGCCCAGATCTAACAAGTGAGATCGTATTTTTCTCCTTAAAATTTTGAAGTGTATTTATTTTTTGGGAGAGAGAGAGAGAGAGCACGCGCACAAGTGGGGGAGGGGCAGAGAGCGAAGGAGAGAGGAAAATCCCAACCAAGCAGCCTCCACACCCTCAGCGCAGGGCCCAACACGGGGGCTCGAGCTCATGAACTGCGAGATCGTGACCTGAGCTGAGATCAAGAGTCGGACGCTTAACCGACTGCGCCACCCAGGCGCCCCACGTGAGATTGTGTTTTATTTAACAAGTTCCCCGGGTGAGTTCTGTGCACGCCGCAGGGTGGGAAGCAGTGAGCTATAGAATGTGTTAATTCCAGAGCAACAAGAACGGTAGATAAATATCTAACTTGAATGGCGCGGATCAAATGTGACAGGGGTCCCAAGCAGACAAGAGTTAAGTTAAAATCTTTAGGCTACGATCATTAGAAAGATCGAGCTACAAAAGCCTACGTGCACGGTGGAGAAGAACCACGCAGAAACCCAAGGGTCAGCGTCCTTTTTACGGCTCTTGAGTCCCTGGCTGAATGATAATGTGAGTTAGGAGAGTATAGTGTGTTCATGTATGGTGGTGGGGAGGGACCTCATGTACAGGGGGAGGGACAGAGAGGTGGAATCCCAAGCAGGCTCCACGCCGTCGGTGAGGAGCCAGGCTCGGGGCTCGAGCTCACGAACTGTGAGCTCATGAGCTGAGCCGAAACCTGGAGCCGGCCGCTCGACCGCCTGAGCCACCCAGGCGCCCCTCAAACACTTTCATTCGGCCAATAGCCTGAAGTTAGGACAAGAGCCCTGAGTTTACTGTGACGCTAATCGGTTGCAGTAAAGAACAGCACCATGGCATCCGTCTTGTTCCTGATGGTGTGAAAACCTGAGGCCTGAGAAATGAAGGAAGAAATGTTAGAAATTCTTGGTCAACAGATCGGGCTGGTTCTTCTCTCCCAGACCTGCTCTACCCTCGCGTTTTACCAAAGGACACCTCAAATGTGGTTTTAGCACTTGGGAGCCGAGCTGTGGCAATTAAGGCGGATAACAGAAGCTCATTAACAACTTAATGAAATATACTCGGGACATCATTTTCCGTGACTGTTCAAATGCAGCGGTCAAAGAACAGCACTTTTCTATAAACTGATATAATCTATCATTTTCATCAAGCTGCATGGAACTGTGTTAATAAGGATCCTTGAGGATGATACCAATTACTTGTTCGATAATAAGCTTTACGGTTTTTTTTTTTTCCATTAAAAAATTTTATACTTGATCTTAGCCAAAAGGCCAAGAAGCGATCCATTAAAAATTTTTAATGGGCGCCTGGGGGGCTCAGTCGGTTAAGCGTCCGACTTTGGCTCAGGTCGTGATCTCACGGTTCGTGAGTTCGAGCCCCGCGCCGGGCTCCGTGCTGACAGCTCGGAGCCTGGAGCCTGCTTCCGATTCTGTGTCCCACTCTCTCTCTGCTCCTCCCCTGCTCACATCTCTCTCTCTCTCAAGTATAAATATTCTCTGCCCCTTCCCTGCTTGCACTCTGTCTCTCTCTCAAGTATAAATAAACATTTAAAAAATTACAAAAAATTTTTTAAGACACTGGGGCACCTGGGTGACTCAGTTGGTGGGGCTTCCAACTTGATTTCAGCTCCAGTCGTGAGCTCGCTGTTCGTGAGTTCGAGCCCCGAGTCTACTTCTGCACTGACAGCACAGGAGCCTGCCTGAGATTCTCTATCTCTCTCTCTCTGCTGCTCCCCTGTGTGCTCTCTCTCTCTCTCTCTCTCTTTCGGTCTCTCTCTGGCAAAAATAAATAAGCATTTAAAACAATTTTGAAGAGGTTGTGCTGCCGACTTTGGCAATGAAAGTGGCCCCGAGTGAAGGCATATAGGTAGGCACCAGAAGCTGGACGAGGCAAGGGACAGATTCTCCCCTAGACCCTCCAGAAAGAACGCAGCCTTTCCCGACACCTTGATTTTAGGACTTGTGATTTGAGAACTGTAAGATAATACATTTGCGTTGTTTTAAGCCACTGAGTCTGGGGTAACTTGTTACAGTGGCAACAGGAAACTCATACACAGTGGGGAGACAGACAATCAATACATAATTGAGCATAAGTTCATTTTATGTCCGTGGGAATAAAATACAAAGTATGTCACGGTAAGAGTGAGGCAGGGAAGGGCAGAGAGAGTAGGAAGGGGGTTTTAATGAAAACGGGAAGGTGTGGGCGGAAAGACAGGAAGTTGGGGAGAGGTACGGCCAGGAAGCTGCCCCGGGGGAAGGCGTTCTAGGGAAAGGGAGCCGTCAGTATGAAGGCCATAGAGGAGGGGTCCTCTGCTTAGGCACTACGGGTGTTCTGGGCCAGACTGTCCTCTGTTGTGGGCTGTCCTGTGCCCCACCTTCTTAGTTGTGACAAGCAAAGGTGTCTCAGGACACTACCATTGTTTTCTGGAAGCCGTGGAGAGCCACGGCTCCAGAGGTAGGTCAGTAGCATAGCTCAGGCACGAGCTTGCTGGGGCGCGGGTGTGACAACAGGCCAGGGTTGGCCAGTTACTTTGGAGCGCATGGCTTTGACGCTTCGACATTCAGGGAACAGCAGCAATGGCATCATGGGGAACTTACTAGAAAAGCGGACCCCAGATGGGTGGGGGTGGGGTGGGGGAGGCACTGGTTTGGGGTGCTCTCATGCCATGTCTCTGAGCTGCGACGGTGCGGACCCTGCCTTAATTTCAAGCTCATTGACTTCACAGCTCTTCTGGAACATTCTCCCTGTGCCAGGTCCCGGTTCCAGGCTGTGAAGGGCTGCCCCAGGGTAGGGGGGCTGGTTCCGAAGTCAGACTGCCCGACGGTTTCCAAGCCTGTGACAAACATAGTCCCTATCCCTCGATGTTTATTATGAGGCACAGACCGGATGTCTACCCCGTGCATTCAGCCCAGCGCTCGGCGCCCCGTAAGTGCTCCGTGATTGTTCTTGTGACTGTCTGTCTGTCTACCCATCTGTTTGTCTGCCTGTGTCGTGAGGGTCCACATCAGCACCGGCAGGATGAACCCCTCTACCTCATGGCCTTTCAGAGAGGATTACATGACGTGAGTCTGTCAAGTGCGTAATTCATAGCTCAGCATGAAACAAACGCTCCATGAATGGTCGCAAGTAATACTATCTTAATCATTTCTTTTAAAAAAATGAGCGCGGGTAAAGGGCTTCACCGTTAATGGCGTTCTCAGCTGCTTACTTGGAATTACCCTCGAGGTGCGCCTCACCCTCCTGGCCAGAATGTCCTGACCTCCCCGGTGGTAATTGTTAAACCAGGAGCCGAGACGTTAGTCCTTCTGTCCCCCCAGCCGGGGCCAACCGAGGCGGGTCTCGATCTGCCTGTGATCTGTTGGCACGGGGTGGTTGATGGTTTCCCTCACACGGCAGCTCTGGTGGGGAGCCCTATGTGTTTTGTACAATGAAAGGGTGGGGGTGGTGTCTGAGGCACCTTATCAGCTGAGAGGTTTTAGCCACAAGTAGCCGAAACCCCAAGTAAAGGGCATGTCATTTTCTGCAAGTCCTGAGGTCAGGTGGTGCCGGGGTTGGGTATGTCAGCAGCTCCACAGTGTCATCTGAGACCCTTCATACTTCCCTCCTGCTGTCCTCAGTGGGTGAGTGGGCTCTCAACATGGTGTCAAGGTGGCTGCAGCCACTCCAGCCGTCACATCTTCATTCACTGAAATTCAGAAGCAGCAAAGGAGAGCTGTATGATCCAACGTTAAAACATAAGGAAGATCTTCCCAAGCCCATCCATTTATTCCTGTCCGGGAAACCCTTCCCTTGGGTCTCAGGACCCTTCCCTAAACAAATCCCGGGCAAGGAGAATTGATTAATTGTGTGGCTCAGACCAATCTCCCCTTAAGCTGAGCGTACAGTCTCTTTCCCTGAGCACATAGTCGCCAGGCAGAGGGCACCCCCAAGTAAAAGTGGGGGTCCTGCCTGCAAGAAAGGTGGACGGAGGCACGGATTCGTGCGTGGGTGACCCACGGTGTCTGCCTCAGAGGATTCCGCCTCATTCCGACTCTTCAGCCCCTCATTCCGTCATCCCGATGACTTGCTCAGACGGAAGCAAGCGGAGCAGAATTGAGGCCCGGAGTGAATTTCCGGGGGAGGTGGCCATTATTCAGAACTTCTGCAAGAAATCCCTCGCTCTGTGGTAGCAAGCGGATTCCAAGGCAGATCTCGCAGCACTTTGAGGTTCGGGGGCGGGGGGGTCCACACTGGGCGAGAGAAGCAGCGTGAGGTGAGAAGGGGATTCTGAGGCCGCTCGGGATCAGCCCCTCAGATCAGCCCCCACCCCCGCGAGCCATGTCACGAAGTATCTGATGGCCACTGAGAATGGGACGCCACAACGGGGGTCAGCAGGACGGGGGCCAGCCGCTGTGGCCGCCGTGCTGAGCCCAGCTTCCAGAAGGCCACTTCTGCAAGCAGTCGGGGGCGGGGGGGAAGGAAGGAGAAAACAGAGCAGTTAGCACAGTCGTATCAGCTCGCCTCCCAAGGAAATCTCGGACAGGGCAAGAGAGGGAGATCGAGGGGGGGACTGGGCGTCTTCTGATGACACGCACTGAGACAGAGTGCCATGCTTTTACTCCCAGGCTGGAGTGGCATGGAAAACGTGAACTTGGTTGAATTAATGACTTTCCGTTTGGTCAAACTGAGGGACGTTTCACACCGGAGTTCAGTGCCAACGTGATACCTTCCCCTTGCTTCATCCCCTAGGATGTCAGCCATCTGAGGACAAGAATCACGTTCCAAGTCTCCCCGGCACACCCACCTGGGGGAGCGTCCCCAGCATAACAGGTGTCACGATTATTTGCAGACGTTATTATTATTATTATTATTATTTTTGCTGTTTATTTATCTTTGAGCGGGGGAGGGGCGGCGAGCGATGGGGGCGGGGACAGAGGATCCGAAGCAGGCCCTGTGCTGATAGCAGACAGCCTCACACGGGGCTCGAACTCACCATCGTGACCTGAACTCAGGTCGGACGCTTAACCGACTGAGTCACCCAGGCGCCCCTGCAGATATTATTTTTAACAGCATTTTTTTTTTTTTTACGTGATGGACGCGGCATCCGAGCGCACTGCAAATGACACAGCAATGCGAAAGTTCATCTGCAGAATAGCGGCCTCGAAGTATATTTACGAAAGGAGCCGGTGCGGTTGTCATTGCTTACCATGATGACTTTTAAATAATGCATTGAAATCGTTTTAGCTTTCGTGAGACACGGGCAGCTGAAATTAATTGCACGGGGAGTTAGTGTTTAAGGAGGGAACAGTCGTGCATGGCCATTAGAAGCAGAAGCCTGAAAGTGACAGAGGTACGGAGGTTCATTTTCCCCAAGAGTAACTTAATGTCTTGCACTAAAGGTTCTACATCCCAGAATCTCGCGAGGAGAGACGCTTTCCTCCTGGAAGTCGGCTTTGGATGTTCTCATCAGTGAAGACACAGAGGGGACGCGGGGTGGGGGGCGGGGGGTTGAGCTCGTCCCCAACAGTAAGGGGAACAGGATGTCCCTGCAATCCAGAGCCGGCCCAGCAGAGAAGGGGCCACAGTCCAGGCGTGCTGTGCTGACCTGCAGGCTTCTGGACGTGCCCTGTGCCCTGTGTTCTCTCTTTCGTCACTTTATCTCTGTAAACACCTCGAGGCATGGGTGGGGCCGGGGTCTTCAGCCTCTTACCGTTGCTGAGGGACCCCGGTAGAGAGCTGGCTGTGAAGATTGCACCCCAAAGCAGGAGCACTGATACCCCATGTCCACCCTTCCGGGGGCTGTGTGGAGTGGGGAGGCATTGCCCTGGACACAAACAGCCTCCTGAAGGAGATACCGGAAAGAAAATTCTTCAGGGATGGAACGTGGTACCAGAGGGTTTGGATTTTCCTGGACCTTGGATCCTGCTGAGGAGGGAAGGCGAGGCTCTGGGCTTCTGTTCTGGCGTGTCGATGGTGGCGGGCGTGAGTTCTGGACACAGTGCAGATAGGATCCCCCCTGGCAGGAGCGTGCAGGGGCTCAGGAGGGTGCTGGAGGGTGCAGGGATGCAGGAGCAAGGGCTCAGGAGGGTGCAGGAGGATGCAGGGGTGCAGGAGGGTGCAGGGGTGCTGGAAGGTGCAGGGGTGCAGGGGTGCAGGGGCTCAGGAGGGTGCAGGGGTGAAGAAGGGTGCAGGGAGGGTACTTGGTGCAGGGGTGCAGGAGCGTGCAGGGGCTCAGGAGAGTGCTGGAGGGTGCAGGAGCAAGGGCTCAGGAGGGTGTGGGAGGATGCAGGGGTGCAGGAGGGTGCAGGGGTGCAGGAGGGTGCAGGGGCTCAGGAGGGTGCAGGAGGGTACAGAAGGGGGCGGTTTGTGGTGACTTTCCTGGAAAACATCAAATGAACAACACTGCCCAGGTGCCAAGTCTCACCTGGTACCGTTGGATGAAGGCTGGCCCCACAAAATAAGGGCTGAGGTTTTGTCTTCTTTCGGTTTCTAGTATTTTTACTCATCTGGAGAGCACTGATCCCTAAATAGGTTTTCAAGAATTTTTCAGGTGTCAGGACTTAAAAATGGCATCTGTGCCCTTTCTTTTTTAAAAGTTTAATGTCTGTTTATTTTTGAGAGAGAGAGGCAGCACAAGTGGGGGAGGGATAGACAGAGAGGGGGACGCAGAATCCGAAGCAGGCTCCAGGCTCTCAGTTGTCAGCACAGAGCCCAACGCGGGGCTCGAACTCACACACTTCGAGGTCATGACCTGAGCCGAAGTTGGAGGCTTAACCGACTGAGCCACCCAGGCGCCCCGCATCTGTGGCCTTTCTGATGTTATCTGGCTCCTAAACATTAGCTTCTATAGCAACAGGGATGATAAAATCAAGCCTCGCTCATCTTTTAAGAAAAACCCCTAGGCTCATACCTGTTTCCACCCTGTGTACAAGTTTCAACCTCCTTCTGCAAAATCACAGCAGTGATTCATCTCATGACCGTGATCTTGAAGAACGATATTCACAGTTTGTCTGTTTTCACCTTAATTCAGACATGTCACGGGAAACAATTATTTTGTATAACGTATGTAAGTTTATATGCATCTAATGTACGTAGGTTTAAAATTTACCACGAAAACTAACCAACGAGAATGCAGTCGTGCAGCCGATAATTAGGGAGTACTCACTCCCTGCTCAAGGTGGTTTTCCGCACTGGCTGTCACGGAGCCAGGCCTTACCCTGTCGGGGGGCTCATAGCCTGGTGAGATGGGCCATGGGAGCAGCGGACCCAGTGGTCCATACAGCTCCGTCTGGCCCCTCACCCAGCCTCGCAGAGCTCTGGAAGGGGAGACCACACGCCCGGGATGGTCCACAGACACTTCCTGGACTCCACTCTTGCCTGGGCCTGGGCTGCAGGCTAGGTTCCAGAGCGTAAGGGCACCAAGAAGTGTGGGTGAAAGGCAGATTGCAGCAAGCTGACTTAAATGCCTGTGGTCGGGTGGAATTACGGTGCTTTCCACGTGTTGCTAGCGACCCGTGATCAAAGCTGGGGCTGCTGACTGAGCACTGGAGCCGAGTTATGATTGTGTCTATTCCTCCCCAGCACGCACTATGACCCCATTTTACAGATGGGGAGATTGAGGCTCAAGAGGCTAAGAAATGGAGAGTAAAATGATGGAGGCCCTAAGCGCTGGAGTTGAAATTTGAAACTGGATCCTTTTGCCTCCTGAGCTAAGACCCAAGGGGCCCTTGCTTTTGTGGCCTGGTATCTGCTGAGCGCCCTCACGAGTGTGGCTGCGTTGACCCTGTCCGAATGCTGTGGAGTCAGTCCCAATCGCTTTTTCTTCAGAAAGTGGGCCTTTTTGGGGGGGGGGGCGCTTGGGTGGCCCAGTGGGTTGAGCGTCCGACCCGGCTCAGGTCATGATCTCGCAGTTTGTGAGTTCGAGCCCCGCGTCCGGCTCTGTGTCAGATTCTGTGTCTCCCTCTCTCTCTGCCCCTCCCCCGCCCGTGCTCTGTCTCTCAAGAATAAATACATGTTAAAAAAGAAAAAAAAAGAAAGAAAGCGGGCCTTTCCCCAACAACAGGTACAAAACACGATTGTTTCGCTGCACCTTCTACTGCAGAGGGCTCAAAGTCCTGGATGTCTTCTGGGTTCAGCTCAGATCGGAGCAGAGGAGGTCTAGGCGCTGAGCAGCTTTGTGACGATTCATGTTCTATTAGCACATAGCGACTTCCAATTTCACACAATCCCATGGTATTCTTGAAATGATTAACAATCATGACCTTGTTTTGTTTGTTTAGGTAGGCTCTATGCCCAGCGTGGGGCTTGAACTCACGACCCTGAGATCAAAAGTCACATGCTCTACCGACCGAGCCAGCCAGGCACCCCAAATCATGACCTTTTTTAATAAACTGAGAGGCCGAGGACAGGCGAGGCACTGAAGGCCTTTTTCCTGAAGGATCTGGGAGGACCAGGGACAGGCACCCCGTAGGGAGGCAGGCGTAGGGGGACAGGCACAGGTGTATGATGCAGTCTAGCCCTCACACTCCTCTGCTCAGGACAGAGCTGGACACGGAAGCCAACTTGATCCAGCCCCAGGCGGGCCCCAGAGGCCGTCTGGTGAGCCATCCAGTCACTCCCCAAAGAAGGCCTAGGAATAAAGAAGGCCAACTTGAAAAACCATCCAGACAACTTCCCCAAGCGTTTGATTGTATAAATAATTTATTTCTGTTCACAGCATCATATATGCATATAAAAGGGAACAGGACCAGAAGAGGACGTTCAGGACAGAGAATTACAGCAGCAGAAAGGAAAACCGAAACCAGGAGACGACAGTCCCAACACCATGACAGAGAATCTGTGAAGAGAATCGGCTTGAAATAAAACCGGCCTCCTTGTGTCTAGGGGAGAACCTTTCGAAAGCTCACGTGGGGAGGCCAACTTCCTCCGTGTGAAACCCATTCATTCTTCAAAGGGGCAGGAGGCATAATAGATCACTGATGCCATATTGGAGAGGACTGCCCCCCCCCCCCCCAAGGCCACGCCAAGGTAACTTGACGCGTGCTTCCTCTGTTTGGTCAGAGACAAAAGTGGGCTGTTATTAGGTCAAACACCACAGAGATCAACGGAGACTCTTAACTATTGGTTGATACACCACAGGGGCCTTACTTGACCGCACAATTTACTAACAGTTGACTGCACCCCTAAGTATCGATAATGCAAAAACCAAAGTCATTTCGCTTCGTTTGTAAAGCATGACGGGACTTGAACAGGGATCTCGAACCTAAGGATGGTTAGCACGAGGTGGTTACAGCATTTGGCATCTTCAATGTCACAAAATAAATATATTATTCTCTCAATAGTGTGGCCCTACCAAAATGTCAAAGTGCATAAGAAATTGTTACATGTGAAGAAAATAAAGGAGGATGGGGATTTTTTTTTTTTTTTAATAACTCTATACAGAATCTTCAGATGATGGGACCAGCCCATTTAGAAATCAGTGACTACGCTGTCGAAACGTAAACCGAAATCCTGCAGGCTTTGACAGTGCTTAGCTCTATTTTCTCTACTGAGTTGCTACAAAAATACCAGCCTTGGGGAGGTACCAAATACACCGACCAAAGATGAAAGGAAGATGATGGGCCTGCTAGGTTTCCTCTTTTAAAAGGTTTCCTGTAAGTGGGTTTCAAGCAGGAAGGCAGGACCACCTCTGGGTCTTAAATTAAGTTTCTGAGTGTAATGGACAATAGGCATGGGTATATAATCTGACGACCTCACATGCTCAAGCATGATCATGCCCAGTTGCTATATAGGCCTCCTTCGTAAAGAAATTCCTCACAGCGGGGTGTGTGTGTGTTGTGTGTGTGTGTGCGCGTGTGTGCATATGCAAAATCCTACCTGTGAACATGAATTTGAAGAGGAAATGAAAACCAAACGGTAAGGAGAAGTTTCCCTTTTTGATACTGTGTCTCAGGGTAAATGACAGCTTCTGCAAACTAAGACTCAGTCCTGATTATAAAGGATTTTTAAATCACATTATTAAAAATATGTATTTCTTCTTCTTTCGCTTTATCTATTTTTCCAAAGCCTCTTTCAAGTAAACCGCGAAGTGCCTGAGTACAGGTGATCATTACATCACACGCTTTCTTTGATCCCAAGCACTCATTGTTTGCGTTTGCCTAGCAGGCCAGTTCCCACAAGAATGGACTGGGAAGGACCTCATTCCTTGTGCTTTTCCTTTGCTTTTAAAATCCATGCAACGAGGTCGGCTTTCGCAACAAGGTGGGGTTTTATTTTTTTGGCGCGTGACATCAAATACTCTAACGAGACATTTTTCATGAAATGCTTCAAACCAGATAGGCCACGATGAACCAAATTAGAAATTTGAACACGTCCCCACTTGCAGCATAAAAGGATCTAAAAGGGCAGAGCGGAGTCTTTTTTTTTTTTTTTTCTTTTCCTAAGGTGAATATTTCTAAGGTGAGTATTCATTTGTAGAATTTCTTAAAAACATGTCTGAAAACCAAAACCCATCATCAAGCTGTTCGTATTACAAGAGACGGCCTTGCAAAAAACCATCTTGCAATTCAGCACACATCTGCGGCTGGTGTGCTCATACAAACCAATCAGGAGGCTAAGAGATTTTTTAAGATTCCACACATATGGGTCTAGGTATTTATGCCGATTACACAGGACAGAGGGAGGTCCCTGTATCTACACACACACCCCATCCAGCATTTACGCCAAGAAGAGCCTTACCCTTTAAAAACCTTTATCCTGCAAACAGTAAATATATCATTTGCCACCACCTCCAACAGTTTTTTTTTTTTTTTTTAATTTTTATTGGTCTCTTTGTGTGATAATGACCTACACATGGACAGGGTCCAAACCATCTGGAAGATGTCTGATTCCAGGCTGAAAAGCAGTTCTCAACCGAACTGGTCTTCCGTAGCCACCATAAAAGCACCAGGAAAGGGGCAGCTTTGTGGCCATCCCCCCGGCCAAGGCCAGCGCCGCGGCGCCCCACGCTCTCGGGCTGCTGTATTGTTCCAGGCAGTCCTCTGATGGCCCAAATCACCACCACCTCGTTTGGGCCCAGAGCAGGACAAATGAAATCTCAACAGGGGCCTGCCCTGTGACATAAAACTATCCGGCTTCCCGAGCCCACGAATGCAGGGGGAGGCCGTTCCCCCCCAGCACCTCCCACTGCCAACCTGCCCCCCAGATAGGTGCTCCCAGGGTTCTGGGAGCCGCATACCTCAGGTGACTCACAGGTGGGAGCCCCAGTGAGGGCGGGGCAGCCCAACTTGTGGCGGGCGGCGGAAGAGATCGCTTTTGTCTCTGACATCCGAGTTTTCCACCTGGGCCGGGAGGGGCGGACAGCAGGCCAGGCGCGTCCACTCCCCAGCGCCCCCCACCCATTAGTAGCTCTGGCGTTCAGACAAAAGGTCCCCTGAGCTGGGGGTGGGGGCCGATCGAGGGCAGGCTGGCAACTCGGTATACACACCCAGGTTGTCACTAGTCCCGCGTCTGGGTGCACAGACTCCGTTTTAAAAATTCGAAGCATAGCTTTGGTTCTCGGTCTTTGTTCGCGGGCGCGGATGCTCCTTCGTTCATCCATCCATCCATCCATCCATCCATCCATCCATCCATCCCTGACTTGCTCGCTCCCTCGCTCGCCCCCCGCTCGCTCCCCGCTCGCTCCCGAACACAGCCGGGCGCATTACCGCTTCTTCTTCTGCTTGAGGGACTTCCTGCGTTTCAGAATCATCTCATAGAGCTTGTCCATGCCCTCGGTGAGGCCCTCGCCGATGATGGCGCACGCCGGCTGGACGTGGTAGGTGGTGGCCGGGATGAGCTCGTGCAGCGCCAGCTGCTTCTCGATCTCGGCCACCGGCAGCGACTTGGGCAGGTCCTGCTTGTTGGCGATGACCAGCAGCGGCGTGCCCTGGTTCTCGGCGAACTTGGTGACCTTGTGCAGCTCCGTCTTGGCCTCCTCCAGCCGGTCCACGTCCACCGAGTCCACCACGTAGATGATGCCGTCCGTGCAGCGGCTGTAGGACTTCCAGAGCGGCCGCAGCTTCTCCTGGCCGCCGACGTCCCAGAAGTGGCAGCTGATACCCTTGGCCGTGCCGTTGCTCAGCTTGATCTTCTCGGTGTTGAAGCCGATGGTGGGCACCGTGTTCACGAACTCGTTGAACTTGAGCCGGTACAGCACCGTGGTCTTGCCGGCCGAGTCCAAGCCCAGCATGACGATGTGCAGGGACTGGAAGGCCGAGATGTTGGAGGAGATGTTGCCCATGGCTCCTGGCTGCGGCGCCGGCCACTGCGGCTGCGGCGGGAGGGCGCCGCCCCCCGAGCAGCTACGCGGCCCGAAGCGGCCGGGAGCACCTGGGCCAGCCCCTGTCGCCCTCCGCCGCGGGCACCGGCCCGGCCTCGGCGGCCCCCCCGGGGGGGCGCTCGGCTCGGCGCGCTCAGACGCCGCGGTCCCCGGGCCCCCGCCGGCCGGGCATCGCGTCTCTCCGGCGGGCTTTTGTCTTCCGCGAAGCCGCCTCCGCGGCGGCCGCGCAGGGGGGGCTCGCGCCCGGCGCCCTCCTCCCCGGCCCCGGCTCGCTCTGCGGCTGCCTCCGGCCGCGCCCCCGCGCTCCGGCCGCTGCCCGGCTCTCCGCCTGCCCGCCCGCTCCGGGCTCCGGGCTCCCGGCGCTCGCCTCTGCCTTGGGAGGGCCGCGGGGCCGCTCCCGCTCCCGGGCGCGCCTCGGAGGCGCAGGCGGGGCGCGGGCTTCCCCGGGCGTCGCTACCCGCGCGGCTGCCTGGCTGTCCCCCGCAGTCCCCGCGCCGCCGCCGCCGCCGCCGCCGCCAGCCTGCAGCGGCGGGAGGGCGCCCGGCCCCGCCCCCGGCCCCGCCCCTCGGGCCCCGCCCCCCGCCGCCCCCGGACCGCCGAGCACCTCCCCGCCCCGCGCGCCGCTTTCGCGCCTTCCGAGCGTTCGAAATCGCCCTCCGCGTCCCCCTCCCTCGCCGCGCGCAGACAATGGGCCCGGGGCCGACTCTTCCTCCCGGGCCGGCTGACGCATCGGATGAAAATAGCTCCAGGCCCCCGGAACCCCCAGCCTCCGAGCCCGGGCCGCACAGCCTGCCTCGGGGAGCGGGTTCGGGCGTCCCCGTTCAGCCGGCCCTGGAGCGGCCCGGAGGCCCGAGAGGGGGCAGGCGAGGACAGCTTCCGCCCCTGGGGCTGGGGAGCCCCTGGGTGGGCGTAGAGGGCCCCGCGGGGGGGGGGGGCGGGGATGGGGCCGTGTGGTCAGGCCCCCCGGGAGAGGAGCAAGGAAGGCGCGGGCCTCAGGCGGCCGCCAGCCTGCACCCCGCGCCTGTCCCGGCCCCGGGCGCACCCCACTCTCGCGCCCTCTGCGGTGCCCGGGGGCCCCGGCCCTCCATGATGGCCTGTATCGCTTTCTTCCTGGGGCTCCAGGGCCACTGCTGCGCCTCGAGCCCAGGCCTGCGCCCACGGAGCCCCCAAGGCCCAGCGTTTCTTGCCACCGTGAAGGAGAGGCATTTGCACCCTAGGCCACAAGCCTTGCTTCCCAGATGGCTTAGACGACTCACCTTTCCCAGACAGCACTCTAGGCTGCCACAAACAGCGCGGGCATCCTCGGGAGCCTTATCATGGGGGAGCGCGGTCTGCCTCTCCACTCAGACCTGAGACCCACCCGCTGACAGGTGAACCACGCCTCCCTTGGGGCGCCAGACGCTCTTGGGGCCTGAAACTTTGAAAATGAGTCGCGGGCTTGGAGTAGACGGCACTGTGGGTTACAACCAACACCAGCTCCCCTTCCCCGGTTTCCATGTCCCTTCCCTCCAATGCAGCGCCTTTCATTCTGGTTGGGAAACCTAACAAATGCGCGTCCGCTGGGTGCAGAGGAAGCCCAGAGTGCATTATGGGTAACACAGACCTGGGGCCCGAGCTGCTCCGGAGAGGCAGCCGGTGGCTGAAATGGCCCCTAGCATCTTTGCAACACTCCAGTTTATTAGGCAGAAAAGACAGGAATGGGGCCGCCAGGGACAAAACAAAAATGACAACGTTTATGAACAAACACCAAAGTTTTACAGAAATGCTTTCCTTGACCACCTCCCCTGCACAAGCTGTGGTAAAGTAAATGAGAAGACCACACCTGAAGATCCCGTCTTTGGGACTCCCGTGGTGGCAGGTGTCACTGCAGTCCCGGTGGTCCGGACGGGGTCCAGGGACTGGAACTGGAATGTCAGGGCTGGAAATGGCCTTGTGGGTCCAGCTGAGGAGACCGAGGCCTAGGCACCTGGGACTTTGCCAGGGTGGAGCCAGGACTGCCTGCTCCAAGCCCAGTGGTATTCATGCCCAGGGCCCAGGGCCTGCCCTTCTCCCTCAGTTCACACACCGCCCACACACTGTTTGAATGTAACTGGGAATGAAGTCGTAAGCAACGTGAATTCAGTTGCAAAAGACAGAAACCGAATTCACACCGGGTTGGGCAAAATGGAAATACATTCACTGACGTAACTGAAAAGTTTTATGCTTACGGTTGTCTTCAGGCATGGCTAGATCCAGGAGCTCCAAGGAAGTCTTAGACCAGGCCTCTCTCTGTTTCTCTTTGTATCGATTCTTTTTCCTACTGGCACCCCTGGACTCACAGCCTTGGTTTAGATCCTAGAAGAAGAAAGGTGTAGCTCTTTCCCAATAACTGCAACAAAAGCCCGGGGAACACACCCTTTCGGCCCGTTCAGCGCACTCTGGGGTCAAGACCGCTGTCCAGGAGGGTGGAGCACACCAATAGACATGGCCCAGGGGGCTACAAGTGGGGAGGGGTGGTTCCCAAAGAATATTCAGGCGTCTGTTCTCAAAAGGGCAAGTGGTAGTGAGTAAGCAAAAATAACAGATGTCCACGTAGTTTATAATGATGTCATTTGGTTATTGGGAACCCTGGGAAGGCAGGATTTTGTGTTTTGGGAATGATTTTCTCGGCTCTTCTGAAGGTCCGCCCCAGAGATAGTCACCTTCTCATGAGATTGTTTCTTCTCCTTCTTTGCTCTGTGTTACAGGCAGGGCCTACGCTGGGTGCCAGCCCCAGACAAGCCTGGGACTTGGGCATTTGGAAAGTGATAGAGCAGTGAGGAACCCTCTGGATCTGGCTCCCACAAATGATTTTTTTTTAAGTTTATTTATTTATTATGAGAGAGAAAGAGAGAGAGCACGCGATCATGAGCTGGGAGTGGCAGAGAGGGAGGGAGAGAGAGAGAGAGAGAATCCCAAGCAGGCTCTGCACTGTCAGCACAGAGCCCGTGGTAGGGCTTGAACTCACAAACGGTGAGATCATGACCCAAGCTGAAACCAAGAGTGGGATGTTTAACTGACTAAGCCACCCAGGCGCCCCTGCTCCCACTAATGATCATAACACAGGGCTCCTTTTTCTCACCTGCATCTACCCCCCCACCCCCCAACCCGCCATCAGATCTTGGTTTTATTTTAAGGGTAGCAGAAAGGAAATATTTTAGTAAAACATTTGATGTGTCCTCTGGATGCTGTGCTAATTACTGCCTAGGGAGGGTTGACTATAGCCCCCACCGTTTGCACCCCATGGTGGGGTTTAGCAATAAAGGGCCGTCTGTTGTCCAGTAGAGAAGACAGATTAATAAACATGAAATAGCCTTCCAGAACAGAGCCGTTAAACAGCAACTCACTGTAACTGAATAGCAGCCACTCTACGTTCTAATTTCACTCACCAGGCGATAAGTTGATTTTACAGTTGATAATTTAACTTCTAACACATAAAATGTCACTCAGCTGGGTCAGCTGGTGACTTGCCTTCACATATGGATGTAAGTTGAAAAACACTGGAATTATGTAAAGGAAAGTAGTTTTCACTACCGTGTCAGAAACGCCAAGGCTCGAGCTGAGTCTCCTTCTACAGGGACACAGCATTGCGGCTACCCGCCCCGGGGAAGCGTGCAGAAACTGGCTGGACGCTCTGTATTTCCCAGCACGTTCTAGCCACTGCCTACTTCACTGTTCTCGACCTCCTCATGTCTACACTGTGTCTAACACCGGTGGTTGCAAAGATTAAATAACACAGGCAATAAATAAATAAGAAACCAATAAATGATACGCGTAAAAGGGTTTGGCACCGTGCCCGGGGAACAGAGTAAGTGCTCAGTAAATGTTAGCCTTGCCAACAGCAAAGAAAGGGGTTTTATAGCGTCCACACAGTCCTTGGATAGTGACACCTGGCCCCCGGGGCAAGGGTTCCACTGAGCGGAAAATACTGGCTGCGGCGGGGTGCCACCTTCTGCACCCCCATTTATCAGGATAGGACCGTTTCTCAAAAAGCGGCGCGCCCTTCTGTCTTGCCTGAGATGCGCTTCACGTCCAGCGGCCGTGACTTTTCAGCTCCTCTCCCTCCTGCATCAAGATGGCTCGACACCCAGAAAAAGACTCAGGTAGTTCCGGGGAACAGAATACGGTAGCTCCGCAGTCTTTTTGAAATTGTATCCTGACGTATTCTGAAGGGTTGGGGAATGAAGTGTGCCACGGATTACAATAACTTTTGACTGAATCTAGTGAATAGAGCAATTATATACGTTGCATCACTCGTATGTTTGCTTCAGTAAGGGAAACGCCATGACATGTCAAGCGAGCGTCCTATCCAGAGCGGAATGTGTTTGGGTGGGAATATCAGAACACGGGCACGTATGCCCCCACGCTCGCCGCGAATATGTGGCGTTATTTGCATTTTCCGACTGGATCCCTGGATTTCGGCGCGCTGCCCCCTCCCCCCCCCCATGCTAAGCTGTTATAATGCAGGAGCGCCCTCTACTGAGCTTCCCGTGTAAGAGCTGAAAGCCTGTCCAGAGGCAGAGTTGCTTGGTGCCTTTGGTATTTATTGAACCGGGGAGTGTGTAAGTGACTCTCTAACCTGGCTCTTTTTGTCTGGAGCTGTGGGACTAGATCTCTTAGGCCCCCACTTGTTAAACTGAGATAGCGCTTCTGCCTGGGGCTCAGGACTTGAGGACAGCCCTTCTCGCGAGCAGGCTTGGGTCTTGTCGGTGAGACAGAGGCAGAACAGGTGGTTTGCCAGGAGACTGGACGGGAACCTGGCAGAACATGAAGGGCTATGGCCAGGAGAGCGGTTCAAAGAATCGTAAATTGATGGAGGAGAGAGGAAATCGGCATCCAGGAAACCCGGCTGAGAGGAGACGGTGAAAGAAACCCGTTTTTGCAACCTGATTCAGGGCAAGGTACGGGCGGCCGGAAATGGAGCGGGGGCCGAGAAAGCAGCCAGGGCCTCGATCAGCCGAAGCCAGGTGGTCCAGGATTGAAGTTCTTTGTCAGGTGGGAGTGTCTCCTTCACAAAGACCCCCACCCACACTCCCAGAAGTCCTGGGGAGGGACACACCCGGAATGTCTCAGCCCTGCAGAATCTGTAAGAGGCTGGCCCCAGGCTGCACATGGGAGGACTACAACATTGACTCCAGGGCGAGTTCTGGGGACACGGCAGTGGATTTTGGTGGAGACAAGTGTGAGTCAGTGATGCCATAGCCTTTTGCCTCATTCAAGTGGTCCCAAGCCCGGAAATAAGGAGGACCCACCACTCTCTGGTCCTTTCAAGTTCATGATTTTATGAAAACAAATAAGCAAATAGTTCAGAATGCCTTTTTAAGATTTTTGTTTGATTTCTGTGAAGCAGCAAGGCTGAAATGTTTCAGGTTCTCATTTTGCCAAGAACTACTACTATGGGTATTTTGTTGTTCTTGCTGTTTTGGCAAAAAACAAAAACAAAAACAAAAACAAAAAACAACCAGAAGATTTTTTTTTCATATTTAAATCTTCATTATCAATTGTCGATCTCTGTTGTATGCCCGAGATAGGTATGAACGTTCAGAGGTCCTAGTCGTTCCTATCAATATTCTTTTCAGATAAGATTCTTATAGAAGATTGTTTTAAATCTTTCCTCAATACTTAAATTTCATCTTTTATTTTATTCACAATCAGGGGCCTTGAACTCATGACTCTGGGATCAAATGGGGGCCTCTTCGGGGAGCTTGAACTCATGACTTTGGGATCAAAAGTTGCATGCTCTACCAACTGACCCAAGGCACCCCTAAACTTTACCTTCTTTTTTTTGATAAAGATTTTTATTGGGGCACCTGGGTGGCTCAGTGGGTTAAGTGTCCAACGGCTCAGGTCATGATCTCACGGTTCGTGGGTCTGAGCCTCGTGTCGGGCTCAGTGCTGACAGCTCAGAGCCTGGAGCCTGCTTCGGGTTCTGTGTCTCCCTCTCCTTCTGTCCCTCCCCTGCTTGCACTCTGTCTCTCTCTCTCTTTCTTTCAAAAATAAATAAGCATTAGAAAAATTTTTAAAGATTTTTATTTTTAAGTAATCTATATACCCAACACGGGACTCAAACGCATACCTCCGAGATCAAGAGTCACACACTCCATAAACTGAGCCAGCCAGGTGCTCCCTACATTTCCTATTGTATGTGAACTTCTATCAAGGACATTAAGACCCTAATTTTGGAAGTCAGGTCTCAAGGCTCCTGAGAAGGACAGAGAATCCTGATGTCAGTGCCAACATCCTTTTAGGTGAAGGGGAAGAAAAAGCTTGCTATGCAAAAGTTATTTGTGATTCGTTTAATTATTCAATCACCGTAATTAAATTTCTACTCTAATAGCTACAGTGGAGAAGGAGAAAAACCGGGTAACAATAAATTCCAGGTGATTAGAGCACTGCACCATGAACCAAGAAGTATTTGATGGAAACTTGGATTCCTTTCGTGCCCCCTTCTCCGTTCTCCCCAGGTGAACTGGGATGCTTATTATTTTCATTTAATTAAAAGCTAGTTGGCTGGACCCAAGAGAAATGGAAACAATTGTGCTTTTGTGCTTCGATCCAGCCCTGTCGGCTCTCCCAACTGCGGTGAAGGAGGACGGGGCGTGTTACCAAGCTCTTCCTTTGTCTGCTGTGGGGTCACTCAGGATGACTCTTCTCTTGAATACAACAGTTGGCTTCTTCTGGAACTATCATCTGTGTGAATATGGCATGAGCATCTGAATAGAGTCCTTTGGCTCCTTGCTGCTTTTGTTAGAGGCATAGCCACGTACGGTTTTCATTTCCTCCTTATAAGTCATCCTGTGCTTTATGTAACCTAATACTCTGCCCGTTAGTCATAGAGTAGTCTTTCTACTTTCTTGATTCTGCCCCCTCCAATCTCCGAAGTCTGTTTTCCCAAGGGCATTTGGGCCCCAAGGAAAAATCCACCAGCCTTTAGGTTCCCTGGTCTTTTAACTGACCTTCTGATCCCTCCATCCTTCTTAAAAATTTTTCCCCATGGGAACCAACTGGTCTGGCCAACTGCCATACGTCCCCCACCCTCTGCAGCCCCACATCGCTGCCCCCAAGATGAAGGAATGATTTGTGCTGGTGACCGTCTGGGATGGAAATGCTCACGGGGTCAGAGGTACAACCACATCCATGGTTGCAAAACCACACTCCCTCCTCCTCTCTGATCATGGCTGCCGGACTCTGTCCTTCGGTCATTAATCCACAGAATGTTGGTGGCTCCCGGTGTTTGGTCTTGAACCTTCTTGCCCTCTCTTGTTTCAGTAGTTCATCCCACCTACCTTTCCAGGTTTCTCAATCTCTGTCACTGCCCACAGCCAGAGGAGCTCAACATACAAACCATCAAACGCAGAGCTCTCTCTCTCTCTCTATGTATCTCCACCGTGACTACAGAACAAGGACAGGAGACCAGCAGTAGACAATAGGTAAACCCGTCCATCCCTTCTATCTGCTCATGATTACACCCCATCAGCCAGAGTCCAGATCATTCTATTTCAGGAACGGTTCTTGGAATTAAAGCTATGAGCACTTTTAAATCACATTTGTTGTTTTTTCCTCCATTTAAGACATTTGCCCTGTGGCGCCTCGGTGGCTCAGTTGGTTGAGTGTCCAACTTCGGCTCAGGTCACGATTTCACAGTTTGTGGGTTTGAGCCCCGTGTCAGGTTCTCGTACTGACAGCTCAGAGCCTGGAGCCTGCTTCGGATTCTGTGTCTCCCTCTCTCTGCTCCTTCTCCACTCATCCTCTGTCTCTCTCTGTCTCTCTCAATAAATAAATAAATAAATTAATTAATTAATTAATAACGTTGAAAAAAATTTTAAAGAGAGTTGCCTTTATTCATGTCTTTTTCAAAAGTATATTCGTTTATTTTGAGGGAGAGAGAAAGTGCAAGTGGGGGAGGGGCAAAGGGGGGGGGAGAGAGAGAGAGAGAGAGGGAGAATCTCAAGCAGACTCCACACTATTAGCCCAGAGCCCCACGTGGGGCTCATACTCATGAACCGTGAGATCATGACCTGAGCTGAACTGGGACACTTAACTGAGCCACCCAGGCGCCCCCGTTCATATCTTTGATGAGCGCAGCATTAACTTTTGCTTTGGCATGTGGGAGGACCATGCTTCCCCCAGGCACGTCCAATCTGTTTGCACCCTGGAGATCACAAAGGGACGTGCATCCAGCTGTCTGTCTCCTTCTCCACCTGTCACAGGGAAGGTAAGATCTGTGGGACTGGTCACCTGACACTCAGGGGTACTGAAGGGCAAGTCCTGCTTAGATCCTTCACCTAAGCTGCTTTCTTCCTTCGGGCGGGCAGCACAGAGTTCCAGAAGGAGGTGGGAGGTTGGTCATCGGTGTTTGCCCAGCGTACTAAAGCGATACTGCTTGGTCCATAAAGGAAGGGGCACAATAAGCGAAGGGATTTAGACCTCAAAACCCAACTCTCAACCCCTAACATGACCCAGAGGGACATTCCAGGGAACTCTGACATCCAGATTGCAGGTGGGGAGACACAACGCGGAGGCAGCAATGGAGAAAGATCTAAAGAGCGAAGGGGTCCAATGAGGGGCTCCAAGACGAGACGAAAGAACGGTGGAACCGAAGAATAAAGGCACAAGGAGGTGAGCTGGGTTCCTCCTTCTCCTCCTTTTAAAAAAATGCCGGTGTTTTCATTCTGTTCAAAGACATCACAGTTTTTGCGGAAGTTCTAGCCCCTCCTTTGTTCGTGGTAGGACACGTGGTGCTTTCTTGAGAAGCTGACTGAAGAGATAAGCTTTCAGTATTTTCAAAAATTTATTTAGAGAGAGAGAGAAAGATGGGGCCTGTGAGCAACTGGGAGAGGGGCAGAGAGAGGGGGAGAAAGAGACTCCCAGGCAGGCTCCGCACTGTCGGTGCAGGTCCCCACGAGGGGCTCGAGCTCGCGAACCATGAGATCGTGACCTGAGCCAAAGTTAGATGCTTAATCAACGGTGCCGCCTGGGAGTCCCATTTTTCAGTGCTTTTGAATGAGGCGAACACACAGTGTGATGCTCAGAGGGTACAAAGGGGCAGTCAGTGAGAAGGACGTGCCTGTCCTACTCTCCCTCATTCCCTCCCACCCCTGCAGCCTCCGTCCTGGGACGTGGCTGCAGTTATCAACAGCTTGGACCTCCTTCTAGATAACTGAATCATCCCTTCTCAGAGCCGTTCCTTAGGGAAAAAATCCTGGGCAAGGGAGGCTAAAGGAGGGGCAGTAGCATGCATTAACCTGATAGCGGGCGGTCCAGAAGAGCTGAAATGTGGCCGTGAAACATCAAGGCAAAATACTCCGGAGAGAAACTACGAAGTTTTTGAGGAAGGGATAAGCTAGCAGATCTTTCCTGCAGAAGCTCCTGAGCCCCGGGGACCTCTGTTCCCAAGAGCAGCCGGGTGCTGGGATCACTTGGAGGCACTCCCTGGGCAACATCCCTCGGAGCTGTCTCCTGCCCGGGTGCCACCAGACAGCCACCGTCAGGAGGGACCGAGCCCCTGCTCCACCCTCCTCGGCAGCTGTCCTGACAACCGGCTGGCCAGCTGGAAGCCTGTCTCCCTGATTCTTGCGACTGGACCCACGGCTGCTGGTGGAGTCTTGTCTGACCAGGACGCGCTCCTGGGTCGACTGACTGACCTATGGCGGCTGGCCGAGACGGGAGAAGCAAGACTGACCCCAAACAGTAACTCCAGCCATTTCCCAGTCTGCGCTGGCTTGGCAGGAAAAGAGAAAGAAAAACAAAAGCAAAGAAACGAGAATAAATTTGATTTCTGTGAAGGAAGAAGCGGACCGAACACTAGCTTATTTATCTAGCATCTCTTAACGTAATTTCCAGCCTGCTCCTCGGAGCAGTGGCTGTGCCCAGTGGGCAAAATAACAAAATAAAAACGATCTTAGGCTTTTCCTTGCCAAAGAAGTCATAAATCCAAATAGAAAAATTAGGTCTAGACTTCAGGGCAGAGTGATGACTTGAGAACCTAGGGCTGAAGTCGCACGTGGCCATGGGGACCGGGCGTTGGCTTGTAGGCAGGAGTCTTTGCCGAAAAGTTGTTTGCTCTAGCCAGGAATTGGAGCACCCATCTGTAGCACGATTATTAAATAATCCAAGATACGCCCATGCAGTCATAAATTTCAGGGCTATTAAATAGAATGAGATGAATCTGTGTGCATTGACAAGGTCAAGATCACCCAGATATTGTTAAGTAAAAAACAGCATAATGCGTCAATGTCCCCCCACATTGTATATATACAAATGTTTGTATCTATACGTATATGTAATACATGTGTGAACGTGTGTGTGTTAGATCGATCGATGCGGATATATGACATGTGATACGCATGGGGATTTTCCAAAAAGACAAACAAGAATATAAGACACTGCTGGTCGTGGTTATCTCTGGACAATGGGACTGAGTATGGGGGTTGGAAAAGAAACTTCTGTTCTATTGCATACCTACGGTACCGCTTGAATTTTCTTTCCATGTGCATAAAAAGACTATTTTCATCATAACAAAGAAAGTCTAAAAAACCCATTTAGCTAATGTAGGCACCAAAAGTGAAAATGCCTGCATATACATGCAGATTTGAAAAGCCTTAAATTCTGTACCGCATTCTAGAAAGAATTAAAACAAATAGAACAAATGTCCAGAGAGGGAATTACTGCATCGGCAAATGTCAAATATCCGTAAATAAGCGATTCACGTTCAGCTGCACAAGGTCCATAAAAGTAGCGTCCAAGATGACTCAGCTACGGGTCCTGGGAAGACGCCCTTCTGGGGAAAAATTTATGGAGGGTGGCATTTTCCTCTAGGGCTGCTAGCCTGCTCCCTCAAGGTCAGGCCAGCAAGGTTAAATGTAACATTAACACGGAGCAGTGCTTTCCCTTAGAGGTGCAAGGGCAGGAGGGGTCTAGCTCTCCCCACACCTTTAACCTTTCCAGAAGGAACCATAGTGTCAACGCCCCAGGTTCTTGGTAGGTTTTCAACTGATTCTTTTTGGACGCCGACTTTGAATGTGAAACAAAGGGCTGAAGGAGACTGGAGGCATGTGCTATTACCTAAAAATCGAAAATTCTCGGGGCACCTGGGTGGCTCAGTCGGTGAAGCGTCCAACTTAGGCTCAGGTCCTGATCTCATGGTTCATGGATCCGAGCCCCGCGTCGGGCTCTGTGCTGACAGCTCGGAGCCTGGAGCCTGCTTCACATTCTGTGTGTGTGTGTGTGTGTGTGTCTCTCTCTTTGCCCCTCCCCTATTTGTGCTTTCTCTCTCTCTCTCTCAAAAATAAATAAACATAAAAATTATTTTTAAAAATCACAAATTTTTCCTTTCCCCTGTGTGTGCATGCAAATTATCTTTCATAATGACATCTAATCTACATATCATTAACACCTTATCCCATGAAAACGGCGGAGAAACATCTTCCCAGCAGAGTTTCTGTGCGTCGCGGAGGACTGACTCTGCACAAGGGTTTCGCACGCTTATGGATGAGGCCGGGCGGAACGAAACACGGTGGTGTCAGATGAAGAGCAAACCAGGAGGAGGGGTTAGGTCTTTGACGTTCTGTGTACGGCTCATGAATCTCTAGACAGAGTCCCCTGTGGGAAAAAGGCCACCTCTCAGTTTTAAAGGCTGCGTGGGATTTATCTCTGAGTCCTTGTCGCCCAAGACACGGGGGTTCTCGGATTTGCTACCCGTGTGCCATTCTGTCCTTCAAGCCCCGGTACCCCTTCTGGAAGTAACATTTGCTTGGAGAAATCATTCCTTCAGAGCATTTTTAATTTCGACTTCCTAATGAGATTGTATGAGGCACTGAAATGTGTAGGAAACAAACACTGTCATCCAGGGAGCAATGGAGTCTGGCCAGGGCCGTCAACCATGTCATTATAACTGGTATCGATCATGTCTGCTCTTGTCAAATTGACCTTTGCCCTCTCCACAATAATTTCAGTAAACTCATTACCTTTTTTTTTTTTTTTTTTCGGGGCACTGCAAAGACCCAAAAGGAATGTAGTCAGCGGGTTTGATGTACCCAGGGTCTGAATATAGAGCCCTTTGTTTACTTTCCCCATTCTAGAAACTTCTGTCATAGTCAACAATACATAGAACTGGAAATGATGTAACAAAACCAGGGGATTTTCCGAGCCACAAGGGTCTCATGTGTCCTTATAACTAAATAGGTGCCATCATCATTTCTTCTGTAATCATTTTCTGTAATAAATTCTGCAATAAAGAATTAACTTTTTTTTAAGTTTATTTATTTATTTTGAGAGAGAGAGCGGTGGGGGTGGGGGGCAGAGAGAGAGAAGGAGAGAGAGAAACCTAAGCAGGCTATGTATTGTCAGCACAGAGCCCCGGCATAGAGCAGGGCTCGAACTCACAAACCGTGAGATCATGACCTGAGCCGAAATCAAGAGTTGGCAACTTAACCGACTGAGCCACCCAGGCGCCCCCAAAATTAACTTTTTAAATCCCGTGTTCGGACAGCCTACGACAGATCTGGGCTGTACGTATAATCTCTGAGAAGTCATCGAAGAGAGCCCCTGTCAGGAATATCACTGCAAGGAGCCGAAGGGTATTATTTCTATCGTGAGTCCCCTTCAAGGGCACCGCACCTTTATTTTTCTGCTTCTGACATTACTTCTCATGAAGAACGCACCCTTACTTGTCACGTGTAAGCATGCACTGAGCATCAGACACTTTCTTTACACTGGATATGCAGGGAGGTGGTTGCACATGCCGAACTAAAACAGGTGGATCATGACTCATTTATCCACAAATACCTCTTTTTTTTTTTTTTTAGTTTATTTATTTATTTTGAGAGAGTGAGTGGGGGAGGGGCAGAGAGAGAGAAGGAGAGAGAGAATCCCAAGCAGGCTCCGCGCTGTCAGCACAGAGCCCCGACGCGGGGCTCGATCTCATGAACCGTGAGACCGTGACCCGAGCTGAAATCGAGAGTCGGGTGCTCCACCGAATGAGCCACCTGGGGGTCCCACACCCGCAAATACCTCTAAAGGGGTGAGTGTGCTCAGACCATCTGAGCATTGAGCAGGGGTGATAACAGAGGAAAAGATACTTACAGTGTGTCCAAAACATTCACCCTCTGGCCGGGGAGTTCAGCGACCACACATTTCTAGAAAACGCGTCTTCGTATTTTGCCCCCTTGTCGTTCTCCTTTCTACTCATTAACCGCTTATACCTCACCTTTTCTGTTTTTCGGATTTCCAGTTTCCTTCCCTCTTTCTTCTCTTTTCCTCTCCTCTGCTAGGATCCTAAGTTACCCAGAGGAATCAGTCTGGTGCCTCTGCTGGTATTTAGGGCCAAAGAACGGCTCGCCCGCTGTGGGAGGCTAGGCAGCCCCATCTTTTTCTAGAATCCTTGTCCTCCTTCCACTGTTGCTGACACTTGTGCCTCCTCTCACGTGTCCCAGAAGGTCCGCAACCGTCCCAGCCTTCTGGGGCTCCCTCCCCTCCCTCTCACTGAGCGGTGGCCCAGGTCACGGGACACAGCTAACCTGGTCATCTCATTCAGGGTCCCACTCGACAAAGGAAAGGCAGGCGTTCAGACAGGTAAATGAGAACTCTACTGGACTGACAGCCCAGGCTCACAGCCCTTGCACGTCCTGCTGCCGTGCGAGGCTGTGAGGTCCCCAGTGGGCATGTGTGCTCGGGTCGTGAGGTAATAGCCCACGTTTGCAATACAGGAGAGAGTTTAAGTGAAATACGGGAAAGGAACAACTTGTCATTTCAAATACAAGTGCCCTCTTCGGGGAAATCATTCCACATTCATTCGTTTAAGACGTAGTTTGTGGGGCGTCTGGGTGGCTCAGTCGGCTAAACATCCGACTCTTGACTTCGGTTCAGGTCACCATCTCATGGTTTGTGGGTTCGGGCCCCGTGTCGGGTTCTGCGCTGACAGCGTGGACCCTGCTTGGGATCGTCTCTCCCTCTCTCCCGGCCCCTCCCCTGCCCCCCCTCGAAATAAGTATTTTTTAAAAAGACATATCTGTGGACATACATTTTATGTCAGGTGATGGCACCTTAACGCCTAGTCCCGATTCTCGGGGAGTCCACAGGCTGGTGACAGACGGAGACCAATCGTCCTGCATGAATAACAGTGGAACAGGTGCCACGAGGGAGGTGAGCCCGGAGTTGGGGTTGGGTGGGTGGTGGGTGGTGGAGAGGAGGGTGGGTGGCTAGCGAGGCAGATACCCTCAGGGACGGCCTCTGGGCAGGTGACATCTAAACGGGGAACACAATTAACCGACACTCGGGTAACTGCAGTATGTCGTTACCTCTCTGCTGTCTCTGAGTTGATCCCCACAGCTTCCTGATCGCAATGGGGTCCCCAGTGATCTGGGGGCAGTGCGGTGACGAGCCGCCGGAAGAAGACGAAGCTGCCCACGTAAGAGGGGCTCGGCGCCGCATCCCGGGGACAGGCCACCGGGTAGCAGCACAGGCGTGACCTGTCACAGACATTTCAGGAGTTTCCCCCGGCCTCTCTGCCCAGACTGCGGGGAGCTGTACAGAATCATACTTACAGCCTTGAGATCCCAGCACCCGCGTGTAAGGCCTGCCCTGAGGACTTACTTACTCCGGACTCCTGTCCGGGTGACAGGCGTCACAGCGACAAGGCAGATAGCTTCCTTGGTTACCGGTTACTTCGGCCAGTAGCCCGTGCCCGTTAACTGATGACGCCTGTCGGTCAACGGTGCGCTGTGCCCGCGAGGATTTGGCACCTGATGTTTCAAAGAGTTGTTTTGATAATATGATTTTAGCGTTAAGCAGATTTGCATGAAGAGGCGAGTCAGGAGAATTACAAGAAAGGAAATCCGCTCTGGTCTAGCCGCGTGGGGCCTGCGCGGCAGAGGAGGCCGTGGGGACCCCCCCCCCCAGGCAGACGCGGGACCACCCCCACCATCTGTGCATGCACGACCGTGGCGACACCTGTTCAGCTTCCGTTGGGCGGTCCTGGGTTTCCATCGTGTGGAGAAGACTCTTGGCCACAAGAACCCAAAGACTCGCCAATCCTGTTAAAATAGAGCCCCTGGGGGCGCCTGGGTGGCGCAGTCGGTTAAGCGTCCGACTTCAGCCAGGTCACGATCTCGCGGTCCGGGAGTTCGAGCCCCGCGTCGGGCTCTGGGCTGATGGCTCAGAGCCTGGAGCCTGTTTCCGATTCTGTGTCTCCCTCTCTCTCTGCCCCTCCCCTGTTCATGCTCTGTCTCTCTCTGTCCCAAAAATAAATAAACATTTGAAAAAAAAAAATTAAAAAAAAATAAAATAAAATAAAATAGAGCCCCTGTTCAAGGCTTGTGGGCCTCGAGAAAACTCTCTCGCTCCTCTCTCTCTGTCTCTCGTCTGTAGAGCCCTCCTGGTCTTGCCCTACAGTCCTGCTCCTTCCCCTCTCCCAGACACCTCTGCTTCTCCCCTCCCCCTCCCCCCCCTCCCCAAACAGCCCTCCTTCTACTAGATTTGTTGGGCCTGCCCCCTCTCAACCTGGTGACGTTCACCTCCTTGTCTGCTTTCTGCTCCTCTGGTTCCCCAGGAAGCAGGGGCAGGGCCGGGACCAGAAAGTTCAGGAGGGTCCAGAGTCGGGGCCTTGCGTGTGTGGTGGCTACACAGCCACGGCGGAGAAGCCGCACAAACCAGGGGAGAAGGGCGTCTCAGCGACGCGGACCTGCTGCTGTGGGGCTGAGTCCTGGCGCGGGAGAGCTCGGTGACAGCTTCTCCCGTGGGTGTGCAAGCGGGGTGCCTCAAACCGACAGCATCCGTGGTATGTTTGAGTGACATTTCATCAACAAAACAAAACCCCGTTCCCGAAAAATCCAAATATTTGCTCCAACCGAACACTCCATTCGCTTACTGGGAAGTCACAAGAGTGGGGAAGCATCGTAGGTATGTTGGCTCGTGTGTTTCATGTTTCTCTGAAAGGGATGTTTCACTTTGTTTTTATTTCATTTGTTTTATTTATTTTCTTTAAAATTTGTTTATTTGGAGAGACAGAGAGAGAGAGAGAGAGAGGGAGGGGCAGAGAAAGAGCAAGAGAGAGAGGGAACCCCAAGAAGGCACATGGGTCAGCGCGGAGCCTGACGCGGGGCTCGATCCCACGAACCGTGAGATCCTGATCTGAGCCGAAAACAAGAGTTGGATGCTTAAGTGACTGAGCCACCCGGGCGCCCCTGACTTTGTCTTTAATAGTGTTTGTCTTTTTTTTTTTTTTTTTAATTTTTTTTTTTTAAGTTTATTTATTTTTGGGACAGAGAGAGACAGAGCATGAACGGGGGAGGGGCAGAGAGAGAGGGAGACACAGAATCGGAAACAGGCTCCAGGCTCCGAGCCGTCAGCCCAGAGCCCGACGCGGGGCTCGAACTCACGGACCGCGAGATCGTGACCTGGCTGAAGTCGGATGCTTAACCGACTGCGCCACCCAGGCGCCCCAATAGTGTTTGTCTTTTAATGGACTTTGTCTTATTGTTCCAGGAGTTGCTGAGCTCGGGCTCCGATTCTGCCCAGGGAGATGGTGCAGGATGGGGGCCGCCCTCTACTTTCCTATCTGTGAAATGGAAATGATAACCGCACCTGTCTCATAAGCCGCAGGGACAGGAGCCTGGGCATTAAAGGGACCCAGCGCTGTGCCTGGAGAATAGAAACTCCCAGAAGTATCAGCTCTTGTCTTACCTTCCATCACACCGTATTACGTCACTCGCCACGCTCCTATTCACGATCCCTCTGTGCTTTGCCTGGGAGTCACTACAACACCACTTGACCCGTGGCGGGTCACTTTCCTGGCCTATAATCGTTTCACTAAACAGTTCCGGCAGGTTTCATAGAAGCACGCGTTCCCTCACTTTATAAGAGAATGAAATCTGATAGTCTCCGCTTGGGATGGGGGAGTAGGGGGTCTTCTAGGTGCTCTGTCTACTTCATGCTCCATGCAGGTGTGAAATTACCACACCAGGGGATTTGCACCCTCACGGTCCTTCTTCGTCAGACTCCTGATTTGGTCTGCTGAACTCTGCAAGAGATCATCTACACCGGAAGTCCTGGGTATGGTTCGGTGACTATATAAATGACTGTTTTGTTACAGCCCTCACCTTCCTGAACAGAGGAAAGTCAGCAATCTTCAATGGCAGTGTGTTTTGTGTGTGTGTGGCTGATGGTATACGTGGGGTGTGTGTGTGTGTGTGTGTGTGTGTGATGTGCATGCTGCGTGGATGTGTTTCTTTTTTTCAATGTTTCTTTTTATTCTTGAGAGAGACAGAGCATGAGCGGGGGAGGGGCAGAGAGAGAGGGAGACATAGAATCCGAAGCAGGCACGGGGCTCCGAGCTGTTAGCACAGGGCCCGATGCGGGACCGGAATCCACGAACCGCGAGATCATGACCTGAGCCGAAGTCAGACACTTAACCGACGGAACCACCTGGGCGCCCCTCTGTGGAAGCTTCTTGCGTGTGACATGATGTGATGTGTGGCCTGTGTACGGGGGGAGGGGGTGCTGTTGACTGAGTCCCGGCCAGAATGAGTGTGGGCTCCATGAAAGCCCCCATTTGAGGGAGTACAGGGCTGTTTCCATCTCCCTCAGCAGCCAGGCTGCCCCGCTGGGAGGGTTAAGTGCGGGCTGTGTAGACATTCCCTGGGGCCCTCACAGGCCCAGACTCTTGATCTGGGGCCAAGAGAGCCATGAGCAGTCACTGTGCAGCCCAGAGTTACTGCTGCAATCCTGGCTACTGTCCCCAGGAAAGCCAACGTGGGAGGTGGCCCTCGGCTGGCGTCTGGGAACTTCGGGGGCTTTCCAGCATCCCCAGGATTGACGAGAGCGGCCGGCTGTGCCCACACTGCGTGCAAACAGCACGATTGAGGCTGAGCGCCCGCTTTCCTCTTGGAAGGCTGGAATTCAGGCAAAGGGTGCCTACGGGACCAGCCCCCCCCCATGAAGTCCCCGGCACCGGGAGTCTAACGAGCATCCCCAGGAGACAGATGTCACACGTGTCGTCACAGCCCACGGTTGGAGGAATCAGGGGTGTCCCGAGACTCCTGGAAGCCTGTGCCTGGTTCACCCATCGCTTCCCCCCTTCTCCCAACGACCCCAAAGGAGGTCTTGGGGACCCCTCAGCACAACCTTCTTCCTCAGGGATGTGTCGGATGAAATGAAAGCCTTGGAGATTTTGAAGAACTCAACAGCCCTTGGAAACACCTCCAGTGAAAGATCTCTTACAGGGGCGCCTGGGTGGCACAGTCGGTTAAGCGTCCGACTTCAGCCAGGTCACGATCTCGCGGTCGGTGAGTTCGAGCCCCACATCAGGCTGTGGGCTGATGGCTCAGATTCTGTGTCTCCCTCTCTCTCTGCCCCTCCCCTGTTCATGCTCTGTCTCTCTCTGTCCCAAAAATAAATAAATGTTGAAAAAAAAAATTTAAAAAAAAAAATAAAAAAGAAAGATCTCTTACAGCAAAGAGCCCGGACCCGGCCATCTCGGGGTTTGAGCAGATAAGGTGGGGTGAAAAGACCCCCCTCTGTCCTAATTAGCCTTGTAACTAGTTTCAGTCGTAGCTCTCTTAGGAAAATTGGGTTGTTTTGCACACAGAAAGTGTTCTTCTCTAAGCAGGAACATGGCGAGGGCGGGAGGGAGATTCTGGAAGACTGGGGATAAACTCAGGGCTGCCCAGGGCCGTTAAAACCCCAGGGGTTCAGCTTTCCAACATCCTAATATATCCCAGTGTTTTCTCATTTTTTAAAAGTTTTCAAAATCTGCTGGAGCTCCTGGGTGGCTCAGTCGGTTAAGCATCCAACTCTCGATCTCGGCTCAGGTCACAGCTCGCGCATCGTGAGTTCCAGGCCCGCATCAGGCTCCATGCTGGCCGTGATGAGCCTGGTTGTGATTCTCTCTTTCCCTCTCTCTCTCTGCCCCTCCTCTGTGCTCTTTCTCTCTCTGTCTCCCTCTCACAAAATAAATAAATAAGCCTTTTACTTTTTCCCCCCAACTGAAAAGTTCATACAATGATAATTTCTTACTTTGTAATTAAAACACAGAACTGTGCCAAGTAGGAGTTCATCTGAGCAGAAAAACATGTCAAGCCTTAGGGTTAGACCTTGTCCTGTTTTGAAATAGCATGAAACCTCCCTCCATTGCCCAACCGCTACGATCCCATCACAAAATCAACCTGAGCGTTTGAGAAGAGACATGGGGTGGCTTTCTTCCCTGTCTTAATGGATTAAACCTTTGCAGCTCAGCATTCCAGACCAGTGGTTGAATCCGAGGGGACAGTAACGCCATGAACAGCAAGGAGCAGGGTAAAGTGCACCCTGACGTGTCCAGGTGCAAACTGCGCAGGTCACGGGCCACTGATGGCCAGAGGCTGCGTTCGCTTGTAGCACGGTCCTATAATGACGAATGCGCATGTGTGCACTTGTAAGCACACACACGTGCATGCAAACACCCAGCCCCGGGGCAGAGCCTTCCAGAACCACAGTTCTGCAAACAGATGCACCGGAGTCGGAATCCTGGACTTTCTTTCTACCTGTTGGCTCTGTGATCCTGGGGAATTTTTCCCACTAGCCTGAGCCTCATTGTTGTCATCTGGAAAATGTGCACAACCGTCCCGACGTCCTGTCACTGTTTTGAGGATTTAGGGAGTCAGGTATCCAGGAGGCGGTGTAGACACGGGAGGGGGGCGGCTGCCGGGTGGCCTTGCAGGGGGCGGGTAGCCCTTCCCAGCAGACTGCTGCTTCACACGGGCAGAGAAGGGGCGTCCTCTGCCCTGAATGGTGCCCCATCTGTAGCATCGGCGTGACCGTGATGTCCCCGCCATGTGGCCTCTGTGAGAAGGGCACAAAGTCACCCACGTGGCACGCTGGGAGAGTCCCCCCCGCCCCGCACTCCATCACTGGTACCCAAAATATCTCCGAGCTCGCTTCCCTAACATCTTGCTGTACACGGCTCCTTGCATCCAAGCTGTTGCCTTCATACCGCACAGATTGCCCGTCTTTTGAAAAATAGAAATGAATTAAGAGAGTGTAGTAGTGTCGAGGGGCAGGGAAAAAAAGGAGAGCTCCCTCTGCAAGAAGCAGGAGGGGGAAGATCTTCCGTTATTGTGCATACACCGCTGGTGTTCTAGAAGCATCTCACGTTCACCGTTCGAGTGGGCTCCCCTACGAGTCGGCAGTTGCCTAGAGTGTAAGAATCATACGTCCTCCTCACCTAGAATCCCTCCTTCCAGGTACAGCACGCACCCAGAATGGGCGACCGCGACCTGTTTCCTCCGTATTCAAAGAATTTACAGGCGAACGCTATCCGCTGTCTTCCCTCGCGTCCCCAAGCGCCGCCCACGACAGAAGGGCTCGCAGGGACCCAGCAAGCAATTTCCCGTTTTCATAGAAACATCACTCGCGAACGGATCCTCGGCAGCCCTTCTGCATTTAGCATCCACAGCGCCCTGGTGGACGAAAGAGGTCAGCTTTGGTGGAAATTCATCACATCCGTGAAGAACGGAGCTTCTAGGTGACAGCGACGTTAATAGATTTCATAACCGCGTCGCTGAAGCGATTATAATGTGAGAGAGAAGGGCAGGTGGGGGCTGTCCGTGCTGTGGCAGAAATCAAGCAGACTTTGAGCCGGAAGAACCAGAGCCCCAGGGAGCAAGGCCCCGGCTCACGATACATTCTAGAATCCCTTAAAACAAAGCCTCTGAGTCACGTTGCGTTTGAGGAGGAACGTAAGCCAGCACCCAGATGGTCTGAAAGGGAATTGGCAATTCATTTATTTGTTTTGTTATCCACGGAAAAGTATTTGCTGAGCGCCGACAATGTGCCTGGCTCGGTTCTCAGAGGTGGGGCTCCGGTGGAGTCCTGCCTGCCTGGGGCCTCGTCACTAAGACGAGGTGACTGATGGCTCGTAGTTGGGGGTTCTTTGCCCAGGCCAGAATTTGGCTAGAAGTAAATATAATGGTAAATAGGTTAGGAGGAGTATAGAGAAATTGCATTTCATTTTATTAAAAATGTTTTTGAACATTTTATTTATTTATTCGTTTATTCATTTATTTACGGAGAGAGAGAGAGAGAGAGAGAGAGAGAGACAGACTGTGAGCAGGGGAGGGGCAGGGAGAGAGGAGGGGGGACACAGGATCCGAAGCAGGCTCCAGGCTCTGAGCTGTCAGCACAGAGCTTGATTCGGGGCTCGAACCCAAGAACGGTGAGGTTACGATCTGAGCCAAAGTCAGATGCTCAACGAGCTGAGGTACCCAGGCTCCCTGAGAAGTTGCATTTTAAATGTACATAAGCACAATGGATTTAAGGTCAAATTTCTTAAGCTGGCCCGTGAGCCATGTGCTTTGAGAGGCGTGGAGTCTGAATAAATATAAAGAACCTACGTGGATCACGAAAGCACACCATATTTATTTTACTTGCAAATTTGAGGGGGAACCCATGATTTTTGGATATAGCTAAGTTATATTGAAAAGCACGACCCTTTCTGTATTTTTAGGGTGAAACACAGAGTTGGGAGTAATTCCTTTCTTGTGGCACCTTCAGATCGCAGGTCTCCAGCGTATGTTTTTATTCTGTTCTGCTACTAGGATAGCCCGAGGGTCAACAGAAACAAGTCTTGGGAGCACCACAGTCTCATGTGGGAACTTAATGGTCCTTTTTTACTGTTGTAGCTTGAAAATGGAAGCTGTTCCAAGGAAAGCTGTCCAAATGGTGTGTTCTTGTTCAAGGGCAAACGCCTCATAAGTAACAGCTGCCCTCAAAATACGCTAAAGTAATCGATTTGGGGAATAATGAGGACAAAATGTTGGACGATCCAAGTTCTCCACCTGCAGCTAAGGTCAAGCTCAGAAGAGGTCACGGGGTGTACCGACTGGTAAGACAGGGTTTGACCTGTAGAGGTCGGTTGAAAGTAAAATAATTTGAATAGTTTCGGAAATAATCAGATCGATTCAGGGATTGGGGTTAGGTGGGGTCCCTAGCAGTGCTCCTCAAAGTTCTTTGTGAATAGGGATGGTCCAGCTGCCTATTAAACATGCAGATTCCTGGCATCCACCCCCTAAAGGTCTGATTCACGAGGTCCTCAGTTGGTTTGGGGAACATGCTTGTTTTTACCAGCACCTCAGGGGGTCCTGATACAAGTTATCATCCGCCTACAGCTTGAGAAAAATCTGGCCTTAGGTGCCCCATGGACAGACTTCATCGTAGAACCGTGTACCCCTGAAATAGAATGGCAATTCAGCTTTGTGTGTTCATATTCCTGGAGGGAGGACCCACATCTTTCTTTGGGTGTTCAAAGGGGTCCTGGCGCAGGAGCGTTTCTGGGTTTGGAAGGGGGCCCTGCAGCTGAACTCTGCAGTTAGCAAGATAAAGAGAGGAGATAGGAAAAGCTACGTAAACTGGCATGGCCCTTTAGCTCACGGATACAAAGAAATAAGTTTGGACCGTAAAATAAATTAAAAGAGTCGATCAAAAAGAAAGGAGAGGAGGTACTTTAGAGATGTCTCAGAGTGTGGACAACCCATCTTAAGACCCACCATCTCTCTCCTCAAAGGGTGCATTGTTGTTATGGCAATTGGGGGGGGGCGGGGGGGGGAAGCATGTCCAGAGCACCTGGAACCATTACGGGCAAGTAAAATGTGTTCTCAGACTTACAAAGTCCTTTTAACCTCCCTGGAAGACTGACCAAGAGGCCAGGAGTGCGGGACCGATCACAACGTTGGGAAAGAGTTCTGGGTTTCTGGGTTTCGGGTCTTTCTCGCATCCGTTGGCTGTCTCAAGTGCTATCCACGTCGGTGTCAGAGAAAGGTGGAGGGGCTGAAGGTGACAACGTTGAATCAGGACGAGAAAGAGAAGAAGCAAGAAATGAAAGGAGGGAGCGAAGGGGAACGTGCTTCCTTCCACTCCTGAAAACTGCATTTCTCGTAAAAAGAGACGGTTTCATCTCCGTGCTCAGACACTGAATGGAGCCTCCTGTTGCTGTGGCTATGAGGCCGCTGTGAGCTCTACGGGACCCAGGGCTTTACGGAGAAGGATGGGTGAAGGAGGCGGGGTGAGGAGTAGAGAGACAGGCTCCCACCCTTGCCTCGAGTACGAGCACACACCCCTGTAAGAGTTTGCAGTAGAAGCCCATCCCCCGTACCCAAGCCCCTGCTCCAAGCCCTTCGTTTGGGACCCTTTAGTTTTTACTTTTTATCTTTTAAAAAATATTGGTTGGTTGGTTGGTTGGTTGGTTGGTTGGTTTATTTAGTTATTTATTTTATCGAGAGTGTGCTTGCGCCTGAGTGGGGGAGGGGAAGAGAGAGAAGGAATATTTCAAGCAGGCTCCATGTTCATCACAGTTTATTTATTTTGAGAGAGAGAGAGAGAGAGAGAGAGAGGGTCCCAAGCAGGGCTCCGCGCCATCAGCACAGAGCCCAACATGGGGCTTGATCTCACGAACCGTGAGATCTTGACCTGAGCCGAAATCAAGGGTCGGATGCTCAAATGACTGAGCCATCCAGGGCCCCCTCGGACGCTTTGTTTACTCTGCACTCTCTCCTGTGGGCTTGCCATTCTAGAGCGGGGCTGCCTCGCTTGGGGGGAGTGGATCTCTGTTCCCTTGGTTCCTCACCCTCAGCGACCACTATGCTCCCTCCCTCCCCTGGCCCTGTACCCTCACTGACTTGAGACGACCTGATAAGAGGGCTTTAAACTTGCCCTCGGTGTGGCTTCCTCTGCCCCCTGAGCCTAGAGGGGGCCACTGCTTGTGCTTGGTAGAGACGGTGCACGGATTCCAGGGGTGGGGACACAAAGCAGGGGCACAAGGATTGAGACGCTCGCCTCCTCTAGGGTCAGGCTGCCACACGGTGACCAGCTGCAGTGAGTGTACCAGGGGCCCTACGAGGAAGGTAAAGGCTTTGGCTGGATCCAGTCAGAAGGCAGAGGACAAGGGAGCCCCAGTTCAGGAGCCCTCAGAAGTAGGCTTTCTGGGCCCAGAGGTGGGCAAGAGAGGGTGGTGACGAGCCGTGTATTGGAGAGGTTGCAGTGTATGAGCATGGACGACAACCAGCACGGATGCATCGAAAGAATGGTAGACGAGAGGCTGTGTGACCTGATTTGTGGCCACTGAACTTGCCCCTGAATGAACCTCTTTCTGCCGGAAGCTTCTGACGCAAGACTTGGTGAGGGGGAGGCTCCCCGCTCTTACTAAGTTTTGTGAAACAAGTCGAAGGATGGTGTTAGGGACTGAATTGTGTCCCCGCCACCCCACCCCAATTTCTGTGCTGAAACCCTAACCCTCCGTGGGACAGCGTTTGGAGCTAGGGCCTTACGGGGTAGGTTACATGAGGTCAGAAGGGCGGGCCTCTAATTGGACAGGGCAGGTGTCCTTAGAAGACGAGGAAGAGACACCTGAGAGCTCTCTCTCCGTCCACGCACGCACAGAAGAAAGGCCACGCGAGGACACGGTGAGGAGGTGGCCATTTGTAAGCCGGGAAGGGAAGCCTTGCCATACACCGGCCCCGCTGGAGCCTTGATCTCAAGTTTCCGGCCTCCGGGGCTGTGAGACCCAGATCAGGGTCCCCTAGTGTAAGTCACCTGTCCTGTGCTGTTCTGTTACCGCAGCCCGAGAAGGCCAACACGGATGGAAACGCGCTGCTGGAGAACCCGAAACTCTAGGTAGTTGCCTTATGGGAAAGAGTAGGAAACGAAGGGCCTCTGTTGACAAACGCACTGCCTGATTCTCTTGGAGTTCTGAACCTTTGTCCTCCTCTTCAAAAGGAAACCCGTGGATGATGTGGGGCCTGCGAAGGGAGTGTCTTCTTTGACTTTGCATGAAGATTCCCCTAAACTAGGCAGGCCTCGGCAGCGAAGGAGGCATTTGGAGCAGAAAGGGCCCAGACACCCTGTCACGGACGTAGAGACGCTAAGGTGGACGCAGGCAGGGGAGTATATCAGGTGAGGGAGGTGGCTTCTTTGACTTACGCCATGTCGACACCGGCCTCAGCCTCACCGTGACCCCAAACCTCATTGTGGCCAGATGGGAGGCGTGACCACCAGGGAGCAGCAGAGGCTGCTCTCCCAGGACAAAATCTGGTCTGACAAGGTCTAAGCTGTCTATTCAGTTCTGCTCACTGGGGTGGTTGGCAGAGATAGGCGGGAGATTCATCGATTCGTCGATCGGCAGAGCCTGATCTGGAACCATCCGGAGCTGGCCATCAGGGTGCCCTAGAAGGACGGAAGCATTCAGTTGCCCACGAAGAAGCAGCCTGATAGCGATTGGGTACCTAGAATTCAGAACAGCCTCTCTTGGGCCTTCTGACTTGAGGCTTATATTTGAAACCTTATTCATTGTAATGGTGTCTCGATAATATGCGGGCAGATTTCCTCTGACCCACAGTCACTTGGATGCCTTATTTTTACCTCCGTTTCCTTTTCTCCAGAGAGAACAACTATTTCCCTGAGTCACCCGCAGGTAAACTAGAGTAGAACATACATATGCCTCGAGACCAGAGATTCTAATACATTCTCTAAATTTAGTGGGGAAAAAAAAAACCCCAACTATTTTCACAAGATGTAAGAAGACAGGGATACTATGAACTTTATTCAGAAAACTCCCCTCTGATAAAATTCCCATGATAACCTCAATTCGGTTTGGATATGGTACTGTTTTAATGCACTTCATCCTTCTTGCTAGGATCTCATTTAGGATTTTGCTTCTATATTTGTGAATGTGATGAATGTAGAGTTTCCTTTTTTGGCATGGTCTGAGTAAGCATTTGGTGCTGGAGTTATGCTCGCTTTATAAAGATGTGTTGACCTACATGAAGAAAACTATAAGGCTTTACTGAGAGATACACAAGGTGGGTGAGGGGGGAAAAAAACCCCAGGCAGAGATATCTCATACCGGATGCGAAGTGAAAAATGCGAAGGGAAAAAACTTAAAAATGTTTGCTTCTTCCCATAAATTTTTAGTTTTAATATGGCCTTGATCAGCACCTTTTCTTTTTTGTTTTATGTATTTATTTATTTTAATACAATTTATCGTCAAATTGGTTTCCATACAACACCCAGTGCTTGTCCCGACAGGTGCCCCTCCTCCCTGCCCATCACCCACTTTCCCCTCTCCCCCACCCCCCATCTACCCTCTCCTTGTCCTCAGTCCTCAAGAGTCTCTTATGCTTTGCCTCCCTCCCTCTCTGTAACTTTTTTCTTTTTTCTAGAATTTGATAAAATAAATGTACATGTCCTTTGGAAGTAAAAAAACAAACAAACCAGAAAACAGTAATTTTGCTGTTCGCGTTGTCTGTATTTTCTAAATAGTGTAGTGTATGGATTTCATTTTTCTTAGCAGATGGTCTTTTTTGTTTAACCATTGTTACTGATCTCACCTTGTCCGAGGACATTCCCGCTGTGGTCAGGGAATGTGACTCTGGGATTTCTGCTTCCGGGAATTCTAGGACCCTCTATACAGCTAGCATGTGGTCACTTCTGTTTTTTTTAAAGAATCATACAGTATCGGGGCGCCTGGGTGGCGCAGTCGGTTAAGCGTCCGACTTCAGCCAGGTCACGATCTCGCGTCTGTGAGTTCGAGCCCCGCGTCAGGCTCTGGGCTGATGGCTCAGAGCCTGGAGCCTGTTTCCGATTCTGTGTCTCCCTCTCTCTCTGTCCCTCCCCCATTCATGCTCTGTCTCTCTCTGTCCCAAAAATAAATAAACGTTGAAAAAAAAAATTTTTAAAAATAAAAAAAAAAGAATCATACAGTATGTAGTCTTTTGAGCCCGGCTTTTTTTTTTTTTTTTAAGTTTATTTATTTATTTTGAGAGAGAGAGAGAAAAAAAAGAGAAAATGTGCAGGGGGGAGGGGCAGAGAAAGAGAATCCCAAGCAGTCTCCATGCTGTCAGCACAGAGGCCGATGCGGGGTTCGAACCCTCGAACCGTGAGATCGTGACCTGAGCCGGAGCCAAGAGTCAGACGCTCAACCGACTGAGCCATGCGGGCGCCCCAACATGTGGTCACTTCTTTCACTGGCCCTTCTGTTTATTCTTTGCAGGTAAAGAGCTTGAGAGGTAGTTACACAGACAGTTTTCCTTATCAGCGTAAAACTGTAAATTTACCATATTCTTATTTATGCACGTTCTTTCCGCTTACTCAGCCATAAAGGGACAGTTGTGTGTGGGAAGCGTCCACTGCAACCTGGCTTATGTCACGTTTTCCTTCTGTTTTTAAAAATCTCTGCTCTGTGAGCTATGATTTATCGAGATGCACGGATCCACGAATCGCGAACGGAGCAAAGATTCCAGAAGGAGGATGACTTTCACGTAGGAATCCAGCATGTGGGAAGATTGGCCCCTACGAGGCAGAGAAGGACCGACAAGGACAGTGGCTCATCTGTGCTGTGGGCAAAAAACCCTGTCTTCGCCTTACTCTTTACGCCAAAATAAATTCCAGGTGCATTGAAGATCTATGTGTAAACTATTAAACCCTACAGGTACTAGAAGGAAGCACGGATTCCTTCTCTGGACACTTGACATGAGGAAGGCCTTTCTAGGCACGACACAACTCAGAAGACAGGATGGAACCGATGAGTGCATTTAACTTTATTTTTCAAAAATCTGACAAAATATTTCAAGGTCAAAAATTAAATGACTGAGGGTAGAATTGCAACATACATCTGAGAGACAAATAATAAATTGTCTGCAAGATCGCAAGAGAGCGGGGAAAGGATCCACGACTACAAGCCCCATTTATGCCGAATCTCTCAGTAATGTAAAATTCTATCTTTTGACCTATTTCATGCTTTTTCCTTGAATCCTCTTTTTCCCTTTTTTGAACACTTTTATTCCTGCTTTCTCTTCCTTCTCGTTGGCCAGAGATATCTTTGCCTTATTTTTATTTTTAGCTCTCTTGGGTCATTTTATTTTTAGGTGCGTCCTACAGGCAGAAAATCTTTGGATTAAAAAAAATTAATCCGAGTTTGCCCTTTTGAGGAGAATTCAATCCGTGTGCCTTTACATAATAGGAAATAAATCCGATCCACATATGCCATCTTTATTTTTTCCCCTTTTTAAGAACTTTGGTTTGGTATTAGTTTTTATTTGCTTTTGCACTATAAACAATGTCTGCTGACTTTAATATTCCCTACTAGTTTAAAGGTCAGCGTCCTCTCTGGGATTCCACCAATAATAGGTTGGACAACTTATTATTTTTTTTAAGTTTATTTCTAATGTTTTTAATGTTTATTTATTTTTGAGAGAGAGAGAGAGAGAGACAGAGAGTGAGTAGGGGAGGGGCAGAGAGAGAGGGAGACACAGAATCCGAAGCAGGTTCCAGGCTCTGAGCTGTCAGCACAGAGCCCGACGTGGAGCTCGAACTCACAAACAGTAAGATCCTGACCTGAGTTGAAGTCAGATGGTTAACCGACTGAACCACCCAGGCGCCCCTAAAGTTTATTTCTTTATTTTGACAGAGAGAGAGAGAGAGAGAGAGAGAGAGAGCATGAACAGGGAAAGCGCAGAGAGAGATAAGGAGAGAGAGAATTCCAAGCAGGCTCCACACTGTCAGCACAGAGCCCGATGCGGGGCTCAAACCCACGAACCGTGAGATGGTGACCCAAGCCGGAATCAAGAGTCAGACGGTGAACCGACTAGGCCACCCAGGCGCCCCATAGGTTGGACAATTTACCACAACAGTTTCAAACGCTAACCCAACTCATCACTAATGTCAGTACTTAACTTCTTGTTCTGGTCTTTTCTCTTTTCTACATATCTTCTCTCCTTCCTTTTCCTCCTTTACTTTTCAGGGTTTGCTTCCTGAGGCTGGGGTGGGGTGGGGGTGATCCCCGAGTCAGGTTCCCACTTCAAGGAGCCTGGCAAGAACCCAGGCAAAGTCTGACGACAGAGCGAAGTCCCAGTGTTGGAAATGCTGCAGGCAAACCTCGCTTCTGCCTTCTCCCAGCTGGGGACAAAGTGCGGCCCGCCTCTGCCTTCTCTGCCCTGCCCAGGAAGCCCTCCTCGGGAAGGCGCCCACACGGCTCTGGCCGCAAACCACCCCATCAGGTGAGGTCCTCACCCAAGCAGTGAGAACCTGCCGGCCATACGAAGTGTGAAGGAAGGTGGTAAAATCTCTTCGGACAAACATACAAGACGAGCTGCCAGAGATGGACGTGACTCGGGCGTTACAGCAGCCAGGGGCCAATATGTGTCCCACCCCGGGAGTGCTGGGCTCCCAGCACCCACGAGAGAGAATGAAAATCCCCCCCCTGCCCCGCTCTGAGAGCTCATGGCCCCACCGGAGCCGGCCAGGTGTCCGGACAGGCACGTGTGCTGTATCTGGGGATCGCCTGGGAGAGCCCCCTCCCCAACCGTGGGGTCCGGCGAGGCCTCCGGCGTAAGTGAGATGAAGCTGAGACCTGAGGAGGCAGTAACCATGCTCAGGGACAAGGGAGGAACAGTGTGGCCGGTAGAGGGAACAGTGTGTGCAGAGTCCTCAGGCTAGAGGTAACCAAGAGTCCGGGGTTTTGCCCGGTGGGTCCCCTGCCAGAGTTTCTGGGTGCAAACAACAGTGATTCTGGCTGCCTTAGCCCAAAAAAGGAGCTTACCGGGAAGGCACTAGGAGGTCTCAGAGAACTGAAGATGGCTGGGCACTCAGGCTGAGTGAAGTCTGGGTGAAGGGCAAGGGGCCTGGGGCTCCAACCCGCACCAAATTCACGCCGCAGGGGAAGCTTTGGCGGGGAGATGCTGTCAGTGTGCTTAGATGGTGGCTGTCGTGGCTGGGAACGCCACCGCCGGGCCCTGGAGGCTACCAGCTGCGCAGGACCCCATTCCTGCCTCCCGGGGGTTCTCACGTCGCTTGTTCCAGAATCGAATTCTGGGCCTGCGTCCCATTTGCCGAGCCTCGCACCGGGCCCAGGACCGCTCTGTCTGGAGGAAGGGGCACGGTGCAAAGTTACTCCCTGTGTGGACGGGAGGGGCCCTGGGGCGGGACATCTGGTTGACCAGGCTCAGGTCAAACATCTGTACCCAGACTTCCGGGGAGTGGGGGGAGCAAGGAAGGGTCCAGACTTGTGGGGTGCTGCGGTGAGAGATGGTTGCTAGCTCCCACCTGACCTCGAGCTTTAGGACTCACCAAACGCAGGGAAAGAGTTCTGCCGTGGGCACTGGAAAAGTGACAAATGTCCGGGGGCGGTGCGACAGGGGTGGGGCTGCGGGCGGAGACAGCTGGATCAGACTCCAGATCAAGGCCTCCGCTTGACGAGCGGATGTGAGGGCCCCTGGAGCAACACAGGGGGTGGTGATTTCCAACTGGGCACCCCACGGTCTGCCCTCGGGGTTAAGCCAACCGCAGCCAGAATGCGATAGAACAAGGGACTTCTCTGAAGGGCTGGCCCCTTCCATCGGGAGCCCTGCAGGCTGGGCCTCTGGCCCCACCGCACAGGCACAGAGAACTTCACCCTCGATGCTCGTCCTCTCTTTCAGAGACCACACATCCAGACTTGGGGACCTGCAGAACGGGGCGTGAGGGTGACATCAGGCATCGTGCGGTCCCAGACTTGCACACTGTCACCTTGTCACCCTGCCAACCGAGCGGCATGCCTCATTTTAAAATCAATTCTGTATTTACTATGTGAACAATTTAACTGCGTTTGTGTGTGTGTGTGTGTGTGTGTGTGTGTAAAAGCATTCATTTGTTCGGTGTGAACTTTAAAACATTTTTTTAAATGTTTTATTTATTTTTGAGACAGAGAGAGACAGAGCACGAGCAGGGGAGGGGCAGAGAGAGAGGGAGACACAGAATCCGAAGCAGGCTCCAGGCTCCGAGCTGTCAGCACAGAGCCTGATGTGGGTCTCGAACTCACAGACCGTGAGATCATAACCTGAGTCGAAGTCGGACCCTCAACCAGCTGAGCCACCCAGGTGCCCCTGTTCTGTGTGAACTTGAAAAATAGGCCACAAGTTGGTAACCATTTGTCAGCAGTCTTCGGTATTTGGGCGCTTACAAAGCTGGGCGTGGGGGCCCATCTGGTCTCTGAGGGACCTCGGTTCCGGGGGGAGGGCCGCTGGGTGACCCTTAGCCTGCCCACAGCGTGCCAGGTCACCACGTCCCTGACGCTCGACAGCACGACAGGCTTCCAGAGCCTCCCCGGAATTTGGGGTGCGAGATGGGTGGGTTCCAGAAGTCTCCTGTCATCCCGGGTGGGAGCCTGTTAGATTTTGTGTACATTTGACAGGGTCTTTAAGGAATAAGGTGAATAAGGTATTTCTCCAACTGACTGCAATTTTCGAGGTTCGCAGACTAGGCGAGCTGGCCTGGGGGAAGAAAAGACATTCCAAAAACTCGCAGCCTTGTTGGGGAGCCCCCAGCGCCTCCCCACTTAGAACACAGGCCCCTCTGTCCTCCTAACGCGTCCGTCGTATTCTGGGGCTGGGCCTGACCCCTCGCGCGTCCCAGCCCAGCACCTGTCAAGCTGGCCGCATTTTCCGCCCTACTGGTCTTGATTCCCAGTCCCCAGGCCGTGTTGTTCGGGACCCGAGACACGCGGGGGTCAAGGTGTCGGGGGAGCTGCTGAGAAGCCCACATCTCGCAGCAGCTCTGATGTGCTAGTGGCTATGGTTTCGGAGTTATTCCAGAAAATCATCCGTGCCGAAGATGCCTGTGTTATTATGGGGGCCGGGGATCTATAGACAAACCTATGAATGTTAAACACTGATGCTGTTGTGTTTTGTGGGGCTGGGGGGATGGTAAACCAGCCCTTTTCTTCCGAAAGAAAAAAAGAAGAGAGAGAGGAAAGGAGAAGGGGAGAGGAGGAAGGAAGGAAGGGAAAGGAGGGAAGGAGGAAGGGAGGGAAGGAGGGTCGAAGAAAGAAAGTCAGAGAAAAAGAGACAAAGGCAGGTGCAGAAACACGTCAATGGAGCAGCAAAGCGCGACCTTCCAGATTATAAAATGGGATCCACCCCCGGGGGGACGTTTGGGCATTCCAGAAAGCAGGGTGTAAGCATCCCAGAGGCCCGTCCACCTAACCTCCGGGGCGTTTTCATGGAGATGCTTACCCTGATGCCCGTTGCCAAGGCAACAAGCAGGCACGTTCGGAGGGAAAGGGGAAAGATGGCCACTGATTCCACAGGGTGCTTGTGGGTTTACAGCAGGGAGGGCACAGGCCTACGGGGGGCAGGGGTGAGTGGGCCACGGGGCGTGTCAGGGCACACCCCACCTCTGCACGGCGAACGAGGCCGGCCAGCACGGTCCTTGGAGTGTGTGATCTCAGGGTCGTCTTTCAGAAGAACTCTCCAGAAGGGAAACATTCTCACCGGACCCGGGTCCTGGGAATCTGCTTTCTCAACAGTCTCCTTTCACGTCCAGCGAGGCAACACACGTTTTTCAAGGGGATTTTGGTAAATACAAAATAACGCAGGATGGCCCGCTAGCCATGGAGGGGAATTTAAAACAACATAACTATGTAGAGTGCGACCATACGAGCTTCCCCGCCCTTTGCCAGCTGCCCCCCTGCGCTGCAGCTGGGGACTCTGACGTCCCTCTCTGGTGCCCACACGCGCCTATGAATCACACCGGCGCTGATGCCCCAGGCCGGTCTCTCCGCACCCGCTTTCTGTTCCCTGCTCTGTTCCCGTCTCTGCCCTGCCAGCTGGTCCCTCGCAGACTCTGCCCATCCGGGCACCGGGGGGAGACTGGCAGGCGGGAGGAAGGACAGGGGTCCCACCACCCCGTCTCCTTTCTGTGGCTGACAGCGTCGCCTCCCCCTGAGATGGGCCCTCAACCCGAGCAGCCCCAGCACAAGCAGGTCCAGGGGCACTAGGGCTGTGTCCCAGCCCTGGAAACCTCCTCCGGGCACCTGAGACCCGGCTCCCAGCACCGGGGGTGGGGGTGGGGGGTGGGAGCGCCTCCTCTGCACTTCTGAATTCTGACAACCCCAACTTTTTCCCTTTGGCCCCCCCAGCCTGAGGGGCGGTAGCTGTCTTCCCTGCGGACTCAGTGTCCCCTTTTTCCTTCTCAGCCCTCCATACCTCTTTCACTAATCCCCTGTATTAAATTCTTTCCGCCGGTGACTATGCAGCTTGCGTTTTCCCCATGGTACATATTATTCCATGATGCACGTGCCCCCCGACCATTTATCTTAATGCCTATGATTCTTCCTCGTGCATTTTGGTGTCTGTCTGCTCTTCCAGATAAGGAGGCAGAGGCGTAACCTTCCTCCACCGACGGGCATTAGGGATGCCCCGGGTTGTCACGACAAACAGCACCGCCGTGAGCAGCCTTGGACGAGACGGTCATTTCCATGCACATGACTTTCTGCGGGAGGCGGTTCTAGAAATTCCTGGTCTTTTCTCGGAGTCTCTTCCCCTCGCTCAGAGGTTCCGCCTTCTGCCCGCTTCAGCAGCGTGGGATCTCAGAGTCACCTGTGACGTTCATGTCTTCTGTCTCCGGGTCGGCTCGAATGAATCTAAACTGGCTACTATTTATTTATTTATTTGTTTATTTATTTTTTTAAATTTTTTAACGTTTATTTATTTTTGAGACAGAGAGAGACAGAGCATGAACGGGGGAGGGTCAGAGAGAGAGGGAGACACAGAATCTGAAACAGGCTCCAGGCTCTGAGCAGTCAGCACAGAGCCCGACGCGGGGCTCGAACCCACGGACCGCGAGATCATGACCTGAGCCGAAGTCGGACGCTTAACCGACTGAGCCACTCAGGCGCCCCAACCGGCTACTATTTAAAACTATCGTCCTGCATGCAAAATTTTTTATTGCCAACAAAGGGTAATGAACTTGATGTCCTACAACCTTTTGCTATTTTAACATGTTCTTGCCTCTGTTCTTGCTTATGGGGATAAAAATTACAAATTTATTAAATCCATGCAGTTTATGCTGTTACTATGAATGCCACACTGTATGTAGATTATTAAAGTTTCAGCTTGTCTTCTGTTTTCTACTCGGGAATAAACTCACATTCTCAATTCCTTAGCCAGTGTCGTTCATATTTGCCTCAGGTAAAGAAGGGCTGTGAGTTTATTTTTTTAACCCAAGAGGAAAATTCTGATTAATTTCTATTGATCTTATCAATTAAATAAACATATGCGAGAAAATCTTGTATGATTTTTACCTCAGGACTATTTTCTAAACATTTTTAATGTTTATTCATTTATCTTGAGAGAGGGAGAAAGAGAGGGAGAGAGTGCAAGCTGGGGAGGGGCAGAGAGAGAAGGAGAACCAGAGAAAGAATCCCAAGCAGGCTCTTCCCTGCCAGCGCAGAGCCCGACTTGGGGCTCGAACTCATGAACCATGACATCACGACCTGAGCCGAAATCAAGAGTCAGACGCTTAACCAACTGAGCCACCCAGGTGCCCCTGCCTCAGGACTTTAAAACACAGGTAGGCAGTAAATAGGTAAGTATGTGCAGTACAAGACAAAAAGGCCATTCTCTGTCTACACTTTGTCCCTTGAATATTTATGGAATCTATAAAACTTTTGTGGCCATTATAGGTTGAATTCCGAATGTTTAAACTTCAGGATAACTTGGAATACAATGTAGGTCCAGTAAACCTGCTGTTTACTGAGAACTCACTCTATGCCAGGGATTATGCCCAGAGCTGTAGATGTATTTACTCTCTGGTCCCGATCGCAATTGCTGGCCACTTTCCAGATGAAGAAACTCTTAGTTATAGTAAGGTCACTTGCCCAAAGCACACAGCCCCTGAGTGGCAGTGTGGAGAGTGGGACCAGCGGTCCCTAGTCCCCAGGTCTGTGAACCCATCACAGGCCACACTGGGTGTCAGCTGCCTGCCTGCAAGGAGACGGCTTCGTCCGTCCCATCCCGCCCTGCACACAATGACCTGCCAGAACGTCACTGTTCCAAGTGTCTGAGCCCGGAGGGACATGTGTCCCCCCGACTCTGTCTGCCCCGGCACCCTGGACTGTGTTAGCCCTGTGACAACGCACTTTGCCGAACCTGGAGCTTCAGGGTGTGCTGATTCTGTGGTGTCCCAACCACACCCCCTTCTCCCTCACCCCTCGAACCCCTCAGCTCTTAGTGTGGATGTTGACCCCCGTCCGTGGCGCTCGTGACGTACTCGCCATTGTTCACTGAATTATGTAACATTATGTGTTTAACGAATGGCTCCCCCTCTAGGGCGTGCGTCCAGTGGGGACAGGGGTTGTGGCTCTTTTATCACCTCTGTGTGTTCAGAGGCCAGACCAATGCTTGACCACAGCTGGTGTCGGCGGATGCCTGGAATGGGGGCCAGAGGGGCTGATGGGAGCCAGGGCCAACGATTCTGGAGGACTCTGCGGCACAGACAGAATATGGTGGACGAACCTGTGGACCGGTCAACCCGAGGTTCTTTGGTTCTTCTTTGACTTCCAGAAGGTAATCACGGAGCGAGAACTAAGGCCACTCTGCCTCTCTCCCCTTCAGCTTCTCTCTGTTTGGGACTCCTCCCTTTCTCATTTGTCATCTCCCTGTTCCTCTCTGAGGCATTCCAAGGAAGAGTCTGGAGTCAAAGATCTGGTCGTGTCAAGATACCCTGGGGTCTGTACTGGGTCGGACGGTGTGTCCCCAAAACCTGTAGATGCTACATTACTTGGAAATCGGGTTTTTGTGGAGGTAATCTATTTGGGATGCAGTCATACTGGATTAGAGCGGGTGGGCTTCCATCCAGTGACCGGAATCCTTCTAAGGAGAAGGAAACGTGAACACAGAGACACCCAGAAGATGGCCACGTGGAAATGAAGGCAGAGATTGGAGGGCTGTGTCTACAATTCAAGGAGCGCTGAGATTGCCCGAACCACTGGAACCTTGGAAGAGGCAAGGGAGGATCCTTCCCAGAGAGAGCCCGGCCCAGAAAACACCTTGTCTTCAGACTCCTAGCCTCCAGAACTGTGAGAGATTGGATTTCTATTGTTTTAAGCCACCTACTTTGTGATCCTTTGCCACAGCTGTCTTTGGAAAGTGATACAGGGACAAAAGGATGGGAGTCCCTTAGAGGCTAAGCTGACAAAGCCTGGTGAGCCAGCCAACTGCTTGGAGATGCGATGAGGATGGAAAAGACATCAGACTATTGATAGTTAACAGTCCTTCCAAGGAGAATAGACATCCGCAAGAAGTGATAGGATCAGGGCGCCAGGAAAATAAAAATTTGACTGATGGCTGGAACCAAACACCTCTTGGTTTATATTCTGGGCCCTTGAAAATACAGGTGACATTTATAAATACAGAATATCTGGGGGGCGTCTGGGTGGCTCAGTCGGTTAATCATCTGACTCTTGGTTTCCAGGTCACCATCTCGCAGTTTGTGAGTTCAAGCCCCACATCGGGCTCTGTTCTGACGGTGTGGAGCCTGCTTGGGATTCTCTCTCTCCCTCTCTCTCTCTCTCTCTGCCCCTCCCCCTGTCTCTCTTTCTGTCTCTCAAAATAAGTAAATAAACTTAAAAGATATTTTGGGGCATCTGGGTGGCTCAGTGAAGCGTCCGACTTCAGCTCAGGACATGATCTCACAGTTCGTGGGTTCGAGCCCTGCATCGGGCTCGGTGCTGACAGCTCAGAGCCTGGAGCCTGCTTCGGATTCTGTGTCTCCCTCTCTCTCTGCCCCTGCCCCGTTCACGCTCTCTCTCTCAAAAATAAATAAATGTAAAAAAAAAGTTTTTAATGTTTTTAAAAAGACAGAATACTTTGAAATTGTTGAAAACCTGTTTCAGTAAAAAAAAAAAAAAAAGTAGGTAAAGTATTCCCCTTTTGACTTGTGCTTTATTCATTCTATGTACTTTCCTTAGGAGAGCCCATCCGCGTCCTTGGCTTTAATGGTGACTTGCATGTGTGCTGATGACCACCATGCATGTCGTGCGTTCAGACTTCTTCCCTGTTTGTATAACTTCTTATTCCACACTTCGGCCGGGATGTCCACAAGTATCTAACTCAACCCACGCAAGATGGAATTCGTCACCTTCACCTAAAGCTCCTGTCCTTCCTCGACCTCCGATCCCACCCCGCCCCTCACCTGTCTGAAGCCTAAGCCGGAAGTCAGAAAAGCATTCTCTGGTCACTCCTTTGCCTCATCTTCCACGTCCCTCAACTCCTAAACTCTGCTCCATCTGCCTCTAAATATTCCTATAATTGGTCTATTTGTCTTCCACTTCCATTGGCACTCTCTGGTTCATGCCATGGCTTCTTCCTGGGGCTACAGCGTCCTAACAGGACAGGTCTCTGTCCTGCCCTCTAGGACCTTCTTTTTTTTTATTGTTTTTTTAAACGTCTCTTTTTTTTTTTTTTTTACTTTTTTTTGATAGAGAGACCAAGTACGAATAAGGGAGGGGCAGAGAGAGAGGGAGACACAGAATCCGAAGCAGGCTCCAGGCTCCGAGCTGTCAGCACAGAGCCTGGTGCGGGGCTCGAACCCATGAAGCCGTGAGATGGTGACCTGAGCCAAAACCAACAGCCGGATGCTCAACCGACTGAGCTACCCAGGCGCCCCATCAATTTCTTTATCCGTATAACTGATGAATATTTATAGCATGCTTTCCAGTTCGCTTATAGAATTTCATTTTATCCCCATAACAAGTCTGTGAAGTATGCAAACAGGGCTTTATTTTTCAGTTTTCTAGAAACGGGAACACAGCGGGCAAAAGAGGTCGCCTGATGCCATGCTCGGTAAGAAGGGGAAGCGGGGGTGAGATCTGTCCATGCGGCTTCCCAAGCCATGGAGCTCCAGCCGCATCACACCGCCTTGTCACAGGCCCCCAACAGGGGACTGGAAAACCACAGTTCGTATCTCATCCTTATGGGACGTGCTAGGACAGTGAAGGTGGAAATTCCACGGGAGACCAGCTGGAGGCGGAGGCCAAGAGGTGAGCCAAGCAAAGCCTCCCTCCGAGGAGGAAGGTCAGGAAGCGAGGCAAGGAGGCCTGTTCTGGGTTGGAACGGAGTAGAAACAGAGCCAGAGGCGTACGTGCTGGAGAGGCAGACGTTTGTGCCCACGGGGTCTCTGGTTTTTACGGGCCGGGGGCACTAGGTCGGCCGACAGGACAGGGCCGAGTGGCCTCAGCGGAAACACAAAGAGGCTTGACGAGGCGTTAGGGTCTCGGCTCAGGGAGCAGGAAACAGAAACCTGGGTGAGAACAGAAGTGGACCCTCGGCTGAGGAGCTGGAAGGAGTAGTGGGGATTCAAGGAGAGTGTCTCGTGTCAGCAGGACCCGGTGCCCAGTTCCAAGCAGAGACTCCAGAGTGAGGACCGTTCAGTCTCAGGGTTCCGGGTCTGCTGTCTGGCGCCCGGCTTCGGCCAGGGCCAGGTGCGGGGCCTGGGGGGAGAGCTCCCGGCTTGCCCCCAGCAGTGCCCACAGCCGACACCTTGGAAGGTTCCGTCCTGCTCCTTCCCCGTCCCCCCTCCCCCTCCCTGGAGCCGTCTTCCTCCAATCGGGCAATTCTTACAGAACCTTGTTCCTAACTTCTGTTTCCCCGTCACAAACCTTCATCCAAGAACAATCGCTTCTCCTTGGCTCTGCCGATCCGAGCAGAGAAACTGTGGCTACGACACGAAGGGCTGGCCCCTGGTGGGCCTGGGAGAATTCACCGGAGGGATTCCACGGTGGCCTACAGTCAGGTTTACTGACCGATGGTGCCTGGCAGGTCGACAGCGGCTGTGATCTTGCTCCGAAGGCGGACGTTCCAAGGGTGTCTATGGAAGGTCCCCCCCACCGCCCCTCGGAAATACCCACAGCCTCCTCTGCTTCCAGCCTGCCTCCCCTCACCCGGACAACAGAGCCGCCATCAGGGCAGAGTGAGTGGCCTTGGCCTCTCTCTGAAGTCGGGCACGTGGGTCTTGCCCACTCTCAACATTTTGAGCCCCCGAGCACAGCAGCGCCGCGGGGCCCTGGTTGACCAGATGTCTTGGCTCTGACCGGCTCTCTGGGCCCCTCCCGAGGCCAATATCAGCAGAAGAAACCAATGCTCAAATTGCATGGGTTCTGCTAACAGCTGGGGTGGAATGAAAGTTCAGCATCCGAAGACAGGAAGGATTTCAGACGAGCTCTGAGCGATTCAACAGGACAGGTAAGAAAATAGAGGGTGACAGAGCCAGTCGGCCCCATGACGCGGCATGGCAGATGACCAGGACACCGCTTAATGCAGAAAGAACGGCCTAGAAGGACCATCTCCAGTTGGATGGAAGCCAGCTCTGGCAGGCCCTCTTACCAATTTTGTTTCACGCGCAAGAAGCCTCATGACCTTCCGATTAGACTCACTAAGATGTCCATCGATCATTTTTATCCCCCGAAGAGTGTCAGGCCTCCTAGCACGTGACCTCCCACGTGACAGCCGGAATATTTTCGGGGCCATGAGTTAGGGCCATGGATCATCGACAAGGAATGCAAATTAGGTGCCAGTTTGTAGCATTTAGAACATTTCCATTTAAATTGCTAATCAAGCTGAATCTGCTCACAAATGTAGAAATCAACATGTACATAAATTATTTGGAAAACTGCAGAGCTCTGTGGAAGACATGCTATCCACTAATCTGTGTAACGAGAACAGAGAAACGGCGACGTCTTGATCCAGATAGCGCCCCCCCCCCCCCAAATCATCCAATCATGTGATTGTTGAGCTTTTTAGGGAGAGTCTGGACCAGCTCTTCTGAAATGTATTTCTCAGACCAAACACGTTCCATGAGATGGTTATTAGTAAGTGCCTTTCACACACACACACACACACACACGCACACACACACACACACAGAATGAAATAAATTTGAGAAAAACAGCATCCTCGAGCCCCTCCAGAAAAATCAAAATATATCCTGGTACATTCCAGACTCTGAGAAGTCCTGGGGACAAAAACATCCTTACTTTGGGTGATTTCATGCAGCATTTCAGGAGGCAGATCAGAGAAGGCTCATTTTGGGTGGAACACCTATTCATATCTCGATATGTTACACATTCAGAAGCTGCTCTAGCCAACTGTGAGTTTTGCGGCTAACAACTTAATCGCTTACACTTTTGTGGGGAGACAACTCCCACACCAGTTAAGTACGGAAACAACTCACAGCTGCCCCCTTTAAGCCAACACCCCATTCCAAATAAGCAACTGTCTTGCCAGCTCCCCATCTGTTCTGTGTGTTTATGTCTAAATGAACCCCCCATCAGACTGAGAAACAGATGATCTCTGCTAAACCCCTCTAATAATTGCACTGAGTTGACAGAAAGTGTGCTCTCTGCCCTGTTCCGCAATCCACAATGGCTCCCCATTCGGTAATCGCAAATTACCTCGTCCCGCTGGACCTCAAAGACTCCTGCACCCTCAGCCCGTTGTGCCTGTCCTGTCTTTTCTCCCATACCACCTCAGCCCCTGTCTGTGCCTCGGTGTGATTGTTCTTCTCGTTGCTTCCCTCGATACTGCGTCCTTCCCTGCTCCTACGGCGTGCTCCTCCTCTACTTGTCCAGAGCAGGGGTCAGCGGACTTTTCCCAAAAAGGCCAGACAGTAAATACTTTAGGCTTGGAGGACCGTTTGGTGCTATTTGCACATAGTCAACTCTGCCTTCGTAGCAGGAAAGCAGCCAGTAACAATATGTAAATAGATGAACACGGCTAAGTTCCAATAAAACTTTATTTAGAAGAGCAGACGGTGGGCTGGATTTGGTCCTTGGGCTATAGTGCGCCAACCCTGGTCTATATGATTGTCCATTTTTTAAGAGCGATCTGGTCTTATTCTGTGAATCTTTCATCCAGCCCTTCAGCAAACAGCCTTCACTTTACTGTCTCACTGGTCACGAGGAAGGGTCAGAAATTTAACAGGAAGCACTGACTTATGTTCTGGGTTTTACATACAATGCTTGATGACATTCAATAATTATTCCTACATCATGGACGTGCAGCCTGGACTCAGGGTACCATGTCTCCAGCGAAACGGCTGGTGGGGAAGACTCAGTTTACTCCAGTTCTACGTGATTCTACCATGCCCATCCTCAATATAATGTAGTATTGTGTACGTGCATTCACAGCAGCATCTCGTCCGAAACTTGCAACACCCCAGGGATGTAGAGACTACCCTTACCCTGGTTTGCAGATGTGTAAACTGAGGCTCTGGGATAATCAGCAATGTGTTCAGGTCACACAGCTGGTCACCTACAAGAAGAGGATCCAAACTCCTATCTTCAGTTTCCAAAGGCCCTCGCACTATGTCGCACTGTTTCGAGTTAGTAAATGAGGTCCTTTGTTGTAAAACTCAGCAGACAGCAGGGCTTACTCAGCATGTTCTGGGCAAGTCAATTTGCAGCCTGACTTCAGACGTAAGGAGAGGTGAGGGCCACTCAGAAGAGGTTCATTTACATCTTGACCCCTAATTTGGGAAGACCAAAGAGATAATTTTTGGAAGAATCAAATCTGGGAATTTGTTCTTCAGGAAATTATTGGAGATGCTAACGAATGAGCATACCACCTTCTTTCCAGGTTCTCAATTGACTGAGAGCAGACACAAGGAATCAGAACATTGCATTGATATTATTGATAAAGCTGCATGGGAGAGCCCTCACATTGTTTTTTTAGTCTAGAACTCGAGACCTCATTACATAAACCAATTCTTCAAGCACAGGCAGAAGAGCTGGAACAAAAATGAGCAGAGATCTGACTGAGCCTGATAGAAGCAGGCCCTGTTGGGTTTGTTTTCTGCACAGAAACTAAAGCCTATGATGCTCTTGGTTGTTTGGGGTGGCTCTTTCCCACGGCGAACATTCCCAAGGGGTCCCCAAATTTCCCCAGGCTCATCATTCAGACTAGACATTGAAGATATAAAGTGTGTGTGTGTGTGTGTGTGTGTGTGTGTGTGAGAGAGAGAGAGAGAGAGAGAGAGAGAGAGAGAGAGAGACTGTGTGTGTTTCCTCTGAATAGTAGAGAAAAAGTTTTCTCATAGAAAGCTAGGGGAATAAGAGTTTCCCTTGTGTTACTTAGCTAGTGCTAGTTATGCTGTGTAACAAACACTCCTTCACGTTGTAGGGCTTGTAACTACAAAGATTTGTTTCTCATTTAGTTACATGTTGGTTGGCTGCAGAGCTATGGCTCCACTCCACCTATCTTCCTCATCCTAAAATGCCTGAGGAAACAGCTTCATGTTGATTTCTTGGCAGAAGGAAAAAAAAAATCAAGAGATCTGACAAGAAGCATGCAGGTCATGTGCCGCATGCCATTGATCAAGTCACATGGCCAAGCCCAACAGGACTTGTAGTCTTCTACAGGAAGGTAAACACTTGGGAATAGTCCAATCTACCCCACTCCCTCATAGGGACAAACCCACAGCAAAGTAGAATTAAGAGAGCACTTCCTTTAAAGAATGGCAAATTGGGTTGTATAGTTTCACTTAACCAGGTCAATGGATCAGTGACCAATTCCAGATCTGTCAGGAATTGATGACTTATGCTATGTGTATTACAAATTAAGATGAATCCTAAAATGCTCTTTAATCTATCCACTTCCATTTATTTGAATGTCCCCATCTTGGTCCATAGCATGAGAGCCTCTCCCAGGTCCTCTTCCTTTAAGTTGGGCACTCCAATCCATTCTGAATTTTGCAGCCAGAGTGAGATTTCTAGAGAACAATGTAATTTTGCTTTCGCTATGTAAAATATTTTTGTGCCTGCAACTTGTACTGAATAGCATAGCTATTTTTTGCTCACTTGCTATGTTCCAGACATGTTTCTGAAATAATAGGCTATTTTATTGAATCCTCCCAGAAACACTATTAAATACTGTTTTAGTACTAGTACTTACTGGATGAGAGCCAGAGATCTAGAAAGATCAAGTAACTTTCCCCTGTTGAAGTGAAGTTTTGAATCCAAGAAGAATGACCCTGTGGAAGCCGACTTCCAATCATCCTATCCTTGATTTTTAATATCTTTAAAATTTTTTTTTGCATTTATTTATTTTTGAGAGGCAGAGAGGCACAGTGTGAGCAGGGGAGGGGCAGAGAGAGAGGGAGACACAGAATCTGAAGCAGGCTCCAGGCTCCGAGCTGTCAGCACCGAGCCTGACATGGGGCTCAAACCCCCAAACCGTGAGATCATGACCAAAGCCGAAGTTGGATGCTCAACCGACTGAGCCACCCAGGCACCCCCTTTAATATCTTATTGTTGTGTAGTCCTCTCCCAAACTCTGTCAGGATTGGTCTGTGCAAACTTCTGCCTATGGCAGAAGTGATGGCATGTGACTTCCAAGGCTGGATCATAAAAGACATTGTAGCTTGTGCCTTCATGTGTATCTGGGATCACTCTCCCTGGAGATGGGCAACCACCATGTTAGGAGGAAACCCAAGCAACTCTACAGAGAGGCCCACATGATGAGGAACTGAGGTCGTCTGCCCATGGCCAACAAGGAACTGAGGTTGGCCAAGCTGTGTGAGTGAACCATCTTACAATCAAATCCTTGAGATGACCACAGACCTGGCCAAACCCTTGACTGAAGCCTCAGGAGAGACTCTGAGCCCAGAACCATCTAGCTAAGCAACATCCAAAGTCTTGAGCCGTGGGAGCTGTGAGATGATAAACGTACATTGTTTTTAGCTACAAAGTTTTAGGGGCAGCTTTTTTCCACAGCACTAGAAAACTAACACACTCTGCAACCCTCACACTAAAGCCAGCTCTGAAGACCAGTGGGCAGCACGCCATGGTCTCCCGCTACTAGGGAATATGGCAGATAGTTAAACTTTCTGTGGAAAAAAAAAAGCTAGGAGAGAGACAAGATGTTAAGATATTATAATTTTAAAAAGAATCATCAAGAAAAGATTCACAGAGAAGATGACCTTTGAGGAAAGACTTGGAGGTGGTGAGGAAGTGAGGAGGTGATATGGGAAAGAACATTCCAGAAAGAAGGAGCGGCAAGTGCAAAGGCCCTGAGGTGAGTACACACCTGGCATGTTCAAGGACACTCGGGAGGGTCAAATGGCTAGGGGTGGTGAGTGCAGGTACGTATAGTAAGAGATGAGATCGACCAGGCACCAGATCAGGTAGCGGCCTTACAAGTGATTTTCAGGACCTTGGCTTTTAGCCTGAGTGAGATGGAAAGCCACTAGAGAAGTGACATCATTCAACTCATACCTAGTATCTTCCTGCCTCCCTCACAATAATTATTAAACAGAATTAAATGACAGTAGCTAATATTAGTTAACTGATGGCTAGGTACAGACATTACATAACATACCGCACTTGAATTAGGGTGTTCGCAGGACATCTATGAGCATTCCCATTTTCCAGGTGGAAAACCTGAGTCCTTAGGGAGGTAAAGTGGCCCTCGTGTTGCCCACAGCCAGTGAGCACTGCAGCTCGGGTCTGAACCTAGGAAGTCTGGATTTCCTGATTAAGTAGATACGGTTAATAAGACTAGAAGTCGAACATGGCTGGTGATGAATAAAAGTGAAGTACTCCTCTTCAAAATCGTACTCAGTCCCGTGAGACTTGGCCATGAGCTCCTCGACCAACCCTGCCATCGATTCTTTGCGTGTCATCCCCGGGAGGGGCTGTGCAGGCCTCTGGAGAGGGCACAGGCCAGGCCCGTGGAGACTTAAATTCATCATCGGCTTCAATGTTCTCTCCCAAGTCAATAAAGAGAGTGCTCTGCCCTCAGTTTCCGTGACAATCAGGCCTGTTGTAGACATCACATGGCACACGACAAGTGCTAAACTACTATGAAGAGCTGTGATTTCCTTCTCATCATTATTTAAAATCTAAAATCTGAAAAATAAATAATAAAATAAAATCTAAAATCTGAACCTACACCTACTGCCTTTTGGACGATTTATTCCAGTATTCCACAAGGTGAAATAGATTGTAAGTGTCCTACAGTTCCTGAGTAACAGGAACTAGGTTTTTGTTTCCTTTTTAATAACATCTCAGGCACTGTTGGATTTTGCCCAAGTCACATGACTGCTCTAAATAATGGCAACCATCCTAAAGATAGATCCTTTCTGTCACAACCATTAGCATGAATATACTCACCTTTCAGTGGCCAGAGAGAGAGAGAGAGACGTAATCATAGAGATTTAAAAAGTGGTTTTATCACAAAGCAGACCAGTGACATTCACCTAATGGGGTTCTCTTTTTCTCAAATGGACTGAACCAGTCACACATGACCATCAGTGACAGATGCAATCCTACTGGGGCGCGATCCAGTTTCCTATTTTACCCCCACATCGGAGCTAGGGTTCACCAAGCACCATGCGCCATTATTTTCAAGTCAATCAGCGGTTTCCCGGATCATAAGGCGGAGCTCTCAAGTGATGATGTTCACGAAGCCAAGACATCACACTTGAAAACGTCAGAATTCCCAGGCAAAGAATATGTGATGGAGGAAGACAGATTCAGAGACTATTTAAGGACTCAGTCATAGCATAATATTTTGCAGATTTTTTTTTTCTTAGAAAGAAAGGAAGATGTCTCTTTGTTACCTCCTAGTGGAGAAGAACTTCTCATAGAAGCCCAGTTCAAGGAGAGCCTTCGAGGGCCAACCTTTTGAAATAAAGCGAGAACAGTTGGGTCCTTGTGCCGAATCCCTGCAGAATCTCAACACCGTCCCCCAAAGTTTCATCCTAACGAGTAAAGTGGAGCTAGAGGGGCAGGCAGATACTTCCCCAGTCTTTCTATTCTTCCTGACTTCGTGTGCTTCCCATGGTGGCCTGTGCATCACATCTGATGTAGGAGGGTAAGGATAAAGAAAGGAGATTCAGATCTCAAGGCTGAGGCTGGAGCCGGAGGTGGGGTGGGGGTGGTCAGGAGAAACCAGAGCCGGCGTAACCATTCACGCGGTGAATGTGGGACCACGCGTCCTCTCAAGTCAAGTCAAGAGGGAAATATTAGATGGGCTAGGTCGGCAAGAAGCCATCAGAGTCAGTTGGCAGAGCTTGACAAGCAGGGCCAGAGAGCTCTGGGAACTGGTGTCTACCCCCTGCATGAGGAGGATTCTGCTTGTGTGGTTGGCTGGGAGTTCTGACCCCCTCAGGGTGTCCCACGAGACTCGGTGCTACCCTGGTTCTCTGCTCCCCCTGTTCCTCCCTCCCCACCTATTTCCAACGGGTCATCCGTACCACACTTTTGTACTTTCTGGGCTGTTCTGTACCTCTTTGCCTTTACTTACTCAACCGTCTTCGGCCCGGTACGACAATCTTATTCAAGAGGTATTTATCGAGCTTTTCCGACATGCCGGGGAGTGTTGTGGATATTGAAGATCCATCGTGGAGTTTCACTCTTAGGGATGTGTGTGACATGATGGACAAGGGGACCTACAGATAATTATATCCTTGCAACCTGTACTGTGTGCTAACACATGAAGACCACGTAAGTCACGGAGGAGGGAAAGGGGGTGCAGGGGGTGGAAGGGGCTGTCATGGGAAGGACAGACCGGGCTGTCCCACTGGGCAGGAAGGCAGCAGATCAGACGGTGTCTTGAAAGGCGCGTGGCTGAGGGAAAGCGGACAGGATGAAGGAAGTTGGGTGGGAGGGTCTTGTAGGCCAGGAGGAGGAGTGTGGACCGGCTGGAAATGTAAGCGAAATCCCTTTCCTCTGCGTTCTGGTCGTCACCCTCCTGGGAGGGGCTGAGTCACTCTTCAAGACTCCCTTGAGACCTGGCCCTTCTCCTGTGATCGCTTACCTGGGGCACGCCTTCTGCCCCGTTCACTCTCACGTGCACGGTGTCCCACAGCACATGGCCATCAGTGGCATTCATTTTTGTGGATGGAGGGACCAAGTGAATGAAGGTGTGGCCGATGAGCAGAGGGCAATCTCCACCAGCTCCAACCATTCAGCAGAACAGGGGTCTCCGGAGGCGGCATTTGGCTCTGACACGCCCCCGGGGAGACCATCGTGATCACGGCCCCCTCCTCCTCAGAGAGTCCTCACTTGGAGGCAGCTGTCCCCAGCAAGTCTGTGCAGCCTCAGATGTGCGGGACCGTCACTCTGGTGGCAGAGGGGAGCCAGCGTTCACCCTGGCTGCTCTGTCCCCGCCGTGCAGGGGGCTCCGCGGCCGGCCACTTTCCCGCCCCGTGAGCGTGGGCGCACTGATTGCAGACGCCTCTCCGCTTACCGGCCAGCAGAAATCTATCTGAGAACATAAATGAACTTGTAATGCACACTGTGTTTTCAAGCTAAACTGATTGATTTCGGATTAAATGCTATTGTGCTATTAGGACTGCACACTGTCTTTGACACACACACACACACACACACACACACACACACACACACAGGACAGAGCCACGGGGTAATGACGACAAGACTCGGAAACTGCACTGGGAAAACCCAAGTGACTAGGTCTGAATTTATCCACACGTGAGACTGTCGCACTTCACCCTTGGGCCAGAAAAGTGGGCGTGGCTTGAGCTCTACCTACGCGTCTAATAAACCAAAGTGTCTTGAGTATCTGCACGGGGAAGAAAGACATTCTGAAGGGTGATGATGAATTATATTTGTAGTCATAATATGGGAGTCACTTGGGGGCTATTTTTCTGTTGATCTGTGTTTTCTGATTTTTCTGTGGTATTTCTGCGTTTCTCACCCCCTTTTCTCTAGTGAAGCACAGGTGTGGACTCTGGTGATTTTCCAAACATGATGAGTCTCAAAAATACTTCTTTTTCTTCTTCTTCTTCTTCCTCCTCCTCCCCCTCTTCCTCCTCCTTTATTTTGGCAGAAGAGGGGACAGCCTTTCTTATTTTCATTTTGTTTCCCAAGACTCTCATTCCCATCCCTGCCTCTTGACACACAGATCTTTAGAATTTTTGGAATCCTGGGGGCAAACACACAGTAGCTGACTCTTAGTAAAATCCACCTGCACAGGCCTTTTTTGGACAGGCCTCCAAAAAAAAACCTTTTTTGGGGTTTTCCCTTTTTTTTTTTTCCCTTCCAATTATTAGCTTTCATCCCCAGGATGAGTGGAGAGTTTCTTCGCATGGGTGAGAAGCCAGAAGTAGGGAAGAAGGAGAACTCTAATGAGTCTGTGCCAGGAGGGTCACCTCTGACTCTGCCCTTGTTCTTAGTCATCCTTCTTGCCTACATAGATTTCTTGACATCAAATGTGATCTTTTCAAAGCCCTTTCATGAGACCTTTCTGGAACACTCGGAGAAACCTACAACCCACCCGGTGTGTTTACAGCTAAAGTTTGCGGATCAGAAACAAGGAGCGGCCCTGCAGTTACCTGTGTGGTTGCACATTTTTTCCCCTCCTTTGTTGTGATAACAAATGAAAAATAGGAACCAATAAGCGTTTCACAAAGATTCTCAGCCTCTCTCTACGTGCACACAACAGGCGGCGCATGTGTGTGCTCGGTGAACCTGAGCTCTGGCCTGGCTTCCTGGCCGGAGGACCCAGCTGCCCAGATCAGGGGACCTGGCGCTTCCTCTGCGTTTCTCGGGCCACGTCTACCGCATCAGCGCTGGTTCCTTCATTCTGTAAACACTGATGACGTGTCCCGTGTGCCAGAGGCTCTGCTAGACGGCAGGAGAAACTGCTGGAGAAGGCGGTTTCTGCCCTCGAGATGTTCCCCCTCTGCGGGGAGAAACCAGCACACGGGTGTTGGTTGATTCTTGGTCTCGAAGTGGCCACAAGGAGGGACCCAGGCTCGGCTGGAGGAGGTGCCATCTGAATCAGGCTCTGAGGACGGTGGTGTCGTGGGGGGTGGGAGGACGGTAGGCTCTGGGGGGTAGGATCTGGGGAGGGGGACATCGAGGGCAGGGCTGAGGGGACCAGAAGTGTAAGGAGGCTGAAAAGATCTCTAGAAAGGTTCAGGAGTGGGTGAGTCGGACCTGGCGGACGTGTAAGCAGATTCCAGAGCGGAGGAGGCATTGCGCAGGGAGTCCCGCAGGGTAGGGTGGAGCCGGGCCCGTCCCCTGTCCTGTCTCGCTTTTTGTCACACCGCGGACGTTGACTTTTGTCAGTTGCAGCTTGTCCATTGCACCTCGGCCACCGCCCGGAACACTGTCTTCTGTTCTGGACTGAAATAGAGATAAGGTAGCACCTGTTAGCTGAATAGCCGACGGTGCGGCTGACAGTCAGTTTTTAAACTCTGCCGACACCGATCCTAACGATTTCAAAACGAGTTACGTAACCTTGCGGTCTTTGCCTTTGCAAGCCTGCACCCCTGGCTTGCCATTCGTCGCGCGCCTTGGGTTTCGGTCTGCCCTATTTCTCCTGGATCGCGATCTCCGGCAGCCCAGATAAATGCTTTTGGTTGCTTTATTGCCCGTTTGTCTTGGTGGACAAGAGGAATCCGGGGAGAGGTTAAGATCTGCCTTCTGATGCCTGACATGTAGACGCGAGGGCCCCACATTCTGTGCCTCTCATGCCTCAGAAACAGAATTGATGACTGCAGGCTAGAAAGAGGGACGTTTGGGGAGAAATATCAAGGAAGATAACGGCTTCCTGAGTAAGTGCAGTATTGTAGGCTTGGAAGTTCCTCTTAGCTCATACCTCTCCCGGGCGCGGTGTTCTCAGCAGGACGGGGCACGGATCCGCGGTGAGGGTCGGGGCAGTGGCTGGCTGACTTCCGCAACTTCGTGGTGGCGGATGCATCTCCAAGAGTCCCCAGTCCGCCATCTGGGGCAGTAGGCTCTGATCATCCAAATATATTAAAGCCTGAGACGGTGCTTCAGTCCAGCCGGCCAAGGTAGTTGTATCTGTTACTAATTGAACCCGCTGCTTTAATCCTTCTTTCTTTCCTTCCACCCACCCTGCTGCTTGAGGGTTAGAGGGGCGCTGGAATCTCCCTTCAGTGTCACATTTTATTGCCCAGTCTGTCCACCATGACCTTTGACATGTGATCCTGATCACAAGTCTAGTCGATGAGGACTTCCATACGGGGTACTCGGTTTCTCGAATCCCCAAGGGTGGCAGTCTGGCTTGCGAGGTGACAGGTTGGAAAGCTTGGGCGAGGCCAGATGCCCAAGGCATCTTTATAGAACCACTTGACCCACAAGCTGGACCCGGGCAGTCGGAGGCTCCCAGCCCCACCCCCCCCATCCCCCGACCCTGCAATGTGCATTCCACTGGCTTTCCCCACTTCCAGAAGCTTCGCAAAGGATACGGCCTTAAGATAGTGGTGCATTGTCAAGACTATCTGGACGTTATACGTGACTGGACCCAGTTAAGCCCTTTGTGCAGATGTTGAGGGTTCTGGTGGGCAGGTGCAGAGGAATCATGCCGAAGAGCTCTGAGTTCAGCCCACCGGCTGCTTCTTGCCTGAGATGCTTCACCAGGAGCATGTGGCTCTGTGGGGCTTATCGGGCTTCTACCCCTTCCAGAGCTGGGGCCCAAATCCTAGGGCACCGTCTCCTTCTTTGTCTCTGTCACAGCGTCTCCAACACATCCGCTGTGTGGGAGCTCCACTTGGGAGACGCCCAGAGACTTAACCTGCTTCGTTAGCGGTGTCTGCGTCCCCAAGCAAAACTTGCTGCTCTGATCCTCAGTCCCACGCAAAGCCCTTATCGGGCGGTAGGAGGGACAGAGGCAGGTGCCAGGTGGGGAATACAAGTCCTCCGACCCCCAAGTCCCTCCAAAGGCTTGCACCTCCTTCACCTGCTTGGGGTTGGTTCCACTCGTACCTTATCCATCACAGCTTCTGGGACATCACAAGTCTGGCCCCAACAGATGACTTCCGAAAACTTCACAGCCGTCCCCGGGCCTTGAATTTTCTGCGGGCTCACACCCATCCTCTAGCTCCCAGATGTTCCGGCAAAGCCTGCAGGGTGTGAGGTAGCAGAAGCAGGTCTTCACGTGTTGATGTGATGTCATCGGCATAATGGGCCCATTTCACTGAGGTGGGGGATGCACAGAGACAGGCCTTGGGCTACCCCCCCATGACGTAATAGTAGGGCAGTGCAGGTGACCTTGGGGAAGCCCTGGAGAGGTCCGTCCTTGCCCTTCCTACACACAGGCAAATCGATCTTCTGGCTCAGTGATGAGTATTCACCGCCCAGTAACTCATACACTAAAAAATGCACTTGCTGAGTCCAGCCCGGCGTGACGCACTCCGGGGACCGTGGCCGAGGCATCCAAGATGGTGGCCACGTTGGATACGGCCACATGGGCGGGGGCGCCACCTTGTTCAGTTCCCGGTGGTCTGCCGTCATCCACCATGAGCCGTCTGGCTCTTTCACCAGCCGTACCAGGCTGTTGAAAGCACTTCGGGCAGGGCGTCAAGTGCCCACTCGGTACAGTTCTTGGATGGTCCCCCCCCCCCCCGTCTCCTTATGTGGGCAGTTCACCTTGTTTGACGGTCACCACCCTCCACGGGGGCGTCAGGCTTATTGGTTCCCAGGAAACACTTCCCGGGAACTTGCACTTGGTGGTTTCTCTCACCCAGAGGCAGAATTCACCAACAGAGACTCGCACTTGGACCTTGTAGGGTATGTGTGGCCATTATGCTCTCTGGTACTGGAGAGATTCAAAACCTCAAGGGACAGAGGCTCCTGGGTGGTTCAGTCGGTTAAGTGTCTGACTCTTGAGTTCGGCTTGGGTCATGATCTCATGATTTGTGGGATCGAGCCCCACATCGGGTTCTGTGCTGACAGCATGCAGCCCGCTTGGGATCCTCTCTCCCTCTCTCTCTCTCTCTCTCTCTCTCTGCTCCTCCCCTGCTCGCGCGCGCTCTCTCTCTCTCTCTCACACAAATAAAGTGAACATTTAAAGACTAAATAATATCATATAACATAATATGATACGGTTTAAAATAAATACATAAAAATTAAAACCTCAAGGGACAGAGAAAGAATGTGAGCTTTCCCCTAGGAGTTTTGAGGGGTAATGGCTATTTATAATTTCCCTTTATATTAGGGGTCGGACAGCATGGGACGCTTCATCCGTCTTACTGTCCGTCACCACAATGCCCTCCTCTTCGCTCTGCTCATTTCCCCCGGGATCCCACCTGCCAGTGTCCCAAGTAGGCGTTCTCACCGGCGCTCGGACCTTAATCCGCGGCGGCTCACATGCTCCTAGCTTCACACGTGACACAGGAAGGTCTCCATTATATTCTCCTGCTCTCACCTTGTCTGCCAGCCCCAGAGCCAGCAGAGAAGCGGGCACTGCACGCCCTTCTCCAGCCTCAGCTCTTCTCCCAACCTTCCAACTAGACCTTCAGCCTCTAGTTAAGCTTCGGAGGCCTGCCACGCTGCCATCGACGCTCTTCTCTGCCACTGAGCGCTCGGAGCAGTGGCTCCAAGAAGCGCATGGAACCAGCCAGTGGATACCGGGCATCTCCGTGCTCACGGCGGTCCACAAGCATGGGCCTACGGGGCCCTACACGGAGGTCAACGGCCAACTCGAGATTTCCCCAGGAGATGCCTCTTTCCCAAGACCCATTTCTTCAGTCTCCTGGCCGGCTCATCCATTGTTGGCTGGCATCCTCAGGAGCTCCCGGGGGCGAATTCTGGAAGTGGCCCCCCAACATGGAGGGCAGGGAGAGAGGAGAGAAGCAGGCCACTCGGAATTGGTGGGCGACGGGGGTAATAAGGAAATTTGCACACGGGGCTTGTCTTGCATGACTGCAGGGGGCGTAGATCTCTGCACCTGCCCACCAGTATCTTGAAAGTTCACATAAAGACCTTCACTGGGTTTGGTCACGTGTACGGTCCGGATGGTCTCGACAACACATCACAGTCTTAAGGCTGGATCCTTGGAGAAGCTTCTGGGGGCGAAGAAAGCAAGTGGAATGCACAGCCTGGGGGGCTGGGAGACTCCGGCTGCCCGGGTCCAGCTTACCGGTCAACTGATGGTCATGTCCTCTAGATGACCCCCTCCAACGCAGGTACTTGATTATGACATCCCATTTAAACCTCACGGCAATGCTGTGAGGTGGGAACTATTATTATTCCCATTTTCCAAAGAGGACAATTGAAACCAGAGTAGGCAAGAAATGTACCCAACATCATGACCTGCTAAGTCTGGTTCCCAGGCTTGTGCCAATGAGAGCCAACCACCCATGGGGAGGCCCTCAGGCAGTGGGGTTTTCATCACTGGAAACTTTCTAGAAGGAGGAGATAGAGGGGTCACTTGTGGATGCCTCCCCAGCATGTAGACCCCCTCCCACCCCCGACAGACTCCGGTTTCCACTTGGGCACCTGAATGGTGCTGAGAGAGACGAGTGTCCCTTACCATCGGGAAGAACCTGGCCGGTTGGCACACAAAGTGGCCACTAGGGTCCCCGGGCTGCTTGACCAGAGCTTGCTCGAAGCCCTTTACCTCGAAGCTTTTCGTCATTGGCTCTGACTGGGGGGTACTGGTGAGAAGGAAGAGTGGAAGGTGTCAGGGAACTCAGTGGTTAAGGTTGGCAGGACACCTGCTGGTCAGACAGAACTTGAGGAGAGGACCACCAATCTTTCGGGGTAGGAGAGAGAAAAGAGTTCAAGAAAACAGGCAGAACTGAACTCTTTCAGTCACTAGAGGAAGCAGAAGTGAGCTGCAGGGACAGCCGACCGGAGGCCACGGCTGCTTGCTCCCCCTCCATCTGGGCACAGAACTGCCCCCCCCCACTTTATAATAATAGCATCAGAACTGAGAAGAGTCACATGCACGTGGGTGCCCATCGTTAAGGGGGCGGCTGCCAGGTTAGCCGGGTCAAAGGGAAACCTGGGCCGGGGTCCGGGAGGCCTTTGTGCCGCAGCAAGAATGGTGCTGTGAAGAGGAACATGGCATCGTAGGAAAGTTCTGTGAGCCCGCGGGCCCCACGGTTCCTCAGGCCGGTGGTGTCTCCGGCCGCCTCTAGCAAAGGCTGGTCAGTCACAGAGGACAGTGAACAGCTGTGAACAGTGAACAGTGAACAGGCATCACCTGTTGTAGCTGTTGGCGTATGCCCTGGGAAGACGGGCCTGGATGGACGGGCGGCGCCCTCCTGGGGCCCGCGGAGGGCTGGCCCGGATCCCTAACAGCCCAAACAGCTGGCCGCCATCCGCCTTCTCACCCACCCCCTCGTGCACCCCAGGGTGGACGTGGACAGGGAGCTCGCGGGTCCCCACACGGGTAAGCCAGCCAGTCCCCTTGTGTTCCTTGCAAACCCAAACCTGTCTGATTTGGTTGAAGTCTGTCTGCCCCCTGCCAGGGACGCCATCGAAGGAACCGCCTCATTAGAAGGTGGGTCTTGGGAGCTCGATTTAAATTCTAAGACTAGTATTTCCTTAGTATGATTCCATGTAGCGCGGTTTGTGTTTTTCATCATGTAGGTGTCGAACATCTTCAAAGACATAGTCTTAATGATTTCGTCCTTGCAAACACCTGCGAGATCAACGGCCATAGAGCATTTTCTCCTAAACTTCTGCGCCTTCTGATCGCCAGTAGGATTGTCGTCAAGGGTGTGAGATCAACGCGCTTGGCCGTGCCTGCCTCCGGCAGCTTTAGACAGCCGGTCCCAGGCAGTGTCTTGAAATTTCATAGGGGATACAAAGACATTGTTCCCATCTTGGGTTTAAAATGCAGTAAGTGAACCAGAGACATTCGAATGTAGTACTCGGCTTTGGTATGTCTGAACAAATGACACAAATTATGGTTATTTTTAACGAGCTCATGAAGATTAACTAAACCACTTGACAGTGTAAGATATCCAAGTTCAAAGGCACGTATAATATACTTGCAAAAGTACGTTATAATTAGTGCGGAGGATAATGAAAAATTTAAATAGAGTTTTAAGGTCGCGGGAACATGCGTAAATATATAACCCACAACTCATTCCTTGTAAAACTCTGTCCTAACACATTTCTTGATCTCGACAGTCTCCAGCGTGTTTTCCATTCTTGAGGGTCTGCAAAGAGTGGAGGGTGCAGACAGCGTCCCTGGGCAGGGCCGGAGAACAAAGAGCAGGAACCCCTGTCCTCACAAGGGTCAGCCCTGAACGGGAGGGACTCTGCCATCACTGTCAAGGTGCTCAATTATCAGTTACACCACAAGAGGGAGCACATGCTACATACACAACATGAGTGCAGTGAGGGCCGGAAGGGAAGGGGAGAAATGGAGGCAGAGACGGAGAGACAGAAAGACACAGAGATAGAGACTGACAGAGACCCAGAGACAGAGACATGCAGAGAGACAGAGGTGGACAGACAGAAGCACAGAGACAGAGACAGAGAGACAGACACACACAAAGAGAAGAGAGAGATAGAGACAGAGAGCCACACAGAAGGATAGAGACCTCGAGACAGAGAGAGACAGAGATAGAGAGGCAGAGATAGAGACACAGAGACACAGGGTGGGAGGGGGGCATTTGCAAGAGCCCCAGAACATGAGGTAACAGAAAACCGCCACAGACCGGAAGGAAAGTCCGCTGCGCTCTTAATGGAGTTGGATCGAGGCCCACGTGATTATTATGAATACTGTTGCCAATTCTCATGTAAAGGATCTAATCAATTTTTGCAAAAGATTTCTATGGAAAATAAGCAAAACCATTATTACAGTAATACTGTGGGTTTATAACCTCAGATTATATTAACAAAGATCAAGGTATGAAAGTAAGGAATGGCCATTGTTTCCATGGGTTGGTTGTAGTCAGGAGTTATCGTCAGTTTATTTTTAACTCTGGAAATTAAAGCAAGACGGGTAAAACACAGCTCTGTCAACCTAAAAGTAAAGGCTAACTGAATGAAGAACAGAATGTCTCCTCTTTGAAATACAAGAGAAAGAACAAAAACACATATATAAAAATAAGCATATACATCTCTCTCCCTCTCATGCTATCATCTATCTATCTATCATTTAACTATCAATCATCTATTTATTATCTATCTATCTATCTATCTATCTATCTATCATCTATCTACCCATCTATTATCTATCTATCTATCTACAAATCTATCAAAAAGATAAAAAATGAAGAGAACTATGAGTCCCCAAAGAGAGTAAGTGTCAAACCGCATGGCAAAAATGAGTGAAAAAGAATTATTTGGACACCATAATTTAAAAAATAAGACTTAGATCATATTTTGAAAAAAAAAAATAAGCAGTTTCTTGCTTATAGTAAGTGCACTTGAAGCAAAACGTGGGTGGAAGAAGGACAAACACAAGGATGAAGGTGGGCAAGGACACAACGGGCAAGGACACAACTGGCAAGAAGCCCAAACCAGAGGTTGGGAAAATTGATGTCAGGCCCACGGGCTTCTCTGTCCTCAGATGCTGGTTGACCGCATCTCTTCTCAGGGTTCCAGAGCCAACACAGGTCAGTGACACCCACTGGCACCTGCCCCAACCCATACAGCGAACTAATGTGTCTGCTCAAACTATGTCTTGGGGACCACAAACTCAGCATGTGCAAAGCTGCATACTTGATCCGGTCCGCTAAACCCTGCTGCCCGGAGTGTTTCCCATTTATTCATTGAACACACACACACACACACACACACACACACACACACACACAGTTTATCTCTTCCAGACAGAGACTGAGAACCAACCATGTGACACTCATACACATTCATACAATTCACCTTTTCATGGGAAAGACAGATAATAGGAGACGGAACAAATTAACAAGACAGTTCCAGACAGTGATAAAAAAAAAAAGAGCGTAGGGAAGCCCAGGGCCAAGCTGCAAAACTGTGTTGTGCTTCTCTTTTCTACAATTCTAACGATTCCGTTGGAATGGATTCCCCGAAGCAGCACTGGGAGGACAGAGTGTGTGAATTCGGCTGCCTAGGGAGACCTCTCTAAGGAGGCTATGTTTGGGCTGCTGATGGAGAAACTTTCATTCATTTGCTCATTCACATAGGGGAGACACGAACCTGCAAAGGAAAGGGAACAGAGGGGCAAAGGCCAGCATGTGGGAATGAGCTGGGCCTAGACACAGAGCTGGAGGGAGAGTGGTTAGAGATGAGACTGGAGAGTCAGACAAGGTGGCGTCTTGTTGGCTTGAGGTCTGTGTGTCGGTCAGCAAAGTCTAGGTTAGGCTGCGGTGATAAACAGCCCCCACATTTCAGCGACTTACAATGAAGGTTATTTCTTGTTCGATCCTTACCTTCACCGAGGTCAACCAGGGATTCCATGTTATTGTCTTCACTGTGGAATCCATGGTGACACGATGGCCCCCGGCCTCGGAATGAAGCAAAACACTGTGTTGTCACTGAAATCTCCCACCTTGCGGTGACACGCATCACTTCCGCCACATTTCAGTGACAAGTCCCGTGGCTCAGCCGGTGTCAGAGAAGGTAAGTGTGCTTGGCGGGGAGAGAAGACCGCTTGCCAACAGCCGAAGCAATGACCGTACCCAGGTAAAGATTTCGAGTTTTATTCTAAAACGTTAGGAAATATCGGACCACCATCTCTCGCCTCCTCTGCCCTCTGATCCACTAACACAACGGAGCCCCGGTCCGTCTGATTTCGCTCCGACCAGCGCAGCATCAGCTTCTCCCCTGGTTCCCGGCCAAGATCTCTACGTAGCCCCCCAAACCATGTCTGAGTGTGCCCGAGTTGCCTTAGCATGGACGCGGGGTCCTCTGACCCCCTCTGGCTGAACGCCCCTCGTCGCTTCCAGGATAATCTCCTAAATCTGCAACGTGGAATCTTCTTCCACTCATTCTGCTCACTCATTCTGCTGCCCCTGCTCCCACCCCTGACCCTCCGGCTCCCGGTCCCCTCACAAGTGCGTCGACCTGCAGGTGCTTCCTCTCAGCCGTTCACACCAGCTCTTCCTCATTTGCACAGCTCCTCACCCCTCCCTGCCGGGACACACGTGCACACACTCTCACACACACAGTCACTCACACAGATGCACACACTCATACATGAACACACATACCCACACACACTGAGGCACATGCAATACCTTCACACACATGCATGTACACGTGCACACGCAGGCACACTCACACGCATCCACACACATTCATACATGCACACACACGTGCGCATACCCAGTCGCCACCCCCCCACGCATTCGCACATATTCACACACATGCACATCCAGGAGCACAAACACCTTCACATGCACACGTGCATCGCACATGTATTCACACACATTCGCAAACACGTACACACTCACACATGCGCACACTCAGACGCAGGCCCTCAGCTCCGGGAGAAGGCGGTGCGTGCGCCCAGGGTCATCGGTGCCGAGCGAGGCGCCGGGTGGCCCGCTGGCCTTTTGGCGCTCGTGGAGTAAGTGAGTGAAACCAGGAGTCAGAGCAAAGGTGGCCACCCACCCAAGCACCCCTGAAAGAGGAGGGGACTTGTCACGGCACAGCCAGGAAATGGGGGACAAAACAGAAGCATGTAGATATTTCCCATGAAATGTTTTTGCTGATGGGCAAATGCTAGTAACAAGACGTTAGGAACAATAAAGTAGAATTCAGGGGCGCCTGGGTGGCGCAGTCGGTTAAGCGTCCGACTTCAGCCAGGTCGCGATCTCGCGGTCCGTGAGTTCGAGCCCCGCGTCGGGCTCTGGGCTGATGGCTCAGAGCCTGGAGCCTGTTTCCGATTCTGTGTCTCCCTCTCTCTCTGCCCCTCGCCCGTTCATGCTCTGTCTCTCTCTGTCCCAAAAATAAATAAACGTTGAAAAAAAAAAAAAATTAAAAAAAAAAAAAAAAAAAAGTAGAATTCAAACGTGTGTCCGCGCATGCCTGAAGGGATCTGTCACACCAGGAATGCAGTGTCGTCTGAGAATTGTTACAGGATGGACGGCGTCCTATTTTTATTTTTATTTATTTATTTTTTTAATTTTTTTTTTAACGTTTATTTATTTTTGAGACAGAGAGAGACAGAGCATGAACGGGGGAAGGGCAGAGAGAGAGGAAGACACAGAATAGGAAGCAGGCTCCAGGCTCTGAGCCATCAGCCCAGAGCCCGACGTGGGGCTCGAACTCACGGACCGTGAGATCATGACCTGAGCTGAAGTCGGACGCTTAACCGACCGAGCCACCCAGGCGCCCCAGGCGTCCTATTTTTAAACAAGCTGCACAGGGTATACCTAACCGATGACATAAATGCAATTTTGTATCAAATAAGTTATAAGCCAACAGGATCCTGATATTATCTCTTACCCCTCCTTTTGTCTAAGCAGTAGGAAACAACGGTCCGTTTATTTGATGTTAAAAATCCTTACCAACCAATTCTAAATCCTTCCTGCCACGTTTCCTTGGTGTCTCAGCTTCAGACAAAGAAGAAACGGGAGAGTGGCTCGGGTCAGACTCATGCAGTGACCGGGCCTGAGGACAATTCGTGTCATCCCCGGCCGTGATGGGATGCCACGCTAACAGGGGACGAGCTGGCCTCCCGCACCCTGCTGTCCAGCTCGGCCACACGCGGAGCAGGCAGCCTTCAGCCCGGACCCCACCCTGAATTCACACGCGCCAGAAGGTGGCCCGGGGAGGGACACGGAGCTGTTGCAGGGGAGCGTGCTGCCACCTATATTAATAGAGTAGATGTGAGATCTGGCGGAAAAAGGAACAGCAAAGTGACTCATTTGTAAAGTCCTTGCATCAGGTGGTGCTGAGGTGGCCTCGGTCAGCATCGGAAGTCACTGGAAATGTCTCCGATCGGTCAGAGGCCCCAGTAAAAATGTTATCACCCACCCCCCCTTCCCCATGGTGGGTAGGTCCAGAGGCCACTGTGAGTGGGGCCCCATCCGGGGCCGCAGTGAGGGGCCTGGACACAGACACGCGGGAGGGTCGAGTCCACGGCGAGGTCGGCCAGCTGGGGTGCCGTGAATTCCTACGAACAGACTCAGTGAGCTTTTGGGGGGTGGTCGTCTCTGCACCCTGCCTTTGCTCGGACTCTCCATCTGAACACACACTTCTCAACAGGACTTTCAGGAGCAGGGGGCGCTTCTCTCTACAGCGGCCCCCACCCTGGAGCGCCATCAGCCCTTGTAGGAAGGCTTCTGGTGGCTTCTGAGCCGGGCACAGTGTTCCACGGAGTGTCTCTGAGTGGGGCACTCAGAGGAAACTCCGGTTTACTGGGACGAATTCTATTCTTAGGACCTACCAAGGATGCTCAAACAGCTCTTTTCAAAGAAAACCGCCCTAATCTACGAGCAGCCCAGAACCTTCAGGCGCTGGTTAGAGCACATGGCGTCCCCAGCCCCAGAGTTCTGGTTTGCAGAGGCAGTAGCCGGGGTCGCGGCAACGGGCTTCAGCATCAGGGGCCCTCTTGTGAACCCGGAATTCCCCCAGCTGTGCCGCCTCGGCCCGGTTGCCAGCATCTTCAAGCTTTAGAGATGTGCCCTTTTAAAATTAGAACGAGCTCCTACTTCCTAGGGTTCTTTTGAAGCTCCACAGGGAACAAGAGTTGAATGGGTAGGACAGCTCCTAGCACCTGCCAAACTCCCCGCGTGTGTCTGCCCGGGAAGTTCATGGACAGTTTGTGCAGTGCTCTTTACGTGCACCGGAGTCAGATGATGGCTGTGCGCCGATCTGACTCCCAGTGGAGGCCCTGAGCCATTCGAGGAACGGCGCCTCAGGCTGGACGGGACCTTCCGGGGGCCACGGTCACACGGGCGGCCACATCCAGCTTGGGACTCGGTCAAACCCCTGTCCTTCCCACGTGCAGCAGTTAACCCGCGCTCTGGCATCCAGTGGGATTGGCAGATGTGTTGGCTGTGAGTGCCAGCTGTTACCTGAGCCCCGGTAGCTCCTCCTGCTAGACATGGGTTCTATGCTCCCCCCTCCCCCTGCCCAGTCTCAATTGCTGAGAGACCTTGAATGTAAGCACCAGACCCACACCCCCCGAAGGTGGATGCTTATCCTTCAAACGCCTTCGGATGAGTCAACTGGGAAGCTAGGGGTGCAGCTGGAGGAGCGTGCCGCTGGGCCACAGTTTTCTAGGACTGCTGTGCCCCTAGGGATTTTGTCAAACACCTTACCTCGCGTGGACAGTGGTCTCCAGCACTCCTGTGGGCCAGCCTGGAACGTGCCCCACGGGCACTGCGGTCAGATGTGTTTGCCCACATCCCGCCGATCCTGCTAACCCCGTGGGGGTCCTGGGTAAGTCAAGTCACTTGCTCAGACTGTCCCTGTCTTCCAGCATCTTCTTCCTGGAGACTCTACACCGGGCTGCTGTTTACTGGGATTATCTCGGGAATCCCTCATGGGCTCCAGCCCAGGTTTGCTCACCCCCACCCCCTGCCCCGGACAAGGACCCTGAAGCCTGGACCTGCCCACCACCCTGGAAGTCTTGGGGCCAAGACTCCACCACCCAAAGCTCTATTTTATGCATTTTATTTAGGGGCACCTGGGTAGCTTAGTCAGTTAAGCATCCGCCTTCAGCTCAGGTCATGATCTCCCATAATATTTACCTACGTTTCTGATTGCTGAGTTTCTTTCTTTTTTTCTTTTTCTCTTTCTTTCTTTCTTTCTTTCTTTTTTTTTTTTTTTTACAACATATTGCATATAACTGTCATGTAAAGAATTGTACATGTTTGAAGTGTATTGTTTGTTAAGTTTGGACACATGTGTGTACCAGTGAAGCCATTATGATGCTCGAGATGGTGAACATTGTCATCCCTGCTAGACGGGGGGCACTTTGGTGTTTCTTCTCCCTGCACCCGCCCACCCCCCCCCGCCCCATCCTCAGGCCACGCTATTCTGCTTTCTGTCACCGTAGGATAGTTGGCATTTTCTAGAATCTTCTGTAAGTGGAATCATCCAGTATTTACTTGCCGGGGGTGGCTTTTTTCACTCTGCATGAATATTTTGATACGCATGCGTGTGGTTACATGTATTAGTAGCTCATTCCTTTCTATCACTGAGTAGGAATCCATTGCGCAGAGAACCATAATCTGCCTGGCCGTTTATTTGGCGGACATTTGGGCGATTTCCAGTTCGGGGTTTTTACAAATAAAGCTGCCGTGGGGCACCTGAGTGGCTCCATTGGTGAAGCATCCGACTCCGGCCCAGGTCGTGATCTCATGGTTTGTGAGTTCGAGTCCCACACCGGGCTCTCTGCTGTCAGCACAGAGCCCGCTTTGGATCCCCTGTCCCCTTCTCTCTCTGCCCCTCCTCTGTTCACTCCTCTCCCTGTCTCAAAAGTAAATGAACATTTTTAAAAAATTATACAAAACAAAGCTGCCGTGAAGAGTTGCATACAGACCTTTGTGCGGACACCTGTTTTCTTTTCTCTCAGGTGAACACTTAGCTGTGGACTCGCTGTGTTCCATGGCAGGTGCCCGTTTAACTTTTTAAGAAACAGCCCGACTCTTTCCAGAGTGGTTGTGCCGTTTTTACCTACCAGCAGTGTGAGATAGTTCCAATTTCTCCATATCCCTGCCAACACTCGGTATAGTCATTGCCTTTTTTAAAAATTTTTTTTTAATGTTTATTTATTTTTGAGAGAGAGACAGAGCGTGAGCGGGGGAGGGGCAGAGAGAGAGGGAGGCACAGAATCCAAAGCGGGCTCCAGGCTCCGAGCAGCCAGCACAGAGCCCGATGCGGGGCTCGAACCCACGAACTGTGAGATCATGACCTGAGCTGAAGCTGGACGCTTAACTGAGTCACCCAGGCGCCCCTAGTCCTTGCTTTTCATTATAGCTGTTCTAGTGAGATTGCAGTATTATCTGACTGTGGGTTCAATTTGCAGTAAAGAACCCAAGAGCTGAGTTATTAACCACAGGATTGCCTCTCTTCTCCCAGTCTCATGTGCCTCCAGAATCTTTATGAGAATTTTATTTTATTTTTTGCCTCACAAGCGTTTTGAGGACTGAGTGAAGTATCCATTCATTCATTCTCTGCCCCATCTAATTATTACCTCTTGCAGGTGCCTTGGAATTTTAGCAATGGCTATCTTGGAGAGACAGGATCAGGTTTTCCTAGGTTTTATAAATTCAAGTTATGTCAGCAGCTGCATACCAGAGATTGAGTCCACGGAAGAAGTCAGAATATACCTGCAATGCTGACACTGAATTGCCAGGACTCCAGTGGCCCAAGTAATTGTTTCCTTGTGATGACTTCTGCTACTCAACTCAGTCACGTGTTCAGGGAAACAGGACCATTACCTCCTGGATGAACTTCCCTCCAGTGACAGAAAAAGCAGAGCCATACCCTTAGGGGGCTCAGGGACCAGAGGGAGACAAACACCCAGTGCAGGTGCATGGAGCGGTGGGCTCTTAGAATTGGAGCGGTGCTTGGATTGAATCAGGGAAGGTTTCCTAGATTGGGAGATTTTTTGGGGGGGTTAGAGAGACCACACATGAGCAGAGGAGAGGGACAGTGGCAGTAGGGGAAAGGGAGAGAGAGAGAGAGAGAGAGAGCGCCTTAAGCAGGCTCCGTGCTCAACACAGAGTGCAATGTGGAGCTTGATCCCACGACCCTGGGATCACGACCTGAGCCAAAATCAAGAGTCTGACACTCAACCAACTAAGTCACCCAGGTGCCCCAGATCGGGAGATTCTTGAAGAATGGGGAGAAGTTTCCTGTGTTGGAGAAAAGAGTAGAGAAGTAGACATTCTCGGTCAAGGGACAGTGTGCACAAAGGCATGGAGGCCAGAGTTCATATGAGAGTTGCCAACACGTCAGGTAGCACGTGAGGGGTCCTGGGAGACGGGTGCAGATTGTGAAGGAATTTAGGCTGTGCCAATAACTGTTTTGATCTAATAGTCAAAGGGGACGTTTCTGAGACTCCCGACCACACTGTAGGAGGTTCAGAGTAGCGGCAGTTCACAAGATGGGGAGACAAGGTGGCCTCAGGAGACTGACCGGCTTCACGGTCTAACCTCTGATCACATGTAGGCCACCAAGGCAGCTGCGGCTGTGTGGGGTGGGGGTGGGGGGCTTATGAGCCTGAACAAAGACTGTTATGGTGGAAAGGCAACCACTCAAGTTTCAGGCAAGAGAATTGATTAACTTTGATGACAGATCACATGAGGAGGCTCCTCCGGGGTCTTTTTTTTTCTTTGCCTTGGATGACTAGACTTTCATTGAAATGTGAGCTCCAGAAGTTGAAGAAGGATATTTATGGAGAAGAGATGACCAGTCTGGGTTTGGGGTTTAGAAATTACAATCTCATGCGGTCAGGAGCTCAGAGGAACAAGGGGGCTGTTGGGAGTCATGGGCACACCTGCGAACGCTAAGGGACAAGCTTGCCTAGAGGAGCAGCCAGCAAAACCACCACATTTAGTAGAAAGTCAGAGGGAGAGGAAGCAATGCAAGAAGGAAGCATACAAGGGCCATAAGGGCCATACAAGGGCCATCCCCTTCAGTGTGGAGGGGGATGGAATCTGATGACCTGATGTGAGGCTGGAAATCAGCGCTGGGCCTCCATCCTGAGATCAAGAGCTGTGATTACATCTCCTCTGCCACGAAAGAAGGCTCAAATCCTCTGTCTACCGGGGAATGCCTCCAGAGAGCAGCTACCTGCCCACAATGAAGGGAGAAGGCAGGCAGACACTGAAGGTACCAGGATCTGGACAAGTTTGCTCTTTACCATTTCCAGGTCCGGAGGGGTGATGTTCCTTTGGGGTGAGAGCCCTGAACTTCCTCTGAATTGCAGTCTCTAGAAGTTTTGCCTGAGAGGACCATGGAATTGAAGAACAGAGAAAGGTAAATGCTGAAAGAATGAAAATATAACCTCTATGCCAAATAAACTTGACAGAGGAGGCAGGTGCCTCAGAAGAAAGCCAGAAAGCTAACATTAGAAAATCCCCATCTGAGAAAAGTAGAGAAATAGAGAAAATTGCAAAGGACTATAATTTTTTTTAAATTAATTTATTTATTCTTCAGAGAGAGAGAGAGAAAGAGAACATGGGGGAAGGGCAGAGAGGGGGAGAGAGAATCCCAAGCAAGCTCCATGCTGTCAACACAGAGCCTGACACTAGGCTCAATCCCAAGAACCATGAGATCTTGACCTGAGCTGAAATAAGAGTCAGACGCTTAAGTGACTGAGCCACCCAGGTGCCCCGAAAGGATTTTAAAAGTGTGTGTTCACGTTCCTTGGAAAGATAGAAGAAATAATGGCAGCTGTAAACAAGAACAGGGAGTTATGCAACAACAAAAAGAATGGCAGTTAGAAATCAAAATCGTTATGGATTAAAAAGAAACCCTCAGGGCAACTGGGTGGCTTGGTTGGTTAACTGTCTGACTTTGGCTCAGGTCATGACCTCGTGGTTGGTGAGTTCGAGCCCTGTGTCAGGCTCTGGGCTGACAGCTTGGAGCCTGGAGCCTGCTTCAGATTCTGTTTCTCCCCCTCTCTCTGCTCCTCCCCTACTCACTCTCTCTCTCTTAATGTCTCAAAAATAAATCAACATTAAAAAAAACCCTCAAATTGGAAAGGAAATTATAGCAATTGAAATAAGAGATCAATTAAATGAGATAAACAGGGAGCTGGAAAAAATACTTGATGAAGGATTTAGACATTTGTGAAATAGAATTGAGAAAACCAGAGTGGATATAGCAGAAAGAAAGAGAAAGATACATGAAAGTGATGTAGAAAAGGTACTGAAATCTCCCTATCTATCAAACAGAATGGGGAAGGGGCAAGTTAAATAGGACAGGGCTGCTTTTTTCCAGACTAGAAGGAAATTACAAGTTCCCCAGACCAAAAAACAAAAAACAAAAAACAAAAAACAAACAAACAAACAAAAACCACCCTGAGAGTGAAGTGGGATAAATTTACAAACAAAAGTCCATGTTTAGATGCATCACAGGGAAACTACAGATCAGAGATGATAAAATTTCCAGACTAGTCAAAACAAAAGAGACCTTATTTTAGTTATTGTATTTTCCTTTTAGTAGGCTCTATGCCCCCCCATGGGGTTGGAACTCAAGACCCCAACACCAAGAGTCCCATGCTCTACTGACTGAGCCAACCACGAGCCTCAAGAAAAGACATTTTGTACTAAGGAATGGCCATGAGAGAGACAGCCTAAGGTCCTTACCAGAAGACAAGGGAGCAAGGTGTTGAAGGAAAATCACTAGTATGAAGGGTTCCATGCCCAGCTGAAGTGCCTTTTAAGAGTTACGGCTATATATAGTGTTATCAACAATAGCCAAAGGATGGAAAGAGCCCAAATGTCCATCGACGGATGAATGGGTAAAGAAGATGTGGTATATAGATACAATGGAATATTACTTGGCAATCAAAAAGAATGAAATCTTGCCATTGGCAACTACGTGGATGGAACCGGAGGGGATTATGCTAAGCGAAATTAGTTAGAGAAAGACAAAAATCAGATGACTTCACTCATAAGAGGAATTTAAGAGGCAAAACAGATGAACATAAGGAAAGGGAAGCAAAAATAATATAAAACAGGGAGGGGGACAAAACATACAGGACTCTTAAATATAGAGAAAAAACAGAGGGTTTCCAGAGGGGTTGTGGGAGGAGGAATGGGCTAAACGGGTAAGAGGCATTAAGGAATCTACTGCTGAAATCATTGTGGCACCATATGCTAACTAACTTGGATCTAAATTAAACAATAAATAAACTTAAAATACATAAATAAATAAAGTTAAAATTATAAAAAAAAAAAAAGCGTTACGGCTGTATATAAATATCCTTGGACCTACCCGTTACCTGGCCAAGATGGCATCATGAGCAGATAGCAAACAGCAGTCACGTGATAAACGAGAGGAGAAATTGAAAGGAAGTTAAAAAGTTCTTGGTATTGACCTGGGTGGTGAATTCAACGTTAATCCCGCTTAGGTATGTACGTTATAGTTCACAATAAAGAGGGGGGTAAGCCATAAGAGACTCTTAAATACAGAGAACAAACGGAGCCTTGCTGGAGGGGAGGTGGGTGGGGGGATGGGCTAGATGGGGGATGGGCACTGAGGAGGGAACTTGGGATGAGGGCTGGGTGTGGTATGTCAGTGATGATTCATTGGGTTCTACTCCTGAAGCCAAGACTACACTGTGTATTAACTAACTCGAGAATGAATAACATAAAATCAAATTGGGAGGAAAAAGGGGAAAAAATGCTACGTTTTTTAAAGAAACAAAGAATTTGTAAAACTCGATTACACATTTTCTATTCAAAAAATGTTATATATTTTTTTAAAAGCTAGGTTCCTTGTCTTGTTCAGGACAGTTTGATCCCATTTAGAGTTTGAATTTAGGGCAATATTGGCCTTGGGGCATCTCCCCCCCCCCCCCCCCCCGTGAGATTCTTTTAATGACGCGAATCTCTCAGCAGCAAAATAAAACCGCCTTCCTCTGGGTTGTCTCCTCCTGGAAATGCTTTGCATGGATGTGGCTTTTTCTTTTTCCTGTGGCAATGCCAAGATCTAGTCTATAATACTTTGGTTTCGCACATGGCAATGAACATTCATCTAAAGACCCCAGCTCACAAGAGCGGAATCTTCCAGCGAACTCACAAAGCTGACAGAATTGCCTACCCCGAACGCTGGGTTGGAAGAAGAGCGGATCACAGTTGCTAAATTATCCACAGGAGGGCTCTCCTGATGTTTCCGACACAAAAGGAGAAGCTTGGCTAAAAATACAGGGAAATAATTTCAGGAAAAACGGACTGAAACTTCACAGTTTCAACATTTCCGTAACGTATAAAAGTCAGATTCTTCTAACTTATGGGAAAGGAAATGGGATAATTTCAACCCAAACACCGGGACCAACAACTTGGGTTTCTGAATATCTCCTTGTCCAGTCCTGCATTTACTAAAACAGTCTGATACTTGAAGCAATGGCACCCGGAAAGATTAGAACTGGTAAAGAGCCTTTCTTTTCTTTTTCTTTTTCCCTTTCCTGCTTGCCCACTCATTTGCTAACAAGGCTATTAATAACAAAAACCACTAGTGAGTTGCAGGGGACTCATCAAGCACAGCCTCATCTGTCTTGAGTTCTGAGGCTATGGAAAAATAAACACCAGAAAGGTAAGGATTCGATACAGCATTCTCTTTATTATAGGGCAGCTGGGTTGGAGAGTGCAATTTGGATTCAGTGTGCGTTCATGGTATTTTATCCCTCTACCCCAGATGGAACCTTCCTACCCAGTCAATGGTAGAACAGTTGGGGTCTGCAGCCGTCTTCTCCATGTTTGCAGTGAACAACTGTGGGCTTCGCCTGTAAACAGCCTGTTCCACGTGAGTCACAAACCAGCGCCCAGCGCAGGTAACAGAGCTCTCCTCCCTCCAGTGCTGACACTTGCAGGTGGGTCCTTCCAGAAGGCCGGGGAGAAGAGAACTATCCCATTATTCACAGTGAAAAGACTCAGGATGGTGAGCACAGAAGTCAGAGGATGTGGTCAGCCCCGTCCCTCCAATCCCGCTCAACCAGAGAACAGAACGACAGTGCTGGAGGGCAACCCGTACTAAGGAAAGGCGACCTAAATAATTTTGACAGCTGGTGAAAGTGTGGAGATTCAGAACATCCGAGGTCGAGATGACTTGGGCGGTTTGGTGTTCAACCCTGGCTGAAACCAGACATGTTTGATTCAGCAGTATTCCTATCTACTGCTCGATGAGTGGGCGGGACCTCAAGTAATGCCTTGTGAAAAACCCTGTTCTGCCTTCTTTTCAAATACAAAGTTTCTTAACCCCTCAACTTTTCGCTTAGGGACAATTACAGATTCAGAGGAAGTTTCAAAAACGGTGCCGAGACGAACAGCGCATCCGTCCCCCAGTTTTCTCCTTGCACACAAAATATGCGCACATTATTATAGGACAGTTTCGAAACCAGGAAACCGACATTGGTGCAATCGGACGGACTTTATTCTGAGCCAGTTTTACACACACCTGTGTGTGTGTGTGTGTGTGTGTGTGTGTGTGCATGCGCGCGTCTAGTTCTACAGCTCTATCACGTGTAACTTGTACCACTATGACTACAAGGAAGATACAGAACTACTCCATATCTAGATTTCCCTCCTCCTATCAGGTTTCTTAGTGCTTTAATACTTACCTAGTTTAATAATAAGTTTAGTCCCTCACTGAAATAGTACATTAAGCATAGAATTCATTGTCTTTTTATAGAACCCAGATAAAATCATTTGCCAGTAGGACCACTGTGCTGTTTCTCACCTAGAAGCATTTACCTTAATTCCAGACAAAATTGTGAAAAGGAAATAATTAACTTTGAGAGTTTTGCTCTTAGAAGCAAAACGTACAGAAGGTAGGTGAACCCAGATATCCGTTGTCCTAGAGTGATGCCGCTTGGCTAATGCTCAGTGAAGGTTAGCGGTCACTGCCCCTCCACACTGGGCCATCTTCTGACACACCGAGGCACCTGAACCTCAGCTTGGCTGGCCATGAGCTCGTCTTCCTCCCTTACCCCAGCCCTACCCAGACTGCTCCCCTCTGCCCTGTATCATTGTAGGGGAAAAGTACAGGAATAGGGGCACCACGACCCGTAAAGTAGGATAAAGCGAGACTACCTTTTGACAGGGAAAGAGAAGCAGGGAACTTACGGTCTCATGATATCTCCCCTCCAGATTACTCACTAGTTTCCAAGGAACACGTGCCTGCAGAACGGAAAGACCTGGAAAACACCACATTATCAAGTGATCAGGCTTGGTCACCTGATTCGTGTGCCTCTGGGTGACTCACTGTGAAGGGCCTGGCATCACCCATGGAATGTTGCCAGCGATGGGTATCCTGACTCTGATCGTGGTGAAACAGACAAATCCAGATGCGAAACAGTCTGCACACAGGTTGACTGGGACTCTTCAGATGAGTCAATAGTATGAAAGGCAAAAGCTGGGGTGGTTGTTCTAGATTAAGAGAATAGATAAGGATAACAGTCAAATACAGGGCACCTGGCTGGTTCAATCGGTGAAAAATGTGACTTCAGCTCAGGTCATGATCTCATGGTTCATGGGTTCGAGCCCCATGTCGGGCTCTGTGCTATCAGCTCGGAGCCTGGAACCTGCTTCAGGTTCCGTGTTTCCCTCTCTCTCTACCCCTGCACCTCTCACATTCTGTCTTCCTCTCTCTCTGTCAAAAATAAATAAACATTAAAAAAAAAATTAGGGACACCTGGGTGGCTCAGTCAAGCATCTGACTTTGGCTCAGGTCATGATCTCACAGTCTGTGAGTTCCAGCCCCATGTCAGGATCTGTGCTGACAGCTCAGAACCTGGAGCCTGCTTCGGATTCTGTGTCTCCCTCTCTCTCTCTGCCCCTCCCCCACTCAGGCTGTCTCTCTCAAAAATAAATAAAAAGCAATTAAAATTTTTTTAAATATTAAAAAAAAACCCAGTCAAATGCAATAGTTGATTTTTTAAAACTGTTATAAAGTACATTTGGGGGATGGTTGGGGGATCGAGTATGGACAGGTTATTAGAGGTTTTTCTAGAATTATCGTTGGAATTCCTAGTAGTGGTAATTGTATTAGATCACGTAGATTGCCTTTATTCTCCAAAGATGCAGGCTGAGGTATTTGGGGATGAGGGACATGATGGCTGCAACTTGTTTTCAAATGATTCACCAATAAATATATTTGGGTGTGTGCATCGGTGTGTAGGTAAATACACAATAACGCAAATGTGACAGAATGTTGACAATGGAAGAATCTGGGATATAGTATTCATTGTATTTTATTTTCAACTTCTTTACGGGTTTGGAAGGTTTCAAAAGGAAGAGTTGGAGGAAGAGTAACTGAGACTGAAAGCTTCACTGGTGAGGTGGGATGTGTGGGGTCTGTGCCTTGCATAGTAACGCACAGCCCAGCAGTCAGCCCAGAGCGGAGCAGCCAAGGACCACAACGTGTGCTGGGCACTGTGCAACTGTAAGGTGTCGTTTACATGGAAAATCATGTTAGTGGTGCTCCTACCCTTCCTATACCTTGAAGAACCATCCACCGTGGCCTGTGAGACAGTGTCTTCTGGGTCAGACTGACATTCAACCTGGCCTGATTCTATAAGCAGGGCTGGGAATTGGAATAACCCAAGTCAGTGTTTTCTGAGATGTAGTTTATGGGTGATTAATAGTTAGTCTTTTAGATTTGAGGCTCTTGGAGGGCAGGCCTTGCTTGTTTTGTTCTCTATTGTTTCCCCTGTGAAAGCTTGCTGTTTGGTACATAATAAGAAATCAATAATTACCTGTTGAAATAACAAGCTAGCTGCTATCACATACGTTTGAGAAATATTGCATTAAACAAGCTTCTGAGTGCAGGACTTCTCAGGGACCTTGACACTCAAATGTAAGGAGCGAATCTCTGAAAAGGGGATACAGGAGGCAATGTTCTCCTAACTAGCTCAACTTGTAAACCTTAGTCACTGACTGCTCCTAGACATATTATTATATGCTGAGCACTCCATGTAAAATGTATTTCTTGTTTGTCACGGTCAAGAAAAGTTAAAATTCCCACTTTTAGAAAGAAAGCCCATGAGTTTTGTTGTTGTTGTTGTTGTTGCTGAGTTTCTTGAGCTTCCTTGTCTCTTTCTCTTGGTCTTTACAACATTCTGTAAGCTTTCTAGCATCCTTCCGTGGCACCCCTTTCTTGCTTCAGTTAATCTGAGTCTATTGCAACCCAGCAACTGTGTTGACTTAAGTGGTTCCATGCTTCTATTTGGTTCTCCATTCTTCAGGAGTCTTTCAGTTGCTGGTTGCAGAAACCAAATCTAAACCAGTTTAGATACAAAAAGAGAAATTGCTGGTTTGTGTAATGAAAAAGTCTGGTCCTATCCCCGAAACAAATCATCACATTTCTGTTTCTTGTTCATCTCTCTGACATCTCTTTTCACATGGAAGGGCCAATGGCTGCCGGAAGCCCTTGACTCATACCTTATCAGTCTAGTGGTCCCACCCTGGTTGATAGAAAGCGTTTATATCTATAGATCAGGCAGAAAGGTCTCAAAGAAGAACCTCATTAGTCCAGTGTGGATGGAATGCCTGTTTCTTAGCCCATCATTGCAACCAGAACAATGGAGGTAATCTGCTTGGTCAGGCCCGGGTCTTGCCCCGTGCCTGTGACTGAATGGGATGATGTCCAGTCTGCTCAAACCGCAGGAAATGAACTTCCCACAGGAAGGAGCTTTCCTTTACCAGAAGAAAGGGAAAGGGATGTTTAGCAAGCAAAACAGAGATCCACAGGCACTGATGATGATGGGTCGAATACTACCGAAACCTAGACAGTGTATTGTAATGAGCAATTCTCAGGCTTATGAAATAGGAGAGGGTTATGGGAACTGATCAGAACTGCTTGGGTGGAAATCTTATTCCCCCAGAGAAAGGTCTATACAGTTCATGATGAGGTTCATAATTTCCCAGAGATAAAATCTTGGGTAACTGCCAAATGGTGAAAATAAACATTCTGCCAGGCCACCTCCCACAATACACTTCAATTTGTTAAATGCAAATTTAATAATTTTCCAGAGATAAAATATTGGGTAACTGCCAAATGATTAAGATAAACATTCTCCTAAGCCAACCTTCACAATGCACTTTGATTTGTTGAATGCAAATTTTTACCCTGTTTTTCTCCCCAAAGCAAGAGGAGTCAATCTGATAGGCTATATCTGATTGATAGAATTCTCTTCCTCAAAGAGCTTACAGCCTAATGGAGGAGACAGAAGACCAGACAAGTGCAGGATACTTTGATAAGGGCAGTGCAAGAACGTAAGGGGTCTAAGGAAGAAAACCGTTATCAAACTGGAAAACCAGACACTTCTGTGAGCAGGTGAGTCTAGCATTTAGGGCAAGGACACTATTCTCAGTTGTCCTGTCAACCCACGGCATCACTCTCTGAGAGCCATCTCGATATGCCAAGGAGGGTTCAGAGAAAGATATTCAGAAGGTGAAGAAATCAAGTTTGTGCCATGTGGGGAAAAGCTGTAGGAAGCAGGAATGATAGTCTTGAACATTTATTTGAAGGGCTGCCTCAGGCAAAAGGATCTGACTTTTGTGTTGTCTCCAGAAGCATTATAATCAGCCAGTTTTTGAGAAGACCCACAGGGAGTCAGTAGAGAAGGAAGCACTTTCTAGCCAAAGGCTACCCAGGAAAGGAATGAGATATTTGGGGAGAAATGAGTTTGCCATTACTGAAAATGTTTAAGGATAGATGGATGGCTACTTGTCAGAAATGTAGTGATAATTAAAGCATGAGGTTGGGGAAATGTTGGATAGATGCAATCTTTAAGAGCCTCGGGATGGCAAGGTTTCCATCAGCACTCAGAAACCCATTGCTGTAACCACATATACATGTTCTTTAATATGCTGTCCATTTAGGATTTTCATAGCGAAATCCTGGAGGAAGATTTATCTTACAAATAAAGGACATTCAATGGCCTCTATGCTTTACAGTTTCCTAGAACTTTCCCACGTCAGCAGTTTACGCTGAGTCACTTCCAGTATAAGTTTCCGGGTTGGTAGCCATGTCTGTGACCTCTAATTCTGCAGAAAATTAGCATGACACAGAGTGTTTATAAATGACCTATAATGTGATGTGAGTCAGGAACCCAGGCTTGTGTTTTGCACTGGCCTTGTTGTGACACACTAGTGAACTTCGTATCACTCATTGAAGCCTCTTCTCCTTTCTCTTCTTCTCTGTATAGTTTTCGGGTGAGAAGCTGAATGTACAGACAGGTGTCCTGGAAAGTGTATTAGCCCACAAAGAAAGCAACTTGGTCCCTCTCGTCTGTGTCTTGGGACAAATCACTTAACTTCTTCCTTTCCTCTCTCGGAATGAGGATCAAATAAGATAAATAAAAAACTTGAATTTCTAAACCAATGCTTTTGAGTTTAGGTTGTGCTTAAGTTTGTACTCTCTTGGCCCTCCCTGTCTACACACACAAAGTCATCTCAAATGTAAACCTGGGTTTTAGTTTGCAAATAAGGAACTGACTCAAGGAAGGGAGTAGAGGTGAAGACATGAAACTATACAAGGAGATACTTTCAAAGACACTGTAAGTAAGTCAGGATGAAATTCGAAAATATGTCAATGTGATCCACAGGAAGACAAGAAAAGAGAAACAAAGCGAGAACCAGAAAAATGAACAAACGGACAGAAAACAAATAATAAAATAAGACTCAAGCACTAATATACCAGCAATTATCTTAAATGCAAATGACCTAAATACATCAATCAAAGGACAAAGGTTAGCAGAGTGGTTTCAAAAACATAACTTTATTATGGCTAGAAAGAAAAATTTACTTCAAATGCATTGATTTAAGCAGATTGAAACTGCAAGGGTGGAACAGATATACCATGGAAACATCAATCAAAAGAAAAGGGTGGTTGTATTAATACAATAGAAAATAGACCTCAGAACACAGAAAATTACTGGAGATGAAGAGAGAGTACAAAATGATAAAAGATCAATCCACTGGGAAGATATAATGATCCTAAATATGTATACACCAAACAATAGAACCTGAAAATAGATAAAGCAAAAACTTAAGTGTTATAAGGAGAAATTGTTGGGGACTTCAACACCCCCTCTCAGCAACTGATAGGATGGACTACTAGCCAGAAAATCAACAAGAATATAGAAAACCTGAGCAATACAATCAACCAACAGAATCTAATTGACTTAAGCAAGTACAAAACATACTTTCTATTCCAATGCCCATGGAATGTTCACCAAGATAGACCATACCCTAGACCGTAAAACAATTCTTAACAAGAACTGAAATCATAGAATGAGGTGTCTGATTATAATGGATTCAAACTAGAAATCAATAACGGAAGGGCAATAGGGAGATCCACTGGAAATTAAACAACACATTTCTTTAATGAAAGCAAAATACAACATATCGAAATTAGTGGGATGCAGCTAAAGCAGTGCCAAAAGGGGAATTTATAGCACTAAAAATGCATATTGGAAATGAGGAATGTCTCTAATTCATAGTCTAACTCTCTACTTTGAGAAATTAGAAAAGAAAAAACAACAATAACAACAACAACAAAGCAAAGCAAGCAGACGAATAGAGATAATAAAGACAAGAGCATATAGCAATAGAATTGAAAATAACAAAAACAATAGAGAAAATCAATATAACACAAAGTTGATTCTATTAAAAAAATAATGAAATTGAAAACCTCTAACAAGACTGAGAAATTAAAAACCACCACTGGGAATAAAACAGGAAATATCATTACATGAAATCTGAAGACATTAAAAAGACAATAATGGAATACTATAAGCAACTTTATGCTTGTGAATTCAATAATTGAGAAAAAATGGACCACTTTGTCAAGAATTCCAATTTACCAAAACTCAACCAAGATGAATATGTAATCTGAATAGCCTTATAACCATGAAATAAGTTGAAATTGTATTTTAAAAGTCCCCAAAAAGGACATCTTCAGTCCTTTCTGGCTTTGCTGAAGAATTCTACCAAATACTTAAAAAGTAATTAACACCAGTTCTGTATGATCTCTTTCTAAAAAAAAAAAAATGGAAAAGGATAAAATACTTCCAATTCATTTTATGTGGTCAGTACTACTCTAACACCAAGACCAGACAGAGACAACAGCAATAACAAGTCTTTTTCTTGGACTTAGAGGGAAAAATCCTCAACAAACCATTAGCAAACCAAAGCCAATAATGTATAAAGAGAATTACACACCATGACCAAGTGGGATTCATTCCAGGTTTTCAAGGCCAGTTCAAGACTTGAAAATTAACCAGTGAAATCACCATCTCAACAAGTTGAAGGAGAAAGATGATATAATCCTATCAGTTGAAACAGAAAAAGCATTTAACAAAATCCAAAGTATTCATGATAACCACTCTCAGCAAGTTAAGAATAGAGGGCAACCACCTCACCTTGACAAAGACCATCTGCAAAACCCCTCGGCTAATATTATACTTTGATTAAATATTACAATATAAAATATGACAAAATTATATTATTTAATATATTTAACGTTATTTAATACACTATATAATATTGAATATTATATTTTTTTAAATGGTGAAATACTGAATGCTTTCCTTCTAAGACCAAAATCAAAGCAAGGATGTCTGCTCTCGCCACTCTGTGGACCCTTTCACAGGCGACAGGGAGGGCCCCCTTAACACTAGCCCAACTCTAGTAACTGCCTCCTCCTGGCTATTCTGTCATCCGGCAGCATAATCGTCACCTGGGAACTTGTTAGAACTACAGATCTCAGGTTTTCCTTGGACCTACTGAAACAGAATCTGCATTGGAACAAAGTCCCACGTCAAATCCTGGGAAGCTCTGTCTTCTCAATAGCAGTTTGCCGATGCGCCCAGAGTTAGAATAGCGCTCACCTATATCCAGGTGTGGCTGGCATGAGTTGGCTGTACCTAAGACAGTCTGGGGACGGGCCTTAAAGTCAATCGAGGGTAATACATTACCAAAACATTGTTATAAAAATCTATTTTAATTTTCCCCTAATGGCTTTTTATGACACAGCCACGATTTGAGAACGACCCGGTGACCAGGCAGCCAGGCAATCCCTTGGGCTCCATATTGAAGGCAATCTGATCGTTTGGGCAGATGTCTCTTCCCCTGGCTTTTTGAGACCCCTGAGCTCCGTTGAAGCCTGTCTTCCGGGAGGGAAGCCAGGTCTCAGGGCAAGGAAACGAAGACATTACCAAGCCTATTAAGCCAAAATTCATGTACTAATTCTGCCTAATTTCTAGACATTTCTAGTGTTCTATAACTTCCTATTTCTGATGTAATTAACACATGACCTTGTTTTTCCATTCTCGCCAAGTTTCACTATCTACCTCCTTATCAGTATGATTCATCCCAATCCTTTTATTAAACCTCTGGAGAGAGGCGTCATTTTTTTTTTTTTAAAGGTATTCTGGGCAGTGTTCCTAGAAGCTTTCCAGTTTTTAATCTGACCTCTATCACACTGTTTAAAATCAGCTCATGACATTTCCCGTGATTTCTGTTGGTGTCCAGAGATTTGATGCTGAAGAAAAATAAAGAGCCGAAGCTTTCTCCCCAGTGGTAAGCTTTGTTCCCCCAAAGATAATGCGCTGGTCTAGTGTGAAAATCCACTTGACAAAAGAGTTACATAACTTCTCATTAGCATCCTTCTCATAGTTAAGCAAGGAGCTGGGAAAAAAAGAGAGTTACCAGCCGGTGAGCAGTGGGTATTGACCCAGGGATGCTAAAAATACCTCAGAGCTGGATATTATATTCAATTTGCCCTTTTAGTGGGCACCAAGCACAAAAGAAAGATAGAAGTAGGAGCAGTGGGAGGTCCCCAGGTCCAGAGTTACTGGGTTCCAGTAATCACAGCACGGGATCAAGAGCCACCTCTGTTTGGGGGCAATACTCTTGCATCGGTGGAAGGTAAACAGGTCTGCTTCTGCAGTCTTCCTGGGAATTCACCCCAGCCTAGGGACCTTGACCCCACCACAGGAAGCAGGGGGGGATTTAGAGCTCAGTTTCATAGATCTCTGGCCACATGATGCGTCTCTACCTGCGGGGTGTTTGGAAGCCAGCTCAGCAGAGATTTGTCACTGCTGTGCAATGGAAGCCCCCCCACCAGGTACGGCGATGATGAGACGTCCCCGGCGTGCGCCACGTCACCTGCTTCAGATATAAACACGGCCACTTCTACTGTTCTTTCAAATCGGTGCAGGGCTGCAGGCGCCCTCATTAGCCAGAGATCAAGCATTTTCCTGTTGAGTTCACGAGACCAAACCAAGGCCCCCGCAAATCATCCAACTTTCCTCCGTCCCGGGAATGCAGTTCTGTTCCCAAAGTCTTACTTCCGTCGTGAGACCACACAAAAGAAAGCTTCCGGTCAGACCAACAGTGCCGTCACTTGTGTCCAGGCCACCGAGGGGTCACCGCGGCGGACCAAGGCCGCCTCCTACGGTGTGTGCTCAGTAGTGACGCTCGTTGGCCGAGAGCCCGGCGGGCACCGCTGTGCTACCCCAGGCGCACCCTCCACGTTCGTGGCTCTGGCTTCACTTTCATACTCTTGAGCCCTGTCGGCAGCCCAGACTTCCTCCTCTCCGATGGGGTCCTTGCGGGGGGCTTTGTCTGCCGGTGAGTCTGTCAGTGGACCGGGCCAGGTCACCACATCTCCGACAGATTTCCCTCCCCCCACTCAGTGTCCTCCTGGGAATGAAGGTCTGAGATTTTCACCGCCCCCGCCTTTTCTTTTTCTTTCTGGTTCTTTTCTCTTTTTTTATTTGAGAGACAGCGCGCGAGTCGGGGAGAGGGGCAGAGGGAGAGAGAGAGAGAATTGGGGTTTTTTTTTTTTTTTTTTTTGAGTATGATCACGTTCATACTAAATTTTATTTATTTATTTTTTAGGCTGACTTATTTTACTTTTACTACGTAATTATGGTTTTATTTATTTATTTATTTATTTATTTATTTATTTATGTCTTTAATATAATTTTTTGTCAAGTGAGCTAACATACAGTCTATACAGTGTGCTCTCACAGGCAACAACCTCTTTGACCTCAGCGGCAGCAACTTCTTACTCGCCGCGTTTCCGAAGGCAAGGGAAATAAAAGCAAACACGAACTCTTGGGACGTCATCAAGAGGGAGAAAGAATCTTAAGCAACCTCCATGCTCAGCAGGGAGCCTGACTCGGGACTTGATCCTACTCATTTGATTTCAGGGCACGTGATCATGACCTGAGCCAAAATCAAGAGTCAGACATTTAACCAACTGAGCCATCCAGGTGCCCCTCCTCCACTTTAAAAACAATTTTTTTTTTTAATGTTTGTTTATTTTTGAGACAGAGAAATACGGGGCACAAACGGGGGGGGGGGAGGGCCAGAGAGAGGGAGACACAGAACCCAAAGCAGGCTCCAGCCTCTGAGCTGTCAGCACAGAGCCCAACGCGGGGCTCGACCTCATGGACCGCAAGATCATGACCCGAGCCGAAGCCAGACTCCCAGCCGACTGAGCCACCCAGGTGCCCCTCCACTTTTTAAACCCTGGATTCTTCCTCTTCCCTAACACACACACACACACACACACACACACACACACACAGACACACACACACATAACCAAGAAGCACACTAATCTGAAGGGGACCTGCCCCAAAGTGACTCTCTACCTCTTTGTGAATAGAAAGTTCTGGAAGCTTCTCTCCTTAAACAACAACAAAAGAGTAAGAGTGTAGACCCCACCTAAGGCTCACAAAGATCTGAGTCAGTCCTTAACTCACTCTCCAGCCTGAGTCCTCCCACAGCCCTGTAATCACCCTGAGGGAGGAGGGACGCTTAACCGACTGAGCCACCCAGACGCCTCCATACATTCGATTTCTGATGTGAGACCCTCCAGGGCTACCTTCTCTCTGGCACAAGCAGCTGGGGGATCCGGGGGGGGGGTGACTTAGCCTGAGTCCCCGAGTCACTCTAACAGGCAGATCCTCTCGTCCACGTGTCCTGCCGATGAGGAACGTTCCCGTCCTGTTTTCCTGCATGTGCCGACTGCCCATCAGAGCAGCACTGCTGAGCACGGCCCAACTGATGACAGACCCGGAGCTGGACATGAGGGCAGAGCACAGGGTCAGGAACTCAGGTCTGCAGAAGAGGGAGTGGGGGCAGGCATTAGGATTCAGGCAACAGTGACCCTCTAGGTGATAGGGACCCAGTGGGCCAGCTATGTGCCAGGCAAGGAACCATGTCCAGCCCCAGCTGGGGGGGGGGGGGGGTTGGGGGGGGGCGGAGGAAGGGGGAGACCTCTTTTTTCTCCCAATCCTTCCAGCCAACTGGCTCTGCTTCCCAGACGCCATCCAGGCCCATCCCAGCTCTGCCCTTTTCCCTGCCCAGATGCCCCAGACAGCCCTTCAAGGACCTGAGTTCTGGAGAATCACCTGACAGGGAGGCTCCTGAGGTTGGATTCAATGGGGATTGAAAACAGTCGACAATCCAGGGGCTTAAATGCCGATGCCTTCCTTCTGTTTCTACCTGTCCTATTAACTCACGGCACCCTTAGTCCACTCCAGGCACAAGCAAGTGGCCTTGGAATGCCAGCGACATTCAGTGTCCTTGCCCTGGTAGTTTCCCTCTCCCCTTCCACCCTGTCCTACCTGCCTCCAGGCAACCAGGCCTCTCCTTCTTCCTTCCTTTCCACTCCCTCAAGGCTCTACCAGCTCCCAGACCTCTCCCAGCCTTACCTCCTCTGGGGCAAAACCCAGGCCCCTCACGTCGAATTCAGCCCCCGCGGGCCACACTCTGTGGGGCACCTGAAACTCAGAAGATGCTCACAGATGACCTCCACGGCCTTCTGAAGGAGCCACAACTTTGTCTCCTGGGGGTGAGGTGACCCAGGGCCCATCTCTGGGACTCGGCCCCCTACCGACCGCTGCAGGCACAGGGGGCCCACTTTCAGAAACACACCTTGTATTTTGTCCTGTAGTTTGGCGAGTGCAGCTCTGAGTGTGGAGGGCCCCGCTCAATAATTTACTACACCCATGCCCGGAGCAGGCTCACTGGGAGCTAATAAAAAGAGAAGTTTCTCTTCCCTCCTTTGAAAAAAATGTCAGGAAATCCACGGCTACGGCTGCTGCTAATGATGGGCCCCAGTGCATTTCTCCTCGCCCCCTGGAAGAAGCCTGTTGGCTGTGTCTCTACACTCGGTTAAACACCAAAGGGCAGGCAACACCCAGAAATGCCAAGACCCGCGGATTCAGGTGCTGGTTGAAGCAAGTGATCAGTTCCTCTTCCTAAAAAATTTAATTTATTCCTTTGTGTTACCCAGTAACTCTTAAAATCCTCCTTAACCGCCCTTTTTCATTCCGGATACCCTCCTTGGAGTCGAGGAAATTATAGCTCATTATCTTGCCTAATTTGCATGCTTCCCAATTACATACCTAGTGAGTAAAACACAAGAATACAAATGTTTAGTGGCAAACAATGATTTAAGTCTGGAATAAACAGTCTTCTTGATTCTCATCACCAGAGTAATCCCCTATTTTCTTGCCACACACAAACAGGAGAGGAAATTTATTTTGGACAACGGACTTACAGGTCTTTGGGGGACTCCTTTATCCCCTAAAGCTTCATGCTAGGGAGAAGGCATTTAGACAAAGACAAAACCCACACAATACAAACACCTTCCGTCTGTTAATTGGAAATTCAGGTCGCTCTGTTACAGGAAGCCTCCCTTTCCCCAGCTCTGCAGCTCTGAAAATTCTGGAATTGAGGGCGGGGGGATGTTTTGCCGGTTTGGGCTGGGACACTAATGGAGGAGTGAAGGAGTCAGAGGGGTGATGGTCTCTGAGCCACAAAACAAAGGAACTCGCCTGTGCAGTATCCCCACCCACCGGATGCGCCATGTGGAACTCTTGAAGGGCTCTCTGTCGGCCACCGCCTCACTCTCAGAGAAAGCCCCAGGCCCCACACCTCCCCTTTCACAGCCTGGGCCCCACAACCTCATGTCTACACAGCCAGCACCCATTTCCCTTCTCCCTCTCTCTGATCCATCTCACCAGTCTCCAGCTCTGGAACATTCCACACATGTGGCTTCCCAGTCTGAGATGAAATAACCCCTCACCAAGGCCACGCATGCCAACACCCATGTCTACTCTCCCGTCTCAGCTGAGTCCTCAGTGCTGCTTGGCAGACTTTTTCCTTCTCCTTCTTGATCTTTCTATTCCTTCTTCACCCCAGATAGTCCAAGTCAAGGGCACACCATGTCAAGGGCACAGAGACGTATTTGTTTCCCAGGGCTGTTGGACGAATGACTGCACACCAGGTGGCTTAAAACAATGGAAATTCATTCTCTCCCAGCACTGGCGGCCAGAGGTCCAAAATTAGGGTTCCTTCTGGATGCTCTGAGGGAGAACTTCCCATGCCTCTCTTCCAGCTTCTGGGGGTTTCCAGCGATCCTGTGTGTTCAGTGGCTTGTAGATGCAACACTCCGATCTCTGACTCTGTGTTCGCATGGACTTCTTTCCATCATCTTCTCTATGCATGAACCCGGATATCTCTCTTCCTACAAGGACGCACTCGTTGGGTTAGGACCCGTCCTAAATCAATGTGACCTTATCTTAACTTGATCACATCTGCAAAGACCCTGTTTCCAAATGAGGTGACATTCATAGGAACCAGGATTTAGGGCTTAAACATATTCTGGTTGGGGGGAGGGAAAGGTACAATTCTATTCATTAAAATACATGTCCACTATTTAAAGCACTTAATAAATTTTAGCTTTCTTTTACAGAAATCATTATCTAACCTCTATACTCCCACAGATTATTTGCGTTTCCTTCCCTACAGGCAAGATCATTAAATACGAATTCTCAACTTCCCTTTCCTCATCCTCCTTCCCCTCCTGTCTCACAGGGGCCCCTTTATGTCTCCAGAGCCAGCCGTCCATCTCTGTCTCTCCTTTATCCCTACTTCCCTGACTCTAGGGAAATCTGACCTGATATCCTCTTGATAAAAAAATCCACCCAAGGTACCCACATTGTTCCTTTAGGAATAGTTAACATCCGCGTCTTTAGGAAACCAGACTCTGAGCCCCACAAGGAGATCATCTTTGTTGGCTTTCCCAAGGTATTCAGAGTTCCCTGCACCTCTTGCCGGTGACACACCTGCAGATACATTGCTGTGAAGGTCCAAGTTCATATACCCAGCACCTGATGACCATGCTAGAAGAATCACTCCATTTTGGAGAAACACTATAGATGTTGGCAGCCAAGTCCGATGACCCAGAGGGGGTCCTGCAGGACAAGCCAAGAGGGTCCCTGGCTGCATGGAGGATAGAAATAAATGTGAGCCAGCAGGAGGTGGAAACAGAGTTCACTGAAGGGAGAGAGAGAGAGAGAGAGAGAGAGAGAGAGAGGGAACAGACAGAGGGGCCGGGAGACTCAGAAAAGAAAGGAGGGAGTCTCATTGTTTCTTGGAGTTTGGGGGTTTTAGTGAGGGTTGTGGTCCAATGTATACATCCTTTCCGGCATCCAGGGACCGCTTAGAACAAAGGCGAGGGCCCAGGTGTTAGTCCTTGGAGCCGGAGGGTCATGGCATTGAGCTGTCTCACGGGTGGTCTGGACCTATATGGTAGCTTCCTCTGGTTCTTCTTACCTGGTCCCTCCTTAGAGGTTACCTATTCTAGAGAAATCGTTAACTCCTTGTCGTTTACAAGGAGGACATACACTGCATTATGAGGCACGTGTAAAGTAGGGGTGCGGGTCCTGGCAAGATTGGAAACGGGAAAAGGAGTAAAAATAAGATTTGTATGGGGTCCTTCCGTTTCTCCGTCTCACTACTTCTGACGAATTTTCAGAGTTGCTGTCGGCACGGTGGGTTCTTCGACCATTTCTCCGGGAACTATTCGCCATCACACCATTGCAGGGTGTTGAGTCTTTCAAGCTTCTGATGGATCTGGCCCCCGTTTCACAAGCATTTAGCCTGAGTTGATGGCAATCTATGTAAAACTGTCAGGAGGCTTCCTCTGGCTTCTAAAGGCCTTGACGGCACCCCATGAGGCTGGGAAGGACTAGGTTTGCAAAGGTGGTTGACGGAGGGTTTTGGAAGTACCGTGGAGTGGGAGGCATTGCAGAGACCAGGGGTAAAGGGAACTGCAAATGAGTAACTGTCATTTTGTTTCTCCCAAAAGATGAATAAGACAAGTTTTTGCAAACCATAGCTCCAGGAACTCGACCCTGCTCGCAGATACAACATAGAACGTATGATGGAAGGGTTAATGAATCCCCTATGAGAAAACAAGGGAAGTTTCCTAAGCCACACTCATCCCTTTCTGGGGGGGGGGGTGTAGCCAGCAAGGCTTTAAGATATAAGTGAAGTGACCCTAGAGTCATCCTGCTGTGTCCATGGGGTCGTCATTCCAAGTGCCTGGCGGCCTTCAGTGGAGCTCCTTTAATGATGGGAGCTCATTACCTCTTACAGCGGGTCAGTCCTTCTTTTAGCTGCTCAGATTGCAAGGAAATGTTGTTGTTGTTTTTTTCTCTTCTATTAAGCCCAAACTGCGTACCTGGAGGCTTCTATCTATTGCTTTCAATTAAGCATTTCCTAAGTCCACCATGTAGAGCCACTGGCACCACATTCGAACACTGCCCTTCTCTCCACTTAGCCTGACATCACATCAGTGCTGTTGACGGCCACGTCTCTCGGTGGAGCCCTCCTGAGCTTCCTCTCAGCGAAAACACCCACAGGGTTTACACATAGCAGGAGCTGAGTCATGGACGCCCTGTCTTTGCGTACTGTTGGACCTCTTGTTCAGTGCAGGATCTGACATTACCCGTGTCGATAATGTCATATTCTGTTTGGCTGCAGCCTCCCGCCTAGTAGTTCTTGGTTAAGAACGGGTGCCAGAATCATCTACAGAGCTTCCTCAAAATACAGACATCCGGTCCTCTCTTCAGACTAAATAGACTATGAAATACGATACGTAGCGCCCACCAGGAGGATGGATTATTTTCTCCATTTGTAGGACCCAAGAGCCCAGAATCCACACAGCAGGACAGAAGGCTGCACCCAATACACTTTTATTGCTGTTATTATAATCCTGTTGTCATCCTCAAGCTGAGGCATTCCAGAAGAGCATGAGCTATTAAAATTAAAAAGCAGACAACAAATTAGGAAAAAATATATACAATAACTGTAAGAAACAAACAGCTAATATTTCAACACACTCTGGGTTCATAAATGTCAGTAAGAAGGACAGCGGAAACCCCCGGGGCAAGTTTGCTAACGATGTTAGTAGAGAACTTACAAAAAAAGAAATAGAGATGATGAGCAAATATGGAAAGAAAGTCACAACGTGATTGGTAATCAAAGAGATGCAAAATTAAACAACGCGAAGATTGTTTTCCGAGCTGTTTTTTGTTGCCCGATGCTGTGTAAAGCACGCCTTACACAACGGCCTCTGCAAATGACTTAACGATCATTTCTGCTTTGGGGAAACTATCACCAAAAAGAAAAATCGACATTCCGGAAAGTATTTATGCCCCAAATGTTCATTTTAATAATGGCGTAATAGTCTTTTTAATAATGGAGAAATGGAAATAATCTAAATATCCAACACTAGAGCGATGGCTAATCTATTGTGTATTTCCTGCAGAAAGCTCACTGTAGTCCCGCCTCCCAAGTCTCTACTGTTCACGACTACAGCACGCTGTGACTTCCTGTGTCCCCAAGTCTGCTACTTCTTCACGTCAGGGATGCTTCTTACTTATCTTTCATCCTCGTTACCAGCTCAGGGCATGGCTACATATTCAACAAATGTTTATCAAATGAATAAGAACAAAATACATGTAGAACATCCTATAACTGTTAAAATAATATTTAAGTGTGTCATATGCTAGAAAAAAAAATGCTTACGAAGAATGGTAAGGAGAAAGCGTCAGAGAATTCCGGTAGTCGGAACCACGAAGGAGCTCACGTTGATCACGTGTGTTCTGTGCCAAGTGAAAAATATACAGAATTATATACACTGCATATTATCGTATATATTACATATTATTATATAATATATATACTTAATCCTTATAATGATCTTTTGAGATACCATCTTTTTGAAAACTTTTAAGGTAGCTAGCATTTTTATCTCCACTCTACTAATGAAGACCCAACCCTTGGTGAACGAAGAACCACAGCGAAGGGGGCCCCAGCCGGGGCGTAAGCTGGGGCATATCCCCAGGCTGTGTGATCCTGCCGGCAGACTCCGTGAACATCACGCTACCCTGTCTCTAGAATACGGGCAAAGCGAAGATCCCCCAAATCTGCTCTGACAAAGTATTGTACAAAACTCACCGAACTGTTAACCATGATTGATTGCCTCTTCTTGGCAGGACAGTGAGGGGTTAAGATTTTTACACATGTGTAGATTTTCTATGTTGACCTCCCATGACATTCACACTGGGAAAAATAATAACCAGTTCAAAAAAGAAGAAAAGGGCCAATTATATGGACTTGTATTCCCTGTAAAACGACAACTTGGCTTAGAAGCCACCCAGAGGGCCCTGTTTGCTGAAGTGTTAAAAAAGGCCCTGTCTGTGGTGTAAGAAAGTGGCCCAGTTTCATTCTTCTGCGTGTCGCTGTCCGGTTCTCCCAGCACCATTTGCTAAAGAGACCGTCTCTTTTCCATCGGATACTCTTTCCTGCTTTGTCAAAGGTTAAAAACCAAGAGCACGCTGTATACACGGAACGCCAGCTGACTTGACAATACATTTTAAAAAACTAAACATAAACTGAAAACCAATTAAAAACAAAAAGGCCCGGTCACCTACCAGATCTGGATTACCTGGCAGGCAGATCACCCCTGCGTTTGGAACGCCACGGGAATTGTGGCAGCAGAGAACCAGGAGAAAATTCTAGCTTACCCGGGAGTCGGCACGTCTAGAAAGAAGCGATCTGAATGTCAGAACATGTGCCAGTGCTGCTGTGCTGTTTGGTATTGTCTTCAGGACCGTGACAGCAGGCACGCAGGGACTCAGGGTTTCTAAGCGTCTTTACGAGACAGGTGGAAGTGAACGTCCCACAAGGTGAGTTCGCAGGTGGGCTTTGCAGCCAGCTGAGAGCGCCGGTGTAGTTTCAAATCACCAATCCACATGCAGGTGGGGTAGAAGCCCACAGAGGGGATCGGCTTAAGGGACTCTTCGCTGTCAAGTGTTCAAGATGTTCTGGGTATGGTCCCTTTCAGGTCTTCACTGATGCTGTTCACTTGGGGAGCAGAGACTTGCCTTTAGAAATGCATCAGCCAAGTTGTGGAATTCAATGTCACATCAGCAGCCATAGGCTCCCGGGTGGCCAAGGAGCTATTGAACACGACATAAGTAGTTCTGCTGGTATTTCATTGTAATTTACCATTAACCTCAAGCTGATGCCAATGAACTAGGACACTGTGACAGGCTAATGGCTTCCTGCCCCATGCCGATGGCAGTAGAAATGTTTGTTTTTCTAGCTGGAGACATTGATCCCCTGGCCAGGGGTCAATTACAAAGACTACCAAGTGAATTATGACTTATCTAAAAATATTTTGCAAAAACAGAGTTGGGTTTTTAAAAACCGTGATAAATGTTCCCTGGGTCTTTGTTAAACACTGAGAAGTCTCAGTAGGGCAGCAAGAATAGCAGGCAAACAGAGAAAAATGAACACTTTTCTAGAGCCTAGTGCACGCTGCGGGGAGGCACCGAGATCAGTTGCGGGGGGAGACGCGCTTTCACTCACTTTGTTACTTTTGAATGCAGAGACACAGACAGGAACCAGACGAAGGGAGAGCCGTTGGAAGACCCAATTCTCGAATATCTGGGCCTTTCCTAATGAGATCCTCGGCTAATGGTAGATGTGAAGGGAGAAGAAGTTGAACAATCATTAATCTCTCTCACAGCTGATCTAAAAACGTTACACAAATAAACATTCCACTCCCCTTTCTCACTGAGATGACTATTTGAAACCTCTTCCAGCCAACGTCTACACCGTTTACCCATAACCACATAACTGCACTCCCATTCCTGCCCCCTCTGAGCACAAAATCACAGGACGCTCTTTTTGTCGAACATCTAGAATGTTGGTAAACGCTCCCCACGCATCATTTACAACCCACAGAACTCGAGCAGAGCGTCCTTTTGTTTGGCCACATCACAGAATTTCCTGGCTTGTGATCTCCCGATCTTTTCCCAGCATGCAATGCCAGCAATTTGACTCATTATGCTTCAAGTTACAAATATTTACATGCCCAGAGCCAGCTTCCTCTAATTGTATCTTCTGTCCCACTACTGTCTTTTGAAAGACATTTTGAAAGTTTCTGCAAAAAATAATTTATTTCCTTCTCTTTCAGAAGCCGTGGCCAGGATACGTGCACGGCTAACGAACTGTGATTGTTGGATATCGCGTGTGATCAACTTGGAGATATCGGCATCTCTTGAGAAAGTCAGGCTCTCTCCTGGGACTTCAAAGAGATATGCCCCCACATGTCCATTGTGCGTTATTCACAGTAGCTAAGACATAGAAATAACCTAAGCGTCTGTCAACAGATGAATAAATAAAGAGGTTGTGGTGCACATGGGTGCACACACATACACACACACACACACGAACATTGTTCAGCCACAAGAAAGAAGGAAATACTGCCATTTGCAACAACATGGATGGACTTTGAAGGCAGGATGTTACTGAGTGTTTCCAGGGGGTAGGGGAGCAGGGCAGAGAGGGCTTTAGGCAGCCTTAGTGGCATCTGTGCCCCAGAGTGACACTGAAACAGAGCACATATCTCCTCCCTACAGTGATGCTGAGTGTGCTTGAACAGGCCAGGTAGGTTGACAGGTGGATCTTGGCCGCCATGTCAATGCCCTCCAGCCAAACCCCCGCGGCACACCTGTAATTGACCGCAACTGGCTTTATCGGCCCACAGGGCCATAAAGGGAACCTTGGGGGAACTTCAGGAAGGGTGTTAGAAAGGACTGATTTTAGAATCTGGACTTGAGGGCTCAAGGAAGTCGAGCTTTGATCCAGCTCGAACTTTGATCCAGCCTTTGGAGGCTCCCAGGAACCAGCACATTTCCGTAAGTGGATGTCTCTGTGCGGAAGGAGGAGGGAACGGAGTCCAGGCTCAAGCTGGCAAAGAGGCTCAAGCTGGTCAGGCATAGCGGCCATCCCGGGAACGTTTGGCCATTTTTGTGGTTTAGACAGTGGCCATGTTTTGTGTGTGTTCAGACATGATTATGGGGTGGGCTAGTCTGCCGGTCACAGAGGGACTCCTATATCATGTTGGTGCCCAGTGAAATCATGTTCAACAGAAGACTCAGGCACAGTCGTGAATATCAGGCCGGTTCCTAGCAACACCCGTTCTCAGCTGTGTGCATTTCGGTGCCCGAGGGCACACCTGCAGGGGCTGGAGGTCCGAATCCAGACAGGGGGAGGAGGGCTGTCTAAGTAGACAAGTAGACACTGTTTTCTTCACTCTGGTGGAACCGAGGGTCAAGTCAGAAATTACTAAGGGGGCCCCTGGGTGACTCAGTCAGGTAAGTGTCCAACACTTGGTTCCAGCTCAGGTCATGATCTTGTGGTTCGTGAGATCAAGCCCCGCATAGGGCTCTGCACTGACAACGCGGAGCCTGCTTGGGATTCTCTCTCTTTCTCTCTCTCTGTCCCTGTCTCCTTGCTCTCTCTCTTTCTCTCAAAATAAATACATTAAAAAAGAAACGACTATGAGGCTAGAGAATAAAGTAAACCGTATTTCCTGCACACCCGAGTTGGGGCCAGAGACCGCGAACGGTCAGGCATTACATGTCCACACTCTGGGATAGTTACCAAACCTCATCAGGGCCATGCCACTCTGAAGCAATGACTCTGGACCTTGCGAGGTCACTGGTCACTTCAGAAATGCCAATGGGGGGGAGATGACATTTAGTTTCAATGATTCCTGTAGACTATCCCACGTTCTCCACACCTGTCAAGCATGGTTGGCGGAAGAAAAGACAAAGAGCCGATGCAGCTTTTGAAAGTATTTCCTGCTGCCTTTAATTGCTTAATTTCCAGGAAAATTCCTAGAAGGGGTTCGGGGCAGAGAGAGTTCTCTGTAAGGCCCTTAAAACAAAGTTGGGAAATCTTGAAAACTAAAGGCGGGGACCCTTGTCCTCAGAGAGGAAAAGCTAATTCCTATGACACCAGCTGTAGGTATCAGGACAAGGGAACCCACATACCCCATCAAACTGACAGTTCCTTTGAAGTGTCCATAAATTCACCTGCTCGGGATGAATGCGGTCAGAGGACCGGTCAGAGGAGCAAATCGAGGAAAATCTCCTGAGCAGAGACCTTTCCAAGGCGGCCACTCTGCGTTCAGACGGGTGAAACTTTCCACCTGTTTGCTTGGCTCGTAGCCAAACTGACCGTTTTCTGCAAACTGTCCCCATAAAGAGAGCCAGCGGTGGTGATGTAGCCATCCGGGAGGGCTCTGGGCATCGAGGGTTCTAGAGAAGACCTTTGCCCTGGGCTGTAGTCACCACCAGCAAGTCAAGGTTTGGAGACCCCACGATGATGAGGCGGAGAAAGGAGGAGATTGTTGGACACCAGGCAGGAAACCAGCGCGTGGCTGCGGCTGGAGACTAAAGACAGCGGCTTTCCAGAACCTTGCTTGAATGCGAGGCTCAGGGCATGCCCGGGTCAGGGGAAGTCTGTGCCTCATGCTGGAAGGAAGGACGACCCTCTCAGAAATGGTTGGTGGCAACTGCTCCCTCCAGGACGGAAGCCGAGGCTTCCCCGAGACCGGCAAGATCCAGGCAACCTACCTGACCCCAGAGAGCTGAGGGCCATGACCCCCACATGGCACCTGCCACTTCCCAGGAGCGGAGCCATCCCGGGAGACCAGTGTGGGCTGGAGACCCACGCTCAGTTCTGTGCAGCCGGGGAGCCTGCCTTTGCTAGTGACACACACGGGCATGAGACAGGGACGGAGGACGGCCGCCGGGGCGCAGTTCAGGAGGGGTGAGTGATCGAGAGGACGCCGGGGTCAGGGGTCTGGGACGCCACACTCTGGACACGATAAGGGTCCCGGGCAACGTGGACTTGCCGGGCTGGACTCAGACGCAGACGGGACTGGTCCCCAAGGAGCAGGTGTGGCTCCAACCAGGACTCAGGACTGGGGGTGGAGGATGAGGAAAGAAGGTGAAGGGCCACCAAGCCAGAGGGGGGTCCGGGCTCTTATACGACAGGGACCCTGGGCAGGTCCCAAGGTGAAGAGGTGGGGACAATAGAGGACAGTGTCCCACCCGTCCCTGGTCTCCAGGTGTGTTCAGGTCCCCTTCCTGTAAGTGGATTCTTGTTAAGAAGAGACCCATCTGCCCGAGTTTCTAGGATCACTGAAGCTTGTTACACACATATGCACACACGGACACACACATGCACACACATCCTCCAGACACATCACAGCACATACACGGCACCCCCAACACGTGCACTGCACAAAACACACAGACACGCTACACCACAAAAACCTAACACATGTCCTTATCACACACACACCCCCCACCACATACATGCACACACACACCCCCACACGCGCAATCTACAGACCGACCACACCACACACACAACATACACGCTCACGGCACACACACTCACGATACACGTGCAGCGGACACACATTTGCTCCTCGAGTTGTCGCAGGGCGCTCTGAGTTTCTTCAGAGAAAAATGGACCAACCTCTATTTTTCAGGAGCCCCCGTGCCGGGAGGCTGGAGAGGAAGACAGGGAATCGTTTTGCATCTGGCACATTGTTTTGCCTTCCCCACTTCATTGGACTCTCATCGGAAAAGCTCCTGGAATCCTAGTCCTATGAAAAGGAACCATTGTGCTTGGGGCCTCGGTGCTGGGCAGAAGAATGTTGCCTGTTTGCCTTCGGGGCATAGTTGATATCAGAGAGGAAAGTGCTTTGCGTTTCCTTCTTTAGACCAGCCAACCTACACGTCCTACTTCTTTTTTTCCAAGTGCATTTATTTATTTTGAGACAGAGAGAGAGAGAGGGAGGGAGAGCAGGAGACAGCGGGGGAGGGGCAGGGAGCGAAGGAAAGAGAATCCCAAGCAGCCTGTGCTGTCAGCACAGAGCCCAACGCGGGGCTCGATCTCACGAACCGTGAGATCATGGCCTGCGCTGAAACCGAGAGTTAGAACCCCAGCCAACCGAGTCGCCCAGGCGCCCCCAACATATCCTACTTCTGAAGCGCTTACACGGCCACCCCGTTCCTGAGGCTGTGTGCCTGTCGTCAGCGGCTCAAGAGCTGGGGTTCTTCTGACATGGGTCAAGCCCTGCTCCTGATGGCAACTGCAGAGGACATTTTATTTTATTTTATTTTATTTTATTTTATTTTATTTTCTGCTTTCTTGACCTGTGCACCGCGGGGCGTAGCCGACCTGGCAGTGCTCACAGACTTGATACCTTCCCTGCCAGCCGCACGAACGTCTCTCGTTCTCCCCACCCCACATCGGAAATGGTGGCCATTGCCCACCGCGAACACACACAACAGCTCCTGCCTCTAAAGAAGCTAACAACAAAATAATAATAAATAAAAGGAGCAACTCATGATCGTGCATGACGATTGTTCTCCCAGACAGGTCCTGAAGGTCCGTGTGCTCCCTCACTTGGTTAGGTGTTAGGACACCCCTCTGAAGCCTCCGCCTGGGTCTCCAAGTGTTCGTCATTCTCCAACTCTATACAGATTGCTCCTCTGGAACAAAGGCCGGGGGTTTAAGCAAGACCGTAGAGGTGGAGACAAGAAAGCTTCCCAAAGTCTTTCCCTCAGGAGCAGTCCCAATAGCAGACTTCATTTCACGTTGCGGCCCCAGGTTTTTGTCAGAGATACCAGACTCACCTGCCAGGTAGACATCATCGGCTGAGGGGGTTCTGAAGGTCAGAATGGACCCATACCAGATTCACCTGCCAGGTAGACATAGGCTGAGGAGGTTCTGAAGGTCAGAGTGGACCCCAATTCAGCATCAGATGAAAGAGCAGAAAAGGAATAAGTGAAAGATGTCAGGTTGCTGGATTTCATTCCAAGAATATCTCCGAGTGAGGCCTTTCATTTCACGATAAAGGAGAAATGGCCATTTCGAAAGAGGTGAACGCCAAGGATTTAGATGAAAAATATTTTACGCAGGTTTCAACTTTCCCGTGTTCTTAAAAACGTCTTGAGTTGTAATGTCCTTACGCACGAGACACAGTCTGGGGGATTTTCCGCACCCCATTCACCACCTAAAGTCTCACTTGTGCCCTGGGTGAGAATCGCAACAGAACGACAGGCGGCTGAGTACGCATTTAGCGCCCCGAGCCGGGCTCACCCAATCTCCCTGGTCGCGCACAGAAGGGAGAGCGGTGTGTCTCCAGAAGTGACGGGTCGGCACGCGAGCAGACGCAGTGGAGAGCAGGATGCGGGTCTGCTCCCAGGTCTCTCTCTGCACCGAGGTCTCACGTTTTCTAATTCACGTGTCTGGCTTCCACGTAGACTTTTGCAGGAAGACGGGGATCTGAGTCAGCCTCCCTGTCCCCTACCCCAAGAAAAGAAACCATTGCCCTGTGTCCCCTCGGGTTTTCGGGCAAGTGTCTCGTTCCGTGCGGGCAGGTACTGGTTGTCAGCTAATGTCTCGGTCTGGAATCCCCCCGAGGACTGACCGGTTCACCCAGACTTGAGTTCAGGTTACTTGGGGAGCACCTGGCTGGCTCAGTCGGAAGAGCGTGCGACTCTTGATCTTGGGGTTGTGAGTTCGAGTCCCACGTTGGGTGTAGAGATTACTTAAAAACAAATAAATAAATAAACTTTAAAAAAGAAAGAAAGGTTACCCAGGGGGTAAGGGCGTCACGCCTGAGGGAGGGAGGGGGAAGGTGAGACGGAGAAGAAAGGAAGCACAGTAAAAAGCGCGTTGATGTAGGCAGTCCCTCCGTAGGCAGCTGTGGACGAGCCCTGCGTCAGCCTGTGGAATGTCCTTCAGGGCTGGTCCTCCCGTGGAAAGGAAAGCTGGATATTTATCCCCAGCTGTCTAGGGTTTATGCTAGGGGCTTTAGATTATTTTTCATGTTTATTTATTTGTTTTGAGAGAGAGAGAGAGAGAGAGAGCATGAACAGGGGAGGGGTAGACAGAGAGGGAGAGAGAGAATCCCAAGCAGGATGCACACTGTCAGTGCAGATCCTGAGTGGGGATCAAACCCACGAACCGTGAGATCATGACCTGAGCTGGAATCAAGAGTCGGACGCTTAACTGACTGAGCCACCCAGGCGCCTCCACGTTAGCAGGCTTAGATCCCCCAAAGCCTCTGGGCTTTCTGGGCAACGTGTGTGGAGGGGAGGCGCCTGGCAGGCCAAGGGCTGCTAAGTGCCATGAGTCCCCATGGGTCCTTGGTTACCGTGTTTCTACAGAACTCATAGGTTAAGAGTCTTAGAGAGAAGGTCTCCTGGGTGGATCAGGAAAATCCAACTTTCCATATCGAAAAAGAAGAAAAACAGAGCCATTTTCATTTCCCCTTCTTTTTAACACCAACTTAATGACTTGCTCTCACTTTGGAATGTTCTGGGCAGAAGGACTTCCCCCTGACCCTGCAGCAGACCCTCCCTACATTGGCCTGAACATCACGTCATGTTTAAGCACGACACCCGTCTGCCTGGCTTTCAGAGACACGGGCAGGTAGGGTTGGAATTAACATGACCACAGAGGAGATCCAAAACCAAGAAGGTAATTTCAGCCCATGAACTTCAAAATAGACTTTCTCTCTGATTGAGAGAAAGGATTAGCACCCCTTTCCGCAGCCAGGCAGGGCCAGGCCATGGACTTTCAGGTAAGCACAGCGCCCCACTTCCTGCCGGGGGTCATGGGAAGCCCCAAGTGGGAAGAGTTCACGTTTAGAGGCAGCTCTGCTTTCTCTTTCCCAGACTTGACTGAGAGGGGAATGCGCGCCAGATAAGGGTAGGGAGACATCGACGGCAGAAGGGTCCCGGCTCTGATCCCTCCTGGGGGGACTCTGGGGGTCCGGTGACCGCAAGGGCTGTTCAGCATACTTCACGAGGCTTGTCTTACCAGAAAGAGCTCGCTAGCTTTGCACGTTCGAGCCTCTCCGTTACTAGGGACGCAGAGCCCAGGGCCCGCAAGTCTGCCGAAGGGGCCACCGCGGTGGCCTGGACGAGATTCCACCAGCATCCGTGGAAGGGGGACATGGCAGAGACTTGGAGGTGCCAATAGCTCTTCAAGAGCCGAGAGGAGGCGGGTGGACAAAACGGGGCCCTGCTCAGCCAACGGAACATGAGCACATCAGCTCCAGAAGTCGACAGAACCCAAGGCAGGGGGCAAAGACCCCCGCCCCCCCCCAGGGGACTCCAGACCCAGCGCACCCGGAGCTGGAGTCCAGAACCTTTCCCCACCAGCAGGGGGCGCCATGAACCCTCAGACAGGAGTCAGTAGGGGTGGGGCTCCAGAAATCTGAAAAACAGGGAATTTATCCCCAAAGACTGGGCGCCTCCCAAAGTGACTCTTTGAAAGCCTGACTTCAAGCTGAAAGTTGGATTCGATATCTAGTAGTTCAGTTTCATCTAACTGTTCCCAGCTACATGCTCTGAACGGAGCGTGGGCAGAAAGCAGGGACGTTTCTGTGGCTGGCTGTTGCCATAACTGTGTGCAGACGCTGGACGAGAGTGAGGCCACGGCAGTAAACCGGAGGGAGACCGCGGTCACCCCTGTTAGCCAGGGTAGCGGGCGTTTGTCATTTCAGCGATTTGCACAACGTTCTTCCCTTTGTGTTCAAACAAGATGGTTCAGTGACCCTGGGTGTGCTCCCCAGGGTCACGGAACAGCCTGTCTGAGGTCCCTGTTCTCCCGAGAAGAGCCTCAAGAACCTGGTGCGCCTGGCTGCTCCCCGAGGTCAAGGGCTACTTTCTCCTTCCACTCAAAACCTGTAGTAAAGGCTCGGGAATAAACTTCGCTTGATATGGACGAGGAAGTCAACAACACAGTACGAGAGCTCACGGCCAAACTGACTACCTCAGAAAATGTAGAGGGGTGGCGCCCGCGTGGCTCAGTCCCTTAACTCTCCGGTTGAGCGTCTGACTCTTGGTTTTGGCTCAGGTCGTGATCTCACGGTTTGTGAGTTCAAGCCCCGAGTCAGGCTTTGCACTGACAGTGTAGACCCTGTTTGGGATTCTCTCTCTCTCCCTCTGTCTCTGCGCCTCCTCAAAAAAATAAATAAACTAAATAAGAAAAAAGAAAAAAAAGAAAATGTAGGGGCACCTGGGTGTTTCAGTCAGTTAAGCGACCGACTCTTGGTTTTGGCTCAGGTCATGATCTCCCATTTTATGGGTTTGAGTCCTGCATCGGGCTCTGTGCTGACAGTATGGAGCCTGCTTGGGATTCTCTCTCTCTCTCTCTCTCTCTCTCTCTCTGCCCCTCTCTTGCTCACATTGTCTCTGTCTCTATCAAAAATAAGTAAATCAGGGGCGCCTGGGTGGCGCAGTCGGTTAGGCGTCCGACTTCAGCCAGGTCACGATCTCGCGGTCCGTGAGTTCGAGCCCCGCGTCAGGCTCTGTGCTGATGGCTCAGAGCCTGGAGCCTGTTTCCGATTCTGTGTCTCCCTCTCTCTCTGCCCCTCCCCCGTTCATGCTCTGTCTCTCTCTGTCCCCAAAAAAATAAATAAACGTTGAAAAAAAAAAAAATTTTAAAAAAAAAAATAAGTAAATCAACTTAAAAAAACAAGAAAATGTAATCTTTTAGGAAGAAGGAATTATGAATCAGGTTAGATGTGGACTCCTCGTTCATCGAATGCCTGGTAAACATTTGTGAAAAGAACAACTTAACTACAGACCTATTGAAAAACAAATTCCAGTTAGGTTAAAAGAAATATTATGCTTAAAAAGTCTACATGCGAACGGTTTAGAAATACGCATTAAATGTATTTCTCAAACCTGTGACTGTCACAGGATTTTCCAAGTTTGAACACTAGCATTTATTTCAAAGACAGTGATAAATATAGTGGAATCCATCAAAATTTAAATAGTATGTGTCAGAGCAAACCATATGTAGAACTCAAAGTCAGACATCTGGTTTCAAAAAGTCTTTCAAACAAATATGAAAAGTGGAAATATCATTAATATAAATTTCTTATACATATGAATAGAAAGGCATTCAAACTTTAATAGAACGAGCAAATGCAAGGTCAGATATATACAAATTATGATAAATGAGTGACTAATAAATATTTGGACAAATGCCTGGCTTTATTAGTAACCATGAAAAGTGGTTTAATAATAACGTACAGTTATAAACAATCTATAATATAAATGGTAGTAAGTACCATTCTACGCACTCAACCACGAGCAATTGTTAAAAGTTGAAACTTCCCGGCGGGCCTGGGTGGCTCAGTTGGTTGAGCGTCCCACCCTTGATTTCAGCTCCAAGTCCTGATGCCAGGGTGGTGGGATCGAGCCCTGAGTCATGGGCTCCACGCTGAGCACGGAGTTTGCTTCAGATTCTCTCTCTCCTCCTCTGCCGTCTCTCTCAAATTAAATAAGACGAAATACAAAAACGAAATTAAAACATTTGAAAATTCCAAACCATCGTGAGAGTTCGTGAAAGCGAACGCTGTCTGATGCTGTCACTCGGGTCATAAATTGTCCTGACATTCCTTGACTCCAATTTGACGTTGGACAAGCCCGTGCCTTTTGAGTTTCGAAATCTAACCTGAGAAATGATTTCCGAATTCAAAGATTTGTGCACAAAACAGCCATGGCCGTAATATTTACAATGAAAGAAAAAAAATGGAAATAACTCAAAGAGTTAGGGCAGAACAGACCATGGCTTTCTATAAAATGTGATGCCGTGAATCATATTTTACAGAGAGTTCATAATGCCCTGGGGAAATCTTTCTCTTTAATATTTATTTGCAGAAAAGATACACCACTGCAACGCTTGTGGTTGACCTTTAAGACATGAAGAGTTTTTAGAAGATAGTTGTTATTTTTTTTTGTTATTCCAACATACGGTGGGGGTTTGCCGTGAATGACAGCGTCAGCGTATTTTAATAACAGAATATACCTTTTGGTATCAGCGAAGGAATTAATTATTCATCGCACCCAGCTACCAGAACACCCAGCTCTCATCCTGGGTAGCACGTAGGGCCTCAGCAGTGCATTATTAATGTTCCCTATTTACAGGCCTGCACAATGCAGAAAGCAATTTCCCATAAAATTGCTGGGTGTTTTGCCTTGTTCATTTGGAACGACTTGGAAAACGGTCGTTCAGCTGGATTATTACGGTAATGTTACAACTTTATGCGGTATTTTAGAAACAATCATGTAAAATTTGGTGGCATCGTGAATCATAAAAGCAGCTGTTTACAAATTACTGCCAGCTCTTGAGAACCAAAGATTGACAATTCGAAAGGCCACAGGCAGCTCCTGGGTGTCCCTTGAAGGGATAAAAATGTCTGCTGTTTGCTTTTCATTACGCATCCTACAGAATGCGTCCACTGTGGTGCTGCTGGGGCATCAGGTACCCTGTGCCTCCGTCATCCCCAGGCCCGCCCATCCCCCCACCACCCATAGCGCCGGTAGACCAGGAAAGAAGCCCACCCCCCAATGCGCCGATTAGAGTCTCTGTCCAAGGAATTTGCAATGTGCGACTTGGAAACGAGTTGACACACAGTGGCAAGCCCTGGAGACCCGTCAAGACACCTTAACACACCCTGGAGACAAATTCATTTAGATCCTAAATGGGTCACACATAGGATGTCTGTATGGCCCAGCAAATCCCCTCTTCGGTATATAAGCCCCCCCCAAAACTGAAACACCAACCCAAGCAAGTACACGCTCTTGCCAGCATTATTCACAATAATCAGAAAGAGGAAACCACTCAAGTTTTCATCAATAGATGAATGGATTGGGGCGCCTGGGTGGCTCAGTGCGTGAAGCAGCCGACTTCGGCTAAGTCGTGAGCTCGCGGTTCAGGAGTTCGAGCCCTGCGTCGGGCTCTGTGCTGACGGCTCCGAGCCTGGAGCCTGCTTCGGATTCTGTGTCTCCCTCTCTCTCTGCCCCTTCCCCACTCACACTGTCTCTCTCAAAAATGAATAAAACAGAAAAAAATTTAAAAATATATATGAATGGATAAACAAAATATGGTGTAACCCCACAATGGAATATTATTCAGCCATCAAAACGAATGACACCAAAGTCACACAGATGAAACGCAAAACACTCCACTAAGTAAAGGAAGCTGGTCACCAGGAGCACATAGGAAATGATTCCATTCATGGGACATTTCCACGATGGGTCAATCCAGAGGCAGAGAGCAGATTGGTGATTGCCAGGGGCTGGGGCTGGGGATACTAGGGAGAGGGCTTCATGGGTATTTCAGTCTCTTCTGGCTGCTGTAACAAAAATATCATGAACAGGGCGGGGGGGCGGGGTGCTTGTAGACAACAGAAATCTCTTTCTTACAGTTCTGGAGGCTGGGAAGTCCAAGATCAAGGTGCTGACAGGTTCAGTGCCCGGTGACCTCAGCTTCCTCACGGAAGGCTGTATTTTTTTGTGGTGCCCTCCGATGGCAGAAGGGGCAGGGCTGTCTCTGGGGTCTCTTTTACAAGGGCACCAACCCCACTCATGAGGGCTCCACCCCGTGACCTAATCCCCCCCGGGAAGCCCCGTCTCTTGGTTCCCTCCCAGTGGGCATTAGGTTTCAACACACGAATGGAGAGGCGGGGACCAAATATTTAGTCCGCAGCAATGACCACCGGGTTTTCTTTCGAGGTGATGAAAATGTTTTGGAATGAGAAAGGAGTGGTGTTGCACACGTTGTGCATGTAGCAAACGCCACTGCATGGGGCACTTTAAAGAGGCTAATTTTATGTTAGATGAATCTCACTTCGGTGACAAGTGATTCGTACAGAGCTGGCACTCGGAATTGCTAAGGCAGGTGCTAAAGGAGGCCAGGAGGGTGGGCTGGAGGCCGCAGTGGCTGGTGGCATCCCACCCCCGACGTTCAGGTTCTCAGGAAGTCCTCTGCGGACCCACGGCACATGCCCTTCCCTCGCTGTGGGAATGGATTCTGCCTCTCGCAACCCAGCAGTTTCAGACGAAGGTGGCCTCTTTCTAACAAAATCACGGATAGATGCGTCCTGCTCGACAGACCCGGCCAGGATCCAACCTGGGACTCAGAGTTCACCCTACAGCACTGGGGACTGACAAGCTGCTAGGATCAGGAGGGAGGCGGCTTAGAGATCAGCCCTGCTTTCTGCAAGCGACATGACCAGGCCACGTTTGTGCCTTCGGTGCTGGGTCAAGACCAGAGGTCTCCTTGCATAGAAACAAGAGGGTCTCACTACCAGAGGAGCTTAGGGACGCCCATCTGGCCCAGCTCCGACGGGAAGCCTGGAGGAAAAGCCTGCACTTGGGCACCACGCGGACCAGATCAAGCCCTCCTGCCCCCTTCCCTGCCCCGCCACTCGAACCGCCTTTGCAGCCGAAGCCATTTTGCCGGAGGACCGCAGAGCAGCGCTGATTGAATTTTTCCTCACCGACTCGATGCCTTTGAATTGATTGAGCCAGTTCAGTGCTTGGGCATTTTTACAGGCACGGCCTTAGTGTTCAAGCCTCCAGCGTTTACATCTGCCACAGTAATTGTTTGCTAAACGTGTCTGGAGCCTTGGAGCGCGCAGCCAACGCCCTCACTCTCGGGGGTGGGGAGGGGCCCACACACTTGACCTTGTGTCCAACAGGCCTCCTAAGCCGTGTTTGTCGGGCCCGGCCGCCTCTTCACTGTCTGGGATGCGAGGTTTATTGAGCACCGGACACGTGGAATCCGGATTCCTCTTCTCTACACACCTTGGAGCGCGGCCGCTTCACAAGGCCGTCCTCCTTCCTTTCCGAGAGCCCAGCGAGGTCCCCTCGCTGCTTTCTTCCAGGTTCAGCTCCAAAGGGCCCCCCAGGGAGGTCAGAGACGGGAGCTGTAAGGCTGTTTTCTTCTCATGCACAGACTCCCTCCCTTGGTAGACGTTCAGTCTACCGAGATCTGTTCCTTAAAGGTCAAAATGCAAGTGACCATTAAAACCCACTGGAGACCCTCCTGTCTGTTCGAGCTTTCGGCTAGTCTGGGATTATTGTCTAAACCACCTTTCACCACCCGATACCAGCCCACTGGGGAATTTGGTAGCTCTTACTTTTGAAATGTTAATTTAAAAAATACAGCAACGTTCAGCTAATGGTGGTTGTAACTTTGGCTGAGGTTTTGTGTTATTTTATTTTTTAAGTTTATTTGTTTATTTTTGAGAGAGAGACAGACAGAGAGAGAGAGAGAGAGAAAGCAGGGGAGGGGCAGAGAGAGGGGGACAAAGAATCCGAAGCCGGCTCTAAGCTCTCAGCTGTCGGCACAGAGCCCGACGCGGGGCTCGAACTCACGGACTGCCGGATCGTAACCTGAACCGCGAAGTCGGCCGCTTAACCGACGGAGCCACATGACATGTTTTATCAATGAAAAGCCAACCATACCAGCTCGCCAGCAATAACCCCTTTGATGGATCCCCCTTCTGGGTGTCCTGGCTGTTCGTGTCCCCCGCCCCCCCCCCCAAGTTCATTTGCTGCAGCCCAATCTTCAGTGTGAAGGTGGGGCCTTTGGGAGGTGATGGGGCTGAGGTGAGGTCCTAAGGGTGGAGCCCGTTGATGGGACTACTGCCCTTGTAAGGAGGTGAGACAGCTGGCTTCTTCTCTCTGCTCCCTCCAGCCGTGGCTACAAGAAGACAGACACCTGCAAAGCAGGAAGAGAGCCTTTATCAAGAGCCCGAGCCCCCCGGCCTCCGAATCCCGGACTGTAAGGCTCCAGAACCGTGAGAAAGACCATTCTGTTGGGGAGGCCCCGGGTTCTGGGAGATTCTGTTACAGCAGAACGAGCTGAGGAAGACACCTGCCGCTCACAGTCGGATCTCTCGCGGCCATGGCCGCCCCAGGCCCCTCCCCTGCTTGCAGTATCTGGCTCGGTGGGCCCCTGGCCAATTGTCCCCTGACAGCCTGCCTCCTCGGCTCCCATTAGCGCCCACGTGGCCAGAATGTCACAGCGTGCGTCCCGTGGCTCCGGATATGCCGTCACTGAGAACGCTGTTCTTTCCCAAGTTGTCTCCACTTATGTGCCCCTTTGTGTAACCTGCCGTGCACGCGCGATGCCTGTATTGTTCCCCCTCCCGTGTGCCCAGCGTCTAACAGAGCAGGTGCTCAGCAGCTATTTGCTGAGGGCGTCACTGCAATAGTGGCGGCCAGGAGCTTTCCCGAAGTCCCCGACAGGGAGGCCCGCTCCGCGAGGTAAGGCCAGAGACTCGGGGGGTGCACAGCAGGAAGCGGCCTCACAGCGACGAAGCGCTTGGGGCAGCCACGGTCTGGAAGGGCCACGGGACCTGCCCCAGGCTTGTGGCTGCTTCCGGAGCGTCAGATCCCGGAGGAAAAGCTGGCCGAGCCGGTGGGAGCGTCTCCTGTCGCTCTGGCTTGGAGGTGATGTCATCTTAATGGCGAAGCCGTTCAGGACGGAGGAAGTGACTGTGTCACAGTCACGGCGGGAGGAGCATCGAGGGGAGGGGTGCGGCCCTTGGCCCCTCCCTCTCCTCTGTTCTTCTCCTCCCCCCTACCCAAGTGACGAGCACAGACAGATTAGCCGCTTGAGTATTCTTCTAGAATACTATCCTGTCCTCTCCACCCCCCTCTGCTGCAGCCGTAGCTGAAGGGCCTCCTCATAGTTTTCCTCCCGGCACAGAACCATCAGAGCAGTATCTTAAAACCGCAAATTTAACTCCCTCTCGAAGTGATCCGATATGTCGATGCAAGTCCAAACTCCCCGCTCCGGCGTACCCACGCAGCCCTCCTTATTCTGGGCTCTTTCTTGTTCCCTGGGCTTCCTCCGGGGGAGCGTTGCCTCAGACCCCTTGTGCCCTAGAAGCAGGGGAGGACAGCACGCCTTCCTCAGACTCATCAAGCTCGATGCCCCTGGGCCTTTGCACAGGCTGCTCTCCAAATCCAGAGCTTGATCCCTTCCCTGCCTACCTGATAAACACTTACTCTTTTTCTCAGAGGGTACAAGGACCTGTTTCCACGCAAGCGTTCGCCCATGTTGGCCCGTGTTCGCCAGTGCTCGCCGCGTGCCGAGCAGCACACTACAGGTGCCCGTGTCAGCGCCGGCCTCGGGGAGCCAGAGGACAGAGACAAGGGGCTTGCAATTCGCTGAGTTCTGCCAAAGAAAGTGTCGGAGGAACCAGAATCCTCAACCTCCCGGTTGGCCCAGACTCTTCTCGCTTTGGCAGCAAAAATCTCATGTCTCGGGAAATGGTCGGTCGCCTTTAACCCTGCGGGGACTCAGAGAAGGAAGGCCCGGGTGCCAGGCGTTAAGTCCGCTAGATGGCAGGAAGGGGGGAGAGGGGTCCAGCAGGTTGAACTGCTTGAGTGGAGGGAGGAGGGCCTGGTCAAGGAGCAGAAGGAATCCCAGTCCGGCTGGGCAGGGCGGAGGCTTTCTGGAATAACCCCTCCGCCCTCAGCCACCATGTCAAGCTCCAAGAAACACTCCTCCTCTCCTCTGAGGCCCTATGGACCACACGCCGCCATCAAATATAGCCACTCCCACGTTTCATGACGTTGCTCAACGTATTACTTCCTTTGCCCTCTTTACCGATTTCCTTGGCAGCGACCCCAGGCCGGAGACCGCTGCGTCATCCCCTGCGTCTGATCGGTAGCAGGACGGCGGTAAACATCCCAGGCATAGACGGCACTTAGACGGTGCCTGCTTGTTCCCAGAGCACCTTGCAAGCACCCGCTAAATTAACCCTGTATCCAACGGAGCTATTTTTCCACGACAGACAGGGAAGAATTAATCCCGGCCACGTCCGTTTCCAAGGCTCGCCGGGAGGCCAGGAGAGAGGCTAGGAGAACAGGATGGCAGGGGACACCCAGGGCCAGGGCACAACGCACGGGAAAAGAAAATTCATGAGCGCAGGTTCAGAGGAAGATTCTAGATCAAACCGAGCAGGCATGGGGCTTTGTTCTTTCCGTTACTGTCCCCGGACTCGAAGTCCCGTGAGGACGGAGACCGTCTCGCTCCTGTTCACCGCTGTGCCCCGAACTTGCGGGGGGTGGGGGTGGGGGCTGCTGGGACTTCGCAGGTTTCGGCCGGTGCAACTCTCTGAAGCCGGTTCAGGGAAGCCTCTCTGCTCAAGCGTGGTGGCTGCTGCCTGGGCCGTGCCTCCTGGACCGCCCGCCCCCCACCCCCCCACGCCACCAAATCATAATCGGACATCTTCACAATGTTCTGTGTGGTGCATCTTAACTTCTGAGAACTGTTGTAATGGATTTCATCAAGCCAGTGATCCGGGGTGGCTCTAAAAATTAATTACAACTGAGGCCTCCTCGCCCACCTGGAAAACGCTTCTTTATCTCTGAACACCCAGCTCAGACATCCTTCTTAGGAGAAACTTCCCAGGCATCATCGCTTTTGCCATCAGGGAAGATCACTCCATCTGCCAACTTGTCCCGTGTTATGTTCTCCCTTCTGTTGAGACATTTATCACACTGCATGCAACAAAATTCGGCCTGTGTGCCCGTTTCGACCACCAGATGGGTCAACCAGACTGAAGTCCGTGAGATCGGAGAAGTGGTCTTGTTTCTTTTTCCATCCCAGGCCTGTTTACACTGAACTAACCGATGAGCGACTGGTCTGGCGTGAGCTGGCCTGTGGACTCTCCCTTTGAGTCCCTCATTCTAGAACCCAAACCTCATCCAGGCAAGTCTGTCCTCCCTTTCTCTTACTCCCTCCCAGCCTCCCTTCCTTCCTTCTTTCCTTCCTTCTTTTTTTCCAATGGGGCTGTGGAAGGCGGTGATAAAGTCTGGGACGTAAACAGAACACACCATATGGGGTATAAGTCTCCTTGTTCACGCTGCAGTCCATCCTTAAGTAGGCTGGCATCATCTGCACACTGCGAGCTCCTGGGAGACACAAACTCTGCCTTCAATGCCTGTGTATCCTTGGCACGCGACATGGCACCAGCTCGACGGATGCTTAGGGAACCAGGGAAACCTACGAGGTGATCACATCTGCGAGATCAAATTGACAAGACGCCCATCTGCCTGTACACACAGGGGGACACGCGTTTGCCGCGCCCCTCAAGCAAACCACACTACACCCAGGCTCGCGACCGGTGACACGGAAGGAGGCAGTGTTGTGGCCTCCGAGCCCACCTAACATGGGCGGTGCTGGAAATAAGGTCAGAAGAGTAAGTTTCTTCTGTGGGCTCGCTCTTGCCTGAAGTGCTGGTGAAAATTCGTACGGATCAGCAGGATGTTAGAGCTTCATTAACTGGGGAGGGGGCGGGGGGCTGGGGGGCTCAGTCGGTTAAGCATCCAACTCATGATCTCAGGGTCGTAGGTTCAAGCCCCACACTGGGCTCCATGATAGAGGTGGAGCCTACTTAAAAAAAGAAAAAGAAAAAGAAAGAAAAGAAAAGAAAAGAAAAGAAAAGAAAAGAGAAAAGGAAAGAAAACTTCATTAAGTGATGTAAGAGGACAATCACTGAATAACTACAGTTCTACAGTAAGGACAATAGCTATTTTTACAACTGCTTTGTCAGCTCAAAAACAAAGCCTCTAGGCAGAGTAAAATAGAAAAAAAAAAAATCCATTCAATAGATTATTTAACAATGCAAGGGAGATACATTTTTTAACCTCTTAAGAATGTCCCCAAAACCCTTTTTGGGAGTAATCAAATTAATCTGACCAATGCTTTAAAGCCCAAACGATGCCCAAACCTGGTTATGCTTCAAAATGAATTAGGAATTTTTTTAAATGCAATTTTGTGTGAGGTGCCAGCTGGCACCCACAGAATCTATGTGTTACAAATCCCCCCAAAATGTCCCTTCTCCTGGTTGACTCCGCCCTGAGGCAGGGCTCACTGTGGATAAGCTGAGGGTGGCCTGGATTTCAGTCCCTATTAGTCTCCCCGGCCAGGTGCCTTTGCACAGTGCGCAAACTTCACAACTGCACCTAGCACTCTTGCTCTATTCTTAATTTTTTTTTAATGTTTACTTGTTTATTTTGAGAGAAGGAGAACACGATCAGGGGAGCAGCAGAGACAGAGGGAGAGAGAGAACCCCAAGCAGGCTCTGGCCCATCAGCACAGAGCCTGACCCGGGCCTCCATCCCACGAACTGTGAGATCACGACCTGAGCCGAAATCAAGAGTCCGACGCTTAAATGACCTGAGCCACCCAGGTGCCCCTGGCGTCCCTGTTCTTGACTCTTGCGACAGATTCTGACTTGGGGAGTGGAGTGGATGAAGCCTGGGATAGATCATTTCAGCAAGTTCCCCAGGCCAGAGTGATTCACAAGTATGAGAACCACACCTGAAGAAGGCAATCAGCATGTATTCGGCAATCTTGTTTCCAATGTACCTTGGCACTCACTTCCTGGTACTTTATTGGAACTCTTTGGTGGTTCCCACGTGCGGAAGAAGACAAGTGTGGCTTTTGGTTGGAAACACGATTTGGAAAGTCCTTGGTGTGCTGTGCAAACACCTCCGAGTCACTGTTGTGGCTGCGGACCGCCCGTCATTGTGGTCTCACCGGGGACCCCGATATGAGCTAACCGGGCTGGAGGAGGGCACCTGACATCAGTGTGCCCCGCCCCACCCCCCAGCCGGGCATAGGTGCCCCCCACGCCCCCGGGCAGGAGCCCCTCTCGGCCGCAGTCAGCACAGCTCCCACCATGCCCTGCTTTGCACCTGTCTCTCTGTACCGGTGCTCACCCGGTGACTGGCAAAACGCAGTCCTGTGAGCAGAAACCATCCCTAAACAAATACGCGCAGTGTGTGCCTCTCTGCCTTCTGAGATGTTGTCCTTGAAAGAAAATTCCACGACAAAGCGCGGCTGCCCTGGAAGTGGGAATGCTCCCCGCCCAGCCCTTGCCCCTCAGCCTCCGCCCCTGCGAAGAGCGGGTGGCTGCTGTGTGGACGGTACTCCCAGCAGGACGCCCAGAAGGAGCGTGGATGGTGGGGGGGGGGGGGGGGCTCTGTCAGCAGACAGCAAGGGCAGGGGTGAAGCTTATGTTGCCAGAAGCTTCACTCTCCTAAGGAGAAGATGGACACCATGTGCCTTATCACGCCCAGGAATGGGGCGGCCCGAGACCCCCAGGCTGCCTCCCCGGGAGGCGGAGAAAGGACCAATCCCGTCTCAGCCATGGTCCGCCTCCCTCAATAAGCTTATTATCCACGTGAAATTCCATCCAGAAAAGTAGCCTAGAAGTCACCGCGATAAATGTTTTCATTTTCTTTCTATCCCAAGGGTCTCCTATCACTTACCTACAAAAGATGCTTCAAACACGGTTCGGAAAGGAATCTTTACTTGGTAAATAGCTTTTCGATGCCGGCTTAAATCCCGTTTGCTTCCAAACATGAAGCCGGAGTCACTGAAACCGACAAAGTTAAAAGATACTCAATGAAAGTGAGGCAGGTCCAGAGCCGGACAGAACTCAGCCTCCTAAAGCCCCCTCCTCTGCCCCCAGGCTGAAGAAGCAACTGGCCTGCCTCCGTCTTTCTTGTTTCAGGGGTGCACCTGCAGACAGAGGGTCTGGAGAGCAGCACATCCTGTAGAAGTGGGTCCCCCCCGCCCCCACCACAGGGCACCGACTCTTGGCTCTAGTAATCAGACCTCCGTACCCACGGTTAAACTTGAAAAGCATTCTTAAAAATACGAAGCTTCCTCAATAAGGTAAACAGAATTATCACACGACCCATATGTCCGTTCCTAGGTGTATGTCCCAGAGAAATGAAAACATGTGGACACAAAACCGACACATCAATGTTCACAGCAGCTCTGTTCACAGCGGCCAAAAGGTGGAAACAACCCATCGACTGAGGAGCGGCCGTGCAAAATGTGGTCTGTCCACACAGGGGAACATTCCTCAGCCATGAAAAGGAGTGAAACACCGACAGGTGCTGCGGCCTGGGTGAGCTGGGAAAACACGACGCTCAGGGAAGGAAAGGAGCCAGTCACACGAGACCTCATGGCGTAGGATTCCGTTGATAGGAAACGTCCAGACCAGGTCGATGCGCGGAGACAGAAAGCAGGCTGGTGGTTGCCAAGGGCTGGGGGAAGGGGTGGGGAGCGGCCGCTGATGGGGAAGGGGTTTCCTCTTGGGGTGACAGATATGTTTGGGGGATGGGTAGAGGTGTCGGTGTCCAACATTACGAAATGTACTAAATGCCACGTAAACGCGCGCCCTGTAAGTTGGTGAAATGGTGGATTTTATGTCAAGTGAATTTGGCTACCAAAGGGGGAGAAGAAGCACCCAACTCCACTCTCCTCTCCAGAGGAGTGATCATGGCCCTCACCAGCTTCGTTCTGTCACCACGACCTCGGTCATCAGATCGCATTATTGCAATTACTTGTTGGCTCCTCTGTCTTTCCTGAGGGGCTGGAGACACCACTGGGGAGAGAGCAAGCCTGTGTTAGTTGTGAATGATGACCAGACTGTCCCCGTGGGCACCCAGGTGAGCCACACTTGCACAGTGGTTCACACACACTGCCGGCCCGTGCCGTTGACCCCTCCCTTCTGTACTTCCTCCCGACCCCTCTTCTGTCTTCACAGCCTTCTTCCGGACAGGTGTAACTTCATTTCAGTTACTAAATTACAATACCGTTCCCAGAATTTACACTGGGGTCCATGTCACCTTGATTAGATGGTCGGATGTGAAAGTACCCAACAACCTAGAACAAAATTCTCTTTAGCTCTTCTGTATCGAGTTGAAAAGGAAAGAAAGAAAGATTAAGGAAAATTACAACCCTTCACTGTCATTTAAAAACAAGAAGTGTTTTCCTTTAACGCTCTCACTAGTTCTCAAAATGTGGTCACCGGATCCATGGCAGCCACAGCATCACCTGGGAAATCATTAGGAATAAAAGTTCTCAGGCCCCACCCTGGATCCACTGAGTCAGGAACCTGGGGGCAGGACCCAGAAATCTCTTTTAAGAGGCCCTCCAGCTTTATTCTGATGCACATACAAGTCTGAGAACGGCTGTTTTAAGGCAATGATTCTTATTCTGGATACTTGTTGGAATCACAGGAGGAATTTTATTTTTTATATTTAAAAAAAAATTTAAGTTTATTTACTTATTTGAGGGAGGAGGGGCAGAGAGAGAGACATAGAGAGAGAATTCCAAGCAGGCTCCACGCTGTCAGCGCAGAGCCCGATGGGGGGGCTCGAACCCCATACCTCGTGACCACGACCTGAGCCAGAATCAAGAGTTGGACGCTCAACCGACTGAGCCACCCAGGTGCCTCCTCACATGAGGAATTTTAAAAAGTAAAGACCCCAGGGCCCCAGGAGATTCTGTGTGACCCAGGGCCCAGACCCTCTTCTTCACCCACGGTTTGCATCTTTGCAGAGAAATTGACAAAACACAGATCACAGAGTCCAAAAGAGAGTCATTGAGCCAGAAGAGGACCTAAAAATGATCCCCGACCCAAACCACAGATGAGGAAGCTGAGGCCCAGAAGGGTTGATTCAACTGCCGAAGGTCATATCGCTGTTGTGTGTGGAACTTGGGCCTGGACCCCAGGACTCTGGCCTCCCAAGCCCACACTCTCATCCTCGGTGCAGGCGGAAACTTCTACCCCGAGTTGTTTTGCATTGTCCCCTGTGCCCTTTCTCTGGAGGACGGGAGATGCTTTCTGACTGGCTGTCACTCAGCCCCTGGGTCAGGTGGACTGTGTTTGGGGGGCATCCCCCCGATCTGATGCTCTGCGTCCCTGGACCCCACACTGAGCACCCCCGGCCCCTCTTACCTGCTACACACTCTGTTCAGGTGCGACTCCTCCAGGAAGCGCTTCAGGCTCCCTCTTGATCAGGGTCCTCCCCTCTGCCCGTTCTGCCTGTCATCTCAACTTTGTCACCTTTCATAATGTCCCCGGTTTGTCACACCTTCTGCTGCCAAGCAACTTCCAGGGCCAGCTTTCTGTTTGTCCCCCGTCCCCCAGAGTCTCAGGCAGGGTGATGGGACCCCAGAACTGGGCATTGGTGACATGATGCATCACACCTGCACTTTTGTTTTAAGTTTATTTATTTATTCTGGGGGGGCGGGGAGGGCAGAGAGAGAGAGAGAGAGAGAGAGAGAGAATTCCAAGCAGGCTCTGCACCGTCAGCACAGAGCACGATGTGGGGCTCCATCTCACAAAACTCACGATCATGACTTGTGCCAAAATCAAGAGTCAGACTCACAATGGGCTGAGCCATCCAGGTGCCCCCATCACACCTGCACCTTTAGAGATGACCAGCACATTCGGCGACACCTCCCTCGGCCCCGCCCAGCGAGGACCTCTTAAAGAGCTGCCTCACTCTGGCAGCGCGTTTTGAAATTTATACGCAAGTTATTCTCTGTGCCTGCCTCTCGTGCGTGCACCTGCCCTCCCTGGTTGTCGGCTCCGCTCCTGGCTGCCCTCCCTCTCCCTGGGACTGTTGTGCTCCATCCAGCCCCCTCGGCCACCCCCTCCCACCTCCCCCAGCTACGCTTCTCATTGTTTTCCTGTCCTCTGGGAGCCCCTGTACTCAAATTCCCTGCCTGCCTCGCCCACCATCACCTACCTTACAGCAAACAGCATGTTTTACCTCTCAGAACGAAAATGAAAATTAAAAGTAGTGACTGCTGTCGTTCTCAAGCAATTTTACCAAACACTGTGTCTTTCTCACAGCCGTAAATTGTACATTATTGCAGCATAAAGAACGCCGAATCGCTCCTGAGTCCCGGAGGGAAGCCTTATGCCTCCACGTGGTGCCAGCTTGTTGTTTGAGGTTGCTGTTAGGGATGGAAGAGGCACCTGTCTTCGAAACCCTAAAACCAAATCTGCAGTTATGTTTGGACGGCATCCTTTAAAAAAAATTTTCTTCATTTATTTTAGAGACAGAGAGAGGGTGAGTGGGGGTGAGTGGGGGAGAGGCAGAGAAAGAGAGAGAGAAAATCCCAAGCAGGCTCCCCACTGCCAACGCGGAGCCTGATGCTGGGCTCAAACTTGCGAACCATGAGATCATGGCCGGAGCTAAAATCAAGAGTAGGAAGCTTAACCGACTGAGCCGCCCATGTGCCCCGATTGGACGGCATTCTTATCAATCACTTTGGTCCTAGGATGGGTTATTACAAGTGCCAGAGCAGCATACTACACTGGGCCCCAAGGTCTTAGCTTCCGAATACTGTTCTCCGATACTAGTAAAAGGAACCAGGGCTCCTCTGAAAATGGCAAATTCTAGGACGGGGGCAAGGAAGATAGATACAAGTTGAACCTGGAGAATTTTGGAGTGTCAGGAAGTAAGGCAGTGCCAAAAAACAAACAAGCAGACAAACACACAAAAAACCAGAAAGAACAACAAAACAAAAAACCCCCACTGATGCCAAAAGAGCATCAGTGCATTGGAAGAGTGCCCTATAGCCAACGCTGCAACAATACAAACAACACAATGAAAACAATAAAGCTGCTTGGAATTATCACCAAAGTATAAAATAAATATCCATGAATCTCTGCTGATAATCAACGATTGACTACATTAAGTAAGTGAGGGAGAGGATACGAATCTCCTGTCCAGAAGGATTCCAAAAATTCCTTAGACACGCCCTCCTGCAGCAGGGGAGTGTAACTCCCCATCCAGTGCCTGTGGGCTCCACGTGGCGGCATCCTTGGGAGAGGACAGCCTGGAAGAGGCGGCGGCTGCGGTGGGGAGGGTGTGGGAACTGCCGCGGTTAGTGCGTGTGGTTTTCGTAGGGTCAGTTCTGTGGAATGGTTTTGGTCACTGTTCTTGGAAACTGGGCCTCGTCACGATTCTGTCACGAGGAGAAACTACTCAGTCTCTTTAAAAACAATTTTTTTAATCTTTATTTATTTTTGAGAGAGAGACAGAGTGTGAGCAGGGAAGGGGCAGAGAGAGAGGGAGGCACAGACTCGGAAGCAGGTTCCAGGCTCCGAGCCGTCAGCACAGGGCTCGGTGTGGAGCTCGAACTCATGAACCGCGAGATCATGACCTGAGCCGAAGTTGGACGCTCAACCGACTGAGCCACCCACGCGCCCCCTCAGTCTCTTTTAAATAATTTTCTTCTATTTACTCAGACAAAGCCATTTTCTGTTGCATTTCACCACGAGCAGTCAGTTAGCAAGGGGAAGAGTGAGCACGGGAGGTGGGTGTGGCATACTCGAAGCATGAGCCCTGAAATTAATATAAACTATGGCAGTAAGTGTAATCTCTTATTCATTATAAAAATCACGTGTGTGCGTGTGTGTGTGTGTGTGTGTGTGTGTGTGTGTAAAGAAGATAAAATAAAAACTCATGGGGCACCTGGCTGGCTCAGTAACAGAGTATCTGACTCTTGATCTCCAGGTCACGAGTTCGAGCCCCACGTTGGGTGTGGAGATTACTTAAATAAGCAAACTTAAAAAAAAGATAAAAATAAAAAGTAGTTTCAAAATTGTTTGGAGCCGGCTTCGGATTTCGTCTCCCTCTCTCTACCCCTCCCCCGCTCGTGCTCTGTATCTCCCTCTCTCTCTCAAATATAAATAAAAATTTTAAAAATTTTAAAATAAAATAAAAACAAAGTATATTTATGTATTTATTTATTTTGAGAGAGAGAGAGAGAGAGCACGCACACACACACCCAAGAGCAGGGAAGGGACCCAGAGAGAGAGGGAGAGAGAGAATCCCAAGCAGGCGACACACTGCCAGCATAGAGCCTGACCTGGAGCTCGATCCCCCAACTGTGAGATCATGACCTGAGTCAAAATCAAAAGTCGGATGCTTAACCACCTGAGCAACCCAGCTGCCCCAAAATAAAAAGTCTTAAGCACGATAAGAGTATGGGTTTTTAAGGGGCATAAGTATAACAAAATTCTTACCATAATTTGCTGAAGGATAGAGATAATAATTTCCTAAAGAATTTGCTGCAAAATACTTTACAGTTAAGTTGACCTGGCATGCAACCCCTAAATTAATAAGAGTCTAGCCTTTGGCTCATCCACAGAGAAAAAGTCTAGCCTTTGGCTCATCCAAAAAGTGGGGAGAGAATTGAATGTAGGAAACCTCGTTAATCCAGTAGAAGGAAGGAAAATTCAGAAAAAAAGAAAAGAGAAAGGATAATAAATAGAAAATCACCATAAGATGGGAAAAGTGAGTCCAAATATATCACAATCTCAATAAATGTAAATGGATTAGGCTTTCTAGTTAAAAGACAGAGGTTATCAGGTTAACTCTTTTAAAAGCTAGCTAATATTACCTAAAAGAAACACAGAAATATTAAACTGCATCAAAAAGTTTAAAGTGAAAGACAGGAAAAGGTATGCCTCTTAACTGTTGACCGAAAACTGGTTAGGATAGCCCTGTTAATATCAGACAAAAGAGAATTTAAGGTGTATTACTAAAAGAACAACCCAATCAGAAGAATAACATGTGTATTTGCCTTAAAAACGCTGCCTCAAAATATGCTGAATTTTGAAACTTTGAGAGAGATTTCAACATTTCTACACTAGGAGTTGACATATCAAATATGCAAGACAAAAATTATAACCAGTAAGACGAGGACACAGAGTTTATATAAAATCTTCAATGTCTCCAAAATATAAAATAGACGTTCTTTTCAAGAACACAAGTAAGATTATGTAGAATTTACCACGGGCTAAATCACACAGAAATGTTCAATCAGTTGGAGACAGTCAATAAAATACAGATTATGTTTGCTAGGCATATGGCCATTCAACTGGAAATTAACAATAAAAGCTAACTTTGTAGACAATGCTTTTTCCTCTCTAGATACGGGGACCCTTAAACATACATGAGTAACTCCTGGATGAAGGAGGAATTCACAATGAAAATCACAGAGTATCTAAAACTAAACAGCATGAAAATACTATATGTTTCAAAACGTGAAGCATATAGCTAAATTCGTACTTGGGGTTTAAATTATAGCCTTACGACAGTTATTCTTAAACAAAGGAGTTTTGTTTCTTCTAGAAGAAGAAAGACCACGTAAGCCTAAAGAAAGTAACAAGAAGAAAATAGCAAACATAAAAACGGACGTTAATAAAGTGAAAAGTAAACAGTAAAGAAAACCAACAAAATCAAAAGCCAATGCATTTAAAAATCAGCAAAATAACACTGATCATTAAAAAAGGAGCAAAGAAGCACGAACATGAGACAAGGACTAATTGTGGGGCTCTAATGACAGTGTGTGTGGTGGGGTTATTAAAAACCCATAAAAGGCTGCTTTGTGGGACTTTATGCCAACAGATCTGAAAACGGTAAAAATGGAAACATTTCTAGTCGAACACAATTAAAATGTAGGACCCAGGACACATTCCACAGTGTCACACTGCAAAGGAAAATCTAGAAGAAACAGAACACAGAGGAGGCCACGTGGTTCTGGGTCTCCCCCATCTCCCAGAAGGACGCTGGGGGCGGGTCTCTGCTTTTGCCTCCAGGCTTGTGCGCTATAAACAGAGAGGGCTTGGAGGCCAGGCTGCTGGGGGATGCACAGCGGCCAGACAGGTGCTTGGGGCTCGCACCCCGTGACCTTCAGGGCAAGTCTGACTGGAGGCCCAGGCAGAGCCCCCATCCACCTCGAGTGGTGGCTTCTGTCCTGCTAGAACCCTGAGCATCTGAGGGAGCCCGGCTCGTGACTCGTTTGTCTTCCGTTACCCACACCGATGCCCCAAGAGATAGGAATCCTTATGGAAAGAAAACACTTTGAGAACAATGAATTGGTTGGTAATCAGAAGATTTCTGCTTGAAAAGAGAACAGGATAGGATGATTTTATGGTGCATTTTGCCATACCTTCAAAAAACACCTAATTTAAATAACCGTTCAGGAGACTCAAAAAAGAAGGAAAGTCCCCAAACTCACTGGAAAAAATCTAGCGTGCATTCTTTTCACCAAACTGACCAGACTGGACCTGGGGAGTAGAAGGAAAGGAGAAGATAAACCAGTCTCATTTGTGAGGGTGGATGCGATCATTTTAAACAAAAGTTTGGCAAATGAAACGCCATACTGTATTTAAAAAAAAAAATGCAGCTTTATTCCAGGAACGTATGATATTTGAAAAGCAGAGCATTTATCATGTAGTTAACAATAAATTACAGATTATAAGAAGAATAAGAAAGCCCCAAGGAAAATCCTAAGAGATGTAGCTAGGGCAGTCACAAAATGCAACACCATTTTAGGATTTGAAAACTCTCCTGGAATTGGGAACAAGAAGAGACTTTAAAAACCGTCAGTATCCGATAACCCTACTGGTTAGTCTCTAAAATTATCAGCAGTAAATTCAAGAACAAAGGAAGGACGGCCTCTATCATCGCATCCGCTCGAAGACGCGCTCTGGCTCCCAGCTAGAGGAATAAGAAAAGAAAAGAGAAATGATAAGTACAAGAACCAGAAAGGAAGAGATAAGACCATCTGTTTGCAGATATTATAGGAGTTTATATAAACTACTGAAGAGAAGGTCCAGACAGGTGAAAATCAGGAGAGTTTGGAGGGTTGCAGGCTACAAAATTGAGGTTAAAAAGGCAATAGCATTCCTATACCGGTAAAGAAAGATAGCATATGTGATAGAAAGGCTACGGCTTTTGCTTTGGGCCATAGGAAGGAAGTGGTCAGCAGGACGCCCCTGCCCTAGAGACCGGGGACCTGGACACAACGTAGAGTACAGCTGCCTGACCCTGGACCACGGGGCCCCAGGGAAGGGGTGGCCAGTGAGCAGGCTTACCCGCTGGACTATGGGTCCCGGAGGGCAACCCAAGCTGAGTCTGACAATCTGGCTGAGCTGAGGAACCAGGAGATGAGAGTTCAGCATGTGTGGGCCGGGGTACCTGAAACGAAGCACCTACCCAGTGAAACCGGGGCAGAAGTCTGCAGAGGAATCCCCTCGGCAGTGAGAAAGAATGAAATCCTGCCGTTTGCAACAACGTGGCTGGAACTGGAGGGTATTATGCTCAGTGAAATAAGTCAGTCAGAAAAAGACAGATACCATATGTTTTCATCCTATGTGGGATTTGAGAAGCTTAACAGAAGACCACGGGGGAAGTGAAGGAAAAAAAAAAATAGTTGCAGAGAGGGAGGCAAACCATAAGAGACTTTTAAATACAGAGAACAAACTGAGGGTAGAAGGAGGTGGGGAACATGGGCATCGAGGAGGGCACTTGTTGGGATGAGCCCTGGGTGTTGTACGTAAGTGATGAATCATAGGAATCTACCCCCGAAGCCAAGGGCACGCGGTATACCCTGTATGTTAGCTACCTTGACAGTAAGTTATATATATATGAAATAAATAGTTATAATATATAATAATTAATATAATAGGTATATATATATATATATATATATATATATATATATATATATAATTATATATACATAAAGGAATCCCCTGGAGTCTTTGGCTGAAAATCAACCTGCACATGTATAGGTTCAAAGCTCATAAGGCCGGATGAGAACAATTTCTGAGAAAAGAACAATTTCCAGGCAGTGATAAGGAGTCACCATTATAAAGTCATATCCATCACCTAATGCCCGGTTTTGGAACCAGAAGCCAGGGACTGAGGGAAAAGTTGGTCCCAGGAGAAAGTACCCCACAAAAGTCCATGATAATGACTCCCAGCCCTTCCCTAAATGAGCCTGCTTACTTGGGTCAGTGCACCGTGTGGAAAAGGGGGTACTCAAATGTTTTCAGTACTGTTGGATAAGGGTCCTGGTCAACAATGATACTCAGGGAACTTGGCATCATGGTATCCTTTAGGGCGGCGGGTAATAAGTGGAGTCCTGGCCCACGTTTACTTCGCGTTAGACCCACCAGAACCTGAAAAACACCTCAGTCCCCGAATGTATAATTGAAGCAGATGTGTTGGTGGTTAGCACAAGGCCCACATTGGATTTTTGGCCTAGAGTTACAAGCTATTGTAGTTGGAAAAGCCAAATGGAAACCTCTGAAACTCTCCCTCTCACAAACACACACCACCAGCACAGTGTCCCATCCTAGAGGGAATGGCAGGCATTAGCGCTACAAGGGTGGGGATCACCAAGTCATCTCCTTTGAGTCCCCCAGCCTGACCCCCACAAACACAGACTAATCTTGGAGGATGGCAGGGAAGGAGGACAAATATTCAAGTGCACAGTAGCCCAGCGGCAGTTTGTTGTGCCCGGTGTAGTATCTTTTCTAGATCCCGGGGTCCATGGTATCTACCGAACACATTCTTTCATCCTTGTCCAGAAGGATCAGAAATATTTCGCGGTCACCTGGAATGGACAGGAGTGTGCATTGATAGGCTTGAAACTTGTTAGCTAACTATTCTACCCTCTGCCTTAATATAATCTCAAGAGACATGGGCCTGCTGGGCATCCTTCGGGCACCCCATGGTTCTGTGTTAGGAATGAAATCGTACTAATTCGACTGGATGACCCACAAGTGGCTGGCACGCTGGAGGCTTTGATAGGATACACTCCAGAGAGTGAGAGAGAGAACAATTCTATAAAGATTCAGAGGCCTGTCGTATGAGTGCCATGTTGAAGTGTCCAGTAGTTTGGGGCATTCTGGGACCTCTACTCCAGAGTTAAGAAGAGAGTAATGTGGGGGCATCTGGATGATTCAGTCGGTTGAGCGACCGACTCTTGGTTTCAGTTCAAATCACGACCTCATGGTTCATGGGATCAGCTTTCACATCAGGCTCTGTGCTGACAGCATGGAACTTACTTGGTATTCTCTCTCTCTCTCTCTCTCTCTCTCTCTCTGTCTCTCTCTCCCAAAATAAATAAAATAAAAAAAAAGAGAGAGAGTAATGTAGAAGGAACATGACATCCGGCCTTTGGACACGGCTGGCAGCATATTTGTCGACACACACACCTGCCTGTCCTCATTGAATGAGGTCCAGAGCAAAAAAGGAATGACATGATTTATTAACAAGACAAAAAAAAAAAAGGATAGCAAAAGATGGATGTGTTTGATTACATTAACATGAGAATGTCTACACAGAACCAAGAAAAAAAAAAATAAGCCATAGACTCTGAAAAGATATTCGTAAGACATACAACCAAGTAAAAAGTTTCTTTAAATCAATGAGGAAGAGACAAACCACATAAGAGAAAAATTCAAAGAATATAAATCAACAGTCCCGAAAGAAGAAATCTAAATGGCAATAGGGCTTTCATATCGGCAGATTTAAACAGATTGCTCTCATAATGCCTGTGCATAATGACTCTGGAGTAACGCGGACTCTTTATAACACAGGTTAACACTACCTAGGGCCCCTGGGGTCCCCAAATCCAGCTTCTGAGGCTACAACTGAGAAGAGCTTTCACCCATGTGGACAGACATACAAGATCATTGCATCCGTGCTTGTGAGGACCAATATAACCAACCTCGATGTCCACCAATTAGAGAGCGCGTAAGTAATTGCCACAGAGTCGTTTAATGTGCTGCTAGTGAGTTAGCAAAATGAAGGTGAAGGACACCCAGCTGTCTGTCCTCATGAGTAAGGATTGTTTGATCAGAAAATGAAATTACAGGGGCGCCTGGGTGGCGCAGTCGGTTAAGCGTCCGACTTCAGCCAGGTCACGATCTCGCGGTCCGTGAGTTCGAGCCCCGCGTCGGGCTCTGGGCGGATGGCTCAGAGCCTGGAGCCTGTTTCCGATTCTGTGTCTCCCTCTCTCTCTGCCCCTCCCCTGTTCATGCTCTGTCTCTCTCTGTCCCAAAAATAAATAAACGTTGAAAAAAAAAATTAAAAAAAGAAAATGAAATTACAGAAGAATATGTAATAGAGACAGGGACGCTAACAGCAGGTGGTGGTTGTCGCTGTGTTAGCTCACGGGATTTTCACAGCAATCCTACGAGAAGAGCCCCTTAATTATCCCCATCTTTTCCAATGAGGAAACGGAGGCGTGTTGAGGTTAATTTGCCCCAGATTTGTACAGCTAGGAAGTGGCAAGGCCAATATACCTATGAACATGAGCAGATGATCTTCATACAAAAGTGCAGAATTGGTGAATCAGAGGTATAACTATTTTAAATTTTAAAAGATGCCTTAAAGCACGTTTAAAAGGTTGTAGTGTTTCCCAATCCCACCAGCAAAAGGGAAACAGTATCTTTCCCTTCATGCTCTCTAGTACTAGCTTTTATCGTCAAGTAAAAAATAGACTTCTACATTTAATTTGAAAATTTCGGACTCCGAGGAAGTTGTTTATAGATGGTTTGGATTTCTTCTTCTGCATATTGCTGGTTTATAGATATAGTCACTGACCATTTTCATATTTGGTTGTAATTCTTTTTCATTTTATAGAAGAGCTTCTTGTAGATCAGTAAGATTAATCTTATGACTATCCTATCTTACAAATTGATTTCTTTGCAATAGGGTGCTTTTTTATTTTCTTAATGATTTTATCTTTATCTATAAAATTTTCATTTCCCATCAACCCATCTTAATCTGGTTCAGGTACTTTGTCACTGTCCTCAACTTCAGGCTCCATGTTATCAAATTTAATAAAGAATTTTCTGTCTTAATCTTGCTCAACCCAGTGATACGCACAAGTGGGTTTTTATTTTATCTAGAAATATGAGACAATACCACCAACCTTACACGTTTGTTCCAAAAATTAGGAGGTGTTTGTGCCTCGCACCCAGAATGGTGCCCATCGTCTCTGCTGCTCAACAGCCCAACTTTCCACTTGTCTGTCTGTGTTCTCTGGCCTCTCGGCACCCTGGAAAATGCTGCCATTCTCAGCAAGAGGCGAGAAGCAGAAGCCAGTGCTGATGCTGGCCTCGTGTGTCCCATGAGTTGCGCTGATCACGTCTCAGAAGAACACAAATACCAACAGCGTTAGTAACAACAACAAAATTATGAACATTTACTTTACTGAGAGCTTACTACATCTCAAACACCTTGCTGAGTGAGTGGTTGGTGATAATGGATCCACGAGACACAAAGCACTTGGCCATCCGGCACCGGATGAGGGACACGTATGATGCCTGCAATCATGCTCATCACCATTGCCTATTTTACGGGTGACATCTTATCAAACAAAGCGCAAGGAACAATGCCTTCATTCCCAGGCAGATGGCTGGGGAGTGCAGTCTGACCGACCTAGGCATCATGCCCGCCATCAAGTGGGCTGGGAAAGCCTTCTCCTCTCCAGATTGAGTCGGCAGGGACCAAATGGAACCTCATGGAAAGTTCTGCCCCTTGGGATAAAGCCTTTCTGCTAAGTCTTGGCAGAAAACTGGAGTCCTGGGAGGGAGCGTGTTGTGTTTGCCTTTCACTAGGTTGGCCCAACATTGGAAAGTCCAGACATGTCACCTGGAAGCAGGGCTTCTCTGCCTCTGTTGACAAGTCAGATGAGCAGCTCTGAGTGTCTTTCCACCCAGTGGCTCCACACGCTCCATGTGCCTGCCTGGCTAGGAAGGCATTTGGGTTCCTGGCTTGCGAGCCCAGCTCCTGGCCCTTGGGAGAAAAGACCTCCAGGGGAAACAGACATAGTCTACTGAACAGAGGGCATCTTTAGAAAACACCTGCTGGGTATTCTCCAAGCGACTCAGGAAAAAAGGTCTCTTGTTTAATTCTCCTGGCTGCAGCGAAATAGGAAGGGAGCGGTCCTAGAAACAAGTTTATAGCCATAAAGAATGGAGGCAGATATTAAATTCACACCGGGAGGGAAAAAAAAAATCTAGCTCATTATTGAAGGAAATCAAATCAGTATCGCTGAAGATGAACTTGAGCAACCTTAGAAGGTCACAGAGGAAATGAACGCAGAGATTAAAATGATGAGAAAAATAAGATAACAGAGGCGGAGGGCTAACCAAGGAGATCCATCCCATGGGTAAAAGCCGCCCCCGACAAAGAACACCCTAACGATGAGTATGTGGCAACAATAAAAGGTATTAGAGAAGACTTCCCTGACCTGGAAATGGACTTGGCACCCGGAGGAAGGGAAGAGGGATGACTCCGTTTCTAGGCAACCTTGATAAAACCAAGACAATGCTGGCAATTTTTTATAATTTCAAAAACAACAAAAGAACTCCTTTGAACTTACCCTCAAAGGAATGAATGTCACGTAGGCTGGCCTAAAATTTCTCCCCTGCTACGTGAAATGCTCAGGGACGAGCAATACAGGAACCTTGGCAGAGCTGAGGCAAACAGCACACAGCCCAGGAACCGCAGACCACGGGTAGATGCCTCAAAATCAGCTCATTTGTCAGCTTCGCCGGGGTGGGGGCTGGGTGGGTGGCGGTCGGCAGGCCATCAGCATGCCACCCATTCGGCGACTTACACAGGAAACATCTCCTGATGTCCTGTACCGGGATGCAGGTCTAAGAGCAGACCCTGGGAGCCTCAAGAGAGGCCAAGCTTCCCCATCCATGGCCTGACCTCCGTTTGTGACTGACGTCGGCATCTGATGGCACCTGTCCACTGGCTCAGCGCAGTCCTTGGGGTTGGAAACACACATTGCAAAACCTGTGTCGCTGGGAGCAGAGATCCAGTCCTCAGTGACACTGTGGGGGGTGGGGGGGGGAGCTTGCTGATGTGTCTTAAGGAACCAGACGGTCGGCAGAGGAGGACACATTTGGGTACCCCACACAGGCCATGAAAGAGTGCCAACCTCTGAAAATACCGCGGGTGGACAGGCTAGGTGGAAATCTACAACTCGACTGATTCCATCTGCCCACAGACCCAACGTAGTCTGCCTGCCTCAGCCTCTTTCCAGGGTCTAAAGCGCTGCCTTTGAACTCCAGATCCCTCCTGGGGCCCTAATATCCTTGGGCCTTTGCTTCATACGAGCCAGGAGACCAGCAGGAGTCAGCAGAGCACCCACTGGATATCCCAGCCAGGTGCTCATCACGCGGACATCCCTGCCTTCTGTCTGACCTCCCAGACTCCAGGAACGGATCATGCACATGGAATGTGGCTGGAGGAGGCTGAGGCCCGCCAGACTTGTCCCCGAGGCGAGACCTTAACTATCAGCCCATGAAGGTGGCACCATCACCGGTACCCCCACCAATGGGGGGCGCACATCTGGAGCCTACCGTGCTTGACGCTGTTTACAACTTCGTCTGCAGAATTCCCCTTAATTAGAAGATTGCCAGCCTGTCATTCTGGCTGTTTACACATGACTTCCTTCCAATTGTCATCCTGTGTTCTTTTTCTATGCTGAAAGGTTTAACTTCAGAGATCTATTTTGGTGCTACCAAAGATCAATTTGGCATGTGATGTAATTAAGCAAGGCACCATTGATTCACCCACCACTATACATTATGCCTCCTCTTTCCACTTCTAAGTTCCTAATGAGTTTATCCTGAAATAGGTCTTTATTGACATCTTGACAGCAATAATTCCAAAGTGCCCAGAGGCCCGTCCCAACATGAGCGGAGTTATTCATAATCTGGATGTCACCCGAGTGTTGCGTTTCCTGCTATCTTTACCAAATGAATATGGAAAGGATTAGAACTTGAGGAAAGAGCCAGGTTCTGGCTTTCAATGTGTTTGTTAGAGACACAGCTTCTAACAAAAGCAGGCCTGTTCTGACAGCACCCAAGTTCCACGCACCGTGCGCCATTTCGTAAGTAGACTGCTGCTCTTTTTCACGGAGCCACAAAGGCTGATGGATGCCATCTGAAGCACGGTTGCAAAGAGCCACAAAGGCTGATGGATGCCATCTGAAGCACGGTTGTAAAGAGCCACAAAGGCTGATGGATGCCATCTGAAGCACGGTTGTATCCCCGGAAGGGAGGGACGGAGATACTAATTACAAACGAGTTCACATGGCCACTGCTTGATGGCGATGAATGCGGAGAAAAACTGCCCCGAGTCTCTTGTCCATTCTCCTTTACGTGGGTTACAGGAAAGAGATTCGAAAAGGCCACCTGACGTCTCGTTTGTAGCGTCACGTGGACTTTTTAAAGTTTCTCTTTCCAGAGCCAGCTGTGCTGGTGGCTGGGACCCACACAGCGGGCGCACACGATGGCAGAGAACGCCTCCCTGAGCATCTTGAATCTCCTCCAGCCTGCTTCTTCCTCCAGCTGCCAAGTACCAGGGTCACCAGCACGCTCCCCGAGGAGTGCGAAGTCAGGAGCCCTGCATCCTGGGGTAACATGGCACCCGGAGGGCTAAGTGAGCCCTGGGTAGACCCCTTGACAGTGGTACCCCGAGGAAGCACTGCATCAGTCAGCCCTGGGATGGGGGCGTGGGCGTCGAGGTGGAGCAAGGTTACTGGTCCCTGTCCTGACATTGCCCTGATGGGTAGGGAAGAGCCAATCTTCTCTGGAACCAGAAGGCCTCCCAGAATGTTCTTCTCTCCTTCCTGATAGCTCCGCGAGGCTCTCTGCCTGCCACGTGCCCTTCCCTGGAGCGGTCACATTCTCCTAGGTAAGAGCTTCTTCGCGGGCCGCCTGCATCCCCTTCCTCCTTCTGGGGCCATGGGTTTGAGATGAGGCTGACTGTCCCAGGCTCTAGGACTGGAACACGGGGCCTGGAGGAGGCCCATCGGTGCTTTCCACCCACTACTGTCAGTGATTGGCTCTGTGATGGACACACGGCCCGGAACGGGCTTATTGGGGCCAATGGGGCTCAGAGCAGAGCTTTTGTTTGAGTGATTGAGCTCCTCCCACAACGGGTCTCTACAGCCTGAACTTTGAACAGCCCCACCCACCCTTTCTTACAGGATGTTCTCTGTTAAACTCCCTAAAAGGAATAACATTCGTTTACCTTTTTGTCCCGGTCAGTGTGACAAATGTATTGATACTTCAAATGACAAGCTTTTGCTTTTGTTCATTTTCTCAATTACGTTTCTGTTCTCAATTTCCTTGATTTCTGCCTTTAAATGGTAGGATTTCTTTTCTTCTCTTTGCTTTGGGTTTAATTTGCTCCTTTTTTTCTAGTTTGATTCTATCACGCTTCATAACGGAGCCAAGGGAGAAGGTCTGGGATTGTGGGGGAGGAGGGTGGCATCACGCCTACACCCCACAGGCCTCTGCTGCCCTCGACCAGGCTGCACCAGGAGGGCGGCTTCCTCATGTCTACACTCGCCCCGATCTTGCTAGTGAGACCCCGGTGAGGTCTGTGCAGAACAGCCCCCATGTCAGGCGCTTTCTCAAGGGTTCCGGGCCCCCTACACCGGTCCACCCTCGGCCTTCAGCACTTTGTAAACATTCTGGTTCCCTCCTTCTTGCCTGACTTGTTTGGCATCCGACTCTTCTGGCTCCCGGGAAGCAAGGGCTTGTATCCGGTCTCTCCTTGGATGATCTTTCTCCTTTGATTTTTTTTTTTTTGTTTCATTTTTAAAAATTGAAGTAAAATTCGCCTCATGTAAAATTAACTACTATACGGGGCCCCTGGGTGGCTCAGTCGGTTGAGCGTCCGACTTCGGCTCAGGTCATGATCTCGAGGTCTGTGAGCTCGAGCCCCGCGTCGGGCTCTGTGTTGACGGCTCGGAGCCTGGAGCCTGCTTCGGATTCCGTGTCTCCCTCTCTCTCTGCCCCTTCCCCGCTCATGCTCTCTCTTTCTGTCAAAAATAAATAAACATTAAAAAAATTAAAAAATAAATAAAATAAAATAACATGACATAAAATTAACCACTATAAAGTGTACAATCTAGTGGCCTTTAACACACTGACAATACTGTGCAGCCATGACCTCCATCCAGTTCTAGAACATCGTCACTAACCCAAAAAGAGACCCGCACCCACTGATCGCCGCTCTTCACGCCCCACATCCCCAGCCTCTGGCAAACAGTAATCCTCCTTCGTCTCTGGGGATTTGCCTCTTCTGGCTATTTCATATACATGGATTCTTAAAACGTGACTCTTTGTGTCTGGATTATCCCCTGGGTTTTTGGTTAGTTTGGTTGTCCCGCAACCCCGGCTTTCCAGTGGGGTTAAGACAAATGATGATTTTGCGGATTTTCTGCTGTTCTGTTCTTGTTGCTGTTCAGGTGATCTCCACCTGTCTGTGTCCACCCATGTGTCTCCATCCTCCCCCCGAGCTGACTACTGTTACCTGAAGCCACTTCTTAACTGAATCTGGAGGGTTTTGCTGTTTCGCTGCGGTCGTGGAGGAGTTTATAGGATCCCATGCAGAATATCTCTCCACTCGTGCAAAATCACAGACCCTGTCTGATGGTCTTACGTCCCTGAAGGCGTAGCAGGATCGATTTAATGAACTCCACACAGATTTTAGTGTCAGGAAAATGTTTCTTTTCAAAACCTGTGTTGGCTTTGCCTTATCACATAATGAAAAATACAAAACTTGCTTTGGTTTCCTTATTTCCTCAGCTGTCGAGACGTTAAATTTAGCTTTCAACTGGATTAACCAACTGACTGTATGTTTCTGGAATATTTATTTCTCTTCTCCTTCCAGAAGACTTCTGATTTTTTTCATTTAAATTTTATTTAAATAAAAATTTTATGTAACTAAAAACGTCAATTTAAATAAAATTAAATACAATTAAAAATTTCTCTTGTGAAATAAAATAAAATTTTATTTAAATTAATGTTTATTTTTGAGAGAGAGAAAGAGAGACAGAGTGCAAGTGGGGTAGGGGCAGAAAGAGGGAGACACAGAATCCAAAGCAGGCTCCAGGCTCCAACCTGTCAGCAGAGTCCGATGTGGGGCTCGAACTTACAAACTGCGAGATCATGACCTGAGCCGAAGCTGGACGCTTAACCAACTGAACCACCCAGGTGCCCCAATAAAATTTTATTTAAATAAAAATTATATTTTTATTTTTAATTATTTTTATTATATTATATATTGATTATATTTAATAATTTTTAATAATTTTTATTATTAGTTTAGGTAAAATTAAATAAAATTAAAAATTACTGGCATAAAACCGAAATGTACGTAGTATGACGTCAGACGTTTGTATTTTAAATACCTACAGACGTAAATTATCTAAAAATTATAAGAATTTTAAAACAAAGTTATATTAGGCTCTCACAGACACTTTCCATATCAGTACACACAGGATGAACCTCCCCGTAAGTTTTCTCAAGAAACCTGTGCCAGTTCATAGTAAAACAGACTAAATGTACAAGCAGGCAATTCAAGTGCAGATTATTTGTGAAAATGATCTGTAAGGATGTATAAAAATGGTGCGAAGGAATGGTTGAGGGTTATTCTTCATCTTAAACCTCTGGATTGTTTGAACTTGTGAGCATGTTTTAATTTTGTTATAAAAAAAAGAAAGGATCTATGAAAACAACAGAACATGCCTATATAAATAGGCATAAAAAGTACATCCTCTGTACTTACAGAATTATTTTTCTTCGGAGAAGTGCCTTTCCGTTCACAGAAGACACTTGAGATTCACCAAATTATTCACCAAATAATTCCCTGTTCGTCAAATGTCTGGGCAAAGGCTTGCTGTGAGCACAGCGGCAGGAAGCTTTCATAAATGAGCCTAAAGATTCTTTCCAATTCTAAGATTCTAGATCCAATTCTGACCCTACTGACAATCTCAGACGTGTCCTCTGGGCCCCGAACATAACAGATCAACGTCAAGACAAATTAAATACACGAGGCCTCTTATAAACAATGTCTTTGTGTAAGATGGGCCTGGATTTTAATTCAATTACATAAATCCCATTAAACAATCTAAGGAAAGAAGCCATAATGGGGATTGCGAGAGACGAACATTATTTTCAAAGGAAGGCCAAAGAGAGAGAAATTCTTTTTTAAATTACAACCAAGGCCATCTTCTCTATGCGTATATGTATAAGCTTATTCACTGAACACCTTCAGGTGAACGGCTTCTCTTCGTTCCTAGTAGCTCTAGAGTTCTTTTTGATGATTTCCTTCTTGAAAAATTCTCCAGTTCAGTTTGGGTGGGCACGTTTCCATAGTGCCACACGAACAAAAAATCATTGCTACCTTTCACTCTGGAACGTACTGTCGTTGTCCAAAGGCACAGTTCAACCTTGCATTAGGAAAGGAGGTATTTGGGGCTTTGAATCATTATTTGTATTTGTGTATAATTCAGAGCTGCCTAACTGCCAGGTTTTCTAGAGTTGTAGAGGATGCGAGACGGGGGGTGCAGGATTTGTAAGTCAATCTAAATATTTTTAGGGGCGCCTGGGTGGCTGGGTCGGTTAGGCGTCCGACTTCGGCTCAGGTCATGATCTCGCAGTTCGTGGGTTCAAGCCCCGAGTCGGGCTCTGGGCTGACAGCTCAGAGCCTGGATCCTGCTTTGGACTTTGTGTCTCCCTTTTCTCCCTGCACCACCCCTGCTCGCACTCTGCCTCTCTCTCTCTCTCTCAAAAATAAATAAATATTTAAATAAATAAATAAATAAATAAATATTTTTAAATGAATTGCATAATGGTAGGGGGGAGCTCAAGAAGATAAAATGTTCATGACCAGCATGGTGCGACTCTCGTTATGAAATTAAAGGGCCTTTGCAGGAGTGTGGCTGATAAGAAATCTGGGCACCTTTGCAATCCTTTCCATGGACAGTGAAGTCAAGGTCACACCGCAGACAGCGGGTCTGGTCTACAGTAGCTGTTTTCCTATTATCTAAGAATTTAAGAGACCCATGATGCTCTGCTTAGTAAATTTCTATGATGGGGCCACCCTAAGGCAATAGATGTACTTTATAGTTTTAAAAAACAACAGCTCATGAATAAACAACGGGTCTAATGCGAGACCCCTCGGGCTGGAGATCCAATTTGGAGCCAGCCACTCCCCAACCCTTCCCTCAGCATACTAAGAAAAAGCAAACCATGTTGACATTCAGTATCTTTCAGCCGCGAGCTTGGAAGGACGTCCTTTCTTGGCCTCAGAAGCAAGTCTACTGTGAAATCCTACGGAGAAGCAAAACAATGAGTAGGTGGTAAAGTAACGAGTGAGACAAAAGAATAATAAATACAGATTTTCCGGGCTCCGCTTTTCTTCCCATTGCTGGTTTCAAATTACAAGACGGATGACCAGCTGACTCCCTGTGTCTGCAGGGCCAGGGCGGGAAAGTCCTCTGAAGCCCACACTGGCTTCCGGCTCTGGGATTCTATGAAGGGTCCCAGACTCCCTCTCATCCCTTAGCTGAGGGAAAGAACATCGGTTCTGACGGCCTTTCTGAGCCACTGGTAAGAATTCCTTCTAGGAGAGGAAGGGCCTAGAATCCTACCGGGGGCCACCCGACACCTGCTTTCATCAATGGACAGTGGCTTCTACCGGGTTCTCCCTTGGGTAAACAGAAGGAGCTGTAAGTCTCCCTAAAACCTCCTCCACCTTCTAAACGAAGAATGAGCAGATGCCTGATAGAGTTGTAGAACTTACTTCTCAATGTTAGTTTTCACCTAGGATGAAAATTGTTCATTTCACAATTTGGGGAAAAGGCTCTGCTACAACTTTCCCAAGAAGCAGGAACAGATCACCTGAGATTCACCCTCATACCGGGCAGTATTTACTGGTTCTCAGACCTCAGCCAGCAGAACCCCTGGAAGGAGGGGCCCCTGCTTCCCAGACCAGGGAGACTGAGTGTCTTAAGGTTTGACCAAATGGCTTGTCATTTCACAGCGGTATGTCCCTCAGAGGTGACCTGGACCCGGTACCACTCAGAGCCCAGCTTGCGAGAGCCTACTGTGGACTCCCCCGGATCTGGAAAATTCCATGAAGATAACCATTCTGTAAATTAAATGATGCAAACGTGCAATTAAATTATATTAAGAGCAAGGTAACGAATGTTCAAAGCTGATCCTTTTCCCAATATTTGACCAAAAGTTAAGTATCTCTGCGTTGAGATTAATTATGCCCTTAGTACCTGTGACACGGAGCTATAAATCGTCTGCAACGGTGTGCTCCCGAATCTCTTCCCAGCTCGCCTTTCAGTGAAACCAGGCTGGGAGATTGAAATTGACCTCATGGGGAGTGTTTACACCACAGTAATCAGTAAATGCTTCAAACCAAGGACTTTCTTGCCCCTGAAGATCCACCCATTAAACATTTGCTAGCTCACCACTGATGTCTCACCAGAACACAAGGGTCAGATTTCCATGTAGCCACACTTGGACCTTCCTGCTGCACAATGGTTTGGTAGAGGGCGGGGGTGGTCTTCCTTTCTAGTAGCTGACTGGCCAGCATACCAGCTGGCAGCTTCGAGCCCCATCTCTTCCCAGTCGAATGTCCAGGGCTGACGCTCAGAAGGGGAAGAATGCCTAGGAATTCAATCAACGGGGCAGTTAGTGCCTGGGAGATGGGGCTGTCTGTTCTTGCACCTTTGGCTACTCAAAGCCCGGGTGGGCAATCACTTTTTAGCCTCTGCAACTTTTTTAAACAGAAGGCTTTTTCATTTTTGTTTTTGTCTTTATGCAGTGGTGCAATGTATAAAACAGATGGACGCGTGGCCGCTCTGTGACAAAGTAGGAAGGGGACCAGAGCCCGCTGCTCCCTGGTTCTACATCTCCCTTTGTGCTGGGGGCAGGTCCCCAAGGGGAACTTGTCGGCCCCGGGGTGCACAGCTTGCAAACCTCCACCACGAGGAGAGACAGCCGAGAACAGTTGACTACTGATGTGTAAACGCACCGCAGCCTTGCTTCCGCCCACAGACTGGATCTCCGCAGGACCGTGGACAGAGGCGGCTGGTTTCACATGACCACATCAGGTTCTCCACGATGAGCACCCGGGCCAAGTGGAAAGAAGGATTTTGTTTAATGGCTTGCGGGCCCAGGTGACCAGCATGGTTCCCACACTGACAGCAGAGTAGAGGCTCACCGAGGTCCACGTGGCCCCAATGTGTGTAGCATCCTCGGGGTGGATGAGCCTAAGTCACCAGGAGGGGACATGAGAGTGGCTGAAAGTCTTAGAAGTGTTCAGACACGCGGTCGGTGATGAGGCCGTGCGGCGCGGGCTGGGGACAAAGTGCAAGCTAACGCACCCCTTCCCCCAGTGGGACCTGTGTGACACTCCTCAGGCTCTCCTGGTGCCCAAGGACAAAGGAGAGGACATAAAACAAATGGCCAACTGACAGAGAGCACAGTCGTGTAGGACATGGGTCTCCATCAGTTTACAAATATCTTAATATGTTACAAGAAAAAGGCAATCTTGTCAATAAATAGCCTTAATCTCCAGAAACCTATAGACTGTTTCCTGGAGCCCCAACATCACCCCTCCAAGAAGGAAATTGCGGATAAAATTAAATTTCCTTACAACCTACAGCCCATTGACAGGTACTTGAGGCTGGCAGAGTTTCCCCACGAACTCCTACTGTCTTAATGTTACTGTTTTGATAGAGGGAAAAACAACCTTAGCTTGACAATAATTAGGCCTCCAGTAATTGGTGAGTCTTCTTTAGCGTATGAAAATCTCATTGAAAATTTCCCTTTCGCTTTACCTCCCAACTCCATAGTATCCAAGAGCCACTCGTCACAACCCCAGAGTAGCTCTTTCTGCCCTCAGGTCCTATCCCAGTGCTTTAATAAAATCACCTTTTTGCACCCAAGACGTCTTGAAGAATTCTTTCTTGGCCATCGGCTCCGGACCTCACGAACCCACCGTCACGCCAAAACTTCATCAGTCAACACCCTGTGAGAAAAATCCCAGCCTGGCTGATCATCCCAGTGAGACAAGTAAGGTCACAGATGAACCTTCCCTTGGGGCTCCTCGCGAATGATCCCCGAGACTCTCAGATGAGCCAGTAGGTCTGTGAATGGAGTGAGGTTAACCACAGATCTGTCTGCAGAGGGGAGATAACCACATAAACATGTGCAATACTTCCAAACCTTGCCATGTCCTTACCCTTGACAGCCATCATAAAAGCCACACGCCTCGTTAATTGGTGGGCCCCATGGCTTCCTTTCATTACTGTAAGCCTCTCCAATTTTGTACCTTTAAGGGGAGTCATAGTCTACATTGCCTTCATAATTACCCGTGTGCCCATAATTCATGGCCTATGTTTTTCCCACCAGTCATAAAGCATTCCAGTGTACGGAAGTGACCACAAATGAACATTCTGCAGATGCGTTTACTTCTTTAGAATTTCCTTAGCCTTCTTGAGCCAACTCTGTGTGTCTCTCTCATTCTCCACTGCTGCTTGAGCCTGACCCAGCCTCTTGATCCCCAGGTCCATGTCCATGGAGACTGGATGCCCTCTCCTACCAAGTACCCAACCACCTCCGATTTCTGTGCTTCTGTCCCGATTCCCCCACTGCGGGTGCCAGCTCTTCATGAGACAATGAGTGGCATTACTTGGGGTGAGAAGAGATGGCGGCTTGTGAAAAATCCATCTCGTTCCAGGCAACTTCCTCATTATCAATTCAGAAAGAAACACTCTGCTTTTGTATATCCATCTCTGTGAGTTGGGATAGCATGTGTCATTGGACCCCGTGTGTTTGCTTCAGATTAAAAAAAAAAAAAATCATCGTTTTTAGGATAACTGCATTGGGGAGCTGTTTAGCTTTTTCATTTTTTTAATGCTTACTTATTTTTGAGACAGAGCATGAGTGGGGGAGGGGCAGAGAGCGAGAGGGAGACACAGAAACTGAAGCAGGTTGCAGGCTCTGAGCTGTCAGCACAGAGGCAGACGCGGGGCTTGAACTCGAACTCGGAATGGTGAGATCATGACCTGAGCCGAAGTCAGGCACTTAACCAACAGAGCCACGTAAGCACCCCTTTGGGGGAGCTTTTCATATAGGCAAACTTTGCATTAACTTCCATCCCCTCTTTATAGGCACAGGGTACTTGTCTGAAACTTTAGACTCTGCTGAGGCCCACTGTCCCAGGCTGAATTCTGCATTTCAGTCTAACCAGAGAAGCCTGCATCGCATACTGGCCTGGCTTCTAGAATGGTGTTTTATATCCAGCTGGCTAGTGTCCCTCGGGGAGAGGCCCTGAGCTGGCCCCGGGTAGATGGGGAGATGTTAGAAATTGAACCCTGTACCCCTAGCTGCCTTCACTGACAAACACATCCAATCCCAATTTACACAGAAACTGAACTAAGGAAAACATTTCACCCCTGAGGATAGGAACATGCAAACAAGGTGCAGCAAAACAGAGGAAACCTGTTTGCCTCGTCTTGAACATCAAGGAGTGTTTACCTCTCTCACATTAATGACATCTCTGTACAAATATTTCCCCGGGGAGGCCGCTTCTGATGACTCACAAACCTTCTTCCATTGAGGGAGGAGGATGTTAGCTTCTTTTGTCTATCACAGTTCTGCCTGTTGATGGTAAAAACCGATGCTCGTGAGGTTACCTTTCTCACAGGTGAACCTGGAACAGAGAATCCTGCCCTATTTCCCCTCAAAAATACACTTGTTGTTGGGGTACCTGGGTGGCTCAGTCTGTTGAGCATCCAACTCTTGACTTCGGCCCAGGTCATGATCTTGACCCATGACCCTTCGGCCAGGGTCAGGGATCGAGACCCACGTTGGACTCGACGTTGAGCTCAGAGCCTGCATAAGATTCTCTCTCTCTCTCTCTCTGCTCCCCCCTTCTTTCTCTAAAATAAATTTTAAAAATATACCTATTGTTGAATTAAAGTGTTCTCCTAGGGATTTTTTTCAAAGTCTCGTGATGTTCCGCATTAATATTTATTGCCTAAGTTACTTCTACCTCACAAGCGCCTAGATTTGGAATTCCTAAAAACACTCTGATAATCAACAACTCAATATTTTGAGAAGCTAAGTGACCATCACATGAAATTGTTCCTCAATTGCCAAAGAGCCTTCCATGTCATTCACCCATTTCTGTTGTGGTCTCATCCATTTCTGTTCTGGTCCATATAGTTCACCCAGGGAGCCTGAGTTGGGGAGACAAAGAGAACCTGAGTGACTTATTCATGGTTGACCTGAGGAAAAATCCCTTTAATTTCTGATAGATCTTGATCAATCCTTCCCATAATGAAAATGTAATATCATCTTATTTCTTTTTGGGCACCTTAGCTTCACAGTATGGGCACAGAACACTGTCATGGCTGAAATTCTACCCCATGGCTGTAGAATCGTCTCCCACGCCCGTTTCATTTCTAACTGATGTTTCTGGATTTTCTAACAATTCGACCTTTTACTTTTGATGTAATATTATTCAGAGGAAAAGGATTCAGAGCAGTTGCATATTACTGTGAACTCTGTTAGCAATTAAAAATGGCCCTTTGTGGGGCGCCTGGGTGGCGCAGTCGGTTAGGCGTCCGACTTCAGCCAGGTCACGATCTCGCGGTCCGTGAGTTCGAGCCCCGCGTCAGGCTCTGGGCTGATGGCTCAGAGCCTGGAGCCTGTTTCCGATTCTGTGTCTCCCTCTCTCTCTGCCCCTCCCCCGTTCATGCTCTGTCTCTCTCTGTCCCAAAAATAAATATAAACGTTGAAAAAAAAAAAAAAAAAATTTAAAAAAAAAAAAAAAAAAAAAAAAAAAAAAAAATGGCCCTTTGTTCCATGAATGTTTCCCTGGATTTTAGTTTCATGTAATTTTTTTTCCTCTTTCTCTTCGCTTGTATTCAGTTGCTATATCTTTGTTCATTCTTTTACTTATAACTTCTTGCATCATTTTTGGTGATTCCTTTTTACATTAGGCATTTTCGATGTATCACTTGTTTTCGGTGTGTGATAAGGAAAGCGACTTTGGAAGAAAACGGCTTTGTTTTTCTGAGAAGCTGGGTAGGCATTTCACAGTTTGATAGCCCTGCTCACATCCATGGTCTGGACGTTTAGACGAGGGCTTGAATCAGGATTCCTGCTATCAATTCCCGCTGTACTTTTCCAGGGGCACCTTTTAAAATAACCACTTAGAGGGGCACCAAAGTGGCTCAGTCGGTTAAGCATCTGACTCTAGCTCAAGTCATGATCTCACGGTTCACGACTTAGAGCCCAGTGTCGGGCTCTGTGCTGACAGCTTGGAACCTGGAGCCTGCTTCGGATTCTGTCTCCTGCTCTCTCTGCCCCTCCCCCACTCACAGTCTGTCTCTCTCTCTCTCTCTCTCTCTCTAAAGTAAATATTAAAAATAAAATAAAATAGGGGCGCCTGGGTGGCACAGTCGGTTAAGCGTCCGACTTCAGCCAGGTCACGATCTCGCGGTCCGTGAGTTTGAGCCCCGCGTCAGGCTCTGGGCTGATGGCTCGGAGCCTGGAGCCTGTTTCCGATTCTGTGTCTCCCTCTCTCTCTGCCCCTCCCCCGTTCATGCTCTGTCTCTCTCTGTCCCAAAAATAAATAAAAAACGTTGAAAAAAAATTAAAAAAAAAAATAATAAAAAAAAAATAAAATAAAATAAAACAACCACGTAGAGTTGAGTCTAAGAGAAGTTAGTGATCTCTGCTCCGACCACCTTATAAGTAACAGGTGCCAACCCCCTCTCTATCCTCTGCTGACTCGTGCCTGCCTGGGACAGACCGTCCTTCCTCAGCTCAGTGCCCCCTCCCTGATTCTGGGACCTGGAAGTAATAAGTCTTGTGACTCCAGATCCTTTGTGTGAGTGTATTGGAATTTCGCTTCCAATCCAAATGACCTCACTTTGGGTCTCACTTCCCCAAAGTGGGGGCTCAGAGGCCGAGGGACCCACCTGCCCACTGCGTGTGCTTGGCTGGTGTCCCCTCACTCGGCAGGTCATAATCTGCATACTCTTTATTCCACATCAGCTGGACATCAGCTACAGCTTCTGGACGCACAGTGGGGGCTTCTGCTACGGACTGAACTGTGTCTCTCGCAAATTCATATTTTGAAGTCCTTAATCCCCAGTGTGACTGTATTTGGGAAAAGCATCTTTAGGGAGACAAGTAAGGTTAAATAGTCATAAGGACGTTAATAGAATTGATGTCTTTATAAGAAGAGGCAGAGACGCCAAATCTCTCTCCCTCTCTCTCTCTCTCTCTCTCTTCCCCTGCCCCCACCCAGAGCTCATAGAGATTAGACCATGTGAGCACACAGCAAGAAGGCAGCTTGTCAATGAGCCAGGAAGAGGGACTTTGCCAGAAATCGTATCTGCTGGCACTTTGATCTGAGACTTCCAGCCTCTAGAAATGTGGCAAATACATTTCTGTCATTTAAGCCACCCAGTCTGTGTTATTTGGTCATGGCAGCCTGAACTAATATAGCCTCTTAAAAAAAAAAAAAAAAAATATATATATATATATATATATATATATATATATATATATACGAATCTTGGTTTTCAAAAAGTTTACGAATGTTTAAAAGGGGTGTCGGGGCGCCTGGGTGGCGCAGTCGGTTAAGCGTCCGACTTCAGCCAGGTCATGATCTCGCGGTCCGTGAGTTCGAGCCCCGTGTCGGGCTCTGGGCTGATGGCTCAGAGCCTGGAGCCTGTTTCCGATTCTGTGTCTCCCTCTCTCTCTGCCCCTCGCCCGTTCATGCTCTGTCTCTCTCTGTCCCAAAATAAATAAACGTTGGAAAAAAAAAATTTTTTTAAATAAAAAAATAAAAAAAAAATAAAAGGGGTGTCAAACATAATTACACTGCATTTCTTTGGGTACTGTGTTCTTTTTAATGTGTTCCTTACAGCCCCCTTGTCTCCTGCCTTTTCTGGTGAACTGAGTCTCATTTCTTTTACCTTTGAGCTCTATACAACGTATTTTATGAGAACCTGGCAATTAAAAAATAGGAAGACTTGACTGCCAGAGAAAGCAAGTATATAAAAAGCTTAAGCACACTGAGGACACGGGCGATCCTTGGAGAACACGTACACTCGATGGGGAATGAAATTCCCCGGAGGTGACAGAGGTGGGGGGGTGGCCCCAGGTACCTGAAACCATGCATGGCAAGTGGAGGGAGGCCTTCAGGAAGTCAAGGATGGAAGACGGGGGTGGTCACGCGAGACTAAATTAAGAAATCCTTAGGTTGGCTATGAAGACATCACTAGGGAGTCTTGAGTAATCTTCTTTAGCGAAGGGGCAGAGGCAAAGGGCCGAAAAATGTATCATAAGTAAACTAGACTATTTTTTTTTTACCGTTTATTCAGTTTTGAGAGAGAGAGAGAGAGAGAGCGAGCATGAGTGGGGGAGGGGCAGAGAGAGAGAGAGAGGGAGACACAGAATCCGAAGCAGGCTCCAGTCTCCGAGCTGTCAGCACAGAGCCCGACGCAGGGCTCGAACTCACAAACCGCAAGATCATGACCTGAGCTGAAGTCGGGTGCTTAACTGACTGAGCCACCCAGGCGCCCCTAAACTGGACTATTTTTACAGACACTGAGCGGGAGCAGTGAGAAAGGGCTCACGGCATCTCGCAACAGCCTGTCCTGGGCCACGGAAGAGGCGGGACACGTGTATTGATGCTGGAGACAGGTGTGATAAGATAGAGAGGAGACAGAACCCTTGATGGAGCATGGTCCCAGAGACAGATGCTACTGGCTTTGGGACGCTGCGGAAGAATAAAGACCCACTTTACTCCTCACTTGAGGGTAAGCATTAAGCATGGAATACGTAAATAGGCCAGACTCCATTAAGCTTCCCCTGCTGGTGTCGAGGGCTCAGAGCAGGGACTGCCAGAACAGTCTGGGAGAAAAACAATTTTGTGCACAGGAGGGAATGGGGTCATGTGCAAGTCAATGGCCGCCATATGTAAATCCATTAACTCATCGAGCGTACTGTAACAGGCTAAGGAGGAATGAGCTGGGCTTTTGGGGAAGGCATTCCTTAAATTTCTCCCTCCTTTGTGGCTCACAATTGTCCTCTGAGATTTTTAATTTAGCCAGCTTTTGAGAGTAAGCTCAGAAGGGAAGTGACCTGCTCGGGAAGGCGAGTTGCTCAGTGATGAGAGCAACCCCTTGGTCTCTTCGCTCTGAATTCAGCGTTCTCTTCACAACAGGCCACTCTCCTTTCCACGCCCATCCATTCAACACAACACCTACAGGTCACAGAACAAAAGCGTCAACCCAACAGACCATAAAAACAACATAACTGGGAGAGTTCGTCTCTCTTGGACACTCCACCTCCCATGACAAGTGAGTCACTGAAAGTGCGCCCCCTTTGCTTCCTGGACAGAGAGTGTTTAACTGAATCCTTTCTCCTTTCCCACCACCAGAGAACTGTGTGGGACAAGCTAGAAGAAAACGTCCGATTGCCCCTTTCCTGGAGGTGAAAGGCAGCCCTCAGGTCCTGCCCCCGATGGTCCCCCTCCCGCCAGGTTTCCTTTGACCTTCTGTGGTCACCGGAGGCTTTCAAGCAGAAGTCCTCCAAAGTCCAAGGGAGGGACGACTCGTATGAGGAGGGTGGGGTCAGCATGGGCTTGAACGCTGGGACCTAGACTCTGACAATGCTGCGTGGGATGCCCGAAACTAGCCGGTGAGCTTTTAAAAGAGTCATAAGAATTGCATCATTCTAAGAAGTTGTTTTAAATGTAAGATCACATCAGGGGTGCCTGGGTGGCTCAAGAGGTTAAGGGTCTGAGTCTTGATTTTGGCTCAGGTCATGATCTCATGGTTCACAGGATGGAGCCCTGCGTCAGGCCCCGTGTGGGAGGTAGGGCCTGGTTAAGATTCCCTCTCTCTCCTTCTGTTCTTCTCTTGTGCACACTCTAGAGCATGCCCCAAATAAATAAATAAATAAATAAATAAATAAATAAATAAAAAGTAAGATCACATCAAATTCAGGTGTCTTCAAATTCGAATGAGGGGCACCTGGGTGGCTCAGTTGGTTAAGCATTCGACTTCAGCTCAGGTCATGATCTTGTGGTCCGTGGGTTCGAGCCCCGCATTGGGCTCTGTCCTGACAGCTCAGAGCCTGGAACCTGCTTCAGATTCTGTGTCTCCCTCTCTTTCTGCCCCTCCCCCATTTGTGCTCTGTCTCTAAAAATAAATATTTTTTAAAAATTAAAAAAAATTCTAGTACAAAGCACACATATACATCATTTAGATTACTGTAAAGTTCAAAGATCTGTACAGCTTGATTTAAGTACCTAAAAAATGAAAAAGAAATACAAAATCCTATGTGGGAGCTGCTGACCTCTGCCATCTGAATGAGAAAAAAGTGAAGTGTGTACCTTGACTTCTGGTACAGCAGTGACATGAGCTGCGCGACCAACCCCTTTGTAGACTTGTGGCTCATGAGCCAGTGACTCTAAAACGACACTCTGTTCGCTCAGTGAGTGGGTGTCGACAGCAGATCTCTTAGACAAGCAAACTCTCCAGATCTAAATTATCTCAGTGCACTGGGATGTTCAGTGAACCACATTTCCTTCGTGTTGTGCGTTGCCAACTCCAGAAAGATTCAGAATGAAGCAACTTGAGTTAAACACGATCATAACTGTCTTCCTTAGTGCATAGAAATCTTTTAACTCCAGAAAGGTTTAGAATTAAATATAAAAAGGTTTAAGAAGTCAAAACTAAATCTGTATATAATGGGCAACAATATGCTTGTTATATATATATATACATATATATATATATATATATACATATATATATACATATATATATATACACACACATATATATATATAAATGTATATATGTATATATTTTAGAGAGAGAGAAAGCAGGTGGGGGAAAGGAGCAGAGAGAGAGAGAGAGAGAGAATCTCAAGCAGGCTCCATGCTCGGCTCTGAGCCTGATGTGGGGATCAATCCCATGACCCTGGGATCATGACCTGAGCCAAAATCAAAAATGGGACACTCAACCAACCCCAGGCACTCCATGCTTATAATATTTAAAAGAACAGGGTCTATTAGTGTGATCACTTTCTTTCTCTCTGTCACATTATGTGACTGATGAATTAGTTTAGGTCCTTTATTTTGGTGTAAAACCTTAACAAATTGACCCACAGATGTAGAACATTTAAGGGAACTTTTATATATATATATATATATATATATATATATATATATATGTACATATACATACATATATATTCAAGTAAACTGCCCAAGAAATAAAAACCAGTAGGAGGATCTATCTTATAGCATGGCCCCACCCAACCTGTCCCCAAGGAGGCTCAGGTGAGTGGGACTGCACACAGGATGCTGATGGTTCAGTAGACAGAGCCCTTTAGGGTTTTCTGACCCATGATCCACTTTATAACAAGCATTTCAATTCAACAGACACTTACTAACGGTATTAAAAAGGACCATGCTAGGCTATGCAGCATAAACTACTGAACCTTTCCAGCTAAAAGCAGAAGAATGAGTTTGGTGGGTTTGTTTTATCATTAAACTTTTGATTTTAAGATCATTGCCACTTCCCGGGTGATTGTAAGAAATGGTACAGAGTGGTCCCACGCACCTCTTACCCAGTGTCCCCCAGTGACGCCATCTTGCAAGACCATAATACAACATCGCAAACAGTGTATTGACAGGGATGCAGAAAATATACGGAACACTTCCATCACCAGAGCCCTCACGCTGTCCTTCTGTACCCCACTGACTTCCCTCCTTCACCCCGGCCTCCTTGACCCCTGGCAACCGCTATCTGTCCTCCATCTCTAAAGTTGTGTCATTTCAAGAATGTTATGTGAATGGGGTCGTAGGGCATGTAACCTTTTGGGGTGGGCTTTTTTCATTCCGTGTAGTTCTCTGGAGATTCATCCAGGTTGCTTATCTACCTATAGTTCTTTCTTTATTGCTCAATGATCTACTCCATTGCACAGAGGTACCATATTTGTTCAACCATGCAGTGTTAAAGAACATCTGGGGACTTGTTACGGATTGAATGTCTGTGTCCTGCCCAAATTCCATGTCGAAGTTCTACCCCTTGAACTTGATGTTATTGGGAGGCAGAGTCTTTGGCCAGCGATTAGATTAGGATGGAGACTTCGTGAATGGGATTAGCATTAGCATCTTTACTAAATAAGACCCCAAAGAGCACCCTTCCTCTCCACCAAGTGAGGAAGCATCCGGAAAATAACCATCTGCAACCAGGAAGAGGATGTCACCAGAACCCGACCATGCTGGCCCCCTGATCTCAGATTTTCAGCCTCTGGAACATAATAAATAACTTTCTGTGGTTTCCAAGCCACCCAGTCTCTGGTATTCTGCTATGGCCCAAACAGACTAAGCAGAGCTTTTACAAATCAAGAGGCTGTGAACATTTGTGCACAGGTTTTCACGTGAACCCGAGTTGTCATTTCCCTTGGATAAACGCCCCAGAGTGCGGCAGCTGGATCATATGGTGGTCGCATGTTCCATTTGTAGAGAAACTGCCTGACCCTTTCCCAGAGTGTGTGCGCCATTTTCCACTCCACCAGCAGTGTGTGGTGGTCCAGTTTCTCCACATCCCAGCCTGCACTTGGTGTTGACCCTATTTCAGTGTCAGAAGATTCAAACGTGTCTGTCATCTGTATTTTGGCACCTCCTGACTATTTTCATTCCATTTGAGACCTTCCTCATTCTTGATATGATGAGTGATTTTCTGTTGGAAACCTGGATGTTTTGGGTGGTTACTTCTCGGACACTGGATCTCATTTAAGCCTCTTTTAGCTGGCTTCCTCTGACATCGCACCAGTGGGGGAATCGGGGAGTCATCTTGCTGTTGACATCTGAAGAGGGGGGCTCCTCGCTACTGCTGGGAAGGGGTAGGAATTCTGGCCCTTGCGGGGCATCGACTCCCCTGATACTTCCCTGACTGGGACAGACAGTGATGTCTGTGTTGTCCCCATGTAGGCGCCACTGACACTGAGGTGGGGGTGGCCTCATCTCCACTGCATGGTAGAGAAAGTCCTGACTCTCTGGCAGTCCTGCTCTCGACTCTACCCCAGGGGAGAAGAGTGGGTGTCTCATTTCTACCTGTTGGGGATGAAAGCCTCGGCTTCCTACACCAGCTTCTCTGAAACCTTCCTGACAAGGTGTTGGAGTGTCTCGCAGCCTGGCCAGGGTGGAGGCTAGGTCCCTCGCACTCTGCCCTAGCTAGTACGGTGAGCAGTGAGGGGCTGCCGTCTCTTCTTCCGTGTTTGGCCAGAGTAGAGCAATGAGTGACCACGCTTGTATCTTTTTTTTTTTTTTTTTAATTTTTTTTTTTTCAACGTTTATTTATTTTTGGGACAGAGAGAGACAGAGCATGAACGGGGGAGGGGCAGAGAGAGAGGGAGACACAGAATCGGAAACAGGCTCCAGGCTCTGAGCCATCAGCCCAGAGCCTGATGCGGGGCTCGAACTCACGGACCGCGAGATCGTGACCTGGCTGAAGTCGGACGCTTAACCGACTGCGCCACCCAGGCGCCCCCCACGCTTGTATCTTAGTAGGCTGCCCTTTCGGTCTTTTGCCAGAGAAAACAGGCTTTTGTTGGGGTTTTTGTTTGTCTGCCCTTTTCCAAGTTACTGGCTTTTCAGCCCAGATCTGGGATATAGGAGGCAACAAGGGAGCCCAGGAAATGGACTCTGGCCTGCTTTCTCTACCTTTAAGAGTCTTTGTATGTTTGTTTTCTACATGGTGTCCAGGTTGATAGCAGGAGGCAAGATATACCTACTCCAGCTTTCTGGAAGTGGACATTTGGCAAGAACTAAGTTTTGAAGGGTTTGGATCCCCAATTCCAAGGTGTATGTGGTTCTTGTACAGCATCACTAAGCCAGGCTCCAGCACCAGCCAGGTGTCCTCACCTCATCTCAGTGCCGATGCTACCCACAGAGAGCGTCAGATCCTGCAGAATGAGGGCTCAGGCCTGTGGATCCCAAGCCCCATTGTCACCTGCGCCCTGGCTGACTGGCTAGAGATTTCCAGGAGGTTTCCAGGACCCCCTCCTTGGGTGTGTTTAATTTGCTGGGGCAGCTCAGGAACGTTTTACTTGGTAGATTACTGGCTTATTGTAAAAGGAAGAGATGTGGGGAAGAGCTCTGAAGAGACACACAGGGCAGGGTATGGGGAAGGACTCCAAGTTCCCATGCCCCCTCCCAGTGCGCCACTCTCCTCGCACTTCCCCACGTTCACCCACCGGGAGGCTCTGTGGACCCCTCCTTTGGGGTTTCTATGGAGGCTTCATTATACAGGCGTGATTGACTAACTCCTTGCCCATTGGTGATTGGACTGGATCTCTAGCCCCTCTCCTCTCCCCAGAGATCTGTTCTGGCAACCAGTTCCCAGCCCCAGGCCTCCACCAGGGCCACCTCATTAACATAACAAAAGACACCTTCATCCATCTCCTCCCTAAGGAAATTCCAAGGATTTTAGGAACTCTATGCCAGGGGCAGGGCCAAAGATTAAGTACATATCTCTTATTATAAATCACAACACCATAGCTTGAAAATTCAATGTAACCTTAAAAATGGAACCTCCAGTTAATGGGAGTGCGGAGACCCGGGGAGGTAGACAAGATACTGGGAAGGAGATGCTGGTGTCGTCCTTCTCTGGGTCACGTAAAACTCTACTCTTTTTCCTTCACAGTTCAGCATCCAGGCCCCTCGTTTCTCAACAGCCTCCAGAGCAACGCGAAAAATGCCAGCCGGAAGGAACTGCTTGGATGTCCTGAAATTAGCATTTTTTTCAACTACTGGCTCTGCTAATGAATCCCAAGCCACGCCTGTGGCGGGTTCAGGCTCAATTTGCCATTGCCATTCATCCCATCAGGGGAGCAAGCTGGGAGGCTCTTGTCTTAAAAGAGGGCCAGGACAATCAGTGCCCACGCGGCCACCAAGCAGCCACGTGATCTGGGTCCTCAGGGGCTTTTGACTGGGTTTCCTTAAATCGAAATACCCACCCCTATATCTTCTTACATACCTTGGATTCCGGGGAGCTCCGAAGCATCTATGTAATATAACAACCACAAAAATGTCAAAGGGTCTGAAGCCAGTCATGAGCTGGGTTGCATTTAGGTGCTAGTTTCCATGGGGTCCGTGGATTGAGTTCCTATTTATGGGAACAAGGGATTATGTGAGGCCTGTGCTCGGGAGAAACCAGTAGGTCACATCTGCTTGTACTTATTGGCATTAACATTTGGAGAGGTCCTTTTAGAGAGGGTGGTCCATCACCCCCTCCCCATTCTACTGGTAAAAGAACCCCCGTTACAGGGAACCTGGGCCATATGGGTCATGAGGCTGATTTATTCTTATCCATCACAGAAGTGACATGATTAAGGCTTGACCAATCCAAGGAGCCCATTTTCCTGGCCACAGTGACTGGTCGAGAAAGGGCATGTGACCACAGGCGACCAATCCAAGTCCTTTCTACGTTCTGATGTGCAAATGTAAGAGAGAGATTCGAGGGCCCAGAGCTGCCCATGCCTGCCCCTCCTGCCCTGCGGGGGAGTCCACCTGAGGCTGGGCCCACACAGAGAAGAAGCAGGCTGGAAGAGGAGGAAGGGACCACAATCCTGTGGTTGGGGGATTTCCTAGAAGGAATTTCCTTTCCATCCTGCTGCTTCTGAGATTTACGTTTCCCAGGGAAGTTGAGAGGAGTGGTTTAATTATGGTGAGCTTGCTAGAAACAGCCTGGAGAAGGCTGCGTATTCCCCCAGCTCTTCCTGGGTGTGAAGGAATCCAGTTCAAAGCTACTCGGTGCAACTATCAAGACTAGACCTGTCCTCTGAGGCAAAGGCTTAAGCACCCGGGCAAAGCATTGATTCTCTGAAAGCAGTTCACCTCCTGTGTGCAAAAGACCCTAGAAGCTGTGGTTCCTTCTAGACATCACCTTCAGTCAGGGAAGCACCAACTCCACTTTGAGGGAGAAAAGGCTCGCAGCATCTGCGTGTATCTTGGAGGAAACTCCACCTTGAGTCACATCCCAATTCCAGCGAGATTGTCTCCTGGACTTCCTCACTCCTGAGGACTCCAAGGCACTGTCCATTTTATTACTTAAAATGAGAGAGAGAGAGAGAGAGAGAGTGGGAGAGGGGGGCAGAGAGAGAGGGGGACACAGAATTTGAACCAGGCTCCAGTCTCCGAGCAATTAGCACAGAGCCTGATGCAGGGCTCGAATTTATAAACTGTGAGATCATGATCTGAGCCTAAGTTGCATATTTAACCAACTGAGCCACCCAGGTGCTCCCTACTCCTGCTTTTTTTTAAAGGCTTTGTCCATTTTAGAGGCAGATTCTTTTTTTTTTTTTTTAACATGTATTTATTTTTGAGAGGCAGAAACACAGAGAGACAGAGAACAAGCAAAGGAGGGGCAGAGAGAGAGGGAGACACAGAATCCAAAGCTAGCTCCAGGCTCTGAGCTGTCAGCACAGAGCCCGATGCGGGGCTTGAACTCACGAACTGTGAGATCCTGACCTGAGCAGAAGTCCAGTCTCTTAAGCGACTGAACCACACAGGAGCCCCATAGAGGCAGATTCTTTTAAGAAAGGTGAGACAAAGATCACCTTACAGAGAGCGATTTTTATGAAAGAGAGAAAGAGACTACAGTGTCATATCCTAGAGACACCCTCGTCACTCTCCTGAATTCCTTGGTCACAATAAAAGTATAAACAAGAATGTTAGTGAAATCAATCTCTGCCCTGGGAGACAAGGCCCCACTGCCTTTTCTGATTCTATCTGACTCTGCAAATCAAAAGTTTGAGTTTACTTCATGCACATTCAGACGGTTATGCTACATAAATCCCATCTTCCTTCCAAGAGTAAGAAATCACCAGTCTCGTTAACAGGCAGGCGGCACACAGAATTCTCCTTCCCGAGAATCTGTTGTGATTGGGCCCCAACCTTAAGCTGTGGATGATTTGTTGTACAAATGGCTCAAAAATTATCATTTTACTTCTCCTCAGACGGACTTGCTCTTTGGGGTCCTGGCTTTGGAAAATTAATGGAAACTTTCGAGATGTTTTGGACACTCCGCCTGCACCACCCTCCTTCTCCAAATTTCAACCAAGAATGGTCACCCGGAACCAGCAGGGATCCAAGGATAGCTTTATAGCTGCTGAGAAGAGCCCGAAATGGGGCCAGTATGAACACGGCCTCTTTTCCCCACAGCAGGGGACAAAGTACGCCTGGTTCCGGCTGGTCTGAGATTCACCCCCAGAACGTGCATGGTGCAGGCAGTTTTCTGGAAGGTTCTATTGTGGTATCATGCACCGTTATGAAGGCCATTAAAAATCATAGTCACAGATACTCAGGAACTAAGTTTTCAACGCTCAGAAATAAGTCAAAAAAGGTGGTCTGATGACCTTTTAGTTTTAGGCTAAATGATATTCTAATGAGCATGTCTGAAGGTCAGCTGACTCGGGGAATGCACTGGTTTGAGTAACAGTTGATTCAGGCTGGGGGTGGGGGGCTACCTGAGGAAAACGGACCCATTAGACAAGATTGCCCTGAAAGTCACAGTTTAGTTGCCCGCAGGAGTATTGATCAGTCCCGTGCCTAAATCACCAACATGACTCTGCATATTCCTGTTTTCACTGACTTTGTATCTCACGTCCACACAGACCCTTTGAAGCATGAAGCAGGTCCGTAATTTCTGTTTTTACCTCCACGAGTTAAAAACAACTCTCCTGTGTGATCGCTCTCCATTTTGATTGGGATTATAATTTTAACAATTTAAGAATTACCCTTGATCAAGGATTTGTTTTGATCTGTGAAAATGCTTAAAACATAATATTAATTTGTAAAGCTACCCACAGCACTAAATATAAGCTCTCTTCTGTTGAGATATATTTATCCATCCATGTATCCAATTCTCTACCCATCTGTCCATCCATCTGCCCATTCATGACTGTCCATAAAAGAACGTAGCATCTGAAGGCTGACTCTTGGGTCCTTATTCAGCCTCTGCTGATTCCATTCTAAATTCTGCACCTTACTAACCCCATGACCTTGGGCAAGTCCTACAGGTTAAAAGGCGTGTTTCTCTAGTTGTAAGAGGAGAGCAGTACGGGATCACGGAGAAATGTAAAAAGGAATTTAGCTATAAAGCCCCCGGGGTAACACCTGGCTCCCACCCTCAGTCAATTTGCTCTCCCTAATGTCTCTAAGTCCAGAGGTAAAGGTGGCGTAAAAATGAAGGAGGTTTGACACAAAGTAAACATGAGTTATCTGGGGACTCGGGGAGTCAGTTCTTGACAAGGGCTTGGAAGTCAACGTTTCTGTCCTTAAAGCAGGGGGAAGCCGGACACATGGAAAAAGAATGGCTTTTCTTGGACTCTCCTGAGAACTGAGGGTCCAGGGCAAATAGCCACCCCCAAATCTGGAGAAACAGAAGAACTGAGGGGGGGGCAAACCCCAAATCAGCCCATCTAGAGCAGTAGCTGCTGGAGCGGTCAAATGGCAGGAGACTCACATGGGAATTGTGATGAACTCCTGGAAGCTGAGCGTGTCTCACCCTGGAGGCTGTGGTCTTAGAGACTCACTCATGTCAGTGGGTTTTACTTGTGGGACCCTCACCGGGTTCTCACAGAGAAGATCTGAGAAAGACCCCCCCGCCCCCCATCCCCACCTTGGCTCTGGCAGGCAGAAGGGAAGAGGAATCATTGTGAAATCTGCCCACACCCTTCTCCGGGGAAGAGAATTTGTCAGAGCTTCTGGAACATTCCATTTGGGGGAAGGGGATTCCTGTCACGAGAGCCCTCTTAACTCTCTTGTCTCATGTCCAGAGAGGAAAAGGAAACGCAGTCAGGGGGGTCAGGGCTTCAGGGAAATAGATTGAGGATATACTCCAGCCGGGGAAGGGGGCGGGAGGGCAAAGGTAGGGGTCCCCATGAGAGTGACACTTGGGAAGGTCACAGGCCCACCAAGACTTTGAGATTGAATCCTAGAATCTCAGAATGCCCCTCTCCACACCCACAGGCCCCCAGGGCAAGAACAGTGGATGACAGGACAGAGTTGCAGGGCACAGTCTCCTTCTGAGGAGGAGCCTGGAGAAGCCCAAGGTCAAGGCGGGAGGCAAGAGGGAGAGAAAGAAAGACAGCAAGCGGGAGACAGTTACCCACGTGGCAGATATGGTTCCAACCGTATCAATAGTCACTTTGAACAGGGACGGTGTGAACATAACAATGAAAAGACAGACTGTCGGGCTGGGTGGTAAAGTGACACTCAACCCTAGGCTGTCTACAAGAAACCCGCCTTAAACTTGAAAGCTCAGGTTAACCGTAAGGGGTTGGAACAGAAAGCCGTACCACGTGAACACGAACCACAGGAAAGCCGGAGTAGTTATGTTCGTTTCCAATCCCACTGCCTTCAGGACCCGGCCAGTCACCGGGGATGGGGAAGGTTGTGAAAGTCCCCCGCGGGATATAACCCTTAAAACGCGTGCACCGAAAACAGCCCATCAAAGTACGTGAAGACCTTCTCTGGGTGAGGTGATTATGAGTCATCTTATTTTTATCTGCCAGCTGTTCTCCGACAAACACACGTCAGTGACAGAGAGCAAACTGCACCGTGTCCTCCTGTCGTGTGCCCGCCCCTTCCGGGGACCGAAAGCGGAGGGGCGCAGGAATAGCCATAGCGACAGACGCCCGGGAGGTCAGCTGTCCATCGAAAGAATTCGAGGAGCTATTCTTTGCACTTGGCAGGTTCACCTTGTCTGGGAGAAAAAAAGAGCAGGAGCTCAGACGGAACAGATGGCCTCACAGACGGTGCTGGCCACGGCAGAGATCTCAGAATATCGGCGTTTAAAAACCGAGTCTCCCTCCCTGGCTTCCCTGTCAATTAAAGACCGAGGACCCCCCGGATAAGTTTTGGGGAAGCGTTTGGGCCGCTGAAGTGAAACCACAGAGCGAGGAGTGGAGTCCTGGAAACGTATCGACTTGCACATATTTGACCTTCAGAAGGATTTGAGGCATCGGCGGACGGATGGCCCCTCAGCTCTCGGTCGTGGGCGGGAAATGTGTGGCTGGGACCTTGGGCAGCGAGCCCCTTGCAGACCTCACCTGGGGACTAGGTGGTGTCGTTTAGATGCAAAAGCTGGTCCCAGGGATGTTCATAATTCCTGAGCCGTCCTAAACGCAGAGCCGAGAAGACCAGTAAACCCTCGTCCTCCGACAAACGCCGTGAAATGTCCCGTCCTGTTGAAATAAAAAACTGGATATATTTTCTTCATTTGGGGACATAGATCTCATTTACTTAAATCTGGCTTAGTAGGAAACTTGAGAAGTAAACATAGAAGGTTAAGCTATGTTTCCTTCCTGGGGGCCTGGGTGGCTCAGTCGGTTGAGCGTCTCACTTTGGTTCAGGTCATGATCTCACCATCGGTGAGTTCGAGCCCCTCATCAGGATCTGTGCCGACAGCTCAGAGCCTGGAGCCCGCTTTGGGTCTTGTGTCTCCTTTCTCTGCCCCTTCCCCCCTCCAAAAAAAAAAATAAATAAATAAAAACATATAAAAAAATTTAAAAGAAGATATGTTTCCTCCCAACTGAGAGTTAATAGAAAGATATGTTGTTTACGTTCATGTTGACAAAGAAACCGTCCTGGCTTCTTTCCCCAACATAGCTCCGCACAGGATCTCTTTGTTGTTGTTGAGGAATCAGGTCTTGCAATGACTTGTGTGTGTGTGGTTACCGGCTAAATACACATCTCTCATCATACAGCCAGGTCATGAGAATTAGGGAGACTTACATGAATATACACTAATCCCAGGATTTACCATGAGTCAAAAATTCAATTACCATGATTTTTTAAAATGCAAATGAAAAAAAGGGCCTTATATCCACGTATTCGGTCGTGATCCCAGCGTATCCTGACAGTGGGTCACTCAGTAACGGCATCTCGCCGCCATTCCCGATGGAGCCTCCAGACCACGACGTGTCTTGACGCCCCTGGGCCTGGGGCTGAGCACACTGGTCACCCTGTGTCCTCGTGCCAGCTGCTGTAGCTGTCACAGCCCGGGCTCCAGGTGAGTGCGGCGGGCCCAGCGAGAGAAGGTGGGAAGGATCTACCTCTCGCTCCGCTCGCACAGGTGCGCACACCCGGCAAGGCTTCCCCTCCTGCCCGTGCCTGCCCGCCTGCCGTGAAATCACGATCTCACCCGGTTTTGAGCCCCGGTCCTCCAAGAGTTCAAACCCTTTCCGTCCTTTAGCAAACACCCAGCGGCAGCGGCCCTGTGCCAGGCAACGTTGTAGGCACTGGAGATGCAGAGTAGGAACTCTGGAGGCCTCCGCTTTGTGGGGCTTGTGTTCTGGCCAGAGAAGGCAGGTGATCGTGATGCCGTGAATGAATGAAAGCTCAGTGGTACCAAGGTGGGCACCACAGGGGAGGCGCAGGGGAGGCCACCTCAGGTAAGATGCTCAGAGGAGATTCTCGCGGAGGAGGGGCAGGTGCCCTGAGACGAGAATGACTAGAAGACGGTTTTACAAAGACCTGGAGGAAGAAGAGGAAACTGTGTTGAGGAACCTCGTGTACAAACAGGCTCCGCGTGTGTGAGAATGCAGCCCCGTCCAGCTGTGAGCCAGGGAATGAGTCCTGAGAGGCCGTGGAGAGGAGTTCGCACGGGGCCTGCTTATCTATGTTCCTCAACATGCAAACCACGAAAGCATCAGACAGCGTTGAACCGGAGACATGCACGGTTCATGGGGGTTGGCAGCAGAAGGCAAACAAAACGCCCCACAGGATGATGTCACTTTGGTGACTGTGCGGTGAGGGGCTGGCCTCTCCCCTTCTCTCCGCCTGCCAAGCATGCTCCCCCCACCATGGCCACTGCTCGGGGGATTGGTACAGGGGTGCCGAGAGGCAGTGGCCCCAACCAATGGGGGAGGGGAGAAGGGGTAATTCTTCAGCATCCCCACATCCCTTCCCTCACTTCAATCCAGAAGAGAGTAGAGAGAGAGAGAGAGCGAGGTGGCCCTTCCAGGAGGACCATAGCCATCCCTACCCTGCACTTCCTCTGGGAAATGGCAGGAGAGTCTCATGTGAATTCGGTATGGCCGGTGTCTCTCCCATGGCCATTTGGGACGGCCAAACCCATCCAAGATGAACCTCTTGTCACTTAGCCAAGAGCCAGGCATTAGGGGTTCACCTTTGCCTCCCACAGTCCCTGGGCAGGAGTCACATAGCAGAATTAGGGCTTGGCCGCTGGGGAATTTGGGGGTCAGGGAGAAGGGGCACAGGGAATCTGTTAGAGAAGAGCTCGGTCCGGCAAACCGCGACCTCGAGTGTGATTTTGCATGAAGTGGGAGTTATAGGTGGAAAGCTCTCCGGCTGGTGGGTTAGCCGTGATGACAGGGACAGGACAATCTTTTCACGTTCCCACCGCGGTAAGGGGACTTACCTCCAAGGCCTGTCTGGAGGACTCTTAGGGGTGCTGACCCTGCTGATGGCCAGGCACAAGGGGGAACCCCAAGCTCTTTGCAGAGCTCGGCCCTGGGAAGGCGCAGGGCCAGGGCGGGTGGCTTCACCCCTGTCTTTTCCTTTTGCAAAGTTTTAATTCCATTTGTTTATTTCACGCAGTCTGCTCCTAAACTTCTGGTCTTAGCATTTTAGTTTGTTTATATTGAAGCGTTTGAAGGAGTATTGGGTTTCTTAACTCGTTCATGGCTTTCCAACATCGCCTTCATCTTACTGCTTTGATACTTCCGCTGCGAGCCTCTCCTCTCGGAAATGAGTGAGTTTGATCCTTTGTGCGTGTGTGATTCTGTTGCTCTCTGCTCTCCTCTTCTCGCGGGACTTTTGCTTGTTTTCATTGTCATTTCCCTCTATACCCTCATGGCTTTAGTGATCTACTTACCACTTATTGCATCCTTCTATTGTTTAATCACGAGGTAGAGCCTTGGCTCTTGATTTCAGGAATTCCGGTCATGGGAAGCAGGTGGCAGGGACCCGATGTGGGAAACTGCCACCTGGCCCTGGACAGTGTCATGCCCGCTGTATCCGGAAGCCGAGTGAACATGGAACAGACACTTGTCACATTCACCCAAGATCTCCAGGGTGGGTCCTGTGATAGTAACTGAGCAGCACTTATTCCCATGAAAGTCAGAAAAAAAGGAGAATCTAAAGAATTTGTGGTTTTTTCCCACATTTATTTATTTATTTATTCAGAGAGGGAGAGAGAGAGAGAGAGAGAGAGAGAGAGCACAAGCAGGGGAGGGGCAGAGGGAGAGGGAGAGAAAGAGAATCCCAAGCAGGCTCTGCAAAGTGTGGAGCCTGATGTGGGGCTTGAACTCACGAACTGTGAGATCATGACCTGAGCCGAAACCAATCGTCGGACATTTAACCGACTGAGCCACCCAGGTGCCCCTAAAGAATTTTAAGAATTCTGGTCTTTTGAAAATGTGTAATATTAATACTCAGCAGTGGAAATATAGGCGTGCCAGGGTATGATATCATGCCTTATCTTGAGTGGTCACAACCTTCTTCCTTTTAGCCTACTCATGTGAGGACTTAGGGTGCTACCTGAGCAGAAGGGGGCAGATGGGAGGCTGGAGAAGGCATTTTAACAAATGGGCAATAGCTCACCTATAAAATCATGTACATGAATCACCTTCTCCAAACCCGATTTTTAAAAATTTTTAATTTTTATTTTAGAGAGAGAGAGCGGGTGGCGGGGCGGGGGAGGGAGGGATAGTGGGGGAGAGGGGGCAAGAGGGACAGAGAGAATCTCAAGCAGGCTCCACGCTCAGCAGAGAGACAGACACAGGGCTCAATCCCATGACCCTGGGATCACAACCCGAGCCAAAATCAAGAGTCAGGCACTCAACCGGCCGAGCCAGCCAGGCACCCCTCCAAGTCAGATTTTCACTAGGGACAGTCTACTATCCTGATGTCAAAGGTATCCCAAGGTCAATAAAACCACTAGCGATCCAGCAGGCCAAGCCAGATTAACCTCTCTGGTTCAGCTCAGGATTTAAGGAGGCCTTGGCCAAGAGAGAGAAGCTCCTAACTCACCAGGGATTGAATCCGTCCCGTTGTTGTCACTGGAACAACAAATCTTAAACTGGGTCCAAGAGTAACGTGCTGCAATGCTGTATTTTAATTCCTAAGAGAGTTAAGGTCTCTGGAAATCTTGCAAAGGAGCCAGAATGCTAAAAAGTCAGCATTTTCTAATCTGGATACATGTGCATTTATAACTGCCAAGAGTTTCACTGTCTGTCCACAGGGTATGATGGGGATTAGAGCAGTAGGAAAAATGGTCATAACCGTAAAGGTGGAGAAGGGAAAGAACGATAGAATCTATCTGCAGATAGAAAATGGAAAAATAAATGTGTCTGATTCTTACGGTGGCAATTCAAGGGGAAAGTTTTTGAAGTAATGAATGGAACTAAAATTAGACAGGATGAGAAATTAGCTCATGAACTGAAAAGCATCGGTCTGAGTCCTAAATTATATGGAGGCTCCAGACACCGGTTAGAGGATTCACAGTGCCTTCGTGGTATCTCAATAGAGTCTTCAAATGGTTATTTATTTTTCATTTGTTTTTTTCTTTTTAGGGAGAGACACAGAGTGTGAGCAGGGGAGAGGGGTGGAGGGCGAGAGAGAGAAAATCTTGACACAGGGCTCGATCTCACCACCCTGGGATCGTGACCTAAGCTGAAATCAAGAGTCGGACGCCTAACCCGCCGGGCCACCCAGGCGCCCCGTCTTGAAGCATTTAGTACATAAGGGTGAAAATAAATTAGGCAAAATATATTAGCAGAAAGAGCATGGGACTGTAACAAAAATAAAAACAGCTGATGTGTCCAGCTGAGCCCTAAACATTTTAAGTTGACCACGTAATTTCATCCTCTCCATGGTATTGGCTGCTACAAACAAGGAATATGAAGCTATAAGGTTAAGCTCCTTGTTCGAGATGACACAGCTTGTATCATCAAATTGGGGTGTGAGCCAAGGATCTCTAAAGACAGGTGCTCTGCCATTCGGTGCTACCTGTCCCCACATTCTCCACCAGGAGCATGGCTCAGCCATGTTCAGTCACATACCAGCCGTGTCAGCCCCACTCCACTCTCAGCTATGCAGCACCTGCCGTGAGCTGGACAGATGGTCTCCATCTCAGGGACCTCTAGCAAGCGGCGATCTGCTGTATCAGCTAGCGTGACTTCAGTGCTGATCTTTTGTTTCTTAGGCATCCTGTTTCTTCCTCTGTAGAGTGAGAAATTTTTAACTATTATGTGATTTAGAGTGAAGAGCATGCCACAAAATCCTCTTTAAGAAGCGTTGAAAAGTAATAAAAACCCTAACTCGCAAAGATACATGCACCCCTATGTTTATCGCAGCACCATTTCCAGTTGCCAAGGTATGGAAACAGCCCAAGTGGCCATCGATAGATGAGTGGATAAAGAAGATGTGGTATTTATATATAGTGGAATATTATTCAGCCATAAAAGAGAATGAAATCTTGCCTTTTGCACCAACATGGATGGAGCTAGAGAGCATTATGCTAAATGAAATACGTCAGAGAAAGACGAATACCATATGGCTTCACTTGTATGGGGGAATTTAAGAAGCAAAACAAACGAGCAAAGAAAAAAGAGACCAAAAAAACCAAAACAGACTCTTAACTATAGAGAACAAACTGGGGGTTACTGGAGGGCAGGTGGGTGGGGGGAGGGTGAAGTCGGTGAAGGGGGTTGAGAGTACACCCATCGTGACGAGCACTGAGGAATGTATAGAAGTGTTGAATCGCTGTATCGTAAGCCTGAAATCAGCATTTACACTTGACTTTAAAAAGGTTTTTTTAAAACCATGGTTACCGGGGTCCTACTCCAAACCAACTGAATCAAGTTTGGGTTGAGGCCTGATGTGGAATTTGGAAACCCTCAGACAACTTAAATTTAAACCTGTATTTTAAGAACCACTAAAAATGCTGACTCCAAACTCCTTTCCAGCTCTCACATTCTAGCTTTACCTTTAGAAGGTCTTTAAATATCTCCCCGTGAAGCAGCATTCACACCTGAGTGCTGGCAGGGAAACGCTGACTGGCATTGCACTACCAAGTACCAAGTACCTTCTGAAATGGAGAACAGTTAGCTATCTCTTGGTGGGGCGGGCATGTTGAAACTCTCCACTGAGCAGAATGCAAGCTTACCAGAGCCTTCCGTGTCAGGCAAGGAAATGAAGACGGCAAATGACCTACACTCATTGTCAAGCCCGTCCACAGTTTGTCCCCTTGGTACCATTTCAGGTACTTGGACCCGCACTTCCAGCCCAATGAGTCCTTGGCACAAGGTCTCCTACCAAAGAAATTCCAGTTCCAAAGATGTTGAGGGGGGAATGGGTTTCTTGCAAATAACAAGATTGAGTGTTTGACCCAGGATAATAGATTAGGAGAAGCAAGATTAGGATTCACAGAAATTATCAGACAGAAAGTGAACATCTTCAGACCATGCGGTTGGGGGTATGAGTCAAGCCGTACAGGTTCTCAGAGGGGCAGACACGCGGCCGACATCATTCAGATCGAGTGTGCATGGAACACGGCATTTTAGAAAATGTTTGCAAAAGGAGATAACTTCAAACCCAGGTCACTTGCTGTTCCTATGTGCTCCACAAGTATCCCCGGACTTTGTAATAAAGAAGGAAATAAGAGGCTTCTGGATGGCTCAGTCGGTTAAGCGTCTGACTCTTGATTCCGGCTCAGGTCATGATCTCATGGTTCGTGGGATCGAGCCTTGCGTACGGCTCTGTGTTTGGCGTGGAGCCTGCATGGTCTCTCTTCCTCTCTCTCTGCTCCTTGCTTGCAGACGCTGTAAATAAACAAACAAACACTAAAAAAAGAGTAAAAGAAGGGTGTCAAATGCAGTGAATACAGAATCCCATCTATACACAAAAACCTACGGGGAATATACTTCAAAATAAGAGAAAATACAATGATAGAAAGTTACAATTCAAATTAGTACTGAGTGGATTTTTTTTTATTAGATTTTTTTCCTTCTTGGCTTCTATAAACCGAGTCTGTGAGAATAAGGATTGCCTTCCTTTGACACCTGTGCCCACACTAGCGTGCAGGATAATACAGAGGTTACCCACTGGGATTGCAGCACAGGAAATGCCTGGATGCCATGTGGAAATCCAGTCCCGTCTTCCTCCCCCATTGTTTCCACACAGTCCCCTTATCTCCCGTGCACCCAACGGCCAGCTGCAGCTCAGGTGGCCTTCTGGGGTGTCACTAGTCACGATCTCCCGTAAGCTTGGCTGTTCTTCAAAGGGCACCACCAGTTCAGGCCCAAGAGGGTCAACGGCAACTTCAGCCCACTCTGAACATAAAAGTTATCGCCATTCCAGGGCTCTCCCTAGGTGTGAATGAGCAGGACCCCAAGTGGGAGAAACATGGTACCAAAAAGCCCTAGGAGCACCCCTTGCAGCCAATCCAAGAGAGCAGAGACGACTTCTCAATGGCCACCAGTAGCCAAGTCAGAGCAATCGGAGGCTGAAGTCAGCAGTCTGCCAGGCCGACAAGGGGTCAGGGATGTGACCCAAAGCTGGCAATGGGAGGCACTGGCTTGTTTGCGGGAGACAGCAGGCCCCTCAGCACCTCTGGGGTGTGGATGCTTTGGAGAAGATGGATGTATGTGCTCTCTTCAGCACTGCTGGGCATCTGGTGGCTTCCACGTGGGATCCCACAGTGGCCTGGCGTCTATGGCCAGGCTGCCTCTTCCCTGCAGGGACACAGGGGTCGATCACACGTTTTGCCCCTTCTGGAAGCTTCCCAATACCTACATCGGACTGTCATTGTTATCTTTCCCTTGGAGTCTATGCTATGAAACTGTTTTGCAAAGAAAACACGCCTGTTCTTTGCTATTATTTGAGGCTATGTCTTGGCCCCTTATAGGATTATAAAGTCCTCAAAGGAGACCGTTTTGGTCTTATTCATCTTTTTTGTTCATCACAACCCCAGATACACAATGTACTAAAAACCACCGGCTGACGCGACGCACAAAATTACCCCAAGTGGAACCCGGGGACTTGTGCTCAGTTGCTAAGGAAATGGCTCTAACCGACGGGAGGACATTTACCTTCAGCTCCAGCTGGTTATGATCGTAGAGGATTCCAGATAAGTATCTTCTTGCTCCTTGTGCAGGAACTGAGCGAGGGTCCAGCAGGTAGACACAAGGGCTGTGTGAACATCCTCCTGGACCGTCCATCTTTTGCTTGCACTTGACATGAAGGCATTCTCTTTATCGTTAAGCAGGTTGGCGTGGGTTGTGGAGAACACAGGCTCCCGCAGACGGATGGCGTGAACAGGAGTCATCAGTCTGAGAACTGGCTACCGTAGCCCTCCTTTGTCATTGAGACAGTTCACTGAAGCATGTGACTTTCAAAACATTAGAAAACAGAGAGAGAGCGAGAGAGGGCAGAAATGCAGTCTTGTTTTACGTGATTACTGGACCAAGGCCTCCATGGAGAAGCGCTCAGACTCCGGGGCAGGGGAGCCAGATGGGAAACCCGGCTTGGCCACTTCGTAGCTGGGGGACCTCGGCCAGCAAAACAAGGAAAGCCTTGGTGTCTTCGTCTGTGAAGTGGGGACAAGCGGTTTGTTAAAGGGGCTACTTAGATCCTTTGTCTTCATGGGCGAGATCCATCACACAGCGTGTGGTAAGTGGTAATCCCTAAAGAAATGTTCGTTATTGTTCTGTTATAATCTGCAGGAAAGGTTAGCACTTAGGCGGTTGGAAATGAAAACTCAGTCCATATAAAGCAAGCACCCTGATACCCTAAGGAGCACATGCCCCCAGTCGAGGGAGGGTCATGGGAGAGAGAGCTTCAGAGGAGCCCGGAGCACAGGGGTCAGAGAGCAGGTAGGTGGTCGGGCCGCAAGAATGTCACTGGACTCCAGGCCCCAGAAGCACTGTTGACAGGGACCCCAGCCCTACAGGCTCTGAGGTGCCCAAGTGAACCTTAAAGCGACAGTGGAGACACAGAAGGGAAGGCTCAGGCCCAAAGCCTGATGCGCTAGAAGGAGCTGCTTTCCAGAAACAAGGTGCATGTCCCTCCAGGGCTTAGCCGACCGGAAGGCCCAGAGAGAAATCTCTCAGAGAAGACTAAATACACGAAATGGAAAGGCCTTCCTCACGCCCGGTTGGTACCACTCACAGGAGGCAGAATAAGCAACAAGAGGTGTCGGTAAAGAGCTGATGGCCACATCCCCTTCACACTCCACTTCCGGGGCGGGATGAATCCGAGTGGGGGTGGGTGGAGGGGTGACAAGCAGGGGCAGGAGTGGGGAGCCAAGGATCCCCTCCAACGTAGTAACTCCCAGTCAGGAGCCTTCCAAATCAAGGACTTCTTCAAGCTGCCATTAGTGATAATGACGCCATCGCTTTGTGAATGTTAAACAAGTTTCGAGCATACATTACATAAAGCAGGTGTGTTGTAACCTACTCTTGGGTTTTTTTAGCAACACTGTGTACATTCACAGGCATCAGAGGGTTGCAAACTGGGCCTTGCCGAGCGCCGGCAGACCTGCCTTGGGGAAAGGAGCTCCCAGCAGCCAAGGCCCCAGCACCCAGGCCTGCTCAGCCCCAGGCCTCTCTCGGCATTGGCAGCTTTCCCATCCCGACTTTCCTTATAAGGTTCCCATTAAATGGTGGCTCTGGCGCTGACATACTAAAAACACTGGTTGGACGTAACAAAGCCCGTGTTAGTGATCAGCACACCGGGTTGTGTCTGCTGTAATGCAGCCAGCTTCCGGGCCACGCCACCTTCCCTCTCTGATCTGGGGACCTAAGAAACCACAGGTTCTGGGGCGCACATGAAGACAAAAAAGGCTGGCACCCCTGGTGGTTTTCTTGACGGTTAGGAGCAACTCTCAGAGCGCTGATAAGAAACCCACATCGTGAAGACACGTGGGAAGGTTGCCGCCTGGGGCCTCCACCCCGGGGCTCTCCCTCCGCACATACAAAGCAGCTCTGTGGAAGGCCAGGGGCATCATTTTTGTCAAAACTCCGAGGCTGAAGATTTGGGAGACCAGTCAGCTTTTCAGCCCCGCCCTGCGCAAGCCCGGCCGCCATCATCGGATGTGCTTGGCCCACCACCCTGCAAAGTCCTGAGATAAAAGGTTTCCAACAATGAGTGAGGCACCTCTCACCTGGGTTTTCGAGTTTCCAAACGCGGACTGAGCAGCTGAGTGCGGGAGGGCCCGGAGGTTCTCGCTGACTGTCCTGTGTTAGAGATGACAAACCCAAATCCCAGGAGGGACCCAGGAAGCCCTGCTATTCCCTCTCACTTCTTCCTTTGCTCAGGGTATTGAAGGAGCTTGACTGTGAAAGCCTATGGTGAGAGGTAATTTGGGACAGAGCTTGGGTAGCCTCCATCCTGACGATCCAGAGCTGGTTGAGTCTTTCTTCAGGTTACAGACCAAAGCCTGGCTGTTGACAAATCTCGTTGTGGTAGCCCCGTCCAGGAAACCTGTGTGAGTGACAAACTACCTGCCTGCCTGGGACAATGCTGCCCTGGGTGAGTTTTGTTCTCATCTTTTAAATTCCACAGAACGGCTGATGCCCTCAAGGCAGCTGACTGCTCTGGAACCAAGGAGATCATCATTAGTTAGTGTTTGGGTTTGGAACAGGAAAAGCTATGGCTGCCATTGCCATCGGCAATTGGCTGGTCACCGTGTGCTGATCCATCCCCCAAATGGGAACTGTGTTCTTGTCATGAACACATAGGGCACCCAGCAGAGTTTTTTAGGACGTGGGTATTTGTAAGGAGGCAAGACTGAGCACCCAACACGTACCCAGGAGCCTAGGAGAAGCATTGGTTTTAATTATTGGGAATAATTGTGTCCTCCGAGATATGACCTGGAGAATCCACGAATATTCCTTTGGTTAAAACAAACACAAATGCAGGTCTTACTATTTGGAGCAAGAAGGGGAATTTATGGGAAGGACGGAAGAGGGTATGGCCTGGGCAGACCAGATTGGAGTGAGGGTGTCCCAGCCCCTGGCTCATCCTTTCCATGCTACAGCAGGAATGACAAAGAATGATCCCCACCCAGGCTGACTCTGGCTGTCTGCTTCTACAGATAAAGTTTTATTGGAACACAGCCACACACCCCTGCTTTCACACTACAATAGCAGAGTTGAATAGTTGTGACCAAGACTTCACAGCCGACCGAGCTTAAGATATTTAGTCTCTGGCTCTTGACGGAAAACATTTGCTGGCTTTTGGCGGAAGGTTAAGACATCCCAGAAGAGGACCCAGTGGTTGTTCTCTAGGGCTGGAACAAACTCCTGAGGAGACAGCCATCCTCCTCCTTGGTGTTTAGAAGCATCCCATGAAATAATAAAATGGCTATTTTGTGACTTGGGCTACATCTGTGGACGTGGAACCAGCAAGCTATTTTCTTGTGTATCGTGTGACCCTCTGGATCTCTGAGGAAGGGCAGTGCAGGACGGACCCAGTGTTGGAATACGGTAGGCTTTGAGGTTCTCAAGGAAATATGCCAGTTCGGGTGATATGGAAGAGCAAATGGAGGTCATGGGGCAAAATGCTTTTCCATCTATTCGATGACTTTATATGAGGAATAATAGGGAAATATTCAGTTCTATATGATAGTGGCAAAGTTGTGTCTTTTTTTAAACCTTTAATTTTTTAGGGAAATTTTGGGTTCATGGCAAAATTAAGAGGAAGGTACAGAAATTTCCCATATGTCCCTGTACCACACATGCAAAGCCTCCCTCGTTATCAACATCGCTCACGGGAATGGTGTATATATATACACCATTTCTTTTTTTAACCAAGAATGAACATACACTAACACATAATCACCCACAATCCGTAGTTTACTTTAGGGTTCACTCTTGGTGTTACACATCCTGTGGGTTTGGGCAAATGTCGAATGACATGTATGTGTTGTTATAATATACAGAGTATTTGTTCGCTGCCCTAAAGATCTTCTGTGCTTCGGTTATTTGTCTCTCCCCTGGCAACCATTCATCTTTCTATCGTCTCCAGAGTTTTGCCTTTTCCAGAATGTCATAGAGTTGGAATCATAAAGTAGGTAGAGATTGGCTTCTTTCACTTAGTAATATGCATTTAAGGTTCCTACATATGTTTTCGTGGCTTGATAGCTCATGTCTTTTGAGTGCCGAATAATAGTCTGTTGCCTGGAGGCACCAGAGTTCATTTGTCCACTCACCTACTGAACGGTAAGACATCACAGTCGCGTCCAAGTTTCAGCCGCTATGAACAGGGCTGCTGTAAACATCCACGTGCAGTTTCTGTGTGGACATGAGTTGTCAGCTCTTTTAGGTAAATACTCAACAGTGTAATTGCTAGGTCGTATGATAAGAATATATCTAGCTTTGTAAGAAACCCTTAGAATATCTTCTAAAGTGGCTGTATCGGTTGGCATTTCCACTAGCCAAGAATGAGAGTCGCTGGGGCAGGCACGTGGGGGGCTCAGTCGGTTGGGTGTCTGGCTCTTGATGTCTGCTCAGGTCATGATCCCAGGGTGGTAGAGCCTGCTTGGGGTTGTCTCTCTCTTTCCCTCCCCCTCTCTCTGCCCCTCCCCTGCTCTTTCTTTCCCTCTCTTTCTCAAAATAAATAAATCAACTTAAAAAAAATAATAGCGAGTTCGGTCTCCTTCAGGCAGGTGGATAAGAACACAGAAGGGCAACATGAGTTTATAAGTTGGCCTCTGTTTTCCAGTTGTCATGATCGAGGTGGTGGGCACCTTCCGAACTTGTGTTTGTTTCTCAGTGAAGGTGAAGCCTGATAAAAGCTGGGGAGGGGAGGCCAGTTGGTCAAATGGGAGTTCTTGTTTTCCACAGCCATTCGCTGTGTTTCCTTCCCGGACCGAAGAGCGACACACCTGTGTCAGAAAGGAAAGTCAGAGACTCTTCAACCAGCAAAATAAGCAGGCTTCCCACACGCTGTTCTGAACGGATTGCTTATTCTTGGAAGCTGAATCGTGCTTCTCTAGCTTGCTTTCTAAACAAATGCCACCGAGTTGTTCCTCAACCTGACCGCACGTCGGAAACACCTGGGAAGCTTGCTGTAAATACAGATTCTCCGACTCCAGCCCCGGAGATCCTGATCCAGTAGGTCTTCCTGGGGCCCAGGGATCTGCATGCTGGGCAAGTGAACCTGGTGTCTTGGAATCCAGGTATGGCATGGTTTATCCACAGTCTCAGACCCCACATCAGCATGTTGGAGTAGAAACAGGGAACCTGGAGATCATGCGACTCAGCCTCCTTGTTTTATAGAGAAATGGCATTGGAACGGAGCTATAAGACCGGCTTTGATCAGGCAGGGCTGTGGTGCTGTTTGACACTCAGTGTCTCTGCAGAGAATCTATTGCCTCTCACTGAATTGGGAGGTTAGGAATGCATTTCTGGAAAGGGTTAGAAACAAATGTCCTCACAGGGATAAAAAAAAAAAGGGGGTTATTAGAAGTCATCTATATAGAAAGAAGCCTTTGTTCAGGAAAGATGCCTTTGAAAAAGCAAATGTTAGTGAAAGATGCTGCATCAGAGGAAGGCCCCAGGGGCAAATCCGGCCCCGAGCACAAGGACCACCCTTGTCCAGCCATCTGCAGTCCGTGTCTCAATGCCCATTGAAGAAGCCGGAGCTCCGATGGCTAATGGCTTTTGGACTCCAAATAAAAGAGAAACAAAGGGGTTCTTAAATAAAAGGACTGCAGTCTGAAAGAAATTCTTAAAGAGAAAAAGCCTTATTGATGTGCATTCCTCCTAAATGGAGCTTAATTAGGCCACACACGCTAATGCACTTGGGAGAGACCCCAAAACCCAATTCCCTTCTTTATTGCTAGACCAAGGAGGAAGCCTGTGGGACTCCAGACTGCCTTGGGAGCACGATGTGGACCATCAGATAGGAGTAGAATAATTATGGTGCCCTTGGAGTTACCCATAATGACATGTAAACCCCTAACCAAACAACTTTGGGTGCTCTCTCCCCACTCTTCATCCCAGTTATTGAACCACAGGATCCAGAAGCAGAACAGACCTTTCTGATCATCTCACCTTTGGCCTATAGGTACACAATGTGCACATTGTGGGCTCAGCGTGGGCTGACAGACACTTAGCTATAATTCTATAATTCTGGGCCTTTCCATCTCCATTCTGCTGAACTGCACCGTGAAACAGGGGCCCCTTGAAGCATTTTTCACCGAGTGGAATAAGACAGAGAGCGTGGCTTCCCTGGGCTCCACAGTCTGCAGGATTTGTAGACTGACTGTGATTCCCTGGGTTCACCACGTCAATCTTTGCAAAATGTCTGCAGTTCACTTACCGTGGACAAGACCCATGTGTCCCAACATACACACCTTCCACATCAATGTGCCCATCTTCCAATTAATGTCATAATTGTTAGTTCTTTCCTAAGTAAACAGTGACATCTGGTCACAGTCTTTGTGTTTGTATGGAATCTTCTGGAAGACTTTGTTTTATAGCAAACACGCACACCGCCTTCATGTGACCCCCTCAATAAGGCACACCTTTGTATAATCCACTCCCCTTGAGTATGGTGGCATCTGTAACCTGCTTCTAACCAACAGAATATGGCAAAGGTGATGGGATGTCTCTTCCTGGGGTAAGTTATGTTCTATAGGAGAGTCGCTCCGTCATCGACAACTGAAGTATAACATTCTTGTGCTGGCCTGAAGAAGTGAGCTCCATGTTGTGGGAAGGCCAAGTGGCAAAGACTCATTGGCAGGTTCTTGATGCTGAGAGCAGCCCAGAAAACAGGCGGCTAGAAGACAGGACCACAGTCCCATAGCCACCAGGGACTGAATTCTGCCAACAATCACGCATGCTTGGAGAAGACCCAAGTTCCTCCGAGGAACGCGGTTTGGCCGACACCTGACTGCAGCCTTGGAGACCCTGAGCAGAGGACACAGTTAAGCCACACCTGGACTCTTGATCTACAGAAAGTGTGAGAAAATAAATACAACGAATGTACAGTCAATTCTCACTATTCACAGCGTTATATTCTATGACATTGTTTTGAAAAATGCATTGGTGCCTTTGTTCCTGGAGAAGTACAGAGTAAGGGTCCTGCCAGCCTCTGGTGACGACGTTGTCATCAACTGGTCAATACATAACCTCGTTTTATGCGTGTTTCTGTGTAAAGGCACCTTATTTAAAATGTTGCGGATTCATTATCATTGAACTCGCAGCCAACAGCGCTAGAGCTCGGGCCTGAACGAAGCTGACCCAACACACAGATTTTCTACACGAGGCACGTCTCGTGCTTGGTGGCACCAGACAGCACTTCAGAACTATGCTCGGGGGACCACTTGATAGAGTGAACTCACCAACAAAAATTGCAAAAATGCAAAAAAAAAAAAAAAACAAACAAACCCATGGCATTCAACTGACTACAGAAAGGACGCTTGTTTGCAGCGTGACAGCTGAAACAAGAAGGCAGAGCATTGCCTCGTTCTGGAAACACGCACATGGGGTGACTTAAATCTTGTGCAAGTGGCGTCTGCAAATGGCCAGGAAAGCACTGTGGGTGCTGAGTTTTTTGAGGTTGCAAATAAACTGCAGCAGCTACAGAATCTGCAAATAATGAGGATGGGCTGTAGGTTTTAAGCCGCTAAGTTTGTAGTGATCCATTACGCGGTAGTATCCGACTAATGCAGCCCCCAACTTCAACTACGACAGTGAACATGCTTTTCCGCATCCCTGACCGGCTTTACCATTCACCTTACCCCGAATGGGACTTTTGCTCTGTGCCTATAAGGGCATGAAATATATTCTGTTCTTCTGCTGTAAACTTCCAGTCATCTGTGCGTTGTAGAGAACATTCCCAGAACTTCCCAGCGTGTATAAATGTACAAGGAGCCAGAAGCTCTTGCTGTACTACTTTAATAGATGGTCTCTGCAACAGTCACGACTGATTCCCTTGGCCTGGCTTACGCATTAGGTCGAATCTTTGCTCTTTTTTTTTTTTTTTTTTAATTTTTTTTTTTCAACGTTTATTTATTTTTGGGACAGAGAGAGACAGAGCATGAACCGGGGAGGGGCAGAGAGAGAGGGAGACACAGAATCGGAAACAGGCTCCAGGCTCTGAGCCATCAGCCCAGAGCCTGACGCGGGGCTCGAACTCATGGACTGCGAGATCGTGACCTGGCTGAAGTCGGACGCTTAACCGACTGCGCCACCCAGGCGCCCCGAATCTTTGCTCTTAAAGTCAAATGGTGCAAACCTCCTCCTTAGCCTGTAAGAACATTGCTTTTTCTTTTCCAAGAATGCTACGTTCCTTTTCCGACGGTTCGAAGAATCCAAGGGCTCACTCACCGTGACGCGTCCATGCACCAGTCAAGCTCACCAGGGTAGAGAGATAACCAGGAAAGCTGTCCTGTTCTGGCCACCCAGGCCTCTGACGCTGTATCTGTGGTCGCTGCCCTGCTACGTGGCTCCTGAACCCCTTGGCTCACGGGCCCCTTCCCCTTTGCTCCTTACCATATATTTGCAGCAAATTGGACTTACACCTCAGTAAGACTGACTTCTGGCCTGTCCCCTCCCCCTTCTGGTCCCTCAGTGCAGATACACCTGCCACTGGACGTGGCCTAGAATTCCTGGCAGACCAGATGTGCCTGCCTCGTTCTGCAGAACTTCAGCTCGGAGACCCCACGTGCCACAGCCCCGCTGCTCCGTCTCCGCTCTGTCTCCAGCAACTCAGGTGATTGGGTTGACTCATGGTCATAAGCCAATGCTTCTCCTAAGGCTTGTACAGAGGAGCAGGGAGGCTGCCTCTGAAGTGTTTTCTGTTTTGTTTTGGTTTTTAAATGTTTACTTATTCATTTTTTGAGAGAGAGAGAGGGAACAAGCAGGGGAGGGGCATAGAGAGACACACACAGATTCCGAGGCAAGTTTCAGGCTCTGAGCTGTCAGCACAGAGCCCAAGGTGGGGCTTGAACCTGTGAGCTGTGAAATCATGACCTGAGCCGAAGTTGGACGCTGAATCCAGGCGCTCCGGAAGTGCTTTCTGTCTTATGCTCAGTTCAGCTTTGTCTCAGAGACCCCTGTCTGACTCTCCATATATACGCAATCCTTTTATCCTCCTCCTGTGCCCCCTCCTTAATCATCCTCAAACCCAGCCTGCCCTCAAAGAAAAAAAAAAAACCCACATATATATAGTTGTATGTATTCCAAATATCATGGGAGAGAGAACTCAGAATGGTCCGCTTTTGTCACACATTGTACACATTACACACCCACACTTTACTCCACACATCAGCGGTCCTAATACACGATACAAAGTACACTATCACCCCTATGTCAGACTGCACCAAGAGGCACAGGACTTAGGCACATGAAGGGAACAAAGTCATCTTTATAAAAGCAGAAGAAAAATTGGATTGTCCACACACAATTAGCAGTGCCTCCCATTCCAAGGGCTGACACTGCCTTAGTGGTTTCCCCACGTTGCTAGGTTAATAATCATCATCTGCGTCCATGCAGCAAAGGGGGAGGAGAATTAATGACCCATTTCACGGTAAACATCCACTTCATCTCCGAGTAGGCTCCCAGACTCGCCTCAAAAAATAAATCACACAGACCTGCTATCTGCTTGCAGAATGTGGGGAAGAGCCAATAAAGCCATAATTTCCCCTTCTTTTAAGCCTCTGCACAAAGTATATAGTTTTCCACTTCAGTTGATTTCCCCAGGGTTTTATATTGGTGGTGATTGATTTTCTTCATTTATTGTTATCAACTGATGCCATGTTCTCAGATCACTGAGCATTAGCAATGTCCCATTCCTGTTTTTAGAAAGCTGTTAACAAGTTAAATTTGGAGAGCAAAGGACAATACGTAAAAAGCATTCTAAGGCATGTAAGCTCTTTTGCCTAAAAAAAAATAAAGATAATTGTAATCATTTTAACATAATTCTGCTTACGATTTCATTATGCTCTGACTTTGAGATGCCCTCTTGCAGAATTCCTAAGTGAAATGAATCCTAAAACAGTAAAAGGAATCAGGAATGAAAGCAGAAGAAAATACATGATATAAAAATTACATAACCGTGGGATCCTTCAGGGGGGAAAAAAACTAATAGGACAAATCCATGCACCAGTGATTACTTCTAACTTGCTCATTAATTTATTTGCATGACTTTATGATACATGGTCTTCTTGTAATATTCCACCTGTTCCTACTCCAGAACCCTTCCTCTCTCCGAAGATGAAGTGATTTGACATTATTCTCATTTGACTTCTTTCTCCTAGACTTCTCCTTAATGGCTGCGTTCCAAACGATATTAAAAACTGTCACCTAATGCCATTCTAAATGTGATCTGAGCCACTCATGGAAATCTAAAAGGATAGCGTAGAGTTCTCCAAAATATTTCACTGGTATTTTTCCTTCTACTTCATCTTTTTTCCAGAAAGTGTTTGAGATATCTCACTATTATATAGGAAATAATATACGCTATTATATCAGGAAATACAATTTTTTTAAAGTCAGGGAAGCAACTAGGATAATGGAAAACAAGGGTAAAAGTAGGACAAAGCCTGTGCACCTGTATTAGACAACCAGTATTGCAAAAGTGCTGTATAATGAACGATGAAAAAAATCTCAGGGGCTACAAGCGCAAACATGGTTCCCGCTCACTTTGTGAGCCACGGGTAGCTCTTACTTGAGATTCTGGTGTCTCTGTTCCACACGTCTCATCTCTTATCCTCCTTCTTCTCATTAGGACGCCAGGAACACAGGAAGGCAAATGGAAATGCACGATGCCCTCCAAGGCCTAGGCTCAGAGCTGCCAATTATCACTTCCACGTTCCAAGTCTTGCTTGAGTTCTTCTCATGGACCAACTCGAAACCCAACTGTACAAAGAAAGGGATTCTGGGAAATGTAGTTTGCAGTCTCAGACAAATACGGCAGTGGCGGAGATGGCGGTGGTGGTGGGGACGATAGTAATCATGGTGGATGTAAATGGTGGTAAATTCAAACTCCCTCTCTAATACTAGGGATGGACAATGACTCTAGTTGTCTACTACTCTAAAACTAAAGGGACGTACAATTAACATCTCTTTAGAGTATTTTTAGTATTTGGAAAACACTCCCCCTCATAATGCTTCCTTTTCAAAACATCTAAAACTTATTCTCATCGCTTTATTCTTCCAGATGAACTTTGAAATTATTTTGACAAGTTCTCTCAAAGAATGTTACAGAGATTTTGTTTGCAATTACTTAAAGTATGTAAATTGGGAAATTTCATCGTACAAAACCGTTATAGTCTTATCACCCAGGACACGCCATGTGCCAAATTGTTACTGCACATTTCTTGGGAAGTGTAATAACAATATTTGTATTAATAATTATGATGTTTTCTAAGTGGTTACAGAGGATATAAAGACTTGAGTTTTATTTATTACTTTCATTTGCAGCCACTGAATCCACCAACAATCCACATGTTACTTTGATTGATAATCATGAGGGGTTTATATATAATCACACTGGCTGGAAATAATACTTTCCTGTTCTTCATATCAAGTGCTTATTCATTATTTCTGTCCTGTCTTTGGAGCTTCCAAAATAACGCTGCAACATGATGGTGGTAACGGAAATTCTTATTTCTCACTTCGTTTTGCTGTGGTTTCTCCATTTATTCTTTGATTACACTTGGCAGACGTGTTTATTATCCTTGCAAGTAAATCACTTCTCATTTTGCTTACTGATTCTACCTCTTTTCTAGCTTAATTTCTGCTTTTATCAATTTCATGTTCTTTGTAGTTCCCTGCACTGAATGGTTATTTATATATTTCTTTTCTTTTTCATTTGGGAATGAAAGAATTTAGGGTTAGGAATCAGCCTCTCCAGATACATCTGAGAGCCTTAACAGGGTCCTCATTCTTCTGATTTTCTAAACAATCTGACGTAATTTGGTAGCTGACTCATTATTTGGGACTGCTTTTATTTTATTTGTAATATCCAAGTAATTGGGTTATTCTTTCTAAATGTTTATAAATTTAGAGTTTTAGAAAATTGTGTTAGCAAATAATTTTTGCCTTGGGGACATTTATAAAGTCAAATTTATGCCACTTTTATAAATATTCCATGGACACCTAAAAATAAGTAGTCCCATCAGCGTGAGCATGACTTTTATCAAATCTTACTATTATCATTGCCCTACGTTGAGTAACGGCCCCCAGAGATATACAGGTCTTAACCCCCAGAAACTGAGAATATCACTTTACACAACAAAAGAGATTTCGCAAATGTGATTAAGGATCTTGAGATGGGGAAGTGGTCTCAGATTATCCACAGGTGTGCCTTCAATGCAGTCACAAGTACCCTATAAGAGGGAGACAGAGAGAGATCCCACTCGGAAGAGGAAGGCAATGAGGAGATGGAAGCAGGAAGCTGTCCTGGAGGCTTTGAAGATGAAGGAAGGGGTCTCCAGCCCAGGAATACAGCCCTAAAGCTGGAAGAGGCAAGAAAACAGGGTCTCCTGGAGCCTCCAGAGGGAGTGGGCTGCACTCACACCTTGGTTTCAGCCCAGTGAAACCGACTACTGATTCCGATCTGCAGAACTGTAAGAGCACGAAAGTGTGTTCTTGTAGACCGTCAGGTTATCGGGAATTTGTGACAGCAGCCAGAGGCAACAAATACAACTGTATAGCCTTATTTCCTTCTCCCTGCTTTGAATCGATCACAGAGTGTCGATAACAACTGTATTTTTGATCTTGCCTTTTAAATAAAGTATGATTTAGCGGTGCCTGGGTGGCTCAGTCCGTTAAACGTCTGACTCTTGATTTCAGCTCAAGTCACGATCTCACAGTCGTGGGATCGAGCCCCGTGTCAGGCTGTATGCTAACAGTGTGGCGCCTGCTTGGGATTCTCTCTCTCCCTCTCTCTCTCTCTGCTCCTCCCCAACTCATGCTCGTGCTCTCTCTCAAAACAAATAAACAAACATTTAAAAAAATAAAGTCTGAATTTGGAAATGCCAATGCTATGTCAGCACAGGAAGGCTAACGACCATTTTCAGTATTATGACCTTTCATAACATAACATGACTCTTGTTACAAGCGTTAAGGCTTTTTGATCAATGTCTATTATTTTCTTGGTATTGAAATCATCATCCTTCCTCTCTGCATGTATGAGCTTCCTCTATCTTTGCTCAGTCCTTTATTTTACATTGTAAAAGAACTCTCCTTCGTGTCTGTCTCTTCTATCCTATAGTTCAATTTTGCTTCCCATCGTAAGACTTTGCTTTGATAGAGTAGAATTTAGGCCCCCAACCTTTATGATCATAACCAAAATGGTTGGCCCATGTGTCTCTCCTTGCTTTCCTCTGTTTTCTGGTTTATGCTTTATTGTACCTTCTTTTTTCATTTCGTGTTATGTGCACTGTTTTTTTTTTTAATTATACCAGTGGATATTTTTCATTTCTTCAAATGTCTATTTAAACATAATCTTCTAATCATTAAGTCAAGATCAAAGCAATGACTTTGGCTCCTCTTACATCAAACAAAATTTATTTCACTATATCTTTTCCTATGCCCTCAATTATTTCCTAGTCTTTGTTAAATTAATTTTATGTTATAGACCTAGACTGATATCATATCATTGCTGTTTTTAGTAATTTACCTTTAAAACGTGTGGGTATTTCTCTCTTGGGGCCATCTTTAAGTAGCTGATTTTTTTCATTCAACAAATATCTATTGAGGACCTGCCGTGAGCGAGGCACTGAACTAAGGACTGTGTCACGACAGTGGCCGGGACCCACACGCCTCCGCCTGGTCCTCATGGACCATGGGGCTGTGTGGCCGTCATGTTCCATCAGTTTGATTTCTTGGGCCACCCTGTATTCCAGATACCCTGAACTTGGTTTGGTTCTTCAGAACCATGGGGCCTCTCTGGCCCCACGGTCTTAGGTTTGCTTTCCCTTGGGATGCATTTGTCTTCCTTCCAGCTCTTCTTCAGCCTAACTACACCTTATCCCTCTGGTTTCAGACTAGACTTTACTTTCTCCAAGAAGTTGGCCCTGGACCAGCCCTCCCATGTAGGGTTTCCACTGAAGCCTAGGCTTCCCTCACCATGATGCCAGGCCACCATGCCACCATGCCACCATGTCACCGTGTCACTGTGTCACCATGCTACCACGTCATTATGCCACCATGCCACGATGCCACCGTGTCATCAGGCTACCATGTCACCAGGCTACCATGTCACCATGTCACCAGTCTACTATGCCACCTACCCAGATAGTAGGTGTGTGCCTGTTTACTTCACTGTCTCTCTGACCTGTGGGCTTCACAGGGACATGGACCTTTTTAGTTTTGTTCAGAATTGTACTTATTAGCACAGGGCTTGGCACCTTGCAGCTATTCATTCAATGTTTATTAACCAACAGGGTGAATAAAGTCTTCTTTAAAAAAAAAATGATGTTTGATACTGGTTGTTTTTATATTGGCTGAATATACCTCTACCTGATAATTTCAGGAAGAGAATGTGAGTGGTGCTTTTTGATCTGAGCATAACTGAGGATGACCTTGCACAAGAAGAACTTGACTGGGCACCGAATTCTTTGCTCTTGGTTTTTGGCCTCTCCCAAGCATATACATTTTGGAGCATTGTGTTCTGGGTTTTAGTTTCACAAGGAAACCGTCTGATGCCAGAGTAACTTTTGCTTCTTTTTGAGTAAACTTCCCCTGTGTCCTCCTTTGTCTAAATAGAGAGAGAGACTTTTATCTTTCCTTAAAAAAAAAACACAACTCGTTCTGTCTATCGCTCATCTGCCTTCATTCATTTTGCCCGGCATATGGTACGTCTTTCCCCCTGGATTCAATCCTTGTTTCATCCGGAAACATTTACCACCTCGCCAGGATTGCCTGTGTCTCCGGGGCTTCAGGCACAGAGACCTTGAGCTAAACCATCTTTGCTCCTCTGCTTCCGGCCATGGGCAAGACTGGAAGTTGGAGGAACAGAAGTAATAAAGGCGGACAGGAGTGTGAACATGACCGATCGCTGAAAAACTTGGTTCTCGCATAGCGAGGGGATGTCTGCTCTGTTCTCTGGTTCATATGCATTCAACCAAAGCACACGAGAAGGCCGAATCTTCCCCATCTTCTCCAGGACCTACCAGGCTGTTCTCGTGGGGACAACAGCCGGGTAGAGCCCTCCATGCTGTTCCCGAATCAAACCCAATCCCTGGGAAATGTGCATATAGTCACCCCAAAGTCCAATGCGAGCCCTCATTTTCCAAGCTGGCGGATGCTTTTAGTTTCAAAAAATCTTCTGGGGCGCCTGGGTGGCCGAGTCAGTTAAGCGTCCGACTTCAGCTCAGGTCATGATCTCACGGTCTGGGAGTTCGAGCCCCGCGAGTTCGAGCCCCGCATCGGGCTCTGTGTCAACAGCTCGGAGCCTGGAGCCTGCTTCGGATTCTGTGTCTCCCTCTCTCTCTGCCCCTCCCTGCTCACGTTCTGCCTCTCTCTCTCTTCTCTCAAAAATAAATAAACATTAAGCAAAATGTTAATAGTTTCAAAATATCTTCATGGAAAGTGAGCAAGAAGTTGTCGAGCCTGGTCAGGTGGCTCTGCGTGAGCTGTAAGGGCTGCCTCCTCATTTATTGTGAGGGGAGAGGAAACTGTCAGGGCCTCGGAGTCTTGGGCTGTGGTGAGACCCGGCACCTCCCGGCACTGCCATGGAGGACCTCACCCCTGCCTTCCTGTCACCCCCCAGGGCCCCTCCATCCTGGTCCCCCTGTCTGTTTACATGGGTGTTTCTCTTGGTCAGTGCGGCTTTATCTCGTGGCTTCTGCAGTCCAGAGTCAGGACAGGCATGGTTCTGTTTGGTCTCCAGGGCCTGCCCGGACAGAGGACCCTGGAGGGGTGTCACTGGCACCTGTAGGCAGAATGCGGGAGGAGAGCAGGGGTGGCAGAGGCTGAGTGAACGAGGGCGTCACAGCACCGACAAGGGAGTCTTCAGGTGGTGATGCTGCCTCCGGATGCCCAGAAGGTTCTGTGGGCCGGGGCTGTGCACTCAACCAGCGGGCCCCCGGAGGCGGGGGGGTGGGGGTGAAGGAAGAGTGGGGCACCCTGAGCAGGTGCTCAGGGAAAGGGGGCTGGCCTTCCTCTGGCCACAGGAAGACGCATAACCATCCTGTGAAGGTCAGACGCTTTCGTGTGTCCACAGTCCACAAAGCTCGGGGCTCCGGGGTGTTGTCAGGAAGAAAGTGAGACCCCCCCCCAAGAGCACTACCAAGTCGGCCAGCCTCTCAGCAGATCAAATAGGTTAGCAGCTGCCGAACCTCACTTTCTTCAACCTTTTTGAACAGGAAACCCGAGAGGAGAGAACGTTTGAATTGGCTCGTGCGAAACACAATATTTGCTCGAGGTTAGCCCCTACGTTATGAATTTTTAACCTCCCATAAATCACACTGTAAAAATGGACAAAGGCTGAATTTCCTGTGCCGGGACCAAAATAGAAGCCGCCTCCCTCTCTCTCTTAAACAATTCCGATTATGTTTCCGTAACCAAACCACGCTGAGATGAAGAGCTGAAATATTTATATTTAGGTCCTAAAGTATAATGCAAAATAAATGGAAACGGTTTATCTTCTCAGCGCTGACGTGGTGCCTCCGTTCCCATCTGCAAAGGCGACTCAAAGACCAGGCTGTGCAAAGGCCATTGTGTGCCCACGGCAGGAGTTTGCTTTCCTCCCCTCATTGCTTTTCCTCCTAGCTGCGGACGCTGGGTCCCCCTCAGTAAATGATTAGTAGAAACGCCCCCGCCACCCGACCCTGGGGGAATCGGACTGTGACAAGGTTCTAAGCAAATTCCTTTGCAGAAGCCTTATCCTAAGAAGTACATGCACTTAGAAAGATCCGTAAGACAGAATCTTAAAACTGTAGAGGACGATGTTTTGATCAAATGATGCTTTCTTTACTCCAACACATATATCCGTCACAACTCCTTTGAGCTACAAGCTTAGAAGAATATAAAAACACTTGGAAGAATATAAAAACCACTCAGAGGCTTTTCTTCTCTCAATCTCCTGGAAAAAGGAAGGTATGAAAGCACCTGATTTACCATAAGGCAGAAAGAAGAACGAGCCTGGGGAGCGTTGTAAGGAAATGTTAAAGACTTTCAGAAGCAGGAAAGACGTCAGCACACAAGGTGGAGCTGGAATTGACCTTTAAAGAACGATAAAGGCTTTAATGGGAAAAATGGAGCTGGAGAGCCCAAGAAAACTGTGGCGAGGCTGACGAGAAAAAAGTAGGGTGTGGGGTGGAAGAATGTGATATGAGGCTGGAAAACTCGGTTGGGCGAAACAGACAGAAGCAGCCTGGGTTTCAGACTCAAGTTCAGCCTTACAGGAAACCGGAGGCGTTTAAAGGCCTTTAACAAAAGGGGCGCCTGGGTGGCTCCGTCGGTGAAGCATCTGACTTTGGCTCAGGTCATGATCTCAACAGTTTCAACGGGTTCAAGCCCCAGGCTTGCACTGACAGAGCAGAGGATTCTCTGCTTAGGATTCTCTCTCTCCCTCTCTCTCCGCCCCTCCCCATTCATGCACGCATGCGCGCTCTCTCTCTCTCTCTCAAAATAAATAAATAAACATTTAAAAAATCGTATTGAAAAAACACATCTTGCTTCACACTGCCAGCTTCCAACCCACATTCAGGAGATGAGGGTTTTTTTTTTAATTTTTTTTTTTTTTTTTAATGTTTATTCATCTTTGAGAGGTAGAGAGAGACAGAGCATGAGCGGGGAAGGGGCAGAGAGAGGGAGACACAGCTCCAGGCCCTTAGCTGTCAGCACAGAGCCCGACACGGGGCTCAAACTCATGAGTCATGAGATCATGACCAGAGCCGAGCTACCCAGGCGCCCCGACACCTTTCTTTCTTTCACACCGAGTACTGTTCCGTTACCTGGATGTTCATTCAACTTGTCACCTGTTCGTGAAATTTGCGGCTTCTGGTTTCTTTTTATTACGAATAGGGTTGCCATAAGTCATCTTGCTCCTCTGTTTTTTTCTGTGTTGACCAGCAGCACGTATCTGTCGAGTACCTTCCAGGCCTCAGCGACAGAGCAGTGGGGACCACCCCAGTCCCTGCCCTCAGTGAGCGGGCATTCCCCTGGGGTCGGGGAAACAAGAAACACTAACTATAGGCGTTACTGAGAGACGGAAAGGCCACGAGGGAAAGTAGGGCTGGGTGAAAGGGGGCGAGAGGGTGATGGGGGCGGGAGGTCTGAGACGAGGCCTCTCAGACAGCAGGGCAGCTGAGCAGGGGGCAGGGAGTGGCCCGCAAAGGCATGGGGGGGGGAAGGGCACTCTGGAAGGGGCAAAGCAAAAGCAAAGTGTGCAAAGGGACGAGTGTGAGGCCGGTGTGGCGGGAACACAGTGAGGGAGGGCGAATGCGGAGGAGCTGAGGTCAGAGCCACGGCTACGGACAGACCAGGAGGTGCGCGGTGGGGTGCGGAGTATTCCAGAATGCAGGGATGCTGACGCACGCACACAAGGACCACGACGCCCGGAGCCAAGTGCTTTGCCCACAGCGTGGCCCCCTGGTCAGCCCCCCCACCCCCCTGCCCTCGGTGCCACCTGGTCAACAGAGCTCAGCTATGGGGACTGTCAAGCCGGCCTCATGGGAACCGCAGAGGAACCCCCTGCAGCAGCTGGTCATGACCTCCCACCTCTGGTCCTGTCCCCCCCGACCCCAACCCCCACGGCCTCCATAGCTGTCTGTCTCGCCTTCCACTCCCGAAGAATCTCCGTCTTGCCGACCGGGCTCCCACCTCGGATTCCTGTAGGTGATTACAAGTAATTACCCAGTGACTCCACAGCAACAACCCTGGGTCGGAAACGGCCGCCTGATGCACTCCCAGGCCCCAGACCCCAGGCCCCGCCCTGGCTGTCCTCGTGAGGCTTTCTCTGCCACCGCTCGGTGTAAGAGAGGACGTCATGGGACACCAGGTAAGAGCCACCGTGAAGGAGCCAGGCTGAGGAAGGAACTGAACTAAAGCAAACGTAGACATGGGTGGGTTCTCCGATCTTTGACTCCTCTTGGCCTCAACTGCCTCCTTTAAAGGGACAAGGAGAAGCCCATCGCCTATCAACAGGATAAACACGTAGATTTGGTATTACCATTAATACACGCTGTTCCCACAGAGCAGTGTCTGGTTCGCGCTATGGGCAGAAAACGTGTCTACTGGTGAATTGCCGTGGTTGCCGTCACCGTCCTCACCACACTTGGAACAGCCGGTACACCAGGTCTGAGTCTCGAGTTTCGTAGAAGCCGGGAAACTCTGTAAGGATCCAATGGTGTCATCGTTTCCCCTCCCCGGGGCGGTGAGTAAAAGGTCCTAACGATCCCAAGGGCCAGGGAGGGGGTTTGGGAAGCGTGAAGGCTGAGCACGGTGGGGTGACGGTATCTGACTCCACGCGGGAAGAGTGGGTAAGTGAGTAGCGTTGACTTGCTCCAGAAGTTGTGTAACGGGGGGGGGGGGGGGGGGGGGGAGACGGGGTGTGGCTCACAGAGCAACAGCAGGGCTTCTCTGAACAGAGAGAATGTAAGTGCAGGTGCAGAGGTGGGGGGAGGGGGGAGGATGGGCGGGAAGGCCTGAGTGGGGAGGGTGGTTAACCTGGGGGCCAGAACAGCCCTGCGGGCAGTCACCCCAGGCTGGAGCCCCAAAACTGGGCTCTCGGGAGGGAGCACGGTGGAGCGGCCCCGTGGGAGCTGAGCAGGGGTGAGGAGGCTGAGCAGGAGGGTAAGATCGCTCCTTCTGCTCATTCTGTCTCATCTCCCTCCAGGGCCTCTGTGTGGCCCAAGCTGACCAGAAGCCAGAGGGCAAGGGAGCCTGGGCAGGGGTCCCTGCGACCCAGAGCAGGTGGGATCTTCCCGGTGGGACCCATGAGGGGTTCCCCCTCCCCCACCCCCTGGGTAGGAAGCCGCGGGTGTATTGGGGCCGGGCTGGCGCAGGCGAAGAGCGGGGACCAGGAAGGCCGTGGGGGGAGGGGACGGCCGCAGCGCTGGGAAAGAAGCAGAGAAAACGCGGTCACGTGGAGGCTGGGGACCCTGGGGCTCCGTTCCCCAGTAGGTAGCAGCAAGCTCCGGGGCCGAAGTGAGGGGCGGGGAGCAGAGCTGCCTCCGTGAGAGTCACCCGGAGCCCACGGGGACACGGTGGTAAGAGCCGCCAGGCAAGGGGACACTGGTTGGCGCTCGGAGTCCACCCACCGGAGCCCACCTGGAATTCACTTCTCGAACCCGGAAACTGACGCCAGAGAACAAGGCTCACGCAGCCCAAAGGGTCAGGATCGGGGCTGGGCTCAGAGGAGGCCAAGGGCGAGGTGACCCTCTTGGCGGGAAGCACAGGGGTGCGGAAGGGGGTGGGGGGGGTCCTGCCCCGCCCCACCCCCGCTCCCAGCCAGTCGGCGCTCCCGGAGGCACCCTCGCTCACACCCACCCGCACACCCTCAAACACACTTGCACGTGTGCACGCGCCCCCGCATCCTCCCTCCCTCGCACCCGCACGCACACCCACCACGCTCTCACATGCCCACTCGCACATGCACGGGCTCGCTTGTGCCAAGCCACCCCCGCACACCCTCAGACGCGCATCCTCACACGTGTGCACGTGCAGCGGCCCTCCCTCCCAATCGACCATGCGTCCACGCACCCGCTCAGGCTCACGTTGCACACACGGGCACGCTCACAGTCACGCGTGCTCACGCACTCATTCATGCCCGCGTGGGCACACGCACGCCCCCTTCAGGTGGCCTCAGGCGTACAGTCCCGCACACCCTCAGACGCTCACGTGCTCTTGCACGTGCGTGCTCACACCTGCACACAATCGTCACACCCCTGCGCACATGTTTGCACTCATGGGAGCTCACTTGCACACTCGCAAACCCACACGTCCTCGCACACATACCACCCCCGGCTCTCTCTCTCTCTCTCTCTCTCTCTCTCTCTCTCTCACACACACACACACACACACACACCATCCACCTGCAGTCAGAGTGGTCGCCACCCCGCCCCCCCCCCCCCCCCCCCAGGGAAACACCCACTCCTCAGGGCTCTCCTGCAGGAAGCCTTCCGGACCTCGCGATCAGCCCCCATCCCCGCCCCCCCCAGGACCCCTGCTTCCCCCGTAACCCCTTCCCACGCTGCGGCCTGGCCTCCGCCCCCTGCTCGCGGGGGAGTTTCTGACTTGCCCTCTGAGCTAAGATGCGCTCCGGGCAAGCACGCCGGTGCCAGCCCTTGGCTCCATAAACACGTGATGAATGGATGGAGGACGGAGCCCGAGAGAGAAAGAGAAAAGGCCGGAGGCAGAAGTGATGACACAGAAAAGCCGGGGGCGGTGTGTGTGAAGGGGTGAAATGTTTATTATCCGAAGATCGGGCCCGGACGCTCCTCGGAGGGACAGGCAGCTCTTTGTTCAGGATCCCGGACGTGGGTGGGCGGTGGGTCTCCCCTGAGGGCTGCGCGTGGGTGGTGGCGACCCGCCGCAGAGGAGGGAGGTGCCCCGCGGAGGGGGAGGGAGAGCGGGAGGAGGGGGGATGGGGCAGGGAAGGGGCGGCGGGGCGAGGACAGAGGGCCGCCGGGAGCAAGCCCCCCAGCGGCTCAAAGCCCCTGTCCCTTGCCGCCCAATCTCGTCTGCACCTGCCCTGGGCCCCTCGGGGGAGAGCTGCCTCCTCTCACCGCTCACCGCCCGGCCCTCCTCGTCTTGGCGGGGGAGGGGGCCGGAGAGAGAAAGAAGGGACCCCCGTTTCACTGCCGGGGACTGATGACAAAGGGCCTCGTTTGCATTTCTGCGCAAAGACCCCGACAGCGAGGCGGACCTCGGAAGTACAGCAAACAGGAAGTTCATAGAACTCATGGAAATCGGCAACGGTGTCTTCCTGGAAAATGTGGTGAGCCTGTCCCCAAAAGAAGTTCAATCCGAAAGAAAGTTGGCATCAGAATTTGTGTTTGTTTGTTTGTTTATTTAACTTCTTTTAACAACGCTGCTTCCTTTTACCCAAGACTCTCTGGCACGGGCTGGTTTTGATCTTACAAACGACCACCATTCATCTAGCTGAAAACTTGCCTCTTCTCCCTGGATGGTTCTCCAGCCTTCCTGTGCACACAGAGCACTCACTGCTGGTGTTTTCAAAAGCTGCAGGTGCCCAGGCTTCCACCCTGGAGAAGCAGGATCAGGCCGCCTGGGCTGGGCCAACTGTGCTTTTAAAGCTCGTGCAGGAGATCTGGGGCGCCCGGTGGCTCAGTCGGTTGAGCGTCCGACTTCGGCTCAGGTCATGATCCAGCGGTTTGTGGGTTCGAGCCCCGTGTCCGGCTCCGTGCTGACGGCTCAGAGCCTGGAGCCTGCTTCAGATGCTGGGTCACCTTCTCTCTCCGCCCCTCCTCTGCTCTCTCTCTGTCTTTCTCTCAAAAATAAACAAACATAAAAAAAAAAAAATTGTAAAGCCCTTGCAGGAACTTTGAACATCCATCGAGGGGCTAAGAATCGCCATGACACCGATGGCATTTCAGCCAGAATCTCAATGGTTGTTTAGGTGCCTAAACACTTCTACCGAAGAGAAGCGTCTAGAAAATACCGACAATGCCCTCCATGGAGTCACAGGGAAGACCAAATGTTTTGAGTCCAATAACTTCGGAGATTTTTCTTTTTCTTTTATGTTTCTTTATTTTTAAAAGAGAGGGAGAGAGAGATAGCATGAGTGGGGGAGGGGCAGAGAGAGAGAGAGAGAGGGAGAGAGAGAGAAGCCCAAGCAGGCTCCACGCTGTCAGTGCAGAGCTGGACGTGGGGCTCAAACTCACGAACCGTGAGATCATGACCCGAGCTGAAATCAAGAGTTGTTTGCTTAACCAGCTGAGTCACCCAGCGCCCCCACTCCCCCGCCCGGAGAATTTTCTTTTTGAGACCAAATGTAACGGTCTTTAAAGTGGACAGGGGTGCACTCAGGAGTTTGGTTTGATAACAGCAGAGAAATGAATATACAAACCCCGATGAGCTGTGTGTCCGTGCTCACGTTAATCATTCGTAAGTGTCCCTTGAGAACTTTGAATAACTCAAGTTGTTTTTCTTGCTCAAGTCCAACGAAATCCGAGAATATGAGTTCTTCGAGAGCTGGACTAATGCCTAGAATGTCATTGCCTCTTCCCCCTCGTGACGGATGATGTCTCTACTACTCTGATATAAGCTGTGGGCACAGGCTTCATAAATATAATCGTATTAACTTTTATTCACATTCGAGAAAGATTGCGCCTCCTTTCGAGAGAACGTGCCACCGAGAATCTATTTTCTGCGAAGGAAAACAAAATGTTTTCTGCTTAGTCTCAAATGGCGTTGACCACAATCAGGTTTCAGTGTGAAAACTTGGGGGTGGGGTGGGAGAGGAGAATGTAGGGCCACTGGGAACCGAGTCATCAAATGTCCCCGTCCCGTGTCCCAGGGTGTGATAAAGGGCAGCTGGATGAGGGGATACCCCTGCGGTCTCAGCACCCGGGAGGGAGGCCCGGGGACAGGACAGAAGTGTGCCTGGGATGGAGCTCAGTCCCTGCGTCACGTCTGTGTTTTCATTTCTAGTGGCAGCTGCAAGTGACACTCTTCCTGGTAAATGAGCATTATTTCCACCATGGCTCACCTTCCTTCTTACCCCCTCTCAGGAATTTGATATGCAAAAGTGCCAATTGATGCAAGCGGTAATTAAGCCTGCGTGGGCATGGTTTACCTTCTGTCCACCCCGCTGGGGTACGCGCTCCACCGGGGAGGGGGCAGGACTGTCTTAGTCGCTCATGTAGCCCCGAAACGTAACACGATGCTAGGCACGTAAAAACGGTCATGTGTTGAATGAGTCCATTCGCATGTAAGTATCTACGTTTGCGCAGAAATCTGTGTAGAATTTGAGAGGGGTGTGGCCAGACGCACCAGCACACAGCCCATGTTCATCTGTCTTCACGGGCTCTATTTGTAAGAAGAAATTAGGATTTGCCCCCAATCCGCACTTTCTTGGCTCTGACTTAAGATAAACAAGACGTCAAAAAAGAAAACAAAACAAAACAGAAAAATGCCCAAGTGAGAACTAGTTGTTTTTTCTCTCTGAGGTTTTTTTTCTAACCAAGTCTCTCAAAAAATTCACTCTTCTAGTAGAATTAATTATTTTGTTTATTGCACTCATCACGAGTGGGTTTCCTCTGCTTCCCCCATAGATCTCTTTCCGAGGCTGTTGACATATGTGAATGGTCGTCATTGCTTTTTTCCTACAGTTGATAAGACACATCCCTTTACAAACATTTTGTCGATGATCGCGTCATTTTTTTTTTCCAGATGGGTAGCAGCATCCTGTGGTCAACACGGGGGGACACGGTGGGCACGATGTCAACGTCCTAATCCCCGGGACCTTGTGCTGTGTTCCCTCACGTGGCAATGGGGACTTGGCAGAGGTGACTACCTTAAGGATCTGGAGATGGGGAGATCATCCTGGATTGTACAAGTGGACACGATGCCATTACAAGGGTCCTTATAAGACGGAGGCAAGAGAGTCAGAGAAAGCGATAGGAGGACAGAAGCAGAGGTGACAGAAGGAGGGAGACAGAAAGAGGGATATTTGAAGATGCTCCACCACTGGCCCTGACCATGGACCGAGGGCCCACCAGCAAAGGAATGTAGGTGGAAGCTGGAAAGGCAAGGAAATAAAAAAAAAAACTCCAGAGCCTCCGGAAAGTGCACAGCCCTGGCGACCCATTACAAGTTCCCCACCTCCAGAAGCGTAAGAGTAAATCTGTGTCGTTTTCCGCCACTAAATCTGTGTGATTTGCTACAGCAGCCGCAGAAAACTGATGCAAAAGCGAGGAAGTGAGCCGAATCTTCTCCAAATTATGAAGCAGCCACTTCTCCTTTCTTCTCCCTGGCCTCGCCTTCTGTCCCTTCACCCTAATTCAATCTGACAAGCCATTATTGAACACCTGCTGAATCGTACATGCAGAATTCCCGCCTCACCCCTCTGGCCACACTGACCCTATCAACCCTGCCTTCAGGAAGGATACCTTAAGGTAGGGAATCCCTGTGGGTCTTTGTCCCTCAGTTCTGAAAGGAACGGGTGCTCACTTTCAAAGACTTCAAACTGTTAGAAAGTATGAGAAAGAATCAAAACCCACACCCCGAAGAGATTCTTTACATGTTGATGCGTTGCTTTCGGGCCGGTTTCCGAAGAGCTGTGGGATGTCTGGGCCCCCCCTGTTATGTGAGCGCTTGGGAGGTACAGTGTCATGGGTTCCCTACTCCTCCGGGCTCGTGCCTCAGTTTGCTCAGGCTGCTCTAACAGAGTACAGGACTCGGGAGGAAGTGTGAGACCAGGTGCCAGCGTGCCTGGGTTCCTGGCAAGAGCCCTGCTCGTGGCTGTGTCCTTACGTGGCCTTTCCTTGGTGAGTGTACTCGCAAGGAGAGGGAGATCTCGTGTCTTTTAGTAGATGGATTTTTTTAAGTTTATTTATTTATTTGGAGAGAAAGAGCAGTGCAAAGCCCAACGTGGGGCTCGATCCCATGAGCCTCAAGGTCATGACCTGAGCTGAAACCAAGAGTCAGACGCTTAACCAACGGAGCCACCCAGGGACCCCTGTTTTTCTATTTTAAATAACCTCACAAATAATGTCTTTCCACATCAGCTGTTGTCATTTGCCTTGGGGTAAAGTTAGTGGGTCAGAACGCATTTAAATTTTAAGCCATAGCTCTGATGATAGAACAAAATGCTTCAGCCCGGTAAAGAATTGTTCAGCAAAGTAAATATAATTGCTTTGGGGGCGGGGCAGGGGCAGTCCCCCTGGAATCACAGCAGGTGGGTGACTGCCTATTATACTTATCCATGATATGCACAAATATGTGATTTAATTTATCTATCTCATCTATCTATCATCTATCCATCCATTATCTATCTATCTATCTATCTATCTATATCTTTACATACGTATATCTTAGAAAAGATCCCAGCAGATTTAGCCCTCAACTCCCCCCCTTCTCCCCCGAGATTTCTCTCATGAAAGGTGGGGATATATTCTATGGAACCACCCTTAGAGGAAGCAGCCCCCAATAATGCCTGTCATCAGCTGATCCCGAGTGGACCCCTTCGGAGCGCCTGGGTCCACTGCTTAGCCCGGCAGCCTCACACACTTGACCACTGATCCCGTATATACTGAATCTCACGTTCAGCTCAAGAATGCACTCCCTTGCTAGAAATTTCACTTGCCAGCTTTAGGTAAAGCTTCAGGAAAAGCCTCTGTCCCTAGAAAACAGATGTGGATCACAAAACAATTGAATAATTGGACGATGCTCAAGTTGTCTGTGCTCAGCGCGTTTCATTGATTTTCCTCACATCTGCCTGTTCACTGCCATGTGTAAAATGATTACATGACCTCTAGACTTGGAAACCTACCTCGGATGCACCGGGGGACTCGATAATGAGTCCTTATATCATATTCAAGAACATAAATAGTCCCAGCATTCTGCTTTGGCGAGCATACATGTTAGAAATGCTGAATGCATGAAATCAGATTACTGGAGGAGTCGCTTGTTTCCTTTCAGTAAATATTCATCGAACGCTGAGTCTGTGTCGTGCCCTGCAGTGGACTCCGGAGACGCAGTGAAGGAGGAGCAGTGTGGTCCCTGCCCCCCTCCCCATGCGCCGGGGCACTTTGTCAACAGCAGGGTTATGCCCTCGCAGCGTGAAGAACGTTGCCGTTAACCTTTATAATGAAGTCCTGCAGAAATAATAGTGACAGCAGCCATCTTGATTTCTGGGGTGACCTCTCACGTTCTCTCCTTCCCCCCCTACGGTGAACTCTCACCTTGACCTTGCACTGCTGCCTCCTGTGCTCCTCTGGTCTGAAATGCTAACCTGCACCTTTTCTGCCGGCGGACGTCACACAGTCAAGTCTTCAAGGCCCGCCTACAGCACTTTCATGTGGAGCCTTGCCGAGATCCAGGCAGAAACAGGTGCATGCTCTGGTGCTCCTGGAGTGTTGTGTGTGTGTGTGTGTGTGTGTGTGTGTCTACATCAGTACATCAGTACAGGGAGACTGTCATCTCCTATGTGTTCAATGTATAGCTGAGTATTTCGTGCTCCTTCTCTGGGCGTGAGCTCCTTGAGTCGTTTATGCCTCGTGCCTCCTGGTTGGCCGACTGGGTCTGCAAATATATAAAGCAGATCGGACGCGTACACACTTGAGCCACAGAGAAAGTTTTCCAAAGACATTATTAACAGAAGACAGGCTACGAGTTGTTTTTCCAGCAGGAGACTCTTGCCTGACGCTTGCCCGGCCTTAGGAATGGCAGAATCCATGTGCAAGGATATAACCTGCGTCCGCAAAGCCGACGAGGACCAGGGGCTGTGACACGACCCGTAACCCTGACTCACTGTCCCCGTCCGTTGACGAATAGGACCCAGAAAAATTGTGCCGCGATGTACGGAACAAGTCAACCCCTGTCACGGTGGTATAAAAACAGGCTTGCTGAATGCCGACCACACATTCCCCGGGCCCTCTACCTCTGGGAGAGGTAGAACTTGGTAGAACTTAACCCGAACTCCAGATTCATGGCCAGAAGCCACGACTTCTGAGTGTGCCCGCAGCCCACGCTTCCCTCTCCTCTGGGCTCCTGTGACCTCGTGGGTTGGCACTAAGACACTGCCGGACCCGGGGACACGAAATCCCTCCCTCTTCAGCGGTTTCCCACCGGAGATCCATCCACATCAAGTGTTTGGTGATCTTTGTTGAATCTGTCCTGAAGATTTTGGTTGTCAAAGGAACGGTCGCACACCCACCATGCAGAGCCTCCCGCCATCTTGTTTGTTCTGCCCCTCCCCCATTTGCACTCTGTCTCTCAAAATCAATAAGCATTAAAAAAAAAAAGACTTTAGCAATTGGGGGAGATAAAAATAGTATGATTGCCGGCAAAAAACCGCTCTTTTCATGTTTCCGCGTGGTCGGAGCGGTGGCAACCTGGGTGGAGGGATGGCTGGAGAGCCAGGAGCAGTTGGAAGTTAAAGACTGTGACAGCTGGAGAGGCGGACGGCTCTCTCTCCCCTGGAGACCGATTTTCCGTTCCAAAGGATACTGAGCCCGGAGACCTTGCTGTTGTCTCCCCAGAGAACACCGTTCACATCCCAGAGCAGAAGCTCTCTTTCTGGCTGGGTGGGGGGGAGGAGCAGCTGTGCCAGTCGGTTCTACCAGCTCCGAGACTCTGAGCCCCGGTGGCCCTCTCCTGCAGCACAGGCCCTGCAGGTGCACAGCCCGGCTGGACCTCGCCAACCGCCCACGGGGGGTGCAGCACGGACACCTGATTCTAAGATGGCGGGACCGATAAATAGGAGTCTGGCTCTGATCCAGAAACCCCGTGTCTTCCTTCTATCGAGACATAAATAAGCCTAGATATAAAAACATGCGACATGGCATGAGGACCTCTACCTCTCCGCAGTTCGACCAAAGATGGATCTCTTCGTATGAGCTGCCTTATTGCTTAGATAAACGTTCTAGAACGGGGCAGAGGGGTATGTGAAGAAAAAAACCAGGGAAGAGATCATTCAACTCTGTGAATATACTTGAGGGGGATGGGTTACGTATTTCATCATATCTAAGATACTGAAAGCTATAGGATGATCCATTATTTTATGCACCACTAAGAAAATAAGAAAGCTGCCAGACTCTGACACGGTGCCTTCTAGAATCTCAGAAGTTTTATTTTCTTGCACGAAGTCTTTTAGACTTATTTAGAAGTCAATACTTATCCTATAAGGGACATAATCTGGGGACAGAAGGGCCCCAGCGTCCTCACCCCAGCAGCTCCGTGCTGGCTCCTAACTCTCCCTGAAGCAGAGGGATCCCACTGAATGGAACCCACACCCACACAGGGAAAAGAACCTTCTCTGGGGGGCCCGGCACTGCTCCTCCCGGCCAGGAGCCTGCGGCCACAATTCTGCATCTTGAGAGGAAAGCCCACGTCTGATGGCCCACCAGGCTGGCTCCAGAACCCTCTCAGTGCCTGGCACGGAGTGGGTCCTGGGGGGTGTTGGATTCATTCCCTCCACATACACTCACTGAGAGCCCAGAAAAGGGAAGAGTGGTTGAATCACTGTGAAAACAGGTGTGAACTGAGTGTCGGACTCCTTGTTAATGAGGCTTACATTTTAAAGCCACAGACCCCCACCTCGCAAGTCAGGTGACCATGGAAGTCAGGAAGTACAGAGAAACAGGAAAGAGGTGGAGAGGTAGGGCGAAGATGAGTGTGGTTGTCGCTTAAACAAAAGGGACAGGAACCACGGTCCTCCCATGTGCCGCGGGACTAACCTCCATGTTCATCAAAACCCCCGCTGTCCTGAGACTGAAGATGTGAGCACATAGACGCGTAATCTCTGAAAGCAACGACCCCGAGGTCCTGCCCTGGGCCAACACAGCCCTCCTGGGTGACAGTGCAAAGGAGGGTGGTCACCAGATTCACAGAAGGACAAAGGAGCCAGAGAAGGGCATGATTCTCACGAGCTAGAAGTGGCTCCTAAGAAGTGGGCTTGTTCAACGGAGCAGGAGAGAATGATCTCCAAAGTGTTTTTTAATACACAATTTTTACTCTTAACATGATTGGAAGGCAATTCTGGAAAGACCATCATCCAGAGGTCAGAGGAAATTGCTTTCGGTGGAAAAGCTATTACCAAAGTTTAAAACACAATAAAAGAGTTTAATAAAGTGTCCAGCTCACAAAATAAATCTGTAAAAGCCAATAGCTTTGTTTTACACCAAAAACAACTTGGCAGAAAATGTGACAGGAGGAAACTTCCATGCGCAGCTGTAACAAGGAGGGTGAAATACCCAGAAACGACTGTCATAAGGTGTGTTAACGCCCTCGATGAACACTTTAAAGTTTCCTCGCGGAGACAGGATACATCGTAGTCCTTATAGTGGAACCGCTGACATTGTAGTTTGAATTTTCTGGGCTGTAATTCTCCTTGCGCGTGTAATAATCTGCTTTGGTGTCTGTATTCCCCACCATCCTGTAAACTCAGTGATGCCAAAGGCTCTCTGTTTCATTCCCTGCTGTGTTATGGTGTATTTCCAACTTGCCGCTTCGTAGCGGGTGCTCAGTAAATACTGGTTGGATTGACGAGCCGAGATGGAGATGACCACAAATCTAAGTGGTTTTAAAGGAACCTGGAGAATCCAAGATTGAGCCCGAGAGTCCCCACGAATGACTTCAGATGACTGTGGTTTTTCAACTATTGAGAATTTAATTGTCCCAAGACAGCGTTCCTAGAGCCTCGACAAAGAGCATAAATATTACCTCCCTTAGGCATCATTCCTGGCAGTGGGTAAAAGTGGGCAAATACTCCTCCCTGGGAAAAAGATCATTCCCAGGAGACAACAAGAGCCGGAAGGTTCCCTCTGATGTCTTAGCAGTGCTGGGGACCAATGAGACTTCTTACAATGTTCCGGAGACTTCCTTGGAGAACAGGAAATGCCTCCAGGACCTCCAATCTTGATCACATTAGCAATCATGATGGAAGGAAACTCTGTTGTTGCTTGAAACTGAACCTAACCTGATAACCGCAGTCTTTTCTGTCTCTTGCAGCCTGGGAATCCAGCACAGAAGGCACACAGTAATGGAACTGAACCCATCACCTCTTCTTGAAGACATGGGTGAGGGCAGGAAAGGGACAGCTCTGGAAAGGGATACCCTGTTGTATTCATTTGAAAGGGACACCCAATTGTGCAGTGGAGAACACTAGTGAGTCTCTGGTCTGTGAAGAGAGGCCCACAGCCTATTCTGGGGGGTAAAAAACACCTGTGCATATGAAAAGGGAGGAAGGGGGTTGGGTTTGCTGCAAGGAGGCCAAGAACGGCAGAGGAGAAAGTGAGAGACAGAACCAGAGGGAGGGCTGGAGCCCAAGTCGGTGAGAATGATCAGGCATCTTCCAGACAGAAGTCCAGCGCTCAGGGAGCCAGGCACACCAACAGAAGTTTGTACCAAGCAAGGAAAAGGAACTGAGCTCCATGCCTATGCCTCGTGCATAGGGTAGAAATCAGTGGGGGTGGGGTGGGGGAGAGGTAGAGTGCTGCTAAAAGTCAACCCTGATGTGCAGAAACTACAGGGCAATTAGAAGCCAGGACTTGGGAGGACAGCCAGGTTCCTAGGAAGGGAAGCCCCAGGAAACTCGTACGATGCGACGCATCCCAGGGGCAGATGAGTCAGCCATGCAGGGGGTCACAGATGACCTCGCCCCGCTCCGGGCAGGACAGACCACCCTTAGCATTCAAGTCCCACAGGATACCCGCAAGAGCCTGATGCACGTGCAACCCGGGCTTGTCCATAAGTTTCCCAGAGGCGAGTGGCAGGAGCAGCATAGCCAGTGAAGACCGATGGAAGGAATTTGGGACATCTGGGCTCAAATGGGGAGCCCTGGGGATGAGATGGTCATCTCCAAAGTGGGAATGGGAGTGTGCTTTTTATCGGTTAGGATTCTGGAGGGCAAAATGGGAGCAGAGGATGGAAGCAGTAGGAAAAATAACTTGGCCCAAATATGAGGGGGACATTCCTGGCGATCAGGGGAGCCCGAACGTCAATGTGACTTCCTGTGAACAGCGCAAACTCTTCTCACTTGAGCCGCGAGGCAGAGGAGGTGAGAGCCCAGCTCGGGTGGTCTGGGGAGCAGAAGCGAGCCTGAGGTGCCTCCTTGGGATTCTGTGGTTCCAATTCCCCCGAGCATCCCCAGTATGACTGCCAACCCCTAGTGACCAACATGGGAACAGAGATCTGCACAGGCCAGAGGCAGCTCCTTGCAGCAGGAAAGACAGGACCCTTTGGGGATCATGTCTAGAGTAAGAACAGACACGGTTGTGTGAACCTGGGGACAGGTGGGCAAAGACTCTTACCAAGGTCTTCCAAAGACACTCAGCAAGTAGGTCTTTCCTGGGGGGAGAGACTCCCAGAACATCTCCTTTCCCAAGTCATTGACTTGGTGTCACAGAAATGGGCAAACAGGGGCTGGTCCCCTGTGTAGACTAATCCAGTGTTAAAGGGCATCTGTGCTGAGACCCTAGAGGGTTGGGTGGGACAGCTCAGAACCAGAAAGCCCGAGTGTCTCCCTGAGGTGTCTTCCACCACGCTGGGAGGTTCTACAAGACCAGGTTCCATCATCATCCGGTGACCGTGGGACCAGGAACAGGAAATCTGGAGTCTCGGCTTCCACGGTCCTGATAACTCTAGAGTACTCTCCTCCTCGACCAGAAGAAATAGACTCTGGGGCAGGGATTTCAAAATGTCACTGAAGACTCTCATTAAACACCATTGCTTCGGCCTTTTTGTGTTGCTGATACACTTGGTTTTATTCTGCCCGTTGCCCCCACCCCCATCCACCCCTTGCCACAAAAACTGGCTTATAGGGGCGCCTGGGTGGCGCAGTCGGTTAAGCGTCCGACCTCAGCCAGGTCACGATCTCGCGGTCCGTGAGTTCGAGCCCCGCGTCGGGCTCTGGGCTGATGGCTCGGAGCCTGGAGCCTGTTTCCGATTCTGTGTCTCCCTCTCTCTCTGCCCCTCCCCCGTTCATGCTCTGTCTCTCTCTGTCCCAAAAATAAATTAAAAAAAAAACCATTGAAAAAAAAATGGCTTATATAACTTGAGCTTCACAGAGTGATGTAAGGCAGCGGGCTTCAGGGTAAAACCAGGCTCTCAAACGATCCAGCGCAAGGAAGCATTGAAGAGCTAAATAGGGTCTGGAATTTCGGGAGAGCAGGTTGGGTCACAACATCCCTATCACCGCCATATACAATTTTCTGGATCCTTGGATACAATAGCACCAGGAAAATGGCGGTTTATGTAGCTAAACATTGCTTAGACGGGTATAAAAGAGTATTGACTTAAAATTTACGGCCTCATGGTAAGGGAAATTCTATAGCACAAACATCTCATCAACAGGAGGCTGACCTGAAGCTCTTTTAAAAAGATTGAGTGAAAATGATCCAAAAGGAAGGATGTGAACAGTGTAATTTTCTTCTTGGTCCAGCCATTATACTTGAAGTGACATGTTTATTTCTTTCTTAATAAAAGTTAGAAGCTACAATTCTCTCAAGCACAAAACCCTTGAGTTTAGCCAGCGTTTGATTAAGCAAGTAAACACGCCACAAAAGCACTTAGGATTTGGCTGAAAAGACAGTTACCGCTCAGGAAAGTGCTGGGATTTTATAACGAGAACTTCCACGTCACCGAAAACAGGGTGTGCTGGTGTGGGGCAGACGAATCCCGGGATCCATTCGTCATTTTTTTAAGTAGGTTAGTTTTCTCTTAACTCAGACATTAATTGACTACCAGACGGCACTAACACGGTGTTTTCAATCTACGGTGAAAATTATGTTTATCCCTTCGAGCCCCACGGCTTTAGACAGAAGGCTGGGGGCGTTGGAGAAGAGTGTTGTGCTCCTCAAAATGCAGAGCCCTGACAAATTGACACACGAGGAGCCTGACCCCGGAAGACTTACAAAAATGAGCATAGGGACGTCTGGGTGCGTGAGTCGGTGAAGCGTCCGACTTCGGCTCAGGTCGTGATCTCACGGTTCGTGGGTTCGAGCCCCGCGTCGGGCTCTGGGCTGACGGCTCGGAGCCTGGAGCCTGCTTCGGATTCTGTGTCTCCTCCTCTCTCTGCCCCTCCCCCCCACACTTGTGCTCTCTTTCTCTCAAAAATAAATAAACATAAAAAAATAAGCACATACATGCCAAAATTTTGCAAGGGACAAAAACCAATTCTAAATAACTTAGGTCGAAAAGGGAAACGAGGGGCGCCTGGGTGGCGCAGTCGGTTAAGCGTCCGACTTCAGCCAGGTCACGATCTCACGGTCCGGGAGTTCGAGCCCCGCGTCAGGCTCTGGGCTGATGGCTCGGAGCCTGGAGCCTGTTTCCGATTCTGTGTCTCCCTTTCTCTCTGCCCCTCCCCCGTTCATGCTCTGTCTCTCTCTGTCCCAAAAATAAATAAACGTTGAAAAGGGAAACGAATAGCTGGGAAACTCATAGGACAGAGTGAGGGCAACAGTTGTTACAGTGCACTCAGGTGATCCCCCCCAACACACACACATACACACACACACACACACACACACACACACACACCGGTTTCTCTGAGCTGGCCTCATCCCCTCCGGTTGGCTGGCCGCAGAGGTCAGCCATGCCCCTCTGAGCACTCTAGCCTATGGAAGCCTTACAGCCTCATCGCCTCCCGACCAGACAAGACAAAGGCTTCTCTCCAGTTGCCTTTTTTGTTTTTAACTGCAGGGAAGGACTCTAACTGGGCAGCTGAGGTCACAAGCCCATCTCTGGACCCATCCCTGAGACCAGGTGTGTGGGTAGTCTAACTGGCAGTCCTTGTCAGGGCCCCCCGATTAGAGCAGCGGGAAGAAAGGGCCTGCAGAGAAGGAGGGCGATCTTGGGAGAACTGAACAGTGTCACCCTGGTGCGTTCCTCTTCAGCCTTTCTCGTAGGAGCCCAGACACGCAGGGCAACCGAGCCAAGGCAGTTTGCTCCCACAAGGCCCGCCCGGAAGCCATCAGCCGCACATGGTTCTTGACTCTTGAAATGTGTGCAGGGTGGGCCCAGAGTGGAAAACGCACACTGTATTTCAAAGGCATGGTGGAAAAGGAATGTAAACTGTCTATTGACCACAAATCGAAATGACAATCTTTTGGCTGTAGTAGCTTAAATAAAACACATCGCTGGCATTCATTTTACCTGTTTTTTGGTTTTTGTTGTTGTTTTCTTACCTGTTTAACGGGGGCTATTCGAACGTTTAAATTACATACGTGGCTCCTGTCCTCTTTCAGTTGGGGGTGGCTCCTCTGAGATGCAGGGTCATGAGGGACTTCGGTCCTCTCCCTAGCACCTGAGGCAAATGAACCTGGCAAATGGTGGGTGTATGGACCGGAGGACAGGAGCTGACTCTCCTTCCGACACGAGCACGTTGTTAGAGTCTCGGTGTGTTTGCTTCCGTGACGTGCATGTTTTTTCTTACACTAGCCAGAGTCCCTGCTTTGGTGTCTCCAAGCCATGTCCTCATGAGAATTATATCAAAGATGGGTGTCCTTTTTTTTATTTTGTAATTTTTTTAATGTTGATTCTTTTTTTTTTTTTTTTTTAATTTTTTTTTTTTTTCCAACGTTTTTTATTTATTTTTGGGACAGAGAGAAACAGAGCACGAACGGGGGAGGGGCAGAGAGAGAGGGAGACACAGCATCGGAAACAGGCTCCAGGCTCCGAGCCATCAGCCCAGAGCCTGACGCGGGGCTCGAACTCACGGAGCGCGAGATCGTGACCTGGCCGAAGTCGGACGCTTAACCGACTGCGCCACCCAGGCGCCCCTAATGTTGATTCATTTTTGAGAGAGCGAGTGGGAGAGGGGCAGAGAGGGAGACGGAATCCGAAGCAGGCTCCGGGCTCCAAGCTGTCGGCACAGTGCCCGACGCGGGGCTCGAACCCGTGAACCATGAGATCGTGACCTGAGCCAAAGTCAGACGCTTAACCGACTGAGCCCCCCCGGCAACCCCATGGGTGTCCATTTCTTTAGGGAGGCACAGAGCATAAACCAACCCAATTAGGAATCTTCGTCCGGGCTGCAAAGCCATAAGTTGGGGAATCTTCACATCACCCCATAATGCAGGTTGAGCAAGCGGAACAATGATTCAAGGGACAATGTACGTATTTCCAGGGTCATGCGTCAGATTGCAGACGCAGTCACCTTGGACTCCCGAAGCGCCAGCCATCTGATGAACCTGAAGAGCCTTTCTGTGTGATGCTGCTGGCCCGTTTTCTACGTGTGACCCGTTTGTCTGCAGGAGGCTGATTCAGGGCGGGGCAGGAATGAAAGTCTGCGTGGGGAGTTCATTGTCTTCCAGTCAGAAGGCTTCAGGTGGGAAATGAATTTGGATAATACAGTCTCAGTTCTCTGTCTATACAAAGCACACAGGACTTTGCATATATGACCGAGTCCTCGCCCAGCACCCCAGGAGAGGAGGAAGGCAGATCTCTGCTTTTTGGTTGATGATGGGAGGATTCAGAGATGTCTAGTTTGGTCAAAGCCCGCCCCTAAAAGTTGTGACCTAAAAGAAATCCTCCAACCTTCCCGCGTGCTGGCTTCTGTCTCGGTTACATAAGAAGACATTCAAGGACCCTTGAGAAAATATTTCTAATTGCAAACCACAGCATGCCCTGCTCCAAACGGCTGCCTACTCCAGCGAAAATAAAGTGCAAAAGTCCGCCATGGCCTCTGGGACCCTACAGAATCCGACCACAGCCTGCCTACCTGCTGTTCCTCACAGACATGGGCTGGTCCTGCCACAGGGCCTTTGCCTGGGCAGTGCCCTCTGCTGAAGCACTTTTCCCTTGGACCCTCACCTCCTCATCTCCTTACCTCCTCAGAGGGCCCCCCAGATAAACCCCTCTAAATTAATGCCATACCACCCCCTCTAGACTCGAACCCATTAGCTTGGGTCTCTTCGGGACACATATTTTTTTAATCGTTTTTTAATGTTTATTTATTGTTGAGAGAGACAGACAGACAGAGCATGAGCAGGGGAGGGGCAGAGAGAGCGGGAGACACAGAATCTCAGGCAGGGTCCAGGCCCCAAGCTGTCAGCACAGAGCCCAACGCAGGTCTCGAACTCACAAACCATAAGATCGTGACCTGAGCCGGAGTCAGATGTTTAACCAACTGAGCCACCCAGGCGCCCCAGGACACGTATATTCAAGATGGAACCATCTATCGTCTGCTTAGTGGTTTATTGTCGACCTTCCCCTGATAAAACGTAAGCTCTTGGAGGCCAGGGACCATGTTGGAGATTGTTCTCTCCAGATTTCCAGAGTCCCCAGCTGTGCATGATAGGAAATGAATGAAATTTACACACACATCCACACACATGTGCAGGCGAGGACAGGAGACCGCATACCCAAAGTAGTGTTAGGCAGGTGTTAATGGTTGTGACCCCCACCTCCCACAAAACTCAAATGTTGAAGTGCTAACCCCCAGGACCCCAGAAAGTGAATTTACTTGAAGCACAACTTATGGCAGATGTAATTAGTTAGGCTAAAAGGAGGTCACACTGGAGTTGGGTGGACCCCTAACCCAATGGGACTGGCATCCTTAGAAAGAGGGAACCATTGAAGATAGATAAGCGCACAGAGAACACGCCATAGGAAGATGAAGGCAGAAATTGGGATGATGCTTCTCTATGGCAACGAATGCCAAGGATTTCCAGCAAACCACCAGAAGAGGTGAGGGGAACAGAGTCTCCCTCACAGCCTCCGAAGGAACGAACCCGGCTGATAGCTTGATCTTGGACTCTCTGGCTTCCAGAACTGTGAGACAATGTAGTTGTTGAAGCTGCCTAGCCTGTGGTACTTTGTTAGGGCAGCCCTAGCAGATGAGTTTGGTGGTTTTCATGATATTCAGATAACAGGTCTAAATGCTTTACGGTGGTGGGTAGGCACATGTCAATCTTCTTTTTCTTTACCATGTGCTCACAGCTTGCAGCTAGAAAAGAAAAAAAGTCACCGTTTTCCCAAAGAAACAGAGTGAGCTGTATGTTGAAAAGCTATGATGGAACGCTACGGTTGAGTTTTATCCATCCACCTTGTTCCATTGTTTCCTCTCGATGGGCCATCCTGGCCACCTTCTTCCCCAGCCCTACACCACCTCTGGCCTCTCAGGTCACCACACTGAATCCCAACTCAGTGCATGAGAGGATCTGGAAGATGTTCTGAATCAGAATAAGTGCTCAGGGAGCCCTAGTTGACGCCTTTCCTCTCCCTGAAGCAAAATAGACCCATTTCTTTTCTTTTGTTTTTTTTAATACTTATTTCTGTTTTGAGAAAGAGGGAGTGCAAGTGGGGGAGCAGCAGAGAGAGAGGGAGAGACAGGGTCCCAAGCAGGCTCCGAGCTGTCAGCGCAGAGCCCAATGTGGGGTTCAAACCCACGACCCATGAGATCACAACCTGGGCCAAAATCAAGAGTCGGACGCTTAACCTACTGAGCCTCCCAGGTGCCCCCAAATAGATCCATTTCTAAAACAGGTCTCGCACTGCCAATTCGTATGAGCTACTGTGTTTATGAATTCAAATACTTCATCGCTCATGAAACATTTGTTGAAGGTCTACTGTGTGCTAAAATTCTGGTCAGGACCAGAAGAACATACAGACAAATAGTACACCCTCTCTACTCCAAAGACCTTACATCCTACACAGAGCAAAGTGAGTAGTTCAAGCAAATAAGCCACAAAGCACGCCAACAGTGCCCTGAGAAACACAACTGGGGGAGGGCCAGGGGGGTAGAAAACCAAAAAGAGGACTGGTTTCCAGCCTGGAAGGGCTGGCTCCATAGCACCCCAATCCATCCCGTGAGAAAGACAAAAACAATGTAAAAGGGTATTTGTTTGGAACATTCGAGACTTGCCCAAGGAATGAGGATCGCTATTTGTTGACCTTTGGTGCAGTATTCAATAACCACAATGGTCTGCAAAAGATAAATACAACATGTGTCTCTCTTCCAATTCCATATTTGTGTGGCGATCAATTTTCTCCACACACTTTAATCAAAACAACATATTGACACGGGCTGAATTCAGGAGCAGATATGAGAGTCTAGCTGTCTTTCATGAAGGCAGACGTCAAAGAGATTTGAAAAAAAAAGGTAAAATGATGTCACTTCTGTCAGTATTTTTGGTTTTGAAGACAGAAATTTTTTTTATAAAAATATGTTTTAAATCAATTATGAATAAACAAATTTCTCAGGTTTTAGTATGGTAAATGTTAATATACATACAACCCATAGTAACAAAAGCTCTTTTGGGACTTCAGCAATTTTTAAGAATGTAAGGGGATCTGGAGACTACATATTTTGAGAATCATCCATCTAAAACACTTACTGAAATCGACCATATGCTATCGACAAGCCTTGACAAATTTCAGTTTGGGAATTATTCGGAGTATGTTCTCTGACCAGAGTAGAATTAAGTCCAAAATCAATTCTTTAAAAAAAAACAAAAAACAAAAAAGACTAGGAAATCCCCCATGTTGGGAAATCCATTCACGTCTAAATATCCTATGTGTCAAGAAGAAATCTTAATGAAATTTAGAAAATAGTTTGAAGTAAATCACAATAAAAATACAATATCACAATTCATGGGACCTACGTTAAGGTGTACTTACAGGGAAGTTTGTAGCACCAGATGCATATATTAGAAAAGAAGAAAGGACCAAAAGTAAGTGTTCTAAATATCTATGTCAAGAAGTAAGAACAGCGAAAGCAAATTAAGCTCAAAATAAGTAAGAGGGGTGCTGATAACGTCAGAAATAATGATTTAAAACACAACTATTTGATGGAAAAGTCAACATAAAACAAAAATGTCTTATTTGAAAAACTAAAAACTTATAAACCCTTAAAATACTCATCAAGGAAGCTGCAGAAAGCTTAAGTTACCACTAACTTTGATATGGAAATCTGACAGGGATATTACGAGAAAGAAAAATGACCAGCCAATTTCCCCTATGCACATAGGCCAATAATCCTAAATAAAGTATCAGCAGATCGAATTCCATCATACTAAAATAGGATAAGGCACCATGGCAAAGCCAAGTTTATTTTAGCAATTCCAGATTGGTCGACCACTCAAGCGTCAATGACATGTGCCAACCACACATGCATATACTGTCATACAGGGAGACTTGAGTTTCTGGTCCAAATTACAAAGAGCTTGGAAGTCCTCACTCTCATCCTCATAACAAGAAAAATGCTGAAGAAACTGGAAACCAGCAGGTCTTACACCAGCAGAGAATCGAGGCCACGGCACAATGTGCTGCCCAGAAAACCAGACACACGGAGAGCAGACACGGGAGCCCGCGGTGGGGCCATTACCTACAGGACTGCTTTCAGCCGTCATCGAGGACTTTGAACCATCATCAGTGTGGACAAGTTTGAGAGTTCAGAACTCCAGGGGTGGGGGGGCAGTGTTAGCAGGCTGCCCCGAGTCTAACATCCGGGAGCCATGCCAGGTTCTCCCTGGGGAGACACCCTCCAGCTTCTAGCAGGGAGAGGGGCAAAGTCACCATTGAGAAACATGGCCGGAGTCCTCTGTTCTCCTTAACTGCTGCCCTCAAGGAGAATTATTTCACCAGAGCCTAACCTGGGTCTTACCAGGACCTCAGTGGCTTGGGGAAAGGTAAACACTAACTCAGACTCAGGAGACTGAGGCCTAATCTCAGCCCTACAGAACACCCCCCTTGCCCCACACTCTTCCTCCACCTCCATAGGGCTCCTGCGTAAGAACTGGGAGGGGGGTGTTACAACTAAAGGTTACTGTACAAGTCTAAGGTTACTGCCAACCCTAGACCCCATCTAATGAGTCTCTAATAAAACCCCAAGACAATGGGGAGGCACAAATAAAGACCCTGGAAGAAACGTTAGCCTCTGATATCATGGCTACAGCAAACGGTAAACATGGTCTGCCACCTACCAGGTCAACAGAAACCTCACACTAATGGCCTACACTTCTTTTGCCCAACACATAATGTCAGGCTTTCAACAAAAAATTACAAGGTGTGCTGAAAAGCAAAACATACAGTTGGAAGAGGCAAAGCACGTCTCAGAACCAAACTCTGATATGGCAGAGATTCCAGAATGATCAGATCAGGAATTTAAAATAACTATGATCGAGATACTAAGAGTTTTCATGGAAACAGAGGACAACAGGCAGGAGCAGATGGGTGATGTGAGCAGAGAGACGGCAGTTCTCGGGACAGAAGCCAAAACGAAACGCCGGAAATCAAAGATTCAGTAGGGGATGCTTTGGATGGGCTCATCCGCAGATTGGACGCGACCAAAGAAAGAGTCAGTGAGCCTGATGATACGTCAGTGGAAACTTCCAGAACTGAAATGAAGGGAGAAAAAAAAAGAATGCAAAAGGTGGAACAGAGTATCCAAGAACTATAGGACAATTACAAAAGGTGGAGAATATTACAATAACAATTCCATTTGTGACAACATATGGAAATATTACATACTTAAGATAAATCAGAAGTCAGCAAGCCCTCTGCATAGAAAATCACAGAACAGGGGCACCTGGGCGGCTCAATCAGTTAAGCATCCGACTTTGGCTCAGGTCATGATCTCGCGGTCCGTGAGTTTGAGCCCCGCGTGGGGCTCTGTGCTGACAGCTCAGAGCCTGGAGCCTGCTTCGGATTCTGTGTGTCCCTCGCTCTCTGTCCCTCCCCCACTCACTCTCTGTCTCTATCTCTGTCTCTCTCTCTCAAAACTAGGTAAACACTAAGCTTTTTTTTTAATTTAAAAAAAATCACAGAATATGACCGAGGAAAAGTAAAGATGTAAATAGATGAAAAACATACCACCTTCACGGACTGCAACACTCAAAACTGAAAGATGTTCATTCTTTTCAAATACATTGATCGATTCGATATAATTCTGATTAAAAATCCCAGAAAGTCTTTTTTTCTATGGAAACTGAAAAACTATTTCTATAATTTTTATGCAATGCAAAGGTCCAAGAGCAGCAAAGACAATCTAAAAAAAAAAACCAAGTTGACACTTACAGACTTAAGTGTCTTCAGTTATTATATTATATTATATTATATTATATTATATTATATTATAATAAGTGTTTAGTTATTAAGACTTATTATAATGTTATGGAAAATAAGACACAAAGAAAGACTAAAAATGCATAGAATAAGGAGTTCAAAAACAGACCACACAGAGTCATTTTATTTATGAGAAAGGTTACATTTCAAAGCAGTGGAGAACGGATGATCTTTTCAATAAATGATCGGTTAAGTATCCATATTATAAAAAATGCATCTTGCTTCCTATTTACATCTTGAACAAAAATCAAGTCCAGTTGGATTATGGGCATAAATGTGGAAGGCGTAAAAAATTTCTACAATTTAAGAGAATTTAAGAGAGTATCTGCACAATCTGGAGCAACAACCTTCTTTAGCGGGACACAATTCGTATTAAACATACCAGGAAAAATAATACAGATTAGACTGTGTGAAAATTAAGATCCTCTGGTCAACAAAGACAACAGTAAAGGAGAGAAAAGGCAAGCCATGGAAGGGAGAGAACATTTGCAACACACATGTCTGACAGAGAATGCAAGTCTACAATAGTTAGGGAAGCCTTCCAAACAATTTAAAAAACAAAAAAAGCAGACGATCCAATAGAAAACTGGACAGAAGACTGAATCTAATTTCATAGGACATACAAAATGCCCAATAAGTGTGTAAAAATGTGCCCAACATTTCAGTCATCAGAAAAAGGCAAATTAAGGGGAACCCTGGTTGATATCAAGCATCCAAATCTTGATTTCAGCTCAGGTCATGATCTCACCCCATGTCAGGCTCTGTGCTGGCAGTGAGGAGCCTGCTTGGGGTTCTCTCTCTCTCTCTCTCTCTCTCTCTCTCTCTGCCCCTCCCCTGCTTCTGTGCTCTCTCTCTCCCAAAACAAATAAAGAAATAAAACAACAAAAAGAGAAAAATGCAAATTAAGAGAGAGCACTGTACCCTATGAACACTTAAAGATGGGCAAGAACAATTGTGGGCAAGGAGGTGAAGCCTCTGGAACTCTCATACACTGCTGGGGGGTTGGGAGTGCAGTCTCTGGAAATTTCTTTAGAGGTATCTACCCTAATCGAATATATGCATACCCTATGACACAGCCATTCTTCTTATAGATATATAATCAACTGATTCTGTACAAATATACACAAAAAAGGGATGGGCGAATATATTCATAGCAATATTATTCGTGATAAGCCCACACCAGAAGCAATTCCAATATTTGTCACTAGAATGACATTCTAGTATGGTAATCAACACAAATGAACTAGAGTCATATGCAACTAACAGTAAGGATCTCACAGGTAATCAGATAATAGGAAATGAAATAAATCAGACACAACCATTTGCATAAAATCCAAAAAAACAGGAGCGCCTGGGTGGCTCTGTCGGTTGGGCGTCCAACTGTTGATTTCAGCTCGGGTCATGATCTCGTGGTTTGTGAGACTGAGCCCCGACAGTGTGGAGCCTGCTTGGGATTCTCTCTCTCCCTCTCTTTCTGCTCCTCCCCTGCTCGCACATGCACACACTCTCTCTCTCACACACAAAATAAGAAAATAAACATCTAGAAAAAATCCAAAAAAAAACCAGGGAAAGCCAGTCTTTGGTGGCAGAGTGAGAATAGCAAGTGATGCTGGGAGGTGGGTGCCTGGAAGGGGGCCCTGGGGTCCCAGGGTGGTGACGCTGTCCTGTAGCCCCAACCATCTGCGTGCCAAGTGCACGGGTGCGATCGCGTTGCGGAAGTTTATCAGGCCGCACTCCCATGATATAAGCACACTTTTCTGTGTGTGTATTATATGTGCAATCGAAAAGCTTAGTTTAATGAACAAAAGCCAGGGGTCAATTTTATATAGTTGGGGAGGAGCCTGAACCCTTTCAGAAGAATCTAGAACGCCATCTCTATTTTCATCCCGAGGGCAGGCAGTGTTGTCCCTCCATCCAGCCTTGTGTTATTCACCGATCCCAGAGCAGTAACTGACTCATGGCGACTCAGGGGTCAGTAGATCTTTGATGAATGAGAAGCAAGAAAGATGCTTTCCCTTGCTGTTGAAGTTCTCAGGACAATGGTTCTCTTCCGAATATGGAGTCTAATTTGCCACTTCTTGAGCCTGGGTTGGTCTTGTGTTCTGCTCTGGCCAACAGGAAGCGGCAGAAGCAAGCACTATGGGGCCAGTCTGGAGGAGGACCAAAGCACCCAGCTGATAGCTCCTCAGCCTCCAGATGCAGAACCCCTCGGCTGAACTGCAGGGAACCGCAGAAGCCTGAGGCAGGACCACCCACGCCCAGGCAGGCCCACCACCACCCAAATGACCCAAAGACCTGTAGGCAACCATCAACGGGGTTGCTCTGAGCGACGAAATGAAATAGTCTGCTACTCAGAAATGGTGACCTGATTAAACAGTCCCCCCGAGGAGGCTTTCCCAGACACTACAATAAAAATGATGCCCCTTATGGTTTACTGCAACCTGCATGCCATAGTGGTCCTGGAAAGCAGCGTCGGTGTCTCAGCTGTTTGGACCTGATTTCTAGCCTCTTCTCCCCTGCCTGCCTTTTCTACAGATGCCACAAATGCCACAGCTGATGTCCCAGCTTCTTTTGCAGCGTGGCCTTGGGGCCTGCTGGCCACTTAGATATATGCAGGAATCTGCTCTTAAGCCTTGCCTTCCTCTCTCTCCTTAAGCATGCCTGTGACCCCTCGAGGTGCCACAGTCATTCCTAAGGCAACGTTGAAAGAGCCCCTTATGGTGTCAATGAATAGAGTGGCCAGATTTAGAAAAACAATTAATTGTTAACTAGAAGAAATACAGGATGTCCTGGTCGACTGGAATTTTAGATAAACAAAGAGTAGCAATGTTTCAGTAGACGTACGCCCCAAATATATCATTGTTCCAAAGTCTGTCACGGAGACGCACTTCAGCCCTGGGGTTAAACCCGCATTTGCTTCCTCCCTCTCCCAGCCTCATACAATCCTAACTGGTGTTCTCAAACCGACCAACGTCTCTGCTAACCCAGCTGGCTCGCTTGGCACCCACTTCCTGTCAATACTTCATAGATATTGTTCCGCCATCTTCTGTCTGCCAATGGCTCCAGAGAAACTCCTGACGGCCGTCCTATTTTCTTCCAAATCTGTAAATAACAATTCTTTCCCGTGGGAAGCTTCTGGGATCTTCTGCTCACCCCTGGAAGGCAGTGGCATTGCCAACCTGGGTCTGTGAGTGTGGCTTTTCATGAGTCCCCACTGGAGCTCAGCTGACCCTTCTCGTCTCTAGACTCAAGCCCTCTACCGCGTGTGGAGTGTGTTCTAACATCTGCACAGATAATGCCTCTCCTCCAAAGTTACTCTATCATCTGTATATGAGCTGTCAGGGGTCGAGCATGCAGGTTTCTCTTTTTACTTCCCCCTTGTGATTTTTATCTCTAACTCTTTCTCTGGGTTTTGAGATATGTCTTCCACTTCACCTTCCAGACCACTAATTTGGGTCCAAATGGAAGCCATCATCTCTTTGAAGATAGGTACTTAATTTTTTTTTTTTTAATTCAAAGTAATTCTTCAGCTCCAGTCCACGCCGTGATGGAATCAAGTGTTCTTGCTGTTTTTTTAGGGCAGCTGCTATCTGTCTTCTGTAGCGAGACTTTTCCTGGCTAGTTGATAGTTTATTCTTCCTCTCCCAGCCTGCTGGGATCCCTGAATTCCTTGTTTTTCTTCATTGCCTACTTGAAGCTCTCCTCACCCTTGAAGCCATGCCTTGTTGCTGGGGCGCCTCGGTGGTGGTAGCCCCCGAGTGGCGGGGGCTCAACAGACTCTGTGGTGTCTGCTCAGGTCCCTGCCTGCAGCTGGGCACTGGCCCCCAGCTCCCGATTTCCCCAGCGGCAAGGTCGTTGCTCTCTCCATCTCAGAAATGGGCCACTGGGCTCACCGGATCAGTTTCCCTGAGCCATCGGATCCTCCAGGGTGGGGATTACTGGCTGGCTCCACCCTTCCAAATGGGTGTAGGGATCTCTATGAGCTGGCACTGTAGAGTCCGAGCCTCACCCCAGGGCTCTGCCCAGAGAGGTCCAGCCTCCAGCCTCTACGTCTGCCTTACACCTTGTGGGCCCTGCCTCTCCTAAGCCCAGGAGAGGCAGCTGAGAGTTGAGTCAAGAGACTGAGAAAATAGTATCAGGGGTATGTTTTCCAACACTATCCCCCCATAAATGCCCTCCACTTTTTATTCTAGAGTTTTGAACTTTGTATGATGGTACATCACATTTTTAATCAGAAAAAAAGAAATATTTTAATACCAAAAAGAGCTTTAGTTAAAGCATCACAAAAAGAGAAACAGGGATGCCTGGGTGGCTCAGTCAGTTAAGCGTCTGACTCGATTTGGGCTCAGGTCATGACCCCAGGGTTCATCAGATTGAGCCCTGAGTTGGGCTCCACGCTGGGTGTGGAAGCTGCTTAAAATTCTCTCTCTCCCCCTCTCTCTCTGCTCCTCCCACACTCAAGCTCTCTCTCTCCCCGAAAAATATAAATAAGTTGTAAAAAGTTAAAAAATAAAGAGAGAAACAAATGTATTTGACTTCATTAGGTCAGAATTTCTAAGTCTCCTACTTCCAAGATCATGTCCAACAAAAGACTGGAAGCCACTGTGTGCAGCAACCATGGACTGGTTACATGAAATACCGTGTGTCCGTATGAAATGTAGTCCATACTATGACTACAAAGCTATAAAGAAGACGAAGATCTGTGTGCACTGACTCAGAAAAAACACCTGCTTTTTAATGGCAAGGAGAAAGCGTGGGACAGAGTAGTGTGTGGTGTTTTTCTGTAAAGGGTCAGCCAGGAGATATTTTAGGCTTACGGACCACAGGGACACCGGGTCATAACCACCCAACTGTGCCGTGTTAGCAAGAAAGCAATCATGGACAGCACGCAAACGAATGCCTATGGCTGTGTTCCAATAAAACTTTATTTACAGAAGTACAAGTAGTGCCCGGGTTTGCCCCAGGGACCATCGCTTGCCAACGCCTAGTATAGCAGAGAAGCCCTCAAGTGATTTCCCATGAGCTACACTCTTATAGAATCTAGTTCCCTCGGGTGTACTGAGTCTTTCTTCTCAGCCAATACAAGATGGCAAAAAGAAGTTTTGCAGATGTAATTAAGATCCCAAATCAGCTGGTTCTGAGTTAATCAAAGGGGAGCTCGTCCTGGGAGATCTTAACCTAATCAAGTGAAAGCCCTTATAAGAGACTCTTTTTGAGAATAGAGATTCTTTTGCCAGCTTTGAAGAAACAAACCACCATGACTTCATACCTGTGAGAAGATGAAGTCAGCCGACAGCTTGAGGGAGGTTGGAAGCAGATCTTTCTAGGGTTGAGCCTGTGAAGAGAATACAGTCCAGCCAACGTGGTTTTCTTTTTTTAGTTTTATAATGTTTATTTATTTTTGAGAAAGAGAGAGACAGTGTGAGCAGGGGAGGGGCAGAGAGACAGGGAGACACAGAATCCGAAGCAGGCTTCAAGCTTCAAGCTGTCAACACAGAATCCAACGCGGGGCTCAAACTCAAAAACCCTGAGATCATGACCTGAGCTGAAGCTGGATGCTTAACCACCTGAGCCACCCAGGGGCCCCCAGTCAACATGTTGATGGCCACCTTGTGAGACCCTGTGTGAGACCCTGGCTAAGCAACACTCTTGTTCCTGACCCACAGACACTGAGATAATAAATATGCATTGTGTGAAGCCAGTAAGTTTGCAGTAATTTGTTACACAGCCTAGAAAACTAATATGCCCGTTGTATGAAGTCTGCCATCATTTACGTAAGAAGGGAAGAAAATAATAATATATGGGCACCTATTCTTAACTTTTTATAAAGGAACACTGGAAAGATAAACAGGAAATTAATCAAATTACCCACAGAGCGAGGGAGAAATGGTCAGGTATCCAAGGGCTGGGGGGCAAGACTTTTCAGACCATAATATTTTGTATTGTGTGGCTATTTCAACCGCCTAAACTGATTATCTATTCCAAAAACTAAATTAAATTTTGAAAGAAATCTGCTTTCCCATTTAGTAATCACACACCAGCTTTCAGATACGCACCTCTCATGCTTTACAGTTACCACTTACGTTCATGATATCTTTTGCCTTGATTCTTTTCTGTATCAACGCTACTAATATAACCTGTTTCTTTTTCCTTCAGAATGTCTTCTTTTAATCTCAAATGGCCGCCTTCCTCATTGTTGTTCTCATGGCCCCCGACACAGGGACCAGCATGAGAGACACCCCGGTGGATGCTTGCCAAATGAATGAATGAATGAATGAATCATGACAACCCTCATCTGGGTGGTTTTCTTCATGGTAAGCCCACTTGAACAACTTCTGGTCTACAAAACCCCTCCCCCTGCGGTCCCGAATTTACTCTGTACTTGAAATAAAGCATCTTCACAGAACAAGCCGCCTCACCGCCTTCTTACCACCCACCTACCGTCAAGAGATGTTGATGAAACATGATTCCTTAAGCATTTTAAACATCTTTCGGGAATATGTTATGCAGAAAAGACATAGTGATGGCAACAGCAAAACACAGGCATCTGTTATTCACTGGCTCGTTTTCTGAAAACAACTTTCCATTTTTCCAATCTGCTCACTCTCAGCTGAGCCATCTCGAAGAGGTCACCGCACACGGGGACCGAGTTGGAAGATTTGGCACAGCCACTGTGCCCTCTCTTCCTCACTCCAGCCTAGCTCTGCCCTGATCAAAGTTCAATTTGGGAGGCCCAGCTACTCTACTCTCCAGTCTACCAGGCTCTTCATTTGCTTGGCAAGTGGACCTCTGTCTTGTTCCAGAGATAGAGGCCCAAGCGCAATGTGTTCCCCAGAACCAAGAATCTAGATTTTTTCCCCTTTTATTCTCTTCTGTGGACTAGAATCCTCTCTCCTTAGCCCATGATGGTTCTCTGGAGCCACAATGAGGGTGGTGGGAGTTGAAAGGAGAGACAAAGAAGGGCAAAGGACAGGTTGGGCCAAACCATCAGGAACCCAGAAAGGCATCCTTAACTGTGGGTGAAGGTTGAAGGGTCAGGCTGTCCTCAAGCTTCCACTGGGCTCTAGCAAGGAGTTCTCTTGGCCTGACTCAAAAGTGATACAACCTGAGATGTGGGGGTGGGCCTGGGAGTGGAGACAACTTCTGGTACAAGTGCACATGCACATGGGCACACACACGGGCACACACACACACACACACACACACACACACACACACTCCCCACAAGGGCTTTTCCTGCCTTACAATGCTCCCCCAGAGGTCTGCTAATCTGTCCTATCAGTAGCAGGTGCATTGGAGCCCCCATGGGCACTCTGGGGTGATCACCATCTGCTGGAGCACTTACCAAGTTCCTGTCATGTGCTCCTTGGCCTGTTAAGCAAAGACTGTCTAGACCCCAGTACCCTGTGCTCTTTTTTTTTTTTTTTAGTCCTATCTTAGTATCACCCAAGCTCCCAAACCCAGAGAGATGGCATTAAACAGTCCCCGGCTAGAGGTGGGGAAAGGGGTAACCATCAGCACACGAACATACAAGATTTCCCAGGTGGCAATAAAAAGTTCCCAGCTGAATCCAAAGAACCAATATGGAGAAGAAAATGTTCACAATATATTGTTAAGCTAAAAACAAGGAGGTTATAAAGCAATGTGTTCTACAATCCCATTTTTTCCAAATGTATCCATTTTTACAGTTATCTTAAGTTTCCCCAGCACCTTAGATTCACCTACTGGACCATCGTTTCTGCATGTCTACCAGTGTGTCTGCTGTCACTTCCAACATGACATGTCCTAAACTGAAGTGAGGGCTCGCCCTTCTGTCTGCTCCTCCTACAGCTACCTCCGTACCAGGAGAAGGTGGCCCCATTCTTCTCGATGATTAAAGCCACCATAGCTCTTCTTCCTTTTCCAGCAGGTGGTCAATTCATCAGTTGCAATAAAGTTGAAACAATCTCCTGGAGAGTAGATAGCAACAAAGACAGAGGAAACAGGAGGAAATAAACAAGAAAATTAGACATTCAGGCTAAGAGATACAACAGCCTAAGAAGTACAGTCACTGTTGCATGGGGTAAAAAAGACAGAAAATTAAAGAGAGGAAATTATTATTTCTTAAAAACTGATAGAAGTTTTCCAAGGACTAACAGATCTGAGTTTCCAGATTGAAGACTTTTTTTTGCAAGTTCTCAGCATAAATGAATGAAAATAGATCCACGTCGCAGCCCACCACTGGGAAATTTAGAGTCCAGGAATGCAGAGAAGATCTTAAAATGTCCAGAGAGAAAATGCAGGCCGTGAACAAGGAGTCAGGAACTGGAACAGTGTTCAGTCTCAAAAGAGAAGCTCTAGAATTGAAAAGAAAGAGGAGTGATGCCTTCAAACTTCTAAGGGGAACTTATATCAAGCCAAACATATTTGGGGAGAGAATAAAGACATTTTCAGACATGCAAGTTCTCCAAACATTTCCCCCCTGAGGACTCTTGTTAGAAAACCACTGCAGGATGTGTTCCACCAAAACAAAGGAGTAAACCACAAAAGAAGAGAAGGGTTCTAGAAAGCAGGAGTCCATCATAGGAGACAAGAGAAAGTATTCTCAAGATGATGGTAAAAAGAGGCCTGAGATGCCAATGATGCAGTAAGGGTGGAAAATAACCAATGCGGATGGAAAACATGAGGGCTGGAGTGGAGAGAACCCACCAAGAAAAAAGTGGACCTGAGAAGTTATCAGTATGTTTCTCCACACAGAGTTTTGACAGACTTTGAAGACAAAATACTGACACTAGGTACAAAGAGACTAGGAAAAACAAGGCAGTTATTAACTCCAGGGAAAAAAAAAGTTATATAAGGAAAGAAATGATGTCATAGGATATATATATGTTTCAACTGTGAATCATGTAAATATTACCAAAATATAGTCAAGATAATATAAATGCCAAAGGCCAGTCTGAGAAATTATCACATTACATGTTGAAAGGATGTGGTGAGGGAAGCAGAGAGGAGGCTGGTGTAAAAAAGCCACAGCGTCCTCCTTTCTCATGGAGGAAAGTCATTAGACACTAATGAAAAGCAAGAGCAGAATATTCTTGTTATTTAGAAATATGGAAGATCAGAAAAAAATAAGACACCTAAAATTGATGAAATTGATCACCTCTCAAGTGTTCATGGGGGTGAGGAAGAGAGGGACAGTGGACTTTGTTTTTATCATAAACCTCATAGTACCTTTTAAACTATGTATACGTTTATGTATACATATTATTTTTTAAGTTTATTTATTTACTTTGAGAGAGAAGAGACTGTGTGCATGTGCACACACACACACACACACACACACACACACACACGTGAGCACGTGAGGGTCAGGGAGAGAGAGGAAGAGAGAGAATCCCAACCAGGCTCCATGCCGTCAGCACGGGGTCCAATCTCACAAACTGTAAGTGAGATCGTGACCTGAGCCAAAATCAAGAATCAGATGCTTAACCAACTGAGCCACCTAGTCGCCCCTACACTTATTATTTTGATTTAAAAAATTGTTCAAAATAATACAAAGTCACAATGGAAGTCACCATGAATTTCCCCAAAATAAAAAAAACCTCGATTTTATAAAAATAAAGAAGAAAGGTAAACTCAACAAAAATTTAAATCAACAAGAACAGGGAAATTAACATTCTACAGAATTTTTTACTCTGGTCTAATCTATTTTCTCTCAGTGAATAGGTTTTGTTGCCACTGATTTGTTTTACTCCTTTTATATAAATTCTGAGACATCATAATACAAATTTGAGGTTTTTATATAAATCAGGCATATATATTACTCAGTGCTGTGTTTTGGTACCTGGCACAGTGCCCAGCATCTAGCAGCTTCTCAAGGAATATTTGTTGACTTGAGTTAAAGGAACCTGATCTTCTTTGGGTCTAAATTTCCTCAGATTTTCTCAGGGGTTCCTTTAAGAACCATCTCCATGAAAAACATTTCTAAAATTTCTGTGAAACTTTGCAGAGACATTACTCATTAACTTGCTTAATGTTCCTTTCAGAAGGATCCACAAGATAAATTTTTCTCTGAATTTAAAACCCACCAAAAGAGTCAGTCTTCTGATAAAATGGTATCTAGTGATGAGAATTATGTAACCTCACTTTTGCCTTAAATCCTAAGGCTGGAAGTCTACCTTAGGTTAATAACTTGGAACAGCTTAGATGTGATAGACTCTAAATTTTTTTAATGCATATTCAGGAGATAGAGAAGGAGTGATTTTCTCCTTTTTCTAAGGTATTGATTTTTAAATAGATATTTATTCTTGAGACCAGGAATTGCTTTTTCCACTTTTTTACAGACCTGGTAGTGGAAAAGTTTCATTTCTTTTCCTGAATGGACATCCAAGTATCAGAAGCCCTGGAATTCATACAACTAAAATACTGCCACTGTATAGAGTTCGCAACAAACTACATTCTTCATGTTTGACTAGCTGGGTAGAATATGCATTTACTGCTCTTGATAATGGATCCAGGACCATCACAGGAACTCGGCCCCAAAGAAATCCTAGGGTGTCCCCCTTGGGATCCCATCCGGACAGACTTAGGATGCTGGGTTGGCAAGATGCTCTCCAGATTTTTCCTTTTGGAAACTCCTGTTCTCGGTAGGCTGACCCTTGCCCTGCCAGTGAATGATTTCACTGCACTTGTATTAAAGACTTTCATCTTCCACCGTGGCTTCTCATTGGAAGCACAGGATTTGAGTGAATTGTCAGAAGAAAATTGTCTCTGTGTTTCTCATCTTCAGTCTGTGACCCTTAGCCCCCTGTACTGTGAACTCAATATCTTCCTCTCTCAAACAGCATCTTTCATTCTTAGTAATCATGAGCTTTGTCCGTGCTTGACTCTGAAAGCATTGGGCTTGCCATTGGCTTCATTGCCATGGCATCCATCCGTTAGAAAAATGCCATGAACTATCAAGCAAGCTGTCAGTGATCATTGCTCGTTTTCTTTCATAAATTTGAGTGAGTGTACCAGCTGGTTGTCTGACCAGCGGTGAGAATCTGCATTGCTTTGTGGCACGTAAGATCAGGACAGTTATGATTTCATCAGAGACTTCCATTCTGAGGGTCCGATCCCCAAGCAAAATGACACGCTAAACATCTTCAGATCTGTTCCAGAAAAATTGGTGATCCAGACAACTTTACCTAGGTGACAGCCTCATCTTGCCTTTAAGAATCCTGCATAGATTTCTTATTCTTGGATATGTATAAACAGAGTGCCTGCCATAATAGTGTCATGGATCTGTGGCTTACTGAACTTGACATTTTGAAGGACCTGGTCGACAGAGGCCAGTGGACAAAACAGCACTCAATTTTTCAAGTTGAGGACGGGTACGTAGAATCTGTCTCTTCAGAAGGAACTCAATCAAGTGTCTGCAGTGAGAATGTGGAGGTCTGTCTTTCTAACACTTGAGCTTGGCAATGAGATGGTTCTAATTGTTGAAATCTTCTTCACCCAAGTGGATTTATCCAGATGAAGATTTGATATAAAAGATTCTATCATCTGAAGGGAAATAGACACAACAAAATGCTCTTTCCAAGATCCAAGATCAATATAACTCTTTTATCACCAATCTTCTTGTCCAAGCCATGAGCAGAGGTTATGCCTGGTTCCAGCAAAGAGCTTTTAAAGTAAGCTAAAACTGAAATAAAAAGACAGTAACAATCCTCCTGCAATCTCCTTCATCGTTTCCAGAAATGCAGAAGGGAACTTCTCAAGACTTTGCTCTCCTTCCCTGTACTCCACATGGGACCACCACTGTCTTGTGTCATTCACATATACCATTGCCCACCATTACCACCATCACGGCTATCACCATCATTATGTGAACCCAAAAATATCCAAATAAATCCTCAGCGATGAAATGGTTTCCATGGGTTTCACTGTAGTTTGATTCACTGCACCACTACTAATCATTTGATCAATCATTCTGTGTTTGTAAAGGCCGCAAAGCTTGGGATCAGTTTCCCTGATCATTGGCTGTGATCTCCATATTCCTTCAATAGAAGACACCCACATAAAGATTAATGTTGCCAGGATCAACAACAACCTCAGATCCATCAAATATTATTGCAATTCCTCAACCAGGAGAGCACAAAGCTCCAGAGAGGATGAGTCTGGCTGACGGAAGAGTAATATAGGAAAATAAGAGCTCTGCCTTGTGGAGTAAACAAAAGCTGACTTACGATAATTGAAAGTTTTATGTCTTTTATAGTCTAAACTAGAGATTTGTTTCACCTTGGATGTAACATAGCATTTTAGCTCTTTGAAATTATCTTGCATCTGACAGTTTGTCCATTAGTCATGACTAGATTACATTAGTCACTGACTAAGACTAGAGATGATTCTACATGGTAACAAAGTCATGTTTAAAATAGGCTCAGAAATGTTTTTTTCCTGTCTTTTATGTTGACAAAATGTTTCCCAGTATTATGTAGCTCTTGTTCTCTTTCCTATTTTTTTAAATAATTTTGTTAACAAGACCTCATGTTTTAAGAGGAATATTGTATGTTTTTCATGTAGAAGAGAACACAAATGACTCATTCCTCTACAACAGGACTGTAACACTTGCTATTTGGTTCTAGGCTTTCTAGAGACTACAACATCTCACTTTGAGCAAATGTCGCCTATTGGATTCAAGTTACAGGGAAGATCTATTTGTCACCCAAAGCTCTCAGTCACGGTAGATCTAGGCCTAAACCGGGACTGTTTGTCCATGTTTTGTTCTATTTGCCTCGGAGAGCTGATACCTCTGCTTCTGTGGAAATAGCACCTAATAGCACTCTTCACCATGTGAAGGGTTGCATAAGAAAACCTGAATTAGGGGCACTTGGGTGGCTCAGTTGGTTAGGCGACCAACTTCACCTCAGGTCATGATCTCATGGTTCGTGAGTTCGAGCCCCGTGTCAGGCTCTGTGCTGACAGCTCAGAGCCTGAAGCCTGCTTCAGATTCTGTGTCTCCCTCTCTCTCTCTCTCTCTGCCCCTACCCCACTCATGTTCTGTCTTTGTCTGTGTCTCTCAAAAATAAACGTAAGAATTAAAAAAAAAAACCCTGAATTAACTGCACCATGTTTTAAGTTTATTCCAGGAATGAATAAATAAATAGACACTTGTTTTGTGTTCTGTCTTCATTTATTAGAACAGAACTTGACGCATGTGAAATCCTTAGTAATTGTTAGCTATGCAGTTATGATTATCTTGTTCCTTTGCCATTCTGTTTCACACTTTCTCTCTCACCCTGACTCTTGAATTTCCTCGCTCTTTTCTCGTTCCCTCTGGTCATTTGTTTTGCATATTGGATGTCCTGAGAGAGCTTATACATGAGTGTCACCAACAAGATTTATCTAAAGGGATGCTCACAGAGTGTGGGTGGTGACAGAAAATGTGGGATCTAAAGAAGGGTCGGGACAGCACCTTCTAATGGACTCATTAGTTAGGAAGCTGTCCCTGTCACGTTGGCCAAAGCGATTTCCCAAAGACTGCCTTTTTTTTTTTTTTGAGAGAGAGGATCTTAAGCTCCTATAGGAGTTTATCACCTGACTTGGTCCACAATAGTAGGAAGCTGGTGGATTGGTTCGACCATCAATCCAATCATAAGGAGGGAGCAAAAGTCAGAATAAAATAATAAAATAGTAAAATAAAACAAAATCATAAAATGATTTTAAAAATATTTTAAAAATAAAATAATTTAAAAATCTTTAAAATGCACTCACAGCCTAGCAAAAATATCAGACACATATAGTGGGTTGAATAGCGCCCTCCCAAATTTCATGCACACCCAGACCTGTGGATGAAAACTGATCTGCAAGTTTTTTGCAGACATAATTAAAAGATGAGGTCATACTGGATTAGAGTGGACCTTAACCCAGTGACAGGCGTCTTTATAAGAAAAGGGACATTTGGGGATAGAGAGACACAGAAGGAAGATGGCCATGTGAAGAGGCAAATAGAAGTTGGAGGTCGGAGTTCTGGTACCAAAGCCAGGGAACACCAGAGATTGTCAGCAACTTCCCGAAGTTGGGAGAGGCAAGGAAGGATTCTCTCCTAGGCTTCTCGGAGGGAGCATGGCCCTGCCTACACCTCGATTTCAGACTGCTAGCCTTCAGAACCGTGAGAGAATAAATTCTCACTGTTTTAAGCCACTCTCTTTGTGGCACTGTCACAGCAGCCCTGAAAAATGAACACAACAGAAAGGGAATTCACTTTGAGGGCCTTGGTTAAATCAAGGTAAACTAGAGCCTTGGTTCCCATGGGCTCAGAAGATGTGGTGAGCAAGAGAGAAGGCCCAGGACCCCTTAAGGTGAGGAATTAAATAGGAATCTCCACTCAGTTCATAAAGTAGGACCCAATAGTATAGGGGGAAACCAGCAAGAAAGCTACCCCCACCAGAGGCCACTGACAGGAAATTGTCTCCAAAACTGGTTCTGGGTGAAAAGGAGCAAAACTCCACCCTGAAAATCTGTGGCAGAAATCAGTCCTCACGCATTTTGAGGTCTGAAGTCACATGCCCGGATTGTGTGAAAGGTCTGTGAGTCTAAGAATCGAGGTCAGGGTGAGTTGAGGCTGATGATCCCCTAAACGTCTGCAGAAGCAAATGTAAGTTTGTTCTGGTGCCCCCCCCCCCCAATCAGCCACACTGCGAAGAACTCCTAAACACAAACTCAGCTCACTTCCAAGAGTCACAAAACACAAAAGGAAATAAGGCAACACAACCCTGAGAGAGCAGAATCCTCAACCAGCTGAGTCAGACCTGCAAAGACTTCTGCCCTTGAATTATCTGATGCAGTGGATGGAATTAGTCGTTTAAGAAATTAAGACAATAGGGGCGCCTGGGTGGCTCAGTCAGTTGAGCAACTGACTTCAGCTCAGGTCACGATCTTGCAGTCTGTGAGTTCAGGCCCCGCATTGGGCTCTGTGCTGACAGCTCGGAGCCTGGAGCCTGCTTCGGATTCTGGGTCTCCCCCTCTGTCTGCTTCTCCCCCTCACATGCTCTCTCTCACTCTGTCAAAATTTATTTCAAAAATAAATAAACATTTAAAAATTTTGAGAAAAAAAAGAAATTAAGACAGTAAAAGAAAATTAAAGACCTGAATTAGTGTAAGAGTCCATCAATATGAACCAGGAGGTTTAGAAAACAAACTTGAACTCGTGTAAATAAAAGCACAATAATTCAAGTGAGAAACTCAATTAGACACAGGTGAAGAGAGAATTAGCGAGCTAAAAGGTGGGCTGGAAGAAATCTCCAGTGTGGAGATGCTAAGAATCAGAAAAGTCAGGAAATACGGAGGATCCAGTAAAGAGACTGAGCATGCACCAGAGTTCCATAGGGGGAAAAATAAGAGATAGTTACAATATTTGAAAAGATAATAGCTGAATGAATTCCAAGCTAGGACAGATAAAGAGAAATCCTCACCTAGCAAATAGTGCAATTTTCAGCACACCACAGACAAAGAAATAAAAGCCAATTGCCTTCGAAGGGATGACAAACTGGGGAGACAACTGACTTCTCGACAGCAATAAAAAAAAAAGCTGCAAGACAGTGGAATGATATCTTCAATATACTGTGAGACAATAACAGCCAAATAAAATTTTATATCCTGTGGGAGGGGAAAAATAGCTTTCAAGAATGAGAACAAAATAAGGTCATTTTCAGATCAGGAAAAACCGAGAAAGTTTACTACCAACAGAACTTCACTAGAGGACAGTAGAATGGAGGTACTTCAGGCAGAAAGAAAGTAATTGCACGCTGATGGTGCGAAATGAGAAAGAGTAATGGGTAAAGACACGGGTGGATAGAGACGAATCTAAACAAAATTGACTACATAAAAGAAGAATAATTTCTTGGGGGATTAAACATTTTTAAAAAGATAGGGCTAAAATACATAATATGTCACTGGGGAGGGGAATAAATGGGGCTAAACTCTTCTGGTGCCCTTATCGTGGTCAACATTGTCAGAAGTGGATATTCGCATTAAAATTAATTTCTAGAGTAAATGAAAGGGACACGTGCAACAAACTAGCACAGGGACAGACGAAATAGAACAACTATTCAATGATGAATTCAAAGCAAGCAAGACAGGAGGTGGTAAGCAAAAAAAAAAAAAAAAGAGAGAGAGAGAATAAATAGAAAGCACAAATGAAGATGTTAGAAATGCCTCCAAATCTCTCAATTACTACATTTTTAAAAGGGACTGGATATTTCAGGTTTAAAAAACATATCAAGTTGTATTTTTAAATCCAACTGGATCTAAACATCCAGCTACCTCTTTTTATAAGACACACACTAGGGGCACCTGGGTGGCTCAGTCGTTTGAGCATTGACTTCTGCTCAGGTCATGATCTCACAGCTTGTGGGTTCGAGCCCCACGTCGGGCTCTGTCTGACAGCTCAGAGCCTGGAGCCAGCTTCGGATTCTGTGTCTCCCTCTCTCTCTACCCCTCCCCTGCTCGAGCTCTGTCTTTCTGTCTCTCTCAAAAGTAAATAAACAATTAAAACAAATTAGAAGACACACACTAAATCATCTTGCTACAAAGAGATTACAAATAAAAGGCTGAACAATACATATTAGGACAATATTAAACAAAAAGTAAACGAAGGGGGTGCCTGGGTGGCTTAGTCAGTTGAGCATCTGACTCTTGATCTCGGCTCAGGTGTTGATCTCAGGGTCATGAGTTCAAGCCCCGTGTTGAGCTCTGTGCTGGGCTTGGAGCCTACATACATACATACATACATACATACATACATAAATAAATAAATAAATAAATAAATAAGAAGTCAAGCAAACAGACTAGGATATTTAATTAGCTACTGATAGCTAAAACTTAAGGCAAAAAAATGCTAATGGATATAAGGTTACCATAAAAAACTCAAGTACGGTTCACCTGGCAGATGTACCTATTAACAGAGCTTACACATAGAACAAAAATGGACAGAACTACAGAAGGAAACAAAAATACTCAGTATCGTAGAGAGAGACTTTAACATGCCTCTTCTAGTAATTAACTGACCACCCACTAAGAAGTTGGCCCCAGGACTGTGGCAGGGCAAATACAAGATAAGTCACTGTGCCAAAAAAATATGGATGTGCTCAAGGAAGGATGGGGTCACGTCAAAAGAATATACAAGTCACTTCAAAGGGGCTCCCATTGGGCAAATCTCAGACAATTTGAGTATCAAAATTTAAAAAAAAATGATAGTAATAGATTACTACTCTTTGACTAAAATACAAATCTATTATATATATATATATATATATATATATATATATATACATACATCAATTAGTAATTAATTGGTAAAAGAAAAAGAGGCTCTCCTTTACAATACAATGCCAACTAACAAATCCCGGAGATCATAGAATTAGAAAATTGTTATTTGGCAACCAAACAATAATAATAATAAGCGATCCAGGTGAAAATTATCAACAGATGCCAAATCTGAAGAAGTAAAGCCTGATGGGGAATAAAATATTTACATAGTCTCCAAGTATCTCCCCACAGGATATTTATTAATTACTTATCAATTGAGAAATTCATCAAACATATTAATTAGCTACACAGCAGAGAAAGCTGACAAATATCTGAACCAGGTGGGGGAAGAGCTGACATCAGGCACGGTACCCGCTGCCCACTCTGTGTCCCGACGTGAGGCACCGAGAAGACACAGCGTCACTTCTGGGAGATTCCTGCCTGCACAGCATCACCCGAATCACACGCGAGGAAACGTGAGACAAAGGTGAACTAGGAGACACTGCACAAGGACAGGTTTGGACCCTTCAAGAAGCTCAAAGTCAGAGAAAGAGGAGGAACAGAACGAAGGAGACCAAAGAGGTGTGGCCACCGAATGCAGCGTGTGATCCTGGACTGGATCCCGACCCACGAAGGACACTGTTGGGAGCTCTGGAGGGTTTGGTGCTGTCACTGCATCACTGCCGATGTCCTGGTTTTAACAGCCGAGCATCACACGCAGGGAATACACCAAAGTGGACAGGATGCCAATCCGTCATGTCCGCGGCTTATGCCCAGTAAAGCCAATGCCCATCGACCGGGAAAAATCCTCTCTGCCGTTCTAGAATATGGCAGCTGGGCGTTCTCTCCCACCTCCATTTTATTACCACAATGAACACCCTCCCCAGAACCGATGAATACACTCACCAGAGAGCTGGGAGCTCAGTCTGACTTTCCAAACATCCAGGACAGATTGTGACACATGCAAATACAGAAAAAAGTGAGAAGAAGGGACAGTGAGAAACCTTGGGACAGAAATCACCCCCCAGAACAAAACCACCAGGCCTCGCCTCGCTTCGCAAAATGCCCGGTGCTTGAAATTGATATTCTTTCTTCAACCATCGGTCGGAACTGAAACGAGCCTTCTTGCCCTGGAGGAGAGTAAACTTTGCGCACTGTGACCTCCCAAACACTGGTTATAGTCCTACGATTCTCTGTGCGAACGGAATCCCCACCACTTGCTAGACAGCATACTGTGGAGGAGACAAAGAAGTCCAGGTTCCAAAAACCACATCAGATGCTTCTCAGTCGGCTTCCTCGTCCAGAAAGCAGGGTTAATACAAGCGGCCTCAGAAGATCAGCTCCGGGGCTCAAACGCAGCAATGGGGTGGAGAGCCCGCACATACAAAATTATGTAAACTACTCAGTAAAAAATTCGGTAAATGATACCTGTTTTTATTCTCACTTATTTGTGCGGATGCATTCCTATTTTCCCCAAAGCATTTGGGGATGAAAAGATGTCGAAGGTGCTCCACTTTGCATTCAGCCTGTTACGCTGTTTAATAACCCATCAGTAAGAAAAAAATTTTTTGCGTGTGTTTATTTATTTTTGAGAGACAGAGAGAGGGAGACAGAGGATCCGAAGCAGGCTCCACACTGACAGCCCAGAGCCCGATGTGGGGCTCAAACTCACAAACCGTGAGATCATGACCTGAGCCAGTCAGATGCTTAACCAACTGAGACCCCAGGCGCCCCAATCTCAGGCCTTTTTAAAAAAAAATAAGTAAAATTGCTTTTTTTTTTTTAATTTTTTTTTCAACGTTTTTTATTTACTTTTGGGACAGAGAGAGACAGAGCATGAATGGGGGAGGGACAGAGAGAGAGGGAGACACAGAATCGGAAACAGGCTCCAGGCTCCGAGCCATCAGCCCAGAGCCTGACGCGGAGCTCAAACCCACGGACCGCGAGATCGTGACCTGGCTGAAGTCGGACGCTTAACCGACTGCGCCACCCAGGCGCCCCTAAAATTGCTTTTTAATGACCAAGTCTTCATTTAACTAAACCCGAATCCTGACACCTTGGAACACACCTTCGCCAGTCATTTGTTTGAGTCATGAGTTTAGAGATCAGATTTCATCGGTATCCAAATTCGAGTAAATGCATCAGTTTTCAAATATCACATTACTGAGCTGGCAGGCAATGAAAGGAAAAGGGAGAAGCGTGAGCGCCAAATGTTAACTCACATCCCAGAAAGAAAAGCGACGATGAATTAGTTCTCTTGAGACTTAGCGGACGCTTAGAAAGCGGTGTGAGGCCTGACGCGGAAAGGAAGGAGCTTTGGGAGAAGCCCGAGGTCTAGCTGACCGGTTGAGCCATCTAGATATTGGCCTAGGATTTACCTTGATATAAAAATCTGGGGGCGCCTGGGTGGCTCAGTCGGTTGGGCGTCCGACTTCGGCTCGGGTCATGATCTCACGGTCCGTGAGTTCGAGCCCCGCGTCGGGCTCTGTGCTGACAGCTCAGAGCCTGGAGCCTGTTTCAGATTCTGTGTCTCCCTCTCTCTCTGACCCTCCCCTGTTCATGCTCTGTCTCTCTCTGTCTCAAAAATAAATAAACGTTAAAAAAAAAAAATTTTTTTTTTAATCTGAGGTAAGTCCAGGAGTGTTAGCCTTTCACATTGCAAGAGTTTAGGGCTGGGGAAGGATCACAGTGTAATTATAATGTACGTGGCTATAATTAAGATCTTCTCTAATTAGCGAACAATCTTGCTGGGGCTTGTCACGCCCCCCACGGTGCTCTCCTCACGGCATCCTGGGAAGTCCTTTAACCGAAATCCCACCACGTTCCCTTCCTCACCCTGCACGGCTCCACATTTTCCTAAGAAGAAAGATAAGTCTTTGCATCTTTTCAACAGCCTCACCAGCCGTGTGCGATCTGCCTCCCTTCTTGGCCTCGCCTCCTTCTGTGTCCCCCACCCTCGCTTCAGTCTGGCCACACCATCCCCCCGCCCATCGTCCCTCTGACAAGTCCAGCACGAAGCTGCCACAGTGCCTTTGCACTGGTTATTCCCGCTGCCTGGAATGCTCCTCTCCAAAATAGACACCTGGCTCAGTCCCTCCCCTTCTTCACCTGTTTACTCAAATGCCACCTTTTCCATCAGGCTAACCTGCTCACTCAAGACAGACCTGCAGCCTCCCCCCCCACCTTCTCAGTCCTAATCTTTATCCCAAACCCACTTTTTTTGTCTTCCCTAGCCTCACCACCTTCAAGTATTCTGTAGACTTTTCTTACTGCGCTCTCTGCCTCTCTGCCCTTGCCAAAAATAAGCTCCCAAGAACAGGGAAATACTTTTTTTTTTCCACTGGCGGGCTCAGGTACTTGATCAGGGCCTGGAACAAAGATGGCAGTTGATAGATATTTTGTGATTTATAGATGGGAGTTGCGGCAGACCAGGACAGGCAAGTTTTCATGAACTCTTACTCCCTCAAAGTTTGTAACAAGGCAGAGTCTCGTTATGAAATATCTGTTCAGCCAGCCTTTTCCAAGGAGGCTAATCTACCTGTCCCATATATCAAGTGTTCATCAGAGGGCTGCGGGGAGGGGGGCAGAAAAATAATTGCTGTGGGGACTCGTTGTCCTCGATCTCGCAGCGGTAATGAGAACAAAGGCTTGTAGTGTGTGTGCAGTTTACAAAGAACTTGCACATCCACGCTGTCATCGGAGCCTCTGCATCTCTGTGAATTATGTATTAATCATGTTGCACACCCTTCACCCTTGATAAAAACCGAGTTTGGAGAGGCGCAAGGTCACCTGGCTAACAAAGGCTCCGGGGGCGGCGGGCGGGGGGGGGGGTCAGGTTGGGGAATGGAAATGCCTGTTTCGAAACGACCCCACTCTGTGCACCTGCCTCGCTGAGATAATCAACACCCGCGAGACTGTTGGTAGGATTAACCATTCGGGGAACTTTCGTCGCTGTTGTTGTTACTTGTTTGCGTTCACCTTTTTACCTTTCGCTCAGAATAACGCAGATGCAGGAACTCGCGCTGAGCAGATGTGCGATTTAGTGAACTGTTATGGGATGAACCTTGTAACCACCACCCAGGGCAAGAAATAGAGCTCTGCAGTCACCCCAAAAGTCCCCCGGGGGTGGCGAGCCCTCCCTGTCCAGACCCTCCCTCCCACCAAAGGTGACAATCATCTCAGCTCCTGTAGCAAAAACTTTCTTATGTTTCTTTTTAGTTTACCACCCAATGTGTGTCCTCAGACACTACAGTTTAGTTTTTAGCCATTTTTCAAAACTTGGTAAATCTCTTAATCAATAGTTGTCCCTGCCATTATCTCTCTTCCTTAAAGTGTATCTACTGAAGAATTTATTTTATTTTATTTTTTTTAGTTTATTTATCCATTTTTGAGACAGAGAACACAAGCAGGGGAGGGGCCAAGATAGGGAGAGAGAGAGAATCCCAAGCAGGCTTTGCACTGTCAGTGCAGAGCCCGACCCAGGGGTCCATCCCACGAACCATGAGATCGTGACCTGAGCCGAAAACTACTGTTGGATGCTTAACCGACTGAGCCACCCAGGCGCCCCTCTCCTGAAGAATTTAGAACTTTTGACCTGCAGGTTGGACAGCACAGTCTGGAACACGTGTGCACACATGAGAGCATACATGCGTACAAAAAACAGCTCTTGAGTCCATGCTGATATTTCAAATTCAAAGCCAGGACTCAAGGGTTTTTACTTAGTCTCTTTTGTATCATACCTGCATAACCTATCTTCGATCCCCAGAATCCACATTCTCAGAAACACAGGGGATGACAGACTCAGAATATTCTATAGCTACCCATCCGCTTTACCCCTTCTCATCCACACGACCCAGAACACTAACACTGGCACCACCAGGAAGAATGGCTGAAAATGGCCAAAACAAAAACAAACAGAACAAACCCCAGCAAAATACCCCCTACAAACCTCCTTTTTCAAAGGTGGTGCTATATCTTAGTTCTCAGAAAGAGAGCTGTTACACAGCGTACTCTCCCTTTTAACCTTCACTTAGCACGTAATTGTTTCTAAGACTGATGTGTAACTGACCTAGAACATTATATTAGTTTCACGTGCACAACATGATCGTTCGGTACACGTACGTATTGAAAAATGTCCACCACCAGGAATATGACGTGGTATTCTGCTCATTTGAAAGGCGTTCCATAGTGGCGTTCCTCGGAAGGGCTCATGGGAATAGTTGTCCCCAAAGCCTTTCCTGCTGATAACCATTCATCAAGCCCTTTATACTTGATGGCCAGTTATTGGCTGAAGAATCCAGTATTTTCATTTTTTTCCCTTGAGTGTATTACATGCTTCCTTCCCATTTTGCAGGGGGAGGGGGCACAAAAGGCTAATGACATGGACTCTTATTTCCATTTTTTTTTTTAAGTAGTCCCTGCCCCCAGCACAACGCCAATGTCAGGCTTGAACTTAAGACCCTGAGATCAAGACCTGAGCTGAGATCAAGAGTCAGACACCTAACTGACTGAGCCACCCAGGCATCCCTCTTCTTTCCTTATTGAATGAAGTCCTCCCTTTGCCTGGTTGGCCCAAAGAGGTTTTCTTTTTCTTTTTCTTTCTTTCTCTCTTTCTTTCTTTCTTTCTTTCTTTCTTTCTTTCTTTCTTTCTTTCTTTCTTTCTTTCTTTCTTTCTTCCTTTTTCCTTAGAGTCTAATAATTGTATTAGAATGTCTTGATGTTGGTTGTTCTGTATTGATCATCTCAGGGCACAGAGATTCCTTTGAATACAAAGTTTCAAATATGTATTTTTTAATCTGGAACAACTTTTCTTGAGGTATCACTATTGATACTAAGTTGCAGTGTCTTCTCCATGGACTCTGGATACCCGGTTATCCTCTTTGCCTGTCTTCAACGTTGGCCACCTTTTCTCTAACATTTTTGCTCTCTTCATTTCTTTTTCTTTTTTAATAATGACATGTAACTGACACAGAACATTATATTAGTTTCAGGTGCACAACATGATCATTCGGTACACGTATGTATTGAGAAGTGACCATGGCCATAAGCCTATTTACCATTCCATTTCTTTTTTATTTAAAAATTCCCCCTTTCACTCCTCATTTCTCATAAGGCACCGCCGGTCATTCCATTTGCTCCTATTTTCCTTCTAGCTTAGTCTTCACAACCAAACAATTTTCCTTCTTATTTCCAACTCTTTATCAAGGTACATTCCCTCATTCTAAGCTTTTCTCGGGGTGCCTGGGTGGCTCAGTCGGTTGAGCGTCCGACTTCAGCTCAGGTCATGATCTCACAGTCTGAGTTCGAGCCCCAAGTCGGGCTCTGTGCTGACAGCTCAGAGCCTGGAGCCTGCTTCTGATTCTGTGTCTCCCTCTTTCTCTGTCCCTCCCCCCCTCATGCTCTCTCTCTCTCTCTGTCTGTCAAAAATAAATAAACATTAAAAAAAATTTAAGCTTCTCTCATTTATGTATTGTATCATCTTCTTGATACTTTTGAGCTCATTTTGAAAAGGCATGTCAAAGTTTTGATCTGTTATTTGTAGGTTTTTTAAAAAATATTTTAATGTTTTATTTCTTTATTTAAATTTTTTTATGTTTATTTATTTTTGAGAGAGGGAGACAGAGCGTGAGTGGGGTAGCTGTCAGCACAGAGCCTGATGCGGGGCTCAAACCCACTAACTGTGAGATCCTGACCTGAGCCAAAGTTGGATGCTTAACCAATAGATCCACCCAGACACAGCAATGTTTATTTATTTTTGAGAGAGAAAGAGAGAGAGACAGAGCATGAGCGGGAAAGGAGCAAAGAGAGAGGGAGCATTTGCTTTTTAAAACATGAGTGGTTCAGCAAATTAGACATTGGTAGGATGTGTTATGTTACGTTATGTTATGTTATGTTATGTTATGTTATGTTATGTTATGTTATACTACATTATGATCTATTATATACATATGTATTTAATATATTTTCAGACACTTCTATGTTTCCATAAGCCAACAAGACATCCCTTAACTTCTTCCCTCCCCAGTAGGCAAGGGCGGCACATCCTGTCACTAATGGGTGTACGATCCGGACAGAAATCTAATGCAGGTTCTGGTCCAGTGCGTCTGGGGTAGGACCAGAGCTTCCGCATCTCTACCAGCTCCCAGGTCATGTCATGCAGGTGGTCCACACACCGCAGCTGGGCCAGTGAAGGTCTGGGTGTCAGCAAATTGTCGACACATTGCCGGAAGTTCAGCCAACACACGATTCTAATGAAGGATCGCTCTCAGATATTTCCCCCAATAGGCGCTATTCCCGGAAGAGTTGTTTATTCTTTTGAATAATAAAAAGAAACCTGAAATCCAGTACAGGCTACTCTGAGGCCAGTATTATGCTCCACAATGTCACACTTTCTCACTTAATCCTCACTTCGTTCATTTTTATAAATGCTAAGGTAATTCTCAGATTCGTTTGAGCTTTGGCTGGAATTGGGGGGCACACCTGAGTTTGTGACTCCAGACTCCTGTCTCCTCCTGCTGCGCCCTGCTGCACCTTGTACACAATTCGCTCTTCTGGACTTTGTCATCTGGACCCGATTTTTTCTTCATTTCGATCCCAAATAGTCACTACATTTTTAACAAGGTCTCTCTCCCCTGGTTTCACCATGTGCATCAATTTGGGGGAAGCGCTTCACAAACTCAGCCTCATCCTGCCCAGAGCTATCATCTCCGTCACCATGGCTGCCATTTAGAAAGCGAGAAAACCGATACGTGGCACGAGAACATCGTTCCTTCGCTAAAGGGCATTCTCAAGGCATCATCGTGGCGTTTCTCGCTACTTGACGCTGAAGGAAAGCTCATCAAACACGGCATGCGTACAGGTGTCATTGATTCCGCCACCGCCCTCAGTTCATGTTCGATGAATAATGTTACTCGTCTCTGGAATTTAGGAATGCGTGGAGAATAGGAGAGTTTGATAGCTGGAGAAGAAAGGAAACATGCCAGTTTTATAAACCAGGAGCAGGGTTGTGCCTTATTCACTGCAGAACGGGGTAGCCAACCCACTGGAGGGTATCTGCCTACACGCACATCTCCAGCCCCACCCTCCGCGTCTGGCTGCGGAGGTCGGGGAGCCTTGGAACCGCATTTGGGACAAGCCCTCCAGTGATTCCGATGCTCAGCCCGAGTAAGAAATCGCTGGTGGCAGGCTGCCTGTGCAGGACGCCCCCAGAACACGCCTGGCCGGCTTGCACGGTCATACCACAGGGGCTGTGACCCGGATGCAACTTCCCTTGCCTCGCCCACCATCCCGGCCAGCTTTGCTCAGCAGAGGGGTGTTCTCTGGCCCCTGACTGCACACTCCAGCAGCCCCTCTGCTTCCTTTCACTCGTGTCTAATTGACAGTCCAGTCTTACAGCCATCATAGTTTTCTAGCATAGCTGTTGGAATGATGGATTCTAGAACTCAAATTTTCAGATTATTCGTGTCTCATCCAGGGGTGCTGCAGCAAACCACCACAGAAAAGGGGTGCCATAAACAATGGGCGTTGACAGCCCGCCATTCTGGAGGCTATGAGTCTGAAATCGAGATACGGGTAGGGTTGTTTCCTTCCTAGGGCCATGAAGGAAGGAGCTATTCTCAGCCTCTCCCCTCGGCTTGTAGATGGACATGCCTCTGGCTTCCTCCCACCCCTCTCCCCTCATGGTCTCCCTCTCTGCCTGTTGCTCTCTGTGTCCAAATTTCCCCTCTTACCAGTTGTATTGAACTAGCACCCTCCTCTGCCATGACCTCATCTTAATTCGATCACCAGCAAAGACCCTATTGCAAAATAAGGTCGCACTTGCAGGAATTGGGGTTAGGACTTCGACATCCTTTGGGAAAATCCGATTCAACTGGAACCACCCGTTAGGCTATTGCACTTGAAAAGATCACTGTGATCAGAAGAGCATGTTGCGGACTTTAGAAACTGTGGGCGAGAAGCTATTTAAATGAGTCCGATTGAATCGGATATACTCACAACTCACTGCATAATTGCATTATCTTCCTGCTGGTTCCTGCTCCAAGGGCCCCTGTCGACATGTTTATGACTATCCCCTCCTTGTTCACTAAGTGATGAGTTGGGGAATCCCTCTTACCCACAACAAGGAAATATTCTTTGCCCCAGACACGCTATCTTGCAAGCACTGTAAGCCACGTTGTTATTAGGAAGACTAATTAATGTGGAACATGTCAACTGGCACAAAGTCAGTGTTTGGCAGGTGAATCGGGTAAATTCCCAATCTTTTAAGTGTCCATCTGGACCAAGTTCTTGGTCTTGGTCTTCTCCTGGTGAGTGAAGCTAAGAAAATCAGGCCCTGCCGTCGCCCCTTCTCCTATGTCCTGTGCCCTGTGCCCCCTCAGTGTCCCAGGGGCCCAACGGATCCCTGCCTTCCCTCCGTATAACCCCTGGGTGCTGACTTGTACAGCCCATTTTGAGTTGCGCCTGACTCCCTGTTCAGGTGTGGTCTGCAGGTGATCTGAGGGGCATCACAGGCCCCCGAGGGTCAGCAGAGCAGGAGTCTGGGGTGGCCCCATGGTTCCTAGCTGGCGTGCAGCTGCAGAAAGACAGACAGAAATGCTTCGCAGAGATTTCAAAGCTTAGAGCCACTCCGGGTGTTTCCATCAACTGCATTCATTTTCCGCCGCTTGCCAGCTTTCCCACCAGACCTCCTGCTCCTCCTGTGTGCCCCCCGATTCCGTAGGAGAAGACCATCGACCACACACCCCAGCCAGTCACGCTAGACTCCTCTCCACCTGCTCTGCCCAATCAGCTGCCGCATCCGAGCTGTTGGCCCTCTGACCACCCACCTCTCTGTGGCCCCACTGCCCTCACTCAGATCTTTATCCACCCCCCACCAAACTATTGCAATAGCCTCTCGCTGGGCAGATCAAGGAGGACAGAATTTGCCACCCTAAAATGTGTCTCCTTGGCATGGGGATTACTTTAAGCTGGTTATTTTTAAGAAAATGCAGACACAAGGGAAGCTCTGAAAATTTTGAGTAGAAGTACCCTTTTGTAAGAAACGCTTAACATTCAGGAAATCTCCACTCGTCACCATGTCTCCCGGTGATCCCAGGAAGAGGGGGATGCCTCAGTCTCTAGAAACTCTTTTTTTTTTTAATTTTTTAAATCTTTATTTTTGAGAGAGAAAGAGAGAGAGAGAGAGCATGAGCAGAGGACGGGCAGAGAGAGAGAGTCAGACAGACAGACAGAATCCGAAGCAGGCTCCAGGCTCTGAGTTGTCAGCACAGAGCCCGACACGGGGCTTGAACTCACGGACCACAGGATCATGACCTGAGCTGAAGTTGGACGCTTAACAGACTGAGCTACTCGGGCGCCCCTCTAGAAACTCTCATCAATGGGAAGGCAAGGACTTATGTCTGCACAACAACCTTATCCTTGTTTACAGAGCTTTTCCCAGCCACCACCACCCCCCCCCCCCTGCCACAACTGTACCCCACCCTCTTCTTTGGTCTCTAGCTGAAGATGGTTTTTAAGGAGATGATGGTTTGGGCCACTCTGGGGAGTTACTCGGCTTTCCTGGGGCTCTCCCCCAGATAAAGGAGACAAACGTGTCTTAAACTCGTTTTCGTTTTTTCTTCTGTTCATCTGTCTTATATCCATTTAATTATTAGACCATCCACAGAATCTAGAAGAGAAGCAAGGAATATTTTTCCACCCTTACTCTGACTACCTCTATTTCTTCGAGCAGAAGCGAGTCTTTGAGCAGGGCCCCAGGACTGGACCGGGAAGCCAGGAGTGCAAAGCAAGATGTCAGCAGGCCTCACTGTCACCGAAGTTTCTAGGGAAGATTCCTTCCTTGTTTCTTCTTGGTGCTGGTGGTCCCGGTGCTCATCGGCTTGTGACAACATCATTCCAATCCCTGCTCCTGTCTTCATGTGGCTTCCTGTGTGTGTGTGTGTGTGTGTGTGTGTGTGTCTTCTCTTTTTATAAGGGCACCAGTAACATTGGATTAACGAGTCATCTTACTCCGGTATGACCTCTACTTAAGTAATTGTACCTTCACTGACTCCGCTTCCAGATCAGGTCACATCCTCCGGCTGGGGGTTGGGGCGGGGGGGGGGGGGGGGTTTGGTTCAGGCTTGGACATAATCTGGGCCTATGGGTCTGGACAATTCAAACCATAATGGGCAATACATTCACTTTTAAACTTTTTAGTGACAAGAGGAAAGTCGATATTAGAGCACGCATCACCCCGGTCAGACACTGGACCCATCCTCTTCCTGCCTCAAGCTACTCTTTGGAACAGCAGGAGACTCACAGAGGAGGCCGAGCACATGGAAATCCTTGGGCGGCTTCCTGGAAGCACCTTGGGAATCATCGGAGGGGTCACGTTCCCGCCTTTGTTTCCGGGTCTCAAAGCAGTTCAGTCTGAGTCAATACAACACAGACCTCCTCGCAACATCCGTCAGCACCCACGTTCTCTCTTGGATTTACACAAAACCAAGTCAAATGTTCGGCCTAATCTCTCCCCTGGGGATGAACCGGGTGGTGGCTGGTGGTCACATCAGGCGGTGGGAGCGGCCTCATTTAGCTGCAGACACATTCGTACCTTCGCTTGTTTTCCTGTAATGAACCCAGCTCCCCAGGTTGTAGAGGAGCCCACAGTCCCAGGACCCCAGAAGCCGTCACGGGGCCAAACCCAGCACTGGGTCCGGGGTTAATGTACGTGTGTCATTGGCAGCAAATACTGGCTCCTGGGGTTGCCAGGCTGTGGGGGGGAGGGGCGTCCGTGAAGTTGGGTCTCACCACTTTCTTCCCCCAAGGAGAAGATGCTTCTGTGGTCAGAGCAAGTGAAACCAGGCAGGGGTGCGTGGGGTCAGAGATGAGAGAGCCTGTGAGCTGTCTTGGGCGTACGGAGTTTTGTCCCGTGCCAACCACACTGGGTCTTTAGCCCTGCCCGCCCTCACGGAGCCGCATCCTCATTCCTAAGACCTAAACCTATTGGTAGGTCGGTTCTTTTCTTTTTAATGTTTATTTTTATTTTGGAGAGAGAGAGAGAGAGAGCAAGCGGGGGAGGGACAGAGAGAGGAGGGCAGAGGATCCAAAACAGGCTCTGCTCTGACAGCAGAGAGCCTGAAGCGGGGTTCGACTCACACACTGCGAGGTCACGAGCTGAGCCGAAGTCTGATGCTTAACTGACTGAGCCACCCAGGTGCCCCTTCAGTTCTGATGGCATCCCTGAGTCTTCGCTCCTGCCGCCGACACTTGTCCGTCGAGCTGGCCCTACAAGTGGACTCTACCCCAGCCCCAGGCCTGGCTGCCATCTGCTCCGGACGGTCCCCCAGCCACATTCCACCTGCCTCCATCACCTGCCCTGCGGGATGCAGGAAACACAAATACTTTAGGCATGATACATTTACATTAATTTCAAATTAATTAACAGTAATTTTGCTCATCTCCTTAGAATTCAGTTAATTAATTAGGTAGGCCGTGACTGTACGTTTTTTTAGGCCAGGAAAAGACCGAACAAGGCTTCTTTTCTTTCTCCGGCTGGAACGTCGCCTGAGATCCCGCTCGTGTAGCTGCTCTCCCATCAGGGCGGACATTTCCCAAGGGCCCATCGCTGGATGTGAGTATTTTAGGCCCCACAGAGGACTTCGGAGGTCACTGTCTGAAAAGAGCTGAGCGGCCGGCTGGGGACCTGAACACTGATGAGACAGAGAGAGAGAGAGAGAGAGAGAGATGCTCGGCCACCTCCTGCAGCTGCCAGCTGATGGGGACCGCGACCCTTCCCACAGCCTCCCTGAGGCCCTGACCGGCCGCAGCTGCTCGGAGCACAGTCGGCCTTTGTGGAAACCAGAGAACGAGCAAGTCAAAGGGGCAGGGGGATTGGAGCCAGTGAGTCAGCTGGGTGTGCCCCGGGAGCTCAGCGGGGGACCACCGGGTCCCCTTTCTCCGCCCGGCCTGCACGTCTGCGGCACGGGAAACGCAGGTCCGCAAAGGGGACCACAAGGCGACGACAGCACAGAGCTTCCCCCTGGAGGCGAGGCCAGGCTCCCTGCGTGGCCTTGCTCCCCCTCCGCGCTGGCATCCACGCATCTCCGGCTGGCCCCGGGGACGCACACCGCCTCCAAAGTCAAGAAGCCCGTGGCCTCGGAAGCTGAGCCAGCCCACCAGCTGCTGAGTGAGGGAGCTGGGGTCAAGGTCAGGCCTGCCTGCCCCACCGCCCGGCCTGACCTTCCTGGTACAGTGACTTCCCAGACGGGTCCCCTGCTGATCTGGGGACCCGACGTTGAGATGGGCGTCTTAATCACGCAGAGCTGCTGATGGCCCCGCGACGGGGATGGCTCTCACGGGGGGGGGGGGGGGTTGCCCCCTGGGGGGACATTTGGCAGCATCTGGAGGCATTTTGGGTTGTCACAACCTGAGGTGGGGGGAGTTTGCTACCGGCATCTAGCGGGGGACGGTCAGAGACGTTGTCAAACATCCTACGAGGCGCAGGACGGTCCCCAGCGCAAAGAACTATCCAGCCCGAAACGTCCATTGTGCTGAGGTCGAAACACCCGCCCTACAAAATCTTGCGGGAGCAAAGTCCATACTGGTATTCTGAATGAGCCAAAAACATGGTTAAGGGAGAGCACAACCTGCTGTCCCCAATTATTCATTCATTTATCAGTATTTACCGGGCGCCCCCTATGAGCCAGACATTCCTCTGACTGCTGGGGATGTAACAGTGAACCAGACGGACAAGGCCCTGGGCGCCTCCAGGAGATGTTAAAAGAGTGGGCTCGAGGGAGAAGACAGAAACAAAGCTAATCAACGCATTTTTGAAAGGCCAGACCCAGATAGGGGCAATCCTGCCACAAAGTAGTGTAACAGGGAGGGATTTTGATCTGGTGGTCAAAGCGGCCCCCTGCAGAAGTGACGTGTAGGCTGAGGTCTGAACCATCAGAAGGAGCCAGCCCCTGACCTACCAATCAGGAGAGAGAGCTTTCTAAGACCGTAAAGATGTGCGGCAGGAAGGGGCTTGAAGTGTCTGAAGAACAGACAAAAGGCCAGTGTGGGAAAGGAAGAAGGGAAGGAGGCGGTGGGGACAAACCCTCAGAGCGAGAGGCAAGGGGCTTAGATTTTCATCTGGGTGCAAGAGAATTGGCTTGAGGGAGGAGGGCGAGGGCTCCCGTCTGCTTCCAAAGATTATCCACTGATGGAGGAGAAGGGATCACAGGTGGGCAGGGCAGTGTATTGAGATGGTTGGTTACCACGTAATCCGGGGGGGAGTGGGGCGAGGCTTAGACGGTGTCACAATGCGGTAGAGAGACGCGTGACCGTGCACAGATCGGGGGCGTATTTCAGAATTAGGGGCTGCTTACGGAGGGAGAGGTGAGGGCAGCTCACGAGCCCAGCACAACTCCTATGTTTGGCTTATGCCACGGAGAGCTAGAAGAGAAGCAGAGCGGGGTGGGGGGTGTGGTGAAAACCGAGCGGTTGGTTTTGGCCACTTCCATTTCAGGTGCACAAGCGACCCCCGGGGGGGCTGTGAGCAGGCAGCTGGATCGGGAGTTCCCACCACGGCGGGGCTGGAGAGAGAACGTCGAAGCTTCTCGGAAGTTACCGACACGGATCCTCCTCCCCATCTGGCTTGCGCCACTAAATGGGGCACCAGTGGGGTAAAAGAGCTGCCATGAAGTAAGGCGGGTAAGTCCCCAACACCTGCCACTGTGTTCTTTCCAAGCACAGCAGCTGACTCTTTTCCTCTCCCTGTGACCGGGTGCAGACCGCCCTCTGGCAGCAGCCAGCTCAGGGCTCTGATGCCCGGTGAGTGAGCGGGAGAGGGGGAATGGGCGCTGGAGAGGAGCAGGGCCGTGGGGAAGGACAAGAGCAAACGTCACCGGGTGCTGGGACCCGGGCACACACACTCTGACATTTCCATGGACTCAGCCCCACAGAACGGACAGGCCTTCGCTGCCCTTGAGGGAGGAGGGAACACAGCGAACTTGCAGTTCCGGGAAATTTGCAAGCGTGCCTGGAATTCTGGAAGCGGACCTGGTCTTTCTCAAGGAAGTGGCTCCCCTGACCTTGTAATAATGCCTGCCGACGCGGTGGCTGGAGCCTGAGGCCCCGCCGGCCCTCAGCGATGGCTCCCCAGGCATCCCGCCGGGTCTCCCGCCTCTCACACACCACGACAGAGGCAAGGGATGGCCCACTCCTGACCAGGGACTAAGGTCTTCGAGTTAATGACCTTTTAAAAAAGAAACAGCTCAGCCTTGTCTGATACGATGGTTCCCGAATTCGTGGGGGAAGTAGCTGGGCCGAGACCTGCTTCAAGGACATGCCGCGGAGGGCAGAGATGGAAGCGGAGAAGAAAGAAAAGGAAGGTTTCCCTGCTGCCGAGTACATTCCGAGCACACTCAGCGAAGCAAGGTGTACTTTTTCATCGGCATTCCCAACAACCCTCCCGGCCGGGTGATCGGCTACTGAGATTCAGAGAGGTTGCATAACTTGCTCAAGTGGCTTAAAAACAATGGGGGACAGCAGGGGGAGGACCTCTCAACCCTGGGGTCTTCACAAACACCTGGGGCCGCTCTCCTGCTGTCCTGGTGGCTCTTGCAAGCTGACACATTGCCCTTGACTTCTTGGCCGGCAGGCAGACCTTCTGGTCTCTAATGAAATTTCTGGTGACCAAGTGCAGCCGCTTATGGTGCATAGTTGGAGAGTCACCAGATAACCATGGCTGGTCGGCTCAGTGGCTGCTCCCTGTCCAAAGGCTTGTGGTGTTGGAGGATCACGGCTACCATGTTCCTGTCCCATCCCGTCAACCAGCCAGCTCTGCCCCGATCCACTTTCCAATCCCTCATCCCGACTTGACAATATCTAGATTGCAAGTCTTGAAAGATTTGAATAACCTAATTAGCTTTGCTATTTGCCTTTGGGTTGGGGAGTCTCCATTTTTAGCAAAGTAGAAGGTGATCCACGGGAGGTTATTTAAATTGGGCAGCTCTCTGCCATCCAAGGCAAATAGAGGGGAAATAAACTCACTGACACCGACAAGGCCGAGAAAACTGTCAGGAGCACTTCACTCTAACCAGGGATCAACTCTCGTCTACGTGAAGTCAAAAGGTAGATGTTACTCTTGGTTCTGAACCAATGCAAAGTGTTTTTCTCGTGTATTTACGATTTCTTTTCCCAGTGAATCTCACTGTAAGATGACTTTTATTGAACAAATTTCAACAAATTTGTTTTTTTTAAATTTTTTTTTTTTCAACGTTTATTTATTTTTGGGACAGAGAGAGACAGAGCATGAACGGGGGAGGGGCAGAGAGAGAAAGGGAGACACAGAGTCGGAAACAGGCTCCAGGCTCTGAGCCATCAGCCCAGAGCCTGACGCGGGGCTCGAACTCACGGACCGCGAGATCGTGACCTGGCTGAAGTCGGACGCTTAACCGACTGCGCCACCCAGGCGCCCCAACAAATTTGTTTTATTGAACAAACGTATCTATGCCGGATACTATTCCATGAGATCTACGAGTATTGTCTCAGTTGTTCTGTTAGTAACACGCTGAGGTAGGTACTTCTGCTATTTATGTATTGTAGATGAGGAAACCCAGGCAGAGAAGCACCCACGTTCACCAGCAATCAGGTGACGTTTCCAGGATCCAAACTCAACCTCCACTCTGCTACATCTAAAATGGAGAAAACACAACAACAAAAAAGAAGTCCCTATTTTTAAAATAAATTGGAGAGAATCACTCTGATGTCCCCAAGCATATTCCAATATCTTCTTCTTTCTAAACCACACACTCCATAATCGTGTAACTCTGCCCTCAGGGCTGGCAATCACCAAGTCCTTGTCTTTGGTTCGGAAAAATATTCTGTAGCCTATTAATAAACAGGTTCCCTTTTAGATTCAGTTATTACTCATAGCACAGAGAACAAAATGGACCTGTTTGATTTTTGGCGACTAGTACTTCTGTTAAGTTGTCGGAGTGACAAGATCATATCTGATCGATGAAAACAATTAAGTGCAAGGATCAGCTGTGATAAATTACTGCATTAGAAGGCAGACTCTTTTTTTATTCCAAGACCTCTGAAGAGTGTTAAGAGTAGATTAAACACATTCCTGTAGGAGAAAGGTAGGTTATCAGAAAATTCTGCCTTTGAGTCTGATGAATTGATATTTATTGGAATGGAAGTAGGGGAAGTCCTCTATATTAAGAATGTGTCTCCTGAGTCATTAGTATCCATTTATCATGCAGCATCTCATATCGGAAGCCCTGGATTGTGCATTTTACCAACATCTGATATATTTATTTCTCCCCTTCTGCCATCATTCTCCGCCCCTGCTTACCTAGCCCGGATCCCACCATTTAGCAGATATATTATTATTTTCTTAAAACTCCTACTCCCTGTAGCCTGTCCTTTTTCCACACTCCCAGAAAAATGCCATATCCTGGTCTAGCGTCACAGTCTGCCAACTTAGTTTCTTTATCTCAGTTCCTAACGTCCTAAATTGGAGATTCGGGCCACGGGCGATTGACGGTCTCCAGCCTCAGCTGGACCTGAGTGCTCTTCTCAGTCTTTTTACTCGTTCTCCAGTATGCACTGTAGTGGGCAAAATGAGAGCTCCCAAAGACGTCCACTCCTAGTCCCTGAAACCCAGACTATACTACCTGGCATGGCAAAAGGGACTTTGCTGATGTGATGAAGTTAAGGAACCAGAGATGGGGAGATGATAGGGGTTCTAATGAGAGGTAGGTCGGAGGGTCAGAGTCAGAGAAGGAGATGTGACCATGGAAGCAACAATTAGAGACAAAGAGAGAAATTAGAAGATGTTACACGGCTGGCTTGGAAGATGGGGTGTGGGACATTGAGCCAAGGACTAGGCACGGCCTCTAGAAGCTGGAAAAGTCTAGGATACAGACCGTCTCCTAGAGCATCCAAAAGGAACAGAGCCCCACCGACACCTTGATTTTAGCCCAGCAAGACCTGTTTGGGATTTCTCATGTCCAGAACTGTTAGAGTAAATTTGTGTTGTTAAGTCCACAAAGTTTATTGTAATTTGTTACAGCAGCAGTAGGAAACTAATATACTTATTATTCTCATGCCTTCAGAAAATACACCAAAACGTCACCTCTCTCTTCACCAGCTCTAGAGTTTTGTGTACTTCTCAGTGGACCATCCCACCTACCATTTTATACCCACAAAACATTAAGTTAGATATTCCTTCATCAGCTAGTCACAGATCCCTCTCCTACCCCCACCATACATACACACAAACCCCTGTTCCTGACCCTATGTCTTGTAAACAACCCTAAGACCATTGGTTCCATTGGTCTTTGTCTATAATCTTTCTGTTTTCAATTTTATCAGTTCTGCTTGTATCTTTATTAGCTCTTTCCTTCTACTATTTTTGGGGTTAATTTGCTTTATTTTCCAATTTCTTGCATGTCTTAAAGTGGAAGCATGGATTATTCATTTGAGAACTTTCTTCTAATATAAGCACTTAATGCCATTAATTTTCCTCTCAACACTGCTTTAGCTGCATCCCACAAATCTCAAAATTTTGTGTTTTCATTTTCATTCACTTCAGACTATTTCCTAACTTCCCTCGTGACTTCCTTTTTGACTCATGGTTATTTCGATGCTTCTGGTTTGATTTGCCAATACTTGAGGTTTTCCCAGATACTTTGATTTTAATTTCTAGCTTGATTACATTATGATCAGAAAAATTCTTCTTTTTCAGGCCAGTTTTGTTCTGTCAACACAAGTGTTCTTGCCTCACCCATTCTTAAAAAGAGACCTAATCTTGTATCTTACTTTGCCATACCTATTATTCTCTAAACTTCATTTATCCGTGTCTCCTCTTATTCCCTCTTATTCACTCCCGAACCCTCCAGTGATTTCTGGTTTCCTCCTACTTTCCCAAGCCTGGGCCTCAGGACTCCTACTGATTCCATAAGCTTCCATAGCCTTCTAAGAATTATTCTTCTTTATTTAAAATATCCAGAGTTCGTTTCATGTGCTTCTAACCGGGCATCCTAACAGATGTCACTTAAAAGCACCAGAAATGTGCCCTTCAGCCACACCATGTCATAAATCCTCTCCCAGTTTCAGCATCTCGTCACCATAGGAACCACATCTTGTGATCCGTGGCAGCCTATACAGAAGTGTAGTGTTACAGCAGCCAAGTGGGGAGACCATTTCAAGAAGGAAGGGATAACAGATTAGGGCACATTCGGTTGAGAGGCCCAGTAAGGTGGAGGGGAGCCAATGACCCTTATCCCAATGGGCTGTGGGAGTGGGGGCCCTAGATGGAGGATGAGAAGTCACCGTACAAAGCTTAGTAAAGAGAGGAGCCAGGGAAGGGAAGTGTGAGAGAAAGTGTACTAGGCAGGCAGGTGTCTGGGGGGAACTTAAGTGTGGAAGACACATCCTTGGCTGGGTTTTTAACCCCCCAACACTTGTTCTTGGGGATGGATGAGGCCCATTCCAGCCTGCAGTACTGCTAAACCAGGCAGGCTCTGGAGGAGCCATCAAATTGGGGCTCTTACCCTGAGCCCCCCCCCACACACACACACACTCTGAGCCCTGTGCACAAGCCTGGGACGTGTTTACAACAGCTTCGGACCCTAGTCAGTGAGGTGTCATTCATCAGGCTCCTCGATAACACCATCAACAAGGTCTCCAGCATACACTTCAAAGGGCAACTTTTCCAAGGTCTCACTGAATTTCTCTGATAACCCAAGACAACACAGGGCTCCCAGGAGAACCACCATCTCCCGTTGGCCCCAGCCTGAAAAGCCAGGCTATACTTCACTTCATTCATAGCAAAGAGGTCAGAGCTCAAAACTGTCTGGGTTTGGGGCACCTGGGTGGCTCAGCTGGTTATGTATCTGACTCTTGATATTGGCTCAGGTCATGATCTCACAGCTATGAGATCAAGCCCCTCATCAGGCTCTGCAATGAGCCTGAAGGCTGCTTGGGGTTCTCTTTCCCCTTCTCCCTCCGCCCCCTCCCCGACTCGCACTCTCTCTCTCTCTCTCTCTCTCTCTCTCTCAAAATAAATAAATAAATAAACATTTAAATAAAACCATCCGGGTTTGAATTTTACTAGCTCTGTACCCTTTGGAAAATGCATCCCTCTATGCCTCAGTTTCCTGAGAATTCCTTAAGAATTAAGCTGCATCCCCGTGATTTCTGACCAGCTGAGGAGCCCTGGGACGTGGCCAACATTCAGCAGCAGAACGTTCCCAGTGTCCTTGCGGGCATGAGCGGAGTGCGTGCAGGTGTGAGAAGGTGTGTGCAGGTCCGAGGCCAGAGCCAAGGAGAAAGGGAGGGACGAAGGGGTTGGAAGGCAAAGACTGTGGGGAGGGGGGAGGGGAGAAGAGGAGAAAAAAGAAGGAAATGCAGCACATCTTCTTGCATAGTTTACAAAAATAATTCCCGTTAGTAACCTGTCAGCGTGCTCAGGATTCGCTTCTCCGTGTGTCTTCCCGTGGTGATGCCCTCATACAGCCAGGGTCTGGGTTTCAATGAACTCAAGGTAAAGCTTAATATTGTATTCAGCCCCGGCCTTCCTGTGACTGAGAATAAGCCTGGGGAGTTGCAAAGATGATTAAGTGAAGAAACAGGACATAAAGGTGGGCTCTGACGGGAAGGAAGGGCCCACCGGAGACTTACAACGCTAATTACATGACGCAAGTCATCTCTGCAGAGGGACCGGAGCCTCTGTTTCCTTTGAAGCGTCTCTCCTTCTGATCCTTCTGTTTATCCAAATGATATCCCATAACAAAGCAGAGAGCCGAAACTGCAGAAAAGTAGAATCCTAACGTTGCCGCGATCTCACTGGAATTGGGTTCCAGAGGATCCTGAATTTGGAAGGAGGTCGGGGAAGGAGGGAGAGAATTTCCTTCGCGGCTCTCGTGTGGGGGCCACGACTCCCGGAGAAGCCTGACCGACATCTTTCCGCAGTGTGAGTGGCTTGTCTTCTTTTCCAAGGTTGCCCCCAGAGAGGGTGTGCGCGTGACTTTCCGATGCACGAGGTGATAGCAAGAAGGGCCGTTATTCTGATTACCGGTCTTGCCTGTTGGGAGCACAGGGCGTCTGGTTGACAACATAACCTGGTTCTTGCCCAGCCAGGCAGCTGAAATGCAGTCAAACTGGCAGCAAAGCAGGTGGACAGGTCTCCCTCCCACTCTTCCGATGCAGGGTCCGAGTCCCCCCCAAACCCCCCACTCAGTTCCGGCAGCCCCCCGGGGTCTACTGTGCTCAGGATGTCTCTGGCCATCACGGGGGTGGTCCTGCAGGCCCCACACGGGGCTGGTCTGGGTGAGAACACCAACCCTGACCGGTTCCCAGGCCCAGGATGCCCGGCACCTCCCGAGGTCTCCGCACAGTGCGCCCCCTGCCTCTCTCCCTGCGAGGACCCCTGGGGGAGTGTTCTGGGGTCCTGGTCCCCTCTGGCCCCGCACCTGCACCGTTCCCACCTCCAGGAAGCAGCACTGGTAGCATCATCCCTCAGGGCCCAGAAGTGGTCCGTGGGGCTGAGCGGGGGAACAGAACAGACCCCATGTTGTCCCCTCCACGGCCGGTCCTCATCTCTCGTCCTATCCTTCCCCCTTTCAGACCAACCTGTGGAAAATAGCAGTCTGGGCCTCGGTCACACCAGCACCATAGACGCCCCGTGTCTGGGCCCTCGATAGGCTGTGGCCAGATCTCTGTCTAGTCCACGAAGTAGAAGGGGCTGTCGGTGTGGGAGGGCGGACAGCAGAGGGGCAAGTCAGAGCACCCCTGTCTTCTGCTTCCTCAGCAGTGACCTCTGGGCAGCCCTGTGACCTTGGCCTCTGACAGGTGGGCCAAGGGCTGATCCCAACACCTGCCCTGCCCTCTCGGAGGAGCAGATAACATATGAGCACACGACTCAGAGATCACAATGTGCTGTGCAAATGCTAGCTTACTGTCATGAGTAACAATGACACTGAGAATAATATTAATGGTGACAGATCAGAATACTCTGAAGAAAACCTCATTGGATGAGCTTGGTCCCTCTGCTTCACCCAAGGAAGAAAGCAGCCAAGGTCTAAGCCCATCTCTAGGAAGCAGAGGGCACGGCTCCTCACGTGTCCCCCACCCCCACCCTGTGGCTCCCAGGACGGGAACAACAAGGAGGAGGTGGGGTGGCAGGGTGTGCTGGTTCTGATAAGCTGGTAAAACCCGGTGAGACTTTGCTAGGGGAGGAGGGCCCTCTTTGATAAAAGTACAGCTTAGCGAAATCCCCCCTTGCATGTGTTTGGGGGTGCTGCTGTAGCAAAACATCAGACACCAGAAGGCTAAACTAACAGGCATGTGTTCAAATACAGCCACCGTCCCAGGCCCTGGGAGCTAAGACTTCAACATAGGAATTTGGGGGGGGGGGCCATTCAGCTCCTAACATTGATTATTATTTCATCTTCCCACAGCGCAGTGAAAAAAGGTCATGAAAGATAAGGAAACTGAGGACCACAAAATTTCATTAACTGCCAGGGGCCCTCGGAACCCGCTGCCCGCTGCAGGGCATGGGCGGGGACACCAAGGCTGTGCCCAGATCAAGGGGTCCCTGGTGGCCCTCCCGGTGACCGAGCACAGCGTGGAGAAGGGCTTGCCCGCTTTCTATCCACACAGGTCACACGAGAGGGCAGGTCTGTGCCGGGTCCCCTGGACTGGCAGGGACTTTGCAAGGTCCGCATCGGGCAGGGTCTGGGGCTCCCCTGAACAACCTCCCTCCCCAACAAACCTCGTGCTCCTCACTGCCCACCCCCTACCCACCTCAGTTCCCGCAGACGGTACGAGGGTCCAGACCCGCAGATTTCGGGAAGACAGATGAACCACCCAACTTCCTCTGATGCTCAGTCATCCTTGGACGTGTGGGTTGGGGCGAGGGACGTGGGTGTCATGTACGTGGTGAGTACCATAAGCCCCTTAAATATACTGAAAGTTGGTCCAAACTGATATTGTTTACCTAGCGTACCTACGGACTTTTTCTGGAAGGAAAGAGGTCCCAGGTGGCACAAGAGAAGAGCTGGGGGCAGGGACGGGGCAGGAAGGGGCTTCTGCTCAGCAGGCAGGACACTGCGAAGGCTCCGGCTCAGGGGCTCCCAGTAGCGGTGGGGTCCCAGCCATGCGCTCACACAGACCCGTGTTTTCGTGCGATTCATGGGCACCACTCACTGTGTTCTTCTCCTGAGCGGGGAGCCTTTGAATTATATAAGCCTCTGGCCCCCCCCCGCCCCCAGAAGCTGACAGCACCCCGCTTTTCACAACCATGCTTTTGGACACTTTGAATTTTTCCCACGTGGGCGTATTACAGTGTAACTTTGTTTCAGTCGCCGTGTCACAGCCCAGAACCACCCGGCGGAAAGGGGAAAGGAAGAGAAGAAAATGAACACGCGGGTCAACTCTACAGAAAGATCGTGATGTCTCAAACAAGGGGACGTGCAGGACAAGGGAAAGGGGAGTTGTTTTTTTGTTTGTTTTTTTTTTTTCACAAACCCAAAACTCAGATGAAATGACCCATCAGGATCCCTTTCAGTAGTTACTGCCCGGGACGGGAAGACAGCAGCGTTGGTAAAGCATCTTTCCCGGCCCCCTTGGGTGTGCGTTCCGTGCCTGCGGGGGACCCCGGTCCGCAGATAGGGAGCTGTGCTCCCCTTCTGGCTGAGAGCGGCTCAGAGACCCAGCGGGAGCCCAGTGGCTGGGCCCACCCAGCAGGTGTCTGCAGCGAGAAAGGAACAGAATCCCTCCCAATCAATCTCCCTTTTAGGAAGCCCTTCAAAGCCGGCTTCCCAGAAAGGGAATTAGAGCCCGGCAAGACAAAGCCTGCCTTGCAAGGCTCCTGCGAGACAGGGCGGGGAGGCAGGCCCTCCTCCAGGGATGTCCAGTGTTCCCATGAGGGGGAAACAATACCAGACTGTGTTCGGGCCCCCAGCTGCACCGATCGGCTCAACGCGCGGCTCCGGACTTCTCGCTCAGCTCCTGTCCCGGCTGCCCCTCCTGAAAAAGGGAATCACCACGTTGAAGAAGCTTAGACGCCCTCACGCCGATGACACAGCGCGAAAACCCGACGGTGCTCTCCAAACGTGAAGTCTCTCTCTTTTGTGTCGTCCAGTCTCCGTGTGCGAGTGGTGGTTGTAACTTAACCCAGACACGGACTGGAGCGCAGAGCCCCAGATTTGCTAGACAAATCCTCTCTGGGGAGATCCTAACTCCTGTGTGAGGTCAGCGCCTCTGCGGGCCTTACCCCGTTTCCGTGCGTGTATCCATTCGTCTTTCAGACCCTTTGGCTCGATCAGGTGGCCCCTCCCACGGCCCCCTGTTTCACTCCTCCCCTCTGTTCATAATTCTGTCCTGCTTGCTAGATGGATCGCTTTGGGCCACACGCTTCACAAACCACCGGGCAGGCCTGTGCTCGACCAGACCCCTGGGGGAAGCATCCGGCCATCAGGGGTGATGACTCAGGGCAGTAACTCCTGGGAGGGGGCTGGGTCCACGGGCCCTGGAAACGTGGCGGAGGGGTCACTGCTGAACACAACTGGGCTTCGTGGGTATCTTTATTTCTCTTCCCTGAAGGCTTGGGATGTGCACATAGTCACCTCGAGGTGCTCAGATTTTGATGAGTTAGTCTAAAATGAATTGGAAAACAGGGGCGCCTGGGTGGCCGTTGAGTGTCTGACTTTGGCTCAAGTCATGATCTCACTGTTCATAAATTGGAGCCCTGCATTGGGCTCTGTGCTGACAGCGTGGAGCCCGCTTCGGATCCTCTGTCTCCCTGTCTGTCTTTCCCCTCCCCTGCTCACACTCTCAAAAATAAATAGGGGCGCCTGGGGGGTTGAGCATCCGACTTCGGCTCAGGTCATGATCTCATGGTCTGTGAGTTCAAGCCTGCATCTCAGAGCCTGGAGCCTGCTCCGGATTCTGTGTCTCCCTCTCTCTCTACCCCTCCCCCACTTGTGCTCTGTCTCTCTCTGTCTATCAAAAATAAATAAATGTAAAAAAATTTTTTTTCTTAATAAATAAACATTTTTAAAAAGCGAATTGGAAAATAAGGGCACCTGGGTGGCTCAGTCCTCACTCGGTTGAGTGTCTGACTTCAGCACAGGTCACAATCTCACGGTTTGTGAGATTGAGCCCTGCGTCGGTTTCCGTGCTAAGAATGCAGAGGTGCTTGGGATTCTCTCTCCCTCTCTCTCTGTCCCTACCCGGCTTGCACTCTCTCAAAAATAAATAGACATTTTTTAAATGAATTTGAAAACTGAGAGGCGTACCTGAAAATGCCTAGATGACTTAGAGAAGCACATTCCAGGCCTAATCTGGTCATCGTCAGCGTAAGTAGCTGGTTGATCCAGGGACGCTCTGTCCACTCCAGAACTTCAGAAGGAACAGAGCAGGTCATGGATTGAGTAAAGGCACGGACACATAGTACAGTGAGCCTAAAAAGACGCTCGGCCAACAGGGACCTCTAGTCCCAATCTTTCAGACCGGTTCTTGAGGATTTATGCACCAAAATGTTCATGTCGTAGGATTAACAGAGCCGCGTAAATTGGTTGCATGTCACAACACTCACGACAACTTGCTGAGTCAGGCATTGTGTCTGCTGTGAAGTTATGGGACTAGAACGCGTGGTCACAGCACAATAGGGTCTCATCTGATGGAAACAAGGGCAGGACCATCACTCCTGACTGTTCTGCTTGATATTTTTGGAAGCAAACAATTCTAGAAGCACAATCCCCAGCGGCCGTGAGGCATTAAATGGAACACCGTACTCTGTGTGATGGGTGGAGACCCACGCAGGGAAACACTTGCATGGGCTCCATTCCAGAATGTTCATTCCTGGATCGGCCCGCCCTGGGAACCTGATTCTGCCCCGCTGGGGCCGCCGGTTGGGATGCCCACCCTTATCCCAGGACCCCGTTCAGATCCCAGCCCGGTTACCCCAAGCCCTGCAGGCTGGGTAACTTCCGTGTTCATTTCTCAACTAAACCAGAAATAGAGGTGCGGGCTTTGGCGTTGCTACGGGAACTCACTGCGATACTGTGTGCTTAGCCCGATGGCCCTTGGTAAGTGCTCAACAGAAGATAAATATTATCGTAAAAGAGAGATGTTATTATTCATCAATGCTCCGAAGGAGCCCTCTGAACAAAACGTTGCCCGAGAGCAGGAAGGATTGGTGTGAGATGAAGGGCATCACGTCCATGACAAATTGTTAACCAAAGAAATGCCCCCGCCCGGCTCCTGTGGAGCAGACCCTCCTCCTAGTCGCCACCCTGGCTCTCGTGAACCCCATACGCCCCTGGCACCCCAGCGCTCTGTGCCACTTTGCAGCGAGGAGTTAATACAAACTATAGCCCCTTCCTGGGTCTTCCTCTCTCTTTCTCTTCCAGCTGCTGGAGGTTCACAATTTAAGTTGAGCCCCCAAGTCTTCATCACATGTATTTCTCTACCTTTGGATTCTTTTTTTTTTTTTTTAATTTTTTTTTTTAGTGTTTATTTATTTTTGAGACAGAGAGAGACAGAGCATGAGCAGGGGAGGGGCAGAGAGAGAGGGAGGCACAGAAACTGAAGCAGGCTCCAGGCTCTGAGCTGTCAGCACAGAGCCCGACGCGGGGCTCAAACTCATGAACCATGAGATCATGACCTGAACCGAAGTCGGACACTTAACCGACTGAGCCACCCAGGCGCCCCTCTACCTTTGGATTCTTTACACGCTAAAGACTACTGCACCGATCTGAGCAGTGCAGGAAACTAACGAAATTCACTTTTCTTTCAGGGTGCTCCAAGGAAGAGGCGCCGTCACACCTAGGGGAGGAGCGCTCTGTGCTTTCAAGCCCCCCACAACTCCAGGTGGAACAGAAGCACATGGAAGGCCCCTTGTGTCTTTGTGTGTGTGTGTGCATGTGTGTGTGTGTTTTCATGGGAAGAGAATTTCCAGATGAGGTGGTGTGTTCCTTAATAGCAAAGAGGTCCCTGTTACCTCTTGTGTGTTTCTTCATCACTCAACCCCCCTTCCCCACGGCAACAACAGCCTGAGGTTTTGCTTTAAAGAGTAAACATTTATTTAAAAGTTGTTGTGCTGCCGACCGAAGTTTATAAGGTTATCGATATCTACCTGGATCTGTATCTACATATTATATACATCTATCTCATAAATCTGATCTTAATACCTATGATATATTATCTCTGTAAATCTCTCCATGTCCTATTATACATGATGTCTCTCTATATCTACGTATTAAATGCAATTTGGGACGTGTCCCTGAGCCTCTGTCACTTGGCGTTTGCTGTTCATACATGGGCTTTGCTGTTGGCACAGTTGTGTGTTTGTGGTTGTAGAGCTCATCCGTGTGTCCAAATGTGCATTTCTAAGACGCGGGATTCTGTTCCCCACCATGCTTCCCAAAGCACTCCCTCCTCTTACACACAGAACTAAGATCCAGAGAGAGTCCGTATTTGGGAACATTGCCTATTTCCGCAGACACAGATTTCTGTTCCTATTATCAGAGCTAATGAAATCTATCCAGCCTAACCTCGGATCTAGAATGCTCTCTCTCAGACAAAAGAGAGAGAGAGAGAGAGAGAGAGAGATAATACCCAACGCGAAAAGCTCGTGTTCAGCCAGAGATTTCAGTGATGATTCCAAGAAGCAGACCCCGCAGAAGAGACGCAGCTCGTGGGTCTGCTTCCATACACAGAGCATTTGCGGCTGGCTCTCTGGTGACACTGGACGGAGAAGCCTCCGTTCTAATGGTCCCTCTGCCTGACCGGTTTTGCATATGACCAGGCTGCGGCCTCCACGCAGTCTCGGGGGCGATCCCGGACAGCCGTCCTCTGTATCCACAGCCCCGCCTGTAACTGACTGCGCGGGTTTGTTGTCTGCAATTTCCAGCACGGCTATAAATTCTGCCTCTAATCTCAGGCTCAGAGATGTCTTTCTCCGTCTTGCCAACACCATACAAACGTCTGCGGGGCCTGCTTTTAATAAACAAAGAGGGACGGGCAGAGGGCCAGAGAAGAAAATGGTGAGCCACAGAAAGCATCTCTCAGCTAGCTAGCTCTCTCTCTCCTGACTGAAGCCCCCGTTCCCCGCCCGCCCCCCACTCCTACTAACCACAATTATTTGCCGTGACTCACCCGGTCCTTAAAGAAAATATTAAATATGGTCTTATCCACGCAAAAAGTGGAGATATAGTGTGATAACCTGCCCAGGGGTAGCATGTGTTTTAAAATCTGGAGTTGGCGGGTTAATTACAGGTAGCGGCTTTTAACATATATTGGTTCCGGGAGAGGGAGAGCGTGTGTTCTACGAAAGGAAGTTATGAAGATGATGCATTTACAACGTCTCTGTTGGGGTTCCTCCGAATCATTAATATGCTAATGAAACTGGGTCTCCAAGAAAGAGCTGCTAGGTTCACCATTTCCCACCTGTCTTTGACCACAGATCCCTTTTTTGCAAGAGTATCTTTCTGGACGGAGGAGTTGTTCGGGTGATTGGCTTTGGAAACACTGATCTAAGAATGCGCTTCCGAAGGTGAAAGTGAGGTCCTCGAGGCATAATCGCCTTCCCAGTCGCTCGCTTTGTGTGGCAGCAAAGCTGGCCAAGTTGGGAAGATGCGTGGCCTCGCGGGCCGTGGCAGACGGCTGTCACTGGCTCGGACGGTGCGAGACTGCAAGACTGGGGACTCAGACTGGAGGCAGGACGTCTGGGCCAGGCGCGTGGGGATGGGCCCACGGAGGTGGACGGGAGGGGTGAGGGTGTCGGTCTCCCCCGTGCTGACACCCACCTCAGAGCGCCCACCATAGAAAAGGCACTAACCCAACAGGCAGAGGGAGTGACTCCTTCCCCAGCGGCAGACGTCACGGCCGATGATCTCTCTCCCCACTCCCCACCCCCAGCCTCTCGATGGCCCTCAGCTGCAGCGAGCTGCCTCGTCAAGGTTCCACCCTTCCTGAGCACAGCCTGTCTCCAGCGACCGCTTGATGCAAAGTTCAAGGCTTAGCCTGTTGCTTTGACTCAAGACAGCTCGGAACGGCCGTCCCAGCCCCGGAGCTTAGCAGAGTCCTCAGCCGTGACTGCATTAAGGTCTAACCTCTCCCTCTACCCAGGTCTGCCTGAGTGCTCCCCAAGTGTGCTCCCTGATACACTTCTGGAAGGCGTGTCTCTATCTCAGGCTCTCAGGGAACCTAAGAGAAGACACCTGGATTAGGGGCAATTGTGCTCTGATATTCCATCCACAAGAGTCCAGATTATCAGGGCGCCTGGGTGGCTCAGTCGGTTGAGCGTCAGACTTCAGCTCAGGTCACGATCTCGCGGTCTGCGAGCTCGAGCCCAGCATCGGGCTCTGGGCTGACAGCTCAGAGCCTGGAGCCTGCTTTGGATTCTGTGTCTCCCTCTTTCTCTGCCCCTCCCCCACTTATGCTCTGTCTCTCTGTCTCTGAAATATAAATAGATATTAACATTTTTTTAAAATGCCCCCTGGTCCAATGCCCAGCATCAGAAGACCTATGTGGCCAGAAAATCAAAGAACACAGACAAGTCAGATGGATGAGAAGATGACACTGAAGACAGTCCCCGGCCGCTGGTCTCCCGCCAGGACACCGTAGCCCCCTCCCCTGAAAGGCTGATATTGTCCTCCCCATTTGGTAGATGGAAAAACTGAGAACAGGGAGGGACCCCCACCACCTTAAGAGTCTGGAACACATTAGAGGTTCATTAAACCTTTGTTGAGGGTGGAAACATTGTTGAGGACATGTCCTTACTCTGTTGCACTGAATGCAGGTTTTGAGACAAGATAACAGACGACCTACACCGTCCTGGGCGTGAAATGCTTGGACATCGGCCATTCATTCAACAAACGTTTATTGGGCCCCTTCCATATACAAGACCGTCCTGGGTGCGGGAGTCCCCTCACAGTCCCCAAGCTGCAGATCGTGGGTGACATTGCTGGGATTCCTGGGATGCAGGTATCACCGTCCGTCTCCACAAACGATCCATTCTCAGTGGGGACCCCCAACCGAGAAACTCCTGTCTTTCCAAAGGGAATAAACAGATTACACAAACCCTCTGACCGCCACAGCCCAGGAACACGCACTGACTGTCCTACAGACGCACCGACAAAGCTTGCTGAGATGAAACACGGAGGTACTTTGGTGAAAACAAGTCAGGCAGACGGCCAGCACCCTTACAGAGCAGCCTGAAAGGAGCCCCCTAGCAATCGATTGATGTCTGCTTAAAGTGAACTTTGAGCTTTTTGTATTAGAGCTGAGGCTGAAAATTACTCCTCAGCAGATATAAGGAGGCTTTAAAATAAAAGAGCTGTATTCTTAGCACCGTCTGTATGAGACGGAAACAATGAGAAACACAGAGGGGAAAATCAGCAGAAATGGGGAGAAGGGAAAACCAGACAGGTCAGCACCGAGGCAACCCCCTTTGTCCCAGGGGACAAGGGTTGTCACGACCTCTCGTGAGGAGGAAACGGAGTCTTCCTGGTTGTTGTAGATGATTGTACTTAGTTACGTTACTGTAACTGCCGTGTGGTCCTGAACTCAGTATCATCAACAAAATCTTGTCATCTTGTGCGGCCTCAATTAAGGACACCCACCAGGCATTGACACATAGTCCCCTAGCCGTGGAGGGTCTTAACCGATAACTAGTTGAGACTCTGGTCCCCAGAGCTCACACAAACTCCCTTTGAGGATTCTGTCTTCACAAGACTTCTTGCTTTGTGTGTGTGATACACATTGCAAGCTGACACCTTCACGGGTTGCCGAACAGATCACAAGAATCTGCAAGACTGGAAATAGAATTTTAATAAAATTGACAAACGTTTCACACCTTGCAGAATTCGTTCGGCAATATGAAAGCTGGTCAGAGAAATGGATCCAAGGCACTGTGAGCTGTGGTTGCGGGGAACACTGGTGACACAGAACTTACAGACAAGGCCGGCATTAGAACACGCAGCAAAATACAGAACCTGCAAACACTATTTAGAAGACAGTATGATTCTCGGAGGCAGATGAATTTGATGCATTCATCTAACGTTTGTCCTGCATCTACTTTGTGCCCGGCACTGTTCTAGGCATTGGAAATACAATGAAGAATAGGACAGAGGTGCCTGGGGGGCTCAGTCGGTGAAGCATCCGACTTCGGCTCAGGCCGTGATCTCGCGGTTCGTGGGCTCGAGTCCCGCGTCGGGCTCTGTGCTGACAGCTCAGAGCCTGGAACCTGCTTTGGGTTCTGTGTCTCATTCTCCCTCTGCCCCTCCCCCTGCTCATGCTCTGTCTCAAAAATAAACATTGAAAAAAATGTAATGAAAAAACAGAATAGGATGGACAGCTTCCCGGCTCTCGTGTCACCAAGGACGGATGGCCTATTCTGTCACCCTAAATTATTGCTAGTGAGGATCTAAATAGAAATACGCCCTTTCCTTGTGCCGTCTCTGTGCTAAAAGGCACACAGTGTCTGGTTAACAGCAAGTGAGGACAATCCCTAAGAAGGTGCCTGGGAGGGAAAAGAAAGCCAGTGTCAGGGGGGATTGGCCCTCTGGTCTATGCATCTCCCGCCCCCGGGATTCACTGCCCAGCACTGTTATCTTGGAGGCTGCACTTCAGGCTTTGGAATGGCGAGGGGCTCCACACCTCTTGGACGGATTCCCCCAGAAGTAGAATCAGAGACATACATTCCAGTGCGGGGGGGTGGGGGGGGAGGGGCGGTGACAACAGGACACACAGGTATGGGAGGGGGCGGTGAGAGAGACAGGCAGAAAGCCAGGAAGGGATCTGTTGTCAAATAAGTTCCTACTGTGGCTCAGTGCTCTGGGGACTCTGAACGCCATCTGGGATCATGACCGGGGGTTATCTCGCGTCCCATGCTACGGGGAGGGACCTGGGCATTTATCCACCAGCTCCCCTCAGTCAGGGCTAAGGGGGTTGCCTGAGCGGGGAGGGCACCTCCCCGGCACTTCCAGCCCATCCAGCATGTGGGCTGCGTAGGCAAGGAGATACAGATGGTCGCCGTTGGGAGTCTACCAGCTGCACAGAAACGTAGGAACCAAGGGATGGGGGAGAGGCCGTCACCAACAGCATCTGGGTCAATACCTGCCATGAAGTCTCGGCTGCAACCCACCGTGCATTTGTCTAATATGCACTTAACTGAGACCCGACCAGCGGCCAGGCCTTCTATGGACACGGTTCCTTGTCTAGAGCTGGCAAGGGGGGCACTTTGGACATATCTCGGCCAGACTGTCACCTTCAACAGAGGCCACTGCCCGTGCTGCACTGAATTTGTGCCTGACCAGTCTAAGTGAAGAGGCATGTTCCTCCAGTGAGGCCCCGGCTGTTTGGCCTGTAGTATCTTCACATTCATCCCTGTTGCCTCTCCGGCCTTCTCTCTTCCTAAAGCTCCAGTCACCAAAGGTGTCTCTATTTTGAGCTGGAGGGACACAAGAGAGGGCAGACAGAATGAGAGGTGGGATTCATTAATCACTCACTGGCGGTCGGCATCGTGTCCGTCACCTTCCTAATTCCAGCCTTCCCCCCTCAGAATCCCACCTCAATGTCTCTGTCCTCCGAGGGTCTCTGGACCCACCCCACCTGTCAGGTCCCCTCTGCTCTCCGACACATCCTGGGTCACGCCTGCCTCTGCCAACCATGCCTCTCACTCACTGAAGCTTAGCCAAAGAAGGACAGAAGAATAGGCAGGGACACCTAGAAGTTGAGAGAAGAGCGGAATTGGCAGGAAGTAGATTTTGCTGCCACGGATGATGAGGCCTGTTGAACATGGCTGACAACGTGGCAGGAAGTGTGTGAAGCAAAAGGCAGGTAGAGAGGAAGCCAAACTCATTACCTTAGAAGCTGCCTGCCCGAGGATGACTGGGCATCAGTGTGTCTGACCGTGGCACCCGATGGAGGGAATCGAAAGCCGTCTTCTTCCCGGCCACACCGCCGCGCATGTGCGATCGTCTGCCATGAAGGCTGAGACAAGGACACAGGCAGCTGACTGCGGGCCACTTTGGAGAGTCCCCATGTCTGTCCCAACACCGAGGAGTTCTAACCTATTTCCTCTCTCTAATATAAATTAAAAGTGCCTCATTTTTCAAGCTTATTTGGTTATCAGCAACACTGAACATTTTTTCCATTAGCTAATTGTCCCTTTGCATTTTTTATCTTTTGTGAATCCCCTCTTCGTGATCTTTACCAATATTTCTTTGGGTTATTTTCCTTATTGGTTTTCTTTTTCTGTCAGACACGATTCGAGTATTTTCTCTTGGTTTCATTGGCCTCCTAAATTTTTAGCATTTCTTACCATTCACAAGTTTTGTGATGTTATGGTTTAATTTGGGCTGGTTGGGTCTTTGAAGTTTCATGCAGCCGCGTATTAATAATTTTAGCCTCGGTGTCCCATCAAGAATGGCCTTTTTCTTCCCAGAATTATAAATCAGCTTGGTTTTGCAGCCTTCCAGGGCGAAAGATTTTTTTATTTGTTTTTGTTGGGAAGGAAGCAGCTGTTGTTAATTTACTCTTTAATTCAAATGCATGAATCATTGCTCGTAGAGCAAGAAAGAAACTCAGACAATAACATGGCTCACACATCATGTGAGTAAGAGGTGTTTGCTGCCCTTCAGGGGACGAGGCTGGAGCGATGACGTGACCGGGGCAAGTCCCGTGCACGGTGACAGCAAGAGGAGCTTAGGACACAGCCCTCTGCTTTGTAGTTCTGGAAGATTCTGGCTATACCACCTCCATGAGTCACCGCTTTTATGAAGTTCCCTCCATTCAGCTGCCCCGCCCGGCGGGGGTTAACGTCTCCTAGCAACGATGGGTTCACCAGTAGGTCCCACACCACCGGCATTCACGCTGCCCACCCAGCCTCCACCACCAGGAAGAAGCGAGCCCCGCATGCCTCCAGGATGCAGCCAGACCCCCCTCGTGAGGGCTCAGAACACTGGCAATCCCAGGCTCTGCCCTTCCTGCCCACACCCCACCGTTCCGTCTACCTGCCCCTCTTCCAGATGCTCCACATGCCGTTCCCAGGCCCCATCTCCGAGAAGCCAGTCCCGAAATCGTTCTGACATTCGCAAGTAGCAGGTCCCAAAACAGCCAACTCCAAACGACTTTTCCAATTGCTTCGTTGTCGCGTACTTTGTTGTTGGGAATTGTACCTTACTGAATATCACTTGAATGAGATAGATTTATGAAAGATCTCTATGCAGTGATTTTCAGTTTAATGTCACCTAAACTGTAATCGATGTTTTAAAGGATCCTCACTTAATAACCCTCTCCACCTCACACTGAGAAAACGCATTCCTTCAAACCCCAAAATCAAGACTACAGATTTCGGACCCTTACTGGGTATCACAAGTGGTGTTCGATTTAAGGCAAATTCGGTCCCCGGGTCCGCGTCCTCTGCGATGGGGGCTTGCCGGCCCCTCCCATCAAGAAGCAGGGTCTGTTCACCCGCCCTTGAAACTGGGCCGGCTCTGTGGCGAGCTGCAGTGAAGAGGGTGAGTCAGAGGTGGCCCTGTTCACAGGAGCCCGTGGGATTCTGTCTCTCTTTCTCAAACCTTCCCGTCGCGATGCTGACAAGCCCAGGCTTGTCTGCTGGAGGGACGTGAGGAGTCTCATGGCCAAGCCAACTCTTCTCAGTTGTCCCCGCGGAGCTCCAGATGTGCAGAGAGCCCGGCCAAGTTCAGCAGAGCCTCTGAGCTAAGCCCAGCACGGGTCAGCGGAACGGCCCCATGGACCCACAGACCTTGGAGCAAACATTGATGTTTATTGTCCTGTGCCACCGGGGTCTGCTCGTTATTACCCAGGGTCATTGCAGCAATAAATAACGGGTGGCAACGTGGATGTTGATGGCTCAGAAACATACACCGATGCCGTGCATTCAAGTGGCAAAAGTTCAACCAAGTCCTGCCCTCCAGGAAGGTACAGCCTCGTGCGAGCCTATACAACAGCACCCGGGATCTCCTGCGCTGTGCCCTATTAGGTAGTGACACACAGCATGCTCTGTTGGCACGGAAAGGGGTGTCCTCAAGGATCAGGGCTCCAGAGAAGACTTCCGGGACCCAGGAGATGCGTCTCGAAGGATGATCTTTGACTTTGCACGTGCAAAGGCCCGGGGCTTAACGCGCCACAACAGCATGGCATTTGGGCCTAACCGAAGCACAGAACGGTGCGGTGCAGTGTTCTCCCTCGGAGTCTCCTGAAGGCCTAAAAGGACTCACGTCTCTGAGCTCCAGCCCGCAGTTGCTGCTTCAGCGGGTCTGGGCTGGAGCCCAGGGATTTGAATTTCTAACAAGAGCCCAGGTGATGCTGAGGCTGCTGATCGAAGACCCACCAGCACAGGGGTTAAGAGCCCAGCGCGACTTCACCGGAGGGACCTAGGACGCTGTTCTGGTAGGCTCTTGCCGTTTCCGCCACTGGGAAGCAGGAATCCTAACGCTCACAGCCTCGTGGGGCTGATCAGCGAGCAGTGAATGAGCTGATGCGTAAAAAGCCCACAGCCCAGAGCTGGGTGCACCGGGGGGCATTCGGGAAGATGAACAGTCATTGCCGCCGGTGTTCTTTGAATTGTCACTGTGGCTGGAGCACCGCACAGCCCCGGAGCGGGGAGTAGACGGGCCAGGCCAAGAGGGGCCCAAGTTGGGTTTGACCCCAGGGACACACGGAGGCTTAGAGGGTCGTACGGTGGCTGTAACACCTTTAGACTCACATCGCAGGACGATCGCGTGGGCACCAGAGTGAAGGATGAACTGGTGGGGAACGGTGAGCCCGGAAGGAACAGAAGCTGTCGGAGGGGCATCTGGTCATTTCTGCGCGCACCTCGACGAGTGACAGGGGCCGAGAGGGCACATGCCGATGGGAGCCTCCTGCCCCTCCTTTGATGTAGGAGCTCTGAAATGTCCCTCGTGTGGATGCCACGTGGCTGTCTAATGGGCCAGAACAGACACCTCGCAGGGATCACACAGACCCACCCGCCTGCTGCCGGTCTGTCCACTGCAGGAAGTGGACACCGAGCTTCCGAGAGCTTCCGGGGCAAATGCCTCAGAGTCCTGCCTTCCTTCCCTCGGCCCCCTCTCTCCCTGTCTGTCTCCTTCTTCCTCCGCCTCTGTCGTCTCTCTGTCTCTGTCTCCCAGCGTCCAGTCCTTCAGCAGACCCTACAGCCCAGCATCTACGACATAACGGGAGCCCTTGGTCACCTCTGTCCCCTCCAAATGGCAGCCAGAATGCCCTTAAACTGGCAGTCGAGCGGGTCCCAATGACCCTCATGACTCACAATCTGAAGCCCTCACAGCCCACACGGCCTCACCAGCCGTGTTCCACACCCGCCCCTCGCTCTACGGGCTCCATCCATGCCAGCCCCTCGCCGTGCCTCCAGTTTCACACACCTACCTCGGGGCCTTTGCACTGGCTGTCTCCTGGGCCAAGACAGTTCTTCCAAGGGCAAATGTGCCACTAATGCCCTGTCTTCACTCACAACCCTCTTTCTCACCACCTGAGCATCTCCCCTCTCCCACAGATTTCTCGTCTCTCGTTGGGCTCCTCACTGCCTTGTGTACCTGCTCACAGTCTGCGGCCTTGCTTACAGGACAGTCCGGGAGGGAGAAGACGGGCCTGCTCTGCTCGGGGCTTACCCCTGGTTGCTGGACAGTGCCTGGCATCATGGGCCACCTTCACTGCACGTGTCCCCGAAGACAGAGCACCTGCCCCTGCATGACAAAGGCAGCCCCATCGCGGCCTCCGGCCCCGTCCCTTCACCCGGGCCCCAAAGAGAAGCACCTGGTCTGCCTCAGTAACAGCGGGACTCTTTGGCCTGACTCGGGTTCGGGAAAGACAGCGGTTTTTATGAAGTTCCGTGCGTCTAGGGCACGGATATCACTTGCCTGTATCTGCAGTGAGATCTCATCCGTCAGCACAGCCTCGGGGGGGAACCGAATTTCATCACTGGGGCTCATGTTAAGGGGAAAATATGTATGTCAAGACACGATTTCTTTGCATTTCTCTCCATCTCTCGTGACTATAAGACATTCTGTTTGGACAGTTTCGTGACTTGGAAGCAGCACTGAGGCTCCCTCCCCGCCCAGGTCCCGGCATCAGGAATGATGAATGGAAGGCCAGGAACGAAGCTGTGTTTATTTGACTAAAGGCTCCGAGTTCCCAAGCAACGAGGAGAAGAGGTTGATCAAATCCCTCCCATCTGCTGGGGGCAAAACCTTTTGCTGACAGGTGGCCTCACTGTCCATATTAATAGAGCCCCGGGACAAAAACTAGCCTTCCAGAATATTCTCAGGGCCAGCTCCACTCAAAGTTCAAAGCCAACTGCGCGTGTTTAAGGCTTGTCAACGGATTAAAGTGGAAGATCAAGAACACTCTGTTTTACAATTTTTAGCTAAAAGGGAAAGACATTAAAGTTTTAAAACCTTGAATTAAGAATAGATCATTTCTGGCGTGGGAACCATAGCGTCCAAACTTCAACAACCAAAAGTGCGTCAGACTTAGGAAGAAACAAGAGCTTTGTTCTCACTGAAGGTTTGTGCCACCAGTTTGGGAAATCCCCCAGGAAACTGGCCTTGACCATTTCCTCTCCTTTCCCTGTGATTGTGGCTGACGGGGAATGAAATTAGGGAAGCGATTCACTGTTGTCTGTGCCTCAACACCATTAGGAGCTCACCGCCATGCTGTGCAGAAAGAACATAATTTAGACTTCCAACAGCCATCAGACGCCAACAGCCTGATGCTTACAAATGTCAAAGGCAATGAAATATGCCACTTACGCAAACATCATGATGGATACGGGTCTCAGAATTCTAACCCACACTCCTTCAGACTTTCTTCAATCCATGGGAAAGCTCTGACGAATCTGACAAGAGGATTTGGGCTGGCTTATCGTGTCTGGGGCCAAAACATCACAGGTCGTGACTGCATAAAACACGGTTCTGTTCCAGATTTTTCCAGCCTCTGGACGCACGTGATTGTCTTCAGTGCACACGGTCGGCTTGAACTGTTTGGCTTTAACAAATCAAGCACCTGTGTTTGTAAACTCCAGAGGTGTGTTTCCATCTCAGTTCAACTGATTTGTTAATTTTCTGTGGCTACTGGAGCAAATCAGCACAAAAACAACGGCTTAAGACAATACCAATGTACTTACTATCGTACAGTTGTATAGGTTAGCGGTCCTATGCTGTCCCACTGAGCTAAAGTCAAGGCGTCTTCAGGCGGCTGTCCCTCGTGGAGGCTCCGGCGGGAGAACACATGCCCTTGCCTTTTCCAGGTCCTGGAGGCTGCCTGGTTCCTTGGCTCTCAGTCCCTTCGTCTTGAGGGTTAACCAATAGCGTGTGAGTCCTCATTAACCCGTCACTCTGACCTGCTTCTACGGTCACATCTTCTTGGACACTGACTCTTTTCCTCTCCCACTTTTAAGGCTCCTTGTGGTTACATGGGGGTCCATCGGGATAAGTCAAGAAAATCTCCCTGTTTTAAGGTCAGCTGATTAGCAACCTTAGTTCTATCTGCAACCATAATTCCTTCTTGCCATATAATGTAACAAGCCCACGGGTCAGAGATCAGGACATGGGCATCTTTGGGGGTCATTTTTCTGCCCACTACGTTAACCAAATTAACCACAAAGATACCCCACACTCAAAGATATTTACACACATGCACACCCTGTGTGCACACGCACGCGCACACACACACACACACACACACACACCCTGACAATATTTCAGGCCCTAGACCCCAAGATAAGTAGCCAGCCAGGGTCCAACACAAGCTCGCTGGCCTGCCATGCCCCAGCCAGCACCCACCCTCCTTCTTGTGAATGATTGAGGCTTCGCCGATATCCGAGCCTTTGAAATGTCAAGACAGCAAGGTATAAAAACACTCAGGAATATGCAAGTTTAGTATATGCTTGCAGGATGACAAAATGATGTCGTAAAGTACAAATTAACTTTAAAACAAAATTTCCGATGATGGAATCCTCTCGTAGACACCAAATAACCTTATGGGTAAAAGCAAATTATTTTAAACATGCCATCCTTCATCCAGTCTTGAAATATGCATTTCTGGTCATGCCTTCAATATGGCACCCACATTGCTAAGGACATGACAATGCCCTAGAAGAATAAGGCAGCAGAAATAAGTTTATATTCAAGAGAAGAGGACGGGCTGATCACTGTTCCCTCATCCCTATATACATCTGATGTGTTAGATATCCCAAGTAACAGAATTCAGTTATGCACATTGGTGTCATTTTTTACTTAACTGCCTAATTACATTCACTTCCCTTACACAGTTATGTTGGGGAGTCGAGAGGGCACTCAGTCGCGGGGCAGGAGGGCCGAGGTCCTATGTGAGCCCAGCACCTGTTGAGCATCATGAACAAGAGGCAGCCGCGGAAACTCTCTGGGCCTTTGCCTCCTCACTGGTAATAAGAAGACAATGGCATTAGTAACTTCCAAGATGTCTCTCAACTTGCTTTTTTATGGTCTCGGCCAGGTTGGAACAAGAGAGACAATGAGGGGGCAGAAATCCTATTGGGTTCTCAATATGCAGACACATGAGTGAAATACTATTATTCAAATGGGGGTTGACCAGTTGTCCCCAGCCAGCACCCCCACACCCTCCCAGGTCACAGTAGCTTCTGCTGGTTAGAATATTTAAAATAGAAAGAATCCCACGAAAGGACTAGCCCTATGCAGAATTCCTCAGGCACTGAGCGTGATTCTGCCTTTGCTGGGTCCCTCAGTTCCCGTGGTGGACTCTCTCTGGGCTTTCCCTCCTGCAGCTCCCGTGACCCAGGTGGATGCATCTGGGTTGTGAGCGGTCCTCTGTGTCCATTCTTCCTCCAGCCCCAGGTATCTGCTGGGACCCCTCTGCATGGCCTCTGGGACAAGACCAAGGCAACTCACATGGTTCTCTTTCCAGGATGGTCCACATCCGGTCACAGGAAATGTCTGCATTCCTCATCCTGCCCGTGTCTGGGAGTATGGTCCGTCCCAGCCTGGCCTCTCTGACAACCATAGGCTCCCAGGGCTTTCTCAGCCAAGAAGCCCAAGCATCAGGTCCTTCCAGTTGCACAGAACACAGTTCAGACGTTCCCCCATCCCTGTGGGTGAGTAGTCCCCTCCTCACTTAAGGCAAGAGGGTGGCAGGGGGCTGAGGGGGGGAAAGATGCTCGTAAAACACTATGGTTCTCTTGTCACACATTTCTTTCTCTCCATCTGATCTCTCTGTACATCCTTAACCCTACATGTGTGCTTAGGAATTGTGAAGCATTGGGGCGCCTGGGTGGCTCATCGGTTAAGCATCTCACTCTTGATTGCGGCTCAGGTCATGATCTCACAGTTCGTGAGATCGGGCCCCATGTCAGGCTCTGCACTGAACCTGCCTGGGATTCTCTCTCCCTCTCTCTGCCCCTCCCCTACTCATGAGCGTGTGCACTCAAGCTCTCTCTCTAAATCAATAAACATTTTAAAAAAGAAATTGTGGGGGCCTTTGGGTGGCCCAGTCAGTTAAGCATCCGACTTCAGCTCAGGTCATGATCTTGCGGTTTGTGGGTTCAAGCCCCGCGCCAGGCTCTGTGCTGACAGCTCAGAGCCTGGAGCCTGCTTCGAAAGAAATCTGTGTGTCCCCCGCCCCTCTCTCTCTGCCCCTCCCCAACTCATGCTCTTTCTGTCTCTCTCTCTCAAAACTAAATAAACATTTTAAAAATTAAAAAAAAAAGAATTGTGACCCATAGTTCTAGAAAACTTTGTCTTGTAGATTTTGTCTGCCAAAGAGGGGCATGGTCTCCCATTTGGTAAATATCTATCACATAGGGAACTTCATCGAATTTTAATTTAACCACCTGGTTTATTTACCTGAGAGAAATGCATCATTAGCTTGGGAGGCAGACGCTGTAGCAGGCAGTGTGGACCGCCTCTCCACATCCTTCCCCACACGGGTTCTCACCAGGCAGAGTTCCCGCTGTATTCAGAGAGCTCCCTGAGGGATTCGGAGAGCCCAAGGAAGGAGCACTCCTCTAGACAGGAAGGAGAAGACCACCCTGGATCTCAACACCATGCCTATATTTGGATCTGATTCTAGCCCGGGATGCAGGGCTGGTCGGTGAGGTTGAGGAAGAATCTACCAGGGGCTTTGGAAGAGATCTTCCTTGCTCTTTATAAGAGACCAGCAGGATAAGCAAGTGCGTTCCATCCACGTGATGGACTATTATTTGGCCATGAGAAGAAGCGAGGCAGCCTTAACGTGAGCGAAGCTTGACGACAGCGTGATGCCGAGCGAAGGAAGCCAGACTCGAAAGCCCACCTACCATATGATTCCATTCACATGAAAGCAAACCTTCTTCTAGAGGCAGAAAGCAGATCAGTGGCTGCCAGAGCCTGGAAGGAAAGGGGAACGGGGAGTGGCTGCTAACAAGATGCCATGTGGGGTGACAAAAATGTTCTGGAACGAAGTAAAGGTGACGATCGACAACATGGTGAACGACGCAGCGGTACTAAATTATACACTCTAAAATGGTTTAAATGGCGAATTCTGTGTTATGTGAATCTCATGGCAACTGGGGGGAGGGAGCGTGGCGAGGGAGACCGAGAAAGAGTAGGTGTTTTTCTGCAACTCGCACGACAAAGGAGGACAGTCACGTGACCTGGGGGACAGGCTGGGTTCCAGCCCAGCGCCCAGGATGGCCGAGCACAGAAGCGCCCAGAGACGGGATCTTGACGTCTGTCTGAGCCTCCACACTCAATTCTGGAACATCCCAACCTATGGGTTTCTCACCGTGGAAGTTTTTTTTTTTTTTTTTTTAATGTGCCGTGTCAAAGCAGAACTCCTTGGAACAATTATTATCTCCTTTCAGACCGCTACACAATTTCCTTTTCAACTAACCGCTGAGCTGAAAAACGCCAGTTTGCCAAGAAACATTCCCTCGAGTTCCCAAAGGATGAGAGGCTTCTTTCCTGTCCCCTTGAGAAAGTCTCTACCCAAACAGCGGAACTGAAGAAGAGATTTGATTTCACGTCCATTCCGGATATGATTCAACCCATTTTGTTATGGGCTGGGGCGGGGGAAGGGCAGGGACGCGGGAGCAGCGGGCCACTGGCGTGGTTGAGTTTGGGGTTTGTTTCCTGCGGCCTCTGGACTTGTGTTGAGGTGTCTCAAGAGTATAAATATGTCCTGCAGGAATCACGGAGTAAGGGCATGCTCGTGGCCTGAAAGAGGCCAGTGTGGCTGGTCCGGCCCCGTGAGGCAGGGACGTGAGGACCAAGGGCTGCACGCGCGCCCAAGATGCTGTCCAGCTGGGAGGTCACTCGGCTCGTGTCTTGCGTCCATTTCTTCAACCGCCCCTCTAGTCAGCGGCCCCAAATAGAATTACTTTCATGGCACTGAGATTCAGAAATCAAAATGAAGTTTGCAACTGAGGGTGAGAATCGTCTACAGGCAAAAAAAACCCAGATCTGGTCCCCGGGGGGGGGGGGGGGAGAACTTTGCAGGAAACGGCTCCCAGCTGACTGTGCTCTGCAAGCCCAGCAGAGATTGGTAAAGAAAAGGGAGGAAGGTCTGAGAGCAGATGATAAGAGCCGGGGAGGGGCCCCTGCAGAGCCGATAAACCCACCCCCGGGACTCAGAGCCAACAGCTTCCCCCAGAAGGGCCTGGAAATCAGCTCCTCGGGGGGAACAGGTACGATGACCAGGTGATAACATTTCTGCAGATTTTATTTTCTTCTTCATATTTCTTTCTGATCAGCTCACAGGTCCTGCAATAAACATGGATTGTTTTCAAAATAAAGGGGGGGACCCTTACTTTTTAACATATTTTTTAAATTTGTTTTAATGTTTATTTATTTTTGAGAGACAGACAGAGCGCAAGCAGGGGAGGGGCAGAGAGAGAGGGAGACACAGAATCCGAAGCAGGCTCCGGGCTCCGAGCTGTCAGCACAGAGCCTGACATGGGGCTCGAACCCATGAACCGTGAGATCATGACCTGAGCTGAAGTCGGATGCTCAATCGACTGAGCCACTCACGCGCCCCAAACATATTTTTAATTCACATTGTCTACAAGTGCACGTGAAGATAAGTTCTGAAGGCAAAGTTCTTCCACACAGTCTTGCATTTTAAAAACTTTTTTTTTTTTAGCACGTCTTATGACACTCAGCCTACCACGGAAGTGTTTTTCTGGAGTGCGGGTCTGGTGGCAAAGTCATTGTCTTTATTCTCTGCTCTCAGAATAGTGCAGGCAGCTTCACCCAGGCGGCTCTGTCTGCAGCTCGCTGCCCAAAACCTCATTGAAACAGTTGTGAAACATTTACTTTATCTAAACTGATGGTATTCGGCCCATTGAACAAAGTTGGGGGAAACATGTTTCGGAGTTTGATGTTTAAACAAAACCATAAGGCTATTGGGTGGCGAAGGGGGATGTTGCCCTCGATGATGTTTCTTTCAAAGTACCCGGAATTTGAGGTATTTCCTGTGTTAATATGGTCACAGCAATTCTGGGTGGGCAAATATCTGCAGACCTCATGACCGCCTCTTTACTAATCACCAAGCAGAAGACGAGAACCACAAGACGATTTCTGACTCAGAGACACTCACATCCAACATTTTGCTTTGCGAGAGACTGCCTTCCTAACATTTACTGGAAACAAAAATGCCAGCCACGCCCCGAGCAAAGATCACTCAAGCTTTGCCTCCACTCTCTGCATGAGGAGACAGAGCCCCTTTCTGTCCGCCAAGTATTTTAAGCCTCCTTTAGAACTTGAAAATGTACAGATTTTCATAGATGGTCAACGCCACTCGTGTGAGTAGAGCACTTCTCATGTGAAAATACTAACCAAGTTAATAATGGTGATGATCGCAGTAACAAAGCTGATGCGTGAGCCCAGCAGCAAACGTGACCTTCCTCTGTGTATCTTCTCCCAGGATAGCATCACGGGGGAGGGGGAACTGGCCGGATCCCAGCCACCCCCCGTAGTCAGCCACCTTGCACCTTAATTAAACAGAGGGTGTGTGTGTGTGTGTGTGTGTGTGTACGCACGCACATATAAATCTTAAAGGTTTTGATTTCAAAGCTGAGAGTCTGGCCTCTCCCCCATGGTCATTAACGCCTGGCACACGCTGAGTCTTCATGGACCCCGTTTCTAAAGCAGGAGGAGGGGGTACCTGACCCGGTGCATCCCTTCTGAGTGAGCTGCTCCAGTCAGGTGTTTTCCCAGCAGTCAGCTGGCCATTTGTAGAAAACTGCAAGCCCCCTTACCCTCTCTGGTGCATTGGATTACGCACCCCCCCCAAAAGATATGTCCGAGTCTTAGCTCCCAGTAGCTGCCAATGTGAACGTATTTGGAAATCGTGTTTTTATAGATGTCATTAAGCTAAGGATCTCAAGATGAGCCCAAAATGGATTTAGGGTGGGCCGTACTCCCACGACTGGCGTGCCCCTGTAAGAAAGGAGGGCGAGACTAGAGACAGGGAGACAGAGGACACACAAGGAGAGGGAACCACAGAGACAGAGGCAGAGATTGGAGCAGTGCATCTGAGCCAAGGACTGACAACTGCCCTCAGAAGCTGGGGCAGAAGTTTGGAGAGGGACTTTCCAGAAGGAGCCCACCTTGGAAGCACCTTGACTTTGAATTTCTGGCTCCAGAACAGAGAGAGAACACATTTCTGCCGTTTTAAGCCACAGGGTTTGTGATCAGCTGATATGCAGCCCTAAAACATTAATACATGCTCCTGACCTAGAACCTGGTGGTTCAGCCACAGTCTCCAAACTCTGACTTATTCTGCCTCCTTTTAGCTGCCAGCCCCACGGAGCCCAGCGCTCAGCCTGACCCACTCCAGACTTTTCTGCTTGCTTTCTCCCGCCCACCCATCTGAGCCCTGACTGCACCTGGATTACAGGGAGAGTTTTTTTTTTTTTTAATGTTAAAAAAAGATTCAATGCTATAAGTGCTCTATACGTTTTTTAAGTTTTCATTTAAATTCCAGTTAGTAACATACAATGTAATATTAGTTCAAGGGTACAACGTAGTGATTTAATACTTCCATACTTCACCCCACACTCGTCACAAGTGCATTCCTTAATCCCCATAACTTATTTTTTTAATTTTAACTTCTTTTTTTATTGTTGTAAATTTACACCCAAATTAGTTAGCATCTAGTGCAACAATGACTTCGGGAGTAGATTCCTTAGTGCCCCTGACCCATTTAGCCCATCCCCCGTCCCCCAACCCCTCCAGCAACCCTCAGTTTGTTCTCTGTATTTAAGAGTCTCTTCTGGTTTGTCCCCCTCCCTGTTTTTATATTGTTTTTGTTTCCCTTCCCTTATGCTCATCTGTTTTGTCTCTTAAAGCCCTCATAGGAGTGAAGTCATATGATTTTTGTCTTTCTCTGACTAATTTCACTTAGCATAATACCCTCCAGTTCCATCCACGTAGTTGCCAATGGCCGGATTTCATTCTTCTTGATTGCCGAATAATACTCCATTGTGTATATATATCACACCTTCTTTATCCATTCATCCATCGATGGACATTTGGGCTCTTTCCATACTTTGACTATTGTTGATAGTGCTGCTATAAACATGGGGGTGCATGTGTCCCTTCGAAACAGCACACCTGTATCCCTTGGATAAATGCCTAGTAGTGCAATTGCTGGGTCGTAGGGTGGTTCTATTTTTAGTTTTTTTGAGGAACCTCCATCCTGTTTTCCAGAGTGGCCGCACCAGCTTGCATGCTCATACAGGGAGAGTTTTTAAGCAACAGAGAGACAGAGAGACGAGGGCCCCACCAAAGATCAAAGATCCATTAAGTAAGACTGTCTTGGGGGTAGAGGGGAGGGTGGTGAGGCTCGAACACCTGAATTTTTTAACCACCTCCAGTGTGGTAATGTGTAGCCAAAGTACAGGACGCAGCACCAGCCACGGGGACTTCGGCCAGCGGCCACCCCCCCTTCTCCCCACACACTGTCCCCCGAGGTCCCTCCCACAGCCACAGTGATATGGCTCCCTGCACCGCATGCCTCAAATTTGAGGTTTGATGAGAATTTCCTGGGTAGTCAGTCAAAGTGCAAATTCCCTGGACCCCACCCAAAGAGATGAATCTGTAAATCTGGGGTAGGTCCAAGAATATGAGTTCTTAGAATCGTGAACTTTGTTGTGCATTAGAATCCCCTGGGAGCTTCGCAGAAAAAAAAAAAAAAAAAAAAGCCCAGACCACATCCTCAGACCAATTAAATCAAAAATTCTGGGGGAAGCATACTGGCATCAGAATGTTTAAAATTTCCCAGCTGATTCCAACAATAAACCACTGTTTCAAGAAGTACCTATCATGTACCGGGAACAACGATGAGTAAAAGAAACGATCCATGGCTTCCTGGGGGGTATTATCCAGGAGGATAATGAATATCCAGATACTCTTCATTTACATACACAAATAAATATGCAATTCCAAACCATGCTGGGTACCCTGATGGGAAAGAATATAGTACTCTCAGAAAGACCCCTGTGGGATCAGAAACTGCCCTCTGAGCAGGAGTTGGAGATAACAAGTGGATTGGGGGCTGGAACAGCCCAAGTAGAGAGAACATCACGTGCAAAGGCCCTGGGGCAGGAGAAAAAACGTTACCTTTGAGGAATGCAGGGGCCTTGCAGGAAAACAGAGCAGGAGCAGGTTGGAAGTGGGGGGGAGGGCGGAGGCAGACCGAGCTAGCTGTGTGGGATGTGTTGGTTTGAGACGTGTGGGGGTTACCCACATTGAGATGATAAGCAAGCAGCCCCACACACTGGTCTGCCCCAGGTTTGGGGACCCGAATCTGGCAGTCCTGCCCTTAGAAGGTGCCGCAACCACGGGCCACATCGGCTCAGTTGAGAATCATCCTCGATGGCCCCCTCCTTCCCTGTGCCCCCAGCCAGTCGGGTATAGAATCGTTTCAATCCCCGCCCCCCCCAGGTCCACCCTCTCATCTTGGTCAGTTGCCACCACGTCTGCCCCCGGCGTCAAATTCTGGAATCCAGTGTCTCTCCTCCCTGATCTGTCCTTTACCCGCCCCCCAGCCCCGCCCCACTCCAGAGCAAGCCGATCCAATCATTTCTCCCTCTTGCTCGTGTCTTTGCCACAACTCAGGGTCACCAAGGGGACAAAATAGGACATCCTCGGTACGACGATCTAAGCCCCGTCATCTGGCCTCTGCCTGCCTGTCCAGCCTCGTCTGCACCCCAGACCCTGGGTCCACCTGCTCCCCAGCCTCACTGAGTCACTGGCTGTCACTGGCCACCTCCCCCCTCCCCACCCCTACATACTGAGCGTCCCAGGGAAGCAGGACCTTTGCATGTGTAAGACCCACAGCTCCCTTAGGAGTTTGTCAGGAGGGCACCTGTCTTCTCCTTTACGGGGGTGTCCTCTTACAACCTCCGGCGGGTGATACAGGTGGGAGCCATTGTCTCCTACATACCCATGGCCACCGCAGCCCTTCCCTGGGACTTGTGAACCTGGGATCAGAGGGAGAGGGTGGTCAGTGCCCTCCTACTCTGCAACAAGCAGGGCATGCTCACTGGTGTTCTGGCTTCCCACCAGCGGAGGAAAGCCCATCTCCAGTGCGGAGAACTGAGGCTGGCGTGAGCACAGAGAAACAGGAAGAAAACGCCCCGACGGACCCGCTGACGCCCAGCCCGGGTGCGCACGACGCCGTGCGAGCCCGCCGAGCTTCTCCGCTCAGGTCTGAGCCAGTTCGGATTCGAGGACTCTCCTTGGCGGCCTCAACATGTGAATCGGATGGTATTGGCGGGGAGAGAGTGGCCAGGAGGTTTGGGGGCAGGTGAGAGTCAGCACGGTCCCCACCGGTGAGACAGCTCAAGCCAGGACAGTCATGGAGCCCAGGAGAGAGGCTGGGGCGGCCGCTCAGCGTCTGGGATCCCAGAGCTTCTGAGCCTTTTGTCCTCCAAAGCTGGGGCTGCCTGTCCGGTGAGGACTTCCTGGTTGGCTGAGGCCCTGCGCAGTCCAGCGGTGGACGTCTTCCAAAAAGGCAGCGGTGACCAGGGCAGTAATGACAAGGGTGTGGAATGCTTAACCCTGGTGCCTTCAGACCCCCACTCCCCCAGACACCGTCGTCTTTTCCTGCTGAGAATGTACCCTCGAGTGGCCTTTGGGGCCTCCCATCTGCTTCCCCGCCCCCCGCCGCCCCCACGATTTTCCAGTCTCAAAACCACCTGCTTCAGTCCCTGGTAAGTGACCCCCGTGGCGACCCTGCACAGGTCTCCTCGGATTTCTGCTCTCACGGCTGAGCGACAACCGCACTGGGGGGCCACCGCCTGGCTCAGGATGGAGGGCGGAGAGGACAGGGGCGAACGGAACTTCATGCCTGACTGTGCTCGCAGCCCGGAGGTCAGTGCCCACGCGCTGAGCGCAGACCGAGCATCCAGGAGCTTTCTCCAGCCACGCCAGGGCCGGGCCCGCCCTCCTGGTGCCTTCCAGAACCTCAGTCCAATTCCTGCCCACGTGACACGTCCGAGCGTCCCCAAAAGAAATGAACTCAAGGAAATGTGAGCCGCAGGAAGCCTCTTAGAAAAACTTTGCGTTAAAGAGTTACATATTAGTGCTTGGTGCATAGCTACTTTTTTCTGGGTTTTGGGGCCTATGTTAAACCACGTGTCCTCACCTTTGGCTCTGTTGCTCCCACACACGGTTCTCGAGAAACGTCGTCAAGCCACAGCTCTCCGCCTTTCCGGCTCCTGGCAGGTCAGAGCTAAAAGAGCAGCAGAAACGGGCACGCCTGTCAGGACGGAGGCCGTCTGCCGGGTGGTCAAGCGTGTGGCGGGCACACAGACAATCTTCGACACAACAGACCCGAAATCAAACTATCCTGGTCACGTCAACCCCGGGACACCTGTTCTCCGCACCCCATCACCGTCCCCACCCCAGGTGCCCCACCTCTGATCGCCAGATACCCCTGACGCGACAACCCCCCATCCCCTGCTCTGCCCCCTCCACACTTGCTAGGATACCCACCTGTCACCTGTCACCTCTGTGCATCGTGTCTCTCTTTCGCCCCTGCCTGACCATGCAGTATTTCTGCTTGAAACCTTTTCGCAGATCCTTGTTTCCCACAGGATATATTCCAAAACACCTTCTCTTGACATCCAAAACCCTGCACTCTTTAGCCACTGCCTATCCTTCCAACCACGCCGCTTGGGTGACCATCTTTGCCAGTTTTCTTGGGACCGAGGAGGTTCCCGGGATTTGGGACCTTTAGTACCAAAGCCAGGAAAATCCCAGGCGAACGGACACACGTTGCTTTCCACTCTGGAAATGCTGAACTGTGCGTAGTTCTAGTATAGGCTGAGTGCTTATGTCATCCCCAAATGTATATGCTGAGGCCCTACCCCCTCATGGGATGGTATTTGGAATGGGGCCTTCGGGAGGTAATCAGGTTTGGAAGAGGTTTGGATGAGGTTATGGAGGTGGGGCCATGATGAGACTGGTATACTTATAAGAAAGGGAACACAGAGGTCTCTTGCCCTCTGTCTCTCTCTGTGTCTCTCTGTCTGTCTCTCTCTCTCCTTCCTCCACCCCTTCCTACCTCCCTCCCCTCCCCACCCCATAAGCTCACACTGAAGAAGGGCACTGTGAGCACACCTTGAGAGGGTGGCCATCTACTAGCCAAGAAGCAAACTCTCTCCGGGCACTGATTCAGGCGGCACCTTGACCCTGGACTCCCAGCCCCCAGAACTCTGAGAAGTAAGTGTCTATTGGTTAAGTCCCCTGGTCTGTGCTACATTGTGGCAGTGGCCTGGGCTGACGAGGAAAGTTCCCTACAGTCTCTCCAGGACTTTCCCACACAAAGTGCTGTTCGAGAGCTTCCCTCAGCCTGGACTCTTCCCTGGTCCCTCTTTTCACCTGGTTCACCACTGTTTACACTTCAAGACAGTTCAGGAGGCCCCTCGGCCTGGACCTGTTTCTTGACTTCTCCTTGGCACACACATGGCCGAGCCGGCATCTCTCCTCTGTCCCACGGAGGACAGAGGAGACAACCTCAGACATCTGTCTGAGGATGAAGCTATTACAGGGCTGCGGTTGGGCTGACCTCCTTCCTCCTTGGGTGTCTGGCTCTCTCGCGAGAGGGGATATCATCACGGGCAGGACCTCTGTCTCAGTCATATTGTATCCTGAGCCTGGCTGGACGCTGACATGTAGGAGGTGGTCAATCAGCGATTTCAATCAGTTAATCCATGACACCCATGCAGAAACAGCTGCTAAAAAAAAAAAACAAAAAAAACAAAAAAAAAAACCCAAACTCATTTCCAATTAGCCCTTTGGCCATTTTGAACACACACATTTTCCAGTTGAGCTTTTTAGGTGTGCGGTTTCCATGAGGAAACTGATCCAGAATTGGCCAGCAGTCCTGGAAAGACTTCAGTGTCTAAGGACACCGTAATGATTAATTTTGGAAATATGCTCTCAGATGCTTAATTTGCTGAACATTTTGGAGGGGATTGACACAGTCACTAAACATGTTTTAAATTTGACCCTATGAATACGTCCTTGTGATTCTGCAAGGACTGTTACAGATTTAAATGGTACAATAAATATAAAGGTGTTTCAAAATATGTAGGCACTGATATAAATATCACTGAGGTCATTCCCCCTCGATATTGCCGTGGTGACGTCTCCTGAAGCACCCAGCATGCTGAGCGTAAGAGAAATGGAAGATCCGGAGAGTTCCTCTGCCTGCTAGCACGCAGCTCCCCCCAGTGATGAGTATGTTCTGACTCTCCAACTCCATCAGACCAAACGGGGACACCACCATCTACCTTACGGGGTTGGAGTGCAAATAATGAGCTGGTAAACGAACAAAGCCTGAAGCCCCAGAGGAGGATGGTGTCGGTGATGGCGTTGGGTGAGGATGTCCCTGGAGTGGAGTGGAAGTGGATAAGATGGTTGACGGTGTCCGTGACGCTGGTGTTGGGTGGTGGGTCCCAAGGCTGTCAGGTTGCCTTGACAGGGCTCAAGTGTCCTACTCATAAGGAAAGGGTTCAGTAAATGCTGACTCGTGGACAGAACCAGTGGCTTAAGAGTCATTTTATTCTGCCACACTTTGTCCACCATATTGAATTCAACAGGCTCAAGGATGTATGATATTATCACAGTCCAAACTACATTAAAATAAACATGGCACCGAGGCTGGCTTTCCAGGGCCTGATTTTCCTACTTGATAATGATTACTCCAACTAAAACATGCTTCCAAATATGAAGATTTTGAATGTTTTGCCTTCTCCCTTGCTTCCTTTTGCCCATCTATGGTCTCAGCTTGTTGTATGAGCCCTACCGTACGGCTGGGGACTTTCTGGCCTGGCCTGGTGCAGAAGCTCCTGCCTCCATGCCCGGTGCCCCTAAGTGTGAACACACAGAACTGATCTTGCAGCTTCCGGCTGCTTTTCCCTCGAGCACCACTTCCGAGCAGTGACTAGAAGAAAGCTCCAAGCTCGGTTCTAAAATTAGAAATAGCCACTTTTAATTAAGTCTAGGTTTTGGCAAAGAAGTCATTTCAACTCACAGTTGATCTCTGAGAGTAAATCAAGAAGTCACCAAAGGCATGTGAGTCCTTCTTGGCCAGACTAGAGGGGTCACCGCCCGTGTCTGTGAATCAGAGGGAGCACCGTCGCTCGGCCAGCTGGTTTTTCCCAACCAGACACCCACACTACAACTTAATGACTAGCCATTATTCTTCTTTTCCTCCCCTTCTAACCACTCCTGCTTTAGCAAAGTCCAGACTCATTCCACAGATGCTTATGTGAGAGGAAATCTACATTAAACCCAGATGAGAAAAATATGCTTGAAAGACGAATAAATAATTTAGTGCGGTAATTGAAGGCTTAAATGCACATATATTGACATTAGTCCATGCATAACAATTGTAATGTACCAGTGATAACTACATGGGAATTCCCTAAGGGAGTCCACATAGCCACAGCACGGGACCGTAGTAAAACAGTGTCGTAACATGGAATCTGCTTCTAGGTGCAGAATAAATTAGATGTGTTTGCCTGGCACTTATAGGCTTTACTAATAATGAGCTCTCATTGCATACACTTAAGCTTTTGTGTTGTCATTTGACTTCCTCAAAAATGTCTGTTATTGGCATTATTTAACTCAAGATCACGAAACTGGGCTGTAGAAAAAGCCCAGCATTCTAATTGAGGAAAAGAGACACTATGTACTACTCTCAGAGACCTCTATTAAAATAGAACCAAAGAAATCAGGGGAGCCTGAGTGTCTCAGTCAGTTGAGCAACTGAGTCTTGATGTCGGCTCAGGTCATGATCCTGCAGTTTGTGAGATCGAGCCCTGCATCAGGCTCTGTACTGACCATGTGGAGGCTGCTTGGGATTCTCCCTCTCCCTCCCTCCCTCCCTCCCTCCCTCTCCTTCCCCTGCTCATGTTCTCTCTCTTTCTCTCTCTCTCTCTCTCAAAATAAATAAACTTTAAAATGTTTTAAAAAGAACCAAAGAAATCATAACCAAAGTCACCTAATTAAAAGCAAATCCTTATACTTGCAAATCAAATTCAACAGTATATTAAAAGAATTATTCACCATGATCAAGTGGGATTCATTCCTGGGCTGCAGGGCTGGTTCAATACTTGCAAATCAATCAACGTGATACATCGCACTAATAGAAGAAAGGATAAGAACCATACGATCCTGTCAATCGATGTGGAAAAAGCATTTGACAAAATACAGCATCCTTTCTTAATAAAAACCCTCAAGAAAGTCAGGTAGGAAAGAACATACCTTAACATCATAAAAGCCATATATGAGAGCCCCACAGCTAATATCATCCTCAGTGGGGAAGAACTGAGAGCTTTCCACCTGAGATCAGGAGCACGACAGGGATGTCCACTCTCGCCACTGTTGTTCACATAGTGTTGGAAGTCCTAGCCTCAGCAATCAGACAACAATATGAAATCAAAGGCATCCAAATTGACAAAGACGAAGTCAAACTTTCACTTTTTGCAGATGACATGAGACTCTGCATGGAACACCTGAAAGACCCCCCCAAAAACTGCTAGAACTGACACATGAATTCAGCAAGTTCACAGGATATAAAATCAATGTACAGAAATCGGTTGCATTTCTATACACCAATAATGAAGCAACAGAAAGAGATATCAAGGAATTGATCCCATTTACAATTGCACCGAGAACCATAAAATACCTAGAAATAAACCTAACAAAAGAAATAAAAGATCTGTATTCTGAAAACTATAGGAAGCTTATGAAGGAAATTGAAGAAGACACAAAGAAATGGAAAAACATCCCATGCTCATGAATTGGAAGAACAAATATTGTTAAAATGTCGATACTACCCAAAGCAATCTACACAGTCAATACAATTCCAATCAAAAACAGAGCCAGCATTCCTCTCAGAGCTAGAACAAACAATCCTAAAGTTTGTAGGGAACCACAGCAGACCCCAAATAGTCGCAGTAATGTTGAAAAAGAAAACCAAAGCTGGCAACATCACAATCCTGGACTTTAGCCTGTACTACAAAGCTGTAATTATCAAGACAGTATAGTATTGGCACAAAAACAGACATATAGACCAACGGAATAAAATAGAGAACCCAGAATTGGACCCACAGATGTATGGCCAACTGATCTTTGACAAAGCCAGAAAGAGTATCCAATGAATAAAAGACAGTCTCTTTAGCAAATGGTGCTGGGAGAACTGGACAGCAACATGCAGAAAAATGAACCTGGACCGCTTTCTTACACCATACACAAAATAAACTCAAAATGGATAAAGGACCTAAAGTGAGACAGGAAACCATCCAAATCCTAGAGAAGAAAAAAGGCACCAACCTCTTTGACCTTGGCTGCAGCAACTTCTTACTTGACATGTCTCCAAAAGCACATGTCAAAGCAAAAATGAACTATTGGGACTTCATCAAGATAAAGAGCTTCTGCATAACAAAAGAAACAATCAACAAAGCTAAAAGGCAACCGAAGGAATAGGAGAAGATATTTGCAAACGACATATAAGATAAAGGGTTTGTGTCCAAAATCTATAAGGAACTTACCAAATTCAACAACCAAAAAGCAAAAATCCAGTGAAGAAAGGGGCAGAAGAGATGAGTAGACATTTTTCCAAAGAAGGCCTCCAAATGGCTAACAGACACATGAAAAGATGCTCAACATCACTTATCATCAGGGAAATACAAATCAAAACCATGCTGAGATACCACCTTGCACCAGTCAGAGTGGGTAAAACTAACAACTCAGGGAACAATAGATGTTGGTGAGGATGTGGAGACGGGGAACCCTCTTGCACTGCCGGTGGGAATGCAAACTGGTGCAATCGCCCTGGAAAACATCGTGCAGATTCCTCAAAAAATTACAAACAGAGCTACCCTACGACCCAGCAATAGCAGGGCTAGGAATATATCCAAAGGACAGGAGTGCTGATTCATAGGGGCACAATATTTATAGCAACACTATCAACAACAGCCAAATTATGGAAAGAGCCCAAATTTCCATCAACTGATGAATAGATAAAGAAGAGGTGGCTTATATATACAATGGGATACTACTGGGTGATGAGAAAGAATGAAACTTTACCATCTGCAGCAACGTGGATGGAACTGGAGGGTATTATGCTAAGTGAAATGAGTCAGTCAGAGAAAGACAGGTACCATATATCTTCACTCATATGTGGAATTTGAGAAACTTAACAGAAGAACATGGGGGAAGGGAAGGGGAAAAATAGTTTCAAACAGAGCGGGAGGCAAACCATAAGAGAACAAACTGAGGGTTGATGGGGGTGAGGTGTCAAGGGGGCAGAAAAAATGGGAGATGGGCATTGAGGAAGGCACTTGTTGGGATGAGCACTGGATGTTGTATGTAAGTGATGAATCATGGGAATCTACTCTCGAAACCAAGAGTACCCTGCATACACTCTATGTTAGCTAACTTGATAATAAATTACATATATATATATATAGAGAGAGAGAGAGAGAGAGAGAGGGCATGCACACATCCTCGACTTGAGATGCGATTTTAGTTTTGATGTTTGGTTACTTACATCCTTCACTCGTTCATTGACTCGCTCACTATTTCTTGAGCATTTCTTCTGTGCAGAGCACTGTTCTATGAACAGGATATAATTGTTTAGGCATTTGTTATATTCCAAAGGGAACCTCCCGCAAAAAATTAAGTAGAATAAACTGTAATATGTGATGAAGTTCAAGTTACTGTCTCAAAATCTCATTAAACAAAGCTATAGTATAAATTCAAGTGTAGAGACATCTTGGATACTCTTCATTTCCCTAGTTAATGACACTGAGTTTTAAAACGTGGAAATATTTAGGGGTGCCTGAGTGGCTCAGTAAGTTGGGCGTCGGTCTTCGGCTCAGGTCATGATCTCATGGTTTGTGAGTTCGAGCCCCACGTCAGGCTCTGTGCTGACAGCTCAGAGCCTGGAGCCTGCTTCAGATTCTGTGTCTCCCTCTCTCTCTGCCCCTCCCCAGCTTGTGCTCTGTCGTTCTCTATCAAAAATAAATAAATGTAAAAAAAAAATTTTAATGTGGAAATATTCATTTCCTTTTGTCTAAAAATGTATATTATTTCTTACAGGGGAAGCCATTTTTAGGAGCACTAAGAACCCTGATGCACTTAGACTTTAGTGCCATTTTATTTCACCCCTCAAAATAAAATCTCCTCCAAAGAATGTCCCTCTTTCCAAACATTTCTTTCCAGACATCCTGAGCTTAGTTGTGTCTAAGAAGTATAACTGCGAGAACTCATCAATGGCCTGGACTCCAAACTCTGGATTTGTCGTCTTAATTCTGCTCCTGGCTCTTTTGGGAGCAGAGCCTGTGTCAGAAAGCAATTCCTTGAAGGAGAGCTTTCCTGACTTGGAAGCAAAGGCTGTCCTGGTGTCAGTCACCGGAACATTCCTCAAGACAACAGCCTCGAGTGACTCGGAACTGTGACATCGGCAGGTGTCTGGGGTGCATGTGCCAAAAACGTATTCCTCACAGGTGTCCTTGCACAGTGATGCAACCCTTTGGGAAAACCATTCATGCCTCCCAAGTCAAAAAAAAGTCTTCATTCACTTTAGATGAGTAATTTCAGTCCTGGGAAAGTTTCCTTTGGAAACAACACCTTCGAAAGCAAATGATGTATTCATAAAGATGCGTGATCCAGCTGTTAATCGGGGCATGACCGCTCACGGAGCTCTAACTAACATTGATTGAACTCCTCGGTTCCCAACAGCATGGCCGAGAGCTGAGACTTGAGGGCCACCCGTGTTCTCATAGTCACTTCAGCCCTTGGGTTCTTGCTTCTACGCACACTGTCTTCACTAACACCACATCCACTCTGAAAGGAAACCCAGTGTCTTCCTCATTGACACATCACATGGACATATGGACGCACCCATGCACGTGTCTTTGAAAGCATCCATGAATGAGTGCAAGGGTAATTCCCGAAGACCAGAATGGCTGGGGGTGGCGGGGACACTATTTGGGGAAGGGTCTATGTCATGGCCACATAACCAACTTTGAATTGACAATCGGGCATCCTGCTTTGAAAATATCCTTTGGCCATTAAAGAATTTCTACTCAACCCTCTCCCTGTGTTTTTGTCCTCTCCCACCTGACTTCCCCAACCCCTCTCACCTGGGATTATACCTCCTCCCTGGTCTGGAAATAACTCACATGACTCCGAAACTCATTCCCCCTCTTACAGTGAAATTCTGCCCCAGGCCCTCCTCTGTGCACCCATGCCAGGAAAGTGCTCAGCAGGATCTGGATGATTCCATTGCCAGGGTCCACCTGAAGGTAACAGTGATTATAAGGGAAAATGTATTCTTCCTTTATTGTTGTCCTGTGGAGCATTGCTCATAATTGTGAAACACTGAAGGCAAATGATCAATAATGCAAACATTTAAAAATTAATTCTGCTAGTGGTTACCTAGGGCTGGGGGAGAGGGAGACTTGGGAGTCATAGCTAAAGAGCATGGCGTTTCTCTCTGAAGCAATAAAAATGTTCTAAAATTTGGGTGGTGGTTGTATACAACTCCATGTATATACTAAACACTTTAATTGTACACTTTAAATGAGTGGATCGTACGCTAAATGAATCAATATCTCAATAATACTATTACCAATACTAATTATGCTGTATTCTTATGGTGAATATATATCAAATAAAATATATGATAGTGAAGTGATCTGGTCCTCCACCCTCAAGACCACCTGTGTTTTGATCTACTTGTTTGGGCATTCACGTTTCCTATTTGTCATCTGCCTTCTACATTGGCCTGTTCTTTAAACTCAGCTTCTATTACAACTTAGTTTGTTCTTGGATCCTGCTCTCTGCTCTGGCAATGACTTTTGGACTAAAATGCTTGGCCTTGGAGCCCATGAATCTCTGGATTTGATTTTCCTTCTGGACCATTCAAGAATCTTGAGCAATCCAACTAAACATTGGCTTTGCCTGAGAGCTACCCTATATCCACTGTCCCGCTATAATGCATCCCTGCCCTGCCCAGGACCAGGCTAGGCCAGGGCCAGACACGTGCTCAGGACACATTTAAGGAGGCACTGACTCTGCAGAGGGTGAGAGCAGGGACAGTGCCCGAGTGTGTGTGCCTCCTTAAGAGAAAGTCGCTCACTCAGCATAATACCCTGCGGTTCCATCCACGTTGCTGCAAATGGCAGGATTTCATTCTTTCTCATTGCCAAGTAGTATTCCATTGTATATATAAACCACATCTTCTCTATCCATTCCTCAGTTGATGGACATATGTTTTCACTCATATGTGGAACTTTAGAAACTTAACAGAAAACCATGGGGGAGAGGGAGGGAAAAAAATAGTTACAAACGGAAAGGGAGGGAAGCAAACCATAAGAGACTCTCAAATACAGAGAACAAACTGATGGGGGGCAGGGGAGAAAGGAAAATGGGGGATGGGCATTGAGGAGGGCACTTGCTGGGACGAGGACTGGGCGTTGTATGTAAGCGATGAATCATGGGAATCGACCCCCACCACCAAGAGCACACTGTATACACTGTATGTTAGTCAACTTGACAATAGATTATATTAATAACAATAATAATAATAAAACAAAGAGAAAGAGTCCCTCGGGTTGGAAAATTCGAAGAGGCATCCCTCTCAGATGTAGATCCTGCTCTTGCAAGAACACGAGAGTGAGCCCCTCGTTAAATGTTGTGTCCAGAGTGCCTCTCTACCTCACCGACGCCAACTAACCAGAAGGCAGCAAGATCAGACACCGGACAGGCAGGGTGTGTTCCACGCTCAATTAATAGCCTTTATCCCTTTGTTAATACTGTCCTTTTTTCTGCCAACACATTATACATGCTTAACAGTGTTCACTCTTTCAAAATGTAAGACTCCAAATTTAATCTAGTCCATTGAGCAAAATTTGTTTTGAGGTCATAGGAACAGAGCACGATCAGCAGCACAAACGTCCCACGTTTCCCTTAATAAAAATTCAAGAGGTAAGGCAGAGTCCTTGGATAGGACCTCGAGAGTATGCCTCTCTTATTGGAGTCACCCAAGAAATACTGGAACGTATCGCCTGTTCCCTGTCCCAGCCTGGGGACTTCAGGCTGTTCCAGGGGCCGGCTCGGGTCTTTGGAAGCTATATTCACATATACTTTGTATCAGCAGAGTAGAGCAAACCGGTTCCCTCCCCTAATCAACTCTCCTGGAGGAACGATGTCTCTTCCACTCTACTTGGCTTGGGTATCATATGGAATCTGACCCATGCCAGGCTTCAAGGATCGTCACGTGACCCTGGTATGGCCAATCATTCTTCATTACACCCTTCTTTCCAGTGGGCCCGTGGTTCCGTGGAACCAACCAGAATCCTGCATGACAACTGACATGCACGCACAGTGGAGCTGGAGGTAGAGGTGATCTCTCTCCCCGCGAGGTTCTCAAGCTGGTCAGACCCTGCGAGCTGGCAGCGACTGGGGGCCCTGCTTGCCAGCATGCTCCGCTGTGGGGTAAAACCACCACTGAGAAGGGCAGCCCCTGAGGATACAGGCAGAGACCGAACCCCGATGGCGGTGTTTCAGTGCTGGATCCAGCTGGACCTTCAGCGTGGCGCTGTGGTGGGCCTCAGAAATCTGAGTCACGTTTCTGTCAGTTGTGACTCTGTGCGAAGAAAGCAACCTGAGGCCAAGATTGTACTCTCATTCAGCATCTCCCCCTTCCTGTCCATCCTGACTCCTTCACGGTCTTCCCTTCCCGCCTCGTCCATGCCCGCCATCACCAACATTCTTTCTCATTCCGACTCAGCAACTCCTATGACAGACTCACCAGCACAGGCCATCTCTGTGGTCTCCTCATGCGTCAGAACATCTGACTTCACCCGCGGGGTTCTGAATTCGCGGTATCGTGGTGTAGACACTGGCCTGTGTGTTCCCCCCGGATGCATGAAGCCTCATAGCGCTTGACTCCGGAGAGAATGGCAGCCGTGATGGCGCACGTCCAAGGCTCTCGAGGTCGTGACAGCACGGTGACCGCTAGCAGGTAGCTTTTCTTCATCCCATATGGACCGAGGTGAGTTGGGAAGGGCTTACTTATCAGCTGAGACCATGCTGGGCGGAGCTATCTAATTCAGTGCAAATAGAAGTAGAAGGAAATCATATGCCTCCAAGATTTCTCAGATTAAGACACTCAGTGGTTGGCTTCAGCAAGGGCAATGTGAAGAAATGTGGATGCATTACTAAGGAACTGGAAATAAATACTAAACGTTTGTAGTGAATGTTTGAAAAGCCAGATTCGTGGGTCTTCTCATTGAACGGCTAACAAAAGTGGGTATCTTCACCGATCCACGAACACTCTTTCCTTGTTAGGTATAAAATGGATTTTCTCTTTTTTTTAAGTTTGTTTATTTGTTTTGAGACAGAGAGAGAGAGAGCACACGCACACGAGCAGGGGAGGGGCAGAGAAAGAGAATCCCAAGCAGGCTCTGAGTTGACAGTGTGGTGCCAGACAGGGGCTCGAACCCACGAACCGTGAGATCATGACCTGAGCCGAAATCAAGAGTCAGACACTCGACCGATAGAGCCACCCAGGTGCCCCTACACTGGATTTTCTTAAAGGCTATGGAAGTTGTTCAAGCACAACAGCCTTGGGATAAAAACATTCGTCATCAAATTAGTCGTGGGAATAATAAAAGATTAAAAACATCCAAGAGAGAAGGGAGTGGATATTCTGGCCCATGCCATTCAGTGGGTGGCAGGTCTCTGGATAAGGTGTCAAGCAGGAGATCAGCTAGGAGTAAGGACCCCAGCAAGAGACTTTCCATGGTACCGATTAGGGGCCAATGACTAAAGCCATTTGGCTCGACAAACACTGAAAGCAGAGGAACCAGTTGAAGGAAGACAGATTCAGAGTCCAAGCAGGACAAGAACAGAGAGCGAAAGACCTTGAATACTAAGCTAAATATTTGGACTTATTCCTGCAGGAGGTAGGAAGCCACAGGAGGCTCTGGGCCAGGTCTGGTGAGAACAGCGGTGTTTCTGGAAGATCATGTGGCCACACAGAGAGGTAGATAACAAACGGACAAGAAATGCAGGGGTGCCTGGAACCTCAGAACTGGATGGCACAGTGTGGCCGTTTGGATCAGATCCAGCTAGATACTTGAGGCCGGGAACCCCCGGGCTCTGTGGGCACGAGTCGGTTTGTGTGAGAGACAGGAATCCTCCTAGGGGGAGATTTCATGATTGAGCCCCCGGAGATGACAAGATCAAGCCAGAGAGAGGAGCCAGGAGACCTTTTCTTCTCCAGCCCAACCCCAAGAACTGAGGGGACAGGGTTGTGAGCAGAACTCAGATGAGCTGCTCCTGTGAGGACCTTTGCAGGGATCAGGGCTGGGCCAGCTGTCACCTGAATCACCGGGGACACAGAGGGGAACATGAGTCAGAAGGAGAATGTAGCTTCCTCCTGCCCCTCATCGCCTGCCTGGTCCTGGAGAGACTCCAGGTTATGTGGGACTGATGCTCATTTATATAACATACACGCCCTCTCTGACAAAGGGAATCCAAAATCACAATCTAATTGGATGTGAAAAGGAGTACATCTTTTGCATAAAAAAAAGAACAAGAAATTGCGATTATTAAGTAACCAACAGACATCACACTGTCCAGAACAGTATTTTATTAATTACCTGACACTCTCATGTAATGGGATTTTCTCTTTCCAGATGTTTTGGCCTCATGCTCTCGATGCCTTTTAAATTTGTCAACAACCCGATATCATTTTCTACAGAAAGGAAAAAAGGTAAGTTACGTGGTCAAGCAGAATTAGGGTTTTCGGAGTGATAGCGCGGGCAAGTTTCAGCTTCGCAAACCTTTATTGGTAACGTCATATAAATTTTTGGAAATGTTATCAAATCTAGCGACGTTTCTATAAAATTCATATCGAATAGGAGGTGGAAGAAATATTCGGGGGCATGCCAGAATATCTAGTCTGTTAACTAATGCTATTAGTTCATATTTTCTGGATTGATGACATTACTTCAGAATCTTGTCACCGACGTCCTCACTGGAGTGACGCATTACAAGCGTATGGTTTCACTATTGGGATTTTTGTATCGAACAGGGAGAAATGAGTAAGATCTCCCAGAGACATGACTGGGCAAGACCTGTCACGCCAACGGAAGAACATGGGCAGAGACACGTGGCAGGGGCACAAGTTTGTTGGAACGGGAAGCCGGCAGCAGTGGGGGACAGGACTACGCCAGGAGGTAGAAATGCCGGCACATGTTCGATGCTGGCACATGGCTGAGACCTTTCATCCTTTAGGTTAAGAAATCAAACACCAGGTTTTGGACCCAAGCCCAGGAAAGCCAAGACTAAGTTCATTATCATTTAAATGAGATAATCCAAAATTTGAATCCTAATTGCCACTGACAAGCTTGTGGACTTTGTTGAGAGTAACCAGACTCTCCGTGGAGGTGACTTCACTCTGTGCGCGCTTGAGTAGAGTATATACACAGCACATATATATGGTCTTGACGTCTGCTTCTCGGAGGGCCCAGACTAATGCAGTAAATATTTTATTTACATTTATTTTATTTTTCCCCCTTTTTTTGAGAGAGAGAGAGAGAGAGAGAGAGGGCAAGCAGGGGAGGAGCAGAGTGAGAGGGAGAGAGCAAGGCTCAATCTCAAGACCCTGAGATCATGACCTGAGTCAACATCAAGAGACGAACACGTAACCGACTGAGCCATCCGAGTGCCCCTGTTTACATTTAGACATTATAATTATCCATGCAATATTAACATTATCAAAAATTCGAAGGCTAGAAAAATTACCAACGCAATAGTGATAACAGCTAACCATCATGGCGCACGTCCCCATTACCAGCTCTGAGTGACTTCCTACGCTGGTCTCTTCAGACCTCACAGCGTACGAGGAGAGGGGTGCTGCTGGCATCATCGTTTTACAAGTGAGGAAACTGAGTCAGGGAGAGGTTAAGAGATTAGCCCAGAGTCCCACAGCAGCTAAGTGAAAAAGTCAGAACCGAGCAGGCAGGGGCTCGGCCCCCATCCTGAGCCCCGGTTCTGCCACTTGGGCTTCTGTGCATCCTTCCAGCCTGCAGTGAGCTGCCTGGTTAGCCCTCGACCTGCCATCCTCCCTTATTCTCTATCTACTGTGTCCTCTGTGTAGATGCCATGCAACTTATGTAAGCTGTCGCCGCGTCTTCTGGGCCACTTACGTAGAACTATCCATTGGTCCTCGTTGGGTCTTTGTTTGCCCCATCCCCGCCTCAATGGACCCCATCCTAGGAGAAAACAGAAGCTGTCCATTAGGATCCAGAGCCTATTCCTCCTGGGCACATGTAGGTGCTCAATAAAACCTTGCCAACCACTGTTGTACGTCATCAGACTGCATGTAAGATTTCACGCCTGCTTTCCATTGATGTTACGCCATGAACACTTCCCATGCTGCCACAGAGTCTTCGTGACTATGGATTTTAATGACTGGTCATAGACCTCGGCTACTAGACACAGACATTTAATTAACCATTCCAAACTGAGACATCCGGAGCTCCCGATGATAAAAGGTAGTGGTATAAAAGGCGATGTGATGAGCATTTCCACGTACACAGCTTTTCTGTTGCAACCAAATTCAAAATAATCTGGGAGCTCAGAGATGAGGAAAGCCCCCAGTTGAGTGTATTTCTGCTTTGACCCACTCTGTCCCCCAAAGCACCCCGACGCGAGGCCTAAGTGCTCATCGCAAGGCGGCAAACAGCTTCGCATTCAATGCCAGACCTCCCTGACCTAGAAGTGTCATCTGAGTCCCTTATGCAGGGCACTGCTTAAGGCTGCTGCTTTCCTGTTAAGTCCTGGCCTCTGCCAGGGGCCTCTGGACCTCCGCCTCTCTCCTCCTGGTCCCTCCACCCCTGGTCAGTCTCTCATCTCCTACATTCCTATCACACACACACACACACACACACACACCTTAAAATGTTTATAGGCCCACCTTTGCACTTTCCAAAACTCACTAAGGAGCTGCAGAAAATCAAGGAGCCTGAGCCGTTGTCAGTTTTGACATCAGACTTATCTTTATTGTGGGCAGATTTAGAGGGATGTTCCTGCCTCTCATGCCCCGGGGGCTTGCACCTCTATGTGGCGTCTGAGGTCACCGTAGATGTCAGGCCACCATGCAATGAGCACGTATGAGACGTAGATCCTCAGAGCAGAAGCCACATAACTGTCCCTCACACACAGCTTGTCACAGTGGTATTTGCAGGCACTTTGTTAAGGTGATCAGTCACCGGGGAGCAAATGCAGCCTCCCTCCTCCTCACGCTGGAAAGTGTTTATAACACAGTTAGAGCAGCATAAGAAATCCCGGGTGCGGTCGTGGGAGACCAAGGGCCAACATTCATTGAATACCCTTGAGGTGCCTGGCATTGGGCCGGCCGGCACTCCGCCTGCCCTATTTTCCCAAGCTGAGTGAGGACAGGGCTTGGTACACAGCCGTTCGCTGATTGCATGAGTAACAGAATCCTCAGACCATGACCTGAGTTACTGGTGCCGTCTGCATTTCACAGACTGGGAACTGGCGTTCCGAGAAGTTAAGGTCAAAGAGCTGGTAAACAGGAGGGCCCGGTCCCAGCCTCCAATGGCCCCACCTTCCTGCCGTGGTCCTTGTCAGTGGTGCCCCAGATATCCCTGGACATCAGCAGATGGGGTGCTGCGTACCCAATGCTGCTCTTAGGCAAATCTTCGTAAAGAGATGTTTGCCTTCCAAGTGCACTGTTGAATCACAACTGCACAGGGTATGATTTCCCATGAACTCAGCAGAGGAACTTACATTTGAGTCACTTCCAAGCCAAATAGTTCAATAGAAGCCCCCAAGATATATCCCCTGAAGGTGCCGTTCTTTGTGCCGTCTTTGATTCAGACACACACTCTACATATCGGTGGTAGAAAGGAAGACTTGAGAATTCTGCCAACAAACAATGTGCTTCAGGACTCTGAGACCTGGAGAGCTGAAAAGAATCACAAAAGCCATGTCTGCCAGTATTTGATTTCACGCTTGCTCCTGAGAACCCACTAAGATCACAAGTGCAAGTAGCTTCTGAGTCTGGAAGTTACTGGGTGAACTGTGTTTTAACTCGTGCCGGAGTGACGTTCGTCAAAATCACCTTCAGAAGAGGACTTTCCAGAGGCTGCCAAGGGGAAGATCATTGTACGGACTTTCCGAAGCAGATTTTATGTCCAACATTCCTAACCTGGGTGATTGTTTTAAAACAAACACAGCAAAGTTGGCCATCAAATTTCCTGTCACGCCCGCGGCCTCCGGTAAGAAAAGCCCACAAGAGCATTAGAGCCAGGACGGTGGGGACCGCAGGCCACGGGGGATATTTGTGGGGAAAAACAGCAAAGCCTGCTTCTCATAAACCGATTAGGTCGACACACCTGATCACTGATCATTGGCTAAAAGTTCCCCTGAAACACACACCAGACATTCATATGGGAACTGCTTAGGCAACACAGTGTTTATTTTTATAGCAAAACCAGAATTCTGCCATTATATGCCTGGTAGGATCCAGATCAACACAACATCAGGCTTTTGAGAAAGTGAAGATGGTGTCTACTTCAGGAAAGGGTCATAGTGGTGGAAAATGTGGTGGTGAACGTGACGTCATCCCCTGGACAGAGACCAGGTCCCCTCAGAGTCCGGACCAGCTCCTCAAAGGAGTGCGAAGTGGGGCCCAGGTGAGAAGTGGGGCCATTGGATAAACACACCCCTCCTGGGTTTTCAGGCTGTACCGGGAGAGTCTTTGGAAGCCTTGTGTGGGTAAGTGAGAGTTGCTCGCCATTTCAATAAAAAATAAATGAGCATGCTTTGCCAAAACACATTTACCCAACTGAAACACTAGTTGTGTTTATGGAGCGTGGTTGGTGGATGTGTTTTGCCTAATTCCATCTTCCTCAGAATGACTCAACAGGAGTAGGCACAGATCCACAGGGTTATGCCTTTAAATAAGGTCATGTGACATGACCTGCTCTGGGACACTCAAACCCAAGATCATCCAAGCCCAAGAGCATCCAGGGCAGAAGGGCACCCAAACCAAGGCCACCCAAGCCCAAGACCACCCAAGCCCAAGGCCATCCAAGCCCAAGCCAACCCAAGCCCAAGCCAACCCAAGCCCAAACCAACCCAAGCCCAAGGCCATCCAAGCCCAAGCCAACCCAAGCCCAAGCCCACCTAAGCCCAAGCCCACCCAAACCCAAGCCAACCCAAGCCCAAGCCCACCCAAGCCCAAACCAACCCAAGCCCAAGGCCACACAAACCCAAGCCCACCAAGCCCAAGCCAACCCAAGCCCAAGGCCATCCAAGCCCAAGCCCACCCAAGCCCAAGCCAACCCAAGTCCAAGCCCACTCAAGCCCAAGCCAACCCAAGCCCAAGCCCACCCAAGCCCAAGACCACCCAGGACAGAAGTCTTGGGAGGTGAGTCAGGGGTCCTTTTCCTTCCTGCTTGACCTCAGCTGACAGCGAGTTTGACACTGCAAGCTTTGCTGGCCGTCTAGATAGTTTGCCTTGAAGCCAACACTCAAAGACCCTACACAATGTCTGTAAAGAATCTCTTGACAAAGCAAAGAATCCTTTGGTTACATATGTACTCACCTCTTAAATCACACGTTTGCTATAAAACAAACCAGCACAGCTACTGTCTGGTAACCACAAAGGGCAGTAATTTGCTTACAACTCAGAATGAAGATTTATCCTCAAAATGGACCCTTTTCACCCAGTAGCGAATATCTGCATTCAGGGCACTGGGGCTGGAATTGCTTCACTCCCCTTCGGAGATTGTGTTTTCTGGAGCCTCTAGATGGGCTTGGTGACCCTGTGGAAGTCCACAGCTCGAGCTCTGCCCCTGAGGCCAACGCCCTGTCACCCGGCTCAGCCAACAGCCGTGTGCAGAAACCAGGGGAACAGGTGGCTCTCTCCTCCTGGAACCAGTTACTGGCTTCTACGTTCCTGCTTCTGTACATGGCCCCACGTCCTGAAGCCTCACTTTGAAGACAGCAGCTCCCATGTGAAACCCAGTGGGCAGAGAAGGTGGCAGTAACCGGGATCCCTTCTCCGAGCCACAGCACGGTGGCCTCAGTCTGCTTTATTGTCACTTTCCTCTCCGCCAGGACTCCTGGCCACAGGATTCTGTCTGGAGTCGGTATAGATGACTCATGTTCCAAGAATTCTTACACTTCACTTGAAAGACCAGCCAAGGAGAGGAAACTCCCTTGCGTCTGGCGTCCTTCTGGGGGCCGTGGGGGATGGTGGTGCTCTCTCCAGCAGGCAGGGAAGGGAAGGCTGTTCTGTCACAAAGCTGTAGATGTATCTGTTTCCTGAAGTTGCTGTTTATTCTGCTGAAGGCTGAGAATACCGAGTGAGAAGAACGTTCGATTACACCCAGAAATACGGCTCATGTGGATTCTCAGAGGGATTCGTTGATGATAATAGGGCTTTCTGAGACAAGCATCCATGATGGTCACAAATACCTATGAACATCTGGGGCCTGGTTCTCTCCTTTATATTCAGCAAATAAATAATAGCATAGATCGTTCTAGAAATCTGGCCCCAGTGTCCCGTGGCACAAGCTCAAACTAGAGCTCTCAGGTTCCTGCACGGAAGGATTCTTGCCGATACGTGAAAAGAGGGATCCACATGCCAATAAGGGCAGTAATGCAGATTAAAGAAATCCCTGGGACGCCTGGGTGGCTCAGTCAGTTGAGTGTCTGACTTCAGCTCAGGTCATGACCTCACAGTTTGTGAGTTTGAGCCCCGCATCGGGCTCTGTGCTGACAGCTCAAAGCCTGGAGCCTGCTTCGGATTCTGGGTCTCCCTCTCTCTCTGCCCCTCCCCTGCTCATGCTCTGTCTCTGTCTCTCTCTCAAAAATAAATAAACATAAAAAAATTTTTTTTAAAGAAATCTCTGTGCCGTCCCCAAATCTAGTTCTGAAGCCCAAGCCGGCAGGAACTACCCCAGAAACTTCGCACAGTGGTACGTGAGCTCATTGCGAACTGTGTCCACGTTCACCAGGGCCCCACATCACACCCAGAACCAAGAGAGCCTGAGGTGCGCCCCACAGGGCTCTGCTCAGAGGTGCCTCTCCGAGCACAGATGCCCAGATATGCAAGAATCGGGTAAGCTACTTGTTACACTGTTGGTAGCTGGAAATAGTCCGTGGTGGGAGTATTTATACCACAGAAATTGGCAAATGCTACAAATCATAGCTTTCTTTCTCTTTTTTTTTTTTAAATTTTTTTTTTTTTTTTTCAACGTTTATTTATTTTTGGGACAGAGAGAGACAGAGCATGAACGGGGGAGGGGCAGAGAGAGAGGGAGACACAGAATCGGAAACAGGCTCCAGGCTCTGAGCCATCAGCCCAGAGCCCGACGCGGGGCTCGAACTCCCGGACCGCGAGATCGTGACCTGGCTGAAGTCGGACGCTTAACCGACTGCGCCACCCAGGCGCCCCTCTTTTTTTTTTTTTAAGGATGATTTGCCAACACACCATCGCCCGAGCTGGAGTAAAAAGAAGGAAACGGGTCCAGCCAGAGGGCAGCACTGGCAGGCGGGTCCCCGGGTTTGAAGGGTGTGAACCACCCAGACTTGGCTTGATGGGTCCCCACGTCTGGACACGTGCAGCCGCGGTGGACGTGGGAACAGGCAACCAGCAAGCGCCAGCTGTGGGTCGGGGAACCGAAGGCTGTTCCCAGGCGGAGTAGATGCGCCGAGCCTGGAGGAAAGCAAGCGGTGACCCGTGAAGACAGCAGCCGCGGAGACGGCGGGCCAAATGAGGGGACAAGGCAGAGCCAGGCACATCCGAGAACAAGGTGCATCTGGACCAGGATCTCCCAGGAAACACATGAAAGGGCAACCTGGTAAAAGGCAGGACTCTGTAAGGCCATGCTGGATGGGGACACGGGCTTACTCAGTTATGCAAAGGTACTGTGGCCACCGCAGCCAGAGAGCTCCCCGATACACAGGTCACTAACTAAAATACTATCATGTTAATTGTGTTTATATAGGACTCGCCCTGCTCCGGGCGCTATTTGGAGAGCTTTACCTGGAATATCTCATTCCGTCTTCACAGACACAGCACGGAATAGAACTTGCCGACTCCATTCTACACACGAGGAAACTCAGGCACAGAGACTTTATTCAGCTACGGGGCAGAAGAGCCAAGGTTGGAACTCAGGCGGTTTGACTCCAGGCCAGCTCTCTGTGCCCCCTCGGGATTTGCGGGTCTCTGCTTCCTGCAAACTTTCACCCACCGGTTACAGTCTCACCCTCTAGAGGCCAGAACGGAACAGTGGTTGCTCTCTCTACAAGCCTTCAGATACTTGAATGCAACTGTCATACCCCCCGAGTCCCCTTCTGTTCTCCGGGCTACACATCCGTTGTTCCCTGGGCCACTCCTCCGGGGACACGGCTTGGATTCCCCACGCGGTGAGCAGGCCGTGGACAATCCAGCAGGTCACTCTCTGTGGGCAAGATCAGGGATCCGTAGAGTGCGGGCACCACGTCCTTTCTTCCATCGTTGTCAACCTCTATTAAAACGCTAGCCAGTGAAAAAAGGACAAACTTCAGAATCGTGTGTTGCGGGGCCAGGGGTGGGGGGGCGCCTGGGTGGCTCGGTCGGTTAAGCGTCTGATTCTTGGTTTTGGCTCAGGTCATGATCTCACGGCGTGTGGGTTCGAGCCCCGCATCGGGCTCTGCACTGACAGCACGAAGCCTACTTGGGATTTCTCTCTCTCTCCCTCCCTCTCTCTCTCTCTCTCTGTCCCTCCCAGCTTGCTCTCTCTTTCTCTCTCAACAGATAAATATTAAAAAATTAAAAGAAAATAATAATAACAGTACGCTGGTAGGGTTTCCCTTCTGTAAAGTGGCTGTTTGTGTCTGAAAACATACGTGTGCACACACATAGTGTCTAATCTGTGCAGAAAAAAAGTCTCCCAGAGGAGAAGACGGCACCGCCCCCCGCCATTAGACATGGGGGGTAAGACTGGGGATGGGAACAGGCAATGGAGGGATTCTACACAAAACATGCTTCTGCGGGGACTGAAGCTTGTGCAACAATCATGTATTGTTTTATTATTTAAAAATTAGGGTAAAAAACATGGACTTCTGGAAGCCCTTCCTTGACTCTCCTTTTTAAAAGAAGCGATTTAGAAGCTGTGTTTCGTAACGCGAAGATGGAATCTGCAAGAAACCAAGCAGAAACCTGCTCACATCTTAATTTCATTCTGACTCTCACGATTCAATTCGATTTCAAGTCACCCTTTTCCCCAAAAGGCTAATACGAAATTTTGAAATTCATGGTCCCCAGCTGCTGCTGGGGTCCTCGGGCAGCAAAACAATTTTCCAAAGATGTGATAGATGCACAGTCTCCCCCCCACCCCACCCCCGAGGCGTGTCTGGGTGTCTGGGACCACACGCCTGGCAGCTTTGCACTTTATTGGCCGTTTCCAAGCCCGTGCTGTCGAGGGGAATAGCAAAGCAGCCGATGATGTCGCAAACCCTTCCAAATGTGGTACCTGGTACTCTTCCCCGTCACCTGCTTCTGGGGGTGCTCAAGGTCTTCGTGACCCCACAGGGAAAAAGGACAAGACCTCCGGCAGGCCTGGAGCAGACGCTTCACGAAGCTGCCCGGTGGGGAATGTTCTGGAGCTGAGGAGGCATGGCGTCCCATGCCTCACCAGCTGCGGCGCTGCATGGAGCCTCGGTATCACCTTTCCAAGGCATGGAAACCAAGCTCCGTGGAGGGCAAGTGAGTTGCCCCCGGTTCCAGCCACTGGGGCCAGCTACATTCTTTCCGGCCCACAACCACACATTTGAGCCAGAATGTGGACAGTCTGGAGCCTGCCTCGAATACCACGGGGGGGTTAAACTATGTCAGCCTCTTCAGGAAGCAATTTGGAAAGATCTGTCAACGTTGAAAATTCTCATGCCCTCTGACAGCTTCGCTTCCAGGAATCTATCGCACACATACATACTCCCATGTGTTGAAACGATACGTGTCCATGCACATTCGCTGTAGCATGATGTGTATTAGAAACCAATTAGAAATGACCTAAATATCCTTCCAAAAGCAATATTCAAATACATCAGGGCACATAAGATGGGATCTATGTAGGCTTTTAAATAAGAAGGGGGGCACCTGGGTGGCTCAGTCGGTTGAGCATCTGACTTCGGCTCAGGTCATGATCTTGTGGTTTGTGGTTTCGAGTCCTGCATCGGGCTCTGGGCCGACGGCTCGGAGCCTGGAGCCTGCTTCAGATTCTGTGTCTCCCTCGCTCTCTGCCCCTCCTCCACACGCATGCTCTCTCTCTCTCTCTCTCTCTCTCTCTCTCTCTGTCTCTCAAAAATAAATATTTTTCAAAAATTAAAGAAGGAAGCAGTTTGAGGGGCTCCTGGGTGGCTCAGTCAGTTAAGCAGCTGACTCTTGGCTTCAGCTCAGGTCATGATCTCACAGTTTGTGAGTTTGAGCCCTGCATTGGGCTTTGCATTGACTGTGCGGAGCCTGCTTGGGATTCTCCGTCTCTCCCTCTCTGCCCCTCTCCCTCTCATTCTCTCTCTCAATAAATCAACTTAAAAACAAAAAAAAAAGGAAGCAGATTGATACACCCCGATGTGGAATGAGCCCTGAGAGGTAGCATTAGGTATCAGAGGAGGGAAAGCTGTTTGAAAAGTATGCATGGGTGTGTGTGTACAAAGGGGCGGGGGACAAAGATGTCCAGGCTCAGGATGCATCTCATATGCTTGGACTATGTCTAGAAGGGGACACAAACACAGGCAATCCCTCGTGATTGCCACAGGGAGAGGGAACAAGGCACAAGGGGGACCAGGACCAGGGGCAGGGGGCCTAATATTTGCTCTCAGCCCCTTTTATTTTTTTTTAATTTTTTATTAATGTTTATTCATTTTTTTTTCAACGTTTTATTTTTATTTTGGGGACAGAGAGACAGAGCATGAATGGGGGAGGGGCAGAGAGAGAGGGAGACACAGAATCGGAAACAGGCTCCAGGCTCTGAGCCATCAGCCCAGAGCCTGACGCAGGGCTCGAACTCACGGACCGCGAGATCGTGACCTGGCTGAAGTCGGACGCTTAACCGACTGCGCCACCCAGGTGCCCCTGTTTATTCATTTTTGAGAGACAGACAGAGAGAGAGACATATAGCACGAGTGGGAGAGGGACAGAGAGAGAGGGAGACACAGAATCCGAAGCAGGCTCCAGGCTCTGAGCTGTCGTGGGACTCGAGCTCACGGACTGTGAGGTCATGACCTGAGCTGAAGTCGGCTGCCCAACTGACTGAGCCACCCAGGCACCCCATTCTCGTGCCCTTTTAAATCTTCTGAATTGTGTATGCTGTTTATGTATTACTTATTTAAAATTTTTGTGAATAATTAAAGAAGGAAGGGAAGTCTTTGCCCATGAACTTTGGCTGACTCTCCAGACACACCCTACGGTTTCACTGGGCAGAGAGCTGCCTTGGACCTAGGGCTGTGACAAGAGGAGAGGGGTCCAGGAGAGGGAGCGAAGGGGCTTCATGCATGAGTCCTGAGTGCTCATGGAATCTCGGGTCGGAACAGGCCCTGGGGTCGTGGAGCCCAAATCTCTGCCAGACGTGGGAACCCCTCCCACAATATCCCAACACTGACCTTCAGCTCCAACACCTGCGTCTAAAAAGCAGGGATGCCCAGCTCACGTCTGCCTTGAGCATTCAAAGGAAGACACACGATAATACCTCCCGGTGCCTGGCACGTAGTACGTGCTCCGTAAAACGTTCGACCTGTTGAACGTGAACAACGCAGAACATCGCAGACCTGGGAACAGGCCCTACGCCCTCTGAAATTCCGCCCGTTCAGCCCTGGCACGCGCAATTCCCCTGTGTCGTCCAGCGTGGCTGTCTGATATTCCACTGCCGGGAACTATCGTTTTCTTAGCGGCACATTGACTTTGCTCTGAAATTTTCAGAGGTAAAAATACAGACGTGAGATAAGCATCTTTGTGTGCATAGTACATATCTTTTTTCAAACGTCCTTATTTTAGGGGCACAACTTTCAAACAAAGGGGCGAACTTTTTGGGCCGGTTAGGTATTCGCGAACCATAACGCAGTGCTGCGACGTTGGCATTTGGAAGCCCCTAGTCTAAAAACAAAAGTCCAAAAGGAACAAGTACGGGGGGCAGGGGAACAAATACGGCCATAAGCAAATATGGAGCCCGGGTTAAAAAGAAAAAGGATTCAAGGTTAGTCTGGATGGGAGAACCAGGTGTCTGCTTAAATCTTCAAACCCCTTGGGGCGCCTGGGTGGCGCAGTCGGTTAAGCGGCCGACTTCAGCCAGGTCACGATCTTGCGGTCCGTGAGTTCGAGCCCCGCGTCAGGCTCTGGGCTGATGGCTCGGAGCCTGGAGCCTGTTTCCGATTCTGTGTCTCCCTCTCTCTCTGCCCCTCCCCCGTTCATGCTCTGTCTCTCTCTGTCCCAAAAATAAATAAACGTTGAAAAAAAAAAAAATCTTCAAACCCCAAACCATCTCTGGGGCGACCAGAGTCCTGTGACATTTTGGGACCTGTGCGCAACGTTTTGGCTAAAAGCAGAATCATCGGAAGGTCCGGCGTGTCAAAAGCGTAAAGACGTGTGACATCAAAATGCAGAAAGCTTTCATTTCCTCTGTCCCCCAGAAAGAAGTCTTTTACCTGTTGAAAGAACAGCATCTTACAGGCGGAAGAGTGGGAGGCTCCCACGCCCAGGCAGGAGGCTGAGGTACTGGGGGGAACGGGAGCTTTGCTGGGGGGCTGTGGGGTCACAGAGGCTGGTGACCTTGGACGAGGCAGTTTCTCTGCCCACGGCGCCCCGAGCCCCCTCTTGCCTCTGTCGCCACGCCTCCCTCTCCAAGAGCCCCAGCCTCTCCCAGCCACACTCTCTTCCACACGGGCTGTCAGGCTCCCTGTCTTCCCACCCACCCCCTCTGGGAGCTCCGCATTGTACAGCAGGGGAAACTGAGGCCACACTCGCTCTGTCGAAGCTGAGTGCGACCCTGGACCCTCGCCTCTCACTCGTGGTGGGACCCACGGCGCTGGTCCTCTCCCTCCCGCCCCCTCCTCTTCTTCTGTAGGTCCTCACGGCAGACCTCGGAGCCCTGTCTTCACCACCTGGCTTCCAGAACTGTGGCGATTAATTCCATCCCAGCTCGTCCCATGGCAACAGGAGGGGGTTTCCTTTCTCTGGACGATGCCCTCCACCTGACAGCAGTTTTGACATCACTTTCTTGCCCCCGTGACCGGGGTGGCCACCCTTCAGCTCACCCCAAATCTCACCGTCCTGGCCTCACTTCCCGTCTGGGTGGTAAGTTCTTCCTGCCTTTCGTGCCTCGCCAAGAGTGCTTTGCACTTGACCCCTCTCCCGGGTCAGATCTGGGAATATACACAGAACAAACTCCAAAGACAGAGGCTTTCATAAGCACCAGAAACGTTTATTTTTATTCTTTAGAAACATCAAAGTGACCACTCACTATGTGGGTTTTTTTCAACTTAATTTTACTTTTTAAATCAAATATGGGTCCTCCTCACCCGAGTGGGAGGCCTCTGGCTTTTAAACTCGATGTTTCTCTTTTCCGTAGAGATCCAGACATCAAAATGGTAACTGCTGGAGTTTCAACCATGACCATGACCTCATTTTAAAATCCAATGTCATCTGGCTTGGACCCAGTGGCCAACAGTATTCAGCTCCCCGACCTCCTGATGGAAAAATATCTCTGGTGGCCTTGTTACAGGGAAGAGGTGAAAAGAGGATTCTCCAGGGGCTCCTGGGTGGTTCAACTGGCTGAACGTCCAACTCTTGATGTCAGCTCAGGTCATGATCTCACGGTTCGGGGGTTCGAGCCCCATGTCGGGCCCTGTGCTATCAGCGAGGAGCCTGCTTGGGATTTTCTCTCTCCCTCTCTCTCTCTCTGCCCTCCTCTGCTCGCTCACTCTCGCAAAATAAATAAATAAACTTAAAAATGTTTTAAATTTTTACAAAGAGGGGTGCCTGGGTGGCTCAGTCCATTAAGTGTCTGACTTCGGCTCAGGTCATGATCTCACGGTCCGTGAGTTCGAGCCCTGCGTCGGGCTCTGTGCTGACAGCTCAGAGCCTGGAGCCTGTTTCAGATTCTGTGTCTCCCTCTCTCTCTGGCCCTCCCCCGTTCATGCTCTGTTTCTCTCTGTCTCAAAAATAAATAAATGTTAAAAAAAATTTTTTTAAATAATAATAAAGTTTTACAAAGAAAAGAGCATCCTCCAAAAATCCAGTTGTGAGTTTCCTCATCCAACCCTCGCTCAGAAGGTGTCATTCTGTGCTCAGTGGTCCAGATTCTGCAAAACAGCCCACAACTCCCAGAATCGAGGTCAGAGCTCCCATCCAAAGACCCTCAGAGCATGGCTGCAGTCTCACATTCTGCTCCTACCCTGGAAGGTTCCGGAAATAACAAACCCCTTCCACCATGGTACACCATCTCCTAGGGGGTTTAGGATTTTTTTTTTTAAATCACTTCATTAATTTTGCACATTACTTGATAAAGAAATAGTTTAAGGAGTAAATAGCTACTCTTTATTTTAGATGGGTACATTATCAGAGATTTATTATAGGTTTACAACCCTGTACTCACAACTGCAGAACCCAAAAAGCTCTGATAAAGAGAAGTTCTTTCTGTGTTTAGCATAAATTTGTCTGCAAATCTGACCTTAACTGCCATGAGGCTATTCAGAGTCTATATTTATCCTACGTGGTATGAATATTCAGAGGATTCACTACAGAAATATTAATGTCCTTAATTACAGGCTATAGCCTCAAACCCCGCTACAGGGTGTTATATAACATAGGACACACACAGTGTATTACTTCTTTAAAATGTTAAAAATTCTGAAATCTGAAACACATCTGCCTTAAGATTTTTAGCTAAGGGGTTTGGGACCAGTATAAATGTATCGTACTATAGCTCTTAGTAACATATGAAATATGTCTTTAAAAATCTAGAGGGTCAGGGCGCCTGGGTGGCTCAGTCAGTTGGGCGTCCGACTTCGGCTCAGGTCATGATCTCACAGTTTGTGGGTTCGAGCCCCACGTCGGGCTCTGCGCGGACAGCTCAGAGCCTGGAGCTTGCTTCGGATTCTGCGTCTCCCTCTCTCTCTGCCCCTCCCCTGCTCATGCTCAGTCTCTCCCTGTCTCTCAAAAATGAATAAACGTTAAAAAATTGTTTTTAAAAATAAAAATCTTTTCCTATGTAAAGTAATGCCAATCCCCACTTTTCTTCCTTGTAGTAGCTTTAAAAAAAATACAGCCACCCTCAAAAGATGGAACTTGATTCTCCTCCCCTTGAACGAGGACCGGAATAAGAGCCTCACTTCTAATGAAGCAAATACATAGAAGGGCTAACGTGTCATGCCAAACTAGGGGAGAAAAGCGATGCGGCTTCCATCGTGGATGCACATGATCCCTTATGCTCTGTCTCTCTCAAACCACTCCTCTGGGGGAAGACAGCTGCTACGGAGTGAGCTGTCCTGTGGAGGAAAGGATCAAACGTTGAGTAACTGTGGGCGAGGGGGGGCTTCAGCCAACATCTAGCCAAGAACTGAGGCCCTCAGCCCCACAAAGCATTCAGATCTGAGGTCTGTCAACAGTCCCAGAAGTGAGCTCGGAATTAGCTCTCAGCCCCAGTTAAGCCTTAAGATGAGAGCTGAGGCCAGGGCAACACCTTGACTAAAGCTTCACGACAGCTCCTGAGCCAGACTCCCCCACCCACCCCGGCCCCTGCCCGGCTAAGCTACTCCCGGAGTCCTGATTCACAGAATCTGAAGTAACAGATGGTTGTTGTTCAAAGCTGCTAAGCGTGGGGTAATTTGTTACACGGCAATAGATAGCTAACACATCTCTCAGTGTTTTCTACCTAAGCATCCTAGTTCTTTCTTCATTGCGCATGATCGCAAGCTGAAGATTTATTTAGTTTTTAATTTAGTTGCTTGTTGTTTATCTTCTCCTGTGAAGGAGGAGCCAGAGGATGTATTCAATGTTGTACTCACACCCATGTAATGCAGGGCCTGGCTCACAGATGTTGAACGTGCACGGAAGGATGAAAGGAGAGGAAGGAAAGAAAATTATTCTGGGGATAGAACCGGGGAGGCAGTGATCATTTGAAAGCTCCAGACCCCAGAGAACAGTCCTCCCCTTCTCACCTCGTCTAGGTGGTCACCCGGCCTTGTGGACTCTGCCCTCTCCTCCCTCGGGCATGTCCCCTCCCCGCCGGCCTCACCGCCAGCCTCCATCGCTCCTCACCAGTGTCCTCACGGGTCTCCCTGCTCCCACCCACCCCCACTAATCCATTCCAAACACTGAACTGGGCACCAGTCGGGGAAAAGGGGAGAATACAGGTAGTCGAAGGTCCGTCTCTTTCTTCAGGGTCTTAAAGGAGCCTATAACCACCCCCCAAAAAATTAAGAACCCAGTGGCTCAGTATGAGATTTCTCTTCCTACCGCCCTCCTTCAACAAGACAGGAGGAGAAAGTTAAGCCAAAGTATCATCAGTTCTAGACAGAGTGACAGCAGGTCCCCTCCTGCTCGGGAGGGTAAACCACACCATCTTTCCAGAAAGTCGTTTGGCCATAGGTTCACAAAGACTTAGAGCCATCATACTCTGCTTCCCAGTGATTCCACCCCTAAGATTCCAGCCTGAAGGTGCGTCCTGGGACTGAGCACAAGTTTGAATAAAGATCCATGTACGCACATGTGCAGCTCAGTTAGCTTCCAGCAGATTGGAAGCAACCTGGGTACCCGACGATGGCGGAAGGAATACATAAACTAGGAATTAGCCTTTAAGCGAACGTTATTCACCCAGTGAAATTATCCTTTCACGTATTTTAATGACAGCAGAAAACGCTCACACCAGAATATAATGAGGTGTTCCGTATAAATGCACCTCTATTCTCTAACGCACACACAACGACTGAAAAAGTACATCACGCTGTGGCCACCGATTATCTCTGAACAAAGAAGTAACGAATGGACGATCTTCATCTTTCTCGTTCCATGCATGGTCCCCATTTTCAACGTTGAGCAAGGATCGCTTTAACATGCGGCCAAGAATTAGCATTTTCTTAAGAACGAGGAGGAAAACAATCTGACATAACATCAAAGGGCCTTGTTTGCAGTCTCCGTGCCACGTGCCTGCAGTGACGCTGCCACGACCAGCAGTCGTGTCCACGGGGAGACCGAAATCCAGGTGACGGGAAGGCGCCACCCTCTCCCTGAGTGTCCAGTCCTTCGACTTCAGGGACAGCCCAGCAGTGCCGAGTCTGGGAAGGCTGCTGTCAGGGACGGGGCTGGAATCCGGTGGGCCGAACGCAGCAAAGGTTGACTTTCTGCTGGCTCTTTGGGGGTGGGGATGTGACACAGGGGGACGTTACCCCACACCACCCTCCGGCACTCAACTCACTCTTCTCTGGAGGTGCTGCCACACGTGACTCACAACGTCCTCCGGGCATGGGTCCTCAGAGAAGGCGGGGGTGAGGGGGTCCTGCAGGGGGGACTTGGTGGCCGGGCTAGGACGTGGACTTCGGCATTTCTGCCCAGTTCCACAAGCACCGTCTCAGTCCTGTGGCTCCCGCTACCTGCAGGGGAGCACTGAGAAGTACACTTCAGCTGGACGCCCAGGAGGAAGGGAGAACAGCTCTTCCCGGGCGTCGAGGAGCCCAGCACCATCCCTCACCACCTCCGAGCCGCCAGCTGGGCAGAATCTGCCATCTGCAAGGCAGATGGCATCTATTTCTGGGCGTGTGGCTCGCGGCAGCCTGGACCCAGGTCCGTGTCAGCCGGGTCCTCGGCTGCAAAGTCCGTCTCTCATCTACTGATCCAATTTCCACCACTCCTCTTTGCTGGAAGGCAAAGGTGGATGTGGGTGGCCGATCGAGAGCAAGAAAGCCGGATGGAGACCGGGCTTCTCTCTCGCAGAGTGCTCCCGCCCGCCAAGTCCTCCTCCCTACGTCTGCCCTCCCCACGGGGGCAGAAGGAGGGAGGGTGCAGGCCCCAGGTGATGGCCTCCCTCCGGCCATCTCATCTCCCTATAGAATGAACCGTGCACAGTCCCCCCAGTCACACGACACGACCCAAGCGAAGCCCCAAAGGAAACAGGTGACAGAGAAGGTGTGGGCTGTGGGCGCGTGAATGCCGAGCTTGTGGCAAACTCTTCGGCAAGAAGTGGGCGTCACGCTAAAATACATTTATTGTTTCAGCCCTATGGGGGGGGGGGGCTCAAGATCATTTAATACAGCGAAAGGCTTTCGAAATCAAGTCTCTCTTTAAAGTCTAATTGGATCCTCAGGGGCCGCAGATTTATTCTGCAGAGGAGATTCAGTAAATGTGCCTCGGGCTCCCAAGGAGAATCCCAGGGTGAGCTGCTCCCACAGGGGCACGAAGCTTCAGCCCAACAGAGGGCTCTGCAGAAGGGGCCAAGGTCACGGAGGACAGACCCCGGGAAGTCACACGGCCAGCAGCCGGTCCCAGGCGAGCATGCGAGTAAGTGCCCGGACACCGCGCTGCTCAAAATTTCCCAGCCAAGCATTTCAAAGACAGAACGGCCGTGTGGGAGCTGGAGCTCTAGCCCTAAGGGGGTGGCCTAGAGTAGATTTCTTTATTTATATTAAAAATGATCGGGAGGGACGCCTGGGTTAAGCACCTGACTCTTGATGTCGCCTCAGGTCATGATCTCGCGGTTCGTGAGTTCGAGCCCCACGTCAGGCTCTGCGCTGACCGCTCAGAGCCTGGAGCCTGCTTCGGATTCTGTGTCTCCCCCTCTCTCTCTGACCCTCCCTGGCTCACACTCTGTCTCTCTCTATCTCAAAAATAAACGAACATGAAAAAAAATTTTTGAAACATACATAAACAAACTTAAAAGAATAATAAAATAAATAAAATGCATGGGAACCCTTTATCCACTTACATATTCTTATACTCATATATAAAAATACATATTGTATACTTTATATACATTATTATATATTGTGTATAAGTAATAAATATTTTAATATAGTATACACCAATAATAAATACATATATTCGTTTAACATCACAAAAATTACCACCAAGCTACTGTTAATGTGCTACGGGTTTCCTGAGGTTTCATTTCATAGCTTAGTCTGGCACCGGCTCTACTCCAAGTGTGGACCCCAACTGCCAGCCTGGACATGCCCCCACCCCCATCTGGAGGTGTGGGAAATGCAGAATTTTGGTCCCATCCCAGCACTGTCACCAGATCCTGGGGTGACTCATTTGCACATCAAAATTCAGGAAATGCTGCTCCTCCAGGTGCTTTGAAGAGTGTGGTCGCCCTAACTTGGGAAGCGTGGCTGTATAGGACTTTCCGGAAGTTCTGTTTGTGATTCTTACAGCCCTCTACCTCATTCTCCAGTTTAATTGTCTCCAGAGCACGTATTTGTGTGTACATTTAGAAAATAAACTGCATGAAGCAGGATCTATGGCAGACCCATACCCAGAGAATCTTGCCTGTAGTAAGTGCTCACTAAAAAGGAATTTGAGGGGCGCCTGGGTGGCTCGGTCGGTTAAGCGTCCGACTTCGGCTCAGGTCATGATCTCACAGTCTGTGAGTTTGAGCCCCACATCAGGCTCTGTGCTGACAGCTCAGAGCCTGGAGCCTGTTTCAGATTCTGAGTCTCCCTCTCTCTCTGACCCTCCCCTGTTCATGCTCTGTCTCTCTCTCTGTCTCAAAAATAAACGTTAAAAAAAAAAAGGAATTTGAGTGAATGGATCTAACTGGAGGAGAGGAGAAGAGCTGGATGTGAAAGGTAAATCAGGTGTTAGTTAGTCTTTTTATGGGAATTTCTCTATAAAGAGTAATTTTTTTTTCTCTTCCGAAAATCAGAAGCAAAAAGTCGTACTGGAATTTTCACGCAAAAACCTCTACCTAAATGTTCAGTGTGGCTTTATTCATGATAGTAAAAAACTGGAAACAAGTTAATAGACAGTGGTACATATATATAGACCACGGGACACTCCTTGGCGATAAGGAGTGGACTACTGATGCACTCAACAGCTTGAATGGGTCTCAGGGCCGTTACCGTGAATGACAAAAGCCAATCCCCCCAAAAAGATATTGCTGTACATTGAATGTCTGTGTTTCCTCCAAAATTCAGATGTTGAAAGACTAGCTCTCAAGACGATGATATTAGGAGATGGGAGGGATTATTTTGGGAGGGGATTAGGTCATGAAGACAGAGCTCTGATGAATGCAGTTAACGCCCTCATAAGAGAGACCCCAGAGGGCTCCCCCACCTTCCACCGTGTGAGATCACAGCAAGAAGTCTGAGAGCCAGGAAGAGAGCTCACATCAGACACTGGGTCTGTCGGAGTCTTGATCTTGGACTCCCCAGACTCCAGAAGTGTGAGAAATAGATTTCCACTTTTATAAGCCCACCAGTTTATGATATGTTGTTATAGCAGTGCTGACAGGCTAGAACAGGAATTATACAATTCCATTTATAGACTAGTTGTTGCCCAGGTTGACGAGGGAGGAAGGATGTGAAAGGGAAGCACGAGGGATCTTTAGAAGGACGGAACAGTTCTGTATCTTAACTGGGGTGGTGATCACACATCTGCACAGGTGATCAGGTGGTGCAGGACCATAAACACACACACACACACACACACACACACACACACACACACACCACACGTGCAGGTAAGACCAATGAGATCTGAATAAGGTCTGTGTATCGTACCTATGTCAATTCCTGCATCAGTTTCCTGGCTTTGATATTATGCTATAAATATGTAAGATGTCACCATTGAGGGAAACTGGGTTTAAGCATACACGAGGCCACTCTGTACTAGTTTCGCAACTTCCCGTGAATCCCTATTTCAAAATAAAAAATTTTAAAGGTGTTATTGAAATGTTCATGGTTGAGAGAGGGAGGATGTCTTGTTTTAAAACATTTAAGAGGGATGGGGCGCCTGGGTGGCGCAGTCGGTTAAGCGTCCGACTTCAGCCAGGTCACGATCTCGCGGTCTGTGAGTTCGAGCCCCGCGTCAGGCTCTGGGCTGATGGCTCAGAGCCTGGAGCCTGTTTCCAATTCTGTGTCTCCCTCTCTCTCTGCCCCTCCCCCGTTCATGCTCTGTCTCTCTCTGTCCCAAAAAAAATAAATAAACGTTAAAAAAAAATTAAAAAAAATAAATAAAACATTTAAGAGGGGCGCCTGGGTGGCTCAGTCGGTTGAGAGTCCAACTTCGGCTCAGGTCATGATCTCCCGGTTCCTGAGTTCGAACCCCACATCGGGCTCTGTGCTGACAATTCGGAGCCTGGAGCCTGCTTCGGATTCTGTGTCTCCCTCTCTCTCTGACCCTCCCCCACCTGTTCTCTCTCTCTCCCTCTCCCTCTCTCTCTCTCTCTCTCTTTCAAAAAAAAGTAAATAAGGGCACCTGGCTGGCTCAGTCGGTTAAACATCTGACTTCGGCTTAGGTCATGATCTCCCGGTTTATGATTTCGAGCTCCGCGTCGGGCTCTGTGCTGACAGCTCGGAGCCTGGAGCCTGCTTCGGGTTCTGTGTCTCCCTCTCTGCCCCTCCCCTTCTTGTGCTCTGTCTCTTTCTCTCTCAAAAATAAATAAACATTAAAAAATTAAAAAATAATAATAAATAAAGAAACAAACATTAAAAAAAGGTTTTTTTTGGCTTTGAAGAGATAATTGTGTACTGTTGAGCATGACCTACCCATAGATGTGCCTGGGTTTCTGCTGTACGGAATGTCTCCCTAAGAGAGAGCAGCGGAGCCAAAAGCAATGAAGCCTCTATTTTCACCTGAGTTTAGAAGAAAACAACCCACGAGGACTCAGCGTCTTACTCCCCACGTGCCAGTCCTGGGGCAAAGTCTGGGCAGAGAACTGCCCTGTTCAGGTGCGGGAGGACTGAAAAGACACACGAAGAAGGCCGCACCCGGCTTGGGAGTGACAGTGACTGAGACCTGCCAGGAGCCCCACGACTCAAGCAACGGACAATGGTGTCCATCCAGGGACACCAAGAGGAGCCATCGCGTCACCTCCGTCACCAGCCACATTCTTCCTGAGGAAGCGTCACCACGGGGAGAATCTCTCCCCGACCTGGACCCGCCGTGCGGACGGAGGAAATGGGGGCAGGCCACTGGCGACCTTCACCTGCCCTTTCCTACTCTTCGTCCCTCCACACGGAGCCCGCCCCTCTTCTCCATGTCTGGGCACACGGTTCTCGCTCGGGTCAGGCTGTGTGTGGCCTGCAGGAAAGGAAGGACAGCTCCAGAAATAACGGCGCTATTCTGAAGGCAGATACGACAAAGGCAGGCCTTGAAAACTCAGAAGCCCGCGGGGGCTGGACAGGAAAGAGAGCGAAGGGGACCACGTGGGCCGTGTGAGCCGGACAGCTCACACCCCATCCGACGGGAGCAGCGGCCGACCGCTCCCTGGGGACCCAGAACACCCCGACTGTCCACTTCCCAAGACAAGCTGGAAACCTGGATTTTTATGTCAACTGTACTGTTTTATATGTAACGACAATGTTTAAGACGCCACTTATGCCGACCACAGCTCGCTGGTTCCTACCAGCCCCCCATGACACCCTGGGGAAGGAGGCAGGGACCACAGGGGGGCCAAGACGTCGGTGTGTGGCCAGGGGACGCCAGCTCTCGTGGCTCCCGGTGGCGACTGTCTTATAAATGACAAGGTCATTTAGGATGACAAAGGCCAAGTGGGGGCAGAGCCGCTGGCCCCCTTCCCAGCCTGTCTGGGATGAGAGGAACTCCAGAGTAATTTAAGGGCAGAAGACTGGTGTGGGGAGAGGACACAGCGTGAGGAAAAGCTCAGTTCACCGCTGGCATGGGGGCTGGTCAGGACAGAAGCAGAAGCCGGGCAGAAACCCATTCTGAGAAAGGACTGGCAGCAGAGTCTATTGGGATGGAATTTTCCCAAAATAGAGTCAGGAGGAAGATGGGGCTGGAACAAAGCCTTAGTCATCAGAGGACGACAGACTCCAAGCCCAGGGGGACCCTGATCCAGCCCAGAGATGCCTGATTGAAATCCTGGGGACAGGAGACTTAGAGCTAAGATGCAAAGAGGGATCCTCATCACAAACCAGCCAGACCTGGGCGGGCGGGGGGGGGGGGGCCAGGAGAAGACAAGGCTTTGTCCCCACTTGTCCCCAGAGAAGCCCACACAGTGCTCCCACCCCCACCCCCACTGGCGTCAGCAGAAAGGTCAGGGGAGCAGCTGGGTGCCCACAGAGGGGCCAGAGCCTCCTGTCCTTAAATGCAGATGCGACATTTCTAAGAAAGCCCCAGAATGAAGGGGGGAGAGGGCGCCAGCCATCAGATAATGGTGGCAAGAAGCTACGTGTTTCAGTGTGGAAACCATACACATTCGACTTCGCTCTTGGGGCCAAGAAAGCACAGCAACCATTTGGGGCATAATGTTTCACTTCCCTAAGGTCACGGGCTCCTTGAAGGCAGGCACATCTGTCTCCTTCATTGAAGACTCTCTCCAGCCACTAGAAACACGTCTGTATTTGGTCACGTCGATACTTAACCGGTCGAATAAGTTCCCCCATAGAGTTTCGCCACTGTAGACCCTCACGTGAACAGCCCTCAGGCTCTCTGCAGCAGCCAACCAGTTTCCGGACATTGAACCTCAGGTGCGAGCAAAAACGAGAAACAGATAAGCGGGAAGCGACCCCTCTTGCAGAAGACACGGAGGGACGGGTCCCCCCGCCCCGGGGGGCCGATTCCCCTCCACCGACCCTACGAATCTGCCAGGCAGTTCCTGGGGCTACAGACATCACAGCCTGAAACACAAGCAAGGTCATGTCGTCCAAAGGGAGGTCACGTTGTACAAGGTCATGCTGGACAAGCAAGGTCACGTTGTGCACGGACAAAGATGCCAGTGTGACCTCTCCCTCGGGTGGCGGCTGCCTAACCTCAAGAGAGGAGGCCCCTTGGGAAGGTACTAGTGATACCCGAGCACCTGCATCGATGGGGACAGGAAAGTCAGAGCAGCCTTTACTTTATTAGGCGGGCACGGAGGGCAGAGCGAAATCAAACCGCAGAACATCAGCCTCCTCCAGCCAAGGGGTCAGCGGCACCCAGCAGGCACTGACACCTCATACATATTAATGCCATTGGCTCAGCAGTTTCTGAACGTTCTTGAGTTTCGGCTCTGCCCCAGCGCTTCCTGGGACAAGGAGCCAGGTTGAATTAAGGCACAACATTCATGGTGTTGTAAAATGTTGAGTTTCACTCTATTATTATTTTCTCCTTCCCACCCAAACCTCGAAGTTTGCATTTATCTGGAGTTATTCCTGACCAGGGCTAGTCATGGTGTCCCCGTTGAGACGCATTCCAAGCAGCTGAGGTGACCCTCTGCTCCACATCAGCATCTCCTCACACTGACCAAGTCTAATTCCAAAGGGAAAATGACACGAGGTCATTCTCCCAGTGGAGAACCAGCTTCCTTGAGCCGCGTGGTGTAGACCCAGCGACGTACGGACTTGAAGCGGCATTTCAGCTCTGCTGTTTTTTGCCTGCGAGCGTTGCTGATCTGGGCAAGTCACTTGGTTTTTTCAAGTCTCGGTTCAGCACCTCTAAGGTGTGGAAAATAATACCTGTATCAGTTTCCTATCACTCCTGTAACACAGTATCGCAAACGTGGGCGATTAAAACAACCCAAACTTATTATCTTATAGTTCTGGGGGGCCAGAGTCTGAAATGGGTCCCCCTGGGCTAAAATCAAGGAGTCAGCAGGGCCATGTTCCTTCTGGAGGCTGCAGTGGGGAATGCCTTGCCTTTTCCAGCTTCTAGAGGCAGCTCAAGTTCCTTGACGTGTGGCCTCTCCTCTGTCTTCAAAGCCAGTGATGACCGGTTGAGCGCTTCCCACATTGGGTCACTAATTTCTGCCTGCCACTTCCCTTTATAAGGGCCCTTGGGCCCACGTGGATCATCCAGGATAAGCTCTCTCTTTTAAGATAAACTGATCAGCAATCTTGATTCCCCTTTGCCACATAAGGTAATAATGATCCAGGGATTAGGAAAAGGACATCCGAAGGGGCCATGATTCTATTGACCACAATATTTATCTCACGGCATGACCTAAGGTTGGCGTGGGGGCAAACGGCACTGCGCTCGCCATAGGCTTTCTCCGGAAGCTGGATACGCCGGGGCGCGTGAATGCCGGAAGCTGGAAAACATGCACAGTCCTTCATCGTTCCTTCCACCTGCTCGTTCTAGTAAGGGCGGCTACCCCACGCTGCCCGCCCAGTGTGCCAGGACAGAGCAATCATCCATCATGGTCCAGCCAACCTCCTTTTGCCTTCCTTTGCCTGGAATTAAGTGCGATAGTCACACTCATTGTCCAAACTCACTTACTTTCCACCTGCCCACCAGCAATGATGACACCAAGTAGGGCGCCCACAGGACAGACACGTCAGACCACATGTCCATGAACCTTTCCTTTTGACATTTGGGAGATAAACCCCAGGATCCCTCCTGGAGAAGACAACCCCCTCATACACTCTTGAAGCCACTTAGCCCGCCTCTCAGGAGACACGTTCAGTGGCCAGTCTCTTCTTGACCCAGTGGATGCGCAGGAAGCCTCCACATGGACATGAGTGGCCGGGTTGTACAACAATCCCAGTTCTCATTCACTCTGAGTCCCTCCCTACATCCTTGTCCTCTAAAGCCTGAAAACACTACCGAACAGACAGGACATCCTGATTTTCAGGTGGCCTTTCTGCTTAATATATGCACCATTCACCAAGCTAACAAGTCTGCGCAGCCCACATAACCAAAAGTCCCACTAAATTGTCCAGGGAAGGGGGCGCCTGGGTGGCGCAGTCGGTTAAGCGTCCGACTTCAGCCAGGTCACGATCTCGCGGTCCGTGAGTTCGAGCCCCGCGTCGGGCTCTGGGCTGATGGCTCGGAGCCTGGAGCCTGTTTCCGATTCTGTGTCTCCCTCTCTCTCTGCCCCTCCCCCATTCATGCTCTGTCTCTCTCTGTCCCAAAAATAAATAAACGTTGAAAAAATTTTAAATTGTCCAGGGAAGTCTCTGGAAATGAGTCAACTCTATAGCATCCAGTTATCATAGCTATACGACTTGAAGGGCATGAAAGGAGAGGAGAAGTCTATGTATTCTCCCATCCAATGACCAAGTTAGGAGCCGCCGATGTCTCCTCAGCAGACAATGTGGTACAGGAAAAAGAGTATGAGTTTGGACCAAGTCAACGTTGGGTCGAATCGTTACGTCACCATTTCAGAACCGTGTGACCTTGAGCTGGTTAAACTCTCTGGATCTCAGGGTCCTCACCTGTACATTCTCAAGAATACCTACTTTGTGGTATTATCCTCAGAAAGGAAAGAGAGAACACCTACCAAAGTTAGCACATCTGGTACCAAATTCTGCGCTCACTGCCTATGGCTGCATCTCCAATGACCCCAGCCCACGGTGGATTAATCGGCAACCATTTTATCGTATCTCACATTCAAAGTGCAGGAGCTCAGGCCGGCCCTAGCCAGCAGACTTCCTCCGCCGCTCATGTTGTTGGCTGGTGTCCCTCAGCATTACTCAGCTGGTGACAGACTGACCTCGAGGATGCACAACAGATTCACCGATAAACAGTCACGTCTCATCATTCACACTAGCTGTGTCCTATAAAACTGCCCTGAACCCTGAACTAGTGAATCCTGAGCCCCAGATCCTAGGGGAAATTCAAGGTTAGGTCCCTGAGAGCCTCCACTCCCCAGATTTGTGTCAACTGATCCATATTTAACCTTGGTTTATGAGTGTTTCTGTTTAAAGACACTTTATTTGATATACGTTTCTTCAAAATAATTAGATTTGTTCCAATTATAATCTAGCAGTGATTCTCTATACAAAATCTTAAAACCCTGGCTGAGAAGGGTTTAACATCCTCCTGACCCCGCGTAATGTGACCGTGAGTTTCTTTGGCCTTCCGCCTCACCACAGTGCTGTCCACCGTGTTTCGTTTCTTTTTCTTAAATCAGCCACCAGCTCCTGAATCCACGGATTTAGCTGCTTTTGCGTAGCATCCTCACACATATACACGCTCTGTTAGCACTTTCGGAAGTGGCCTCACGTACAAATTGGCAAATTTCCCCTTTCTTTTCCGCAATGTACCCATATCGTGGATTCATTAACTCTGAACTCGCGGCCAACAGCACCAGAACCCGCGGCTCAACGAAGCTTCTCCAACTCTCGTATTTCCTCCATAAGCACGGCACAGCCTTCCTGAGCGTGGGAGTGCGAGACAGCTCTTCGGCACTACCCTTGAGGCCACTCGAAACAGGGAACTCACCGACACACAGCACAAAAATGAGGGAAACGTGGCACTAAGTGGACCGTGAAAAGGACCCTTGTCTACAATATGAGAGCGGAAATAAGAAAGACTTGCCCATCTTCTGCTGGGCACGTGCATGTCCGGAGACAAATTCTTTCGCCCCACCGCGCACATCCGTGAACGACCACGGAGGTGCTGCCAGCATTGGTTTGGAGTTACAGATAAATTTTAGTGAGCAGGAAAATCCGCAAACTCAGGGCCTTTGAATAACGAAGATCAACTCTGTCTGGTGTTTTTTGTGTGGTAATGGCTGGAGGGCCACGAAGTCTGTCCACCAGGGCGTCTGCAGGTGGCTCTCCAACACGGTGGCCTAAAGGTAGCTGGCCTTCATGTGTAGTGGCTGGCTTTCCCCAACGTGGGCGTCCTAAGAGAACAAGGAAGCAGTTTCATGATCATTCCTGACCTAATTCTAGAAGCCACGCAGCGTCACTTCTGCCACATTCTGTTGGTTGCAGGAGAGCCCAGCTCCAAAGAGAGGAGAATCTTTGTAAAATACAGTCTGCTGTAAAACCGGAAGAAACAGCAGCTATTATCTGATGCAAAACAACAACAACAAAAGGTGTTTCAACCAAATGCCCCCAAGCTTAGAAGCAACTACTCAGAAGGGTCGCCTTTATAATCTCCTCCTACCCCACAAGACTTTGACAGCTGGCAGGATCTCTGCCCTGGCTCCATCTTCAAGGAAAAGATAGATTGGAGCTGAGGAGAATGGCAAGGAAGCCAGCCAGTCATACAATCCAGGATTTTGGGAAAAAAAATCTTAGAAGTCTTTAAACCCAATTAGGACCATAGTCTGGTCCCAGCCAGGAGTAAGGAATTCACATTTGAACCGCCATGATCTAGAGCATTGGTTTACTGAGGAACAAGCATCTGGAAAGAGTGTTAAAACGCGGGCTCGGGCAACCTTGACTTAAATATATGAATCCGTAGGTCTGTAGTGTTTTTAACAAATACTCCAAGTTATCTCGGCAGAGCCACTAGAACAGGTGCCCTTCTCCAACCCAGGAACCTGGAGGAAACAATCAGCCCCCTTACCATCAACTCAACTTGGCTCCTTCAGGAGCTATCAGAGATCACTGTGAGGCACTTGTAGACTCCCGGGTCTACTGAAATGGCTGTTGGGCCAGGCCCATTTCCCCAGCTGACATAAAGGCTCCGGGTGTCCCTGACTCTGCCGTGGAGCTGGAGGGGATGATGCCACATGTTCCAGTGGGACAACGGAAATCCTCCCTGAGAGGCACCGCACTGCCAGCCACGTAATATGGTCAGCAGAATGATGCTCCCACCAATCCCTGTCCCCATACCTGGAACTTATGGATATGTCACCGCACTGGCAAGGGAATTATGTTGCAGATGGAATTAAACAAGTCCTGCATTGTACAGTCACTAACTTTTCATGCTGAAAAAAAGACAACACAATGGATGATTGGCATAGAGTGGGGGTTCAGTACATGGCAAAGAAAATGACTGGAGGGCTTCTTTACTTTGCCTTATTCTTATCTTCCAACACGTTAAACTAAGCATTCAATTTTGCGTTCGTAAAAGAATAGTTAATGCAGAGAATTTTGCAGAAAGCATGCAGTAAGGCAGCCAACACAGGCTTGAAGGGTTAACATGGAGCTTTTCTGTAAACATCAGTGACCAGTAGTCTGCTTTGAATTCATCCAGATTCTAGAATCACTTCCAGTCTTTATAGTCAAAGGTGATAGAAACATATTCAAGCATACAAGAAATATTTACAACTCAAATCACAGGCAAAGGGCCGATCTCCCTACTACATATTGAGATCCTAGAAAGTATTAAGAAAAAAGACCTTAAAGAACGAAACGGAAGCAAGGACAAATGACGTGAAGGATATGAATAGCTACTTGACGGAGAAGAAAATACAAAGGGCTGTTGACACAATTCAAATGCCCTGAGCCTCTCCCATGATGAGAGAAAAGCAAATCAAAAGTGTACGAGAACCCAAAGTTTAATAACACTGCCGGCAAAGTTCTCAGGGAGCAAGTGCCCTCATGCGCAGCCAATGGAAATGGAAGTTTGTAGAGTCCCAATGGAGAGTCAGTGGACAGTATCTGTCAAAACAACAGGTCAGTCACGCACCCCACTGAGCCACCCAGGTGCCCCTAAAAGCATTATTTAGTAATTAAAATTTTTAACGTTCCAAATTGCAAACAACAGACGTCTCTTGAAGAAGATAAGGAGTGTGACAGAATGGTTAACAGCAAAATACCTTCCCCTCATGTAAACACAAACGAGCAGTTTGTTACAGGAGAGATGCGGTCATTAAAGTTTAGAAGCACAGATCATGTTAGCTTTTTAAAAAAAATTTTTGTTTTAGTTTATTTTGAGAGAGGCAGAGAGAGCGTGCTGGCATTAAGTGCGGGAGGGGCAGAGAGAAAGAGAGACAGTATCCCAAGCAGGGCTCCCGGCCGTCAGCGCAGAGCCTGATGCAGGGCTTGAACTCATGAATCGCGAGGCCATGATCTGAGCCCAGATCAACAGATGCTTAACTGCGCCATCCAGGCGCCCAAGATCACGCCAGCTTTAAGTTCTGTTTCCAAGTAAAATATATTTCAGTTGTGGTTTTGAGACATAATAGAAGTCTGCTTTTCCTGATTTTCCTCTTACAAAAGCGTGTGTGAGTGTGTGCACACGCGTGCATGTGTGTGTGTGTGTGTGTGTGTGTGTGAGAGAGAGAGAGAGAGAGAGCACTTAACTAATGCCTGTAAGAGGACTGATTGCGTTACTCTGTATTCGTTTTCAAATATGTTAAGGACAAAATTCCATGACCTGTTTAGTAGAAAAAAACTTTCCATAAAAGGACCATGATTTCCCCTAAAATATGCATTCTTCCAAATGCTTCTAGTTGTACTTGGTTTTCAGCATGAGGAATCTTACACACAAAAAATAATTGTTTTAATTTGTTAACGTTTATTTATTTTTGAGAGAGAGAGAGAGAGAGAGAGAGAGAGAGCATGAAGGGGGAGGGGCAGAGAGAGAGAGAGGGAAACACAGAATCCGAAGCAGGTTCCAGGCCCTGACCTGTCAGCACAGAGCCCGACGCGGGGCTCGAATTCACGGAGTGTGACATCATGACCTGAGCCGAAGTCAGACACTTAACCAACTAAGCCACCCAGGCGCCCCTATGAAAAACACAATTGTATTACAGTTAGATCAAAATGCGTTAAAGGGAGACATTCTTGGATTGTGTTCTGCATTGGTCCCTTAACAAATGACCAGATTTGACATATTTTTAGAACAGAAGTCCATCACCAAATCGTGCCCTTTTAGTTACACAAACTTGCGTCCGACCACAGTCTTTCCTAATTCCTCGATTAGGAATTAGGTTCAAATCATTTATCGTCCACCTGGGATTAGGAATTAGGAATTAGGATCAAATCATTTATCATCCACCTGGGACACTTTTTGGAGCTAAAACGACACTCGGTAATTGTGCAGGGACAAAGACCTAACCCAGGCTGCCAATGCAAACAGAGACACTTTATCTGTTATGGAATTCATTATAAATGTAAACCGCAGAATATTTATAAGGCTGGTTTGGCTGCAATGAATCGCATCCCTCCAATTATGATACGAATTGCTTCCAAAGGGCGTAGGTTGAACCATTCCCTGTAAAAGCACATTGCACAGGCCTCAATCCGTTCACAAACCCCCTGCAAACTCTCTAGAGATCTATCCACAAAAGCACCCGACTTCGGTCAAAATGAAAGATGTGTCCACGATGATTAATGACTGCCCGGATAAGTGAGATGACGCCTTTCTAACGTTACTCTTGCTGTGGTTTGCTGGAATTTACTGCGGTGACATCACAAGGGTTGCAATCGCTTTTCAAAAGTGACCTTCTCCCACGTTCATGTCGCTCCAGTATCAGAAAAGAAAAGTTCTCCCTGACTGCATCGCACCAATGCACTGGTGGTAAATTAAAATCCACATGTACCGGGTTAGAGTAAACATTAAGTCTTGCCTTTCTAATATCTGTTTTGACAGACACTATTTGGTAAAGAAAGAAAAACTGGCCATTTGATACAAGTAAAATGCAAAACAAATTTTCAAGAAATGACTCAGAAATCTCTGAAATCCTAATCTGCCTTTAAGCATTCCACAGCCTCGGAAATAATAAATGCTTGTGGGGGGACCTGAGTTAGCTCATTAGATCCGGGGACAGGCTGGGGACACTGCCGCCTTGCCGGGAATCCCCCCCGGGGGACCTTGGTTAGCACTCTGCCCAGCTGGTTGAACCACGTTCAGAGATTCTAAACTGATCTCAGGCCTCCTTTAGAATAGATTTCTCGCAATGTCCTCCCTCCCTCATTTGTTAAAAAGCTCAGACTAAATCACTCACCCGAGGGAGGTCTCGAGGTAACGCCACCTTCCGCCTTCTCAGGATGAAATTCGAAGAAGCGGCCAGACTTCCGCATCGCCCTTCGCGACGGACCCTTGTTCTGTTTGACCGTCTCGTAGACAACGCGCCCAGAGGGACCCAGGACGGTTTGCAGTTCTGATGCATTTTTCCTGGCCTGTGATCCTACAGATAATGCTCTGCCTCTTCTGCCCAACAAGGGAAGTGTCTGTGCCCGGTGCACTGTGACTCTTGTCTCAATCTTTGGGTCACGTGGATTAGGAATTGGAAGCTCAGTGAATGGTGCCTCTGGTAGGCTCCGTCCCAAAGCCGCAAGAATTCACCCCATTTTATGTGAGTAACTTTGCCTTTGCCAGCTTTACTTGGCCTTCTTTGTAACAACAAAACAGAACAAATGACTACAGTCGGTTTCAGAGCCAAGGGGCCGGCAAGAGGATTGGTGCTGAAGCCTCTGGAACGTTTAGCCAAGGGCCAGCGATGTCTCCACCGGCGTTAAGTCACTATCGGCGGGCCTGACTTTACTCTGAAGTCACAGCCCGTGTGGTTGGGACGCTCTTTTCCAACACTAGGGCATGAAGAAACGTGTGATTTAGTTTAGACTAAAGCTGCTCTTTCTTTTTATTTTTTTAACATTATTATTATTATTTTGAGATAGCATGAGTGGGGCACGAGCATAGAGAGAGGGAGAGAGAGAGAATCCCAAGCAGGCTCCGCGCTGTCAGCACAGAGCCCGACGCGGGGCTTGAACTCACACACCGTGAGATCGTGACCCGAGCCAAAGTGGGACGCTTAACAGACTGAGCCACCCAGGCGCCTTGAAGTGCCGGTTTAAACCGGCCACATTCTGCCCCTTCCTCGAGCCAGCGGGCGGGCGGGCCCCCACCTTCCTTAGCCCTGCTGCTTCTCAGGGAGATGGTCACACTTTCGTCTCCACGACACTTTCAGAAACACGCTGGTTTCCTGCCTCTTAACGACCATCCACATGTCTGCTTCCTGGATTTTCTTTAACCCAAACTATTTCAAATCTATTGCCCGCACAAACCTCACGGCCTCCTATCCCAAATGGCATAAAGGGTCAGAGGAGAACTTGTGTGTCTTCTGAATCTGAAGCAACGTTATCTGTGACGACGTTAGTCGTATGTCTCAGAAAATGCAAAAATATATTTGTCAGACACACTAAGGTGATTATTTCGGCCTTCCAAATAATAACACTTTATACATATATAATAGCTTCGCATCAAAGTTGATCTATGTTTCAAAACCTCTGGGCCCTGTCTGAACACTCAGATATGGGACTTGAGACAAGGCAGGGAAAAAAAAAAGTGTCTGGGTGTTGAGACTCTCCTGTGTTACTGCATTTTTTATCTCATTTAATTCACAACAGCCCAGAACTTGATATTATCATTTTCCTATTACAGATGAGGAAACTGAGGCTTAATGAAGTTCCATACCTTGCCTGTCCTTCCAGCTAGTGGAGTCCAGATTCGAACCATATTCGACTCCCTGTGAGCCCATGTCCCTGGGGTCAGGGATAAAGGACAGTCCCTTGAGACACAGAACCTTGAGCGGTAAACCAACTTCCTGCCAAATAATCTAGCATGTGGCCTAAACCAGAGTATTAGCTTTGTTTTTTCTTTTTAATTTTTTTTAATTTCATTTATTTGAGAGAGAGAGTGGGGGAGGGGTAGAGAGCGACAGAGAATGCCAAGAATCCTGATGTGGGCCTCCAACTCAGGAACCAGGAGATGATGATCTGAGCCGAAACCAGGAGTCGGATGCTTAACTGATTGAGCCACCAGGAGCCCCTAAACTGGAGTATTAAGTATTCAGACAGAAAAAGAATCATCCATGAAACAGTGGTAAAAGCCTATCTTCGGATATGACCTAAACCTGCTCCTCAAAGGACACCTCGGGGGCCTTGGTGACCCTGTCATACCGATGGGACAGCTTGCGGCCGTCTGGTCAGGAGGCATCACAGCTTCAACATATATCCAGGGTAGGAAAGAAAGTCACACCGGGGAAAGGGATTATCTCCATAGGCTGAGCTGAACTGTTTCTTCGGACACAGTAAGGTCACACTGATCAGGGGAGGGTCCAAGACTCAGGAAAAACCAATGGTATTGGAAAAATCAGAGAGCAAGCTTAGAGGAAGCCGGGACAGACCCGAGGGGAGCGGCAGGTGCCCAGCTGCTGGGCTATTGGAACGAGGGGTGAAGTCATGTGGCAGGGAGCCTCCGTCCTGGGGCACCCGGCATGCTCAGCATTGCCTTGGAAACTCAGCAGGGAAAAGGCCCCGGCCACTGGCCTCACCACCCCTGCTGCCCAGCTCTGAGGAAGCACGCGCGACAAGAATCCTCAGGACAGATGCGGGAAGGCTCTGGAAGCCAGCGGCAAATGCATCCAAAGCCAGTCCGCTGGGCAATCAGAAAAGAAATAGAAATTTCTTGTAACCGAAAAAAAACCCGACTACACATCTTCCCCACCTTGTGAAGGGATTATGTGCCGCTAAACCCATCCGCAGTGGAAAACACCGAAAATCGAAAATGTGTTTAATACATCCAGCCCACCAGACCTCAGAGCTTAGCCTAGCTGACCCCGAACGCGCTCAGAACACTTACAATTTGCCTACAGTTGCCCCAAATCATCTGACACAAAGCCTGTTTGATAATGAAAGTGCTGATATGTCATGTGAGGCACTGAATACTGTGCTAGAAGTGACAGAACAGCTGTGTGGGCACAGAGCGGTTGTCAGGGCATGGGTTGTTGACTCTGGTCATCGCTGGCTGACTGGGAGCCACGGCCGGCCAGCATCACGAGAGAGGCTCAGGTCGCACGTCGCCGGCCCGGGGAAAAGATCCAAATTCCAAATTCCGAGCACGGTTTCTCCTAAACGCCTGTCGCTTTCACGCCCTTGTAAAGTCCTAAAGCCAGAAGTCAAACCATCGTACTCCGGGGACCATCCGTAGAAGTCTAAGAATCAAAAATTGGAGTCTTCTCCTTTGGAAAACATGTCGCCTACAGCGGCTTTGTTTCTCAGCTGGTGCCCAGCTCGGCCACAAAGCACAGCAGGTGTCTCCCGCTTGGACAGAACGGGCAGGACGGAGTGGATTCCAGGTGGAAAGAAGATGAACGGAGGTGGAAACGTTGGAAAACACAGTGGGTGTTTGGGTGATATTGAGCCAAACGGCGTTTCAGGCATGGGCTGTGTCCCAGAGGAAGGGGTGCGTGCAGAGTGGGGCTCGGGTGGGTTCTGCAGGTGCCTTCTCAGCTGTCACCTCCTCCAGCTGGGCTCGAGGCTGAATCCCAGGCCAGGTGAGCCAAATGGGATTCTTTCGCTGCTCCGTGCCTTGATGAGTCGCCTGTCTGAACGTCCCCTCCGAGCAGAAGTGCGGACGCTGCCCCGGTAACACGCAGTGCCCAGGAACCTTGGAAAGGAGTAGGGAGGGCGTGTCCACCGGATGCTTCCAGACGATTTCTGGACAGCGTGATGCAAACCTTCGGCATGTCCACATGTGTCGTTGAGCTCAACATACCAGCAAGCATGTTTCTGAGATGCTTAGAAAGGAAGACCTCTTCCCTGCGTTGCTTGAAAGGAAAAGTCTGGACTTCTCTCTCTGCTCCATTTTGCTATGTTTTTCTCTGTTCCGGTGTTTATGTGGCTTATTTACTAATATTTATTTTATTAGTAAGAGGTGCTTTTAAATTTGCCCTCGTGAAGAAGTGGAATTGAGAGCTTCTTTCCTCTACATTTCCAGTGTTGAGCTGTCCTCTGCCTTGCCTGTCCAAACGCACCACCTTTGTTCTCTAGACGGTTGTTTCCGAATGACTTTCGCTCAAAATTCTAAGGACGCCACTCCACGGCTTTCTGGATTTTTGACTCGGTGGAGAAGTCAGGAGCCATGCTGATTTCTCACTTTTTGGGGGTTTTCCGATTTGTTTTTGTTTTCATTGCTGCCTTTTTTTTTTTTTTTTTTCTGTTTGTTAAGAGTCCCTTCTTTACATCTGAAATAAGACAATATCCAGATGTTGGACTCTTTTCATGAATTTTGCTTTAATTTTAATGAGCCTCTTCAATCTGAAGGACCAATTTTCTTTAACTCAAGAAAATTCCTATTTGTTCACGGCTTCTTTTCCATTTGCTCTATACTTTCTGACCTGCACATGAGGTCCCCCTGAACTGTCCTCTGTCCCTTGTTTGTGCCCATCACTTTCCTTCCTCATGTTTTTCATGTCCTTGACCTTCATTCTTAGGTACAAGGAGAATTTCTCATGTACAGTATCTACTTAACTGATCCAGTTTTCTACTGCATAGAATCTGTTACTCACTGCCTCCATTTAGGATTTTAAATTCCACTATTGTGTTTTTCATCTCCGCACTTTCTTGCCTGATCCCACCAGTCTTCCTCTAGGATGGCCTGCTCAACTTTCACAGGTTGAATCTCTTCCTGAATGTTCTAAGGAATGCACACTAGCAAACTTGTAACCTTTTCTCCTATTCCTTACAGAACACCATTTCATTGGAAAACATCTGTTCTGGTTTCTTTTTGAAGCATGTTTTTGTATGTGCACTGGTTAGTGACTTTTTTTCTATAATATCACTTTATAAGGCTGTTCATTTTTTCCCCGCCTCTGTTAATGCTTACAAACTGTTTGTTTATTATCAGGAATCAACATGAATTCTGACATATATTGTTCAAATCCCTCCAAATGCCTTGGACTCAATGAAATTGAAAAACATTTATAGAGATTTAGCCAGCCAGATCAGGTAGGCAGCACTGTAGAAGGAAGAAACCTGAATCAGCACTGTGGCAACCCAGAGCATCATCTCTGTACCAGAGAGCCTCTTCCCAGTAATGAACACTAGATTTATGCTTCAAAAATATCCAAAATAGCTTGACTTAATCTAAACATATCTTGAGTTATAAAAGCAAATTAAAAAATAGTACAGTTGTCCACCACATCAACACACTAAAAAAAGAAAAATCACATGATCATGCTAACAGATCAGAAAAAGCATTTGACAAAATCCAACTTACGTTCATGGTAAAATTTTTCAGTAAAATAGGAATGGAGGGGAACTTTCTCAACTCTATAAGGAATAGTCGTAAAAAACTGACAGCTAACATCACACTAAATGGTGAGAGACTAGAAACTTTTCAACTAAGATCGAGTACAAGGTTTGTCGCCTCTCCCCACTCCTTTTCAACACTGTATTAGAAGTCTTTGCTAACGCAATAAGGCAAGAAAAGGACATAAGAGGTAGACTGATTGGGAAGGAAAACATAAAAACTGTCTTTGTAGATGACCTGATTATCTTTGTAGAAAATCCAAAAGAACCGACCAAAAAACTCCTGGAACTAAACATAAGCAATTATAGCAAAGTTGCAGGGTACATGGAGAAGTAATAATTATAGTATACAAAACTATACTGTTGTGTTATGAAGGGATAATACCGTACAGAGTATTTTGTAACTTGCTTTTTTCACTTAATGGCATACCTTAGACACCTTTCCACTTCAGCGCATGTAGGTCTCCTTCCTTTTTCATAGGTGTCTAGCATTCCATTACATGATATCAAATTCATTCACCCAGCATTGTACCGATGACAGTTAAGTTGCTTCAGGATTCATCGGTTAGTTGATTGGTTGGTTTTTGCTTGCAGTATGATTTCATAGCCCCCCTTATTACTTAAGTTTTCCTTTAAGTCTTTTCAAAACACAAAGGCATTTACAAAAATGTGTATTAATGTAAAGAAAAATTTTCGAATAACGCCGTTAACAACGATTACCTCTGAGACGTGAGATCGGAGAGGTGGGTCACGTGGCAGAAACGTTTTAACATACTTCCTTTTATATCCTTTTCTACCATCAGAGTTCTTACAAATGAATGTAATGCTTTTCTGATTTTCATTCAAACGGCAAATCAATAAGGCTCCAATAACAGTTGCACAAATTGTTCTTCTTCTGTAGGGCTACGTCTCAAGGGAAGTATCCAGAAGTTAGCTTACAGGGCTAAATGGTATGCTCTTGACAGTGTTGTGCCGACTCTCATGTTCCGGAGGGATTCCAGAGGTTCAGCATTCTGGGTTCCCACCGGCAGGAAAAAAAGAGTGGAAGTTTCACCCGCGCATCTAGTGCAGAGGATTTGGTCTTAAAATCCATCAGAGGGGCGCCTGGGTGGCGCAGTCGGTTAAGTGTCCGACTTCAGCCAGGTCACGATCTCGCGCTCCCTCTCTCTCTGCCCCTCCCCCGTTCATGCTCTGTCTCTCTCTGTCCCAAAAATAAATAAACATTGAAAAAATCCATCAGAAACGATCGATGGAAATGCTGAAGCAGGTGCTGTGTGATACAGCTGCTTTCTTGTCTGGTTGCAGATCTGGATCAAAACCCTGAGGGGAGCGCCAGTGACCGTCTCTTCTCAGGAAAGCTCGGAGAGGTAGCTGGGGCGCGGAAGGGTGGCAGAATGGTCAGGCAACTGACGAGTGGAGCTCGGGCTTTGTTCAGACAGGGTTCCCACCTGTTTCTTAGAGATCCTTAGTTCTACCCTTTCTGTCGCTGGCTTCTCTTGAGATCACAAGGCACCTTCCACAGCAGCCAGGGCTTCGGCTACTTAGCTCAAATACGCAGGGAAGAAAACAAGTTGCTGAGCCTTTTGGCTGATGGGGCCACCTCTGAGCCAGTCGCTGCGGCCAGGTGACTGACATGCCGACCAGCTGCGGTCAGCAGTTGTTAAGAATCAATCACACTCGCAGGAGGAGAAACAGGTAACTGTAATTAGCTGAGATCGATCAAGACAGGGCCCTGCCACCCTGGAGGAGCTCCCTCCCCGCCCGAAGCAATCCGTGCCACTGCACAGAGACAGAGGTGGCGGGGCACGGTGGCGGGAAACCCACTCCGTGTAGCACATCGGTATTTTCCGTGGATGGAAATGAGAAAAAGAACAACATGTACTGAGCCTATATTACATGCTAGGCCATGAATGGGGCCTTTACTATTGAATCCAAGCCTCACGACAATCCTTTGAGATAGGCTGTGACTCTTATTGCACAGATAAGAAAACTTTGGCTCAGAGAGTTTGAGTCATTTGCCTAAGGTCACACAGCTAATATGCATCAAAGCTTATCTCACTGATTTCATATGCTGCTTGGCACAGCTTGCTAATAACCTTGAAGTGCGTCCAAGTTCAGCAAGATAAATACATTTTAGATCTTATTCCTTTGAGGTCTTTTTTTTTTTTTTTTTGGTTATTGTTATTTAAAAGTCATGTGGAGTTATTTGGAAAAAAATATATATATATATATATTTAAGTCTAAAGTCAGAAGGAAAGATTTGTTTTGTTTTTTCCAATTAAGCATCTTCTAGCAGTCGAAGTATTTGGTTTGCGTTATCAGATTCTGGCCTAGGACCAGATGATACGAATGAATCACAGCTACTGTGCTATGAATATGCGCCTTGTAGAGCTATTATGCGGCACCCAGGTGCGCTGCACTTTACAATATGAAATCAAATCTCTGCCCTTGTCTCGGGTGAGCAATTATGACATCGCGAACTGGGCGCTTGGATGCAGTTCAAAGAGCCGAGGGCACGTTACGAAACCCAGGAAAAGCACACGCTAGAATTCCAGACAGGTCACACAATCGCCCCCAGGCTTGCAAAGCTGATGATAGCAACTCTCGGCGGGACCTGGTGGAGAAAAGTGACGAGTGCACATTTGTGCCTTTTCCCGGAGAGAACAAGAGTCGTCGAGAACTGTGTAGCTTCGGCTACAGTGAGTCTCCCAGAAAACCTGTTCCCCAAGGACTTCATGGGAGAAGAAAGCCCACATTCCTTGCAAACTTGGGGCTCCCTGCTCCATCACCAGCATGTGAGATCGGACCAAGAGTATCTGATGGAAGTTCTGGGTGCGGGGAGGGAAATCACGCGGGGGGCGAGCAGGGGAGGTGGAGGCGGGTGCCTGGGTACGTGCACCGACATACACACCCCTGTGTGGATGGTCGTCTCTGCCCGCGTAGGGGAACATTCCTGTGCAGCAACGGGGGGGGGGGGGGGGGGAAGCAGCCAGAGAAGGAAGGGTTATACAGCCTCAATTCTCTGCGCTCAGGAAGAACTACAGTTAGGAGCTGTTGTCTATGAAGGAGGAGTTATTCCACTTATCTGCACACCTAAGCAACAAAGAAACAAAGACCAAAAACAAAAACAAAAACAAAAAAAGATTTGAAGGCCTAATATTTCCTTAGGATCCATTTTTCTCTCTCTTTTTAAAGTTTGTATTTGTTTTGGGGAGAGAAAGAGAACAAGCAGGGGAGGGACAGAGAGAGAGGAGAGAGAGAATCCCAAGCAGGCTCCGTGCTGTCAGCACAGAGCCCGACGTGGGGCTTGACCCATGGTCATTTGTGTTTCTGACTGCGATTGACTCCTTCCTGCTTTTTTAAGCAAGTTCCGCATCTAATGGAAAGTATGCCTCGTAGGGTCATCTCTGTCTCCCTCCCCAAATCCAGCCAGAGATACAGGAAGATTATCACTTACCTTTTACGCACTTTGAGTCCCCCTGAACTCCCCTTGCAGCCTGGGTCCCCGGGATTCTGGGAATTCTGGGCGTGTGGGGCATCACAAAAGCTGCATGTGCATGGGGACAGATGCACCTCCTCTGAGGACACGTGTGCTCCATTGTCCCACTGGGTTTTGCTTACAAAACACAAGTTCGACCAATAATTCGAAGGAGCAAATAATTTAATAATTACTGATAATTATTAATTTCAAGTTCATAATTTCAAGTAGCAAAGTATCAAACCAAGCACAGGGAATCTCGGAGCACAGGGGTCACCTGTCCACAAAGCTGGCCCTGCTCCTGGTAACAAACATCACAGTAAGTGGTTTGGCCAATCAGATTGTCTCTGTCGGGAATTTAAACACAGGTGTAACAAGGAGAGAAGCATCAGTCATCTTGAACCCGGAGGAGGAGCAGAGGAAGGAAATACCTGAGCCACAGAGGAAGCACCGTGACGACTACTCATAAACTTCTGGTCCTGAGGTATCCAGAATTTTCCTTAGCTTCCCGTTTCTATCTCTGCGTGCTCTGCGCTCCATACAGTTTCTGCGTTTTGCATGAGGTCCGGATGTGTGGCTCAAGTTTTGCTTATTACCACACTTATCCTCATGATCCGTCTGTCATTATCCAGCATAATGTGAATAATTATTTGTGTCTTGCAGCCAGGAGCTCGATAAACACTTAACGTAAATGGTTGCTATTGGTATTCTAATTTTTTCGCAAGAGGACGAGAGACAGCTGGATTTAGATAAAGGAACCCCAAGAAGAAATGTGTCAATGTCCCTAGCCCGCGAGCTGAGATGGTACCTGTTCAAAAGCAACTTCCTTTGTTAGACAAACAGATGAAATGGTGCCTGTAGTTACCTGATTATTCAACTGACTCCCTCTCTCTCACTTTCATATATATTCATATATATTCATATACATATATATATATGTGTGTGTGTGTGTGTGTGTATACACATACATATACACAAAATCACAAACAACCTGAACGTCCAACAATATAAGATTAGCTAAATAGATTATGTCATTTGGATGATAATTTCTTCGGGCAATAAAAAGCATGTTTCTTTTTAAAAAAATATTTAGCGGCATACCTGTGAAGATGGTCATAATACAACTGGAAAAGCAGAATAAACATGTGTACATACCTTAACATTGAGAATGATGCTCTGAAAGTAAAATATTTGTTTATTTATTTATATGAATAGAACAAAAAACTATACAGCTACAAGCTATTTGTCTCTGGACTGAAAGATTCATAGTTGTTGTTTTTTTTCTATTTTCCATTTTGAAACTTTTAATTTTTAGGCCTATTGGAGGAGATGATATAAAATTAGTAAATTGCTCCAAGAAATCGAATCAGTTCCGATCATTGTCATGCCACACTCAATAAATAACGTTATAATTATGATTTGACCTCTCATGCAGTTAAGTAGAATGATTAAGACGATGTGTCTCTGAAGTCAAAGAGCCCTTGGCTCAAACTGTAGGTCTATCATTTTCTAGCTCTTTGACCTTGAGCAAGAAAACTTAATCAGCCTGTTTCCTTATCTGTTAGATGAAGTTTTTAATACATAACCACTTTTAGGACAGTACTTCTTTGTTTTAAGTTTATGTAGTAATTTTGAGAGAGAAGGAGAGAGCACAAGTGGGGAAGGGGCAGAGAGAGAAAGGGAGAGAGAATCCCAAGCAGGCTCCGCGCTATGCTGTTAGCACAGACCCTTGCACGGGACACAAACCCCCGAACCATGAGATCAGGACCTGAGCGGAAGTCAAGAGTCAGGCACTTAACCGACTGAGCCTCAGGGTGGCATTTCTTACAAGAAGTAAATGAGATGATTCATTCCCTTCCTCTTTTCATCCCTTGTTCATTGTGTATCCGAGTGACTAGGGTCGTGGCTGGCACATAGTTGCCGCTTTATAAATAAAGATTCAGTGAGTGAGTGGACACATACAAATACACATGCACGCTGTGTGAAGGTAATGAGAATCACAACAAAATCAGGCCAGTGTAATTTTATTTTATTTGCCACCTTTTTTTTTTTTGCTGATATTTTGTGTGACCTGTGTTACATAAAAATAAATATCAACTTCAGCTTCCTTTTTAAAGTTTTTTTTAATGTTTGTTCATTTATTTTTGAGAGAGAGAGAAAGCGTTCAAGCAGGGGAGGGGCAGAGAGAAAAGGAGAGAATCCCAAACAGGATCCACACTGCCAGCTCAGAGCCTGATGCGGGGCTTGAACTCAAAAACTGTGAGATCACGACCTGAGCCGAAATCAAGAGTCAGACGCTTAACTGACTGAGCCACCCAGGCCCCCAACTTCAGCTTCCTTTTCTTAAAAAAATCGTAATGTTGTTTTATGTTTTGTCTATAATCTTTCGGTTGAGGATCCGAGGTGACATTATAACTGATGATACCTCCATTTTACTCTTTCTAATTAAATTTGTTTATTTAATATTTAGTAAGTAACTGATTCACTGGGTTCAAAACTTTAAATGGTTTAAAAATGATAAAGAGGCAATATCTCCTTTCTTCTCCTGTTTTGGTCTCTCCTCTTCCTATCATTCTCTCCAAACAGATAACCAGTTGTCAATCTCTTAGGTGCTTTTCCGGAGATTTTTAAATCTATTGTCATTTAAGTTTTGGTCCCCCCAAAATACATCCAAGCCTAATACCCAGTACCTATGAATGTGACCCTATCTGGAAATAAGGTCTTTGAGGGTGTAATTAAGTTAAGGATCTAAAATGAGGCCTTCCTGGAGTTAGAGTGGCCCTTATGTCCAAAGACAGGTGTCCTTCCAAGAGAAGAGAAAGGCAGAGGAAGATTTGAGATACAAAAGGACCATGTGACGATACAAGCAGAGATTGAGGGGATAGTAGTTTTTACTTCTAACCTCCAGAACCGTAAAAGAATAAATTTCTCGGGGAACCTGGGCGACTCAGTCGGATGAGCGTTGGACTTCGGCTCAGGGCATGATCTCACGGTTTGTGAGTTCGAGCCCCGTATCAGGCTCTGTGCTGATGGCTCAGATTCTGTGTCTCCTTCTCTCTCTGCCCCTCCGCTACTCGCGCTTTGTCTCTCTGTCTGTCTCTCTCTCTCTCTCTCAAAAAAATGAATAAACATTAAAAAAGAATAAATTTGTTTTTAAGCCACCCAGACTTTGGTAATCTGTTACGGCAGCCCAAGAAAACGAATGTAACACGTAAGCAATGTAAGAGCATCCATTAACTTGTATTCACCATGTAACAGTCGTTCTTAGAGTTTCCATGTGCTATCTATACTGTTGTTCCCCAAAGTCAAAACCCTGAGTTTTTAAACCATAAGAAAGTTGGGCGAGAAAATGTTTTCTACTCTCTGACAAAGCTGGGGCTTAATTAGATGTTCCTTGAGCTGTCGCCTCCGGTAATTTCACAACACATAATTTAACCTTCTTTACCGTATGAAATATTCTATTAGAACAAGCAAGATCAGGGCTCTTATATTCAGTTCATCTTACCCAGAAGGCAGGCATTAACCCTTCTGTCTCGAGAGAGTGGGAACGGGATGGAAGGCGCATCCGGGGGGCACTGGGGCGGTCAGCGCCCTGAGGAGCTCCGGGGGCGGGCAGAGGGGGCTTGGGAGGGCCGTTATTTACAAACGGAAGCACTTCAACATTTAGCAGCGTGCAACGTGCTGGTGCGTGGAACAGCCGCCTACAGTTCCCGTGGGATTAGTATGAGCACGCATTGCCAGATCCTTCCACCCCCTCACCCTGTCTGATTCTACAGTAGTGCTCTAAGGTCACCTGCTCTCCCATTTCACAGATGCAACCACTGAGGCATCCAGGATATAAAATGGCTTTTGCACCGGGGCGGAGCCAATAGTAAGCTGTATACCTGCTTGCACCCATGTTTTGGGATTCCAAATTCATTCCTTCGTCCTGGTAAACAACAGCTGCTTTTTCAAGGACAGCAAATCTGCCCTGCTCAGGCGCACGACTCTGTGCATCCCATTTGAGATGAGAGAGGCAAACAGAGCTGGCCCGGGGCGCGAGGCCCGGAAGAGAAGTTGGCGTCAAGGGTGCCGCGGGGGCTTTCGTGAGGACCGGCTTTCCAAATGAAGCACTCTCAAGGCTGTGCCCTTGACCTGACATCACGATGGGGGTGGGCTAGGTGGGCCGACGGACCTCCTCAGTGAATTACCGGAGAGGAGTCCCCATCAGAGCGAGAAAACGTGCCCACTTTACCCAAGACGTAGCAGAACATGGTAACTCAAAACGCCAAACGAAACATTTCAAAGGGAGCTGGCGTTAATACGCAGGTGCTATCCAAAAGGGATTGTGTTATGGGAGAAGGGCACCTCGTTGCATTGCTAACAAAGCACCCAGCTTCCCTCCAGCAGGGGAAACCGCAAGGCCGGCCCGACCCAAGGCCTCCAAGGGAGGTGGGTCTCGTGTTCTCGGGCTGCCTCGTGCTGATGAGGGTATCTCTGAAGGTCAGCTCGAAAGATAAGCAGTTGGTCCCGCAGTCTTGTCTGAGAAACGCCGGGCCGTGGCTGAGGTCGGAAGCTCTTTCTATAGGCTTGCCGGCCGAGGAAATGAAGCATCTCTCTCTTTCTAAAACTCCGGCGGGCCCAGCAGTTGCCAGGATTGAAGCAGGATGTGTGCTGGGTGGGCAGTTTTACATGCTGCATTTGCATATTTTATTCCTGTTTGAAGGTTGAATAACGGATGCAGGTTCTGAGCAGTCGAAACTCTACATAAATCATCAGCCAGGCTGTGCTCAGGTGAACCTTGCCCCACTTTTGCTTCCGCTGGTCTCCAAGAATGAACCCAAGGCGGACGCCTCTGAGGATGGAGATCCGGGGGCTCAGAGGGGTCCGGGGGAGGCCGATGTTTTTCCCGACGGCCAAGGAGCGTGTGGTCTGTGGAATGTCAAACAGCGCGGGAGGCCGGCCTTGCCCTGCTTAACCCGAGCAAGGGCTGAAGGCCTCCCCGTGCTGGCAAACGCTGCCAGTCCTTGTCACGTGACACTAGGGGGCTAGATGATCTCCGCGGAACACACGACACGCTGGGAGATAACCTTCGTGACAACGACTCGGGAAAAAATGTATTCGGGCCCACCATTAATGACCTACCTGATGTTCTATGGTGTGTTTAGGATGAGAGATAAAGGGAAAAGAGTCTCCACCCAAAATATAGTAAATTGACTACATGTTATCAAAACTAATAAAAAAGGTGGGGTGCCTGGGGGGCTCCGTCGGTTGAGCGTCGGACTTCGGCTCAGGTCATGATCTCGCGGTTCGTGAGTTCGAGCCCCGAGTCGGGCTCTGTGCTGACGGCTCGGAGCCCGGAACCTGCTTCGCATTCTGTGTCTCCCTCTCTCTCTGCCCCTCCCCCACTCCCTCTCTCTTTCTCTCTCAAAAATAAACATTACAACTTATTTTTTAAAAAAAGCTAGTAAGAAAGGTTAAGTAAGCTGTTGGGCCCAAAATTAACATGAAAGCATCCACGGTGGAAATGATATGAAATCCAGGATTTACTCTACAATCGTTGGGCAGGGAGGGGGTGGGGGACTTGGTGAGACAGAGAGGAAGTGAGTTAGTAATTGTTGAGGCTTGGGTTTCAGTCCATTAGGGTTTCTTTTTCTATCAAATTGTAAATGCTTCTGAAACTTCCCACGGTAGAAAAAAGAATTTAATATTTTATTTACAAAGCCCATCTGACACATTAAATTAAACCTTCCAAGAATTGTGATGCACCTATAAAGAGAAATCGGTCTATAAAGAGACAGACACAATATTCCTGGATGGGAATTTTTGCTATCGTAACGACATCGACGTTCACCCTAATTAATCTATTAACTCAATATAGTCCCAGGCAAAATTCCGACAGGCATTTATCGGAACTTGATTCTTAAGTTCATATGAAGAAAACATGTAGGAAAAGCAATACAATTAAAAAAAAAAAGCATTGCACTGCTTCTCGTCAAATTATTTCAACTATTTTTTTGCTTCGGAACATTCCTAATTCTTCTAGAATGGAAAGTTCTTAAGGCGACTTCAGATCAAAGAACTGATCTTCTATCAAAGTTTTCAAATCGTTTCTTATCCCTGTGACTCTGGAAGCCCTTGATCGTGTTACGGATGTGGCCGTCAGGAACAGCCCAGGTTGGGCGCCGGGGGGTGTCCTTGCAGCCAGAACATTCTCAGCCCTCCCAGAGGGGAGGAGGGGCAGTGGGGCCAGAGGTGGCACAGACCAGAGAAGGTAAAGCCTGGGGAGGGCGGTGGATTCCTGTCTCCCGGCAACAGCCAGGGAGGGCGCCAAAGGATGAACCGGGCTGAAGAAATGATGTGGTCGAAGGCTGGCGAAAGCAGTCCGTGCCTAGTGGTGCCACCATACAGGTCCCAGGCGAGTAGAGAAGTCACCCTGGGTGTCACAACATGAGTGTCATGGGACAGAGCACTGGGAGTGTGAATGCAGTTACCTGCATCTTTGTCCACCATCAGCCAGCTGCCAGTCACTGTCACAGCAGAATTTCACCCCTTGATGGAAGACGGGGCATTGCCAAGTGCATGTAAGAACCATCAGTGCCATTCTAGGGGCACCTGGGGGGCTCAGTTGGTTAAGCGTCCGACTTCGGCTCAGGTCACGATCTCGCGGTTCATGAGTTCAAGCCCCGCGTTGGGCTCTGTGCTGACGGCTCGGAGCCCGGAACCTGCTTCGGATTCTGTGTCTCCCTCTCTCTCTGCCCCTCCCCCGCTCCCACTCTGTGTCTCCCAAAAAACAAAAACATTCAAAAGAATTTTTTTTAATTTAAAGAAAGAAAAAGAGAACCATCAGTAGCATTCTAGAAGAGCCCTTTCCATATTCCGCTTGGAAAGAGAGGCGCACAACCAGTATGTATCAAAGTAATTACCTGGAGGCGTTGTTTTTCAAGAAACAATAAAAATTATATAAAAAACAGGGGCTGCCGAGACAGGGCCTTGTAATGACGATGATACGTACAGGGTTTTAGCTTCTTGAATTGCAAGTCTGTGACCCACAGAAGTGGGTGTGAGTAGAGCCAGTACAGTTGTTTGCCGAGAAAATGTCACGCTAAATATAATTATTTTCTGAATACCCTCTTCCCGTCTCCAGTGCGCAATAAGATGGAAATCACCAGGTATCTTTGGAAATCATCTCTGAGTTGGAAACATTTGGGTATTACAGAAAATTGAAAAATTTACTGGGGGGAACAATGACCCTACTTTTCATATATTGCGCAACCGGGACAAGAACCTACAAATAAAATAAGGCTTCTTCTTACGGCAGCCATCAAAAAAAAACCACAAAACAAAAAACTCTGGCATCATCATAGCAGAAACCAGTGTGTTTTGAAGGGCAAAAAAAATACGAATTGGAAAGAATTTTGCTATTGCCCAACAGATACGGACCCCCAACTGACATCATTTATTTTCTCAACTTTGGGGTTATTCCGTGGCTGAGCGATAATCCCCTGCACAGCTGTGGTCAAGCACAAGTGTGGCTTCTAGGCACTGAGAGGGATCGGAGGCAGGTACAGCCTCTGGAATGAAGGGCGATACTGCATTCCAAGCCCATTATCAGTCCCTTTGAACTCATCTCTAGCTATATACCACATGTCTTTGCAAATGGAACGGGTGACTAAGACATATAATAGGCGTTGTAAATATGTATAAACATGAACCATCTTGAATGTCAAATATTCTAATAAAACAAAAGCAGATATGTTTTCCTCATTACCCACTCAAATATATTCTAGTCCTTTTGTTTGATAATGAACTTCTTACTCTATGCTGGCTCATTCCGCTTCTTGGACTGTTTCTCACTTCTCCTTTTATTTTAAAAATTTTTTGAGAGAGAGGTGGGGGGAAGGGGGGCAGAGAGAGGGGGACGGAACATCTGAAGTGGAATCTGTGCGGACAGCAGTGAGCCCGATGCGTGGCTTGAACTCAGGAACCACGAGATCATGACGTGAGCAAAAGTCTGACGCTCAACCGACTGAGCCACCCAGGTGTCCCTCTTATTTCTCCTTCTGGAAAGACCCGATGAGAGTCTTCAATCGGAGGCGGCTGGAGGCAGAGGCAGCCGTGAAGACAGAAGGCACATACATACAAATGTCTTCTTTCCAGGTGACGTTTCGTCATGACTTCTGGGTCTCCAGCCATTGTGACAGGGGCCCCGGTAACCCAGAAAGCCCACAGGCTATGCCCTACACCGTAGCTGGCCTTGCACCCCATCTGGAACCCCATCACTGATGCTTGAAAGTCTGAGATCTTGAGATGAATAATGATTAACCAAGACTAAATGTTTGGAGTTCCCCTTGCTGGAACAGCTCGGGCGGAACCCGTAAGAGAGGTCACGGGAAATGGTACCCCCCGTGAGGGGAGCAGCTGGCATTCACACAGGGAAACTCGGAGGGGCTGGGGGTTCAGACACCACTGATGGAGAGGGGCTATAAACAATCCGTGCCTTTCACATTTTCTCTCTAGCTGCTCCGAGCGGTAACACCTAACGGCTCAGCATGACCATCTGTATCATGGCCGCTAGGAGCCCGGGGAGAGCTCTCACTTATTAACCACTGACTCATATTATTAACTGTCCCCAGGTGACCAAGGAGGCAAACAAGGACGAGAAGTTTGGGGCACTTACTGGAAGTCACTTAGAGGTAGAAAGAGGAAAAGCTATAATACAGGGTGGAGGGCAGGCGGGGTCCAGCAGGTTCACTGCTCTGCGCCTCCCCTGCGCTTAGTAGGTGCTCTGGAAACCGCACTGAACAGGTTGCAATCAGTAGGACGGAAGCAGTGCCCCTGGGCCGGGCCGCACAGAGTCGCAGCCAAGGAAACCAAAACACGAAAGGAATTCATGTCTTCACTCTGTGTCTCAAAAATGCCAAAGGGGAAAATAGACAAGCACTGAGAGGCAAACCTTCTTTGACATCCTTTTCCTTCTCGACTGTTCCTCGTCTTGCGCCAACAGCGGCCCACTGCTTCCAGAACTGACATTCTGCTCTTCAAATCTGCCCCTGGAGAAGCCCACTCTGAAATCCAGCCCTTATGACTCCCAACCTTTCCTTCCCCCTGCCCTTTTACCAGAACGTGTAGATTCTCTTCCTGCTAGACACGCTTTCTCTTTCCAAATCTTCACTACTGGGGCGTCTGGGTGGCTCAGTCGGTGAAGCGTCCGACATCGGCTCAGGTCACGATCTCGCGGTTCGTGAGTTCGAGCCCCGCGTCGGGCTCTGTGCTGACCGCTCGGGGCCTGGAGCCTGCTTTGGATTCTGTGTCTTTCTCTCTGCCCCTCCCCTGCTCATGCTCTGTCTCTGTCTCTCAAAAACAAATAAATGTTAAAAAAAAAAAATTAACAGAATCTTCACTACCTTCCCAAGGGTCCAGGCTGTGAACCCACAGGCACACACACGTGCGTGCACACACAGTCACCAAGTTGGAAAGAAGCAGTGTGTTCAGCAAGAATTTCCCCATGCAGAATGCTGGGCATCAGATTGTGTGCCCTGACTTGATGACATTATTTTGACCCAGGTCAACCCACCCCCCCCCCTTTGGCTCCCTGCCTTGAGGGCCACCGTCAAGGGGTCTCTCTCAGCCTGAAGAAGTTGTTTCAGGGTGTTTAGCACGCCTACTGTTCCATTTGTTTGTTCGTTTCTGATTTTGTTTTCCAGAAACGTTGCGTTTTTGTTTGAGTTGGTCACATAAAAGATTTCTGTTCGAGAATATAGTCTAGACTTATGAAATGTAACTCTCACTGGTTTTTTTATTTTTTTATTTTTTTTTATTTTTTTTTTTAACGTTTATTTATTTTTGAGACAGAGAGAGACAGAGCATGAACGGGGGAGGGTCAGAAAGAGGGAGACACAGAATCCGAAACAGACTCCAGGCTCCAAGCAGTCAGCACAGAGCCCGACACAGGGCTCGAACTCATGGACCGCGAGATCATGACCTGAGCCAAAGTCGGATGCTTAGCCGACTGAGCCACCCAGGTGCCCCATCTCACTGTTTTTTTTAAACGTTGATTTAATTTTGAGAGGGGGGAAGGCCGGGGGGGTCGGGACAGAGGATCCAAAGCGGGCTCTGTGCTGACAGCCAAGAGCCCGATGCAGGGCTCGAACTCAAAACTCATGGGATCATGACCTGAGCTAAAGTCGGAAGCCTAACCCACTGAGCCACCCAGGAGCCCCTCAGTGTTTTTCTTTTAAATTATCTCTTTACTGTCCTGGTTTTGTCTTTATCTTTTCACTGTTATGAGTAGAATTGTGTCCCCCCGCCCCCGCCCCACCCAAATTTCTTGTGTAGCAACCTTGACTCCACGGTCTCAAAATGTGAATTTATTTGGAAATAAGATCATTGCAGATATAATTAGTTAAGATGAGGTCATACTAGCCTAGATGGGTCCTGATCTGACACGACTGTATCCTTAGAAAAGGGCAAATCTAGGGGGCACCTGGGTGGCTCAGTCCGTTAAGCATCCGACTCTTGACTTCGGCTCAGGTCATGATCTCACGGCTTATGAGTTCAAGTCCTACATTGGGCCCTGTGCTGACAGTGTGGAGCCTGCTTGGGATTCTGTCTCTCCCCCTCTCTCTCTGCCCCTCCCTCACTCTCTTTTGCACTGGTGCTCAATCTCTCTCTCTCTCTCTCTCTCTCTCTCTCATACATAAACTTAAAAAAAGAAGAAGAAGAAGAAGAAGAGAAGCTTTGACAGAGGCACACACAGGGAGGATGCTGTGTGAGCACAAAGGCTGGGAATGCACTGTGTTTCTACAAGCCAAGGGACACCAACGATGGCCGGCAAACCACCAGAAACTCAGGGAGGGGCCTGGAACAGATTCTGTCTCATGGCCGCAGAAGAAACCGACCCCACCGACACCTTCACCTGGCACTTCCGGCCTCCAGAACTGGGACGCCCAGTTTGTGACCCGTTGTTATGCGACCCTAGCGAACAAATACGGACTAATACGAATAATCTCCTGTTCTCCCTCCACTCCTGACCCTTACATTTTGTTGTCATCCTTATGTCTCTTTCTCTTCCTTTTGATTTGATCTATCTGAATACCTCAATCTTGTAGTATTCAAACTTTGGATCTCTGCTCCTTTGTTTTTTTTTTTGGTTCTTTGGGTGACGTATCCTCCTTTGACTCTGGGCCTCTCAGTAATTTATCAGGTGGGTTTTATCAACTTTTGGCCCTGTCGTCAGCAATGACTTCTTCTCACTGTAGCCGGGAGCGACGGTGCAACAGAAGTGTGCACCCCACAAGCCCCCGGGGGAGTTAGTGCTTTCTTCCTTTTCCCTGTGTCCACAAATTTTCCTTAATGGATCTTCCATTTCTTTCAGTGTTGATCTTCTAAATATTTTCAGCGTGTTTATCTTGAGGCTCTCCAGCCAAAAGACTTCCCCTGGGACAATGATGATTCTCTCTGCCCAGATTAAACCCTGGGTCGTTGGAATGTGTTGTTTCGTATGCCATCCATCAACACGTCCCTTTCGGAGAGAGAGCCACCCCAGGCGAGGGCAACCCCCACGGTCACACGGGGGCCAGTGCTAGGTTGAACGCTCTTCTCTTGCATCTTGAACTTTCCGCACAGGGCCCTGCAAATCAACTTGTCTTGTTCGGAGAGGAGCGTTTTCTAACATCCAGAGCTTTGTGTCTTTAACTGCTTGTGTGCCGAGCAAGTTGCACACACTTCGTGTTATACGACAGCAGGTCCGCCAGGAAAGGAGCAATAGTGTGAGCCATGGGCCGGTTGTCCTGAATGTCCCGCTTGGTTTTCATGGAAGGAAGCCCAGGAGAGGCTCTGCGGTCAGTCTTTTCAAAGCATTTCTAGGCAGCCTGCCCTGAAAGTGGAGTATTTCCAGCAGGACTGGGGCTCATCAATACACAAAAATACGTTGTTACAGTCTTCGATGCCTGAAAGAGGAGTTTAAGTGAAAAGAATTCTCTTTTTTTTTTTTTTTTTTAAGATCTGATGTTTAAGTAATCTCTACACCCAACATGGAGCTCGAACACACAGCCTCGAAACGAGGAGTCACGCACTCCACCGACGGAGCCAGCCAGGCGAACAAAAGAGAATTCGACAGCCGGATGCCGGGCTGAGTGACACTCCAGCTCCCACTGGAAAGATCACGAGGCCTGTAGGTTTGGCAAACTCCAGGACCCCAGCTTGCAGCAGCCCCGTATCCCCCACAGGCCCCACGGCGCAGTGCGTCTTCTGTCCACAGACGATCTCAGCGGCCGCCAGCTATCTGGGCCCACCTCGGCTTACCTCCCACCCTAAGTCACCCCGGAGACTCAAGGCCCATCTTGACCCGCTGGTTACATCCCTGCCTCCCTCCTCCTCCTTTCCAGACCCTTCCCCTGTGTGGCCCTGCTCTCGCTGTCCAGACCCCTGGAAACACAGTAACACCCACTTTCTTAGTAGCGGTGGCCTCAGAGAATGTCTTCTTGACCTGCTGGGGTTTTCAGAGTGGGCCTCCCTGTCCACCATCCTCCCCTACTTGCCTTCTCACAGCTGAACAAAGCCAGCCTCCCCAACCCAGTGAGGGGCCTTCAGCCCATGCACAGGCCTTGACTGCTGACAGATTCCCAGCATGCCCCAGTTTCCTCTCATAAAACAAAGCAGAACAGAACTCATCAATATGCAAAAATGTGTTTTCATAGTCTCCAAAGCCTGAAAGAAAAGATTTTTTTAAAAAATAAGGCCATAAGAGCTGTTGGTTAAATTTTCTTTCTCTTGTATCCCAAAAATACTATAAATATTTTTGTTTTCATTTTTTTTTTTAATTTTTCTTTTTAACGTTTATTTATTTTTGAGACAGAGAGAGACAGAGCATGAACAGGGGAGGGGCAGAGAGAGAAGGAGACACAGAATCTGAAACAGGCTCCAGGCTCTGAGCGGTCAGCACAGAGCCCGACGTGGGGCTCGAACTCACGGACCGTGAGATCATGACCTGAGCCGAAGTCGGACGTTTAACCGACCAAGCCACCCAGGCGCCCTTTTGTTTTCATTTCAACAAAGAAGAAAACTGTATTTGACTTGCCAAACATTGCAAAATTCATCTGGCAAATAAATGTTTAAGAACATCTAATACGTTTTTGAAGAAGAAAGGTGCTGAACTGAGACGTATTCTAAAGAATACCTTAAAAACATACCCTGAAAGCAAAACAATGATGATTGAAAAGGAGAAAAGAAAAAGAATGACAACAATGCAGTGATGGCCCAGAAACAGAAAGGGCAAAAGCACATGCTATAAATAAATGTAACATATTATAAAGGTAAAGTCACAAATTAGTGAAGAAGTGAAACATTTTTCAGCCAAACCACATGTGTAAAATTGACTAAGAACTTGGGAGACAGAATTAAGTTCTTACTTTTCATCTTAAAACCAAATGAATTCCAGACGGAGTAAGGATGTATATAAAACAAAGCCATAAACATAAGAGGGGAAAAAAATGTGGTGAAAAATTTATGTCACATCAAGGTGAAAAGGGGACACCAAAGATAGACATGTTGACAGGATCGTTTTGACCAGGATTGCCAGACATTTACGAGGCCAGAAATACAGATTACAAATCACAGCCCACGTATCACAAGTATAAATATCCGAAAGTTACAAATCAAGCTAACACACTGTTAAGTGAAATCTGTTTTATCCTTCTAGTTTGACAAATATACTGTCATAACAACAGAAACAGAAATTTGCATAAGGCTATGGTTTTCATAGGATCGGAAGTCGCCAACGTATCCAAGACGGAATTTAATAATTATTGTGTGTATCTGGTGTTCTGTCGCTGAGCCAGCAATATTTGGGCCAGCCACACAACAAATATATACGTAACTAGTAAAATCTGTTATATTTTTTCTATAAAAATGCTTTTCGTATCTTCACTTCAGCAAAAATCACTGTGTTTATTTTTTAAATTTTCCACAGAATTTACACTCCGTTGACATTAATGTTCTAAGGGATTAAAAAGCGAAACTTAGGGGCACCCGAGTGGCTCAGTCGTTTAAGCGCCCAGCTCTTGACTTCGGCTCAGGTCATGATCTCACGGCTCATGAGATCAAGCCCTACATTGGCCTCTGTGCTGACAATGTGGAGCCTCCTTGGGATTCCTTCTCTCCCCCTCTCTCTCAAATAAATGTTACAAAAATAACATGTAAAATTTAATTACATTCCAAATGTACAAAATTTGAGTGACGTTAGTACATTTTCAAATAATAGTTTTCTTCTAAAACATCCAAGATCACCTATTACAATTACAAGGCCAAGTTCTAATTCATGGCCATCAGAATTTTAAATGATCATTTATGTAGAGCAGCGTTTTCACACATATTTTCATTAAGTCTTACAAAATATTTTTTATTTGTTTTATATTAAACATAATTTGTTGTCAAATTGGTTTCCATACAACCCCCAGTGCTTATCCCAACAGGTGCCCTCCTCAATGCCCATCACCCACCTTCCCCTCTCCCCCACCCCCCATCAAAATATTGTAATAAAAATAACGCTATTTGCAAGTTCAGCATTCACAGTCATGGTTGCCAACATAAAGCAATGGAATCACACTCCACACTTACGTTCACATGTGTGTGTGAGAGAGACACTAACCCTTACCGAGAAAGTAATGTGTGTGTGCACATTGGTCCGGAGACAAGGAGACTGTGAATTATTTAGGATTACAACATGCTCCTTGCCACCACACGCAATCATGAATGTCCTGCTAATCTGGAAAGACCTCCAGATTCAAGAACTTGCAGGTGCAAAGAAGAGAGGAAATGGACCCTCAATCCAAGCAAAAACTTACACTTTAATATGCAAGAGTGTGTTTAATTCATACTCCACAAAAGGCAGGTTTTGACCAATCTGTCCTTTTTCTTCCCAAAGCACTCATATGCCCTAGTGGTCCCCGCTCAGGAGCAGAGGCTCCCCTCCACTTTAACAATTGCCCAACACACGACTCCGGGACGTGATCACCTTTTATCGCAGAAATAGGCAAGAGGCGAGAAATTTTTTTCTAGGAACGGGAGTGACGGCGGTCACAACAGCTGTCCTTTCGGGTATGGACCCCACTGTACCAATGGCAAGCATTTCCACCTCATAAAGGGCGTTGGCTTGGGCAACATTTCAAAAAATCACCTTCTTATGAAACAAACAAAACAAAACACCCATGAATGAAATAAAAAAGCAAACTAGAATATACATGGCTATGTACGCACAAAACTAAGGATTAACACCTTTGCTGTGTTCAAAAACAAACTCTTACAAATGATTTTACACATAACAGCTCCCAAAGAAAAATGTCCAAAGATTAACAGCATCAAACAATTCACTAAAGGAAAACTATAGATGGCAAATATATATACACACACATATATATACATATGTGTATATATACGTATATGTGTATGTATATATATATATATGTATGTATATGTGTGTGTGTGTATTTGTGTGTGTGTATGTATATATCATTCAAACTTATTAAAGGCTCACCTTCCAGGTAAAAGGGTCTTGATGGAGATCCTAAGTGGCCTAAAGGCTTGCTATTTGCAAGTTTGAGAGCAGCAGGAATTGGAATCCACAAGGACGTGGGAGTTAGGGGAGAACTGTGAAGGCACCGAGGATCTCAGGAGGCAAGGGGGTGCAGGTCACAGGCCACAGAGAGGTCCAGGATAGAGGGACCTGTCGACTTCACCACTGGAGTCTGGAGAGGAAGGAACAGAGCGGCTGCACTATATCCCACAGGGTATTTTCTGCAGCCCCGGATGACCAACCACTGCCATGGTTGTTCTGCTGGGCCGTTACGTGTCACACATGGTGCTAGATGCTCACGGGGGGCACTTGTTTGGAATCTGACAACCTTTACTTATTCCTTTGCCCAGAGACAAAATACGGTGCATGGCTCTTGGGAGGTCACCAGGGATCCCTGAAAGAGTGATTCAGTAACCTGATGGCTTTTGCCAAATGCAGGTTCGCAAATCAGGGACCCGATGCTGGTTTAATTAGCCACGTCCTCTACTAGTTCAGAAGTTTAAATAGCTGCTTGTAGTTATTTGCCCTCTACATCTAAAGCATCACTTTTTGCTTTTTAACAAAACACACGGCTAAAAAATGTTCTGCTACCACAACTAATTTCAACTAACAATAAACACTTAAACTAGAATTTCAGGACGAATAGGTAGTGAGCCTAAAAATAATTTCTTTTTATTTGACATTAACTGTGCTAAGCACCTTTTTGTTTAACAAAGGACTTTAGAAGTCCTTATTAAAAGGAAATATTACAAAAGCCAGCTCTTGGAAACCAGCGCCTATCATAGATTTACATATTAAATAAGAGCAGCCCAGATAAAATTATAACACCCTTTCCCAAGTCATCCCTTGCCTAGCCATATTCTCATTGGGATACTGTGCTAAAGAAAGTGGAAATAATATTATCCTACATTCAGCTAAACTAAGATCATCACAACCTTAAATTTCAGTTTACAAAAACACTGTGCTCGGTGTGTCTGGGGGGCTCAGTCGGTTAAGTGTCTGAGTCTTGATTTCAGGCTCAGGTCATGATCTCACAGTTTGTGAGAGTGAGCCCCACATCACCCTGCACTCATAGCATGGAGCCTGTTTGGGATTTTGTCTCTCTCTCCCCCTCTCTCTCTGCATGCCCCCCCCCCACTCTCCAAATAATAAATAAATGAACTTAAAAAAGTAAAAACATTGATTGTCCATTGATCCAGTAGATTACTGCACGATGCTACTCTCCTGGACCTCCCACTGGCATATTACCACCTCTACTTCATAGAGAAACTCTTCATGGAAATTACATTTGATCTTGGAAATAACAGAAGAATTGCAAACAAAAGTGTTAATCACTTACACCTTTGGAAATGAAAGACCCATATATTGAAAACTACAAGACATTAATGAAAGCAATGGAAAAAGACACAAATAAATGGAGAGGTATTCCATGTGCGTGGACTGCAAGAATTGATATTGTTAAAACGTCCATACTACCCAAAGCAATACACAGATTCGGTGCAATCCTTATCACAATTCCAGAGGTATTTTTCGCAGAAATAGAACAATCTTAAATTTTGTATGGAAACATAAAAGGCCACAAATAGAACAATCTTAAATTTTGTATGGAAACATAAAAGGCCACAAATAGCTAAAGCAATCTTGAGAAAGAAAAACAGAGCTGGAAACATCACGCTCCCTGATTTTAAACTATGTTACAAAGCTATAGTGAGCACTATGGTGATGCCATAGAAACAGATACATAGATGAATGGAACAGAATAGAGAGCCCAGAAATAAACCCATGCATAAATGGTCAATTAATTTACAATAAAGGAACCAAGAATATAAAATAGGGAAAGGACAGTCTATCTGATAAGTAATGTTGGGAAAATTGGACAGTCACATGCAAAGAATGAAACTAGACCACCATCTTAACACCACACACAAAAATTAACTCAAAGTGGATTAAAGGTTTGAACATAAGACCTGAAACCATAAAGCTCATAGAAGAAAACATAGGTGGTGAGCTCCTTGACCCAGGTCGTGGCAATGATCTTTTAAATCTGCCTCCAAAAGCAAAAGCAACAAAAGATAAAACAAGTAGGACTACGTCAAACCAAAAGGCTTCTGCACAACAAAGGAAACAGTCAACAAAATGAAAGGGCAACCTACCGAACGGGAGAGAAGAATCGCACATCATATATCTGATAAGAGGTTAATATCCAAAACACAACATACAGCTCAAGAGCAAAACGATAAGCAATTTAATTTTAAAAAGTGGACAGAGGACTCGAATAGACATTTTCCCAAAGAAGACATCCAGATGGCCAACAGGTGCATGAGAAGACACTCAGCATCCCTGATCATCAGGGAAATGCAAATTGAAACCACAATGAGATAGTGCCAGCCACATGCTAGAACAGCTAGTAACAAAAAGACAAGAAATAATAAGTGTTGGCAAAGATGTGGAGAAACGGGAACCTTCATGCGCTGTTGACAGGAATGCAAATTGGTGTAGCCACTGTGGACAACAGGATGGGGGCTCTTCCAAAATTAAAAATAGGACTACCGTAGGATCCAGCAATTTCACTACTAGGTATTCATCCAAAGAAAGTGAAAACACTTACTTGAAGAGATATCTGCGCTCCTATGTTCTTGGCAGCATTATTGACAAAAGCCAAGATATGCAACCAACCTAAGTGTCCACTGATGGATAAATGAGTAAAGAAATTGTAGTGTGCATATATACATATATATATTATATATATATTATGATAATGGAATATTATTCAGCCATGAGATAGAACGATATCCTGTCATTTGAGACGACATGGATGGACATTGAGAGTATTGTGCTAAGTGGAATAAGCCAGACAGAGAAAGACAAATACTTTGTGATCTCTCTCATAAGTGGAATTAAGGAAAGGAAAGGAAAGGAAAGGAAAGGAAAGGAAAGGAAAGGAAAGGAAAGGAAAGGAAAGGAAAAAAAAAGGAAAAGAAAAGAAAAGAAAAAAAGAGAAAAACCCAAGCTCAGAGATATAGAAAATAATGGTTGCAAGAGGCAGGAGATGGGGGTAGAAGAAATCAGTGAGTTGTTTTGTTATGTTTTGTTTTTAGTTTAAATAAAATTCATAACAATTTAAAACAAATCATATATACATTTCACTGAAATTACAAAAAAAAAAAAAAAAATCCTGAGATGCTGTTTTTCCCTGGATCATGCTGCTGGTGCTCGTGTGTGGCTGTACTTCAACCATTGGTCTAAGTTCACATCACACCCAACAGTTCTGTGTCCTGAGGGTTAAGGAGAACAAGCCTAATAGTGCAGGCACATAGTAGGTGCTTATAAAATACCTGTCTAATGAATGCTAATGAACTGTGTGCTCGCTAGACCTCTCTGTGCTTATGACTGTTTCCAAGAGCACAAAACGTTCTTGAGATCTGGAACCGCTGACCCCTTATAGCCAGTTGTGCGGGAGAGAAGCCCATGGCTTGCGCCCCAGACCCTGCACTGGGGTGGGGCGGATGCAGGGGGAACCCGCAGAGACGCTCCGTCCGGCGGGAACCATCACTGTGTCGAAGGGACGCAAAGCTCTCCGGACGTGGCTCGGAAAATCGACGACGAGACCACACAGGGCGACTTGTTGATGTGTGACGGGAAAAGGTCAGGTGTCAGACAGGAAGTGAACACTGGGTTGGGTGAACAGAGGGAGCATGGGGATGTGTTAGGTCTTCGTCCTTGGGATGAGCAAGCCCAAAGCCAGGAGGGAAGGACCATGAATGGAAGCGGGACAGACAGTAGACCCATCACAGAAATGAAAATAAGGCCCAAAGCCAAGGTCCAGGTGGAATGACTCGGACCTGCAGGAGGTATGGGGCTCAAAAATAAAGGAGGGGTCACTTATAACGACCCGCCCCAGTCAGACCAGCTGCAAAGGGGAAAGCTCGCTAAGCCTCTCAGGGCCGTTCTGGCCTCGTTTCGATATCTGTCCAAGAAGTAAAATGCAGTGCAGTGTGGGGGGCGGGGAGGATTGTCCTTGGGACCCCAGCTAAAGGAAGAGGAGGGTCTTTGAGGCTGGGCTACAGAAGTGGGAACCGACACAGAAAATTACCGTTGGACGGAAGTCATTCGACCAAGGGTATAAAATCATTTCATTTCGTGTTTATAAAAACAGGGACAAAGGGGAGGGTGCGGTGATTAGGCGGGAGTTGGGTGGTACGATGTAGGCCGTACGGATGCACAAGAGAAGACAGTTACAAAGAACCTTTTGTTTAAACGTCTGTTATAGAGACTCTCCATTCTTAAGTCACACCTGTCACTTCCTACCGCCATCAAGAAGGCTTTTGACAGACTTTGAAGAGTACAAAAAAAAAAAAAAAAAAAAAAGGTTGCCGTGTGTCCTGTCTAGCACACCTTTCCAGGGTCTCCGCTCACTGCCTCTGAGCTACGTTACAAGTCTGTAAGTTGTAGAACAGAAGTACCAATGCAGTTTTCTCTTTTTGTGCGTAAAAATGCAAATTAGTGGTGTCTCCCGGAACGCGACTGATCGCCGACCGGTTTGCGCCTCTTGGTGAAATCGTTTCTGCATCTTGCCTGCTGTTGTCTGTATGATAGTTTGTATTCTCCTTTGAACAGGTTGTAATATCTTGCTGGTTCCCTCATTCGTCAATGAGTTACAAGAATTCTTTTTATTTTTATTCTTTTTTTAGAGAGAGAGAGAGAACGCAAGAAGGGGAGGGGCAGAGAGAGAGGGAGACACAGAATCCGAAGCAGAATCTGCCAGCGCAGAGCCCGGCGTGGGGCTCAAACTCACGGACCGTGAGATCATGACCTGAGCCAAAGCCCGATGCTTAACCGACTGAGCCACCCGGGCGCCCCTAAAAATTGTCTTTTGACACTACGCAAGGGGTGAGACACCGGAAAGATGTCAGGTTGTATTTACGTGTACATTGGAACAGGAATAAAAAACTCAAAATAACAGCACTCACGACAGAAGTTCTGTGAACCAGTCTTGGGAAGGCCTGGCTCCTCCCACCACCCTCCTCCCCCAGGGGTTGGAATAGATCGTGCGGCCCTGGGCAAGTCCGGGCCTTTCTCTGGGACTCAGTTTCCCCCTCTGGGGAAATCAACACTAGCTCCAGTTTCTGTGATCCCACACCGTCCATTCAATTTGATTTGTTTTCGAACAGGGGGCTCCTAACCAAGCCCTGGCAAGTTTGACTTTGATATAAAGGAGAGGGTAGGACGGAACGGACAAAGTGAAGTCCATCCGCTCGGAACACATATATCTATATACTCAGAACCGCCAACAGTTCCAAATACCCATGAAATTGTTAAAAGTTATTCTTTTGCGAATCTTTGATGAGTATTTATAGGCCCGCATTTAGCTGGGCAGGAAGGTGGGGAGTGAGTGTTAAAAGGAGTTACCAGCTGGCCGTCGCGTTGGGACAGGCGGCCTGTCTCGAGGGACAGCTTTAGAGATGCTTTCAGAAGTGATTACAAATCCGAACCGTCCACCCACAGGGAGGAGGAGAGACTGGAGCTCCGAGTTCACTCACCAGAGCACTTGACCCTGAACTTGTGGGTTGGGCGTGCAGGCACCTGGTGGGTCCTAGCTGGTCAATCCTTGGCGACGACAGGGACGCTGGAGGCAAGAGACAAGAGACATGTGTTGTGAGCGCAAGGCGGGACACCATCCGGTGCTGCCCTCGGGCCACAGGAAGGACTGGGGTGGCCACTTTGGTGGCTCCCTAAGGTGCCCATGGCCTGGCTTCCTGTCACTGCCAGAGCCGCTCCGGTCAGAAATCAAGGCACGCACACAGATGCGGGAGGCGCGGACCTGGTCCGAATACATGGTAATGTTCCCGTGGTCTTTAGATGTCATTCTATCCGGCTTCATTTGCCCTCTTCCTTTTTCCAGGAGAAAAATGCCTGATCACTCCCATGTTCATGCCTCAAAGGAGAGGCCTCGATTTCTCATTCCTCTCGCTCTGCTTCGCGAGTCAACATGAAATATATTTTACAACAACCCCGTAAGGAGAGCCGCATTTTCGGCCCGCGCACAACCCAGGTAAAATCACCTCTTACGCAAGAAAGTTTACTGCTATAAGTTCAAATTGTCCCCCGAGCCAGTAAGATCCTGTTCCTAGAACCTGCGTACGTTTTATGACTCGCTTCCTGTTACCAGGACCTAAATCTTCTGGAAAGGAGTCGTTAAACCGGAGGAATGTTAACCAGCAGATGGGTCTCGTTTTTCCACATCTGGCCCAGCGCACATTTCTAGTTGGATGAATGGTGGTGGCAGTTCTCACTCACTCCTTCCAAGTTCCATTTGACACAAGTCTGCAGCTGTGTGCAGCACAGGCCTGGCCTGGTTTCTGAGTTGTCCCTTCAGCAACGCTTCCCTCCTTCTTCTGATGCTGTGGCTGGTCTCTCATTTTAGGGGTTGTGCTTCCGGTCCTCTCTGCCGATGCAAAAATGGGTCAAAGAGGAAATGTGAGCTCCCTGGCTTGTGTTCGTCGTAGCATGGCACGTGGCTCAGCGTGACAGATGAAAAGGACCTCGTCAGTTTTAAAGAGCTACACGAGGTCAGTGGCCCAGGTGACACCACCCCGGAGATAAATTCAATCGCAGCAAGTCATTCGCAGAGATTATTTTGCTCTGGCCGCCATCTGCTGTGTGAGCTCCCGACCTTTCCTTCCACCCACTCCCCCCTGCCCCCCGGTCATCGCTGGGGTGTCTCCCGGGGAAGCCTCACGCGGACCACGTGCAGATTCTCATCGTTCCGCTGATCTGCAGCTGAGTGTCCGGTTATGGGCGAACGAAGCTCAGATTCAAGCGGAGGCCCATGTTTCCCTCTCCCAGGTAAAACTTGGCCATCTTGGCAAGTTTGCCTTTTTTTGCTCAAGGATCCTTTTCTGCAAGGAGGCGTGGAATGATGAGCCACCTTTGCAGTGAGTTCTCAGCGGCTCTCCTGGCGTCGCCTCTCGGGTTCCCCAGCTCTTGAGCGAGGTTTGGCGGAACGGGGGATTCCTTCGAGAGGTGTCGCCGAAGCCACTGGCATCCCCTCGCCTACACCGTGGTCCATACAGAAAGTTGGCTCCTTGTTACAGAGCTCAACCTCATTTAGCTCTAAAGAACCTCAAGCTTGGAGTGTCCCGAGTCTCACCTGGGTGGCCAACGGGTCTCGAGACCCCCGGGGGAGGATCGTGCTTCGGAAGAATGAGAAGTCTGAGCCCAGAGCCTGGGTCTGCACCCAGAGAGACCAACTTGTCTTGATTTGCCAAGGACATGTCCAGGGAATTGACTTGGTCCCAGGAAAATGAGACAATTGGTCACCCTACCTGTATTTCATGTGTTCACTGGTGGCAGCGGTGGGTACCTTTCTGACCTGTTTGCTCCACAGGCATGAGAGCGTTCCAAGGGAAAAGCATCTCTTTCCTGGAACAACCTCTTCCACCATCAACACGCATGTCCCTACCTCCGTGGGAAGTCCATCCTTCTCCCTCTTATGACTTCTACGAGGACACAGAAGCTTCCCTCTTCTAGAAGTGTTGCAAGGTGCTGTGATAACCAAACTAGGACTCTTGGTTTGAAGGCACATTGGGTATGGCCCCCAATGCCCATTCCAAAATAAAAATGCTCTACACCCCCAATGCCCATTCCAAAATAAAGGTCAGTGGGAAAGAAAGATTCCTGACCAAGCATAAGACACTGTAAATGCCAGGCATAGCTGCTGATCCCTCCACTTCGCCAAGCCTGCTTTCACCTCAGGCCCCTTGCATTGGCTCTTCCTCCTATTTGTTTTTTTTGTTTTTTTTTTTAATTTTTTTTTCAACGTTTTTATTTATTTTTGGGACAGAGAGAGACAGAGCATGAACGGGGGAGGGGCAGAGAGAGAGGGAGACACAGAATCGGAAACAGGCTCCAGGCTCTGAGCCATCAGCCCAGAGCCCGACGCGGGGCTCGAACTCACGGACCGCGAGATCGTGACCTGGCTGAAGTCGGACGCTTAACCGACTGCGCCACCCAGGCGCCCCATCTTCCTCCTATTTGAAATAGGTTCTCACCCTTCAAATCTTTGCACGGGTCACTTCTGCACTTCATCCAGATCTCTGCACAACGTCACCTCCTTAGAAAGAGCTTCCGTGATTAATACGGCTGCAAGTACGCTTCCCCGTTCATACTCTGCCTTGTTTGTCTTGACAGCCTTAATACTGTCCACACTTTATGTCTCAATTTGCCTGTGATACCTCTTCTCCACAAGCATGTAACCTTTATCGAGGAAGGGACTAATCGCGTTCATCACTATTGTGCCCCAGTCCCTGGGACACTGCTTACAAAATAGTGGATGCTCAGTTCAAAACGCCAGTGTCATGGAAAGAAGTGTCGCTTGGTTTCTTGGGTTCCAGATAAGATTTAGCATATCACACTCCGTACATATTATATAGTAATGGTCCGGTGACCTCCCCTGAAAGCCTTCTCCACATTCTCTAGGGAGGTCCAGACATTTCATGGATACTTCTGGTACTCACCGTCTGGGATTTCTAACATTGTTCAGTTTAAGTAGCTCGCCTCCACGCAATTTCAGTCTTTTAAATTGGTCCAATCCATGAGACGCTCAGAAAAGTCCCTTGTGTCAAGGAAGATGGAGATCACTATACTGTGGCAATGCTAGCAACTTAAAAAAGAGTGCTGAAAGAAAGTCAGCAAGACAGAGGTGCAAAGAACACCATAAATTTGCATGATGCAATCAATGTGATTGACTACCCAACAGCAGAACACACATTTTTTGCAAATGCATACGGACCATTTGCTGATATAAACCATGTAGTTTATAAGTAAGAAGGGTTAAAATCATATAGAGTTTTTTTTTTTAATGGACAGAATATTTGAATAGGCTCTTCACAAAGGAAGATACATGAATGGACAAAAAAATATCATGAAACAAGTTCATTCGCATTCGCGATTCTGCGGGAGAATGATAATGAAAACAGTCGTAAGGTACCAGCCACACTCACTGAAATACCTAAAATTAACAAGACTGACAATACCATGTACTGGAGAGATGGTGGACCCTCTTTGGAAAACCAACCAGCACTCCCTTGCGAAGTGAGACATATACCCACACCGCCCCCCATAATTCTACTGCTGGGATTTATCCAAGATCACTGAAAGCATCTTTTCGGAAGACTTGCGCAAGAATGCTCGCAGCATCTTTCTTCCTAACTGCCAAATCGGGACCACAAAACTCAGGTCTCCACTCAACAGGAGGACCGAAAAAGCGACCACTGTGGTGTATTCATACAATGACTAGTAGTTAGAGACCAAGTACCGACTCACTACTTATCCATACAACATGGATCGCAAATCTCCGTGATCCCAGATAGATACTGCATGGTTCATTTGCATAAAGCTGGAGAAATGACAGATAAGCCACAGTTACAGAAATCAGAGCTGTAGTGCCTCTATGAGGCGGGGCATTGACAAAAGGTGGCAAGAGGGAAGCTTCCGGAGTGATTGGCGTATCGTATATTTTGACCGGAATGTTGGTTTTGCAACCATCAAACCGAACACTTAAGATCTAAGCGTTATATTCCATGTAAGTGTTTCCAGATGATACTAAGCTAGATTTTTAGTGATGCAAAAGTCAAAGCAAAGAAAAGATCTCATCAAAAAACATGAGAGAAGCAGGTGTCCTGGGGAAGAAACACATTTGGGGGGCTTGGAGTCCTGGAACACTCTCATCCTCCACCTTGGACAGGACTTTTGGTTTCATATTTGTTAAAACACATATTCTCGGGGCGCCTGGGTGGCTCAGTCGGTTAAGCATCCGACTTCAGCTCAGGTCATGATCTCACGGCTCGTGAGTTCGAACCCCAAGTCAGGCTCTGTGCTGACAGCTCAGAGCCTGGAGCCCACTTCGGATCCCGTGTCTCCATCGCTCTCTGCCCCTCCCCCACTCATGTTCTGTCTCTCTGTGTCTCTCAAAAATAAACATTGAGAAAAAAAATTTTTTTAAAGAATACTGCATTTTCAGGATGCCAGGATACCACGATCCTAATACTTCATTCTCGGTTAGAAAGTCCCAGTTTCCATGACGATGTATTACCCCCAGCCATCACCACCTTTTTCTGAGATCCCTTATAAATGAGCTATGACATTTGATAGCAAATCCTGGATACGCAGCTGAGGGAATAGTACATGATTTTGACAATGCATTTCACGCCGAAACGCAAATGGGTGTGCATTCAGACTGTACATCACACACACTTGTAGGGTGTTAATTACTTGGAAAACGGAGATGCAGTGTTAGCGCCCTTTCAGAGCTCAGATCTGTCCTCAGTTGAAAAGGGGTGAGTATAAGCAGCCTCTGTCTCCAGGACCATTTACAGGCAGATTCCTGGAAATACCAGGGGACTCATAACGAAACCTTGCTTCTCAAGATAATCCCAAAGCGTAGAGTCTGTTACTAAAACAGCAAGACTTCAATATACAGTTTTATGTTCAGCCTATTTTAGGACACCAAAAGTAAGAGGATTCGTGGGGCATTTTGTAATTTGTTCCTGATTTCTTTCCATCGCTCTAGAAATTGCATTCATCTGTATGATTTTAGTCCGTGGGGTATTTAAAAAAAAAAAGGCAAGAAAAAGCACGGAGCATAGGTCTCAGGCATCTATCCAAAGGTGGCCTCACGACGAAGCTAGCCCCCCGGGAACGAGCTGGGCTCACTGACGAACGGGTTCAAGGCGGCCATGCCAGATTCGGGAGGCCATTCTAGCACAAAAGGCATGCTCGACATTATCTCCCATTCTCTGCAGAAACACCTACTGAGCCCAGGTAAGGGGGGACCACAGAAGAAAGCAGCCTTTGCATCAGGGTGCACCGGTGAGCCCTGCCCCGTCTGCCCGTTCCGTCCATATCAAATCATTCCAATGATGCGTTTACAGTGAAACCCCACGGCTCACCGTTGTTCAGAGACGACCAGTAAAGACAGAGCACCGGACTCCTTGGGGTCAGCCAACAAGGAGCCACGCTCTAGCACCGAGTAAAGGAGGGCAGGATGGGGGCCCCGTGAGCCCTGAACGCAGTCATCCAAGCAGTCCAGGCTTTGAACAAATGCAGCAACACAACTCCACCACCGTGGCCCAGTCTTGTGGTTGGTTCCCCCAGTATGAGGTCATGCTCTCTGCACCCCAGTTCTGGGGCGTGGGTCCTGTCTGTATAGAGAGCAGTGATGGTACCGAACGTTGCCCGACCCTACCTGATACTCTCGATTATGACATTTGTTAGGGGCCGGATCGTGTCCCCTCAAAATGCAGAGGTTGAATTCGGGGTGCCTCAGAACGTGAGCATGACCTCCGAGAGTCCTACGAACGTGGGATCCGAAAATCTGTTCTGTAGCTCTGAGAGTGGCAAACTGAATTAAAATTCACTGGAACTCTCCTCTGGGTAGGCACAGTTCTTGGCACGTGAGAGCATCCCGGTTAGGAAAAGACAGAGTCCTTGTCATTGAAAAGATGAGAAACAAACACGCAAAAAAACATTGAATAATCAAAATTCCGAGTAACAGCTCAAGGGTCACAACTGGGTGGATACCATGTTGCAGCCCAAGGATAATCTCTAGATGACTTGAAAGATAAAATTGTTATTGGAAGAATATCGAATTTTAGACCAAGTCCCCGGGACATCTAGAAAACATTTTTTCCAGCAGAGTGACTAATTAGGACACATCTGCTATGTGGTCAGTTTCATGAAATCTTGGTGACACCACCCAGTGTTAGGACCTTGATAGATTGTGACGTTTCTAGACTTGGACACAGTGTTGGTTTCTGTTTGTCTGTTTTTCACCAACACTCAACTCAGGGAATGCAGATGTGTCCGATTTGTGGATTTCTATAATAAATATGAGGTTCCGATGTTTCCGCTCTAGCCACTTTGGAAGCGACAGTTTCCTGTGCGTGGGTAGGGCTTGCTCAGCACCCATAGGAAGGTGCGCCCCGAATACCCACCTAAGAAAATACACTTGGGTGGGACAGCTGGTTGGAGGCACCCAGGGAACACTCTGAAGCTGAAAATAAAGACGCTTAGGTTTAGTGCCCATGTTGCATTATCTTCTCATTACCTCCTCCATTAGCACAAATCACTTAGTTGTAGAAAGCACATCAAAACTATTACACAAGCACGAATCTTACCATAAACTCTCCTCCGAGCTCTGCGGAAGGGTTTCCGTAGCCCCGTCAGACAAGTTCTTTTCCCAGAACTGCCCCTGTCACCTCAGGGAGAAAGGAAAGGGCTGGAAGCATTTTTTGGAAAGCAAGTGACATAACGCAGGCTTTCGTGAGCTTGACTCCCCGAGTTACACTTGACCAGAGGATGCTCACAGGCGTGACACAGCCCCCAGGGGCTTTGCCGGGGTGGAGGGGCAAGCCACCGCTCTCTGGCTGTCACTCCGATGCTTTTCTTCCAACCCAGCAAAACGGATGCCAGCGAGTGAGGATGCTGTCCTGGAGGTAGCAGCTCAATTTATTCTGATGCAAATCGTTAGCTAACTTTGGTCCTTTACGTATCTGCCGTAACAAATTGTGCGGGGTGTACCAAATGCGTCTGATACCCCCCATGGGTTGCAAACCCCGGACAGAAAGAGCTAACACAGAGTATAGAATAAAGCAGCCCCCACCATGTGAAGTAACGCACGCCAGAGAAAAAACAAGAGTCGCATTTATTTTGCAGGCATACGCAAAACTTCAGCGCAAAGCCTCAGAGCCTTGGGTGTAGACGTGCTTAAGGGAACCCTTTCTCTCTTACCAAGTGAGGTGCTGAAGGCACCAGTGAGGGAGGATCACAATTTTCACGCCAAAAACTGGAATACATCTGCTCCAGGCAGCTAGAAAACAGACGAACTATCTAAATTCCAGATGGTTCTGTGAGATCTAAGAGATGTCGTGAAGTCAGGAGAGGGAAGGCCCGTGCCATCCAGCCAAGAGGGGGACAAAGGTGGACAATTGGGAATGGGAGAGGTTCTGGAGAGGCAGCAAGGACCCGAGGCGCTGCCCTAACCATGTGACAACGAGGGGTGCGTGTCTTGCGTCCTGGTGCCCAGGGTGGCGGCACTGGGTCGTGTCCATCGGGCGCAGCCGTGAACCAAACATTGGAATCTCCACCTGTGATGCTCAGGTGCCCCTCTCCTCTACGGGACGGTGAGGACGCCACAGACACCTGCCTGCGTCTCTTGTTGGATAAGCGTTTCTGAACATGGCGGCCACTGCCCAGAACACGGCAGAACCGAATCTATTCACAAAATGGCGGGGGCGCCAACGGCCAAACACATTTCCAGCGCTGTTGTGAAAACCGCTGCAGGCCTGTGAAGTTGACATTGTTCTCACTTCTTCCTGGCGATCCTATAAACTGAACTTTGCAAGCCGATTCCTAAAACGTAAATATTTAGAAGGCGTGCTCGGTGATAAAAATACTCCATTAATAAATATTTAGGGAAACCAAAGTGTTTCTGCAAATGGTACCAAGATGAGAAATTCTTACAGCAAGAGAAAAAAAAAAGTCTGAGGTTAGTCATAAATGGCCAAGCCACTTGAATTCTTTGTTTTGAGAATCGAAACTTACTCCACAAAGTTGAAGGAATCCAAAATCCCCAGAAACTGAAACGCGTGTAAGGGTTAAACCTCTGGGAAGCGAAACAAAGGATACAGATTGAAAGGCGGCGGGAGAGTTTTGAGGAGATGGAGGTGCTCCAGAATGTTCTCTGTAGAAGATGGCCAAACGGAACACACACACGCATTTGCTCACACACACACACACACACACACACACACACCACACACACACACGCAGTTATGGTTTGTCATTGGATACTTTTTGAAATACGTATTTAATAAAGGAGCAAAAGTTTGGGGGGTTGTGGGTGGCTCAGCCGGTTAAGCTCAGGTCATGATCGCACGGTTTGTGAGTCCGAGCCCCACAGCAGGTTCTGGACTGACGGCGTGGAGCCTGCCTGGGGTTCTTGCTTGCTCGCTCTCTCTCTCTCTCTCCCAAAATAAATAAATACACTTTAATAAAATGAAAGTAAATAAACATATGAGCAAATTTTCGGAAGCTGCTGCAGCACAAGTGGGTTCCTGACTATGGTGCCATCGTCATTCTCGTGCTCTTTCGTGCAGTGGGTACTGACTGAGCCCTGAGACACCGAGGGAGAGGGTGGGACTCAAAGGCAAAAGACCCCAAGCGCAGGCTTCGCCCTCCTGGGCTTGGGGACAAAGGGAACACACCCAGGCCTGAGGTACAATCTCCAGTGAGCATCACCCATCGTCGTGAGAACAGCAGCAGGGGGACTTCTCTGTGGCGGGAGACTGGGGCGGCCCACCCTTCCTGGTGCGCCTGGGACTGCCCAACCGAGTACCCAAAGTCCCCGGAACCTGCGTGGTCCTGGGCCAGCGGCCGGGCGGTGGGCAGGCAGGTGTTCGGGTCAGGGAGGAACGGGGTGCCGAGATGACAGGAGAGAACCGAACCTGGGTGTAAGCTGGGGATCGTCAGCACGAGGACGACAGATGGTACCCAACCGCGGGGCAGGGGTTTGGGCCCCCTCCCCGGGACACGGTGCGCGTGCGTCTGGTACCCAGGCGCCGGGATCGCCCTTCCCCTGGGAGGCTTTTCCTTCCGGGCTCCGATGCCCACATGCCCCGTCTCCCTTTCCAGTTCTCTTCCAACTGGCGCATGTTTACCCCTGTTTACCCCCGTCGCACCACATTTAGCCCTTCCCTTTGTGAGGGCATCGCGGGGGCTCTGTTTTTCTAATTCCGATTTTTTCCTTTGACTTGGAGAGTGAACCCACTGCTACTCCTTTGTCCCTTCCAGTCAGCTCAGCCACTACCACAAACACCACCGACACTGACTTGTCACAGTTCCGGGGACAAGCTGGGAGTCCTGGATGGGCCCAGCTTGGTGGGGGGGGGGGGGGGGGGGCTGGGCCCGCTCTGCGGAGATCCCTCCTCCAGGTCTGGGACCCGCCCCTTCCCGCTGTGACCCCCGTGTGGTGGGAAGTGGGGAGAGAAGGGAGCTCTCTGGGGGGTCTCCCACTCAGGCGCTAGTCCCACAAGGAAGACTCCACCCTCATGACCTAATTACCTCCCAAAGGCCCCACCTCCAAACACCATCCCAGGTCGGTGAGGGGTTAGGATTCCAACATACCAATTTGGGGAAGACACAAGCATACACTTATGTCCTCCTGTATTAGACAGTGGGCTGTGGTCCTTCTGTTTGCTTCTATCAGCACTCTCCCCATCAGAAAACAGGTATTTACCAAAGCCAATTTTCTCCAAATCCCACTTAATGGGAACCAGGAGCAGTGGAAGTGATGAGGCAGGAGGAGAGCGTCTAATCCAGACTTGACCTCGGACAGGCGAATGGATGCATGACGAAGACGCAGAGAGACACAGAGCCACCGTGCTCCCTCCCGTCACCCGGCCTTCGTGGCCACCGTCCCAAATACCCCCACCTCCGAAATGGTGCTCCCCAGGGTCCCTTCAGACCGTGCCTTCTCCTTTATCCAAATGTCGCGCCCCCAGGCAACATACAGCAACTTGGAAAACAAAACCTGGTCACCCTCTTGCTATCCTCCTCCTTGACCTCACGCGTTGAGGAAGTCCTGAATGCTGGCCGTCCGCCTTCACCTCCCAGGCCTCCTCCAACCCTCCGCCGTCTTCCCTCTGCCCCCCTGCCCCTCCTCCATGGCTATTGCTAAAGTGATTCATTTTCCCACTGCCAATCCAATGGATGTTTTCCTGCGTTTCTCTTTTTAGCCATCCTGCTGACACCGGACCCTGCTGATGCGCTCGTATACTTGAAATCTTTTCTCTACCTGTCTCGAAGTCTCCTATCTACCCCGGATCCCTATTATCTTTGACTGCCCTTCCTTAGCCTTCTTCCAACTCCTCTTTGGATGCTCATTTACTCACTCAACAAACAGCTATGCAACATCACCTATTTGCCGGTGCATTAAGCCGTGGCAGTAGCCTCTTCTCTGGCAGAATTTACAATCCAGCGTGCAGGGAGAGGGAGGGAGAGCAAGGGGTGACGGACAAACACGGAATGAACAAGTGTGCAATCTGATGTCAAAGAACTCTGTGTGTAGGCAAAGTCAGAGCTGGTCAAGGGTAGCGGTCGAGGAGGTCTCTAAAGGGAGAGAGGTGGTCGGAGAAGGTGTCTCCAAGAAGGACACAGTCGATCAGAGATGGGACAGGGCGAGGGTCTGGGGGAGCGCGGGTCTGAAAAACAGAACAGCAAGTCTAGGACGCCGAGCAGGTGCCTGGTAGGTTGGAGGGAACGTGAAGGCCAAGGTGCTGGGGCGTAAATGACAAAGTCAGTGCCTGCACACGGAGGAAAAAAATGCCAGCGTTCTCCAGGCTGCTGTCTGAGCCTTCTCTCTCTTACATTTTCGTAGAGGAGCCTTCTCATCCATCTTCAATTAAGCTTCTGTTAAGCCCTTCATCCCGGTGACTCCAAATCTACAACTCCAGCCCGTACCTCTCAGTCAAGCGTCAGACCCGTAGTTAAGGCATCTGAGACATGACGCGTCCAAACCTGACCTCAGCTTTTCCTCCCAAACCGCCACTGCTCCTCTTCTGGGATTCTCCATTCCCCGGGGGGAGGATGGGGGGACACGTGGTCCACTAGGAAACTGAGGCCCCTTCACTCAGCCGCCAAACTGTGGTTTCCGCCTCCACAATCTTTACTACTTTGGGGGAGGGGGACACACAAGGTAGTCCGTAACGGCTGGTAAGTATTTGTGAAATGAAAAAATGAACCTGGAATCTTGGGGCTGGTGGGGACTTCAGAGGCGATCTAGCCCATCTGCTTATGGGACCCAAACTGAGAGGACAGAGTGAGCTATTCCGGGTCACGCAGGCAGCAGGGAGGACACGAAGGACTGCACAGGCTTCGCTTGTTAGGAAGCAGCAGCAGGTGCACGGCTTGCTGGGAAGGACATCGGATGTCAAAGAGACCTGGGTTCTGGGTGCCTGGGTGGCTCAGTTGGTAAAGCGTCCAACTTTGGCTCAGGTCATGATCTCATGGTTCGTGGGTTCAAACCCCACATCACACTCTGTGCTGACGGCTCAGCGCCTGGAGCCTGCTTCTGATTCTATGTCTCCCTCTCTCTCTCTCTCTCTCTCTCTCTCTCTCTCAAAAATATATAACCATGAAAAAAAAAAACCGTTTAAAGAAAGCCGGGTTCAAGTTTCTGACAATGCCACTTTCTGGCTCTGTGCGATCTCGAGCAAACCTAATTAATCATCGAGAACGATTTTGGCAGAAGGGAAAATAATACGAGGGAAAATGTTAGCATCACACCTGGCACGCTAGAAGCTCTCAAGAACGGTGAGTTAAATTTGACTCGGTGCTTCCTGGGGGAAGGTGCTGCCCTGGAAAGCGCGCTGTGGCTCCTAAGATGATGCAGACAGTCTGTGACTTTGACGGACTCTTCCTGCGGCTGCTGGAGAAACGGGACGTGACGGTGAGGCGGGCAGAGAGTCCCCACGCTGGGGCTGGGGGGTCCACCTGCAAGGCACGGAGCAGAATAAATGTCGGGAAGAGCTTCTCGTGGAAACAACTGACGAAGCCTTGGGAACTCGAGGTCTGCATTCTGAGCAAGGGCATGAACAGAGGACCCATCGCCCGAGAGTGCAAGTCCCCGCGTGACAGATGCAATAACAAGACCGAGTCAAGGGGGGCTTGTGCAGACGACATGGGTCAGGTCTACGAAGGACGAGGAAGCCTCCCACCGCCTGAGCTCCACACCACAGCCTCTGGGAGGAAGAAATTGGAAGTTGCATCAGACGCGGAGGTTTGGGGAGTCTTTTAGTGTGCAGTCTGGAGTTGTACGTTCTGAATACACCTCGGTACTGGATGCACACTTCTAGAGCAAGTGTTTTGCTGTCGAAAAGAACCCTCACGTCTTAGACTCCAGAAACAGATGGTCCCCCTCCCTCAGTCTATGAGGGCTTAGATTCTGATGCTCAGGGGAAAAGACAAGGTAACCTCGCTGACCCCCTTGCCCGGTGTGCCCTCTCTGAACATGGCCAGTTACCCGGAGAGGGAGCAGGGTGAACTCTGCGGGTCACCTGCCTGCCGCCTGCCCTCTGACCCACCTGATCCTTGATGTGGCCTTGTCCCGGGAGAGCAGCCGGGGGGCCCTTCAGGCTGATACCCTGAATAATCAGCCTAGAGGGAGGCCACCGGAGAGGGATCACCCCAAGGCCAACCCCATAGCAGGCCGCCTCCCAACACCGTCCCCTCCTCCTATGCAACGGTTCCAGCGAATGCTAAACACTCCACTGGCCAGAGCAGAGGTCTGCTGACGGCTTCTGGATTCGGCCTGCTTTCAGATAAGCAGCGAGGGCTGTTGGCAGCCAGGGAGGAATGAATCATGAGGGAAAGACCTAGACTATCTTAGAGTCACGACAAGCATGACCCTCCCCTTTGATGCCAAGAGAGCCAGAGCAACGGGGATCCAGGCACCGAACGGTGGCTGGAATCTCAGAATCTGGTGTGAGGCCCACCCACAGCTCGGTTCTCCCTCTCGTCTAGCCGGGATCTCCTCTGAGTCGTCCAAACTCCCTGAGCCTTGGTTTCTGTATCAACCACATCTTTGATGTCCTGGGTTCCGCTACGCGGACATTCGACGCTTAAGAGAGCGAACAACTTGCCTGCCAGGACAGGTTTCAGTCAATCCAGATCTCATACTCTTTATTGGGCCTCCTAAGCCCCTTTCCAGTGGCCCTAATCACCCTCCAGCCAGGTCCCAGACAGCTAGTGACAGTCCTCGCGCCCCAGAGTCGGAGGCGGTTTTTCTAAACGACTAACCCTAAGCCTGTTCACCCTGCCTTGACCGCCCCTTCCTGTTCCTCGCCTACATCTCCCACTCTCTCTGCCTCCCCACTGACCCTGGTTCTTCTCCACGTGGCCGTGGGTCCCATCCTTCTCTAAGGGACCGTATGATAAACTTCCTCCTTCATGACCGTCCTTTCCACGTCCGTGTGTCTTACCATACCTGATTAAAACACGTCTTGGATACGCTTTCTTTAAATTTTATTTTAGAGAAAATGAGAATGCGGCGGGGGAAGGGGCAGAGGGAGAGAGAGAGAGAGAGAGAGAGAGAGAGAGAGAGTCTGAAGCAGGCTCCACGCTGAACACGGAGCCCAATGGGGGTTTGATCCCACGACCCACGGATCATGACCTGAGTGGAAATCAGGAGTCGAATGCTCCACTGACGGAGCCACCCAGGTGCCCCAAGGCAAATCGTGGGTACTCTTAAAATAGTTTCCATAACTTCAAAGAAGGGATGATGAAAACTATGTCTACCTCAAAGGGTGGCTATGGGGATTGAGTATAGTTGCCCACCTAAGGGACTTAGCATAAGGTCCCTGTCGGGGCCTGATAAAGCACGGTGATTATCACCATCATTAGCACCTGGAAATTTCTTTTTTTTTTTTTTTTTTAAATTTTTTTTTTCAACGTTTATTTATTTTTGGGATAGAGAGAGACAGAGCATGAACGGGGGAGGGGCAGAGAGAGAGGGAGACACAGAATGGGAAACAGGCTCCAGGCTCTGAGCCATCAGCCCAGAGCCTGACGCGGGGCTCGAACTCACGGACCGCGAGATCGTGACCTGGCTGAAGTCGGACGCTTAACCGACTGCGCCACCCAGGCGCCCCAGCACCTGGAAATTTCTATATGCCTGGGCTTCCAATGATGCTGCCAGAACGTGTCTCTCTCCATCCCAGGTTCCTCTTTCCCTTTTAATGGGCTCAGGTGGGCCCTCTCCTGGCAACAGCAAAAGGCCACCATGCCTCCATGCAGCTTCTGTCCCACCGTGCTTCCAGAAAAGTCTGAGGTTCATGCCCCATTGGCTTACTTGAGTCACGAGTCCCTCCCTAAGGTCTGGAGGTTCTGATGGGCAGGGCCAGAAGTTGGGGGTGGGGTCATCCCCACCAGAAGCACACATACGAGAGGGTGACTCCTTAGAGGAAAACTGGGGTACACGAGTGAGGGGTTCTCTCTCTCAAAAATAAATAAATAAACTTAAAAATTTTTTAAATAGTAATCTCAAGTCCCCAGAAAGGGCAATGAAGACAAAAATGCGGCTAAGATGGCTAAGAGACAAAGAAAGCTTCTTATCACACAATAGTATAAGAGGAAGGAAGGAAGGAGGGAAGGAAGGAAGGAAGGAAGGAAGGAAGGAAGGAAGGAAGGAAGGAAGGGAGGGAGGAAGGGAAGTGGGGAGGGAGGGAGGGAGGGAGGGAGGAAGGAAGGGTGAGAATGCCCTTCCTAACATCTTATCCATGGAAAAACCCACTCCACCAGTAGACATAACAACAGAACAGAAGAAAAACTTAGAGGTTTTGCTAAGGAGTATCTGTCCACCTCTGTGCTCTATCATTAGGAAGAGATTCAAATGTTGCCTGTGGCTTCCTTATAAATTAAAAAATTTATATTTGTAGTTAGATTTTATATAGGTCATGGTTTTTGGACTGAGGTACGATCCTCCCTTTCTGACAAATAATTATTTCTTGGGGACAATAACTTCCTCCTGTAAAGCTTTAGACATCCGGGATTCTGAAGGTTCCCAAGGTTCTCCTTCCCACCGCATGGACATCCTTGGGTCTTTCTGGGGTGACTGCTGGACAGGACGGGGAAGCAGTGTGCTTCACGGTGAGGACAGCGCAAAAAGGAAGCCGCATTCCCCACTGCTGCATTGTGATGGTCTTCCCAGGTTCTGGAAAGTCTAACCCCAATTTAAAGCCGTATTTAAGCCCAATCTAAACCTACGTTGGTACGATCAGTAGTAACTGATTAAAAAAAAGAAGAAGAAGAAAGAAAGAAAGCTACTGCCCTGGGCCATGTGGCCAAGCCACTTGCAGAGAGCAGGTAAATATCAGCCTCCCGGTAGACGTTTTTGCTGATCGCACTGTTTCCCCCTCACAAAATTGGCCACGGGTTGTAGAACTGTCATCTCTGCTGTCTATTCCCAAGCCGACTGAGCACTTTTATTAAATTCTCACGGTGTGACATTGAAATACTCCCTGTGGGGAGGCCTGGCCTTGAGCTGTTGGGGTGCTCCGGGCTGCACAGGACTCCCCGGGGTTAGAGCTACACTTTGCGTCTGGCCCGTGGACACATCCCGAGCCACGCCACACACGCAGGCTGCCCCCTCCGAGCCCACAGCCCCTCCGGCCTCCAAGCCTGGCACTCGCACTTTCCACCTGGATGCCGCCCCTGTTCCCTGTTCCTACACCTGTCACAGTTGCATTCAGTCTCAACCATCCAGCCATGAGGGTCCCCGCCCCCTCATCTAGGCTGGGTCAGGTGGCTGTCCTGTGTGCGTCCTGCCACTTACTTGACTACCTAACACTCTACAGCATAAGCGCTTGTTCTCACAACTTCCTAGCCAGAAAGATCTAGAATGCACTTCTTTTCTTATCCCCGGGTCTAGCATGTTACCTGACATACAATAAGCATTCCAGACACTAACTGTTAAATGAATCACTGAATAAATGAGTAGGACTAGGAGTATCTATTTAGAAATATTTCTAGAAGTTTCCTGAAAGCCCCAGAACTCCCCTCAGCTGACTATTTTGTCCGCATCCCTTCTGGACTCTGCACGAGAGACTCGCGTGCTCCGGTGATGCCCTAGTTACGCCCTTGTGTGTACGGATTAATTAAGGACAACCAGCAAGATGGAGAGCTAAGTGTCACAGCATCTCAGAGGCTCCCCAGAATGGCAAACGGGTCACCCAACATTTTCTGACTAAAACAGTCTCTCGTAAAGCTAGTGCCTGACGGATTTCTTGGCAAAGCAATTTTCTCTGAGCTGCCGCAGGAGTGGCAGAGGACGGGGCAGTATCTGGACGCCCCACATCCCTATACAGGCAATAGGCTTTGGGGACCCAGCACCCACCATCTCTCTGTCCTCACCTGTCCATCTGTCTTCACCTCACTTTTTCACCCCAGACACATAGGGCATCATTTCAGCTTCCTAAAGGTGAAAAGCTCTTTCTGGCTTCAGGGTCTTCGCACATGCTGTTCCCTCTGCCTGGCATGCTCTTCCCTGGCTCCTTTCACTTTGTCTGATGTCACCTCTCTTGAGAGGGCCCTGCCTGGCCATCATACCTAAGGCAGGTGTCTCCTTTCTCAGCCTCTGGTGCTTGCCTTTAGGGCAGGTACCACGAGCAAGCTGGCCCCTTTCCCGTCTCAAACCACTTCTGGTCTCTCGGCACCACGAGAGCAGAGCTGATCCTGTCTCTCCCAGCCTCATATTCTCAGGGCCTGGCACACAGTAGGTGTTCAAGAAATATTTCTCAAGTACACAAACCTCATTCTTCAGGCTTATGAATCACGCAAAGACCACCTTCTCCCTCCACTTAAGCCCACAGAGGGCATTTATTCAGGCTACGGTTTTCACATTCTGAGTTGCAGACAACAAATGTGAAATTCCATTTGGCCACGTTGATGATTCACTGCCTGTTTTATGGAGTCGATTGGAAAAAAAAAAATGCCTTGTGCCTTATACTTTTTTCTCCCTTAGCTGTGTTTTGTATCTTTTTATTCTATTTTCTTCTTCTCACGGGCAATTTGGTCATTCCTGATTTCACGTCACCAAAAGAACAGTATTCTTTTTATTTCCTTGTTGAGAACGCCCTCGTCCATAGAGAGATACTTTCATGATGGGCCTACGTGAAATTTCTGGGTGGTTCCACCCTAACGGGAAGTGTATTTTGCAGGCGGCCAAAACGCTATAACATGAGCAAGTTTTGGCGGAGTTCAGGACCGTATGTGGCCCTTGGGAGTTTTCTTCTTTGACCTGCTATCTCTGGGGCCGCTGTGTCTATTTTGAGAAGCACTTAGAGTGAATCTTCGGTGGTGGCGATTGGTGCGGATTAAGCTTAAACTACCGCGGGTTGAAATAACAGAGGCACGTGTTGACAGTCCAAACCACCCCACTCCCTTCCTCTAACCTATCTGTGCATTTTGCTTTCCTACACTCAAGAATCTTCCTAGAATGGCATTTTTCCTACGCACAGAATACAGACCCTTCTAGAAGAGCCCACCCTCGTGGAGGAATCCTTTTGTGAAGTCTGAAGTTCGCTTTCTCAGCCTGTCTCCTCGACTCTTTCCCCTCAGAGCAAAGTTACCAAGTTGTCCCCTTAAGAACTACAGGGATTTGAAGAAAAGGTATTTCTGTGCACAGATGATACAAACCTAAGATTGCTCTCTTGGGTTTTATGTGACTCAAAGCACACGTGTAGATATGTGCGTGTGTAAGTAATGATGACAAGGGCTTATGTGTATAAATAATATACACACAACACAGAGCAATCTGCATGCATTCTCCCCCATCGAATCCTTGCGAGCACTGCACCCATTTTCAGATGAGTAAACACCCAGCCATTAAGCGGTGCGGCTGGCATTCAGCCACGGGAAGCCCCATCTCAGTGCCCATTACAGCCAGCCTGGCTTCCTCTGTGTACTTGAGCTTGTGTTCACACATACCAGAGTGAGTACACACATTCACATCACACACCCGCGTAAGATAAATTCAGGCACAAACACACTAACACATATGTAAATGCTTAGGAAATGTTTCTGCAGGGACATATAATAATGCACTGTTAACCCGTGGACTCTAGGGAGAAGGTATGAAATTGTTACACAACACACTTTTCTAATCATCCCTGTCCTTTGAAACAAACATGCGTTAGTTTCGTACCTAAAACCCCAACTTACTGATTTTGCTGTACATGTTCCCACTAGAAATGCTTGTTGGGCCACTGAACGTTAGGAATAGCTTACGTGTTTGTTTGTTTTTTTCTTTTGTCTTTGGAAGGGCAAGGAATAAAAATTGGTGGAACGAGAAAGCATACATTCAACAGGAAGCAACCTCTTGAGATCTCCTTGCCTTCAAGAACAGGAAAGGCAAAAAGAGTCTGCACACAACTTACCCCTAAACGTGTAACGTTGTCGCCCAGCTTCTCCCAGACCCGACTCTGGCTTTCTTATTTGATTATTTCTGTGTGTTGAATGCTGATCTGTGCTAATCTGCTAAACAGTTTACATGCAGCATTTAATTTTCATATTTGTTTAGGAAACTGAGTCACAGAGAGGTAAAACAGCCAGAGATTCAAGCCCAGCAGGCTGGCTCCCGGGTCAGTGCTCTTAGCCTGTCCTGATACCATTGAGAATTTCCTGGGCCCCCCAAATGCCCCTTTGATGTTCTCTTCCTCTCTGAGTCTTCTCTACCTGCCCTTTCAGGGTGACTGCCTCCTTTTAAAGGCTGCAACATACATTTTAGGGCTAATTGTATCATTTGCAGGAATTCAGTTGCCCACACCAAAATCAGAACACCAATATTCACCCTTCTTGAACCATGTCTCTGTCTTCCTGTGTCCTCTGAAAATCCAGGGTTTGCATTTAGAATCCTGTGCTCCCATGAGATCCTGATACAGCACATAAAATAAGCATAATAAGGGGCGTGTGGGTGGCTCATTCAGTTAAGTCTCCGACAGGCTCAGGTCGTAATCTCATGGTTCCTGAGTTTGAGCTCAGCATCAGGGACAGCTCAAGCCTGGAGCCTGCTTTAGATTCTGTGTCTCCCTCTCTCTCAGCCCCTCCCCTACTCGTGCTTTGTCTGTCTGTCTGTCTCTCTCTCTCTCTCTCTCTCTCTCTCTCAAAAATAAATAAACATTAAAAATTTTTTTTAAATGAGAATAATAAAAGTATCTGCCCTACTGGTTAATGGCGAAAAAGGACTCAAGGGGTAACTTGCTATGGACCTTGGTCAGCCAATGATAGCTTTTGTCCCAGGAAAGACCCCCGATTCCTCCAGGTTTCTGCATTGTCGAGGGCCCTCAGTCGTGCAGGGGGGACTACCGTGCTGCAGTAAGAAGGCTGGCAATTGCCGGAAGTGGTTAGAATCCAGTCTCCAGAGTGGTCTCAGGTCAAATTCTGGTCCTATCACTTTCTTGCTGTCCAATCAAACCCTGGAGCTTCAGTCTACGCAAGTGTGAAATGGACTAAAGAGAGTAGCCAAGTATGGGATTTAGGATTAAGTGTGTCACCCCATGGAAAGTGCTTGCCACGCAGTAAGTCAGTGGTGGTTCAATTTACTGAGCATTTATTGAGCGCTTATTGCATGCCTGGCTTAGGGACACAGGCTTGGCGAAACGTAAACGGTTATGATGCTACGTATTCCACTTGCATTCTGCGCAGCAGGAAGTACTCCTTCTTTGTAACGTTCACCGTGACTGCCTTTCTTTTCGTCTTACTTTTCCATTTTGCACTTGCCCTCACAGCCCCGCAACCGCCTGCATTCCACCGTCCTCGACCGGTGTTAGAAACAGGATTCTCAGAGTTAGGCACCACCCTCCGCGTCCTGGCCGACGCTGGAGGATCCAAACCTCACCCAGGGGTCCCTCTTGGAGTTCTCCAAGAAGGGGTGGGAGGACAGGGGTGCGGGGAGCACAGGAGCGTGACCGAAAGGTCACTATGAACCAGGCGCATCTAGATCTGCTCGGTGCCAGGGACCACGACCCCGGGGGCGCCCGGCGACCGGGACCCCATTCTCCGGGCTGGCGCCGGGAGGAGGAAGAGGAGGCACCGAGGCCAGGTCCTCGCCGGGGGTAGGAGGGCCGCGGCGCCACCCCCCGCCGGCACGCTCTCTCCCGGGCGGGCCTCCGGCGGCCCCGGCACAGCCCCGCCCCTGCAAACCACACCCGGCTCCGGCCTCCAGGAGGCCCCGTCGGCCCCGCCCCCTTCGCGCTCGCCCCACCCCCGGCCTCCGGCGACAACGGCTCGGCCACGCCCCCTAATTATCCACATTCCGCCCCCCGGCCTCTCGGCTGCCGCAGCGAGGTCCGCCCCTCCATGTTGGCCCGCCCCCTACTTATTCCTACCCCGCCCCGGCCTAGCAGCCGCCTGGGCTAAACCCCGCCCCCACGGCCTCGGGGGAGCGGGGGACCCGCTGGTCCACACCCCGCCCCTGCCTCTGGCCCCCTCGGCCCCTGATCGGCCACGCCCCCTCCGCTCTTGCCCCGCCTCCGTCCGCTAGGCCTGCGGAGGCCTGCTCCCTGCTCCCCCTCCCTGTCCCCCTTTCTCCCTCACTCCCCGTCTCCCAAGTAGCCTCGGCTCAGGCACCGCCCTGCCCCCAGGCCCCGCCCCGGCGCGGAGACCACCCCTCCCCTCCGAGCCCGGGTCCCCGCCTCGCGCGCCCCGCCCCCGCTCCCGCCCCCGCCCTCGCGGCCCCGCCCCGGCGCGGGGACCACCCTCCGCCCGCGGAGGCGCGGGCCGAGCGCTCGGGGCACTCTCGGCGGTCCCGGCCGTTCGCCGCCGCCGCGCGGAGATTCGCGCGGAGATTCCGCGGAGCCGCGCGCGTCCCCGGCCGGGCTGAGCTCCCAGACCGCGACGAGAGCCGCAGGAGCCCGCGGGGACGCAGTGCGAGCCAGGTAAGCTGGCGGCAGCCCGGCCGTCCCCTGCGGGCCGCTCCCGCCCCGCGCCCGACCTCGCTCCCGCGGCGCCTGCCGGGGCTCGGCGGGCTCGCACCCTCGTGGGCGCCGATCGCTCGCCCGTCGCCTGAGTTCGGAGCTCCGGCTGCCTGGGCACGGCCGGCGCCGGGAGGCTTCGGGAAGACTCGCGCCCCTGGCCGCCTCCTGGGCTCCCGAGTCACCCCGGCGCAGGCGGCCGGGCCGGGGTTCCGGGCGCCGAGCCGCTGTCGGAGCCCCCCTCTCCTGGCCCTGGCGCCTCCCAGGCAGGCCCTGCGGGGTGGCCCGGCTCGGTGACCGCACGCGTCCCCGGGGCGCCCCCTCGCGCGGCCCTGGGGAGGAGAGGGGGCGCGCGGTCCCGGGTTAAACTTGTTGGTGACAATGCATATTTCAACTTCGGAGATCCCTCGTTTTAGGATGGAAATGAAAATCCCGGGTTCTGGCCCGGCTGTCCGGTGAGCGAGCAGCCGCGAGCTGATAGCGCGGGCGGCCGGCGGGTGGGGACGGCCGGGAGAGAGGCACGTTGTTCTCCCAAGTGATGTTTCCCGGGAAGCCGGCTCCGCGCTGCGGATTGGTGGTGCCCGGGAGTGCGGGCGGCTCCTGGCCCGCGGCCGCTCCTGCAGCCGGGGGACCAGGCCGGCGCTGGCCCTTCCCCGGGGTGCCGGGCGGCGCGCGGGCGGCGGGCCCCTCTACGTGCCGAGAGGCCGGGGAAGTCTCCCGGCCAGTGAGATTCAAGAAGGGGACGTTGGGCTGGATTTTATTCGTGCTGATTCTTGGCAAGTTAATGCAGCAGATTTGCACTGTGTCCTCCATCAGTAATAAGTTCGTGTAACTTTTGATCACAAAAGCAGTATATGCTTTGGGTAGAAAATGTAATGAAGAGAAACAGAAACAGTAAAACAGAAACCATCCGTGATCTCACTCTTCCTACCTGCCTTCAATGTTTACATTCTTGGGGTCACAGGCTTGCCGATTTAATGAGTAAGTTACCACTGGATCCTCTCTTGCCTAAATGAAAGTAATCGCTTTATGCGACTCTACCCTTCCCCACCCTTCCAAGTGTGATGGTCTCTGAACACCAAAGTTTGGGCTTATTGGCCTGGCTCCCTTCTCAGCTGGCCACGGGTTCCCTTCCTGCAGGCCTGAGGTGGAGAGAGAGGGCGCAGTCAGCTTAGAACACTGGGTAAGACTTGATTGGCCTGGTGCCTCTCCACCTTCCCCTGTGGTTTTGGTTCCTTGCCTTGTAATAATGAAGGTAATGATTCTCAATCTGCTTCTCAGGCCACCATAAAAATTAATGGGTGGTTTGCAAAGCGTTTTGACATTCTTGGATGGACAGCGGCTGTACTTTAAGGGGCTAGGGAGCATTTTGCTGTTCCACGTTGCTGTCGTCATCAAATAAAAACAGTCTACCTCCCACCTGGCCGCCCTGACCAGGAAACAGTCTCTACTGATGTCCGGTGGAGCCTGGAGAACGTTCCCGGCTCCCTGCTCAGTGCATTCTGTCCAACAGGTCGGGGAGGGAGCGGGGGCTTGGAAGGAGACAGCACCCCCCCAATCCGCCTCCTCGCTCTGCTTTCCGCATGTGGGTGGATGTGGGGAGGGTGAGGGGAGACTGACATTAAGTGGGCCCCCCGTTGCACAGGCCCCCGTGCCTGTCCATCTGTGGAATGCCAAGGCCACGCTGATCCCAGAAGGAACAGTTAGTTCTGGGAGGACTCAGAAAGTGAACAAACCTGGCTTCCTAGGGATTTGTCTTACAGCTCGCTTGTTTACTAAACGAACAATGAGCAGCTCAGATCTGCGGTGCCGGAGAAGCTTCTGTGAGCTTTAGTTTTTTTCCTGTTGTTCCAAGACGCAGGCCCCACACTTTGTGGCCTTTGAAAACAATTACTAGGGACTCGGACCTGGTGTGCGAAGCCCGCGTGGGGAGCGGTGCACGCACGTTGCCTTTTGTTCCCCCGGCAGAGAAACCACGGTGGCAGAGCCTCTCTGTAGGCCGGTCTGCAGGGCGCCTGTTTGTCATTTGATAGTTTCGTGTGTTTATTGTTGCTACCACCAGCACTTTGATCTGCCCAAGGTCTAGCTGATCGCAGCCCAGACACAGGGGGATTTCCAGAAGGACCCAGAATGAGGGCTGGACAGATTGCAGCTAAGTGTCCTTAACTGGGCCCTCTGCCAATTAGTGTTGTGCTCTTAATTTTCTCGGTGGAGGGAGGAAGAGGCAGTCTTCCTGAATTTTCTCCCTTGCTGTTGTTTGCTAACTTGATTTCTGGTTACCCAGCAGCCTGGAATTACTTTCCTGCGGCTGCTGGTGCAGACTTTTTTCTTATTCTAATGGCTTCTAGTCCGTCGATAAGGTATGCTAATGTGAATGGGGTTTACGCCCTTGGGTCCTGGGAGGCCGCTCCCACATTTAAATCTTCAGATCGCAGCCAGTTCCTTGGGGGAGGAGGCCCCCTAGCTTCCCTCAGCTTCTTAGGGGAAGCCCTTGACCCAAACAAGCTTAAGAATCCCTGAGTTCGACCCTTGCCGACCTCATGCCGGGCTCCACGCAAATGTCGGTGGCTCCCTGTTTAGGGCATCAGCCTTGTTTTGACTGAGTAGAAGCTGCTGTTGTAGCGAGCGGGCCTTGGGCCAGCCACGTGGGTTTTCCTTAGGTCTGTTATTTTCAAATTCAACACCTGAACCGGGCAGTGCTGTGACTTTTCTTCTGAGAACTGGAGTCAGGCCCCCGGGATATTTTCGAAGGCCCTGAAGAGGCACACTGGGGCATCTTTGCCCCGAGGTCACTGCCTGACAACCCAGTTACTGGGAAAAGGGTCACCGAGCAGCTGCCTAGACATCACCCAGAGTGCTCTGGCTGGCTTTGCTCCTGGCCCAGAGGGGAGCCCGGGGGTCTTTCAGTGTTTACACTCAGCTCCCAGGACTCTGCCCCCGGCCTCCCCAGCTATTGGCACAATAGAAGCCCCACCTTCCGCCATCACCCTCCGCGGGAGGGACAGAAAAATAATTCACCGAGTCCCCGAACACCCAGGGCACAGTCCCGCGACTTATTCAGGATCTCTCAGGAAGCCTGAGCCTGCTTTTCAGTGGGCCCTGGGGCATCCGTGTGTTACATAACAGCACCTGGTGCCATCTGGCCGCACGTCTTAAGGGAGAGGATGTCAGTATTCGGCCTTTCGAAGGCAAGAGAATGCAGAAGGTATTTTAGAAATAAAGGGGTGTGTTTCAGGGAGGGAAGGGTGATCCCCACCCAGGGCATCACGGCCCCCCATCCGCCAGGTGACCCAGTGCCCGCCCGAACCAAACGCTCGGTAAGCGAGTAAGATTTCAGGAAGTAGAGAGGTGGGCTGGGTTCACCTAATTGAAGTTGAAATTTGGGGCGGTTTGGGGGCAAGAAGGGCTTACGAAGCATCGGGCCTGGAGTGCACGCTTAAAAATCCCTCCAGACACTGCGAGGGGTTCCATTTTACAAGGAAGCTACGAGAATTTAAGCAGCTCTCACAACACAGTGGTCCAAAAAGTGCTTGAGCTGAGAAATCAGCCTATATCTGCCTGAGCCCAGAGCTCGTGATCGCATCTCCCAGTGTGCTAAAATGAAAGGCATTCATACCTTTGGGTCACATGAAGCCACGCACAGGAGAATAGCAGAGTCCCTGCCTCCCTTGCACAATTCTAAAAAAGCTTGCACTCTGAAGGTGAGACATCTCTAAAACCTGTAAAAATCTCTGCAGCCTAAATGGAAGGCAGCCGGTTGGCACCTTTATTCCCCGGGGTTGGGGGGGGGGGGAGCGAGCTGTGTCCCGCCCTGTCCGCAGGGTCAAGGTTGATTTCCTTGGAAGACTGAGGTTTTGAAGTTGGGGTAACTCGGACAGGAGCCACCGTGAAATCTGTTCTGGTACCAGGAAGCGAGGGTATTCCGGGCAGATGAGGTCACTAGAACAAGGTAAAGATTATGGGAAGTCTGTTAAGTCAATGTGAGATAAGGATTCCGCCTTCCGCGTCGTAATCAAATAAATGACATGCCCCGAGATTATGCTTATCTGCTCATTAAAAGCTTGTCTCTGGAGAAACTCTCTGCTGGTTCCTGTTAGCCCCACTCCTCTGAACGAATTGAGAAGAAAACTTCCCGTGGAAGGCTTCTGTGGTTCCAGAATTCCTGGTATTCATTTCTCCTCTGTCTTCCTCTTTCCCCCAGTCTGTGGGACTGAGGCAGGAAACCCTGTCCCATTTTTAGGAACACGCAAGCCTGCTCTGGTCCCCGGGCCTGGAGGGAACAGAGGTGTCCTTTGCCGGCCCGCCCGGGCCTGTGCTCCACTGAAAACCCCACTCTCCGAGGAAAGGAACAAAGAGCCTTTCTGGCGGCACCTGCCGGTTAGGGTGCTGTCGTGTAAACACCCCCTCTGGCACCAGCTGCGGCACTAAATGTCGCACAACCTGCGGGAGCCAGTGGGAGCCGGCTGCAGCCCGCCTTCCGTTGCACTGAGCCTCCGCAGCCGGCCCCCTTACCGAGTGGGGGAACCCGTGACCCAGTCGCCCGGCTTCTGCCCGGACCGCGTGTGCCCGGCAGCTGGGCCGGGAGAGGACGTGGATGTCGCTGGTAGCCTGATTTCGGCCAGCCTCAAAACGTACTGGATGTTGAAATCTCCTGGGAGATTTTGTAAAAATCCACCTTCGCCAGCCTGGTGCCCGGTGGAATCCAGATCTCTGAGGGTGGGGCCCAGACACGGGCAGTTTCTACAAACTCCCCGTGAGAATCCCCATTCTACTCTAGTACTCAGGGCTCCACTCCGCCGAGGTGGGGGAATTTGTAGGAAGGACTGGAGATGTGGTTTGGGACCGGGTGGGGCAGACCCGGTATTTGAGGCCAGGGAAGGTTTTTAGGGCCAGGTTCTTGGAAGGGCAGCCAGAGGTCCCCGATCTTTCCAGTTGCCATTTGGAGACCTTACTCCGTTGGCCCTTTCCTTCCGTGGGTGGCGATCAGCATACTTCCTGGTGGTGCCTTGGTCTCTCCTGCTGGTCTAGAACAGAGAAGGGTGTTCGTGGACAAAGGGATCGGGATCAAGCCAGGAGGCCTGTCCTTGGGGCGATCGCTTCTTGGGTGGGTTTTTGAAGAGCTGATTTTAAAGCAGAGTGCCAGAGTCGAGAGGAGCTTCCCAGGACCACCCAAGCGAAGAAAGGAGAAACTAAGGGCTTTGTGAGTCTGAGCTTGGTTACACACGTAATCTGATTATTTGTTCTCTATCATCATTAGCAGCCAAATTATTTTAAAACAGCGAGAGCTCCTTGGGAGACAGCAAGCACGTGGGAAATGGGGAGCGTCCTTGAACGTCTGAGCCAGGCTTGTTAGCAGGCCTGTTAGCAGGAAGAGGGAAGCTAGGCCCCCAGGATGCAGAATTGGAGGAGGCGTCCCTGGGGTTGTTCCCTTACAGGGTGATGAGACGAGGAGGACCGGTTGAGAGGTTGAGAGCGCCGACTGGGGCCTCGTTTCCTTAGGGTTGAGCCCATGAGTGTGGAACAGCTCACTGGAGACTTTGAGTGTGAGCTGGGGCCCCTGGAAGCACGCTTCGGGTCACCCCATGAAGATGGGGCAGGAAAGCCAAGGGGGAGGAGGAAAGAAGCTGCTGGAAGCGGGAGACCATGCAGGCTCTGTGTCCCACCGAGCCGGGCAGAAGATGGGGTGGAGAGGAAGGGGGTTGAGAGCCTGACATAAACAGGGTGGTTGTGGGGTTGATCAGAGAAGCAACATCAGGAAGACAGGGGGCCCCTGGGTTTGGCTTGTTAGACCCGTGTGATTGTGGTGGTTGGAAGCTTCTAGAAAAAAATCGAGAACACCGAGCGTGGACCACTGAGAAGAATGTTAGCGGTAAAAGAAATAGGACTGTCGAGACAAGAGGGACCCAGGGCTGGGTCAGAGGGCCTGCGATGCTCCAGGGCAATGAGTGGGTGAGTTGGCCCCAGGTCCCCTGAGGGAAGGAAGGAGATGGTTGTGGGTGGTTGTCATCGGGAAGAACAGGTTACAGAAGCCTTCCCCAAATGCCTTTTCGCCCTGTGCTCATCTGGCTCGTTTTTTTGCTAGCCTTTGGGGGGTGCTGGCTGGGGGACTCCTGGGTGCAGGCCCCTTCTCGAGAACCCCTTCCTGGGTCCCCAAGATGGGGAGCTGACCCTGCTCCCTGCATGTCTGTTGACCCGCTAGGCTGGACACTGCTCAGCACCGGTTACACTTGATCGCCACACCTTCCGTGCACAGAGAGTGTGTCCCCTGCACGTGGGAACTGACAGGTGGAGAGAGGGGCTGACCAAGCTGAACACTCAAGGTGGTGACCTCCCGTATAACCATTTGGGGAGCACGTTAACATTCTCTTCTTAGACATCTTAACAGTTCAAGACGCACACTGGGTGGCGAAAGTAATTTCTGGCTTTTAAGAATTCTGGCCTGTGAATGGTAATCAGCTTACTCGGAAATGTCGAGTGGCACCTCTGTCACTCTGCCATTGAACGTTTCATTCAGCGAGGCTCACCCCACCTTTGCTTACCCGTTTTCCGCTACTGCCCCAAATTCAAATTGAAAGGATTTGAATTTTTAATAGGTTTTGGATACAAAGAAGTAAGTGGAATATGCTAACGCTGCACATGCGTTCGACTCTCTGTTTCTCATGACCCTGAGAATCGTGGCTTTGAGAAGTGGTATCACATATCTGTACGTGTCCTTTGGGCGAATGGAAAGTCAAGGCGCTGTGTTGAAATTTCACTGGAAACCGTCACTGGAGCTGATACAATAATACGTGTAAATAACTCACGTAAAGTGCCGGAATCGCTCAGTTGACGGCGCGGAGGTCCACGGTCACAGTCAACACGGTCGTCTGCTCTGGTCTGGTCTCCCTTTTCCTCTCCGTCGCCCCCATCCCGAATACCCCTCGCGGAAGTTGGGCTATTTGTTTTTCCCCCTTTGTGGTTTCAGAAATCAGTGTTCAAGACGTTTACAGGAGAAAAGCTCTGTCCCTCAGAGTCCTGGTGTCCTGGCGACACCTGTTGGATATTTTACCTTTGTAGTGCCGGATGAGGAAACCAACCGCACTGTCCCATTTTGTTCACGTTTCAGGCCCTCGTCAGAGGGTGCTGGCTCAGGGTGACGTCTCGGGAGATCGGACACTGGCTGTACATCCAAAATGAATTTCTTCGAGTTCATGCAGCGCATGTGTTTCGCTCGTATTTTATTAGAACCATCTATGATTTCAGGACTGTTCACCTGGGGACAAGTGTATGCTGGTCACAGAGACAGGTGCCTGAAGGACCTTCTCTGCTCCGTAATCAGGGCTGTGGCGGATGCTGGCAGTCACAGGTGGTATAGTGACTGTGGGAAGAAAGGAAAAGGCCACCAGGAGTTCATTTTCTCCAGGTGCGAGCCTTGTCCTTCCCCTCACTTGTATTTTATTTGTAAATATCTTAAGAGCCCGAGAAATTCAGTTTCAGGTCATATGACATTTAGATGCTCATCTCTCGGAACTGTAGTTACTGTTTGAAAGGGTGGGGCGCCTGGGTGGCGCAGTCGGTTAAGCGTCCGGCTTCAGCCAGGTCACGATCTCGCGGTCCGTGAGTTCGAGCCCCGCGTCAGGCTCTGGGCTGATGGCTCGGAGCCTGGAGCCTGTTTCCGATTCTGTGTCTCCCTCTCTCTCTGCCCCTCCCCCGTTCATGCTGTGTCTCTCTCTGTCCCAAAAATAAAAATAAACGTTGAAAGGGATACACACACACACGCACGCGCACACACTTGAAATACTCCTATCCACCTTTTAACATGGAGATTTTTCTGTGGTTTCAAGTATTCATCGGGCTTTTCCTCCTTGTCAGGCACTGTGCCGAGTCTCCTATAAATGGCCTTTTCTTTTCAGTCAATTAGGAAACAGCCTGACTTGCACAAGCGAAAGTCACACGTGCTTCAAGGAAAATCTTCAAGGAAAATGAAGAATGAAGCGACTAGCCACCTATCTTGTTCTTCCAGCCCTGTTCTTTGTACACAAGCTGCTGTCCGGGAACAGAAATAGGTGAAACTTCAGTTTTTCACAGACCGGAATCCGGGAAGTTCCTCTTTGCCGTGGTGTCTCCCATGACTTGGGGCGCACCTGGGGTTTCTCAGTCCCATGCACCTGTCCGTGTCTGGAACTTGGGCTTTTCTGTTTACTTCTGATTTTGACACTGGACAACTTCGAGACCCGGCTTTCTTGTCTGGGAAAGGGTGGTGTAGTGCTTACTTCTGGGAGCTGGGAGATGTCGACGCGGAGGTGTGGATTTTACCGCATCAGCCCCGTACCTATCCTGGGAGGTTTTTGTGACCGTGGCCTCTTTTGAGTCCTGTGTGCACCGCAGGTTTTTCTTAAATACCGAGTAAATAGAGATTCTTTGGTGATGTTTCGCCATCTGAATTAAACCGGAGTGCAGGGCTTCGATATTTTTAGGTGTTCAGTCTGACCTTTGGACCCCGTACAGGCGGAGACTGACGGCGTGATGTATTGGTAGATGTCTAAATAAGGATCACTTCCCCAATCCTTGCCCCATTCCTCAAATTTCTGGGAGCAGGAGGAAATGGAGGGATACAGTCAGCAGGTTGTGCCCCAGGCTCAGACCTGGGCTGGATTGTGGCTCTGGCTGGTCTCACGTGGGGGGGGACCAGCAGCCGGTCCCTGGTGGCCGCTGAGCCTGCGTTTTAAAAAGCCTGACCTGCCCGGACTACCCTGGGGGCTGCGAGTGGGGGGACTGAGAAACGAGTTGTGTTTAATGCAAGTACTTTCTAGATAAACACATTTTTCTGGAGGAGTTTATTGTGATTTTTCCTTCTTTTCTCTTAAAAAAAAAAAAAAAAAAAAGACCTCTCCCCCTGAGGTTTTTTAAATTAGTCAAGTAATCATATGTTCATCTTAGAAACATTAGAAAATGTGGGGCGCCTGGGTGGCTCAGTCGGTTAAGCATTCAACTCTTGATTTCAGCTCAGGTCGTGATCTCAGCGTTTGTGAGTTCGAGCTCCTTGTCAGCCTGCTTGGGATTCTCTCTCTCCTCTCTCCACCCCTCCCCTGCTCATGCGTGCTCCCTCCCTCCCTCTCTCTCTCTCTCTATCTCTCTCTCTCTCCCCTCTCAAAATCAATAAAAGTAAACTTAAAAAAATATATTATAAGATGCAAAAGGAGAAAAAAGTTCACATCACTGGAAGTCAGCCACTCACGATAACCACTCTGGTGTGGACAGGACATTTTTCTTAGGGTCTGTCTGACGTCTTCAGAGGTCAAGTCCAAGCCCTTGCAAACAGAGCAGCATGGTAGAGTGGGGACTTGTTCAGTGCGCACCTGATGCGTAGCAAGTCCTTCTTATTTTTGAATGAACTCTATGCTTTTGGAAAACTGCTTTTTACCTAAAATTGTTGCTGACGTATTTTCACATCAGCAAACACAGACTTGGACCCCCAAATGACCATCAGATTTGTACGGGAGGTACCCTCTTTAACAAATCCTTGTTCAGAGACCATTTCCAGCTCCTCTGAAATTATAAACAGTACTACAGTGAACATCTCCATACACACATCTTTCTTTCAATACATGTTTTTCCTTTGGATGAATTTTTTACCACTATTGTGCTCAAATTCTCCAGAGGACTTCTAATTCTATTAACGGTTGGACGAATGTGTAATCGCTACTCAGAGAAACACCTCCAAAGGCAGTGACCTTGAGAAGAGTTTCTACATCCGATTCATGCAACCAGGTGAACTTTAAGACCAGCCTTAGACCTGCCGGTACCCCAAACCCTCATGCTCTGCATTGTGAGCTTTTGGGGTGGGCTTGGAAATGCACACCTGAATTTTAGGATGTGCACTTACACGTGGGTTTCAAAAACATTAACATCTGGGGGGAAGTGTGCGTCTGAGGACACAGGAGGAGTTTCTGTCGGAGGTCCTAGGGGCCCCCTCCGCCCTGGAAAGGAGTGACTGATGATTTCCTCGCCGGCTGCTTCAGGAACTGTCATTGCTAGGGGCCCCCCCTGCCCCCCAGGGCCATGTCATTCCGGGCACGGGGGTGATTTGTGGGGCGGTGTCTCTGATCAGCTGTGACGAGACGGACTGCGGTTGGGTCTGGTGGGTCTGGCCCAGGGCAGCGCCCCAGACTTGGTTTTCAACTTCCAGGTTCATTAAGAGGAGAAAGTGCTTGCTGCCTTCCACGGACAGTGAGGCCGTCCTTTTGGTTCCTAACCGCGGTCTGCTGTCACAGGACTTCTTCGTTCTGGCAAGAGAGGAAGACTACGTTCGGGGTGGAATGTGTTTTGGCCTGTGTCCTCAGCGTGGCTTTGCAACGGGGGCCTGGCTGCCTCCTCTTGGCACAGCCGCGGCCATGAGTCACTGCTCACCTATTGTAACATGAGGCAGCACTGTGGAGGCTGACGGGAAGGCCTGGGGACAGCTCCTTCGCTCCGGTTATTTGTTCTCGGTGGAGTTTGGGGGGCGGGGAGCCCCTAGACTGGGCCTGAGCACTGAGCCTTTTGTAACTCTCCGGGGCGCTATCCCTGGCCCTGTTCCCCCCTCCCCGGATTAGCTGTTGTTTGACTCAAAGTCCTTCATTCCCTCACTCACACTGACCCTGCTGTGTGCCAGGCAGGAGGCTGGAGAAACCACTGGAGGAGGCCTCTGTCTAGGGAAGTGGCCACCAGAGTACAGGAGGAGAGGTCAGGGTTCGCGAGGTTAGGGAAGCGGCCACCAGTGTACAGGAGACGAGGTTAGGGAAGTGGCCACCAGAGTACAGGAGGAGAGGTCAGGGCTCACGAGGTTAGGGAAGTGGCCACCAGTACAGGAGGAGAGGTCAGGGTTCACGAGCTGTGCTGGGGGCTCAGGACACTAGGTGAGAGACCAAGAACTGGGCAGGCGCCTGCAGGGGACTTGGGGGCGGGGGCAGTGGGTAGTTGGGTGAGTACAGGAAATCAAAGGAGGTGACTGCTTTCTGGGAGACCCTGGCGGGGGATGCCAGGGGCAGGTGGCTGGATGGAACAGTCCTTCTGGGCTTCATTCAGCTTTGAACTTCCAGGCCCTGGAAAAACTTGATTAAACGTGTGGGCATGACTTGAAAGGGGTCTGACACCCTCCCCTCACCCCGGATCACCTCCTCACAGCCCTCCTCTCCCCACCTGGGACTCCCGTGACCCTGCCGGGTGACCGGCCACTTCTCCCTCCCGACCTATTAGGAAAGTCTCCTAAAATCATCCAACTAAATGACCACTCTGCGTGGGGTTGCATTACCTTTGTTAACAGGAATGACACAGGAAGCTAAGGCAGCTGTCAGATTAGTAAGAGAGCCACAGCATTTTTGTGTTCCAGAAAGGAAGAGGTATTGAGGAAGAAGGGGAGGTCTTTCAGCAGAAGCAACATCAGAGGGACCCTGTGACGGAGATCAGAGCACCTCTCCTGGGTCGCTTGTCTCCGACGTGTGCACCCAGGCCGTGGCGCACAGGGGCATCAGGGTGAGCCCTGGCTTTCCTGGTCAGGCCCAACCCCCCAGGCCAGGCCATCCTTCCCCTCCAGACAGCCCCCTCCAGGGACCGCAGCAGCCTGAGCCGCTGAGAGGCCGTGGCTTTGCTGACCGTCCTGCGGATTTCTGTGTTTAACCCACGTTGACCTGGCTAATCCCGGTTCCGCTTGGGGGGAAACTTCAGTACAGCCTTCTGTCCCAGGAGGACAACCCACCGTCCTTAACGTGCTCGGGGTAAAACCGTTACTTTTTCAAGGTTAAAAGAACATAACTGAAAAGCTGGAACATGATGTCACAAACACCGCTTTTTTGTCATTAGTCGAATTGTCAAGAAATTGGCTGCTGGCTAAATTGGGAGTCTGATTATTTTTCTGGGAAGGAGCCGGGTTATTTTGATGAGCAGGAAAAGAGAGAGAATGCAGTGATCCCCTGGGGGGGCGGGGGGGGCGCAGAGGCTGGGAGTAACAGGTAAGCCAGGCAGGCAGGACAGACACAATGCCGAATTATGGCTGAGCAGACGACTGGGACTCAGGCACTTGGGGGGGGGGGGGGAAACCTGAGCGAGTGTGACTTCGAATACGTCAGGTGGTTTGTGGTTGACCTTTGCCTTCGGGTTTTAGTGCCGGGAATTGCAAATAGGCAGTCGGGGCTGGAGGGGAGCGCCCAGAAGTAAGCAGTAGTCGTTTGGACGTGTACAGGGGCGGGTGAGGGCTGGGGTGGTCGTCACCGGTCTCCCCCCAGCCCCCTCCATTGTCTTCCACAAAACAAGTAATCTGCACATTGAAACTGTTGTGGGAGAGGAGAGGAGAGACAAGCGGTAGCTACCTCCCCCTGCACCTGCCCCTGCAGGCAACGAAACCGTTTGCTCCCGACTTACCAATGAGGACACTGAGGCCAAGAGACTCATGGATGTGTCCGTGGACCCTACGAGGACCTGGAAATACCAGGCAGTGAGGAGTCTTACGTGGTGCCAGTGCCTGGATGTGAACTGACGGGGTTGTTTGCCGAGGCACTTGACCGCGGGGCTCTCCGTGTAATGGTTGTGGATAGCAGAGTGGAGGGGCTCAGATCGCTGAAAATGACCACCCCAGACGTGTCCCTGGAGGACGGTTGTTCACGGGTGCTTCTGGGCTCAGCACCGAAGCAGGGTTAACTCGCTTTGACTGCATGTCAGGGGCCGTGCGCTTCTCCCCAGCCCCCACCCCCGCCGCGCTTGTGTTAAACACCGGCTTCTCATTTTCAGTCTCCCGTCCACACCCTGGGGGGGGGGGGGGTGTCTGTGTCTTTGATTCCCGTATCTTGCTTTGAATTGTAAGGATACTCAGAAACTTTGAAAACCAAAGTCATTTTCCTGGACGTTCTTGCATAACACAGATACGTTATGCATATGTTAGTAGTGATGGTTAATCGTAGTAGAAGAGAGGTCAGTAACACTTGCTCTGTGCCATCCCATGGCTTCACGGCTTTCCCAAAAACCTCTTCGTCCTCACGACCCGCGACGGGAGGACTCTTGCCATCTCTGTGGAGCGGGGAAACTGAGGCACCGGGAGGGTAAAGGACCTGGCGGAGCTGTGAGTGCAGAAGCAGATTTGAATCCAGGCTGTCGTGCTACACTGCTCTGGCCCCCCAGCTGGGTGCCCGGGGCAGGGAACCCCCCCAGGGCAAGCGAGGTGATATCCGGAACCAGACCAGGGAGCAGCGTGGGGGCAATGCTGTGGGCACACGGGCAAGATGACGTCTCAGGCGAGATGGGCATGGGCAGGTGACAGCCAGGTGGGTAGTCTGGACCGTTCCAGTCCACCAGCAGGAGCCAAGGGTGGAGCAGCCCCTAACGCTGGGAGGTTGGGGACCTGGGCAGGAGAGAGTGTCCACATTCCCTCCCGACTGCGCCCTCACTTGGCAAGCCCACGTGAGCCCTCCCGCTGTGCCGTGTGGCCGTGTGACCATTTCCCTCTCGTTCCCATCGAAGGTGGCACTTGGCAAGAGGTACACCACATCGGGCACCGTATGGAGCCCTCCGTTGAGATAATCGGGAATCGTGGATCTTCACAGCCCTGAGCGGTAGGTGTTCAGACAGCAGTCTTTGTACCCGAGAGGTCTGCCCTCAGATATCCCCCATTTTGGGGTGCCTTTCTGAATGGCCATTATCCGTTGAACTAAGAATCAGCACAGTACGAGAAGCCCCCTGCCCAGATGGGTGAAGGAGACCCTGCTTTTCCTGCCACCCTTGGAGAACCCCCGGTGGGGCTTCCCTCCATTAGGTGGTGGCGGCCACACCCAGGGCCACCTGATCCTCCATAACCTGGCCGCCACCGATGGGATGAATGGTAGGCAGGCCCCCTCTGGGTTGTAGTCACCCAGAAATCTGGAACTCAGGTTAGCTTGGTGGTAGAGGTGATGACTGATGGAAAGTTCCAGAATGTTGGCACCCAGAGGGAATAAATGGAAATGGCAGCATCAGTAGAACCATGGCGGGGGGGATGTGTGGTTACAGTTGGTTTTCACTGTGGGGCCTTCCAGACATAGTCACGTGATCAGGGCCTAGAGCCAGGTGGACCCTGAGCTATTCTCTTTGTTCTTTAAGTATTTAGTTTTTTTCCTTTTCTCTTTTTCCCTCTTTCTTCCCTCTTATTTTCTAGTTAGCTTCTGGTATTACTGCATTGGGGCTCAATAAAGGCCTCAGGAATGCTTCCAGTATTTTCGAGTATTCCTTGGTTACTTGCACCGCAATTGCGTTTTCTCCAGGACAGGGAGTTTGACGCAGGTCGATGAGATTAAGCTCCTCGATGATGTTGTGGTTTATGTCGGGTTTTATTTAGGTTGGGTTTGTGTGGTTTATGTGTGTTCCGCGTGTGGGCCCATCGGATTTCGAGAGCTGGGCTCACGTTCCTGGAGGTGACCGCGGTTCCGCCGTTTTCTCTGGATGACCGCTAACGGTTTCGGTGAGCATGATAACCAGATCCTTTTGCCACTTTGCGGTTTTCGTTTTGTCAGTGTAAAATTCCTCTTTTGTGTGTGTTCGACATTTCCGGTCCCGTTTTCTGGGTCGTTTTGTTTCTGATGGATTTCACGCCGCGCGTAAGCCATTCGCTGGCGGATGGACCGCCGCTGGCTTTGTCGCCACCTGATCTGAAGAGTTTGCGTCTCGGCCCACTTGGCAAGCTCCTTCTTCCGGACGCGGGGGTTACACCAAGTCCCGGGGCTCTGGTCTACTTAGCTCGAAACGACACGGAGAGCATTCCCGCCGAGGTCACCTGACGTGTGTTGGGACTGCGCGCGGTTCTCGTGGACTGTGCCCCGTGGGCCACGTGAGAGGCTTGGCCGAGCTCCCGTCCGCCACCCCTCCTCTCGTTGGGGCCCCCGGCCCAGTTTTCACCGAGACGTGTGACTTGTGTGTTGTTGGGTCCGCCGATCCTGTCACCCGGGTTTCGCTGTGTGAAGATTCTAATTAGTTGGGTTTTCCAGTCCTGTGTGCGTCTGCTTTTGGTTTGGGGCGTTTAATGCCTTCGTCTGGGGGTGCCTCTGGGGTGTGGTGAGGGTCTAGGTCCCAGCCCCTGCCCCGGTGCTCAGAAGCCCCCTTCTCTGTATTTGGGACGTGGCATTGATACGTGTGCTGGTGGGTTTCTGTGGGACTCCACAGTCGCGTCACGTCCCACGCGCGCTGACGTCAGCTGTGAGCCGTGTGGCTCTGTGACTCCGGGCGTCCCCCTTGTTCTAACCGTCCATCCATCCGTCCATCCATCCATTCGTTGATTCCCCCAGCGAATGCACACTGGTGGCTTCAGCCTGCTGGGCACGGTTCACCCCACAGCCTGTGCGTTTTCCCAAGAACTGGAAATACGATCTGGCCTGCAGGTCCCCGAGGCCTTCCTGGCTTTGCAGAGTCAGCCTAAACTTTTCGGTGTGGCCTGCTTCCGGGGACTGGCAGGCTGGTCTCCGAGCAGTTGGATCTCTGACCTCCCCTTCCTGCATCCGCCAGGCCCGGCCCCCAGATTCCACGGTGGTCCCCTAAGTGATGCGCGTCCCTACCCCTGGGCTTTGCTTTTGCTGCTTCCTGCCCCATGGGACCCTCTGCCTGAGGCCTTAAGGCTACATGGCTGCCCCACCCCCACCCCCAAACAGGGACCCTCGGCACCTTACGTCTCAGTGCAGCTGCACTGGTCAGAACTCAGAAGTCACCAGCATTAGCACCGAGCCCGGCACAGGCAGCATCCTTACTTTTGTTTTTAAGTTTACTCATTTTGAGGCGGGGGGGGGAGGGACAGAGAGAGAGAGGGAAAGAAAGAATCCCAAGCAAGCTTCACTGTCAGCGCAGAGCCCGACATGGGGCTTCATCCTGGGAACCGTGAGATCGTGACCTGAGCTGAAAACAAACGCCAGACGCTCAACCGTCTGAGCCCCCCAGGCTCCCCACTTTTCCTTGAAGAAAAACCTCAGCAGATTTAAATTTTTTTTTTAGTGTTTATTTTTGAGAGAGAGAGAGACAGAGCACAAGCAGGGGAGGGGCAGGGAGAGAGGGAGACACAGAATCCGAAGCAGGCTCCAGGCTCCGAGCTGTCAGCACCGAGCCTGACGCGGGGCTCGAACTCACAGAGCGCGAGATCATGATCTAAGCCGAAGTCAGATGTTTAACTGACTGAGCCCCCCCCCCCCCAGGCATCCCCGAACCTCAGCAGGTCTAGAATATCACCTGTGAGGATTACAAACATTGCCCAGGTCCCTTCCCTAGAGAGTTAGTTGGCCTGGGGCTGGGGTCTCTGCGTCTCTAAATTTAAAAGCATCCTAAGGTGACTGTAGGCCCAGCGGAGACGGAAAATCACCAGGTTAAAGTGACCCCTCCCCCGTGGGAATACACGTCTTGGTTCTCATTCCCAAGATGGTGTTTTTTCTAAACTTTTCGGGTGCCTAAATCTGTATTGTAAGAATAAGTGCTTTTGTAGCCATTCCGGTACTACGGACACGTAGAAGGTGAAAAGTGAGTCTCGGCTCCAGAGCCTTGGCTGCGTTCCTCGGGCAACTGACCTTGACTGCCCTTGACCTCTCGGGCAGATTCCACTGAGCCGACCTGCATCGCTCGGGTTTCTGTGTCTGGATTCCCAAGTGCTGTTCAGGTACGGTTTTCTTTTTTTGTTAGCTTCGGGGAGCAGGGTCACTTTTGTCACGTAAAACAAGGGGAGTGGACGTTCTTTTTTTGTTGTTGTCCCCCCCCCCCCGCTGCTTCAGACCCGTCTTGCCTCTTGCGGGTACCAGGCCTGACTCGCAAGGAGTTTGGCGCCTGTCGTCGTCGGGTGTGGCCGGACGCGAATTTCTTCAGAAACAACATGAGGAAACAAAAGAGGCTGTTTGTGTACGACCTTCCTCTCTTACAAGCTTTAACTTCTTTTTCATTGTGAACACAACCAAAAAAACCCCGCCTGATACGAAACTTGCCATCGTAATGGTGCTTAAGTGTAGAGTTCAGTAGTGTAAAGCGTGTTCACACGATCGTGCAACAGATCTCCACAACTTTTTTGCATCTTGCAAAAGCGAAACGTACACTAAACCTCCCCGTTTCTCACCCCCCATGCCCCGCCGCCCCCGGGGACCACCTTTCCACCCCCTGATTCTACTGACTGTGTTAGATACGCCCTCCGATGCGTGGAATCATCCAGCGTGTGTCCGTCTGTGACGGGCTTATTTCACTCAGCGCGACGTCGTCCGGGTTCATCCGCGCTGTAGCGTGTGACCGGATCTCTTTTCCCTTTCAAGGCAGAACAACGTTCCAACTGTGAGGACAGACCCCGTCTGCTTCACGCGTTCGTCCACCCGCGGACATGTGGTTGCACTTCTTGGCTCTTGAGCGTAATGCTGCTCTGAACCTGGGTGTGCAAAAATACCTCTCAAGACCCTGCTTTCCGTTCTTTTGGGTGTATTCCCAGAGGTGGGATTGCTGGATCCTATCGGTGGTTCTCGGTTTAGTTTCTTTGTTAAGTTAATTTATTTTGTTTTATTTATTTTTTGTTTATTTAGTTTTGAGAGAGAGGGAGACAGACAGTGTGAGCAGGGGAGGGGCAGAGAGAGAGGGAGACACAGAATCCGAAGCAACCTCCAGGCTCCGAGCTGTCAGCACAGAGCCTGACGCGGGGCTCGAACTCACAGGCTGCAAGATCGTGACCTGAGCTGAAGTCAGACACTTGACCGACTGAGCCACCCAGGTGCCCCTAAAGCTAATTAATTTTAGAGAGACAAGCGACAGAGAGGGTGAACAGAAGAGGGGCAGAGAGAGAGGGAGGGAGAGAATCCCAAGCAGGCTCCACGCTGCCAGCACAGAGTCCGACGCAGGGCTCAAACTCACGACCGGCAAGATCGTGACCTGAGCCGAAACCAAGGGTCGGACCCTTAAGCGACTGAGCCCCCCAGGCGCCCCCTAGTTTTAACTTTCCGAAGCACTGCCATCCTGTTTTCACGACGGCTGTACCTTTTTCCATCGTCCGCACCAGGACGCCAGTGTCCCGGGTTCTCCTGTTTTCTGTTTCTGTATGTTTGATCGGAGCCGTGCACATGCAAGTCAAGTGATACCGGGGGGTTATGATTTGCCCTCAGTGATTATTGACATGGAGTATCTTTTCATGTGCTTGTTGGCGGGTCTGCGGTTTCCAAGTGGCATTTATTTACTTAGATTTTCCATAAAGTGCTTTTGACAAACCCTTTTATAGGTACACTTTATGGGCACACACGGCTTGTGGTAAAGACGAAAACTCTAGTGAATCGTCCTGTGTGTCCTCCCATCACACAGTAGATTGGGGGGCTTCTTTCTTTCTTTCTTTCTTTCTTTCTTTCTTTCTTTCTTTCTCTTTCTCCCTTTCTTTCTTTCTTTCTCCCTTTCTTTCTTTCTTTCTTTCTCCCTTTCTTTCTTTCTTTCTTTCTTTCTTTCTTTCTTTCTTTCTATCTTTCTTTCTTCTTTCTTCCTTTCTTTCTTTCTTCTTTCTTCCTTCCTTTCTCTTGTAAGAGAGAGCACGAGCTTGAGCAGGGGAGGGGTAGAGAGAAATGGAGAGAGACTCCCAAGCAGGCTCTACATGCCAGCACAGAGCCTGATGTGGGGCTCGAACCCCCACGAACCATGAGATCATGACTGGAGCTGAAATCAAGAGTCGGAAACTCAACCCGCTGAGCCAGCCAGGCGCCCGGGAACCTTATTTCTGAATAGACCACTTAGAAGAGGAGTTTCTTCGTGAAACGAGGGAACAAGCCTTCCCCTGGCATCGCTCCCAGAGAGCCACCTTCCTTCCCCCTTGCAGATTATTTAAAGAACCTATGTAACGAAAGTCCATTGCAATGAGTAACCTCTAAAACACCCATGTGTCCTCAGGGACCTGGAATCTGAGACTAAAGGCCACCCAGTGACTGCAAAGCTTGGCCCTTCATTGTCTGTTCTGTTTAGGAGGGATCCATGCTAATCATAGATTTAGAAAACGCAGCCTATGGAAGAAATGAAAACTCCTCTGACTCCCGGTGGCTCCCTCCCTGCGAGATAAATCACTAGGACGTTCTCAGAAGTAGGGCCCATCTTGCTCAGTCCTGCAAACCTGCCTTTTCACTCCGCGGCCGTGGGAACAGCGTTTTCTGGCCGCACTGACGTCACCGCGTGCCATTCGGCGACATTGTCGCCCCGGCGTCAGGTGGAATGCTGTCTTCCGGGCGGTGTTACTGGTGGAACCCTTGACGACCCCTGAGTTGACCGCCCCCTCCTGTGCGTGCCCGGCCAGTCTTGCCCTCTGGACGGGTGCCCTCCCTTGGCATAAGTCCTTCAGCACTCTGTCCGTCCTGAAGTCAAGCCAGCGAGGCATTGGTGACCACGCTTTACGTGGCAGGCACCGGTCTGGGAGCCATTCTAGCTTTGGGAGAAGAAATACACAGTTTGAGCCTTCTGGAACAGACAGGAAATGCTTTCTCGCACTTCCCTCAGCCCTCCTGCCCTTTCTACAGCCTGGATTTGGGGCGATTGCAGGGGGCGCTGCCCCCGTGGACTGCGAGCCCTTTGCCACGTGTTTTTCCGGGTCTAGGTTGACAGGTGCGGTTGGGAGACTTCTCCTGAGCCTCTGACAAGGAATGTTTTCCGTTATCGCGGGTCAGCGCCTCGCCAGCCCCGGGAACACTCATTCAGAGATCCCCGAGAATGGTGACCTTGGCCCGCGGTGCTCCCCGTGAGATACTTCGTTGGGCAGAGCAGGTGGGGTGGCTCAGCCTGTGGACGCACGGCTCTAAGCTACCAGTGATCCTGACTCACAACTTGGAGGTGGGCACCTCTGGGATCTTCGGCCTGTCTGGGCCCCGAGGCTCCTGCCTTGGTGATGGGCTGGCCCTGTATGTCAGCGTGGCCCTTGGGTGCTCGAGGAGACTGGGGCTCCTTCCCTCACTGGCATGGGATTTCCTGGCTCAGAAAAAACTCAGGGATTCGTGGCTGGGCACAGCTTCTCCAGCTTCTCTCTACCTCCTCCCTCCCCGTGGCGCCCCATGTGTTCACTGGGTGGTGCTGGGGTGCTTTTTGGCTGATGAGTGGGAGGCGGGAGGGAGTTAGGTGGGTCCTAGCCAGTCAGTGCGCCCACACTGGAGGGGATACAGTTCATCTTTAGCCACGGCAGGCCTGCCCGTCCGGGACACGTGGCGATTTGTAACGGGGATAATCATAAAGCTCACCCTGATTGCAGGCGTGTGTGGCATCCTCCGGGCACACATCTTGGCCTTGCCCCTGGGGATAGGCCGCGCGTGGCCCAGCCAGCAGCTGCCTGGCACTTTGCGGAGTTTGGGGCCTGGAAAGGGGGAGGCCGGGGGGTAGGGTGCAGGAGCTGAACTGTCACCACCCCGAGGAGCCTCGGGCCACAAGACTAAATGTCATGTGGTGTCCTGGAACAGAAGAAAGACACCGGGGAGAAACCCAGGGAATCTGGGTAAAGAACGGACTTGGTTAATTATAATGTATCTGCGTCAGGTACGTTGGACAAATGCGCCCTCCTCACGTGAGAGGTCAGTCACCGGGGAACCCGGGTGTTGGGCAGTAGAGGGCAACTCCCTGCGTTTTCTCCCCAGCTTTTCTATAAACCTAAATCTAGTCTGAAAAGAAAGTTCATCTTTAAGAATAGACAAGAAGAGCGGCAGAGAAGCGAGTGGGCAACGGCGGGGTGGCCGGGCTGGCCCTCTGCCCCCGTGTCTGCGACGCCTCCGCCACGGTCGGTGTCAGCATGAGGGTGTCCTGCCGATGCCGGCCAGTGGTACCGGGTGCCCCCTGCCAGGAGGAGCCCGGGGCCCCCCGCAGCCCGGCCAGAAACGGCCCTTCTCTACAAAGCCAAGTGCAGTGGGCCCGGACCGCTGCGGGTCAGGCCGTGGCCTGTCTCTCTCCGTCAGCACATTCTTTGTTCTCTCCCGGACCAGACGTTTAGAGGTGAGCTGCTCTCCTGGCCAGTGAGGCAGCTGGCTTCTAAACACAAACACGGATCATCTTTTTGCCAGGTGAACTTGAGAAAGGTAGCAGAGCAGCAGAGACAATGGGCCCGTTTATAAGCTGCTCTGAAAATCGGAGTCCAGAACATTGGGCTTCGTAGCGAGCACAGGTGTTGGGGGCCAGAGCCCCGCTGGTCCTGTTAGCATCTCGGGGTCGATGCACGGAAAACAGGGTGAGATTGTCTCTCGTCTGTGTGCACAGCGTACACACGGCCGCTCTGAAGGGTGTGCTGCTTGAGATGTTTTTGGTTTATGCCGTGAGTCGGGGTTCAGGGAGCAAGCAATGTTACATTCTAGCTGCACACGCGTGCGCACACACGCACACACACACGCACAGACTTGTGGTGCACAGGCTCACAGGCACAGAGTTTGGAGTCTTAGGCAAGAAGTCTTTCCTCCAGGACCCACCTCGAGGAGGGCGGGTGGACAGAATGCTAGTCTCCGGCTGGACCCGACGTCTCCCAGCCCAGCGCTTCTCAGATCTTAGGTGCCCCGGAATCACCCCGGGATCTTGTTAAAATGCAGATTCTGGCACAGAGGGCCTGGGGTGGGTGCATTTCTGACCGGAGACTGCGCTTTGAGTGGCCGGGGCCTCCGCGATCAGCAGAGTCTCAGTCTGGGCTCTGGGCTGGCGGTGGCGTGGTATTCGGGAAAAGTGGACTTGTGCTTCACGCTTTGGGGCCGGGGCTGAAATTTTGCCAGAAGGGTGAACTGGGACATAAGCCTGACCGTGCGTAGAGGGACAAGATTCGGCGAGAAAGAGACGAGGAGGTGGCAGGGGGGTAGGAGCAGTAGGCTTGAGAGCGTCCCAGGGGGCCTGTGTGTGTGCACCTGGGGTGCCGTCATCAGAGAATGACAGCTGTGAACACTTCTGTGGAGCTGACCGTGGGCTTGGTGCTGTTCCAAGTGCTTCGCACATGCTGTTCCTTCCCCACGGCAGCCCCGTGAGGTGGGCCCCGTTTGTACCTGTTTTTTGAGATATGAGCATTTCTGCTGCCCGCTGAAGCCCTGCAGGTAAGAGAGGGTGGGAGCTGGGCCCCTGAACGCTGGGGGGTCCAACATCTGCTTGGAGGTGCTCAGGTGGGACAGGTGGCCTTTCCCGGCCGATGCGTCGGCACTCACGCGCATCAAAGCTCTCGGGCCCTGCACTGGGTCAGTGCCAGCCACCTGGGAGCTTCTGGACTCCACCCTGCTCAGGGACGAGCACTGGGGCCCCGAGGGCTCCCGGGAGGCGACCTAGAGCCGGGAGGGCGCCTTTAGGGTCCTGACTGCACCGGGGACCCCTTCACGGCTGGCCGGGCTTTCCAGAAGGTCCTTCCCCTGGCCTCCCTTTGCTTCTCAAACCCGGGTGTGTGTCTCTCCATCCCCGACTGAGACTGGCGGCACTTTGCAGCTCAAAACCACAACCTTCCCCATCCAGTCCTGGAAGAAGCTTGTCCAGATTCCTTACATGCTTAAGGTATGTGAGGGAAAACACATTTTCTGGTCCCTTCTCTGGTAGAAACAGGCAGTGCGGTTTCTCCCGGAGAAGGCCTGGTGTTTAGGGGGCTGGACTTCCAGAAGTCTTTTCTCCCTTGGGTCCCTTCCTCCCTCTCAAGATGCTGTCGGGCCACAGGACAGGTGTCTGGAGAACAAGGCGACCGCCACCGCCATGGGCCTGGCAGGGGGTTCGCTCTGCTGCCCGAAGCAGTTTTGTCTCCCTCAGACGATCCATTTATGGTTGGCATTTCTTCACGCCATCTGGAGAGGCGCTTCGTTCACCCATTCACTCAACAACCGCTTGAGAGCCGGCTCTGACCAGGGTGCGGAGGGCTGGCCCAAATGCACGGTCCCAGGCGCCGTCTCTCCTCTCAGCCCAGACGCTCTGGCCCGCAAACCCCGGAGGTCAGGCTGGCACACGCTCAGGCCACTTGTGCCCGCCGACCAGTGCCGACCCATGCGGGAACTCTGGCTGGGCTGGTTCCCTTGCTGCAGACGGCACGTCCCTCTTCTGTAAGCCTGCGTAGAAAGTTCTTTTGTTCGGCAATATTGGCATGACTGAATCGATGCTGCAGCCAAACAGGATGTGGTCTGGGTGGCTCCCAGCTTCCAGCCATCGGTGGTTCTTGTTTGCAGTTGCCTCAGGAGGTAACACCCACGGCCACCGCCCGCCACGGCGGAGCACAGGGCACTTCAAGGCCCTGGAGGGGAGCCTCTGGTCTGATGCAGGGAGACTGAGTTCTGCAGCGCCTCTGACCCCGCCTTTAACTGCAGGGAAGGGAGTGGGGGGAAGACGCGCGGGGCCAGTTCTGAGTCATAATCCAGCCTTGGAGGAGAAGGCTTCCAGGTAGAGCTTGGAGGCCTTTGAACTTAGTTTGCTGGGAGGGGAGACGAGGACTTCCAGGTGGGCCCCCCTTCTAGGTCGAAGCTGGTCTGTTTCTTTGCAGGGCGGGGTGAACAGGAGGCGGCTGTAGTGTGCGGGGCACGTGTCCTCCCTCTTCCATGAGGTGCCGGAAGGCGGGTGCCGTGGTCCCTAAATCTTGAGAAGATACAAAGAACGCTTTGAGGGATGAACAGGAACTCACAAACACAATGAGAGCCTGTATAGACCTGTAGCCACTACCCAGGCCAAGACATAGAACTTTACCTTTGAGGTCCCCGGCCCCTCCCCCCGTGCCAGTGTGTTTTATCCAAGATAGCGTAAGCGTTCAAGTGGCCCCTAACCTGAACTTTGTGGTTTCCCCCTACTATTTGTAGTCTTTCCACATTAGCCAGTAAACGTTGGGTCCTTAAGCACTGCCCTCTGGTTTTCACATCCGTAAAGTTTGTATTGATGGAAGCATGCACGTTCTGTTTGAGGCTGGCTGACCCTAATAGGGTCCCCAGTCATCCCCACCTGGGATCCACGCCCTTGGCTCATCCCTCCCCCTGGTGTGGCTGGCCCGGCAACCTGCTTCAGATAGGATTCTTCCGGTGATGGGTGCCATTTAATGATTAGGTTATCTAGATTCTAACTGCTGGATAACAGCCTTTATCTCTTGCTTGCTTTGATAAAGTAGGATGCCATACAGAGAAGCCCACTTGGCGAGGACCCGAGGCCTTCGGTCCAGTAGCCAGCAAGGGGTTGAATGGCGCCAGTAAGTACGTGAGCATGGACGGGGGGCCTCCAGATGAGCCCCTAGCCCTGGCTGAAGTCCTGAGTGTAGCCTGACGTCACAGCTGAGCCACATCTGGATCCCCGACCGCAGAAACCACAAAATAATAAACATGTGTAGTGTGGGGTCATTTATTACACAGCGCTGGCTAACTGATGTGTATTCTTCTGAGAGTTCCTTTCTGGCTGCGCACCGTGTCCCTGAGGTTCACCTGTGCTGTGATAACATATAGCTGTAGTTTATTGACTTTTACTGCACTGTGGTTTTCCACTGTATGTTAATACCCTAGTTTACTTACTCGCGGGCACCAGAGCGTGTTCACAGCCCTTCCTGTTACAGCCTGCATGCAGATGCCCGTCTCTGGGAGCCGTCTAGCAAGGGGCCAGCGTCACTTCCCGCAAGCACTATTCCGGGTCGTTCGGTTTGCTCCACACCGCCACCATTGTCCCATGTTGTGTGACTTTTCATTTTGGGAGGAGGTCTGATGGAAGGGAGAGGGCATCTGATTTGCTTTAATTTATGCTTTCATGACTATAGCTAATATATTAATGTTTATTGGCTTTTCTGGTTTCTTCCGAGGTGAAGGTCCCTTTCAGGGTTTTTAAGCCATTTTTCTTACTGGATTGCAGGATATCTTTGAATTTTGCTGGAGAATGAAACTTTCTTGGCTTTGAGTGTTGCAAGCGTTTCTTCCCAGTTTGTTACTGGGCCACAGGGGCGTTAACAGTCCCAATAACGTACATTCTGAAACCTCTCCCGAGGGGATAATCTGCAGCATTGCTTTGGAGGGTTCCACTTCTGGCCTGTGGTCCAGTCTCAGGGCCATGGCTGTGCCTGTGAAATTAGGCTCCTGGTCTGGGAGTACTTTCCTGTCCAAGGAGCTCCTGTCAGTCTCTGTCATTCTAGAGAAATCCATGAGTCAGTGCTGGGACCCGGGTTCCATGTGCGCCGCCCCCCCCCTCCCCCCGGCAGGTCTAAATCCGCATTTTTCTCTGCGGTCCAGATTGCTCCGCATGTGGGTCTGGGGAGAATGTGCCCCGCGTGTTTAGAACAAGTGCATTCCTGGAGAAAGTTAACGTTAGAGAAAGCGGCTACATTTCCTGCCATTCAGTGGCAGTGGCAGTTGGCTTGTGTTTGTTTGCACAAGGATTTTTCTGGTAACAATCTGTAGTCTGTTTCTGGTGGAATGGGAGGCGAAGTCATGATTTTGGGGATGGAGGTGATCTGTTTCCATGGCGATCTTTGTTGCCGGAGAGCGGCTGTGTGTTTGTGAGCTCTTGCAGATGATGCAGGAATGGAAAAATATTAATGGAAACAACCCTTTTCTCCAGCCGGCAAGAATTATTTTATTTTTTAACAAAGTTCTTTAGTGGGAAGTTACTATCTGGGAGCGCGCCTCTTTGTTGGTGAAGTCTGGCAGGAGTGGCCCTGGCGGGCTTGGCCGCTGATTGCCCTCCTCCTCCCACCTCTCCCCTTGAAGCGAGCCTTCTTGGGAAGTCCCGTCTGGCACAGCCTGGAGTGGCCACCCCGTCACCCCCCACCCCTGTAGGGGTGCTAGGTTTAGCAAGTAAAAATGCACGACATCCAGCTATATTTGAGTGTTTGGGACATACTTACGCTAACAAAATTATTCGCTGCGGATTCGAAATTCACATTTAATGGGATGTCTCTGGAGATCCAGCGTGTGTTCTCTGCCGATCCCAGGCTCCCCTGAGCCCCGGCTGTGCTTGGCAGTCCTGGATCTTGGTCTCTCGTGGTGCCTGGGCCTCTCCCAGGTACGGAGAGGGCATCACCTGCTCGTGGCCGACTGGCTTGTGGCACCTGGGGACACACCTTTGGCTTCCCCAGCTTTGCTCCGTCGTCCTGCCGGCCGCTGTGGGCACCGAGCTGAGGCTGGGAGTCACAGAGATGCCTCAGGGCTCACGGCCTGTCCAGCGGCGGCGGGTAGCTCGTAAACGCAGAGTCGGGTCTGCCTGCTGGAAGGCGCAGGAGCGAGAGAGCCTGGAGACATGTAGCACCTTCTGGAGAGCCAGAGTGCTCATCAGACTCACCCCCAGGGAACAGGGAGGAGCTCACGTGTGTGGGAGGCCCCGGAAGTGCCACCCTCTAAGTGGGGGGTTGGGGGGGGTTGCCAAGAGCTGAAGTGACAGGCTTTGTCGGGGGGATGGGTAGGGGCTGGACCCTGGGTTTATTATTTCTTTTGCACGGGCAGGGCAGGGCCTGGGGAGGCCTTCCCTACTGGAGCAGGCGGGATGTGTGTGTAGGAGTTTAGGGTCAGGCGGTGGAGCTGGTCAGTGAGAGGAATTGGCAGTGGGCGCTAAGGAGGCTGGGGGTGACATGGGGCCAAAGCGGGGAAGAGCCTTGGGATGGCTCCGGAAGGCCGGGCTCCACGCGGGCAGGTGGCCGGCAAGCAGGGCACCTTGTGTTCAGGAGCCGGGGAAGCGGGTGAGGCGGCGGGCAGGTAGGTGTGCGGAGGACGGGGCGGCTGGGACCCCTTGGGAGGCGGGTGATGAGCTGCTCAACATCAAACGGCAGATCGCAGCCACCTGGGGGGCTTTCTTTTACTATCAGGTGACAGGTCCTGGTGATGGAGCGTCGTCCCCGGGGGCCAGGCGCAGGCCTGGGGCCGGCGACACGGCAGTGAGCAGACAGGCGGCTCCCGCCCCCAGGGGCCCGGCCGGTTAGCTGCTTACAGAGACGGCTGCTGGCTCCTCCAGGGGCTCCCGGAGTGTCCACCGCGTGCCAGCTGTGTTCCAGGGCGTTCCGGCTGAACAGGATGAAGTCCCTGCCTTCGCGGAGCATTTTCCTCCGGTGGAAGAGAAAGGAAATAAACAAAACAACAGCACAGAATGTCTAGAGTGATCCGCGAATCCAGCCGAGGGGGCCGGGGGGGTGGAAGCGTGCTGGTTTGGATGGATATGTGGGAGCCTGAACGACCGCCCCCCGAGATAGTCCCATCCTCATCCTAGGACCTGTGAGGGGTGCTTTATATGGTAAGAAAGGACTTGGCAGATGTGATTAATGGAGAAAGACATCACCCTGGATTCTCCTAAATATAATGTAGTGACAAGTGTCATTTTAAGAGACAGGCAAAGGGGATCTGACCTTAGAGAAGGCCTCGTGATGACCGAGACCAAGATCGGGGTGGTGGGCTTTGAGGATGGAGGAGGAGCCACAAGCCAGGAACGCAGGTGGCCCCTAGAAGCCAAAAAAGGCCAGGAGACAGATTCTCCACTTGGAGCCTCCAGAAGGAACGGAACCTGCCATTGCCCTGACTTTAGGACTGGTTTCAGATTTCTGGCTTCCAGACTGAAAGCGAATGAGGTGGTGTTTTAGGCCACCAAGTTCTTGGGGGGGGTCAAGGAAGCGACATTTGAGCAGAGCCCTGAATGCGGCTGACTGAAAGTCACAGCTCATGGCGCTTCCAGAAGGCTGGGGTGGGCGTCCCTGCTGGTGTGGGCTGGGGCTGCGGGGCCTGAACCGGGATCCAGGCCCAACTTAGCGTCAGGAACTCCTTGGGAGCCATGAGCTCTGATGGCCTTGGCCTCCAGCCTGCACGTGAGCCACAGCGAATTTATGTTAATGTGAAAGGTCAGTTGGAGTACGAGGACCCTTTGCGTTTCCCCAGTTTAGCTGAATATAAATGTATCTTATTAATGGGATGGTGGTGGAAAGGGAAAGTGTCTGTTTCACATTTGCCTTGTGTTCTGGTTTGGGACCCCCGAGTGCAGAGCCGAGGTAAGGACTTGGGGACCGGTAGCGGGGAGCCGGGAGTGTGAGTTGAGAGCGGGGATAAGCAAGTGCAAGGTGAGTGAGTTTCTGAGCTCATGGTCACCGTGATGCTAGGGCTCCTTCATGCTGGGGACCGTCCTAGGAACCATGTGACTATGTCATAGAACCGTTCCTTGGAGGACAGGAGGCTGGGGCACTGACCCAGGGCCGCCCCAAGGAGCGTGTCCCTCCAGGCTGAGTGACGGCTGAGGCCTGGGGTGTTGCGATTGCACCTGTCCGTTTGGAGAGCATCTTTTCAGCACAGCGAGGGGGCAACAGATCCAATACTGTGTGGCCTTCGTGTAGTCTAGACTTGGTGACGGTTCCCTGGGGACGTGAGAAAGGCTGATAGTTCGGCTCCCTCCAGCAAGAGCCGAGACAGCCAGCAAGGTCTGGCTTAATGACTGTCGGCCATCGGTGTGACAGGAGGTGTTCCAAGGATCATCAGACAACGTTCAGATGTGTGTGGGAATGAGGGCGCACGGGGATCACGGGCCGCGCACCTGCAGAAGGACTTCTGTGCCGTGTGCCTGGCGTCCTCCCTTGAGACCTGCTGGGTGGCGCCTTCTCTGTGCCCCAGCAGCCCCTTCCCCTCCTCATCCTGTGCTCAGACGAGGACTTTGTCCCTCCGTGTCTTCCGTTTCCAGCCTCGAATTTCCCTACCTGCTTTCTCTTCCTTCCAGCTCCAGGATGCAAAACCCCAGTTTCTTACTTACCTCGCTGTCCCGCTGTGCTTCACGAGCAGAGGCCCAGTGGGGATCTGTGAGACGACAGAGTGGCCGGTTGACCCTCGAAGCTCGTGTCCCCCAAACCCGAATGAGCAGCAGCCCCCGAAGCTCGAGCCGCGTTTATAGTGGTGTTAACCTCTCGTGTTTAATCGGTGGTTGCTGATCAGGAAGGCAAGCGGAAGCAGGTGTCCAGAACAGTCACTGGGCGGAGACACCGATCATACAGGTGCAGGTGGCTTTGTTGGGAAGTGCGAGATGGCAGTGAGAACCCACCTTTCACGCCCCCCGATGACCACCTGGACTGCTGCGTTCTAAGCAGGACCCGGTTCCACACGTTCACCCTGTAGCTGGGAGCTAGGGGGACCAAGAGGGAGGTGATGTTCCACACAGCTATGCCCTTTGTCAGCCTTGCTGGTGGGCAGGGGGGCACGGTGGTCACCCAGCCCCGTGCCCCCAAGGGAGACCTTTCCCCGGGTGCACACCGCTCCAATGGCTTTTCCAAGTTTGCAAGGTTTTCTTAACTTTTTCTTTTTTTCTTGTTTGAAGATTGCGGTTTTTTTGTTTTGTTTGTTTTTAAAGTTTAATAAGTAGGATATTCCCCGAGGATGGGGACTGCTTTGCATTTCGGGATAACAATGTGTTTATCTCAACAAGGAGATCTAGAAACTGCAGATTCATTTCGGGTAAATATTTAAAACTACAGAATGGTCCTCTTGTCACATTATTTGGGTCTCGGGCTTCAGAAAATGTTTATTCCAGTCAGTGATTCTGTCACTGACCCAGTTTCTATATATGCTTCGCGGGTATGGCTTGTTATCTGCGGAGGGGAGTGGTCTGTGATATGTAGTCAAATTTAACGAATTATGAATCATTTAATGCCCCTAGTGAGTATCCTGCCCTTTGCTCCATCACTCTGGCTGGGCTTTCTAAACTGTGGGTGTTTCCACGGTCCCCGCGGCGAGGCTGGCGGAGGCCCCCCGGGCCCCTTTACGAGGCTGAATAGCGGAGGGGGCTCTCAAGGGCCTTAGTCTGGGATGAGTCAGGCGTGGAAGGGAACTGGAACCGGTTGGAAAAGCCAACCCCGGGGGGCTCCAGCTGCATTTCTCCCTCTTGTCTCTTTCACTGTTGCTGAGGTGACAGGTTGCCAGGGTGAAGGTTGGACCCCAGGAGGGAGAATCCAAGAGGTCAGGCGGCCCGCGGCCCTGGGCTCTCCCTGCCGTCGGGGAGGGGCCAGCAAACACCGAGGGCGCCCCGGGGGAGGAGGTAGCCGTGGGGTTCTGGAACAAAGCCCAAGTCAGGTGATTCCCCGCACTGCCCACCGCTGAGGCAAAGGGGTGAGACATCCCACGGTCACAGCATCCGGACAGAGCCAGGACCCGAGTCCGTGTTCTGTATCTGACAGCGTCCAGGTGTTCAGCACACCAGACTTCGACTTGCGCCCTCGCCCAGGACTCACTCCTGAACTCCCTTCGCCTCGTTCAAGCGGCCCATTTGACTTCCTCCTACTTGAAAAGCCCTGAGAGGTGTTTTTAATCTTCTCCCTGCTTTGGAGACATCAGTCTTATCGCAGCCTGCTCTGTCCTCCTCTGTTGGCTTTGCATTTGACCTTTCTTCTGTGGCTTGGTCACGCGTGCTGGCCTGGCTCTCCGCCACCGGACCTCGGCTCGGCCATCTAAAGCGTCCAGTCTTCGTTCTCCCATCTCGGAAATGGGCACAACAGTTCCTGCCTTTTCCCACCTCACGGTGTCATTGTGGGAAACAGCCGAGAGGCTGAGTGGGAAGGTATGTGTGCAGCCATCATGCGTTGTTCCAGTGGTTCTCGAAGTCTGTTCCAGGCACCCGTCGCGTCACCATCACCTGGTGGAGCCCAGCGGTCTGTTGCGGTGAGGCCTCCAGCGGGTCTGACCCGGGCTAGTCGGAGAACCGTCGCCTGATGCAAATGTTAAACGTTAGGTTCTCGCCCGTCTATTTATCGTCCAGGCGTTTTGTGGGGTCTCTGCCCTTTAGTCGGCACCAAATATCTGGTCTTGCGCGTTCCAAAGAGGAAAAAGAAAAGCCTAATTGGACAGACTGTAGCATGGCACGGAGAGCCCTGTTTTACCCTTGAGGAAACCGAGGCGCAGACTCAAGTTGGGCCGTTTGCCCGAGGCCGTCGAGCTGGTGAAGGGCCGAGCTGCCCCGTGGGCCCACGGACGTCCTGCATCCACGCGGCTGCCTTCCGCCACCCGGGCCGCTCCCAGACGCCACTCCCTCCCTGACTGGAGCTCGTCTCCCTCCCACTTATTCGGGGGAACAGTTACGGGGGCCAGACTCAAAAGCCCCGGATGCTGCCCTGGGGAAGCTGTCTCCTCTATTGTCACTTGGCCAGACGCTGGACTTACACTTCTGGTCCCCCACGGGAAGCCCAGGATCACAAGCGGGTCAGATCGCCCGTGTCCTTACGTAACCACCCAGCAAGGTGGAAAAGTTAGTCAAAGCCTGGAAGAACAACTTTCCTTTTTTTGTTTTTCTTTCTTTCTTTTTTTTTTTAATGCGAAAGCCCAGGCCCACGCATCTTCCGTTGGGTGAAGGTCTTCTCCGAGCGAGTCTGAGAGCAGGGTCTGTTACGAACCACAGCAAACCCCCCTGTTTTCCGGCTTCAAGTCACATAACAGCACAAAGACGCCAGGGAAGCAGTCTGGGTCCAGTCGTCTTATTTTTTCCTCAGGTGTTCAGTGCCGTCTCATTTGGCCACCTGCTCTTAAGCGATTCACCTTCATGGAGCCTTTGCGGAATATTCCAGCTGATTTTCGTGGAAGCTGCCCTTGTGCACACTTGGTCATTTGTTTCATGTGATCGTTAAATACAGAAAGATTTCCGTAACAGGCCCCCCACCCCCCACCAGCTGCAACCAGAGGGGACAGAAACCCAGAGGACGAGAGGCAGCGTCTGGCCACAGGAGTGCGAATCCACGTGTCTGAGACAGAGAGGGGACAGAGAGTGCCTCTGTCACACACACAAATGGAAGCCTCCCCCTGGGGAGGAGGGACAGCCAGAAACGCCGGCCATCACACACAGTGACCAACACGGACTTGTTCCCGCGTCAGGTGCCCCGGAGGAACCCACAAGTCGTGGAGAGTGAACGGATGGACCCGTAAAGAAACCACCGTGGGTGGCTGGCGGTCTGTCTCAATAAACCCCTGTCCCCTTGTGCTTAATTTTCTGTGTTTTTTTTTTTTTTTATCTTTTTGTATTTATTTATTTTTGAGAGCGAGAGACCCAGAGCATGAGTGGAGGGAGAAAGAGAGAGGGAGACACGGAATCCGAAGCGGGCTCCAGGCTCCGAGCCGTCGGCACAGAGCCCGATGCGGGGCCTGAACCCACGAACCACGAGATCATGACCCGAGCCGAAGTCGGACGCTCCGCCGACTGAGCCCCCCAGGCGCCCCATTTGTGCTTAACTTTCAATACAGGTTTAATACAGGAGAGAGGAAAGGCTATTGCTTCTCACATACCCTGTAAGACTTGAAATGTTGTATAATTATGGGAAAGGTCCGTGAGCCGGGTCTCCATCCTGTGTGAGGAAAGTTCAGCACATACATCAGGTGAGATTTCAGGCACTTTCACTTGGCTCTGTAATCCACCACCAGGCTAAATACGTTGTCCGTTAACAGAGTCGAGTTTCAATTTTGATAACATTAGATACAAAGGTCGTTGCCCGTTACCAAAGTGCCACATTTTCAGTTTTATTAATTGGTTATCTTGGAGTGGAATGGTTTTCTTCCATGACGAAAAGCCTGGGGTGAAGTCCACGGTCAGGCCAGGAGATCCCGCTTTGTCTTGAGGGTCACTTGCATAAAAACTACTGGTGTTGCCCTTGGGGGTCGGGGGTGGGGGGGGGGTCACCACTGCCCTTGGGAGGTCAGGGATGCCTCCATCACTGAGGTTAGAGGTAGGTCTAGATAACAATTTTGAATTGATGAAGTTTGCCTTTGGGGCCAGTTCTCTCTCTGTTTCTGGCCACAACCCCTATTGTTTTCTTTCCCTCCTTGTTGCCATATCTCCTCCTACCTACGATCTTGGCCAGCACGTCTGGCGTTTAGCCAGGCACCTGTGGATATATGCCCACTTCCCTTTGGCCTGAGCCAACCACGGCCTGGCCCTCTGCCCCATTGCTCAAGTAGGGCCGGGAGGGAAATGGGGTCGGCCGGCTTTCCCCGTAGAAGGTCAGACAGTGACTATTTCCGGCTTCGTGTCCCCTCTCCGGCCCGGCTGCTGAGTCCTGGACGTACAAAAGAACTAAGGACAGAACGTACACACCCGGGTATGGCTGTGTTCAATACAACTTGACTTATGGCCACTGCAACTTGCATTTCATAGAATGCTCACTCACGAAACATTCTTGTGTTTGTTCCCCCCAAACTACTTACGAATGTAAAAACATTCTTCGTTCGTGGGCCACGCGAAGACAGATGCAGCACCGGATTTGGCCCTTGGGCCAATGTTTGCCGCTGATAGGGGATGGGAATTTATCAGGTTCTGCTTTCCCCTCTTGTTCTGCTACTGTGGTTCCTTTTAGGACAGCTGTGTGACGAGGGTGAGCCGGTTCCTGTCGTGGAGACACTCCAGAGCCCGGCAGGCTCGGGGTGCCAAGGTTCCTTCAGCACATGGATCCATACATGTCCCTCGTGGTGGCTTGGAAACCTCAGCAAGTCTGTCATTCCCACAGCAGCCCCTGAGGTGGACAAGAGGGATCATGGGAATTTCTTTTCCCATCTCGCAGAGACGGTGTTACGGATTCCTACGGCTGCTGTAGCCAAGTACGCCGTGGGTGGCTTAAGCACCAGAAATGTACCGTCTCACGGGTCTGGAGGTTAGACGTCTAAGATCGAGCATCGACAGCACTGGTGCTTTCTGAGGGGGTGAGGGCGCGTCTGTTCCACGTTTTCCCCCTGCTTCTGGTGATTCGCTGGCCGTCCTTGACGTTCCTTGGCTTGTGGACACATCCCCCGATCTCTGCCTCTATCTTCACATGGCGTTATCCGTGTGTGTGTGTGTGTGTGTGTGTGTGTGTGTGTGTGTGTGCATGCATGCGCGCCTCCAGATCTCCCCCTCTATAAAGTCAGATAGGATCAGGGCCCACCCTAAGGACCTCGTTTTCTTTCCATTCCCTCCGTAAAGACCCTATTTCCAAATACGGTCACATTCTGAGGTCCTGGGGGTTAGGGCAAGACTCCAACATAGGAACGTGCGGGGCGGGGGGGGGGGGCACAATTCCCATGTTACAACAGAGGAAATGGAAGGCCTGGCTGAGCGTCTTGTTGGTGACCGTCCTGGGGTGAGAATGTAGGACCAAGCTGTCACCTCTGTGTTGGTGTGAATATAGTTTCCCATCTAAATGTCACAAGCCTCTTGATATTCATGCACCCAGCCTTCCAGACCTTTTTCAAGGAGGGTAAACCCTCTGTACTTGTGTCTTCAGCCGAGACTGTAAGCTGCGAAAACAGCTACTGACAGGTGCCCAGGGACATTGGACTGTGGGCAAAGACACTTGTGTTTGGAGACTCCCCGGATCAACAGAATCTCGTGTATCCTCCGCATTGCTTTTTGACAGCTCGGTGGTTCTTGGGGATTCCCCTTAATTTTGTCCAATGACAGCGTTGACGTTTCCTGAAATAAAACCAGGGAGTGAGGCATCTTCCCGACTTCAGGACTTGATGCCCACTTGATGAACATACATTAAGTCCTGTGGTCTCTTCTGGGGGGCCGTGGGGACGGGGGGGGCCCACTCAGGCATATGGCCACTCCCTGGGGAGAGCAGCGCTTCCCCGAAATACCACACCAGCTCTCCTCGAGGAAAGCTGGTCTCTGTGCAGAAACCTGGGGCTCTCGGAGGGGTTGAGCATGGAGCTAGGGAGTTGGAGAGGGGCCAGCAGGTCCTGTCCACTCAGTCCATCCCCCCTGGAGCTCCCCGGCAGACCCCCTCCCTTCACAGCCAGACCCCCTCCCTTCCTGCACTCTCAACACCGAATTGCCAGAGGGTTCCGTGTGCGTGTGTGTGCACGCGCACCAAGTACCTGCCCAGCGTCCAACACAGACAGCTCTGAGCCAGCTTGTTGGGCAACACGGGGTATTAGGTATAAGGTAGGAGCTGACCCAGTCACCCCCCCGTCTGCCAGAGACTCGTGTGATGCAATACAACTCAGCTTCAGGGCCACGGGTCTGTAAGCGAAAGTTCTCTCCCTAAATAATCCTCTGGAAGGAGCGAATGGAGAGCCCAGAGAGCTTGCAAGGTCCTTACCCCAAGTGCCGAGTGACTCAGCCCTTCATTCAGCAGTGAGTAAGCGTGTTGTGGTAATCTCTTCACGAAGAAAAATCCTGGCAACGTTTTCGAGTTAAGACGAGGTAGCAGCCTGCAGTTTCCCAGCAGACGTTTATTTTGTGCCTGGGAGATGGGCTCTGGGTAGCCTGGGGCGGGGTGAGCCGCAGCAGGGGTGAGGGAGGCCAAGGCAGGGACCACGTGGAGGTGCTCCTCCAGAACTCCGGCCTCGCCGGCCTCCCAAGTACCCAGCCCGCACAGGGACCAGAGCAGGGGAACGAGGCCCCCAGAGCTGGCACCCGGTCAGAACGAGGCTCGAGATTCCCAAGACCCCAGCCAAGATTTGAGGGGTTTGGGGAACAGGAAAGGAGGCACCCCGAGTTCTGGCGTAGGCTGGTATCGTGACGTGGGAGGAGTGACTTTTCGCAATGGGAAACGCGGGCTATCCTGTCCTCACCGTCGAACCAGTTGGGATCAGAGAAGTCTGAAGACGCAGAAGCCCCCGTGAGCCCCCTTGTGTTAACATTGTCACCACCTCCTGTCCTTTCTCGGCGCCTTGAGCACATTTATCCCCTTTTAACGTGATGAGGTCTCCGTTCTGTCTTGCCATCAGTCTTCCAAGGGCCGCGAGTGCCTTGCTGAATATTCGGGGAGTCCCTTGAGTCTCCTTGAGTCTTGGTGAATATTCGGGAAGTCCCTTGAGTCTCCTTGAGTCTTGGTGAATATTCGGGGAGTTCCTTGGCCCCCGTGGGTAGCAAGGTGGACGCATCCCAAACCAACGTGCCGGGTGGACAGCGGCCTCTGGTTTCCTGTGCCTTGAACGTCCTGTCCCCACCCCCCACCTTTTTCTGGCTCCTTGAGGATCTAAATCTTCTGTCGTGTTTGAATATATTTTCTCACATTGTTGCCTTTTTCAGCGCTCGTTGACTTTGATCGAGCTGTCTGCCTTGCCTCTGTGATTTCATTCATTGCTTGCGAGGTTTAGAAGTTCCGTCTACCTCGAGATTAACTGTGTACATGCCACATTTTCTCTTCGCTTCGGGTTGGTTTCTTCCTCTGTCCCCACGCCCTTCTGTACATCTGGAAATTGTTTACGTTTGAAGCCCCCGGGGGGGGGGGTGGGAGGGCAGACAACATACTCCCCGCCCCCGCCCCGTCTCAGCATCACAGGGAATGATTCCTAATGATGCCCTTTTTCATCGCGTGTGAAATATTTACAGGGAAGAGGGTCTGTTCCGGGGAAGGGGCAGGGGGCCAGGGGGCCTTGATTTAAGGAGGGCCTCCAGAATGAGATTTCAGCCTCACGTTCCACGACGTGATGGGGCCAGGAGGCAGTGGCTGAGAGGGAGTCACGCATTGGTGACCTTCAGCCCCGCTGCTCTGTCCTGCCATCCCCGCTTCAGGAGTCCTTCGCGGCCGTGGGCTCTGTAGTGTCGCGTTAGTTAGGTGGGATTCGAACCACCTCCTCCTGAGCGGCCCTGCGTGGTGTGCGTGAGGAGGCAAACCCCACTGCCGGCAAGGCGACTGGACTGTGTCTCTGGGGTTCAGCTCCTGAGATTGTCGTGTGGAGCTAAGACTGCCGGTCTCTGCAGCAGATGTAAGAGCAGGTGAGGGAAGACACGGCACTGGGGAAAAAAACAGCCAAGGGAAAAAAAAAGCCCTTGTCGCAGGCCGGGCTGCCCGGGAGGCCAACTCTGACACAGGTCTTTGTGCGGGAGGTTGACTGGGGGGATGCATGCTTGGGGTCCGCCCTGCCGGGGCAGGGCTTGCAGAGGGAAAGTGGGGCTGCAGTGGGTCTCAGGGACGCCTGGGGAGTAGGGTGGGGGCGGCTGCCCGGGGAGGGTCCCCAGCATCCCCACCTTGCCGTGCGAACGTGGCTCAGAGCACAGGGGACTCTAGAACCTGGAAGGGGTTCCGGCCAACCGACCGACGTCCTGAACCCTAGCCCCCCCACCTTGTGTCTTGCAGCTCCCCCCTTCTCTGGAAGAAAGGCCGGTTCCCGGGACTTCTGCTCTGACGTCTGGAAGCCCGTGGCAGGTAAGCCGCGCAGGCAGGGTGTTGGGGTGGGTGGCCGCCCCGGGCCTGCTTCGTGGAGACTGTGTGTGGTGTCGTGGCCAACGTGCACAGACCCGGATGGGGAGATGGGCCCGTACACCTGCAGAGCAACTCCCGAGGGAGGAGTCACTTCTGGAAGCTTCCTGGCCGTTTATGGCACGGCACACATCTCCCTCGGGGCTCTCTTGTCTTCTTATCCTCCTCCGCTCTCAGGGTCCCCAACACGGGAAGGTCAGGTGGCACCGGTGTGCCTGGCACCGGTGACTTCCCTTCCTGGTGCCACCAGTGGAACATTCTCGCTCTACCCAGAAACCAGATGGGCAGCTTGCTCTGCCCTGACAGCCATGGGGCAGAGCCCAGGTTAGCTGTCCTTCTGTGTATGCACAAAGGAGTTATTGTTACAACGGGAGAGTTTATGAGCTCCCAAACAATGACCACCAGCGACGGGGTGCAGGTTGAGAGAGTGCCATGTGGCCGCGGTTACGGGTCGCCCACCCCGGAGCTCTGGGAGGGCATTTGTCCCGGAAACGCGTTGGCAGGACGTCAGGAGGAAGCATTACCAGCCGTCACCAGGAGCAGGCGTGCCGCAGCAGCGAGACAAAGAGAATGGTGTCCTCGTAGAACATTCCCGGGTATTTTCTTGGCTTTTCCTTTTTTTTTTTTTTTTTAACTTTTATTATTGAAGGTGCAGTTGACATACAGTGTTACTTTGTGAGTTCCAGGCACACCATGTCGTGACCGGATAAGTCCGGATGTAACTCCCTGCTCCTCGGGGAAGTGGAGTCCGCGTGGGATTCCACTCCAAAGTGGGATCCTAGCAGCTCGTGATTCTTACTCGCTTGGCCAGCCATGGGACCGTCACCTCGGTGGGGTCGTCTACACAGCGTGGTGCAGGCTTCCTGTGTTTAAAAACCACACTCGTGTCCTCCCCCGGGTGAAAGGATCAGATAGAATTACATGGAGCCTCTGGGTAGGAGAGGGGAGCTCGTAAGGAATGGCGTAGAGGCTGCTGCCTTCCAGATCGTGTCTGAGTGATAAAAGCCCTTCCAAATAAAGTGGACAGCTGCTTGACTTATTCCAGGTTTTTCCTTAAGCCTTATGTATCCTCTGTTCAACTGGGGAGGGGGCTAGATGGCTGGATTCTGTTCCAACATTCTTATCCCCCCACCTTGTAGATCAGGTCTCCTCGTTCCCCAGTATCTGCAAGTGCTTTAGGACGGAAAGAATGTTTGGGATGTCTGCAGGTTACGCCCTGGGGGCTTTTAATAGTGATGTAAGGAATTTAGGAGCCTTCTGACCCCAGGGTCAGTGTGGGGGGGCCACCCCCCCGCCCCGCCCCCAACACTGAGGTCTCAGGATTTAAAATACTTCTGCCCTTGCCTTATAAGTACAGCCCCTTGCCCTGGAGGCTGTGGTCTGTTTGGATTGCAGCGAAACCCAGTGAAAGGCATCCAAATTCCTAGCATTCTTCTGGCCTGGCATTGGCCAGAATGCCAGGGGTTCTGAAATCAACGAGCAAACACGAGGCTTGGTTCTTTTCTCTAGATAAACGTGATAGACACCAGTGGGTTGTACAACACGACTCCCTGTCCGACCCCCACGTGGTCTCATCTCCGGGGTTGGGTGTGGGGTGCAGCTTGGCAAGTGCAGGCCACCCCCTCCTGAGTAAACAGCAGGAAGTTAGTGGGAGCCCCTGCCTGGGACCCCTCTCCTACCCCAGCAGCAACCTGAGTGGTATTCACGTGGCTTGCTTTTCCTGGCATTGAACCAGGCAGGGTTCCCGGGGCGGCAAGTTGCCTGTGAAGAGAAAGCAGGCTGGTGGGACAGCACCTTCCCTCTAGACAGGAGCCAGAGTGGTGCCCCTTGTCTCTGTCTTGGCATAAAGGGCTCCCAGGAGCCTGGAGAGCTTGTTTTGGGGGCTGAAATTTAGGGGAGTGGATGTGTGTCCTACAGCATTTAAAGAGATCATCTGCTGGCTGTGGCCAAAAAAAAAAGGGGGGGAGGTTCTTAACACATGTGGTCAGTGTTTGTGGCTTTCCCCCCACGGGAACGTAAATGCAGTTTTTTCTTTGTGCATTTTAATATTCAAGATCTGATTTGTGTCAAGTTCATCGTGCGGTGGGGCTTCCCAGGGTTTCAATGGGGATGTGCAGAGTTGTGCTGGTGCCCGATTCTGTGGTTTGCCTGTAATCCCAGCAACTCCGAGTTAGAGTCTTAACCTGTTAGCGAGCGCCTTGTTACCACCGCCAGACATGGTTTGTTAAAGCACCTGCTTTAATGTTGGCTGCTCAAGATGATGGACCAAGGCAGGGAGCAGAAACGAGCCCTGACTCTGTTTCTCATCACTTTAAGACCAGTGTGGATGACCGTGTCGCCGTGTCTCCAGCAAGTACCAGAACTTGGCCCTACATCTCCTCGGGAAGTGTGCCAGCCGAGGGCAGAGCTCCGTTCCTCCTCCGCAGGGGAGACCGAGGCTCGTTCCCACGGTTCTGCCAGTGCCTGGGACGGCTTCCAGTCACCACCCTCCGCATGTTGTATCTGCTCAAGCCCTGCGACACTCTTGTTGTCCTGCCCATTTTACAGACCAGAGATGTGGCTCAAGGGAGTACCTCATTCAAGTTCAAGTTCAGAGAGTCATTAGGAAGTAGAGAATCCCAATCCTGGAGCCCACCTCGTGTGCCCTAAGGCACTCCGTCCTTGCCCGCCCCCCTTTACCTTGGTCCTGGGAGGGCGCATCATGGCTCACGTGGGCTAGGGTCTCCGGGTCCAGTGCTGGCCAGTGGAAACAAATTGCAAGCCACAAACGTGAGCCACAGAGCTAATTTTTAGAGTAAACAGCTGATCACATGTTTCTTTTAGAACTGTAAATTTACCTGAAAGTCAAGGATACGATTCAGGAATGAGTTCCTCTTAAAGGAAGGTACCTTTCAGCTACCTGGATTCCTCTTCCGGAGGAGGGCCGGCCCTGGCCAGGCGCCCTCTGTCTAGACCACGTCAGAATCACCTGCTAATTCTTTTCAGGGGCTACTTTTCAGACCGGGGATCTCCAGACCTTTCTGATTGTGTGAGGTTTGGGAGTGTTTTGTTTTGTTTTGCAGTGAAATTCACGTAACATCCAATTCGCCATTTTACTTTATTGGTTGATTATTTAAAAAAAGTTTTTTAATGTTTATTTATCTTTGAGAGAGAGTCAGAGCGTGATCAGCGGAGGGGCAGAGAGAGGGAGGCTCAGAGACACAGAATCCGAAGCAGGCTCCAGGCTCTGGCACAGAGCCCGACGCAGGGCTCGAACCCACAATCTGTGAGACCACGACCTGAGCTGAAGTTGGATGCTTAACCAACCGAGCCACCCGGATGCCTCTATGGTTTTGTTTTTTTTTTTTTAATTTTAGAGAGTGAGAATGCACACACACATGCACATGGCAGTGAGCAGGGGAGGGACAGAGAGAGAGAGAGAGAGGGAGGGAGGGAGAATTTTAAGCAGGCTCTACACTCAGCGCGAGCGTGACGCGGGTCTCGATCCCACGGCCCTGGGATCATGACCTGAGCCGCCCAGGTGCCCCTCAGTTAACCGTTTTAAAGCGTACCATTTCCTGGCATCTAGTGCCTTCCCCGTGTTGTGTAGCCACCGCCTCTCTCTGGTTTGCAACGTTTTCATTACCCTGGGAGAAGAGCCTGCACCCGATAAGCAGTTACTCCCATCGTCCCCCTGCCCCCCTGGCCCCACCCCCTGGCTACCACTAAGCGGTTATTTTTTGCGGTTTCGGTCTGGCCCCAGTGTGTACGGTCTTGAGAGCCTATTTCATATGCCCTTGAGACAGAGCAGGCTAAGTCCCACATTGTCCACGGGGTGACACCCAGGCCTGCTTGGACTGCCCCTGGCCAGATGACCTAGAGGCACCCGTTCTGCACCTGCCGAGCGTGGACACCCCCTGGGGCAGGGGCTGACCTCACAGGGTCAGAGGGGGTGACCCAGGAGCAGGCAGAGGGCAGCCCCTCAGCCACGCGTCCAACCTGAGACAGCGCTCAGCCTCTTTCAAAACCTCTGCGTGAAAATGCCTTACATCGGTGCCGCCTCATTAAGTCAAGGGTGCAGTTGAATCTGAGTGAGGTCGCGGGCCAGCAAAGTACAATCTGGGGAATGTGGACAGATGAGAAACCCGAGCCACTCCCGGTGAGGGGTTACACTCAGAATGGTACCTGCCTTCTTAAAAGCCTCCTGTGTTAGTTGTGTTAACTCTCCTACCCGGCCTGCCTGAGGACAGATGAGAAATTTTTAACATACTTGAGGGTTTGGAGATAAAAGGTGTGAGTGAAGGAAGAGTCCACCATTGTTTATTTCAAGAGCCTCCCAATCTCTGGCTAAACCCCAACCCCCCCCCCCCCAGACGACAAAGAACCGATCTAATCAGAAACTCCCACATTTTCCTATCTCTCTGGCTTGAGTTTACCCCTTTGTTAGTTCATTGTTTAAAGCTGACGGGGCCGGCTGCACTCGGGAAGGGCAGAGTGAGTGTATTTTATTCTCTGGTCAGAAAGCGTCCACGCAAAGAGCTTGGCGCTTTCATCTGTCCTGAGTATATAGACGAGTTTCAGTTACGAGCCCGTGAGCATTTTGCCTACGTTAATTTCCTTGGCCTTCACTTTACTTGTCTGTAAGAATAGAGCCAGTGTCTAGAAAGTTGCTTCAGATCAAATCCAATTAAATATGCACTCCAACTTGCTCAGGAGTGGGGCGCCTGGGTGGCTCAGCAGGTTGAGCAGCTGACTTCGGCTCAGGTCACGAGCTCACGGTGAGTGGGTTCGAGCCCCGTGTCGGGCTCTGTGCTGACAGCTCGGAGCCTGGAACCTGCTTCAGATTCTGGGTCTCCCTCTCTGTCTCTGTGTCTCTCCCACTTGTGCTCTGTTTCTTTCTCTCTCTCTCTCTGAAAAATAAGTAAACATAAAAAAACTTTTTTTTAAATAAAAACTTGCTCAAGAGGAAGAAAAAGGATTATTAGAAGGATCGAGACCAAGCATAGTGGGTTACGGAGGACCCGAGAGCCAGGATTTGAGAAATGAAGCTGCTTTCCAAGAATTGGATGCCCACCCCCGCCCCCCTTCTCCTCACCCCTTCGTGCTTCTGCCCTGTCACCTGGCCTCTGCTGCTCACCCAGCGTGCACCTGGCCCAGGAATGGCCTCCAGCCAATGCACCGCAGTCCTCAGCGGGACCTGCCCCTGGGCCATGTTGGCTTCCGGCACTCGGGAGTTGCTTGGGCCAGCTCATCCTTTTGGGCCAGTCCTTGCTGAGTCGTTGGGTCAGCAGGCAGGTCGTGGACTGGCTCTCCGGTAGGGGGTGTCCCTCGCAGATCCATCAGAGGGATGGGCACAGGGCCACGGGCGTGTCCCTGGGCCAGGCAGTGACGGCTGATGGTCCTCCCGGGCAGGTGAGGAGGAGATCTGCATTCACCCTCACCTGGACTTACATGCAGTTTCCTTTCCCTCCTTCCCTCTCGCCTCCCCCCTCCCTCCTCTTCCTTCCTTCGGGACCTGGCACCACCCCATCCTTTTGGACTAGCCATTTAGCCCCTCTGGGCCTTCCTTTTCTCGTGTCTTTATTGAGGGACCGAGCATCCGCCATGTGGCTCCTCCGAACATGCGGTTAATGTGGTCAAGGGGGCGGCCCTCCCCTGACATTTCGGTCCACGCTGCCCATCAGGCACGTCGCCCTCCCCATCTTGGGCTGTCCCGAGGGTCCCAAAGGTCAGAAGAGGGATTAACATGCCCCACTGGCCAGAGTGAATGACTTGGGGCCCCTCTTTCCAAGAAGTGAGCGGCTGGCCTGCGGGACGGCCGGGCAGAGGCGCCAGCCTGGACCTTCCTGGCACACTCTGGTGGTGTTTTGTAGGCTGTCGTTGGGCAGACGCATGTCCTGGAGCTCTACCTGTGATGCGCCTAGGACCTGCTTTCCCGCTCTATCGAGAGTAGGAAGGGACTTAAAAGACCCTGGGGCCAAGCCTTGCATTTGACAGGAGAGGAAGCAGAAACTTAAAAAAAGCCGGCGTCTGTCCAAGCTCAGCGTTTTCCCAAGGTCACGGTGTCTTCCCAAGGTGTGACCACCTGGCCGTCTGCTATCCCAACAGGTCAGGGGTCCGCCCTGGTGAGGGTCTGTCATGTTCTACACTGTGTGGTGTGCCTGTCGCCTTGGCTCCTTGTGAACACGGACCCCCGTCCCCCATGCCCCCCATCCACCCCCCAGGCCTCCCTGGACTCTGTGCTCAGTAAACACAACTTGATCCTTTTTCCTTCCTTTTCTGTCGTCACTGGAAATCCTGTTTACACTCTGTTCCCTGTAGGAGCTGGAATGTGCAGCCTCCTTCAGTTGTCCTTGAAATTAAGTGTCACCGAGTGATGCTTTAGGTTGGCCTAGGCTGGCCTCTGACAGTGTCCACCACCCTCTGGGTTGTTCCTTGTTCTCTCGAACATCATGTTTATCAGAAGCGAGCAGATGTGTTTCACCTGGGGCCCACGGCCTCCTAGTGTGGTCCTTCTAGAGAGTCTGTGGCAGAACTTTACAGGTACAGGTGGTTTTCTGAAGAGAAAACCTGTAAGCCCTTACCAGGTTTCTCAAAGGATTTGCACCCTCAAAAAGGCAACAGTTCTGGACTTGGAAGGAAGCCCACGACAGGCTTGGAGATCAGATAAATTGGAGATAAATTAAGCGGGGGTCGGGTCCCACCGAGGCACCGAATCTCTCTCCTTGGCTGGAATACTGAGCGGAAACCAATGTGGAACTGGACAGAAACCGGTTAAATCTCCTCTTTCTTTACCTTCCCTTTGTTTCTTTTGCTTTTTGTTCAATGCAGCTATTATTTGCTCAGTTACAGAATGGGGAAGACTTGCCTTATGAAAATGCTTTGGATTTTCAAAAAAACAACACACGAAGAGCAAAGGCGCCGTGCAGGTGGCTAATGGAAAGCCAGCGTCCAGATCAAGGGGCAGCATCCACATTACCTGCAGGCCATCCGTGGATCCTCCCAAATTGCTTAGGTTCCACGGCGTTGAGGTCTTGAAGCAGCATTAGAAGAGGAATTAATGAGTTGTGGCTTTCAAAGGAGGCTGTTTCTTTTTAATGAATGGTACAGGAAGTCCTGGGGCCAAAGTCAGATCGGGCCAAGAGGAAGCTTCAGGGAGAGAAATGTTACTTGTATCGTGTTTAAAGATCTCTTCTGTAGCTTTGTTTCGTATTTAAATTTCGCGCAGCACTTCACAGTTTGCAAAGCTGTCTTAGATTTGTTCTAGATCTCCGCAGGGAGAGGTAGAGCGAGCCACATATTAACTACTAGCCTCGTCATACAGATGAGGGAGATTTGTGCCTCTAGAAACTGAACGGGGATTAAAGTGAGGTCAGACAGAACCTTCCAACCTCAGCACCATCACCCAGGGTCCCCATAATGAGATCTGGGGTCCCGTGGTGGAAGGCTAAAAGCAGGGTTCTGGAATTGTCCATCTGGAGAAGTCGCCCGACTCTAGTGGAGTCCAGGGGCTCCTGGATGGGCCTGCCGGGAACAGTGCTCACCAGATTCCTATCTGGCTTGGATTTCTTGATGTCAGAGGGATTTAATGAGAACCAGGCCCCCATCTGCCAAGGCGTGAAGATTGATCAGGGGGCAGAGTTGCATATAAGTCACCAGAAAATAGTTTGCCCACCTTGGGATGCCAAGTTTCTGTGGAAATTTCTTCAGGGCACCACACGGGAGTGGGCGTCTGAGTGAATCTGAATGAGTGCGTGAGGCCTGTCGAAGGGCCCTGTGGACGGGGGGTAGCCGGGAGACAGAAGGCAGCACCCCCGCTTTGCAGTCCTCTGGCGAGGCTGGACCAGCACGACCCAGAGAGTCTCTGCTGGCCCCAGAGTCCAGACTCAGGGGGGGACTTCCATCCTACAGACCCAGGCCACGGAGGCCAGGCTCCCGGTTGATGGATTTGGTGTGAGGGGAGCAGACGCTTTGGTGAGCGCATCCTGGCTCGGGGGGGGGGGAGGGGGGGGTTGGGTGCAGCCGCTGTGTGTTGCTTTACCGGTTGGGAGAAGAAGAACCCTCTTGACCAGTGTGGTTCTGCAGGGCTGCGGTCCAGACCCTGGAGAGAACCTGTCTGGGTGACTAACAGCTGTGTGGCCCCAATGACTGACCCGCCGTTGTGCCTTAATTTGTTCATCTGTAAAATGGGAATGAGGAGCTGCAGTTACGCGAGCGTGGTGCCTTCACGACTGTGCTCCCACCTCGTACAGAAGCGCATCTGTGGATAGAGCTGGTCCCGCAGGGACGGTGACAGGGGCTGGAGGCTGGGGGACGTTGCGTGTCCGCGTCCGAGTGGCTCCAGGGCCCAGCCCTGGCCTCCCTCAGCTGGACCGTGGGCACCCCCGTGTGTTCCCGCTTTTGCTTAGTGAGCCGGAGTTGAGTCTTGAGAGCCCCAAAAAACACCCGAGCTGGCCCCACACCTGTCTCTGTTCGGGGTGTGCAGCCGCAGCGGGACCCCAGTGCTCCCGGGTTCTCTGTCAGCACCTCTGGCCGCTACCGCCTCGATCCCGCCTGTTCGCGGCTTCTTCCTGCGCCTGCTTTTCCCCCCGAGTTTTCCTTTCCTTTCTCCTGACTGCACGTTAAGTTCCTTTTGTCCTGTAGTGGTTTCTTCCTGGTTGTAACTGACAGAAACCTCCGTGTGTACACGCTTCTCAGCGAAGGCGTCTTTTCGGACCGTTGGCCCAGCACAGACACAACATTTTAGCCCCTTAATGGGTTCCTGACGGGCACATTTTGAAAGCGTCCCAATCGAGCGATGTTCGGCATAGTCACGAAGTGGGGCAATCGCCACCTCTGTCTAGTTCCAAAACATTTTACCCAAAAAGAGACCTGCGAGCAGCCACTCGACCTCCCTCCGTGGCCCCAGCGCTGGAAACCGCGAACCTGCTCTCCGTCTCTGTGGATATGTGCCTGCCTGGAGCCCCACGATGTGTGACTTTTTGTGACCGTCTTCTTCCCTTTGCCAGAGTGTTCTCGGGGGTCATCCGTGTTGGGGCATGTGTCAGAATTGCCTCTCTTTTGTGGAGAGTAACGTCCATTGTGTGGCTGGACCGTGTCTTGTCGGCTTCTTCCGTCCGTGGACACTTGGGCTGTTTCTTCCTCTTGGTGATTGCATGTAGCGCTGAGGCTCGTTTCTATTTTGATGTTCTAGCTAAATTCTACGGGCTCTCCTCTGCTCCCAGCTCTTGGAGAGAGACCGCTCGCTTTGGGCTCCAGCTCCCCCAGCCTGCCCCCGTGCCAGTCCCAAGAACCAGGGCTTCACCCAATTGCTTCTTTGTGAAAGTCCTTTCGAAGGATGCTGATCCGAACACACCGTCCCCTTCCTGTCGGGACTCTCGAGTGACAGCTCAGCCTGTTCCCACCCAGTGAAACTCCAGGGCAGGGCCCGGGAACCTGCACTTCTCAGACCCCGACTGACCTGGTTGGTCGCTGCCAGTCTCGGCTGCGTGTCTCCCCCGGTTGGAGGGCCCATCAGACGAGAAGCAGATGCAGAGGCGCCCCCTGGTTCGATCGGGTGAGGAAGCAACTCTTGATCTCAGCGTCGTGAATTCAAGCCCCACGTTGGGTGTAGAGATGATTTAAATAAATAAAAGTTTTTGAAAGGTTTAAAAAATAAGAAGAGGCAGATGTTTACTGAGCCCTTCCCGACAACCGGATGTTAAGCGACCGCACTGGGCGTCCCAAGGTCGTGTCCCGCGCCCCTGACGGTGCGGGTGCCCCTGCAGCTGTCCAGCTCTGGCCCCCTGGCTCCAGATACTAACTAATCCTGTCCTGGGCTGGCTGTGGTGGAGGATGCCCGAGGATGCTGCCCTCTCCCTACCGGGGCGTGGGCTGGGCACCGACCCTTCCCGCCCACAGAGCAGGTGCAGACGGAAGCCGATAGCAGGTGGGCGGTGGGGCCTTGGACTTCGCCTCCTTTGTCTCTTCCTGCTTCGAGCCAACCAGGCTTTTTCCTCCTCCTCCTTTCTGTCTCCCTTCCTTCCCCTCCCTTCCTTTCCCCTCTCCTCCCCTCCCCTCCCGCCCCCTCCCTTTGGAGATGGGTGCGGCCGAGGAAATCTCTGAAGGGTTACTTGCTGCTTTGGGCGGTATCCTACCTAATATTCCTGTGTCTTAGTAAAGAATGGATCAGTCAGAAATTCGCGGAATAGCACTGCTATGGGAAACAGAGCATATTCCCTTTTATTTCTAATGCATTTTTAAGGGTGATACAAAAACTTTCCAGAAAGGAGCCGGTGGGGTGGAGGCAGCCAGTCCTCTAGGATTCTCAGCACTGGCGTTCCCTGCACGCCGAGCTCACCTCACTTGCCCCCTGGGGCCACCAGCCGGGGAGATTCCTGCTCCACCAGCGTCCAGACCACTGAGAGGAGTGCTGCCACAGGCCTCCAGGGCCACCCCTCCGTCCTCTGGCTGTGCCCGGGGACCCAGAGGAGGGCAGAGACCAGGAGGTAATAGGGGAGGGCTTGTGTAGCATCACGGTGAAGGTGAAGGTCGGGGGCATCACACAGCACCATCACACAGTGTGTCCTGGGGCGCGTTGCTTCTCCAGATCTGTTTCATCATCTCTACTAATCGAACCTGCCTTGGAGACGTTTATTGGAAGCCAGCCTCGCCCACCCGTTCGTCATCTGTGCTGTCTTGGGCCTTTGGAGGCGGAGCTGAGGGGTCACAGTAGAGGCCCACAGAGCCTGCGAAACTCCCCGCCTGGCCCTTCGTGGCAGTGCTGTCCCGGGGACATTGGGCAGTGTCTGGGGACATGACCGGTGGCCGCAGCTGGGGCTGGGAGTGCTGCTGGCATCCAGTGGGTAGAGGCTGGGATGCCACCCGCCTCTCCACGATGCACGGAACAGCCCCACGACAAGAAACCACCAGGCCCCAGATGGCAGTCGCCCCGGGGTTGAGAAATCCTGTTTTCCAGAAGCGGTTTTCTGTGCTAACTGGTTGGGGAAGGGGGCGTCTAGGACGGGTGATTCTGAGTGGTGCCCTTTGCTGGGATGGGGATGCAGGGGTGCAGGGGGGGAGGCGAGGCCAGCGTGTCGCCGTCCTGAGCGGGTGTGGGAGGCAGATGGCTGCCATAGAGACGTGAGCTTGGGGATCAGCAGAGACGAGGCGGCCCCGTTGCTCGGGGCGGCCTGGCTGTGGCGAGGCTCACCCCAGCCTCAGGGGGAGGGCAGGCAGGTCTGCTGGAGGTCCTGGAGCCCCTCGCCCTGACGCTTGGGAGCGGGGAGACCTTGGACCAGTTCGGTCACTTCTCCGAATCTCGGTTTCTCGACTGTACGGTGGAGGCAGTGATCGTCTGTCTCGGGAACAGGTGCGCGGAAGGCGCCTAGAACAGAGCCTGCCAGTCACTCAGTGTCCAACAGGCGCTGTGCGTGCTCGCGTCCACAAACCGCGTGGCTCAAACCATGGGAACAAGTTCTCACAGCCAGGAGGCTGCAGGTGTCAAATCCGGAGACCTGCAGGGCCACGTTTCTTCTGGAAGAGCCCACCCTTGCCTCTTCCCGGCGTCTGGGAAGTCTCGACGGGGGACCCGCCATCTTGACGGTCTTTGGCTGGTGGCTGCATCTCTCGGATCTGTCTGTGTCTCCACGTGGCCTTCGTCCCTCTGTGTCTGTCTGGGTGTCTCTGTCCCGATCTTCCTCCTCTCGGAGGGACACCTGTGATTGGGTTTAGGGCCCACCCTAATCCGGTCTAACCTTACTTCAACCTGATCGCATCTGCACCCTGTTTCCAAATACCAAGTTCACAGACGCTGGCGGTCAAGATCTAATGGATCTTTTCGCGGTAGGTAGGGTCGGGGGAGGGGGTGCATTTAGCTGACAGCGGTGGGTGTGGTTGTCTGATTGCCTGTGTTACGGTTTCTGTTGGAGTTCGTGTGCCTTCGGCCTTTCTGCCGGCCGGCTCAGCAGGAACAGGCTTACTTCTCTCTTTTCTTGTAGCAGCTGACGTGGCGTGTGGCCGATGAGTCTCTGTAGTTGACTGAAATTAAGGAAGACCCCCCCCCTTCTGACGACCCTCGTCGTTTTCAGAACAGCAGCCTGTTCTAGACGGGCCTCAGGAAGGCCGCGAACCTAGGAAGTCTGGCTTTGGAGAGGCAGCCACATCCCTAAACGGTGAGGTTGGGACAACCCGCAGGCCGTTCACTGGTTCAGGTCTTTGCTGAGTGGCTGTCACTCTGTGCGGGGCGCTATGGGGCTGCCTGCTGGAGGACACTGTCCTCGCTGACCCGGAGTTTGCAGCCCAGCTGGAGAGGCGCTCATTTAAATACGGTCGTAGTCAAGTGATTGGGTCCCATGGTGCCTGGGGCGCCGGGGCTGGTGACTGCAGATGTTGGCCTTGGCGCCCAGAGAAGCTTGCTGGTGTAAGGGGTCTGGAGCCTCCTGGCAGCTTCCTTTCTGCCCTGCACGGGCTCGCGGAGCACCCCAGGGACAGCGGGCCAGAGGAGACAGCAAGGACAGGAACTGGGGACGGAGCACCCAGCTCCCACGGCGCCCCCTTTGCATCACAGCACAGTTCAGGGCTTGAGGACCAGAGCCGGTGACCCTGTTTGCTGGGCAGGTCACCAGAACGGGCCGTGGGTGCGCCGGTTGAGAAAGGTGCCGGTTAGGGGCTCAGTGAAATTCTTCTCGTGGGGCCTGAGGGAGAAGCCAGAGTTAGCCTGTCAAGTGCACCTTGTGTTGTCTTCTCGAACCTGTGTGTCCTCCAGTGTCTCCGAGATGACTTTGCGCCTCTCGTATCTGAGTGGGGCGGGTGGCCCACGTCACCAGGAAAGTGGGCTCTTGCTTTTACCGGGGACCCCTGTGCCCGCGAGGCCTGGCCTCATCCCAAGCCACGCACTGTTTGCCTCTGTTACCTGCCTGGCCCGCCGGGCCCAGGTGCGCACCAGGCTGCCCTGGCAGGAGCCAGCCCCAGGCCCTCTCTCTCACTGTGTCCGTTGATATGCCAGGTGCGGTGGCCTCGCTCAAAAGCTGTGTCCACCTGGAGCCACGAAAGGTGAACGTAGCTGGAAACAGGGTCTTTGTAGATGTAATCGGTTCCGCTAAGATGAGGTCATGTCTGGGGCGCCTGGGTGGCTCGGTCGGTTAACCGCCTGACTCTTGATTTTGGCCCAGGTCCCGATCTCGTGGTTCATGAGGTCGAGCCCCACAGCGGTCTCCGCGCTGATGGCGAAGAGCCTGCTTGGGATTCTCTCTCTCCCTCTCTCTGCCCCTTCCGTACTCACAAGTGCACGCGCTCCCTCTCTCTCTCTCAAAATAAATAAATAAACTTAAAAAAAAAAAAAACTGGAGGTCACGCCGCAGTCGAGTGGGCCCTGATCCCGTGACTTGTGTCCTTAGAAGGCAGCTGTGCGAAGACTGTGGTGTGGAAGCCGAGATCAGAGCGCCCGGAGTCAAGGAGAGACCAGGATTGACAGAGGGGACAGAGCAGTTCCTTTGACTGAAGCCGCCCAGTTCATGGCGACTGATTCCAGCGGCCGTGGGAAACAGACCCATCCACTGTGCCCCAGCTTCGCGAGCGGGGAGGCGCTGTACGGTGCGGGCCGTGGGGCTCAGGGAGTGTGTCCTGTTGGTGAGGGGGCCGGTAACAGTGCCGGCCACATAAGCCCTTGCCCGGGGCTCTGAAGCCTTCATCCCTCAACCTTGACTAGGAGGAAAGCCCGTCCCCCGCTCCCCTTAGCGAATGTGGGCAAGTGGAGGCCAGGTTGGGGCATCGGCTGCAGATGATTCTAGCTGATACCAGAGGGTTCTGTCTACTGCAGGGAAGCCCTCCCGTCATTGGAGGTGCCACGGTGGATGTTCTGTCCCTCTGAGAGCGCCCCGGGCTGGGACCCGGAGCCCTGGGTTCTCAGCTCTGCGGGACTGATGAGCTCTCTGACTTGGGTCAGCAGCTCCGCGTTTCTCTTCTGGTTGCTTCATTATACGCCGAGCGAGGCGTGCTGTTACTGTATCTGCACACGTCATGCACTGGTCCCGAGCGCGTGAGCTTTCACGCACCCTTCCACCCGCGTGGCCACCCTCCCGTCGCCGGAGAGCCTTCTCCGGGCCCTTCTTCCTTGCCGATCCCGCCGTCTCCCCTCGACCAGTATTCTGGTTCCCAGAGTCCATTTCCACCATGCTCGTGGGTCACATGGTGTGTGCTCTCTTGTGTTGGGCTTTTTCTTGGCCATAATTCCCGTGGGCTTCCTCTGTGTTGTCACATGTGAGCGTTTCCAGTTGGTGGACACAGGGCTGTTTCCAGCGTGGGGCCGTTAGGGATAAAACCCCGCAAACATCGTCAGGCAGGCCCCCTCCGTGGACAGAGGCTTCTTTTCTCCCGGGCACGTGGGCCCAGGGGTACGATTGCCGTATCTGGCACACGGGAAGTGTCCCAAAGCGGTGGATGTGACTGACACTTCCGGCCGGATGGATCTCGAGGGATTCGACCACCTGGAGCGGGCGGGGGGCAGCCGGTGAGCAGATGGGTGGGACCCGGCTCCTCCTGCAGACGCCTGCCCGGCCCCCCTTTCCACCTACACGTGGAGCTACTGCGTAGTCCCCTCGCCCTTGCCTTGGGCTTCTGCCAAGACCCAAAGGATGGGCTCTGCTTCTGAAGATGGAACGCTGTGCCCTCCGGGCCTCACGATGCACAGCGACTGTTCCCAAGCGCTCGACTGTGCGTTTATGTGGTTGGTTCGGTTCAGACCCCGGCCCCCCACAGCGGAGCTGGGCTAGATCAGGACCGCAGGTTTATCTGCACGGTAACCACACCAGGAGACCGTCCCGGGGGTCCCTGCTCTGCCCCACTTTTCTCTTAGGACACACATGGATCTTCTCAAGGTCAAAGTGTTCTCTGTCTCTTTTTTTTAATGTTTATTTATTTTTGAGAGAGAGAGAGAGGGACAGAGCATGAGCAGGGGAGGGACAGAGAAAGGGGGAGACACAGAATCCAAAGCAGGCTCCAGGCTCCGAGCCGTCAGCACAGAGCCCGATGCGGGGCTCGAACCCACGAACTGTGAGGTCATGACCTGAGCCACCCAGGCGCTCCTCGAAGCGTTCTTTAAGACCGAGTTGCCCATCCATTGGCAGAGCTCCCATCACCTGGGCATTCGGAGTCTGCACCCGATGAGGGACCAGTGACCCCAAGAGCCCTGTTGTGTGTGCCTCGTGCACGTCTGCAAACGAACTTCGCCTCCAAGAGTTTAGTGTGGGGGGCGTGTTGACTTGGGACCTGTGTGTGGCACCCAGAAGGGGCTGCTGCTTCGGGGTGCCTTTGCGCTGGGAGTTGGAGCGGGGGACTCGGTGATGGCAGAGCGGTTTCGGGAGCATCGGTTGAAGGGTTTGGCCAGCAGCAGGCGGGGAGAACCTTCCAGGCAAGGGAAACAGCCTTGGCTGAGCGGGCCGCATTGGGTTTTCAACAGGGGGGATACTTTTAGCCGGTCAGAGGGTGGGCTGACCCAGCATCACACATGAGGGCAGTCACAGGGGAGAGGCTGGGCAGGAGATAGCGGGGGTGGGTGAGCAGATGTTATCTTGGGGGCAGAACAAATGAGGATTTTTTCCCAAATAATGAGGCCACAGAGACGGGGGCAGGGATTTCAAGGGTGTCAGGGAAGGGCCACGTCCTCACCCGGTAGAGTTTGTTTCGGTCTCGAGGAGGCCAGGTGGGGGGCACCTCAGCCTACCATTTGCACTTGAGGCTGGTCCTGTGTTGGGGCGCGACCCCTCGGTGGGTGGGCGCGTGGGTGCAAGCTGCTCGGCGATTCTCTGTCCTGTCTGTGCGTCGCGGTTACGTGAGAGCCTTGGCAGGTCTCTGGATTGGGAAGTATTTGAAAGCCTGCACGGGTGCTTGTCAGCGGCACATCCAGGGTCGAGCAGCGGTGACGGGGACCGCTTTGGGGCTCAGGCGCGTGAGGGCCGTACCAGCTGGAGGCTGTGGACGGAAGAGAAAGGAGACAGAAAGGGGATCACGCTGGCCGGTGGCTCCGATCGAAAGCAAAAATAACATTAATCATAGCCCTCGCGGAGGATAGCGGTTCTCAAAACGGGTGCTCTCGCCACCGGGGACGTTTGGCAGTGGCCGGAAACATTTTGGGCGGTCTGGAGTGGGGACGCTCCTGGCTGCTAGTGGGGAGACGCCAGGGGTACAGCTGAACGTCCTCCCGGGTGCCTGACAAAACACGATCCCGTCCAGGATGTTCACGTCCCGAGGCTGGGGACCCCGACCTGGGGAGCCGGCACTTCCGTATCTGCACATTTCATCCGCACGCTTTGCGGAGGTGGATGGTGTTATCCCTGTTTCATAGAAAGGAACCGAAGGCACCATGCAGCTGAGAGTTTCAAGCTTGGAGCAGTGACATCACTGAGAAAGTGGGGGCGGGAGGAGGTCCTCAAAGGTGAGAAAGTGGGGACCTTGGTTTTGAATAGATGATGACGTTGCCAAGAGGAAATGCAGAGGATTTGTGGCTTGTGGGACACCACGAAATCGAGTCCCTGGTACAGAGCTGTGTGGGGAATCAGTGCTGTTCCCATTTGTGTCCGTTCCCCAGGGAACACGGCGGGGCACGATAGACCTTGAGGCCCGCTGTGGGCCCACCCGGCAGGGCAGGTTTTGCTGTCCTTCTGCAGGTGCCGGCGGCTCAGAGAGGTTCAGTAACTCGGCCAAGAGCACACAGCTCGAGCTGGTGCTCACGCTGAGATCGACCCTGGAGCCCCATGTTTTCTGTGTCACCTCCCCTAAGTTCAGTCCCCACTGCAGTCCGAGGGTTGGAGGAGGAAGACGCGGGCGATAATTTAATGGTTTACTGAGCATCAGGTGAGGAGACCGAGGCCCGCGGCCGAGGACAGAGCCGGGATGGGGCCGGCTGTGGGGCTGGAGGCCCGGGCCAAGCGTATGAATGGGGGCTCAGTCGGTTAAGCGTCCGACTTGGGCTTAACCGACTCACAGTCAGGATCTCACGGTTCGTGAGTTCGAGCCCCACGCCGGGCTCTGTGCTGACAGATCTGAGCCTGGAGCCTGCTTCGGATTCTCTCTCTCTCTCTCTCTCTCTCTCTCTCTCTGTCTCAGAAGTAAATAAACATTAAAAAAAAAAATGCCTTTGAGAGGCCGCTGAGGTGACTTGGCCAGATTTTTCCAATAACACTTAGGAGGTACAAGTCCACAGTTGCCCTTTGCCTGCCGACCCCCGACTCCTCCTTCAGGAGCCTGAGGTGAGCACTCATCAGCGGTGCCCTGGTCACTGGGGACCCGGGGATGGAATGTTCTGGAAGTGTGGAGGCAAGGTCACATGTTTCAGTTGAGTCCGTGACTCTCTGGTTTAGGACCTTGACTCTTGTCTGCTTCCTGGCGTTCCGGTCGTATTAGATGTGACGGAGAGGGAGACACAGGGGGAGTACGCTGGGACAGGCGTGTATTTTCCTGGGGCCGCCGTAACAAAGTACCGCAGACCGGGCGGCTGAAAGCGACAAGTTCACACTCGGGGCTCCAGAGGCCAGACGGCCGAGATCACGGGGTCCGCAGCGTTGTCTCCCTCTGAGGCCATGAGGCAGACGCCGTGAGAGGCCTCTCCCCCTGGTGTGTGGCCAGCCAGCTTCTTCGCGTGTCCTCCCACTGCCCCGCCTCTGTGCCCAATATTCCCCTTTATAAGGACCCCAGTCATAGTGCACGAGGGGCCGTCCCAGTCACTTCGTCTGCACCGGATCATCCACCGAGATCCTATTTGCAGTGCAGTCCTATCTGCAGGTATCAGAGGTCATTTGATGAGGCACCCGTGAACCCACCTTGGTGTAATTCTTTGCCACAGCAAACGGTAGGGCTCTGGACCACGGTGGTGCAGTTGGACAATAGCAAGGAAGAAAAAGGATATTTCGAGGGGACTCCGAGCGCTTGTTGATGGGAAGTACAGGGCTTGTATGGGCGCTGGGTCCCGATGACAGCCTCACCTCTGACCTCTGCGGACTCTTTCCTGTGCCTCAGGCCCCGTGCACCGCTTAAGGGCATCACCTGTCGTGGGAGCTCTCAATACCGCTTTGCCTTCCTCGGGCAGGCGAGGACAGTTGGGCACAGAGAGGTCGGGGTGAGTGTGGCTGAGGTGGTGAGTGGTTACATGGGGACCTTCTGAAGCAGTGAGCAAGACCTGAGTGACAACAGCTGTCAGCAAACTGAAGTTCGGGGGGACGGAGATTGCCCGCCAAAGGGAACCATCAGTGCCAAGGTCCTGGGGCAGAGATGATTTGCATTCGGAACAGGAAAAGTACCAAGAAGGAAAGAAGGTCATGGAAGGCTGGGTGGGGCCAGATCGGGGAGCCCTGATAACTCTGCCAGATTTAATCTAAGTGCAGGGAAATGCCACTGGAGAGACTTTGTGGAGAGACCTCCAGCTGTTCTAAGGAAAGTGTGTGTTTAGGAGTCAGGGGAGAAGGGAATGAGACGTGGGAGACCAGGTGGGGGGCTGCTGCAGTGAGAGAAGGGTCAGATCAACACACTTTGGAGGCAGAATTGCCTGGATTTGTGACAAAGAATGTGTGGTCCCCAAAGTTTAATTTATTCTTTGTCCTTTACAGAAAGAGTTTGCCTGTCTTTGCTCTATGCCATCCTGGAACTCATTTAAAAAAATTTTTTTTTGGTTTATGTTTATTTTTAAGAGCGGGAGAGACAGAGTGTGAGCAGGGGAGGGGCAGAGAGAGGGAAGAGACACAGAATCGGAAGCAGGCTCCAGGCTCCAAGCTGTCAGCACAGAGCCCGACGCGGGGCTTAAACTCATGAAACGGGGAGATCCTGACCTGAGCCGAAGTCGGACGCCCAACCGACTGAGCCACCCAGGCGCCCCCTGGGACTCATTTTTAAATAAATGAGACCCACCATGTTTCTAGAAGAAAATAAAGTATATAAAGATGCCAATTCTTACCGATGCCATGCCAACAAAATCCCAGAGGGGTTACTTTTGTGAGGGAATGAGGAGGTGGGGAGACATTTTATTAGATTATTTTAACGTTCATTGGGAAGAAACAATAGATAAAAATTGCTGATAAGAGACTGAAGTACAAAGTTGCTGGACCTTCCAGGTAGGCAAATGTGGTCCAACTTCTGTACTAAATACAGGCTGATGTTGTTATAAACATTTGCAGACCGACGGCACAGAATAGATGGGATTCAAACCCCGGTGTCCGCCCACACTGAGTGCACTGAGATGACATCACATCCATCAGCAGGGGATGAATTGATCGGGAACTGACATAGGAGTGATTGCTTAGCCGTTCGGTAATGAATTTTGTAAAGTTCCTCACCGAGCAGCACAATAAATTTCTTGTACGTTAATGTCACTGTACAAGTCATTTTTTTAAATAAAGGAGAATAGATGTGAATGTTTATCAGGTTTTTCATTAAGGTAGGCCTTTCTGTGTTTCCAGGCAAAATCACAAAGGAAAGATTGATACGTGGCTGCATAATTGAGACTTTATCAAGTTAGCAAATGGGTTTGTGCATGTACAAAGCAGCCGAGCGGGGAAGACATTTGCAATGGCTAGGGTGAAATTTTAGGCTGTAATTCAGCAAAGGATACGAAATAATAGTCATAAAGCAGGAAATAAGGGGGGGGCCTCTGGGGGGCTCCGTCGGTTAAGCGCCTGGCTCTTGATTTCGGCCCAGGTCATGATCTCACCGTTCATGGGATCGAGCCCCGAATAGGGCTCTGCACCAACAGCTTGAAGCCTGCTTGGGATTCTCTCTCCGTTTCTCGACCCCTCCCCTCCCAAAATAAGTAAATAAGCTTAAATAAAATAAAAAAGCAAGTGCCTGTGATTTTTTTTAAAATAGCAGGAAGTAGTAGATACTCGAAAATTTCTGACCGTCGTGGCCAAAGGAATGTGAACTTAAACTTTAGTGTTTGTTTCCAGGAAAGCATTTGGCAACGCTTCATACTCTTGCTAGAAAGTCGTCCTAAGAGGATAATCCAGAATGCTGAGAAAGATTAGTTATAAAGATGGTCACCACCGCCGGGCCATTTATAGCAGCAAAAATCTGGCTCCCGCCAGGAGGAGCGGGGTCAGGGTGTTCTCCGATTGCGGAACCACGGAGAAGGCCCAGCCGGCCGGGTCGGAGCTAGCCAGCCCATTCATGAAACTTTCTGTGTTGACTTTCCCGTCTCCCGCTCAGCTCCCATCAGGCAGCCCGCGTTGCAAGGTTCGTTGAATCGGAAAGGCCAGGAGGGAGGCTGTGGATCAGTATGTCTGGCATCCGCTCGCCTCTGTGCTGATGGCTCGGAGCCTGGAGCCGGCTTCGGATTCTGTGTCTCCCTCTCTCTCTGCCCCTCCCCTGTTCATGCTTTGTCTCTCTCTGCCTCAAAAATAAATAAACCTTAAAAAATTTAAAAAAAAATAAAATAACTTCCTTAAATACACTTGTTATAAAAAGTGGGTTGATCTAAAGACAACTGTTAATTTAGTTGTTGTGTTTTTTTTTTTTATTTAAGGAAGACAGTTAATCAATGACCCACATTTAGAAATCACAACCCCTTTTAGTGCTGCTGTTTTGCCTTTTGATGACCGTGTCAGACGGACGTCCATCCCCTGACCAGCAGCCCCCAGGCCAGTGAGCGGACCTCTCTTCTCGTCGCTCTGACTGCATTTCAGAGATGGCCACACTCGTTCTTCCTGGCCACTGGCCGGGGACCAGGGCTGGTGAGTATTTCTCATCTGGGCTGGTCACAAGACCCTCCCGCACAGCCCGTCTGCCGCCAGGCCCGTCACAAGGTGGCCCGGCCTTCCCATGTGACCCAGCGTGGCAGACCGCAGACCACCAGACCTCCCGAACCTCCCGCGCTTGACGAGCGCCACATGAGGGTTACTCTTTGAACTTCTAGCCGTTTTCCGCAGCAGGCTAATGAGACACCATTCGTGGCCAGCAGCCACCATAACGTGCTCGGGATGACGGGCGAACCGAGAGGTCTGTGGGCCTCCGGTCCCGTGAGTGCCGGGAAGACGCAGCAGGACCCACCTCGTTCTCCTCCTGATGTGTCACGCGTGTTGCTGTCCCAGCTACATGATAAGCAGTGGAGGGAAGGGACGAGGGACTCCACCCGCTCGTGCCATTTGGCGGCCCTCGGTGCCCCGTGGTGCTGAAGAACTGGTCGCGCGAGCCATCCGTCCATTCGGCAGGTGACACCACGCACAGCTTGGGCCAAGCCCCGTGTTTAGTGCCGGGGAATCCGAGGAGCCGTGTCCCCCGCTTGCAAGGAAACGAGCGTGGTCGTCAGGGGACCAAGTCACGAGCGTGATAACAGCTGCGATGTTCAGGCTCAAAGCGGCCGGTGCCCAGAGGGGACACTGAGAGCTCGGAACGGAGATGGGTTCCATTGGCAAAGGCCCTGTTGGCCGAGGGTCCCTCTCAGACAGGCAGGTTTTAATGGGGGAGAAAGTAGGCCCCCCGGCGAGTTCAGGGGTGCCTTGAACTTGCCTTTGTCAGGAGGCAAACGAGAGGAGCAGCTCCTGTGTTTGGCGAGAGTCCGGGAAATGGGAAGGAGCATGCAGGCAGATGGGGAGAAGAGCCTGGGACTGCGGTTTTCACCCCAGGACCCTGGGCGGCAGGGCGCTGGCCGAAGGAGGCCGGGCAGGGGGAAGCTGGGCCGCGAAGGCCCGGCCCCGGGACGCTCCAGATCCGGGGTGTCCTCCTTTGTCACTGGCCGGAGAAACATGCCGTCTTGCCCGGCCCTCACTCCTTGGACAACAGAAGCATCGAGTGAGAGGTGGGGACGCGGGTGGGCACCCCGCAACCCGAGGGACCCCTGCCACCCGTGGGGCCCTGGGAGGTGCTTCTTGAGCTTTGGGGGAACAGATAAGGGCTTCCGCGCGTGCCCCTTCTAGCATCTAGCGCACGGAGCCTCCCCTCCTCCAAGCTCTAGGCTCCCAGTGGTGCCTCGGGCGTGGGTGCCTTGAACACGTCTGTTCTCACGTTTCCTTCTGCTGAGCACAGAGCCCTGTTCTAGAAGCCGGCGCTCGGTGGGTTTTCACGGAAGTGCTGGGGGCCCCAAGTGGCCCCTGCTGCCACTGCCCTGAACTAAAACCCGGGCGTCCAGCCTCAGTGAGGCCCACTCCCGACGCGGGTCAGGGAAGCTAATTCCCCGGGGCCCCCGCCAGTGGACCCACGCTCTTGGCACCCCCAGAACGAGGCGCCGTCTCGTGCTGCAGGTGCACACAGCGGCAGAGCCCCGGAGAGGAGACTCCCGAAGCCGCCTGTGCGAGGTGGCGTGGAAGCTTCGGGTTTCTCTGGGCCGGCCGCTCCCCTCTCGTAACTGGAGCCCGTGCCGTCCCCGCCAACCGAGAGCGAGCCTGGAAAGGGGACACAGGTCACGTGCTGGTTTTCCACTTGGGTCGTTGCCCAGCCCGGACGGGTCGGGGGTCAGGACGCGGCAGAGAGCTGGGAAGCTGGGGGGAGTGGGCCTCCTGCAGGGCTGTTTGCCTCAGAGGGAAAGAGGTGACCGAGATATTGGCAGGCACACAGGCTTGCCCTGGCCTCGCCGGGCTCCCACCTTCCGGTGTCCTCGGTGTGACCCCTGTGGGAATCAGGTGTCCCCAACGGCCCCCGCAGGCCCCACAGGCGTGCTGGGACGCGTGGCGCCTTGTCGGCAGCTGGCCCGTGGGGTCAGGGCCCCGGGGCGTCGGGCTCCGGGCTGTTGCTTACGGGGACACAGGTCAGCTGGGGAGGGGGGGGTCTCCGAATTACCTTGCTTCTCCGGAGGCCGCTGTTGCGTGGGGAGTGAGCCAGTTGGGCACACGGGATGCAGTTTGTGCTGACGGTCCGGGGACCGAAATCACCGAGGGCGGGTTGAAACTCGTGCCTGCTTTGTAACCCGGAGGGAATCTGATGCAATCAACACGACACTCTTACTCCAGAAATTAAAATCAAATGTGGAGATGAGTCATCTCCAAGAAGGCACGAACAGAACTCACCGGGGAGGAACCCAGAGCGGTCTGGGTGCCCCGGTTCCCCCACAGGCCGGGGCCGGGCCCACAGCTTGCCCTCTGCACCTTCAGGTCGGGGCCACCGGGGGAGCCCCGCGTGTCACACACACACCCTGGGGTCCTGAGTCAGGGACCCTACAGACGCTCGCGTTCCTTGGGTTTTCTCGGTTGCTTTGCTTTTGCAATGTTCCTGGGGCGGGGCCTTGGCAGAGAGGCCCCCACATGAATATTCTGTGAATCTGGAGCCCGAGGAGTGAGGCGGGTCTGCATGGGTGGCCGGTGGGCTGGGCCTAGGTTCCCAAGTTTGCCTCGAGAATCTGGAAATAATTCTGTGCATGTACAACGATGTTGTCTGTTCCGAGGCCAGCCTCCTCGTTCCTGGGGAGGAGCTAGGAGCAGGCTCTTGTCTCCGCAGATGAACCAGCCTTTGCGCTAAAGAAAAGAAAAACTCATTAGTTATGAGTCAGACACAAGGAAGCTTTAATGCCCCTTCCCGTCTTCCCAGACTTGACTACTACCAAGGGGGCAGGGGGTTCCCGAGTCCAGGCGTGGCCTGGGGAGGATGGGGGGGATGGCGTGGCCACACACCTCCCCCCCACTTCTGAGAGGTCCTGAGGTCCTGTGCCAGCCTCCCCGGGCAAGGGTGTGTGCAGCCACAGGCCGTCCTGGAGAATTGACTGACTGTAGCTGAGGCAGGGTGGCCAGACTTGTAGGTCGTGCCATCCAGGCACATCTGACTGAGGTGCCCCCCCGCAAGGGAACCCATCAGTGATTAAGAATGCGCACGTAGATTTCCAGAATAGGCTAGGATTCTCAGATTCATCCTGCTTTGTATAATCAAGTCACGTGGCCATCTGGGGGACACTAGACATTCACGGGGGATATTGACTCTTGCAAGATTATCCCAGGGATACCTTTCAAAATGGTGTCCGAAGCCTTTGTCTTTATTCAAATAGAATTCATTCATTCGTGCTCCTGCTCCACGCGGGTCTCACACAGCAGAGGGGACGCAGAAGCAGGGTGAGTGCTGTGGCCTCCTAGAGCTAACATTCTCTTGGAGAAATCAGGCTGGAGGCAGGACAGCATGTGATTTGTTGGGTCCATAAGGAAAGTAGGGAGAGAGGGTGGGGTTAGGGATGTTACCAGAGCAGGCACCTGTCCCTGCTGATTTGGTGACATTCGAGCAGGGAGCCGAATGAAGTGAGGGATCAAGCCTGGTGAGCATCTAGGTTTGGGCCTCCCAGGTGAGGGGACAGCAGGTGCAGAGGCCCTGAGGTCGGGAAGAGGGAAAGAACTTCTGGAAAAGGGTCCACAGAGCTAGCGAAGACCCCTTATATGAGGCCTTGAGGGCATCGTGAGCACACGAAGAGCTAAGAGGCTTTTGCAGGGCGTTGAAGAGAGTCCTGACTTCTAAAATCATTCTGAGGGCTAACTGAGGGGTAGGCTCCCCAAGGGCAGAGTTGGACACAGTGGACCTGGTGGAACGATGCCGATTACTGTAAACGTGGAAAGTCAGGCGGAGGTGCATTCTGAACGGGGCGTGCGTGGCGTTGGGCATACACACACTTGCGGGCCCACCGGCCTCCACGGGGTAGGGGGGTGGCTGCTGGGGAGGGAGACCGAGCTCTGAGGCTGGTTGAACGTGCCGTTCAGCCACGACCGCGGTGGTGAAGCCTGGAGGGGGCCCGAGGCAGCCCCCGAGCTGGGTTCGGACCTGGGAGGTTCCGTTCTGAGGGGGCCCTCGGTGAGCTGGGTTTGGGGTTTCTTGTCCAGCTGAGCAGGAACCCGGCCGTGTCTCCTTGTGAGGCTGTGAGGGGGCTCAGCGCCTTGGCCATGTGACCCCGTGGCTCCTTAGAGTTTTTCCCCGGGGCAAAGGGAGACGCGTACAACATTCCCCGTCTCTCTCTGGCAAGGCAGGTGATGAATGGTTCCTCACATCACCTTCCTCGTGGTTTTTGTTTGTTTGTTTGATTGCAGGCCCGTTAAAAGACGTACGCACATAGGAAAATAGTAAGAAAATAGCAAATAATTTAAAAACCGTAAATGGGGAAAATGGCATCGCGTCTGGTGGACATAATAACACGTGACAACAGTGTCCTGTGCTGGAAGGAAGCTTCACGAACTCGAACTCGTTACAAAGCGGAACGGAGCACTGAGCCGTTCACCCCGACACGACTTTTCTGACCGAAGCAGGGACGGATTCCCGGGGGCGTGTTCCTTGAGCTCCGGCAACTTGAATGTGGAGACGATGACTACAGATCTGAGGCAGCACATGAGTCACTGGAGAAGCTTGCAGGCCTGTGGGGGGGAGGGTGGAGCGAGAAGGGTGGAGAGGACCGTTTTCCTGGAGGCGCAGGGGAGGGGAGGGTGCTCAGGGAGCAGGAGCCACAGAGCGCCGGGCGCACCTGAGAGGCAGCAGGGCTGCGTGTGGTCACTGACTCACGTTGGGGTGCAGCCGAGTGACAGGCCCGGAATGGCAGGTGGAAACCGGGTCGTGGGGGGGCTCTGAATGCCGGGGCAGGGAGGTCAAACTTCGCGGATTTAAAAGCAGGAAGCAACACCAGGGAGTTTTGAGCTGGGCAGTGACCTGACGTCGATGGGACAGCCTTGAGACAAAAGGGCGCTTCCGTAACGGACAGCAGGAGGAATCGGGGATCCCACAGCCGCCGGCAGCACGGGCCTGGTGCGCTCTGGGTCTGGAGAGAGGTAGTTAGCAAGGCTAGGGAGAACTCGAGGCATTTTGTCCATGCTGCCTCCTGGAGTTTTACCCGCCCCCTAGAGCATCACCCGCCCTCTAGAGCATCACTCGCCCCCTAGAGCATCACCCGCTTCCTGGAGCTTCACCCGCCTCCTGGAGCATCACCCGCCTCCTGGAGCATCACCCGCCTCCTGGAGCATCACCGCCTCCTGGAGCATCACCGCCTCCTGGAGCATCACCCACCTCCTGGAGCATCACCCGCCTCCTGGGCAAGTTACTACAGCAATCTCTCCATGCCTGGCTCTGGAATGAGTGGAGATGCGGAGCTTCTCTGGGAACCCTCACCCTGATGGCATCTGGTCAGGGAAGGTTCCAGGTTCCAGGAAGAGAGAGTCTGCCAGGCTTGTCCAGCGAGGGCTGGCTGCCCTCTTTGCTGTCAGGACATGTCCAAGGATGGTCTCCCATTGTCTCTGAAGAAAACTTGCCATTCTGGGCTTTACACAGGGCATTGAGCGCCACGGGACAAGCGTCCCTCTTCCCGGAAAGGGATAGCATGAACGAGTGCGTTGATAACTCGGTGAGCACGCGATGCTTCCGGCTGCCCGGGAGCCTCGCTCTGGTGCCTCGACTGAATTCACCCTGGCTCATGAGTGCTGGGCTTGTCAGGATGTACAGTCAGTGGCTTATCTCTTCCTTGAATGGCACCCTCTCTGGGGGTATCTTTGTTTTTAAAAAGGACTGCAGATCTCTTTATGCAGACTGCTAACATGCCTTTGTGTCTCTGCTGGCTCAGGGTAAAAAACTAGGTCCCCCATCAACAGTAAACAAAAACAGTGATCTGTCTCCAGAAATCCCAGTGATGTCCTGAACCGCTTTCTCCTCTGCTCACCCCTAAGCCCGGATTCACCGCCCGCCCCCGCCCCCCCCTCCCCGCCGCCGCTGCCTTCTCGGTGGTGATAGCAAATGCAGGAATCTGACCACTCGTAAACGTTTATCTCCAGTTCCATCTGCCAGCCCGCAGATTCTCCCGAGTGCTCGCTGGGAAGCCGTGCCCTGTCCTGCAGGCACCTCAGGGGAGCTGCTGGCTCTCCCTCTCCCTGCCCTGCATGAAATCAGCCCCTCCGACGACCACACCAAGTCGCCCTGCAGGACTTTGTGGGGGTGTTGGGGCAGGTGCCCCCTGCCGATCGCCACGTGCACCTGCTCCCCCCCCCCCCCAGCCCTCTGCAGCCTGTCCATAACTACACTGTCAGTAACGGCATCGCTGCTTCCGTTTTGCTCATCTGCGGCCAGGTGTCCTCCATCAGAAAGCTTCTGTGACTTCCCGTGGTCTCCAGGGCCAAGGTCGTGGTCTCCAAGGTCAGCCCCATTGCCACCTGGGCGGGCTGCCTTCTCTCTCCTCACTTCGCCGGTCCCCAGCGCTCAGGTAGCCCCCGGGCCCTGCTCTGTCTGCCGACCCTTCCTCGGCCTCCAGAACCTTCCGGCATGTCCCTTACTCTGGGTAGCTTTCCGGGCCTCCCCCAGGCAGCTAATCGGGCTGGACTCTCAGTGTTATAGCACGGGGGCCTCCCCAGCCTGCCTTGGGGTCCTCGGGAACAGGGCCACGCCAGCCCTGTTCGCCGTGAGAGCGAAGAACTCGCCCTCCCCCTCCCCACCCCGTTCACCGAGTGCCCTGGGCAGCTCTGCAGTGGGGGGGGAGGGGGGGCCCTCATGGGACGAGCCGAGGGTGCCAGTCAGATTTCACAGCCAGCTGGCTTTGGCCGTGTCTGTCTGTCTGGCTGGCTGCTGTATCTCCAGGAGGCACCGTCAGACCTAGAATCTTGGGTGGTTAATTTGCAGGTCTACCCGGCAAGCACAGGTCATGGTCTCAGAACTGTCCTGAAGCTCCCCCCGCACCCCCCCCGCCTGTCCTCTCCGATCCCCTCCCCCCACCCCCATACACGAGTCCCATTTTCTCTCTTCCTGCCAGTAGGTGAGACCCGTCTTTTGGACCCAAAGGATTCTCACATCCTCTCGTCTCAGTGATGGATCTTATCACGCTTCTTTTCTGAAGCCAGGCTGCTCCAGGGGTGGGCTCTCCTTGTATCCCGGGGCCCGCGGGCTCCCCCATGCACGTGGCCACATCTTGCCTGGTGGGCACAGAGCCACCTCTGGCCTGATGACCGGCCTCCGCGGCCAGCTCCGCTCCCTTCTCTCCAAGAGCATTCCGGTGAGGAGTGTGGCGTTCGGTGGTTGAGAAGGAAAGAAGGAAAGAAATCCTCCCCGGGGCCGCGGTGAGCCCCTGTTCCCCGTTCCAAGCGCCTTACACGGATTCTCATATTCAGTCTCCCCACACACCGGTGAGGGCAGTGCTGTCTTGGCCCCGCGTCACAGGTGCAACAACTGAGGCCACCGACTTAAACGCTGAACACAAGACGTCCCCGCGGACGGCAGAGCTTGGACGCAAACCTGCGTGTGTTCGCTGTACGGTTGGCACTGAGCCCCCGGGAGGCTGCGTGCGGAGCCTGGGGGAAGGGTAGAGGCGGACGGGCTAGGTCACCCCACCCCCTGCCGCTGCAGGAGGCGGTGTTGGGGCCATGCGGGTCCCTCTCATTGGTGAAGGCCACTCATCTGGGCCAGAAGCCGTATTCCCAGCTGTCCTTGAAGGGCGCAGCCAGGGAGCCAGGGACCGGAGACCGGTCACACGAGCCGTGTTGAAACAGAGTGCAGTTCGCCTGCCCTGGTCCCTCCGTGCCCCGACAGGTGCGGCCAGCTATGGCGTGGCCGCCCGTTTCCGGGGAAGAGCATGGGGTATTTGCCGCTTTGAGGTTGGCTCCTGGCTGTTCCTCTCCCCTCCGTGGGCTGGCCAGGGTCATCCCACAGCTGATCACGTCACCATCTCCTGAGAGAGCCCCCCAGATGCCTTTGTGCCCCTTCGGGAAAGAAACAGGCCCGAGAGTGGCTCTGGAGGCTCGGTGACACCGTCTGGGCACATATGCCAGCTTCAGGGGCACACGTTCCGCAAAGGCCTCATGCGCAGAAGTGGCGACGTGTGTGTCTTATTTAGGACTGTTGGTTGTTGGGGATCCAGGGAGGATTTTAGGGGGGCGTGGACAGGCAGGGAGCAGCGCCCCTGGCCCACCCCCCCCCCCCGAGGCGGGGCCACAAGAGGTGCTGTGCTGAGTGCTGCTTTCCGGAGTATCCAGCATCGCAGCTGGGGGCTGTGCCTCTAACAGGACCAGCCATTGTCTGGGCACACGGACTCATTTCTTCTGCCCTGAACCCCGGAACCGGCCACGTGGAGTTTACAGCAGGCCAGGATGTGCTGCCCGGCTCTGTGCGCCCGCACAGCGGGTGAGATGGGCACAGGGTGTGCACAGGATCCGGGGAGTGGGCCCCCCCTCGCTCTCTCGGGCCAGGAAGAATGTCCTGGGTCTGTCTTGACTGGAATGGCCCTGGAAGAAAGAGGACTCCCACTGCCCACAAAATTCCTGTCCAACCTATGTCGCGCTTGCTCAAGGGAAATTCCTTTTTTTTTTTCCTTTTCCCCCCACTTTCAGGAAGAAGCACATCGCCCAGCTGACCCGTGTGCGGCATGGTTGCCTGAGGAGAGCTTCAGCGAGCGCTGGGATACCTGGAGGAGGAGATATGACACGTTAGCGGTCCCCCCAGGAAGAGATTTCAAGATGGCAGCTCAGCGGATCCGAGCGGCCAACTCCAGCGGCCTCCCTCGGTGCAAGTCCGAGGGGACCCTGATTGACCTGACCGAAGGGTTTTCAGAAACGAGCTTTAATGATGTCAAAGGTGAGCTCCCAAGAGACACAACTGTGGCTGAGGGGGCAGATTTGCAAGTGCTCTGAGACCCAAGGACTTCTCTGCCTTCAAGGCTCTCAAGGCCCCATTCAGATGTTAAGTTTTAGCTCTCTAAACTTCATGACGACACATTCAGCCCTGGAACAATAACCATTTGTTTTGTTTTGTTTTGTTTTGTTGGTGGGTTGGGAGGTTATGAATTCCCCGTTGGTTATGAAACTTCTTCATACAGAATATGTTTGTCTTTTCTCCTCTCGTTGAGTTTGGGTGACATTAAGGTAGGGACCTGGGTCACACAGGGAGTATGTTCATCCTTGTAGGCCCTCCGGGTTCCGTCACACTGTGCCGCGACAGCTCAAGAGCAGTCACAGGAGAGAGTAAGCAATGGATATGGCTGTGTTCCAATAAAACTTTATTTACAAAAACAGCACAGGGGCCGTTGTTCGCTGACCCCTGGTTTAGAGGTGGCCCCAGGGTCAATCACCCTGAGCCTCTGGGTTCCTCTAACAGACACTTACAACTGGGTCAGTGAGATGGATGGGTCATTTTCTTCCTAGAAGTCCACCTTGACCTTACTAGGTGCTTACTGGTGTCATGGGTTACATCCTCATCATCCATCGTTAGGCGGCTTCCCTACAGCGTTGACCACAACGTGTTGAGGTTACCCCCTGGGCCGTCCAGAATACAAGCTGAGCAGTGGGAGCAGACCTTTACCTTTGTATCTTTAACTTGGCACAAAGTCAGTGCTAAGTGAATAGTTCTTGAACCAAACTGCTGTCTCCTGGGTCACACTGTGGCCCTCTTCCCTGATGTCCTAACAACCGTATGTCCCCCATTTGTCTCTTCCTAATCCCTTCTCCCTTCACTGTATCCTCAGTCGCTTCCTGCCTCTCTGCTTTATGCTGGGAGCCTTGAGCACTGCTTTAAATGTTCCTCAAACAAACATACTGGCAAAAGAAGTCATGAGATTTTATTAATAACAGTAACAGAGTTACCAGGTAGTTTTATAAATAATGGAACCATTTATTTTTCATAGCCCAGTAATGGGCATTGTCTTCTTACTTTATAGCCTAGCCGATCATGGTTAAAGTTGGAAAACGTGAGCATAAATTGTGGGGTTTGGGCCGGGTTCTCGAAATGAGAGAGCTGAATTTTTCAAAATTAAGATAATGATCTGAGAGGCATCAGAGTCCTAAACACCCCGATTGTGGGAAAAAGATAAAGGAGACATCCTGGGATGTGAGCTGGGGCTGGTCCGCTGGGAGGGAGCCCCAAACCCATTTCCCAAAGGCAGCGGTTGGCCTCCCCTGCGTCCCCACGGTAGACAGGTGGGAAGGTATTCCAGCCAAAGTGTCCTCTGTGAAATCCTCTGCCCCCTGATAAATGTTCCGCCCGTATAAGAACCGAGGCGGAGGGGTAAGAAATGTATTATTCAGTGCACTGAACTTCCCGACACGCAAGGTTTTTTGTTTTTTTTTTCTTATGGAAATCAGGGATAGCTGTGAATCTGAGCAGCACTCCCCAGAATTCATTAAGATGGGATTCGATAGGGATTCTCCTACGTTGGATTGGATAGACGCCCCACCAGGTGTCCCCGGGTGCTCTGTGACAGTTGACTGATGGAGGGACCCGTCTGGCAGGAGCTCATACCACAGTCCATTTCCACGGAAGGATTGCCATTTCCCATTGGATGAGCCTGATCCTTGAGTGAAATATGTTACTGCTTCTCTGCTAAGGGGAGTGCTTGGAATTTTAAATGAAACCATTTTTATTCTTCAGTCTGTTGAAACCAAAGTGATAATTTGCATCGATACGTTCTCTTAGGCTATATACAAAGCCTGCTTAATAGCTTTGGTTTTTAATTTTAAAAATATCACTCTAAGGGAATTGTTCTGGGGAACATAATAGGGATATAACTTCTGAGGGACTCTAACAAGATTTTAATAGCTGGCACGCGCTCTAATTTTCATTTGGTTTTAATTTTTATGTGACATTTTCATTAGATGTGTCAAGGAAACACAAAGTGGTTTCTATTACAGGAGACGGTGGCTGGAAAACAAAGCAAGAGAGGTCTGCTGTTGTCCCCCGACCCCAGCCTGACCCGTCCCCTGTCTCCCCACCTCTCCCTCAGGGTCCTTCTCTTTCACTTGAATGTGTTTATTCACTCCCCTCCCTTCACTGTGAAGTGGTTTCTCCTTGGGGTGATTTTATAGCAGGGCACAGCCACGGAGAACTCTGGCTTTGCCTTTGGCCGACACCTTGACCCCAGCACATGCCTATGGCCTCTCTGGTGTGTGCATACCGGAGGAGCATTCATTCCACGAATATTTGTCGAACACCTGCTATGTGGCAGGCTGCCTTCCAGGAATACCACTGTGAGCAAAACACCCTAAGAGGGCTCTCACCCTAATAGGGCGATGCAGCACCCCCCCCCCACTAAAATATTCGTGGTATATTGGTTAATGATAAGTGCTGCGGATAAAATAAAATTAGGAGGGGTGGCGACGATGTCTCCTTTAACATAACAGTTTGTGTGTCCTTAGGCATCATTATGCTAAGCACATCATCAGAACGTTATCTCCACCAGAGCCCATCGGGCTCCTGAGGTCTGGACGGAAGCCCGTGCCCAGTGAACCCAGAGCCAGATTCTCCCCACCGCCCCACATGGAGGGCGGGAGGCGACGACCTTCACCGCCCAGATGAGCTTTCTACCAAGCTTCTCTCTCTAACTTGGTTCATGGAAACAAACAGAAACTTCCTGCTTTATTTCCCCAGACTTTGCTAAGGAAATACAATTCCAGTTCCATTATTTCTTTTCAAAGGAAAGGGAAACTGGCAGACGCTGTTTTTTTGGAGGGCCAGTTTGGTAGAATAGAACGCTTCTTGACTTCATCGTATATTAGAGAAGATGCGGGTGTAGGTTCCACTAAAAATACGGGCCTTTCTTAACGTTTTTTACAGGAAGCCAGACTATCCCTAAACCCTGTGAAACAAGGCACAGCTGGGGTGGGGGCTATCTTTTCTTTCACAAGGCGCTTTCCTCCTTCTCTGGATGTGCTTTGTCATGTATGGGTGGGAGAGAAGACACTTAGGTATTTCATCGTCCGATATTTTCCAAAACACACACCCCTTGTTGAGCTGACTTTCGTGGTTCCCGTTGCTGTCTACATCGGGAGCACACATAGTTGAACGCCGTGAACCCGAAATTAGCTCGAGTCGCTGTTGAACGAGTTGGGGGTTTTTCAGACTTAAACACTTGCTCGGAGATGACATGAATGACAGTGGACATAAACCTTTCATTTTCAAGGCATGCGGGAGAGCCCCTTTCCAAGCTGTCATTTTGAATGATCATTTAAAGGAGGCTGGAAGGCACCGGCCTCAAAAGTCTTACTTTATTTATTTTTTTAAGTGTATTTATTTTAAGAGAGAGAGAGAGAGAGAGCAAGAGAGAGCATGAGCAGGGAGGAGGCAGAGAGACAGAATCCCAAGCAGGCTCCAAGCTGTCAGCCCAGAGCCCGACACGGGGCTCGAACCCACGAAGCATGAGATCATGACCTGAGCCGAAGTCAGACGCTTAACCAACTGAGCCACCCAGGCGCCCTTCCAAAGTCTTATTTTGATGAGGAGTGGGTTCAGCTTGGAAACGTCAGAGACGGGTCTGCTTGTCAGGGAACCTTCCCCCCATTCACGTGTTCTGCGTTCAAGGCAGAGCGTGGGACCAGCTCACGAACTCAGATTCTATTCCAGGCTCTTCGTGTCCCGTCCCTGGCTACAGGCCATGGGTCACCCCACTCAGAATGTGACAGGTTTTAAGCCAGTCACTTTCGGTTTCTCTCTCGACCCAGTGGCAGCTCCAGGTAAGTCAGTTACATGAGGAAAACTCTGGCCAAAATCCGATGGCATCGGGGGCGCCCGGCTGGCCCAGTCGGTGGAGCCTGCGACTCTTGATCTCGGGGTTGTGAGTTCGAGCCCCACGTTGGGTACAGAGGTCACTTAAAAATAAAATCTTTAGAGCTTAAAAAAGGTTTAAAAATGAGATGGCGTTTCACAAGCGATCCCGGGGAAACGGGGGAGTATGAGCCCTCCCGCCCAGTGGGCTGGGACAGCAGTGCCGGCCCTCGGGAGCACAGCGGAGTTCCCTGGGACTTCTTTCTGGCACAGCCGCCCGGCGCTCTGCCCTCGTCGCCCAGAGCGCTCTCCCTCCTCCCGGGTTCCGGCCAGTGCTCCGCGGCGCCCGTGGGCCTCGCCCTCACCCCCTGTTTCTTTGTGTTTTATGCAGTGCCTTCCCCCAGTGCCTTGCTCGTAGACAATCCCACACCGTTCGGGAATGCAAAGGAAGTGATCGCAATCAAGGACTACCACCCAGCCAACTTCACCACCCTCAAGTTCTCCAAGGGCGACCACCTCTACGTCCTGGACGCGTCCGGCGGGGAGTGGTGGTACGCCCACAGCACCACGGAGATGGGCTACATCCCGTCCTCCTATGTGCAGCCCTTGAACTACCGGGACTCCACCCTGAGCGACAGCGGGGTGATCGACCATCTTCCAGACAGCCCAGACGAGGTGGCCAAGGAGTTAGACCTGCTCGGGGGGTGGACAGAGGACAAGGGACCGAGCAAGACCTACAGCAATAACCCCTTCTGGAACGGGGCCCAGACAAACCCGTTTCTGAACGGGAACGCGCCGGCGATGCCCAGCTTGGACGAGCTGACCCCCAGAAGCACCGTGGATTTGCTCCTTTTTGATACGGGCACGTCGTCGTTCACCGAATCCAGCTCCGCGACCACCAACAGCGTCGGCAACATCTTTGACGAGCTGCCGGCCGCAGGCCGCCTCCAGGCCGAGGCGCCGGGCAAGCGGGACAACCCCTTCTTCAGAAGCAAGCGCTCCTACAGCCTGTCGGAGCTCTCCGTCCTCCAGGCCAAGTCCGACGCCCCCGACTCCTCGGGCTTCTTCACGGGCCTGAAATCCCCGGCCCCGGAGCAGTTCCAGAGCCGGGAGGACTTCCGTGCCGCCTGGCTGAGCCACCGGAAGCTGGCCCGGTCTTGCCACGATCTGGACCTGCTGGGCCAGAGCCCCGGGTGGGGCCAGACCCAGGCGGTGGAGACGAGCATCGCGTGCAAGCTGGACAGCTCCGGGGGCGCCGTGCAGCTGCCTGACAGCGGCATCAGCATCCACGTGCCCGAGGGCCACGTGGCCCCGGGGGAGACGCAGCAGATCTCCATGAAAGCCCTGCTGGACCCCCCGTTGGAGCTCAACAGCGACAGGTGCAGCAGCGTCAGCCCGGTGCTGGAGGTGAAGGTGAGCACCCTGGAGGTGAAAACCTTCATCATCGTGGAGATGAAAGTGTCGGCCGAGGTGAAAAACGACATCTTTAGCAAAAGCACGGTGGGTCTCCAGTGCCTGAGGAGTGACTTGAAGGAGGGACCCTATGTCCCCATCCCACTCACCTACAGCTATGGGGACACGGTCCAGGTGCAGCTGGACAACCTAGAGCCCTGTATGTACCTGGCCGTTGTGGCCCACGGCCCCAACATTCTCTACCCTTCTACGGTGTGGGACTTCATCCACAAGAAGATCACCGTGGGCCTCTATGGGCCCAAACACATTCACCCATCCTTCAAGACCGTGGTGACCATTTTTGGGCACGACTGTGCCCCGAAGACGCTGCTGGTCAGCGAGGTCACCCGCCAGGCCCCCAGCCCTGCCCCCGTGGCCCTGCAGCTCTGGGGTAAGCACCAGTTCGTCTTGTCCAGGCCCCAGGATCTCCACGTCTGCATGTTTTCCAACATGACCAACTACGAGGTCAAGGCCAGTGAGCAGGCCAAGGTGGTGAGGGGGTTCCAGATGAAGCTGGGCAAGGTGAGCCGCCTCATCTTCCCCATCACCTGCCAGAACCCCGGCGAGCTGTCCGACTTCACCCTGCGGGTTCAGGTGAAGGGCGACCAGGAGGCCATCCTGACGCAGTTTTGCGTGCAGACTCCCCAGCCGCCCCCCAAAAGTGCCATCAAGCCCTCCGGGCAAAGGCGGTTTCTCAAGAAGAACGAGGTCGGGAAAATCATCCTGTCCCCGTTTGCTGCCACCACCAAATACCCGACTTTTCAGGACCGCCCGGTGTCCAGCCTCAAGTTCGGCAAGCTGCTCAAGACCGTGGTGCGGCAGAGCAAGAACCACTACCTGCTGGAGTACAAGAAGGGGGACAGCGTCGCGCTGCTCAGCGAGGAGAAGATCCGGCTGAAGGGGCAGCTGTGGACCAAGGAGTGGTACATCGGCTACCACCAGGGCAAGGTCGGCCTCGTGCACGCCAAGAACGTGCTGGTGGTGGGCAGGGCCAGGCCGAGCCTCCTCTCGGGGCCCGAGCTGAGCACCTCGGTGCTGCTGGAGCAGATCCTGCGACCCTGTAAGTTCCTCACCTACATCTACGCCTCGGTCAGGACCTTGCTCATGGAGAACGTCAGCAGCTGGCGCTCCTTCGCCGATGCCTTGGGCTACGGCAACCTGCCGCTCACCTTTTTCTGCCGGGCCGAGCTGGACAGTGAGCCCGAGCGGGTGGCGTCCGTTCTGGAAAAGCTCAAGGAGGATTGTAACAACACGGAGAACAAAGAGCGAAAGTCCTTCCAGAAGGAGCTCATGATGGTAAGTGCCCGGCAGGGGCCGGAGGGGGGCCAAGTCCAGTCTTGCCGCCTTTCCCCCCGCCCCCGCCCCGCACACCCGGGCGTGGGTTCAGTGAATCGCCAGACCGGCATCTGGGCTCACCTCCGCTCCCCGAAATACACGCACGCGCGCCTGGAGATGGGCGTTTGTGTAGGGACCCCCAGACGGCTCAGGGTCCAGCGTGGAGAGCCCCGTTCAGGCGGCTTCCCGCTGGGCTTGCGAGCTCCTTGGAGGCCTCAGGCGGGTCTCCCGGGTGCCCGGTGGGTGTGGGGGCGCAGGGAGGCTCGCGCTTCAGCCCCCTCTGCTCCAATCTCTTGGGAGAAGGTGCAGGTTTCATCAGGTTCCCTGCAGGATCTGTGCCGCCCCGAAGTCTAACTTGATCGAGGCGTCTTCCTCTGCCTCCTGTGTGTGTGTGTGTGTGTGTGTGTGTGTGTGTGTGTGTGTGTGAGTAGGGATTGAGGAGGGCCTCTGGGAACTGCGATCTGAGAAGAGGAAAGGGGGAGGGGTTGGTGTCACACTACAGGATACACCCGGGCCGCCGGGTGAGGGGGGAAAGCATTCGCTGCACTGCTGAGCGAACACGGCCTCCCCGGCCCGGGTTCCCACCCGCTCTCAACAGTTCATCTGCTCCCGGTGGCCTGTCTTGGAGAAGCTGACTTGGAGGAACTCGATAACGTCCTTCTCTTGGCGTCCGCCTCGTTTCCGTGGGGGACGTCCTCTCGATGGAGAAAGCCTGCTTCGTTCACCTCCCCCCCGCCACCCCATCTTCCCAGTAGGACACATCCCCGGGCCTGTTCCTCTGGAAACCCTTGTGATTTTCCACTGGAAGCCTCTTGGTGTTCCTTCCTTGCTCCGTCAGGCTCCACACAGCCTTCTCGCCTCCTGACTTGTGTACGAAGTGAGTCTCAGCGGCCCTAGGATTTCTGCCGCCCGACCCGGCACCTGCCATGCTGTGTGAGCGCCTCCGGGAACGGCCGAGCCGGGTGTGTGTGCTGAGGTCCGTCCGTGGCGCACACGGCTCTTGGGAGCCGGAGATACCCAGTCCGCGGGGCACAGCCACCGCGGCGGGGAGCGGGCGTTGCAGCCTGACGACGCCCCCAGGAATGTAAAATGCCAGGCGCGTGCCGCACAGTGAGAGCCAAACCTCGTCCAGAAGAAGGGACGGGAACCGAAGATGTCGATCTTGGCAGCTCGGAGGCTGGGGGCGCTGGTGGTGGCAGCTTCCGCGGGGAGGACGAGGGATGGTCGTGGCTGGGGAGGGCCCGAGGCAGCAGGGGGACGGCACGTGGGCCCTGGGCATGGCCGTCACAGCAGTGGGACACCTGTCCCTTCAGGGCATCTGCCCCCTCGCTGGCCCGGCCTGGAATCCTCCCCGGAGCTGCGTCGAGCCCTCGAGGCCCTCTCCCCTCCACGGACCTCGAGCACCGGGCAGGGGCGCGTGTCCCTCTCTCGCGGGGCCTCAAGCTGGGATTCGCCGCGGGTTCCAGAATCGGGTGCTCTCACGGCACATGAATAGTGTTGATTGTTCCTTCATTGCCGCCTAAAAAACACCCCCCTCCCCCACCCCCCGCCCCGAGTGGGCGGAGGTGAAAAACAACACAGCGAGAGAGGCCCTTCCCAGCTGTGGAAAAATAAAGACCGAGGAGGCGGCTTGTTCATCCCGGTCCTTCATGTCAGGCCTTTTCAGACTTAAGCGAAGCTCTTTCTGCCCCGCTTGGGGGACTTCTCTGACAGCACAGGTTTTCGGGGGGCCGTCCCTGGATTTGTTTGTGGGAGCGATGCGGGGGGGGGGGTCTCTTGTGCCCCTGGGTGGGAAGGCTGGCACAGCAAGGTCTGCTCGGAGGCTTGTGGGTTTCCCTCGCCCGGGCCCTGGGCTGAATCCGTCACCATCTTGAGAGCGGGCGGATCTGAACGTGGGCGAAACCTCCAGAAACCCCGGGCTGCTTTGTCCCAGCATGCAGAGGAGTCCTGAAAACCGGGATTCCTTTCTCCCGCCGCTCGCATCACTGAGCAGTGGTATTCTGCAGTCTCGGCCTCGGGTGAGCCGGCCCTCCGGCTGTCACAGCGCGGCCGCCACGACCCACCCCGGCCACCGAGTCATGTCCCACCCCCTTGCATTCTGAAGATGGTTTTCTGTTCGGTTATGCGTCCGTGGTCTGGAAACTGAGTAAACGAATTGGAAAGGAGGGAGGTTTGAGACGGTAGGTTTGCAGGGAGATGGGAAGGAGCCCGGAACGAAATGAGAACCGGGTGGTTCCGTCCTGCCCACCGTCGAGTGGGGTCCGGGCCCTGCCTCAGGCCTGGAGCTCTGCTCGCAACGTCAGGTGGAAGGCTGTCACGTCCCTGGGGAACCAGCCCGGAGGCCGTGCTGGCAGACCTTTCCCGCGAAGCGACCCGGGGCCCTGGGTCACTGTACTTCGTCGCCCCAGACCCTGGGCTTCACTGGGCTTTCTCCCATCCACAGTGGCCTCGTTTACTCGTGTTCCGGTTTCTTCTTATTGTCCGCATCGGATATAAACGCCGCGAGAGAAAGGACCCTGGCCCCCGGGACACAGTCCGCTACTTGAGGAAATGCACGAGTGAATGAGAGCAGACCTCGGCCCGGGCTGAGAACCTGAAGGGGTGCCACCCACGCGGCCAGCCCGCGCCCTGGCCCCGCTTCTTTGATTCCGTGTCCTTGCTGTTGCTTCAGCGCGGGTTTTCGATATCAGCGCTCCTCCGAGGGCCATCTTGCACAACCACGTGGGCTCCTTGGTGCGCCTGCCTCCGTCTGCCCTTTCTCACCCACGCGGTGCATGACCGCCGTCAGAGAATGCCCCGTCTGTCCCCGGCTCACCGAGCTCTGCAGGAGAAGCCGGGACGGCCCGTGACAGAGGATGGCCAGCCCGTCGACGGCCCACCCCGGACCTTATTGAACGTGGTGGTGAGGGGCACTGCCGGGCTGCTGTCGGGAAGGGGCGTGACTGGCACTGACCGAGGAGGGTAGGCAGGGTGGACAGAGCCCCTGGGGCCCAGAATGAAAGAGCTGCCACAGAGCGTTTGTACTCGATATTCACGAAGCGTGTCTTTGCCGCCTCCTGTGTGCTTAGGGGCGATGCTGGGTGCTGGGCTTCCCAAGAACACGGGTCTTTGACTTGAAGAAGGCACGGAGTGAAGAGTCACAGCGCAGGACTTACTTGTCTCGAGCCCCGAAGAGAAGGGCCCCCCGGCGGATCAGGGAACGGCGAACAGGGTTGAGGCAGGGTGGATCCTGATTCGGGCAGGAAGCACAGAAACCCACCTGATGAGGGAGGGGCTGTCAGGTTGGGGGTACCGCGCGGGCAAGGACCGGGGTGCGCGAGGGCATACATAGATGGGGTCCGATCAGAGGCTGGGGTGATAGAGGATGGTGATATGGGGGGTGTGGAGCCCCCTGTACCAGATAATGCTTGTGCTTCATTCTGTAGGCATTCGGGGGGGGGGGGGTTACGTGTTTTAGGGGAGGAGAAGAGGTCAGGCTGGATCCAGATGTGTCCCTGGACCTTGGATTCCAGGTGCATCCCTGCTCCTTGCCACGTCTCCCAGTCTCCGAGCCACCCAGAGGCAGCGGTCAGTGGAGAGCCCCAGCCCTGAGTGTCCTTCCTTCTGATGATCAGGACGCCTGGGGGTGGGGGACCCAATTTTCGTACTCCTCTCCAGGTAGATTTGTGTGAAGGAAACAAATGAGTAATTCTGACCCGGATCCCCCGGGCCACGCCCCCTCCGTCTGGTTTTCACACCTGGCTGTCCACAGCCGCAGGGCGCGCCCCGCAGCCAGGCCTGTGGTTGCCGGTCTGCCGCGTTCTCCCTCCTCCTCTGGCGGGTAGCCGTCGGGTGGCTGGTGGGTCCCAGGGCCTGCGGTCACTCTCTCACTGCGTCGCTGGTGACAGGCTCTGTCTTCCTGCACATCGGTGTCGACCTTCAGAGCGCGGGGGGCGGTCTTTGAGTTTGCATACCTTCCTTGACTCACCCCAGGTGTTGTTTTTTCCTGAATGAAAACAGTCCTCACTGATTTTTGTTTGTCTGTAAACACAGCCTGTGTTTCTTTTTTGCACCGAAATTTTACACGCGTGAAGGACAGAAGCAGAAGGCGGAGGGGTCCCTGGCCCCATCGCCCGTCATTAACCTCTTTGAGCGGTTTGGGGCGTAGACGCCGCGGCTGTGTATAAATTCCGTGGGGTTGGCCGAGGGGCTGTCCCCTCCTCTGCGGTGCCCGGTGGAGAGCGTGCGGGCAGCCCTGGGCGCATGCTTGCTGCTTCCCGGGTCTGCTGAAGGGCCGGGTGCTGGTGCCTCCTTGTCCGTGTGTCTCTGCACACCTGTCCACAGATGTTCCAGGACACTAAGCCGTGGGCCCTTCCCGAGCTCGAGAAGCCATCCGTCGGCGACGTCGCGAGCGTCACGGGGCGGGGGGCGCACAGCTGTGAGTGGCAGGTGCTGTTACCGTGGTGGCTGACCGCACGGTGTGCACCCCTCCTCACTTTCATCGACCTTGGGCTCCGTGTCGGGATTCTTGCTCTCTGGGGGGACAAACCACGGCCGGCTCTTTGCCGTCGGCACGTTGAGGTTCTCTACCGCTGCTTCTGGTCCACTTTGTGCAAAACAAGTATCTGAGTGTGTTTGTACCGGGAACTGTGACGACACTGAAGGAGAGGGCTTGGCTCAAGCGGTGGCCCTGAGTAGATCTGGGGGGCCGAGTGTGTGCGTGGAAGGTGGCACACGGAACCCCGAGGTTTTCGTTCTGCGACATGCTTCCGATAGGAGAAGTTATGTCTCGTGTCCGGGAATCCCTCGCAAACAAGACACAGGGTCTGTCCTCGTGGCGGGGAGGGAAGGGCCGTCGGGGACAGGGGCAGGCCTCCCTGGAGGGACCGAGGCCAGCGCTCAGAGCTGGGTGCTGGAGCCGCCAGGGTGGCCGGGGGTCACTGGTGGCGGCTATGGCTGGGGTCGTTTGAGTCCGGGTGCGGGCTCTTTGGAGAAGGTTCTCTGAGAAGAGAAACTTACTCTAGGGTACAAATCGAGGGAGGGACGGCTGTTTCCAGGAGTGAGGTGGGGTGGGATAAACCCCCAGAGCCTTGGACGCTGATGGAAGTCACGGGGAAAATCGCGAGGTGGGGGCAGACGGGGGCTGGACGGGATGGCGTGCGGCGATTCTCTGCGAATCGGCAGAAGAGCCTCCTTATCGCCCCAAACAGGAGGCAGGTAGCGAACCAGTGTGCATTTCGGCAGGTTCCGGGGCTCCTGCACCCCCAAAGCAGGGGCTCCCCTGCCCGCCGCTCATGGGGGAGTGCGGCCCTTCTGGTGTTTGCACATCTCGGGAATAGAAGCACGCGCGGGATTCGCATACAGCAAAACCAAAATGACACTTCATTATGTGTTCCTAAGAGTGTCTCCCAAAACAGCGCTTGGCAGACTGGCTCCTGTGAAGGAAGTCGCGCTGGACCGAGCTGTGCCCGGCGGTTCCCACACGTTTCTGCTGCTTTCCCTCCACGCCGGTGGATTCGGGTGGCTGTGGCAGAGACCGCGTGGCCCGCAGAGCCACGTGTGGCCCTCTGTCCACCAGGTTTGGCCACCTGGCTGAAATTGGAGTTCACTCTGAGATTGCAGCCGGAATCAGCATCGTATTGAATGGGGTTTTCTGGGATGACGTGTGTGTGTGTGTGTGTGTGTGTGTGTGTGTGTGTGTGAAAATTGAGGAGGAAGCTACAGGGAAAGGTGTCAGAGCCTCCTATGGTGAAGCTCTCTACTACCCAGCTCTGGTGGCACCCGAAATGTGCCCTTAAAAAAGTGTCTAAACTGCCCCTTGGTGGTGGCGTGGCAGTTTTGTGACGCTTGAAGCTGGTGTGGCTCGATCAAAGTTGTGTCACCGGAGCTGAAGTTGGTAAAGGAAGGCACCTCCGTCCCTGTGCTCCCCGCGCTCCACGGGATGGAGACCCCGTCCTTGCTCAGCGCCCCTGGGGACAGAGACGCGACTCTGGCACGTTCTGTTACCTGGAAAATGAGGTCGCCTCCAGAGCCGGGCGGCTGAGCGAGTGCACAGACACACGCTTGCTTTGTGTGAGTGGAAGCTGAGTGGGGACACTGGGGGGCCGACCGTCCAGCTCTGTGAATAGCCCATTTGCTGAAATACATAAGTAGTTGAAACGAGGCGCAATCCAGACCCGCGTTTTATCGGGTTCCGTTCCTGACGTCGAGTAGCAAGTGTCCGCAGAACCGTGGAGGCCGTTCGTTGGCCTGAGCGCCACGAAATGTGGCCCTGCCTCCATCTCTGTCACCCTGAGCGGTGGGACCCTGGACAAGCCACCTGGCGTCTCCGGGTGTCTGGATCAGAGCAGAGGACAGGCAGGCGGGTCCGGCTCTGACGCTCAGTCGGGGTGGGGGCCTCTCCGTCACTCTCTCGGCTTCGTCTGCAAAATAGGGTGAGCTCAGCCCCTGCTTCACGGGGGTTCTGAGGAGCGGATGAGCCCACAGAATGAGCCTGGCTCACAGTAAGTCTCACTAGTAGTGGCCTACTGCGAAACAAAACAAACCGGAAAAGGACCACGGGATCCTCAAGCTGCCTTCTGGCTAACCACAGGTGCAGCTAGTTGCAGCTTTGGGACCCGGGACAGCACCAGATTGACCCGTCACCCCTGTTTTCAGTTGCAGAGCTTGGGGTGCCTGGGTGACTCAGTCAGCTGACCGTCCGACTCTCGGTTTTGGTTCAGGTCATGCTCTCGCAGTCTGTGAGTTCGAGCCCCACGTCAGTGCGGAGCCTGATTATGATTCTCTCTCTCCCTCTCTCTCTGCCCCTCCAACGCTCACGTTCTCTCTCTCTATCTCTCAAAATAAATAAATAAACTTTAAAAAAAAATTGCAGAGCTTGACCTGCTGGGGCATCCAACTAATGCATTTAGGAAATTGCCAAAAAAAAAAAGTCACTAATCGTCCGTACTGTTAAATTCCCAGACATCGAGATGAGGGTTCTCTGTCTCGATTAGCTGCGCCCTTTATTTTTTTGTTGTTTAGTTTTAAAATTTTTTTAATGTTTACTTATTTTGGGGAGACAGAGAGAGAGAGAGAGAGAGACGGAGTGTGAGCGGGGGAAGGGCAGAGGGAGAATGAGACACAGAATCTGAAGTAGGCTCCAGGCTCCGAGCCGTCTGCAGAGACGGCTCAGAGCCCGATGCGGGGCTCGAACTCACCGGCCGCGAGATCATGACCTGAGCTGAAGTCAGACGCTCAACCGACTGAGCCGCCCAGGCGCCGCCCCTAGCTGCGCCCTTTAAAGTTAGCGACCCGGCAGACCGTAGCCGCACTCATCCAAGGCCACCCGCCATCCTCACAAAATACGGACAGAGTTCTCGAACGAGCCACGTGTTCGGCTCAGTCGGGAAGGGGCTGCTTCCTTTGTTGTTCTTAACGTGCTCTTTGGAGTCTGGAAGTGTCCACAGCAGGTGCTCCATGGAGCGTGGAGGGACAGGACGAACACCAGGTGCCTTTCTGCCTCCAGCCTCCCCAACCCCATGCTCGCCTGAGGGTGTCGGGGTGTAGTCCGAGAGGGTGCTGGGCGGCAGAGGCCTCGTGGATGGTGCCAGGCCCGCGTGCACCTGGCAGCCGTCACGAAACGTGGGTGGCTGGACTTCTGCATCTCCCCGTGTGCAGACGCGTGGGCCTGCTGGTTTACGCCGGCTGATGTGACTTTCTTTAAGACCCCAGCCCGGGGTCGCACAGAACACACCGTGTTGGGAGCCGGCCTGATCCCACCCCTTTCCTAGATGGGGAAGCAAGTCCCCGGTGGCCACCAGCTGGTCCAGGGCCCGCCTCTGTCGCATTGCCTCCTTCCCGCCCAGGGTGGCCGGCATTCCTTGCCCTCCTGAGTCCCTCCAGACTCCTGTCCTGAAAACACACTAGAAAGTTCCTGCAGCTTAGGCAAGGGAGCAGTCCTGTCAGTTCCAGAAAGTTTTCTGATGGTGCTTCCTTGGGTTCAGCCTCCGGCCTCCCCGTTCTCCTTTTCCTCCACACCAGGCCTTCACTTTGCCCCCCAAACCCGAGAGCCCAGATGTCCGGATGAGCTGCGGGCCCCAATCTGAGCCCTCTGCCTGCGGAGCTCTGCATCCGGCCGAGGCCCGCGGCACCTAACGTCAGCCCGGCTCTAGGTCCGGTCCCCTAAGCCCCGGGCGTGTGTTCTGTCTCCCCGAAGCATCGCCCTCTCCAGCCGTCCCGAGGGTGCAGAAACGGGGCCAGCTGCGCTCACCTGCCCTCCCACCGGGAGTCAGCATCCTGGGGCCGCTGAGACAAAGTACCACGGACCGGGTGGCCCGGGACAACAAAAGCTTATTCTCTCCCAGCGCTGGAGGTGTTCGCGGGCCTGGATCCTCCGGGAGCTGCGAGGGAGGGGCTGCCTCTGGTTGCTCTGACAGCAATCCTTGGCACTCGCTGCCTGCGGCCGCCTCTCCCCCATCTCTGCCTCTGTCCTTCCGATGTGGACATGTCTCCTGATAGAGACAACCAGTCACTGGCTGAGGGGCGGCCCTCGTCTACCGTGACCTGGTTTTAACTAATTCACGTCTGCAAAGCCCGTTTCGAAACGCAGTCATTGTGAGGTTCCGGCTGCCCGTGAACTTGGTGGGAGAGCACAGTCAAGCCCAGGCCACCCCGCAAGCCATTGCTCTCGATCCGTCCCGTGCCGCAGCCACGCTGGAGTTCGGGGGGCACTTACTAGGCTTAAAACTTTTCGGAGGAAAAAGTTTTTCGGTGCAGCCTCCGCGTGGAGCTCTGCCTGAGACCAGAGCCAGCCCTCTGACCTGCCCGGTGCTCTGCTCCTTTGTCCTCAGGCCTTACTGAAAATGGACTGCCAGGGCCTGGTGGTCAGACTCATCCAGGACTTTGTGCTCCTGACCACGGCGGTGGAGGTGGCCCAGCGCTGGAGGGAGCTGGCCGAGAAGCTCGCCAAGGTGTCCAAGCAACAGATGGACGCCTACGAGTCTCCCCACCGGGACAGGAACGGGGTCGTGGACAGCGAGGTGAGCGTGGGCTGTGACACACAGTCACGGCGACATCCACCCGACAGTGCGTTCGTGGGGATAAGCGAGTTAATGCGGGAAAGCACGTGGCGGGCTCTCCCTGCGTGGGGCAGGCCCCATCCCCCCCCGGGACAGTTGGTTCTGACCGTGGCAGGGCCGCTGTGCCCAGAGGAGGGAAGTCAGAGCGGCCAGAGCAGAAATGCCCGCCCCTGCAGATCCTGATCTTAAATTACCTTCCGTCGGACGGAGAAACTTTACCTCCCGTGTGAACGGAGCCCTTTGTGGCCGCTTGTGGTCGGTCTCCGTCCGGGTCTGTGTTGGATGGGTACCAGGTATGTTGTGTACCTTCGGCCACAGCTGGTGGGGTTCCTGCTCAGAGGTCCTTTGTATCCTCCCTTGTTCGCTTTAAGCTTCCGGAAAGATGGCTCAGGCCCGGGAGACCCGGGAAGCAGGAAGTCCCCAAGAATAAGGGCGTCCTTTATTAACGCAGCGAGTTTCTAAAGAAATGGCCCACACGGAAAATGCCACAGGGGTTGTAAGGAGAGAAATCCTTCCTGTTGGCCCAGACACGATTTGCCACTTAACCGGCTCTCGCACGAAACACGTTCCTCCCTCAGTGTGCTGGTCCCAGGCAGAGTCCGTCCCCCCTGCTTCGCTGGGCTTCTCACTCTCAAAAGAGAAGCATAAGTAATGAGCCCAGGAGCTGCGGGTAAGAGGATCGAATCAATAGGATCAAATCTCTTTGCTGTCCCCTAACCTTTTCTTCCCCCTCCCTCCTTTTATTTTGGACTCCGCCACCCAGGCCATGTGGAAACCCGCCTATGACTTTTTACTGACGTGGAGCCACCAGATCGGGGACAGCTACCGGGACGTCATCCAGGAGCTGCACATAGGCCTGGACAAAATGAAAAACCCCATCACCAAGCGCTGGAAACACCTCACGGGGACTCTGATCCTGGTGAACTCCCTGGACATCCTGAGGGCAGCGGCCTTCAGTCCTGTGGACCATGACGACTTTGTCATTTGAGCGGGTTCCCTCCTGTCCGCTGCTGCTCTGGGGCATGCACCCCCCCCCCCGCCACCGCCCCCCGTCTGTCCCAGATGCCCGGGCAGTCACCTGGAGCGGGGGAGGCAGGACGGGCCGGCTGCTCGGACACATCCGGGGTCCCTCTCGGCTGGACCCGCCCCCGAGGACCAAGCACAGACAATGCTCCGTCGTCCTCCTCCGTTGAGGGGGGAGAGGGGGTGCTGAAGAGAATTTCTACCACAGGTCGTCGCCAACCAAAATAGCTTTCTATTTGTTAGGTATAAATTTAAATTTAAAATCACTTTTTTTTTTTTTTTTTTAGGACGGGGGGAGGCCTATGAGACAGGTGGTATCTAATTTTTTTAATGGACCAGGAAAGTTTAAAAAACAAAACAAAACAAAACACCTTCATAGGGGCGGATGCTGTTGAGGTTTTTATGTTCTAGAGAGACCTTTTTAAATTATGTTACAGATGTATATATGTATTTAAAGGCGATTCCCAGCCTCACTTTGCATTTGAACACTTAGCACAGAGAGACGCTTGTTCCGGTGTTGGACCTCTTTTGCTCTGTCCTTGTGGAAAGGGTGAATCAAATAGGAAATGTGGTTTTTCGGTAGATGAATCTAGCTCTTGCCCGTCCTTTCTGGGAATGTCCTGGGCCCTGCTGTCCCCTCTGAACTCCTGTTCGCTTCTGTACCTTTGCCCCGTGTTACAGTAAACGATCAGCGGCAGCACTTGTGACCCTTCCGTGAGCTTCAGTGGGCAAAGTAAAATCCTGCACGAGCCAGCAGGTGCCCTTGAGATGACGGGCCGCTGGGAGCTGGCGTTCGCTGTGGCCCCCACCTGCGTGCGGTCGGTCACTCAAGAGAACGGTGCCACGTGCAATGCGGTGGTCCCTGCAGCTCTCAGATGCCATTACCCTGGGGGCAGGGGAAGGCTTCCGGCAGGGCTCCGGGCCTCTCTGCTCCATGGGCGTGAAGGAGACTTCACCACGAGGGACCCCTGTGCTCGTGTGTGTGCAGACGTGCCTGCCGTCACTGGCCAAACTCCGCTCTGTTCCATGTGACGTGAACCCCGCTCCCTTCCTGGTGTACCCATGTCCCCCAGGAAAAAAACCGCGTTAAGGGACACCTTTTTTTTTTTTTTTTTTTTTTTTGTACAATTAGAGATTATCCGAGCAGGATGTATGTTTTCTACAAATGAAAACGTGCCCCGCCTGGAACCAGAGGCAGAATGCTGCCCGCCTTTACGGTTGTAGATCGGCGTGGCCGTGTGCGGGCGAGCGGTGTCGGGCCCCTGATCGCACCGTGGTTGCGCCCAGCTCAGAAGGGAGGAAGGGGCAGGACTGAAGAATTGGAATTATGTGGCGCATGGAGAGAATTCCTGGGAATGGGTCAGCACCCGTGCTGGGCGGTTTGGGATTCCTGGACCTCGTTCTCCGAATCTGCTGTTTTGAAACACATCATGTTGATCACTGGGTGTAATCAGCCTACGATCCCTATCGGGCTGAAACATTCTTATGTACCTGTCGACTCAGATACTGAAGACCAACTGGCTAGGAAAAAAAAAAGAAAAACACCTAGAAAAACTACGTTTTTTATGCTGCAAGAAGCAGGACCCGCAGTTCCCCAATGATCACACGAAATAACCTTAAATTCTGCTCCCCCTGTCCACCCTCATTCTTCCCAGAGATTGTCTCTCACCTTCTCCCCAAAGAAGAGACAAACCCAGTTGCACCTTAAACCGTGGATATTTTTCCTCAGGGGCTTGAAGTAGTTTCCTATGCAACATGTCTTGTAGCACAAATTGAATTCTACAAAAGTTGCAGTAAATTTTATTTGCATATTTTAACCTATTAGTGTGCGTGTGTTTTTCTGTACCCATCCAGACTTTAAATTTTGTTTAACGTTTATTCATTTTTGAGAGAGAGAGAGAGAGAGAGAGAGAGAGAGAGAGAGAAAGCAGGGGAGGGGCAGAGAGAGGGAGACACAGAATCCAAAGCGGGCTCCAGGCTCCGAGCTGTCAGCACAGCACAGAGCCCGACGCGAGGCTCGAACCCACGAACCGCAAGTTCACGACCTGAGCCGAAGTCGGACGCTTAACCGACTGAGCCACCCAGGCACCCCTACCCTACCAAACTTTTAAAAAACAATAAAACCTAGTGTTTTATCTGTGCATAGAATAATGGCTCCCTCCTTAAAGAGCCACCCCTGGATGACAGTGTGACAGTTGGTTTAGCACGTTACTTTTATATTCTTACTGAATATTCTCTAGGCCGGTCCAAGAAGTTCAGTTGAAACCTCCATTTCTTTATTGATGTTAATTTCAACGCTTGTAATAATAGTAATTTGCATATGAAGTGAGGGTATTTGCAGGTGTTTTTAAGGACCAAATATTCAGGAAAAGAATTTGGTTGAAAACCATTCTGATTTCCCAAGAAGAAGACCATTGTGTCCATGATAAATTCCCGCCTTGGTCCTCGCTTGACCGCCACGCAGTCATGTCACGTGGGGCCCATGTCAAATCGCTTGTGATCACCGAGCCCCCACCCCTGTGTCACCTGGTGCAGCAGCCAAGCCCGGGCTTGGTCCTGGGACCTTCCCCACCAGGGGTCACCAGATCCCAGCACCCTGCGATCTCCCAACCATTGCTACTGTCCTGACCGGACCACAACCTTTGCCTTCTCTCCTTCTGCTCTCCTTACTACTTACTACTTAGCACCCTCCCATCTGGTCCACGGCCCGCCCTCCCCTCCTGCTTCCCGCCATACGGTCAACTCTGGGCTCACCCTCACCCTTGGCTGTGTCTCCCACGCACTTGTCCCAGGCTGAGCTCCCTCGACCATCGCCTACACCCACAACTCCCTGCCTTTGAGCTGTTCCCCCAAGCTGGCACACCTCTCCTTTCTTCAAGGAGCCACACTGAGCTCCTTAAGGGCATCCTGTGTCTAAACTTGTCACTGAATCCCCAGAGCGTGATGCCATAAACGTATCGCGGGAGGCAACTGACCATACCTCCGCAATAGAAACGCATCCCGAACGAGGATCGCTTGGCTCTTGGAGGGCCTAGAACGGCCTTTGTACTGGGTTTACGACCCGTGTGCACGTATTCGGCCCAGCAATGGGGGCATCGGACTCAGCTTAGTTTTGGGTGTTCAAAGGGGGAAACGTGGCGGGGGTGGAACTCAAGTGTACCCCAAAAGCAATTAGTTTTCCTACTAGTTCATTTCTGGGCACGAGGGAAACACTGTCAGTTTGGCCCCACGATTTATGCTGTAATAAAATTCAGTATTGTCTAAAATAGGTTGAGATGGCTTCATCTGAAACCGTCAAGTAACCTGAATTTAGGGGAAAAATTGTCCTGCCAAGTGTCCAGCCTTTGCTGCACACCTGTAGTCTATGAAAGGTGTGCTGTTTAACCTTCGAGGTGACCTTGGTTTCAAAGATGAGGAGGTTGGCCGGGGGCGGGGAGGGGGCGGGCGGCAAACAGGATGAGCGGGGGCCAGCGAGAGCCCCGTCCACCCCAGCCGTGCCCTCCCGCCGCACCAGAAGCAGAGAGAACCCTGACAGTTCACGGCCACCGCCTGGGAAGCAGGTGCCCGGGAGCGAGGGGTTCCCGTTGACGGCTGCGTTCTGGGAAGGGGGCTGGGGGTCCACCCCTCTCGGATCTCTGCCGGAGCATGTGTGAAAACCTTCAGTATGTAACGTATTTGCACTTAGCCCAAATTTTTCTTTTTTGACAAATTTTGGCTTTATTGAGGTACACTTGACATATAAACAAAAGTCTTCTGGGGCACCTGGGTGGCTCAGTCGGTTATGCATCCGACTCTCGATTTCAGTTCAGGTCATGATCTCCCAGTTCGGGGGATCAAGCCCTGCGTTGGGGTCTGTACTGGCAGCATGGAGCCTGCTTGGGATTCTCTCTCTGTCCCTCCCCCCAGCCCCCAATATATTTATATAGATTTTAAGTCTTCCTTTTTTTCTAAGTTTATTTATTTTGAGAGAGAGAGGGAAAGAGAAAGAGTGAGTGCACACGAGCAGAGGAAGAGCAGAGAGAGAGAGAGAGAGGCAGAGAGAGAATCCCAAGCAGGCTCTCCGCTGACAGCACAGAGCCCGACGTGGGGCTCCATCCCACGAACCGTGAGATCATGACCTGAGCCAAAGCCAAGAGTCAGACACGTAACCAGCTGAGCCACCCAGGCGCCCCGAGATTAGCCAGAATAGTATTTCTTTTTTTTAATTTTTTTTTCAACGTTTTTATTTATTTTTGGACAGAGAGAGACAGAGCATGAACGGGGGAGGGGCAGAGAGAGAGGGAGACACAGAATCGGAAACAGGCTCCAGGCTCCGAGCCGTCAGCCCAGAGCCCGACGCGGGGCTTGAACTCACGGACCGCGAGATCGTGACCTGGCTGAAGTCGGACGCTCAACCGACTGCGCCACCCAGGCGCCCCCAGAATAGTATTTCTAAAGCTTTTGCTTCTCTGAGCCGATTCCACAGAACGGAGGAGAAGGGAATCTCGAAAAAATACGCCGGTCGTGTCCGTGACTTTTTCAATATCCAAAGTCATGTTTCTTAATTTTCCATTTCAATTGGTGTGCTTTTCAGAAGAATGTCTATAAACTCATGTCCTGAGTATATAGCACAACCTGCTTTATAATCTTCACCTCGGGGGTCAGCAGAAGACCACGAAAACAGAGTGTGCGCGCGGCAGGGAGGGTCGCCTGCCGTGTGTCGCCGGGAAGCCAGTCTTGGGCACGCGGGGTGTCACAGGAGAGGAGAGCCGGCTCCTGGCCCTCCGGGAGTCTGTATTCCAGGAAGGAAGATCCAGGCCTTTGAAACTGAAGGGAGATTGAAACGTCATCGTCCGAATGGACCGAGAAAGAATTTGAGAAACCACGGTGTTTTCTCCCCACGCACACCAGCTCCCAGCCTATCGATCATTAAGGCTTCTGATTCAACCCCTTCCATTTCCCTCAGGGGGCTCTGCCTCCAATCCTGACCACCAGCACGTCTCCCCCATACCTGCAACTCCGGGCTTGTCCCCTCGAATCATCCTGCACACGGCCACCAGAATGGTCCTCCTCAAGTGTAAACCCATGCCCCCATTTTCCCCAGCCCCCTGTGTTTAAAGCAGATGAACGGAAGCCTCTCAAGCGCCCGCCCACGAGTCCTTGCTGACCCTGATGAAGCTTCCCCCGGCCCACACGAAATAGAAAAGTAAGGACAGCACGCTGAGCACCTCCGTTCGGCCAAACTTAGGTCCACCCAATAATCACTCCTGATTCTGAGATTAAGTCCTTCATGCTTTTTTGGTGTTAAAATGTCCTTTATGTGGGTAACTGATAATAGTCAACTGTAGATATTGCGGTTTTAATGCCTGTCTTGGCAAAGTAAAATGTTGGCCGAGGACAGACATCCACGCGTTTTTGTTTTTTTTTTTTTTGAAGACTTGAATCTTTGGACAAATAAGGGAGAAACGACACGAAACCGTCTATTTCTGTGACTCTTTGTGGCTGTTTCTACTCAGACCACCCTCTTCACCCGTGGTGATAGCGTGATCATGTTTTCTGGGTGCTCGGAGAACACGTTTGCTATGTTTGGAACCCAGAGCATGCAAACTCACAGCTTCTCTTGCAGCTAAATGCGGGCGTGTGGCTGACTTACGCCATGCAGCTCCCTGATTCACAGACCAGCGACTTGCAGAGGGAGGAGGGGGTGTGATGGACCTTCCGGCGTTCCGGGCAGCGGTGGTCACGGGGCACCCTCCTCGCCCCGTCATGGCATCGGTGCTAGCCAGCGTCCGTGGTTGGTGTGCAGGGGCGCATCCCTCACCAGCCTGGTTCTGGACACCGGCATGGAGCGTGGCTCCTCTCCCAGCCCTCTGGCGAATGACCCAGTTCCACTTTCTGTTGCCTGCAAATAAGCATGTGGGCTTCCGACCGGTTTTATTCCTTCAAGATTCCGCTCTGATAATCAGACTCCCCTGGGAAGTCCTCTGGGATGTACCAAGGAAAACCCTTCCCCTGTTTTCCCACAGCCCTCCGCCCTTACCCCAAGTATAATCTGAAGCTTTCTGTGTCCGAGCTGTGCCTTTGCTGGCTGGCCCCCCAGACCATAAACTGAGCAAGGGAGATGTCTAGCTCACACTAAGTTCAGACGCCCCCTCACTAAATCCTCGGATGCGTGGCTGGATGAGTGGACAACTCCAGGGACCTGCCAACCCATCCATCCAGGGGACCGGAAGCTAAGCCCTGGCTCCTGAATAGCTTTGTGTATAATCGTAGGGGGTTCTTTTTATCAAACACATAGAAGTTTTTTGTTTTTTTTTTAATGTTTATTTTTACTTTTGAGAGACAGAGCATGAGCAGGGGAGGGGCAGAGAGAGAGGGAGACACAGAATCTGAAGCAGGCTCCGAGCTCCAAGCTGTCAGCGCAGAGTCCGACGCGGGGCTCGAACTCACAAGCCGTGAGATCATGACCTGAGCCGAAGTCAGACGCTTCACCGGCTGAGCCACCCAGGCGCCCCTCAAGCACATAGAAGTTGTATGGGGAGACTATTCTGGATTTTTTCTAGAAATATTTATATCTCTACTCAGTTCACCAGTCTTCCCACTATAATATTACATGTCTTTTGCTCGGCTGGAGCTCACACTCGGAAAAACAAGGGTTTGCTTTACTGTTCACACATCCACATCTTCTTCTCCATCCCAAATGCAAAGTCATCTCACACCCAAGGTGTGGATGATCACAGCTAGGTGAGAACAGCAGACGCGGAAGCACTTGGTGAACATCTATAGCCCCCCGGGGAACGGTCTTGTCACAGGCCTACCTGGACACCTGAGCAAGCAGGACGCAGGACGGGCAGGCAGGATGCAGGACGGGTTGCCTGGCAACCCCAGCCATCCCAGGGCCCTCCTTCTCCCCCAGAAGGGAAGAGATCTGGAGAATTGCCTCCCTTTCATTTTCGACTCTGAGCCTGGTTAGAACTAACGTCCACAGAATGAAGACTATATGGTACGATCCAGGCCGACAGGTCAGCGTCACGACTTGTCCCATTGCACCGTACAAATAGAATCCTGTGTGTGGACAGAAGTAGGTGTATTCCCTGTGCACTTGGTGAATTCAGAAGGATACGTTTATGTGTTAAAAATCTCTTCGGAAAATCAGGGGGCGCCTGGGTAGCTCAGTCGGTTAAGCGTCCGACTTGGGCTCAGGTCATGATCTTGTAGTCCATGGGTTTGAACCCTGCATCGGGCTCTGTGCTGATGGCTCAGAGCCTGGAGCCTGCTTCGGATTCTGTGTCTCCCTCTCTCTCTGCCCCTCCCCTGCTCATGCTCTGTCTCTCTCTCTCAAAAATAAATAAATATTTTTTAAAAATCTCTTTGGAAAATTAGATTCCAGTTCTCCAAGTATTTTTGTAAAACACTTTCACCGATACCTAATTATCACATTTTCCATGTGAGAGATGAGTTGAGAAAATTAAAGACACAGAAGGTAATGGATGTGAGTGAGGGATGCAGGCACTTGACCTAGTTAGAACTAATTTATACAGCCCTTGGAGATTTATGTATTGTTCCCAGGCCCCGGGAGTTAGCGATCATTTTTCAAATAATAGATTTGTGCAAAATACATAGAGAGGTACCTTGGTACCTGGTGATGGCCAGCGTCACGATGCCACGCACAGGACAATCAGAGCTATCAACACAAAAATAAATTGGTTTTGCATTCATAAATCCATACCTAAGTAAAAGCAGCTCCCTTTTCTGTTTGTGGCATGTAATGTATCCCAAAATTGTGCTTAAGATATTATTGGATACCTTTGATGCACTCGGGCAGCATTTTCTTCCTAAATGACAAAAAAAAAAAAGCTTTGCACAATGCTCCTGCCTCCCTTCCGACAAGACAGGTTATTAGTGTCCTTGTTTTCAAAATGTTTTCAAAACATAAAACTTCACTCTGTGTCATTCAAGTGTTTTTAATATTCGCTCCGATTGGGGTGTTTTGCAAGTCAATCAGATTACAACAGAAGTCTGGTTGAGACATTATTATTTTGGATTCCTATACATCTTCCACCCACAGCTCTGGGCGGAAGTGAAACGGGTCCCAGCCTAACAATCTTGAGAAAGAAAATTCAGCTACTTCAGATTTTTTAAAACCGTAATTACTGTGACCACTCGCCTGTTTTTATTTCTTTATTTTTTTTAATGTGTCATTTGTTTTTGAGAGAGAGACAGAGACAGAGCACAAGCAGGGGAGGGGCAGAGAGAGAGAGGGAGACACGGAATCCGAAGCAGGCTCTGGGCTCCGAGCTGTCGGCACAGAGCCCGACGCGGGGCTCGAACCCACGAACTGCGAGATCACGACCTGAGCCGAAGTCGGACACTCAACCCAGGCGCCTCTCACCTGATTTTTTAAGCGAAGTTCACAGACCGCCTGAGTGAGACTCACGGGGAGGAAGCATATTTTTAAAATGCAGATTCCAAGGTCTTCCTAGGCTTTTAGAATCTGATACTTGTGGCAGCCCAGGAGTCTGCATTTTTTTACCAGGCTTTCCATCTGAGTCTGGGGTGGGCTAACGTGTGAAGACCAGGCTCAATTTTTGATTTTACGGTAAAACCCCAGGCAGAAAAGAAATGGAAGTGACTTCCGTTCCTGGGCAGGAGGGACAGGTGCGGATTCTGTTTTGTGGGGTCCCCACATTTCCGCAGCCACAGCTCCCGGCTCCTGAGCCCCCTGGACTTGGCACATCGTCCCATGTTCCATCGCCCTCCCGCTGAACTTGAACTCAAATCCAGCCGATTGTTTGGGAGGCTTCTCGGACGCGAGCCATGTTGCAGGCCCCTGTCCCCGCCGAGGACATAAGGGGGCCGCCGGTGCTTAGCGGCAGGCAAGCCCTCCCTGTCCTGTGCCTTCCCAGACCTCCTGGTTGGCAGGCAGGGATTTCTGCCCCCTGCTGGAGACTGTGCTCCGCAGCCCTGGGCCCGGGTTTGGGCCTCACCCAGTGTTCCGAATGCAGGGACCACAGTCCACGCCGGCCGTGGGGATTTACAGCTGCCGAGTGGGAGGCCTCTTGCGGGCAGAAGCAAGTCTTGTCATTTGGTTAACGCTGGTCGTTAGGCAGGACTCCGGAGAAGTCCCTCCCGCTGGCCAGTGCAGGCTCGACGGGCTCGGATGTCCCCGGGAGGTGTGGGGGTGTTCTTGCGTGTGCGTGTGTGTGTGAGCGTGTGAGCGTGCGTGTTGTGTCTCCACCAGACGTCCAGGAGGACTCTGAGGCAGGCCCCTGCATTGCTTACCTGGGGCGACGTCACCGCCACAAAGCAACCGGCCCTTCAGCTTTGTGCCAAGGCCACCCAGACTAATAACAGCCAACCAACACTTAGCACTTGCTTTGTGCCTTGCCGTGGTCCTAAGAACTCGAGAGGTTTTAACTCGCTTGATCCTTGCAACATCCCTGTGAGATACGTATCATTATTAGCCACAGCTGACAGATGAGAAAGTGAGGCCCAGGGAGGGTAAGTAACCTTCCCAAGGTCACGCAGCGTCCAAGTGTGGAGCTGAGATTCAAAGCCCGGGCAGCTTGGCTCCGAGGTCCTCGCTGTAGCCCATTCCTGCCCCGGCCAGGTGATGTTTTCCTGTGAGCCAAACCCCCTAGCAAGAGAAGGAAGCTGTCGCCTGCCTCACTGAAAGTGATACGCGGCACAGATTGTATTTCTGACTTCAGAATGTTTTACGTGGGGATGATGAAAAGCGGAGAAGGGTTTGCAACAGCCTCTTTGTTCTTACTTTCCTTGGGTCGGGCGGATGTGATTAGTTTGCGTGCTGTCCGCAGACGTCAGCGGCTGGTGTGGAGCCCGCACAGAGGCCGGCTGGAGTAAGAGTGACTCTAGAATTTGCCACATCATGAATGCCCGCCAATAATGGGGAAGTGAAATAAATTGCCGTCCATTTCCACAGTGGAATACCGTCCAACCGTTAACGGGAACAGGGCGCTTTATAATCGTCGGCGCAAAAGGGTCTCCAAGACCCGGTAAGCGGAACAGAATAGAACGGTGGGTACAGAAGCCTTCATTTATGTTACAAGGGAAAAAATAGGGCCATCCACAAAGCACCCCTAGACTGACACCAAAGAAGGAAGCTCAGGGGGTTCCTGGATCCTGGAGAAGCTGCACCTGGGGGAAGGCCTTTCTTCTCGTGCCTTTTGATTTCCTACTCTCTCGTGGTGATACTTTCATGATTCTATCTATCTTCTGCTCCAGGTAATAATTTATGAAATGAGAGTCATTTAGAATCGGCTGCGGGGATAGAACGAATACCCCAATTCGCAGAATTAAAAAAAAAATCAAGCGAGTACCTACTTTGCATATTGTTAATCAGCAAAGTGGGCATAGAGAGGCAGATGATCAAAACTGATTTACGTGCCTCCAACAGGATGTTTGCAGACAGGGTCCCCGGATGGGTCCGGGGGCGTCTAGGAGACCCTCAAGGGGTGCGCTGCGTTTTTGTTCATTCTGCTCTGTGTATCTTTTGAGGAGGCTACGTGGAGTTTTTTGAATGGCTTGTCCTGCAGGTCGATAATCCACAAAAGTTTAACAACCACTTGCCTAGAAGCTATGCAAAAAGATGATGTCCATATAGAAGACTATACTATTCAGAATTGGGTTTTTGTCACTTATTTATTTAGAGAGAGAGAGGGAGAGAGCAGGGTTGGGGCAGAGAGAGAGGGAGACCGAATCCCAAGCAGGCTCCGAGCTGTCAGCACAGGGCCCCACGTGGGGCTCGAACTCACGAACCGCGAGACCATGATGTGGAGTCGGACGCTTAACCGAGTGAGCCACCCAGGTGCCCCTATACGATTCAGGCTTTTAAATGAGTACCCCAGAGGGATCCTGCAGCCTCCAGCTAAGGAAACGTAAAGTAGGGAGAGGCCGGCACCCGGGCCACGGTCCGATGCAGCCTGCCAGCCTGTGCCCGGGGCACGCCCCGCCCAGAGGCTCTCGGCAGCCACGCATCACGAACAGCCTACGTGTGACACGTATCATCATCGTTCAATCCGCAGGGACGGCATCTGGCTGCCTGTCACAGAAACCTAAGAGGGGCTGGGTCAAGGAAACGGTTCGTTTTTGTCACCTGACAAGGTGGCCAGGGAGGGAGAGTGCTTGGGGGCTGGCGCCCTTGCTCAGGGAACCAGCCTCCCGTTCTCCCTGCGCGGCCATCCTTAGCGTGTGGCTTTGTCCCCTCGTCGAGACTGCTGTCGAATCTCGAGGTGCCAGGTCTGTTTTCCAGACAGGCATAAGGGGAGGGGGGCACGTGGCATGGGGTCGTCAGCTAAGCTTGTCTCCTTTTACAAGGGAAACCAGAACTTTCCCGGCAACGGCACTCAGCAGAATTCCCTTCCCTTCTGGCCTTTCTTTAGCCAGGGCACGGTCACACGGCCACCGCCCGCTCCGAGGAGGCTGGGGGTGGGGAGCACTGTGTCCGCTGGTTGGTTGCAGTAACCAGAAGCTAACTAGAAATCCTGCTGGGATGAGAGGGGGGCCAGTGGAGACTGCAAGGGCCCCATGGGGAGCGTGTGTGGATGGACCTATTTTTCTGCTGCGAGTTGGCAAGCGTGGATTAGTTGGTCAATTGGCCCTTAAAAACTGGCCTAACGCCCTCATTGTGAGGGTGCAGTCAGGGGTTATAACTCACGGACCTGCATTTATTAGTGCCGTTGGAATCGGAGATGAATATAATTGCATGATTTTTTTTACATGTTATTTATCTATATATTTAGTTTTGAGACAGAGCACAAACAGGGCAGGGGCAGAGAGAGAGAGAGAGAGAGAGAAAGAGAGAGGGAAACAGAACCAAAGCAGGCTCCAGGCTCTGAGCCGTCAGCACAGAGCCCGACGCGGGGTTTGAACCCACGAACCTCGAGATCATGACCTGAGCCGAAGTCAGACGCTTAACTGACTGAGCCACCCAGGCGCTCCCTTTTTTAAGTTTGTTTTTTTTTTTAATGTGTAAGCAAAACGCATCCTAATAAAACCGACCCTGACATTCAAGGAAATAAATGAAACTAACAGCGGGGGCTGCTTCACTGAAGCCACACAGAGCTCGGATCGGAGTCAACCGAGGGCACCTGTTACCACCCCGCCGTGCCAGGAGCCTGGCCCGTGGGCAGATTCTGTCCGCGTTCTTCACTACGATAAAAAAACAAGGATGCCTTTCACCTGAGCTCCTTTCCCAGACACCGCCAGATGCTAGAACCCCTCCTAACTGAGGACAGGAAGCCCGAGGCCGGGGCTGCTCCCGGGAACGAACCTGCGAACCGTGAGGTGGTTTGAGCGGAGCAAGCGGGAGCTGGAGGTGATGTGAGAGAGTCTTGAACCATAGTGAGCCAACAGGTCCCTAAAGGAACGGGCCGTGACTGGCCACGGAAGGAGCAGACCCGCACTCACGTACGACTGGCGTCTGTTGACCTGACACTGTTACACGATGTCGTCTCCAGTTGCAATAGAAGCATCTTCCCGGGGGACCAGCAGGTGGCCCCCAGGGCTCACCCCTCGCACGCCCACCCCCCTCCGGACCCCAGCCGCCCACGGTCCAAGCGGCGCCACCAAACAGCCAGGGAACTCCTCGGCCGAGCTGAGAAGGGTTGCTCTGGGGGACGTTTTGCTAAGACATTTCTGCAACGCGGTATTTCTCCAGAGGCCAAGACCCCACTGATGAGCAGCCACGCCCCGCCAGATGCCGAGTCTGAATATAAACTTAAAACCCTCCTCCCCCTTGGAAATCTTCCATTTTCTTGACAGTAACGCTGAAGCGTTCATTTAAAAGCCTCGTATTTGAAAGAGATGCTGCCGCAAAGCCAAATCTTCAGACTTCGTCTCCCCTGTCTGTTGCAATGTGATATCTGTCCTCAACTCTAAGAGTTCGTCTGGATCCGGATTTCCTAGGTGAGGAAAAATTGCCAGAGTCTGTCTTTGCAGAAATGGCCACAGGTGAGGGAAGGGAGGAAGAGTTCATGTTCCAAAAGAAAAAAAAGAAAAAAACGACTCAAATACATGACACCTGCTCCGCCTTTGGGGGAAATCATTGGAGAATGAGTTCAGATAGAGCTTGCCTTTTATGGTTACACATGATGGTATTTTTTTAAATCACACAAGGCACCTTCGATTTATGTTTTCTACACACCCACGGGAGTAACTGTAAGGTGATTCAAAAGCTGTAGTTGGGGAGGAAACATCAGTTCTTCCATTTGGTTTCATTTGGCTTTAGTTTCTGAAGATAAATTTAAATCTGTCTCCCTAACATAAATACTCCTTGTTTATCGTATCCCTAAAACGTTTTAAAGAGGTAGATTTCATGTAGTCTGGTTCTTTAGAGTACTTTGAAACATTCTCTGACAGCTTGTGAATCTTTAAAACGTCCCTGTGGGAGTTGCGTAAAAAATTAAAGAGATACCCACTAAAAAACGTAGGGAGCTGTGAGTGCTTTTGTTGAGAACGCCCACAGACATTTCCAGGGTGTCTGCCCGGCCCCTCCTCGGGGGATTCCACTCCGTCTGAGAATGGGTAGCCAGAACTCTCTTATCTGGATAGACTTGGGAGGCAATGGCATCTTGCCAGCCCAGAGAAGGCTGAACCTTGGCCGAGATGTCCTTGAGGACAAGAGGAACAGAAGGGTCACATCTGAGACCCGCTCTCGGTTCTCTGACGCTTCCGAGGCACAAGTGGGGTCCCCCTCTTTGAGATGGCTCTCTCTTGCACCCCTCCAGGCCCACCCCTGGGTGGCTCCTTCTCCGGCACCTCCCTAGGGTTACCCTCCCAGCTGTGGCCTCGGCCAGGTTCCTTTGTAAACCACTCGTACGTAGATCCGTGACTCTTTCCTCCTGAGAACTCACCTCACTTGGTCATTTACGCCATCTTTATTTTTTTTTAAGGCAATGTATTTTTTTTTTTAATTTTTTTTTTCAACGTTTATTTATTTTTGGGACAGAGAGAGACAGAGCATGAACGGGGGAGGGGCAGAGAGAGAGGGAGACACAGAATCGGAAACAGGCTCCAGGCTCCGAGCCATCAGCCCAGAGCCTGACGCGGGGCTCGAACTCACGGACCGCGAGATCGTGACCTGGCTGAAGTCAGATGCTTAACCGACTGCGCCACCCAGGCGCCCCTAAGGCAATGTATTTAGAGAGAGAGCGAGAGAGAGAACGAGCACGAGTGGCGGAGGGACAGAAAGAGAGAGGGAGAGAGAGAAGCCCAAGCAGGCTCCACGCTGACGGCCCAGAACCCAGAACTCGGTCTCGCAAACTATAAAATCACACACAACCTGAGCCCAAAGTAAGAGTCAGATGCTTAACCCAGACGCCCCTACACGGTCTTCCATGTCTGCCTCTCCTGCAGGACTCTGGGCTGACACCTTGTCTGGCTCCGCTCACCGCTGGGCTCCCTGGTGGCCAGTGTTGGGCAGGGCAGTAATCACTGGTGGGAGGAAGCAGGGGAGCGGAAGGGAGGGTCTCGCCGGTGAGTGGCTCAAACTCTCACCTGGACCGTCCGCTCTGACAGCCTGCAGAGCCCCAAACTTGCCGAGCACAGTATTGGTTTTGTCGGTTACTTTGATTCCATCCACACGGCCAACAGTGAGACTCTCCTTCCTTGGAAGAACTCAGCCCAACTCCTGGCTCATTCACCGTCGTTCATGTCGCTTTTAAGCAGCATCCTCTATTGTGCTTGGAGCCGCTTCAAGGAACAAAAGCGCCGTCCTAGTTTATAAAACCCTTTCATACCCAGAGATCCGAACGTATGGTAGCCTCCTGAAAACTGCCTGCAGGAATATCTGCTTCTAATATCATTACCTGTGGCTTTAGGGCTCAACTTGGTCAAGCCGTCAACAAACAGGAAGTCGGCTGAAGTTCCTTTTAGTCCGCCGGGAAAACTTACGGCCTTGAGCTGCACCTAACCACCTTCTGCCTTGCAACAAGTGTTTTCCACGGCTGCTTTTGCTCCCCGAGTCATCCGCACATAACCGGAGCTAAATGAGGAAAGACAAAATGATGCCTTACCTCCGCGACGTCAGCCTGAACCTCACATCGAGGGAAACAGGATCCTCTGTGTTGCAAGTGGAAATCAGGGAGGAACACAGCTCAGAATGTTGGAGACATAGCCCCGTCCGTGACCGAGAGGGGCTGTCGCTGGCTAGCACCCTCCCCACCTGGCCCGCATTCTAGCATACCTCCTTCCACCCTGGAGGGTCAGATGGGAGCTCCACCAGGCCAACCACCCCACGGGGACACAGAGAAGCCCGCTCTGCCCTGGACCCGAGAGCCTGAGGGAGCAGGTGGCCGGTCCTGAAGAAGAAACCTATGGGGATTCTCTTTCCCCTCCTCTCTGTGCTCTTGAACAGGCTCATTTCTTTTGAATTCACACTCGTGATAAAAGTGGTTTCTACCAACATCTCTCCACTCAAGGACGGTTATTGGCAATTCAAAGCTTTCTGCGTGCCACTGAGAGCAGTGCGTGGTTATAATGTGTTGGGTCCAGACGCTATTATGTGTGGGTATCGAGTGTGTCCTCGGGGGGAGGAGGGACACTTCCGGGTTTCTGCAGGGCTGCTTGCTCATCGTTCACTCTAAGGATCGGATTTCTTTTAAAGCTCTTTGAGGGGCACCTGGGTGGCTCAGTTGGTTGAGCGTCTGGCTCTTGGTTTTGGCTCAGGTCATGATCTCACGGTTCATGGGATCGAGCCCCGAGCAGGGCTCTGAGCTGACAGCGTGGATCCTGCTTGGGATTCTCTCTGTTCTTCTCTCTCTGTCCCTCCCCTCCTCAGGCTCACATAAGAGCTCTCTCTCTCTTAAAATAAATAAACATTTTTTAAAAGTCTTCGAGGCCTGGGGTGCCTGGGCGGCTCAGTCACTTAAGCTCCTGACTTCAGCTCAGGTCATGATCTTGCGGTCTGTGGGTTTGATCCCCACGTCGGGCTCTGTGCTGACAGCTCAGAGGTTGGAGCTGCTTCGGATTCTGTGTCTCCCTCTCTCTCTCTGCCCCTCCCCTGCTCATGCTCTGTCTCTCTCTTTCTCAAAAATAAATAAACATAAAAAAAATTTTTTTTTAAACTTTGAGGCCTATGGGAACTGGTTCCTTTCTATTCTGATTTACGGTTGTTTTCTTTATCTGTTCTTTTTTTTTTTTTCTTCCTACAAAGATCACAAATGTAATATAAGAATAAGACAATATAATGAGTCATGGCCACTTCTTACCTTAGGTGTCCTTCATGCTGGCCATAAAACACTAACCATACTTCTGTCTAGACCTCATTTCTGCCTTGGTTCATTTAGCAGAAGGAGTTTCTAGACTGATTAAATGTGTTTGTTTGTTTCTTTGTTTGTTTTTAAGAAATGGTAAAATTGGACTCTCGCTTCCAGCCACGAGGTGAAACCTGTGCTGAAAAACCTAACCAACTATAAAACTGGATGAAATGTAAGCGACAACAGCATTCAGACTTTGGACCAAAGTCAGTGCAGGATTTTCAGTGGAGAAAAACAAGCGAATGTCACCGTTACCCTAGATTCCTACCTGGAGGTACTCTCCAGAGCACAGCACAAGGAGAAGAAATCCAAGTGAATCACAAAGACCCCACTGAGCTAAGGGTCAGGGACTGGAGTTCGGAGAGTTCAGGATATGTGGAGCACAGCACTGGAGCAGATTGAGCTACCCAGAAACACTGCTCTTTGGAAGGTCTCCTTTAGCGTCCTTGTGTCTTTGGGCAAAAACTATACTGCGCCCACATGAGACCACCTCTCTGGGTTGAAAGTCCTACTTTCGGGGAAAGAAACACTTCAGGAACCCGGCCTGAAACTTCAGAAACTTTGTGCCCCCACCCTCCCATCGGCCCCTCCCTAGGACTATCACCAACAAAGTGATAACTAGTCGCTATGTCTCCAGTAACGCCACATAAAAAAATTAAAAAATAAAAAAGACTTTTTAAAGAGCCACTCTGGAGATTTGGAAGGCAAGCAATTTCCAGAGATCGTACAGTTCCAACCAGCCCAGTGGAGAGGCCCCACTGAAGACACAAGGCGTTCGGGAAAGAATTCAGAAAAGTCATGCTTGAGTCACAGACAAAACTAGCCCCAGAATAAAGATGATTCTAAGCCTATCACCAAAAAAAAAATGAATGAATGCATGAAAACAACACTCAAAAAGATCAATCTGATGCAAAAATAATTTCACTGGCTTCCACAAAGCAAAAAAGAAACCCACAAAAAAGCCAAAAACAAAACCCTGCCATACTCTTTAAAGGAAGATAACAAAATCTGGACACTCAGTGATGTAACATACACAAATGTCCAATATCCAACCAAAACGTACTAGACAAAGAAAGGAGTGAGAAAACGTGACACATGGGCAGGATAAAAATCAGTCATAGAGACAGACCCAGAAATGCTATAGATGACAGAGAGGCGATGGCCCTAGCAGAGAAGACCTTTAAAACAGTTACTATAAATGGGCCCCACCATTTTCAGGCAAGCAGACTATAATGAGGAGAGAAATAGAATATGGAACCATAGGAAACTGCTGGGCTGGATAATACAATACCTGAAATAAAAACATCTCTACACCTTTGCGAAACCAAGGGAATGATTTTTTTTTTTAATCTTTTAACATGAAAACATTTCAAACACACGAAGGTAGCGAGAAGAATACGATGACCTCACAGCGCTCGTCACCTATTTCAACATTCACCCACCTTCCGTTCTTTGTATTTCTATGTCCTCCTAAAACTTTTTTCTTTTTTCTTTTTTTTGGAGGAATTAAAATAAATGCCAGATATCATAGCATCTCACTCATAAATACTCCAATATTTACACCTAACAAATAAGTGATCGAAGCTTAAATGCACACCTAATACCATTATTCCACTCAAAACACTATCAGTGATTTCTTCATATTACATAATAACTACTCTGTCTTCAACTTTCCCGATTGTCCCAAGAAACTGGACTTGGCCTTTATGGTTCATCTGCCCTCTTTATTGCTTTCAGTTCATGTGTCTCTTAATTCGCCTGTAATCTTCACAGTTTCACCTCCTCCTCTGGTTTTTCCATGTCAGTTATTTACTGGAAACAAGCTGATCATTTTCCAGGTCACTTGCCCGACAGAATGTCTCACTTCCCGATTCGGCCGGCTGAGTCACTGGGGCATTTAAATTTATTCTAAACCTCCTATTTCCCGTGAATGGCTACATCTAGAGGCTTGATTAGGTTCCAGTTCAATTTATAGGCGATCGTGCTTCACAGGGGGTGCCGCAGACCTCTTACCGCAGAGCTTTGGGAAGCGCCTGACGCCTGGCCCTCCCTTGGTGACATTAAGATAGATGAAAGGGATCAGCTATTGCCAGCCTAATCCATCCATTTTAAGACCCCATCACCTCTTGACCCGAGGTGAGGTCTCTTAGACCTCCCTTGGAATTATAATTTTTAAGTATCTTTGCCAACTTGACAGCTGAGAAATTGGACCAGTTTTTACTCGGTCAGTTGTGGATTCATTGCCTATTTGTCGAGGACCCGGGAGGTCCTCGCCTCCTTGCCAGGCCTCCTCGCTGGGTCTTTATCATCTCCGCTCTACTCCTTGTCTTTCCCATCTCATCAGGCCCTTTGGTCTGCTGGGTGTGGAAGCCATTCTGTGCTCAGCCCCCAGGACCCGTCCACGTTCCAGGCCACGGGTAAGTACGGGATGCCAGGCTTGCTTCCGGCTGCGCAAGGGGAGGTCTACAATGTCTTTGAAGCCAATGGTGCCGCAAGAGAGCGGCTGAGGTCACCGCGCTCGTTCCTAACCACTTTCTAATTTCCAGATCCCCTTCCTCAGACACAGGTATGAGTGTGCATGGGTTGGGCCGTGGACCAGTGTGTGGGACGGACACCGTCCGGAGTCCAGATGGTTCTCCCCTCTCCGCTCTGTGCCCTTCTACACTCCTCCGTCTTCAGATGAGTTATTTCCAAATGTATCCTTGGTGGGCTGACCCCAGAGGCCATGTACACAGGCCACAGGGACCCGTCGAGGTCTGGCCGAGCCCTAGGCTGAGCAGAGGCTAGGCCGGCCTGCGGGAGCCCCGCCCCTGCCTCCACAGTACCAGGAAGCAATGAGGTCACTACCCACAGAGAGATGCTAAGTGCTGCCTAAAGAATGCTTTTCCAAAGGGTTGTTTCGTTTTGTTCTAAAGGAAAACAATGGAAGAAAATCTTTTTAGTAATCCAGGTGTCTTTGTGAAAAATGTTGAAAACCCTCTCTAGGAGTCCCTACACATCTCCCCAGGAAATCTACAAGACCTGTGCAGCTCTCCTTCCGGGACCGGGCAGAGCACTTAGAAGGCTCTTTCCGTTTGCCTCCCCGCACCCCACCCCCCCATGAGAAACTCCCTCAAGCCGCAGTCCCTCATCAACGACACGTTTCGAACCGGGTGCGGTTTGGGCCACGTCGCATCTTCCGCAGCTCTGAGAGAATTCCAACGCATAGTCACTGAGAGGGGCTCCGGGATGGACCCAAGGTCACTCACTGCCATGACCACCATCCCAGTGACAGTTAAACATTCACAGAGCATGCCGGGGGATCAGCAAGCCCTTGAGTCAGAATCTTGTCCCCAGCACCAGCCTGGGGTCACAGACGCCCCTCTCAAAAAGGCTCTGATTCCAGCGCGCCCGGCTCCAAGGGGGGGAATAGTCACACCTTGGAAACCAGCAACATGAAGAACGCGGGCTGTCTTACTCATCGTTCACATAACGCTTTGTTTTTTCTTTGGAATGACAGAGGCAGTCACTTCCATTTCAGCCACTGACAAACCATCAGCTCCCACCGCGCTCCTGGCCCCACGGCCTCGTCCAGACCGCCGGGCATCTCGGTCCCCAGGCTGGTTCCCCTGCTGCCAGCGCCCTGGGCTGCTTCCTTTCTCCAGCCGGAAAGCCAATGGATCCCAAACACTATTTCCCTAGAGCTGGCAAGGACTCTCCTCTTTCTCAGAGTGGATTTATTCCAGTGGAATCTCAGCTCATTCTATCTCACTCAGGGAGGAGTCGCCAAGCCCCAATGACAGCTGGTGAGGACATCCAACCGGAATGAGCCGTGGACCGCTGAGCAATTTTGTGTCTGGACAGTCGGCCCTTCGCCATGTGTGGATATGGATTGGGGCGCTGTGCAGCCCCCCAGCCCTTGCCTTCTGGGGGAGTGGGGCCACGGGCTCCAAGTCTTCAAGCTCCCCGGGTCGGGGTCCCACCGCCCACCTCCAGCCACTGCTGCTATCTCCTGGGACTCCCCAGAATGACGAGCGACCCTTTCTTCCAGATTCAGCTTCCTTCCCCTGCTCTCTGCAGTTCTCAGAGGGGCGTTAGTCATTCCTCCCATGCTGATGCACATTCTCTGCACCCCGCACCCCGAAGCTGGGAGGACAGTATGGCAAATGTGAGGCTGTGTGACGTCTGAAGTCGGGACAAGAGACCACGTGGTTTCGGGAACATCTGCTCTTGAAGTCCCGACTGCCATGTGAGAAGTCCAATTATTCTGAGCAAGTCCACACCACGAGGAGGCCATGAGGACACGTTCTGGTCAACAGTCCCAGCTGAGACCAGCCTTCGGGTCAGCCTGGCCCAGGCACCAGACAAGGGGGTGAAGAACATTCCAGAAGGTTCCAGTCACTCAAGCTTCTCACCCTGTGGAACAAGGACAAGCCATCCTGACTGGGCCCCCGTGAATTCCAGACCCACAAAATTCATCAACATAGTAACGTGGCCATTGCCTTCCACCTCCGCGTTTACGGAGCTTTGCCCTGTGGCGCCCAAAAACTAGAGCCTCGCTCGGTGGCTCTCCTCCTCGGTCTCCACCCACGCGTGGGTGGTCTCCCTCTTTTATCTCCTCCTCCTTCTGTCTTCCCTCTCTTTTGCCTGGCATCTGTTATGTCTGGGGAAACCCTGAACTTTCCAGGCCCTTCTAGAAAAGCCGAAGGAGCATCTCTCAGGCGTTTAACAATCAACAGTCCATCCTTCACAAGTCTCTAGAAACATGCCAACGAGAGAGCCTGCAGGGGCACAGGCGGCTGAGGTGGACGGAAGGTCCGGGGTGACCATTTGCTTCACTGACCCCCGTTCTCAACTATCTGAGATGACAGAGAGCTGAGCAGCAGAAACGAATCTCAGTACAAGGCAAGTCGCGCCATCAGCACGCTCGTGGTGGATTTAGCCGCATCCGCCCTGAGTCACGCACAAAGGTGGCTGTCCGGGAGACGGCTTCGTCCCTGTGACGGAGTCGTGAACTCCGCTTAGAATGATGGAGTGGGGACAGCAGAGCTGTGGTGTGCACTTGAGGAGCGAAACAGCCACGGGGGCCCCGAAAAGAGTCCTAAGAGCAGTTTAGAAAGAAGAGAGACAAACCCGGCACATAGTGCCCACGTGCAGCAGGGAACTTGGACAGGAGTATTCACCGCAGCGCCGGTGGCCTTCGCCACGACATGGGAACGACCCCCTGGCCGTCAGGGGGAAGGGTGGACAGAGGAGCTCTGTTGGTCCACGGCTCTGTGGTAAGACTGCCGGCAGCAGAGCCAGGTTCCAGCGACGATTCGCCTCGCGTGGGAGAAGGCATGTGGAGGGAGGCGAAACCACCTGGGTGTGGGGTCGATGCTCACCCGCCACCTGTGGCTGGGGGCGGGGAGTTCTCAGGTACTTACAGACGCCTCAATGAGCAAATGCACAAGGGGGCGTCACCCAGGGGCCAAGGACGCGTGGATGCCCCAGGGAGCAAGGACTGTGCCATATCCAGTTCCGTGTGCGCGAGGCTCGACACAGCAAAGCGAGGGCAGGAACGTGGCGGGAGGGAAGGGCGGAAGGCGGGCTGTGACCGCAGCCCGGGGGAGCGGACAAGTTCACAAGGTGGTTCCGCGGGTGCTCGTTTTGAGTTGCTTGCTTCACGGGAACAGCGCGGTAGCCGGAAAGACTATAGATGCAGGCGACAGGGAGGTTCAGGACCCAGATGCTCGAGGAGGCAAGACGGAATGCGACCCGGTGCCGCATGAGAGTCACTCTTTGGAGCAAATTCTTCTCCTTCCCAATGTATCCGCAAAGGAGCCTTGTCCCCGCCTGGTAGGGTACGGCCTCCAGCAAGGGGGGTGCTAACTGAGACTTCTCCCTTGTGCCCACGTGGCTCCGCTTACCAGCCACCATTGACACGGGTGGCGTCTTCTCATTGGCAGGGTCTGAAAAGCCAGACTGTCCCTGTCCACCCGGCCGCCTTTCCTCTGAATCCTGCCTCTGTCGCCATCCTCCTGGGAGAGCCAGGTACCCCATCTTTCCAAGGGGGGCACACTATGCAGCCATTAAGCCACCAGCGGGTTTGTGGGCTGCCCCACCTGTGCAGAGAGGGGCCCCGAGTCCCCTGTACCTGCTCAGACACCCCCCACAGCTCCCCCGTCCCCAAGCCCTGAGCTCCAGACAGCTGGGCACTGAACTTCCTCCATCATTCTGCTCCCGGAAGGTCTTTCCTCCTTCTCATTTGTAAGAAACGGTACCTACCATTTTAAGCTTAGTTCAAAAGCTGCCTCCCACATGAAGCATCCCCAGCCTCCCCTCTGCCTGCCCTGCCCTGCCTTTCCCCTGCCGCCCGTACCTCTGTGTCCCCCGCCATCTCGGGTCCCCACAGGAGCCAGGCTGCCAAGGCCCTCTTCTGCCCTCCCAAGCAGCAGGCCCACAGAGAGAGGCTGGGGGAGCCGGGAATGAGGCCTAACCCTGAGTCAAGCTCATCAGTCAAAACCGAGCCTGGGCGACGCACAGTTCTACTTTTCCTGAAAAGTCTTTGTTCTTTGAAAAGCGGACTTCGCCGTCTGTGACGCGGTTCCTAACCCCAAGCTGGAAACAGATACCTCTAACTCCTTCTGGAACTTTCCTCCAGGGTTCATCCTGGGCACGCCCTGCTAAACACCCTCTCCTTCCTCCTCCCCCTCAAGGAGCCTCCTGCCAGTGGGGGCTGGGCTCCCCTACTTCAGACCTCACCCCGCCCTGGCCCCATGCCCAGTCATGCCCATTCCTGGATGCCAAGGGTGTGCCCCCCGTTCCCTGCACTTCCCCCTTGTCCACCCTTCCCGTGGTGGGTGCCCCCCGCCCTGTTCCTGCAGCTCCCTTGCACCATACGCCTAGACCAGGGGCGGAGGCTGACCTTGGCTGAGCTCCCTTCTGCTCCCTGGGGAGCTGGGCACCCCGGCTGGAGCGGACAGGAAAGGCTCTCGTTGATTGTGCCCCTCTCCGGGCCAGCTGCCGTTTCCTCCTGCAGCATTAACCAACCCCTGCCTCCCACCCCAGACCCTTTCTCACAACCAGGAAGGTGGGCTGGAGCAGAAGGAGAGGGTGGAATCTGGTCTGGCACTCTTGGTTTCTATTAATTATCTGCAGAGCAGCAAGAAACCCGGAGGAGGGACCCACCGCACGACCCACTACCCTGCCTATACATTTCCCCAAAGTTTGCATCTCTAGGTACACAAGGGAGTTGAGGGAGCAGGGCTGGGGCCTTCGGAACAGAGGTCTCGCACAGCATTGCCAGCCTGGGGCCTGCGTGGGGGCCCCCCACGGGAGGGTAAGGGCGGAGGGCTGGAAGCATCCGAGGGTCCGCGTCCTCAGGGCTGATCCTCTCGGGAATTTTCAGATTCCGTTCTGCCCCTGGCATAGGAATCTCCCTTCCTTCCACTCGGAGGCCAAAATAAGAGACAGGTTTCCTCAGCAACCGAGGAAACATCTCAAGAGGGCGGTTATGTTGTTTTGAAGTGTTTTGAAATCTTATCAATGGTTTCCAGGGAAACCCATGATGATGAATTGAGGCCTTGCGAGGTAACTTTAAGACGAGGCACAGAGGAACGAACTCACGGCATACAAGCAGGGAGCTGTTTATTAAGGCAGAGACGCGTATCTCCCTCACCCCTGACGTTTTCATTTCGTTGCCAGTTCAGTGTTCTCTGAAGTGACTCCTCGGGGAGGTCAGCATCAGTTGGATCGCAACGTAAGAAATGACACGAGGCTTAAAAATTTTGAGATCTGTGAATCGCAGGAGACTCAAAATTTTAATTACCTGTGTATTACACTTGGGGAAAATCAAGACTGAGACTGAGCGCCTCGGCTGCCAAATGTTGGGCAGAACAGTCTGTAGGCCCAATACTGCAATGACAAATGAGCTCAGTGAAAAATGACCAAAACCCCTGTTTCCCACCAGACCATCCTGGCTGAGACTCTGTCCTGCCGGTCGCTTCGCCCCTGCTCATCAGTCAAAACCAAACCACGTCCGGAGAGTCTGGCTCCCTAATGGATATTGGGCTTTAATGCGCTTTTGGTTTTGGCTTTGCCTCCACTGAGATCACTGGTGCTTTTGCAGCAAGCCACGTCTTCTTGGTCCGTGATGCCCTCTCGTGTCATCTTGCTCCCCCATTTCAAAGTCACTTGGCCCATATTTACCGTGTAACTATTTAGGAAGTGTCCCCAGCCTCTGAAGGCTTCTCAAAGGTGCAGGGAAAGAAGCAGATGAATCTATGTATCAAATTGATATAAGTTGATAACCAGGTAGACAACCATCTAAGTAAATTTAAAAAAAAAATTTTTTTTAACGTTCATTCATTATTGAGAGAGAGAGAGACAGAGACAGAGTGCGAATGGAGCAGGAGCAGAGAGAGAGAGGGCCACAGAATCCGAAGCAGGCTCCAGACTCTGAGCTGTTAGCACAGAGCCCGATGCGGGGCTCGAACCCATGAACCATGAGATCATGACCTGAGCTGAAGTGAGACACTTAACCAACTGAGCCACCCAGGCACCCCACAATCCAAGTAAATTTTGAAGAGTTTTCTCTGGCTGTACACCCTCTGGTGGGATATATTTTGAGGACAAAGGGGCTACAAAGAAACTTAAAATTTACTTAATAGGTTTTGGGGCACCCGGGTGGCTCAGTTAAGCATCAGACTCTTGATTTCAGCTTGTAGTTCATGAGATCAAGCCCCTTGTTGGGCTCTGTGCTGACAGTGTGGAGCCTGCTTGGAATTCTCTCTCTGTCTGCCCGTCTTCCATTCCCGTCCTCTCTCTCTCTCTCTGAAAATAAATAACCAAACTTAAAAAATGTACTTAATAGGTTTGTTTTTAGTAGTGATATTCGTGTAGTAATTACAGAATACTATTTCATGCGCATTCTAGGAAGGGGCAAATGAGTCACTATGCAAATGTTGGAAACAACAAATCTTGCTGTGAGAGGGGAAAAACTAACATGAGCCGTGGCGATATGAAGAGGACCCCTCTGATTTGTGTTGGAGGTAAAGGCATCTTCAGTAGGAACTCGTAATTTAAAATATATATATATATGTATATATATATATTTTAATCTCTCTGCACTGACAAGATATGGATACAATGACCCTTGGTGGCTATGAGCACACTCAGTCCCAGAACGTGGTTTCTAAATTCCTTTCTCCCCCAAAGGGAAATTGACTGACTCCAGGCCTGGAGCAGGGAGACTACAAAGTCATCCTGGAATATCTTACAGCCTCAGAGAGAAGGTGGGGCCCAAAGACTGATGTGGACGTGTGAAAACAGCTTTCTTGAGGGCCCTCCCCCTGTACAAATTTGGGATGATTTGAGTGGTAAAGACAATGTGATTATATAACAGAGTGAATTTTTTAGAAAGGTGTTCGTGAATCCAAAAGAGTAATTTAAAAAGCGGTGAGGGGATAGGTTTTCTTTATGAAATAATGCCAGCAAATAAATTGAGAAGAATCAATAGATTAGAAGAATCACAGATTTAATTATTCAGGTAAAGATCGTAACTGATGTCTAAAATCATTGGGTAAAAGGTTTCTGCCGAACATATTCACATGGGCTCAAAATGTCACCCCGCAGGTTAAAGGATAATGTATATTTAAACACAGTAACTTCACGGGGCACCTGGGTGGCTCAGTCGGTTAAGCGTCTGACTTCGGCTCAGGTCCTGATCTCATGGTTTGTGAGTTCGAGCCCCGCGTCAGGCTCTGTGCCTACAGCCTGTTTTGGATTCTGTGTCTCCCTCTCTCTCTGCCCTCCTCTAATTGCACACTCTCTGTCTCTCAAAAATAAATAAACATTAAGCCAATTTTTAAAAAATGGTAACTTCATGTTACCCGTAATGGGATAAAGTCACGATTGCCATGTGTCTCTTGATGGAGGGCACCTGTCCACACATCATCCATGTGACATACCTGCCCAAAATGTCTATCCTCAAGTCTGTCTTGAGCAAACAGTGAGACAAATCCAAGCCAAATTATGGGACATTGGGAAAAAAAAAAAAAAGGCTGGCCTGGACTCTGAAAATATCAGTCATGAAAGACAGTGAATGGATGGGCTGCTTAAGGTGGAAGATGAAGAGAAAACCATGAGAACTGAATCAAATTCATGGCTCCTGATTGAATCTTGGATTGTAAAACAATCATGAGGGACATAATTGGAAAGATTTAAATACGGATTAATTATTAAGTGATATTATTATATTAAAGGTAAGTTTCTTGGATGCAATCGTGGTATAGATGCTTATAAAAGACAGTGTTTTTATTCTTAGTGTTTAGGAGTAAAGCACCAGGATACCTGTAACTTCCAAAGAGTCAAACAGTCCAAGGGGGAGATCATTGACGTGATATATACACAGATATGTAAAACATGCCGTGTATTGTAGCACACACATTCACACACACACACACACACACACACACACACAGCAAATGGGGCAAAATGTTAATTGATGGATCAACGTGTAGATTATTCTTTCAACTTTGCAGTAAGTTTGGGGAAAATTTTTCAATACAAAGTTTGGGGAGAAAGTCAAAAACTATATTATCTTTCTCGTCTTACCACGACCTAGGGGGCCTGAAACAGCCGGCTTTCGTCTCACACGGTGCTGCAGGGCAAAAGCGGGAAATCAAGGGATCAGCAGGGCCGGGCTCTTTCTGGTAGCTTCAGGGGAGAATCCTCGCTTCCTCCAGCTTCAGGGGGCTCCAACTTCCTTTGGCTGTGTCACCCCGGTCTCTGTCTTAGTGCCCACACAGCCATCTTCTCTGTGTCTCTGTTTGTACCAGTTCACTGTCCTGGCTATGATATCGTACTATATTAGACAAGATGCTCCCTTCTGGGACACCACGTGGAAGGTACCGGAGATCCTCTGTATTCTTTCTTACAACGGTATTGGAACATACACTTATCTCAAACTAAAAAGTTTGTGTTTTTGTTTTGTTTGTTTTTTTTTTAAGTTGGCAGAGACAGAGACTGAGGGGGGAAGAATCTGTGGGTCTGGCCATCTGATTGGCCACGGGCGGAGGGAGAGGTTGAAGGTGACATCACAGTTTCAGGCAGGGATGAAGGGAGACGGTGGAACCAGAACAAAACCGAGGCCAGAAAAGGAGAAATACAACCCAGGCTAGGGGATCCATGGCCAGCAGGATGGGCTTGGGGGACCAGAAGCACATGTGTCTTTGGGATGCAAGGACCATCAGGCTTGGGATGCAAGGACCATGCAGGATCAAATAGAGCCCGCTGAAGCAGAAATGGGCCATTTCCTCTAAGTCTGCAAGGGAGACCCACTGAGGCTAGGGCAGAAATGCAATTGGGCTCGAGGGGGAGCCAGAACCAGGATGGGGGTGAAGCCCTCTCTGTCTTTTCCCCTAACAGACTAGCTCTCTCCGTGCCTTAGTCCACACACTGCATAGAAAACGGTGGCCCCCAGCTCCCAAGTTCTTGTGTGGCCATCCCAGCCTCCGGGAGAAACTGACCTCTTGCTACTGGTCTCGCTCCCAAATCCCCAGGGGAAAAGTTCTGACCGGGTCCCCTGGGGCAGGGTGCCCTCGCCGCCACCATGACCAGAGTACAGGGTCACTTTACACAAGCGTGGCCGGAGCTCGGTGCCCCCGTCCGAGGCGGGTCATTGCGAGCTGGGCAGACGTCTCCAAATGAATCGCTCACAGAAGTCCAGAAAGTGCCTTATGTTGAGGCCAATGACCTTATTAGAGTTGGAGAATTAACCACCACGTTTCCTTTTTCAAAAGAGAAGTCCCTGTTTTCCAACCATCACGTTTTAGAAAAACATTCGTCAACAGGAGCCGAAGCAAACATTTAGATTGGCTTTTTCTTAACCAGGAAATTAAAGGAACCAGAGCATCTAGTCCCCGAGCCTTCTGAGAATCAGAGTCTTATTTAATTTTTTAATTTTTTTAATGTTTATTTATTTTTGAGAGAGAGAGAGAGAGAGCACAAGCAGGGAAGGGGCAGAGAGAGAGAAGGAGACAGAATCTGAAGCAGGCTCCAGGCTCTGCTCTGTCAGCCCAGAGCCCGACACGGGGCTTGAACTCATGGACCATGAGATCCTGACCTGAGCTGAAGTCAGACGCTTCACCAGCTGAGCCACCCAGGCGCCTCCAGAGTCTTATTTTTTTTACAAAATCCTGATCTAGACAAATAAAAGTCACTTTTCGGTGGATTTTTAGTAATCGCTCCCCCCACAATCTCCGAAACGTTCTAAAATCGTTACTAATGGTTCTGATAAAATTGATGTGGCAATCGCTTATGGTAGAACAGCCTGTCGGTGCAAGGCCACTTTCCTTTCACGGAGAAGCATGGCTTCTTCGCAGAGACAGACACAGACGGGCGCAGCCCGTGGTCATTCTCCGGAAGTCTGCGGCAAGTGGGGTGGTCACCTGCAGGGTCACACGGCACCAGAGCGTGGGGCTGGGGACAGGTGGTGAGCATCAAAGCCTCCAAAGCTGGGACAGGAAGAGGGCTTTTCTTTCCTTCACTTGTATGAAAATACAAGAAAACCTTCTGGGAGAAGGGCTTCCCCTCCTGTTGTGGCATTTGTGGAGCCAGGTCACAAACACCACACATCTGAATAAATAAATAGGTCCGCTTCCCAGATTCGGGATTTGTTGCTTTAATCCTACAGTTCGGCCTCCTGGTGATCCTTCATTAATTGCACGCTCTAGAAACAAAGGAACTTTGTATTCTTTAATCATGGAATTTCCAAAGCATCAAAGTGGACAGAGAAGTTTTCAGCTGCCCTTTGATTTTACACATCCCCCTCCCCCTCGGAGCGTCCACCAGTGAAGGGGGCTAAAGGTCAGCCCCAGGGTAGGGGGGTGGGGCTCCCCATAAGCAGGGAGGACAGTCTAGAGCCCTCAGGGACAGTGGCTCAGGCAAATGTGGTTGAAAAAGGAAAAGGCTTTTTAGTATTATTATTATTATTATTATTATTATTAAACCAGAGCTTTAAAAAAAATTTTTTTTAACTTTTTTTATTGTTGAGAGACAGAAAGAGACAGGGCATGAACAGAGAATGGGCAAAGAGAGAGGGAGACACAGAATCGGAAGCAGGCTCCAGGCTCCGAGCTGTCAGCACAGAGCCCGACGCGGGGCTCGACCCCACGAATCATAAGATCATGACCTGAGCCCAAGTGGGATGCTTACCGACTGAGCCACCCAGGCGCCCCATTCCCTGGTATATTTTAAAAGTCCAGGGGCACCTGGGTGGCTCAGTCGGTTGAGCATCCGACTCTTGATTTCGGCACAGGTCATGATCCCGGGGACATGGGACCGAGCCCTGTGTTGGGTTCAGCCTGCTTGAGATTCTCTGTCTCTCTCTCTCTCTCTCTCCCTCTGCCCCTCTCCTCTGCTCATGCATATGTGCTCTCTCACTCTCGCTCTCAAATAAAAGTCCAGCTTATGTGGCCTCACCGATATTTCCAGCTTGTGTTTTGTCCCTCCCTTGTCACCTAACTCTCCGGCTTAGCCAACAGCCCTTGGAGAGCCACCCTTCTCATACAGGTGCGCCCACCTGTACACCCTTGTGCACCCGCCACCTGGCCCTGGCCAGGACAAGCCCCCTAACCTCTTAGTGTCCCATTTTTTCTCATCTATAAGACGTAGGTAATGATACTGTCTTGTCTTCCTTACAGGTCGCTCATTTATTCCGCAATCATTACTGAGGACCAGCACTGTGCCACTCCCTCGTTAGGTGCTGGGGTTACAGTGATGAATAAACTATACAAAATCCCCGGCCCTCTGGGACTTGCCTTCTATACGGGGCAGTGCACCAAGGTCTCTCTGATCCGATGAGATCAGGACGAGCCATGAATGAAGCGAGGTCACAGCCGTGCGGTTGTCTGGGGTGAGGGCACCAGGCGCAGGGAGCAGCAATGACCGAGGCCTGGCTGTGTGCGTGGCACGCTGGAGCAGCGGAAGCTGGGCGGCAGTGGGCAAGATGTCCCTGTGATTCGTGGGGACCACAATGGCCCCGCAGGCTTGAGCATGGGGCCCGCCCTTGGGGACAGAGCGCCGTCACCGGAAAGGGAAGGTGTCCTTGAGTAGCTCGCTCTGTTGAGAGGTGTGAAGGAGCTTTATCTTCCGAGGGGGTCGGACGGCTTTGCTAGATCACGGGATGTGGTTCTGGGACCTCAGTCCCCACGCGGCCTGGCAAGTCCCGGTCTCTGGCACTGGCTTGCTCTGAAACTGGGGAAGTCTGTTGCCTCCTTGAGCCTCCTCTCATTCATGCACAGAAGGAGCTGGATTCCGTCAGTGGTTTCCAACCCAAGGGCTCGGCTCTGAGGGCCACAAACAAAACACTGCAGGGAGGAGCCCCTTGTCCTAGAGCCGTTGTCGCTCGGGACATCTGCCTGAGCCCTGGTGCCGCAGACGTGCTTTCAGAGCTCACCTGCACTTTGGACAGTCGAGAGGGGTGAGTGGGGCGAGGAAGGCACCGGCCCCTGGTGCGCAGGTGGCTGTCCCTGCCTGGGCTGCAGCCTGAGGAAGAGAAGAGGTCGATCGTAAAGACGCCAAGTGCTGCCTCCGTCGGCGAGAAACTCACAGTTCATGCTGCCTTTGGAAGAACGTTCCTCGTCCTTAAATGCAACTTTAGACCGCACTGTCTCTGAGAGTTACCACTGAGGTGCGTGTGCGTGCGCACGTCTGTGCATGCACATGTGTGCGTGTGTTTGTGAGTGCTGTGTGTGTGGATGTGGATGTGTGCCTGTGTGTGTAGGTGCGTGTGTGAGTGAGTGTATGTGAATTTGGTTATTTGTGCGTGGGTGGTGTGTGGGTGTGGGTGTGGTCTGTGTGCATGTATTGTATGTAATTGTGTGCGCATGCGTGTGATGTATGTGCACGCGTGGGGTGTGTACGTGTGTTAACGTGTTGTGTGTGACGTGCATGTATGTGCATATGCAGGTGTGTACATGTATGTACATATGTGGGGTATGTGATGGGCGTGTGCGTACTGTGTTGTGTGTGTGCGTATGTGGTGTGAATGCATGTGTGTGTACAGATGTGGGGCGTGTACATATGTTGTGTGTAGTGTGCATGTGTGTGTACAGATGTGGGGTATGCACATGTGTGTGTGCATATGTGGTGTGTGCATGTTTATGCACATATGTGGGCTGTGTACACCTGTTGTGTGTAGTGTGCGTGTGTGTGTACAGATGTGGGGTGTGTACATATATGGTGTGTGCATATGTGTACATATGTGGACTGTGTACACGTGTTGTGTGCAGCGTGCATGTGTGTATACATGTGGGGTGTGTATATGCGTTGTGTGTACATATATGGTGTGTGCATATGTGTACGTCTGTGGGGTGTGTACATGTGTGTACATATGTGGTGTGGTCTGTACATGTGTGTGCATATGTGGTGTGTGCATGTTTATGCACATATGTGGGCTGTGTACACATGTTGTGAGTAGTGTGCATGTGTGTGTACAGATGTGGGGTGTTGTGTGTGTACATATATGGGGCGTGTACATGTGTTGTGTGTAGTGTGCACGTGTGTGTACACATGTGGGGAGTGTACATGTGTTGTGTGTGCATATGTGGTGTATGCATGTTTATGCACATGTGTGGGGTGTGTACACGTGTCGTGTGTAGTGTGCATGTGTGTGTACATGTGTGGGGTGCGTACACGTATGAGTGTGTTGTCCACAGAAGACAAGGAAACCAGAGGAGGAGGAGGGGTCGGTAGGTCCCACAGGAGATCGGCGTGGAGACCGGATCCCGGGACGTGTGCCCATGGGAAGATGCCACGTGACGTCAGAGATGGTGCCAGACCCCGGACGGGATGCTGACATGGTCAAGCGCCTTCCGTAGTGCAGTGCAAGGGAGAGAAGCCCGTCCAGGGCGATTCCAACCCCAGAGGCAGGAAGTGATGTGTTCTTCATGGAGGGGAAGGACTGGCGGACAACCTCCCAGTCGGGGTCTCTCCTGGGGTCTCTCAGAGGAGGAGAAAAAAGGCGATTCCTTCCGTGCACCTGGGCGGGCTAACCTCATTTCCCTCTGGTCCCCAGGAAGCGTGGTATCAGAATCCAGGTGGCGGCACGTCCCTGCAGCGGGGTCATCACGACATCACGTCTGCTGCTCAGACGCCATCCGGGGTGCGTGCTGCGGCGGGACGGCTGGAGAACGAGGGGTTGGGGCAGGCTCCCATTCCCTCTGGTCACTCGTGGCTTCAGTGCCACTCACCGGCTTACCATGTGCCACACGCTGTCCTCTCTGGGAAGCACAGGTGCGTCACTGTAGGGCCATCCCGGCCTTCTGGGCAATGGCAGGAGTGACGCAGACACAGTCCAAGGTGGGGAAGGGCAGGAGGTGGGGAGAGGGCAATCCTGAGAGCAGCTGCAGGTGGTGGAGGGGGTGGGAGGTGCCCTCATGTCCCTCCCGACACAGCAGGAGAGGGTCGGGGGATGGCCCACGATCAAAGGATCCTTGGTGAAGAAACTTGGGGGTGACCGAGCTGCAGAATGTCTAGGTCCCCCCAGTACCGGCCAGCTTTCCTCGTCCAGCGTCAGGGAATGCTTTTGCCTCTGCCCTCGCAACATGACACGCTTACACCTCCTACCACCCCGAGGCTGTCTGTCCATAAATGCCATTGATGGGGCAAGGGTACCACCTTCTTGTCAAGGGACCTAGTTTCCAGCACCCGTGGACACCAACCCACGGTGGAAGGTCACAGCACCAGGAGACGCAGGGTAAGAGTTACCGCTAAGTGAACTGGGAAGTGAATGTAGTAAGGTTGCCAGATACAAAATCAACGTACAGAAATCCGTGGCATTTTTATGTTCTAATAATGAAGCAACAGAAAGGGAAATTAAGAAAGCAATTCCATTTATAATTGCACCAAAAATCATAAAATACCCAGGAATAAATTTAACCAAGAAGTGAAAGACCTACACTCTGAAAACTGTACGACTGCTGAAAGATACTGAAGATGACACAAACAAGTGGCAAGATATCCCATGTTCCTGGATTAGAAGAATAAATATCATTAAAAATCCGTACTACCCAAAGCAATGTACATATTTAATGCAACCCCTATCAAAATACCAGCCCTATTTTTCACAGGACTAGAACAATCCTAAAACGTGTATAGACCCCAGAAAGACCCCAAATAGCCAAAACGGCCTTGAGACAGAAACACAAAGTTGGAGATATCAGAATTCCAGATTTCGGGTCATACTGCAAAGCTGTCGTAATTAAAACAGTCTGGTACTGGCACAAAAACAGACACACAGATCGATGGAACAGAATGGAGAGCCTAGAAATGAAACCACATTTATATAGTCAATTAATCTTTGACCAAGAGGGCAAGAATATGCAACGGGAAAAAGACAGCCTCTTTAACAAATGATGTCGGGAAAGCTGACGGCTACACGCAAAAGAATGACAATGGACCACTTTGTTACGCCACACACAAACATAAACTCAAAATGGATTAAGGACCTCAATGTGAGAGCTGAAATTATTAACATCCTAGAAGAGATCGCAGGCAGTAATGTCTTCAACATGGGATGTAGCAACTTTTTTCTAGACATGTCCCCTGAGGCGAGGGAAGCAAAAGCAAAAACAAACTATTGGGACAACAACAAAATGAAAAGCTTCCGGACGGCAAAGGAAACAATCGACAAAACTAAATGATAACGGACTGAACGGAAGAAGATATTTGCACGTGACGTATCCAATAAAGGGTTAGTATCCAAAATAAGGAAAGAACGACACGACTCAACATCCAAAAAAGTGATCATTCAACTAAGGATGGGAAGAAGACACGAGTAGACATTTCGCCCACAAGGACAGACAGATGGCCCCCAGGCACTTGAAAAGATGCTCAACAGCACTCATCAGGGACATGCGGATCAAAACCACAATGAGCTATCCCCTCACCCCTGTCGGAATGGCAAAACCCGACAACACAAGAATCAACGGGTGTCGGCGAGGATGTGGAGACAGAGGAACCCTCTTGCACTTTGGGTGAGCGTGCAAAGTGGCGCAGTCACTCTGGAAAACGGTACGGAGGTTCCTCAAAAAGTTACAAATGGAAGTACCCTACGACCCGGCCATTGCACTAGTAGGTATTTACCCGGAGAATAGAAAAACGCTAATTCAAAGGGATATGCATGCACCCCTATGTTTATGGAAACATTATCAGCAGTAGCCGAACTATGGAAGGAGCCCAAGTGTCCATCGATGGATGAATGGCTAAAGAAGATGTGCTATATATGTTATACACACACACACACACACACACACACACACACACACGCACACAATGGAATATTACTCGGCCATGAAAAGAATGAAATCTTGCCATTTGCAGCAACACACATGGAGCTGGAGAGTAGAACGTCAGGCGAAATAAATCAGCGAGAGAAAGACACACACATGATTTCACTCCTATTTGGAACTGAAGAAACAAAACAAATGAGCCAAGGGGAAAAAAGAGAGAAAGCGCGAGAAAACAAGAAATACACTCCTAACTCTAAAGGACGAACCAATTTGTCCCTCCACCAGAGCGGAGATGGGCAGGGGCGGGGCGGTGGGGGGAACGGAGGAGTGCACCTGTCGTGATGAGCACCGGGTGATGTATGGCAGGGTTGAATCACTCTATTGTACCCCCAAAACTAAGACGACACTGCATGTTAACTATGCTAGAATTAAAATAAAAAAACTTCCCTTGAAAAAAAGAGAGAGTTACCAGCAAGCAGGTCAAACCCTGCCGTCTGTCTCTGAAGTTTCTGCACCGGCTGGAGTCCGAGAAGGAAAAAAGGAGGGAAATGGCTTCTCGAACTCCTACCGCTGGGCCGCCCACCTGCTCCATGGCAAAGAGAGAGGCAGGCCGTTCAGACTGATGCCAGCGTGACTCAAGGGAGCAGAGCTCCTCCCGGAAGGCCGAGCTCTGATGAGGGAGCCCCCTCCCCGAGCAGTGAGGAACCGGGGGACACGTCTCTGTCCTCAGAGGTTCGGCGGCCTGCACGCCTGCTTCCCCGACGGCGCCGCGGGTACGGTCCTCTCTGCGCCCTAACGCCATGCTTCTTCAGGGAGTTTTCAGGTAGTCGTTTCTCTTGAACGGGAAGCCGGCCCCCAGCCAGCCTTCTCTCTGGCTTTTAAACATTTTTATTTTGTTTCGCCCTGGGCTTGTAGATAGGAGAAGAAGATCTACTCAGGGCATTTCAAGGTACTCGAAACAGTCACATAAACGTGGGCCTCAGTTTCAGCTGTTCCTTGGACCCTCGGCAACAGGCGATCACGTTTAAGTCAATATTCGCTGAAATTTGGGCTTTGTCAATAAGTGTTTCTGCCTGAGGGACGGGGTTGGGGATGCTACCAACACAGACGGATGGAAAAGGAAAACTGGGTCCCGGGAAAACTCGTTCGGAGGGAGCAGCCCGTGTGTGTGGCTCTCCAGGGTTGCTGTCGGGATGCCGTAGGATGCTGTCCCACCGCCTAGAACATTCCTCGCCCTGCCCGGCTCCCCCTGCCCCTCCAACGGGTCACCCAACACCAAGGAGCCTGTAGAGAGGAGCCAAACCAAAGCTCTTAGGATGCCTGTGCTTGGATTTTCACCATCAACTGCGGTCGCCCTTCTCCCTCCCTCTCTTCCCTTCTTATGCATGGTTTTCTCCAAAGACATTTTCCCTCAATGAACCACTGGCCAATAATTCTACCACGGGGCCCCATCGGGCACAGAAGTGAACCAGGTCTGGTGTGGCGCCTCTCACAGCATGGCGCTGGGAGCAGCGTCTAGGCGGGAGGGTCCAGGAGAGACTCACACTAGTTAATCGTTTGGATGGTGTCACCCCTTCCCCTCGCGCCGAGAAGGCTGCCCCTCCCTGCTATTCAGCTCCCGGCACAGAGGGGCCTCCACCTGCCGGCCCCAGGAGCCCACTGGTTTCAGTTAGTCTCTGCCGAGGGGCCACAGGACCAAGATCCCGCCAGTGAAGTTCTCCAGCAAAGTTGCTGATTTGATTCTGCCTCCGATGTAGGCAAGGGGAGCTGTGTCCTTGGGCCCCCAGTTCTAGAGGGCCGCAGTTATTACTGAGAAGGACAGCTGGTAAAAGCAAGATGAAAGGGGCCAACCGGATGTCCGAGGCCGGATGCCCCCCTCGCCTGCTTTTGGCTTCTGTAATCTTGCTGGCCTCCTGCATCCGTCAACTGCCCGCGTAGCACAACCGATGAGTGCCCCCCTCCTCTTTTTCTTTCTTTTTTCTCCCGAGTCCCTACAATCCCAGCCATAAAAAGTGGCTGACACCAAGGCTCGGGCCTCAGCCTCTGGAGGTGACACCGCTGGGCCGGCACCAGTGCGAAATAAACAGTCTTTCCTGATTCCCCAGGTGCGTGTTGCTCGTCTCTTCCTGGGCACCGAGTATTTGCTGTAACGTGACGAACACTCTCCCGGCCCAAGAAATATACCAAGGAACACACAGGCCCCCCTTTTGCTTAGGCGCTGGCACTCGGCTCTGGCACCGAGTGACCCTCAACCCTACACCTCTGTCCTCATGAACAATGCCCTCCAGGTCCCAGGGAAATGCTTTCCTGTAGGTCTCTGGCCTCGAGACCAAAGGTGACTTTACCCCAAAGCTGTGAAGGTTTGTAGAGTGTGCAAATGAGCTATGAGCGCAAGGAGAACTGTGAGCACTGAGGAGAGAAAATACAAGATAATCCCCCTGTCACATTCCCCCCAGGCAGAGATCACCCATCCGAGTGCCTGTTGCGTAACGAAGTATCATTCCCGACAAAGTGCCGAACATCCGTTTGCTTACCTCTCTGTGTTCCTGTTGGTGATTCCAGAAATATTCCTGGATAAGCAGAGTGCTTGGAGCACTGGCATCTGGCCCCAGAGGAGCATTTTCCCCTATCAGACCATTTGTTTTCCTTTTCCTTTGCCCGCACGTAAGCCTGGGTGTAGTATGTGCAAAGCTAAAACCACTTCCTGATCTTTCCCTATGAATCTCGATATTGCTTTAAGGGGTGGTGAAAATCATATGAGTGATAGGACAACGTACGTGGTAAGACTAAAACATTTTGCCATGTTTCATGCTACACTGATGGTCTATTTTCCAAAGTCCCGTTACAACGTTTGAGTGAAACTTGTAAATTCCTGGTGCATTTCTGCCTTTAAGACTTTTATTGACAATTCCAGTTGCCAGTGCTTCAGCAGATGGACGTTTCCTAAAAATCAAGCCAGTCAAAAACCATCTGAGAACTCCGATGACTTAGGAACATTTGTCTCCTTTGTCATCGCTATCAATAAAACACAGATTATATGAAAATAGTGAATATAAAAACATAATCAGTGTGTTTTCCCGAAATGAAAAGATAGAAACAAACGGACAATATATGATTTATGAATTATGTGGGTTGTTATTTACTTATTCGAATGGCATAACCTACCCACAGGACACTCTGTTGTAGCGAATAACAAAGTCCCCCGTCTGATATCTTGCCAGCTTTCGGTCACTTCAAAGCACAGTTTTACGTAAATGCTCAGGAGGTCGGGGAAGGTCGGCGAGACCTAGAAATGTGGCTGACAACCTCAAGAGGAAGGAGGTTCAGCCAATGAGGAGTCCTGGAGAAGAGATTCTGTGTGGGTGTTACGCAGGGGTGACACGAGCTTTGCTGTAGAGGCGTTATTGAGTCCAGGAATTCTCACGTCGGCTCATGGAAATCGTCCCCCTCTTTTCTTCACAGCAATGTGGAAACCATACTTGACGTTGACATCGGCTGTGCTTCGCGCTCCAAAGCTACAAGAGATGGGGACTTCACACCATGAAGGCCTCTTAGGGTCTAGCTTCATGGAATAGTTTTAGTTCAAAACCACTTACCACAGTTGCTCCAAAAGTTAAAGATAGAATTATCACGTGACCCCGCCATTTCACCTTTAGGCATATACCCAAAAGAATTGAAAGCGGGGTCTTAAAGCGCTATTTGTACAACCACATTCATGGCAACGTTACTCACCATGGCCGCAAGGTGGAAACAGCTGCAGTGTTCATCAAGTGATGAGGGGATAAACAAAGTGTGATGAGTACATACAATGGAACATTATTTAGTCTTAAAAAAGAAGGAAATCCTAACACCTGCGACAACACAGATGAGCCTTGAAGACGTGTGGAGTGAAATAAGCCAGTCACAAAAGAACAATCCTTTCTGATCCACTTCCGAGAGGTGCCTGGAATAGTCAAATTCACGGACAACAGAAGATAGCCTGATGGTTGGTGGCCGGCATGGGGCGGGGTGGGGAGGGGGGCGTTGGGGCAGAGCGCTGTGATACAGAGTTTTGCTTTTGCAAGATGAACCATTCTGGAGATGGATGGGAGTGACGGTTGCACAGCAAAGTGAACGTGCTTAATGCCTGTGAATTGTGCACTTAGAAATGGTTAAGTCGCTCAGTTTTCCAGAATGTCGTGTAGTTGGAATCATACAGTACGTAGCCTTTTCAGATCGGCTTCTTTCACTTAGCGATATGCGTTTCAGTTTCCTGCACGTCTCTTTATGCCCCGATGCTTCATTTCTCATGAGTGTTGAGTAATATCCCTTCACCTCCGGAAGGATATCGTGGTTGCTTCCAAGTTTTTGCAATTGTGAATAAAACTACTATAAACATCAGCACGCTTGCGCTTTTGCGGATGGAAGTTTTCAACTCGTTTGAGTAAACGCTAAGGGGTGCCCTGGCTGAGTTATCTGGTGAAAGGAGGTGCAATTTTGTAAGAAACTGCCAAACTGTCTTTCAAGGTCATTGTGCCAAGTTTGCATCATCACCAACAACACATGGGAGTTCCTGTGGCTCCACAGCATCGTCAACATTTGATGTTGTCAGTGTTCCAGATTTTGGCCATTTTAAGAGGTACGTAGTAGCAGTTTTTGGTTTTTGTGGGTTTTTTGTTGTTTTTGTTGTTTTGTTTTTCTGGCAAAGCTTTCCTTCCTATGTTGTGGTCAATATATTCGTCAGTGGAGAAGTGAACATCATCCGGTGGGATGTCCGGTGAGAGGAAGTCTTCAGATTTCTAGGGAAGAACTCTAGCCAGCAGGAGTGAGACCACGTGAAATGATAACCCAGGGCTAGCAGACCATGCGTTTCTTGGACACAAAACGCCAACAGAGTGTTCAGATGCTGAAACCCTCTCTGTTAATTACAGGACAGACTTTCTCTCACGAGTCCTATTTCCAGCTTCGAAATGGAAAGGCATTTCACAGCGAGGCTATCATTTCAGCTCCGGCCGCCTGCATAGATTTGTGATCTTAATGAAACCAAGATTGGCCTTCTATTCTCTGGAGATGGCAGAGCTTTGACAGTATGCAGGATGAAAATGCAAATGGATCCTTCACATCCTTCTGAAATAGAAATCTGGGAAACATACCAGCAGGCCGTAGCTGGGGGCGGGCTCATCTTAAAGTGCACTGACCCTCCTGATACTTTCCAAAACTTCTTTATGCATTTCTTCCCCAATTGAAAGCCGTGAACATTCAGACGGGGACCATGTAACTCACTAAAGTAAAGAGTACCAAAAAGCGATTTACTCGGTATGATAATTAATGCCATGTGTCCACTTGGCCCACTTATGGTACCCAGACATTTGGTCCAACACTAATCTAAACACTGTTCTGAGGGCACTTTTTCGATGTGATAAATATTTAAGTCAGCAGACTTTGAGTCAAGCGGATTTCTCTCCACTTTGTGAGCGGGCCTCCTCCAATCAGTTGAAGTACCTAAGCAAAAAGATGGAGATCCCCTAAGGATGAAGGGGTTTCTCCCTCCTGACGGCCTTGGAACTTGAGCAGTGTCTACTCTTGCCAGAACTCCCAGCCTGCAGGCCCGTCCTGAGAATTTCAGACCGGCCAGCCTCCACCATTGGGTGAGGCAATCCCTTAAAAGAAATAGCTGTTCATTCCAGTCGATCTCTCCGTCTTCCTTGACATCAGTGTGTGCTGTCTCCTCACTGGAAGATGTCTTCCACGCCTAAGCCTTCCCCAGACTTGACCCTGGTCACCCTCTACTCCTCACCTCAAAAGGTGCCTCCTCTTGGGGGTGACAATGCCTCAGGCAAGGTGGGATCTCCGGGTCGGTGGTGATGTCAGAGCATGGCGGAGGGTTCACTCTCGGGACTCTGAGCTGGTGAAATTACACATGAGTGAAGGGGTCTTGCCTGGTTCAGAGTCCTGGAGCTTGCTCAGTTTGTCCCACCTCCATGTGTTTGGACGATAATGACGCTGGGTGGTGTTGAAGGTAGGACATCCCACCAGAGATCGGCGGGATGTCTCTGCTGGGCAGGGAGGTGGAGAAAGGAGGGGCTGGCCCCCTCCTGGCCAATCCCGGGCCCCACTGCAGGCAGGGGATGGTGGCGGGAGGGAGGACATTGTCTCACGCACTCAGCACTGCCTGCTGAGAACTGGCCCTTCTCTCAGTTCCCCGCGACCTGGGCAGAGCCTACACCCCCATCCTGCCCACGTGTTGTGGGCCGCCGTCATAACAATAATGAGATTTTAATCTTAAAGAAATCATTGAGAATTGCATTCAGTAATTCCAAAGCTGGCAAGTAGCACAAATTCTAGCTTGTCTTCAGGCTATTGTCATAAGGCCGGGGCACCTTAACTGTCAACAGAAATCCTACCCATCCTGGTAAAAAATTTGCATGGACCGCATTGCTCTTTGTTTGCATATGGACCTCGGTGAGCCGTCACAGTGGTGGAATTTTAATATCGTTACGGTCTCCTGTTGGACGTCGTCGGAGCTACAGACGGTGATGCCGGTGCTGGAAGACCCAGGAGAAAATTCATGCCCTTAAGACAAGTCCTGGTGAGAGCGGGCTATGAGGGAAGGCGAATTATTGTTGTATGCCTTGCTACTATTTTTCTCAAGTTTTTAAAATTTATGTATTTGAGAGAGAACGAGTGGGGGAGGGGCAGAGAGACAGGGAGGGGGAGAGAGAGACAGAGGATCCCAATCAGGCTCTGCACTGTTAGCACAGAGCTGGACGTGGGGCTCAAATCCACATGCCATGAGATCATGACCCGAGCCAAAGTCAGATGCTTAACCGACTGAGCCACCCAGGTGCCCCTGCCTTGCTACTATTTTAAGAGAGGCCACTGCAAACTATTAGGGATGATCCTGGAAAAATTAAAGGAGTGTGACAGGGTAATGCCTTACGTTTAAAATATATAATCCAGGAAGGGCAAAGAAAATTACAAATGGCGCCGGCTGCATGGCGGATGACATACTTGCCCTGAGTCAGGTCCAAGGTCCTGTTGGTCGTGGAGAATCTGGTGACGGTTACAGAGGGAAGTGAAGAGAAAGCAGAAAGCTCAAGCTGGCTTAACTCAGGAGCTGAAAGATGCAGGAAGGAAGAAGAACAGAAAGGAAAATAGAGGGAGAAGCTTGGGGGGTTGTACAGAGGGAGAGCAAAGAGAAAAGAAGAAAGGAAGCTTTGAAAATGATTGCTAAAGGGGCACTAAGCGTGCAGCTGGGTGTCTGGCTCTTGATTTTCGCTCGGGTGGTGATCCCAGGATCATGGGATCCAGTCCTGCATCAGGCACTCTGCTGAGTGCGGAGCCTGCTTGAGATCCTCCCTCTCTCTCTCTCTCTCTCTCTCTCTTTCTGTCTCTCCTTCTGCCCTTCTCCCCCGCTCATGTGCTCTCTCTAGAAAAAAAAAAACAGATAGGGACACCTGGGTGGCTCAGTTGGTTAAGTGTCTGACTTCCGCTCAGGTCATGATCTCGCAGCTCATGAGTTCGAGCCCCGCGTCGGGCTCTGGGCTGACAGCTCGGAGCCTGGAGCCTGCTTCTGATTCTGTGTCTCCCTCTCTCTCTCTCTCTGTCCCTCCCCTGCTCACGCTCTGTCTCTTAAATAAACTTTAAATTTTTTTTTAATTAATAGATAAAATGGTCGCTGGAGTATGTGAAATATGTCACCTCAAATGCTCTTTTCCAGACACACTGTGGTTGGCATCAGCTACTTTGTTGGCATTTGCTGTCATTTGTTACCTTGGATGACACCATGGGTGGTGACATGGGCCATGTGGACCCTGACGTATACTCGGGTCTCACAAGGCAGAGAAAGTCGGCTGAACAAGCATTCATGACGTGTCTGTTTTTGCGACTTGTTTTACGTGAGATCCTTTTGTTTGTTTATTTATTTATTTATTTTTAAGAGAGAGAGAGAGAGAGAGAGAGAGACAGCACAAGCAGGGCAGGGTCAGAGAGAGGAGACACAGAATCCAAAGCAGGTTCCAGGCTCCGAGCTGTTAGCACAGAGCCCGACGCGGGGCTCGAACTCACAAGACGTGAGATCATGACCTGAGCCAAAGTCGGAGGCCCAACCGACTGAGCCACCCAGGCGCCCCTATGTGAGATCTTTCTTGACTGGATCAGATGTGAGCATGAGAAAGCGTTGATTGAGCCTGGCTCTCTGGGTGAGACTCAGAAACACTGTGCACAGTCCTGGTCCACTCACACGCCCACCTGACCCTACTTCCTCCAGGCCACATCTGGCCACCTCCTTCCTCCTCGGCCTGGCCCTCAGCGTCGTCCGTATTCACACCCAGCTCTTCAGCCCTGCTCCTCCCGGGTTGTGGTCCTGCCTGAACCTCGCATCCTCCGTGCTGGTTCGCAGCTCCCCAGGCTCACCCCTCCCTGCCCATCTGCTTGCAGCCTCCCCTGTTCCCTAGGGAGTAGTCCAGGTTCTGGAACCTCCTTGAATTTGTCTTCCCTTTGCCCTCTCGCCCCTTTGATCGCCTGTAGCACTAACTCTCTCAGCCTTTCAGCATTGGTGCTTTCTGTGTGGTGCCTTGTTTATACCTCCCCTTATGGACCAGTGCTTGGTGAATTCCCAGTTGTTGAAATTAACTCGTAAAATGCACAAATACTGTCATTCAACTCTTGCAGCAGGTCAGTTAGCCTTGATGAAAAGTTGTAATTGATGTTAGATGAAAGTGATATATATGAGAGTGAAATTTATATCTATATCTGTATATATATACATATATATATACATATATTTCAAAATCATAGTATGTCTTTTTCTGAAGAAGCAGGACTAATTGTTATCAAGTGTCTCCACAGGAGTTTCCCTAATCCTTATCAGGTGGCACAAAAATTAAACGTGAAAGGTCCATTCACATAGCCTTAGAAGTATTCTCTCTGTACCTTGTTTTAGCAAAACCAGCAAACACTATATTCCGAATCGACGCTATTCCATGACCCTTACTTGGTAAATGACGTTACTTTATTTGCAATACTACACTTCCCCCTGGTGGAAATAATCCAGCTATAACAACTGTAATCTTCCTTCTCCTGAACCCGCTAGCATATTATAAAAGGAACGGGGAGGAACATCTCGTCTGTTTATTTCCAGACTTTTCACCCCAAAGCTAATCATTTCCTCTCCACTGGTCCCATGATTAAAATATGCTCTTGGGTTGATTTTCCTCCCTACTTCTGATGTTGTATATAGTCTCGCAATGTATCTTTTTATTTAAATTAATGTATTTTTCTTTTTTTTTTTAAATTTTTTTTTCAACGTTTATTTATTTTTGGGACAGAGAGAGACAGAGCATGAATGGGGGAGGGTCAGAGAGAGAGGGAGACACAGAATCGGAAACAGGCTCCAGGCTCCGAGCCATCAGCCCAGAGCCCGACGCGGGGCTCGAACTCACGGACCGCGAGATCGTGACCTGGCTGAAGTCGGACGCTTAACCGACTGTGCCACCCAGGCGCCCCAAATTAATGTATTTTTCTATTGAAGCAGAGTTGACATACAATATTATATGAACTTCAGGTATACAACACAGTGGCTCAACGTTTGTATACATTATAAAATGCTCACCAGATGGTCTAGTTACCATCTTTCCTTTCTTTCTACAACGTTATTACAATATTATTGACTAGATTCCCTCCGCTGCACTTTACGTATCCATGTGTGGTCTTGTGATGCTTTCATAGTGTTATACAAATGAAAAGGTGTATCTTGGGGTGCCTGGGTGGCTCAGTTGGTTGGGCGTCCGACTTTGGCTCAGGTCATGATTTCACGGTTCGTGAGTTCGAGCCCCACCCCGCATCGGGCTCTGTGCTGATGGCTCGGAGCCTGGGGCTGCTTCGGATTCTGTGTCTCCCTCTCTCTCTGCCCCTCCCCTGATCATGCTCAGTCTCTCTCTATCTCTCAATAATGAATAAATGTTAAAAAAAAAAAAAAAAAAAAGAAAGAAGGAAAAGGTGTATCTTTTGAAAGGTATTTTTATGTCCCCAAATTTCATTAATTAATCATGTTTTTACCTTTAGAAGTTAATATATATACATATATATATGTATATATATAGCATATATATAACATATGTGTGTATATAGCATATATATAGCAAACATTAACCAAAAAGTTTAATTTTTATATTAACTATATTAATATGAAACAGAACATTTAAGGCGAGAAGCATTATTAGGGAAAAAGAAGAATATTTCATACTGACAAAAGGGCCCATCCTGCAGGGAGATATAAGGATTTTTAATGTATAGGCATCTTATTAATACAGCTTCAATATATATGAAGCAAAATTAGCCCAAATTCAAAGGAGAACTAAACAAATCCATGATACTAGAGGCTTTCCCTGCCTCTTTTAATAAAAACTTAATAGGAAAGGCAAACTAAAAATTCATTAGCATTTAGAGGAAGTGACAGTTGCAATTAACAAAGGACCTAATTTACGTATGGCAATTAACAAATCAGATTGTTAATATGTATATCATTCTATCCGGCTGCTGAATATCCATTTTCTCAAGCGCAAGGGAACGTTGATCTGAACTGACCACATGCTGAGCCACAAAGCCAATCTCAACCCATTTCAAAGGATTGGATTAGATAGGTACATTCTCTGGCTATAGTGGATTTCAGCCGAAAATTGCCAACAACAAGGTAACTGGAAAATCCCAATTTAAGAAAATTGAGGAAGAAGTAGGAAACGTTTGGAACTAAGATATGAGAAAAAAAGCTACACATGGAATCTGTAAACTGCTTTCTGTGACCCTGAGGCCCGGGAGAAGACAGGAAATAATAACATAAAACCAGAAAGAAAGAAAATAGCAATCAGACAATAAAAAGGCTCAAATCTCTGAGGGGCACCCGGATGACTCATTCGATTGAGCCTCTGAATTTGGCTCAGGTCGTGATCTCACAGTTCATGAGTTCAAGCCCCCCATGGGCTCTGTGCTGACAGCTCGGAGCATGGAACCTGCTTTGGATTCTGTGTCTTCCTTTCTCTCTCTGCCCCTCCCCTGCTTGTGCTCTGTCTCTCTCTTTCAAAAATAAACATGAAAAAAAAATTAAATTTACGGAAAAGTAAATAAAGGTGTAGGTTTGTTCTTTCTCCTGTAAAAGAATTTTTATTTCTAGTCTGAACATAAGCTACGTATGTCAGTTTGATACACTTGGGTCAAAATCTACCTCCTGCAAAAGTTTCAAAAGCACTCTGTAGGATATCCAAATCCTAATTTTTAGTATCGCTGACTTTGTTAAGGTAAGAAAAAAATTCTTTTTTTTTTTAAATCTTTTTTTTTTTTTTTTTTTTTTATTTATTTTTGGGACAGAGAGAGACAGAGCATGAACGGGGGAGGGGCAGAGAGAGAGGAAGACACAGAATCGGAAACAGGCTCCAGGCTCTGAGCCATCAGCCCAGAGCCTGACGCGGGGCTCGAACTTACGGACCGCGAGATCGTGACCTGGCTGAAGTCGGACGCTTAACCGACTGCACCACCCAGGCGCCCCAAGGTAAGAAAAAAAATTCTAAATGTGATTTCCCAATTTACTGACATATGACCAGGTCTACTGTAATAAAACTGTAAAGACTAGAGATTTAAATCTTTAAAAATTCAAATACAATGCTAATGATATTATATTAATTGCATAATTACTCATGATTTAGTATTGTCACGAGTGCACTTTAGAGAACACTTAATCACTCAACTTTCCTTACAATGTGTTTTTCAAAGTGGCAAAATGTTAAACTCTTCCTAATAATTCTATTAATCTAAAAACTTTACTGATCAAGTCTGGGTTTCAGAATGGGACCACAGCAAGAGTGAGGGTACTACACTACAAATTGCTTTGAGAATTATTAGCAAGTAGATAGAGTCAGTCCTAATGCCATAAAGGCCTCATAAGAATAAAGATCTGGGGCGCCTGGGTGGCTCAGTCACTTAAGCATCCGACTCTTGATTTTGGCTCAGGTCATGATCTTGCAGTTCATGGGTTCAAGCCCCGCCTCAGGCTCTATGCTGACCGCTCAGAGCCTGGAGCCTGCTTCGGATTCTGTGTCTCCTTTTCTGTCCTGAGCCTCCCCTGCTCTCGCTCTTTCTCTCTCCAAAATAAATAAACATGAAAAAAAATTTTTTTAATTCATTCTTTGAAAAGGCTAAAAAAAATTTCAATGTGAAACATTTAAAATGATATAATTTATAACAGCATCAAAATATAAAACATATTGTTAAACAAACCTCAGGCCCAAAATGGAGTCTCTTGGGCCAAGTCCTCAAACCAGGGCTTAATACCTAATTGCATTCAGCCTCCCCAGAGATGTGGTCTTAACTGGTCAGTCCAGAATTTTCTGACCAGTGCTAATGATATAATCTGTCACAATGGTCCCCTCCAGCCCCCAAAAGGAAGATGAGGTCATCTACCTAATAAGAATCCCCTGCCCTTCCCCCTAAGGGAAGTGACCTTGCCTGAAGCAATCCTTTCTTTTCCTTTGCTAATTGTTCCGCTTCTTTTCTGCCTACAAAATCTTTCCGTTTTATACAACCCTTCCTTCTTGCTAGATGGGATGTTGCCTGACTCATGAATCATTGAATAAAGCTGACCGGATCTTTTTTTTTTTTAATTTTTTTTTTCAACGTTTATTTATTTTTGGGACAGAGAGAGACAGAGCATGAGCGGGGGAGGGGCAGAGAGAGAGGGAGACACAGAATCGGAAGCAGGCTCCAGGCTCTGAGCCATCAGCCCAGAGCACGACGCGGGGCTCGAACTCACGGACCGCGAGATCGTGACCTGGCTGAAGTCGGACGCTTAACCGACTGCGCCACCCAGGCGCCCCGCTGACCGGATCTTTAAATTTACTCAGCTGAAGTTTGTTTTTTTAACCACACGGAACTATATCTACCAAAAGATTTGCAAGGTGTCTCTACATGAAACTATACAACATGTTCGTGGATTGGAAGATCCCACATGACAAGAGGTCCGTTCTACTGAAATTAATCCATAGATTCAATGCAATCCCAGTCAACACATCCGCAGGTCATTTTGTGCTCATTGACGAGGTCACGGTAAGTTTCATGGAAATGCAATGGCCAAAAATAGTTCAGAAAATCTTGAAGGGGAATAACAGAGTCAAAAACTCTACTTGTTATTAATACTTACAGTAAAATTACAAGAATTAGGATTACGTAGCATAGGTACAAAATTAGACAATAGGCCGAGCTGCAGCGAACAAAAATACACCAAACTAACAGAACAGAGAGAAAGCCCGGTAACAGACCCACATATATTTGAACACTTGACTTACAACGCTGTCACGATACAGCCGTGGATAAATGACACTGTTTTTGTCTTACTGGTGCTTTGGTCGGTTGCATATCCATACAGTTGGAACAATGCATAGCGACCCTTCCCTCACACCGCACACAAAATATCAAATAACCTGTGGATGGATGATAGGCTTATGTGAAAAAAGGCAAACGAAGCTTCTAAAACAGCAGTATCCAAAGAAGTGTTGAGATGATGGAAATGTTCAGCATCTGAGCTGTCCGATAGGGTAGCCCCTGGCCACGGGGGGTGCTGGTAAGCATTTGGAATACGACTAGTGTGACTGAGGAGTTCGATTTTTCTCCTCTTTAGCTTCAATGGTACTTAAAGAGCCACATGTAGCTAGTGGCCCCCATCACAGATCATGCATTTGTAAAATACAACGTAGGAGACTGTCTTCATGGCTTTGCTGTAATTAAGGACAAGTTGCTGAAACAGGGCCAAAAAGACGCTAAACATAAGGAATGCAACTGATACACTGAACGTAATTGACAAATTGGCATTAAGTATCTCTATTCACCAAAAAATTCCTTTATCATAATAAAGATGCAATAGATACAAATATATATTTATGTTTGTAAAGCATATAACTGACCAAAGGCCTTTGTCCAAGATAAACACAAAGAAAAAAGTGTAAGAAATGTATTGAGGAATTTTCCAAAATAGACTAAGAACGTCAGCCTCATTAGCCAGCAGGGAAATTCAAATTAGAAACACAGTAAGATATTACTACTGCACCTGCTAAATTCTAGGATTCATGTATTTTAGACTAGCTAGAATTAAAAGATTATGCTACGTGTTGGCAAAGATGAGAGGAACAAACTCACAAGGACCAGTGGTGGAAATAAGTTAGTATGAGCCTTGGAAACCAATTTAGTCTTATCAACTAGAGTTAAATATGCTCTTATCTTACAGTCCATGCACAGGCAAACCAAAATTCAAGTGTTGTTGTCTCATGTTGCATTAGACATAAAGCCAAAAATGTGAAATAATGAAATGTCCTTTAAGAGAATAATAGGTAGAGGGGCGACTGGGTGGCTCAGTCAATAAAGTGCCCGACTTCAGCTCCGGTCATGATCTCACAGTTCGTGGGTTCGAGCCCTGCGTCGGGCTCTGCGCTGACAGCTCAGAGCCTGGAGCCTGCTTCGGATTCTGCATCTCCCTCTCTCTCTCTGCCCCTCCTCCGCTTGCACTCTGTCTCTCTCAAAAATAAATAAACATTAAAACCAAAAAAGAGAGAGAACAATAGGTTTATGAATTGTGGTACAGTCCTACACTGAGTGGAAAACAATAAAACAATGGCAAACAACATGGATGAATGTCACCCACACAATGATGAATAAAAGAAGCCAGACACAAAATAATGCATGCTTACAATTCCATTGGCATAAAATTCAGAAACAACAAAAGTTATCTACAGTGTTGGAGAACTCACAACAACGATTATGTTTGGGGAGGGAAGGGTCGTGGTTAGGAGGGAGAGCATGGGGGCTTTCGGAAGGGCCGATCATGTTTTACTTCTTGACCTGGATCCTGGTTACCCGAGTATGCTCTCTTTGTGACCTTTCATCGAGCTGGAAACACCACATGACTACTTTTCCGAGTGTATGTTGGAAACCAATGAAGAATTCATAAAAGAATAAATCAAAGCTGTATGTCCCACCCAGTCTATGTGATGGGAAATTTGCCTCTGCTTCCCCCCCGCCCCCGCAAGCCCTCCCACCCGCCCCGCCATGGGAAGTATGCATCTTCCCATGGATACATGACCATCAAAATGACCACTGGATCATACATGACCATCAACAAACTTCCCTTCAAAAAGCAGAAATTGTGCAGACCTGATTCCTTGGCCCAGCTTAATCAATCCGGAAATTCCTATCAGATTTGATCCCCAAATACCCACTATCTGGAAACCTCTTCCCAAGTAGATACTGAAAAAGAAAGAAAGCAAATATTTCAGGATTGTAAGAGGGTATATAAAATGATATAACCTCTAAGTATAACTGATTAAAAGAACTTAAAAACGTTTAGTGTTAGGAATTCCGTTAATATATTACTCACAATAGAGTGAAGGATAGAAATTAGACACAAGGTATGTTTTGCTTGAAAGAAGATCTTTTTTTGATTAAAAAAAAAAATACAGTTTAGCCAGCTGGGAAATATGGACAATTTTTTCCCTTTTCTTTTTTGGATTTCAGGTGGAAGAGTTTGAAGTCCTCACACAACCAGTTTGGGGCACATCGTCTCCTGGAGCACAACCAGTTTGGGGCACATCGTCCCCTGGAGCGTGTGAGGCTCCCACCTGAATGTTGCGCACACACGTTCGTTTATTCCCTTAATGTCCATTCTCCAGTCCTGTATTCTTCCCCCTCCCCTCAGAGGTGACGGCTCTGAAGGGTCTGATTGGTCCTTGTCAAATAAGCCTGGGGGAGAGGCAGATCGGGGGTAGGGCACCTCATCATATAGTTTCTTGCTTAAACTAAACGCTTACCTCTCCATTATATTTTTAAGAGCTCTGTAATTTACCGTGTGAATATCTAATGCGCTGTGTCTAACTCTGACATCGGCTTCCGTGTTCCCCTCGCGATAAGCACCTAGGTCGCTTCCAGCTGTGGGATTGTCCTCCTACACGACCCCATGTGGCCTGTGTCAGAATTGCTGCGGGACGCGAGCTTGCGTGTGCGATGGCGAGGACACGGGAGTGCGTGTGTGCACACGCGCACGCGGGCGTGAGGTTTGGCTTCAGTCCTGGCAGATTTGCTCTTTGGAGCGGTCAAACCCATCGACGTTCCCCTCATGCCCCATGTGTGTACTTGTTCCACATCCTGGCCAAATACAGCTAGGATTCTGATGGTCACAGGGACAAGATTTAAGAGGGGCCTTACTGCTGTTCTATTTTAACTCCTCTGATCGATAACACGTTTGGGGATATTTTCGTATTCTTGTTAACTATAGGATTTCCCCTTTTATGAATTACTCGTTTCATATTTGCACCCACTTTTCTCTTGGCCTTTTTGTCTTCTTGGGTAATCACACAATAAACAAGATTGTAACTTCATGAAATTGTTCCAGGACCCGTTATTCACGTATTTTTAACCAATCTCTCATCTGTGACATTGCCTAGGTGATACTTTAGTGGACATAAATCTTTAATTTTGATACAATCAAATAATAATTTTTTTTCCCTCGCTGTTTGTACCGTTTTGGCCTTCTTTGCCTACGTCCAGATTCCCTGCTGTTTCTTTGCCTTTTTTCATGGGTTTATTGAGGTGCAATCGATGTAATTGATGTAATAACCTATACATATTTAAATGATACAATTTGATAAATTTAGAAATATATGTACACCTAATAAATAATCACATGAAGATAATGAACCCATTGTCTTCCACTCCCCCAGACTTTCTTATAACCCTTTATAACCCATCCCTTCTGTCCCCCACCCCCATCCTTAGAAATCACTGATTCGTTCTCTGGCACTATAGATTGCTTTGAATTTTCTAGACATTTCTATAAACAGAAGCCTAAGTATGTACTGTTTGGGGGTCTGGCTTCTTTCTTTCAGCATAATTATGTTGAGATTCATCCACATTGTCATAGGTCAGTTTCTTCTTTCTCTCTGAATTCCTGCCTGCTATGCCCGCATACGGATATCCTGCCATTTGTTTATCCATACACTTGGCGTTGGACTTTGGTGTTGTTTCAAGCTGTTGGATTGTTACAAATATAATTTATAATATTTTATAACCGTACATTATGATAAATAGCCATACTTGTACTTTGTGTGTGAGTCTTGCGTGTACGTCTGTGTGTGGATACCTTTCCACTCTTCTTGGGGAGATACCTAAGAAGTGGCAGAGAGATGTCCCTCCACCTGCTGCTCGCCTGTAAAGCCTCAGGGCTCAGCCTCAGTCTCACCATGTGCGCATGGTAAGCTGGGTGCTCATGCAGTCACCCCATATTTCCTCCTTTGCTAGGCATTGCTGTTCCCTGTTGCCTGCTGTCCGATGTTTGAGCCATTGTTTCACGTATTTTGGTGGGTTTTGTTTTGGTTTTTTTATTTTTGGTTCTTTAAGGTGGGAGGGTAAATCTGGTCCTATTATTCTATCTTGTCTGGGCTCGGGGGCTCCCCCTGAGCTGACTTATAATTTCTCCTTTTGCGTCAGTCTTCAGTCCATCTAGGGTGTACCTTTATGGGCGGCTACGTAAGACCCACTGTCATTTTCCTCTACATAACAGAGGCCGGTTCTCCCAGCCGGTTCTGCTAAATAATCTGTCTCTCCCCACTGACATCAGGTTCTCAACTTCCAAGGCAGTGTGACAGCTTTGAGTTCCGTGAGCCAGTCTCTGACCACAACCAGCTCCATCTAACTGTCCCTGGGCTGAGTTGGTAGGACAGGTCTGCCAAGGTTCCCTTAGCTATTGTGAATCTTTATTCTTCCATATAGTAGGAAATGCAAGAGTCTCAAATAACGTACCAGTCAACATAAACTAAAAAGCTTTTTTTTTTTTAATTTTTTTTTCAACGTTTATTTATTTTTGGGACAGAGAGAAACAGAGCATGAACGGGGGAGGGGCAGAGAGAGAGGGAGACACAGAATCGGAAACAGGCTCCAGGCTCTGAGCCATCAGCCCAGAGCCTGACGCGGGGCTCGAACTCACAGACCGTGAGATCGTGACCTGGCTGAAGTCGGACGCTTAACCGACTGCGCCACCCAGGCGCCCCCTAAAAAGCATTTTTAAGGTTATATTCTGACTGCGTGAGGTTTGTCTGAGAACGGCAAGGCTAGTTTAATCTCAAAAAAAAAAATCTAAAGATGTCATTTACCACATTATTGGTTAAATGAGACAGCCCTTAGGATGATCTCCGAAGACTCAGAAACTCTTTTTTTTTTTGCCAGTTTAAAAAAAAATTTTTTTTAAAAATGTTTATTTATTTTGAGAGAGAGACAGAGTGCGAGCAGGGGAGGGGCAGAGAGAGAGGGAGACACAGAATCAGAAGCCGGCTCCAGGCTCTGAGCTGTCGGCACAGAGCCTGACATGGGGCTCGAACCCACGAACCGCGAGATCATGACCTGAGCCGAAGTCGGACGCTTAGCCGACTGAGCCACCCAGGTGCCCTGAAACTCTTTTTTTATAAAGCAAAACGCGAGTGTGCGTACCAGTTTTGGTACGACCTTATCCAATTTTGGAATAAAAGTTCTGCAGCACAATACAATAAATTTGACAGCTCTCCACTTGCTGGAATAACTTATATAAAATAGAAACTATCTGTGCCTTGAAAGTTTGGTTAACTGTCCACCTGAACCTAGGGGAGGGAGGGGTCTCTAATTACCATTTCAAGTTTTCACATTTTTGTTCTTCTATTCAAATGTTCTATTGCTTCTTGTGCTTATTTTCACATTCTACATTTTCCCAGAAAGTTACCTCTTAAAGTTTATTAGAGTAGAGTTGCTCATCATATTCTCTTATTTTAAAATCTGTGGTTTTCCATCTATCGACTCTCTCTCTCTCTCTAATTTATCAGCACTTTTAAATCTTTTATCTTTACTTTTGCTAGAGCGTTCTTCCATTTTTCTTTCCATAAAATCAACTATTTGTTGCTAATTATCTGTATTTTTATTCTCCTATTTCTGGCATGACCTTTATTATAGATACCTGGCTTTACTTCTATTATTCCATGCCCGTTTGATTTGTGTTTGATGTTCTTTTTTTTTACAAAAATTTATTTATTTATGCTTGAGAGAAGAGAGAGGGTGTAGGCATGTGTGAGTGGGGGAGGGGCAGAGAGAGAATCCCAAGCAGGCTCCACACCGTAAGTGTGGGCTCGAACCCACAAACCTCGAGATCGTGACCTGAGCCGAAATCCGGAGTCTGGCGTTTAACCACCTGAGCCCCTCGGGTGCCCCGATCTGGTGTTCTTTAACAATGCTTAACTTGTTTGCTTACAGTCTTTCCTACTTTGTATGAATACATTTATACCTTTCTGTAAGTATTGATTTGTTTTCCAAAACCTGTTAACCCATGGGGTTTTCATTATTATCGTGTTCTAAGTGTTTCATTATTTCGAGGATGCTTTGCTTCGCAGTCTGATCTTTCTTTAGAAAACTATTGTTTGGTTTCCAGTCCCACGGGACTTTGTAGGTTTTTGTTAATTATTTCAAAACACATTTTGTTACAGAAGTTATGAAGGCTTCCTTTGTCCAACAAAAAAAGGTCTTTTTGTCTAACACATGTTTCTGCGGATACGTTATGGGCCTGAAAGCACCACGTTTTCTCCGGTATTGGGGGTAGATTTCAAGCTCAGTAATTGTGTGGTTCAGCTCTTCTAATTAAATTTGACCAGTGTGTGTTATTTCTGGCCAAATCTGTTCTTGCTTATTACACTGGCTATTGTAATGAAGCAATTTATAGATGCTTAATTACAACAAACAGATGACATAGGACGACCGAAGCCCATGTTCCTGGGAAATTGAAGATGAATCTTCTAGAAAGACAAATAAAATCCATTTACTTGACAATGCATACGGAATTCAAGGATGAGGTGTCAGGGAGGTCATTGTAAAGCCTGGGGAAAAAGAGCAAAATCTAGGAGGATCCTACGCTTGGATTTTGTGTGGGTGTCCTTAACAGGCTTGACTTCACAGAAAACCAAACGATCCATCGTAAAAAATGCATCACGGGTGTGGTTTACGTAGGAAAGGGGACTCCAGATTCCAGTCAGAGCCAAGGCATCATATGAACGCCCTGTCTATTTTCATTTCTGATAGGTCTTAAATTAAAATAAAATATTTAAATGATATATGTATTTTTTTGTGACTTCCTGCTTTTGGTTTTTTTGATCAACCCACTGATTAATCATTTTGACTGTGTCAGGTAAACCGGCATCCACTGCCTATTATTTCTGTGAATATTAGAATATCTATAAAAAAGATTGATGGTCAAGATTCTGAAATGTGGGCAGTACATCCTCGCTCTGTGAAAGGATTATATCTTCCTACAGCTTTCGTCTATTTGACACATTTTTAGGGCAAGTTTGTGTTATTCCTGTAATCAGAGAGGAGATTTTTTTAAATAGGAAAAAAAAAAAGAAATACTAATAAAATTAAAAGTGGGGGGGGCCACCTGGGTGGCTCAGTTGGTTGAGCATCTGGCCCAATTTCTGCTCAGGTCATGATCCCAAGATCATGGGATCAAGCCTGGCGATGGGCTCTGCACTGAGCATAGAGCCTGCTTAGGGGTCTCTCTCTCTCTCCCTCTGCCCTTCTCCCCTGCTTGCATGCTCTTGCTCTCTCTTTCTCTCTCTCAAAAGAAGTATGTAAACAAAGAAGCAATCGACAGACAAAAGCAGTAATAACAACCTATAGTACTTTACAGATCCCAAAGCACTTTTATTTGATCTTTACAAGAGTCTTAAGTATCAGCTACTCCAGAAGATCATTTTCTTTCTCTTTTAGACAGATGCAAAAACAGGATCTGAAAAGTTGTGTGGCTAGCCCACGGTCACTCTTCCCATTTTCCTTTCCACAACATTCTACTGGCCAACCAGTCAGTAAGACCAGCCCAGATTCAAGAAGAGGGGACTTCTAGCCCCTTCTCTCGATGGAGAACCACAAAGGGGAACGCCACCGAAGACGTGTGGAAGGGGAGACAGTGTTGGGGGCCATCTTTAGGAACACAGGATCTTCCACAGTCACCCAGCCAAAGATCCCGGAACAGGAAGACACGGGGGCTCTTTTTTGCTTATTTCTTTCTTTATAATAAAGACTATTTGAGGGCAGTTGCATTTTTTAATGAACATCAAGACTGGCATTTTATTTCATTTCTTTAAAGATTCTATTTTTAAGTAATCCCTTCCCCCCTACATGGGGCTCAAACCCACAATCCCAAGGTCGAGAGTCACAAGCTCTTCCCCGCTGAGCCAGGCAGGCGCCCCCAAGACTGGGGTTTTCAAAGCTCTGAAGTGGATTGGAGTTTACGGACTGTTTCTAACGCCTGGAACGAACACTGGCTGGAGGCGAACTATGATCTCACCCTTCATCGATTTTCTTAGAGTAGAAGTTAGTGTCTTTGGGTTGCTGATTGGTTCTCGGTAATGAAGCGATTTCCCTAGGCATAAAAATAAAACTTAGTAACTGCTTTCCATATTAAAGTCGTGAATCGCTCAAAGCAGCTTCCTGTCCCCCAGGAATCTAAAACAAAGCCCAGAGTGACTTTTATGGCCTCCTTTATCCCGCCCCCCCCAGCCCACGTGATTTACGTTCTTTTTTTTTTTTTTTTTCTTCTTTCTTCTTTTCTTGCCCCCCCCCACCCCTACCCCTTGGGCCATAATTTCCCTGGGAGGGAGTATCCGGGACCCCGGTCACTGGAAGATTCTGGAGCCTGGGTGACTGGTGGTGCCACAGGGTCAGAGGAAGTCCAGGCCTCGGGGGACTAAGTATTTTTTTTCTTTAAAGAGATATAGTCTATTTGGTTTTGCTCCTCCTGGGTCTTAACACGGTTAAAGCACGCTTTTATGAGCAAAACCAGAATCTTCTTACAGTCTATCCAGTTTTTTGTTGTATTCGTTAGGACTTTCAATTACGCTCAGTATTTGATTCCCTTTGTACTGCTCATGGAGGTCACTGGGCACTTCTTTTCTTTTTTTATATAATGTTTATTTATTTTTGAAAGAGAGAGAGAGAGAGTGAGTGGTGGAGGGGCAGAGAGAGGGAGACACAGAATCGGAAGCAGGCTCCAGGCTCCGAGCCGTCAGCACAGAGCCCGATGTGGGGCTCGAACCCACGAACCGTGAGATCATGACCTGAGCCGAAGTCGGACGCTTAACCGACTGAGCCACCCAGGCGCCCCTGGACACTTATTTTCTAATGACGTCCATTAATTGTCATTTTTGCTGCGGGGGATGTTCCAAGCATGCTTGACAAATTGTTGGGGACCTTCCTCTTCTCCAAGCACGGCTTGGCCAGAGCCGCCGAAAGACCCCCACGACTCACCTGCTGAGAGCACCTCCTTCCTCCCCTCGCCCCACCAGCCCTGCCCTTGGCGAGTGCCTGGGGTCAGAGACACACAGGACGGAGTCCAAATGGGTGGAAGCAGGCGGTCCTGACCGCTAGAAGACGCAACAATTTTTGTCTGGGGAGGGGGTCGCTGTGGTCACCCAGGACAGCGACCGAGACCCTTAGCAGGGGCTGTGGGGAGCCAGAGAGAAGACAGGGGGAGGGGGTACCATTTGCCGGTGCTGCAGACTGGCCATCCACCCCCTGGGGGCACTGGGGTGCAGCCCCGGGTCCTAGTAAGCCCAGGCTGTGCTTTTGGGGTGCCCTTCAGCAACTTCTCCCCCTCCTGTCATCCCCAAACTCTGCAACCGCGGTTCCTGTTTGCTTGTTGGATTTTCAGCGTGTTCTCTCCCCGGCTTTGGTTCCGTCTCTTCTCCTCTTCTCCGTCTTGTACCTCCTACATTTTTGATCTCTCAAAACCCGTCACCAGGAAGCCGCCTTTCTGCTGACGCTTTTCTGGACGCAGCCCAGGTCCATCAAAACTGTTTGCGTCTCTTTTTGAAAATCAAGCATGTTTCCAGCCTAAGTAGAGCCCGGTGCACGCACACAGGGCAATCTCTCTAGAAGTGGCCTGCGAATGGCTACCTTAATGAGTTCCTCTGAGCAGCTCAGCCCTGGGGAGGCTGATGCTACCGGGGTTCCATTTCTTCCAGGGTTTGGCTTCACGATTTGTGACCCGCGCTTTGCTGCAGGCTTCGCCAGCCTGGAATACAAATGAGGCGCGTTGACATTTATACCCAGACCGAAACGGCCCCCACTGGCACATCTGAAATGGATCCAAGCTTTTCAGAAGATTTCCCTGCTCCAATGTTAAATAATCCCAGAGTCGTTCAAAGCCACGAATCAGCATCTGAGCTGCCCTGTGGTTGCCTGCTCCCCTCGGCCATGGAGTCGACCTTCCCTCTGCGTCCAGTTCCTCGAGAGAAGGAGGGTACGGACTTAGGGGCGTCCCACAGGAAGGACTGTGGGGTCCTTTCCTTCCATCCGTCTCATTAGGGCCAGTCCAGCGCCCTCCCCCCAACCTCCGCAGGGGAGGTTCCATGGTTTTTTCAGCCTGAAGTGAAGGGGAGAGTGGCTTAGTCCCCTTTTGCCCCGGGGTAACCCCACCCTTGTAAAGATCATCGGAGCCGATGCAGTCACATTCAAGCATTAGTGGGAGAAGGGAAGCCTGAGTCCCTTAGGGAGTGAGACAACCACAGCGTGAGTTCCATCAGCTGCTCAATTTCTTGAGGGGACAGATGATGAGCTGGCGCCTTCAGAGCGGTTTCTCCCTGCAGCCAACAGGCACCTGTCTTCGTGGGGCTTGAGGGGTCTAACCCCCAAGGTGTGGGCACGCTGGGGGACCCTGATGTAGGGCAGTCACATGGAGTACCCAGCATGTCTGACTCCCAAGCGGGTTGCATTTCAACACCTCCCTTTTTAGACGCTGAAATTATTTTTCATAAGGATTATGATTTGATGTGACAGGCGGGGTCCGAGGACCCAGAGAGGGGGGGTTCCCACTGGACTAGCCAAGAGGGCCCTTGACTTCAACACAGTCTGGAAATGAAACGTGCGCCAGCAGGAAGTGAAAGTAGAGTTTATGGCAAATAGAGAGAGGGGCGCCTGGGTGGCTCAGTTGGTTGAGGCTGAGAACCTCTGACTCTTGATTTTGGCCCAGGTCATGATGCCAGGGTTGTGGGATCGAGCCCCACCTAGGGCTGCCCGTTGAGCACGGAACCTGCTTGGGATTCTCCCTCTCTCCCTCTGCCCCTCCCTCCCACTCGAGCTCTCTCTCTAAAATAAAATAAAATAAAATAAAATAAAATAAAATAAAATAAAATAAAATAAAATAAGTAAAGGAGAGAGAGAGAGAGAGATGGAAATGGAAAAGTGTCCGGGAGGCTCAGAAAGGAAAAAAAGCATGAGTCTCATCATTGCTTGGGGTCTGGGGGTTTTATTGGTGATCCTGGCCCGGTGCCTGGGTCCTCATCCAGGAACAAGACAGAACGAGGACAGGGCACAGGTGTGTTTCAGAAGCCACTCATTTCCTGAAGCCAGAGGTCTTGGTGTTAAAGTGTTTGGGGGCGCCTGGGTGGCGCAGTCGGTTAAGCGTCCGACTTCAGCCAGGTCACGATCTCGCGGTCCGTGAGTTCGAGCCCCGCGTCGGGCTCTGGGCTGATGGCTCGGAGCCTGGAGCCTGTTTCCGATTCTGTGTCTCCCTCTCTCTCTGCCCCTCCCCCGTTCATGCTGTGTCTCTCTCTGTCCCAAAAAAATAAATAAACGTTGAAAAAAAAAATTAAAAAAAAAAAAAAAGTGTTTGCAGTCAGCAGTCCTGGAGAACGTTCATGACGACCCAGACAGGTTACTCCTTAGAGGTTAGCTACCGTGCTGGAAGCCTCCAAAGATACCATTATCTCTTTGCCCCTTACAAGGAGGACATATGCTGTTTGCATTCTAGGGCATGTGTAGAGCCAGGGCGTGGGGGTGGGGTGGGGGTGGCAGGTGCAGGTCCTAGGAAGAATAGAAACCGGAAAAGGAGCAAAGGGGGGGGGGTGGTGGGGAGAAAGGCTTTTTTTAATGGGATTCCTTCAGTTTCCCTGTCTCACACTGAAACAAACAGTAATCATGGCCAAAAAAGAAACATAACCGGTGAGGATGTTCTTGCTTTGAATTACATAGATACAATCATGCCAGTAAAATTAAATAATAGAAATAAAATAAATATTGCAGTACAGAAAATAAGCACACTTATTTTTTTTTCCAATGGTTCTAAAACCTACATCGTGGTTTAAACTTTGATCTTTTGGTTACAGCCTGCTAGAATGTTTATTTTTTACCTTATTTTTTTCCCCCGCTTTTATTGAGGCTCAATTGACATATAACATGGGATCAGTTTAAGCCGTACAACCTAATGACTTGGTCTATGTGTATGTTGCAAACTGATTATAGCAGTTAAGTTAACATCCATCACCTCTCGTAGTTACAGACTTTTTTCTTGTGATGAGAGCTCTTAAGAACTTTTAAGATCTCCTCTCTCAGCAGTAGGTATCTGTGCCCGTCTGATATAACATTTTAGGTAAATAATTGTCCAGTAACCAATGTGTGGGTTTTAATAAAACTGAAACATTTACAAAAGGCGCAGTTCGGGCAGCTACTAAATCATACCATTTTTGTAAATTTTACTTTTTTGATTTACTCTTTAGATTTTTTGTAAACTTTTTAAATGTTTATTCAGTTTTTGAGAGACAGAGAGAGACAGAGCGTGAGCAGGGGAGGGGCACAGAGAGAGAGGGAGATGCAGAATCGGAAGCAGGCTCCAGGCTCTGAGCCATCAGCACAGAGCCCGACGCAGGGCTCGAATTCACAAACTGCGAGATCATGACCTGAGCCGAAGGTGGACGCTCAACCGACTGAGCCACCCGGGCTCCCCTCACTCTTTAGTTTTGAAGTGAGTAATGACAAGGGAATATACTTCGTTTTCCAGATGTTCAAATCTAACACACAGCTGCATACCTGGACCCCGGCTCTTCTGGTCACCCATCAGTTTGCTTCGCGTCTCTGGCTAAAGGTGGGCCATGCGGGACCAGCATCAGCGAGCGGAACCGCGGGTTCTCGGGATCACCTTCCTGTGCAGTCCAACGTTACTAAGGCAGGAGTGATCACAGATGGGCAGCGTGAAGCCGTCTCTCTGTGACAGAGACAGTGACAGCCACGGGTTGTCTGTAACTTACACCCAAGACAGATTCGGGTTCGCGTGGGAGCTGTGTCCTCACGGGCACTGTTTGGATTTGCCCGCACATGGAGACAATAAAAGCCAGACTGCCTTTTAGTGGGTTCTATTATTCTTTTCAAAGTAGTTCAGACAACGCCATCCCTTCTCCTTATTGTCTGCTCCAAACAGACCTTCCCACGGCTGCGGAACACAGTTCCTGCTTAGTACAAATAGACAGGTGAACAAACACGACCCCACCCCCCCCACCCCCACCCCAGGATCTGGTAACAGAGAAGCAATGTCAGCTGGCCACTCGGACAGGCCGGGTGAGGACCCCGAGGGGGTCCTGCGGGACCAGCCGAGAGGGGGCCTTGGCTTCCAGAGGATGGAAATGAAATGTGAGCCAGTGGGATGGGACAGCGGAGTTTATTGGAGATATCGATATTATAGGGAGAGATGCAGACAGAGCTTTCTAGAGACTCAGAAAGCAAAGGAGTATGAGTCTCATCTTAGTTTGGAGTCTGGGGGCTTGTATCGATGGTGATCTGCCCCACGTGTCCCCTCAGGCATCCAGGAACCGGTTAGAACAAAGACGGGGGCCCAGGTGTTAGTCCTTGGAGCCAGAGGGTTTTGGTGTTGAGCTGTCTTTCTGGGGTTCTGGAACACTCATATGCTGGCTTCCTCTGGTCCCTCCTTAGATGTTCCCTATTCTAGAGAAATCATGAACTCCCCGTCCCTCACAACGAGGACGTCCGCTATTGGCTGAGGCTTGTGTAGTGTGGGGGTGAGGGTCTTCGCAAGAACAGAAACAGGAAAAGGAGCAAAAAGTAGATTTTTATGGAGTCCTTCAGCTGCTCTGTCCCACAAGGAGTCCTGCATTTTCCAAATACTGATCCAAAAAAACTCTTCCGGAATCTCCCAGGCACAGAACCTTCCAAGGCCACAGCCTCACCACGGTTAACCTATATTCCAGGCTCCTGACATCCCAGGAGTGTGGGCACGCGCGTCCCTGGTGCGCAGGGTGTCAGCGAAGGCTTGAGGTCTCCTGGGAGTGAGCCATCCACGGCCGTGCAGAGAGGCCTCACCAGGTGTCCGAAGGGTTCTGCTCCCCCCTCCCCAAAACCCCAGGCCGGGCATCCTCGCCTCCCTGCTGAAAGCGCGTTCACACCTCCACAAAGTCATTCCGATTCCCCCAAATCCTCAGATGAAGAATTAGTCTAATAACTAGTAATCATTAGTTGCATATTGAATTTCTTTGGGACTTATAGCTAAACATAAACTGGAGTAAATTGCTCTAAAATGGGGAATAAACAGACCAGACTGAACATTTGTTTTAGTGAATTAAAGTTATTTAAGACTGACACTGGAGGGGCGCCTGGGTGGCTCGGTCGGTCGAGCGTCCGACTTCAGCTCAGGTCATGATCTCGCGGTTTGTGGGTTCGAGCCCCGCGTCGGGCTCTGTGCTGACAGCTTAGAGTCTGAAGCCTGCTTTGGATTCTGCGTCTCCCTCTCTCTCTGTCCCTCCCCCTCCCACTCCTCCCCCTGCTCTCTCAAATATAAATAACATTAAAAAAAAGTTTTGGAAAATGTAAAATACCTCAAATGTATTATCTTACAGTTCTGGAGGTCAGAAGTCTGCACATGGGTCTCTTTGGGCTCAAATCCAGATGTCAGCAGAGCTCTGCTCCTTCTGGAGGCTCTGGGGCAGAATCTGTCCTTGCCTTTGCTGGGTTGAGAGGCTGCTGGCTGTCCTTGACTCCAGGCCCTGCCTTCCGTCTTCAGGTGCCTCCGTTACTACATCTCTGACTCTTACATCCTGCTTCCCTCTTCCAAAATCCCTTATGATTGCATTGGACCCATTCAGATAGTCCAGAAAATCTTCCCATCTCAAGATCCTTAGCTTAATCATATTCTCAAAGTCCTAAGAATAAAGAAATGCAATTCAAGATTAGGTCTCAAGGATTAGGATGTGGGGGGGCGGGGGGGGGGCGGGGAGAGGAAGGGGGCTGTTATTCTGCCTGTTACAAGGCCTTCTTGCCATTTAAAAAAAAAAAAATTAATGTTTATTTTTGAGAGACAGAGACAGAGAGCACCAGTGGGGGAGGGACAGAGAGAGAAAGGGAGACACAGAATCCCAAGCAGGTTCCAGGCTCTGAGCTGTCAGCACAGATCCCAACGCGGGGCTTGAACTCACAGACCATGAGATCATGACCTGAGCTGAAGTCAGATGTTTAACCAAGTGAGCCCCCCAGGTGCCTGCCTTCTTGCCATTTTTGAAAAATAATTTTAAAAATTAGCTCTGGTCGGGGCGCCTGGGTGGCTCAGTTGGTTGAGCGTCCAACTCTTGATCTCAGGATCTCGGGGTCATGGGTTCAAGCCCCACATTGGGCTCCACGCTGGGCATGGAGACTAAGTAAAAAAATAATAATAAAATAAAATAAAATAAGATAAAATAAGATAAAATAAAATAAGATATAAAATAAAATATAAAATAAAATAAGATATAAAATAAAATATAAAATAAAATAAAATATAAAATAAAATAAGATATAAAATAAAATATAAAATAAAATAAAATATAAAATAAAATAGAATAAAATAAAATAAAATATAAAATAAAATAGAATAAAATAAAATAAAATATAAAATAAAATATAAAATAAAATAGAATAAAATAAAATAAAATATAAAATAAAATAGAATAAAATAAAATAAAATCTAAAATAAAATAAAATATAATATAAAATAAAATAAAATATAAAATGAAATATAATATAAAATAAAATAAAATCTAAAATAAAATAAGATATAAAATATAAAATAAAATATAAAATAAAATAAAATAAAATATAAAATAAAATAAAATATAAAATAAAATAGAATAAAATAAAATAAAATATAAAATAAAATATAAAATAAAATAGAATAAAATAAAATAAAATATAAAATAAAATATAAAATAAAATAGAATAAAATAAAATAAAATATAAAATAAAATATAAAATAAAATAGAATAAAATAAAATAAAATATAAAATAAAATAGAATAAAATAAAATAAAATCTAAAATAAAATAAAATATAATATAAAATAAAATAAAATATAAAATGAAATATAATATAAACTAAAATAAAATCTAAAATAAAATATAAAATAAAATATAATATAAAATATAAAATAAAATAAAATCTAAAATAAAATAAAATATAAAATAAAATATAAAATATAATATAATATAAAATATAAAATAAAATAAAATAATATAAAATAAAATAAATTAGCTCTGGTCTGTTCACTTCTCTGACTCTTAAGTTCCAACAGTTTGCCCCAGTTTATGTTCAGCTTAAGTCCCAAAGAAATTCAGCGTGTAACAAACAATTACTAATTAGGCTAATTTACCACTTGGGACTCGGCTGTACTTGTTCATTGAACTAAGAGGCGGCGGTACATTCGTTTGTCATTTTGATTTAGGCTGTGTGTGGGTCTTCAAAAACAATGGAGACAGTTTGCAAACTTCAGATAGAACGAATACACTTCAGACCGAAGCAAGACTCAGAGAGATAAGCAGGTGTCACCAGGCAGGGTCACAGAGCGCCCGCGGACACAGCCAGGGTGGTCTGGCTGGTGGTCTGGTGCCGTCTGGGGTAGAAGTGAGCCCCTCTGCTTCCTGGTCACGGGATCTGACGGTCTCAAGTACACGGCTTTGCCAGGCCTGGCCTCCAGGGGGTGTCTCTGTACGTCCAGGTTCCGGCCAGGTTCTGAGACCCAGGCTCCCCTCTGGGGTGCCCTCAGGCCTCCACACCTGGACCTCGAAACCTGTCTCTAGATAATCCCCCCTTGTCTGGTCCCCTCTCCTCCCTGCTGTCCCCAAAGCAAACCCCCTTTCCCTTCCTCAAGCCTCCCCCCAAGGCCCCTCCTGCTTCTTCCCCAGGGGCCCCAGCCTCCCTCCGCCCCCCCCCCCCAAGCCCTCATCCAGCCCTAAGGGAACATCCCTCATCAGCGGTGCCTCTCGGCCTGGGCGGAACCTCGCCCTGGGGCCCGCACCTGCCCCCCTGCTTGTTAGTGGAGGCCTTCTGTTCCCCCAAAGCCCCCAGGCAGGGTCAGAGGTCAGGGGTGTGGGAGATCATCATCGGTATTCTCGGGGGTACACGCAGACCCTTCTCTCTGAGCCCCCACCTTAGTGCCCCCGCCCCCCCCCCCAGAAGCTTATCCTGAAGGCGCAAATGCAGAGAGTCCACTGCGGCAGGAGCCACCCCCGTGCCGCTCCTGTACAGGGGACCCCCCGGCTCCCTGCCGTCCGACCAGCCACAGGCCCGCCCTGCCCCCGCCCTGGCCATTCTCACCATCACCCTTCCGCCCGGACCCCCCCCCCTGGGCAGCCTCCCTGTGCTTCATCAGGTCACCCCGGCGGCTCACACCGCAGCCCGGCGCCCACGGGACCAGCCCGCTCCCGCCGCGACACTGCGACGCCGCAGGAATTCGCGGGAGCGCGGCGATCCCGGGTCTCCGCCCCTGCGCAATTCACACCCACGTGTCCGGCTGTTCCACACCGGTTCTCCCGTCCCGGATGCCACATCCGTTTCTCTCTGAGGCGCCTGCCTCCACCCTCGCAGAGGAAATCGCGCGATGGAGTTTCACGTCCCTGCAGCCTGGAGTCTCGGGTCCTTGGACAGCATCACGTGGCACTGCAGTTCTTTCTTTTTTCTTCTTGGATGTTTATTTTTTTCCAGAGACAGAGACAGAGAGAGAGAGAGAGGAAAGGGCAGAGACAGAGAATCCCCCGCAGGCTCCGCCCCTGTCAGCGCAGAGCCCGACGTGGGACTCGAACCCACACACGGTGAGATCATGAGCGGAAACCAAGAGTGCGACGCTTCACCGGCTGAGCCCCCCCAGGCGCCCCTGCAATAATTTCTCTGACTCATCTTCCCCCAGAGCCACGAACGCCAGGCAGGCAAGGACAGTCCCCTCTCTACTCCTGCCCGGCGCCCGGTGGGACCGAACACATCTCGTAGATGAGGCTCCAGCTGCCATCATGCCAACCGCAAGTCCTGTTTTGCTCAGCTGTCACCTTCCATGGAAAGAGACAGTGAGACATACCCGCTTTGTGTTGTTCCTGCGTTCGTGCAAACACATTTCTAGACCACCTACCACGTGTCAGGCCCTGCACCCGGTCCTGGGGACCCTGAAATGACTCGGATGCCCTCAAACCTGGAGCACAGCCTCGTTAGGGGGTGGTGTCGTATTTATGGCAAGGTTTTAAATTCAACTCGAATAGAAGGCTTCCGGAAATAAAGGTTTCCCATGATCCGGAAAAATGTCAGTTTGGGGGCATCGATGGTCAGTCCTGGGGGCCTTGCCGTAGCTCACAGTGAACCCAGAGAAGGGCTCTTGAATGTCTCCAAAGAAGTCACCGTCCTCCTGAGCCTCCCTGGCCAGTCAAGCACGCAGGCAAGGCGGAATCATCACAGGGGCCTCTCGGGTCCCTTCAACACCTGCATGGGAGATGCCTGGCCCCCACTGGTCACAGCCTAGAGAGAAAGGCTGAGAAATAAAAGGAGAAACCCATGGGGGGTGGCCCATCCCATCCCAAGGAACCTTTGCTCTTCGCCATCCCGGGGTGGCCTCCTGGAGAGACCGTGAGAGAACCACACACAGCGGCCCGACTAACAGGCCTTGTGCGTCTGGCCGAAGAGTCAGCCTTCCCACCTTAGCAACTGAGAATTTCCAGGGGCACGGCTCCCAGTGGAGAGAGAGCCCTGGCGTCCCGGGACGGGCAGTGCCTGTTGACATTTATCCTCAGGGAACGCGGAGAGGCCGCCATAGCTGGATGGAGCTCACTCTCAGCCAGAAAAGCAGAGCGGTAATGAACCCTAGATCTAGAGGAACCAGGGGCAAGATCCCAGGTCACTGCTTACAGTTCATTGTTTCCGTCCCTTAGTCCTTATATTATCAAAGTCTCACAGGCCCACAATTTGAAAATTCCAGGCGTTCTACAAGTCCTGTTAGAAATAACACGGTCCCCTTCCCCGTCTCCCCATTTCCTATTTCCCAGGGACAGCCGCCTTCACCAGCGTCGGGCAGTTTTTTGGTTTCCGCCTCCACGTCTGAAATCACACTGTGCCCTTGGGATCTGTCAACCCCAGTGGTCAGCTAGGGACTCTTCTCGGTGGTTGAGGGCTCGGGTGTCTCTTGAGCCTCTGACCACACAGCGTGCATATGCCACGTCCTGTCCTCTTACCTCCCCAATTGGGTGACACTGTCACTTCTGTGAGATCAGTAGCCAATATCTGCATTAATAGAAGTTTGCAAATGCAGTTCCGAGCTGTGATGGTGAGTTTTGTGCCAACTTGACCAGACCCTAGTACCCAGTTATCTAATCGAACACTAACATAGGTGTTGCTTCGAAGTTAAACATCATCTGCGATCACTTGCCTTTGAGTAAAGGAGATCACTATCAGGGGTGTGGGTGGGCCTCATCTAATCAGGTGAAAGGCCTTAAGAACATGACTGAGGTGAACCTGAGGTGGAAGATGTTCTGCCTCCAGACCACAGCAGCAGCTCCTGCCTGAGTTTCCAGCAGGCGCCTTACGGGTTTTCGACTCACCAACCCCACAACCCACTTAAAGCCGATTCCTTTAAGCAAATAAAGAAATAAATAAGTTCGTGTGTCCTATAAGCTGTATCTCTGCAGGGCCTTGACTCCGACGATGCGAAGCCTATAGCATACGGTGCTGACGCTTTCTTTTCCGCATCATTCTGTTTTTCCTGGAGTTATTGATCGTCGGTTTTTGCTTGCCTGGCTTGTGACATAGTTAACACTAATTTACCCCCAACTCCCTGAGCCTACTTCGCTGTCCTGCCTCCCCCTCCTTTGGTGCCTCTGTGCAAAACCTCAACTTGCCTCTTCCAGACTGTTCTCTGGGCCCCGCGGGGCTGGCCTCCTGGGCCCCCCCCCCTCCAAGCCCAGGGGCATCCACATGGCCTCCCTCTCCTGGGGACCCCCTTCCTGGGTTCGTACCTTCTCTCGCCTGCTTTCCTTCCTCAGTTCAACAGAATACAACTTCATGGTGCCCTGACAAAAGGGGACCAGAAAATAATTTTCCTGAAGTCTTCAATGTCTGAAAATGTCTGTTTCTGTCCTCAGCCTGGCGGGTGGGGGAATTCTAGGCCGGAAACTGCTTTTCCTCTGGGTTTTGAGGGTGTCCCTCCGTTGTCCTCTAGCTCTCAGTAATCCCCTGGTCAGTCCTGAAGCGTTGTGGTTTTGGATCACCCGCGAGAAAGCCGTCGCCCTCTCCCTCAACGCCTACGGGGCTCTTTTTGCCCATGCCGTGCTAAAATGTCATCACGCTGTGACTTAGGGGGGCTGCCTGTGTCCACCCCGCTGGGCACTGGCTGCTCCCTTCATGGGGAAGTCAGATCCCTTGGTTCCAGAACTGGCTGCTCTCCTCCAACCCCCTTCCGGTGTCCCCCGTGGAATTCGCGTTATTTGGACAATTTGGACATTGGTCCCCTCGGGCAGGTTCTCTAATATGCTCATCTATCTTTCCTCTTGATTTCAGCTCTTTTCTTTCTGCTTTGGTTTCGAGGAATTGTTTTCAACTTTCGTTTCAAAATTGTTGTCAAGTGTTGACTTTCTACCCTCTCTGTCTCTTTTCTTTTTTAATTTTTTTTTAATGTTTATTTATTTTCGAGGCTGAGAGAGACAGAGCACGAGCTGTGAAGGAACAGAGCAAGAAGGAGACCCAGAATCCGAAGCAGGCTCCAGGCTCCGAGCTGTCAGCACAGAGCCCGACACAGGGGCTCGAACTCACGAACCTGAGATCATGGCCTGAGCCGAAGTTGGATGCTTCACCGACGGAGCCACCCAGGCGCCCCGGATTCCCCGTGCTTTTTGGCTGGGTCCATTGCAAGCTTCACCTGTGCTCTTCAGCGTTCAATTCTGTTTGCTTTTGTCTTCTGGTTCCATTTGCCCTTCGAGACTCAGGAGTAAGGACCAGAACAAACAACCGAAGCAGCGACCTTCCCTGTTGTCTCAGTGGGGTTTCAGAAGGGAACCGGGGTTGAACGCACATGCTCAGTTCCTGGGCTCTTACAGGACACTTCCTCACATGCTTTCTTGTGCCTTTAGTGGCCGGCGTCCTGAAGCTTCCACCTGGAGGCTGGCTTTGGTAAGGACGCTCTTCCTGCAGGAGAGCAGTTCAGGTTAGGAAGGAAGTCCAGGCGTGAGGAAGTCTCCTTCCCCGGGGACGCCTGCAGGGCTCGGTGTCCAGAACGAACATCCAGCACCTTTACTGCCCCCTCAGCCGTGGACGTGCCTCCCCGGGAAATGGGTGCCTTCGACCTCACCCCTCAAAGTGAGCTTCCTCCTCGTAATGAAGGTGCCTCTCTGGCTCCGGGATGCGGGGGACTGTGAGCATGGGGAGCAGGGACGGTCTGGACGCTGGCTTGGTCCCCGTGCTGTGGCCCGGCAGGCACGGCCCATTCCCACAGGGTGCTCGTCTGGGCCTCTGGTTGGGGGTTGACACTGAGCACGGAGCATTCCGGGTCAGGGGGTACGAAGGTGGCTCGCGAAAGCATCGTGCCTGCCGTTGGCTTGACTTCACCGTCATGTTCGTGGAAGGATGACTCCAAGCGTGCAATCTGTGCCTTAGAAAATAATTTGTTTCCTTTCACGTCATGGGCTGGAGAGAGCCCGGTGGCCTTAAATTCACCACTGGCCTGATGGCAGCCACCAACGGCTTGCCCCGTGGTATCTTCTGCCGTCACCTGACGTAGGCAGATAGCGAAGCCAGGGGTCTATAGGACACCAATTTCATAATTTGCATTTGAAGAGCTGCAGGGAATTCTTAAAAACCAGCATGTAACTGACATGAGATAAAACTCCCCCATTTTAAGGGCACAGCCCAATACGTTTTGTGACAAAACTGTACGGTCACAAAACCACAGCTACGTGCCAGACACAGGCTATGTTTCCATCCCCGGAAAGTTCCCTCGTGTCTCTCTTGGGGGGTGCGGTCTCCCTGTACCTCCAACTCCCATCCTCTACCCTTAGGCGACCACTGACTCCTCTCCAACTCTGTAGCTTCCCTTTTCTAGATAAACAGATCACATAATCATCCAGTCCAGCTTCTTTCGCTTAGCGGAACATTGCCGTGTATCAGAAATGTGTTCCTGTTTTATCCGTGGGGAGCGTTCCATTGCCATGGACATACCACAAGGTGTTTTTCTTGCATCCGTTGATTGACATTTGAGCTATTTCCAATTTCCGGCGACGATGAATAAAACTGCCACAAACATTTGATACATTTCTCTGCGTGTTCGTGTGTCCTTTCTCCTGCACGAATACCTAGGAGCGGAATGGCTGGTCACGCGATAAGTGTCACGCGTCAGACGGAATTGCGTGACTGTGCCAGGGGTCTAGACGACGCACTGTCCACCTTTAAACTAATTAAAATTAAATACAAGTTAAAAGTCAGTTCCTCAGTGGCAGTAGCTACGTGGCAAGCGCTCGATAGCCACCCGTGACCAGTGGCTGCCACACGGGAGAGCGATTCGGAATGTTTCCACCATCCCGGGAAACACCGCTGGACAGCACGGGCTTGGAACTGAAAACCTTGAGTTTCAGAATAGAAAGCGTTTCATTGTTTGGACAAAAGACGTTTTAGAGGCAGTGGGTAGTCTTTCTCACCGTTGTTTACATAAACAGTAACACCCTTGCCAAATCTCCTTACAAATAGAGCATTCCCGTCTTGTACGCATTTTGCAGAACTTGTGTTTGGAGCCGCCCAAGGACCAGGGAGTCCAACAGCCTGAAGAAGTTATTGTTCGTGCTGGAGCAGCCGCCCACGGGGACCCCCTGCCCTCCCAGCCTTGGTAAATTCCTATCAACAGCTGCAAGACCCCAGCGACCCTACAGGATGGAGAGGGGGCTCTGCTCATAGCTGGGAGAATGTCAGAGGCTCCATGACAGGTCGTGTAATAACCGATTGGAATCACAGTCTCAGAAACGAGCTTTATACAGTGCTTCTCAGATGGCTCCTTCGTTCATCGCGCTTTTAAACAACGGCACGACGCCCAACGGATGGAGCGCAGGTCAGCGGTCAACGTCGACAGTCTACGTTTCAAGTTCCAGCATCCTTGAAGACCTTTGGACTTAACACATAGAATTCTTTTCCTGACCACAGCCCAAATAGGTTTGTTTCACCTTGGCTTTTCCATTGAGGTTCTGATTTCCCGGCAGCTGGGGCTCATGGTGGGGAATCTGGACTCAGGACAATCAGGGGCATTGACTGTGGGCATGGCTCGGTCCCTTGTGTGTGGTCTTTCTCAGAGAAGGGAAGTCCCATCACATAAGAAGGGGGTTTTGTTACCTCTGGGGCAATGTTGCATTTTGTGAAAGAAAGTATTTTAACCACCAGTTTGAACAAAGCTGGCGAAACAATAGTCCTTCTTGTGGTCTTTGCCATTAATCTTCTTTTCTGTAGGGGGAGAATCAGATGCCTCGATGACGTCATCGCTTGGCCGGGAACAGAACCAATGGGACCAAAGGGCTGCATTGTTTTCCTGACACAGTGGTTCAAGATGAAGCTGTGCTTGCTTTTTCTTTTCTAGAGAGAAAAGGGAACATCTGCATCTGACCACCAAAAAACATGGCTGGAGTCTTCACATTGGGAGAATTTGCCGGAATGTCTTTGTGGAAGAGATTCGACATTTCCAAAGAGGGTCCCCCATCCGTCATCTGCTCCCTTTTCATCCCCAGATAAAAAGAGCTCATTTTCTTTTTAATGGTAAGTCTGGTGGCATCTTTCTTCCCCCTTCACTGTATTGTTCCTTTCACTCTCCACCTTTGGAGGGCAATAAAGCAATAACGTTATCTTCTGAAAGGTGGTCGGTATTAGCAAGGAGAAAAGGTGTCGTTTACAGACGCTTTGTGTGGAGAAGCTGAATGGCATAACAAGCCTGTTCTCAGGGAAACACAAAGGCTGGGCACTGCCCTTCCAGGATATTCTGAGAAATTGAAATCTCCATGGCGTCGTGAGGAAGGCTCCCTGGGGAGAGGGGAGGAAAAGAACAAACAGATGGGAGGGAGGGGCACTAGACCTGACAGAGAGGGGGCTCCCGGACGCCTATCGAAATCTAACTTCGTGTCCACCCAAAGCTGCCAGGATGGCGAAATGCAGGTCACAAAATGGCGCGCGAGCGTGACCGCTGATGCTCTGTTTTACGTGCCCTTGCCGAGATCGCCGGCCACACCAGCGAGGTACCACGACTGACTTGCATTGCAGAAATGACCCCAAGTTTCCACTCCTTTCCAGAGTCACGCCTTTCGCAGTGTGACTTTGCACCCTCGCAATGAAACCCCAACAACAGTTGGCACTGTCTTGTGCACGAGCTGTGGCTGCTGACGAAGCAGGACCCTGCAATGATTTCTCCCCCACCCACACCCCCCAGGCTGGCACAAGCGGCTCGAGGCGTCCCAACCAAACTTCCTCTGGATTGCCTTCTCTCAGCTCCCAACTCAGAAGCCAGCACTCAGCACTCACGGACAAGCCCCCCGTGAGAGTGGGCAGTCTCCGACCCTCGTGTCACATAGCCAGTCACCTGGCAACTGGGTTGCTTAAGAGTTTACCGTAAGAACGAGATCTATTTCTTGAAGCGAATGCAGACTAAACTCCCCTCACTTAGAGAAAAAAGCTGTTCACGTATCTGTGTACCGCCTTTTAACACGGCATTGCACACACACGTGCACACACACACACACACACACAGCTTTCGTAAAGGGGTTCTTGTGACTCAGATGTGTGCTTATTGCTTTCCTAAAATGACAAGATGTCACATGTCCGTGGCAGACCATTCAAATAACAACGATTCTTCTTAAAACTTTTTAAAGCCGAGTATGAAAGTCCTCTATCCCCGTAACTGCCGATGACCGGCTTGTGAATTTCTTTCAGATCCGTTATCACAACATTATCTCTTTGTCAGTTTGGTTTATATCCTGTGTTCTAAAACAATGCTTTGTTTTACTTAAAAAATTTTTTTTAACATTTATTTATCTATTTTGAGAGAGACAGCGAGCATGGGCTGGGAGGGGCAGAGAGAGGGAGAGAGAGAAAGAGAATCCCAAGCAGGCTCTGTGCTGCCAGTGCAGACCCCGATGTGGGGCTCGAACCCACGAACCGTGAGATCGTGACCTGAGCCGAGGTCGAGAGCCACGCAGGTGCCCCAAATAATGCTTTGTTTTTCAGCGACGTCCGTTACTTTATCCAATTCTTCTACTGAGGCTCTTGTTTCAATATTATTGGTTTTTGTTGTTTATTGGTTTTAATTTCCAAGAACTGTTTGTCTGATTGTTTTCATAGCAGCCTGTTCCTGTTTAATGAATGTAGTATTGATTCCCAAAACGCTCTGAGGATATTAATGAGGATTCTAATGGGCTTCTCTTTCTTTTCTCTCCACCATCTTTTAAAATAGATCACGGGGCGCCTGGGTGACTCAGTCGGTTAAGTGTCTGACTTTGGCTCAGGTCACGATCTCACAGTCCGTGAGTTCGAGCCCCGCGTCGGGCTCTGTGCCGACAGCTCGGAGCCTGGAGCCTGCTTCCGATTCTATGTCTCCCTCTCTCTCTGCCCTTCCCCTGCTCATGCTCTGTCTCTCTCTGCCTCAAAATAAATAAAAACATTTAAAAAATTAAAAAATATATATATCACAAAAATAACAGATAGATTAGAAAATTCAGATAAGCAACCAGGATGCGCTTTACATCCTAACTCCCCGTGAATTATCATTGTTAGATTTTGTTTTCTGTTTCTCGCCTTCTTATATTAACCGTGTTTCCCTATAAGTCATTTGCTGAACTTGCCACTTTCCGGCACTTGGCTCTCCTTCGGTGTCTTAGGATCCTCACCTGTGGGTTTGTGCTGGTGAATGAAAATCTGGGTTCATCAGCAGTGATGGCTGTTGTGAGCATCTTTCACAACGATGAAGGTCACTGTCTTAATTCTGTTGCCATGAGTATTCACGGACTGCAGCGTTTGGCGCTCTGTCTTGGGGTGGGCTTGTCCTTGCCTATAAGGCGAGTATTGGCCAACAGGGAGATTCTCCATAGTTGGCTTGGATGGGGAAGAGACTAGAGGACTGGAGATTCTCTTGGGGGAAGAAAGAGACATACTGTTTACCCTGGGAGCAGAGTATGTTGCGAGTATGGGAATTGCTTGGAGGCCGTCTTAAAGCAGCTTGCTGGGCCCCTCCTGCTGAGTTACCGATTCAGAGGGTTTGGGGTAGAGCCTGAGAACTGGCATTTCTAACACATTCCCCGTGGTCGTTGCTGCTGTTGGTCCAAGGATGGCACTTTAAGAAACCCTGTAAGGGGATCTGACGGCCGAGATTCCCGGCTGTTTACCCCTCCATGCTGACGTGGGGGCCGGAAGCCACTCCGGACGGGACCTCCCTCCTCCACAACCTTGATGTTCTCCTGAGGACCACAGACCTGCGGCAAACCCACCCGCTCAGGGGCCTGGGGGTCTTCTGGAACCTCCCACCAACTCCCAGCCCCCGCCTGCTCCCTGAGTTCCGGAGGCTCCCGAAAAAGTCTATGCAGGCTTCCTGCAGCCTCTCTTGGGCTGTGAACTCTTTCCGTTCTGACCAAGCTTGTCCGGTCCCATCGACTGTGTATCATTCATTGATTTTCAAGAACCCCTCATCTGTTGTTTTTTTCTCTTCTCTGTTTTCCAGCTTTTCCAGAACTCCTCCTCCTCCTTTTCCTCCTACTTCTTAACGTTTAATGTGGCCATTTCTCAACATACATGGAAGTTGAGAAAATAAAATGAATAAACCCCTGCTAATACACGCATACATACATACATGACCCACTACTAAATTTTAAATGTTTCTGTTATTTAAATATTTCTTGTTGTTGGGGCACCTGGGTGGCTCAGTCTCTTAAGCTTCCAACTCTTGGTTTCGGCTCAGTTCATGATCTTATGGTTTGTGAGTTCGAGCCCCGCATCAGGCTCTATGCTGACAGCACAGAGCTTGGTTGGGATTCTCTCTCCCCCCACCCCACCCCTCTCTCTGCCTCTCCCCTGCTCTCTCCTTCTCTTTCTCCCTCTCTCTTTCTCTCAAAATAATACATCAACTTAAAAATTTTTTAATATTTCTTGTTGTTTAAATGAGATCTGGGAAGGCAGATACATAACGCAGGCATTCGATCTGCCCTCTGGAACTGGCGGTCTCCTGTCATCTTAAATAAAGCCCCACCCAGGCTGGTTTACAACACAACATTCCCAGAAGTCTAGTCCTTCCGGTTATACGTTGCTTTCTGGAAAAGTCTTGCTCGTGTCACATATTCCACTTCACTTCATGAATCCATCCACGAATAAGCCAAATGGGGACCAAACGGATGTAACAGGATATGATCTGCATTGTAAACGCCACAAGCCTTCACATCTTGAAGACAGAAGACAGGCTGATGGATATGATGATCTGCCTCATAGGAGGGTAAGGTTTTGTTCATTTATGGCTGAAACTTTACCCTGGGTTCCATCCATGCTTCTACTCTGTACAGTCTTGCTACTTTTCTCCATCTGCCTGACCGTGGCCAGCCTTGGCCATGTTTGGATAAGTTTCTAGACGCCAGTGACTTACATAGGTGGAGATCAGCTATGTTGACTTAGTTAACACTCTTCTGTATATGTGAGAAACGCGTGTGGACGTGGGGAATAGGGATCTAGAATGCTCTGCCCCTCCCTGGCCAAGCATACAGCAGCGTCACCAGGCGGAGCTGAGCACCTGCTGTGGACAGCGGAAACACAAAATGTCCCTCTGACCGCCTCTGGCCAATTTGTCTCTTCCAGCCGGTAAGCTGTGCCAGTGCCCTATTCTTTTTAATTAAATTTTTTTGTTTGTTTTTAGAGAAAGAGAGAGGGAGAGCAAGAGTGAGGGAGAAAGGCAAAGAGAGAGAGAGAGAGAGAGAGAGAGAATCTTAAGCTGGCTCCATGATCAGCACAGAGCCCAACGTGGAGCTCGATCCCACGACCTGAGCCCAAACCAAGAGGGGGACACTCAACCCACTGAGCCATCCATGTGTCCCGTGCCAGTGCTCTATGTTTTTAAAAACTGCAGGTTAACGTTTCTGCGGGGGAAGTGGGTTTTAAACAAGAGAGCTCGGCGGGGAGTGGATGGGTCTTCACCCCTGTCGCTTATCTGTGAGTTTGCCCTCCGTCAGCATCAGAGACCAGGATCTGCGCCTAAAAACGAGGGTCGCGGGGGTGGAGCCCCAGGTGCTGCCTGACCCCTCCCTGGGCCAGGCACATGGGAGAACCTGCCAAATGAGTCACTGGACCCCGGTTATCATTTCTTGCTCTTTACTGCTTTTGCAGATGATAAAAACACACGCACAACTCAAAAAATGTGTTCAATAGACAGTATCCGAGAGACATGAAAGGCGGTCTCTCCAGCCTTACATCCCCAAGGCAGCCACTGTTAGCCGTTTGGTACTTTTCATCCCAGAACCTTCTGTGCCCATAAACCTGCTCTGTCACTCCCTTGTACCTTTTCCTTCTCTAGCCTATATTAAAAACATATGATAGGGGCGCCTGGGTGGCGCAGTCGGTTAAGCGTCCGACTTCAGCCAGGTCACGATCTTGCCGTCCGCGAGTTCGAGCCCCGCGTCAGGCTCTGGGCTGATGGCTCAGAGCCTGGAGCCTGTTTCCGATTCTGTGTCTCCCTCTCTCTCTGCCCCTCCCCCGTTCATGCTCTGTCTCTCTCTGTCGCAAAAATAAAAAAAAAAAAAAAAAAAAAAACAACAAAAAAAAAAAAACGTTGGAAAAAAAAAAAAAACATATGATAGACATTTCCCCAAGTTGAGAGTTAAATTCTACCACGTGCGTCCCACAATTGCTGACTCGTCCTTTGTATGATACACTGATCCTAGCGGAGGACCCTTTAGGTTGTAGCCGGAAGCATCCGCGCGAGCGTATCTCTACCAGGAGTGGCGGCTCAAAGAACAACTAAATCTTGGGGCGCCTGGGTGGCTCAGTCGGTTAAGCGTCCGACTTCAGCTCAGGTCACGATCTCGCGGTCCGTGAGTTCGAGCCCCGCGTCGGGCTCTGGGCTGACGGCTCAGAGCCTGGAACCTGCTTCCGATTCTGTGTCTCCCTCTCTCTCTGCCCCTCCCCCGTTCATGCTCTGTCTCTCTCTGTCCCCAAAATAAATAAACGTTAAAAAAAAAAAATTTAAAGAACAACAAAATCTTCAGATCAGGGAGTCAAGACCCAATGCCCCCCAGCTCCTGCCCCTTTAAACCTTAGCACTTGAGGTGTGCCCCTTCCTGAGGCCACGCTGAGACCCCCTGGCAGGCCCAGGGACTCACCGCTCCGAGAGTGCCTGCTGGTTCCTCCACTTGGGCTCCGCTCTGCGTTTCTGCCCTGACGTGTTCTTTAAAAGTCAGGATTCGAAGTCGGATGCCGACCGACCTCGAAACCCCCTGCCGTCTCATTCTCGAGGATTGCTGCTGTCGCTGCTTTCTTCCCAGTCTGGTGCATCCCCATGAGCGGCCGAAAATAGTCCTCGGCTCAGCCCGCAGGCTCGCTGCGGGACCCAGCCCTCACTCGGAGAGCCCTTCCCCGGGGCCCAGGCAGGCAAGACCCACGTCACCTCTTTGGCCCGTTTCTGCCATCCTAGGTCCCCCCTGCCGGGTGGAGCGTCCTCCAGACTGAGCTCACTGCTGACGGAGGGCTTAGAATGCTGGGCAGAAAGAACTCGCCCTGGATGCTCCCAGGGCGCTGTGACGCGGGCCCAGTCTCTGTGCCCGGTGACCACTTCTCCACCGCAGCCAGGGAACGCGGGCACTGGAGGTGGCCCAGCGTGCACGGGCAATGCAAGAAACAAGGCCAGTGCCAGCCGTCTGTTTCAAAAGGCGTCCTCCAGCCAGAGGAAGGAGTGTGTGCTTACATGTGCACGAGTGTGTGTGCACATGTGCGTGCGCGCGCGTGTTTTCTGTTCCGCATCCTTCCCCTACCTGGGCATATCATCCCGACCACGGTTTCATGTCCCTTACGCCGTGGGGACGACAAACAGTGGTGAGCCGGTAAACGTGAACCCACCAGCTGCCCGGAGGAAAAGCCCCGATGAGCATCCGCTGCCTTCCAGGGTATAAATACTCCCACTGTGGCCAATTTGCAAGCTATCACCGTGACATCATTAAATTCGGAGTTGGGAAGAAATGCAAAGTAACCCCCCCCCCATTATATATATATCGGATTTCTGCCACACAGACACAACAGACGTCAATAGCCTCAAAAGCACCGGCGTTAGTCGAAGAGGCGGGAAGTGGCGAGTTTTGAATGCTTATTGCCTCTTTTTAAATACAGCTCATTTCTAAGTTTATATGCTTTGATTTTGAATAGCAGCTGCATTTAATAACTGGCTCAAAACATTCGTCTGACTGCAGCAATTTGCTCCTAGAAACTCGTCCAAGCCGCCGAAAACTTGGTCCACCGCTGAGTGGCTCTCAGAGGGAAGCAAACCCCTGAGATTCATCGTTTCCTTAAACATTGACGTGAATTGGGGCGCCTGGGTGGCGCAGTCGGTCAAGCGTCCGACTTCAGCCAGGTCACGATCTTGCGGTCTGGGAGTTCGAGCCCCGCGTCGGGCTCTGGGCTGATGGCTCGGAGCCTGGAGCCTGCTTCCGATTCTGTGTCTCCCTCTCTCTCTGCCCCTCCCCCGTTCATGCTCTGTCTCTCTCTGTCCCAAAAATAAATAAACGTTGAAAAAAAAAAAAAAACATTGACGTGAATCAGTTTCCCCCTTCGCTGCACGGGCGTGGGGGCTGAGTGGCACATTCTCTCTCAGCCGTGATGCTGGACACCCAAATCTCAGCTCTCCACCCTTCCCAACTGGACTTCTGATTCTTTTTGAGAGAAGGGGGGCAACTTCTAGAAGGTTCTGAAAAGAATGATCCCCGGGAAATACTTGTTCTGAGTGCCTCTCACAGAGGTCAAGCTGGGCCTTAATTCTAGCATACAAATCTGCACATATTCCTTGTTTCTGAATCTCTAGAGTATCTGAGCAGACAGGAATTTGTCCGAGCCTCCACGAAAGGAAACTAAGACCCTTCCTTGGTCACCCCGACTCCCGGGGACACGCTTACCTGAGACCAGGACAGAGACCTCGCCGCCAGAGAGCAGCCGGAGAAGATTCCAAATGCGTTTTCAGAAGCTTTTCTTACGTAAACTTTCCATTCTGACTTCCAATAAAAGAGCCAGAATATCTCTTTCCACGAATTAGGAATCCAAATCCAACGTGTGGATTAAATCCAATACACCAACGTAAATCTTCAAGTTGGCACAATGCATGAATTCATCAACAATAACTCTAGAAGTCAACGGCCGTGCGTGTGATACAGCCCTCCTGGGCTTGGCCTCCCGGTGGTTGGACGTAGAAGCTGAATTCTCCCCAAACCGGCCTCTGTCTTTTGCTCCAGAACGTGCGTCTCACTCGCTGGCTCTTCTCACTCCGGGCCCGCTGCGTCCCAGTCCCTCCGATGTTGTTTGGGATCCTTTCCAGCACAACCCTCCAAGGACCAGCTATCTACGGGGGCGGGGGCACAAGGGAGGAAGCAAGTGCATTATTCCCTGATCCCCGAAACATACGCGCACATACACCAATGCACACGCATATATACGCAGGCACACACAAGCACGGACATTCACAAAGACGCGTATACAAACACACGCACACAGACAGACAAGACCAAATACACACACGTGCGCGCGCGCGCACACAGAGCTCATAATCTGTCTTCCAGGGAACCTTTCAGACACCTAATTTCTTGCCTTAGCCCCGCCTACTTTTATTCTCCCAATATTGGTCAGCTTAACCAGCGAGGGCTTCCTGTAGTGATCTTCCCAATTCCAGGCGAAGACATTTCCACGCGTAGCTGGAAAGGTTTCTGGTTTGGGGAAGCATCACGCTGAGGATTGTACACCCAATTAGGATGTGGGGGAGGGGGCAGTTTCCACACCACCAAGCAGGGTTCAGACACCAGCTGGTTGTCCTACAGTTCGATGCAGTTCGGACACTCTGTACCCGGGGACAGCGTCACATCCCACAGGTTTAGGGCTCCGTCCCCCCGGACTGCCCTCCACTTCAGACACCAGTCATAAGCCCAGCTTGTCACCTGTGCTTCTGACTGACTGGCTACAGAATGGAGGTCCCAACAACTCCATTCTTCGGTTCCATTAATTGACCAGACTGGCATTCAGAACTCAGAGAAACATTGGATTTATCAGGTCACCAGTTGATTATAAAAGGGTATAATCCAGGAATAGCCAGAATGGAGGGCATGAACAGGACAAGGTGTGGGGAAGGGACACGAAGCTTCTATGTCCTCTGAGACCCCCACCCTTCCCACATCTCCACGTGTTCGCCAACCCAGCAGGGGCCCAAACCCTGTCTGTTTGGGGTTTTATAGAGGCTTTATTACATAGGTACAATTGATGAAACCATTGGCCATCCACGATTCATCCAACCTCCCCTCTTGTGGGAGTGGGTGGGACGGAAGCTTCCAGCCCTGTAGTCACACTGTCGGTTCTCCAGCTAACGAGCCTCCATCCTCAGGGGCTTTCCAGAAGTCACCTCAGTAACCTACCAAAGGACACCTTTGTGACTCTTATCACTTAGGAGACTCCAAGGGTTTTAGGAGCTTTGAGCCAGAACCAAGTAGGGATAAAATAGATACTTCTGACCACAAATCACAGCATCACAGCCCAGGTTGAGTGGCGGCCGGCTGGGCATGCAACACGGGAGAGCTCCTCTCATTCCTCTTCCTCCGTCGCGTCTCGATTCACAGAGGTGATGGAGTGATCACGGGAAGGGGGAGGCGGGGGGAGCTCCGTGTGGAAGGGGAACACGCACCTGCAGGCTGGCATTGAGCCTGAGTGTCAGCATGGAAGCACCTAGAACAGAGAAGATGGGACAGACGTGGCAGGGACACGTGAGTGGCCAGAGCGCGGCTCACGTGCCTCCTGGTGGCATCCATGAAGTCTATTCGACGTCACAAGCATAAACAACAGCTTCCCTGATAAAGAACAGGACTGGTATTTTCTTTTTTTTTTTTTAATTTTTTTTTATGTTTATTCATTTTTGAAAGACAAAGAGAGACAGAGCACAAGCAGGGGTGGGGCGGAGAGAGAGGGGGACACAGAATCCGAAGCGGCTCCAGGCTCTGAGCTGTCAGCGCAGAGCCCGACGCGGGGCTCGAACTCACGAACCGCGGGATCATGACCTGAGCTGAAGGCGGACGCCCAACTGACTGAGCCACCCAGGCGCCCCGGGACTGGTATTTTCCAATTAATTACTTCAAAGTCAAATCACATCATGCTTCAAATTCCCAGAAAGGTCACTTCTCAGGCCTTCACCCCATGTCGCCGCCGATCTCCAGTCTTCCTTGTGCTGTGCGTTGAGCCGCGCACCTGTCCACGTGATTTATGATTCAAGGCTCCGGCCTTTTTATTGGCATTTTCTGAGCACCTGCTGTAGGTCAGGGGCCTTGCACCTTGACCTCTTTCCTACACAACCATTCCCAGTCGGTGAGAACTGGTATCATCCTGATAGCCCGGGCCTCAGAGGCTCGGACCGGCCAGCAGACGTCACGGGGCCCCTTGCACTGCCCCCTACACTGGCCACGAGCCGGACAGCTCTGTCCCCTTAGGCCCACCACCTCTGGACCCTGCAAGGCTGCCTGTGCATCAATCTGGGGCTCTGGTTCAGAGGGTTAGTGACTGGGGCAGCCAGCAGGGTGTTAGAGGGGGAGAAGTTGGGGTGTTTATCTCCCCAGAGCCCTCCCTGTGGGTCCCTTCAGGTTGACCGTCGCTGCTCCTCAGGGAAGTCGTCTTTACCTGTGCTCCTTCTTCCAAGTTCTGGCAGCCGCTCTCCGCGCGGGTCCCGGGGCCTGGAGATGCTGTGATGAGCCCCCGGGTATGGCTCTGGGCCTTGTTCTTTCCCTGCACTGGGCCCAGACCTTTGTAAATATCTCCTCCGTTGCCACTAATAAGTTCCCGTAAGTTTCACCTCCACAGCAGACCTGGATTCTTGTCTGTTTTCCCTGTCTCTGCAGACATCACCTCGCTCATCTGGACCACAGGGATGGCCTCCTGAACGCCTCCTGCTTCCGTGCCCCTCTCTCCTCCCTAGCGCAGTCTACGAGCATCTGGAGGGATATTTTATAAACCCAGGTAAGATCGCATCACCGCCGCACTGAAAATTTGTCAATACCTTCGCGTCCCATTCTTGCCCTCACTCACCTCACTTTTTCCGGACCCCATTCCCACCTCTGCCCTCCTCATTGATATCCCCATGCCTGGAATGATCTTGCCCTCATGTCTGCACTCGCTGGGTTGTTTAGTCTGGGTTATCCAGGGCTGAGCACGGTTCCCAGCGCGGTGGAAAACCAGAGAGGGTGCTTCGCGATGGGGCAGCTGCAGAGTCACCTTGCAAAGGGTGAGAATACCAAGAGGAATGAGGGACAGTGGCCCTTGGCGGACCCCCCCCCCATGGGGTGGACAATGGTGGAAACTAGGGCGATCCAAGAAAGTGGGGCTCATGATCTCCCCAGAAACAGAAGGACCTTCCGAGTCCTGAATTCGTTCCGGACTGGCCATCTGTGCCTCCTGGGTCCCCACGAGAGAAGGTTGGACTGTTGCTCCTGGACAAGAAGCTCCTGGCCCGTGGGGAAGATTCTGTCCGTGTCGTGTCCCCATTCGAGGTCACTGGAGGGGTCTGATCAGCGAAGGCTTGTATCACCATCGCTTGTACGTGTCATGTGACCCTTTGTCCCCATGTCCTGAGCTTGCTGTCCGGGTCTCTCGGCCTCCTGTCTCGGAGCAGCGATTGACGGCTGGAGGAGGAAGTCCAGATTCCTGCTGAGTGTCGGAGGAAGGCAACCCGAGATCCGGAATGAGTCACAAAATAAAAATATCTGCACAGGCAATGCAGATGCACGGTACCCAAGCTGAAAAAGCGCAGGAGAGCCTTTAAAAACGCTACTGTGGCCAGAAGTGACGGCCAGAAGCAGCTTCTGACCACACGCTGCCGTGTCTAAGAATGCACTGCGGAATCCGAGCCGCAGGCTTCCAGGGCGGTGAGGGGCTGGAGGGGCACCCACGGTGGGGCCAGAGGCTGGGGGTGGAGACAGAGGGGTCTCAGCAGCCAGAGGGTCCCCTGCACTTGCTTGCTCTAAAATTACCCTCAAGCACAGGCATAAATCATTGGTGTTTTCTCCTCCCCACCCTGTGGTCACTAGATGTCACTGCAGGAAAAAATCTGCCCGGGAAACTGATGCAAGGGCCAGAGATATTAATGTTTGGAGCCTACGGAAGTGGTTGCCTTGGCAACAGGGAGCGCGTGAAAGAACTTCCTTCTTTGCCGACACCAGCCGCTTCCCAGGGATATTACAGTCAGCGCTGCAGACAGCAGATGCTGTCGGGCACCGCAGCCCGGGTGTGGGACCCAAGGGACGGCCCAGGATGGGGCGGGGGTGGGGACCAGCGGGTGGACCCCCAGACAGAGGGCCTCTGGCAGTGGGAGCGCTCAGTAACCTGTGTCGATTGTAACGCTGAATTCCAAAGCCCCCAACCCAAAGTGCAGGCGTGTCCCCAGATGTCATGACTCTAACAAAGACGCGTCCTTTGGCGCATTCAACCACGGGTGCAGGAGGCCCGAGAAGGAGCGGAGCCCAGACAGGTTCAGACACTGAACCGTGACCGAGGGGCGGCGCGGGGCAGAGAGTGGGCACCCGCCACCAGGTGCCACCCCCTGCTTTTCCGCTTTCTGTCCCCCCTCTGCGGGAGGGGGACTGTACCCCAGGCTGTGGGGATGGGAGATGAGGGGGGAGGAGAGGGCAAAGGGGAGGCTGGGCTGGTCGACCTTCCACGCCAGTCTTGTCTTCATTCAGCCGCGACTAACCAGCTAACTGATCGGCGGGGCCAGGAAGGGGCAGGCACAGATCCTGTCGCCTGCGGGACCTCAGCCCTCAGTAAGGCGGTACTGCCCTCCGCCCCCCCCCCCCGCCCCCTTCTCCTCCTCCTCTCCCGTCTCCCGAGGTGCCAGTGCCCTTGAACTGCCCTCTGGCTTTTCCAAACGTCCACACTACAGCCAGCTTCCTTCCCCCTCCATCAGACCTGGCTCCCAGACCCCAAGGACCTTTGCACGTTGGAAGCAATTCGCTCACTAGAGCCCCAGGTGTAACCCTTGGGGGATACCAGCATTTAAAGGGTAGCTTCCTCTCCAGATGCACATCCGGTGGCGAGAATGTATGCAAGTGAGAGCAAAGAGGATTCTAGACCTGACTCCATCCAGAGCCGGGAAAACCAGGCATCTTCCCCCTGGCCAAGGCGTCGGGCAAGGTCTGGCAGGAAGCCTCAGGTGCAAGGGGGTGGGTCAGACCCCCCCCCCCCCCCCCCCGGGGCCGGGCCACTATCCCAGCCTCTGGGTGGGGAGGGGCTGGGTACTCAAGCAGCTTGCCAGAAGAAATCATGCCCTGGAGAGCCGAAGACAAATGAGAAAAAGACAAGAGACGTGGGTTCTGAAGACCGAGGTCCACACAGACGATAAGGTCCAGTCCGTCCGTGTCCAGCCACGCCTGCTGTCGGGTCTGGGTCACACCAAGGCCATGTGGGAGCCATGGGCAGGGGCGCAGGAGAGGCAGGAGGGGCTGGAGGCCCTAGGGGCTGCTCACATCCCCCCAGGGCCCCTGGGGGGCGGGGGGAGGGGACAACTTTCAGGACCAGCCGTATTTTTGCGTTTCTGTATTTTTGCGTTTCTGTAGTTTCATTCTTCTACAAAAAAACACTTGTTACTCATATTATTTTAAAAGTACGAAATCGGGGCGCCTGGGGGGCTCAGTCGGTTAAGCGTCCGACTTCGGCTCAGGTCATGATCTCATGGTTTGTGAGTTCGAGCCCCGCGTCGGGCTCTGTGCTGACGGCTCGGAGCCTGGAGCCCGCTTCGGATTCTGTGTCTCCTTCTCTCTCTGCCCCTCACATGCTCATGCTCCGTCTCTCTCTGTCTCTCAATAATAAATAAACAGTAAAAAAATAAAAAAAAAAAAGTACGAAATCATTCTTGGGGCACGCTGCGCACAGAACAACAAGCTGGTCCCCAGCTACTTCACGTGTTTGTTTCATCTCCTGCTTTAATTGTTACCAAGTGTCTATTAACCACACGGAGCCACATTAGCCACATCGGCTGTGGTTAAGACAACACGATTTGGGCTCCGTTTCAGACGTGCGTGCATGATGAGGACGCGGCAACACGCTCGGGGGGGGGGGGGGGAGGCTTCGGGTCCCGCCATCAGATGGGTCTTGTAGCCTCGGCCTGGCTCGCCAGCTGTCACAGCTCAGGGAACCTTGAACGTTGCGACGGGAGAGCTAGGCTTCGGCTCCGCTGAGTGTCCCCGGCCCTCAGCAGGAAGCTTCTCTCTTCGGAGCCGCTGGTTGATTCTCCTCGCTGCCCCCCAGGCCCCCAAGATGTGTGGCCCGTTGTCACCCGCATGTGCTACAAAAGGGGCGGGCTCTTTGTAGCTCCGGGGGTTCCTGCGGCCGGTTCCAGAGTGTGTGTGTGGCAGGGGGGCTTCCTCATATCAACAGGCAATTCTCAGACACCAGCAGGTTGAGGGCTCTGTTTTACCAGACCGCCTCCACCCCGCACCCCTGCCCGCTTCAGCCGCCAGGCGCCCGCCCACGCGGTGGCCTGTGTTTCTGACCTAACGGCCACACATCAGTGGTTCCAACAGCCCAGCCTCGGGTTCAGACACCAGCTGCGAGTGTAGGCCGTCACCTAGGCTTCCGACTGACGGGACAGAAATCAGAGTTTCCCACAACCTGTTCCTCTGCTTGCGGTGAATTTGCCAGAGCGGTTCACAGAACTCGCTAGATCACCGGTTTCTCATAAAAGGATCGAACTCAGGAACAGCCAGATGGAGGAGACACAGAGGGCGGGACGTGGGGAAGGGCGGGGAGCGTCCGTGCTCCAAACACTTCCTCGTGTTCATCAGTCTGGAAGCTCTCGGAATCCTATCCTTTGCTTTTCTTTGGAGGCCTCATTACACGGGATTGGTTAAATCATTGGCCTTCGGTGACTGATCCAAACTCCAGGCCGCCTCCCCTCCCCAGAGGTCAGGGCGTGGGATTGAATGTTACAACCCTCTAATTAGTATATTGGTTCTCCTGGCAACCAGCCCCTCAGATGCTTTGCAAAGGTCACCTCACCAACATGACAAAAGCCACCTTTATGCTGTCGTCACTTAGGAAATGCCAAGGGTCTTAGGAGCAGTGTGCCAGAAATAGGGATGAAGACCAAATACATATTTCTTTTGTCTCTAAGTTTATTTATTTATTTTGGAAGAAAGCGAGGGGGAGAGAGAAGGAGCTTGAACAGGGGAGGGGCAGAAGAGAGAGAGAGGGAGAGAGAGAACCCCGAGCAGGCTCCACACTGTCAGCCCAGGGCCAGACCCAGAGCTCGATCTCAGGAACCGTGAGATCCGGACCTGAGCTGAAATCAAGAGTCAGACACTCAACCGACTGAGCCACCCAGACACCCCCCAAATACATATTTCTTATAAATCACAGTATCACCCAGCCAAATACCATCCACGATACAGCAACACACACAAATCAGGAAAAGACACCGCGTTTTGGTTTTTGGCAAATGCCGATGCCTCCGGCAACGCTCGCCTGGAAACGTGCTCATTGTGGAATATTCCACCTGTACTTAAGGTGCCCTCCCCACCCCCCAGCACAGGAAACCACAGTGCCCTCCATCCTGCAGGCGCCGTGGGCCGACTCCTTCAGGGTCTGTGCACCTTGCTCGGATGCCTCTGTTACACCTTCCGGCCTCTGCCTCAGTGGTTCTCAGAGGGTGGAGACAGAGGACTGAGGGTTGTTAGAAACTGAGCGTCCCGGGTCCCGCCCCAGCCCTACTGGTCAGAGTCTACGGTTTTACACGGAAGCCTGAGAAACGCCAGTGTTCCCCGGGGCTTGCAGACTATGGCCCGTGGGCTAAATCTGACGACCACCTGTTTCTGTAGGGCCCACAAGCTAAGGATGGGATTTCTGTCTTTATTTTTTTATTTTTTTTTTTCAACATTTATTTATTTTTGGGACAGAGAGAGACAGAGCATGAATGGGGGAGGGTCAGAGAGAGAGGGAGACACAGAATCGGAAACAGGCTCCAGGCTCCGAGCCATCAGCCCAGAGCCCAACGCGGGGCTCGAACTCACGGAGCGCGAGATCGTGACCTGGCTGAAGTCGGACGCTTAACCGACTGCGCCACCCAGGCGCCCCATGGGATTTCTGTCTTTAAATGGCTGGTGCTATGGACTGAATGTTTGCGTCCCATGAAATTTATATGTGGAAACCTAACCCTCAACGTAATGGTACTTGGAGGAAGTACCTCTAGGAAGCCTCTAGGAAGTGATTAGGTCATGAAGGCAGAGTCTCGCGGATGGCATTAGTGTCCCTCAAAAGAGAGACCCCACACGATGGAATATTACACAGTCATAAAGAAGGCAATCCTGCCATTAGTGACATTACGGATGGACCTGGAGGGCGTCGCATTGAGTGAGATAAGCCAGACAGAGAAAGACAAACAGCATCTGATCTCACGTATATGTGGAATCTAAAAAGAAAAACCCCAACTGATAGAAACAGGCTAGAAGAGTGGTCACCAGAGGCGGCAGATGGGGGAAGGTGACCAAAAGAGAAGAAATTCCAGCTATAAGATAAATAACCCCTGGGGACGTAATGCGGCACGGTGACCCTGGTTAGCACTTTTGTGCTGTAGGTCCGAAAGTTGCCAAGAGCTTGGGTCTCCAAAGTTCTCAGCGCAAGGAGAAAACATTGTAACCACGTGAAGCGATGGATGTTAGCGAAGCTTCTTGTGGCCACCACTCTGCAATACACACGTATGTCAAATTGTTACGTTGCTTACCCAAGACGACCACCAAGCTCCGTGTCAATGAATGTCTAAACGAGACCGAGAGAAAGAAGAATGGAGAGCCCAGAGGGCCACGTGAGGGCACAGGGAGAAGACAGCCACTGACGAACCAGGGAGTGGGGTCTCACCACATACGGAACGTGCAGGTGCCTTGATCTTGGACTTCCCGGCCTTCGGAACAATGAGACATAGACTGTTCCTGTCAGCCACCCCGACCCGATGGCATTCTGTTAGAGCAGCCCCAACAGACCAGAACAGCTGGAAAAGAAAACAAAAGAAGAAAGTATTTCACGGAGTGAGGATTATATGAAATCAAGTTTCAACATCTATAAATAAAGTGTTATTGGAACACAGCCACCCTCACTCCTTTATATGTTTCTATGGCTCTTTTCACACCGCAACCATGGAGTGGAGAGTTGCACCAGGGACCACAGCTGGCCCACAAAGCCTGAAACGCTTACTGTCTTGTCCTTGGTGGGAAAGCTTTGTCCAGCCCCGATCTTGTAGGATCAAATGCTCCCGACTCATCTCCCATTTCCCAGGATTTTCCAACGCTTGGTCCCAGGAAAGCGTAAACGTGGCCTCCTCTCTGACCTCGTCACCCCATCTTACATCCTGTGTGACTCCCGTCCCGTTTCCCGTGTCCCCACCCCTCACCCTGCCTTGCACTGTGCCGAACGCAGAGCCCTCCTCTCCTGAAGACTTGGTGGGTTTCAGTCGTCGCTTCCATTTCTCCTTTGCTAAACTCTGACGCGGCCTGGCCACCGGGACCGCATAGTTCGGCGTGACCCTTGACGCCTGATTCCACTTACGTCTGTTTTTCAGGGCGGCTGATCTGAGCGCCATCTTCGTGACGCGAGGATTCGCGGAGCTCTTGGCCCAGAAAAGGCACTCCATAAACTCTTTGCTGAGCCAATGACTGAGTTGATGGGCCATGAGATCTAGTCCTGGGTTCCCTTCATGGCCCCCAGCACAGCTATGGGTAGACAGCTTCTAATGGAATGATTAATTGATGAATTGACTTTCCTTCAAGAGGTCCGAAATGCCTCGTCTCTCTCGTTCACCCATTCATTCTCCACGTATGTATCAAGCATTGATGCTGTGCTAGTTTCCAGGGTTACAGAGATGGATGGGGATAGAACACACCTGTTGCTGTCCTGCCAATCGGTGAGAGAGGGAGGCACGTGCCGTCAGTGCCGGCTTGTTGGCTCCTTTCTGCGTAGACAGAGATCTCTCCACCTGGCAGGCATCCCTGGGAGCCCCAAGTACGCACGACACACACCAGCTTCCAGACCGAGGGACGTGGTAGGTGTGGTCCTGCTCCTGCCCTGCTTTACCTGCATTCCCGGCACCAAGGTCCCCGCCACGGCTCAGGACCAGCCAGAGCCACTTGGAGGACATGGCAGGTGTTTCCAGTTCTTTGCTGGAGTTTCACAGGGTGCGGAGGTCTCCCTGAGGGTTACCTGAACTCCTGGGATGCTGGATGCTTTGCAGCCGGGAGCAGCGTGATAGGGATCCTTTTCCAGTGAGGAGTGAGGCCGTGCTATCCCGTGCCAGGGTCCCAGGGTGTCACAAGCCGCTTATATTGAAGTCTTAACCCCCAGGACCTCAGGATGGCACCTTATTTGCAGACACGGTCATTGCGAAGGTAACTAGTTAAGCTGAGGTCGTCCTGGAGTAGGGTGGGCTCCTGATCCAATATGACCGGTGTCCTTATCAATGAAGGAACTTTGGACCCAGAGACATACACGCAGAGGGAAGATGGTGTGAAGACACGGGGAGAGGACAGCCACCCACAAGTCGAGGAGGGAGGGAGGCCTGGAGCGGCTTCTCCCTCACAACCCGTGGGAGGAACCAACCCCGTCAACGCTGCGACTTTAGACTCCTAGACTACAGATTGTGACACAATGCGTTTCTACTGTGGAAGCCAAGGACGCGGTCCTCAGAATCCCCGCCCCTCCGGACCAGCCAGATTTGGCTGTCTGGTCCAACCCATCCTGCCTGGCTCCTTCCCCTTTGCAAGGAAGCCTCTTCCCGCTGGCTCTTTGGGCCCCCTCCACCCACAGGTACCTGGAGGGAAGCTCACCCATTTTGCCCGGCCAACGGAGGCTGGTCTGGGCCCTGGCAGAGGGCACAGGGTGAGCCTTTTCCCAGGTTGGCCCTCAGTCCCCTTGCAAAGGCCACCTCGTACTGGTCGGCTTGCTCCCGTAGGCCAGACCCCAGGAAATGGGCCATGGCAGGGGCGGTTCTTGGCTGGGCTACTATCTTACATTGCCCCTGTTCCCTGGATATTTGTGTCCCTCAGAGCACGGAGGCCCCACGGCTCACAGACCCTCTGTCTTTTATGTGGGGGCTTGTGTGTGGCGCCTGAAGGAAGAGTGAGGCCGCCTCATCTGCCTGCTTACTGCTCGTGCTTCGCGTCCTTGACGCGACGGGCTCAAGGCAGGAGCGCCGTCGGCCCTCCCCCGCGGTGGGCAAGGCCAAGTTAGGCCACTCCTTGCCACCAAATCACGGCCTGCTCCTCAGCAGGGGACTCCCTGGAGCTGGCAGAAGTGGAAAACAAAAAGGCGGCGAGCAGTCCCCCGCCTACTCATATCCTTTTACCTCTGTCCTAGAAATCCGACACTTAGGCCAAGAGACGGTATTTTCCCTTCATCCCCCGAGGCCTCTTAAGGCAAATTCTCAAGGCCTCGGGGCCTTAGTGGGCGTCTTTATTTTCCCAAGGGCGCTGGATCTTTTCAAGGTCACCCCCTGGTAGCCTGAGCATTTTCTGCTTATTGGAACGAAAGCGAACTTCTGCAATATTCCACAGTATCTGTCTCCCACGACAGGTTGGGTCAAGGAGGAGAGTTAGCAGCAAATGCCCGACCCCCTGGGAGGTGCCATGAAGGCCAGCGAACACCCCGCAGACATGACAGGTGGGAAGGAAGGAAGGCAGGTTTCTCTTCCGTGCGAACCTGCTCTCCCGAAGGGGGCAGGATACTCGAGCGATTGGCGGTTGATAGAAGCCGTCTCCTAAGCCCTCGGGCTTTCATGTCAGAAATCCCACTAATCATCTCCCACCCGTGTGGAGTGAAGCCTGGTCAACAGCATTTACTGCTAAGGATGTTATTAAAAGTCAAACCGGGTAACTCCTGCCAAACCCCAGGGGGAACGTTGCAGGGAATGAATCATTCTGGAAAGATCCTGGGCATCTGTGTGCATTAACCACAAAGAGCCATTAAAATGGGAGCGGTGAGGGGAGGGACCCATACGAGACGAGATGCTGGCTCCCCTGGGGCGCCGGTGCCTGGGCGCCCCCCTGCGGTCCCAGTCTGCGGGCTGTCCTGTCCCTCTTTGATCATTGCAGAAGAACGAGCAGACCCCTTCTCCGCAGTTCGGGTGAGGCTGTGCTGTCCTTGGCTCAGGTTACTTGTAAGGCCCCTCCAGTGGCCCTGGGGCTGAAGCATCAGGGCAGGGATGGCAGCCAGGACGGGGCTGCAGAGGAGTCTCCGTCCTGCGCCCCGTCCCCAAGTCCCGCCAGGCTGGTGGTGGAGCGAGGGTAGTGATCCGCTTCCTGGCCTCAGGTCCGGAACTCAATTCACCAAGACGGTTCAGCTTGGCCTCTGCTTCTGTGTTCCCACTAAAGACCAGCATTCCCGATGTTGCTGTCTAGATAATGCTGAGTTTGGGCATCGGTCTGCATTTAGGATGTCGGGCGCATTACTTAACCGATCTGAACCTCCGTCTTCTCGTCCGTCAAAGGGGAATGATCCCCTTCTGGTTGCAAAACAGAGCCTCATTTAGGTCACCCCAGAAGAGGTAAGGAGAGCCTTTGAAGAATGGCAAGGATCTTGAACATGGGGCCATTTTGCAAAGAGACTGGATTGTGGTAGGCACTGAGCAATAACTCTAAGGGACCTCCAGCTGAACCGCTGGCCGGCCAAGAACACTGGGGAGGTATCCTCAGAAGGGGGTAAGCCCCATCCCTGTATCATCAACATGACTCAGCTCATTTCTCTGTGTGTCTTTCTCTATCCCATCGGCATTCCTGGAAAAACACGCTGTTGGACTGGGAACCGCCATTTCCCCTGTTTGGTCCTTTTTGTGTGAAGCTACATTGTAGGGTGGTGGCCGGACGATAGGTTCCCTGACCTTCTGCCACGTGCCTGTCCATGTTTTAATCAGACTGTAGAGGCCGAGGGCAGTAGGAGGTATTTCACGCTATACCCTCAGCAAGCGTGCAGGCCGTGCTTCCCCAAATACACCCTGTCATAAGAATTGACATGTCTTCAGAGGCAAAGGAAGTAAGAGCAAAAATGAACTACTGGGACCTCATCAAGATAAAAAGCTTCTGCACAGCAAAGGAAACAATCAACAGAACTGAAAGGCAACCATCGGAATGAGAGAAGGTACTTGCAAAAGACATATCGGATAAAGGGTTAATATCCAAAATCTATAAAGAACTTCAAACTCAACACCCCCCCTCAAAAAAAAAAAACAATCCAGTGAAGAAATGGGCAGAAGACATGAATAGACACTTTTCCAAAGAAGACATCCAGATGGCCAACACACACATGAAAAGGTCCTCAATATCGCTCATCATCACGAAAATACAAATCAAAACCACGATGAGATACCACCTGTCAGGATGGCCAACGTGAACAACTCGGGCAACGACAGATGTTGGCGAGGATGCGGAGAAAGAAGATCCCTTTTGCACTGCTGGTGGGAATGCAAGCCGGTGCAGCCGCTCTGGAAAACAGTCTGGAGGGTCCTCAAAAAGTTAAAAATAGAACTACCCTACAACCCAGCCATTGCACTACTGGGTATTTAGCCAAAGGGTAGAAAAGTGGTGATTCGAAGGGGGCACATGCACCCCCGTGTTTGTAACAGCGCTATTGACGATAGCCAAACTATGGAACGAGCTCAAATATCCATCGACTGACGAACGGATAAAGAGGATGTGGTGTACAGATACAATGGAGCATTACTCGGCAATCAAAAAGAAGGAAATCTTGCCATTTGCTGCAATGTGGCTGGAACTGGAGGATATTTTGCTAAGAAAAGTAAGTCCGTCAGAAAAAGAGAAAGATCGCAAGATCTCACTCACATGTGGAATTGGAGAAACTCAACAGATGAACGAAGGGGAAGGAAAGGAAAAATCAGATGAACACAGAGAGGGAGGCAAACCATAAGAGACTCTTAAACACCGAGGACAAACTGAGCGTTGGTGGGGGTGCGGTGTTAAGGGGGCAGGAGAAATGGGTGATGGGCACTGGGGAGGGCACTTGCTGGGATGAGCACTGGGTGTCGTATGATGAATCACTGGGTTCTGCTCCTGAAGCCAAGGCTGTACTGTATGTTATCTAACCTGAATATAAATAAAAAGGAAAACAAAGAATTACTACGAACATCCAGGCCCCTGCCGTGGAGAGTCTGTTCAGGTCTGGGTGGTCTGAAAAATCTGTAAGTTTGGTAAATAACCTTCAAGAGCTCTTTACGACTCCCACGCAGGACGGGCTTCGTGGATGTGTGATCGGCACAGTGGCACCAGGCCCGCCTTCAGAAGGGCCACGCTTAGGGTTTAGTTCTCTGGGCTGCTGTCTTAGACTTTTTCATCATTTTTTCTTTGAACTTGTGTTTCATAAGTAAAGTTGGATGGGATAAGGGGGCATGGCCCCATTATTTCCCTGCTCCCCCAGAGTGGGTTGTGGCCCCCAGCTCACTGTCCCGGGTGCCCCAGGTCTAGGTGTCCCAAACCGCGGCCGCCATCTGCCTGGGACAGAACCATCAGTGTTTCAGTTGCGTTGGCGGGGGAAGGCCTTTGCGCTTGGGCCACACTCCACCCCCAGTGGGGGTCTGGGCACGACCACACTGGGGTCAGGGTCGCATGCGTGCCCAGCAGCGTCTCAGGACAGAGCCTGATGGGACAGAGGCCATCTCTGTCCCAGATCGACAGGCCACATCACGGCAAGCAAGTGACTTGGTGGAGAGGCCTCTGTTCTGGGTACGGAATGTTCTCCCAGATGGAGGCTGCCCCCTGTGGAGGTGCCCGTCCACCGTGGGCTGGGGCAGCGGTCCCGGGGAAGGGAAGATCGCAAGAGTCCTTGCTTCCGGCAGGGGCCCGGAGCCTGTGCAGGCGGCCGGCAGCCGGGAAACACCAGAACGACGCTTCCCTTGGGGTGCGGGGAGGACGCAGGGTGCCCGTGGGAGTCTGCACTTGCCCTGCCAGGATCCCTAATGCCCCAGGGACTGTCACATTAAATGGCAGATAAGAAACACCATGACAAACCAAGAGAGAGACTGCAGAAGGAAGGAAAACAATTTATACCTCAGTACCTGCAACACCACTTTCCCCCCTAATAACGAGGGGCCCCACATAACGTAGCTGGCCCTGCCCCACGTTTGCGAAAAAGTGTCCTAGCCCAGAGGTGTCTGTAATATCAGAAACCACCGCAGTCGGATTTAACTGTCCGGGAGGAGCCCGGGCATCAGACTGTGCTTTAAGCCCCCAGCTGATTCGGAAACGCAGCCACGTTTTAGGGGGCAGAGTGCTGGTCTCCCGAAACTTCAGCCTGCGCACAGCTCCCCGGGAAGGAAGGGGCTCACTCGGTGGGGGTGGGGCTGAGACCAGGCCGAGGAGTGCATTTCTCACAAGTCCCTTGGCGGTCCCGAGGCTGCCCGTCCAGGGCCCAGACCTGCTAGAGCAAAAGTCCTAGACTTCAGGCGCCCAGACGGGTGGTTGGTAACTCGGGATGCCCATCAGAATCCCCCGGGGGTGGCTTTGAGAACTCCGATGCCCGGTCCTCCCCCGGACCGATCAAGAGAGCACATGGGACCTGCGTCCTCAGGATGTTTCAAACTCCCCTGGAGATTCCACGTGCACCCAGGATTGACACCTGTCCTGGATGATAAACGTCTCTCTCGCATGGGGCGACTGGGAGGCCCGAGGGAGACCACGGGTGCCAAGATTGCCTTTGCCCCTCCCCGCCCTGGCCTCTGGCAAGCTCTTGAGCCTGGCCCAGGCATGAGGTCAGTGTCAGAGGCTATGGCCCACACACCTCCATAAAGGAAGAGCGAGGAACCAGCACAATGGCATGGAAAAGAAGGCCAAGGTGAGCTTTGAACCCTGCTGGGCACCCCGGGAGCCACGATGCTGCAGGATTTCGTGTCCTTTAGCAGGGCAAGAACGTGCGGCCCCCCAGTCCGTTCCCTCCCCGGCCAGCTCGTCCAAGCACCAGTGTGATGATGGGAGTCAGTCCCAGACAAAGCAGCGGCCCTCACTTTACAGCACGTCAGAAACCCCTGGGGGACTGGTCGATTAAAACAGGCCTCAGGCTCCACCGGAGAGTTTCTGACTCAGTACGTGTGGGGCGGGGCCTGAGGATTTGCGGGTCTATACAGTTCCAGGTGGGGCTGATACAGAACTCGCAGAGGTTGTTCTCTTCCGTTCTCTTGAAGGCTGAATAAGACTCCCTTGTGCGCGACGAACACATTCCGCCAGCCATTCATCTGTCGACGGGTGTTTGGGCCGCTTCTACCTCGCGGTTCTCGTGGATACTGCAGCCGTGAAGACTGGTGTGCGAATATCCCTTCGAGGCCCTTCCTGGAACCCTTGTGAATGTATGCCCGGAAGGGGGATTGCTGGGTCGCATGGCGGTTGGATTGTTAACCTTCTGAGGCTCTGCCATGCCGGACCCCAGAATGGCCACCAGCCTCGCACAGGGTCCCCGTGTCTCCACGCCCTCGCCCACGCTCACCGCCTGTTCCGATGGCAGAGCCATCTTCGGCGGGGGGAGGTGGCATCTCGCTGTGCTGGGATCTGCGTTTCTCTGAGGCCGAGGGATGCTGACCAGCCGTGTGTCGTCCCTGGATGGGCACGGTTCCCAGCACGGGGATGCAGCCCAAGGAAAATGAGCTTTCGCCCTCCCTGGGCGTCCACGGTACCGGGCAAAAACAAGCCGAGGGTGCAACCGTGCTAGAGGGTCACGCGGCGACAGAGGCCACGGTGAACCTCCAGGTAGGGCTGGTGGCAAAGGCGACCCTGGGGCGGGAGGGGACTCTGTGACGCGCAGGCATCCCTGAGGAAGTCTGCAGGGGGAGCTCTGTGCATGGAGCGTGTGGGAGGCGCCATCCAGGTAGAGACAGCTCAGGTGCACAGACCCCCGGAGGGGCGGCCGATGTGTCCGATGACCCAGGAGACCAGGGGCAAGGACGGGGGAGGAGCTCTGGGGGGGACGGGTGTGGGGGGCAGTCATGTGGGCTCTTTACATCCAGTGGAGGTCCTCAACTCTTCCTCTGGGCAAGATGGGGACACCAAAGCGTCTAGCACGGCCTCTGGTGTAAAAAGGGCTAAATATTAGAGCTTCTTATTAACATCAGCCTATTTTGTTCATTGAAGAGAAAACATCTTGGCTGGTTTAAGGATATGGTCAAAAGAAAGAGAGAGTCGGAGAAGAAAACGTGTAATAAGATCCCCTCTTCCCTCTGGGAGTCGCTCTCCGAGTGGCTCCCTGGTTTTTCGGAACTCGCTCACGTCTGGAATGCGTTCCGCCTGCCCGGTCGCTTGGCTGCTTTCTGGAATCCTTGAGACTCTTCAGGAATTCCAGCGGCCTGGTAACCATTATGCAGGACAACATTCCAGGGAGGCGAGGGAGAGCAGGCACACACGGCCTCCGAGATCCTACTAGAACCTCAGCCTCTGCTGACAGCCCGGCCCAGGAGGAGGAGCTCAGGCTTGGCTCGTGTCTGAAGCAGACATCTTTGGATGTTCTCGTGCCTTCCAAAGAGCGTAGACAGGTTGCTATGCTTCACAGCACAGAGGTGGTCTTCAGACGTCCGGGCAATCCCACGGAGCGGGTCGGCCCCAGTGTAGACGTGAGGTCTTGACACGGAAGAGAGCACAGCAACTTCATGAGAAATGAGTCATTTCCCACAGCGGAGGCTCCAGACGGCCTCCCTGACCCCCGGGGCAGCTGTTTCCATGGCACCCGCTGGCACTGAACACGGGGAGAGAAAGAGCCAGATTGGACTCAGAAGGATTCATCATACGCATCGGGGAAGGGAAGAGAGAGACGTAGGGGAGAGCGAGTACGCAGGCTGCAGAGCCTTCTTGATTGTTCTTTCATCTCCAGCCCTGTGCTGGCACGGCGCTCTCCTTTCGCGAAGAGCGGGTAGGGTCGTCATGATGGCACTGTGGCATCACAAAGATTTTTGCTGCAAGTGAAGTTCAGGCTCGTGCGTCAGAGGGCTCCCGAGGCTCTGGGGTCAGATGGCAGTGCCGTTTGCCGTCTCTGCCGTGAGCAGCTAAGCCACGGATCAAGGCCAGCGACGGTGGTTTTTGTGCTCTGCGTTCCCGGCATCGTTAGCGTGGAAGGGGGCACGAAGTACAGCGTACCTTCTCGAGGGACCGAGAGATACGTGGACGCGGTTTCACCTTCAGGAGCGAGAGTCTGAAGGAGAGAAGGACCAAGCCGACCATGGGCGTTGACGTGAGTCAGGCAGCATTATAAAAACAAAACACCAAGCCACCGCCCGGACCTCCTCTCTCAGTCAAGCAGGGCACAGCACAGAGGAAACCATTAACCGCCCCCACCCCCCCTAAATTCAGAACCACTTAGAAATTTCTACTCGAAACATTACTAAAGGGAACACTTCAGCTTAGGAGAGAGAGTAGGTCTTCCCGCTTAAACGTTCTTCTTCTCCAAAATGATTATCAGTTAGCTATACCACATTTGTTTCTATCACAGTGATAACATTTACAATATTATGATTAAAGTAACGCATGCGAATCAGAGAAAACGTGCAACATATGAAATTGTAGAAAAGGAAGCACTGAAATTGCCCTTCACGTACCACCCAGAGACCATCACTGTTAAGATTTGGGGTTGTGCCCTTTATTTTTATAGTTTGTGTTATAAACATATATTTACGACACAAAATATAATTAGGCTAAACTGTGTACAGAGTAACTTGATTTGTTCTCGTGTAATATTATGCACTTCTTTCCATGTCATTGAAATTTTGTAAGCACCATTTTATGTTTTAAATTTTTTTAGTGTTTATTTATTTTTGACAGAGAGAGAGAGAGAGAGAGCGCATGAGCAGGGGAAGGGCAGAGAGAGAGAGAGAGACACAGAATCCGAAGCGGGCTCCACGCTCCGAGCCGTCGGCACAGAGCCCGACGCGGGGCTTGAACTCGTGGATCGTGCGATCGTGACCTGAGCCGAAGTGGGACGCTTAACCGACTGATCGTAGCGCTTAAAAAAAATTCAACAGAGTAATGGGGCAGAGAGAGACCACGGGATTGAGGAGGTTGTGCTAGGTGAGACCCTCAGAGAAGGCCTTTGAGAAAGTTAGGTTGGGCCAGAGACCCACATGCTGGCAAAGCACCTTCATGGCAGGCCAGGCAGAGAAAATAAAGCTGATTACGGCCTCAGGAAGATGGCAGCCTGGTGGGTTAGAAGAACCTCAAAAAAATGAGTGTGGCTGCAGTTAAGGGAGCAAGGGAGCAGGTGGCAGGAGACAAGGTCAAGGCTCAGGCAGCTGGGCATCGGAGGCCCAGGCAAGCAGTGTGGATGGTGAGTGCAATGGGCAGCCATTGGAGAGGAAGGTCAGAACATGGTGTGGCTTGGTTTATATTCAACACAATTACTGTAGCTACTAAATTAAATTGGCTGTGGGGAGCAAGAGAGTCGAAGCAGACCCCAACTCGGTCTGCAAGGACAGTGTTACTGTGATGCCCAAACCAGCTGAAAACATCACAAGAAGGAGGAAAGACCCTACAGGCCAACCTTCCTCATGGATGCAGATGCAGAAACTCTCAACGAAATACCAGCAAGTCAAGTTCAGCAGTCCACAGAAAGGATTATTCACCATGACCAAGTGAGCTGTATCTCAGGAATGCAAGGTTGGTTTAACGTCTGGAAATCGATGCAGGGAGGGGGCTGGAGTTCTGAACACGTCCACTTCTCTGTGAAAACGAATCCTGAGATACAGCATGTCTGAGTGAAAATATAGAGAAGGAGATTTACTTGGTAAAAGTTTAGGGTTAGTGGTTCGTAAATCACTGGGGTGACACGGCAGTTGAAGTGGTGAATCATCCCCTAGTCCCGGTACGACTCGGGCTTCTCAGGACATGTGTGTGGATGGATGCAAATGGGAGAAAGGGCCCAGGTCCAGTTTTAGGGACTTTGCCCAGCAAACCATCCATGTGCCCCCCAAAAAATCAGAGCTAAATTGTCCACAGTCTCTGGATCCAAGCTCTGTTTCCCTCCCACCAGAGGATTGCAAGCTACTTTGTAGAAATGTGGTTTAAACTTTTAACTGGTGCTTGGAGGAACAGACATCATCTCCTAGAGGAGATCTTCCAGTTTTAACAAGTTCAACAAGCTGTAGCACGTGGGGACCTCAAGGGAAAGGAAGGAAGGACCAGAACAATGTTTAGGAGGAGGGGAGATAAGATGCGGAAGAGAGCTCTTGGTGGAGGGCGTGGGGAGAGAAGCAAGCGTCTAACACAAAGCCTGTTCTCCCTTCCTGGGCCCCAGAGGGCTGGCCGTGTGAGCCTCCAGGGGTCACAGGACCGGAACCCACCAGGGAGAAGCGCCACCCCCCCCAGCTGCACACAATGTAGGTGTGGGGAAAACAGCCCCCTAGAGTGAAGACTGTGTTCATCTTTCTGGACTCTCTGTGTACTTGAGACTCCCTGTGTACGCTTTGAGAACGGCAAGGAAGTGAAGCCAGCATGAAGCTCCGTCCCTCTCATCTCTGTTTTCAAGGGCCAGCAGTGGACACGCACCTGCTCAGAAGTGACTTTCAGGGAGGACGCCGCTGCTGTTCATCTCGAAGAAATGGTCCCTGACGTAAGATTGTCAGTGTTTGGCTTTGAGGCCAACGAGCTGAGCCCTGCGAGCTTAAGAAGTATCTGTAAGCAATGGACTCAGAGCCTCAAGCTCACTTTGCTAGTGGGGGTTTGCATCCTGTCAAAGGATTCCAGAATGTTCCGAGGTGCTTTGAGCCGACTCCATGTTGGGTCATTTCCTTTGTGCACAGGCAGTGAGGTCACCTCTGACAAGCCTTGCTCCGTGTACTCCTGTGTTGTGGCAAAGAACGGATCACACATCCACGTTTCAACCTGACGGTCATCAGAGGAAAGAAATCACCAAGAGTTTGGCATGGTTTCCAGATTTCTCCACGGAGAAGAGATACGAGGCCTCGTCACCCTGGCTGCAGCCTGCCTGGCGCTTACTCTAGGAAAGTCCATCCACCTCCAGCCTTTTCCTCCAGGGAGGCTAATTTTCTAGCAGCCTCTGTATCTGTCGCAGACTCTCGACGTAAAAGATGTATCTTCCTCGTATGTCCTAAAATACTCCCCCAGGAATCCAAACTGTGAACGAATGCCATGTGAGCAAATAGATTTTCTTGTTTTCTCTCGAGAAAAGCTAAGCTGTGTAAATCTATGCTGTAGGTCTATGACTAAGTTCTCCCCCACGTCCCCCCGTATCTAGAAAGGCTCATTCGGGCTTCACCATCCACGATGTCTGGGAAGTGAGAAAGCACCAGCTTGAAGGATTTAAGATTGTACTGAGAGACACTGCTTGACGTGGAAATACCTGTAACCTCACGACGATTTGCGATCGGCATTCTTCCTGGCGGTAGAGCGACTGCCTTGCCCGGTTGCTACAGAGATTAAGTAAAGTGAAGCAGGAGAAAGTGCCCATGAGGGTGCCGTGTGTTAGTCAACTGTAGGGATTGTTCTTTTCAGAGCATCAAATAAAATCCTACTTGCATGAGAACTCTTTATCCAGGTGCCGCTAATATGCTGGATACTTTGATTTGTTGTCAGCTTTCCAGGGACGCTGCGAGGTATCGGTCCCATTTTTTTTTTTTTTAAAGATAACCTCCAGCTAGGTTGTCTACAAGAGATGTTCCTAAGGGCTTAGAGTCTGGGAGACATTTTCCGCGCATATGAAGTATCTCTAGATGAAATTCTTGGACACAAGAAGAGTGTGGCGCTTGGATTTCGCTGAACGTTAACAGCACGGGAGCCAGAGCTGAGCATTCAACAGGTACACCGACGTTCATGGCGGTGGGAGCACGGACGGTCAGTGGACATCCGTTCCCCTGAGAAGGTGAGCGCGAAGATGAGAAGGCAAGGCGAGAAAGAGGGCACGCTTCTCCGATGACCTCAGCTCCCAGGCGTCACCTCACTGGCTCGTGTTAAGGAGAGGTAGCTAGCTCAGTCTTCCCGGAGTTGTTCTCGAACCACTGGTCTGGGGATGGGAAGAGAGGCTCACGGTGGACAGAGACACAGGGAAGGGTTGAATGCGGATGCTACAGGGACACGAGACACAAGGCGACCCCAGGCTCTTTGGAGCAGCTAGAAAGAAGGGTTTCCTCTTGCATCATGGGTTCGGAACATCCTAGGCTGCACAGCGGACACAGAGAGAAGAGAGAAAAGACAGACTGGACGTTATCGTAGAATGAATTCACCAAGATAAAGAAGCAGACAATGCAGCTTCTGGGTCTGTTGGTAGGCATGCTGTTCCTTGGGAGTTTACTTTCAGTGTGTCCCTGTGGCAGAGAGGTGGAGGACCGAGATCAAACCCAGGCTGACTTGTTTTAAAATAGCTACTGGCTGTGTCTTGTGGACCCGGTGTTGTTCCAGGTGCTGTTCCAGGCGCTACAGAAAGGACATCGGGTGGGCCCAACACTCCCGTCACATGGGCTCCTGTCGAAAGCAGAGGTTATGAAGCTGAAGGATGGCCCTTTACCAAGGACGATCCAGATCCAAGCAGCCCAGACTACGCCCAGCGGCCACAGGGAGATGGGAAAGGAAGCCCCCGAGGACCCTCCAGGGTCCCGCCAGCTCCTCATTTTATTTATTAATTTATTTTTAAACTTTACTTACTTATTTTGAAAGAGACAGAGACAGCGCGAATTGGGGAGGGGCAGAGAGAGAGAGAGGGAGAGAGAGAATCCCAAGCAGGCTCTGAACTGTCAGCGCAGAGCCCGACGCAGGGCTCGAACTCATGAACCGGGAGATCGTGACCTGAGCTGAAATCAAGAGTCGGCCGCTTAACCGACTGAGCCACCCAGGTGCCCCTATAATATCTTAAGACAAATATTCCTTCCATTAACAGATGAATCAATAGACAAAATGTGGTATATACGCACGATGGAATATTACTCGTCCACAAAAAGGAGAGGACCTGGGGCATCGTGGAGGAAGCTCAAAGACCAGATGCTGAATGCAAGGAGCCCGTCACCCAGGGCCACCTGTGGCGCGAGCCCATTTATAGGGAATATCTAGGATAGGCAAGTTCAAGGAGACAGGAAGTAGGTCTGAGGTTACCAGGGGTGGGGGAGGGGGCATGGGGAGTTACCGCCAATGGGTAGAGAGTTTCAATTTAGGATGCTGAAAAAGGTTTGGGGAAAGATGTGATGATGGTCACACGACACTCCCAGCGTACTTAATGCTGCTGAATGGTGCGCTCAAAATGGTTCAGATGGAAAATTTTATACCATATGATATATAGATGGGTAACGATTGCCATAATTTTACAACATAATGTAATTCACCCTAAGCCACTGAATCGTATGCTTTCAGTGGGTGGCTTGTATGGGATGCGACTGTCTCCATAAAGCTGGTTAAAAAATAAACAAGTATTCTTGGGGCGCCTGGGTGGCGCAGTCGGTTAAGCGTCCGACTTCAGCCAGGTCACGATCTCGCGGTCCGTGAGTTCGAGCCCCGCGTCAGGCTCTGGGCTGATGGCTTGGAGCCTGGAGCCTGTTTCCGATTCTGTGTCTCCCTCTCTCTCTGCCCCTCCCCTGTTCATGCTCTGTCTCTCTCTGTCCCAAAAATAAATAAAAACGTTGAAAAAAAAATTAAAAAAAAAAAATAAACAAGTATTCTTGATTGTCGTGTCCGCAGCGCGTGAATGTTACTGCTCTCGCTTTCAGTTCTTTTAAAGGGAAAATAAAGAGACGGACTAGAAAGAAGAGCTTGGCGTCCCCAGTGGCCCCCCAAGGACCCATCTCCACCCCACCACGCCCTCCCTCTCCTGGGATACATCTCCAGCCCCCTCCCAGGCGGGGACCCTCCGGCCGTCCTGCTCAGCATCCCGGGGAGGGACCCGTGGCAAGTGCCGGCCGGTGGACACGCTGAACCACAGCAGCCCGTGGGGCAAGGTGAGTGTGGAAACACCATTGCTTTTGAAAGTCGGTCCCGAGGAGTGGACACAGCTGTGCGCATTCTTCCTGGCTCTTGCCTTTCAAAGCTGCTCCGCGCACTTTGATCTACAAACGTCCAGCCTGTCGATGCGAGGCGGTTCTCTTTAATTAATGACGCGCCACTTCGTTCTGATTTGTTCTGTGTTTGTTCACTTCCAGGGTGCCACTCGGGCCTCCTCTCTAAGCGAAGCAACTATGAAGGAACGGCTCGGGTTGCATAACGGGGGCCCCCAGGCGCGTGTGACCAAGCTGCTGCTTCTGGCTTGTACCTTTCGCCTCTTTGCAAAGCCACCCGGGAGTCAGCGGAAACGTGTGTGGGCGAGGGAAGGGAAGAAGTGTGCTCCGAGGACAGGAGAGCGATCCAGCCGGTGCCCGTGCATCTGTCAAGCCAAATGTGGTCTTTTGGGGGAAAATCAGCTTCTGAAGATGAGGTTTACAGCAGGAATGACCTTCTACAACTTTGCGTATCATATCTCCCCCTCCTCCAAAAAATTAATAAAGCCAACAGAGTCGGGTTTTTTTTTGTTTTTGGTTTGCTTTTATTATTTTTTATTATTTTAATTTATTCATTCAAATTCAAGTGAGTTCACATACAGTGTAGTGTTGGTTTCAGGAGCAGAACCCAGTGATTCATCATATGGCACCCGGTGCTCATCCCAATAAGTGCCCTCCTTAGTGCCCATCCCCCATTTAGCCCTTCCCCCCACCGCCTCCCTTCCCCTCAGCAACCCTCGGTTTGTTCTCTGTATTTAAGAGTCTCCACCGGTCACCTGGGTGGCTCAGTTGCTGAAGTGTGGACTTTTTTTTTTAATGTTTATTTATTTTTGAGAGAGAGAGACAGAGCGTGGGTAGGGGAGGGGCAGAGAGAGAGGGAGACACGGAATCTGAAGCAGGCTCCAGGAGCCTGAGCCATCAGCAGAGAGCCTGACGTGGGGCTCAAACCCACGAACTGTGAGATCATGACCTGAGCTGAAGTCAGATGCTTAACCGACTGAGCCACCCAGGCACCCCTAAGTGTCGACTCTTGATTTCGGCTCAGGTCATGATCTCACAGTTCATGAGACCGAGCCCTGCAGTCTGGCTGTGCACTCATAGCACAGAGCCTCCTTGGGATTCTCTCTCCCTCTCTCTCTGCCCCTCCCCCCCACCATGCTCTCTTTCTAAATAAAATAAATAAAGAGTCTCTTATGGTTTGTCTCCTTCTCTGTTTTTGTCTTATTTTTCCTTCCCTCCCCCTATGTTCATCTGTTTTATTTCTTCAATTCCACGTATGAATGAAATCATGTATTTGTGTTTCTCTGACTGAATTATTTCGCTTAGCATAATACCCTCTAGTTCCAACCACGTAGTTGCAAATGGCAAGATTTTATTCTTTTTGATCGCTGAGTAATATTCCATTGTGCACATAAACCACGTCTTCTTTATTCATTCATCCGTCGATGGACATTTGGGCTCTTTCCATACTTTGGCTGTTGTTGATAACGCTGCTGTAAACATCGGGAATCACTTCTTATTAAGATATTTGTAACTTACTCTGAGATGCTCATTCTAGGGACAAACATTCATTTCTGAAGAACTTCCAATTCTGACACCTACATCTCCAACACAATGCTCCGGAAGACACACACACACACACACACACACACACACACACACACACTCACGGGTACATGCAGACGTAGTATGTTCCAATTTCCTCTTTAGTGGTGGGAGACACAACCCTGTGACTGCATATCTGGGTTGAGCCGAGCACCAGAGACCGGACCGCACCTCAGGCCTCAGCAGAGATGTGCGGCTGATTATGGAAAACTTGTCCTGGGGCAGCAAACGATTGGTCTGGAACTGGGGGGACTCCAGGGGCAGAGCCAGCATCTGGACCGGGAAAGGACTGTCATCCGGGACCAGAGATGGAGCCATGGCTGAGGCAAGACCAGGAAGGCAAAGTAGGAGACCTGGGGTGTTGGGGGCTTGGCTGTCCACATAAGAAAGGCTTAGTGGTTAATCCTTAATCTTCTTTCCAACTGTCCCCCTCTTATGTGCACGCCCCAGCAGCCACCTGAGGATCGTCGGGGACCCTGTCCTCACTCCCTCAAGCCCTTCTCGCATCCAGTTCTACCAACTTTATGCTCTTATTCTGGCCCAGTAGCTCTCGATGGACAATTACGACGCTATTACAAAGTCGTGTCATCTCCACCTGCCCTCTGTCACACGTAGCCCAATATAATCCCTCCATGTCCTCCCCCCTGGAGATCCTTGGAAAACACAACTATGCTTGTGTTCCTTCTCTGCTTGAATCCCTTCTACGGCACCACACCTTCAGGCTAAAAACACGCACACTGGACGTGGCCTCTGGCTCTGCGTGGTGTGGTCCATGGGCCTCCCTGGCATCTAACTTCCATTCTCATGCCTCACCTTGGCTGCCTCCCACAGGGCCCTTGCACGGCCTGTCCCTCCTGCATGAACCCCCTTCCCTCCATCTTTCCTCAGCCAAGTCCTGCTTATCCCCAGATGTCAGGACACCCGTCACCTCCCCAAGAAGGCTCCCCCACCTCCCTCGAGCAACACCCCAGTTCACCTTGGAATACGACTCCATGCCTTGTCCACTGAGTAGTGAGACTCTCACCATTTTACATTTACTTATAGATTAACGGTGAACGGCTGCCTCCCTGTGGGCCACCTGCCTTATGAAGACGGAGCCACGACCACACCTGCGAATGGTTCATCAGTTCCTAGGTATACATTGCCTCTCTGGGAGCGCGTAAGGCGTGGGCTCCCGGGGCCCTCTGGGCTCCCTCCCAGCACCCCAGACTCAAGCGAATACTTTTGCTCCTTGTTCTGCAAGTGGTTCAAAGGAACAATTAAGAAGTCATGTCCCTGTAAACGTTCCACGTGAGCTGTTGAGAGTTAGATGACCTTTCACGAAAATAGCAAAGCAAAGGCTTTATAAACTACAAATAAACGTAGATACATAATGAAGGTAGTATGAAGAAATGAATCAATGAGCAAAGGGCAGGAGGGAATGTTACAAAGAAATAACCATGCGGTTCCTTACTGGCTGATTACGCAAAGGAACATTTTTAAAATTACGTAATGCTAAGAAACATAGATGACACACGCTACAAGGAAATTGCTAACAAACATACATCCACATCAGTCAGGTGGCAGAATGGTCAGAGTGCTCCCCAAAGTGTGAGGGTACACAACTGGGGAGCAAAGGACCTCCCCAGGGGGGTCCCAAATATTCTTCTATTCAGAAGCATGTATTGGTTTGTTTGTGCGTTAAAAACATACACAACAAGCATGTCCAATGTGGGACTTCATAGATATTACTGCTTAGGACAAGGCTTAACAAGGAAGAAAATAAATAAATAAAATGTAAAAAGTCTATTTACAGGGGGAAAAAATAAGCTAAGTCAGAGGTTGGCAAACCATGGACCAGGGCCAGGTCTGGCCCCCAGACTGGTTTTGTACAGCCCGCAAGCTAAGAATGTTTGCTTTTATATGCTTTTCAAAGGGTGTTTAAAAAAAAAAAAATGAACAGATGGCTGAGATCATGTGTGGCCTCCACAGTCCAAAATGCTTTCTTTTTTTTTTTTTTTAATTTTTAAAAAATGTTTAATTTATTTTTGAAACAGAGAAAGCGCATGAGCAGGGGAGGGGCAGAGAAAGAGGGAGACACAGAATCCGAAGCGGGCTCCAGGCTCCGAGCTGTCAGCACAGAGTCCGACACGGGGCTCGAATCCACGAACCGTGAGACCATGACCTGAGCTGAAGTCGGACGCTCAACCGACTGAGACACCCAGGCGCCCCCTAAAATGCTTCCTATCGGGCCCTTTCCAGACAAAGTTTGCCAACCCCTGAACTACATAATCACCGCGAGGCCGGAGATGTGGCGACAATGTGGAGAGTGTGTGGTGGGGGGACACTGGGGAAGCACAACGCTCAGGAAAGGGTGAAGCCGGCCACGCCTGAATCCACATCTCTACCTTCAGCTCCGTGGCCCCGGTTCGCTATGTAATCTTCCGAAAGTGTTGCCCTCAAAGCTATAAAATGGGAGTCATAAGAGTTCCTGCCTCCTAAGGGTGATGTGCGAACTCAATGGGTTCATTCATAGAAAGCACTGCGTATTATGCCTGATGCCTGGTAGGTACTCAGTGCATGTTAGTTATTGTTGTTTTTTTAAATGTTTGTTTTCTCCATCGCAGAAAATTGGACAAATATCGCAATGCTCTGAAAGATCCCACAGAGACAATCCCCATTGCTATTCTGGCACGATACCTTTGGCTAGCCGGTTTCATTCGTGCACTCGTCTACTCCGTCCTTCGTTTATTTTGCGCAATGTGCCAGTTGGGTCCTCCGAGAGGCAGATGCTGAGACGGAATCAGGAATATAGGAAGGTTATTGGAATTAGTAGCTGTGAAAGATGAAAGAGGGAAGGAGGGAGCGGGAGCGGGCAGGGGAGCCTTCGACGGCAATGCAGCTCGGACGAGGTCCCGGCCGCCGAGCAGGAGGCGTTCCCTTGCTGGGCACAAAAGCCCAGATCCCAGCATCCTCTGTGCCGTCACTGCCCGGGGCAGCCCTACAGGGGGTTTGTTCCGGAAGCTGAGGTGGAGTCTGAAGTCACTACAGGCTGCAGGATAGCAGGTCATTGTCCTCCATCCTGCAGGGAGAGACAGCAGTCCCCACGGTGACCGCCACAGTCCACCCCTTCCTCCTGGGCATCTGCTCTCCATACATCACCAGGAACTGCACCCCAGGGGTCCAGGGGGCCTCTATCTGAGGGAGGCTGCAGCTGGTACTCCCCTGCTTTTTAAATTTTTTAAAAAATGTTTATTTATTTTGAGAGAGAGAGAGCGAGCAAGCAGGGAAGGAACAGCAGGAGGGGGAGAGAGAATCCTAAGCAGGCTTCACACTGTCAGCTCAGAGCCTGATGCCGGGGTTTGATCTTACGAACCGTGAGATCATGACCTGAGCCAAAATCAAGAGTCAGATGCTTAGCTGAGTCAACCGGGCGCCCTGGTACCCCCTTCTCCTGTCTCCCTCCTCCGCTGTCCATTGTAAGTTCCCCTCACCCTCAGACAGCACTTCGGCAGGCCTGGGTCTTGTGACCCCCGGTGCTGTGACCCAGGCTGTCCTGTCTCTCCAGCGGGCAGAGCCCCTGGTTAGCACCTCCTTCTCAGGCCGAGGTTGCCACACGTGACCCACTCATAGTCACCACAGGGCACCAAGAAGCTTGAAGGGGGTCACCCGCATTCCATGTGGGCTCACCCCCACCCCCCACCACCTGACTCTGTAAAAGCATCCCTGCCCCCTCTGGGTGAGCAGATCCAATTATCCCTGCCAAGACGGTGACTCCTCTCTTACCTCCCCAAGCCTGGGGGCAGAGTCCCCTGAGCTCTGGAAGCAGCTGCGGCTGGTACTTTACTTCAGGGGGCTCTGGAGGTTTCCCCCAGCAGCAAAGGATCCCCTTTGAAGACCGGGAACCCCGAAGAGCCCCAACTTGAAGGGAAGGGAGGTACAAGGTCCCCATGATGTCCTTCGGAAGGATGGTGTGCTGGCTCGGGTCCTCTGAGGAGCAGGTGTCCAGATGGGAGTCCCCGTGGAAGGGCTGCGAGGAGGCGAGGGTGGGAAAAGCAGGTGCAGGAAGAGCCTTCAGCTCTCGCAGGCGAGACACCTGTGAGGGAGAGAGAAGCCAGGACCGGGGCAGGAAGAGTCCCAGACCACAGCGCAGTTCCAACAGGGGTGTGGCCAACCCCATGGGGAGTCCCTGAACAGAAGTCACCATTATGGGGCGGGGTGGTGGCTCAGTCGGTTAAGCCTCCGACTTTGGCTCAGGTCACGATCTCGCCGTCCATGAGTTCGAGCCCCGTGTCGGGCCCTGTGGCGACAGCTCGGAGCCCGGAGCCTGCTTCGGATTCTGTCTCCCTCTTTCTCTGCCCCTCCCCTGCTCGCACTCTGTCTCTCAAAAATAAGTAAATATTAAAAAATGTTTTAGAAGTCACCATCAGAAGTGCTGGGTAAGAAAGACTTCCCGCCACGATAAAGATGTGACTGGTGCATGGGGAGAGGCGGGCGGGGGCAGGGGGGCTCCAGGCAACCAGGAGAGGGCCCCAGAGGGGAGGCCTAGCGCCCTGCTCAGCCTCAAATCTGCTACAAGCTGGAACCAGCTCACTGCTGTCTCTTGCAGTGGGGGGCGGGCGGGGGGGGGACCGTGATTTGAGCAGTGCGCCTCCAGGACCGCCTCACCGGGCATGAGCGCGTGATCGGTTTCCACTTTATTGCCAATATTGTTAAATGACTGCTTATCTTCTTTAGGATGAGTCAAACAAGGATGAATAATTTTAGTGCCTATTTACAAGTATTTATATTGCTTAGGAGAGGTGTCTCAAAATGAAATCCCAGGGTCAACACTATGATTATTGTTAAGATTCTTGGTACACGGCGCTAATTTGGAAGCATTTTCTGCTTCAGCCGGAAATATAAGAGCATGTTTAACTCCTTGAAAAAGGCCAGCTTAGGGGAGTCTAGTTAAAAAAAAAGAAAAAAGAAAAACCACTTTCATACTGGTGTTTCTTTCTTTATTGCAACTTCAATGGGATCTTTGAGTGCCATAGGGATTAGACATTTTTTCATAAATGTCATTGAACCAGTAATGTTTTTGTTTTTTGTTTTTAACTTGGCAATGTGCATCTTCTGACAAGTGGGTGCCAGGACAGGACTGGCCATGCCAGGGACCCACCAGAACAGTGGCCTGCCAGGGAGGCTGGGGGGGGGGGGGGGGGTGGATGTGGGAAGCCGGAAGACCGTGATGAGGGTTTGACTCCACGGGAAGGAGAGAAGGAAGGAAGGAAGGTTCTGGGAGAGGCCCTCAGCTGCAGTGCGGCCCCACGTCCCCAGGAATGGCCTCCTTAGTGGCCCTGCTGTGCTCGGTGCCTGCCTGGGAGCAGCCCGCAGGATGCTGGCCCCCATGTGAACATGGTGACGGGTTTCAGCAGCAGCCAGGCCCTTGCTCAGTGAGGGTCCCTGCAGTCGGAGATCTGAGAGGTGAACTTCCATGGTCGCGACCAAATGTCTCAACGTGTTTCGTCCACTCGTTGGTGGGTATTGTAGCGGCATTTAATTGATTTATATGAGAATTGAATGTAATCGCTAGCATTTCACTTGCCAATAATGTCTTAGATGTGTCTTAAGATTCTCTTTCAGTTTTTCGTATAGGTTGTTTTCAAGTAGCCTAATGTGTCTGCTTTTTTTAATGCCCTTTTTTACACCGTAACCTCAAGAAATAGGTTTGCTTTGTTTGAATTTTTGTATTTGAGTTTTGTTTGTCGGAAAGTGTATTTATTTATTTTGAAAGAGAGAGCACGAGCTGGGGAGGGGCCGAGGGAGAGGGAGAGAGAAAATCCCAAGCAGGCTCCGTGCTGTCAGCCCAGAGCCCCGACTCAGGGCTCGATCCCACAAACAGTGAGGTCCTGCCCTGAGCTGAAATCCAGAGTCAGACACGTGACCGACTAAGACACCCAGGCGCCCCCCTTGCTTAACTTTTTGAATCGTTTCTAGACTTTATTTTAACATAGCGTTTCAAGTTAAGTACGAATGGTCTTAAAATGCCAAATCGCTAGCTAATCCCCCCCCCACAGCTGTTTGAACACCCCCTCCCTTCTGTGTTGAGTCCAAATGTCACTTTTATCAGATGTTATATCCTTATCTATGCTTCTTGGCTGTGAACAGTGTGTCAAGACCTCTCGTTTTCCCAGCACCACAGCTGAGTCCGGATGGTGGCCTTAGCGACATTATTTTCAGGGCTGCAGGTTTATCGTGTGTTGGCCACTTTGCTAAGAACTGTGTCTGACTCTCTCGATTCCCACCCCCAACTCCATTACAGACACTGTTCCCACCCCGGCCTAGAGAAGAGGGCTCTGGGGCTTCTAAGGGTTCACTTGAAGTCGACGCTGGCGAGTTATGGCGGCGGAAGACTCACACAGGCAGGTGCGCCCCCATCGTCCAGCCGGGGACAACTGTGGGCGTCTATCCTGTCTCGACAGCTAAAGACGCAGGAGTGTGTGAGCTCCCCACTCTGTCCCCTGATCCATCAGTCTCTTCCAGAACAAAATCAGCTGCCGGTGCCTAGCTTTGGGGCACGTATGGATATCCCGCTGGGCAAGTCACTTGCCCCCCACTTCCCGCTCAGCGTCTCCGAGCAGGCCTAAGTTAAGCTCCAGTTAGAGGGACTTAAACCACGAACGGTTGAAACATGTGTCTTAGTTTCCGGAGCCTGCCATAACAAAGCATCAAGAACCGGGGGGTTTAAAACAACAGAAATGTATTCTCACACAAATCTGGAGGCCAGGAGTCTGAAATGGGGATGTTGGCAAGGGCCCGCGCTCTCTGAAGGCTCTAGGGGAGAATCTGTTCCAGAACTTTCTCTTAGCTTCTGGCGTTGCCCAGCAATCCTCGGCGCTGCTTGGCTTGTAGAGGCATCCCTCCCCCCTCTCTGCCTCGTCGTCGTCACGAGGTACTCTCTCTCGAGCTCCTGTCTTTTCTCTTCTTATGAGGGCACCGGTCACCTTGGATGAAGCCCACCCCCCCCCCCCCCCGCTCCAGAATGACCTCACCTTAAGTAATTACATCTGCAAAGGCTCTTTTCTCTTGGATGCGGTGAGAGGAAGCCCAGAGCCTGTGTGGGTGGTTTGTTTCCTTCTCTGTGCCGGCAGGGTGGTCCTTCCACCGTGTCCCTGTGACCCTGTGCTCAGCACGTGGACTCAGGCCCCATCTTGCCCTTTGGAGGTCTTGGATGAGTCGGTCTGCTCAGCAGACCCAACCCTTTCCGTGTGCAATTACTCTGGGGGGGCGGATTCGTGGGCCCCAGACCCCAGCTCAGGTCTCCAATCCAGCGTCCCCTGCACAAAAGCTGACGGACGAGGTCTGACTACCTGAATCGTGTGTCTGACCTCCAAGTAGTCTGGGATCTGGGAGTCAGACAAACTGGAGATGTGGTTGGAAAGGATTGGTATTGGAGGGCCAGAATTCACGCGTGGAGAGAGGGAAGCTTTTGGCCGGGACGGGGGCAGCAGCTGGACGGCTTGGGAAGCTCAGGGAGCAGGGGGGCATTGCTGGCAAGAGAGCGGCCAGGGCGTGGGGAGAGGCCGGCCCAGGTCTCCGCAGTCGCCTTGACCCGACTCACCCGGGCCAGCTGGGTCACAGCAGGGACGGCAGAACCAGAGTGAGTCTTTGCGGCCCCAGCCAAGGGAGCTGCCGGGCGCGGGCTGTTCAGGTCACAGCGGCCGGCATCTTTCTTGGTTTTCTCCGGTTTTGTAGCCGACTCGGGGTGTCTACTCAGAGAGGTGCGCTATTCTTCTCTGCATCTTGTCTGATCTGCATCTAAGGTCAAGGCAGAGAGATCGAGGGCTGGTGGGGTCCCCCCACCTCAGAGAGCGAAACGAACCCTCTGGGAGCGCTGAGATCCGGACACGTGGCCATGAGGATTCTGGGGTTTGGAAATCAGAGGTGGCCGTCGCACAAGGCACGGGAGCTCTTTCACAGACACGTGGAAATGCAGAAAAGTGGAGTCCGGGTGAATGACATTAACACGCCTCTGAAGGGCAAAATAATCCTGCCGTGAGCACCTGAAGGGACGTCCCAGCCCGCGAGACAAAAGAAAATACACACACTCTTCTGTCCCCGGCTCCTGGCACAGAGCTGCTAAAACTCTTGTAATTTCCTAAGGGAAAAGAGAAGCCTCTTTTGTTCTAATATCTGGTCTTTGACCTGGGTTCCTGACATCGAGCTCCTAAGTCCCCTGTCGTTTCCTGGGTGATACCAGTGACTCTGGATCTGATGAGGCGACTCTGGGGGGCTCCTGGATGGAAGGGGATCACCGGGAAGACTAAGCCATGTTCAGAAGCCTGGAATTTTCAGCCCCATCCTTAGTCTCCAGAGAAGGGAGGGGGGCTGGAAGTGGAGTTTATAATCCAACATGCCTAAGGGAGGAAGCCTCCAGAAAATCCCAATAGTGTGGGGTTCAGAGAGAGCTTCTAGACTGAGGAACACATCCATACGGGGAGGCTGAGTGATGGGGTTCTGGTTGATGGCGGGGTTCGGAGCCGATGGCCAAGAAAAAATTCTTGGAGACGTCTTCGGTGCAAAAAGGTGATTTTCTTAAAGCACGGGGAACAGGACCTGTGGGCGGAAAGAGCTACACCGTCAACATGAGGATCCCCAACTTGACAGGGACAGAAGATCCTGAGCTCAGGGCCCTCCCACACCTTGCCCTCTGTGTCTGGTCATCTGGCTGTCTGTTTGTCCTTTTGTAAACTGGTAACTGCGTTTTCCCGAGCTCCAGGAGCTGTTCTAGCAAACAATCGGATCCAAGGGGGAGAGGAGGTCGTGGGAACCTCCAACCCGCAGCCAAGTCAAACAGAGGCTGTGGGTAACCTGGGCACCTACCGCTGGTTGGTGATGCCTGAAGTAGGAGGCGTCTGACAGAACTGAGCCCTGACCTGGCGGGATCTGACGTTATTTCCAGATGGGTAAGTGTCGGAACGGAGTTGAAATGTAGGGCACACAGTTGGTGTCACAGAATCCCACACATTTGATGACCAGAAGTGTCAGAAGTATTCTGGCTAAAAGTAAAGGATATACATGAAAATGAAAGACTGGAGGTTTTTCCCATACACAGACCCCGCGGAGACCTAGGGCGACAGAGAAGTTTCCGGAAGCGATGGAACTGCACAGAGAGAGGCAAGTCTGGATACAGCCCGCTCCCATGTTGGGCCTCCGGTCTACAGAGCGGAATGCTGCGCAAAGATAGGTTTGGGGGAGGGCAGAAGCACCGATCCCACCGGGCCACGAGGCACTTCAGAATCCTCAATGGCAGCTGCTCTTCGGAAATCCGCGGAGGGTGATTGTCCCACCAAAAGAAATGCTGAAAGGGAGAAATAAATTAACCTCTAGGAGGTAGGTTTTATGGGCTGGCCCAATTCCCCAGCAGGAGGCAGCAGAAGCAGCCAGGGTGGCCAGGCCACTATCACTCAACGGCCTACCCTCAGTGTAGCGCCCAGGGGCCAGGAGCTCAGGGCTCAAAGGGAGGTGGAAATTAAAAGTCTTTCGAAACTCAGAATGCTCAAAAGGGAACCCAAATCTAAGACCTGGTGATCGGAGTCTCATCATTCAGTGTCCTAGAATTTTCGGGAATATGGGATATCTCAGATGCTCATCTTTCGACTGTTTTTCTTTGTATCAAACCACTGACAGGAAACCATCAAAACCCTAGAGGAGAAGCAGGAAAAAAAACCTCTCTGACCTCAGCCACAGCAATTTCTTACTTGACACATCCCCAAAGGCAAGGGAATTAAAAGCAAAAATGAACTGTTGGGACCTCATGAAGATAAAAAGCTTCCGCACCACAAAGGAAACAATCAACAAAATTAAAAGGCAACCAACGGAATGGGAAAAGATATTTGCAAATGACATATCGGACAAAGGGCTAGTATCCAAAATCTATAAAGAGCTCACCAAACTCCACACCCGAAAAGCAAATAATCCAGTGAAGAAATGAGCAGAAGACATGAATAGACACTCCTCTAAAGAACACATCCAGATGGCCAACAGGCACATGAGAAGATGCTCAACGTCGCTCCTCATCAGGGAAATACAAATCAAAACCACACTGAGATACCACCTCACGCCAGTCAGAGTGGCTAAAATGAACAAATCAGGAGAGGAGGGATGCTGGTGAGGATGTGGAGAAACAGGAACCCTCTTGCACTGTTGGTGGGAATGCAACCCGGTGCAGCCGCTCTGGAAAGCAGTGTGGAGGCTCCTCAAAAAATTAAAAATAGACCTACCCTATGACCCAGCAATAGCACTGCTAGGAATCTACCCAAGGGATACAGGAGTGCTGACGCATAGGGGCACATGTACCCCAATGTTTACAGCAGCACATTCAATAGCCAAATTATGGAAAGAGCTTAAGTGTCCATCAACTCACGAACTGGATAAAGAAATTGTGGTTTATATACACAATGGAATACTACGTGGCAATGAGAAAGAATGAAATATGGCCCTTTGTAGCAACATGGATGGAACTGGAGAGTGTGATGCTAAGTGAAATAAGTCATACAGAGAAAGACAGATACCATATGTTTTCACTCTTATGTGGATCCTGAGAAACTTAACAGAAGACCATGGGGGAGGGGAAGGGGGAAAAAAAGTTAGAGAGGGAGGGAGCCAAACCATAAGAGACTCTTAAAAACTGAGAACAAACTGAGGGTTCGCGGGGGGTGATGGAGGGGGGGATGGCCATTGAGGAGGGCACCTGTTGGGGTGAGCACTGGGTATTGTATGGAAACCAATTTGACGATAAATTTCATGTTAAAAAAATAAAAATAAAAGGCAGAGGCCAAGGGCTTGTGCATTTTGTTGTTTTGTTCTAACTGCTTTCTACGGAATTAAAAATTTTTTGCGCACTTGTCCTCACTCACTAGAAACATGCCCCTCACCGAGGGTTCAGGTCAGACAGTGGGAGAGACCCTCCTGCTTCAGCCTTGGCAGAAATTCTTGCTGCCAATTAAGTGACTAATTTACAGATTTCGTTAAAGAGTCACTGTTCTGTTCAACACCTTCCCAAAAGACACAGTGACAGCACAGAGGTCCAGGACCACTGCAGTGACCTCATTTTCCCTTTGAGACTCACCCCTTTGGATTTCTCACGATTATTAAAATGCTCAACTTTTTCCGGAAGCTGATTTGAGAGCAGAAGCCCTGAAAAAACTTAGAACTGCCCCCACCGATGGGGAAAGGGCGTGCACATTTTGAGGAGAGGTTCTGCACTGCAAAATGACTGTATCGTGTATCTTGCTTAATTCAGGTGTAACAAAAGATCATTGAAGATTGAAGTCATTGAAGATCATTGAGGATCTTGAAGATCATTGAAGATCAGTGAGGAGTGATGTCCCTTGAAAATTCACTTTGCCTTAGGCCATTTCAATTCAAGCATAAATATTCTGAAGACAGAACAAGTTAGATGTTTTGAAAATAGAAGAGACTAAGGAGGAAAGCACATATGCAAATGGGTATGTGTGTCTGTATTTTCTTTAATTCTTGTTTTCTTTCCTGGGCCATAAAACTAGGGAAACTATTCATATAACAGAAAACATACTTGAAAAAGATGCATTTGGTTACACTCACTTTTTAACTTTTTTTCTTAATGCTTTATTTATGTCTGAGTGAGAGACAGAGCACGAGTGGGGAAGGGGCAGAGAGAGAGGGAGACACAGAACTTGAAGCAGGCTCCAGGCTCTGAGCTGTCAGCACAGAAGCTGACGTGATCCTCGAACCCATGAGCGGCGAGATCATGACTTAAGCCGAAGTTGGAGGCTTAAACGACTGAGCCACCCAGGTGCCCCATACATTCGCTGTTTCAATGCACTATGTGGAGACACAATATATTTGTTCTTATTTACATGCATGAGCTCTACTACACGAGTGATATTTGTTTGGAGAATGAGACAGAGTTCTCATTACTGCTGAGGGGTGGGTGGCACACAGATTCCTGGAGGGAGGTGGGGAACCCGATTGGGTCATAGCTACGGGCAGCATCCTAGATCCTACCACTGGGTCTTGGCTCTACACCACCAGGTACCAGCCACAAGTGTAGGCAGGTTTCCCAACTTCCTAAGCCTAGGTTTCCTCCTCTATAAAAGGGTAATAATAATACCAACTTCATGGGGCACCTGGGTGGCCCAACTGGCTAAGCGCCCAACTCTCGATTTCAGCTCGGGTCACGAACTCACGGTTGGTGAGATCGAGCCCCACTTCGGGCTCTGTGCTGGCAGCACGGAGCCTGCTTGGGATTCTCTCTCCCTCTTTTCCTGCCTCTCTCTCTCTCTCTGTCCATCTCTCTCAAAATAAAAAATAAACTTTAAAAGAAATTTAAAAAATAATAATACCAGCTTCATAGGGTTGTTGGCAGAATTAATTAGGACAACGAATGAAGAGTATTTGGCACGGGATAAACAGTCGTAAATGTCAGTTGTCATTTGAAGTCTCATTAACAAGGCAAAGAGTGATGGACAACTCAAGCTTTCCACAGAAGTTTGGAGACATGAATCCCAAGGCTCAGTCTTCTAGAAACAGCTAGGAAATCTCTTGCTCTCTCTGGGGTTCAGCCCCCTCACCTACAACGTCAGGAGCTTGGACTTTGCGATGTTTAAGACTCATCCAATTTCCAAATCCTACGCTTCTAACTCAGCCTCCCACCAAATACCTTCCAGGTGCCATGGCTTCATTTACTCCCCGAAGGACCCACCAAAATGGGTGCTGGTGAGTCTGCTTGTGTTGCACAAGGACACTGGGGCTGACTGGGTGGGACAGCACGGCAGGTGGAGCTGAGGGCTGACCCAGGGACACCGCACACCTTTCTCAACCTCCCTTTGAGTCCAGAGGTCTGCGTAGAGATTCGACTAAAGGAAACCTGTGCGTCATCCAGCTAAAACCGTGCCACAGGGTCCACACTGATTTCTGCATTTGTATTTACCGGTGTGCCCCTCCCTCCCGCCCTTCCCTACCCTGCTGTTCACACACCGCTACCCCAAGTGTCCTTCCCAGCATCTGGCTGTGTTAATTAGCGTGGAAATGACAGCTTGGACACCAGCATGCGGTTATGACCCCCACATACTTCCCCTTGAGCTGTGCATGAGGACCCCGTGAATGTATTTACCGCTGTTTGTATGGGCGAATTTTGATTCATGTCAGATTTTTTAAAAAATCAATGTACTATGTAAAAGAAAGCACGTTCCCACCCCCAACCCCCAGCATCACTGAGCATTTAAAAGACGCGGGTGGTTCCACTTATGAGAATCACATGGGGAAATGTATTGACTGATACATTTATGATTCTACTAAATGGATCATTCTGTTTTTAAAAGCAGAGGGAAAATTTACCTCATGAAACTTCTAATTAATTTTTTTAAGTTTATTTATTTATTTTGAAAGAGAGGGCACATGTTCGAGAGCAGGGGCGGGGCAGAGTGGGAGAATCCCAAGCAGGTTCCACACTGTCAGCGCAGAGCCCGACGTGGGGCTCGAACTCACGAACTGTGAGATCATGACCTGAGCCGAAATCAAGAGTCAGACGCTGAACTGACTGAGCCACCCAGACACCCCGGAACTTCTAATTTAATTCGACGATTCCATCACTGTTGCCGGGGACGCAGAAGTAGAATACTCAGGGGAAATTAAGGCAAACGATTGCCATGGAGTTTACAGCACAGTAGTGGGCTCGTGTCCCCAGGGCTCGTGACAATCCCAGATTTTCTCTATACACACTTATGGTTTTTCTAGATTAGGACATAAAATCCTGTCATTTTTTTCGCCCCAGGTGATTTTCTTTTAATGTTATTTTTGAGAGAGAGACAGAGCACGAGTTGGGTAGAGGCAGAGAGAGAGGGAGACACAGAATCCGAAGCAGGCTCCAGGCTCAGAGCTGTCAGCACAGAGCCTGACGCGGGGCTTGAACCCACAAACCATGAGATCACAACCTGAGCCGAAGTCGGATACTCAACCAATTGAGCCACGCAGGCACCCCTCTTTTTTTTTTCACGGCAGCACAGTATTGTGTGGAACCGATAGGCTACATTTGATTTATCCTATTTCCAAATAAGGAAATAAACATTTCCTTATTTGTTGCTATCAAGAACATTACATTTATGGGGGAAAAAACATGTTATTCACCTTAAAAGTTTTAGTTTATGGGGCTCCTGGGTGGCTCAGTCAAGCGTCCGACTCTTGATTTCGGCTCAGGTCATGATCCTGTGGTTTGTAAGTTTGAGCCCTGCCTTGGGCTCTGCATCGACCGTGAGGAGCCTGCTTGGGATTCTCTCTCTCTCTCTCTCTCTCTCTCTCTCTCTCTCTCTCTCCCCCCCCCCCCTCGCCCCCCTCAAAATAAATAAATAAACCTTAAAAAATGTTTTCGTTTATCTCTGTGGGTATATTCTCTTTTTAAAAATCCAAATACGGTAGGCTTTAATTTCTTTCCTTTTTTTCTCCTTGATCATACTTCCTGAAAGTTTCTATTTTGCTCATCTTTTCAAAGAACCCGACCTTGGCTCTACTGACTATTTCTACACATTTTATTTCCACCTTATCATGTTCTTTTATCATGATCAATGCCTGTTTTGCTTTTTTTTTTTTTTTTGGCTTATTTTTCTGTAACTTCCTGAGTTGGATTGTTAATTCTTTCATACCTTTCCTATCTGATGGTAAAGCACTGTAGAACTATGAATTTAAATCGGCAACTCACAGGTTTGATTTGAATTTTATCAGCATTACTACTTTCTAATTCATTTGTAAATCTACTTTGACAATCATTGATTTGCTCTTTGACTCGAAACTATTTGAAAAGAGTTCTTTCAGAATGTCCCATACTTAAATTTCATTTTTCATTATTTACTTGCAATCTGTTTCCGGATCTAATACCTTTAGGTTAGATAGCACGACCTACGTAATTTTGACCTTGGAACATACCATTGAGTTTTCCTTTAACCTGCATATCACCAACTTTTGTAAACATTCCATGGTTATTTGAGGGGGGGAGAAGCTTTGCGTCTATGTGTAGGGTACAAAACTCAATGTGTGCCTATTAAAATAAATATGTTAATTGGAATGTGCGATCTGCTTTCTTCCTTAATTAATTCTTGTCTCCATCTGGCCAATTCTGAGCTGGTGCATTCACGTCTCCCATTATTATCGTGTCTTGATCATGTCTTTTAGCAATTCCAGTGATTTTCGCTTTACGCATTTCAGCGCTATGCTGTTTGTGCATCAAATATGTTCACGACTTTACACAACCCACAGCCTTTCAATGGAGTAGAAAATAAGTACTCGAGGGTCACATGAACTCTTCCTCATTTTTTTTTTTTTTATTTTTATTTTGGGGACAGAGAGAGACAGAGCATGAACGGGGGAGGGGCAGAGAGAGAGGGAGACACAGAATCGGAAACAGGCTCCAGGCTCTGAGCCATCAGCCCAGAGCCCGACGCGGGGCTCGACCTCACGGACCGTGAGATCGTGACCTGGCTGAAGTCGGACGCTTAACCGACTGCGCCACCCAGGCGCCCCTGAACTCTTCCTCATTTATAGAGCGGGCTGTGGAACCACTTTCCTGCCTCCTGTGGAATCTCTCTAACCACCAAATTTGGCCAAACCACAGAGGGCACAGAAATCCGTTTGCTCAATAATTTCACCCAAGTTCTCAGAAACTCGGCCAGTATCTTTCCCTTGAATGCAATCCAGCCATTTCATGGAGCTCGTTAGCTCTCCCAAGGTATTAGTTTATGATTTCTTGAATCATGGGGTCACCATAACAAAATGAGCAGGGGCTAATTTGTACCCAGACGCAAGTTTCTACTCTTGGCAAAACTTGTGCTATTTCATCCCCCAAAACTTACTGTAAAGAAACTCGACCACAGTTTGTGGGATGTTCAACGTGACGGCAAGTGCTTTGCTAAATAAAGCTTACCTTATCGCAACAGGGGTGAGATTTAAACACATTTCTCAGTCCCGAGTTTGCGTGCATTCATATCTGGGGGTTGATATTTCATGGAACTTGGAGAGGTAATAGAAGGGATTTTTTTTTCCCCTCTTGACATCTTTCTGGCAAAACCTTATTTTAAATATCCTTATATATATACTTTTATGCACTTGGGCTACCACTCCTTAACCTAAATAAATTCCTCTAAGTGAAACTCTGATACCAAAGGATGAGAAACTTAAGGTTTTCATGTATAATCTGAAATTGCCCTTCGCAAAGCCTGTTCCAGTCCGCACAATTTGGTGTGGAGCGATGCCTGTCTGCCCGGGCCCTCAGCGCTCCAGATGTTACCAGCCCCCGGTGTCTTCAACCCAGCAGAGCAAAGAAGTCAACCCTTCAATCTGCATTTCTTTAGTTGCTAGTAGGTTTTACAGTTTTCCTAAGTCTATTGATTTTCTTTTCCAGTTTTATCGAAATATAGTTGACATACGCCACCGTGTGAGTTTATTAAGGCGTACGACAGAATGATTTGATATATACGTTATGTGTTACAAAGGGATCACCACAATACAATCAGTTAACATTCATCACCTCGCATAGTTATGATAGCTTTTTCCTTATAAGGAGAGCCTTTGAGGGGCGCCCGGCTGGCTCAGTGGGAAGAGCGTGCGACTCCTGATCTCAGGGTTGTGAGTTCGAGCCCCGTGTCGGGTGTAGAGATTACTTGAATAAATATTTCTCAGAAACAGAACCTTGAAGATCTACTCTCTCAGCAACTTGCAAACACACGATACAGCATCGTTAATCACAGTCATCACGGTGTACAACGTTTTCCAAACTGAAAGGCTGTTTGTATTTCTTCTGTTAGTTGCTTGCCCTATTCATCACCCATTTTTCTACTGGGTTATTTGTCTTTTTCTCATCTATCTTTAAATGCCGTGTGGAGGGGTATGCGTGCATCTTCTGTCGTCTTGACGCGATTTGAAAGCATTCTATATTCCATCCTTTTACGTATGACCCCGCTCTGTTCTTATCCATCATTCCTCATATAAAAAGACACCACAAAGTAGATCGTTTGTTCTGCCCATTCTACAGATGGCAGGAATGGGACTCAGAGAGGTTCAGCGCGTTGAGAACCGACTCTAAACCTGGATGGGGCTCTCGAGTCCCACCCGTGTTGTGTTGTCCTCAGTCCCCTGAAGGCTCATGGCACAACTTCGCTCCCGCAGCCACGGCTGCCACAGGGCTTCAGGCTGTGCAACCAGCTTCCACTTATTTGACCCGGAAACACCCAGGCCCAGAGAGCGCCAACAGCCCCGAAAATGCTCTCTTTCCCCTAAAGTCCTAATCTAGGAACAAGCTGGTGTAAAGTCCTATCCCCTGAAATTCACAGAGTTGCAGTTTCCAAGAATCTCTGTGTTCTAAGCAAGGGGAAAATATGATGACGCTTCGGTTTGTCTTGGGTTCAGACCCCAGAGACCAGTGCTGGGGATCCAGACAGTCCCGAAGCGGGTCTGCCTCCCGTTGGGTATTCGCCACAAGCCCCGGAGCGCCCTGATCGTCATCCCAGAGTCGTCCCTGCAAACGTCCCTGCAAACATCAGGGCTGAGGCTGAGTGGATGGACGAATCGTGCTATTAGCCATCCATCCACGCCAGCCGACTGAACTGCTTGGGGGAGGCGCCACGGGAAAGCTGCGACTCGCGAGGCGCCCTGCTTCTGGGCGGTGGTCACACCGAGCCAGCGTTTGTCCCTTTCGGAACCACCACTGCTCTTCAGGGAGTGGACATCTGCGCCCCGGGGGCGAGCGGCCCCACCTGGTTATGAAAGCCCCTGGGCAGGTTCAGGTACAGGGCGGGGACCCCAGGGGACCCGCGCTCCAGCGCTGGCTTCGGGGATTCTCAGGCCACCTTTGCCTTTTGCTTACACTCCACTAGAACACTACGCTTGTGAATTTAAATCATGCAAATCTGAGGGGTGTCTAGGTGGCTCAGCGGGTTGAACCCCCGGCTCTTGATCTCAGCTCAGATTTTGGTCTCAGAGTCGTGAGTTCAAGCCCTGCATGGGGGTGCATGCTGGGCACGAAGCCTGCTTCAGGCAAATTTTAAATAGCATAATATTTTTTATCTTTTTAACATTTGTTTCTTTCTTTTGAAAGAGAGAGAGTAAGCAGGGGAGGGGCAGAGAGAGAGAGAGAGAGGGACGGAGAGTAAATCCTAAGCAGTCTCCACTCTGCAAGCACAGAGCCTGACACAGGGCTCGATCTCATGAACGGGGAGATCATGACCTGAGCAGAAATCAAGAATCCCACACTTAACCGACTGAGCCACCCAGGCGCCCCCTGAAAACAGCATATTTTTAAACGAATATATTTTAATGATGTGCAAAAGACTTGAAATAATTCTGTGCCTTAAAGTCAAAACATCGTGACTCACATAATTTTAAGTCAGGCCAGCTGGAAGAATCTGAAACCGTGTTCCTGTCCTTGCCGCCTGGTGGCGCCATGTGCACAGGCGGACAGCCCCTCCTGAATTCCTGGGGTGGCGGGGTGGGGGGGGGGGGCAGGTGTTACTCTAGCATGATGCAAACCGGAACCACTGTCTAGCTTCAAGAGTGAGTGCTTGTCCCAAAGGCTTCCTTCCATGCGTGTCACTACGGCTGCTCCGAGTGACGCTTCTCTTCCTGCCACTGAGGCTTTGGACAACGCGTTTCTTGAACAGTTACTTTGCACCAGGTACCGCGCTGGTCGCTGGAGATGCGACAAGAAACAGGACAGAATTCTTTGAAGAACTTCCGCTCTAAGGTCAGAGCATCCCGTAAGTAGACGCCAGTGTAAGGTGATGAGCATGAAGTGGGGCGCCTGCTGGTACTTGGACGCCCGCTCCGAGGGGCTGTGCGGACTTCCTGGAGGACGCAGCCTGAGAGGCGAAGGATCAGAAAGGACTGGACGGGTAAAAATGGTTGGGGTGGGGGCAGACAGAGGAGGGAAGAAACCAAGGCAGGTGAGGGCAGGTGCAAGGACACAGAGCAGCAAAGAGAGGGGGTCCCAGCAGCCCCACTGGCCTGCGCTGGGCTCTCCTGCCTTTGACGTTGTCCCCTGGGTTTTACTGTGTGTTCATAGTCAAGGACGCTTTGTCCTTGCTCAACTGGAGATCCCCCCAGGGACACACCTTCAAGTCTGTGACCCCCAGACTTAACGAACTCATTGGCCAACCTAATTAAGCAGCCCCTGTCCTCAGGGACTCAGGTGGACAGTGGCCTCCTGGGACCAGCCAGCCCTTCAGTCACCCCTGGAAAAGATAGACCCTGAACTTCACAGCCCAGGGGTTTCTTGTCTCTGGGCCGATGGGGCTCAGTGGAGCTTCCTCTCCATTTGGAGCCTTCTAGAAAGGACCCTTAGTGTCCCACCTCTGAGCGAATGTCCAGTTCCTGGCACTGGCAAAACCATCCTTCCAGAAACTCCTGCTGGCCTCTGCTGGCCTCTTCGTTCCCTTCCTGCAAACTCAGTCAGTCAGGGATGTTTTCAGCTCCCATTTTAGAGCAAATGTTTCCTTTTCAGCCCTTGGGGCGCCTAAGTGGCTCGGTCGCTTGAGCGTCTGACTTTCGCTCAGGTCATTTCATGGTTCATGAGTTCCAGCCCCGCACCGGGCTCTGTGCTGACAGTTCGGAGCCTGGAGCCTGCTTGGGATTCTGTGTCTCCCTCCGTGCCCCTCCCCTGTTCGCATTCTGTCTCTCTCTTTCTCAAAAATATACATTAAAGACTTCAGCCCCGTGTTGTCTATTCCATGTAGGGTTCATTTTAAGAAAACGTTCTTAAAAGCACACACTGGCCCACGCTGGGCTGCATGATTCCTGCCTGTGCACCTTACAGCTGTTGCATTAGATCCCACAGTGAGCCCCGAGTGTGAGTTTTCACCTGCTTATCCTGAGATCTGGGACTCGTGGAGCGTCGGTTTCCTTGACCGCAGAATCAAGACGGCATTCGTTATGTCTTGGGTTGTTTGGAGAATTAAATTCAGAATAGCACATGGAAAACTCGTAGCACGGTACTTGGCACATAGCATAGCACTTGGCTGAGATTATTATAAATATTATTATTGTATCTTTGAAAAAAGATCATGAACATTTATAACATCTTTTTTTTTAATATGATGTAGAGTTTGTTGTTGTTTTTTTTTTGAACCAGAATTTAAAGAGTCGTTATACTCTGGTCTCTATGGAGCTCAGTTTTCTATGAGAAGTCCAATCTGGTTGTCTCAGTGTTACCACTCAGGGTCAGCATTCTTTCAGTGAAAACTGTGACTTTTCTCTAGCATTTTGACTAGAGGTTCATTTCTGGCCCTGGGTGTTCACCAACAGATTCCATTGGTTCCCGGCCACATTTAATAGGATGGCCCACCCGGCGCACCTCGGTGGCTCAGTCGGTTGAGCATCCAACTCTCGATGTGGGTTCAGGTCATAATCTCACCGTTCACGGGATCGAGCCCTGAGTTCACACTCAGCACAGAGCCTGCTTGGGATGCTCTCTCTCCTCTCTCTCCGCCCCACCCCGCTCGCTCTCTCTTTCTCTCTTTCAAAATCGGCCGATAAAGAAACGTTTTTGAAAAAGAGGAGGCCCGGCCCCACGCTCTCCTCAAGCCCCAGCACACCTCAGCGACACGTGACCGTCACTTTCCTCCTTAGAGAAAGACACCAACACCTGCAGATGAGTAAAACAAAACCACCACCTGCTTGTTCTAGAGTTCTACGCGTGTAATCCCCGTGAGTCTCTCCGAAACAAATAGGACAGCTTCGATCTTACGGACACACAATGAGACTAGGAGAGAAAGAGTCATGGCGGGGGAGGGGGGCACACGGCGGGAAGGGGGCGATTCGGCTGGGCCGCCTCGACACTACCACCCCCCGTCGAGACGCTGGCCGTGCGATGCTGTGTCAGACTCTCAGGTCACAAGGATTCCTCCTTCCCTGCAAAGCAGCCCTGAGATGCAGGTCCAGCAGGGCGCACACACCCTCTCTGCTCTAGCTGACCCCACCCTCCGGCCCACCCCTGGGGGGGGCCAAGGGGGGGGGGGTTCCGCGGGGGACACTTGACCTAGGCTGGGCCAGATTTCCACCCCGGGAATTTAAAGGGGAACCCGTTTTCGTCAGTCAGGTAGCGTATGAGCGAGGTCAGCCTTGTGAGAGCCGCGAGCGGAGCCGGCCCCCCCATCGCGTGGGCCACAGAGGCAAAGGACAGCTGTCCGCAGAGAGAAAGGCAGGGCCCAAGAGGGGACAGGGAACAGCGGTGGAGACAGTCCTACAGCCTCCGAGTCCTGCACCGCCTCTCTCTGCTCTTGGCTGCAGGGGACGCTCCAGAAGCCGTATGGTGTGGCCCACTTTGACTCAATGCGTCCAAATTTTACCTCCGCTGTTTGCAACTTAAGAATCTCACATTTCGCCCCGACCCACCTCCACTGTATTTGTTGCTTCTAATTTAAGAATCTTATAAGCCAAGACAGTCTGTTGGTCCCACACGATTTGCATGCTCAAATCTCAAGACGGTCCATGAGGACGTTTTATTTTTTTTATTTTTCTAACAAATACCCTTTTAAGGTGAGTATTATTTTTTTTAATGTTTATTTATTTATTTTGAGAGGGGGCAGAGACAGAGCGAGGGAGAGAGAGAGAGAGAAAGGGGGAGAGAGGGAATCCCAAGCAGGCTCTGCACGGTCACTGTAGAGCCCCATGTGGGGCTCGAACTCACAACCCCATGAGCTCATGACCTAAGCTGAAATCTCTGGATCTGGAGAACCCTGAGGCCTGCAGGGTTGGGTTTTTTTTTTCTGTTGTTTGCCTGATTTTCTGTTTGTTTGGTTTTCACTCGTGCCGAAGGCACCACCAAGAACACGAGAACGTAAATCTTTAATTCTTATCTAAGTCCGTAGGACTGCTATGTAATTTTCTGCGAATGTGTACCTTGTTTGAAAACAACAGTGAGACCATAGTCCGTGAGTTCGAGCCCTGCGTCGGGCTCTGTGCCGACAGCTCGGAGCCTGGAGCCTGCTTCGGATTCTGTGTCTCCCTCTCTCTCTGCCCCTCCCCTGTTCATGCTCTGTCTCTCTCTGTCTCAAAAATAAATAAAAACATTTAAAAAAATTTTTTTATTTATTTATTTATTTTTTTTTTAAATTTTTTTTTTCAACGTTTATTTATTTTTGGGACAGAGAGAGACAGAGCATGAACAGGGGAGGGGCAGAGAGAGAGGGAGACACAGAATTGGAAACAGGCTCCAGGCTCTGAGCCATCAGCCCAGAGCCCGATGCAGGGCTCGAACTCACGGACCGCGAGATCGTGACCTGGCTGAAGTCGGACGCCTAACCGACTGCGCCACCCAGGCGCCCCTAAAAAAAATTTTTTTTTAAATAAAACAACAGTGAGACCAGACCGTGGAAGTACAATCCCTCCCTCCTGTGGTCCTTCTTGCCATCCACCCTCAGGGTCAAGGTCGCAGAGGGGAGAGGAGCAAGGCCTCTCCTCTAGGAGGGCCAGCAGAGGCAGACTGTGTGGCACAGAGAACCCCTACCTTCCATGACGGAGATCACCTTTCTCAGGAGGCCAGCTTTTCAGGAGGTGTTGATGCGGGTCCGGGAAAAGTAACGGGAATGGCATTCTGTGCTCAGAGGCGTCCGTCACCAGGCACTCTTGAGGCTGATGAGACTGCTGCCGGTTCAGCCCAGCATCCGCCCTCTCCGTCAGCATTAATGGGAGCCAAAGATGGGAGGAAAGGGGAGATGCAAAGGAAGCCGGGGGGGGGGGAGGTGATGGAAGACTGGAGGGGAGGGGGGCAAGAAGACAGAAGGGGGGTGGAGGGAGGAGGCCTACACTGCCCACCAGGCTCTTTGCACACCCAAGGAGGTGCTAGCCTCTCCCTGGAGCCTGGGGAGCAAAGCCAATGTCTCTCCCTCCTTCCGTCCTTCCTTTTCTTTCCTTTCCTTTTCCTTCCTTCCTTCCTTGCAATTTTTCTTTCTTCAGAGCCTCAAGGGAGAGTTGGTAATCCTTCATCCTTAAGGAATTATGACAAGGTTTGAGGAGCTCTCGGAATGTGCCACGTCTCAGAAACACAAATAATTTATTTTCTATTTTCCAAACAAAGCAAGAATTAGATCACCGCAGATAGCTAATATCATGTTTTCGGAAGCCCTGAGTAGATGATAAGCTAATATTTGTACAGTTGACCTTAAAAATGTGACAGTTCAGAAGCTCTTGGAGGGATGCCCAGAAAGCCACCGGTTACTGCAGGATTTAGCAACACCATGTGAAAAAAAAAAACTTTCACAATTCTTTTAAAAATACATTTACGGTGTCGTAAGCCACTACGCTAGAGTAACTGGGGAATTATTGTTTGACAGCATAATTACATTTTAATTGTACAGCAATTATGTGTTCAATAGGAATGGAGGGGAAATCCTGCCGCTGCCGTGAAACGCAGACTTCGTGGTTCATACACGCGAGGTGGCCATTCGCGTCCTTTCGTTGGGTCCCAGCTTTTACAAAGATGGCGAGGACTCTCTCAAAGACGTTTGGGCACGCACATTTCCCAAAGAAACAGCCAGTGTCTGTCGAAAACCCAGCTAGAGGCTATTTGACAAAATGTCCCAAGACCTATTTAGGAAAATATTCCCAGTTGTGCAATCAGCTTCCAGGGGACAATGAAGGCTACAGAGAAAAAAAGAAGCATTTTGCAGGGGGCTGGGGCGGGCGCAGGAGCCCCATCCAAGAATCTCCTCGGACGGTCCCATTTGGAACTGGCCTGGTCTCCTTTCTTTCTGCTCTGAATGGGAAGCAGTTCAGGCTAGAAGACCACAACCAGCACTAATGAGCAGCGAAGTGGCCCTTAATCCCGAAGATCTGTGTGTTATTCCCCCCACCACCACCACCCCCGGCCCCCCCCCCCCACCCCTCCCGCCTCCCTCACTTAACAGATCTGCTGTCTGGGCTCTGAGGACGGGAAAACTACACATCTCCCTCGCTGTAAACCATTTCCCCAAACACCAGCTTCCTAGAACACTAGGTTTGTCCCCATTGTCATCTGTAACCGTTTAGTGATGCACACTGTGTCTAAAAAGGTAGTTGCGGCACTTGAACAACTTGGCAGTTACCTGGAAAACCGAGTCTGTTTTAAAACGGATCTGGGTAGGGGCGCCTGGGGGGCTCAGCCGGTTAAGCGTTGTTGGCCTTCGGCTCAGGTCATGATCTCACGGTTCGTGGGTTCAAGCCCTGCGTCGGGCTCTGTGCCGACAGCTCAGAGCCTGGAGCCCGCTTGGGATTCTGTGTCTCCCTCTCTCTCTCTCTGCCCCTCCGCTGCTTGGGAGCTCTCTCTGTCTCAAAAATAAATAACTGAAGAAAAAAGAAAAAAGAAATTGCATCTGGGCAGTTCTATGACACATTCAGTACTCACCGATCTATTATCTTGAAGGGCGGAGAAGGAAGTCATTCTGGACCTGAAGGCAGGGCCAAACTGAACCCGCTCAAGGAGAGGCAAGGGAGAGGAAAAGACTCAGCAGAGCGGGACGTAGGTGAACTTGACCTGGTGATTGCAGGAAGCCCGGAAAGGCAGACGGGAAAGACCTTCCTAGCGGAGCGCTGGAAAAAGCTTAACAAACCAGCTGCCTGGGGGAAAAGGTTTGCCAACGTGTGTGGCGTCCATCCCCCACCGTGGCCGACTGCAAGCCCTCGGCGGGACTGAATTCACGCTTGCGAAGAATGCAACCCTCCTTCCCTCTGTCTCTTCTTCTCAGTCTCTCTCTCTCTCTCTCTCTCCCTCTCTGCTGGATCGTTTGAAAGTTAAAGACTTTATGTCCCCCTGAACATTTCGGATCACGCTGGGTGATAGGTTTTAAAGACGCTCATCAAGCGGAGTAAAGACTGGCCATTCCTTTGTGGCGTCCCAGAATCCAACACCTGCACCCGCATTTCAGGAACGGAGCGCTCAGCGCATCTTGGGCGCAAGCAGAACCGGAAGGGTCGGTGCTTCACCGGAAATGCCTGTTCTTTTCATTCCCAGCGCTCCTCGCATCCTCTCTTTCCCAGCATTCCTCGAAGTAGGGTGTGATCATGTGACCAGGCTCCACCAATGGGGCCTACGGCCCATCCGTGGACTCGGAAGTTGGGAGTTCGTGAGGCAGGAAGCAGCGCTGCGGACCCTCGATGTGGGGGGTGGACCCAGCTGCCTTGCGGACCCAGGTTGGCCGTGGCCATCCGCCGTGTGGGGTCCTCAGCAGCGGCGGCGGCGGCTGTGGTCTCCGAGCCGTCGGGCGTCTCTGCGCCCCGTTTCCCATTCCGGTTCGGGGGGACGCCCCATTCCCTGTCCCCGGACGCTTTTCTGCTCAGTAGCCAGAGCTGCCCCACGGCCCCGACCCCGGATCTGCAGAGATCTCATGCCCACCACACTCTGAGCAACGCGGGGCCGTTTACAGCGAAAGCGAAGTTGGGGCCGGAACCTTCTCTTCATCCCCACTTAGTGGAAAATGGGGTCTGGACATCATGCGGGGGCGGGGAGGGCAAAGCTGTCTCTAGAGGCAAGCAGCTCGGCCCCCTTATCCTGCTGGAGCTGCGGTGCCCCTCACGCTGGGCCTCGGTTTCTGTGGGTCTAGTGGGTGTCGCGCACCGGATCGTCGTGGAAAGAGGAGGTGGTGGCGGAATCTGGAGCGCAGCGAGGCTCAGCAGCTGGGGCCCCTGTTCTTAGCATGTTCCTGCTGTTCCTGCGCGTCCTGCTTTATATGCACAGTAGCCTCGCCGTCACTCAACCTTGTTGGGAGACCATCAGTATTTTTATCCTCTAACACGACCGTATTTTACAAAGGCAGTTTTCGAGATTTTGTGATCTTCAAGGACCCCCCCAAAAGTCTGCTCATGTTCTCCCGGTGTCTGTGGGACCCAGTGAGGAGCACCGTCTTCAAAGTTAACCAGACCTGCTGTGGAGGCTGAGAGGCTATCACCAGACGTATCTTAAACCTTCCCTCCGCCTGCCCTTCGCCGGGGATGGAAACAACTGTGTGTGTGTGTGTGTGTATGCGTGTGGTAAATTGTGCCCATCGTGAGAATAAAGCTCTGAGGCTCTGAGTGGTTACGTGACCAGCGGCTTTTACGCGGCAGAGCCAGAGTTGATCCTGGACCTTGGGGCTCCCTGGTTTGGAACTTGGTGCCATTTTGCCGATGGCAGCAAACTATTAGGACATACCCAGACCCTGTGTGTAGGAGCTGGGGAGGGGCCGGGGGGAAGGGGGCTTCCTCACGCACAGAGAATGGGGATCGTAAACTGGTGCATTTTTTTGAAAAGTGATTAGGTAATATGCCGGCGGCACCTGGAGAATATTCCCAATCTTTGTCTAATCCCGCTTCCAGGAATCTGTCAAGGGGTCTCCCATCAGACATGCACTAAAGGCTTCAAACTCAAGGTTGTTTATTTCAGCTTTATCTATAAAAGCAGAAATGGGAAACATAAATAAGTCAAAGGGTGGAAATGATTGAGAAATGATAACTCATCCCTTTATGTGGTCATCAAAATCTGTTTCCAGGGGCACGTGAAATTGCTCATGAGGGCAATGTTAAGTGAGAAAAAAAGGCATAGAAGTATAGTCAGCCTATCAATTATGTGTATTTGTATATTTATGTTTAATACATATTTATAATTATATACATATGTATGATTAACACAAAAATGTTAGAATGATTCTATATGGCCAGAGGGATCGTTGCTGATTTATAGTATTTTCCAATAACTCGACAATGAGGTTTTGTCAGAGGATCGACGGAATGCTGCAGTGTGTTTTATTTTACGTGTGTATTTTTATTTTCCCCCCGCTTTGTTGAGATACAGTTGACAGACATACGGCATTGTATAAGCATGCGGTGCATAACGTGATGATTTGATACACGAACTGGAAAATGATTGCCACAGAAGCTTTGTGAACACCTACATCACCTCACATAACTACTATTTTTGGGGGGGGGGGGGGGGCGGTCATGAGAACACTGAAGATCCAGTCTCGTAGCAACTTCAAGTACATATCCGGGATCGTGAACTGCAGCCAGCACGCCGCACCTGTGAGCACAGAACTTACCTTCTAACTGGAAGTTTATACCCTTTGACCGGCGTCTTCCCCACCCCCATCCCCCAGGCCCTGGAGATCTGCATTCTGCTCCATTCTAGGGCTCGTTTGTATAGGAAAATAAGAACGTGTATAGCAATGGACCTGGCTCCCCATATTAAAAAGAAGAGGTTCCAGTAAGATTAGATTAAGAGCCAGAAAACAAACAGCCGACAGACCCACGAGAAGATGACGAGAGGTGATGAGAGGGAGACAGCGGGAAAGCAAAGAGAAGGCAGACGTCTAATATTGATATAAAGTGGAGATCTATTAAGAAAGTGCATTGTGGAAAAGCTCGTCATTTTTAATGAGTGCAGGGGAGTATGGGGGCTCCAGTCTCTCTTTGCACCATTTTCTTTGTACTTAATGGCAGAAGTACCACCAGCAACCCCAGGGGGTAGCCGCGGAATGGATGGACTATACGTGAAAGCACTCATGCGATAATGTGCCTCGGGAGTTGCTCAATAAATTTCCCTTTTATTGCATGTGCTGAACAGTGTGGCAACCAAATATGCAAAGGGAAATTTATTAGATGTTCAAGGGAGTAGACGGAAGTGCAGCTATCAGATGAGACGGTAACTCACCGTTGTCCGAATTGAGACAATAGCGACCACCTCGGAGGGTTGCCGGGGGATCACGAGAGATACTGAAGGGTTTCGTAACCTGTAAAGCAGCATAACAGTATTAGTTGTTTTCAAGATGCAAAATAATATTTACGGGAAGTGATTGCATTTTTCCCAAGGTCATAAAGAAATTCTCAATAAATTTTGAAGTGGAAATCTTGCAGTCCACGTTTATGACCCCAATATAATATCTAATATTAGCCATTTGTATTTAAACCAGAGAAACTCCATTCCCTCCAACGTATTTAAGTGTTCTCCTGATTAATACTTATGTATCAAAAATGAAATAAAGTTAACAGTAACTGAGTTGGAAAATAAAACACTATATATTGAAATCAAATTGTAAATTATAATAATAAATCAAACCATGCCTTAAAAAGGGTAACGTAATATTAGATTTTGAATGCAGGATTAACTTATGAACTCAGATGTAATTTTTAAAATCACAAAACAGACGTTCCAAAAGTTTAGTAATAAAAAAAAATGCTTAAATTATATAAATGAGGGCAGGTTGAGATAAGAATATTCCCAGAAAATATCTAAACTCCATAAAGAGGTCATGAAAATTGAATAAAAACAATTAAAGTTCTGGGGCGCCTGGGTGGCTCAGTCGGTTAAGCATCTGACTTCAGCTCAGGTCATGAGCTCACAATTTGTGGGTTCGAGTCCCACGTCGGGCTCTGTGCTGACAGCTCAGAGCCTGGAGCCTGCTAAGGATTCTGTGTCTCCCTCTCCGCCTCTCCCCTGTTCACCCTCTGTCTCTCAAAAATAAATATTAAAAAAAATATTTACTGTTTAAAAAATCAAAGGTCCAACAGGCAAGCAGACAAAGGGCTTTAACCCGCAGTGCATCCTTCATTATGAGCTTGGTATAATAGATGGAAAGGTAAATAAGAACACGTAATTAAGTACCAATCTATTTTTCCAAGATGCTGGGCGTATTTCTAAGCACTGATCTACTAATTCTCGTCAATCACAGCAACCCTGTGCGGTAGATAGTGCCGTTCTCATTTCACAGATGGGGAAATGAATCCCAGGGAGATGGAATGATTCACCCACAGTCACTCCACCGGGATGTGGCAAAGCCAAGATTCAAGCCCAGGTGGGGGGTTCTCTCCCTCGGTCGCTGTACTACATCACCAAGGTCAAGGCCACAGAAGGTGTGTGGGTGAAGATTTGGATGCAGCAAGATTTATCGTGTGGTTGGAACGCAGGAGCCACCAACGAGGCGGCAGGGCTGAAATCAATTATAGCCACCGAGGAACTGACACCGTCCTTAAATTTGTAATTAAACCAACTGAGAGCAGCCTGAAAGACGGGATCAATGACAAGAACTTCAACTGGTCGGCTGTGTTTGCAGTGATGGGGAAAACCGTGTGCCCGTAAGCCAGCATGGGGAGGGGGCCTGGAGGGTGAAAACAGAGGACACGGCTGTAAATTGTCACACGACGTCAGGCGACAGCATTAATTAGAGGGGAAATTTCACCAGCATCCGAGAACTCATTGTCTTGCCCGGATACAGTATCGTCCCTTCCTGGGGCACAGCAGGTGCCTTCTGCTCCTGGCGGCTGCCTGCACTCCACCCTTCCATCTCCCCACCTCCTTTGGGGGGCCTTCCCAGACCCAACCTGACTCTGGGAGTCCTGGGTCTCCACCACAGTCTGCTTCTCCCCACTTTGCGAGGCCGGCTCCTCTCCCTGCCTGCAGCCCCCAGACCCTTGAGGGTGCGGCCAGGTAGCGCCAGTTTCTGCTGCCGAGCCTGGCCCCGGGGATACCTGCCGAAGAACTCAGATATCTGGGTACTGTGGAGGAAACTCTGACGGCTTCATCAGAAAGTGCAAATTTTCTCTCCGAGAATGCTGTAAATTTTGACCCAGAATTTCATATTGTGAGTTAAGCATTCCGGGGCCCCATCAGTGGGAGGAGTGCTAGATGATCCTGCACCCTGAAAGGGAATGTGGGACAATACATGCTGCTAAGCTGAGATGTCAGATAATTAATTTTTAATTTTAAGTCCAAGAGCCCACTGTAATAACACATCTTTTAAAACTTGTGCATTTTTCTTTTTTTTTTCTTGCAAACATGCGTGTTTTGCCAGATAGTGATTTTCAGTGCAAAACGCTTTGATGAGAATTTGCGCGATCTTTAAAATGGGCCTGGCGGGGGGGGGGGGGGGGCTTAGTGGCTCAGTCAGTTAAGCGTCCAACTTTTAATCAGGTCATAATCCCAGGGTCTTGGGATCGTGCCCCACAGGTGGCTCTGCAATGACGGTGCATGGAGCGTGCTTGGGATTCTCTCTCCCTCTCTCTCTGTCCCTCCCCTGCTCATACTCTTAAAATACTCTCTTAAAAATAAGTAATGTAAAAACAAAATTTTTTTAAGTGAATTAAGTGCCTACTGAGATTGCTGCAGCTTTTCTGCAGTAATAACAGAATCTGCAGTGGCTCACACTTGCAGGGGCACAGTGTCAATTGCAAAGCTTTGTAGGTTTCAGCTCACTTTCTACAGCCTCCCTGTGAAGTTTCCAGGGTTGCATCGGCCTCACTTGACCCGGGCTGGGCTGTAAGGAAGCTGAGAGGTTGAGAGAGTCCACCAACAGCAAGGAGCCTTCCGCGGGTCCCCTGCGACCTCCCTCCTCCCCTCTCCCAGTGGCACCTTCAGAGGGGCGCGTGCGTTGAGATGCTAATTGTATATACACAGGAAATAAAGCTGAGGGAATTTAAGTAACACTACGAAGATCGCACAGCCAGTGAAGGGAAAAACCGGGGCTTGGACTCAGCAGTTCTGGTTCTGAACCCACAACCAGGGTGGTCCCCAGTCCAGCAGCGACAGCAGCCCTGAGGAACTTGTCGGAGACATGGATGCCTGGTGGATTCTGCATTTGAACCCCTGGGGTGGAGTCCAGCAATCTGTGTTTTTGCCAGCCCTGGGTGCATATGCATATACATACACATACCTGTGCACGTGCACACACACATGCACACACATACACGCACACGCACACGTGTGTGCACATACATGCACACAGCTGCTGACTGCTGGGGCCAGGGCTCAAATCCGGGTGTTCTGACCCCTAATCCCTACCCTACCAGCTGTTGTCAGTCCCTCCCCAACACTGAATCATTTGGAGGGCTTAAAAGCAACTCATTCACAACAGAAACAAAGAGAAGATGGAGAAACAAACGAAACACACTGTGCGGACCCCACCCCAGAGCCAGGAGGTCGGGCCCTGGGGGTGGTGCCAGGCACCGCCTTCGTCTGAAATTCCCCAGATGCCACACAGCTGTTTCCACAGGCTCTCTGATCATCTTTGGCAATCGGTTGATATCCCAGAGCCAGGCCCTGAAAAGTGGGTTGGGAAAGTCTGTGTGGGTGGGAGACGGGCGGGGATGCTCTTGGTGTCGGGGTCCCACAGGGTGAGCCTTCACTGTCGGGGGACCGCCTGGGCCGTATCTTTGGGGAAACTCCGCGTTTGTGTTGGAGCCCTAACCTGAGCGGTAAGGGTTCCTCTCCGGCTGCTCCGGGCACAGAGTAATTTCTCCTGATGTCCTCCGGGGAGGTGGCCGGGGTCACGTGGGTGGCCAGCCTGGAGTCTGAGCGCCCTGCAGGAAAACCGTGCCGCGGGGCCTTTGGGGCTGTGGGGGAGGCAGGATTGCCTCCCTCGTGTCCCTGGCACAGGTTCCCCTGCTCCCCTCCCTTCTTTCATGCTGTCTTTGTGGGTCTATATCCTTTTGTTCATGTTCATTTGAAAGAGAGAGAGAGAGAGAGAGAGCTTGAGCAGGGGAGGGCCGGAGAGAGAGGGAGACACAGAATGGGAAGCAGGCTTCAGGCTCTGAGCTGTCAGCACAGAGCCGGACGCGGGGCTTGAACTCACAAACTGTGAGATCATGAGCTGAGCCGAAGTCGGACGCTGAAACGACCGAGCCACCCAGGCGCCCCAAGCCTGCCACTTCTAACCAGAAGCCTCTACAGAATTCCCAGCGGGGTCCTCCTTTATCCCAGGTGGGTGTGCAGACACACTACCCCCACCCCCACTCTAAAAAAATAGCCAACTCTCATCCTTATATACTTACTGGCTTCTCTCCTCCCACCGGGCCTTTGCACATGCTCCTCCCACTGCCAGAAATACCCTTCCCTTTGCCTTCTGCCTGCCAAATCCTTTCTTCCCTCCATAGTTCAGTCCACGCACTGTCCCCGGACTGGAGACTTCCCTGCAGCACGTGGCCTGTGTCTGCAGCGTGTTGTAGTGTAGTGAACGTCTGTCTTCGCGAGGCCAGAAGACTTGTCTCGTCGTGCGCACTGTCGCATCTATCCCTTCCACTCGATAAGTATTTTCCGAAAGAACCAATGAATGAGTGGCCGCGTGGAAGCTCGAAGGCTTTCCAGTTTGGGCAACAGCACGAGCCTGATGTGAACTGGCCTCACAGGCTGGTGACGCGGGAATATGTCACAACTCCTGCCCTGACCCACAGTCCAAACCCGAAGGCAAACTAAACCAGGCTTTTACTAAGAATGGCTCTGAGACCAGAAACACCCAGGTAATTAACACCACCCCCTTACACACCCCTTATTACTACCTTTCAGCTTCCAATGTTCAGAGTCCCATGCAAAGCAGAGACTTAGGTCACCTGCATCTGGTTCTTTCTTTCTTTCTTTCTTTCTTTATTTTTGAGAGAGAGAGACAGACAGGCAGGCAGAGCATGAGTGGGGGAGGGGCAGAGAGAGAGAGAGGGAGACACAGGATCCGAAGCAGGCTCCAGGCTCTGAGCTGTCAGCACAGAGCCCGACGCGGGGCTCGAACTCACCAACTGCAATTTTTTGACCCGAGCCCATGTCAGACGCCCAACCGACTGAGCCGCCCCGGTGCCCCCATGGTTCTTTCTTATACTTCTCCACAATAATCTGCTTGCATAACATGTTAGGGTCACAGGAAAAAGGAAACCAAATCCATGGGGTGTGGGAGAGTGGATTTTTGTGGAAGCATTAGGAACATTCAGTAAAATCCATAAAATAAAAAAAAACAAATAAAGCTGCAGATATCCCGGACGGAAAAAGACTGCCCCTGGCAGTGATGGGTCTTTGGTGGTTGAACACGGTCTCTGAGCTGAATTCCCTTGAACCAGCAGCCTGTCTAGGAAGGGTGGATGGAGTCGATGGCGATGGCCTGTCCTGTAACACAGCTGTTCAGGCTTCCTCCAGCTGACATGATGTCAAGCGAGCACAGCTCGGGACAAGACCCAGACTGCCAGCCTCCCTCCAGGCTGCTGCCCCTGCCTAAGCCCCCACATGGGCTTTCAAATCAGGACCTCGTCCTGACAAAGGCTCCCTCTTCTTCTACTTGGCAACTGAAAGCAGGCTGCACCAGAATCCAGAAACCGGGCATTTCATACCAGCACAACCACTAGTTTGTGGGATAGGAAAAATCCATTCGTGTCTCTTTACACGATGATGAAAAAGTGGGACTGGAGGAGCGTTAATTCCTTCTAATTCTGATCTCCTGTGCTTCTCTTATGCGTTCTGAACCTCAGTGTCCTTTCTTCACATAGGATGACCTCATGCCTCGTTTGATCACGAGTCACAGGAGGGGAGGTGCCCGGGAGAGAAGAGAGAAGCGGAAGAGCCAGCTGTCCCCTGAATCACATGACATGTTGATGGAGATTAGAGAAACAGAACACCGTTAGAGGGGGGATATCTATCTAGAACACGTTGATAGGAAAATCGAGAGGCTATAAGGAATGTGTATAGGCCACATACTGCTGCATAACAAATGACCCCAAAGCTTAGTGGTTTGAGACGCCTCCCTTCTCCTGGTTTCTGTAGGTCGGAAATCTGAGCCCGGCCTTGTGGGGTCTTCCTGCCTTCTGCTCAGGGTGCCTGACGGGCAGGAATTCAGGCACTGGCCAGGTGTTAGCAGCTACCAGCAGACTGGGGAAGGGTCAGCTTCCAAGAGCACGTGGTTGTTGGAAGGATTCAGTTCCTCTCTGGCTGTCCTTGGGGGGTGGCCCTCAGTTCCCACTGCACGTCTGCAACGTGACAGCATGCGTCATCAGCGTGTGCAGCCTGGAGAGGGGTGGCGGGTCCGCCAGCAGAATGGAGGTCACCGTTTCACGTAACCTAATTATGAAGGTGCCATCCCCCTCCCCTGGGCCACGTGCTGTTGGTCAGAAGCAAGTCTCCAGATGCCGCCCTCAAGGGGGTGGAAGATGCCATTCCTCTGCCCTTCTGGGAATGGAGTCTCCCGGGGACTGGCAGGCCTGGCCAGGGGCCAGCACAGGCATCAAGAGGCCACTAGTGCTGTGTTAGTGTCCAGGGGCCCCCCTAACAAAGCACCCCGAGCTGAGTGGCTTCACAACAGGAATTTAGCGTCGCACAGTTCCGCGCCCCGAAGTCCAAGATCACGGTGTCGATGGGGCTGCTTCTTTCTGAGGCTGTGAGGGGGCATCTGGTCCAAGCCCCTCATGGCCTCGGGTATCCTTGACTTGTAGACACATCCTCCCCGTGTCTTCAGGTCAGCTGCCCTTTGTACGCATCTGTCTCCGGGTCCACATTCCCCCTTTTTATAAGGACGCCAGCCACCATTAGAGCCCATCCCAATGACCTCGTCTTAACTTAATCATCCGCAAAGCCCCTATTTCCAAATACGCTCATAGTGCTAGGGGCTCAAGGTGCTGGGGGCTGGGCTTCAACATCTATTTCGGGGACACGATTCAACGGAAGGCAAGTCCTAAGACAAATATTATCTTTCTCACACGAGCCACACTTGGCTAGGGCTTTGGCTTTTGAAAACTAGGCTATGGCTTTGTTTTGTTTTTCCCCAAACACGGAATCGTTTTTACTAAGCTGGAGTGAAATTTCACACAATGCAGAATTAACCATTTAATCATTCGGTGAGATCGAGTACCTTCACCGTCTTGTGAGACCACCACCTCGATCGAGTTCCGACACGTTTCATCACCCCAAAAGGGATTAAATAATCGTTTAAATAACGATTAAATAATCGTTCCCAGTTCCCCTTGCCCCCAGCCCCCGGCAACCGCCAATCTGGGCTTTAGCTCTCTGAGGGTTATTTTAACTGGCCCATCACTGTACTTTTTCCCCGAGTGTCCCAGACTCACAGCACTGTCACAGGCACTGTTGTAGTCACAGCATCCTCCATATTAATAGAACCAACAGGAGGTATATATATGGTGGGGGGAGGGGAGAGGGAGAGGGAATTTTATTTTAAAGAATTGCTTCCCATGATTGTGGAATCGTGGTGAGTCTCAAATCTGATGGGTCTCTGATGGTTCCAGCCGACTAACTCACGGAAGCACTACCGTTCAGGTCCAAAGGCCACCTACTGGCAGAATCAGTCTTTGTCCTACTAAGGCCTTCAACTGATTGGATGAGGCCCACCCACGTTTATGGAGGGCAATCTGTTTTATTCAAAGCCCATCAACTTAAACGTAAACCTCATCCAAAAACACACCCACACAGAAGCAAGCAGAATACTGTGTGACCAACTCTCTGGGCCTCATGGCCCAGCCAGGCTGACACATAAAATTCACCGCCATGACTATGACTCATCGCTTCCTTTTTAAAAGTGAGGAGACTGAGTCACGGAGAAATTATGTCACCAGCCCCTGGGGAGATGGGGTGCTGTGTGAGCCCGGACAGTCTGGCTCCGTGGACCACACTCCACCCCGTGCCCCACCGCCTGTCCCACACCTGACTTAAGTTCACCACAGAGATGTGCTTCTGCTGAGACCACGGAGCCCTCCCTGCACCAGCAGGGATGCACTGATGAAGGTGACAGCCTCCCTGTGGGTCCCTCCACCCTCCACCCTCCTGCTCTCTCTCCCCACCCCTCCCTTCCCCTTGGCCCCCTGCTTGTCTCCAGGCTGCTGGGAGGCAGGGAGCTTGTAGGAACTCCTCCGGAAGTAGCTCAACGTCTCCATCAAGGACGTTTCTGGGTTTTACCCGCCCTAACAGTTATTTCTTACAAGGGCACTGTAGTCCCCTCCTTCCCTGCCTTTCTGGTGTCGTTCCGCCTCCTCCCGTCCCCCGTGCTCCACACTTTACCACAGGGCCCCCGTGGCTCACACGCTCCCCTGCCTATCTCTGCACTTACTAGCCTCAGAATTTTCCATGGGATTTGCTAATCTAAACCTGCGTCAATCTTCTGGGCTTCTGCAAGTTGCCGTGAGAGAAGCAGATTGCAGGCCACACATTCAGGTGTGCAGAAAAATGGCTTTCACTTCCTGAGGGTGACAGCACTGGGGCCACGCCAGGGGCCTGAGGACCGCAGCCCTGGGACAAGCCGACGTCCTATCGGTCATCCTCACTGTGCCCTGTACCTGTCCGGGCCTCGGGCGTCCTCTCTGCCAAACTCTGGCTCAGCACCCTTGCGCCCTGTGCACCCTAACAGCCCGCCCTCTGAAGTCGGCCACGTCTGGGCCACCAACGCAAGCCCAGCCCCACCTCCCAGCTAGCGGCCCGGAGACCTCCACATCCCTTCTCCCCAGGCTCCTGGAATGGTCCCTGGTCAGGACGGTCCTCTCCCCACACTTCCCCAGAGGCACACGGTGCCACTTCACGTGAGGACGCCTACCCTCAACTTCCAGAACTGCCGAGGGGTCTGGAAACCAGAGCCTTGCCCCAAACCTGGTCTGAGGTCCTGAGGCCACACGGCTGCCTCCGCCTGGAAGGGACAAGTGGGGAGGGAGGAGGGGCAGGGAGAACAGCCTCAGTTTCCATCTCTAAAAGTTGTTCTGCCACATTGAAGAATGCTCTTCCAGAACTTTCTCGGGATCACCTCAGAATGGCCTCTCGGGAGAAGGATTTACATGGGACGCACTGCTGTGACCTGAATCCGGTTTCCCAAAGCCCCGGCTTCTCCCTTCGGGAGTGACCACGAGGTGCCTGTCACAGGCAGTGGGTGCGGGCCACGGGCCTCCTCTGTGGGCCGGTGGGTCCCACACCCGGCAAACTATCAGCAGGATGAAGGAAAGAAGCTGAACCTGGATTTCACTGAATCCAGCTTCCTGTTATGGATGAAGTCAAGGGCCTGGAGAACGAAATGATGTGTCCAGGCCAGCGGGTCCCTGAAGGGCTCTCGGTGGCCGGTGCCCGACCCCCTCCCAAAGCCACCAGGACCCACGGAGCTGTGTGCACGCCCACCGGTGATAAGCAGCCGCAGGGAAATCATGCCGAAGGAACGAACAGTCACTTTTCCGGGCGCCTGACCGCAGAAGTTCCAGAAGGATCTTTCCAGACGTGGCTCTAAGCATTTCACAACACACAGTGCTTTTCAAAGACAGATTTCACACACTGCCAGTCCTTGAGGAGATCATCGTGGGTTTTCAGAGCAAGAGGAAAGGGGATGGCTGAACATTTCTGCCGTCTTTGAAAAAAAAACCACAAAAACCACAGCAGGAAAAAATGTGACAGAAGAAGGCTTCCCGCCAGACGTGGGGTTGGGGGGGGGGCGAGACCCCCTCCTTCCACAACTGAGCCGGAGACCGGCCCTCCGCCGGAAGTGAAGGATGCCTCTCAGGAGACAAATGGGGTGACCCTCCAGCCTTCAGCCTGCGTAATAATGCAACTGGGTATTTATGAGACGTTGCGACAAAGGATAATTAAAAATGGGAACACAGTTAAATACAATGGCTTCTTAAGAGCCGGACGCTTGGCTTTGACAACAGGCCCGTGACAACAAGAAATGGCATTGATGTACTGAACACTGGACAGAGAGTTTGTGTCTTTGCGTTGCTTTTTAGATTACATTTCGTCTTGTAGGAGACCTAAAACATCTCAGAAGCCAGCAATTGACTTCTAGCTCCTTCTCGGGCTGGTTTCGGGGGGGCAGCCACCCCATCCCAGCTGAGATGTTAGCTGCTGTGAAGAGAGACCCCACCTCACAATCCTGGTGGCCGTGCAGCACCAGCCAGGGTGTTTTTGAGAAATGGTTTGCAAAGCAGGTTCAGAGAAACTAGAAATAAGCACAAAGATTCACTTTAGGAGCCACATCTTTTGGACGTAGCGCCATGACCAAGAGAGGCTGAGGGGACACTTTGCATGGACACTCCTAATTATTTCCCTTCTTTCCTTTTTCTCATATCAGTGGTAAGTATAATTGCTAAAAGGCTCTGGGATATAAAGATAAGGGTTCAGGTTTGTTGTTTTTTGTTTTTTTTTTTTTTTTAATTTACATCCAAGTTAGTTTTCATACAGTGCAACAATGATTTCAGGAATAGGTTTCTTAATGCCCCTTACCCGTTTCGCCCGTGCCTCTCCCACAACCCCTCTAGTAACCCTCTGTTTGTCCTCCGTATTGAAAAGTCTCTTAGGTTTTGTCCCCCTCCCTGTTTTTATAGTATTTTGGCTTCCCTTCCCTTATGTTCTTCTGTATTGTATCTTAAATTCTTCATAGGAGTGAAGTCATCTGATTTTTGTCTTTCTCTGACTGACTAATTTCACTTAGCAGAATACCCTCCGGTTCCATCCACGTAGTTGCCAATGGCAAGATTTCATTCTTTTTGATTGCCGAGTAATACTCCATTGTATCTATATACCACATCTTCTTTATCCATTCATCCATCGATGGACATTTGGGCTCTTTCCATACTTTGGCTATTGTTGATAGTGCTGCTACAAACATGGGGGTGCATGTGTCCCTTCGAAACAGCACACCCATATCCCGTGGATAAATGCCTAGTAGTGCAATTGCTGGGTTGTAAGGTAGTTCTATTTTCAACTTTTTGAGGAAGCTCCATACTGTTTTCCAGAGTGGCAAGGGTGCAGCTTTAAAAAAAAAAAAAAAAGACTGTCGTGGGGCTCCTGGGTGGCTCAGACAGTCGGACAGCATCTGATTTCGGCTCAGGCCATGATCTCACAGTTCATGGGTTCGAGCCCTGCATCGGGCTCTGTGCCAACAGCTCAGAGCCTGGAACCTGCTTCGGATTTTGTGTCTCCCTCTCTCTCTGCCCTTCTTGCTCACATTCTGCCTGTCTCTCTCTCTCAAAAATAAATAAACATTACTTATCGCCCACTGGGGGCCCGACAGGAACGTAGAACAGTAACAGCATAAATGACCGTTGTTAAGACAATTTCAAGAGCATTTTTTCCAGATCGGACTATAAACCCATCCTAAAGACCCCCCTTCCGAGCATGGGCTTAATGCTGCCACCCTGGAAAAGAATAAAATAAAATGAGTTTAGATGGTTCACCCAACTGCACGTCTGAGTCTCTGCTGAAGGAAAAATGCCACCCAACTCAGCCATTCAACGTAGCTGGAGAATCAGCTTCCGACAGCAACGTGGAACAGTAACAGATTAAAGAAGGAAAAGCCTTCTTGGTAGCCTTCGTGGTTATCTCAACTGACAGAGAAAAAGTATTTTGTCCTACTCAGTAGCTAATAATGAAAAAAAAAAAAGTCCCTAGCAAACTGAGGGAAGAGGCGAGCTTCCGTCATGTGACACAGTTTTATACCAACCACCTGCAATCAATGCTCCGTGACTGGTGGAGAAGCTTTACTGTTTAGAGCAGCAGACAGACGGGGGCATTCGAAAGTGAATGCCCCCTGATGGAGAGACTTTAGACACATTCCTTTTAAGATTAGTGACAAGATAAGAAGGCCCATTATTGCTGGGAATGCTCACGGTACTGTCGGAAGTCCTGGCCACTGGTGAAAGGAAAGAAAATTAATAAAGGGAATAAGAAGTAAAGAGGAAGAGATAAAACCATTGTCATTTACAGAGGGGACAATGACTTACCTGGAAAAGCTGATCGGCTCCACAAAATAGTAAAGCTAAAAACTATTATTCATCAAGTTTGGGGTCCTGAGATCAATCTCTGGCGGTATTTCTTGGGCGCCTGGATGGCTCAGTTGGCTAAGCGACCGGCTTCGGCTTGGGTCATGATCTCACGGTTCATGAGTTCGAGCCCCGCGTCGGGCTCTGCATTGGCAGTGCTGAGCCTGCTTTGGATCTTCTGCTTCCTCTCTCTCTCTCTGCCCCTCTCCAGCTCCCTCTCTGTCTCCCAAAAATAAATAAACATTTAAAAAAATAACATTTCTCTACATCAGCAATAACAACAAAATGTGTCATTAAAGTAATTACCCTCCCACAAGAGCAACACCTTCTTAAGTAGTTAGAAATTTAGAAATTAGCTTAATTTAATTTTTTATTATTTTTTTTTTTTTGTTTATTTACTTAGTTTGAGAGAGAGAAAGAGAGCAGTCTCCACACTATCAATGTGGAGCCCCGATGCGGGGCTCAAATTCACGAACTCTGAGATCATGATCTGAGCCAAAATCAAGAGTTGGACATTCACCCAACTGAGCCACACAGGCGCCCCTAGAAATTAGCTTAATTTAGAAATGAGCTTAACGAGTAACATAGAAGATTTCTGTCGTGAAGCCTCTGAATCATGACGAACGTCCTAGATGAGCTGAATACATGCAGAAGCCACACATTAAGGGAGAGATGGTTGAATATTATGAAGATGCCAGTTATCACTTAGCTATTACATAAATGCAATACAACCCCAATCAAAACTTCAGTCCAATCCCATTTTTTTAGAAACTCGGAAACTTACTAAAAATTCTGTGAACACATAAAAGGCCACCAACATGGAAGTCAACCTTACAAACAAGGAAACAGAGGATTTCCCTCACCAGATATTAAGACATACTTCAAGGTCATAGGAAAGCAGCATCAGCCCAAGAATAGTCAAACACAGAAGAGACAAGAGAGAGCTCAGGAAACAGCGCCTTGTGGGAATTTAAAGCTCATTAATGCACATGTCCGAGAAGAAAGAGCACATCAGTTAACAGACTTCTTGGGAAAACTGACTCACTCTATGAACAAGAATCAGATTGGATGCCTACACCAAACCACATCTGAAAGTGGGCTCTCCTTGGGTTGAAAACCAACTGTGACAGGTAAAATTATAAAGTAACTAGAAGAAGATGTAGCAGAATGTTTTGGGGACTTGGGTTAGGAGAGCATCTGTGAAACAAAACTCCAGAGGGGAAGTTACATGGCAAAGGTAATAAATTTCTGGGCACTAAACGTAAAGATTTCTGTGCGAGGAAGGATACAATGGACGAAGTTATTAGATCACAGAATTGTAGTGTCTAAAACTGACAAGGGCTGGACATTTACAAATTCTTACAAATCTACCAGGAAAACAGGGCCATAAACAACAGAACGGCAAAAGGATATGAACAAATTGCTTTCTTTTTTTTAATGTTTATGTTTTATTTTTGAGAGAGAAAGCACGCAAGCAGGGGAGGGGCAGAGAGAGAGGGCGACAGAGGATCCCAAGCAGGCTCCGTGCTGTCAGCATAGAGCCCGTCATGGGGCTCGAACTCACAAACCATGAGATCATGGCGGGAGCCGAAGTCGGACGCTCAACCAACTGAGCCACCCAGGCGCCCCTCAAAAACACTTCTTAGTGAAAACTAAGAAACACAATGAAATGTATATGAGCTACACATCATATTTACTATCTCACTTGTGACATTTTATATTAGAATTTACACATATTAAAGTTACATAGATTACCTATCATTTACGTATGTTTAAACAAATTAAAACACACTCCCAGAGTTTATTTTCTGCCATGTTTTGATTAGATTGTTGTAGGCCAAGCATCCCATTTAGTAAGACTAACAACGTTGAGCAAAACATAGAAAATATTTGTGTGAGGGAGGATCCAGAGAAAGAACGTCACCAAAGAGGGACCCCAGCATTCAGGTTACATTTGCTTTTTTCCAAAAGGATAGACTGAGGGACCCCCCCTTTTTCAGTAAGAGCTCTCAGTGGTCTCTCCTGCCTTTGTCTGGAGAATAAAATGGGTCTTGTGGACACAACAATATAAACACACCAAGCTTTCATGGGGCGCTGAAGACCGCATCCCAGCGAGAAAGGTGAACAGGAAACAGACCAGCCCACACGAGGACTGACAGCCAGCAACGCGCTCCAACCAGCAGAGGTGACAGGTGACCAAGTGACCTGAAGCCCAGCGGACTTCCAGAAGCAACAAACAAGCAAAGCATCCTCTCCGTTGGGAGACCAAACCCTTCACATCATTAACAGTTTAAGGATACCAGTTACCTTTCCCTGAGTACAAGTCCACCTACCATCTTGTCTCCCAGAGCTCGTTAATCTGAAAATATCTTTTTTTTTTTTTTTTGTCTTTGCTCTTTGGGGTTATTTATCGTATGTGAACAGAGTACACTTACACTGTTACACCGTGTCCTTTGGGTTTCTTAAAACGCTTTTTCATATTTTCAATCACTTATTATCTGTGTGCTAATTCCCTCCTCACGGTATCTAATCTGCCCGTAAACTGTGTGCGTAGAATTCCGGGTTGCTAATGATCATATCTCAGTGCTTTCAAGATTATCCATTGTCGTCTAGGTCATTTCTGTTGAGAAGTGGACAGTCTTACTTTTGCTTTATGTCACTTTATTTTTAAAAATGTTTTCAAAGTATATTTATTTATTTTGAAAGAGGGAGAGAGAGAGAGAGACCACACAATCGGGGGAGGGCAGAGAGAGAGGGAGAGAGAGAATCCAAAGCAGGCTCCGCACTGTCAGGGCAGAGCCCAATGTGGGGCTCAAACTCGCTAATCAAGAGATCATGACCTGAGCCAAAGTCGGACACTTAACCGACTAAACCACCCAGGTGCACCTATTTTAAAATTTTGAAAGAAACTGAAATTTGTAGACAGAGAAAAAAACTATCCCCAAAACAGATGATACAGTTATAGTTAATAGTCAATAGTTCTCTAGTCCAACCACAAAGAAAACTTATTCTCAGATGGTGCCACCAGTGAATCCTCCCAAACATTTAAAGGAAGAAATAATACTGCTCTTTCACAAAAACTTCCAGAAAATAGGAAAATTCATTTATGGTTCCAGCATAAGCTTGATATTAAAGCCCAACAAGGACATGATGAAGGATGAACATTACAGGTAGGTCCCACTCAAGCACACAGATAGGAAAATACTTTATAAAAATCTTTTATTTTCAAATCAAATCTGGTGGTTTTCAAAAGAATAATAATCGTGACCAAGTTAAGTGTAGTCCAGGAATGTATTTTAAACACATCACGGCATCTTTCTGCATAAACAAGAATAAAAGAGCATCATCACCAGATGATCATCTTGAAAGAGGCAGCAGGAATGTTTGACAAAATTCAACACTCCTGATGTTAAAAGTTGGCATCAACCTGACGGTAAAGGGAACCACCTTAATTTGATAATGACTACACACAAAAGAAGAAAAGAAGAGAAAGGAAAGGAAAGGAAAGGAAAGGAAAGGAAAGGAAAGGAAAGGAAAAAGGACAGGAAAGGAAAGGAAAAAGAAAAGAAACCCTTCTCAGCCTCAGGGTTAAAGGTAAAGTATTGAAACCTTCTCCTTTGGACCAGGAACCAGACAAGGAAGCCAGCTAGCATGCCTTCTGCTCACATCACACTGGTGGTCCCAAGCAGGGCAGTTAGTCAAGGGGACAAAAAGACATAAGGATTGGAAAGGAAGATAAAGAACTTTCATTGCTTGCTGACAACATGACGTCATTTGGAAAAGCTAGGTTAAACATCACAATAAGCAAATATATCAAAGTCACAGAGAAAAGGTCAGCATTTATCAACCAGTTTTATTTCTTCATATCAACAATTAGAAACTTAAATCTAAAAGCCTTTTTCAGTAACATCGAAAATTATCAAATACCTTATCAAAGATGTGTAAGGCCTTTAAAAAACAAGCTCTTAATATTGATGAGAAAAATTGAATGAAACCTAAATTATTGGAGAGATATACCATGTTCCTGTATTAAAAGGCTCGATGTTACAATGATGCTGGTTTAATTCAAACTGATCTCTAGATTCAACACCATCACACTTGCAGGTCTAATATTGTGTGTGTGTGTGTGTGTGTGTGTGTGTGTGTGTGTGTAAACTGGCAAGTGTATTCTTAGATATATATGTAAATATGAAGGGCAGAATAGGCAAGATAATCTTGAAGACTAAGGACAAAGTTGGAGGAAGACGCTACTAACCGATATGGAGTCAAAGATACCTAGAAAAATGGAGCCAAATAGACTCCAAAAACAAACACATTAAAAAGACAATTTATGGCAAAGAGCACTACAGAGCAATAGGGAAATGGCAGTCTCTCACTAAATGTGCTGGGTCAGTTAGCTATTCATCGAGAGCATAATGAATCGATTCCTGCTCCACCCCTTTAATCTCAAGGACTGGAATTCTACATGTTAACGATAAGCAATAAAATTTCCAGAAGAAAACACACAGACTATGTTCACGATCTTGCGATTGCAAAGATGTATTAAACAGGAACCAAGAACTATTGATCATAAAGGCAAAAGTCGATAAATTATGCTGTGTTTTAATCAGGAGCTTCTGCTCAACACATGACATCATTATGAGGTTCAAAACACAAACCTCCGAGTGCAATAGAATATTTGTGAGACACACAACTGACAAAGGGTTTGTATCCAGAAAATAGAAAGTGTTCCTACAAATTCATAAGAAAAAGACAAGCCAAAAGAAAGAAGGCAAGAATTTTAACAAGCCCTGAACAAAACCCCTCCAAATGACCAATAAGCCTAAATAAGTTTTTATCCTCGTTAGTCATCTGGGAAAAGGCAGTGAAAGCCACAGTGAGCCATCACTGGACACCCAGCAGAACAAGAAAAATTAAAAATATTGACAAAACTAGGGGCGTCTGGGTGGCTCAGTCGGTTAAGCGTCCGACTTCTGTTCAGGTCATGATCTGTCGGTTCATGAGTTCAAGCCCCGCGTCCGGCTTTGTGCTGATGGCTCAGAGCCTGGAGCCTGCTTCCGACTCTGTATCTCCCTCTGTCTCTGCCCCTCCCCTGCTTGTGCTCTCTCTCTCTCTCTCTCTCTCCCTCAAAGGTAAATAAGCATTAAAAAAATTTTTTTAATAAAAAAAAAAACAGGCAAACTAATCTTACGGTTTTGAAAATCAAGATGCAGTTACCTTTGGGAACCGAGAAGAGAACAGCATTTGAGGGGACCCACATAAAGGAGCTCTGGGGCCAGAAAATGTTCTTATTGACCTGGTACGCATCACGTGAGTGTTTACTTCATAAGCATTCGTTGACATGAGCTCACTTATATGTGGGATTTGAAACAGTCAAATTCACAGAGGCAAAGAGTGAAATGGCGGTTTCCAGGGACTAGAGGGTGGGCGATGGGGGGCGGGTCGGGGGGGGCAGATGTTGGTCAAAGGGTACAAAGTCTTGGTTATGCAGGATGAACAAGGTTCAGAGATCTATGTGCAGCATAGTGATATTAAGTAACAATAATGTATTGTGTGCTTGAAAGTTGCTAAGACAGGGGCGCCTGGGTGGCGCAGTCGGTTAAGCGTCCGACTTCAGCCAGGTCACGATCTCGCAGTCCGTGAGTTCGAGCCCCGCGTCAGGCTCTGGGCTGATGGCTCAGAGCCTGGAGCCTGTTTCCGATTCTGTGTCTCCCTCTCTCTCTGCCCCTCCCCCGTTCATGCTCTGTCTCTCTCTGTCCCAAAAATAAATAAACATTGAAAAAAAAAAATTAAAAAAAAAAAAGAAAGTTGCTAAGACAAAAAAACTCTTAAATGTTCTCACCTCCACCCCACCCAAAAAAGGTAACTTACGGGACATGATAGGCCTGTTAATTGGCTTGGTTGTGGTGACTTTTTTCCACAATGCATAGACATGTCAAAACATCACGTTGTACGTCTTAAATATATACAATTTTTAAACGTTTATTTACTTATTTTTGAGAGAGACAGAGAGAGCGCAAGGGAGGGGCAGAGAGAAGGAGAGAGAATCCCGAGCGGGCTCTGTGCTGTCAGTGCAGAGCCCAACTCAGGGCTCGAACTCACAAACCCTGAGATCATGCCCTGAGCCAAAACCAAGAGCTGGGCACTTAACCGACTGAGCCACCCAGGCGTCCCAATTTTATTTGTCGATTATACCTCGATAAAAATGGGGGGATTCATTGAGCTACACACTCATGATGTTTGCAACAGGCTGGAAGAAGATATCTTCAGGCTACATTCAGACAATGAAGCAGCATCCAGAACATAGATTTAAAATAGCTCCAACAAATCAGTTTGAAAGAAAGATCCACAACTCAGGAGCAAAAAGGAATAGAGACAGAAACACATATCCTGGGAGAAAAAAGCAACAACAACAACACAATAACATACAAGACTATAAAAACATGAAAAGATGCCCAACTTTACTTTTAAAAAATGCACCCAAAGCAAAAATAGACTTTTGTCGGCGATTCACGTTGTTATGGGTGGAACTGCGTTTCCCCAAAATCCGCGTGGCGGAGTCCTGACCCCTACTATCTCAGAATGTGATCGACTGTGGAGACAGGGTCTTTAAGAAGGTAATTGAGTTAAAAATGAGGTCATCGGGGTGGGCCTCGATCCAATCCATCTTGCGCCCTCGTAAGAAGAGGAGATTAGAACACAGACACGTACGGGAGGAAGACCGTATGAGGACTGAGTGAGGAGACAGGCATCCCCACACGAAGGAGAGAGGCCTCAGAAGACACCAGCCCAGCCAAACCCCGATCCCAGACCCTGGCCTCCAGAACCGGGAGAACATACATCTGTGTGGTTACAGCCCCCGGGTCTGCGGTCCCTTGTCGGGACAGCCCAAGAGGCCTGATGTACAGGTGAACAAGGAAAGGGACACTAAATACATCAGAATTGTTGAGTGTGGGAGAACAGAAAGGGAGGACCCAGAATGGGTTCCCAGGAACCACAGAAGCACCTTGCGCGGGTCCCTCGCAATTGCGCGGGTCCCTCGCCAAAGTGTGCCCTGAACTGAGAAGGCGCTATTGACTCACCCTCTTACCCTGAGGTTGGAAACCAAAAAGAAAAGAAGTGACGAACCAGAGCCTTGCTGGTATGGACACAATCTGAGCATCCAGCCAGATTCTTCGGCTGTCTGTATGTACGTTTTCACCTCGACCATGTCCCGCGGGAGGGTGTTTTTTCCTTCCTTTGGGGTTCCCAAGGCCCCGGCCATGCCCTCCCTCGGGAAGGCGGTGCCTCGCCTGTCCCTAGTTTTCCTCTTCCTAAAAAGAAATCAAAGTGATTTACAGGCCACTCAGGGTGCAAAAACTAAGACCAAATATTTGAGGAAGTTAGAACTTTCAGAAAATGCGTACAGGAAGATAATACAGATTATTGCACATTTCCTAGCGGGTTGGCAAAGGTGGTCACTGATGGAGCTCTGAGGATTTAAAAAAAATTTTTTTATTATGTTTTTAATGTTTATTTATTTTTGAGAGAGACAGACAGAGGGCAAGCAGGGGAGGGGCAGAGGGAGAGGGAGACACAGAATCCGAAGTAGGTTCTGGGTTCTGAGTTGTCGGCACAGAGCCCGACGCGGGGCTCGAACCCACGAACCGCGAGACCGTGACCTGAGCCAAAGTCGGACGCTTCACCGACTGAGCCACCCAGGCTCCCCTGCCTTTGTTTTTTTAATACAATTTATTTTCTTGTGAATTTGTGCAATTTAAGTTTTAATCATGGCTGTGTTTAACAACGGGCTCCGAAATTTCAAGATTCCTGATGATCTATGTCACTGCCATTCTCACCAGCCGATGCAGCCGGCTCTGGGACTCCACCCACCAAGCAACTGAAAAAGACACGCGTAGCGGGGCTAACCATTCCCAGAGTCCCTCCCGTAGGCACTGTGGTCACGTCCACAGCCCTGTTCCCAGGAGGCTGGGGGACCGTCCTGCTGCTCTGTGACTGCCCAGGCCAGAGCTGGTTGGGTCAGACTGAACACACGTGACCCGAGAAGATAGACTGAGTCGGGTTCTCTGTTTCCCAGGACGAGAACAGAGACCCAGAGAAAGTGGCCAGCAGCTAGAAGGAGAGAAAAGAGACATACAGAGCGATGGAGCCTGTCGACCACGAAATGCCAGCGTTGGAATAAAGCATCATCAACTCTTTGCTGAGGTCGTGAAGCCGCCTTCCTTCCTGAACCCTGATTCTTCAGACTCCCCCGTTTTTACTCACCTGGTTTTTCTCATCGTTACTCTACCTCCGTCTGCCTGCCCCACCTTTGAGCTAGGAACAAACCAAATCTATGACAGCTGTCACATCATTCACTTGAACCTCGTGTTGCCTGCACACAGACATGCACAGGGGCACAGTCCTGACAGAAACAACCATCAGCGGGCTCGGGTATGGGTCGTACGTAGGGCACGACCGTGTACTCTCGGGAAACGGACGCAGCTCAAGGATAAGGTCAAGGACGGGTCAGCAACGGGACCGCAGAGCCCTCGATGAAACGTTAGTGAGATGTCACGAACAGGCCCATGAAGATTCATTTCAGCGCTGAAACCTGGGGCCAGATCGATCAGGTCGGCCACGTTCTTTTATTCTATAGCAGAAAGCACGCAGCGTGCTTTTGCAAGCCTCCTGATTCCCTCTGTTGAGTTAGTAATTAAAATACTCAACACTTCACATATTTACCCTTTTTTTGCTAAGAATATTTAAGTTCAGGGGCGCCTGGGTGGTTCAGTCAGTTAAGCATCCGACTTCAGCTCAGGTCATGATCTCATGGTTCATGTGTTCGAGCCCCGTGTTGGGCTCTGTGCCGACAGCTCGGAGCCTGGAGCCTGCTTCGGATCCTGTGTCTCCCTCTCTCTCTACCCCTCCCCTGCTTGAGCTCTGTCGCTCCCTCTCCAAAATAAATAAAACATTAAAAAAAAAAAAAAAAAGATGATCTAAGGGGCGCCCAGTGGTTCAGTCGGTTAAGCGTCCGACTTCAGCCAGGTCACGATCTTGCGGTCCGTGAGTTCGAGCCCCACGTCAGGCTCTGGGCTGATGGCTCAGAGCCTGGAGCCTGTTTCCGATTCTGTGTCTCCCTCTCTCTCTGCCCCTCCCCCGTTCATGCTCTGTCTCTCTCTGTCCCAAAAATAAATAAACGTTGAAAAAAAAAAATTAAAAAAAAAAAATTCTTTTAAATAATATAATTGAAATAAAATTTCAATTATACCAGACAGTGTTATCAACTATAGTCACCATGTTATTATGTATTTTTTTAAATGTTCAGAAGCAGATTTTTTTCTTTAATTCCTTAAAACTGGAGCTAGAACTTCGGGGCTGCCTCCTCAAGGAAGCCATCCCTGACTTCCTAGGGATGAAGCCTATCAAGGCTCTCATCTCGCACTGTACTCGCCGAGTGTTCTGGAATGTTCTGGGAGGTGATCCCCGCACCATGTGGGCATGGCACGGGCCTGGGGAGTGGGTGTGTGATGCTGGGGCTGCAGTGGTCTTGGGGGTGATGAACAGGCTGGTGTCGGGGCGCTAACCCCGAGGAGGGGGCGGCACCAGGAAGACGGCTCCTCTCTGGGCTCCCAGCAGGCGTGTGGACGGGAGTCCGAGCAGAAGCCCAAGCAGAGAGGGAAGGCAGAGGCCAGCAGAAGAGGCAGGAGTTGCCTACATTCTCGGACAGATTCCCCAAAAGAAAGCCAAACATACTTATTCCTCATGTTTAAAGTAACGTCTGCATATTTTACAAAAGTTCGACAAGGCAGAAAAACATAAAGGAAAGAGACATCACCCGTGTCGCCAGCCAACGGTGCTGGCAACAGGCTTTCTCCAGCCTTACATCTGCACTATGGCGCGTGGGGGACCCTGGAGGCTCTTCTACGACCCTGCTCTTGAACCCTTAAAACAGCAACATCAGCATTTTTCCAAACGCTTGTCATTCTAAGAGCGTCACGGCGGACAACCAAGATTTGCTTTGGAAGGAAGAGGCTGATGAATTGAACCGGACGTTTGCTCCAGACCTGCAAGCGTCTTCAATGGAGGCAGCTGTGAAATCTCAGAAGGACAAACCCAACAGCAACCCCAGCGAAGGCTGTCGGACATTTCGCGGACGCAAACAGGAAACTGCAAATATATGCACTCAACCACTGGATAATGCCGAGGCTGTAAGACCTTTTACAATCCTAGGTTTTCCATTCACGCATATTCAAATCTTCCAGAACTCCTTGAGAATACAAAGCCAATGAACTTTTATTAAAAAAAAAAAAAAATTTTGAAGTTTGAAAATAAAAGCGGACGATTTTCTCAGCATTAAGAACGAAATGCAGTTCATAAACGCACTTGTCCAAGGGCGCCAGGGTGGCTCAGTCGGTTAAGCATCCAACTTCGGCTCAGGCCGTGATCTCATGGTTCACAAGTTCGAGCCCCACATCCAGCTCTGTGCTGACAGCTCAGAGCCTGGAGCCTGTTCGGATTCTGTGTCTCCCTCTCTCTGCCCTTCCCCTGCTCATGCTCTGTCTCCTTCAAAAAAAATAAACATAAAAAAATGTTTTTAATAAATAAATGAAATAATTGCACTTGTCCACATCAAGCATTGTAACCAATGCAGTTTCTGTAATGTCCCTACACAGGCTTGAGTTTACTAATCAGCTCTTATCCAAGGATAAGCTCGAACGACAGGAAAGGTCCTAGCCTCTCTTATGAAGCAGACTCAGAAATTTATTTCTAAAGAGAGAGAACAGTTGTATATTTAGCTTACATTTGATGGCTTGTATTTATATTCTCTCACCTCCCTCATTGTCTAGATTGGGCGGGGCTGCTCACCGAAGGCGTCACATTCTCGAAAGCATTCTTATAAACGTGTCATGAGGCACTTCTCCCTAAGTTCTGCTGAAGTTTGTGTTTGGTTTACACAACTTTTAGACAAGGGCCGATTATCGTATTTGGGGCTAAGGAGAGTCTCATCCTACACACAAGTCTGATGCTCACGTTCAAGGCCATTGGAAGTGTTTGGGGCAACAAACTCAGCATGGCTGTGGAGAGCCTTTGAACCTACACTTCACCTCTTAGCAACTTGGCTCACTCAACTTCTCTGTTTCCCTCTCTTTCCCCTCAGACGTTCTCATATCTTTGCTTTATTTTCTCCTCTTTGTCTCCCCCTCCCCCATCCCTCTTTCTTTCCCCCCTCTGTATTTAGGTCCCCACATTGCACATGGCGGAACAAGAAGACAGTGGACTGGCTCATGTGGTGACTCTCTGGGGCCTGGAGGGATTCCAGTCAGTCCTCATTCTTCACAGTGGTTACGGTCTATAAAATCACCAAATCATAGCTCCTGGGGAAACGCAGGGTGAGGTTCCCCCCGGCTTCTGGTCATGTTTTCCAACACGTTCATCAACCAATCAACACATGCCCTGGATTATATGGATTTGTGTTTAAGATGTGTGTGTGTGTGTGTGTGTGTGTGTGTGTATACACAATGGAATATTGCTCGACAAAGAAAAAGAATGAAATCTTGCCATTTACAACAATGTGGATGGAACTAGAGGGCATTACGTTAAGGAAAGAAGTCAGTCAGAGAAAGATGTCATAGGGTTTCACTCATGTGGAATTTAAGAAACAAAACAGATGAACATAAGGGAAGGGAAGGAAAAATAAGATAAAAACAGAGAGGGAGGCGAACCATAAGAGACTCTGAAATACAGAGAACCAACTGAGGCTTGCTGGAGGGGAGGTGGGTGGGGGGATGGGCTAAGTGGGTGACGGGCAGTAAGGGAGCACCTGTTGGGATGACCACTGGGTGTCGTGTGATGACTCACTGGGTTCTACTCCTGAAGCCAAGACTGCAACGCATGCTAACTTGAATTTAAATTAAAAAAAAAAATAAAAGAAAGAAAGACACCTTAGTTAATATATATGTATGGCTTCATTACCGTTGAGATCACAGCCAGCAGCACCGTGACCACACTGAGCTAACACTCCTGTTTTCCCCACGAGGCACGCCACAGCCTCCTTGCACTTAGCGGCACGAGACCGCACTCAGCACGGCGTCCGGGGACCACTCTCAGCAGCAAAAACACCAACAGGGAGCACAACAAATGTGAACAGCGTGGCACTCAGCGGCCCGTGCAAGGGACGCTCGTCCACAGCCTGAGCGTCGAAGCAAGAAGCCAGCGTCTCCCCCCACCCCCGTTCCACCTGCCTCGGAGGGACTCCCGACTTTTCGAGGCTCTGCTCGTGTCTGCGAGCGACCACAAGAGTCCCGGGAGTACTGATTCGGGGGTTTCAGGTTTCAAATTTGGCTGTATTTTGTGTCTCCCCTTCGGTCCCGGTTTTCTTATTCGCAAAATGTATTGGGGGAGGAGGTAGCGGGAGAGGGGTGTTGGGTGGTTTTCACAATGCGCCCTGGGGACCCTAGGGAACGGGGGGCTGAGCCTCAGAGCCGGGGTGCGGGGAAGCCAGTGCCTTCTCTGCGTTTCTTCCCGTGGCAACCGCTCTTTTGATCTCAGACCCGCTTCTGCCTCCCTTCACTGCACGTTTCTACTGAGCACAGATTTGCGGCACAAGCCACCAGCCCAGGGCAGGGGCATCGGACCCCTTGGGGCTCATCGAGGCCCTGGCCTCCCTCTCCCGCCTCGGTAATCAGCCCAGGGGAGCAGAGTCCTCTGGTGCACAAGAGGGACCCTGGAAGGAAAGCCACTCTTGTCCTGTCTGGACACTAGTGCAAGAACAGCGAGGGCCCAGTGTGACTATCGGCCACCTCCTGCCTGCGAATGACGCCGTCACCAAGGACAACGGAGCCAAGAGATGGGAGAGGGAGGAGAGAGGAAACCAGCCCAGCCTGACAGCAGGGCTGAGCCTCTGACACAGCCGTGCCTGAAGTCAGCTGACTTTTAGACTCCCCAGGAAATGCACTTGAAAGAATATGTTTCTTAAGTAAATTCAAGCTGGATTTCTGCCATTCGAGAAAAAGCAAAGCGCCCTCCTTTGCGCACGGAGCCTGGACCAGTTAGAACTCACTGGCCTAGGTGGTTTTTATGATCCTTTCTTCTTAGTTTTTTATATTTCCTCTCCTCCCTCCCCTGTGTCGCCTCCCCCGTTTTGCCCATCACAGCATCGGGCTGCGGAATTCAATCCATTACATGTTACGCGTTTCCCAGCCACATTTCATGGCTATTTTTCCTATTCTTTTTAAAAATCTCTTGATGTTCATTTCATTTTGAGAGAGAGAGGGACGGAGCACGAGTAGGGGTGGGTCAGAGAAGGAGACACAAAATCCAAAGCAGGCTCCGGGCTGTCAGCACAGAGCCCGACGCGGGGCTTGAACCCACGAACGCAAGATTGTGAGCTGAGCCAAAGTCAGACGTTCAACCGACTGAGCCACGGAAGACGCAAGCAATGGGTCCCGTCTCCTCTTTCCCTTTGGATTCTCCCACCTGCTTCTCAGCAAAGTAGAATGGCGGCCGCTGGCTGAGTTCGAGCCGCCGTGTGGCATCTTAAATACACTCATTCACTCGGTTATCACAAAACCCAGAAGGAGTAGGTATGTTCTTGTACTTTACGGACGAAGGCTCCGCAACTCAGAGAGACGAAGTGACTTGCCCAGGGCCACCCAGCTCAGAGATGACGGGGCCGCGATGGGAATCCAGCCCCAGCAGACTCCAGAGCACGCGGGGCTGCCGTCACCGCTCCGGTGGCCCCTGCGTGGGGGACAGGGAGAGCGGCGGTCCCTCCGCATTGAGGGAAGTGTCCCCGTTTGCACCCTGGCTCAGCTGCTTGGATCAATGTTCCAGGGAAGCCAAGGTTGCAGCTCCAAGTTCTCAAATAGGTCGGCCTTCGTTTGGTTTTGTGCAGGGGGGCAGGGACTAGGGACTTTGGGGAAGGAGCCCCGCTTGAGGGCAGCCTACGCAGGAGGGGAAAACAAGCACCCGACACGAGTTAGCAGGCGGAGTGTAGACCTGGGTTGTCTAGCCAGTGACCACTCGCTGCCCGGGGCTGCCAAGCACGTGACGAGCGGCGAGCCCAAGCCGAGCTGTGCTGTCTGCGTAACACGCACAGCAGGTTTCAGAGACGGGGAACGACACGGAAGAGGCCAAACATCTCGTTGACACAACCTTCTTATTGGCCATATGCTGAAATGACAGTACGCGGGATACACCGGGTGCAATAGAATATGTTTTAATCTTAATTCCACCTGCTTCTTTAACAGTGTTAATGTGGCTACCAATAAATTTTAAGCCACGTATGTGGCCCCCATTTAAAAATTTTTTTTTAACATTTATTGATTTTTGAGAAAGAGAGAGGGAGAGAGCACAAGCAGAGGAGAAGGAAAGAGACAGGGAGACACAGAATCCGAAGCAGGTTCCAGGCTCCGAGCTGTCAGCGCAGAGCCCGACGCGGGGCTCGAACTCATGAACCGCGAGACCACGACCTGAGCTGGAGTGGGATGCATAACCGACTGAGCCACCCAGGTGCTGCATATGTGGCCCCCATTTGAGGCTTGGATCCCATTTCTACTGGATGGACTGGACTAGACACGTAGACGCACTGAAGCAAGTTAGCGTCACGGCTACCAGAACCTTCCGAGGCTTGGAAGCTTACACGCCAGAGCAAGAGAACAGCTCAGAAGGAGGAACCTTCAGGGTAGAATGGATGCTTTGATGAAATCCTTAAATATCCAGACAGGGTGTTGAATTTCCAATGCCCACGCAGCGATGATTAAGAACCTGTGGCAATAGAATGAAATGCATGATTAACGTCGGAAGCCAATGAAAGCCATGAAACAATGGGATCGATGGTGTGGCCTTGAAGCACGCGCTGGCACTCTCTGATGGCCCTGCGGGCCCAGCCCTGTCTCTGCCCTGCACTGTCATCCTTCAGGCAGAACGGGCTGGGCCCCCAGGGGCCGGTGGGTTTGGCCAACTCGAGGCACTGGCAGGAGTCAAAGGGCAAGCGTGGAGAGAGGCCATCGCCTCGGCCACACCTTGCTGGGCTGTGGCTCGTGTGGCTGTAACTGCCTTGCCAAGACCACAGCCCCTTCCAGATGGCCACTCCACAGCCACTGCCAGTGTTCAGGACCAGTCTGCCCCCCAGCCCCCGGGAGCTCCACCACACCTTGTGGCTTTCCCAGAATGCCTCCCGCTCCTTGTAAACACCCCTTCACCGTGCTCTCTTTGCTGATCGCTTTTGAGCCCACCAGCCAGTCCCCACCCCACCACCCGGGGGTGCAGAGCACAGAACGAATGAATGACAAAGGGCACCTGGGGGTGATCCCGGGCCGAGCCCCAAACGGCTGGGAGAGAAACCAGGCAAAGGCAAACCATGATGCCAACAAGAACGAGCTTCAGGGCCACCGGGGAGGCCCCTGTGCAGAGTTCAGGAGGGGACGGGGCGCAGAAGGGCGTGGAAGGGAGAGAGGAGGAGAGCCGGCTTTGCAGCCCAGCATCCGGGGCCTCGGTGGCCCTCTGCCGGGGCCACCCGTGTGACCGCACGTTTCCTGACCACCTGAGCCCCATTTTCCTCGTGTGTAAGATGACAATGTCCATCGGGCACGAGCGGTCAGTGCAGCGCGGGCCTGGCCTGGGGACGGGGGCTGCCGGTTCCTGGCTTAGGGGCTTGCTTATGGGCAGATAAGAGAACCCCTGGGGGACACGGGCCCTTGCATCAGCCGTGAGTCAGGAGAAGCAGCTGGGACCGGCTCCCTCGTCCTCAGCGGCCTCGCCTCCTCCGGCCCCCCCACTCTGGAGCAGGGCGAGCCGTTGGGAACCGTCCCCGGCCTTCCTCAACCTGGGGCCTTGGGGAGAGGGCAAGAAAGAGAAGTCGTGCACCTGAGCCCAGGGAGGCTGGGTGCCTCCTCGGACCCCCCTCCCCGCCCCCCGTCGCGGGGCAGGGGCGCTTCGGGCTAATTCGCACTCAGGGAGCACTCTGAGTCTCCTCTTCCTACCCCACCTGCCCCTTCCACACTCGAGCCCGTGATGTCCCGTGGTTTCTTGCCGTCGCTGGACCCCGGTACTTTTCATCTGTTCAGGCTGCCCTGCCCCCCATGCCCTCTGCAGCCTGCCTTGCAAGACCACTCTTCACCTGCTCGTCAGCGTGGTCGCGCAGCGCTGTCTTTGACGGGCCGTTCTCCCTGCCGGAGGTCACCGTCCCCGGCAACCGCACCAAGGGCTGGCAGTCAATGGCTCAGCAACCCCTTCTGTCCGGGGTGAGACCTGGTTTGCACCCCCTTCACTTGGATGGACATGGCTGGACCGCGTCCCTCCTGCTTCCGCGAGGTCGGCCTCACGAGCCCCTGTGCTGTGCCAGATGGGGGACCAGCGGCGACACGGCCCAGAATCGGGTGGAGAGCATCGAAGCCTTAGCCCTCATTTCCCGTTGCCACTGTGGCCGGGTTAACCTGGACCTTGACTTCCTGACCTGCCATCCTCCTGTCTCCTTGTGCCCAGCTGGTCTCCGGCTCTTCACAGAGCCCAGTACCTCCTGCTGCGCACAGACCCCCCCTCCAGCTCCACTGTCTCCCCCTCTCCCTCCCTCCCTCCCTCCCTCCTTCCTTCTTCCCCTTCCTTCCTCCCTTCCTTCCTTCCTTCCCTCCCTCCCTCCTTCCTTCCCTCCTTCCTACCCCCAATACTGCACAAAAGACTTCACCAGAGGAACTTTCCGATAACCGGGCCCTGTTGTGTTGTTGGGGTGAACTTCTTCTTCCCTGACCCTCTTCTCTCCTGTATTCCAGGCCACTTCTTCCCTGAACCCCAGTTTCCCCAAATGCAGATCATTTTCACCCTCTTTGGTCCACGCCCGTCACATGGAGGCCAAGCCAAGGGACCCTCACCTTTCGTGGCCACTGTGGCTCTTTGCCGAAACAAAGAGCAATTTTCTCCAAAGAGGAATCCTGCAGCCTCTCTGAATCATAGCTCTGTCACCTACAGACAGGTTTCGCAACTGTCGGTGTCCCTTCACGTCCCTTGTCACTGTCTCCTTTGGATTCCTGCTTTCCGCTGAAGCCCCAGCCCAGGCCACAGCAGCTCACACAGTAGACGATCTGTTTGTACTTGCTTAGTAAGTGAATGGATGCTTTAAGACGAATCGGTATAACCTGCCACAATTATTAGAGGAGAACCCCCAAGCCCATGGCTGTGGGGTGATAGACCGTCCGCCAAGGCCGAGGAGAGGCTGGAGTCCGTGTGGCTGAATCCCCCCGGCGTCAATCAGTGTCACCTGCTCTCATTTATTTTGAAACTCATGGGCTCTGAACAGCCTCACTTAATCTCATTTTAAATCGGGGTGCAGTCTTCTTAAAAACGGAGGCCTAGCATTTATAAAATGCATAATTCTTCTCTAGTCTGGTCTTGGTGTAACCGCTCGAGACAGAATCCACTCTCCAATGTTGACATTCCCATCTGCAAAGCACACCCCCCCATCCCTCCCTCAGAGCAGGTTCAACCCTCGTCACTGGTGGCTAGGACAGAGAGAGCTGTCAGGGTTCCCCGTGTTTCCTCCGGGCCTGGGGTCCCTCATGCAGCAAAGGCAAAGCCGGACAGGTGTATCCATGCTGGTTCCATCCTATTGGTGGGAAAATGGTGGAGGGAAGGCATGGTGGCCGAAGGTCTGTCTGTCCCCGACCGCCCCCCTCTGTCGCTCCCTCTCACGATCAAAACCACACAGTCGCCTTCCCTTCATCCTCTCAGTGTGTCTGAATATCATCGCGCCGAACGCACGTGTTTGCTAATCCAGGCGGAATCTCCTTATTCCATGAGATCAGTGTATTTTATTTCAACCAACAGATCTTACCTTTAAAAATATTCCCAGCTTTGGGGCGCCTGGGTGGCGCAGTCGGTTAAGCGTCCGACTTCAGCCAGGTCGCGATCTCGTGGTCTGTGAGTTCGAGCCCCGCGTCGGGCTCTGGGCTGATGGCTCAGAGCCTGGAGCCTGTTTCTGATTCTGTGTCTCCCTCTCTCTCTGCCCCTCCCCCGTTCATGCTCTGTCTCTCTCTGTCCCAAAAATAAATAAACGTTGAAAAAAAAAAATTTAAAAAAAAAAATATTCCCAGCTTTGCATGAACACATTCCAACTCCCAGAACCTTGAGGTAACCTAACTTATTTCCTACAGCACATTCACCTGGGGATAAGAGGCCGTGGTTGAAGCTAGGGGTGGGGTGGGGTGGGGTGGGGGCCATCTTGACGTGCCCGGCCACCCTCCAGCCCTGGGACAGCTCCTGATCTCTGCAGATGTGTGTACTTCATGGGGCACTGACTGGATACCATTTGCGGGACATTTTCAACCGACAGGAACCTGGAACCTGGAAGAAATACCTGTTGGTGACGTTTTTTATGTCAGGTAATGTATGAGTTTGCTGGGTCTGAAACCACAGACATCTATGTCCTCATAGTTCTGGAAGCTGGAGGTCCGAGGTCAAGGTGCTGCAGGGTGATACTGTCTCCTGAAGCCTCTCTCCTGGGTGTGCAGATGGGGACCTTCTCGCCATGTCCCCACACAGCCTTCCGTCTGGGTGTGTGCAGCCCCACGTTTCTCTGTGTGTCCCCATGTCCCCTTCTTATAAGGACACCGGTCAGATTGGATCGGGACCCTCTCTAATGGCCTCATTGTAACTTAACTGGCCCCTGAAAGACCCCATCTCCAAACACTGTCACGTTGTGAGATATTGGGGTCAAGACACCAACATGTGAATTTGGGGAGGACGTAATTCAGTCTATCACAGATATGGTATCATTCTCTACATGGCTTCAAATGGTCTGCCACGTTCAAATTGCACAGCCAGGGGCAAATATCTTAACCTCCCTGAATCCCAAATACCCCATCTTCCAAACGTAGGTGATGATCACCGTCCCTCAGGACGTAGGTGAGGATTCGATGAGATAGTGCGGGCAAAGGTTCGGCACAGCGAGTGGCCCATGCTACGTGCTCGAGTAATGGAAAGGAATTCGATCCTTTCCTCCCCTTCTCTGTATCTGCCGACAGGAGTCCTGCTTGCACTTTCACAAAGAGGAGTGAGTGGCCATCGTCACGACGATGATGACAGTCGTCATGGCACCTTCCCGGTGGCCCCTGACGGTCGGACCCCATCAGCTTCGAGGAGCTTCTGGGCCGGCACTGCGGAAGCTCAAGAGGAAAGTGGCTACACTTCATTGCGGTAGGAAACCTGTGTTTACATTCTGGGCCCAAAGAGAAAACAGAAGCATTCTTTTAACGTCTGGTCACAAAATGCTTCATGCTGTACCTTCTTGCCTACCCGGAAGTCCCTGGAGGGTTACACACGCGGCTTCCTGTCAAGTTTTGCTTTTCCATTTCCACCTACTATTTTTAAGGTGACTTTTCCATGTTTTCAGCTTTCTTCTTCTCTTGGCTAAACGTATTTCCCTAATTGATATATTTTCACTTCACAGATTTGTATTTATCATCATTACTGATGCCCATCTCCCCTTCCGCTTTTCTTTTCTTTTTTTTTAATTTTTTTTTCAACGTTTATTTATTTTTGGGACAGAGAGAGACAGAGCATGAACGGGGGAGGGGCAGAGAGAGAGGGAAACACAGAATCGGAAACAGGCTCCAGGCTCCGAGCCATCAGCCCAGAGCCTGACGCGGGGCTCGAACTCCCGGACCGCGAGATCGTGACCTGGCTGAAGTTGGACGCTTAACCGACTGCGCCACCCAGGCGCCCCCCCTTCTGCTTTTCTAAACTGAGAAATGAGATTTTATTTCAGCCGGTTAAACATTGCTTTGACACTTCTTCTCAATGATACATTTTCCCCCTTTCCCCCTATTTTCTCCCTCCTTCGGCTTTGTTTCCCTTTTACTTTAAATGGACAGAGCACTCTGGGGCGCCTGGGGGCTCAGTAGGTTGAGTGTCCGACTTCGGCTCAGGTCATGATCTCGCGGTCTGTGAGTTCGAGCCCTGCGTTGGGCTCTGTGCTGACAGCTCAGAGCCTGGAGCCTGTTTCAGATTCTGCGTCTCCCTCTCTCTCTGCCCTTCCCCCGCTCATGCTCTGTCTCTCTCTCTCTCTCAAAAATAAACATGAAAAAAAATTTAAATGGACAGAGCCCTTTGAGAAAAACTAAAATATCGTGTGACAAATAATTTCTCCTTCCACCCGTAAGCAATGAATGGGCCTATTGTATGAAGTTTGTCCACTTCTCAGAATCAGAATTATCCATTTCATGTATGTAATCTTATTGCCACCGTGTAATATACCCATTCTTCCTGGGTTCATAGAGTTTCATTCATTCAATACATTTCTGTTTAACAACAGATGAACTTAAGAGAAGGGAAGGAAAAATCAGATAAAAACGGAGAGGGAGGCAAACCATAAGAGACTCTTAAATGCAGAGAACAAACTGAGGGTTGCTGGAGGGGAGGTGGGTGTGGGGAAGGGTTAAATGGGGGATGGGCACTAAGGAGGTGCTTGTTGGGATGAGAACTGGGTATCGTATGGAAGGGATGAATCACTGGGTTCTAGTCCTGAAACCAACGCTACACTGTATGCGAGCTAACTTGGATTTAAGTAAATAAATTTTAAAAAACACATTTCTGGGCGCCTGGGTGGCGCAGTCGGTTAAGCGTCCGACTTCAGCCAGGTCACGATCTCGCGGTCCGTGAGTTCGAGCCCCGCGTCGGGCTCTGGGCTGATGGCCCAGAGCCTGGAGCCTGTTTCCGATTCTGTGTCTCCCTCTCTCTCTGCCCCTCCCCCGTTCATGCTCTGTCTCTCTCTGTCCCAAAAACAAATAAACGTTGAAAAAAAAATTAAAAAAAAAAAAATAAAAAAAAATAAAAAAAACACATTTCTGTTTCAAGATCCTACACGGAAGGGCCGCAGCCCTCCTCTCTTGCGTACACGAATCCAGCTCTGGCGATTGCTAAATGGACGTACCCGCTAAATGGCCACTTGGTTTCTCCAATGGCATTCACAAAAGACTCACCTTTAAGATGGTGTAAAAGGGTTGGGGCACCTGGGTGGCTCACCCGGTTAAGCATCCAGCTTTGGCTCTGACCGTGATCTCACCGTTCGTAGGTTCCAGCCCCTCATCGGGCTCTGTGCTGACGGCTCGGAGCCCAGAGTTTGCTTCAGGTTCTGTGTCTCCCTCTCTCTCTGCCGCTCCCCTGCTCACGCTCTCTCTGTCTCTGTCTCTCTCTCTCAAAAATAAAAAAACATTAAAAAATATTTAAGATGATGTAAAAGGGAATGGCAGTCCATGCCTCCAGTGGAATTTTGAGCAAGAGGACACCCAAGCCAAGCCCCGTCAAGCCTGCGGTTCTAGTAGTTTGCAAGACGCCTCGCGCCCCAGATACACTGGTGTCTTTCTTTGCCGTAAAGTCCGTACGTAATCGACTCTGGTCAAATACTGTCGACTTTGTAAGGAACATGGCACCTTGCTTTTCCTTCGTAAAGAGCACAAAAGCAACATTAAACGAACCAAGGAGAAACTCAGCGTGGAAACGGAAATCTCTCGGTGGGGCCGGGCGAAATCAGCAAGGCGAAACAAGAGCCCTGAAAATTAGGCCCCTGGGAGTTTTGCTCAGGACTTGAATCGTTTTGTGTCCGCTGCTGAAATGGAACTTGGCGGATATGGTACCAAGCTCATAAACAGGTTACCTTGTGCTAGCGGGCACAGCGGGAGCATGCCCTCACAACGTCCAGCGTAGGTCTACACGTGCACGTCAATGACTTGTCATCCAGTCTGGACCGTCAGAAAGCATTACCATCAGAAAGTGAGTGAATGAATGAACGGCCTGGTGGAACAAGAATGATTCTATTCCTCTGTAGATGGAAGCCAGGACCTTCATTTTACAGAATCCTAACGTCTATAGTTTCTCACTCTGGAAAAAAGGAGAAACTGAGGCCCAAAGAGATTAGACGACGCGGCTGATACCCCACTGGAGCGAGACTATTCCCGACCTCTGGTTTTCCGCTTCCTCCACTCTGTTCTCTCCCGAGTTGCCTTGCATGGTGGAGAGAACTCCAAGCAGAACACGTGCACCTGGCTTCCTTACAGAGTGAGTTACCTGGGGCAGAGACTCGTCCTCCATCTATACGGACCCTTTCCTCATTCTGACAATGAGAACAGGATAGCTGTGCCACCTCCCTCACTAGAGATGCAGAAGAGACAGCCTCAGATGAGACTGTGGGTAGGATTAGAAAAAGCAAAAACCAACATTAGATACCAGTGATGAACCTTATTTTACTAGCATTGTCACTGAATGCCACTTAAGGTCATATTTGTTCCGTAACTTTGGCACAACTGGACATTTATTAGGAAAACGTCCTCCTGGAGGTCTCTGAATTCTTTGGTTCGTGTTTAAAATCCTGGAAAGAATGTGGGTTGACCAGAGAGTATTAAATGCTGCAGGTATCGTGCCATACTGCAACCCCAACAACAACCTCAGTGGCCAGCCACAGAAACACAAGGAATCTTGGGGGAAGTTACATCCTGGTCACAGGCCACCACAAGGAACTTGCTATCGCCAGTTGCCATATGGTTGTAACGCATCTACTAAGAAGCAGACTTTCTTTGGGTCTGTGAGTCATTGTCCGAAATCATTGTTCTCCTTTGAGCGCATGTGAAATCAGATGACCTATTTATGCATTTTTCTGAAAATTGCACAAGAATGGAGCGCACGACAGGCATTTTCTTTCCTTCGTTCCCAAGCCTTTGGAATTCTTTGGTCTTAGCTCATTGCTGCTGGCTTGTTGTTGAGAAAGCCTGAATTCTTCCATGAGAATTCCAAGTGCCCCCAGTGATCAAAGTTGAAACAATGTGAACAATAAAATGTAGTAATATTGGATTATAACCCAATATAAAATAAATATCCATGGGCCCATACTAGTGTAAAAAATGAGTCAATAAATAAATGAATGGGGGAAGGACAGACAAATGTCCCGTGGAGAAGAAATCCAAATAGCTGTGTAAATACTCTGTCCTCAAGGAGGAGGTGGGAGGGTGTGCGTAAGACCCCCGCTCTGTGAATATGGGCCACCCATGTAACCCCTCACCAATACTTCTCAAAACCGTCAAGAGAGAAGGACGGGGGTGGGGGTTCTCTTGCCCACAGTAAACGTCTGAGACCAAGCCGGTAGTTGCGAGGGAGAGATGGATAGAACAACCATCATTTGGCAAACGTCTTGGTGAGGACGGGATCAGAAAAGAATCCACAAAGGATACACAAACCTGTGACGAGGAGCAAATCCACAGGGTGGGTAGGGACAGGCAGGTCCCAAAGTGAATACAGCAATTCAGAAGACGAAGAGTGGCCAAGACACTAATGAAGAAGAAGAAAGTTGCAGGGCTGACATCACCTGACCTCAAAATGTGCTGTGAAGCCACAGTGATGAAGACAGGATGACGTCGGTGAAAGAAAAGGCAGATGGACCACGGGAGCAGAATGGAACACCCAGGAGAAGACCCACGTACGCGCCACCCACTGGTCTCAGACGAAAAGGCAAAAGCAATCCAGTGGCGAGAAGGGTCGTCTTTCCAACCAACGGCGCCGGAACTACTGGACATCGCAGGCAAAATCGTGAATCTAGACCCGGACCTTGCCCCCAAAAGGGATCATAGACCTAGATGGAAGATGCAAAACCATACGGCGGGAGGTAATCTGCGCGGTCATAATGTGCATTTATTAAGTTACAGTGATGAATAGTTGTTACAATTGAATGGTGTCGTAAATCATGAACCACACATCAGGAGCGTTTTCTCTTCCTAGGCAGATCTGCACAATAAATGAACTGGAACAGGAAGGAACAGAGGAAGGAAGGAAGGAAGGAAGGAAGGAAGGAAGGAAGGAAGGAAAGTAGGAAGGGGTGCTGGGTGGAGGAAGGCACGCAGGGAGGCAGGAGGTGGGGGTGGGGCTCGGGAAAACCCTCTCCTCTCTCTGCAGTCTTGACAAGCCATGCCCAGGCCAGTCTGTAGCTGTGAAGCCCAAACCTAATGCACAAAACAAAGCCCAGTGACGTGAAGGGGCGCACGCTTCTAGGTCTTATGGTAAACCCACGAGCCTAACAGATCCACCCGAGAGAGGGGGTATGGGCCAGGAGCAAGACTAATTTCCCTAATTTAGGGCTTTCTTGCTCTGAAGTTCACAGTGACCAAGTACATGTTAAAAAAAAAAAAATCATTGCGAAACATGGGCCCACGTGAGTGCCCCTTGGTCTGGGGACAGTGTGTGTGGCTCCCTTCAGATTTTCACAGGGGTTCTGGACGCACCCACCTTTGCCTCTATTTCCTTCTTGGACTTGAAGACAAATGATGCAATCCCCTCCTCGTAGACCATTCTATAATGACAAGAGCCCATGGGAACTGCATCGTGAGCCAGAGCATTTAATGGAATCACAGGAAGGGGTCAACATTCTTAGATGGAGCCCCTCATTGGGCTCTGTGCTGACAGCATGGAGCCTGCTTGGGATTCTCTCTCTCCCTCTCTCTCTCTGCTCCTCCCCTGCTCTCTCTCTCTCTCTCTCAAAATAAGTAAATAAATAAACATTAAAACACACACACACACACACACACACACACACAGTTTCTCAGTGAGGCATATCACAGCCTTTCAAAAAAAAAAAAGACACAAGAACGAAACTTTGTCACCTTTTCTCATTTTTTAATTGCTGCTAAGAATGAAACCTTTTGAGATGACAGTTCTGATGTTGAAATCAAGTTATTTTTGGAAACTGGGTTACGGATTTTTTTTTTTTTTTTTTTAAATCTGGGATGCTTCACGACAACGGTCGTGGTTTAACGTCTTTAAAAGATCTTTGGGAAGCCATGCTTTTCTGAGAAGTGTACGCATTTCAGAAAAGGGAGGAACCATTTTCTAGGCAAAGGTACACTTGGACTAAAACCACGGCCCAGAACTGTCCAGACACCGTGAGCCTCTTTCCCTTGTTTGGAGATCTTAAAGGGTCTGGCTTGCTTTACTGCTTCAGCTTTGCTAACAAACACTCACTCACTGTACTGCCTCTGAACACACTTGGCCCGCGGAGAAGGCTTCCTCTCTTGGCAGAACACCTGCCAAGCTTGGCTGATTAACGGAGTCTTTGCGGGATTCACTCCTGATCATAGTTTGCATTTTCTCCTAGCACACCGGTATGATAACAAAGACATTTGCCCTGAATGCTTATTTATATAGCCAATGATTAACCCTACGTGGTATTTTAAAAGTGTTTTCTGCCGTCAGGGGTGGCCTCACGATTTTAAGTGGAAGCTGTCTGGTGATCTTCTCCCAACGTATTCAGGGAGCTCAGGAGTTGGATGCTCTTGGTCAACAGTGGACTAAACCCCTCTATTGGTTGTCCGTTACTGTGTAACAAATAGTCACGCATTTAGCAGCCTAGTATCGTATACGTTTACTAGCTCACGGTTTCTGTGGGTAGGGAGTCTGGGCATGGCTTAGCTGTATCTCCCACATCAGGTCTAACAAGACAGCTACAGTGTGAGTCCGGGCTGCACTCTCATCAGAAGGCTCCAATAGGGAAGGATCCCCTTCTATGTTTACGTGATCAGTTGGCGGGAATCAATTCCTCGCAGGTTGTTGGACTGAGGGTCTCGGTATCCGGAGCCCTCCCTCCCCGCCGTCAACAGCTTCAATGAGAGAGCCCCAGAGGGAGACGTGTCCTCCTCATGCCGTGGCAACCTTGGGTGTCTCTCTGTCCCAGGTGCAATGACTGTACCAGGCTCATTTATCTTCAGGTACATGATCTCCACTGGGTCAAGAAGAGATAAAGGGCCGGTCTGGAGGAACTGGCATCCCGGCCAGGAGTCGGGGAGGACTCTGGCCAAAGGACACGTCCGAATTCCTGTGTCACTGATGCGAGTCCAGGAGCGCTAGACCTGACCTCAAGATAAAAGCCCCTGAGTAGCCACATCAGGGACAGTGGAGCCTTGGCATGGCCTTTGGGGTTCCACAATTAGAGGGACTTTGTAGAAGTACTCGGGCTGTAGACTCCAGTTCCAACCTCTGTCTCGGCTTCAGTCCAGATGGGACTTTCAGACTAAGCATCTAAAGACACCCGACTTGAGGCCGCAGGTGGCTCAGTGGAGCGCCCGACTCTTGATTTTGACTCAGGACATGATCTCGTGGTTCGTGAGTTCGAGCCCCGCATCTGGCTCAGAACTGAGAGTGTGGAACCTGCTTGGGATTCCCTCTCTCTCTCTCTCTCTCTCTGTCCCTCCTCCATTCATGCGTGCTCCCTCCCTCTCTCTTTCTCAAAATAAATAAACATTTAAAATAAACAAATAAGGGTGCCTGACTTGACCCTTTTCGCAACTGTGCCATCAAAAGTACTGTTTTCAGCCCAACCCCAAATTAAAACAAACAAGAGTTGCTAATAAGTTCCAAGTGTAAGCAACTTGATACACAAATTCTATTCATCTATTACAAAACAACAGGGGAGAGAAAAACCCTTCTAATGAGGCTCGTGAGGCATCAGCCCTTTTGTGTTGATTTTACTTACAAGGAATATTAAGTTACCTTACAAAACCCCAGTGATCATTCTGAATACGTTTATTCAGTCATTCAACAAACAGTTGCCAGGTACTGGGGATACAATGGCAGGAAAAGAAACAAGAAGAACAAAAAATCCTAGAATCCTGGAATCACAAGATATTTTAATATTTAATATTTTCCTTAAAAATTGTTTTCAGATCTGGGGCGCCTGGATGGCTCTGTCAGTTAAGTGTCCGACTCTTGGTTTTAGCTCAGGTCATGATCTTGTGCTTCGTGGGTTCGAGCCCCACGTCGGGCTCTGTGCTAACAGCTTGGAGCCTGGAGCCTCCTTCGGATTCTGTGTCTCCTTCTCTCTCTCCGCCCCTCCCACCATTCGTGCTCTGCCTCTCTGTCTCTCTCTCTCTCTCTCTCTCTCCCTCTCTCTCAAAAATAAGTAAACATTAAAAATTTGTTTTAAATTGTTTATAGATCAGCAGTAATACATTTTGGATGCTGCAAGAGTCTTCCAAATATGACAGAGGTAGGAAGGGCCTGTTACGCTCACATTCATGTTTCCTGTTAAATATTCTAGGCTAAATTCTCTTCCATGTACCGCTCAGTCGTATTTCCAAATAAAACACGTAGGGCCGGAAATATCGGGATGGCATTAAGGAATTGCTAACACTGAGTTAGCACCAGTCAGGGCACTCGGCGACTTGCTATGCTGATGCCAATTCAGAGCGACAGGCTGCCTTTCGCATGCAACGTGGTGGGAGACTATAGGTGAGCTCACCCGATGTCTGTTCCCGCCTCCTTCTCTCTTACCTGCCTCCGCTACAGAGGCCGAAAGCAGAACTGACTTCTTGAGCCTGTGATCACACAGGGACGCGCCCCTCAGAAGGGGCCCCTCCATGGAGTTGAAGTCTCTGTGGCTGATGTCTTAAAATTCTTAACAGTTTTCTCTTTGAGTTTGCATTTGAGTGAAGTACCATGGGACCAGAGGACGTGCCCTGGGGTCCTAGAGCCTTGGCTCACCTCCCACTTTCTCCTCCACCACGAACCCGTTCTCAGCCACCTCCTCCACAGACCCAGCACCTGCAACTGGGGACCTGGGCACAGGTATGGGGGAGGGTCAGCAGGTGCACTGAGTCTGGGGGCAGGGCCTGGACACCAGGGAGCATCTGTCTGCACTTCGTGACCATCCACATCTCCGACATGAAATAGCGAATAAAAACCACCATGGTAGATGGAGAAGAAAACCAAAAAAGAAAGGAGAACTTTTCCCTTACTCTTTAATTGAATTTATTTTTTTTTTAATCTTTATTTATTTTTGAGAGAGACAGAGTGTGAGCAGGTGAGGAATAGAGAGAGAGAGAGAGAGAGAGAGAGAGAGGGAGGGAGAAACACAGAATCCAAAGCAGGCTCCAGGCTCTGAACTGTCAGCCCAGAGCGCGACGACGCGGGGCTCAAACTCACAAACCACGAGATCATGGTCTGAGCCAAAGTCGGACACTTAACCAACTGAGCCACCAGGTGCCCCACTTTTCCCTTACTTTTTGAGCTGAGGTCTGTTTGGCATGGGATCCTGAAAATTATGTAGCCCAGCCTTGCCTGTTAGCACCTCAAATTCTATTTCCTAGCCTCCCTCACAGCTTAGAGGTGACCAGCCCCAGGAAACAGATCTAGCCAGCCCAGCCCACTTGCTGAATGTAGTTGCTTGAGAATTAGAAACGTTTGTCTTAGTCATTGCTAATTTCCTAATACAGAACAAAAAAGCAGGTGTTCAGCAAAGTCTGATAGAATCAACTAATTAAAACACATTGTGTATTTGTGCGCTTGCTAATTATTGCTGATGTATTATTCAGGTCTCGCGTTGTTTTTTTCTGTTGATCTGTTGAATCGGGAGAGTGATATGCTGTCCTCCAGGAGAGCTTCTGTCCAGTTTTCCTTTTGACTCTCATCCCTTTCCTGTGTTAGATGGCTGTGTTCAGTACCTAAAGGTTTCTATGACAATTGCTTGTGGATTAGAGCTTTTGTTCATGTAATCATTTCTTTCTACGGGAGGCTATTATTCAGCCTTTAAAAAGAAGGAAATCCTTGGTTAAACAAAGTGAACGAAGTGACAGTTATGTAAGATGAGTCCGTCTAGAGATGTAATGTACAGCGTCTGACCGAAGTTGCGAATACTGTATTGGAAATTTGCTAAGAGAGTAGATTTCAGATCGTCCCACCATACACAGAAAATCAGCGGTCACCGGCGGGGAGATGATATGTTAATTAGCTTGACATCAGTTAAGTGTTTCACTCTGTACATGTATACCAAATCATGTTACACTTCAAATGTAAACAATTTTTTTAATGTTTATTTATTTTTGAGAGAGAGAGAGAGAGAGAGAGAGAGCATGAGTGAGGGAGGAGCAGAGAGAGAGGGAGACACAGAATCCAAAGCAGGTGCTCCAGGCTCTGAGCGGTCAGCACAGAGTCCGATGCGGGGCTCGAACCCACGAGGCGTGAAATCACTACCCGAGCCGAAGTCGGACGCTTAACCGACTGAGCCCCCACCCCGGGGGCCCCTCAAATGTAAACAATTTTTATTAAAATCACAAAATAAGAAAGTCCTGGCATTTGCAGCAACGTGGATGAACATTTTGCTAAGTGAAATTAGCAAACCCTTTCCAAACCGCCTTCCGGAAAACTGATCGCTGCTGGTGCTTGAAACAAACGCGTTGTGCGCACGTGGAAGGTACAGATGGGTATGTTTACCTTCCCGGCACCCTCCGCTCAGCCCGAACTTTCAGATGCTGCCTCTTCCAGAGTCAACGGTAGGGAGATTGACACTTCCAGGAAAGAGGCTGGTTAGGAAACGGCCCTTGTGGCCCGCGCAGCGTCTCTGGGCGCGACGTCTGACCCTGCCTCGTTGTTGCCGCCCCAACTGGGAGCCTCCGATCCCCACGCGCCAGCTTGCAGCTGCCGGGCTCCGCTGACACCGCTTGCCTTGCAGCTCTTCAGGGATCCTGAGACCACAGCTACCTGACATCCAAATAACCCATCTGCTTCAAGACATAATAAGCAAAAGCACTGTAAACAAAACAGCTGCTTGAGCAACTGTGTTCCACACCCCCCCTTAACTGCTTGTTTTATCCGCTGACAAGTCTAGAAAAAGCCTTTGCAAAAAAGGATAGATTGTGCGTGTGTGTGTGTGTGTGTGTGTGCTTGGAATGACGCCTCCATGGGTCTTGGACGGACAAGGATGTAATTAAGAAGCCAGCCGATGCCGGCTGCCAACCCTCCTCTCACTTTAGAATCCTGATGCGTGGAACACATTTCATTCTTGACGTTTAAACCAGCCTCTGAATTAACCATTCCTTTCATTTGCCCTCTTTTGCAGCCTTCACTTTTCCGTTGCGTTGTAAAAAAAAAAAAAAAATCTTTTTCAGTGGTTATTTGTTTTTGAGAGAGAGATGGGGGGAGGGGCAGAGAGAGAGGGAGACACAGAATCTGAAGCGGGCTCCAGGCTCCGAGCCGTCAGCACAGAGCCCGATGCGGGGCCAGAACTCACACACCGCGAGATCATGACCTGCACCAAACTTGGACGCTTAACCGACTGAGCCACCCAGGCAACTCTCGGTTGCGTTTTTTGACATTGGTTCCAACGGTCTGACGTTCAGACCGTAATGGGTTGTCTATGAAGGGTTTACCTATGACTGTTATTAATCTATTTGGGAATGTATGTCATTGATTGATTTGTTGTTTAACAAAATAAAACCTGCCCTTGGTTCCAATAAGTGAAATAATCCAGGAAGAGTGTTGGTGACAGGAAGCAAACCCCATGACCATTATTAATCTGTTTGCCCCCTACTTTACTCATTTCTCTTCAGCTCTTGTTCCAAAGGCAGCACCGTGTAACTTTCTGTTCTTCTCTCCTGATGGTTCTTCCATATGTCTAAACACTACGTGTCTAACATTCAGTTCTGAGTTGTCAACCTGTAATCTGCTGTTGGTGTTCTGTCATGGTCTATCTCGTTATATCCACACCCCGCTTCCCTGCGTCCAACAGCGTTGGGACTCCCCACCTTCAGCCACCTACACAGACATTGTCCCCTGCAATCTTTTTTTTTTAATATGTAATTTATTGTCGAGTGGTTTCCATACAACACTCAGCGCCCATCCCAACAGGTGCCTCAATGCCCATCACCCACTTTCCCCTCCCACCCACCCCCCATCAACCCTCAGTTTATTCTTGGTTTTTAAGAGTCTCTTATGGTTTGGCTCCCTCCCTCTCTAACTTTTTGTCCCCGCAATCTTGCACTCCTAATCTGTCTCCGTGTCTGCTTCCCAAGGAGCCAGAAATTCACACAGTGGTCCCCAAGGTATCTGAGAAAACAGCTGAAAGACAGGGTTGGAGTAGGTAATTCAATCCCAAGATCTCCGTTCTCTCCCCGTTAATTTATGAATTCATCCAAGTTCCAATCCAAATACCAGCAAGTAGTTTTGTGAAGCTGGAAAAGTTGACGCTGATGTCCGTGTGAAAATGAAACACGAAAGAACAGCTAAAGAGACATAGGAGGGAAAGGTATGATGGGGTCCAGCTCTTCCAGGCATGAGAACATCCTATAAGGCCTTTGGCAGCAAAACAGTGAATCAATAGACAAGTGGAACAGAATTTTAAAAATCCAGAGATAGACCCAAGTACATATGGAAACTTAGTATATGGTAAAGATAGTATTTCAAGCCACCAGAGCAGAAACAAATGTTTTCATAAATGGCCAGGTACCTAGGCCAACCAGGTACCCATTAGGGAAAAGATAAAATTAGATTCATGCCTCCCACCATATGGGACAATCACGTCCAAGCGGACCAGGAGCATGAATGTGGAAACATGAAGACATGTCCACGCCATGCAAACAGGGGTGAATTCTCTTTAACCTGAGTGTAGAGAAAGGCTTGTAGCTATGATTCCAAAAGGAAAAACAATGAATGTTAAGGAGTGATAAACTTGACTTCATAACTACATATATATATATATATGTGTGTGTGTGTGTGTGTATAGACATACAGATATATACATATATATGTACATATAGATATATACAGACTATATATAGACTATAGATAGATAGATATAGTTTATATATGGTCTATATCTATCTATCTATCTATATAGACTATATACTCTATAGACTCTTTCTATATGTAGACTATATATGGAGAATATATATATACTATATATAGAAAGTAGATATATATATAGACTATATATAGTCTATATAGAGAGAGTAAATATATATAGTCTATATATGGAGACTATATATATATAGTGTGTATATATATATATATATATAGTACTATTATACAGAAAAAAAATATCATAAGTAAAGCTAAAAGGCAATGACACTTGGGGGATACATTCACAACATTTATCATGGCTAAAGGGTGATATCTCCAATATAAAGAATCGTTTAAAACGGAGAGGAAAATGACCAAAATCCTGACAGAAAAATGGGCAAAGGGCACGATTCACAAAAAGATATAAAGTCGTGAAGACACATGAAAATGTTTTCCATCTCCCTCAGAAGAAGGGAAAGGTAAATTAAAACCAGAGAGCGATTTCATTTGTTGCCTATCACATTGGCAAAAATGCGCAAGTATGACAACGCGTCCTACTGGTGACCCTGCGAGGAAACCTGCTCTCTCCTGCGTTGCTGGCGAGAACAGAATTAATACAACCCTTTTGGAGAGGAATTTGGCAACACCTGGCGGAGCTACATATGTGTTGTCCATGTGCTGTAGCAATCTGACCTATGAAGACAAGGGTACTCACTGCAGCGACGGTCATAATCGGAGGCAACCTAGCCGCCCGTACCCAGGACAGCGGGTGAATAAACCATGGTGCGTCCACGTGCACATCGAGTACCTCGCAGCTGACTGGACGACGTCAAAGGTCAGTGATATGGAGGGATTTCCAGGAGACAGTAAGTTAAAAACAAACAAGCAAAATGCAGAAGAGGTCTAGGCTACGCCAGCTCCCGTGTAAGAAACAGGGAAGAGTAAGAAAATAAACGCGTGTATTTCTGCTCTTTCCTGCAGAAAGATAAGCCGGAAGCTGATGGCGTTGGTTAACCTCAAGAAAATGGCGTAAAAGAACGAGGAGGGGCGGGCACCTGTGAGTCTAGCTCTGACATTTGGAACCACATTAATGTCTCTTTTACTTAAAATCAATAAGGATGAGAACAGAACTAACAGTGAAGGGCACACAGAACTTAACGTACAAATGAGCTTCATTATGTGACTTCAAATCAATAACATGACCACACGGAAGGACGAGGAAGGTGAACAAACCCAAATAACGTTTCAAGGCAATATTTGGACCCTGCATCCTTGGGCCAGAGGCGGAGAGAACAGCAAACAAATACTGGACTGTCTGTACGGTGGGTTTTTTTCTCAGCAGCATAGGTTAGCGTTTCTGAAACTAGTCTCTGCGTTCTAGCTTTGAGGAAGTAAGTAAATGTATTGTGGATCGCGGGAGCCGGATTTCTCATAATGCGAAAAGGAAATTAAAATGTTGGAAGAAAAAAGAGTGACCTCTAAGGGAGGTATTGTAGGTCATCGTATGAACATGTGGCTTTAAAGATAGGAATACAGGGAGGAGGGATGAGGGAGAGAGGGAAGGAAGGAGATAGGTAGATAGACAGATAGATAGATGCATAGACACATATATACATAGATAATGGATGGATAGGTAGATGGTAGATAGATAGATAGATAGATAGATAGATAATGGATGGATGGATAGATAGATAATGGATAGATGACAGATAGATAGATAGATAGATAGATAGACAGACAGATAATTGATAGATAATGGATGGATAGTGATAGGTAGATAGATAGATAGATGCATAGACACATATATACATAGATAATGGATGGATAGGTAGATGGTAGATAGATAGATAGATAGATAATGGATGGATGGATAGATAGATAATGGATAGATGACAGATAGATAGATAGACAGATAATTGATAGATAATGGATGGATAGTGATAGGTAGATAGATAGATAGATAGATAGATAGATAGATAGATAATTGATAGATAATGGACAGATAGATGATAGATAGATAGATAGATGATAGATGATAGATTTAGCCAGGAGCTATCAGTCAGACTGGTAGAATCGCTTCGCTGCTATAAGCTTCCATCCACGGCAAGGTGACGGAGAGGAAGGGGTGTTCTTCTGAAAGCCAGTGGGTTGGCTGGCTTCCGCAGTCTCCAGACCATTCTCTCCCTTGGAAATAGCCCCTCGGATCGTTAGCACCAACAGCCTCGCCTCTTCCAAGCACGAAGTCACGAGTCTCAAATCGCAGGCTCTGAGTCCCTGCACGCAGAGAGGGTCGCCTGTGACTTGCAGCATTTTTATGACGTTGGATGTTCCTTGTCATCGTTCAAACCGCACATATCAAGACGGTCCTGGGGTGGGCACCATATGGCTATCCTCCCCCGTCTCTGAGTGACACTAAGGAGGATAATGACATTCTTTCAGATCTGACTCGGTCATTTTAATCACGTAACCCTTGAGCACCCCCACTGCTAGTCCCAGCTCTGGGCTTCCTGAAGTCAGCCTGGTAGGGAATTCGATTAATGAGCCGCCCTTGCGGAATAGCTCTCTCCCATCATTATGACTGGGAAAACAGATTCGCGGCAGAGAGAAATGGAAATTGTAGGTTCTGCTCAACCCCTTTGTGTCTCACGACCCCAGGAGCCGTCCCTGCATATGGAAGGACAGGGGTTTCATTTTGGTGCAATTATCAAACCAAAATTTCTACTTTCTCATCTGATCACTGGTTACCATCTGTTTAGCTAAAGGGCTATGAAGATCCTGATCCCACGTCTAGTTTTTTGCAGTGTTGATGTGCCTGCTTCCCCATCCAGAGTTTTCTCCTCATGCTGTCTTAGAAGAGAGGGAAACCCACGCATGTGTGTGCGTGATAGCAGTGCTTTCTTTCCGGGCCATGGAAAGTAGTCAAAATTTAAATTTTGTGTTCTTTAATTTAAAACAATTTTTTTAAAGTTTTATTTATTTTTGAAAGAGAGAGAGAGAGAGACAGAGTGTGAGCAGGGAGGGGCAGAGAGACAGAGAGACACAGAATCCGAAGCAGGCTCCAGGCTCCGAGCCGTCCACACAGAGCCCGACGTGGGGCTCGAACTCACAAACTGTGAGATCATGACCTGAGCCGAAGTCGGATGCTCAACAGACTGAGCCACCCGAGTGTCCCAGATTTTGTGTTCTTTAATTTAATAGTAATATAGTTTAGAGGTGGTATCCAAACAGATTTTCTTTTATTTAATGTTCTGAAGTCCTTTATCTCAAGACTTCATTAAACTGCCAGGTTTATGAGTGTTATTTATCTTAGAAAAGGAAAAAAAATGCTGTGTTTTACTTCTCTCTTTTTAAGATGAATATATATGCTTCTTGGAAGCATCACATTGGAGAGAACACAGAAAATATAAAATATTATCCATAGCCCCAGCGTCAGAAAATAAATGTTTGGTGTTTGTTAGAACTATTTGTCCCCGGCCTGTTTGCCAGTTTATTTTCACATTTTTAAAATTTTTTTTCAATGTTTATTTATTTTTGAGACAGAGAGAGAGAGAGAGACTGAGCGGAAGCAGAGGAGGGGCAGAGACAGAGGGAGACACAGAATCGGAAGCAGGCTTCAGGCTCTGAACTGTCGGCACAGAGCCCGAAGCAGGGCTCAAACTCACGGACCGTGAGAACAGGACCTGAGCCGAAGTTGCACGCTTAACCAACTGAGCCACCCAGGCACCCCAAGTTTTGCATTTTTGTTGCATTCACAAGCTTCCATTTTTATTTATCCACATGCTGATTGCTTTTATCGCTTTTAAGTTTAGAAAGTTATTTCTTCTCGGGGCGCCTGGGTGGTGCAGTCGGTTAAGCGTCCGACTTCAGCCAGGTCACGATCTCGCGGTCCGTGAGTTCGAGCCCCGCGTCAGGCTCTGGGCTGATGGCTCAGAGCCTGGAGCCTGCTTCCGATTCTGTGTCTCCCTCTCTCTCTGCCCCTCCCCCGTTCATGCTCTGTCTCTCTCTGTCCCAAAAAATAAATAAATAAATAAATAAATAAATAAATAAACGTTGAAAAAAAAGAAAGTTATTTCTTCTCTCCAGTCGTCGATTTTAATTTCTTACCTTTTTTTTTTTATATCTGACTTTTTAAACTCTTGAATCCATGTAGAAGTTACTTCGGTGAAAGAGGAGATGTTTTTTCCTGCAAGGAAACACCAAGACATGTCTCGGCGAATCACCGGGGTTCCACACGCGCCCTTCCCCTGCCCTTCTGTGTAACGCAGAACCCACCACCCCGTATGTCCAGGGTGATGACTTCTGCCAAGATAAAGACTCCTCTGGTTCGCTGACCTGTGGACGCAAGGAGCCCGGAGCAGCCCTGACAGCGTGCGGTTCAATGGAGCCCTTGCTGTGTCCCCTGGCAGAGCACGTCCCATCCAGGAGCCAAAACAGCTTATCCTGCAGGGTCTGCAATTGTAGGGACGGGGATCACCAAGTCCCCCGTGGGTCCCTGGAAATCAGGGTGAGGGAGGGCATCCCTGCTTTGCCCGAAGGTTCTAGGATGCAGTCTGCCTACTATGGGAGCACAGTCTGATTCAGGGTGCCTCGTGCGTTCTGGGGGGTGGCACCCATTGTCGGAGCGCCCTCCCCGCTGTGCCTCGGCCGGCCACCTCCACGCTTTGTCAGCCCGGCAGCTTCTGGATGACGTGATCTCCGGAGATCTAGTGCTCATGGGCTCACTCCCACCTTCCTTGTACCCTTCCGGGCAAATGCTATGTTGTGTGAGATTCCAGGCTTGTGGATCAGGAACCTGTAAAGCTCCCAGGGAGTGGAGATTACAGAGGTAGCGGAAGTCCCTGGACTGCTCTGGGGCCCCTCAAAGCTGGCAGCCTTCCACGTCACCTGGCAAACAACCCAAAACGATGTTTTTAGGCGTGGAGCATGCTGCCTCCAGAACCAAAAGAAGCTTACCAGGCACATTCTTGCTTTTTTTCTTTTTTTTTTTAAAGGATGCAAGAGGGGGGTGCCTAGGTGGCTCAGTCGGTTAAGCATCCAACTTCGGCTCAGGTTATGATCTCACAGTTCGTGGGTTGGAGCCCCACGTCAGGCTCTGGGCTGACAGCTCAGAGCCTGGAGCCTGCTTCGGATTCTGCATCTCTCTCTCTCTCTCTCTCTTAAAAATAAACATTAAAAAAAAAATTTGATGAAAAAAAAGAAGGATGCAAGATGAAGTGATTTGCTTTCTGTTTTGGAGGACATTCGGAATGTGCCCTTGACCCTAAACCCTGCACCAAGGTAACGGGTCCCTGGACCTTCAGAGTGTTTACCGGCCACCCTGTAGCCCAGGCGTCTTGCCAAGGCCTCCGGCATACCGGCCACCTCTTGCTTACCGGTCGAACCCACGAGCTGTGAGATCATGACCTGAGCCGGAGTCGGTCACTTGACCGACTGAGCCCCCCAGGCGCCCCTGCATAAGCTGTAATCCTATTTTTTATTTGGTGGAGGGAGCAGTTTCAGGGGCTTCCACTTGACCCCCCGCCCCCCACTACGATAGCTCTCATTTATTTCATGACCCAATGAACCAAGATGGGGGTTCTTCAAACTACGAAGTATACTGATTCTAACTATATAATGGGGAACTAAGGAAATGACCACCAGATGGGATTCACCAAACCGCTGGCACATTCTAAGGTGTACTTTGACAGGATACCACTTATTATCCGGTCGCCAAATGCCCTCATCCAGCAGGGGACCAGGATGACACTTTGGGTCTCTGAGTAACAATGTCAACACAGAGTCTTTTACTACTAGTCCTCACAAAGTCGTGGTACTTTTCTTTCCACAGTGTGTAGGAGCTTGAGTAAATGGCCATAGTCCAATGGGGAGACACTGGGGGTATTGCCACAGTATACAGTTAGGACAATGTTGGGGGCCTTGACTTCTGGGAACCTGGGGAGCTCTTCAATCGATGGGTTTCGAGTATGAAACCTAGGACCTGGGCAATAGTTTGTGACTTTTTCTTGGAATGACTGCCCTCAGTCTCCTGCTCACACATTCCGACTTCCTTTTGAATTCATATATGAAACACCACTTGTTGGAGGCTCATCCATTTCCCCCCTGGGATACCATATTTTATTAAATTATCACCACCATTCATGCCCCTCGCTGCCACTCCAATTTTGCGGGTTCTTTTGATAACTGTGACCGTCTGGCTTCTGGTGGTTAGGTGCTGGTCCCCGGGTGTCCACTGCTTTAGGGACTCCAATGTCCCTAAAAGTCACTATCAACGAGCCAGACTCCGTGACCATCTCTCCTACTATCTGTCCCGGCCCAGGGCAACTCCAAGGAGAAACCAACAGCTCACAGGGAACAGAGAGGAGATGCCTGAATTGTCATGGCAGATGGTGGAAGAAAGGACTGGAAGGCCCAGAGGTATGGGCGTACTGGAGTGAGGCGAATGGGAGACCCTTCTTTAAACTTCTTGGCGATGCTGGTGCCCCTCTTACCAGCATACTCCTGATGGCCTTGGCCCCAGGCCTTCCAGTGAAACATGGAAAACCACACTCTAGAGAGTTTTCTGGCCTCTGCCAACCAAGCAGGGAGCTCTGGCATGAAGACTTGCCATAACAAGAGTCTTATCGAGTAGGAATTACCAGGTTTTGGTATTCTGACCGGGCTCTATCATTAGCAAGGAGCTGCCCAGGAAGGGAAGGGCCTCTTCTCCATTGCTGAGGCAGGTCCAAAGGGCACTAACCACTGGAGGCCAGCAGCTAACTACGCTTCCCGTAGCTGAATGGCAAGTTCTTTCTGGAAGGAAAATGGAAGCAATTCGCTGCAGGGTTGCTAAATCTCTGATGTGATTACAGGTGACTTCATAATTATCTGTCTCCTTTTCATATTTTTCATATGTGTTCAAAGAACTGTGTTATATTTATATTCGCAAAAAGAAAACCCCACAAAGGTATTTTGTAAAAAGTAGTTGATCAGTGTGGCACTTTTCCCATGATACCGTGTGGTCATTGGTGACCTTGGAAAAGGCAGAATTGCAAGAATGGATGACAGATGAAAGGAAATAAGGGAGTACTCGGGTACCAATTCCCCGATCAGTAACGTGGCTGTTAAATTATTGCATCGGAGAGGCTTCACGACCGCCCATCAGACAACCTGCACTGGCTTCCAGTGCCATGATGGACATGTGGTCAGTTTGTAGCTGTCGTGGCATTCGGGCGCCAGAACAGGGGAGACCTGGGAGTCATCTCAGTGAGAGGTCATCTGCCGTGACAAGGTATGAAGCTAAAAGGGCGGACACATCAGTGGAGCTGAGTTCATGAGGAACTGAGGTTAGGTGAAGGACAATGTCTGCAGGAGACTCTCTGAAAGATGGAAACAATATGAGCCGCTGAAAACAATCATTCCAACCTTTCCATTTGCCTTCACCTCTCTGTGGGGCTCGTCTGCATGGTGTTGGGCTGGCGATGCCTCTTCAAGTATCATCACGGTCATGACCTGAGCCAAAGTCAGTCGTGTAACTGACTGAACCACACAGGCGCCCTGGAGATGTATTAATTCTCAAGTAAAAAAGAAAAAATCCTACCTTATGGAGCCAATATGAAGACTAATAAGCTAATATTTACACAGAACTATGAGAACACTGGTGGGTATTATTGTTTTAATACAACGCTATAACCACAGCATTATAATAACCTCTTACATTCCGGATGCTGGAGAGCTCTTATTTCCTCATTAATTCCCAGTTAAGGAAAGCATGGCTTACAGCTGGCACATTTCTTTGAAGCAAAGTAAGTGTCCTTAGGAACCGAGAATGGATTCTTTGCAAAGCACAATAATGGGGGGAAAGCCATCATCCACCCACAGGACCTCGCCAAGCCCACTGCTCCCTGGGCTTCCATGTCTTCATCCGGAACAATTGGGTTGAATGGTGGATCTTAACCAGTTTGGGGCCACGAGTCCTAGGGCAACGTGATGAAAGCTATGGACCTTCCCCTAAGAAAAAATGTAACATACAACATTTATGTACAACCTCGGGGGGGGGGGGTGTGGAACAAGGGAAACCCACTCCAGAGTCCTCGCTGAAGAACCCTGGATGACCTCTCAGTTCTCGCCAAGATTACAAGTTTTATACTCCCGAGATGAAGGTGCCCCTTCGGAAGAGGGGACAGATGGGGATGTGCAAAGCTGCCAGCCTCCCCTGAAGAGCAGCCTGTCCCTGCCACACCCCTTCTGGGTCTCATCCAAATAAACTTGTGGGAAAGAAAGTTTATGATGCCAGTAGAAAAAACACCATGGGGTACGGCCAGATGCTGGGCATGCTTTGCATTTTTTTGAGACCACAAATATTTCCATGCTTTGAAATTACTTTTTTCTTTTTTCCTGATGTGAGCTTGAATTTGTCCCTATAACTGATGCCCCCTTTAACATTCTTATCACCTTAATTTTCATAGCTAAGGCTGTTGGGTGATCATCAACTCTGGTTCCATTATCGAGTCATTAACTAACTCCATGAATCCAAAAGGCGCTCATTGAAAAAATTTTAGCCTGTGGTTTTACATCCATTCTTTACATACAGCGATGTGATTCCTCGTATGTAGATCACGCAAGGTCATCTTGATACACAAAGGGAATGTGTCTAATCAGACACTCTTATACACTCCAAACACTGGGATCTGAGGGCTACACTGGACTGAAGCTCCTCTCACTGGAAAGACTCCTGACACAGGATGTCCTAACCCCCTTTCTAGGCAAGATGGCAGACCCATTCCTCTTTGCATCCTCAGTGGGACATTTCATCTCCACTTTTCTTGTCCTGCCTTCAATGATTCAGAGGCCTGACCCTCTACCGTGTGCCCTGATGGAGCAGGATTCCCCTCAGTTGGGCTAAGGTTGGGCCTTGGGCAGACTCTGCCTCTCAATCTCTTGAGATTTCAGCAGGGAGAGAATTCCAAGGGTTGCAAATCACAGAAACCCAACTCAAAGTAGCATAAGCAAAAAGAAGGGGTATATTTTAATGATCCTGGGTTGTCTCAAGAACTCAGTCGTAAGAATCCATCCAGACTTGAGAAGCCAATGAATCTGGGGTGGGGGTTGCAGTCTCGGGGGGGCTCTCATCCTCCATATTCCTGCCCAACTTCCTTTGCTCCTTTAGCCCACATGGCAGAAACCACCACTGCGGGTCTCAACTTTGGGCCCCTGAAGGAGGCTGGTTTCCCTTCCTCAGTTCGAAGTCCAAGACCCCACAAAGCACTCTTGCCCATGTGGAGTCAGGTGCACACTTAAGACCCAGCCCACTGTAGCCAGCAGGTGGGTAACAGAGCACTGTCATGGCAGCTCCTGTGGGGACCAAGAAAAAGAATGGAAGACAGATGAGCAAATTTCCCCAAAGGGGGCAGGGGTTATGCTAGGTGGATAGACTCCTGTCTCCTTTCCCTCTCCTCCTCCTCCGGTCCTATAACCACCAACCCGAGTTCCTCCAACCCCTTATCTATGAGTAGTTATATTATTATAACTACCTTAAAAGAAGCTTAGTTCTCCCAAAACTTCTCTTACTAGGGCGTCCCTGGACAAACTCTGTAACAGGCACTACCTGGAAAGTTGAGGCTTAAATACCTCTTGAAAATAATACCTTCACTGTGAGTGACAACTAGAGGGCCCCAAGGTGCGGGCTTTACCACAAGGGCCCTTTCCCCTTCCCCCGACTCTCCACTTCCACCTGGAAACAGAGATCTTGCACAGGTTGTGAGTGACGGAATGGAGGAGTTCACAAAGTCAGTGAAAGGAACAGCTTCAAAGGACACACTCAGAAATTGGTACCCGTAGGGCACACTTGGCACTTTTCCACACTAAGCAGACCATGTGGTTCACGATGTCCCGGGGACCGCCCCCACGCGCACACTCACCTACGTCCATGCTGCACCTCTGACGTCCATCACCGTCCCTGGGTGGGCAGCCAAGTGGTACATCCCCAAAGTGGAAAAACATGTTCAACGCTACTCTGACCTCTGCTCTAGAAAAGGAAATTGCTTCACGCTTCCCACCCTTTATGATTTATCTTCTGGGCACCCTTGGGAGCTCTGACCCAGAGGCTTTCCACACACAGCCCTGCTGCTATCTCGACCGTCTAGGGCAGGAGTTGTTAATCTGAATCTTTGGCTCCCAGGAGACTTCAGGATGGTGATCCAGGGAACCAAGATGCTGCTCATATTATGGATAAATTTCTCTAGGAAGTTCTTAGCTTTCATCAGATTCTCAGCATGACCCGTAAGCCGAGAGAGATTTCAAATGGCTATCTTCTGGAAAGAGCTACAACTGATCTTACCTTGGATTTCACCCCATCCACTGATACTTTCTTCAGCAAACCGGGGCCAAAGGCAGGGGACTCGGTGAAAACACAGCCTGTGGAGGCAGCCCACCCCAGGTCACAGCGCCAAGAGTTGGGAAGGGTAGACCAGGAGCACGAGAAACTTTGGAACGTTTTTCCTCCCTTGGGGTTCGCATTAACTCCGGCAGACTCAGCCACGGCCTCCAGCTAGATGGGTCTGAAGCCTGGATCCCCACCTCCCAGGCTGCCTGACCTGCACTTAAACTTGGGTGGTCAGTAGCTACCTCAAACTCAGTGTGAGGGGGGGTAGAGCTGAAACACTGGGGGCTCGAGAGATGAGCCCGCACTATTGGAAGCCCGGCCGTATCACCTACTAACCAAGAAGCTTGGGCAGCTCCGGATCTCTCCAGGCCTCATTCCTGGCACTGCAGTGGGGGTGATGAGCCCTTCCCTGCTGGCTTGGGAGAACATTAAAGACCAAGGCCAACGTTTTGTTCAAGATTGAAATCAGTGCCTTTCCCTTTAAACTAGACTCCATCCAGTGTCCTGCTGTGCTGTGATGCCTGCTGAGTGCCCGGCCCCAGCTCTGTGCCTTGCACATGGCAGTCGCGGCCTGCCCTGGAGGAGCTTCCACTGCATCGCGAGAGAAAGACCGAGAACGAGGAAACAGACTCACAAATGAAATCATACAAGTGGGGTGAAGAGTTTTGAAGGAAACGTGGGGCTAATGTGGGGGGTTACAGGAAGCACCTGTGCAGGAAGGCTGGCCGGGAAGTCTGTCGGAGGGAACAGCATTTGGGTTGAGACCCGGAGGGTGGGAGGTAGGCCGCCATTGGGAGGGCAAAGCAAAGAACACTCTAGAAGAAACAGCACAGATTATCGGAGGGGCGTGTTTCAGGAGTGGAGAAAAGGCCCTGTGACTGCAGCAAAGTGTCGTGAGATGAGGCCAGAGGCCAGAATGGACCTCCCATCTGCAGCGGCAAAGCCCTCAGAGGGGAAGTGATGTTGGGGGGCGGGGGGGGGCGGTCCCTTGGGTTTCCAGCTCCCTCCGAGCTCTGAGTGCGAGAGAGTCGCAACAGGCGAGCGTGGCAGCCGGGGACACGTCACACGCCCTGCAGGGGTCCAGTAGCAGGTCTCATCCAGGAGTGAGGTTGGACGGAAAGCCTGGCCTCTGTCTGTTCTCCTCTCGACACCCCATCACTTTTCCTCTAAAATGTATCTTACCCTGACACGTCCCTGTCCCACACCTGCTGAGGGGGTCGGGGGAGGAAGGGACAGAGAGCACTTGGGGAGCAAATCTGGTTTCAGAGAATCAGTCCCACCACACCAGGCTGTCCTGCGTGCACGGCCACCGGCAGCCCACTGCACACACTGCCAAGCACCCTTCCCCCAAGATGACCCACCCACCCCACGGGCACCTTTGTTTCCCGAACCTGCAGTGACCCGCAGTCCCTCTCATCTCTGTCCCCATAGGCCGCCCTACCTCCCGCCCACCCGTCCACCCCGTCTCCCTCACACATACATGTGAGGGCAAACTGGAGAGCTTTTTAAGCGAAGATTTTAATTGTTTTTTGACCTGTCTCTGGCAGGTTCCATTTGTTAGAGATAATTGATAAGGCAGCCCACGTATGCAAGAGGGACAGTGCTTTTAAAGGAGGTTTTATGCATCTAAAAATCAACTTAAAAATAGATCAATTTAAGGGGGATCCCAAGCTATATTTGCATACGATGTCTTTTATCGGTGGGTCATTTGCTGTCACCTCTGGGGATTTTGTAGATAAGAGGATTTCTTTCCTTCTCATTATTGTACTATATTATTTTGTTCCGGTCTGAAGCACGGAGATATATCATAGATTGAAAAAAAAAAATAAATGAACAGGACTGCTGCCTCGTTCCTAGTGCAGAAACCTGCTAATAAAACCATAATCCCTCAGCTCTGCGGTAGTCAACAACGGGGAAAGTCGGCTTTATTGGCTGAGATCCTTCCCCAGCCCGGAACTGGGAACTACGGAGCTTCGAGAGATTTCTGCATGATGCTGAGCTCTTTCCGCAGACCACAGAAACACACCACACCCTCTGACCCGTCGGTTTCACGTGCCCGAGAAATACTGTCTTGTCCTGCAAATACGTTGGTTAACAGCCAACAGAATGCCATGCTCTTTAATCATAACCCTTTCCTGGTTAAATCTCCGAAAATAATTCCTCCCATTATCCTAAACGCAGGTCTTTTTAAAATATCTCCCAATCCAGTTTTCCCCCTCAGCTTACATTTTCCTAGAGTTCCGACAAACCCTGGATTTGGACAGTCAACTAACTCGAATATCACTAGTCAACTAGTTTAACTGAAATACCCTGAAGTTAACATTAGGTTGCAGGGGACATTTTCCAGAATTTGAATTTCCTGTCTTTTGGAGAACAAAAGCCCGTCCTCACTCGTAGATGGACAATTGTCTTCAGCAACTTTTGCTGCCCGCCCTCCGAGCGCTGGACTGGAAGCCGTGCCCCAACACTAACTTGGCTTCTGTGAAAGAAGCGAAAGGTGAGCCCTGGAGAGTGCACGTGTGCTTACCAAACTCCTGCACCGTCGGTAAACTGAGGCTCGCGCACTTCCTTCGGGGTGTGCTCACCCACCTGGAGAGCCGGGGGCTGTGTCACGTCCATGGGTAAATGCAGAACAATCCACATGACAGACTTCCCTTCTGGCCCCCTGAGGGTCGTCCCCGTGGCCGTGACTTCTGCACCGCTGCCTTTGCTGGTCAGAGACGGCCGTCGCCCCAGCTTTCATGGTCTCCCCTGCCTTGGTTTTCAGAGCTGGTGAGGGTCTGTGCGGCTGCGAGGTTCTGGCTCCCTTGACGGCGGGGTGTGCGTCAGCCTCTGTTTTCCTGGGGTCCCCGCAGGGCTGGTACTGTTCCGCGCTGTTGAGGCTGCCGACAGGGTTTGCAAACTTGGCTTTGAACTCCAGGGGTCCGGGAGAGGAGAGGCGAGGTTGGAGTCAGTGGCTGAGAAGATAAGACCACGAAATTCCGTCTCCTGGGAAAGAGGGGGATTTCTGCATAAACACGGGCATGACATCAGGGTGAGTCGTGGGCCAGGACGGTGGCGAAAGGGCCGGGATGGTGGTGAAAGTCTATGGGAGGCGAACTGAGTGGTGGGTGTGGCCACTGCAGCTTTCTGAGCCCCCCTCCCAAGCCCTCAAGCCTCCTCCCCGTAATGAAGGCCTGCTGGCCTCCCCCACCCCCAGCAGCGACATGGCTTTGCCGGAGGCCTTTCTGCTGAGAATTAAAGCCCCCGGGGAGGAACCCTCGACACCAGGCTGACAGGTGGCACGTAAATACCCCAGCAGCCGTGATAGGATGACTGAGGGGCATCCGCGTGGTCACCCAAAGTTCCTTAGCATTTTACAGGCCAGGGTCCCACTTGGTCATTGGCTTAACAAGGCGCTCTCCGTCGGATCTCCTTCCCAACCTGGCTCATTTTCCATTTGCCCCCCGTGCTTGCAAGGATTAGGTCCCAAGTCAACCCCGGGGGCGGGAGTCCTTGCCCCACCTGCAGCCTGCCACCAGGGGAGATGGGAGAAGACAGCCCTCGCTTTCACTGTCCCGGGCTCTCCGATGACCGCTCATTTGCGCAACCTGCCCTCATCAAGGAAGCCTGCGCCGAGACTACAGGTTCCAGCCGGGACGTTCTTCCCGCACTTGAACCTGGAGCAGACACGGTGACATCATATGGCTTGTAATGAAACCCAACGGGGGCTCCATCCCACGTGGGAGTCCTTAACCGGTTCTCGTTAGGGATCTAGGAACTGAGCAGAGAACGGCTGGTGGACGTTTTCATTTAAGCTTTTTACCACGGAAATTTTCGGGGCGCCTGGGTGGCTCCATCGGTGAAGCATCCAACTTGATTTCGGCTCGGGTCACGATCTCACTGTTTTCGAGATCGAGCCCCGCATCGGGCTCTGCACTGACAGTGTGGCACCTGCTTGGATCCTCTCTCTCCCTCTCTTTCTCTGCCCCTGCCCCACTCAGGCACGCGCACGTTCTCTCTCTCTCTCTCTCTCTTTCTCTCAAAATAAATAAACGTTAAAAGAATGAATTTTCAAGCAGACATAAAGTAGAAAACTGACAGATGCCACTATATTGTGAGGAGACGAAGGTCACTCTGTGGGTGACGGGGCCCCCAGGGGCCTAGTGTAGCTGGGACACAGGACAGAGGTGAACGACTGTCTGGTACATCAAATGGGCTCACTCCCACGCCCCGTGTGAATGAAACACAGTGACTGTATCAGTCAGAATCTGGCAGGAGGCAGAATCCAACTCGCATGGTCAAGAGCCATGTGCCATTAAGGAAGAGCCAATTGGCAGAGCTGTGGGCGGGGTGTTGCAGACACAGGAGGGTGTCCAGGCGCCCAGGGCCCAGCAGCGGTGGGCGTTACCACTGCCATTACCACACCGGGTCACAGGGACCTGGCCCGAAATGGCCTGAAAGTGGAAACGGCCCAAGAGGAGCCCAGCAAGGGTCGGAAGCCAGGAAGCTAGGGCAGCCTGGGAGGAACCAGAATCACGCAGGAACACGGCCCGTGGCAGAGAAAGGCAGCCCAGAGCGGGGAAGGACAAACAACTATCCGGATCCCTCTCTCTGCTCCCACTGTAGCGACCGCCTCCCAAATGCCAAAGCCAGCGGGAAGCCTGATAGAGAGCACAGACCTCAGGAGCAGAGCAGAGAAGGGTGTGGGATGGATGGATGGATGGATGGATGGGTGTAGAAACTAACCCTACAGTGCTCACTAACATTAAATCAAGAAAGTGCCATTCCTGTGGGACCGGTTTTCTCTACCGTGGCCCTATTAACACTTGGGGCCAGATCACTCTCTGTTGTGGGGCTGTCCTCAGCATCCTGGGATGTTTTAGCGACATCCCGGGTCTCTGCCCACTAGAGGCCGGTAGCAGCCGCCCAGTCATGGCACCAGAAACAGTCAACAGACACTCCCAGGTGTGGTCAGGGGCAACTCATCCCCAGCCGAGAACCGCTGCTGTTGGGAAAAAATACGTCGTCGCAACGAGATGATAAGGTCAAAGCTTCAGACATCACAGTGTCACCAATGAGCAGACACCTTAAGCTCCACACCACGTCTAAGGCTCCCAGAGAGAGATGAGGGTGGGAAGTCAACGAAAGGCACTTTTGTTTCTCAGAAGATAGCTGACAGAGAGGATGCGAAAGCCTCCGACTAGAAGCGCGGGGAACTTGTGATAAAATGAAAAATGATCACGCGTAGCTAGGCCAGGCATCGCTGCTTGGACCGCCCTGCACAGCCCTGCAGCCGGAGTGGGTGTAGCACAAACCTGAGCAGAGGACAAGCTTTGGAAAATCTTTACAGGAGTAAAATGGAAACTGAGGTCCAGGCATAAATCAGGCCTCTTAATGTGGGGGACGAGGAAAAATCTGCCAGCCAGTGGGAGAAAAGGACGAGGAACTGATGGCTTGTTAGACTCTGGGTGGGGAGAAATGTCTCCCTTTGCCTCCCACTGGTTTGATGTTTGATGTCAAAGTTCTAGGAATCTCCAGGCTGTGAAGTTAGTGGAAAAACCCCAAAACATCACAGACATTGTAAAAACAAAACAAAAACAAAAACAAAAACATTGTAACACAGCACAGGCACTGGTGACTTAAATGGAAAACGTCTGGGGGCGCCCAGGTGGCTTGGTCGGTTAAGCGTTCGACTTCGGCTCAGGTCATGATCTCACGGTCCGTGAGTTCGAGCCCCGTTGTCGGGCTCTGTGCTGACAGCTCAGAGCCTGGAGCCTGTTTCAGATTCTGTGTCTCCCTCCCTCTCTGCCCCTCCCCTGTTCATGCTCTGTCTCTCTCTGTCTCAAAAATAAATAAACATTAAAAAAAATTTTTTTTTAAATAAAATAAATTTAAATGGAAAACCTCTGGATTCTTCTGGACTCAACACAGGAAG